>NC_092345.1:83663543-86196477 GCF_963676685.1 Mytilus edulis | reverse complement strand
TAGAATGTCAATAACTTAAAACTGCAAAAGGCAGCGAAATCACCGCGAATAGTCGCTACCGTCGACGCTTATATAACGCATTGTTTCAGGCTGGAATCATTAACATTAACATTCGATTTGTTCTGACTCACGATAATTAAGTTATAATCCATATAATATTGTGACACAAGTAAAACATGTCGGGGGGAAGGGGGAGTGTGGTATTTATTCGGCTTTGCCTGAAATGTTTGAGCGTGCATTTGAGACATGCCTCTAAAGAATGATTTTGAAATTTGAAGTCATCTGTGCCGATCGAGTGCGCTGTTTAAACAGCACTAACATTTCGTTGCGCTTTCTATGATTTTCAAGGCAAAGCAGCATTGTGTAGGCGAGATTACTTTGATTTATCGATGGCGCTTTTGTCTGCGGCCAAAAAATATGGAGATGCCGGGGATCGAACCCGGGGCCTTTCACATGCGAAGCGAACGCTCTACCACTGAGCTACATCCCGTCCCTGGATTTTCATCAATATTTCCTTTTCAATTCCGCCTTTTACCACAGGACAAGTGTTCAGGTAGGTGTCCTACGAGAGGTCGGAGATGCTCTCTTATGTTTAACTGTACATTTTTCACTTGATAGTGCACGAAAGACATAGTTTATGTGGACTCAATTACATTGACAAAAAATTAGGAGTGGAGATGCCGGGGATCGAACCCGGGGCCTTTCACATGCAAAGCGAACGCTCTACCACTGAGCTACATCCCCTTCACAACGATAAAACATTAAATTTAAGTAGTGTATTTTCATACCATGTATATATATATGCCACTCTGATTGTTAAAAAAAAGTCTTGCACCAAGACGAGATGGTTATCTTTATGTCTTTAACAGTTGAAATTTGCTGAGCAAGTACATTAGATTTTGTAGTTCTTTTTTCATGAATGAACCATCAATCAGTCGGCCCTCGTTATATATTGAGCTGAAGAAAGACATAATTTATATACAGTATCGGTGGTGTAAAAGGAAATCATATAGTATATATTTGCATGATAGGACAAACATACACCGTTTCTTTCATTGACCACGTACACATAACAGTTGTTTGAAGCATATACCGTTATTAATATCAATATCGATCCGGAGAAAAGGCGCAAAAATATCTTCCCAGACGGGGAATCGAACCCCGGCCGCCGCGGTGAGAGCGCGGAATCCTAACCACTAGACTACCTGGGACTTACTCATAGTGGGGGTAACTTAACACATATAAAGAGCAACAATAACAGCAATCATGCCTTTTTGTACGTTACAACGTCATTGGGAATGTCGACTGGCGTTAGATAGACTATAGAATGTCAATAACTTAAAACTGCAAAAGGCAGCGAAATCACCGCGAATAGTCGCTACCGTCGACGCTATATAACGCATTGTTTCAGGCTGGAATCATTAACATTAACATTCGATTTGTTCTGACTCACGATAATTAAGTTATAATCCATATAATATTGTGACACAAGTAAAACATGTCGGGGGGAAGGGGGGAGTGTGGTATTTATTCGGCTTTGCCTGAAATGTTTGAGCGTGCATTTGAGACATGCCTCTAAAGAATGATTTTGAAATTTGAAGTCATCTGTGCCGATCGAGTGCGCTGTTTAAACAGCACTAACATTTCGTTGCGCTTTCTATGATTTTCAAGGCAAAGCAGCATTGTGTAGGCGAGATTACTTTGATTTATCGATGGCGCTTTTGTCTGCGGCCAAAAAATATGGAGATGCCGGGGATCGAACCCGGGGCCTTTCACATGCGAAGCGAACGCTCTACCACTGAGCTACATCCCCGTCCCTGGATTTTCATCAATATTTCCTTTTCAATTCCGCCTTTTACCACAGGACAAGTGTTCAGGTAGGTGTCCTACGAGAGGTCGGAGATGCTCTCTTATGTTTAACTGTACATTTTTCACTTGATAGTGCACGAAAGACATAGTTTATGTGGACTCAATTACATTGACAAAAAATTAGGAGTGGAGATGCCGGGGATCGAACCCGGGGCCTTTCACATGCAAAGCGAACGCTCTACCACTGAGCTACATCCCCTTCACAACGATAAAACATTAAATTTAAGTAGTGTATTTTCATACCATGTATATATATATGCCACTCTGATTGTTAAAAAAAAGTCTTGCACCAAGACGAGATGGTTATCTTTATGTCTTTAACAGTTGAAATTTGCTGAGCAAGTACATTAGATTTTGTAGTTCTTTTTCATGAAATGAACCATCAATCAGTCGGCCTCGTTATATATTGAGCTGAAGAAAGACATAATTTATATACAGTATCGGTGGTGTAAAAGGAAATCATATAGTATATATTTGCATGATAGGACAAACATACACCGTTTCTTTCATTGACCACGTACACATAACAGTTGTTTGAAGCATATACCGTTATTAATATCAATATCGATCCGGAGAAAAGGCGCAAAAATATCTTCCCAGACGGGGAATCGAACCCCGGCCGCCGCGGTGAGAGCGCGGAATCCTAACCACTAGACTACCTGGGACTTACTCATAGTGGGGTAACTTAACACATATAAAGAGCAACAATAACAGCAATCATGCCTTTTTGTACGTTACAACGTCATTGGGAATGTCGACTGGCGTTAGATAGACTATAGAATGTCAATAACTTAAAACTGCAAAAGGCAGCGAAATCACCGCGAATAGTCGCTACCGTCGACGCTATATAACGCATTGTTTCAGGCTGGAATCATTAACATTAACATTCGATTTGTTCTGACTCACGATAATTAAGTTATAATCCATATAATATTGTGACACAAGTAAAACATGTCGGGGGGAAGGGGGAGTGTGGTATTTATTCGGCTTTGCCTGAAATGTTTGAGCGTGCATTTGAGACATGCCTCTAAAGAATGATTTTGAAATTTGAAGTCATCTGTGCCGATCGAGTGCGCTGTTTAAACAGCACTAACATTTCGTTGCGCTTTCTATGATTTTCAAGGCAAAGCAGCATTGTGTAGGCGAGATTACTTTGATTTATCGATGGCGCTTTTGTCTGCGGCCAAAAAATATGGAGATGCCGGGGATCGAACCCGGGGCCTTTCACATGCGAAGCGAACGCTCTACCACTGAGCTACATCCCCGTCCCTGGATTTTCATCAATATTTCCTTTTCAATTCCGCCTTTTACCACAGGACAAGTGTTCAGGTAGGTGTCCTACGAGAGGTCGGAGATGCTCTCTTATGTTTAACTGTACATTTTTCACTTGATAGTGCACGAAAGACATAGTTTATGTGGACTCAATTACATTGACAAAAAATTAGGAGTGGAGATGCCGGGGATCGAACCCGGGGCCTTTCACATGCAAAGCGAACGCTCTACCACTGAGCTACATCCCCTTCACAACGATAAAACATTAAATTTAAGTAGTGTATTTTCATACCATGTATATATATATGCCACTCTGATTGTTAAAAAAAAGTCTTGCACCAAGACGAGATGGTTATCTTTATGTCTTTAACAGTTGAAATTTGCTGAGCAAGTACATTAGATTTTGTAGTTCTTTTTCATGAAATGAACCATCAATCAGTCGGCCTCGTTATATATTGAGCTGAAGAAAGACATAATTTATATACAGTATCGGTGGTGTAAAAGGAAATCATATAGTATATATTTGCATGATAGGACAAACATACACCGTTTCTTTCATTGACCACGTACACATAACAGTTGTTTGAAGCATATACCGTTATTAATATCAATATCGATCCGGAGAAAAGGCGCAAAAATATCTTCCCAGACGGGGAATCGAACCCCGGCCGCCGCGGTGAGAGCGCGGAATCCTAACCACTAGACTACCTGGGACTTACTCATAGTGGGGTAACTTAACACATATAAAGAGCAACAATAACAGCAATCATGCCTTTTTGTACGTTACAACGTCATTGGGAATGTCGACTGGCGTTAGATAGACTATAGAATGTCAATAACTTAAAACTGCAAAAGGCAGCGAAATCACCGCGAATAGTCGCTACCGTCGACGCTATATAACGCATTGTTTCAGGCTGGAATCATTAACATTAACATTCGATTTGTTCTGACTCACGATAATTAAGTTATAATCCATATAATATTGTGACACAAGTAAAACATGTCGGGGGGAAGGGGGAGTGTGGTATTTATTCGGCTTTGCCTGAAATGTTTGAGCGTGCATTTGAGACATGCCTCTAAAGAATGATTTTGAAATTTGAAGTCATCTGTGCCGATCGAGTGCGCTGTTTAAACAGCACTAACATTTCGTTGCGCTTTCTATGATTTTCAAGGCAAAGCAGCATTGTGTAGGCGAGATTACTTTGATTTATCGATGGCGCTTTTGTCTGCGGCCAAAAAATATGGAGATGCCGGGGATCGAACCCGGGGCCTTTCACATGCGAAGCGAACGCTCTACCACTGAGCTACATCCCCGTCCCTGGATTTTCATCAATATTTCCTTTTCAATTCCGCCTTTTACCACAGGACAAGTGTTCAGGTAGGTGTCCTACGAGAGGTCGGAGATGCTCTCTTATGTTTAACTGTACATTTTTCACTTGATAGTGCACGAAAGACATAGTTTATGTGGACTCAATTACATTGACAAAAAATTAGGAGTGGAGATGCCGGGGATCGAACCCGGGGCCTTTCACATGCAAAGCGAACGCTCTACCACTGAGCTACATCCCCTTCACAACGATAAAACATTAAATTTAAGTAGTGTATTTTCATACCATGTATATATATATGCCACTCTGATTGTTAAAAAAAAGTCTTGCACCAAGACGAGATGGTTATCTTTATGTCTTTAACAGTTGAAATTTGCTGAGCAAGTACATTAGATTTTGTAGTTCTTTTTCATGAAATGAACCATCAATCAGTCGGCCTCGTTATATATTGAGCTGAAGAAAGACATAATTTATATACAGTATCGGTGGTGTAAAAGGAAATCATATAGTATATATTTGCATGATAGGACAAACATACACCGTTTCTTTCATTGACCACGTACACATAACAGTTGTTTGAAGCATATACCGTTATTAATATCAATATCGATCCGGAGAAAAGGCGCAAAAATATCTTCCCAGACGGGGAATCGAACCCCGGCCGCCGCGGTGAGAGCGCGGAATCCTAACCACTAGACTACCTGGGACTTACTCATAGTGGGGTAACTTAACACATATAAAGAGCAACAATAACAGCAATCATGCCTTTTTGTACGTTACAACGTCATTGGGAATGTCGACTGGCGTTAGATAGACTATAGAATGTCAATAACTTAAAACTGCAAAAGGCAGCGAAATCACCGCGAATAGTCGCTACCGTCGACGCTATATAACGCATTGTTTCAGGCTGGAATCATTAACATTAACATTCGATTTGTTCTGACTCACGATAATTAAGTTATAATCCATATAATATTGTGACACAAGTAAAACATGTCGGGGGGAAGGGGGAGTGTGGTATTTATTCGGCTTTGCCTGAAATGTTTGAGCGTGCATTTGAGACATGCCTCTAAAGAATGATTTTGAAATTTGAAGTCATCTGTGCCGATCGAGTGCGCTGTTTAAACAGCACTAACATTTCGTTGCGCTTTCTATGATTTTCAAGGCAAAGCAGCATTGTGTAGGCGAGATTACTTTGATTTATCGATGGCGCTTTTGTCTGCGGCCAAAAAATATGGAGATGCCGGGGATCGAACCCGGGGCCTTTCACATGCGAAGCGAACGCTCTACCACTGAGCTACATCCCCGTCCCTGGATTTTCATCAATATTTCCTTTTCAATTCCGCCTTTTACCACAGGACAAGTGTTCAGGTAGGTGTCCTACGAGAGGTCGGAGATGCTCTCTTATGTTTAACTGTACATTTTTCACTTGATAGTGCACGAAAGACATAGTTTATGTGGACTCAATTACATTGACAAAAAATTAGGAGTGGAGATGCCGGGGATCGAACCCGGGGCCTTTCACATGCAAAGCGAACGCTCTACCACTGAGCTACATCCCCTTCACAACGATAAAACATTAAATTTAAGTAGTGTATTTTCATACCATGTATATATATATGCCACTCTGATTGTTAAAAAAAAGTCTTGCACCAAGACGAGATGGTTATCTTTATGTCTTTAACAGTTGAAATTTGCTGAGCAAGTACATTAGATTTTGTAGTTCTTTTTCATGAAATGAACCATCAATCAGTCGGCCTCGTTATATATTGAGCTGAAGAAAGACATAATTTATATACAGTATCGGTGGTGTAAAAGGAAATCATATAGTATATATTTGCATGATAGGACAAACATACACCGTTTCTTTCATTGACCACGTACACATAACAGTTGTTTGAAGCATATACCGTTATTAATATCAATATCGATCCGGAGAAAAGGCGCAAAAATATCTTCCCAGACGGGGAATCGAACCCCGGCCGCCGCGGTGAGAGCGCGGAATCCTAACCACTAGACTACCTGGGACTTACTCATAGTGGGGTAACTTAACACATATAAAGAGCAACAATAACAGCAATCATGCCTTTTTGTACGTTACAACGTCATTGGGAATGTCGACTGGCGTTAGATAGACTATAGAATGTCAATAACTTAAAACTGCAAAAGGCAGCGAAATCACCGCGAATAGTCGCTACCGTCGACGCTATATAACGCATTGTTTCAGGCTGGAATCATTAACATTAACATTCGATTTGTTCTGACTCACGATAATTAAGTTATAATCCATATAATATTGTGACACAAGTAAAACATGTCGGGGGGAAGGGGGAGTGTGGTATTTATTCGGCTTTGCCTGAAATGTTTGAGCGTGCATTTGAGACATGCCTCTAAAGAATGATTTTGAAATTTGAAGTCATCTGTGCCGATCGAGTGCGCTGTTTAAACAGCACTAACATTTCGTTGCGCTTTCTATGATTTTCAAGGCAAAGCAGCATTGTGTAGGCGAGATTACTTTGATTTATCGATGGCGCTTTTGTCTGCGGCCAAAAAATATGGAGATGCCGGGGATCGAACCCGGGGCCTTTCACATGCGAAGCGAACGCTCTACCACTGAGCTACATCCCCGTCCCTGGATTTTCATCAATATTTCCTTTTCAATTCCGCCTTTTACCACAGGACAAGTGTTCAGGTAGGTGTCCTACGAGAGGTCGGAGATGCTCTCTTATGTTTAACTGTACATTTTTCACTTGATAGTGCACGAAAGACATAGTTTATGTGGACTCAATTACATTGACAAAAAATTAGGAGTGGAGATGCCGGGGATCGAACCCGGGGCCTTTCACATGCAAAGCGAACGCTCTACCACTGAGCTACATCCCCTTCACAACGATAAAACATTAAATTTAAGTAGTGTATTTTCATACCATGTATATATATATGCCACTCTGATTGTTAAAAAAAAGTCTTGCACCAAGACGAGATGGTTATCTTTATGTCTTTAACAGTTGAAATTTGCTGAGCAAGTACATTAGATTTTGTAGTTCTTTTTCATGAAATGAACCATCAATCAGTCGGCCTCGTTATATATTGAGCTGAAGAAAGACATAATTTATATACAGTATCGGTGGTGTAAAAGGAAATCATATAGTATATATTTGCATGATAGGACAAACATACACCGTTTCTTTCATTGACCACGTACACATAACAGTTGTTTGAAGCATATACCGTTATTAATATCAATATCGATCCGGAGAAAAGGCGCAAAAATATCTTCCCAGACGGGGAATCGAACCCCGGCCGCCGCGGTGAGAGCGCGGAATCCTAACCACTAGACTACCTGGGACTTACTCATAGTGGGGTAACTTAACACATATAAAGAGCAACAATAACAGCAATCATGCCTTTTTGTACGTTACAACGTCATTGGGAATGTCGACTGGCGTTAGATAGACTATAGAATGTCAATAACTTAAAACTGCAAAAGGCAGCGAAATCACCGCGAATAGTCGCTACCGTCGACGCTATATAACGCATTGTTTCAGGCTGGAATCATTAACATTAACATTCGATTTGTTCTGACTCACGATAATTAAGTTATAATCCATATAATATTGTGACACAAGTAAAACATGTCGGGGGGAAGGGGGAGTGTGGTATTTATTCGGCTTTGCCTGAAATGTTTGAGCGTGCATTTGAGACATGCCTCTAAAGAATGATTTTGAAATTTGAAGTCATCTGTGCCGATCGAGTGCGCTGTTTAAACAGCACTAACATTTCGTTGCGCTTTCTATGATTTTCAAGGCAAAGCAGCATTGTGTAGGCGAGATTACTTTGATTTATCGATGGCGCTTTTGTCTGCGGCCAAAAAATATGGAGATGCCGGGGATCGAACCCGGGGCCTTTCACATGCGAAGCGAACGCTCTACCACTGAGCTACATCCCCGTCCCTGGATTTTCATCAATATTTCCTTTTCAATTCCGCCTTTTACCACAGGACAAGTGTTCAGGTAGGTGTCCTACGAGAGGTCGGAGATGCTCTCTTATGTTTAACTGTACATTTTTCACTTGATAGTGCACGAAAGACATAGTTTATGTGGACTCAATTACATTGACAAAAAATTAGGAGTGGAGATGCCGGGGATCGAACCCGGGGCCTTTCACATGCAAAGCGAACGCTCTACCACTGAGCTACATCCCCTTCACAACGATAAAACATTAAATTTAAGTAGTGTATTTTCATACCATGTATATATATATGCCACTCTGATTGTTAAAAAAAAGTCTTGCACCAAGACGAGATGGTTATCTTTATGTCTTTAACAGTTGAAATTTGCTGAGCAAGTACATTAGATTTTGTAGTTCTTTTTCATGAAATGAACCATCAATCAGTCGGCCTCGTTATATATTGAGCTGAAGAAAGACATAATTTATATACAGTATCGGTGGTGTAAAAGGAAATCATATAGTATATATTTGCATGATAGGACAAACATACACCGTTTCTTTCATTGACCACGTACACATAACAGTTGTTTGAAGCATATACCGTTATTAATATCAATATCGATCCGGAGAAAAGGCGCAAAAATATCTTCCCAGACGGGGAATCGAACCCCGGCCGCCGCGGTGAGAGCGCGGAATCCTAACCACTAGACTACCTGGGACTTACTCATAGTGGGGTAACTTAACACATATAAAGAGCAACAATAACAGCAATCATGCCTTTTTGTACGTTACAACGTCATTGGGAATGTCGACTGGCGTTAGATAGACTATAGAATGTCAATAACTTAAAACTGCAAAAGGCAGCGAAATCACCGCGAATAGTCGCTACCGTCGACGCTATATAACGCATTGTTTCAGGCTGGAATCATTAACATTAACATTCGATTTGTTCTGACTCACGATAATTAAGTTATAATCCATATAATATTGTGACACAAGTAAAACATGTCGGGGGGAAGGGGGAGTGTGGTATTTATTCGGCTTTGCCTGAAATGTTTGAGCGTGCATTTGAGACATGCCTCTAAAGAATGATTTTGAAATTTGAAGTCATCTGTGCCGATCGAGTGACTTTTTTTTAACAATCAGAGTGGCATATATATATACATGGTATGAAAATACACTACTTAAATTTAATGTTTTATCGTTGTGAAGGGGATGTAGCTCAGTGGTAGAGCGTTCGCTTTGCATGTGAAAGGCCCCGGGTTCGATCCCCGGCATCTCCACTCCTAATTTTTTGTCAATGTAATTGAGTCCACATAAACTATGTCTTTCGTGCACTATCAAGTGAAAAATGTACAGTTAAACATAAGAGAGCATCTCCGACCTCTCGTAGGACACCTACCTGAACACTTGTCCTGTGGTAAAAGGCGGAATTGAAAAGGAAATATTGATGAAAATCCAGGGACGGGGATGTAGCTCAGTGGTAGAGCGTTCGCTTCGCATGTGAAAGGCCCCGGGTTCGATCCCCGGCATCTCCATATTTTTTGGCCGCAGACAAAAGCGCCATCGATAAATCAAAGTAATCTCGCCTACACAATGCTGCTTTGCCTTGAAAATCATAGAAAGCGCAACGAAATGTTAGTGCTGTTTAAACAGCGCACTCGATCGGCACAGATGACTTCAAATTTCAAAATCATTCTTTAGAGGCATGTCTCAAATGCACGCTCAAACATTTCAGGCAAAGCCGAATAAATACCACACTCCCCCTTCCCCCCGACATGTTTTACTTGTGTCACAATATTATATGGATTATAACTTAATTATCGTGAGTCAGAACAAATCGAATGTTAATGTTAATGATTCCAGCCTGAAACAATGCGTTATATAGCGTCGACGGTAGCGACTATTCGCGGTGATTTCGCTGCCTTTTGCAGTTTTAAGTTATTGACATTCTATAGTCTATCTAACGCCAGTCGACATTCCCAATGACGTTGTAACGTACAAAAAGGCATGATTGCTGTTATTGTTGCTCTTTATATGTGTTAAGTTACCCCACTATGAGTAAGTCCCAGGTAGTCTAGTGGTTAGGATTCCGCGCTCTCACCGCGGCGGCCGGGGTTCGATTCCCCGTCTGGGAAGATATTTTTGCGCCTTTTCTCCGGATCGATATTGATATTAATAACGGTATATGCTTCAAACAACTGTTATGTGTACGTGGTCAATGAAAGAAACGGTGTATGTTTGTCCTATCATGCAAATATATACTATATGATTTCCTTTTACACCACCGATACTGTATATAAATTATGTCTTTCTTCAGCTCAATATATAACGAGGCCGACTGATTGATGGTTCATTTCATGAAAAAGAACTACAAAATCTAATGTACTTGCTCAGCAAATTTCAACTGTTAAAGACATAAAGATAACCATCTCGTCTTGGTGCAAGACTTTTTTTTAACAATCAGAGTGGCATATATATATACATGGTATGAAAATACACTACTTAAATTTAATGTTTTATCGTTGTGAAGGGGATGTAGCTCAGTGGTAGAGCGTTCGCTTTGCATGTGAAAGGCCCCGGGTTCGATCCCCGGCATCTCCACTCCTAATTTTTTGTCAATGTAATTGAGTCCACATAAACTATGTCTTTCGTGCACTATCAAGTGAAAAATGTACAGTTAAACATAAGAGAGCATCTCCGACCTCTCGTAGGACACCTACCTGAACACTTGTCCTGTGGTAAAAGGCGGAATTGAAAAGGAAATATTGATGAAAATCCAGGGACGGGGATGTAGCTCAGTGGTAGAGCGTTCGCTTCGCATGTGAAAGGCCCCGGGTTCGATCCCCGGCATCTCCATATTTTTTGGCCGCAGACAAAAGCGCCATCGATAAATCAAAGTAATCTCGCCTACACAATGCTGCTTTGCCTTGAAAATCATAGAAAGCGCAACGAAATGTTAGTGCTGTTTAAACAGCGCACTCGATCGGCACAGATGACTTCAAATTTCAAAATCATTCTTTAGAGGCATGTCTCAAATGCACGCTCAAACATTTCAGGCAAAGCCGAATAAATACCACACTCCCCCTTCCCCCCGACATGTTTTACTTGTGTCACAATATTATATGGATTATAACTTAATTATCGTGAGTCAGAACAAATCGAATGTTAATGTTAATGATTCCAGCCTGAAACAATGCGTTATATAGCGTCGACGGTAGCGACTATTCGCGGTGATTTCGCTGCCTTTTGCAGTTTTAAGTTATTGACATTCTATAGTCTATCTAACGCCAGTCGACATTCCCAATGACGTTGTAACGTACAAAAAGGCATGATTGCTGTTATTGTTGCTCTTTATATGTGTTAAGTTACCCCACTATGAGTAAGTCCCAGGTAGTCTAGTGGTTAGGATTCCGCGCTCTCACCGCGGCGGCCGGGGTTCGATTCCCCGTCTGGGAAGATATTTTTGCGCCTTTTCTCCGGATCGATATTGATATTAATAACGGTATATGCTTCAAACAACTGTTATGTGTACGTGGTCAATGAAAGAAACGGTGTATGTTTGTCCTATCATGCAAATATATACTATATGATTTCCTTTTACACCACCGATACTGTATATAAATTATGTCTTTCTTCAGCTCAATATATAACGAGGCCGACTGATTGATGGTTCATTTCATGAAAAAGAACTACAAAATCTAATGTACTTGCTCAGCAAATTTCAACTGTTAAAGACATAAAGATAACCATCTCGTCTTGGTGCAAGACTTTTTTTTAACAATCAGAGTGGCATATATATATACATGGTATGAAAATACACTACTTAAATTTAATGTTTTATCGTTGTGAAGGGGATGTAGCTCAGTGGTAGAGCGTTCGCTTTGCATGTGAAAGGCCCCGGGTTCGATCCCCGGCATCTCCACTCCTAATTTTTTGTCAATGTAATTGAGTCCACATAAACTATGTCTTTCGTGCACTATCAAGTGAAAAATGTACAGTTAAACATAAGAGAGCATCTCCGACCTCTCGTAGGACACCTACCTGAACACTTGTCCTGTGGTAAAAGGCGGAATTGAAAAGGAAATATTGATGAAAATCCAGGGACGGGGATGTAGCTCAGTGGTAGAGCGTTCGCTTCGCATGTGAAAGGCCCCGGGTTCGATCCCCGGCATCTCCATATTTTTTGGCCGCAGACAAAAGCGCCATCGATAAATCAAAGTAATCTCGCCTACACAATGCTGCTTTGCCTTGAAAATCATAGAAAGCGCAACGAAATGTTAGTGCTGTTTAAACAGCGCACTCGATCGGCACAGATGACTTCAAATTTCAAAATCATTCTTTAGAGGCATGTCTCAAATGCACGCTCAAACATTTCAGGCAAAGCCGAATAAATACCACACTCCCCCTTCCCCCCGACATGTTTTACTTGTGTCACAATATTATATGGATTATAACTTAATTATCGTGAGTCAGAACAAATCGAATGTTAATGTTAATGATTCCAGCCTGAAACAATGCGTTATATAGCGTCGACGGTAGCGACTATTCGCGGTGATTTCGCTGCCTTTTGCAGTTTTAAGTTATTGACATTCTATAGTCTATCTAACGCCAGTCGACATTCCCAATGACGTTGTAACGTACAAAAAGGCATGATTGCTGTTATTGTTGCTCTTTATATGTGTTAAGTTACCCCACTATGAGTAAGTCCCAGGTAGTCTAGTGGTTAGGATTCCGCGCTCTCACCGCGGCGGCCGGGGTTCGATTCCCCGTCTGGGAAGATATTTTTGCGCCTTTTCTCCGGATCGATATTGATATTAATAACGGTATATGCTTCAAACAACTGTTATGTGTACGTGGTCAATGAAAGAAACGGTGTATGTTTGTCCTATCATGCAAATATATACTATATGATTTCCTTTTACACCACCGATACTGTATATAAATTATGTCTTTCTTCAGCTCAATATATAACGAGGCCGACTGATTGATGGTTCATTTCATGAAAAAGAACTACAAAATCTAATGTACTTGCTCAGCAAATTTCAACTGTTAAAGACATAAAGATAACCATCTCGTCTTGGTGCAAGACTTTTTTTTAACAATCAGAGTGGCATATATATATACATGGTATGAAAATACACTACTTAAATTTAATGTTTTATCGTTGTGAAGGGGATGTAGCTCAGTGGTAGAGCGTTCGCTTTGCATGTGAAAGGCCCCGGGTTCGATCCCCGGCATCTCCACTCCTAATTTTTTGTCAATGTAATTGAGTCCACATAAACTATGTCTTTCGTGCACTATCAAGTGAAAAATGTACAGTTAAACATAAGAGAGCATCTCCGACCTCTCGTAGGACACCTACCTGAACACTTGTCCTGTGGTAAAAGGCGGAATTGAAAAGGAAATATTGATGAAAATCCAGGGACGGGGATGTAGCTCAGTGGTAGAGCGTTCGCTTCGCATGTGAAAGGCCCCGGGTTCGATCCCCGGCATCTCCATATTTTTTGGCCGCAGACAAAAGCGCCATCGATAAATCAAAGTAATCTCGCCTACACAATGCTGCTTTGCCTTGAAAATCATAGAAAGCGCAACGAAATGTTAGTGCTGTTTAAACAGCGCACTCGATCGGCACAGATGACTTCAAATTTCAAAATCATTCTTTAGAGGCATGTCTCAAATGCACGCTCAAACATTTCAGGCAAAGCCGAATAAATACCACACTCCCCCTTCCCCCCGACATGTTTTACTTGTGTCACAATATTATATGGATTATAACTTAATTATCGTGAGTCAGAACAAATCGAATGTTAATGTTAATGATTCCAGCCTGAAACAATGCGTTATATAGCGTCGACGGTAGCGACTATTCGCGGTGATTTCGCTGCCTTTTGCAGTTTTAAGTTATTGACATTCTATAGTCTATCTAACGCCAGTCGACATTCCCAATGACGTTGTAACGTACAAAAAGGCATGATTGCTGTTATTGTTGCTCTTTATATGTGTTAAGTTACCCCACTATGAGTAAGTCCCAGGTAGTCTAGTGGTTAGGATTCCGCGCTCTCACCGCGGCGGCCGGGGTTCGATTCCCCGTCTGGGAAGATATTTTTGCGCCTTTTCTCCGGATCGATATTGATATTAATAACGGTATATGCTTCAAACAACTGTTATGTGTACGTGGTCAATGAAAGAAACGGTGTATGTTTGTCCTATCATGCAAATATATACTATATGATTTCCTTTTACACCACCGATACTGTATATAAATTATGTCTTTCTTCAGCTCAATATATAACGAGGCCGACTGATTGATGGTTCATTTCATGAAAAAGAACTACAAAATCTAATGTACTTGCTCAGCAAATTTCAACTGTTAAAGACATAAAGATAACCATCTCGTCTTGGTGCAAGACTTTTTTTTAACAATCAGAGTGGCATATATATATACATGGTATGAAAATACACTACTTAAATTTAATGTTTTATCGTTGTGAAGGGGATGTAGCTCAGTGGTAGAGCGTTCGCTTTGCATGTGAAAGGCCCCGGGTTCGATCCCCGGCATCTCCACTCCTAATTTTTTGTCAATGTAATTGAGTCCACATAAACTATGTCTTTCGTGCACTATCAAGTGAAAAATGTACAGTTAAACATAAGAGAGCATCTCCGACCTCTCGTAGGACACCTACCTGAACACTTGTCCTGTGGTAAAAGGCGGAATTGAAAAGGAAATATTGATGAAAATCCAGGGACGGGGATGTAGCTCAGTGGTAGAGCGTTCGCTTCGCATGTGAAAGGCCCCGGGTTCGATCCCCGGCATCTCCATATTTTTTGGCCGCAGACAAAAGCGCCATCGATAAATCAAAGTAATCTCGCCTACACAATGCTGCTTTGCCTTGAAAATCATAGAAAGCGCAACGAAATGTTAGTGCTGTTTAAACAGCGCACTCGATCGGCACAGATGACTTCAAATTTCAAAATCATTCTTTAGAGGCATGTCTCAAATGCACGCTCAAACATTTCAGGCAAAGCCGAATAAATACCACACTCCCCCTTCCCCCCGACATGTTTTACTTGTGTCACAATATTATATGGATTATAACTTAATTATCGTGAGTCAGAACAAATCGAATGTTAATGTTAATGATTCCAGCCTGAAACAATGCGTTATATAGCGTCGACGGTAGCGACTATTCGCGGTGATTTCGCTGCCTTTTGCAGTTTTAAGTTATTGACATTCTATAGTCTATCTAACGCCAGTCGACATTCCCAATGACGTTGTAACGTACAAAAAGGCATGATTGCTGTTATTGTTGCTCTTTATATGTGTTAAGTTACCCCACTATGAGTAAGTCCCAGGTAGTCTAGTGGTTAGGATTCCGCGCTCTCACCGCGGCGGCCGGGGTTCGATTCCCCGTCTGGGAAGATATTTTTGCGCCTTTTCTCCGGATCGATATTGATATTAATAACGGTATATGCTTCAAACAACTGTTATGTGTACGTGGTCAATGAAAGAAACGGTGTATGTTTGTCCTATCATGCAAATATATACTATATGATTTCCTTTTACACCACCGATACTGTATATAAATTATGTCTTTCTTCAGCTCAATATATAACGAGGCCGACTGATTGATGGTTCATTTCATGAAAAAGAACTACAAAATCTAATGTACTTGCTCAGCAAATTTCAACTGTTAAAGACATAAAGATAACCATCTCGTCTTGGTGCAAGACTTTTTTTTAACAATCAGAGTGGCATATATATATACATGGTATGAAAATACACTACTTAAATTTAATGTTTTATCGTTGTGAAGGGGATGTAGCTCAGTGGTAGAGCGTTCGCTTTGCATGTGAAAGGCCCCGGGTTCGATCCCCGGCATCTCCACTCCTAATTTTTTGTCAATGTAATTGAGTCCACATAAACTATGTCTTTCGTGCACTATCAAGTGAAAAATGTACAGTTAAACATAAGAGAGCATCTCCGACCTCTCGTAGGACACCTACCTGAACACTTGTCCTGTGGTAAAAGGCGGAATTGAAAAGGAAATATTGATGAAAATCCAGGGACGGGGATGTAGCTCAGTGGTAGAGCGTTCGCTTCGCATGTGAAAGGCCCCGGGTTCGATCCCCGGCATCTCCATATTTTTTGGCCGCAGACAAAAGCGCCATCGATAAATCAAAGTAATCTCGCCTACACAAAAGTCAATTTTGTGTCACAAAAGTCAATTTTGTGTCACAAAAGTCAATTTTGTATGCAAATTAGTTCACAGAATTCAAACTAAACTAATTTGCCAACATGAAATTAGAGATAAATGCATATCCTCTGAACCTTTTTCTTGTGTAATTTTGATTACAGACAGAGAAAGAAAGTTATTGCTACAGTACAACAGATGGTTAAAACACTAAACAAGTTAACATTCTTGATGTGAGACAAAATTTAATTGTGGGAGAAAATTCAATTTTGCGTTTATTTTTATGTAGACAAAATTGAGTTTTGTTAAACAGAAGTGAAATTTTAATAAAAGTAATTTTTCACAAAAAAATGAATTTTGGTGTCACAAAAGTCATTTTTATGTCACAACTGTCAATTGTGTATGCAAATTAATTCACAGAATCCAAACTAAACTAGCTTGCATACAAAATTGACTTTTGTCGCCCAATTTTCAAATTCAATTCAATTGTGAGACAAAATACAATTTTATGAGACAAAGTACAATTTTGTGTTTATTTTTGTGTAGACAAAATTGAGTTTTGTTAAACAGAACGGAAAATTTAACAAAAGTCAATTTTGTTGTCACAAAAGTCAATTTCGTATGCAAATTAGGTCACAGAATTCAAACTAAACTAATTTGCATACATGAAATTAGAGATAAATGCATATCCTCTGAATCTTTTTCTTATGTAATTTTGATTACAGACAGAGGAAGAAAGTTATGGCTACCGTACAACAGATGGTTAAAACACTAAACAAGTTAACATTCTTGATGTAAGAGAAAATTCAATTGTGAGAGAAAATTCAATTGTGTGTTTATTTTTGTGTAGACAAAATTGAGTTTTGTTAAACAGGAGTGAAATTTTAAAAAAGTCATTTTTCAACAAAAAAATGAATTTTGGTGTCACAAAAGTCATGTTTGTGTCACAACTGTCAATTCTGTATGCAAATTAATTCACAGAATCCAAACTAAACTAATTTCCATACAAAATTGACTTTTGTCGCCCAATTTTCAAATTCAATTCAATAGTGAAACAAAATACAATTTTATGAGACAAAGTACAATTTTGTGTTTATTTTTGTGTAGACAAAATTGAGTTTTGTTAAACAGAACGGAAAATTTAACAAAAGTCATTTTTTTGTAACAAAAATCAATTTTCTTGTCACAAAAATCAATTTTGTGTCACAAAAGTCAATTGTGTATGCACATTAGTTCTAAATCTAAGAACTAAACTGATCTGTTACATGAAATTAGAGATAAATGCATATTCTCTTAACCTTTTTCTTTTGTAATTTTGATTACAGACGGTAAAAATAAGTTTTTCCCTACCGTACAACAACAGATGGTTAAAAGACTCATCAAGTTAACATTCTGGATGAGTGACAAAATTAAATTTAGCGATTTTTGTGTTTATTTTTGTGTAGACAAAATTTACCTTTGTTAAACAGATTGAAGTGAAAATTTAATAAAAGCTCTTTTGTCGCAGAAATCAATTTTGTTGTCAAAAGTCAATTTTGTGTCTAGTCACCAGTTACCATATTATATAATGGACCAAAATTATCAAGCAAACGACCATTACTACGTCTGAGAATTCTTATGATTTGGTTTTATTAGTTTCTTTTAAAGTTACCCATAGAAAATATTTTCCTAATTTTGTTTACCATTTTCCGATACCTTAGTTGTGATTAGTATTTCTTGGCATTTTTTTCACCTAACCAATATTTTTAAGTTTATCGTGGAAGGTTTTTAAATTACTCAATTATTAAATGTAAACACTTCCGTTATTGGTCATATTATTATAGATATTTATATGCACCTTAAATTTAATATAGTTTGATATTATTTGCTTTGTCTGCTATTCATACAAATATTGATACGGATAGTTATCCATTTTAAAGGACACTTACTCATTCATAGGCTGATAATAAATACAAGAAGAACCAACCTTACCATTGTGTACACCGAATTTCAGAGTACGTGTTGTTGTAGTTTGTCTCATTTGCACAATCAAATTGTAATGAAGAGTCGAAATGGGGTGTCCTTTACATTAAAACAAACAAATTATTTTATCAATAACATACCTTCATACTTTCTATAACGGTTAAACAGAACCGTTCAACCCGCATTACGTTATTATCTCACAACAATCACAGATACAAGGCTAGAAAAGAAAGAAACAAATATGTGGTCAAGTGAAATCTGAAAAGATCTTTTCGTAAGACAAAAATCCTATACAATGTTTGCTACTTAAAAAGATATAACTTTCTTTTAATGTAAATTGGCGAAATATTCAACAATGAAATAAAAAACGATAAGAAAATAAAGGGACAGTTCTCCACTTTATAAAAATTTGAAAATAAATGTTAAATCCAACGGCATTCAATACTTTAAGGTTTCTTTTCTAATACATGTATATAATGTTTATATTTTTACCAACTATTTAAATAAAGGCAACAGTAGTATACCGCTGTTCAAAATGTATGTATGTATGTATGTATGTATGTATGGATGGATGGATGGATGGATGGATGGATGGATGGATGGATGGATGGATGGATGGATGGATGGATGGATGGATGGATGGATGGATGGATGGATGGATGGATGGATGGATGGATGGATGGATGGATGGATGGATGGATGGATGGATGGATGGATGGATGGATGGATGGATGGATGGATGCATGTGCCTGTCCCAAGTTACATATTTTCATGTATTTACATTTTTCTGGGTGGAATTTTAGTAGCCATTTGTCAACCATGCTTCCGTCTTGTGTAGGTAATCTTGAATACTAGCGAGGTTTTGTCTGAGATTTCAAATATTGACATCAAGCGTGCACGAAAGAGGGCCTTTTATGGCCAGCTGATACAAGCTGATGGATTGACAAAAAACTCAAAACTAGATTAACTGTTCTTTCTCAAGATGATAACGTTATCATTCCTTTTCCGTCCATTAATAGGGGCCCTGTCGATGAAAGCATAAAAGGCGTGGTGATGATTATGAATGCACATGGTGGCTCTATAGTTAGACAAACAAAGGGGTACTTCAGAAGAAATCAGGTTCATTTTTTTGCAAATACGACTTTAAATGTGTTTGGAGTCCCAATGAGTGATATGAGTGTGAGAGAGATACATGAGATAGTGCGTAAATTATCATTGAGTGGAGGGCAAGGTTTTGTGCAGTCTGTATAAGAAAGGCAGCTGTACTGTAATTCTGGTAGGTGTTAATGTTGAAGAATGAAAGTTATGTGTAACTGAAGGTGTCACATATCTCTGTTTTGTAGCAACAAGTAAACATACTTGTTTCTAAAATGTATGAAAATTTAGTATTTTATGCATGCTGTAAATGATGCACCTTCTTTTGCTTTTGATTATTGTTCTTTAGTATTTAATAAATTTCAATCTTGCATGTATATTCTGCTCTATTATTATTTTCAAATTTTGTGCAGGTTAAAACCATTTTTAAGCAATATTTTGTACATGTTATAACATGTACGAGGTACTTTTGTACATGTTATAACTTGTATTTTAGCATTGTACAAATTATAACATGTACAATATTTTTGTACATGTTATAACCTTTACAAAATTGCAACTTGTACATGACATATAGATTAAATAAATATTAACACAATAAATCAGCATTAAATAAGTTGGAGAGAGAGAGAGTTAGATATTGTATGGTGTGGAAAAGTTATATAATTATTCAAATTTGGAGAAAAAAAAACAGTCAATATTATCCCTTTTTATATAAAATGTTATTCTTTTGTACATTTTAACAAACTCGTCATAGATACCAGGATTGAAGTTTTGTATTTGCACCAGACGCAGGTTTCGTCTACAAAAGACTCATCAGTCATAATTTTCAAGTGCTTCATGATAACACAACAAATCATTATCATACTTGCAATTGTTTCAATAAAATAAAATGATGTGCATTAAAACACATGAAAAAAGTTAAATATCAAGCTGGCTAAAGTTAAACTGTGACAATCAATCCCCATGTAGCCTTCATATTTCAAAGTCATTTCATTTCTAGTTGAAATCAATCACCAATGAAAACAATCATGAAATACTAATTGGTCTTTATTAATATTTTTCAGGTTTTGATTTAAAAATATGAAATCGTTTGATTGAAGTTTTTATATAGTAGTCTTGTTTGATTTAACTTATCGTTCAGAGTATAGAAACCAGGACCAGTTTATTCAAAAATGGTTCTCTGATATAAATAACTCATCAAGGGGGGAATTTTATTTACACTTCAAAGAAGAGTTTTGCTTAGAACCATATCTGTTAAAATTGAGGCGGGGTCATAGAGTTAATATATGTAAACTAAGGGTGTGTAATACAAAGTTTCCCATTGAAACAGGAAGATGGAGAAATGTACCACGAAATGAGAGACTTTGTCCACTTTGTAAAGCTGGTCTTGGGGATGTGTACCACTATATATGTATATGTACCAATTGTGAAGTTAAAGATTTAAGGGGGAGTTTCATACCTCTATATTATTCAAAATATCCAAACGTTAAAAAAGTACTGGGCATGCTTAAATATTGTAATAATAATGTGCTGTCTAAGCTGTCAATTTTTATTCAAAAGGTAGAAAAGATGCTTGTCTGATTTAAAATTGCAATAAACAAAGATTTATTTCTGAAGATGTATAATATAAAAATGTATACTGAATGTATAATGAAATATGTTTTGATTTATATTGTGCATAATATGCTCCTGTTACGCAGTCTTCTGCGGCTGAGTTTTCTTTAATAAACTATGAAACTATGAAACTATGAAATAGAACAATTAAGACTTACCAGGCTTTTTTTGCAAGGATCGAGGGTAATGATTAAAAAGAATTTACAGCATATACGTTTCATCAAGACAAGTTATGGTAAATATGGTACGGGGAAGTATTTTCTCTACATATTTTATGTTGCTTTGTGTGTATCGACCGTTATATATACCCTGCTTAGGCTAATATTTTCGAGCACTGAATGAAAATTGAAATGAAATGAATTAGACTTGTCTTGTAGCAACGAATTTTGGATGAATCTACTTAAAAAAAATTAACATTTCCTGCTACCAAAAAAGGAATAAAATGACGTTTATTTGTTTACATTCAACCGGCAAGTTTTTTACCCCAAGATGGTACTCAGAATAAAAAACTTTGAGGCTGCTGATTGGATGATGCAGGGATAGAATTATTATAATAAATTATCATTTTTTTTTATTACAAGCCCAATATATATATTTAGCATGTTTAGGTCGAAAGTAAAAGTAAGAATTAGAATATCATATTAAAAAGTTTAAATGATAAAGTTATAATGGATTCCACATATTTGAAATCTTGTAGCCGTTGCTAAATAAGTTCACAAAGCTATCCCACTATGAGTAAGTCCCAGGTAGTCTAGTGGTTAGGATTCCGCGCTCTCACCGCGGCGGCCGGGGTTCGATTCCCCGTCTGGGAAGATATTTTTGCGCCTTTTCTCCGGATCGATATTGATATTAATAACGGTATATGCTTCAAACAACTGTTATGTGTACGTGGTCAATGAAAGAAACGGTGTATGTTTGTCCTATCATGCAAATATATACTATATGATTTCCTTTTACACCACCGATACTGTATATAAATTATGTCTTTCTTCAGCTCAATATATAACGAGGCCGACTGATTGATGGTTCATTTCATGAAAAAGAACTACAAAATCTAATGTACTTGCTCAGCAAATTTCAACTGTTAAAGACATAAAGATAACCATCTCGTCTTGGTGCAAGACTTTTTTTTAACAATCAGAGTGGCATATATATATACATGGTATGAAAATACACTACTTAAATTTAATGTTTTATCGTTGTGAAGGGGATGTAGCTCAGTGGTAGAGCGTTCGCTTTGCATGTGAAAGGCCCCGGGTTCGATCCCCGGCATCTCCACTCCTAATTTTTTGTCAATGTAATTGAGTCCACATAAACTATGTCTTTCGTGCACTATCAAGTGAAAAATGTACAGTTAAACATAAGAGAGCATCTCCGACCTCTCGTAGGACACCTACCTGAACACTTGTCCTGTGGTAAAAGGCGGAATTGAAAAGGAAATATTGATGAAAATCCAGGGACGGGGATGTAGCTCAGTGGTAGAGCGTTCGCTTCGCATGTGAAAGGCCCCGGGTTCGATCCCCGGCATCTCCATATTTTTTGGCCGCAGACAAAAGCGCCATCGATAAATCAAAGTAATCTCGCCTACACAATGCTGCTTTGCCTTGAAAATCATAGAAAGCGCAACGAAATGTTAGTGCTGTTTAAACAGCGCACTCGATCGGCACAGATGACTTCAAATTTCAAAATCATTCTTTAGAGGCATGTCTCAAATGCACGCTCAAACATTTCAGGCAAAGCCGAATAAATACCACACTCCCCCTTCCCCCCGACATGTTTTACTTGTGTCACAATATTATATGGATTATAACTTAATTATCGTGAGTCAGAACAAATCGAATGTTAATGTTAATGATTCCAGCCTGAAACAATGCGTTATATAGCGTCGACGGTAGCGACTATTCGCGGTGATTTCGCTGCCTTTTGCAGTTTTAAGTTATTGACATTCTATAGTCTATCTAACGCCAGTCGACATTCCCAATGACGTTGTAACGTACAAAAAGGCATGATTGCTGTTATTGTTGCTCTTTATATGTGTTAAGTTACCCCACTATGAGTAAGTCCCAGGTAGTCTAGTGGTTAGGATTCCGCGCTCTCACCGCGGCGGCCGGGGTTCGATTCCCCGTCTGGGAAGATATTTTTGCGCCTTTTCTCCGGATCGATATTGATATTAATAACGGTATATGCTTCAAACAACTGTTATGTGTACGTGGTCAATGAAAGAAACGGTGTATGTTTGTCCTATCATGCAAATATATACTATATGATTTCCTTTTACACCACCGATACTGTATATAAATTATGTCTTTCTTCAGCTCAATATATAACGAGGCCGACTGATTGATGGTTCATTTCATGAAAAAGAACTACAAAATCTAATGTACTTGCTCAGCAAATTTCAACTGTTAAAGACATAAAGATAACCATCTCGTCTTGGTGCAAGACTTTTTTTTAACAATCAGAGTGGCATATATATATACATGGTATGAAAATACACTACTTAAATTTAATGTTTTATCGTTGTGAAGGGGATGTAGCTCAGTGGTAGAGCGTTCGCTTTGCATGTGAAAGGCCCCGGGTTCGATCCCCGGCATCTCCACTCCTAATTTTTTGTCAATGTAATTGAGTCCACATAAACTATGTCTTTCGTGCACTATCAAGTGAAAAATGTACAGTTAAACATAAGAGAGCATCTCCGACCTCTCGTAGGACACCTACCTGAACACTTGTCCTGTGGTAAAAGGCGGAATTGAAAAGGAAATATTGATGAAAATCCAGGGACGGGGATGTAGCTCAGTGTTTTCATGAAATGAACCATCAATCAGTCGGCCTCGTTATATATTGAGCTGAAGAAAGACATAATTTATATACAGTATCGGTGGTGTAAAAGGAAATCATATAGTATATATTTGCATGATAGGACAAACATACACCGTTTCTTTCATTGACCACGTACACATAACAGTTGTTTGAAGCATATACCGTTATTAATATCAATATCGATCCGGAGAAAAGGCGCAAAAATATCTTCCCAGACGGGGAATCGAACCCCGGCCGCCGCGGTGAGAGCGCGGAATCCTAACCACTAGACTACCTGGGACTTACTCATAGTGGGATAGCTTTGTGAACTTATTTAGCAACGGCTACAAGATTTCAAATATGTGGAATCCATTATAACTTTATCATTTAAACTTTTTAATATGATATTCTAATTCTTACTTTTACTTTCGACCTAAACATGCTAAATATATATATTGGGCTTGTAATAAAAAAAAATGATAATTTATTATAATAATTCTATCCCTGCATCATCCAATCAGCAGCCTCAAAGTTTTTTATTCTGAGTACCATCTTGGGGTAAAAAACTTGCCGGTTGAATGTAAACAAATAAACGTCATTTTATTCCTTTTTTGGTAGCAGGAAATGTTAATTTTTTTTAAGTAGATTCATCCAAAATTCGTTGCTACAAGACAAGTCTAATTCATTTCATTTCAATTTTCATTCAGTGCTCGAAAATATTAGCCTAAGCAGGGTATATATAACGGTCGATACACACAAAGCAACATAAAATATGTAGAGAAAATACTTCCCCGTACCATATTTACCATAACTTGTCTTGATGAAACGTATATGCTGTAAATTCTTTTTAATCATTACCCTCGATCCTTGCAAAAAAAGCCTGGTAAGTCTTAATTGTTCTATTTCATAGTTTCATAGTTTCATAGTTTATTAAAGAAAACTCAGCCGCAGAAGACTGCGTAACAGGAGCATATTATGCACAATATAAATCAAAACATATTTCATTATACATTCAGTATACATTTTTATATTATACATCTTCAGAAATAAATCTTTGTTTATTGCAATTTTAAATCAGACAAGCATCTTTTCTACCTTTTGAATAAAAATTGACAGCTTAGACAGCACATTATTATTACAATATTTAAGCATGCCCAGTACTTTTTTAACGTTTGGATATTTTGAATAATATAGAGGTATGAAACTCCCCCTTAAATCTTTAACTTCACAATTGGTACATATACATATATAGTGGTACACATCCCCAAGACCAGCTTTACAAAGTGGACAAAGTCTCTCATTTCGTGGTACATTTCTCCATCTTCCTGTTTCAATGGGAAACTTTGTATTACACACCCTTAGTTTACATATATTAACTCTATGACCCCGCCTCAATTTTAACAGATATGGTTCTAAGCAAAACTCTTCTTTGAAGTGTAAATAAAATTCCCCCCTTGATGAGTTATTTATATCAGAGAACCATTTTTGAATAAACTGGTCCTGGTTTCTATACTCTGAACGATAAGTTAAATCAAACAAGACTACTATATAAAAACTTCAATCAAACGATTTCATATTTTTAAATCAAAACCTGAAAAATATTAATAAAGACCAATTAGTATTTCATGATTGTTTTCATTGGTGATTGATTTCAACTAGAAATGAAATGACTTTGAAATATGAAGGCTACATGGGGATTGATTGTCACAGTTTAACTTTAGCCAGCTTGATATTTAACTTTTTTCATGTGTTTTAATGCACATCATTTTATTTTATTGAAACAATTGCAAGTATGATAATGATTTGTTGTGTTATCATGAAGCACTTGAAAATTATGACTGATGAGTCTTTTGTAGACGAAACCTGCGTCTGGTGCAAATACAAAACTTCAATCCTGGTATCTATGACGAGTTTGTTAAAATGTACAAAAGAATAACATTTTATATAAAAAGGGATAATATTGACTGTTTTTTTTTCTCCAAATTTGAATAATTATATAACTTTTCCACACCATACAATATCTAACTCTCTCTCTCTCCAACTTATTTAATGCTGATTTATTGTGTTAATATTTATTTAATCTATATGTCATGTACAAGTTGCAATTTTGTAAAGGTTATAACATGTACAAAAATATTGTACATGTTATAATTTGTACAATGCTAAAATACAAGTTATAACATGTACAAAAGTACCTCGTACATGTTATAACATGTACAAAATATTGCTTAAAAATGGTTTTAACCTGCACAAAATTTGAAAATAATAATAGAGCAGAATATACATGCAAGATTGAAATTTATTAAATACTAAAGAACAATAATCAAAAGCAAAAGAAGGTGCATCATTTACAGCATGCATAAAATACTAAATTTTCATACATTTTAGAAACAAGTATGTTTACTTGTTGCTACAAAACAGAGATATGTGACACCTTCAGTTACACATAACTTTCATTCTTCAACATTAACACCTACCAGAATTACAGTACAGCTGCCTTTCTTATACAGACTGCACAAAACCTTGCCCTCCACTCAATGATAATTTACGCACTATCTCATGTATCTCTCTCACACTCATATCACTCATTGGGACTCCAAACACATTTAAAGTCGTATTTGCAAAAAAATGAACCTGATTTCTTCTGAAGTACCCCTTTGTTTGTCTAACTATAGAGCCACCATGTGCATTCATAATCATCACCACGCCTTTTATGCTTTCATCGACAGGGCCCCTATTAATGGACGGAAAAGGAATGATAACGTTATCATCTTGAGAAAGAACAGTTAATCTAGTTTTGAGTTTTTTGTCAATCCATCAGCTTGTATCAGCTGGCCATAAAAGGCCCTCTTTCGTGCACGCTTGATGTCAATATTTGAAATCTCAGACAAAACCTCGCTAGTATTCAAGATTACCTACACAAGACGGAAGCATGGTTGACAAATGGCTACTAAAATTCCACCCAGAAAAATGTAAATACATGAAAATATGTAACTTGGGACAGGCACATGCATCCATCCATCCATCCATCCATCCATCCATCCATCCATCCATCCATCCATCCATCCATCCATCCATCCATCCATCCATCCATCCATCCATCCATCCATCCATCCATCCATCCATCCATCCATCCATCCATCCATCCATCCATCCATCCATCCATCCATCCATCCATCCATCCATCCATCCATCCATCCATCCATACATACATACATACATACATACATACATACATTTTGAACAGCGGTATACTACTGTTGCCTTTATTTAAATAGTTGGTAAAAATATAAACATTATATACATGTATTAGAAAAGAAACCTTAAAGTATTGAATGCCGTTGGATTTAACATTTATTTTCAAATTTTTATAAAGTGGAGAACTGTCCCTTTATTTTCTTATCGTTTTTTATTTCATTGTTGAATATTTCGCCAATTTACATTAAAAGAAAGTTATATCTTTTTAAGTAGCAAACATTGTATAGGATTTTTGTCTTACGAAAAGATCTTTTCAGATTTCACTTGACCACATATTTGTTTCTTTCTTTTCTAGCCTTGTATCTGTGATTGTTGTGAGATAATAACGTAATGCGGGTTGAACGGTTCTGTTTAACCGTTATAGAAAGTATGAAGGTATGTTATTGATAAAATAATTTGTTTGTTTTAATGTAAAGGACACCCCATTTCGACTCTTCATTACAATTTGATTGTGCAAATGAGACAAACTACAACAACACGTACTCTGAAATTCGGTGTACACAATGGTAAGGTTGGTTCTTCTTGTATTTATTATCAGCCTATGAATGAGTAAGTGTCCTTTAAAATGGATAACTATCCGTATCAATATTTGTATGAATAGCAGACAAAGCAAATAATATCAAACTATATTAAATTTAAGGTGCATATAAATATCTATAATAATATGACCAATAACGGAAGTGTTTACATTTAATAATTGAGTAATTTAAAAACCTTCCACGATAAACTTAAAAATATTGGTTAGGTGAAAAAAATGCCAAGAAATACTAATCACAACTAAGGTATCGGAAAATGGTAAACAAAATTAGGAAAATATTTTCTATGGGTAACTTTAAAAGAAACTAATAAAACCAAATCATAAGAATTCTCAGACGTAGTAATGGTCGTTTGCTTGATAATTTTGGTCCATTATATAATATGGTAACTGGTGACTAGACACAAAATTGACTTTTGACAACAAAATTGATTTCTGCGACAAAAGAGCTTTTATTAAATTTTCACTTCAATCTGTTTAACAAAGGTAAATTTTGTCTACACAAAAATAAACACAAAAATCGCTAAATTTAATTTTGTCACTCATCCAGAATGTTAACTTGATGAGTCTTTTAACCATCTGTTGTTGTACGGTAGGGAAAAACTTATTTTTACCGTCTGTAATCAAAATTACAAAAGAAAAAGGTTAAGAGAATATGCATTTATCTCTAATTTCATGTAACAGATCAGTTTAGTTCTTAGATTTAGAACTAATGTGCATACACAATTGACTTTTGTGACACAAAATTGATTTTTGTGACAAGAAAATTGATTTTTGTTACAAAAAAATGACTTTTGTTAAATTTTCCGTTCTGTTTAACAAAACTCAATTTTGTCTACACAAAAATAAACACAAAATTGTACTTTGTCTCATAAAATTGTATTTTGTTTCACTATTGAATTGAATTTGAAAATTGGGCGACAAAAGTCAATTTTGTATGGAAATTAGTTTAGTTTGGATTCTGTGAATTAATTTGCATACAGAATTGACAGTTGTGACACAAACATGACTTTTGTGACACCAAAATTCATTTTTTTGTTGAAAAATGACTTTTTTAAAATTTCACTCCTGTTTAACAAAACTCAATTTTGTCTACACAAAAATAAACACACAATTGAATTTTCTCTCACAATTGAATTTTCTCTTACATCAAGAATGTTAACTTGTTTAGTGTTTTAACCATCTGTTGTACGGTAGCCATAACTTTCTTCCTCTGTCTGTAATCAAAATTACATAAGAAAAAGATTCAGAGGATATGCATTTATCTCTAATTTCATGTATGCAAATTAGTTTAGTTTGAATTCTGTGACCTAATTTGCATACGAAATTGACTTTTGTGACAACAAAATTGACTTTTGTTAAATTTTCCGTTCTGTTTAACAAAACTCAATTTTGTCTACACAAAAATAAACACAAAATTGTACTTTGTCTCATAAAATTGTATTTTGTCTCACAATTGAATTGAATTTGAAAATTGGGCGACAAAAGTCAATTTTGTATGCAAGCTAGTTTAGTTTGGATTCTGTGAATTAATTTGCATACACAATTGACAGTTGTGACATAAAAATGACTTTTGTGACACCAAAATTCATTTTTTTGTGAAAAATTACTTTTATTAAAATTTCACTTCTGTTTAACAAAACTCAATTTTGTCTACATAAAAATAAACGCAAAATTGAATTTTCTCCCACAATTAAATTTTGTCTCACATCAAGAATGTTAACTTGTTTAGTGTTTTAACCATCTGTTGTACTGTAGCAATAACTTTCTTTCTCTGTCTGTAATCAAAATTACACAAGAAAAAGGTTCAGAGGATATGCATTTATCTCTAATTTCATGTTGGCAAATTAGTTTAGTTTGAATTCTGTGAACTAATTTGCATACAAAATTGACTTTTGTGACACAAAATTGACTTTTGTGACACAAAATTGACTTTTGTGACACAAAACTGACTTTTGTGACAACAAAATTGACTTTTCTGACAACAAAATTGACCTTTCTAATTTACTTTTGTTAAATTTTCCGTTCTGTTTAACAAAACTCAATTTTGTCTACACAAAAATTAACACAAAATTAAAATGTTATTTTGTCTCACAATTCAATTGAATTTAAAAATTGGGCGAACAAATCAATTTAGTATGTAATTTAGTTTAGTTTGGATTTTGTGAACTAATTTACATACACAATTGACTTTTGTGAAAGCAAAATTGATTTTTTGTGAAAAGTGACATTTATTAAATGTTCACTTCTGTTTAACAAAACTCAATTTTTTCTACACAAAAATAAACACAAAATTGAATTTTCTCTCACAATTGAATTTGTCTCACATCAAGAATGTTAACTTGTTGAATGTTTTAACCATCTGTTGTACGGTAGCGATAACTTGTTTTCTCTGTCTGTAATCAAAATTACACAAGAAAAAGGTTCGAGGGTGTGCATTTATCTCTAATTTCATGTATGCAAATTAGTTTAGTTTGGATTCTGTGAACTAATTTGCCTACAAAATTGACCTTTGTGACACAAAATTGTCTTTTGTTACAACAAAATTGACCTTTATGACAACAATATTGACTTTTGTGACAACAAAATGGATTTTTATGACAAAAATGACTTTTGTCAAATTTTCACTTCTGTTTAACAAAACTCAATTTTGTCTCACAAAAAATTGCACTTTGTCTAACACAAAATTGTATTTTGTCTCACAATTGAATTGAATTTGAAAATTGGGCGACAAAAGTCAATTTTGCATGCAAATTAGTTTAGTTAGGATTCTAACTAATTTCCATACAACATTGACTTTTGTGACAACAAAATTACTTTTGTTCAACTTTCACTTCTGTTTAACAAATCTCAATTTTGTCTACACAATAATAAACACAAAACTGTATTTTATCACACAACTAAATTAAATTTGAAAATAGGGCGACACAATTTTGTATGCAAATTAGTTTAGTTTGGATTTTGTGAACTAATTTGCATATACAATTGACTTTTGTGACACAAAATTGACTTTCCCTATCAGTTAACAATGGTCATTTGTGTATGCATATAAGTTTTTATATTTGCATACCTATTTGACAAGATTGAATTTTGTCAATGTGAAAATTGAATTTTACGGAACCGTATTAGCGCCACACAATTTCTTTTTTTAATTTTCCTTCCTATCTTTGCGTTAAACGCAAACCTTTGCGTTAAACGCAAACCTTTGCGAGATAACGTAAACCTTTGCGTTAAACGCAAACATTTGCGATGTAACGCAAACATTTGCGGTATAACGCAAACATTTGCGAAATAACGCAAATCATTGCGTTGTAACGCAAACCTTTGCGAAATAACGCAAACATTTGTTTTATCTTATTTCTTATTAAGATTCAAATGAAACAGCAGTTATTAATGGAGGAGACTGTATATATTAAAATTAATCACCTTTGTAGTCATGCAAAGTAAAATGCTTGAATAATTAGATCCTATCATTGACTAATAATGAGCAGAATAATATAAGGAGATGTGGTATGAGTGCCAATAAGAAAAATCTCCATCTAGGTCGCTATTCGTAAAAGTAAACCATCATAGGCCGAAGTACGGTCTTCAACACGGAGCATTGGCTCACACTGAACAGCAAACTATAAAGACCCCTAAAAACGATATCCATGTTACTTCTAGTATATATAGTACAAAGAAAATTGAGTAAATTGAGGTTATACCAAAGAAAAAAAATAATATAGCTATAACCAAATATAAATATACTTCCAAAGTAAGCTCTCGTCCGCGCTTCATTCAAAATGTACTTCGGTCAACGCTTTTACACCCCAATAAATTTACAAAAAGAAGCATTCAATTCTTAAGTATATCTATTTTAATGATTTGGCCTTGTATGTATGTTTCTTTTTTATCTACTAGTAAATCACAACCGAAATGAATGACAAACGGACATATATACAAAACTTAATGAATAATTGAAATCAAGATATTTGCGTTATATAACGCAAAGGTTTGAGTTGTAACGCAAAGATAGGAAGAAAAATGTTTAAAAAAATGTGTGGCGCTAATACCTTCCGTAGAATTTTATCGCAAATGTTTGCGTTGTAACGCAAAAGGTTTGCGTTATAACGCAAAAGGTTTGCGTTATAACGCAAAGATAGGAAGAAAAATAATAAAACAAATGTGTGGCGCTAATACCTTCCGTAGAATTTTGTCATGTCAAAAATGAATTTTGTTTACAAAAATGAATTGAATATTGTTTTTATTGGTATAAATATTGATGTTGTTATCAGTAAATTAAAAGCTAACTAAATATTACTAGTATGTTATATACATATACATAATTCTTATATGATTTGCATATCAATAAATACTTGAATTGGATTGGTCAATTAGAATTTTTCTCTAAGTTTACACTTCGATAAACCATGTTTCCGAAACTACTTTTGTAATCTATTCATGCGCGATTCACAAGCTTGCAGTGATCCCGGGATTTTCAGCAAATTGAGATTATATACACAGTTGTGACTATTCTAGTGCATATATATAAAAAAAAAAAATTATTGCACTAAAGCTTCGAAAATGTACAAAAATTAAATTTTTTAATAAAATTCCGCGAAATTTCATGAAGGATTTGGCGAATTTACGTCATGGCAAAACACGACGTCATACGAATGGAATTTTTAAGGGAAAGATTATTTCGTTACGTGTACGCTTTAAATTCGGATAAAATTTAATTAAAATGAAGTTTTTGAGGTAGGTGCTTTTTCATTTAAGATTCCGTTGTATTTATCGGACATTTATGGTTTTTAGAAAGTCAAGATGGCGGCGTACTCCTTAGTTACGACTTGCCATTGTGCTTTTGATCAGTGGTAAATATATATAGTAGCCATCAACAAAAAAATGTTTGACTGAAGAATTATAAGGATTAAACACATTTTTTCTAGAGGTTATTGATGTGTAAACCGGGGCTCTTACTCACAAACTTAACATAAAAGTCCTTCGGACTTTTATTCAGTTTGTGAGTTAATCGCCCCGGTTTACACATCAATAACCTCTAGAAAAAATGTGTTTAATCCTATAATATTCATGGATCTACAATCTGTCGATACCTGTAACTTGGCATTGCACAAGGTCATGTTTTTCTCTGGCTGTTTATGACGTCTTTACACTAAATACATTGGATGTTGGATGTGTACGGATTGATAGTTTAGTCTTAGATGCATGATTTTTTTTATTAGTTGTTAGTGGCTTTAAATAGCTGTCAGATAACTGCGAGTACTCTCAGATCTGTTCATTGTGTCTTTTTGTGTCGGTATGTATAAGTACCCGTCCACATCCACTTGTATTTTTGTCCATCTGATGAGTTAAGCCTTTTTCAACTGATTTTTATAGTTCGTTCTTATGTTGTACTGTTATACCACTGTCCCAGGTTAGGGGGAGGGTTGGGATCCCGCTAACATGTTTAACCCCGCCACATTATTTATGTATGTGCCTGTCCCAAGTCAGGAGCCTGTTATTCAGTGGTTGTCGTTTGTTTATGTGTTACATATTTGTTTTTTCGTTCGGCATATTTTTACATAAAAAAGGCCGTTAGTTTTCTCGTTTTAATTGTTTTACATTGTCTTATCGGGGCCTATTATAGCTGACTATGCGGTATGGGCTTTGCTCATTGTTGAAGGCCGTACGGTGACCTATAGTTGTTAATGTCTGTGTCATTTTGGTCTTTTGTGGATAGTTGTTTCATTGGCAATCATACCACATCTTCTTTTTTATATTTGTCTACAAAAAATGAATTTTGTCTACAAAAATGAATTTTGACTACAAAAATGTTTTTGACTACAAAAATGAATTTTGACTACAAAAATGAATTTTGTCTACATAGAATAATTTTGTCATTACAAAATTGAATTTCTCATAAAACAAGTGTATATCATATAGTTTTGTAGACAAAAAATTATTTTGTTATGACAGAATTGAATTTTGAGTATACAAAGTTCAAATCCCGTTCGGCGCTCCGTATGATACTTACCAATCTCGTCAGAATATAAAGAAATCTAAGCAAATAAAAGGGTCCAAAGCCTACTGCTATACACTTATGTCCTTATATGATTGGCAGGCCTTCAAAAACTAAATGTTATTGAGTGGCAATATTTGAGCTCTACTGACACAAAGGTGTACACCATTCTGCTGACAAAGATTGTCACAAGATTGAATCTGAAAATATAATAGATATGGTTAAAATCAGAACAGAAATCAAAACGATTAACAAAATTTGCGAGAATATCCAGAATATTAACTGGATGAGTGTTTTAATCAGCGAAAACCTTTTTTTCTCCGTCTGTAATCTAAATTACACAAGAAAAAGGTTTAGAGGATGTGCATCAATCTCTAATATCACCTAAGGGATCATCAATTCATTATGATATGGAAAAGTCAATATAATCTGGATGGCATTTAAGGATTTGATGATTTAAACAAATTGTAAAAATTTAAATGACAAAAAATACTGAACTCCAAGGAAAATTCAAAACGGAAAGTCTCTAACCAAATAACACAATCAAAAGTTCAAACAAAAAGTGAGGGTTTTTAGTTAGACACATTAATACAGATCATGAAAATAGTAGTTGCAGAGCAGCTCAATAACCGAAATCTGATTACGATATAAATTAATTCCTGCACAACTAATTGTTACTAGACACACATAGAAAACATATAAAGCTGAATAAACGAAACTTATGGCATTTACTGCCGACAGGGACCAAAAACAACGAGTAGATTTTATATTTGAAAATTAACACAAGATTTAATCCAACGATGGTATGTCGAATATCAATCTGAATGAAATTAATTTAAGGGGAATTTCAAAATTCTCACATTGTTGATGTTTTATTTCGTTGTTATCAAACTAATTTAACATTGTACAGATGTATGTGTAAGACAAACTCCTTTGTTTTACTTGGGTCAGGTCAACAAAAGTAGCTATTTGCAAAAATATTTCTGGTTGAATTTACCTCTTAAATAGCATACTGAAATAAGCTAGCAAATGATATTAGTTTTCGACTATGTCCGAACTTGAAACTATTAAAAAAAAGGTCCAGTCTGTAAATAGAATAATAAAACGATCTTAAATACGAAATATCATAACCATTTGTAAAAATAAATATAAGGCATAACTAACATTGCTGTATCTTCAACAAATCATTGAATGGCGAAACTGTCATAACTTTATGCTTGTCTGTTGATTTTCCGGTTACAACACTGGTTCACAGGCACCTTTCAGTAAGAACACAACATTAACAGGAAAACAAACAACATAAAAAATCTACTTAACATATGAGTAATAAAAAAAAAGCTAAAACAACGTCCGAATAACACTCTAGATATTAGAAGAAAATTGGATAAAGAGACGGATATGATACCTCAAACCAAAAACAATAGAACAGATAGATCAAAAGGTGATCATGATGTATATGTTAGCGGCAATAAGTAAAATTAGGCATTAAGCTTAAATCCTAGGCAATAAGCTAACGCTTAGGCAGTAAGTCTATTGCCTAAATGATGTTAGGCATTAGTCTTAAATCCTAGGATTTAAGCTTAAATCAGGCCTGAAAAATGTGTGGAGGCATTAAGCTTAATGCCTAAAATATAAATGCAAGTAAATACAAGACATTTATTCATTTAAATAAAAATATATTTGTAACATAATAACATTATTAGAACTAGGTTTATCGAAACTGTCCTAAGATTTGTCATATAAGATTATATTCTACGGACAGACATTATGATAAAGTAAGGACCAACTTACGACATGTCTTAGCATGCACATCAAAGCTATATGAGCTTTATCTTTGAGGATTATCTTAGCAACGATTTCTTACTGCTGTCCTGAGTATCGGCGTAAAAGAAAATAGCAAATGAAAAAAAATGAAATATTGTTTCAAATTTAACCAACAACTTTAATTTAAAAAAAACGATAAATTATTAGAAAATACTTGTTGATTTTAAATTTAATGGTAATAAATAATTTTGATACTATAATTGTACATTTAAACTCTTTGAAACAAAAAATGAGTAAACAAATATAAATATGTTTTATATTAAATTGAATTGAAAATAGTTAAAAAGTAAATATATAATCGTACATCTTTCATATAAATACTGAGTACTTCAAATATTCTATTTCATTACTGTAAAAGAAAAAAAACAGGGCCCAGTTTCATCCTAAATATAAAAAAAAGATGTGATATGATTGCCAATGAGACAACTGTCCACAAGAGACCGGAAATAGAATCACTAATAAATATGTTATTTATATTAAAACGCATCAAATAATAATTTTAAAAAATGAAAACTTGATAGAAATTTGTCTTGAAATTATTTTGTCATCACAAGTTGTGGAACTGCGTTAGCAAAGGTATTTACTTATCAAATAAAAAAAATTGGAAAATGCATGGTGTGACGGCAAAAAATCATATCTTAATTTTGTCTATTTTTGAACAGTTCAAACCAGCTCGACTAATGAAGTGTACAAATTTACAAATAAATATTATAATTATTCTATAGAACCGCCCCCTTTTTTAATTGGATACAATCGCTTTTTTTAATTTTAAATCTTTTTAATATTTTGTAATACCACAAAAACATGAAAAAAGCATGAGTTAATTCTGTTTTTTAACTGTTAAAATTACAAATTAAAGCTTCTTTTGAAGATCTGTCAAATGAATGTATATTTATACATTTAATATTAGAAATATAATTAAGAAACGATTGTATATATCAAGAATAAATCACAAAATATGCATAAACATAATAAATTCCAGAGTTTACTTATTGCCTAAAATCATGTTCGGCAATAGGATAAATAATCATCATCAAATTTCAGGAAATAAGCTTAATGCCTGAAAATTTCAGGCAATAGCTTAATGCCTAGGCGTTAGCTTATTGCCTAGGATTTAAGCTTAATCCCTAATTTCACTTATTGCCGCTAACATATACACTGAGAATGTGAAAGCAAAAGATAAAAAGACAAATATACCTTACTTATCATATGGTATCATGTGGATAGTTCAGTTGAGAAAAGTGACATCTTTAAACATCTCGTTCTGTATATATATATATATATATGTGTGTATATGCTCGGAAGCTCAAGAATCAGATTTTCAATAGAATTCATTTCTTGTTTTGGAATAAATGACTGACGTTTAATAGTTCATGCAATAGTATGAAACAATTTGCTTTGAATACTCTTCGTACAAGTATTTTCAATTACTTATACTTTTAAATTATAAATTAAAAGAATTGGTCTTGCTTTTCATAAAAAAAAATGGCCAACGTCGATACAAATATCTTGTCTTAGGGAGATATAAATCTTACGTTAAAAAAACTCTCTGAATCAAACAAATTATTCTTTGAAACTGACATTATAAAAATGCTTGATTTCCTGATTGACAACATGTTAAGTAATAACATTTTAAAAAGTGTTTGAACAGAACTCCAATGGGAACCAACTGTGCCTCTCTTCTTGTCGACTTGTTCCGAGTCCTTAATTCAAATGATGGGAACCTCATACTTGAGCTTCTTAGTGAAACTAAAAAGACCTAGCATTATCCGTTTACTTCATATTCCGCTACATAGATGATGTTCTCCCATCAAATGATTCAAAGTTTGGTGATTACGATGAACGTATCAATCACAACGAACCTGAAATAAAGAAAGCAAAAGATACAGTTATTTTAGCTTTGTATGTTGACTTATATCTAGAAATTACCTAAAAGGGTCGATTGAGAAAAAACTTTACGAGGAAAGAGATGATCTCGTCTCTCCTACTTCTATGCAGCAACATTTGGTATATTGAGTATATATCTCCCAGCCGATACGATATTCCAGAGCTTAAATTTCCTATCATAATTTTGCCCTTGATAGAGGGTTACTGCTGACAAAAAAGCTACTAAACAAAGACTTCCAAGAGGTAAAGTTGACATCATTCCTTCGAAAATGTTACGGACGCCATCACCAGTTGGTTGATCGCCATCGAATGTCTGTTCTAATTGTCGTAACCCTAATACTGTCCATCTTTTCCACAAATGTGAAATGAAAATGCTAAATACTATTTTATTATTGGAAGGATTTACTCGAAATTCGGAACCAAGCAAGATTAGAACTTATATTTAACAAATAAAATTTACAAAAAATAAAAAAATATTTATAAGTGTTAGAAAACTTGACCTGACCAACTTGACTTTGAAACTACTAATGTTCTGACCGAAATGAAACGGCTAACAGTGGCGTAGCTAGGCCATTTTCAAGTGTACGCCTGAACCTCGACATGAAGTCTAAGGGCCCCATCGGGTCTTGGTCATAGCACCTGTTGGTATTTGGTTCGAGGGGCGAAGCCCCCTGAAGCTAACGAGTTGTCAAGAACGAGATACCATTTATTTTATGTCATTTAAAACATACTTAGAGTCTAATGTGATATCTTTTGTGTTTAATTTATTCATTATGTTAATTCGAGATATAAAGGTAATTGGTTTCAGAGAAAATGACCAAACCAGTTACTTTAAAATATGTTTAAAAGGAGCCATGGGGTAAAACAATCACTCAACCAAGACCTCTTTTTATGTGCAAATTTCTTTAGTGGACATGGAATAATCAACTTTGATAGATTTTCAGGTGTATTATGAAAATTCGTAAAGATTTCCGTGGAATTCTGGCACTCCGGTCTAGGACAACTTCCCGCAAAAAAATCTATTTATCAGTCCATTACAGGGATTGAAAATATTAAAGATTTTCCTCAGATATTTTTTCTTGATAATTTCTTTTGCCAATGTTTCATATGACAATCTATAAAGGTTTACAAATTTACCAGACCGTCTGTTAATTGCGAAAAAATAAGTCCATCAACTGAAAAATAAAAATAAAATTCTTATAAAATTTTGCTTAAGACAGTAATCATAAAAAAGCTTCTGCTAAAGTTTCATAAAATTCGATGAAGGTTAGACAAATTAATTAATGCGTAACAAACTAACCCCAGACTTTATCTACTTGTTATATAACTGCAAAAACAACTTTCTTTTATCAGTAAATACGAGCAAATCAATTATGTGTCCAACTTTCGTAAAATATCATGATTGTTTGACAAAGTTATTGATGATCGATCATTGATGAAATCATTGATATATATATAAAAAAAACAACGATTAACAACATGCTGAAACTAAATGTTGACGCCTCCAACGGAATCTAGGATCGCTATGTCTCGCTTTCGCGACTGAAATGTTGCAGGCTCGACAAAAATGCAAATCTTAACAGTAAGAAGTAGCTTTAAACAAAGGGAAAGTAGTAGAATTCACAGTACAGTCAGACTTTGACAGACGATGAACAAATTTATAATACGCGGATACCTTTTGATTGAAAAGTAAATTTCGTCTCTTTTATTCGCAATTATACAAGCCACTGAAGAAAGATTTACAAGGCTTATAAAATTTTAGTTTATTGAGATTAGAATATATTTTTTTATCCAAAATTCAAGTATACATACGCCCGGGCGTTTTGACGTAAACGTAGCTACGCGCCTGGCTAAAACATGTTTTATTATTAATGTTTAAATCTTACTTGGTATCGAATTTGAATTCTATCCTGTCAAAAATAAAACATTATTTATCCGTTTCATATCGGTCAGGACATTAGTAGTTTCAAAGTCAAGTTGGTCAGGTCAAGTATTCTAACTCTTATAAATATTTTTTTTTAATTTTATTTATTAGATATAAGTTCTGATCTTGCTTGGTTCCAAATTTCAAGTAAATACTTCCAATGATAAAAAAGTATTTAGCATTTTCATTTCTGTCAGGACACTGTCAGGACATTGTCAAGACATTAGTGTAACCCTCTTAGGGCGAGTATTTAATTAGGGCGAACATAGCCGATATCTGAATTGACTAAATTAGGAAATTATCTCCCTTGGAAGAAAGCTAGCATTGTAACTTGCATAATATAATTTTCATTCAGTTGGGCAGTGAGTTGCTGCTTTCTATAGACAATCTGTAAGTGTTAATGGATTTAAAGGTGTCAATATATGTCATAGCTCCAAATCTTCAGGAGTCGGGGAATCAGCAGGTCGAGAAACGAGCACTTGCTTCTATCCATATTTAAAATTGATAAATCCATGGGAAGATCCACTATGAATATGATCTATCAACGTAAATTTAGTATTTACGAGTAAAATATACGTTCAAAGTGGATATTCCAATGGAAAGAAGCAATTGCCTGTCGAGAGGCACAATGAGACTGACACTGCATAGCTGAGACATCAATAGTCAAGATGTAGCAAGTGTATCAACTTCTTCTTCTTCTTCCGAATACGGGGGTCTCACTAATTAGCGACAACAAGCGTCAAGAAGCGACAACAAGCGTCAACAAGCGACAAGAAGCGACAACAAGAATTATTTTAGCGACAACAAGCGACAAGAAAACATTTTTTTTTATTAGATATAAAGAAATTTGTATTTAATGTTTTTTTTTTAAATATACGAGCAGATATGTCTAATTAAAATGTTTTATCTTTATATAGATAGACCAAGGATTTGTATAGTATACAATATACAAATCCTTGGATAGACAAAGAAATGAAACATTTGTGAGGAAGAAAGAGATTGTGAAGTTTATATTAGTATATTGGTAGATGAAGAAATTTAACATTTGTGAAGAAGAAAGAGATTGAGCTTCTTTTTTTTTAATTTTTAAATATGAAGAATATGTATAAGATAATGTATGTATAAACATGAACATAAACAATTTGTGTCAATATTTTCTGGACAATGATGCACAAATAATTCATTTAGCGAGCTTAATATATATTGCACGAAAAGAGTTTTAAAAAACAAATTATAAGATAAATAATATGTTCTAAAACACAAGGAAAAGTAATCTCTTTATGCAATAATTAAACGTAATACAGTTACTGGCTGTTATTCATAATAGATGATAAAATAATATGTAAATAATGTTTCATTTTTTTCTATCAATTTTAACTTTCTTGTCGCTAAAATTATTTTCTTTTGCATATTCTTTTAATATTTATTGCAATAATTAATTTTAATTAAAAAAAATGTTTTCTTGTCGCTAAATAGTTTCTTGTCGCTTGTTGTCGCTAAAATAATTCTTGTTGTCGCTTCTTGTCGCTTGTTGACGCTTGTTGTCGCTAAAATTCTTGTTGTCGCTAATTAGTGAGACCGGAATACGGGAGTAGACTCCTAGGTAGGAGTGTAAAACTTCCCGGAAATTGTGAGCTATGTACATATGGACTTAATTTAAAAATAATATGACAAAGAAAAATCATTAACAATAACATATATATATACATTTAAACAGAGTTAAAGTTGAAACAAAGTCGCTTGAATTTTGGTGATAAATATATAAAAAAGATGTTGGTATATTTACTAAAATTCCAGCCTCTGTGGTTGAAGCCTTCTCAACAATCATTATTACTTGAGGGTGCCCTAAAAAAAAAAATACTGTCAGTCGTCAAAAAGTCTTTTACGGCTACCTAAAACTCTATCTGTGTGTGCACTGCGGCTTAAGCGCAGACCAACCCATCACACAATAGCCGATAGGAATCTGACGTACCCATCCATATACAGAAGTGGGAAATACAGATACCATTAGCGTCAAATTGGTTATAATTTTACGGTGATTCATCATCATATCCTTATTGTTATTTGTCAGAGGTCTCAAATAATTATCGTTACCGTCATTTATTGGAAAATATTTAACTTGATTCGTCAAAATATGTCAAATTTTTTATTGTCTTAAAGAAAGTACATTTCATTGTCATGGACCTAAAATTATTGTCAATGTCATTTTGCAAGAATTTTTACTGCTATTTATCATGAAGGTACTCCCATTGGGGCCCTTTTATTTGGACTATGCTTTAATTAAAATTGAACATTGCCAGGCCAGATGTTTCCAGATGTTTATCCCTTTTGAATTTTTTTTTCATTGCTTCAAAATATTTTAGTATTGGCATTGTCATCTGTTAAAGTCATGCCAAAAATAAAGTGAGTTATGGACATTCTGACAACATTTTTTTTGTATTGAATAAATCTTAATAATGAATGTTTTGGTATGTGTATTGCTATAACCTATTTAAGAATTGGAATAAAAATTGGGTGCGAATGAACCTAAGTGGTGAACATGTGAGGTATGAACATGTAGGGTGCGAAAGGACCTGATCCCTATGGAGATAAACTTGTATTGAAGTTATATTGTTCCCAACCTCATAAGGTTACAAGTCATATCTGCACCTGGTCAATTCAGCGCTTAAAGAAAAAACTTGTAATTTTAGAAGATAATTAAAAAGATGCATGTACATTTCATATATATACTAGAACACACCCATGGTATCGCGGGTCAGTGACTGAATTAAAGTATATAACTATGTATGTGTAAGCCTTATTTTAGTATTGGCATTGTCATCTGTTAAAGTCATGCCGATTATAAGATACACAGTTTTCTCTTCTTTCAAATCTTTCTGTTTGAACCGTCGACCTGGAACTAATCAATTATTGGTAATATTAATTATATTTAGTTATGAATAAAGTTGAATTCTTTTATTCGCTGTTTTACGTCATGCCTTCTAACAAATTGAAAACTGTACCTATACGCCTTATTTTAAGTCCAGATTTTTAGTATTCGTATTGTTATCTTAGAAAGTCTTACTGATTAAAATATTACAATAGGGAGCAATTTGATAACGCTTGAATTAAGTAGTGTCAACCCTGTGTCAATGACCCGTGTATATAGCAAAATCCTAAATATACCGTTTAGTGGTGCACCTGTCAGATGCGGAACGTACAGATAAGGTAATAGGTAACAGGTGAATACTTTTGGTATTGGTATTAGATTCGACCTGGAACTTGTTAATTATTGGCAATATTAATTATGTGGAAAACAAAAGGGTCTCTGTGAGGATTGGTGTAATTTTTAATCTACACCATTGTCCTATATTGGCTATACATGTATATAAAGTTGAATTCTTTGATTTGTCGTTTTAACCCCATGACGGCTGACAAACTGGACCTCGTTATTTTAGTATTATAGATACATATGTTAATAAATCCAATATATCTGTAGGACTTTAAAGTGCAATTGGGAGGCTTAAGTAGGATAGTCACCCTAAAGTGTGATGGTCTTCGCTTAAGTGTGATGCCTCCATATGCTAAAGCAGGGTTCTCATTTACAATGACTAAGGCATGTCCATGAGTCCTGGCCTCTTGAAAATCTGTTTGGACTCACCATTTGCAAACTAGCGAGTCCATAGATGCATCAAGATTGTAAAATTTTGTGCTAAATGAACACACATACATTTTGTATCCTCATTTTATAGCAAAAGTTTGAAGGTAATCTGAATTTAATGTCATGTCATTGCTGTATTACTATTAGGTCATGGAGACTAAAATAGTAAATCACATTGCAATAAAGTATGTTCTTATGAAATGTTGGACTCACCATGGTCAAAACTGATGAGTCTCTGGACTCTCCTTCAAAAATCCTCAAAATGTCCCCTTCATTTCTGAATTAAGTGTCAGTATTAAAAAAAAAACTCAGTGTTTCCCCCAGATATATCAAATAGCATCCTAGTAAACAGGAAAATTTGAAATACAAAAATGTACCATCTTGTTCTAAAAATAATAGCATAACACCCATAACACAACATATAATAAGGAAATCAATTCAGATAGCATCACATTCAAGAAATATACATGTATCATCACATTACCATGATGCTAAAAGGCCCTGGGGAGAACACTGATTTAACTTTTATACTTTGTGGTATTTTTTGCCATCATTAGCATTTGATTATGTTATTAAAGTGGTTTTAAATTTGTGCTGATTGTTTTTTGGGGAGTAATGGAATTTTCAATATTTTTTTTTAGAGTATTGCAATAGTACATTGTATCAGTCACCTTGTGAATGTAACTCCTCTGACACTATATGACAAAAACTTCTTTTACTTTTTTTGTAGTAGCATTTGTTGTTGACCCAATTTTACTGTCATTTTGATTTTACCATTTTGATAGGAGACTGTACATGTGTACATGTGTGAGTTTTAGGACTTTTACCATATTATTTTGATTATTGTCACACAATGACAAATAGTGAAACTATTTAATTCCTCATTTATACAGTAAAACATTTCAATATGGAGTAAGTAGCAATTTTATTCTTAAGTGATTTTATGTTTTAGGGTAAATCTATGGACCATTCTCCACAACTACCAATACATACGTACACATGTAGGGCTCTTGTTGACATGACAAAAAATTGGACTAAATCCAAAATATCCCAGTACATAGCCAAAAATGAATTTAAATGGTTGGATAGTGGTTGGATATTGCCTATCTTAGCCTATCTAAATAACAGGCTTCCTTAAAAAATCATTTTTTCTTGCTCTAATGTCATCATGGTCATGAATGTCAGTTTCTTGTTTAAAACATGAAACTTATCTTGTTGGCAAAATAAGATATAATCCCTAGCTACATGACCTACCTACATGTACATACATGTACCAACTCAACAAGCCAATTGTGTAGACAACATCAAACTTATTTGTTAAAGGTGACCTTAGATATACCTTCTGTGTGCTACATTCTTATAATATTAGATATTGCATTGTACATTTTTTTTGTACTTCTAACAATTAACTACAGTTTCACTATTATTTTAGCCCCAAATTAAAGTGTTGGTTTCATTAAATTTAAATCATTATGTATTTATAATAATTTCACACATCTTGATTTTAACCCACAAAAGTATTGCTTTTACTGACTAGAAAAGAGATTATTTTTTTTTTTATTAAAAGTGTATATATGACAAGTTTAGGCTGTTAGTTTTCTCAATTGAATTGTTTCATATTTTTCATGTCAGGGCCTTTTGTCAGCTAACTGTACTGTATGGTATTTTCTAATTGTTGAATGGTTGCCTAAATTATTGCTTTCATCTACTTCATTTGAACTTTTAATGGATAGTTGTATCATTGGAAACTATTCCATTATTTTCTTATTTTCTTTTTTTTTTTTTATCTATTTTGTGTTTCACAGATCTAACAATAAATTATTATACCCTATGCAACGAAGTTTCGTGGGTAGAATGTTTTTGACCTGTCCATCTATCCATCAGTCCGTTAGTCCTGTTCTTGTCATTGCAACTCCTCTGAAACCACACAACAGAATTTAATGAAACCTTTTTTTCCATAATAAGGACATACTACTTATACATGTATGTAGATGTGTATATCGGCAGGAAATTATGATTCCATTTTTTTTTAGGAGTTATTTGCGCCAATATACATATATACTACTGCAACAGTTTTTCATCACAACTCCTCTGAAACCACACAACAGAATTTCATGAAACTTTGTAGATAATAAGGACATAATACATGTACATGTGCATATCAACAGGAAATTATAATTAATTATGATCGAGGAGTTACGCCCTTTTGAACTTATTTGCCCCAATATACTACTGCAGCAGTTTGTCATCGCAACTCCTCTGAAACCACACAACAGAATTTCATGAAACTTTGTAGATAATAAGGACATAATACATGTACATGTGCATATCAACAGGAAATTATAATTAATTATGATCGAGGAGTTCCGCCCCTTTGAACTTATTTGCCCAAATATACCACTGAGCAGTTTGTCATCGCAACTCCTCTGAAACCACACAACAGAATTTCATGAAACTTTGTAGATAATAAGGACATACTATGTAGATGTGCATATTGACAGGAAATTATGATTTAGGTTTTTTCTAGGAGTTATTTTATTTGTCCAGTGACAATGTTGGGCATGGGGTATATGAGCGCGCTCTCTAAGGTTCTTTAATTATTAGTAGTGTGGTAACGATTTTCTTAGATGATGGACTATCAATCTCAAAATTTTTTATGATGCTTATAATTTATTATGTTTTCAATAATTGAAATACTGGAAAAATTGATGTACTTAGTCAAGGTTTAAGTTTAGTAATTGAAAAAAAAATGTCATATAAATGTTTTAGTCAAATAGTAAATCACTACCATTATATTTAGTAACATTGTAAAAGTGTTTGTTAATAAAATTCTATTTGTTTGATTTAAACATATTTTTGACATCTTCTTTCATTATTATATTCTTCCCTTTTAAATGAATCTTCCTCTAAAATTAAAATGTTATGTAAATGGTATTAAGATATTATATGCTTTTACAAATTGTCAACCACATACATGAAATATTTCCAATAATTAAAAACAAAGCTTATACATGTAATTATATAACCTGAAATACATGTATGATTAAATAACTTATTTAAATTTGCCAGGTATGTCATTTGTTTGTCAGTCTAAATAGCTAGTGTCAGCAGTTTATCAGTCAAGAAGGTATTTGGCCCACTGTCAAACCATCAGATTTGTGATGATACATAATTACCATGTGTGAGAATTTGGTCAATCTTCAGTAAGGCAGCAACCATTTGATTTTCTGGGGGGGGCTATGGTTTTTTTTGGAAAAAAAAGTTTGTTTCCAGGTTTTGGTGAAAAAAATAATTTGTTTTGGACCCTGAGTAAAAAAAATTGTTTGTTTCACCCTCAGCTGCCACTATATGTAATGCTAAAATTGAAAGAAAAAAATTGTCTTCGGTTTGTCGCTAAACAAATAGATTGTTCTTCGCCGAAGGCGAAAAAAAAGTTTGCACAGAAAAAAAAACCATAGCCCCCCCCAGAAAATCAAATGGTTGCTGCCTAATGTGCCAAAAGATATAGGAGACACATATTTACTTAGTGCAACTCTATGTTCATGTAAACATTTGAGTTAAGAAGGTTTATAGCTATATATAAGTATACATTATTGTATATGGAAACAGCTTTTTTCCCTTCTATACATATAAACATTTTAGTATTACTACATTGATTTCTCTGTTCACTTTAAGTTGCAGTATCTGTACTGTGTGACAAAAGAATAAAGATGGGAAATGTTAAAAATATAACTATGTTACCTGAAAATATTTTTCAATTAAATTCAAAATTGACAAGAGGACAATTTAAATGTTGAAATATGTTATACATGTATATAGAGAATAATACATGGCAAAATCCGTATCATATGTCGTATCATCCCGAGACATCAATATCAGCCCAAGGGCCTTAAGGCTTATGAACTGTTTTCTGATCCATAGCACAAGGTTACCTTCAGTTATACTTTTGTCTTGTTTCAAAGGCCTTAAAAGAACTGCTCAATTACTTATCTGAAGCACCTGGGTTGTATATGGGGTCATTTGTGAAATAATACCACATCTAGTTATATTTTTTTTACTGTAAATCAGAAATAATTGTGAGGTTTTTATTAATATGAATAATGCAACTATGTGATGATCGCTATAACAAGAATTGCAATATGATATTTTATGCATTTATTTGTTTGCAAGTTTCCCGGAAATTGCAATAATCAATCTCACATGCATACATGTACATACCGTATGTCCATTTTTAAAAAATCGCAATAATAAATGCGTTGAATGGTTGAAGACCCATTATATTTTAGTGACCTTCGGCTGTTATCTGCTTTTTGGTCAGGCAGTTGTCTCTTTGACATATTCCCCATTTCCATTCTCCATTTTAATATTTTTGATTTCGCAGTATTGATACTCATCTTTATGTTTGTGCAGATTATAAGTAGTTCATCAACCTATTTACCTTTTGACATTTATCTGGTCAGAGATTAAGTTCCCCTAACTTTGTTCTAAAAGATAAAAAGATTATTGATCTTGTGCCAGTCAATAGCCTAAGTTCAGCTAACTTATATCATTTTATAGAATACATTCAATCCAGGTACATGTATGCGTAAGTACAACTGTAATATGTACCACTAAGAAAGTTAGGGATTTTTTAAGTGGCAAGATGTAGACTGCCCAATTTGGTCCAGGATGATTGAATAATATTTGCCAATAGAATGTTATAATAAAAATACTGTAAATAATTCACCAAAAATTCAAGACAGTCTTTTTGTTCTTGCCTTAATGGTGTCAAAAGGGGACACTTATGCATCATTATTCGTCATGCTCCTGTGACCTCTAGTTGCTGTCAAAAAATTGTGAAAGTTTGTGATTATATAGGTCAGTTTTAGGGAAACACTTATGGTAAACCAAAGATATTTTGTATGCAGTTAAATTTGTATTGTCACAAGATTAATTGTAAAAAGTTTACAAGTTCAATTTTGTTATTTATGTCCTTTTATGGGTAATCTATTCCTGAGGTAGAAAAGCCTTATTAGTATTTCAAAAATTCAAAGGTTTGTAAACAGTTAATTTATAATTATGACCATATCAATGATTATTCGAACATGTCAACACAGAAGTGCTCTCCAGGAATTAAAACTCCACCAGCAGTGGCATCGACCCAGTGGTTGTAGATAATTAGATACCAAGATTTGAAATTTTATACATGCCCAAGACACGCATTTTTTCTACAAAAGTTAGTGCTATTTAGTATGCAGTTTCAGAAGCCTAAGCATAAGTTTATCACATTTCCATGGTGATTATATTGTCCTGTCCTTCAGACTGTTACTGTCTGACATGGTTCATTGACTGGAACTTTAGCATTGTTTAAAGTTAAATTTGTGATAAGGTCAGTTTTAGCGGAACCAATTATGACAAGGCAATGATATTTGATCTGTAATTGTACTAGCTAGCATTTGCATATCTGATTCCACTGAGATCATTTGGCCCACCACTTTCACTCACTTCAAACAACATATCTCTGTGGGGGCCTTGGTGACCAAGTGGTCTAGTAGTCAAACTACTGGGTATTATTAGCCAGTTAACACTGAGGCTGTGAGTTCGAATCCCGGCTGGGGAGGTGCACTTGACTCTAATCTTAATTGACTAGCAATGGTCAGTGGTTCATTCAAGACTCTCCAGCTTTCTCCACCAAAAGTGACCGCCACAAAATAGCACAATAGTGTTGAAAATGGCATTTAACACCAATCATTCAATCAAAATATCTCTGTGTCATTAGTGTATTTTCCTCTTTGAAGGTAGCGCTAGTATTAAACTGATGATAGAAACATCTTACTATAGATATATATATAAATATGATCTCAAAATGGCAAGAACCAAATACAGTAGAATTGTTATGTTTATAAAATTATGCTATATTATTTAAAAAAAAATTTAAACATTCAGGTTAGATATTAAAATTTAGGAGTCAACTTTTAAAAACAGAAAAAATCTTTAAATAAAAGAATGCATCTGAATACACAAATGCCCGTGCTCATGTTTACTTATAATATGTGAAAATACTTTTTTGGAAGAGAGAAAGGATGCTGAAGCTTAACACTTCATGTCCCTTCCACCTTGCAGCTGGGTCAGTATAAAAGTTAAATTGATATATATTGAATATACAAATAAACAAAAGATGACAGTCACCACTGACACCAGGGACTTTCTTTAGTATAGAAAGTCCCTGCAGTCACAGATCAAAGTAAATGTACTCAAAATGCATGTTGTAATAATTGAAATAACAAGAAAATGTAAGATAACAAGGCAACAAAACAGTCAAAATATTAATTATAGAAGGCACATTAAGTAAAATATATAATCTTCAATGATGTACATTCAATGAAGCGTCATTCTCATAATATTAGTTTACCCGGCCGCCAGAGTTGGCAAAGCATTAGTAGTGTGAACCAATTTAGAGTTATCTTTCTTTGCATTGATTATATATATTTTCTATACAAATAATTTGACCACCTTTTTAGGAGCATCACTTCTGTTTTACTGATTACTAGTTTTTTGTTGAAAACAAATTGTGTAAATCTGATCAAAAAGAAAAACATGCAAGTCTAAATAGAAAAAAAACTGGAAGATCAACTAAAGGATAACTTATAATAATCATATCTGATATAGAAATTAAAGCATTATGAAATTGAGACTTTAAAAAGTAAATTAAGATAAAGTTTCAAAATTCTGACCGATATATGATCTATAAAAATAATTCATAGATTTAGAATGACTGCTTGAATGTTAAGTTATCAGAAATCTCACATTTTGATAAGGTCAGATTGAAGTGACATAGCTAAACATCAGGTGTTTACAAATTTCTGATAATGCTGGTATGCATATTGAAAGATGAATGATTTATCAAAGAAAGTCTCTAAAATAATCTGAAAAAAAAACCTTGTTGAATGAAATGCTATTAATCATAAATTTGTAATATTTTGGCAGTCATAATTCCAAGGTCTTGAGTAGTGTGTAAATTTAAACACTTTAAACATGATCCTCAACCTAATTACAATTATAAGGGTCAATTAGACTTGTGGGACTTGTTGTCCACTTTATGTGTATTTATATCATACCTGAAACCTCATTTCAAAGAAAGGTTTCCATAACCAGCCTAACAGGTGTTATAGCAACAAATAGGTCTGATATATTAAAAACAGCACACAATTTGTAATAGTTTTTGAAAAACTTGGTATTTAAAAAGCTTAAAACTAAGAAAAGGTTAAAAGTTATAAGTGGTGAATACTAATCATTAGCGTAAGAACAGTATTTATATATGAACATTACCTCATGGCAATTCCAGAAAACTTTCATTAGATTATTTATAATTATGTCAAAATAAAAGTAGGTTAGTCAAACCTCATGAAATAACAATAAACTGTTTGGGAAATTTGCAAACATTAGAATCAATTTCCTTATTTCCAGGAACAATAAGGATGATACATATTTTAATGCATATCTGTGCAATGCTAGGCGGTGTTGTCGTAGAAGTTATAAATATGAAGTTCCAGTTCCAGCCCTGCTCGGGGAGGAAGTTACAAATCAGATCTACTCCAACATCGTTAGGTTGATTTTCTTAAGGCAATTAATACATATTCTTACGCCTGGTATTTCTTAATCTATAAAAAATCGGATGAAGAAGGTGCAATTTGCAGTTGTCAATACAGAAAGGCAGACATATATACATTTTATACATGCATGTTCACCATATTATTTCCTCCTTCAATCTAAAATCTAACTTATTTTTGGTATCCCTTTTTATAATCAGCTTTATAAGCGTATAAAGTAAGTAGCAGATTAAATTCTGGACCCTGACAGACAGATTGTTATGCTTTTCCTGTTTTAAAACTGAGTCAATAACTGTTATGATTTTCATCCTACTTAAAATATTTGACTTAATGATTATGGTCTAGATTCAACTACGAGAAGTTGTTATTTCAACAACCTTGACTATCCATGAGGGTCTTACATATTTGGTAAGGACTAGATACAAAAAGTCTAACCCTGTTCGATCAAACAAATTTGAGCACTACAATATTTTTGTATTTTTATAGTTTAAGAATAAGATACCCACAATCTTTACCAAAACATAACCTATATATGATACTGAATATTGCATGATCCTGCATATTTTCCCATTGACCTGACCCTGAACCTTCTGAATGATATGTTTATATGATACATATTAACTGTAATCATAATGACATTATCCCTAGAAGATAATTGACATTTCTGTAATAATCACAGGAAATAGACATGTAGATATGAAGGTTACATGCTGATGATGTTGTTATAATCAGATCTGCCTTTCTCCAATCTTTGATGAATTCTTTATAAAAAAATATGTAGATTCAATTAAAGAAGGTTTATACCAGCATACTTTTAGAATTTCCTGTACATGGCTACTTGTTTAAAACTTTGCAATCCCTTGTTACATTTGTTGATTTTATTTCACACCATTACAAGAGTACTACAAAGTTAAATGAAAAAACTTTTAACTATAATATGACAGTTTTAGAAAAAAAAATGGCCAGTTAACGTACATTTTTTTGTAAGTATACTGTTTAGTAATTTAACTACTAGTTCATGTAGTAGTATGTTGTTGTACCATTTAAAAGTTTGAAAAGTTGCTCATCAAGATTTTGGATAGATGCAGTCAATATTGAACAGTGTTCTTGTCATAAATGAAACATTGTGAAAACTTGACTAAGAAAAATATCAGTTTTATATCTTCGTAATAGAGTTAATTACTACTAAATTTTGAGTACAATAGTATTATTTTATGAAATTATTAGGAAATAGGCCTTTTTATTGAAATCTGTGTTCTTTTCGTGACGATACAAATAAACAAAAGTTATTTTCCATAAAAATTCAATGAAAACAGGTCAATTAGAAACATTCAGCTTGAACTTGAACACCATCAAATGTATGATTGTACTGACAAATTACATATCTAGCTAACTTAAATATTTAGTTTATTCAATCCTGCATTTATTTTCGTGGGTACCTATTTTGGTGGATAAAGAAAACCTTCATATTTTTGGAAATTTCATTTCATGGTTTTGCCGAAATCTGGATATAAGCCTTTAGAACATTTGTCCCTCGTGGTTCACCTGTACTAACGAAATCCACGAAAATTGGTAACCAACGAATAATAATGAATCCACAGTATATGATCTCCAAGTTTCCTAGGCTTAAATGTATCCTGGATGATTTTGTCAACTTTTACCTAGACATTTATAGCTTATGAACTTAGGCTCCGTTGTTGAAGGCCGTACCTGGACCTATAATGGTTTACTTTTATAAATTGTTATTTGGATGGAGAGTTGTCTCATTGGCACTCATACCACATCTCCCTATATCTATTGTACATGTAATATAATAAGTAGGTTAAAGATATATATATATAATCTATACTTGCAATAATAGTGTTAATTTACACATAAATTTGTTTTTATTGTACCTGAAAATAAAGTGCAACAGCTTAACATTGGTTTCGAGATGTAAAACATGGTTTTGTGTTAGAAATGTGCAGATGCCACTGATGTATGTTAACTTAATTGGTTAAATTTATCAGTTTGAAGGTTGTTCTATCATGAAGGTATATTTGTTCTTCAAATTTCTGTTAAGATCTGCAGTATTTGTATATGTTACTTAAAATGTATATAGCACATCTCTTGGTGCAGGATTTTTTGTACTGTATTGAAGACCAGACCCATCGGTGGCCTTCTACTGTTTTCTGTTCTTTGGTTGTGTTGTTATCTCTTTGACACATTTCCCAACTCCATTCTCAATTTTATAACATACTTATTTATGGATTTATACATAACTAACAAAACACTGACTGTTAAGATATAAAATATATTTATATTGAATCAATAATTGTCTGCTAACACTTTTCCTGTCTTACTGACTTATTGATTCTTCATTGATATTTACAGACCTACATCATACTGTTCCTAGTCAGAAAGAAGCCAGTATGGATTTAAGAGTGAGACATCTTAGATTTGTTGATACAGTAAGTTTACTTAAAATAATTAGTTTATGTCTTTAAGATAATTATCTGATACTTTCTATCAGGTTCTCTTGTAAAATTCACAGCCTGAGTATGTAAGTATCACAAGGGTTTATAGTTTATAGATATATGTCAATATATGCATATGGAAGTCAATAATCTCTTCATTTAAAGGATATAAGGATATAACTAACACATTATAAATTTTGATGCATTCAAAGCATGTTGTATCTGAGCTACAACAAAATCCATACATACATATACCTCACAATATAATGGACGAATGCTATCCTGTGTCTGACCATCTAGGCATAAATATGGGATCATTTCATTTCATGGACTGAATCTTGTGAAAAAGTAATCCTTTCCAGCGATAATCTTTTAAACCAAGAAGACCTCTATTGATTTTGGGTCAGGAGGTCTAAGTCAAGGTCTCTGCTGATATTAAGACTAAAATGTTGACCTTTTTTGGTTTCTGAATGTTATGTTCTGAATCAATATATTATGTTCAACTTTGACAAAACTTGATTTTGTTGCTCAATGGATTGAGAAGATCAGACATTATTGATTTGGGCTTCAAGGTCACAATAAAGCTACTAATAAAATGTTATTTGGGTAAAACTTAAGGAAGCTGACTTGTCATGTTTAAGATTTTTTGTCAGATTTTCGCAATCCTCTGGTTTTATCCATTTGAATGCCTTGAAAAAATTTACCCGGTGACCCCCATTTTTCTTTTTGTAAATCTTTTACATATATAATGATAAGCCATCTGTAAAAGTCTTATAAAATTTTAATTAGTTTTAAAAGTTCTTGAGATCTTCAACTTGTCAATGATAACGCTATGAAAAGTCAACAGAGAATATTTTCCCGCCAAAAATTCAATGGCTGATATCTTGAAAACAAGCACGTTGACCTATATATTTTTTTTGCTCTTTGGATTCCTTTATTAATCCCCTATCTATATAAACTAGTGATTTGAAAGTTAATTACTTTGAAACTGAGAAGCGAACTCCCTTAAGGTTTTGGATGCTATATTTTAGTTAGTAGGTCGTAGGTTGACATTCACAATACTGAGTACTGTAGATAGAATGAATGTTGTAGAAAGGTTTTTTTTTCAGTACATTATCTTGCTAGCCATAAAGCAGCTGTACATATGATCAATAGTTTAGGGGGAGAAAGTAAGACTAATACATTCTTGCATGGACTCCTGTTCTGTGCAAGTGAAATACATGTACAGGAAAGACCCTTGCTTATTGAAGTAATATATTTAGAAGGTGGGTCAAGTAGACAAGGTCTCTGCTGATATTAAGACTGAAATATTGGCTTATTTTGGTTTCTCTATGAAATTTTCTGAACCATACATATCTAACTTTTACAAAACTTGGTTTTCTGAAGCCTAATGGGATTGAGAAGACAGTATTGTTTTGATGTTGAAACAAAGTCACAGTAGCTACTGATAAAATGTTAATTGGCAAAACTTAGGAAAAAGTAGACCATTTTGATTTTTTGGATAGTAGGTCAAAGGTTAATGTTCACAGTATAACGAACTATAGATAGACTGAATGTTTTTGAAAAAAGGTTAGTTTCAGGAGACATTATCTTGGAATCCATAAATACATTTGAACATAATGCATTATTGTAAGGATTCCCTTCTCCCTATAAGTGAAATACATGGTACAGGAAAGACACTTGCTTATTGAAGTCAAATGTTTATAAGGTAGGTGCGGTCCAGTAGACCAAAGAAGGGGAGATATGTTCTATGCAGGTGATGTTCCCATTGATGCTCTGACAATGTGAGTTCTTATAAAGACTGTGAGGTAGGGCTAGCATTTGCCAAGTGCAGAGAAATCTGATTCGAAATATATATTTGTATTTGTGTGTACAATTACCAATAATTGGATATATCTAATATATCAAGAGACACTTTACTGTTCTTATTAATACCAGTTTATCATATTACATAGAAAATAGATTATTGATTTTATGGGCCCACTTCTGTAACAATCCCTGCTTTTCACTATCGGCTATATAATCTTTTGTCATGTAATATTATATACTAGATTGGTCTTGGCTAACAGTCAGATTTATTTGTCAGTTAAAAGCATCAGTTTGGTAATGAAATGAAATTAAATGTCACTATTTTAATAAATAGGATTTTATTTAAGGAGATGGTGGTACAAATATATGTAAATTGGTTTCCTCTTATTATATCTACTTATTACAGATTTAAATTAATATGATTATATTACAAGGTCTCTAAAGAATGTGAAAAACATTTTATTTTTCTCTCTTTGTCCTTTGTCACCATTATCAATTACACTTTTATTTGAAAAGATAGTTTAGAATTTATGATTGAAGAGTGAATTAGACTGAAGATATGGTGTTAACAGTAAATAATACCCAGTTGTAAAAAGTACTTTATTGTCAATGTAAGTGGCAAGTTGGCAAACATGCATGTTTCTAATTAGCTGCGGAACCGTAGCTCTTAGGTCCTTATGTTATTTTTTGACTATTTGCGGACCATAGGTTCCGCAGCTAGTTTCTAATCTGATACAACTAGAAAAAAAAATGTTTGACATTTTATCATTTTTAGCCTGAGATTGTTAAAAAGGAAAGTCATTATCTGATCCAGAGATAGTAAAAATAAATGTCATATACTATAGGTCAATAAAACTTATTTTTGAATATTTTTTAAAATTTTTTCACTTGATATTAAGGGAAAATTTGAAAGAATTTGTTCAAGTACATCTATAGATAGGTCAAGACTTTTGTAATACTGAGGTCATAGTTGACACAACTTCCTTATTTATATTTAAAGTGTCTGAAGTAGTGGCACACCACAGAAGTGGATCAGGGTATTTGAACTTTTATAAGTATTTACCAACAATATCCGGTTAGGAGTTGTTGAAAACTGTCATTTTCAAAGGATTACATGGATTAGAATGACTGTCACATGAGGTGCGACCTTATAAATCTAACTAGTCATCAAAACTTAGGATTCTGTCGGTTTTAATTTTGGTTAGTTTTCTGGTAAAAATGTAATTATATCGGGGGAAAGAATATGGAGACATTCTCTGAATTAATCGGATACATTTTTCATCCTGGATTTTCTTGATTTTACAAGAGATAATGTTGAATTTTGAGAGAAAATATTAAATTGCACTGATTCTTCATCAGAACATTAAGTTATGTACCTACAATCTTAATATTTGATCTTAGTGTATTTTGGTGTAGACAAAAACCAAATCATATGCCATGGCTTAGTACATTTCTAATTATATCAATTTTTAATCCACAACTGTTGAAAACAGCTTGACAGAATTCATCTAAATATGCACAGATTTGCCTACAAAACATGAGTAGTGCACTTGCCTATTTTATTTATCTCAATGACATTTGAATATAAAAAAAAGAAGATGTGATATGATTGCCAATGAGACAACTCTCCACAAGAGACCAAATGACATAGATGTTGACAGCTATAGGTCACTGTAATACCTTCAGCAATGAGTAAAACTCATACCCCATAGTAAGCTATAAAAGGCTTCAAAATGACAAATTTAGCCAATATTTTACATGTTGAAGTTAGTAAGTTACTAAGGCATACAATTTGGTATTCATGTTTGACCTTTGATTTTAATAAGAGTTTACATACATGTATAGTTTTTGTTGAAAGAAAGGATACAGACATACTTCCAGGTTGGTCCAAATAAAGAAATCATTCTGAAAATATTTTTGCACAAATATATTGTTATATATTCTGAGATATGTAGAGAATGTAACATATTCATTACATGTCAACAGCTTTCAGATTTAAGAGATGGCATAAAAAACTCCAGTTGGGAATAAATTAGTTATCTTTCTTACAATCAATTTGAATTTCACTACCTCAATGCCAGATCTAAGAACTTTAATAACAGACAGAGGGGAGACTGAGAGACCTCATAGAAAATAAAGGAGCTCAACAATAAAAAAAAAACCAAAAAAAACTCTTGTGTAATATTTGTACCTGACAATGTGCTTCGGACCCAAATAGTTGTTTTCAAACATGCATCTACTTAAAAGTTAACAAACACATTCTTCAGTAAACAGTCTGCACCAAAATTTAATCCAACTACTAGCCTGAAGAACAATATTTCAACATTTTTCTTAAATGTGTCTATAGTCTTACCTGCTTATCAAAGTTTTGCAAATACTTGCTCATCTAAACAATAATTAATACAGACTAAGACATTGGAATAGTGGCCTATGGTGCAGATTGAGTAAATGCAGGTTGCAGAATTAGAGGTAATATTCTCTTGAAGTGAAATTTCTAAGAAAAAAAAATTGGGCTAGAAATTTAATTGAGCTGCATAATTGAGGATTATATATATCAGTAAAACCTTCTGTTGTTGTTGAATCATGATAAACAGTTGAAGTGTTATAAGAGGATTAAATGATTATAATGTTATCATTGACATTTATACAGTCAGGTTATATCATTACAAATCTTTTGTTTTATCTGATATTAATGTAAATATTATGTAACTTTAGAGGTGACAGGAAATGTTATTAAATGTATCATGTCTTGTTGAAGTTGTTAAAATTATATAAAAATTATATAATATATGGTTAAATTGTCTCCCATTATTTTTTGTTCTTGACACTCCTATTAGTTCAGACACTTTGTCCCTTGAAACAATTTCATCAGTTTGAACACCTCGTCTCTTAAAACAGTTTCATCCGTTCTGACACTTTAACTCCTGAAACACTTCTACTACTGGTAGTTCCAAAATTTTTGTCTCTCAAACATCTACATATACTACTTTCTCTTTTGAATAATATTCATCAGTTCTGATACTTTGTCTCGTGATACACTTTCATCAGTTCTGACACTTTGTCTCTTGATACACTTTCATCTGTTCTGGCACTTTGTCTCCTGATACACTTTTGTTAGTTCTGACATTTTGTTTCCTGATACACTTTCATCAGTTCTGACACTTTGTGTTCTGATACACTTTCATGAGTTCTGACACTTTGTGTTCTGATACACTTTCATGAGTTCTGACACTTTGTGTTCTGATACACTTTCATGAGTTCAGACACTTTGTGTTCTGATACACTTTCATCAGTTCTGACACTCTGTCTCTTGATACACTTTCATCAGTTCAGACACTTTGTCTCTTGATACACTTTCATCAGTTCTGACACTCTGTCTCTTGATACACTTTCATCAGTTCTGACACTTTGTCTCTTGATACACTTTCATCAGTTCTGACACTTTGTCTCTTGATACACTTTTATTAGTTCTGACACTTCATCTCTTGATACACTTTAATCAGTTCTGACACTTTGTGTCCTGATACACTTTCTTCAGTTCTGACACTTTGTCTCTTGATACATTTTCATCAGTTCTGAAGTTTCATCTCTTGATACACTTTCATCAGTTGAAACACTTCATCTCTTGATACACTTTCATCAGTTTAGTTTAAACATATTTATTTATTTATATTTGGGAAACAAGTTTTGCAACTTATATTAATCACTTTCCACTTTGTGGGTGCGAGTGATGCCTTGTAGTGGCATTAATTAGCCTGCTCTTTTTCGAAATCTACAAGGTTGTCTTTAATGTGCAAGAGATTTGGCTCTCTCTTAACACGGGTCAACCAGTTATTGTCCACTTCCGACGGACTATCATCGTTTCCTCAAGACCATAATTGCAAATGGTGTCATGGGAGAGCTGAAAATTCAGTCCCTGAAATTTTCATCCTGGAACAGGAATCAAACCAGGAACCTTTGTGTGAGTAGTTCTGACACTTCATCTCTTGATACACTTTCATCAGTTCTGACACTTCATCTCTTGATACACTTTCATCAGTTTTGACACTTCATCTCTTGATACACTTTCATCAGTTTTGACACTTTGTCTCTTGATACACTTTTATCAGTTCTGACACATTCATCATACACTTTATTCAGTTCTGACACATTCATCAGTCTATACTCTTTATTTAGTTCTGACACATTCATCAGTCCATACACTTTATTCAGTTCTGACCCATTCATCAGTCCATACACTTTATTCAGTTCTGACACATTTATCAGTCCAAACACTATATTCAGTTTTGACATTTTATCTCCTGGTGCACTTTCGTCAGTTTTGACACTTTGTCGCCTGATTATACACTTTCTGATTTGTTCTGACACTTTGTAACCTGATGCATTTTCATCAGTTAAACACTTTGTCTCCTGATACACTTTCATCGACTCATTTTCTCCTGATACACTTTCATCAGTTCTGAAACTTTGTCTCTTGATACACTTTCATCAGTTCTGAAACTTTGTCTCCTGACACACTTTCATCAGTTCTGACACTTTTTCTCTTGATTTACTTTTATTAGTTTTGAGTTCTGACACTGTCTCTTGAAACATTTCTACTAGTTCCAACAATTTGTCTTTTCAAAATCTTCATATACTTCTGTTCTAAGACTTTGTCTCTTAAAAAACATTTTCATATATAATGTTTCTGACACTTTGTATCTTGAAGCACCTACTGTTCTGAACATGCATGAAATATTTGCCACTAGACATTAAGCAACCAACAATCAATCAATCAATCAAACACCTTCATATACACATCCAAGAACTATTTGCCATCCTACAAATACATGCATACAATAAAATTTTTAAAGTTTTAACTGCTGGTTTCAATTTTACATTGTTTAGGGTACTTCCTGACAGTTCAAGTCTTTATTTGATGACAGACATTAATTATATCATTTTAGGGCCTTTTTATTATTCATGAATATTAACAACCAATATTCTAACCTATGAATTTAGAGTTGTCAAATCATATACAAATATATTTACCTGCCCTAACAGTATACAACATATCTATGATCAATTTTCCACGGTTGAATGGGTGTCTGCTAAGGTGTGATTTTAAAGGGAGGAATACTTTGTGATATGAAACTGATGAACCTAGGATCATCTAGTGCTTCATATAATAATAAGTAAGTTGGAATTCTTACTGTCATGTAAAGAATACAGATGGAAAAAAGGGGGGGGGGGGTGTTTAATATCTTTCTTTAGTTATAAATCTGTTTTCAAGTAATTGGATTGGAATATATGAATAAAAATCAAATCAAAATGACTTCCACAGTGCATGGTAGCAACATTATAATTAAAAGATTATATAATTTGGATGGGATATAAATACATGTACTAACATAGTCATGATAGTAATGTATACTTCATTTTGGTTTCTGTATTAGAGAAGGAAGAGGACAAATAATATTATTGAGTCATCCCATTGCACGAAATGACATGGTAACATGTTTAATTGACTTTTTTTGACTGATGACTTGTGTTTGCTAATCCGAATTTGAGATGATTAAAAATTATATTGTTTTTAAATATTTAAAGAATTAGGTCATGCTTACTTCAAAAGAAAACTTCAAAAGAAAAAAGTTTGTTTTGAAATTTGATTAAAGAGGATTATAGCTGTTTAATAACAATACCTTCAAAATAACTCTATTTAGAAAAAATAAAAATTTACTAATCTTTATTGCTTTTAATAATCTCTTAAAAAATAGAATGCAAATGTAATTAATTTCTACTATTAGTTTTTTTTTGCTGTGTGATTTATTAGCTTTTCAATTGTGTTCGAACTTCAACTGTTGTTCTTATGAAGATATTTTGTGCAGTTCCTTTAGGTATACATTCCGAAAACATTTTGAATTTTCGAAAATTAGAAAAACTATAATTCAGTTTTTGGTGGGATTCATGTCGCTTAGTCTCTAGTTTTCTATGTTGTATGTGTCTTTTGTACTATCATTTGTCTGTTTTTTTCTTTTTTAGCCATGGCATTGTCAGTTTGTTTTCTATCAATGAGTTTGAATGTTCCTCTGATATTTTTTGCCCCTTTTCAATAAATTAGCATAATCTATTCTGGAAATATTGCTGAAAAAGTGAATACTATAAATAGTGCCTATTATAGTGGTCAATTAATTTATACTGTATTATGTTCTTTATAATGTTAGGCACAATTAAAAAAATCCCACCAGCTTATACGAAAAACAAGTGAGTTGAAGGGCGAAGTCTTCAGTACAAGTTAATTCTAAAATATATATATATATAAAAAAAAATTATAAAAGAAAAATGAAACTGACTCAGTTGATAAATTAATCCAATGCACATCCCTCCTGGTCATAATGGACAACTCCAGAGATCTTCCAGAAACTGTAAATATTACACCTTTTTGCACCTCACTCCGACTTATAAATCACTTCTTCTATTCACAGTAAGAAAATAACATCCAAACAGTTAGCTCATCTCTTCAAAGCTGAGAAATTAATGAAAAAGTGGAAGGTAGAAAATAAAGACAAATAAAAAACTTAATTTAATGGATGGAACTATATTCGTTAACAATGAAAATAAGGTTAATTAATTGTGGTCTCTGGTCATAAGTGGCTATATGTGTTTTTTCCTCTCCACACACACTAGATATAATTCTGAAAACATTCATGTATCTTCTCTCTTTATATATATATATATATATAGTTAACAGTGGCGGATCCAGAAATTTTCATAAGTGGGGGCCCACTGACTGACCTAAGAGGGGGCCCGCTCCAGTCACGCTTCAGTGATTCCCTATATAAGCAACCAAAAACCCCCCCCCAAGTCTGCCTCTGGTTAACCCTAAGGGTTACAATCTTGTTTCATGGTTACCAGGAGGCGACCAGATCATAACTTTGTCATTGGCTAGCAAAAATATCTCAGTACATGCTGAAAACTATCAATTCCTACAGCTAGAGTTCAGTGCTTATTACAAGTTTCTTAATGATACAGGAGTAACTATATGAAAGTCATTTTTCAGGCTTGATATTTGTGTGGTAATAGGAATTTGTTTTTAAAAATCATTGAATGTCACTTTTGAAATAGGTATTTGAAATTCATATTTTATTTATCATGACGGGTTATTGACTTCTACGCTTTTAAAAAAGGAAAGGAGTGGATTACATTACAAATTTTTAATATATAATACACCCGATTTATAACCAATTAAATTTAAATATCACACACAATTGTAGGTGTTAGAAGTCTGTTGACGTTCGACTTGTATTATTATGGTAATATCAATAGGCTTTACCTATGTTTGTTTACACGTAGAATGACAACAGTCATCGATTAAAGTTGATCTTCTAGTGGATAGGATTTTATGAATGAATGAAGTTAATGTTTCACCTGGATTTAGTTATTTTAATTAATTAATGTGAGGTTTGAACTGAAGGAACTATATCCAGACACAACACAGGTGAGTTGGTTAAACCAGTTATCATTCTATAACCTTACCCCCATGGCATTATTATTTGGCATGTCTACCTTGTCTGGTGAAAATAGTATAAAGTCTTAACAGGCAAAAGGAACTTTTCATATTTAGACTTTTTGTTTTTGATATATCATTGCAATTCCTGATTAGATGGATAATATTCTACAAACCTATACATTTGTAGAAACATTTTTGTAAACCCTAGTATAAACACCCTGTCTGGTTTTATATTTAGACTGCCTGACTTATGACACGGTATCCTGTTGCATTGCAGTTTTTCTATACAGAGAAAAACAAATTAGAATATTTTCTCATCTTATGTTCTTCTTTATTATCAAAATTCTAAGATCTGCTGATTTTGCTTTATTTAAAGGATAATTACTAGAATCATCAGAAATATTATTAGTACAACAGACCCCACTGTCACATAACTATACTGTAAAAAAAAAATGGACCTACAAACAGTAATGAAAAACATGGTCCAGAAAGCCTAACTTCATACCGGCACACAATTTGGTAGGGTCATAAACCACTATTACTGATGTAAATAAATGAAGAATGAAGACAGGTGTTAGGGTGGAGGGCATTAAGTTTATCTGTGTATGTGGTACATCTGACCTTCTGTTTGTACCTCCCAAAAATAATTTCTGTTCTCTCACTTCACTGTGAAACAGAGAATGCTGAGCTATCCCAAATACAATAATATTTTTGTTTTAATTTATAAAATGGGAGCGGTCAAGTGTGTTAATCCTTGCCCAACTCTTTCAGTTTCACTTTATTTATCAGTCTTAAAAAAGGGGCATACAATTAATGTTTTCATTTTAATTTGCAATAGAATTCCCCATGTTAGCCTTAAATGTCTATAAAACACATTATTTAAATTTAAATTTAAAATGTTTGAGTTGGTATGATAGTGGATCCATTTATTATATTATGTAACATTAGTGTGTAGGCTTGATCCTGTCATGATTATAAGGATTGTTCTGTATAACACACTCCAGTGACGCTATTGTTTTTAAAAAAATAAACAGACTTCCGACTTTCTGGGAGAAATGGATTTATAGCTGGTCATTAGTACTTCATACAAATGTTATTTCAAGCAGGAGATAATAGTTTAATTGATATTAATCTCTGTGTAATGAAAGTTTTAGTACTAATGTACTAATCAAGGAATATCTGTCTACCACATTCATTGTGAGTTTTTATATTTTTCTAAATAGAATTATCTGTGAGATTTAAAATCTAAATGATTTGTTTAAATATTTCCTATTGTATAATTTTGAAGTTTGTAGCACGAAATTTCATGCATATGTGGCAACCATTACCAGATGGGTATTAGGAATTCTTGAGAGCCTTTTAGAGAAATGGCTACTATTTGAGCATAAATTACTTTGCTTTTTGGTTATAAAACAGTAGAAAACACCCGTGATATCGCGGGTCCATGACTGAATTAAAGTATATAACTATGCGTAAGCCTTATTTTAGTATTGGTATTGTCATCTGATAAAGTCATGCCGATTATAAGATAGACAGTTTTGTCTCTGCTTTCAAATCTTTCTGTTTGAACCCGTCGACCTGGAAATTATAAATATTGTCCTATATTAGTTATAAATAAAGTTGAATTCTATGATTCGCTGTTTCACGTCATGCCCGCTAACAAATTGAAAACTGAACATATATGCCTTATTTTAAGTCCAGATATTTAGTATTCGTATTGTTATCTTAGAAAGTCTTACTGATTAAAATACTACAATAGGAAACAATTGGACAAGGATTGAATTTAGTAGTGTCAACCCTGTGATTATGACCCGTGTATATATATAGCAAAATCTTAAATACACCATTTGGTGGTGCGCCTCTCAGATGTGGAGCGAACAGATAGGTAATAGGTAACAGGAATATACTATTGGTATCGGGAACTATTTGACAATGATTGAAGTTTCAACCCTGTGATAATGACCCGTGTATATAGCAAATCCTAAATACACCGTTTGGTGGTGTGCATGTCAGATGCGGAACGTACAGATAAGGTAATAGGTAACAGGGGAATATAATATTGGTATCGGTATCGGATTCAACCCGGAACTTCTTAATTATTGGCAATATCAACTATGTGGAAAACTAAAGGGTCTGGAGTGGTGTAATTTTTAATCTACACCATTGTCCTGTATTAACTATAATATATAAAGTTGAATTCTATGATTTGTCATTTTTACCCCATGACGGCTGATAAATTGGACCTCGTTATTTTAGTATTTAGATACTATATCATGCATACTGTTAAATTTGAAATTTTGAAGTGATGCTCAAGGTTGACTGGTCATAGGTTTTCTGTATGATTTGTTATGAATTGGTTGAAACATAAATGTCAACAATTAAATGCTAATGATTTTGTAATGAATTAGATGTAGACCTTTTTATCATTAGATGTACTAAACCAGGTCAGTGACCTTTTCTTGTACACAATTCATATAAGCATGATGAATCCAGTAGTTAATCAGAATATATTTGATTAGTCTTTCTATTGAATAGAACAGGGAATAGTTATTGAACTGGTTACTATATAATACATTGATCGTTTTCCACTGCTAGTAGAGCAAATAAATCATGAATAACTATATCTGGCTATATGTATATGTTCTTTAATAGCTTAGTGGATATATATACAATGTATCATAATCATCAGTATATAGAACAGTAGTCAGAAATGGGCAAATCAGATCAAAATATCAAATATTTCTGTTTATTGGATTTTTTCTATAAATTCTGTTTATAACCTTGGATTATATTAGTGTGAAGGCTTTACTCAATGTAAGTTGTCTTTATTATTCAGTTGTAACATATTGAATAAGAGGGATTAGTAGACAATGCAGAATAATAATGGAAGGTAACAGGTCAGGTTATATGTATCTGAAGTTTGCATTCATATAAAAAGTGATGGGTTATCCATTTAATAAAAATGAAGAAAAACTTCACAGAGGCAAAATGTTTTTATAAAGACCTTCATTCTTATATGGTAATATCATTCAGGTTAGGAGAGGATAAGTGCTAGTAGTAGGTTTTGATAAAGGTTAAGGTTAGAATATACATAAGAATAGGTTTGGAGTAGGCCAAGGCTAGGATGCTATAGTCTTATGTGATCCTTATACCTCACATTCTGAAAAAGAATTGAGAGGCATGCACATATAAACTGTGTTTAACATAAGTCAATGTACAGGCAATCTTATTAAAATAAGTTCTCATCAGTTGTTCCTCGATTTTTTATATGCCACACAGCGACATATAAAAAATCAAGGAGCAAGTGATGAGAACTTATTTTAATAAGATTGATGTACAGGAGAAGGATTATGTTAGAAAAAATAAGATGTTGCCCAGCACCTGTGTTTTTAGTAAAAAAAACATTGATTTTATTAACATAATCTTTCAGGTGTTTTGTTCTGATAATGTAATGAATTGAAAATTGAGCATTAAGACATAATACATATTATGCATGATTGATGTAGTTTATTTTTATATAGTGTATATAGTGTAAAAAATACTATGTAGTCAGGGTTCATGCACTTTATTGACTTTTTATTTTAAAGAGACATATATTTTCATGTCTATTCAGTTAAAAGCTTTGGAGTCAAGAACATGAATAAAAGAAAAAATAGACAGCGCCAAAAAAAATCAAAACAATTACACTTAAACAACCAATAGAAAATCACAAAAAATAGCTTTACAGAAGACAAAACTGTTATCACTAACAAAAGAAAAAGCTACAATTTGAGGTAAAAATTATCTCCAAAAAAAAGTTGTTTAATTTTTCTCAAATTTTTAACAGAATTAAAATGTGAACCATAATACATTGTATACACTTCAATATAATACTACTCATATAAAATTTGCTATCCTTTAAAAATACAACCATGGAAAGGCAATAAGTAAATATGACCATTGACTTAAATGCGTTTAGAAAAATAAAGAGCAAAACCCTTTCTAAGAAGGGCATTGTGTGTTTCTACCATTGCTTATAAAAATTATTTTTGATAGTGCATGTACTCTATACAGATTTGGTCTAAATGTTCTTGATATTAGCCATTTTGGGCTGAAACTGGTTAATCTCGCAATATGGTGTCAACGTCAAATTTTACTATTAAAACTTGCCGAATATATGTTTTCATCAATCAAGCTTTCACAATTTTGATGATTTACAGGGCCAAAAGTTAAAGCCTAAAAATGTACAATATCCTTAGAAAATCTAACTGAACATGAGGTACTGCTTTTGCGTTATTCATGGCAATTTGTCAGTGGTAACTCAGATAAAAACCCTAACTGCAAGGAATCATGTGTTTGCCTTTCTCTATCTATATCTAGTAAATATAGGCTCTGGAATAATGTTATCTTTACATCATTCTAAACATTTGGAAAAAAATTAGAAAAATTGATATGAAAGATTGTTCATGGATTCAATTTCGGAGATTTCATCTGCAATAAACGAGATAGTAGCCGAGTAAGATTGCAGATCTCTTACTCAAATGGAATTTAAAGTAGGAGATCCATGTTACTAAATCTATGGTCTTGAAATTTGACATGTACTAAAAATGTAAAATGGTTAAGACTTTGATTTAAAAACAAACTAACAGTTTATATATCTGTCAAATGTATACATGATTGGTCTATATTTATTTAGGGCAGTAAAGTTCATAAACAAACACTGAAAACTTCACACCTGGGCAGTTATAAGTACTGATATATTGCTAAAGTGTGTTTCCTTTGATCTCTTATCAAAATCAAGATTACAAAACAGTGATTAAGTTTGGTTTTAATCTTGATCAGTTGGTGTTTTAAACTCCATGATGTTATAAGGTTGGCACCCATGTGTCTATGGTCTCAGAATGAGCTGACCATACATGATAGTATTGTTGATTAGTATGATATGGTAGAATGTTTACATTTCCTTTGTTATGAAGTTTAATGATGAGTCAGCCTAATGTAACTAGTCATGTCAGAGTAAGTCATTTCTTTATTCACTTTTTTAAACTTTTTAGTTTAGTTCATAAGTGTTTTTCATCAATATTTTTAATGAATACAGTTTTGAATATTAATTAGTGTACTTTGATAACAGATGAGTAATTTCATGTAGTAAGTATGAATCATTATACATTGTACATAAACAACAAAAAAGAAAACTACATTTCTATTTCTGGACAACATACAACATATTCATTTCTATTTCTTTAATTTTAAACTTAGAATGCAATGAATTTATTAGACATAACATAAATAATTTGTAATATTACTCTGGCAAATCTTATGTCAGCGGTAAATTTATTATCTTCCAGGATTACTGGTTCAATCTTGTTCATGCACAGATTTTGTGCAGATGTTTTAAGAAAGTGAATAATTTCAATTTACTTGATTATGTCATCTTTATAACAAAGAGTTTTTACAATTTAATGGCCTTTCTTTTGAACATAATTGGGTTAATTTGTATGTAATTAAACAAAAGGTTTTGTTGTTTAGATCTGTCAAGTGAAACGGATTGCCATGTTATACACTTGTAGTTTATAAAGTAGTTTGTGGTGTTTAGTTTGATCCTCCCTAATTCTTTTGAAGAAAACAAATTGCTGGTGATTTATAAACTTATGTCTTTGTTTGTATACAGTAGTTATTTTGATAAGTTTCCTGCTTTTGTTGAAGACAAATTGTTCTTAATACCAGATACAATCTTCAGATGTATATATAAGATTGGTAATAATATTTTAAAAATAACTGAAGACAAAATAATCTGAACCATTGTTGTCATATTCTGTTACTGCAACATGAATTATCTCCCCTGTTTAGTAACTTGCACTGCAGGTTTACAAAGATCAACCACCTGTTGCTATATATATCAGTTTTATGGTAACTATATACTATGGTATATATCCCTCTAGTTATTTTTCACATGTAATAATTACAATTCTTTATAACCTGAAGGTTTTCAGTATAACTAAATTGTTTGTGGTGTAAAACAGATTTTAAAGAGAAAAGCTGTTTTATTTTAGAATTGATAACCACCTTTTAAGATCAATTAAAAGATTGTCTAGTTTTTATTATCAGATTTAATAGTTTTAGTGAAAACATGTAATTGCACTTCAGTAATGGCAATTACATGTAAAGTAGTTTGAATTAATACTTTGAATGAATAACGGAATTAGAAAATCATTGCTAAGTGACTGGGGTGATTTTTTATTACAAAATAATTTGAAAAAAGGAGGAGAAAAAATTTCAACTGTTCATGGTTGTAATGAGTTGGGTCACTACTCTGTAATTTAGTGTAATATTGTTTATGGATTACAAGTAAAGTTTTGGGTAAGTTCTGTATTAAAAGTTCATGACATTATAAAAGTCTATGCAAAGAGTGAATTTTATCTTTAATTCATTTTGTCTTGGATGTTCGTATAAATACAAAATGAAAATAACTGTACAAGCAAAGTTGTAATGTTACATATCTGAACAATATGTCAAATTCCAAACGTAAACAAAGACATTCAAATATTCTTTATTCTAATTTATAGCAAGTTTTATTTGGATTGTTTGACAACATTTCAATCAAAGTTTGATTTAAATTGGAAAAATTTCTTGAGGGTAAGGAATTAATTATGTAGCTATCAATCTTGTATTACTCAATCTCAAACACCTGATAGAAATAGCCTGCAGGTTTATAATCTGTATCAGACATCTTAGTAATTACAGAGAAATTAGAACATATAAGTAGTAATTATATGTACCTATCAAAGTCAATCACCTGTTCAATGCTTAATTTAGTGTATTCTGGATCCCATTTTGGATTTTATCATTTCCTTAATGTTACTAAATGGAAACTGGCAAAGGAAATTGTTCGAAGTTGGCATAGAGAATTAGACCTTGAAACTTTATACCATTTTAAATAATACATATTTATCTTGAGGTTACAAACAGATTTTTGATCCAGTAAGACAGATTGCGAAGTTGGATGTATAATGTAAAATATTTTACTGATTTCTTTGTTATTGATCTGCACCTTTGTTTATAAAAAACCCAACTCATTCTCCAAAGATAATTCAGGGAAATCAGGCCTAAGTCTATTTTCAGATTATTTATAATCATAATAGTGTGTCATTCAAATAAAACCAAATACAGCTGCCATTCCATGTTGACTGGCAGCATAGTTGACATCATTGTTTTTTCTCGAGGAAACAATGTTGGCAGGTCAAACAAAATGAGTCAATTTTACAGATTTCTGACAAAACTGACTTGACCTGATCAAATAATACCTCCTCATGTTTCTGGTTTAACTATGGGTGCATTTAGGATTAAAGTAAACAGAGATTTGAAAAAAGTATTGTTGGCTAGTTATGGGCCAAAATCAACCATATGTTAAAATCAGGATTATATGCAGGATTGGAGCATATGGGTAACAGGAGTATGAAATGAAAAAAAACCAATTTGATTTCCGAGTTCATAGATGCAAGAAAAAAGAACAAGAGCTTGCCTTTTATTGATTGATTCCTTGTTGGTGCTTAATACCACTGTCAGCATTTTTCATGGCTAATTATCATAACAACCAGTTTATCTTTAGTCATGTTAGTGGAGAAGCTTGATCCTTATTCAAATAAGATCAGAGTCGAATGCACCTGTAAAATCAATCTGAGGAGATTATAAGAGGTCTCCCATGATGATATTTTGAACTAAGCTTGTTTATCAGTGTAATTAGACTATGCAAAGTTGTTTATTTTTTTTCTGGACCCTTTCTTCTGCATGAAATCTGACCTCTGACCTTAAAAATCAGTAGGGATGTTCATTCATTGTTGGCATGGTATGTTATTTGTACAGTTGGACATACAGTTATAATATTCTCTGGCTCCCTGTAATGGTCTTTTGTTTAACATTTTCTGATTATAAACATGAAACAATGCTATTAAAAAGATAAGAAAATTGAGAAGGAAAATGAAGATATATCTGGGTTTGTTTATTTCCAAATATTTGTTTGTTAAACTGAAACATTTTTTATGGTTTAAAGAAGATTATTCTTTATTTAAATGAATGTTTCTTACTGTAAGTTAATGTAAGCATTCTTGCTTTAACCATTTGATCATTTTTTTGCACTCATTTAAAGAAATGTCAATTTAGCAGTAAATGCAGATTGTTTATAGTAAACAGAATTCTGGAGATTATATTAGTTATTTACTGTTGTTACTGGCGATTCATCAACTTGTTTCATAATATTGAATCAAACCTGTCAATAGATAATTACCCAGAAATCTATTTTATATGAAACAGACGATTATGTAACTTGTCAGAAATTTGACATTTGGTTTACAATGTTGAACTGGACAGATTTGCACTGATATATAAATTATTGATAACTTATGGATTGCAGTTGAACAGTAAGCTGAAATTTCATAGAGGATTGTTTGTGTCAGTCATAATGATAAAATGTGATAATTTAATAAAACCTTGCTGACTTCATTGTAATTACTCCAACTGATCTGATTAACCAGAACAGTTTCAGTAGGAGGGGAAACATTTAACATTAACTGAAAAAATATACATTTAGAGGATTGAACATGATAATTGTTTAGCACTGGAAATTGAAAATGAGATTTTCTTTCTGGAGAGGTTTTAGTTCTGATTCAATTACACACAAATTTAGTAAGGAGAATATTGAATGATTATCAAATAGCTTAAGAGGAAATTTTCTGGATTGATTATTCTGATCATGTGATTGCATACTACTAGAGTAGATATTGGTGTTCATTGCTATTTAATGTATGTACATTCATATTAGTTGATCATTGGATTATTAAGTTAGAAGTGGTTGAAGTAAGTACTTGTAGTAGATTTATATCAGCCTAGTGGTAGGAATATATTTCATATCATCCTAGCCATTCCATATTATTTTGTTTAAATTGGAAAAGTATTTTATCAGATCTATATTAAATTTGTTTCAACAGATATATATTTATTAGGAAATTTTCTAACTGAAATTTTATTTAAATTATTTATGTTCACCTGAACTGACACACATTGATGGCCTATTTGTCTGATTATTTTGTCAACAATAGATTGATCAATTATCAAACAAAGCAAGGATATATTACAACAAAAAACCCAGAACAAGGAAATCAACATTGTCGGTAAACAAAACACTCTTCTATTTATAGATATAATCAGCATGATATACAAATTTAAGTCTGGCCTGAATTGTTGAATCTCATGGTCACTTGAATTTAGTGGTATTTTGAATTCATCATGACTTTGCCAGCAATAGTCCATTTTGTGTGGACTTATTGAATTAGATGTGTCTTGGATAATATACCTCTTTATTATGTTTCAAACCTTTTATATTTACTGATTTATTAATTACAGATGATCAGCTTCTAGAACTAGTATTAAACCCTAGGGAGATTTTATTACAATGGATGGAAGAATTCTCTTACGAAGGTTGTTACAGTCCTCCACACCAACAATATACATTGATGGGGATCCAGAGGAGAATTCTACTGTTATAATTCCCTCAACACCGAAGCCTGTAACACACACACTTAAGTCATGTGACCACATCGATACGGATTATGATGTAGCACTTGCGATAATCTGTGCCATGAGTTTTATTTTTGGCATAATATACACATTCTTTGGTTAGTATGATACTATGTTACAAGAGGTTCAAATAGAATGTTATCAGGGATAAAATTGCTCATCAGAAAATAAAATCTAAGGAATTCACAGACAAATTTTTCTAAAATAAGGTAATTTTATGTGCTAAATAGAAGACAAACTGCGTTCCACAAATAGTATTTCATTGAGAAATCAATCTAGAGAACAGTATTATTTACTTAAGTACAAATAAAAAGAATTAATTGTAGCAAGGGTAAATCTGAATGTGACAGCAATACTAGAATAATAGTATCTTAGAATAATACTCCACTTGTAACTCTGGCTAAGTGTAAATATGATTGGTTTGCCTTCAAATATTGATATGAATACCCAAAGGCAATACAGGATTAATGTCAATGAGACAGCAACCCAACAACACCATCACATCAGGATGCTTACAATTTAGATTTCACCAATGGCATTGCAGATATACATTCACTTTAGGATATCTTCAAGCTCTTCATTATTAATAAATCATGATAGATGAAAATTAAGGTCACATTGTCTCCCCTCCCCCTTTTTTTTTAATCAAATGATCATTTTATTAATTTTTTTACCATGAATGATATAAAAAGTTCAAATTAGCCTTTGTAAACCTCAATGAAACAGTAACCCAAAAATATCATTGGTAAACTGATTGCTTCATATACTCCATTGATAACTTTTGCATTAGTGTAAGAAAAGGAATAAAGTATAAACATTTATGTAAATATGGTTTGTTTGCTTCAATATTTATTGTAAGTTTTCTTTATGTCAAACCAAGGTATACATGTACAGAGTATATGTCACTAAGACATTTAGAGAACAGCATACAGTTCTTCCAACAGCAGAAAAGGTAATTTGCCTAAATCTGAAACAAAATGACTTCAATGGATAATGAACAAAGATCTTTCAAACAACAATAATGACAAAAAAATAAATGAAAAATACATGTTTATCGAAATATTTTCTGTTTTGTTTTAACATTATGCTTTTTGTTTTGCAGGTTACCGTTTTTTTAAAGCTGTTATGTTCCTGACGGGATTCATTTTTATATCAGTTCTTACATATTTAATACTTTCGGAACAGGATATTTTACCCCTGGGAGGAGAGATAGGAGTAGCAGTAGGTGCTGGACTTATACTTGGCATAATAACAATGTTAGTGCAATATATTGGACTATTCCTCACAGGATTTCAGTTTGGATTATCTATTGCTATGTGCATTTTAGTTGTTTTAGAACAATTTTACCATCCAACTACACGATGGATTCCTATTGCTATTTTATGTGGAGTTGGATTATTTTTTGGTGTGTTGACATTGAAATTCCAGAAAACATTTACAGTTTTAGGAACTAGTATATTTGGTGGTGCTTTAATGATATCTTGCCTGGACTACTTTATAGAAAAGTTTACAATGTTAATATATATATGGGAGAGAGCTAAAGGTGATTTATCTGACCATGTGTGTTGGTACAGCTGGGTGTTGTTGGGTTGTTGGCCATTTTGTTTTATTGTTGGTACAGTGGCCCAGTGGAGAATTACAGGACAAGGTTATGATCATAGAGATAGTAAGTTTAAATGCACATGTTGTAAGATTTAATATGCAGTGATAAATAAGGGGTTTAAAATGCTGATTACCTTACAAAACTTATTACCTGAAAAATCATTGACTAGTTCGATAGTTATTGTTTTTTTCAAATTTATTTCTTCTTTGTGAGCAATGACAACCCATAAACCTTTTTTTATTATATATATATTATTGTCTTTTTACCATCAATCGACAGACATTTTGTTAATATAACTTGCATGTATTAAACATGTTAAAAGGAATCTATAATGTATGACTACTGGTAGTATAAATCAGGGATCTGCCACTGTACTGAGTGTAAATATGCTGAAATATAAATACCAGTCTGATTAGTGCACACCAGTCAATAAGAACAAATACAAGTTTTTGTTCTTTATCTGCAATCTCTGATAATTTAACAATGTCCCCTAGTTGCTTTGTTTGCCAAGGAATCTGTGGATAAATATTTATATGTAGCTATGCAAGGGTTTGATTTTCTTTTTTACATATATCAGTTAGATTTGAAATTAAATAATTTGTTTCTTGCTGAGATATCACAAACATGATGTGGACAAATACTACATGTAAACATATTCTAATATTATACAAACAAGTGAACAATTATTACATGACAGTGACAAATGATTGAAATAAGCTGCACATTTAAAAAAAACAACATACATTTTTACTCTTCATATACCATGTATACTGTAAATTCAGAAAATATTGCGTTGTTTTTGTTATTGCAAAAAATGTGACAGGGTTGCACAAGAATTTAAACTTGCATTTTGATATTTTATTATCTGAATAAAACAGGATTTTCCTCAATATCACAAAAATAAAAAAACCCATTTTATTCCAAAATGACAAAATCGCAATAATAAATTTACAGTAATTAGTTTTTCAGATATAGAATATATGCTGCACCTTATTAAACCAGATGTCTATTTGTTGTCATTCCTATCCTATTTTATTAACAGCTTCAGTGGGTAGAAAGAACAAAAAAGTTAGTTTGCAGAAAGTGAGGAAACGACAACATGAACCTGACACACAGTCCAGATACAGACACTTATATAAAGCTAGACGAACAACTGGAGATGTAATTTCACAGGTTAGTTTACCCCTTTCTTAACATTAAAACATATATACATTACATTCATACACCGGACTCAGACTTCTTTTAACCGGAGTTTTACTGTGCGTATTGCTATGTGTTTCTTTATTCTACATTGCCTAGAGGTATAGGGGGAGGGTTTTAGATCTCATAAAACATGTTTAATCCCACCACAATTTTGCTATATTTAAGGTCAAGGTCATAATTCACAGTTGTTTAAAAAGTCTATTTTGAGTCTGTTAGTCCTTGTTTCCTATGTATCATTTTCTGAAGCTTGCTTACCTAAGATGTTTAGTTTTGAACTATACAGTAGTACCCAACCTGAGGTATGTGGGTTTTTTTGTTGGCAAGACTCAATTTTTAGTTTCCTTTGTTATGTATTAAACATTTTATTGATTATTGTTAATGGATGAAAGAAATTGTGGGTTCCATCTCAATGAGGGAGCAACTCAATGACAGATAAACAAGGAAGTCTAGAGATTTTGCTAGAGGGCAACAACAATAAACAGGTGTCAATGCAATGTATCAAACTCTGTTCCTAGTCTAAAAAAAAGGTTTGAAACTAGAAAACAGAACCAACCATGATCTGTCAAATGCATGTACACTCAAAAAAACAAAAGATTTGACAATACATCCATGTGACATCCAAATTCTTTTTACATTTTTTTTAATTTTCTACATACAAAAGAGTTAGATTTCAATTACTTGTCCTTCATCAACTTATGCTATTCACTTGCTCTTTGGTATCTTCTTACACTTTTGACTGTACCAACCTTTAGCTACACAAGTTAACCAGGTGTTTACTTTCTATTTCTTTGCTACCTTACTAGCCTTGTGTGTGAGCTATTCTCAACATATCATCTGTTAACTTTTTAAAAGCTTTTCCTCTGAAACTAATGGGTTAATTTGAAACAATTTGGCCACAATCATCCTTGGGGTATTTAGTTTTTGGAATATGTCCAATGACCCCTCTGTGACCAAATGACCTCCAAGGCTAAGAATAGAGCGTAATGATAAAATTTCCAACCTTAAATGATGTGTTTTACCAACTTTTGCTGTTTAAGCTGTTTTGTGGAAAACTATAATAGATACCACTTCTTGTAGAGAGTTTGCCTTTGAAGGACGATTTTATTAACACAATCTTGTGATGTTTGCAAAAACTTTAGTAGGTAGAGAGAAGTTATCACCAAAACATGTGAAATGAGGTATACAAATAAGTTTACATGGCTGAAATTGTCAGCTTACTCCTTAAATAACAGCTATTTCCTCTATTGATGATTCTGTTTCAATTTGAGTATGTTTTACATGATATAATGAAAACTATAATGGATGAACTTTAACATTGAACAGCAAAAATGATCAGCTACAAAAATTAATTAATGAAATAATAAGTTGTTGACCTGAAATCACAATTTTATGGCCAACAGTATTCTTTCAACACAATAAATTTTGAATGATGAACAATGAATTTAATGTCAAAAGCTATGTTAGAGGCTCCTTGGAGCTTCTAGATGAGTTCTTTATATACGATATACTGAAAATACATCAATTAATTTACCTTTTGGTGTGTCAATAGACAATAAATGCAAATTGTTCATGAATATGCTACAACAAAAGTGAAATGTTGGCCCCTATGACATGTTAAAACTTAGATTTATTAGAGTTAAAAGGAAATGATATTTGCCAAATTTCACATTTTATAAAAGTTAATATAAGCATTTTACATACTTATACCATAGTAAAAATAAACCTTAAGAGCTACATAAAACTTTTTAAATATGCCAGGAGGAATACATCTAACATATCTTATAATGTAATAAACAAATTTTATGGGTCCGAATTAGGCCAAGATACCTCAGCAAATTTGAAAGATCAGTTGTTTGAAAAAAAATTATTATGATTTTCATTTGGAATTCAGTGGTTGCATTGTTTTCTGTCAAAAACAAGAAGAACCAAAGCTTATAAAAACCTTGTACTTTGTATTATTTAAAGCAAAAATGTTATAAAATAAGAAAAAATGTGTCAACAGAAAAATAATTACAAATTGACCTATGTTGCACAGATACCAAAGCTGAACACCTAACCATATTACAGAATGTTTTTATAGTTAGGTAGGTAATGCAACTTTATTTAGTTTAAAATATCATCATGATCATGTGGTAATCAATCAATTTAATATCTCTTTAATGATACATGTATTTCAAAATAGTCAGTGATAATGATAAAAATAAGACAACTCCCAACAGAGATCATAAGACATGGGTGAAAGCAAATAAGTCTTGTTGATGATGTAAATTGGTGGAAATTATATATGCTATTTTTATAATGAATGTGATGCTGCTTCTGGTGCATGGTCAATAAACACTAAACATACTGGTTTATGCTACATTGTACATGTTTTATTAACTTTATTTATATGTCTTGGTTTTTTTTCTCAGTTCAGTGTATTTCTTTTTTTATTGTGTATTGTCCTATTGCAATTGTTTGATATAAAAAAATCAATGTACTGACTATGCCTATAATTGGTCCTCTATTGGAAATAAAATTTATCTTATACATAAAAGCTACATCTATCCTACAACATTAGATTTAAAATAGATATATAAGTTAATAAATAATGATTGCAATAATTGTATAGAAAGCGATCTGAGATTACAAAGAAATGTTGACCAGAATAAGACAAAAATCCCAATTTTTTCTAGAAACTTCATCTTTAAAATGCTAAATTTTGATTTATTAAATAGAGGGAGACATTCAACTCTATCCCATGGCTTATATTTTGGATCTTTTTAGATGCTTGATCATGTATGTGTTTTATTCTTTTAAAAACTGATGGTTATTATGTTTATGGCCTCATAGTTAATTACTTTCAATTTTAGATTTAATAGACAGTTATAACAGAAAAATCTGTATGTTGAATTCAATGACACATATCTGAGAGAGTGATATTGCAGTTCTTTACTTAAAAAACATAGTCAACCTTGGCTTCACCTTAGTTGACAATGTTATGGGTAACAATGCTCTATCACTCTCTATGCTGTGTGTTATTTATTTAGACTGAATTGTGAAATTTTTAATTTTCATATCGTGTATTCTAATATTAAATGAATAAAAGATTATTTCCCTTGTAGAGTTACTTGCAGAACATACAGGAAAGATTCTCACCATCCCTAAAACGACATAGTCACACACCCATCCCAACAGAACCAAGTCAAACAGAATTAGATAGTGCTAGTACAACTCTTACACAGATTACATGATCTACAACAAAACATTGCCCAAAAGTCATTTAAATGTTATCTGACATGTGAAACCTTAAATGTGAACTGACATGTGAAACCAATAACAGTGCTGAATGAGAGAAGCCATCTCATATGGGAGCTTTCTTGTAATATGTGTTTATATGAGAGGAGCAATTTCATATGGGAGATTTCTTGTAATATGTGTTTATTTCTGAGTGTAAGCTGACAATTGAAATTCAAACAGAAATATTACTTGTGCTTGGTTGTACAAGCAGTTATTTAGGAAATTGACACACATGTTGAAATACTTGAATTGAATGATGAAAAGAGAAAGTATAAACATATATTGTTAATATTTATGGGTAAGTAAACAAGTTGAAACTTACAATTTGGAATACACAAATATAACATACTGTCACTTTATATACAAATCAAATTTGTAAGTAAAATGTAAATGTATGAATTTAAAAAACAAGACTTAAAATTGTTGAACATGTTAACTAAAGTGTTATTCAATGTTATTAACTCACTCTCCTAACTAAAAGTAAATTTGTGCAGTGTCTGTGTGAGATTATGTATAAGAATGATCAAAGGGACAAAACTCAAGAATATCTTTGAATGTCTTTTAAAGATTTAGGATTATTTCGAGAATGGATTATATTTTTTTTAAAGTATTTTCTTTATGTAACTTTCTTTTATGACTATTAATCTTTATTGTGGAGAATGCAAAAGTTACAAGCTGCTGACTGAAGATGTTTTTAGTATCTGATTCAATGGAAGAAGTTGAAATGATAGCTAAATATTTTTGTTTAGGCAGTTTAGTCACAAAGGTCTTCCTTTGGTTAGTGTTAATTAATTTGAGATTACAAAGTAACACGCTATTAACTTTTGTCTCAACTTTGGAGACATTTTCCTTCAAATCAATTGAAATTTCATTATATTGATTCTTTTTATAATTTTGGGATCACAGTAAAAACATTAATAACTTGTCCTGTTTTCAGTCGGCCAAATTCAAGACAATGAGAGATAACTATTTTTGAATATGATAAAACATTTATTAGATTTTTAATGATTTTTTTCCATATATATTTTGTGAAATAGCTGCAAGATTTTAAATATATTCTTGCTTCCATGTGAAGAATTCTGGATGTTAGAACATATGATCATTGTATTTGCATAATAAATGTCAGGGTATTGTAGACCGAAAACAAGATCTCATTATCAGATTCAAGTTATGTGCAAGTCTACATTAGTAAATATTGTATGTTGATAATTTTGTTAAACCAGTATTTAGAACTATTAAAAAGAAGTTTAATTAAGAGAAATAACTCCAAACATTTTGAATGCATTTTTTTAAAATTGTATACTGATAACTTTATGTATGCAGAAGTTCAAACCTTCTATTTATTTGTTGGAAGTTTTGTAAAAAGGCTTAATTTTATGCTTAAACATTTCAGTTTGTCTTATGTCTATTCAGCTTTCTTTGCAATAGTCTTTTTGTGTTTCGCAATATTTGTTGTGTTGATATGTTTTTAACATACACCTTCATTGATCTCATTTTGTTTAATGTGTGTATAAGCAATGTTAACATTCCTGTCATAGATTAAATCGTATTTCATGTTTGATAGCATCAGGACTTTCTAGATTCCAGTTTGTATTAAAAGTTAATTTCATCATGTACCCGGTAAATCACTAAATGGTTATAAAAAACCGTAAAAAACATCAACAGTATAAGACTTGATATCTCAGGCACCCAAAGGTTTCTGTCTTCTCTTCTTATTTGAGTTGAGACATTTAACAAACTTATTTCAGTTTCTTATACAAGGAGATTATTTAAAATTCTATAGTTAACTATAAAACATTTATAATACACTATAACAGTAGTTGTGCATATTGAGAATATGTTAAAAGGAACATCAACAGTTTACCAAGGGTCATGAGGGTTGAGTTTAACTAAGTACTCATATAACTGGTATAGTTTTACCTTTGTCATAGGTAAAAATAAACATGGAATCTCATAAAATAGTCACTAGTTTGTCATTTATTTTTGTGTTTACAAAATAAGTTTAGGCCATTTTTTTTTATATTGTTTCATATGCAGACATCATGAACATGACAATAAATTTTTATGTATTTGTATAAATTATTATTGTTTTATGTTGAACATCATTTTAAATTGTTAAATGTTGTTCTTTTTTGTAACCTAAATTTGCATTGTACCAGAAAGGTCTTCAGTATTTGACAACACTTGTAAACAAAACAGTTAACTGCATTGATAGGTCAGAATTATTTATGTACAATATGCACATTGTTTAATATGATGACAAGATTAAATTGTGAGTGGTTACCTTACATAAAGCCTTATTGAATTTTTTTTTTAGCTCATGTGGCCATTAGTGTCAAGTAAGCTTTTGCCATCACTGGGGATCTTTCATTGGCTGTAGTGGACATGATTTTTCCCCAAGATATTCTACTCTTAAACAACTGATCCACATCTAACACAGCCTAAAGTGCTCTAAACCTCATAATCTACCTACTTCCTGATTGCACCAAAATTATCAGATGACTCCTTAATTAAAGATTTATGGAAATCTGTTCTTGTCCTTTTTGACCTTCTGAACTAGGAAGTTGCATATAGACACAGGGGTTACAACACTTTTGAATTATAGAGAAAAGTAACTTCTCCCTGGCAGCCAATCAGGGAGAAGTGAAGAACCAACAGGGAGACTTCTAGGAGTAATGAAGCCCCACCTGGGGGACTTCATTGTCACCCATATGACAGTTTTAACCTTTCATGTATAGGGAATGGTATAACCAAAATATCTTCAAGTGATACTTCCTCCAGATGATAGACATAAATTTAAAATATTTTTTCCTTGGTTGCTATCTTAGCTAACAGAGCTTTAAAAGGGTTATATGGTGTAATCAAATGTGTAGCAAATTAAAATGAAATTGGACAGGTTTAAAAATGCTTCAACTAGCAAGCTTATGTTCATTGTCTTATGTCATAAAAAACCAGATATATTATATACATTGTATCAATTTTAAAAACACATCTGTATAGAGCTGATAATGGGTAGTAGAACATAATATTAGCATTTCTTCCTGTGACAAATTAAATTCTAGGGTAAGCTCTCTTTGTTGGATCAATTGTCTCTTTTATTAGTTAGTTTCATCAGGTGAACTGTAAATACATCAGCATTACAAATTGTTAAACTGTGTAAACTTGTTGTGTAAATACAAGGTTTAATTCAAATAAAAAAGTCAAACTCAAGAATAGTTGTTACTTGTTACTCAATACTTTTCTTGTTTTAATTGGGTTTGTTTTTGAGGGATTTAGAATTATTATTAGCTCAGTTATCCAACAGACCTAGAAGGCAGTAACCAGTACTTTCTGTCAGTCTCTGTCTTTGTCCTTCATTCATTATTGAACAAATAATTCCTTCTTTGTTTTCAAAATTCCAATAGGGAACATACCTTTTATAATTGTATAAATAAACCAATACCAAAAAACAGCATATTGTTTTGTTTCGATGTTGTAAAATTATACCCATCTATTCCTAGAGAAGAAGGAATAAAAGCATGTAAAATAGCTCTTGACACCAGAAGAAATAAAGAAATACCAACCAATGATATCCTAGAAATGATAAAATTAGTTTTAGAGGGGAATAACTTCAAATTGATTGACAGAGATATTCTGCAAAATGAAGGTGTGGCTATAGGGTCAAAACTAGGAAAAAATTTTGCTTGTACTTATATGCGACAATGGGATAAAGCACTGGAAAAATTCAAAGAGAAACCATTATTTTATAAACGCTTCATTGATGATGGTTTTGGAATTTGGACTCATGGCGAACAAAAACTCAAAGAATTTATGGACTTTGCAAACTCAATAAATGACAAAATAAAGGTGGAACTTAGGTACAACAGCAATCAGATTGAATTCTTAGATACACTTGTGAAAATAAAAAATAGTAAATTAACAACAGACCTTTATACAAAGCCAACTGATAAACATATATATGTTCACAGCAAATCATGCCATCCAAAAAATGTAAAAAAGGCAATTCCTTATGGTTTAGCATTACGATTAAGAAGAATTTGTGAAAATGAAGATGACTATCAAAAACATAGACAAGAACTAAAATTACAACTGCGAAAAAGAGGCTATAATGGAAAATTTATTGAAAACCAACTAAAAAGAGCAGACGACTTAAATAGAAAAGAGTTATTACAGAGAAAAAATAAAATTAAAAAAACATCAGAACGCATACCTCTTGTTGTATTAACCTTTACTGATTTACTACCTGATATTCATGACATTGTGAAAAAAAGAATTAATATTTTACATAACTGTAACTTGATGAAAGAAATATTTCCAGAACCACCACTAGTAGCTTATCGAAGAGATAGAAACTTAGCAGACATAATTGTACATGGAAAACTAAATAAGATTACCAAAAAATGTACTAACTACAACAGCAACAAAACATGTAAAGAAGAATGTGAAGTTTGCGATATTGAAAGACATGAAGAAAAAATTATACTCGGAGATAAAACATTCAACCTCAAAAAGAACATTCATGGATGTCAACTGGTGAACCTTATTTATGGACTTCACTGTGAAAAATGTAACCACTATGTCTATGTTGGAGAAACAGAAAGATCACTCAACGAAAGAATAAAAGAGCATCTAGCAGATATCAGACATGATAGAGATACAGCTGTGGCAGAACATTTTAACCAAGAGGATCATTGTAAAGAGGACATCACAGTTCAGGTTCTGCAGCAGATTTACGATAAATCCGCAAATTACAGGAGATATATTGAGGCACAATGGATGCAAAAATTAAATACAATTAGACCATTTGGAATTAACGTTAAAAAGGAATGACTTTAATTGATCAAAACTTATATAATTTAACTTTCATTCATACAAAAGTATTGTGACGTCATGTTATTATGACGTTAGAGTATTATGACGTCATGATGTTTCCAAGGACATTTATCTATAACATCTTTTCAATGTTTGAAAAAAGAAATGTCATGCAGCCATGTAGTTTAGAGGAATAATAAATAACTGAAGAAGGCCAATGGCCGAAACGTCTGAACAATTGGTTTATTTATACAATTATAAATAATTCCTTTACAAAATTTACGTTTGTATTTCTGTGCACTTATCTTGTGCAAATTATTCTTTTAGTTCTAGTTGTGTTGTATAGCCATTGAATTTTTTAGGGAGCAAGGAGCCATTAAAAGGACCAAAAATGGATTTACTCGTTTCCTGAATTTGTACATTGGACCAAAAAGGGAAATATTCTATTTCAATTTTTTAATTTGTTAGAGCACATCCATTCTGTGTCAAATATTTAATCACAATCCAAATTCAGAGCTGTATCAAGCTTGAATGTTATGTTCATACTTGACACAACTGTGCAGGGTTCAACTTCTGTGGTCATATCAACTGAAGCCATGCAGAACATTATATTTTAAACTGCTGTGTGAGTTGTCGTAACATATAGTAGTTGTTTTCTTATGTCCGAAACACAACAATATGCATGGATATTTTGACAGACGGCTTTCAAACTTTGGAAGTTGGGAGGATTATTGTCTTATTCTATTGACAATAGATATAGGAAGATGAGGTGTGAGTGCCAATGAGACAACTCTCCATCCAAATAACAATTGATAAAAGTAAACCATTATAGGTCAATGTACGGCCTTCAACACGGAGCCTTGGCTCACACCAAACAACAAGCTATAAAGGGCCCCAAAATTACTAGTGTAAAACAATTCAAACGGGAAAACCAACGGTCTAATGTCATTATCATTGGGCAATTGTAACTGAAGTAATGAGACTTTGACGTTGTGGTCACTTTGAAACAAAATGACACTTGTGAATTCAGCTCCTCTCAGATGCTTTGACAGAAAGCTCTTGTACTAGAACTTGGTAGTGATTTTTGTCATCATAAATAGTTGACCATACTGTTTCTTCCTTAAGTTTTGAATTTGACAATAATATTATTCCTTGGAGATATGGTACTTTGCCATTCTTGTTTCTCCTGCAACAAAGATCAAGGAATGCAAGACATAAACAGCTTTTAAACAGGTGCCTTATGTTACCAAGTTTCTATTTGTCATATGCCCATCAACCATGACCTCATTTTAGGGTAAAGAGTGCATGAAGTGCTTGTTATATCTTCTAGGGTATATCACTACCTTTGATATCATTGTTAAAAGTAAAGTAGAAATTCTACTTATGATCCTATCCAGCAAATGCAATTTCTTTATGATATTATGTTATTCTCAGATATTCATGTTACAAAATGATGTATTGAATAGCCATACTTGTCAAAATGATTATTCTCGCCTTCTTCACAAATCATTAGTTTTATGTGATAGTCCTAATTGTAAAGCTTTACTCCAAGTATCACATAAACTTAACATGATCCAAGGAAATGATGTCAAGGTCAGATAAACTAAATGAGAAATACATGGACCTTCACCTTACCATCATTCAATACACTTAATATAGTGACCAATTGCTTATAGTTTCTATGAAACAGACTTTACCAAGAAAAATAAACACTGAACAATGAACCATGAAAATGAGGTCAAGGTCAGATGAACCATGTCAGGCAGACATGCCCACCTTACAATCAATCTATGCATTACATACAGTTTTCTATTGCTTATACATGTAGTATCTAAGAAACAAGGTTCAAGGTCAGGCAGACATATACCGTAACAGCTTAGAATACTTCCATAGAATAAATGTAGCTGACCTATTGCTTATAGTTATAAACCAGAGGAGCAGAGGTCAACCCCTGAACAGTTGGGGTAAGTATGGACACGACATTCAAGCTTGATACAGCTCAGAATTTGGATTGTGATTAAATAGTTGACTCAGCAAAGGTTTCTGACACAGAATGAATATGATCTAATGAACTTAAAATTTTTGTTTTGCTGATGTGCTGTTGAATATTAATCCCCTCAAAAAAAAATATTTGAAGAAAAATTCTTTTTAATTTCTGAAATCTGAAATGAGTTAAATGTTAAGGGAGGTAATCAAGTAATCAAACATATATATAACAGTATTCATTAATTTTTTATTGGATTACTCCATTACACTGCTTAAATTGTCTAAAATGTACTTTAACCAGAAAAACCCTTGTTTCCCCCCTAATTCCTTAATGATTTGAGCCATAACCCCCCATAAACATCCTTTTGTAGTATGGAAACTTGTGGTATAACTTCAGAGAGATTTATACACTTAAACACAAGTTATAGATGTTTATTTGGGCCCCTTTTTGGTCCCTAATTCCTAAACTGTTAGGACCATAACCCTCAAAATTTATCCCATTCTTCCTTTAGCAATCAGGGGCATTACTTAAACAAGTAACTTTTGATAGTTACTTATATAGGTAATTTTTGTTTTTAAAAATTATAAAATTACTCAATAGAGTTATTTTAAATTTCAAAAGAAACATGGACTAAATGAAGTTTTCATGAATTTTACATCATTTTAAATCATAAAATTAAGATTTTGTTAGATTTGAGAGGAGTATAGACATAAAGGGTTACTAAAAAATAATGACAAAAATATAACTTGAATAAGTTATTTTGTACAACTTTGAAAGAATAGTAATAACACTTATTTAATGAACATGTGTAATTATTTTGGGTTACAAATTATAAATAACTTCAAGTCTTAATTAATTAACAAGTTTTATCTATTTATATCTGTCTACCTTCAAGATTTTCAAGGAAAACGACATTTTAATAGTCCTGAGAGGTCAATCTTTGACAAAGAAGTGTTGATATGAAAGATAAGTGTGTCAGAAAGGCAATTAATTAGTGCTTCAGAAGGATTAGATTTTATATTTCATTGGAAAAATAACCAGATGACTGTAAATTTGTTAAAGCTATTAAAATCTTTATAATTGGAAACCTATAAAAATAATATTTAGAAAAGTTACTTCTATAAGTAATTTTTAAAATAGCCTCGATGCCCCTAAATGTTTAGTGGTATTGAACCTTCTGGTAATTTTTTTTAGAGATTCATTTACTTAAACTAAAGTTATTGTCTGGAAACTAAATGCGTCTTCGGACACCAACGCTGACGACGGAGACGACGACAAAATAGCATTATACGACACAAAAATTTGTTTGAGATCGTATAAAAACTTACCATTGAGCAATGAACAGTGAAAATTAGGTCAAAGTCTAATAAAACCCGTACGACTGACCTGTACAACAAAACTTAACATTGACCATTGAACTATGAAAAAGAGCTCAAGGTCTGATGACACCTGTCAGTTGGACATGTAAAACTTACAATCATTCCATACACCAAATATACTAGACCTATTGCTTATAGTATCTGATATATGGACTTGATCACCAAAACTAAACCATGTTCATTGATCCATGAAATAAGGTTGTGGTCAAGTGAAAGCTATCTGACGGTCATAAGGACCTTGCAAGGTATCAATATACTAAATGCAGTAATCCTGTTACTCATAATAAGAGATAAAATTAACATTAAAAAAAAAAAAAAAAATTGTTTTTAAGTATAGTCACTGAACCATGAAAATGAGGTCAAAAACACTGGACATGTGACAGACAGAAACTTCCTAACATAAGGCATCTATATACAAAGTATGTAGCATCCAGGTTTTCTACATTCTAAAATTGAAAGCTTTTAAGAAATCAGTTAACACTGCTGCTGGATCACTATCCCTATGTTGGATTTTCTGTGACAAAAAAAGTCAGAGGCTAGAAAACCTATACTGCCATTTTGATTTGTCAATTTTTACAGGAGTTAAAAGACTTTGGCCATTTTTTTCTCTTTTATGACAGAATTACACATTGTGAACCAAACTCTCCTAAGACAAATTGAAAGAAAACTCTCATACTTGGTAAGAATGCATGTATAGTTGAACATACTGAACCATCATTTAGATTTGACAATACTCACAGCAGTTATGGGACTTGACTATTTTTGGACTACCGGTAATGAAACATAAGTGTATTTTACATCTATAAAAATGTTTGACAAAAAGTTATTGTATGATCATTTTGGTCTGCATAATTTTGCATGAGAATTAGGACTTATATATATATTAAAAAATTTTTTTTTTACTTTTAAAAACAAAGATCAACAAATGAACAGCCTTATATTTCACTTGGTAATATATCTTTGGGATTGAAGGTTCTGAACAGGTTAGGTTAAAGAGATACATGTGTATAACCAATATTCCAAGAGTCTGCTTTATCCTTTATTTCTGACATACAGTTTTACCTCCAACTTCAGTTCTCTACACCTAGAAAACTATTACCATATAACTTAGTATAAGAATGTATTTTCTAAAAGAAGCCAACCATTTAAAGAAGGTTACTTGGATCACTATCTTATACTCTGTTGACTGGGATTGTTTTATGTTCTAGTTTAGATATAAGATAATGTGGATAAATTATAAATGTGGATTGAGGCTATTTCATTTCATGGTTTTGTCAAAGAATTCATTCAATCATACAGAAATTAAGTACTGTGTTATTCATTTTCAAAATTCATGGTTCATGTAAACTTAAGAAATCCACAAAACTTAGTTTCCAGAAGTATAATAATGATCCAAAGTGCTATAATGAAATATGTTTTAGTATGGAGTGACACATGTTAGGGAGTATAGCATCCTCCAACCCTACCCCAACCAACCTACTCCCCTCCCCCCCCAAAAAAAAAAAAAAAAAAATTAGCCTCTCTAATCATTGATTTACCATTATGTTTAGTTTTAGACATTGATTTTGAATCAATTTTGTTTTGACATTATGACCTATATTTTTCTCCTTTTTACACTTGATTAAAGTCAACCTCAATAATAAGTTCTTTTATTTTACAAGGTTTATTAGGTTAATATGCCTTATTAGGTAAATATGACATCAAGACAAACTTGTAGTGATCATATCTGGGTTATATCTAATAATAGTACTCTTTTCTATCAACCTGTTACTTCTTAGACAATGAGAGTGACAGGAATCAGAATCTTAAAATACTCTACTAAATCAGATACAAAACTTTATAGATTCTAATATGAGTGGAAGAAATTAAAAAAAAACACCTGTTTATAGTGGACAGAAGGCATGAGGAACAAGTACACACTTATGTTATGAGCATCAATCTATAAATAATTCTTTATTAATATGTATAGAGTACATACTTGTGTTAAATAAGGCAACAGTAGTATACCGCTGTTCAAAACTCATAAATCCATGGACAAAAAACAAAATCGGGATAACAAACTAAAACCAAGGGAAACGCATTAAATATAAGAGGAGAACAACGACATAACACTAAAATGTAACACACATAGACAAAATCCCACGAGAATAATATATATAACATCAAAACCAAATACATAAATTTGGGATAGACAAGTACCGTGACACGTCTTATCGCAATGTGAATTTACACTCAAAAATAAGAGAAAACAAACGACACAACGTTATAATGTAATACACACAGAAATGAACTATAATATAACAATGACCATATTCCTGACTTGGTACAGGGCATTTTTAAAGGAAAAAATGGTGGGTTGAACCTGGTTTTGTGGCATGCCAAACCTCGCACTTTTATGGCCATGTGAAATATAACATCAAAATGACAACACAGGACTACAATATAAATAAATTGGAGAACACAATTGACAAAGAATCACACGAACAACAGCCAACAAAAGGCAACAAGTTCAAAATTTTAATACGCCAGAAGTGTATTTTGTCCACACAAGACCTATGTGTGACGCACAGATACAAAAGTTTGAAAGCCGAAACGAGTACAAAGTTGAACAGCATCGAGGACCAAAAGATCAAAACGGTTGTGCCAAAAACGGCAAGGGTTTTCTGTTAAGTTACCAGAAAATCCCTATAATTTAGAGTAATTTATACTTTTGCAAACAGTAAATTTAATAAAATGAATATTCAAAAGATGTACATGATAAAGCTGAAGTATTAACTAATTACAGGAAACAACTGAAATACATTTACATAACCAGACATTTGAAACACAAAAGTAGACACATCCGAATACGTTTAAACCTCTACGCCAAGTGACGTCCTATTTGAAACTGAAAAATGACGAAAAAATGACGTCATTTGAATTAGTAAAACAGAGCATCAAAAAATGAAAAATGACGTCACATAAGAATGAATAAGATAGAATTAGGATTAATTTAAGATTATATATTTGAACTAAATACTGATATTGCATTTAATAACAAAGCATATTTTAATTCTTATTTATATAAAACTGAGGTAGCAATTTACTATATTATAAAACTATGTCCGGTTTGCTATAAATCTAACTTCAAACGTAAAATATCGTACTGATTTCTTTGAACGAAATCAAATCTGATAAATGAAGGCGGTGATTAATTTTCTTTACCATAACACATAAATATAATAGAAAAGACGTCAACACATTTGACAAAATCCGATGAGAATTACAAATATAACATTAAACATTTAAACTAAATACATGAATTTGGGATGGATAAGTACCGTACCACGTCTTATAGTAATGCGAGTTCACACTCGGCAAAACAGTCACTAATTACAGGAAACAACTGAAATACATTTACATAACCAGACATTTGAAACACAAAAGTAGACACATCCGAATACGTTTAAACCTCTACGCCAAGTGACGTCCTATTTGAAACTGAAAAATGACGAAAAAATGACGTCATTTGAATTAGTAAAACAGAGCATCAAAAAATGAAAAATGACGTCACATAAGAATGAATAAGATAGAATTAGGATTAATTTAAGATTATATATTTGAACTAAATACTGATATTGCATTTAATAACAAAGCATATTTTAATTCTTATTTATATAAAACTGAGGTAGCAATTTACTATATTATAAAACTATGTCCGGTTTGCTATAAATCTAACTTCAAACGTAAAATATCGTACTGATTTCTTTGAACGAAATCAAATCTGATAAATGAAGGCGGTGATTAATTTTCTTTACCATAACACATAAATATAATAGAAAAGACGTCAACACATTTGACAAAATCCGATGAGAATTACAAATATAACATTAAACATTTAAACTAAATACATGAATTTGGGATGGATAAGTACCGTACCACGTCTTATAGTAATGCGAGTTCACACTCGGCAAAACAGTCACGTTTGGCAATTAAAAGATTAGACGACATTATGACAAAACACAATCTACCATGTGGTAAAAATGTCCTTAGCTAGTTTGTTAAAATCACTGTACACAACAAAGTAGTCACTGAACCATGAAAATGAGGTCAAAAACACTGGACATGTGACAGACAGAAACTTCCTAACATAAGGCATCTATATACAAAGTATGTAGCATCCAGGTTTTCTACATTCTAAAATTGAAAGCTTTTAAGAAATCAGTTAACACTGCTGCTGGATCACTATCCCTATGTTGGATTTTCTGTGACAAAAAAAGTCAGAGGCTAGAAAACCTATACTGCCATTTTGATTTGTCAATTTTTACAGGAGTTAAAAGACTTTGGCCATTTTTTTCTCTTTTATGACAGAATTACACATTGTGAACCAAACTCTCCTAAGACAAATTGAAAGAAAACTCTCATACTTGGTAAGAATGCATGTATAGTTGAACATACTGAACCATCATTTAGATTTGACAATACTGACAGCAGTTATGGGACTTGACCATTTTTGGACTACCGGTAATGAAACATAAGTGTATTTTACATCTATAAAAATGTTTGACAAAAAGTTATTGTATGATCATTTTGGTCTGCATAATTTTGCATGAGAATTAGGACTTATATATATATTAAAAAATTTTTTTTTACTTTTAAAAACAAAGATCAACAAATGAACAGCCTTATATTTCACTTGGTAATATATCTTTGGGATTGAAGGTGCTGAACAGGTTAGGTTAAAGAGATACATGTGTATAACCAATATTCCAAGAGTCTGCTTTATCCTTTATTTCTGACATACAGTTTTACCTCCAACTTCAGTTCTCTACACCTAGAAAACTATTACCATATAACTTAGTATAAGAATGTATTTTCTAAAAGAAGCCAACCATTTAAAGAAGGTTACTTGGATCACTATCTTATACTCTGTTGACTGGGATTGTTTTATGTTCTAGTTTAGATATAAGATAATGTGGATAAATTATAAATGTGGATTGAGGCTATTTCATTTCATGGTTTTGTCAAAGAATTCATTCAATCATACAGAAATTAAGTACTGTGTTATTCATTTTCAAAATTCATGGTTCATGTAAACTTAAGAAATCCACAAAACTTAGTTTCCAGAAGTATAATAATGATCCAAAGTGCTATAATGAAATATGTTTTAGTATGGAGTGACACATGTTAGGGAGTATAGCATCCTCCAACCCTACCCCAACCAACCTACTCCCCTCCCCCCCCAAAAAAAATAAAATAAAAATTAGCCTCTCTGATCATTGATTTACCATTATGTTTAGTTTTAGACATTGATTTTGAATCAATTTTGTTTTGACATTATGACCTATATTTTTCTCCTTTTTACACTTGATTAAAGTCAACCTCAATAATAAGTTCTTTTATTTTACAAGGTTTATTAGGTTAATATGCCTTATTAGGTAAATATGACATCAAGACAAACTTGTAGTGATCATATCTGGGTTATATCTAATAATAGTACTCTTTTCTATCAACCTGTTACTTCTTAGACAATGAGAGTGACAGGAATCAGAATCTTAAAATACTCTACTAAATCAGATACAAAACTTTATAGATTCTAATATGAGTGGAAGAAATTAAAAAAAACACCTGTTTATAGTGGACAGAAGGCATGAGGAACAAGTACACACTTATGTTATGAGCATCAATCTATAAATAATTCTTTATTAATATGTATAGAGTACATACTTGTGTTAAAATCACTGTACACAACAAAGTAACCACCATAGCAACTATATATATATATTAGGCAAAATAACAAACAAAAAACATATCACAATAGTCTGTATAGCTACATAAAAATTAAACACAAATTGGCATTGCTAAAAAATTGATAAAAAGTCACATCATCGCAGCTAAAAAATTCTGCAAATCCCAATAAATATGTTTCATACTGAGCTATACTTTAGTAAAATTTAGCATATGTTGGAAGAAAGGTAATGTTTTTACTTTGTTGAAGAAAGTCAAACTTTATGATTTTTAGTTCGGTTTCATATTTCAAAGCAATTTGTGGAAGTTAAAAATTGACGCACAACTGCATGACCTTAACAAAGGAAAATGATGGCAAAATATAACATGTATTACCAGTAACCTATTTGCTCTTAAACTGAATGTTTTCTCAATAATCACCTTACATTGACACATTTCAGTACACATATAAGTTGAACTATTGCAAGTTAACTTTAAAACAAGACTATTCAGTGCAAAAAAAGCTTGTGTGATCATGCTTAAACATCTGTATAAAAAGACAATTTTCAAAAGGTTTACAAAGAGTTGTCACTTTTCTGGAAATCAGGTAAGTAAGTAGCTGGATGTTTTTTTTTTTATCCCTATGACTTTACATATCTATTTCATTTTTGTTATCAATCAAATTCATTCTTGATAAAATAAAGGTGTATTTATAAATGCTAAAAAAACATCTATTCACTAAAGACTTACAGAAGAGCTAACTCTATAAAGTCACCATGCTGTTTTGAACAGTTATCAAATATTTATAAGAGAAGTAAAATGATAAAATCTTCATTAAAATATATGAAAAGATGTTCTCTTACTTTTGCCTCACAATCTTCAAATACAAAATAAACCACCCTCACTTATTGAAATTGTGGTTGAAAAGTAAAGAATAGGGTATATACAGAATATTTAAGCAAATATATCAGGGGTCAGGGTAGTACTACTGTTAATTTTTCATATAACTTACTTTGATCTCAATGTTTAAAAGTGAAATTAATATTACAAAAAAACAATGTTATTTGACAATGGGTTATTTATAACAAATCCACTTGTAAATTCTGCACAAAAAATAAACAACTTGACCATGAAATTTGTCCTTCAATGCAGTTTATAACAATAATAATAGCACCTGTCGCTTGTTTGCATTGTACATACATGTAGCAATATTTAAAATAAAAAGACAAAAACAAAGGAATAAATTAGAAATATATATATATATATCTAGGATCTAAATGAATCAACATTTAAAACAATAAAAATAGTGCAATGTACAATAGATCTTGTTAATTTATATCAAATACACAAGCAAAAAGTCAGTGCATTCCCTTTGATGATGTTTTTAAAAATTACTGTAAGCTTGCTTCATTAAAGAATAATTTGTTTCAAATTTATGAGTTAACAATCAACAACTATAAGTCCCTTAGAGTTTGAAATGCTCACATAGCAAAAATGATAATAAGCTAATGTAATAAGTCAAATAATGGTTTCAATCAAGGTAGCACTTTTGTAGATCTTGTATAATTGTAACTGATCACTTTTGCTGCTTACAGGTTCTGTCTATCGATGATAGATTTCAAGATTATAGTCAAAAAGGAAAAACATATAACAATTAAGGTCAACAACTCCTATGTGAGTCAGTTAATGATAACAATTGTTGTAGAACTTTTAATATATTGTTGGTTACTTTTGTTGTTACATTGTTTAGCAATCCATTAAAAATTCTAAGTTGAAAGGGAATCACAATAACGAGTAAAACACTATCTTTAAAGGGCAATTTCTCCAATAAAAAGACTATTAAGAGATAACTGTATTTGAAACTTTCTGAATGTCCAGTTTTACTGTTCCAAATTGAGTGTATCTGGCAATGCATCTCAGTGACGCATAGTGTTATCTGGCTTCCTGTCCACCTCTTAATGTAATTCAAATTATATAAAAAGAAGAATTCTAAGTTGCTTATTATTGGAGAAATACCATGTCAATACATTCTGCTATCTAAAATGATGCCATCCCTTAGTTTAAGACTGGTAGACTGAGAATTGTACCCCGATTGTCATCCAATCAGAACCATTAATACCAAATAATTGCATTATAATTAATATAATCATGCATTTAAATGTAACAGATTGTTAACTCATTGACCAGTTTCATTCATAAACATATGTTATACATGTATAAACAACCTCTGTATGCTTCAACATAACATACAACAATCATTTCAGTAAAATTGAAAACAACAAATTATAATGTTCAATGAAATTTTCAAGTGTGACAGATTCACTACATTTGTTCTAGAACAAACAATTGTTCAATTCAACATCAAGCTGTTACCTAATAATCAACAACTTTCATTTGCTAATAGTTTTACAACTACAAATGTAATACAATAATCTAAGAAATATTAAAGTTTGGAAACACAGATATATGACCATAAAAGACCACTAAAACATCCATTAACTTGTGAACTACTTGGAATAGTAGGCTAATATGCTTTACCTTAAAGCTTGAATCTTAATTTAATATGTTACAATATATCAATCATTCTTTTGGTTGTTGTTATGTGTGGGAGATCCTTTGATATAAAAATAAAAGGTACTAAATTAGTATTAATGACACTTAAGACAATAGACATTACAAATTCAAAAAGCTTATTTGTACTTAAATTTGATTTGTGTTTTAAAGATCTAATAGTAATTTTCAATTTGATATGTGTTTTAAAGATCTAATAATAATTTTCCCTTACAAAAATCCTATATATTATATTTAAGTAAGACAGTATCTCTATTAATTCCATGTAAAGTCAAAATTGGCCAGCAATTATAATCAAAGTTTTTTTTAAATGATAAGGCTGCCTAGTGATGGCATAACATGTACTCCCTAACCCAATGTAAATAAATGTATAAAAATGTTTGATAATTTAAAATCACAATTTTATCTTGCAACAGTATTTTTTTAGAATACTGTTTGTTACATAAAACTTAAAGCATTGAAGATGAGTGATCCACAAAAAGAAAACTGCATGCTAAGTTATTGAGTCTTATCTGTGTCCTCTACATCATACTGGTCTAGAAATTCAAATTCATCTGCAATGTCATCAACATCACTGTCAGATGACTGACGTCTTGGTGATGAGTCAATTTGGTCTCCTGAAAGTATATTTATGTCCGATTCGTCTTTCACATATGTCACATTACTTGATTTGCTGCCACTTGAAGATGTTGCTGCCATTTTATTAAAACCTGACATTGCTGAATGCATCATGGAGGAGAATGTTTGTGACACGATCGTTGAGGCAATTAAAGCCATACCTGCATCCTGTTGCTGAGCAACAGGTTGACTAGGTTCAGGTGATTGTACTTCATGAATGTCAGGAAACTTCAGATCTCTGGTCAAAGTCTCATCTTCATCTTCAGAACTATCCCCGAAATGAGATGGATGAAACTTCATTGTATCATGTCCATTTGAGTTATTGTCTGTATTTTTATATTTAGGAAGTGGCGTTTCTAAAATTTCATCGTCTGTGTCATCTAAATAACCAATTGAAGGTAGATTGCCTAGATCTGGTGTAAAATCCTCATCATGATCTGAAAAAAAATGTGCTACATAGTCATTATAAAAAGTTTGAAAATCAATAGCAAGTTTAAAGTTGAAACAGCCAATCTATGCCATCCCAACCCAACATTTATTGATGATCCCTGTATATATATCCAATAATAATGCAGAAAATATAGAAGTCAAGTAATCTAGTAAGCAAAGTTGTTTCTACTAAAGAGAAAAACTTTTTAGGGCACAAACTTAAAACTTTAAGATACCAAGTTTTAAAGTGAAATTTCAATCTATATATATACATATATATAGTGAAGCCCAGGTGGTCATGTGGTCTAGCGGGACAGCTACAGTGCAGGCATTTTGGTGTCATGATATCTATATATTTAACAAGTTAATGTGTTTAAAATGATTGCCAGAGCCCCTATGATATACAGAAACATCTTTTTGTGTCCTGCAGTAACAAAACCAGAGGCTCTTAAGAGCCTGCGTCACTCACCTTGGTCTATGTGCATATTAAACAAATTACACAGATGGATTCATGAAAAAATTGTGTTTTGGTGATGGTGATGTGATTGTAGATCTTACTGGACATTCTTGCTACTTATAATTTTCTCTATCTACAATAAACTTGGCTCTTTCGTTACAGAGGAAAATATTTGGTAAAAATTTACAAAAATTTACCAAATGAATGAAAATTGTTAAAAATTGACTATAAAGGGCAAACTCCTTAAGGAGTCAATTGACCATGACTTATTTGTAGATCTTACGTTGCTAAACATTATTGCTGTTTACAGTTTATCTCTACCTATAATAATATTCAAGATAATAACCAAAAATGGCAAAATTGCTTTAAAAATTACCAATTGGGGGGCAGCAGCCCAACAACCAGTTGTCCAATTCATCCGAAAATTTTAAGGCAAATAGATATTGACTTGATGAACAATTTAACCCACATGTCAGATTTGCTCTAAATGCTTTGGTTTCAGAGTTATACGCAAAAAATCTACATTTTACCCCTATGTTGTAATCTTAGCCATGGCGGCCATCTTGGTTGGTTGGCCAGGTCATCGGACACATTTCTTAAACTAGATGCCCCAATGATGATTGTGGCCAAGTTTGATTGAATTTGGCCCAGTAGTTTCAGAGGAGAAGATTTTTGTAAAAGTTAACGACGACGGACGACAGACAACGGACGACAGACGCCAAGTGATGAGAAAAGCTCACTTGGCCCATTTGGCCAGGTGAGTTAAAAATGAGCAGGGATTCCCCAGACCCTGAATAACTAACCCAGATCTGGAGGCACAGGACTAATACATGTATTAATATTCCTGAAAAATAAAAAGCCATAGTGCAAAACAAAGATTTTGAAAAATTCATACAAATTTCAAATTTAACTGTTTTAAGTCAAGAAATATATGCTGTATAACAAATTTGAATATTCTGTGATGGAATACGTTTCTCTTAAAAGTTTTGACAATATCTTGGCAAACCTAATCTTTTCTTACAATAGTAATCTGGAAAAAGATGAGTTCAGACATTAATTAAAAGAGAGAATGTATAAAATATCCTCTGGAAAAATTACCAAGGTGTATCAATATTATGTTGATAAATTATCATTCATTTTGATATTTAGAAAACATAGTTCAATCACTTTATGTCATCAGAATAAATAGTTTTGCTTTTTTTATGTTCTTTTTCTATTAAAACCCACAACATCAAATATTAAATTTAAATAATTACCATCACTAAATGAATGTTCTTTAGACAACATGGGTGTGTTAATTGATGGGGATCCATTACTCTCATCTTCACTGTCAGTAATGGCTCTAGCAAGGGCAGCAGTAGCTTCAGGGTCCAGTGAGGGACAAAAATCATCAGAATCTGTGTCTGTATTGCCATTGTCTTCGTCAAAAGAATTAAGACTTGCATCACCAGTTCGAGATTTCTTTCCTGTAAAAAAGTTATTAATGTTAATGATGAAGGCTTATGTGGTAGTATTTTTTTATAGAAGCTTATGTTCTGATATCTTAATCATCTCATTCAGATTTAACCATGAAATAATCTTATTATTTATTTATGCTTGCTAGTAATTCCTCTACCTAAGCGCTCAATGCCTTAATCCCTTACCTGATTCTTGACTCATTACACCCAAACAATTGTCACTGTTTTCATTCTCCTTTACTTTTTTTGGATAATCTACTGATTTCAAGCCATTTGCTGTTACTTATTTATATATTATCTTTGGTCTTCTAAGCGAGATTAATTTTCACGCTTGAGCCGCTCTGGCAAAAGTGAGAATAGCAATTGATTTGTGAGACCAAGGATAATCTGTTTATTGCTATTTTACCTATGACAAAGTTGTTAATTTCTTGGACAAAGGGCACATGTGCCCTTAGTTTCTAGCGATTATTTTTCATATCACTCTGCTGTGCTGAGAAAGGAAGTAATCAGTCTGAGTGAGTCAGATCAAAGGAAATTTTTGTTAAATAGCAATATTGAAGTATATCTCTTCTCATTCTCTATATGAGTATAATCATACTCTCCAATTATGGGGCATAATCCAAATACCAAATAGTGGTATTACAAACTTTCTTATTTGTTTGGTTTAATTTGACAAAATTGTCAACATTTGTATCAGTTGTTATTGGCTTTGAACCAGCTGTCAGTAACTGCAAGTACTCAGATCTGTACTTATGATGTTTAGTTTTTTGGATATATAAGTACTCATCCATGTCCAATTCATGTTTTTGTTAGATGAATTTCTATTTGTATCTATCTGATGAGCTGAACCTTTTTCAACTGATTTTTATAGTTTGTTCTAATGTGGAACTGTTACACCTCTATCCCAGTTTAGGGGGGAGTGGTTAGCACTCACAAGCATGTTTAACTCAGTCACGTTTTTTTGTGCCTGTTCCAAGTCAGGAGCCTGTAGTTCAGTGGTAGTCGTTGGTTCATGTCAGTCATATTTGGTTTTCTTAAATTATTTTGTTACAAATTAAGCCATTAGTTTTCTCAATTGGATTGTTTCATATTTTTCATGTAGAGGCCTTTTATATCCGACCATATGGTATGGGTTTTTCCCATTGTTGAAGGCCATACAGTCGCCTATAATTGCATATATTCACTTCATTTGAACTTTGGTTGATATTTGTCTCATCTATTAATTTTCATATAGGACATTTGGTACTCATGGAACTTATGACAATGTGTCATTTAACATGATTGTTAAAAAAAATATAATGGTATACATGGTATATAGACAAACAGTTTTTGAAAGATGACTGATAGTAGGTTCCAAGTGAAGGTCAAAGGTTATACTAAACCCTTAGACCAGGTAAGCTTAAAAAGGATTAACTCTCACCTTTAAATGACCACTTAGACTTGAGTTTTAGTGAGTAGTCTAGTTTCATGAACAATGGTTCAAACTTGAGGTAGAATCTTTGTAGAAGGTTATGATATAAAACACATGGCCACAACATAAAACTAATCACTAAAATAGAAAATAATTAATTATTATCAATTAAAATATGCTACAATTGTCTATTGGAAAGTCAAATATCAAATAGTAACTTGGCAATACTTATTGTTTATGTTATAAATATGACTTTGGTATTTGATATGTAAGATAGCATTGATTTGAACTTTATTCCAAAAAGGTAATCTTATGAATTCTGCAAATTAGCAAAACCTAAGAGAAGTCAATCAAGAGATAAACAATGTCATGAGAAAGATTTGTCACTCATTGACATGGACTGTAGGTTCATTATTGTATATTAAATAAAACTGATTGTAACCGTCAGCATTGTAGACAATTTGTTTGAAATCCGTGATAAAAGAATTATGTTTTATTATTTGAAAGTGACTTATAGACCCAATGGGTCGGTGTATTTTATTGTGTATGTAATATTTTTGTACACTATAATAAAAAAAAAAATATATTTCTATTTTTTCTCTTTGCCCAATTTGATTCAGTAACTTAAACAAATAACTAAATATGAATATCAGTTTGTAATAATATTTCATTATATTTTTAACTTTATTGACAATGAAATTATTGATGTTTTTGAATAGAAACAATTATCAAGATTTTGTAGATGTTTTTAGATTCTATGCCATTTGGTCTTTGGTGAGGAGTTGTCTCACTGGCTATCATACCACATCTTCTTATTTTCACACTTAACAAAATACACATTAAAAAGACATATTTCATATGGATGTGAAAATTTGATAATCTTAGAATTCTCAAAGAATGAATACTTCAAAAATAATACAGGGCCACCTACACATATAAGTAGTTAAAATAGGGGTCATTTCTGACAGAGCTATTCCAACTTACCAGTTATATAAGACAACATCAATCCTGGTATATAATGGCCCAGTACAGCCAGTGATATGAAGAAAATACAGCTTACAATACAAAACTGTAACAAGAAATAAGCATCATTTTTTTATTATAGCATTGGGGTTAAAATACATCATTATTATGCTGTGCATGGGATTTTTTTCAGGGCATAATATAGATGTAAAGAAGATCACTTATAATATTATATACATGTATTAAACAATTTGAAGGAACCCAAATCACCATTCTTTTTTTTTTTTAAAGTTATGATACAAAAAATGTAGTACTAAAAGTTGGTATGTTGTTGGCCCATCACATTATATTCACATAGTAAGTGATCTATTTTGGAGGTAAAAGTTGTTGCCTTACATGTACAGTGCATGCAGAGTGGGAGTGACTTCAAACTCTTTTCACCGATTTCAGTGTATAGCGGTGTGACACCGCGAATCACAGATACTACTTCAAATTTCCTCAAACTTTTTTTTTCACAAAACCAAAAGGCTGTTAATTGGTTTATTGCCCATTGGACGTACTAAAAATTAACAACAACTTTTAAAATCAATTATACTGATATATATATATATACATTATAGCAATGTTGTGATTGTAATTCCACCTTTGACTGTGTGCTTTAATTATGTGATTTACTTAAAGTCCTATGAAACAAGTTTTTTGAAATTTTATTTTCAAGATATTATTGAACAAATGCATGAACGTCTACTAAATGTCCTCTTAGAGTAAGGGAAGACAACAATTCAATAGCTGTACATTTCTGAAGATTTTGATATCATAAGATGAGAGATTTTCTTTTACCAGAAAGTCCATGTACACTTGCTTTCTTAAGTAAAATTTAGACATTCAAGTATATAAAACATATTTAAATTTTTTTTAAATTTGAAATTTCATGACTTTAATTTAATTCAACTCAATAAATGCTGTGTGCTGAATATTTCAAGAAGAAAATGTGTTTGTGGCTTTTTCAAAATGTGTGAAACTTAAATATACTTTCTGGAGCCAGAATTTCAACAGAATTATGAAAATATATTTCTGATGACAACTGGACCATTTAATATATTTTTTACTAAAAGATTTTAATGGCAACTATTAGGTTCAAAAGTTATACATGTAATATCAAATGAAACAACTTACCAAAAATCTGTAATTTCTTCTAAAAGACAGGCAACTATTTACAACTTTAGCAAAAGAGCACCATATTTGAGCAAGATATTTACATATTTCTGGCACACTCAGTAAACGAGGGTGAACAGGTGTCCAGCTAAAAAATATAAAACACTGTGACAGTCAATCAATAGTTGAGTAAGTAAAACTTTACTATGAATTTAGATGTTGACAAACATTTGAACATTATATGTCATTTGTTGATGTGTAATATACTTGTTTTTCATTCATTTTTTGGTACACAGATTAGGCCATTAGTTTTTTTTCGTTTGAACTATTTTACATAGGTCATGTTGGGGCCTTTTAAAGCTCACTATGCGGTATGGACTTTACTCACTATTGAAGGCCTTATGGTTACCTATAGTTGTTGATTTATGTGTCATTTGGTCTTTTGTAGAGAGTTGTATCATTGGCAATCTTACCACATCTCTTTTTTTATATTTTCACTGAATATAAAAACATATACATGATATACATGAACAATAAAATCCTATTCAATGTACATTGTAGAGGTAATATATTACCTGAATATTCTGAATATCATTTAACCCTATACATTTGTACATATTTTGACAACTGATTAAATAATTCGCATTGATACCGACAGACTGAAAGCTCAGAAAAAAATCCCTTAAGAAAAATGTAAAGGTAAAGAAAGCAACATTTAGACTATTGAAATTAGCGTGCAGCTTCAAATGAAAAGTAGGTCACTCTTACCTATATTATACAATTCATTGACATCATTTGTGTTGTTACATATATTAGAATTCAGAATTAAGCTACATAAACCTCAATGGATTAACAGTAATTTTTTACAAAAGTCTGTAAGATGTCAGAACAATCTCAGACAAACAAGTACAGGCTCATGTTTAAAAATTGAATGTGCCCAGTTACGAAATTCATTCTCAACCAGTCCTTTCATGTGCAATTTGTTATTTTTATAGATTATGGATGTTGTCATTCAAAATTTAAACTACAAAAAAAATGCAAGTATTCCTTAGTCATTGTACTTATTGTGATAAAACTACAAATATTGATCTTCATTTTTTTTTAATTTGACATTTGTGTAAATGTGTAACTCCACCAATAGTGTACAAACCTGTCTGGGTCCTCAGGCTCTTTTGGTGGAACTGAAAAAAAAACATGGAAAATTAATTGAGTTTGGTGTCTTAATATTTAACAGGAGGCTGTGCCAATTGCAGTGGGACATGTACATGTAGTTATAAGCTATTTAATTTATATGTAGTTCCTTGGACAGCCTTTAGACTATTCACATGCAATGACCCACAACAATTTGAAAATATGTTATCTGAGTGCTGATATATATATAATTATATAACTTAAGCATTGTGCAGTAAAACCAATGAGCAATAGATACTTGTAATTCTTCCCCAAATTGACATCCTTAACTTAATTATTAATCATGTTAATACTGATTGAAAGCTGATTACAATATGTGTGTAGTCAGGATGTTTATTTGATTGTCAAATGTATATTTTGACAACTTAAAGCTGGGAAGCTTAATTGTTTGGATTTATCAAGAATCAAGAAATCAAACAATAAAAAATAAAGTTTTGACTTTGAATTCACAGTTGAACTGTATATATTAGGTATGCATATTGTTTCAGCTCAACATGTACATGTAAATTTAGGGTTACAATTATTTAACATGTCTGCTTTATCATGTTTATATCTGAATATATATAGGTACCTCTAATCTCTGGCCATATCTTTCTCTTCCAAGTCCGTACAAAATATGAAATTATCAATCCTGTACTGATAAGAAAATAAATTCTGCCACCAAATACTGTAAAAAACCTACAAAATTATATCAAAGACTCAGTATTATTCATCTGTACAAGTATTAGTTTGGTAAGACTATATAACTCCTTGGTACATTTGTACCTAAGCTTAGACTTGTAATCAAAAGGCAGACGATTCCAAAGAGCTATCAAAGGACAAACCTGTCGCAAAATGTTAACCAGTGTCAAAAATAATTGTCTTTCATTTTTTCAATTACAATCTATATCTGTTTATTGGTTCTACTCCTATCAACATAACCAAGCTAACTACGGTCTTTTAATTTACTTTCACTAAAGTAACCAAATAAACTTTGTAAATATCAATAATAATTTTAAATCATCTAATCACAAAAATAATTTCTTTTGAACATGATAAAAATTCACGAATTATATTTAAGGAAATACATAAATACACCCATATGAAAATCATCCACTTGTTCAACTAGAATTTGAATAAGAATAGGGTGCAAACAGACCTAAGGGGCAAACAGGCAGGATGCAAATGTTTTGGGAGCAAATGGACCTTATGGATAATCATGATAATACCTGTTTAAAATAAAACGTAACATAACAAATTAATGAGAGCAAATATAAATTTAGGTAAATTTTCCAAGGTTGAACAGGTAAAAGAACCAACAGAACAAAGGCAACCATGAATGTGGCTATTGTACAGACTCTAGAAATTGGAATTTTGTCCTGTTTGACCTCGCATTGCATGATGCATTTTAACGTCCTCTGTTATTCATGTTGTTTACCAAATGAAACACCTAGCTTCAAATTATTTGCAATCCTTGGCTTCTTCATTTTGAAAGCCACATATCAGTTCATGCCAAATGCTATTGTTAAGTCAGTTCTTACCAAAATATAGCATGAATAATAATAAATAACACTGCACTTCTTCTTGGACTTTCCCACACAAGTAGACTTTGAATTTGCATTACAAAAGGTTCAATCGGACTTAGAATGTTTTTCAATATTTGTTCACTGTGTCTATTTAAACTATCTCCATTGAGTACCATAGGGTTATCCATATTGCTTGATTTGACCCAGTAAATTGCTGTTTATGTTTGTCAACAAACAGATGCCATTTTTGTTTTGGAAATGACGTATTCTGATCATGTGACTACGACTTATAAAAATGTTTAAATTTGTAAATCAAACAAGATTTATTATTTATATCGTTGAACAACGATTTCAATTTATATAAATGTATAGACATTTGGATTGTTGTACTGTAACTGACCAGTCGGCCTAACCTGGAAAAATAAGAAAAAAATGTTAAAAGTGTGATCAGTTACGGAAAAGTATAAATCCGGTTTTATGACTGCTTTTTATCTATTTTAAGGGTGAGCTCGACTTCAATCTTGAGTATGATTGTGAGTTGTCGGATCAAAGGTGACTGGTCGACTCGGGGGTTCTCCCCGGCTTCTCATTCACCTTTGTTTATTATTGGATGTAAGAAGATGTGATGATAGTTGATCATAAATGTATTTATTAAAGTTGAGCATACACGTGTTTTCTGTTATGTAAACAATCACACGTGAGTGAGTGTCCGCATAGCGTTCATCTATTGGTGTTTATATTAAATAAACAGGTTTGTGTTTTAAATATATGATATTTCGGATTGGTCAATATTTGTCGCATTGCGTAAATATATTGAGTATGATATCACAGGGACTCGTTTAGCAGATTAAAATTTTGTAAATCAATGTTTTTAATTATTTTTTTTATTATTTCCTGTCTATTTGCATTACTTTATTAACGTATTTAACGTTGCCATCACTATTTCTTTGTTTTCTGGCAATGTGCAGTTTACTATCCATATCCGTATACTGAAAAAAACTATTTTTCAGTATACAGATATGGATAGTAAAACTATTTTTCAGTAAACGGATATGGATAGTAAACTGCACTTTCTTTGTTTTCTGGCAATGTGCAGTTTACTATCCATATATCCGTATACTGAAAAATCCTATAGGATTTTTCAGTATACGGATAGTAAAAATCCTATTTTTCAGTATACGGATAGTAAAATGATCCTATTTTTCAGTATACGGATAGTAAAAATCCTATTTTTCAGTATACGGATATGGATAGTAAACTGCACATTGCCAGAAAACAAAGAAATAGTGATGGCAAGGTCAAATACGTTAATAAAGTAATGCAAATAGACAGGAAATAATAAAATAATAAATTAAAAACATTGATTTACAAAATTTTAATCTGCTTACCGAGTCCCTGTGTATGATATTTGTTTTGTATTTATAGCACTGGATTTTTTAAAGCGCGAATAGTTGTCTTGTTTAAGTAATTTAAGATATATTGTCATTCGAATCTCGTATACCGTCTAGTAAGGCAGCTTAGTTTAGGTAAAGATATGTCCGAACCAGTACTCGATTTGAATGAAGAAGATTTGTTAAGGGACCCCTTGCATGGTCAGCCGAACGTCTTAATGCTTCCAATTCACAAGCTAATCAACAAAACCGTGACCTGTAGTAGACACTTTTGGGCTTTTGAAAGACTATTTGGATAAGAAACTTGTTGATTTAAAGTCCGACATTCTGTCAGAGCAAGACAATTTATACAAGAAATACAGAGATGAGGCTAATATTAAATTTAAATCAGAAGGGAACCGGATTCAGTTTCGTTTTAATGAGAATACTATGGATGGTCTTAACAAAATCCACAAGGATCTTTTATCTGTTGCTTTCCCCTTTCTATTTCTTCTATTACTGGTGATTTGGTGGGTTATCTTAAAGAAAGGAACAAACTCGTCAGGATTGCTGATAACTCCACTGGGGGATGGGTTAACTTACGGTTCATGATAGAATATGAAAGTAACGATATCGCCGAAAATGATGAGGACGAGAAAAAGATTCGCCAGGCCGATACTATGGCCCTCAAAAGTATTAAGGAGAAAAAGACCCGCCCTCAGCCGTATACAGCTAGACCTACTCCAGCAGTTGGAAGTATCCCTACTGCCCCTGCTCCTCCTCCAGCTTACGATTTCAGTCGCTATCGTACCAGCACTGCACGGCGTAAGCCGTGCCCCATGGACACCTGTCCCTACTGCAAGCAGTATGGTCACTGGAGAGAAACTGCCCACTCAACTTCAAGTAGCCACAGCTTCTGCACCCAGTTACCAGCCATCCAAACAGCAATGATACAGTTACTGTTAATGATAAGTATCTAGATATAAGTTTGTTATCTTCTAGCTATGAATGCAATAACGACGAACTTGACGAATTTATGTCACAAGTTCATTTTCTTGAAAAATTAGATTTTTCTGCTAGTCATAACTTTAAAGGTAGGCTTGCAAAACGTTACGATTTTTGGGTTAAGATTGGAGCTAGTGATTTTGTTTTAGATACAATTAAAAACGGTTATGTAATGCCATTTTTAGTGCCTCCCCCAGTATGCACATGAAAAACAATAAATCTGCTGTTTCTAACTCAGAATTTGTGGATAAAGCCGTTTTAGAATTAGTTTATTCTGGGTGTGCATATGAAATTCCCTTTACGCCTTCTATTGTTAATCCTTTATCAGTAGCCACCAATAAGTCCGGAAAAAAGAAGTTAATAATAGATCTTTCAATTTTAAATAAATCCGTCAAAAAAGAGAGATTTAAATTTGAAGACTGGAAAACAGCTATTCAATTTTTCAAAAGAGGTTCTTATCTGTTTAAGTTCGATTTAAAATCTGGTTATCATCATTACGACATTTGTGCTCGGCAACAAAAAATTCTTGGTTTTTCCTGGAATAACAAGTATTACTGTTTTTCAGTTTTAGTTTTTGGTCTAGCTTCTAGCCCTTACTTGTTTACTAAATGTTTGAGATCTATGGTCAAATATTGGAGACAAAATTCGATTGATATTGTTTTGTATTTAGATGATGGTTTCGGAATGGCTTCATATTACGAATTATGTCAGAAAGATTCCGAATTTTTGAAAAAGTCACTAAAAGAGGCTGGTTTTGTAGTCAATTTAGAAAAATCTTTTTTTGAACCTTCCCAAAAGTTAGAATGGTTAGGAATCACTTGGGATTCTGCTCAATTCTGCATTTAAATTCCCGAAAGAAGATTAAATAATTTGTTACAATCTATAGATGAAATTTTAGAAATTTTTTTGTTTTTCTCTGCTAGGCAATTAGCTCAAGTGACTGGTAAAATTATTTATTTATCACCAGTGTTCGAGCCTCTGGACTGTTCCACAGACAATGTCGTGTACGGAATTGAATGTACTTTGTGTGGACTACTTTATGTTGGTGAAACTCGACAAACTTTACGTAAAAGGATGAATCAACACCGGTCTGATCATAAAGATCCGCAATTCAGGGTTCTTTATAACCACTTTAATCAACCGGACCATGATCCTTCTTTGTCTATGAAAGTACGAATCATCGAGAAAATTTATCACCACACAAATAGCCCTGTACTTAGTACTCCTTTTCTAAAAGACTGAGAAAATTTCTGGATAAGGGAACTAGGTACTGCAATGCCATATGGTTGCAATGATAATGTGAAATGAGTAGGAAATTTTTCAAGTCCAGCCTGCAGTGATGTTAATGTAATGAGTTTATTCAATACTACCTTACGAAACCAACGTAGTCATGGACAAAAACGTTACCATCGGCCTAATGTAAAAAAAATCTTCCAAATCTAGATCGCCCTCTAGAAGCTTCGATTGACCTCCTTTCTCATCTTCATCATCCGCTAGGGTTACATTACATTAGAAATATTCTTTTTTCACTACCTGTTAATTTTCTAAAATGTTTGAGAGATTATGCACTTGACAAAGGATGCATAAATACATTTTCTCCATTATACAGACTTGTCAGTATAATTTGTGATGTAGCTCTTTTCCGTCTTTTTAAACCAGTAAGATCGAAACCTTTACATGAGGAAAAGAGAAAATTCCTTCCTGTTTACTTTACCAATAAAGGAATTGATGCAATCAACATCAGCAACGTTCTACATCAAAATGAGGTAACATCTAAAATTCCTATTCATTTTCAAAATCAGTCTGTTCCTATTGTATCCTACAGTTACACCAAAACCATTGAACCATAAATATTTAACTATAAACAAGCATTACAAGACCTTGATTCAGAACAATACCAAAAAAAACCTCTGACATGTGACTATTCCCACCCGCCTTACAATTACAGTCCCACTGGCCATGTTATATTGGGAATCTAAACATAATTCAACATGAAAATCTCCGAAAGGTGATTTCTCATGGTCCTAAGTTTAGAGAACCCCAACACATCAATTGGAACCATAATTTCAAAATAATTATGGATTCCATTGAGGACTACGCCAGAGCATGGGCTAAACGAGAAGAAGTTCAACTGGACACTTTGTCAGAATGGGTCAAAACAATCAGGTCTCTGATAAAACGTCGCATTCATAAGTTGAAAAACTGTGTGAATGATCGACCAAAGTTCGTTTTCAGAGACAAAGAGGCTGTAGAATGTCTATCATGTCTTCAAGAAAAGTATGTTGTTGTCCCTGCGGACAAAGCTTCAAATAATATTGTCTTTGTATACATGTAAATCGTATTACTACGAGTGTCTTGTAATATACTTAGGAATAAATGAGCACTCAGGTAATCCCACATACAAAAACATATCATTTGACAAGGATGAGATTTTGGCGAATCATAAGTCCTTCATGGCTTCAATGAACATTACATTGAACAACAAATCGGAGGACTTACTTAGTTTTTATTTGATACCTAAACTTCACATAATTCCGTAGAAACAACGGTGCATTGCCAGCTCATCTGCATGTTCCACTAAAGAATTGTCCATTAGATTGACTAAAATTCTGTCCGCAGTGAAAGAAAATACTTCAGAAATACTGTGAAACTGTTTACTCGCGTAGTGGTATTAACCATATGTGGATTCTTAAAAACTCTAAAAAAAAACTCCTGGATAATTTTAAATCTCAGTCTTTTTCTGAAATTAGTTCTATCAAAACTTTTGATTTTTCAACCTTGTGTACCACTATTCCCCATGTGAAATTGAAAAACCGTCTAAACATCCACAATGCTTTTCATCATGAAAATGGTAGCATACGCTATAAATTTATTACGTTGGGATACCATAAGGCGTATTTTGTTAATAGTGAACAAAAGGGTAAAATATGCTACACAGAGGAACAAGTGATCAGTATGCTGGAGTTTCTTATTGACAACATATATGTTGAATTTGGAGGTAGACTTTTTCAACAAATTGTCGGCATTCCTATGGGAACGAACTGCGCGCCTCTCCTTGCTGACCTCTTCTTATTTTCATATGAATCGGAGTTCCTTCAGACACTTGTCAAAAACAAGAAGATCAAAGAAGCCAGGTTATTTAATTTCACTTTCAGATATATTGATGTTCTTTCCATTAACAATCCGAACTTTTTTGATTGGGTTGCATTAATATATCCACCAGAACAAGAAATTAAAGAGACAACAGACACGGCTTCCTCCGCCTCATTTTTAGACTTATACCTCGAATTTGACATACACAGTGATCTCAGTACCAGAATCTATGACAAACGAGACGATTTTGATTTTGAAATTATCAATTTCCCACACCTTAGTAGCAATATACCAACTTCACCTGCATATGGAATATACATTTCCCAACTTATTCGGTATTCAAGAGCTTGCAGCTCCTACTCAGACTTTGTAAAACGTCACCAGTGTCTGAGCAGAAAGTTGATGAACCAGGGGTATGTCAAAGAACGTCTCGTCCTTTTTCTAAAAAAAAGTTCATCGGAAGGTACCAAGAACTTGTTGATAAATATTCCGTATCAACTTCACAAATAATACACGAAGGTCTTGAAGTATAGATTTTGCGTACTGACTTGTTTATCATCTTAATAACGTGTTATATTTTTCTTTTATTTGTCTTTATTAATATTACTTTTACTGTTAAGTCTGTTTTTTGAGATATCCTTTTGACGTAACTCTGTGCTTATGTATCCCATCATACTTTGAACGACACAATTATTTTATGATGTTACTCTGTACCTATGTATCTTGTCATACTTTGAATGACAAAATTATTTTATTTATTAATATTACTTTTACTGTTAAGTCTGTATTTTTGTGATATTTTGTTATATCTATTTTACGTGACTGTATTTATGTATCCCGTCATACTTTGAACGACAAAATTATTTCATGTCTACCTGTGCGAATTTCTAACGCACAATTTTACACCAGTACTTAAAACCCTCCATCCTGTATGCCTGGGTGCATTTTACATAGATAAATAAAATCGTATAATATAAGCAAAATGAGGATGTTAAATTTGATGTATGCCTTTTTGTGCTTTTTCGTAACACACAGTGATTAAGATGATAACACAATGTTGACTGCTGTACCCCTATTTTTGACATTAATACCTATTGTGTCTGTTTGTTTTGTTCACGCATCGGTGACAATATAATGGAATTTGATGCGACTGTCATACAAGTGAGAGGTTTAGCTAGCTATAAAACCAGGTTCAATCCACCATTTTCTACATTATAAAATGTCCGTACAAAGTCAGGAATATGACAGTTGTTATCCATTCGTTTGATGTGTTTGAACTTTTGATTTTGCCATTTGATTGGGGACTTTCCTTTTTGAATTTTCCTTGGAGTTCAGTATTTTAGATTGATGACAAGATATTGTTACTTGTGCATCGTGCAAAGATTGAGCTGGGATAAATTATTACAAATAGTTTATCCAGCTGAGATTTTGAATGAGCTTAAGTTCTGGAAATCTAATGTGCTTACTTTGAATAAAAAGAAATTGGCTATGTACAGCCCTTCTTCGATAGAATTTTTTAGATGCTAGTAATGTAGCATGTGGGGCTTATACTGTAGAATTAGAAAATAAGATTTTTCACAAAATTTGAAACGAATAAGAAAGATGTAAAAGCTCCCCCTGGAGAGAGATGAGAGAAATCGAACAGACCTTATTGTCGTTTAATACTCTATTTATGGACAAAAGTTTAAAACGGTTTACTGATAACCAAAACTGTGTACGTATAGTACAAGCTGGAAGCATGAAGGAAGATTTCAAAATCTTGCCTACTCTATATTTTGTATTTGTAAAGAGCACAATATATTCATTGAATTACAATGGATTCCCTGCACATTGAATTCAAAGGCAGATTACATTTGCAAAATGAGTGATCATGAGGATTGAGGTATTCAGAATTAGCAAATCTGACAAGAACTAATATTGTTTTTCATGATTCGTACATCGTTTTACTGATAGAGAGTAGTAAAACTGATATCTATCGTGAGGGTAGAGATGTCCTCATTTCAAAAACTGACAAAATTACATGTCCCGTTAAAATGTTAATGAAATATTTAAATTTATCAAACATCAAGTCGGATTTGATTTTTCGTCCTTTATCTGTTTGTAAATCCGTAAATGGTTACAAATTAAGAAATGGTAAGCTTTTTCATACTACTGCAAGAGAAATTCTTTAGCATCTATTGGATTAGACAAAAAGTATTTTGGTTTGCATAGTTTGAGGTCCGGAGGCGCTACTGCCGCTGCAAACGCGCATGTGGAAGATCGGATCTTCAAAAAACATGGTCGCTGGAAATCAGACCGGGCTAAGGACGGATATGTCAAAGAGAACATTAGTGAACGTCTGACAGTAACTAAAAATTTAGGAATTTAAAAGCACACATTTGGCCTTTCTTTGTTTTATCGAAAATAGCTGCACATGCTGGCGAGCTATTCCTATGAAACAAGTGTTTGTTTTTATTTTATAAATACTTTACATACGTTTGAGGTGACGAATTAGAATATAAATGTATTTATTAAAGTTGAGTATACACGTGTTTTCTGTTATGTAAACAATCACACGTGAGTGTGTGTCCGCAAAGCGGTCATCTATTGGTGCTTATATTAAATAAACAGGTAGAATGGGTCCCTTTTTGGACACATCGAATATATATATCAATGGGTTGCGATTTCACCAAGGTGATATGTCAATGAGTCAGTATGTGCTATGGTTTAAGAAAATGTTAGTAATTTCAATCTATTTCGCCGTAGCCTTAAAACAAAATTGTCTTTAGATTTCGTTATATACAAGAAAAGAAGATATCGAGTTGTGAAATAACTCTCACAACAGATCTTTGAGAAAGTACAAATACACATTTTAAATAAATCTGTTGCTTGGATAAAGTTCAATACTATCTCAGTATCCAAAACAAAATCAACTATTTCTCAGTCACGATGATTCCAAATGTTAAAAAAATCTACCTTCTGTTACGGTAATTTCCAAAAATATAATTTAGATCGATTGTCTATTTCAGTTACGTGCTTCATATCATATTCGTTAATTGTGTTTTTGCTGAAAATTATACTGTTTATCGCTGCGGATTTCCTTACTGAAATTTCATTAAAGTGCTATTCAACACGGTTCAAATCTATCGCCCTTTACCTATTGAAGACTGGTGAAAGAAGGAAAATTTAAACCATCAGAAGTATAAATTGTTTTATTCTAATGTATAAATAATTTTACGAGCATCATTAACAAAATAAGTTTTGTTTTGTTCAACTAGTCCTTCATGTTTTGTATCAGATTTCGGATTTTCGAATATTTTGGCCTTGAGCATGTTATTTCAATAACATAGTCGATACCTTTGCAGGTAGACTTCCCCGAGAATATTACTAGCCCAACATGGAATTATGTATATTGATGGATTAAAAATTGCTGTTATAAAGCAAAACTTTGATCGTTCATCAGTGTTTTTTTCAAATTCTTTTTCTTTTTCAATTTGCTTTATCAGGTCTACAAAGTTTGGATTTTAAATTATTTCACAGACGTGCATCAAGGAGGTGACTGGGGAATAGAAATATGGTCACTTGGTCTTCTTCCGACCGGCAGTAAAACGCTTGCCGAAGTGGGGCGTCCGTTTGGCTGTGCGGGATGTATCAAGTTCGCAGTCACGTCCGGTCAGATTGGGGACGTTAAATCCGATGCCTCGTGTACGGAAAGTGCCACGCTCTTTGCACGTTAAGAACCCTTGCAACAACTCTTTGAGGGGTCCGTAGGTGGCCTGTTGCAAGGCAACATTTCTGTCCCTATCCAATATACCCTCATTTTCCAGTGGCAGTCCAAATTTCCCCGACCATCATCCCAGATGGCCTCTATTATTTCAAGACCTACCTATTGTATTTATTGTGAACTTGTTGTCGTCCTGAATATGTATGAAATATTTGCCACTGGACGTTAAGCAACCAACAATCAATCAATCAATCAGACGTGCATCACTTAAGAGACATGCATTATGTTAATGTGCGTCCTCAGCAGTAAAAAATGGTACCGTTAATATTATTACTTATAGTAATAATGGTAATATGCACACCTACCTGATACCGCTGCAGCCATTACCATAAGCAACACATTGTTTAGCATATACCATTTTATTCGTCTTATGTTTGGTTTCTGGCTGCAAATAATGAAAATACGTACATCTATATTTTTTGTAACGTTACACACAATATAAATATATCTGTTCTAGTACAGAATTCAAAACTGAATATGCAATTGTCACATTTCGAATTACAAATGCTTTGTTCAGTTTATAATGTTTGCGAAGTTTAGGTAACAAATACAATGAGGCTGCAATGTTCTGAGGTAATATTTGATTATGATTTATTTCTCTTTTCGTGTTGCCAGTATTAGAGCTTTAAATGCTTTATCCATCTTAATGTACCATAATACTTGATTAAGAATGTGTCTGCTGATTGTCCTCACATTGTCTTGAAGTTTTCAGATTGTTGTCTTTATTATTGATTTGAATATTGTTGAAATTGTACATACCGTAGATGTGATTGATCCAGGTGAGGGTTAAACCCAACATAATGCTAATATATTACTAGATAACAAAATTGTTCACATCTTTTTAAAATACTTGTCTGCAACTTTGTTACAACAGCTTGAGAGAAGCAATATTTCTAAAAAGTACATCTTTCAACGTTTTATTTGTCTTTACAAAGAAGTAAACACTATAAAGTGGAAAGAACATCAAATGCTGACTTTCCACATGCGCGCTTTTGTTTTTATCTATATTAAAAAATGAAACACAATAGCATACACGTTAACGAAATTAACGAAGCTTTGTGTTTTATTATAATAAATATGAAGATAAACAAACGCACTCAAATGAAAGAACATCTGATGATGATTTTCCACTTGAGCACTTTTGTCTTTTTCCATATTCAAAAATCTTGAAAATAGTTTTCATTTTATTTTCCTCGGAGTTCAGCATGTTTTTGTTTTTACGTTTTTGCTTGCATGACATATCGTACGTAGGAGGCTGTACTTTGTATTCACATTTTACTTTTTTGCTTGCATGACATATCATACGTAGGAGGCTGTACTTTGTATTCACATTGTTTTCCAGCTGTTGTAATAACATTGCAGAAAAAAAATTATATACATATTTGCACAATTCTGTTCTCTATTAAATATAAGCATTGTATTATGGTTTTAACTTCACCAGTAACATTCTAAGCCAAGGTAAGGATACTTTCAGCAATATTCAAAATAATGAGCGAATACATCTAAGGGCAATTTTACCTAAGAAAATCTTAACCTCTTTTCTAACATACACTTTTACTAAATATTAGTTTTAGTTCTATACTTACTGATTGTAATAACTTTGATATGCTTGTTGCTGTTCGGTAATGGATTTATTGGTTTCCTAAATCTTATAACAACCATCTGTTTCTTCGTACTATCTGGATAAATATCTTGTGATAGAGTAGTATACTATTTGGTCGTTATCAAGGCTCTTCAATTGAGCATTAATTATGTCTTTTTAAAATTTTTATTCAAGTGTCACTTTTTTTTGGAAAGAAGTCAACAATGTAATATGAGAATAAGAAAATTTGGTATAATTGCAACGGAGTAAACTATGCAACAGCAGCAAAATGACGAGGATGTTTCGAAAGGAAAAAAAATCAATAGTTTTGTCATTGGGTTTATAGTCAGTCAATCTAGCATAGATTTGACCCCAACCTTGAAGTAATTGCAATAGAGTATTTTAATGTTTAATCTTGAGCTTATACCCCAAATATACAAAAATAAGTCCAACAAAATCTAACTTGAGGAAAACTAAAAATTCATGATCTAAAATTTCTATGGAGATTTATATTGAAACGGGATATAACTCTGCAAAAAAAAGCAGAAATATCAATAAAAAATTACACAAAATTATAAATTTACCGCTTCTTATCAACAGAATATATTGGTTCTTGATATTTTATCCGTCTTTAGTATGAAAATAACAAACAACACTAAAGGTCTTTTCATATCTTTTATAAAGCTACAACATAAGTTGCATAATTCATTAGTTGACTATTTATTAGATTTGTCTGCATGTCAAGGTAAATAATCTCAAATTTATATAAAATAATTAAGCATATATTCTTCTTTTTGTGGTTTAAAATTTCATTAAACAAGGTATGCGCTTAAAAAATAAAATTTACAGATATAACCAATACTAAATATTCACATTATATTTTTTGAATGATCACAAAGCCATAAATTTGCAATTTCTTTAATGAAAAATGTGCCAAAAAAAAAAAAAAATCACCCACACCACTTCGGTTTTGTACATTTCATGAGCAGAATATTATATAATATAGTCAATACAAACTTATAACTCCATCAAAGTACATGAATTTTAAGAAAACCAACCGAAGTCTGACAAAAATACCCTCATTTTTGCGGAGTTATCTCCCTTTCCAATGTTAATTTCCATAAATAAAAAATGTTGATTTTGAGTTTTCCTCCATTAAGACTTGTTTTCTGTGTACCTTTAGGGCTTAATGCTATTGATGAAAACTAAAACATTTTCTGTTGCAATAAGTTTGAGGTTCAACCTTAGTTTGACTAGACTATTATTACTTCTAATAATGATACTGATAAATTATCACATTGACGAGTAATTACAATGTAATTTCTCATGTTTCTTGACATATCAATTTTAACGTTAGCCAATAAAACAACTTTCCACAACGCAAATAAGTTTACTGTTGCTGAAATACTTTATAACTCGGACAACATGGAACGCACGATTTCTAGATTTCAAAATATAGTTAATAAAAACTATACATATATACTATATTTCCATTGAAAGAAGATATTCTTGTAAGATACATCAGAAATATAGTCCTTATTATTTCTGATGTCCGAACTGTACCTAAATATACACATGATTAGATACTGTTTGCGTTTAATCCAAGAATGATTGTTTTCACAGTTTAGCATTCAAAATTTGTTATTACACCTCATACTTTCGCAAAAATAACGCCGTGACAAAACGTTTTCTACTGTCAAATGTTTAATTCAGTAAATGTTGATTGTCGATAATAAAACAATGATCTGAACTCAATATATTCAAAGTAAAATAACAAAAATACCGAACTCCAAGGAAATTTCAAAACGTTTCCTAATAAAATTGCAAAATCAAATAAAGCTCAAACACATCAAATGAACGGATAACACTTGTCATATTCCTGACTTGGTACAGACATTTTCTGATGTAGAAAATCGTGCATTAAATCTGGTTTGTAGCTAACTAAACATCTCACTTGTATGACAGTCGCATAAAATGCTGGTATCCTTATTTTTATTTTCAAATTGAACTTGTAGAACAAAATATAGCACATAAATTTTCTCATATTGATTTCATCAATCTTGCTATTTCGGTAAGAGAAATATTCACTTCAACTGTATAACTTCATTCATTTTGTCACATAAATTGATACATCTCTACTTTATCTTTATTTTCGGCCTCCTTCGCTGCTTGTTTAGAAAACGTGTCTGCAATGTCGTTTCATTGAATATTGCGTGATCTTGCTTCTATTCAAACAGTAAAATCACAAAAGTACTGAACTCCGAGGAAAATTCAAAACAGAAAGTCCCTAATAAAATGGAAAAATCAAATGCTTAAACATATCAAACGAACGGATAACAACTGTCTTATTCCTGATTTGGTACAGAAATTTTCTAATTTAGATTAAACCTGGTTTTAAAGCGAGCTAAATCTCTCACTTATATGACAGTCGCATCAAATTCCATGATATTGTTTAAAAATAATTTTCAAAGATATACAAATCATTTAATTATATTGCTAAAAGATAGAGATAATGACACAAAATTAATTGAACAGTCCATTTGAGATTTTCTATTTACAGAATTACTAGTACTCCATGGTTTAACTTCTATTGGAAAGTTTTGTTTTTTTTTAATTTCCTTGATATGAAAGTGAACCAATTTTGAAGGATTATCATTCAGGTAAATGTGCAAATCCTCGTTTCGATACCGCATATTTCAATTCATACTAATTCCAGTAAAACATACAACTATTCCAGGAACCTGTTGTTTGGTGGTTGTATTTTGTTGAAGTGGTTCATAAGTTTTTGTTTCTCGTTTTTTATAAAGATAAAAACGTTGATTTTCATGTTTGAATTGTTTTACACCAGATATTTTGGGGATATAGCTTGCTGTTCGGTGTTAGCCAAGGCTCCATGTTGAAGCGCTAGGCCGTACTTTGACCTGTAATGGTTTACTTTTTACAAGTTGTGACTTGGATGTAGAGTTGTTTCATTGGCACTCATACCACATCTTCTGATATCTTATCAACATGGTCTTTGGTTAATAACATAACTGTCAACGCAAAAGTCATTCATAATAAATTTCATTTATGTTTTTCATCAACGTTTGCTGTCCTTTTTGTTCGATGTTTATAACCTATAAGGTATTGTCGATGCTACTGCTTATTTTTATGCAACATTTGCTGGCACTATGCTTCGACTATAATGTTAAGCTAGCAAGTTTTAACACATCATTCGCTTCGCAAAATGCTAGTACCAAATCGGAAAATTTTACAACTGTTTTCCACTAATACTGTTGGTACGATAAAGTTTGATTTTTGTTCAGTTTTTATAGACTGCACCTTTTTGAATTTATCCTAGAGTTCGGTAATTTTTTTTGAATTATCTGTTCGTAAAACGTTATGCTTGTTGTTGAATCAAATGTAATTTGGAAATTTGTTTATCAGTAGTTTTCTTAATCCGCCATTAGGATTGTTTTGGGAGAATGGTATTTAGTTTTAACTTTCTGCGAATGCCATTTCCAAAACCTAATGGAAGCCTATCTACCTGAATTTCTTGAACATCTAGGCAGTTGCATTTGAAGATCGACGTAATGCTTCCTTTTTGGATTGTGTTTAAGTTGTTGAAATGGTAAGCGATCACTGCATCACAACACTACATTGACTGTGCATTGCGTCGACTATATCGAACTGTTTCTTAATCACTCTTTGGAAATTCCAGTTTCGTTGCCTTTTATTTATATTAGAACGTCATATCTATAAAATCTAATTATAATAAAAACATTGCTGTTAATAAAAGGAATATTCATCGTCATTCATTTAAATTACTATGAACGGTGATATAGTACCAACTGCTTTTCATTATCACCCAAAAAGCCGAAAAACTTGTTATTTATAAATGAAACAGAGAAACCAAAACAGGTAGATGGAAACCGAAGCAGTTCAGTACCTCATCACGGTATTACAACATAAACCATTAGTCTTCCTTCAGTGTTTTTGTGATTTTTTTTTTGTTACATTGATAAATGGTAAACGCATCATACTTTGGTATACCTGAAAAATTGAACCAGGAATCAGACATACACCAGGGTTTTCGATATCACAAACTAGTCAAAACATTTACTAAATTTTATCATCGGTATAAAGACATTATTCGTAAATATAGCTCAACATGCAGACTTTTAATACGTTCAGGTATTTCACATTCAATTTTTTATGGTAATATTCTTTATAAAGCACAAAGGTGTCAGTATTCACCTCAGAAACTTACAAAACCTTTGAATAGACTTATTAAGAAGGGATATAATTACCATACTGTTGTCAAGTCATTAAAGATTGCATATTTTGGCGTTAATATTGAGTCATTGATAAGGTCTTTGGCATCGGAACTAAACACATTTATTCTAAAACAGTTGTTGGCATGACACGGGTTATGTTCTTCTCATATATGTTATGATGGTATGATACTAAACCCCTAACGGGAAGGATTGTGCCTGATGTTCATATGATGAAATCATAATCTTTCAGTCAGTTTAGTTGAAGTCTGGAGCTGGCATGTCAGTTAACTGCTAGTAGTCTGTTGTTATTTATGTATTATTGTCATTTTGTTTATTTTCTTTGGTTACATCTTCTGACATCAGACTCGGATTTCTCTTGAACTGAATTTTAATGTGCATATTGTTATGCGTTTACTTTACTACATTGGTTAGAGGTATAGGGGGAGGGTTGAGATCTCACAAACATGTTTAACCCCGCCGCATTTTTGCGCCTGTCCCAAGTCAGGAGCCTCTGGCCTTTGTTAGTCTTGTATTATTTTAATTTTAGTTTCTTGTGTACAATTTGGAAATTAGTATGGCGTTCATTATCACTGGACTAGTATATATTTGTTTAGGGGACAGCTGAAGGACGCCTCCGGGTGCGGGAATTTCTCGCTACATTGAAGACCTGTTGGTGACCCTCTGCTGTTGTTTTTTATTTGGGCGGGTTGTTGTCTCTTTGACACATTCCCATTTCCATTCTCAATTTTATTCATTTGTTTCTGTGTTTTATGTAAAATTGTAATTGTTCTACTAAACTAAAGATAATTAAAACTGATTATGTACTATCTTTCTGTGGAAATACCATCCTTGCAAGTCTTTGTAAAAGTTTTACTCTATATATTTGAGACATAGTAAAATGGATGCATGTTTGTATATTTTATATCTTTTAAAAGAGGGACGAAAGATACCAAAGGGACAGTCAAACTCATAAATCTAAAACAAACTGACAACGCCATGGCTAAAAATGAAAACGACAAACAAACAACAGCACATACGACACAACATAGAAAACTAAAGAATAAACAACACGAACCCCACCAAAAAACTAGGGGTGATCTCAGGTGCTCCGGAAGGGTAAGCAGATCCTGCTCCACATGCGGCACCCGTCGTGTTGCTTATGTGATAACAAATCCGGAAAATAGTGTAATTTGGTAGGTCACATTCAGGAAAGGGAAGGGGATTGTAGTTACGACGTAAGGAACATATCCGATATCATTTGTGATACGGTTATTCCATAACGGTCAACCAACTCGTGATGGCGTCCGTAAAATTTACGAAGGGATGATTTCAACTTCACCATTTGGAACTCTTGGTTTAATAGCTTCCTTGTGAGCAGCAACCCTCTATCAAGAAAATCATGATAAGAAATGCAAGCACGGGAATATCGTATCAATTGGGAGATATATACCCCGTATGCAGGTGCTGCTGGAATGTTGCTACTTAGAAATGGAAAGTTCACAATTGGAAAGCTGAAATCATCTCTTTTGTCGTAAAGTTTTGTTTTCAACCGACCCTCATTGTCAATTTCTAGATGCAAGTCAAGATATGAGGCTGACTTAACTGTATCTGTAGTATCTTTATCTCTAGCTCGATTGGCTAGATGCGTTCCACATAGTCACCTAATTTTGAATTATTTAGTGAAAGAACATCATCTATATAGCGAAAAGTAGAGTTAAAGGATAGTGCTAACTTCTTATCTTTCTTCCTAAGAAGTTCCTGCATGAAGTCAGCCTCATAATAATAAAGAAACAAGTCGGCAAGTAGAGGGGCACAGTTTGTTCCCATTGGAATGCCGACAGTCTGTCGAAAAACACGTCCTCCGAACGTAACAAATATGTTGTCAATCAAGAAATCAAGCATCTTGATAATATCAGTTTCAGAGAATTTTTTGTTCGAATCAGAGTGATCCTTTACAAAGTAGGATTTATCCCTCCCTAAGACAAGATACCATTCTTTTTTACGAAGCAAAGCAATACCAACTCTTTCAATTTGTCTTTTAGTTTGGAATGTGGAATACTAGTGTACAGAGTAGAAAAGTCAAACTCTAAAAGATCTTTGGAATTTTTAAGTATCCACATCCGATTCACGCCCCCTCTAGAATAGGCAGTTTCACAATAACTTTGAAGCCCGTCTTTGATTGCTGATAAAATAGATGTTAATAATTTAGAAAGAGGTTTCGTGGAGCACTTGGAAGACCCAGCAATATACCGTTGTTTGTAAGGACACTTATGTAGTTTAGGTATCCAATACAGTGATGGCAGATCCAGTTCTTCATCTTTGGTTGAAATTCCAAAGGAACACAGAACAGACCTATGATTATCCAGGATTTCCTCTTTGGTAAGTGTCGTGAGGGTATATGTTGAGTTTCCAAGTGAATTTTCAATACCTAATTCGTTTATCAAGCAGTTAATGTAATGAGTTTTACATACAAAAACGATGTTGTTTGGGGCTTTATCTGCGGGAAAAACAACATATTTGTCATGGAGGTAGGATAGGTGCTTTGCAACATTTGGGTCTTTAAAGATTGACGTAGCATGGGCATTGATAGACCCATTCAGTTTCTTAATTCTGATTTGTATCAACGACCTCACTGCCTTAATCCATTCGGAAAGAGTGTCTACATCTTCCTTCTCGCGCTTAGCCCATTGCCTGGCATAATCCTCAACTGAATCCATCAAAATTTTAAAGTTGAATTTCCAATTGATGGATTTAGGCTCACGATATTTCGGACCTTTCGATAACACATATCGAGATCCTGCAAAACGTGTTTGTAATTGAAAATTTTAGTTGCAATAGGTTTGGTATAGGTATAAGAAATGATTGGTACAGACTGGTCTTTGAAATAAGGAGGTATTTTCGATTGAACTAATTTATGATGAAGGATATTGCCTAAGTTGACGCCATCGATACCTTTGTTGGCAAAGGAAAGATTAAGGAAAGATCTTTTCTCTTTTTCATCTTTGCCTATGCGGACTGGCTTGAAAAGTCTGTGACTTGCAATATCCGAAATTATAGCTGTAATTTTGTATAGGTTTGAATGAGGGTTTGCAACAGTGGATTCCAAACATAAATTGAACAGAGAATGAAGTTTTGAAAGGGGTAATGAATAAAGTTTCGTGCGAATGTGATGAATACCTAACGGCTTTTGTATAAATGGCAGCAAGTCATTAATAGATACATCATGCAGAGAAGGTGATGTATAATGACGATGACCATGACTGCGTCTACGTCGAGGAGTCGAGTTGAAAATATTCATCACATTCACCGAGTTACACGAATGACTAGATAGAATACCTATACCATCAATTTTGTCATTGCAACCATAAGGTGTCGCAGTTCCCAATTCTCTAATCCAGTAGTCCTCTTTATGTCTACGGAGAGTTGTTGAAAGATTAGGATTGTTAGAGCTATGGTATATCTTTTCGATAATGCGAACTGTCATGGAAACGATGGAATGATCGGGCTGATTGAAATGCTGGTATAGAATATCGTTAGCATTAAGGTTAATGTCTGATCTCTGACCGCACATACGTTTGTTAAGCCTTTCTTTCGTTTCACCGACGTATACCAATCCGCAAAAGTTGCACTCTAATCCGTAGACGACATTTATCGATTTACAATTCAGATCATCGTAATAAATATATCAATAACAAAATAAGTCGTGTTACTTCGAATTCGGTATCCAACACAATGTAAAGTAATATCAAATTGTGATCAACATTTGTGTACACATAAGTAATTGATTAGATACTTTGATGAAATGTCATATATTTACTAATGTCACTGTTTAAATGCACATTGTAATTTCCTTGCCTCCCAGAAATAATGTCCATTATTCAAACTATGTTTCTTATGTATACCATCAAATTCATATAAAGCAGAAATGTTAAAAACAAATGTCGACTTTTGGCTTCTTTACACTGTTGTTCAACTACGCACTAAAGCAAAACCGACCAAAGATTCACCTATAAATCACGCATTAACAAATTGTGCAAGTATTGATATATTAGCAATAAAATAGATTTTGATTATATAATGGGATGCTCAAAGTAATTTATAAGTAGTTATGTAAAAGTAAAACTTTTATGAATCAGTAATTGCTTTAACATCTTGAAAATATGTGATAATGCCTATAGGACAACTTTACGTTGTGGTTATACTTTGAGGAGATTAAAGTTGGCAATAATAATTTATTACCATAAAATTTCAGTAGAAGGTAAAACTATTCAGTAATAGTTATTTTGAAGTTTAAGTTCCAGTAAAAATAATAACGAGACGCATGCTAGCAACAGTAAATAAACAATTATGTTCGTCTTAACAAAAGAAACGAGAGACCAGTAATTTACTGAAGTCTTTTTTGTAAAATTAACAATGTTGCAATGGGCACACATTTTTGTCGAGCCTTCGACTTTAGTCGAAAAAGCGAGACTAAGCGATCCTAAATTCCGTCGTCGTCGGCGTCGTCGTCGGCGGCGTCCACAAATATTCACTCTGTGTGTTATGAAATTTTAATAACTTTCTTACACTATACTGAATTTCTACCAAACTTGGATAGAAGCTTGTTTATGATCATAAGAAAGTATCCAGAAGTAAATTTTGTAAAAATAAAATTCCATTTTTTCCGTATTTTACTTATAAATGGACTTAGTTTTTCTGCGAGGAAACATTACATTCACTCTGTGGTTAAAGTTTTTAAAATTTTAATAACTTTCATAAACTATGCTTGATTTGTACCAAACTTGGACAGAAGCTTGTTTATGATCATAAGATAGTATCAAGAAGAAAATTTTGTGAAAATAAATTTCCACTCTTCCGTATTTTACTTATAAATGGACTTAGTTTTTCTGTGAGGAAACATTACATTCACTCTGTGGTTAAAGTTTTTAAAATTTTAATAACTTTCATAAACTATCATTGATTTGTACCAAACTTTGACAGAAGCTTGTTTATGATCATAAGATAGTATCAAGAAGAAAATTTTGTAAAAATAAATTTCCACTTTTCCGTATTTTACTTATAAATGGACTTAGTTTTTTTGCAAGAAACAAAACATACAGTCTGCAGTTAAAGTTTATAAATCAATTATTAGATTCATAAACTATCCTTGATTTTTTTTACCAAACTTGGTAGCTTCTTTCAATCAAAAGACAGTTTCGAGAGGGAAATTTGTATTGATGTTTTTCCTCATTTTTGTTGAGTCTGCGATTAACAGCAAAAGTAGGCGAGACACTGGGTTCCGTGGAACCCTTACAAATTTTTAATATACAAACCTGAATTTCTTTATTCTTCTGGATATATATATCTCAGAACGTTTGAGCGCGCTCCGATAGCTCAATTAAATAATTAAAAATTTTGTGACTATATTGAACGCATCTATCCTATCGAACTAGAAATAAACGTTACAGCAGATACAGTTAAGTCTGCCTAATATCTTGACCTACATCTAGAAATTTGACAATGAGGGCCGATTGAAAACAAAACTCTACGACACAAGTGATGATTTCAGCTTCCTTATTGTGAACTTTCCATTTCTATGAAGCAACATTCCAGCAGCGTCTGCATACGGAGTATATATCTTCCAATTGATACGATATTTCCAGGCTTGTATTTCCTATCATGATTTCCTTGATAGAGGGTTGCTGCTCACAAGGAAGCTATTAAACCAAGAATTACAAATGGTGAAGTTGAAATCATCCCTTCGTAAATTTTACGGACCCCATCACAATTTGGATGACCATTTTGAAATACTAGTACCCTTTTCATAGATGATATCGAATACTTTCATAATGTTGTAACTACAATATCATTCCCTTTTTACGAATGTGACCTACCGAATTAGACTATTAACCGAGGTTATCATAACATAAGCATAAAACACGGGTGCCACATATCGAGCGGGATCTGCTTACCCGTCAGGAGCACCTGAGATAACCCCCATTTTTCGTCGGGGTTCATGTTGCTTAGTCTTTAGTTTGCTATGCCCTGTCTTGTGCACTATTGTTTGTCCTTTTCCTTTTAGCCAAGTCGTTATAGGTTTATTTTCCATCTATGTGTTTGACTGTCCCTCTAGTGTCTTTCGCCTCTTTTGTAATACACAGACGATCGTTTTATAATTTGTGTACATAAGCAACACGACGGATGCCACATGTGGAGCAGGATCTGCTTACCCTTCCGGAGCACCTGCGATCACCACTAGTTTTTGGTGGGGTTTGTGTTGCTTATTCTCTAGTTTTCTATGTTGTGTCATGTGTACTATTGTTTGTCTGTTTGTCTTATTTTAGCCATGGCGTTGTCAGTTTATTTTCGATTTATGAGTTTGACTGTCCCTTTTGTATCTTTCGTCCCTCTTTTGTTCTCGTTCGTAATCATTCTAAATTCGGTGTCTACCTGTATTTTTTATCATTGTAAATGTGGGATACTTTGTTCCATGTACAACATATATTTTTTGAAAACCATCAAAACACTCAAGAAACAAAATAAGTAGTAAAGTGACATGAAAACCATAGGAATTACATTAACACTGTCCATCTTTGATAAACTTTGTCGAAGGAGCATGTAATCTTAATCTTAGAGCTGTAATTTTCATTAAACTGAATTTCATTATGTGTCTTTCGAAAGAATTGCAACACAGAAGTTCTGGCAACAGGACGAATATGAACCTTTTGTCATTGGTACTACCCAATATTTGTTCTATTGAAGTATGATACTAGTAATCATCATTTGAGGAGGACAAATTTATTTTGCTGGCTTGAACTTTTTGTATTGGCAAACACGTTTTTTTTTATAGTTCTTTAATGGAGAATACTTACCCATAACCGACTTAGTTCGACTGGTTTTGAGAACCCTTGTTTTAAGTACTTCAAAAGAGTGGTAATATTAGTAATATTTTCTAAATTAGCAAAATAGATTCAAAATATAATATTTTGTCTCATTATAGAAATGCAAGACTTTGTTACTACGGCGCTTCTTCTTTTGATAAAATTCGTGTAAGTATATTATTTTACTAACAATAAATGCACTCTCGCATGAAGAAAAAAACCTTCATGGCATTACAAGTGTTAGGGATACGCATTTAATGGAAATCTGTTGCCTATGCATTTTCATATTTTCTTCATAACACAAACAATCATACGAAAATAATGAAACCTAATTAGATTACAAGTATAAGGTTTTTTTTGTTGCTTCATATCAGATAGTTTCCTATAAATATAACAAATCCACTAATTAATTTCACATGCATAGTTATAAAAGAGTAAATAATGTTAACATGGTTGCAGGTCAGGAAACCTTGACGAAATGATGCCAAATTTACCAAACCAAGAACCCTCATCAGTTGAATGTCCTGAAAGATTTACTTGTAACAATGATAATACTGATCGTTACCGTACAGCTAATGGGGCATGTAACAATTTAATCAACCCTTCCCTAGGCATGTCCTTTACGCCACAGGGTCGCTTCATACCACCGATGTATAGTGAAGGTAAGCATAAAATGAACAAAAGACGGTACATGTATGAAGTAGTTACACAACAACACTACTTATCCGATAAACTAATCTATACAGGCTCTCAAATGGTTTTAAACAATTAATGGACTTACAAGTATTCACACAGTTTGGCAAGGAAGGTCGTTCCTTATCTTTGATGCGACTGTCATACAAGTGAGAGGTTTAGCGTTTTAAAACCAGGTTCAATCCACCATTTTCTACATTTGAGAATGCCTGTACCAAGTCAGGAATATGACAGTTGTTGTCCATTCGTTTGATGTGTTTTATCATTTGATTTGCCAAATGATTAGGGACTTTCCGTTTTGAATTTTCCTCAGAGTTCAGTATTTTTGTTATTTTACCTTTTCCTTATCAGTCACTTTTTGTGGCTTTGATCCATTCATGTGACGTGCAGGTTGAAGTGTTCTACGCTATCGTTAATTCATGGGAGATGTCCGTTGTTATTCTGAGATTTATATATTGTAATGTACTACCGGTTTTATATTATTTATTTATGTATTTTTCTGTGCTGTGTATTCTTCCATTTGTTTGTACTGTATTCATGTCACGTAGTGTTGCCATTTTAGTGGTATTTTTTTTAACATTGCCAAATACGTGATTAGTTTGACTAGCAAGACATAAAACCAGGTTCAACCCATAATATCATGTACCAAGTTAGAAATATGAAAGTTGTTATTAAATAGTTCGTTTCTATGTATGTTGGGTATTGTTTTTGTTGCAGGTAAGCGTTTCTGTTGTTGGTTTTTTTCTTATAGTTGATGTGTTCCTTCGGTTGTAGTCTGAAACCCGGATTTGTTTTCTCTTAAACGGTTTATGACTTTTGAACAGCGGTAAACTACTGTTACCTTAAGTCATCGGTCGATAATAAAAGTCTGATTTTGAGCAAAAACTTGAATACACTTTGACCAATTAATGCTTACTTCGTACTTTATTTGGCCTTTTTAACTTTTTTGGATTCGAGTGTCACTGATGAGTCTTTTGTAGACGAAACGCGCGTCTGGAGTATATACTAAATTTAGTCCTGGTATCTATGATGAGTTTATTTACAAGTACAAGTGAGAGGTTTAGCTTGCTATAAAATCAGGTTCAGTCCACCATTTTCTACCTCAGAAAAATTTAGTCGTTTAATTTTGTGACTTTCCGTTTTGAATTTTCCTCCAAGTTCGGTAATTTTGTAATTTTACTTTTTATTTCGTTCAGATATACATAAACAGAAAGACTTTTCTATCAAACAATCAACTTATGGCGGGAAGTATTTTAATGTTTGTTACAATTGTGAATTGTGAACTGATAGCCATATATCTACGTCTTGCATTAAAAAAAATATGAGGTTATTCTTTATTTTTGATCAAAATATTGAAACATATCTATATAGGCGATGCCCCTAGAAATCACCCTGACATGCCGAGTGCCAGACTTGTGAGTAACAAGCTTTTTGATGCAAAGAATACAACCATCTTCTCTGCAATTCACACAGTGCAGTTTATGGCTCACGGACAGTTCATAGCACATGATGTTGCAGCGACACCAGGCGAAGGAGGTATGCAATAAGCAATGTTGAAAAATCATAAAAACCCTAGAGAATTGTCGAAACGTATTTAGTTTTTTTGCAGAAGTTATCTATGTAAATTACTCAAGATCTTTTTCTCAATAAGTTAAAAGAAATATGTTTTTTGGTCCTTTTTGGTTTTATAGCTCTTCACTATTTGGGTTTTCAAACACCCTCGTCTTTCAAATATTTGCTTTGAGCGTTACTGATGAATGTAAACTCAGAAAGGCGCTTCGGACGCATGAAACTAATAACGTGTTTTCATTTTTTATAATCATTTGGTTTTACATAAAAGATATAATTGCAATTATAATTATAAAATTGTACATATGAAAAGAGATGTGAATGTAGCAAATCAATCCAATGACATACAAATCAAAACTTCGCTCTTACTAGGTAGCATTGAGGAAGGATATTTTCGAGTGTTTATAGTAGTTGCACTTACTGACTGGTTAGTTTGCATCTACAGTTACTAGTAAATAAGACAAATTTTTGTTTTAATTTTTTTTCCAATTCTCATCCAGCTGATCTGGATTGTTGTGATCCTACCAATTCTTTGGAGTAAGTATATGAAAGGGTATTGTTCAAACAAATTTATCTTTTTATCCCTTATTTTTCCTTTCTTACCCAGAATTTCAGCATATGCATTCATTTGAACATTTTACACCAATACTCATATATTGTTTCAGTTTTTATCTTTGGAGATGATTAATTTTAATTGGTGGAATTTGGTTACCCTGTTTATTCTTACATAAAGCTCTGATTTGTTTTTTTAGCTTTGACTATACTTTTTGTCCTTTAATATTGTTTAGTATAGAAGTTTTGTTTATAAACTTTATTTTTAGTTTGGTTTGGGTTTTTAGATATTTTGGCCTCTATCATCAATGAAGAGACATTTATTGTCGAAATGCGAATTTGATGCAGAAAAAGGAGTAGGTCCGGTAAGGGCCGATTTTGGCCTCAAATTTCAAGTTCATCTAACGAAAGTTTTTGGACACTTTTTAAACACTTAAGTGTCTATTTCAATTGATTCGATTAGTGTATGTGAAAGATTTTAACTGATTTAGTCAATAAAAACGCTCTGATTCTAGCTTAAATATGAAAAATCTATCAAATATGCAAAAAAACGTCACTTTTCAGATGGTTTTTGTCAAAAATGAATGTGGCCGCATCCGCGTTCATCCTCAACCTTTATATATGTTTTGTATTATCACCAAATACAACTTACATTTCGATATTATGAATGAACACGAATGCGGCCACTTTCATTTTAGACAGAAACCGTCTAAAAAATGACCAAAATGGTAAAATTTTTAAGATTTCAGTAATTTAGCATGACTTAATGATGCTAAAACGCGATATTTGTGCATTGTATCGTCAAGAACAGCTCATATTTATGTAGCAGAAGCATTTTACTTTCCAAAATCTAGCTTAAAGATTACATTTTCACAATTTTCTTAAACTGCTATATTTTGGGGCCAAAAAGGGGTCTTAGTGAACCTACTCCTTTGTATCGTTATTATAACAAATATAGTATTAAAAATTCAGAAATTTCAGCATTAAAAATTAATATCACAAAAATACTGAACTCCGAGGAAAATTCAAAACGGAAAGTCCCTAATCAGATGGCAATATAAAATGATAAAACAAATTTAACTAATGGACAACAACTTTCATATTCATGACTTGGTACAGGCATTGTTAAATGTAGAAAATGGTGGATTGAACCTGGTTGTATAGCGCTAAATTATTATTACGGCTGCTGAAAAAATGCAAGATAAATTATAACGATTAGTGAAATGCTATTTACAAATAATGCAATGAAAGTAATTTATTATTATTTATTCAAAGCATATCCCGTCGCCATAGTGTTTAAAAAAAAACAACAGTTATCACAATATCTTTGATCTTCGATCCACCTATGATTTGCAGATTTCTTTTTTCGAAAAATAATCGAGAAAAATCGTTAGGTTCGTACGTAGAGTAAGTAATGGAATATTATGTTCCGACATAACACACTGCTATATCATATATTATTAAATGTCACTTTGCCATTCCCCCGTTCGTATAGACGCGAATTATAACTAGGCACAAAACCTTTTATAGTATTAAAAATAGAATGACATGCCGTAAGACCTTAATTTCAGAACATAGTTTGTACAATTAAAGTTTGAAATTAATGTATTTTCAACAATCTACATGTTTACATCATTGAGGAAAAGAACACTTTTAACCAATAATATCTATTATGTTAAATTTTTCAGGAAGGATTGTTATGTTATACCAGTACCAGAAGATGATCCATTTTTCAAAAGTATAAGATGCTTAAACTTTGTAAGATCATCTGCAGCAGGCAAAAACTGTTTGACAGGTAAAGTATATTGCATTCCACTGTATCCAATATTTTTTTTAACCGAAATGGATTTTGTTGCTGAATTCTCTGACATTCAGTTGATATGATTATCATTATTATAATTATTTCATTTCAAGTTATGTTGTTACATTTCAAGTTTCCATTGTTTCAACGTTCTTCAATAGAATAATATAATATGATAGTGCCAATGACATAAATACAGTTCAATCATGAATGGTCAATGTTTGGAAGAATAGGTTTCATGTTTTTAACTGAATGCGAGGTCTAAACTGCATCATACACAAAAAGAGACGACAGAAACCACTTACCAGATTGTATTCAACAACAATCGTGTCTGTCGCGTTTCGAACAAAAAGGTAAGAGTCGGTTGTTTGGTATAAGTTAACTATTTATGACGTTATATATGTATCCGTCTAGTGTGAACAATTGTCCTGAGTGAAGCTGAACTTTTATTTCATTTGTATACTGTTGGAATATTTATAATACTACTAGTATTCTCAGAGGCCACTATGTCCAAAAATTTACCTTCTGTAACTTATAATGTTTAAAGCATGACTGATAGGTCAACAACTACACAGTATATATATAAATATATTTCATGACTTGCACATGTTTTTCCTCCTATAAAAATCTAAAACTTTTAATCAATTTGCTAGGACAAAGAGAACAAATGAATGACGTAACATCGTTCATTGATGGATCTATGGTTTATGGATCAACAGAAGAGCAAATGTCAAAACTACGTGATACACATGGAGGTAGGTCATACTTTTATTGTGTTATAATATTAGCAGAAAATTTAAAACCAATTGTTCAGAGAACAATTGAAGGTCTTTCCACATGGAAGAAATTTTAAAAAGAAGCTAGTTACTTTATACTGATGCGATACATAAGTTGTTTTGATATACTTTTGAGTGAAAGAATGGAGATAATTGTTACTTCCGGTGAAGTAAATGTCTCATATAATAGTTTCTTTCACACTGATTCCAAAAATATATAGTTTCTATATACTTTTGCCTTAAAACCAGGAGAGAATTGGCCATTTCCGGTTGATCAAAAGTAATTTTTAGTCATGAGTAATAGGTTAATGTATTTAAATTACAAATTACTTCCGGTTTTCTAAAGGTCACTTCCGGTTTTCATTTTCAAGGTCATATGTCACCAAACCTTTTGTAAATGGTCATATGGCTTTATGATGAACCAAGATGAAGTAATAATCAATTAACCTTATAATAAATCATTTCAGGGGCAGTAACTCCTATAAGATGATTTTTGATTGTTTCAGACCAAATGAAACATATCTTCATTACAATAAAGCAAACATTTTGCACATGTCCTTTTGTATATATCTTTGAAATTTATCTGAACGGCAAACACTTATCTTGTGTAACACCAAAACCTATTATTTGATTTCTTGATAGATAATACTAATAAAAAATTGAATTTAAGTGACCATAACTTGACCTTATACTGAATTTTCAGTCACACTTAGAATACATTCTTCTGATTTAAAGTTCTATGCTATGTAAAGTTACCATTTAATTTCGTTCAATCACAAGCTGTTACTTCCATACAATACGATATTTTATTTTGAACAACATTGTACTCTGTATAGCTTCATATGGATCACGGTACGGGCTTATATTTGATATGTGCAACAATTTAGGTTGTCCCGAAAGTAGAAGGTCTGCTGCATATCTTTTTTTCGATATTGATACAGATGCACGACTTCAAACAATAATCTATGAAAAACGTGATGATATCAACTTTTCAATTCTTAACTTTCCATTTCTCAGCATTTAATAAAATCCACAGAAACTGCACCAACAGAGTTATGAGGAAAGACTTACTAGCGACATATGTTTGTGGTGTTTTGGAATAAGTCTCGTTTCTTATACATCCTTGACTCTCATATTTACTTCTCTGACAATTCCCAGGGTGGCGAAATCTAGAAAAAAAGCCTCGGACGCATAAAAAGTGGGTTTTTTTCGGCTTGTTTCCTTCACATGTATATCTGATAATATGCCTTCGTGATGGACGACTTATCTCCACCAAAACTAATTGACATTGCAAAAAAATACGACATGTTCTGAATTATAAATCTTAGAAATTTGCTTTGATACATGCAAGTTCATAATATAAAAGTAAAATATAAAGACGACTTGAAGATATGCCTTGCAGGTTAAAGATATGAATACAAAGTAACGCATACTATTTAGTGTATACATTAGATGCATTTGGATGGAATAATACATAAAGATAATCCCTTATCAATTTCGTACATAAAACTGTTTGAAATTAATCGATAATACGATGGTTTAGTTGTTGATTTAATGTAAGCATATTCAGCAGTATGTTTAATGAGTTTTTTCTTGAATGGTGTCAGACATTTTCTTACAAAATGCTTCCAAATTTTGTACACATATCAAAAGCAAATTATTAAATATATAGATAACAAATTTGCTCATAATCTTATTTCTTACAGGATTGTTAAAAATGAGTTCGAATAAAATGCTGCCAGAAAATCCAAATGGAGAATGCCGTAACATCCAGCCACAACATCATTGTCATTTAGCAGGTTCGATACAACTATGTTTAAACTATAATTAAGACGATATTGTTACAAAATCTGTTGCAGATATATTTTTATGAACCATCGTTGCATTTAAAAGTTCAAATTGCTACATCGTTTGAGTTTCATGCACTAGAACTTTATGCTACAGACTTCCAGTGTCTGAGCAGAAAGTTGATGAACCTGGATAATGTCAAAGCACGTCTCGTCCTTTTTCAAGAAATGGTTTTCGGAAGATATCAATATAAAAGAAATGACGGTCTTGAAGTATAGATTCTATGTACTGACGTTGTTTGTCAGCGTAACTACGTGTTATATAATTGTTCTTTTTTTTTGCCTTTGTATATTTTTAATCCCTAAATGCTAGTCCTTTTTGGTAATATCCCTTTGTCGTAGCTCGGTACTTATACATCCCTCCATTTTCTATATGCCATTTTGTTTTTCTCTGTGCCGTGCGGAGGTATTTGTTTTGTTTATTATAGATTAAGCTTATAACACAATGTTGAATGCTGTTCCCCTATTTTTGGAATATTTCAGGAATATATCAGTTGTTTTCCGTCCATTTGATGTGTTTCAGCTTTTAATTTTGCAATTTGATAAGGAACTTTCGTTTTAAATTTACCTCGTAGTTCAGTATTTATGTTATTTAATTTTTGTTGTAATGGCTACTTGCACGTTATATAACTAGTGAGCTAGAATACCGCTTGGTATCGACTTTTGTGACTTCACTTCAACAAAATGATAAATGTATTTTTCAGCGTTTCGCAGTATACAGCGGGAAAACACTGTCTTAAAGTTTCTGTCATATTGTGTATGGGTCAATGATGTATGATTCGATAGGTCAGGTGACATAACGTTTTGTTTTGCTATTTCGGTGGTAATGGAATTTTTTTCTAGGTGGTCATTCTAGATTGTCGAAGATATCATACAGTTAAAACTTCTTTTTTTTTGTATAAAATTCAGCTTTTCATATAATCATAATCATGATGACGTACGGCATCATTACACAGAAACGGTTCTTGTAATGCTCCGTCACGCAGGTTTCCAAAATATTTGTTTTTCCTGGGAGGCGAGTGTCCGTTTATGACGGATAATCATAATATGACATTTAACAATTGGAATGTTCTTGGAAGTAAATAGATATTTACTACTATTGTTGCCGGAAGTATATGTTTGTCCACCAAGTTGTGGGTAAATTACTTAGTATAGCTTACTGTGTTATATGATGTTTGCATATATTTATATGAGATTATTGTTTTGTTGTATTGGATTACAAATTTCATCAAATGCTGGTTCAGGTCTGTCTGCACGGAAAAATGCATATTTGAGTTGAGTCTAAATAAACTCATCATAGATACCAGGACTAAATTTTGTATATACGCCAGAAAAGTTAACCAAAAGTAGTGAGAAGTTACGACACAACTCTTATTATTGAAATTAAATAACATATATTAGTTCTTTACTGGTTTTGGATTAATAAGCTGATTTCGGTTGTTTTTTTCACTCCTGTGTCATACCTTGCAGAACGCATCTTGTAAATATTGGGCTTTTTCTCGTCCTGCATATGCATTACATTATATTCGCATAACGTCAAGTAAGCATGCAATAATCAATTCAATCTATAGTTAAGTTGAAGACTGCAGTAACTTCAAAATGAACTGCATCCATATACACTGAATAAAGATAAATATTTTCATTTTATCAATTAAGCTTTTACACAAATATTAATCACTTAACCTGCTTCGCATTATTAATTGTAATGCTATAAGAAAAGTTAAGAACACGATAAAGAAATAATGAAATTGTTTCTGTAAAAAGAAAGGTGCAGTCATTCAGTGCGTAAATGTTTGCAAAAATATAACATTGTTAACACAAACCTCACATGTCGAATGCATTAAAACAACGATTTTATAAGTAAACTTGTGAACGTATCGTACATAACCAAGTACCCAAATATAAAATTGAGACATGTCATCATTTCGCCGCCTCTTGTATTTCATAAATACATCTTTAAAGCAACAAAAGAACTTTTCGTTAAATTTCAGGGGATTTCCGAGTCGACGAAATTCCCAACCTTGGTATGAATCATCTTTTACTTGTCAGACAACACAATGATATAGCAAGAAAACTTCAAGGAATCAACCCACATTGGTCGGACGAAATAGTTTTTCAAGAAACCCGGAAAATCACCATAGCATTAATTCAACACATTACTTATAATGAATATTTACCATTAATGGTTGGTGAGAAGGCAATGAACCGACATCGTTTACGTATTCGTCGCAGAGGAAGAAATCCCTTCAAAGACCTGTACGACCAAGAATTAGACCCAAGAATTAGAAATTCTTTTGCGACCGCTGCTCTACGAATAGGACACACATTAATCGTACCTAGTCTAGCTTACTTATCTAGTGACTATAGAACTTTGTATCGAGAAAACCTTGATGACAATTTCTTCAGCACTCATATGATTCTGAAAGAAGATGGAAGTTATACAGACAAGATTGCAAGATGGCTAACACATGAACAGTGCATGAAATCAGACAGGTAAAATTGATTAGTTATTAAGGGGAAAGTAAAGGGTAAAATCACAAAAGTTGAACTCCTCGGAAAATTCAAAACAGAAAAACCCTAATCAAATGGAAACGGTTGTGACTTCATGAAATCGGATCGTGACAGTTCTGGTATCGGATCATGAAAGGTCTGTGTTGCGTTCAATATCGTAGCAGCTACAAATAAAGGCAACAGTAGAATATCGCTGTTCGAAATTCATAAATCGATTAAGAAAAAAACAAATCCGGGTTACAAACTAAAACTGAGGGAAACACATTAAATATAAGACACAACAGAAACACAACATCAAAATGTAACACACACAGGAACGAACTTTAATATAACAATGGCCATTTTCCTGACTTGGTACTGGACATTTTAAGAAAAAAAATAGTGGTTTGAACCTGGTTTTGTGGCTAGCTAAACCTCTTGAAAAAGCATTGAGGACTAAAAGTTCCAAAAAGTTATGTATAATACGGCTAAAGTTTTTTTGTCTTGGATAACAACATCCTTATTATTTAGAATAATTCATACTTTTATAAACAGTAAATTTATAAAAATGACTATATAATAGTTTTTAAAACTGATATAACATTTATTGATAAACATGAAAATTACAATACCAATTAAAGAACCTTAGTGAGCACGCTCACATACCCCACGTCCCCACATTGTCATTGGAGAAATTAAATAAGTATAAGAAAAAAAAATTGTATAAGAAAAATTATTGAATAATAATTTCCTGTTAATATACACATCTACATAGTATGTCCTTATTATCTAAAAAGGTTTAATGAAATTCTGTTGTGTGTTTTCAGAGGAGTTGAGATGACAAACTGTTGCAGAAGTACATTGAAGCAAATAAGTTCAAAGGGGCGTAACTCCTAGAAATAAAATTGAATCGTAATTTCCCGTCGATATGCACAACTACATAGTATGTCCTTATTATCTGAAAAGGTTTCATGAAATTCTGTTGTGTAGTTTCAGAGGAGTTGCGATGACAAACTGTTGCAGTAGTACATTGAAGCAAATAAGTTCAAAGGGGCGTAACTCCTAGAAATAAAATTGAATCGTAATTTCCCGTCGGTATGCACAACTACATAATATGTCCTTTTCATATAAAAAGATTTCGTGAAATTCTGTTGTGTGGTTTGAGAGGAGTTGCGATGACAAACTGTTGCAGTGGTACATTAAAGTAAATAAGTTCAAAGGGGCGTAACTCCTAGAAATAAAATTGAATCGTAATTTCCCGTCGATATGCACAACTACATAGTGTGTCCTTATTATCTGAAAAGGTTTCATGAAATTCTGTTGTGTAGTTTCAGAGGAGTTGCGATGACAAACTGTTGCAGTAGTACATTGAAGCAAATAGGTTCAAAGGGGCGTAACTCCTAGAAATAAAATCGAATCGTAATTTCCCGTCGATATGCACAACTACATAATATGTCCTTTTCATATAAAAAGATTTCGTGAAATTCTGTTGTGTGGTTTGAGAGGAGTTGCGATGACAAACTGTTGCAGTAGTACATTAAAGTAAATAAGTTCAAAGGGGCGTAACTCCTAACTCGTTGCGTGGGGTATAATTAATATAAAATTGTGGTAGTAAGTATATAACTAATTGTATTAGCTGGCTATTTCTGTGTTTCTTCTAAAGCAAACTGTAAACCAAATATATCGTATACATTTAGTTGACCCAAACTGATTTAATAATGAACTGGGTGATTAGTTATCTTCACCATAACACACGAATACAACAGTAAAAAAAGAAGATTTACTACTACAAACGATAAGACATTTGACAAAATCCGAAGAGAATAACAACTATAACAGAACATGCACGAGCATAACGTATCAACTGAGATATGTAAACACCATACGAAGGGGCAAAGGGTATGGTTCTACTGAGAAATGGGAACAAAGGGATAGGTGGATTTTTTACTATTGAACGTGTAGCTAGACTAGCTGCTATCTAGATCTATTTAGAAAACAGACTAGCTACACGTTCAGTAGTCTAAAGCCCTATGTAGATCTATGAAGCAGCTACGATATTGAACTCAACCGTGGTATCGGTTCGTGCTAATCTGAACAATGCATTGTATTAACAAAAGGTGGGGATCTTTTCTTTAAATTTTTATGTCACAATTTTCTCAACAAAAATAACTGAACAGAACGATCGCACTTTTTCCAGCATTTCAAAAGCGATGAATTGTTACCAGTGTACGCTTTTCTGATTTGTAAGACACCAGCCGCCATGTTTTCCATATAATTTGTATTACGGGTCCTGTTTGTTTCAATTCCCTTTTTTATTCTTCAATGATCATTTATAGTCACTTTAGTAAGTACAAGGAAAAATGTAATTATCAGTAGATTAGACGTTAAAAGTCTTTATTTTGCTTTCGTCGGTAAGCGAACTTTTTTGGCCGTTTTCATTCGAAAAAAAGGATTAGACTTTTATTCAAAATATCTTGAAAACGACATGTTATATATGTTACAATTGTTTCTCTTCGTGTGGATATTTTAAATAAGCCCAAAATTATGCTGTAGATTTTTCCAGCCTGAAGTACGGAACAAATTGTTCAAAATGGAAGGCACAAGTCATGATTTAGCTGCTCGAAATATTCAGAGAGGACGAGATCATGGTCTGCCAGATTACAATTCATGGAGACGATTTTGTGGTTTAATACCAGTAAAATTTTGCGATGATATAATTGTCGATCATGATAAAGAAAGTTCTGATAAAATCAAAGAACTATACAGGTATGAATGTTTCAAGTGTCTACTATAATATATACCTACAATTCCTATTTTATTGCACAAAACATTTATATCATGATTAGTTATCGTTACACATGTGAACATATCAAAGTCAAATAAATTAAGCATTATAGAGCATCATGATCTTTAACTACCAGAACAGAAAGGAGCTTTTGAAAAAGATATATCAGTTGCAACTTTTGTTTTAGAACCCCAACCTAATTTAGTTGCTGAAATACAAGAATCAAACACGTACCTGTCGATCATATCATTTTATGACATTTCCAAATTGATGATAAAAGTTATCAAAGGTACCAGGCTTATAATTCGATACGCCAGAGGAGCATTTCGTCTACATTAGACTCATTATTGACGCTCAGATCAAAATTGTTAGAAAGACAAACAAGTACAAAGTGTAAGAGCATTGATAACTGAACAATCGAAGATATAAGAATTGATATTCTTAATGGAAATATATCATAAGATAAAGAAGCTGAACTACAAGAAACACATTGTTCAGTTTTATATTGAATGAAATTGTCTTACTCTTTGTGTTGTATGAGATAGAATGCACAAAGTTTAACCCAAGTGAAATGTTAAGCACTTATTTTCAGACACGCATCACACATTGATTTGTATGCTGGAGCTGTTTCTGAAACACCAAAACCAGGCAGTTTACTTGGACCAACCTTCCAATGCATATTTGTACGTCAGTTTGAAGCCTTGAAAAGCGGTGATAGACACTGGTATGAGAGACCCCGTGGAAAGGCGGGATTTACTAGGGGTATGTTTTAGACGTAGCACACGAATGTATAAGAATTGACGTGTACATTACAGTTTGGTTTTTTTATAAACTCTTTATTTTAGTTACGTCGTTAAAGAAAGGATTTTTATTTCAATTTCTATATAGCAGAGCAGTTTTTTTTTAATGAGCTTAAAATTAGTTTTACTCCTGTGTGATAGCCTAAAACTCGTTGGTTACAAACAATACATTCAGGTCAAAGTTTTTACTATAACGAATGAATTCAAGTCTTTTATAATATTAACAAATTAATTGAATGATAACTGTTTTTCGTACATATTTAAATCATTTTGTAAACGTAAAAGGGAGTTGAATGATGTTTCAAATTTGTACTTAATATTGTATATCGCTCATAGCGCATTTTTCCTTATATGTTGTTGACATCTTAATAGTCATCTATAAATGAATCAGTTGTAATTGTCTCAGGGTTTTTTTTTTAAAGACAAAGAACGGTTAATTGGTAAAACACATTGACAAATTTTGAAATTAAGTTGCAAAACGATTTGATTTCTTAGATATGTTTGAATTGAAAAAGAATGTTTGACTATAAAAATGTGGTTAACCAAATTCTGTAATCATTTTGACAACATATATATGATTATTTTCTTCTACACTTAAAATTAAGTCGCTTCTTCAACAATAAAAGATAAGATCTCGTTTCGTTTGTTATAATGATACGTCTTGGAGAAGGTTAATAAACAACTGAAAATATCAAATTTTGCAAAGGTTAAAGAAAGTTTTGGGTAAATGCTAATAATACGGTAGTATAACAAAGGTAACAAATGAAAATTCAGAGGCCATCATACAGGTCTGAAACAATGAAAGCATTCTCAGAAAACACAAAAACCATAAAAGACATCGTATTAAACGAGTTTTATTTGAATGAAACATAAATGCGCGACTGTATAATTGAATATGTATCCTACATACAGATACAGAGATACAGCCAAATTTATTTTTTTCCAAAACGAACGAATGATTTGTACGGAAAACCCTTACAACCAGAAGGTTTCAAAGGAACTTCACCGTTAAAAATAGAAAAAAAATCAATCTTATGTCGTACATTTTAGTTTAATCAGTTACTTCAGATAGAATTACCGGAGTATTATTATAATATTTTTTTTATCAATTAAATCAAGTATATCATAAAGGTAAGTTTTATCAACTTTTTATTTTAATGTTAATTTTGAAGTAGCACTATATTACAGACAAACAAGATGCTAGTAATTTCTTCTTTTTTTTTTTTTTATCATAGATCAACTAAATTCCATCAAATCAATGAGATTGTCAAAACTGTTTTGTGACAATTTTAACCTACCCAAGATTCAACTTGATGCTTTCCTGAAGAGGTAAGCTTACACTTATCAATTAAGAATTGAATACTTCTTTTTGTAACTTCATTGGGGTGTAAAAGCGTTGACCGAAGTACGCTTTTACAACCCTATGAAGTTACAAAAAGAAGCAGCCAATACTTATAATTTATTTTTTTAGCTAGGATCATAAAAACACGATTTTTATCATGTTTTTATTTAATTTACCTGTGAACTTTATTGTGGGACTTCATGTCATCATGAATGATAAATTTTATTGTGTAATGAAGTTGATTAAGGAATAATGCGAGATTGCAGTGTAGCCAATCAGAATAAAGTATTATAATGAAACGTACATGAAATGTAATTATTTTACATAAAAGAAAAAGCTTTTTTTCCAGGCATAAATTTACACGACGTTTAGTTAATGTAATATACATTAAACTCAGTTTGCCTGGATTTTGAAAATGTCTATAAAAACACATAGCAAGTTAAAGCGTTTACAAAACCTTGAATTTTTCGAAAAACTAAGGATTTTCTTATCCCATACATAGATTACCTTAGCCGTATTTGGCACAACTTTTTGGAATTTTGGATCCTCAATGCTCTCCAACTTTGTACCTGTTTGGCTTTATAAATATTTTGATATGAGCGTCACCGACGAGTCTTATGTAGACGAAACGCGCGTCTAGCGTACTAAATTATAATCCTGGTACCTTTGATAACTAATTAAAGCAAAATAGAGAATCGCTATCGCCAATGATCAAACTGAATCATACAAACCTTGAGTTCATATACGAATTGTTTCATGTAATTTTTAGTATGTTTTTATTAACATAGAATAGGGTTGATGTCAAGTACGAAACTTTTTTTTCGAAGCGATGATTTCCAACTGGCTAACAGGACGGTTTTGCCTACGGTAACTTTTCTCATCTTTTGTTTACTCCTATATCTACAAAGTGCTTTGAAAATCTTTAAGGTATATATAGCATCATAAATATGAGTTACTGTAACAAAAACATGCATTAGAATATAAAATATACCTGTGCATCACATCAACTTGGTAGAAAAAAAAGTGAAATCGATGGACAATTTTGCTCTCGTAGTACAAAGCAAATAATCTTTTATTGCAAATATTTGCATCAGTTTACAGTTAAATATATACTGTTTCAATATACTTTTCGTATTTAAGCAGAATATTCGTATTTTCCATAAAAAATATGTTTTCCTTGAGGATCCCAAAATAAATAACTGTACGATCAGTCTAGAACTGACTGTAATTTCTAGAAGCGATTTCAGATTTTTTTACTGTATGACCAGTCGTGATTTTGAAGAAAAAACAACAGCAATTTGAAGGTATATACTCGATATGTGATATTATGAACTATCCAGGGAACTATAACGTGTAATTACTTTCATCAGACAATACAAATATATTTCTGATGAATTTTTTAGATGGCAAAATAATTGTATTTTTGTTCAATCAGTCTTATTTAAAATCAAATGCCTAAAAGTAATACATGATTCGCTTGTGAACTTATAGTGTATAGTTACAGTTATCTGTTTATAGCTATTACATTTTTAAACATTATTTACACCGTCCACCATTGACCAATTGATGATAACATAAATCAAGCTTGTCTCTTTTAAAATAACAAAAAAAGGATGATAGAATTTTGGTAAGTTTACAGAAATAGAAGGTCCATAATGCATTAATCGAGTAAAAATGGAGTAATTTCAGAAAATTTTAATTATTGGTTTAGGAGGTGTTGGAAATACCTGATGGGTGCCCCCATATAATGCAATGTTCAAGTCCGTATCTTATATAAAGTAGCCCCATAAAAGATTTTTTACTAAAAATCGAAATAGACTGTGCACAATACAGTCATTATCAGTTATGATAAGGAATCCGAATAAGATTAATTAATATTTATATCAGTGACGGATTCAAAAAAAGGGGATCCGGCAGTTTGAAACCCTTTTTAACTATCAATGCATTTGTATGGGAACATATATTTGAAATCCCCTTTTCTCCTGGATTGGACCCCCTCTCCATTTAAAAATGGCCGGAACCCCCAATGTATATAAAGTGGTTTATGAGGAGATGCGCTTACAAAACCGGCGAAACATATTGTACCGGCCCAACGCACGAACGGAAAGACGGACTTCTTTATCACTATAACCCCCGCTTAACAAAGTGGTGTACAATTGAGTTTCAAAGAGACAGCTCTACATCTTAAACAAAGTGAAGGAACTGTGATCAATTATAGGCTACAGTACGGCCTCGAATGTGTGTAAATACATGCATTTTTATATAACAACTAAATCTGTGTGTTTGTACAATTTTAAGTATAACGGAGGACATTTCTGAAACTTATATACTATATATGTTGGTGACCTTCTGCTGTTGTTTTTTTTTCTATGGTCGGGTTGTTGTCTCTTTGGCACATTCCCCATTTCCATTCTCAATTTTATTTAGTATACATCAAACCTTCCTCTTATTTTAGCAACATTTAAACATCCTTATACTTAATGTAGTAAGTCGAGTACACCCTATTAAGCTAAATAATGTTTCATAAGTTTTCAGGATGTGAATGTATTGAAATATATTTGTGTTATGTAGAAAAATTCCACCTTCTAATGTATCGTAAATAACTTTGGAATCACCACTAGAATACAGTGACATTAAGACTGACCATACAGTTTTAAAATATACAAGCGAGACTGATCGTAAAGTGAGAAATTCAAACAAGCGTAATTTTCTTATTTCTGGCTTCAAAGATCTGGTTGAAACTCTTACCACCACTTGAAATATACTTCATTTAGTTAATTAAGTCTGGTTTTTACGTTAATTTGTACACTAAGAGGGTAAAAAGATTGGTTTTAGGTTCGCCGACTGATTTTTCTTAGTGATGCAGTTGAAAATCTCTTGATTAAGGCAAAGATACGAATAATGAATGTGCGGAATTTAATTCTAAACCATTTGAGAATATTGATGTTGGCTGAATTAATAATTAAGCAATGTACAGATGATCAACTTACCGTTTAATTCAGTATACCCATCAAATTTAAAATGTGATCCAAAAAGTTCTCGCTTCAAAAATCGCGACTTTCGGATAGCGTACAGAATAGTATCTACACTGTGTAATATCATTTTAAAGAGTATTTTAAAAGATTGCACTTTTTGTTTATAAACAGGTCTATAATAGAGGTATTCAAAATAACTCTTGAAATAAAATTTTAGACAAGTTGATTTTCCATTTGTTTAGGTCTGAAAGTCACGCTTTTATTGATAAACATTAAACCCGGTTTGCTTGGATTTTGATATTTAAAATGTCTATAAAAACACCTAGCAAGTTAAAGCAAAATAGAGAATCGCTATCGCCAATGATAAAACTGAATCATACAAACCTTGAGTTCATACGTACTGATACGAAATGTTTCTAAATGTGCATCACATATCAAAAATCCATAAACTAAAACAGAGATACTTTTAATATTCCTGGCTGAATTGATGATGTGTTTAATAGAAGGGAAGGTATAAATATAGTTGTGCCACCAGCTTTTTGATGATGATAATTTGTTAAAATAAACCAGCATATTTTTGTAAAACTGTTTACTGATAATGAAGTATAATTTGTAAAATACGATCGAAATAGACGAAATGAAAACTTACATTATCTTCAGTAAGTTTTTGTTTATATTAACCAGACGGATGCATTGTACAGGTAAGCCATCCTCATGTAGACAAACGTTCTATTTGAATCAGCTTTATTTCTCTAATTTTTAATCAATTTCTTTTTTATTCCATTGCAGACAATGTAAAGTTATAATAACTATAAAAAAAAATGTATTTTTATTATTATTTTATTTACTAGTATTATTATTATTTATTTAATTCATAAACTAATCAGATGTTTTATGAAAGATTAATTTTAACATATATATGTTTATCTTTCTTTTTAGTAACAAGAAAATACCTTGCAGAAATTTCCCTAGCCTCAATCTAGATTTGTGGAAAGAAATGTCGCAATAGTGTTTATAAACAAATAAAGTTTTTATATGTAATGTAAGAGAGAAATAAACTTGTAGTTATCAACTGTTTCGTCATTCTGACTTTAATAAAGGCAACAGTAGTATACCGCTGTTCAAAGTCAAAATTCGGTTGAGGGAAAACAAATTCAGGGTTACAAACTTAAACCGCTGGAAACACATCAAACGAAACAACAAAAAACACTGAAGTGCAACCAAAAACAAACGACAATGCAACATACATAGAAACGAACTATTATATAACAACTAGCTGCCATGTCCTTGACTAGGTACAAGAGATGTAAGGACTCGATAAAGATATATAATTCGGAACACCAGACACTTATTTCGCTCTCGTGTAATTCGTCGGTGGCGCTCAATTCAAACAGTTGAAAGCCAAATCCTATACAAAATTGAAGAACATGAAAATCGACATTTTCGCTATAAACAGGTAAGACTGTTTTTGTCTGCTGTAAAAAATCTTAAGTGCGAATTATTCAACATTTCTAAAACATTAAATTAACAGTAAATGAGCTATCAATCATATCAACCCAAAAGTTTTGACTTCTGCGCTGGTGATATCATCGGGAACGAAACGTCCACCAGTAAAAACGGTATCGACTCAGCAGTTTTAAAAACTAAAAAATACCTGGTTTATAATCGGTACGGTATGTCTACATGAGACTCACCAGTGGAATTCATTTAAAAACAGTCTGAAGGCCAGATCAAATTCGAAGTTATAGTACAACAAATACCCCAAAAATGATTGGGAAGATTGTGTCAAATACTGCAAAAGTTTAATTTACAAAATCAACATTGAATGAACAATCCACTTATTTTTGTCCATCTGATGAGTTAAGCCTTTTTCAACTGATTTTTATAGTTCGTTCTTATGTTGTACTGTTATACCACTGTCCCAGGTTAGGGGAGGGTTGGGATCCCGCTAACATGTTTAACCCCGCCACATTATTTATGTATGTGCCTGTCCCAAGTCAGGAGCCTGTCATTCAGTGGTTGGCGTTTGTTTATGATTGATTGATTGATTGTTGGTTGCTTTACGCCGCATTAGCACTAAAAGGCTATATCGCGGCGATCGTTTGTTTATGTGTTACATATTTGTTTTTCGTTATTTTTTTACATAAATAAGGCCGTTAGTTTTCTCGTTGAAATTGTTTTACATTGTCTTATCGGGGACTATTATAGCTGACTATGCGGTATGTGCTTTGCTCATTGTTGAAGGGACGTACGGTGACCTATAGTTGTTAATGTCTGTGTCAGTTTGGTCTTTTGTGGATAGTTGTCTCATTGGCAATCATACCACATCTTCTTTTTTATAATACATGTATCGGACATTAACGATTAATAATATTTCATGACAACACAAACGTGCTTACTACTATGCTGGTGAAAATATAAAGCAATACTTTGGAATCGAACATTTGCAAACTTTTCTGATTGGGTTTCATCAATATATTCCCTAAAACTAGAAATTACAGAAACAACAACCACAGCTTCTTCTACCTCATATCTAAACTTATACCTCGAATTCGACAGACACGATCTCAGTACCAGAATCTATGACAAATGAGTCGAGATTGATTATGTCATTCATCTAAATAGCAATATACCAACTACATCTGCATATGGGATATACATTTCCCAACGTATTCGGTATTCAAGAGCATGCAGCAACTACTCATACTTTGTGAAACGTCACCAGTGTCTGGGCAGAAAGTTGATGAAGCAGGAGTATATGAAAGAACGTCTCGTACATTTTTTCCTAAAAAAGTTCATCGGAAGGTACCAAACCTTGTTGATAAAAATTCCGTATCAACTTCACAAATAATACACGATGGTCTTGGAGTATATATTCTGGGTACTGACGTTGTTTATCATCTTAATAACGTGTCATAGTATTCTTTTATTTCTTTTTATTAATATTTTTTACTGTTTAAACTTGTTTTGGTGGTATCCAAATGATGTGGCTATGTACTTATACATCACATCATTTCTTTTATATATTTCGGAGTTCAGTATGACGTCCATTATAAGTTATATGGTTTGCTACTGACACCCTATGGATTCATAGAGGGTTGGTAAAATCCATAGAGGGTGAGGCCGTATCTGTGAAAACATACTTCATAGACATACTATACACAACAGACAAAATAATTAAAAAAAAAAAAATATACAAATTATTCTAACAAAGACCCCAACAAAAAGGTATAGTATAAAGCAAATTTTACATTGACATCGACAAAAAACTCTTGGTCGTTGACAGTACACACCGTATGCAGTATACACACGATACAGAAAAAAAATTAAAATTAAAATACCAGGGTTAACAAAATAGAAACAACACTATAAAAATCCTTTGTGTCCGAATTACACTCTTGCATCCACATGAACCAAAGTCAATAAGTTAAAACAAATAACAGGGAATTTACGGTAAAATAAAAAGATATACAACATGTACAACTTCAGCACATACAATCTTTTGATTTTAGTCGATGCATTTGATAAAGATTATTTTGTCCCTCACAAAATCTTCTTAACTTTATTTGTCATATCTTTTGTTTCTTTCATTCAGAATGCCATTGATAACACTTCACATATCAAATTGTTTATCTGTTGTTTTTGATAAATTGATCCTACCTATTTTACGGACATGGGCTTTTTCGTGACAAAACAATAAAATTATACCACTAGACCAAATATTTTAAAACTTCTACAAAATGTTATATACCATAAAACTAAGGTTAAGATCTATTTCGATTTTAATAGTATTGACATTTACTACTATTCGTGAGTTATGCTTTATATAGTTCCTAGAAAAGATTTTTTTTCTGGTTTCAGGATGATTATATTAATTTAACCACTTCATCAACTATATTTCATACTTATATTCTTAGTAATTTTAATTTTTGCCCTTTGGCATGGCATTTTTGGACTGAGAAAAATTCCGAAAAAACTTGAAAAGGTGCAGGAAAGAGCACTCCGTTTTGTATACGAGGATTTTACCAGCTCCTACGAGGACCTCTTACTAAAAGCTAAGGTGCCCTCCCTATAGATCAGACGGATAAGAACTGGCTCTAGAAACTTTTCAAATTATAAACAATATAGCTCCTGCATGTGTGCTTACAAAATTTGGTGAATGTCAAACTTTGAAATCTAAATATTCTGTCAGGTATGTTAATACCCGTTACGGTAAAAAAAAATTCGTTCAAATTTGCTGCTGCTACTTTATGGAACAGCCTTCCAAATCATTTCAGGACTGAAAATAGTTTTTCACATTTTAAAAGTCTTGTTCAGTACCGTTGACTCGAACGGTTTAAAATGTCGTTGTTCTGCTTACAGATAATTCTTGAGCTGTTTATTATTTATGTTGCTTTTGGTTGCTCTGGTCTAGCATGTTTTTACTTCATTCGAAAATTTGTTGCTTATTTTTATACACCTTATCGCTATTTGTCCGCCATTGCTGGAAATCACACAGGTTCCCGTAAAATTTTGACGTCATAAAACAAAATGTCTGACGCCACAATGGAAAAGTGATTGTTGTTGACGTCAAAAGTTCAAGCGGACGGGTCAGCCGGGAATAGCGATAAGGTGTATTGCATGCTATGTATGTGAGATTCAACTTTGTATTACAGGTTGTTTTATATGTCAAAATGCACTGTTTTTGTCAGTTATTTATGTTTTTATATTCGGTCAAAAGCTCCTTAGAGCTCGTGTTGCTTATTTGTACTTATGCCGAATCAAAATAAAGTTTTCTTTTCTTATCTTATCTTATCTTCATAGGCGGATCCAGGGGGGGGGAGGGCTGGGGGGGCCTTTCGTGGGAAAAATTTGGTTGATTATATAGGGAATCATTGAAGCATGACTGGAGCCCCCCTTAGGTATGTCAGCGCCCCCCCCCCCCCCCCTTTAGGAAAAGTTCTGGATCCGCCACTGATCTTTATATCTGATTTGGTTTTTAGAGTTTCAATCGGATTTGCAAATCGAGCTCGGACTCTAAATTTAGTTTAACCGGAAGTTCAAAACATCAACATTGCCGCCATTTTCGGTTCAATTCTGAACAAAAACAGAAAAAGATAAATGTTGAAAGACAAAATCAATCAAAATGCCAAGAGAAATCATAACACTACAGTTAGGACAATGTGGAAATCAAAGTAATTATATTTCTTTTATACAGTTAACAGGATAGGTGGGCGAGTATGTTGCGAGAAATAAGAAAGAAGACCCATGTTTCTCCAAAAAAAAACTAATATAATTTTTTATCAGTGTATATGTTACATTCAGCGTAATAAAAAGTAAAAACACAAAAATACTGAACTCCGAGGAAAATTCAAAAAGGAAAATCAAAAAGTCCAAGCACATCAAACGAATGGATAACAACTGTCATATTCCTGACTTGGTACAGGCATTTTCTAATGTAGAAAATGGTGGATAATTTGAACCTGGTTTTATAGCTAGCTAAACCTCTCACTTGTATGACAGTCACATCAAATTCCATTACATTGTCAACGATGCATGAACAAAACAAACATACTCAAAGAGTAAAAATGTCAAAAATAGGGGTACAACAGTCAATATTGTGTTTAACCGTAATAATTTTAGAAGAACGGTATTGGGATCGTTCGCCCTGATTACATGTTCGCCCTAGGTTCGTTCGCACTGAGTTTGTTCGCCCTGGTAATCCGTTCGCCCTGGGTTCGTTCGCCCTATTTTCATTTATGATATGTATATATGTTACATTAATGAAAGGAATATATATTTATATATATTAAAATTTATGTATATCTTTTTATTATTACAGTTAAATACAGAATATTAATTAAATAAAATTCTTGGCTGCATTGTTACACTTTATTTTATAATTACTTTTAATTACTGTTGATTGAATTTTTATTGCTGATTAGGTATGATTTGAAATCTTTGATATCACTGATTAGTATATGAATTGCCTTTGATGGATTAATAATGAGAGACTTTTGTATTAAAAATGTTCAAAATTACAGGAAAAAGTATATCCACATTGTGCGATAAAAATAAAATAAGTCTTATACTTAATAATACACCTTATACGGCACTAAAATTATCTTCCTCTTTCGTAACAAATTGTTTAAATGCAAGAAGTAATCTATTGTAATAGATTTTCATTATACCTTTAATCGTTTATTCACATATATATATATAATTGTTTGTATTTTACTGCCATGTACAGCAAATTGTTTATCTATTCGGTCATTACCATTTATTGTAAATGCGTTTGTGCCAATAAAATATTGTCTATTGTCTATTGTCTATTAAATACACACACCACACACTATACTAAAAAATAAAAATCGTAAATATTCGGCAAAATTGTAGACTGACTTCAACATATTCAATTAAATACACACAACACAACACTATAATAAAAAATAAAAATCAGGGCGAACAGGTATCAGGGTGAACGGTCTCAGGGCGAAACGGAACTAGGGCAAACAGTAACTAGGGCGAACCGAAATCAGGGCGGACGGACCCGGATTCTAGAAGAACGACTGACATTTGTTTTAGCGATCTCTATTAACATTTACATTGAACTGTCTAACAATCTAAAAAAAGCAGCAGCTAAACAAATGCAAGCCACCTACACCATGTACACGGGGCTACAGCCACATGCTACATGTTTACAGACATGACAGGAGCTTCTTCTTCTCTGGATCTTTACACCCCTTATAGGGTAACCATACTTTTGTATGTCAAATAGTTATCCCACCTATAAAAGATAATGTTGAATATATAATAAATCAAAATGCCAAGAGAAATCAAAACACTACACATGCTACAGTTAATGAGTTAGGAAAAAGTAAGTATATGATTACCTATGATCAGTAGAATTCTAGTCAAATCGGCACCTGGTTAAATCGGCACACAAGGATATAGTCATTTCAGCACCAATGTTAGATATCTTTAACCCTTTCAACGCTACACAAAAAAATAGAAAAATGGCTGCTGCTGCTGCATTTTTTTTGTGTTCATTCATTAGAACAGTATATTCCTTTTCAGACTGCTGCATACTTTCATGTATGAAAAACAATTCAAAACATTAAAGTGACATTTGTATATTTCAGTTGGTATGGAATTCTGGAAACAGCTTTGCTCTGAGCATGGAATCAGTCCTGGTAAGCTATGACATAAGTTGCTGTTGATGAAAAAGATCTCAAATAAACATCATAAATATAGAACATTATAAATGATAATAATGTCAATGAATGTGATGTTGCATGATTGTCAATCTGACAACTATCCACCAAAAATTAGAGAATTAATATACATGTACATGTATAAACAACTACAGGTTACCATATGGCCTCAAACACTACAGATTACCGACAATGGTGATTCCCACACCAGTATACATGTTACAGGACAATAGTTATCTATAAAAGATATTTGGCAACAAAATGTGAAACAATAAAAAAGAGAAAAATTGAGCATGCATTGTCCTATTGTAAATTTAAACTCCAGTTTTATTGGTTCCATGTACATTTTGTACATGTATGTTGGTAGAATCATATTATTTGCATGCAAAAATATTTTAACACATAATCAAGTGATGAAATTGTTTTGAAATATTTTGAAAACTGTAAAGGACAAAAATGACAAGTGTTAGCAAAATCACTGGTTCCAGTGATCATAGTGATGAAGCAGCTATTTATTTGGTTTATTCAATACATGTCACTTGTCTGTAAGAAATTTTGCTGTACAACAGACCTATTTTAGATTTACATGTAGTACTAGGGTTCTTTAGTGTACATATGCATATATACAGAGAAAATCACTCTAACCATGCTAATTACTGAACCATAAATTAATTATTTATATAAGAAATAACAATTCTGACCAGATGTGACTTTAGATTAAAACATTCTGTGCAGCTGAGCAATGAAAAGAAGACCAATGTGACCATACTTCTAGACACCCATTATTCTTGTACACATTTTGTTAAATAGTTACTACATTGTATTGTAATGCTGGAAAACATATATCTTAATCTGGTTTTTTTTCTATTAGAAAATTGCTTGAATTGTTTGAGTTTCAAAAGTTTCTGAAATAAGAATAAAAAAAAGAAGATGTGGTATGCTTGCCAATGAGACAAATCTCCACAAGAGACCAAAATGACACAGATGTTAACAACTATAGGTCACTGTACGACCTTCAACAATGAGCAAAGCCCATACCGCATAATCACTATATAAAGAAGTCCCAGAAATGACAATGTAAAACAATTCAAACGAGAAAACTAACGGCCTCATTTATTTTGTATATGTTGTTTTAAAAAAAAGTCATATACAGTACCAAAAGTATTCAGGAGCTAGATGGTGAATAAATTCCAATTCAATCTTTGTCAGATGGGTGAATTCAAATTTATGTTGCATATTAAAAAAACAATAATTACATAAAAATTGTTTGGTTTATATCCTTATTTATGAAATCTTCTCTGGAGCTCTGGTCATGGCAGGATACAGATATGAAACAGTGACTGTAGAGAGGTTGTGATTTTCTAGTAAATGTTAATGCATTTTTTTTCAGAGGGGATACTTGAGGACTTTGCAACAGAGGGCACAGACAGGAAAGATGTATTTTTTTATCAGGTACTATATGATTTCATATTTAAAAAAAATGTTTATATTAGTTATTAGATTAAAATAGATTCAGCTGCTTTACCAATTAACTTAACAATGTATAGCTTATCTTTCATGAAATAAAATAGTTAAATCTATAGGTCCCTGTTTAATTTAACCCCTGATCATATAAATGATTTGAAACTCTAGATGTCTAGTACATGTCAATATGTCAGATTTTATTTTTCAATGTTAGAATGAACTCCTCTTATGCACCTCCAAAAATTTCTTTAACAAACAATTTTGGGAATTCCCAAGTTTCAGACTTTATCAAAACAAGTTTGAAATATTTTTTCCTGGCTTGTTTTATATTTTCTTTATTTAAGTTCAAACTTTTGTCTCATGAATTGTAAAAAGAATTTTACTATGCACAGGTGTTTGGCAATTGTGCAAGAATTTTAGAAATTGTTCTCTGAAGGGTTGTAAATGCAGTGTTTACATAAGAACAGATCTAGACATGTAGAGCAATTTAGTCTAAAGATTAAAACCAGAAGAAAATGAAACATGAATTATTTACACAAGTAAAAATAAATCTGAAAAACTAAACAGTGGCGGATCCAGAAATTTTCATAAGTGGGGGCCCACTGACTGACCTAAGAGGGGGCTGCTCCAGTCACGCTTCAGTGATTCCCTATATAAGCAACCAATTTTTTCCCAAAAAGGGGGGGGGGGGGGCCCTGGGCCCCCCCCTAAATCCGCCTCTGCTAAAAGAGATAATGCTACAATGTATTTCAGTATAATTGACAAGCTATCTTTTACCTCTGATTACAAATAAGTGATAAAAATAATAATTAATATTATTCATAATTTCATATTTCATGCATGTTACTTGTAAAGAGTTAATGTTATTAAAAGTAAAACTAAATTCATATGAAACTTCAAATTGAAAAAAACAAACTATGCATATGTAACTAAATGGCTATTGTTTATTATAAAACTTATGTGCATATACATGTACCTTTTTCTCAAGAAAATTCTATAATTTGTCTAAATTAAGAAGAAGTTTACTACTTTTTAATTGCTTGCTTCCAACAAACAATTTGCCGATATGATTTCTATATGCAATGAACTGAGCGCTCCACTCAGCCGTGTGACCTTTCTTGTAAAAATTGTGTGATCACAATACACATGGATCTGTTATTTAAAAAAAACTATTATGATGGTATTGTACATGTTAAATGTTGATTGTTTACTAAGGTGACAATCGGTAAACTACAGCTTCAAAACATGACAATTAATTAGCTGCCATATTTTCACATCATTACAGACCGAGAGATTGTTTTTGACTGTATGATATGGATGCGTAAAAAATGATAAAATCATGCAAGGAAGACTAAGTTTATGATATTTGCATGCATTGTTTCAAGAATTGGATAAATATTATTTGTCATAAGTCACTCTTTTCATATGACTTTTAGGGGAAAAGATGTAGCCTAAGTTTCACATTAATGTTGACTTTATCATAATTCATGACTTTTAGAAAAGTACAATGTAGAGGGAGTGATTTTATCTAGTTTTTTGCATTAACATCCTACATTTACAGGTGTCTCCTTGTATCATTTTCAAAAGTCAACATTTGCATGGCTGTTAAAATTGTCAAACTAACTATAGGTTATTCTATTTTGTAGGCTGATGATGAACATTATATTCCCAGAGCAGTTTTATTGGATTTAGAGCCCAGGGTTATCAACTCTATAATGAACTCTCCATATGCTAATTTATATAACCCAGAAAATGTCTACCTCTCAAAGCATGGGGGAGGTGCTGGTAATAACTGGGCTAGTGGATATACACAGGTACAATGCAAACTATTTGTTGTCTTTGAAAACACTGGGGAAAGAAGATTGGGTTAGGTGCAGGTGGATATACAAAGTAAATGTTTGTCTGCTTTTGAAAACAAGGGGGAATAACTGGTAACTACTGGCTAAACTGTTACATGAGTACAGTCCAATAAACTTGTGACTATACAAGCAAGGTAAAAACACTTGTAAAACCAGATCAAAGGATAAAGACAGGTGCAGACAACATTCTATTTTCTATAACATAGATCTGATGCTATGCTGATCATATTTAAACAATGAACAAACAAATAACCTTTCTTAACTTTTTATACCATGTCAAAATAATTATGATTACTTTTTGGTCAAAAACGAGTGAAAAATTACCAAGGCAGCATTTAAAAATCATTAGTCAGTAAGAGGCAGGCACCATAATGATCAAGAAATAATTGACAAACCATAGTTCTAAAAACTATACACAACAAACTACAAAATGATCAGCTGGATGTAAAATTGCAGTTTATAGCTAGGTTACCCAATTAAACCTGAAATTTGGGCTTGATGATCAAAATTTAAATGGTTCTTTTATCTTTATTATTAGGGCGGTTAAAGGAGCTACTTACAATAACTGGCCAATAGATACAGCCTAAACAATAGTGGTACACATATTATGCCACAGTTATTCTATTTAAGGAATGACTGTAATACTTTTTCTGTTTATGAAGAAATAACATCAAAAATGTGGTGCACACTGAATAACCCGCATTTTTTTTCGTTATTTCGAATATTACAGTCATTTCTTATAATTTAATTCTAAATTCCATTTAAACCCAGAGTAAACCATGAAAACATTGATGACGTCACGATCACATGACAAATTTATGTCTATAAGCTGATAAACAAAACAATGTCAGCCAATCAGAATATGTGTTACATCCAAAATTAAATTATTAAAAATGGGATATATCACTATATATATAGCCAAATTGTATATTATAGGGTTATTGCATGAGCTTGTGAGTGAAATTATTTTTTTGAACGTGGACTTAAATTCACCAATTTTTATGCACTAACCCTTTTATTGTATAGGAAAGCTTGAAAAAATGTTTAACACATTTTTGGTCACTAATGACATTGATAATTTCAAGCTTTATTTGTACTGGTGCAATATCATTGGTTTTTTTTCAGTTTTTAGTTTCCCCTCTGAGGGATATACTACAATACTTTACAATTAAATGCTTTCTGTATGTATTATATTACAGGCAGAGAAATTATATGAAGAAATATTTGATATAATAGACAGAGAAGCTGATGGAAGTGACAGTCTGGAGGTAAATACTAAATGGAAAAAAACTTCATTACAGCAAAAATATATATACTTTATTATCAATCAGAATTGCCTTAATAACAACTCAAATACTACATTACAAAATTACTAATTATTGGTTAACTATAATAATCACTATTAATATATATTCAAAATAACTACTAGTAAATTCATTTTTTTTACATTTTAAACGTATATCTGTAAGACAACACCATTATTATATATATTCAACAATTGCAACCTAAGAAAAGTAATACAACATTTGCATGTTACATTTGTACATCAAAATTAAATCAGGGAAGACATATCACTAGATTTCAACAGTATTCTTAAAATAATATTGTTTTCATTATTGCAACAACAAAAATACCTTGGAGTCTTAGTTCATAAAAGAAGTTATTCAAAATACTTTTAAAAGGAATTTTTGTCTGAATTGATGCTTGGGAACAGAAAATTGCATTATGAAAAGTTGATCTGTTCCAACTAAAATTTGAAAGTAAAACCAAATTAAGATTTTTTACTTTTTTAGGGTTTTGTCCTTTGTCATTCCATAGCAGGTGGAACAGGATCAGGAATGGGATCATATTTATTAGAAAGATTAAATGACAGGTTTGTAAATAAAAATTTACAGTTTCTTTGTGTCAACTTATAACGGTTTCTATGTCTGACACAAAATACATATGTATCATTGATAGAAAATTATTTTCCAATGAGAAGAGCACTTTATATTTTAACAATTGTATTAACACTAGGTTATTTTAGAATTTAAACACACTTAATGACACTTTATATGTAATAATGAATCATGTAAATTTTGCTAGACCCTCTTACTTTGTTTTTCTTATAATGTGAATTTATTCTCAATATATATAACTGATGGTCTCTCATTACCTACTTGGTACAGGCACACAATGTAGTAGAGCTAACAAAACAAAATGTAAGTGCATATACAACCCGTCTTTTCTGTCCAACCATATGATGTAAAAGTAAGATAAACATACCGTAATGATATATTTTTTGTACAATATTTGAATGAGGATCAATGACAATTTTAATTAAGAATCAGTCAGTTCCATCATAATTAGATCGAAGCAGAAATTTAAACTATGAAGTTTTTATTGTTTTTAATTTTCAGATTTCCGAAGAAATTAATCCAGACCTATTCAGTTTTTCCAAACTTAGATGAAATCTCAGATGTTGTTGTTCAACCATATAATTCATTATTGACCCTTAAAAGACTGACACAGAATGCAGATTGTGTCGTAAGTTTTAAATTAAAGTTCCATGATATTAAGTATAGTTACATGTAGTATTAACAATCAAATATGACGAGTAATTTTAAAAAAGTTTATCAAAATAAGTTTTGAATACAGAGAATTCAGAAGAGGTCAGGATATATAAACAGCTCCAAGTTGTTGAATATTGATCATGGTGATGTTTCTGCAGTGAATTCAACTGTGATATTAATGACAACTGATTTGTGGACCTTTATGTATATTTTATGTATATACATGTATGATAACATATTAAGGTCAATATTTCATCATCTTATAGCAAAAGAAAATAATATTTAGTGCTTTGATACATTCCTAATATTTCTCCAGTATCATTCAAACATTTTGTTTGTGGACAATTTTTTTAAGTATAAGTTTTGCTTTTAAATCAATATTGTGATATTTTAAGTAATGAGAATGGTCCAGGGGTATGTTGGATGATTTGTTTGCAGTGAACAGCATGAATGACTCCAGTTTAGTTTAGTGCTAATTATCTTCTTAAGTAATGCTATGTTAGCTATGGACACTCACTTGAAATCCACATTGAATTTCTGTATGGATTAAAAAAAAAATATTATGAAAGCCTTACTTGGATGAAATATTATATTTATGCTCTCAACATCTTGAGGCTTGAGGTATTGAAAGTAGAAACTATACAGTACTCATCTATGAAACAGATAAATGTGACATAAACAAAATGTCAAGATTTAAAAATATCTACAAATGTTTATGCTATGGTCCGATCATTTAAATGTTCTTCAAAATGTACTTAAAACAGATTAGGCTTAATACTGAATGTATTGTGAAGGCATATGATTGAATTTTACAGGTAGTTTTAGATAATACAGCTTTACACAGAATAGCAGCAGATAGATTACACATTGACACGCCATCATTTGCACAGATTAACCAACTGGTAAGTGTTATAACCATAGACAAACGTACAAATTCACAACGCTCCAATCACGCTCGCAAAAATGCTGAAATGTTAACTTGATGATTTTAATAATTATTGAAAAAAAAAATTGCAATATCTTCACAGTTTGTAAAGAAGTTACCAAATTGAATTTATAGCCATATGGTATACTCTCTTACTGTGTGGCACTGTTAAAATGTTTGTTTTTTGTTAACCGGATTTTTGTGACAAAAATGTCGGTTATTGATTTGGGGATGTACGGCTGGCGGTCGGCAACCAAATGTTGTCTGTGCATTTACTCATGAACCGTTCATCCCAAGCTTTTAAAATTTTAAAATGTTGTTACTGAAAACAAAATGAAGGTCAAGTTCAAGAATGATGATTTTGACTTTTACCGTTCAGGAGTTATGGTTCTTGAAAGATTGAAAAATGGCGTTTCCAGTCGTGTCCGTGCATTTACTCATGAACTGTTCAACCAAAGCTTCCCAAATTTTAATATGTTGTTACTGATGACAAAATGGAGGTCAAGTTCAAGAATGACGATTTTGCCTTTACCGTTCAGGAGCTATGGTTCTTGAAAGATTGAAAAATGGTGTTTCCAGTCGTGTCTGTGCATTTACGCATGAACTGTTCAACCAAAGCTTCCCAAATTTTAATATGTTGTTACTGATGACAAAATTGAGGTCAAATTTGATATTGACGATTTTCACTTTCACTGTTCATCAGTTATGGTTCTTGTGATATTACCAGGACACAAATAAATGTTAATAAATCCAGTTTGCTGTCATTGTGACAGCCTCTTGTTTTTTCATAGATTAGGCTTGTGTTTTTTTACTTAAAATGTTTCACATTTGTCTTGTCAGAGTCTTATGTAGCTGAATATCTGTTATAGTTCTGCTCATAGTTGAACTTAACTTGTAGGTCTAATCAGTGACCTACAATTACTTAAATCTGCTAATTTGGACGCGGTTAAATAGTTGTTTTAATTGCAATCATATCACATGTTATAAATATATCTCATACCAGTACCTGAAGTTGATATATTATATACTAGGTGTCAACAGTAATGTCAACCAGTACAACAACATTACGGTATCCAGGCTACATGAACAATGATTTGATTGGACTGATTGCCTCCCTTATACCAACACCCAGGTTACATTACTTAATGACAGGCTACACACCACTAACAACTGCTGCACAGGTAAGTCATAGTAGCAAAGTTTATAACCGTTTAATCATACCAGTTTACAGATGTACAGGTGAGTCAGTCAGATGTTTGCTTTAGGATTAAACACATTTTTTTGGTAATATGGTTTATCGAAGTGTAAACTAATGAAAACATTTCAAATTGACCAATCAAATTCAAGTATTTACCTATATGCAAATCATATAAGAATTATATCACTTAAGCATCACAGTGGTAATTATATAGAATGAAAGGCTACACATCCTCCAAATAAATATAACTCAAAAAAATAGTCAGGACTAAATTGTTTTGTTTTGATATTTTTCTAGCGTGTTCTCAGTTTCATGTCTTTATTGAATTTCACTTTTTTAATACTAATTGATACTTGTTTGATAGATTCATGGGTTATGCATTGCTTTATCTTGTAGGTAGCTAGTGTAAGAAAGACAACAGTTTTAGATGTGATGAGAAGATTGCTACAACCTAAAAACATGATGGTATCTACACCTGTACACAGACAAGCTAATCATTGTTATATATCTATATTAAACATTATCCAGGGTGAAGTAGATCCAACACAGGTGGGTACCTCCAACATTCTTAAGCTTGCCTGAGGTATTTCATTAGATGCCATCATGTGTCTAATTAAACTTTATTGTAGTTCATCTAATTAATATTTTGAATAGTTCCTTGCATTGATGTATTGAACTGATTTGAGCTTGATTATGATGTTTGGTAGGGTTACATGGACTTTAATACTTTTTTTTTTGCTGTTGTCATTTAGATACAGTCTGAGGTTAGATTTTTGAAAAGATATCAATTACTTTGTCAAACATTCATGAACTTGTATGAATTTTTTTTATTTTTGAAGTTTGACATAATCATTTTTGTTGAGCTTTCGACTTTAGTCGAAAAAGCGAGACTAAGCGATCCTACATTCCGTCGTCGGCGGCGGCGTCCACAAATATTCACTCTGTGGTTAAAGTTTTTGAAATTTTAATAACTTTCTTAAACTATACTGAATTTCTACCAAACTTGGACAGAAGCTTGATTATGATCATAAGAAAGTATCCAGAAGTAAATTTTGTAAAAATAAAATTCCATATTTTCCGTATTTTTGTACCAAACTTGGACAGAAGCTTGTTTATGATCATAAGATAGTATCAAGAAGAAAATTTTGTAAAAATGAATTTCCACTTTTCCGTATTTTACTTATAAATGGACTTAGTTTTTTTTGCCAGAAACAAAATATTCACTCTGTGGTTTAAGTTTTTAAAATTTTTATAATGTTCTTAAACTATCCTGGATTTCTACCAAACTTAGACAAAAGCTTGTTTCTGATCATAGGATATTATTCAGAAGTAAATTTTGTTGAAAAAAAAAAATCACTTTTTCCGCATTTTACTTATAAATGGACTTAATTTTCTTCCAGTTAACATTACATACAGTCTGCAGTTAAAGTTTATAAAACATTTGTTAGATTCATAAACTATCCTGGATTTTTTACCAAACTTGGAAGCTTCTTTCAATCAAAAGACAGTATCTAGAGGGAAATTTTTATTGATGTTTTTCCTCATTTTTGTTGAGTCTGCGATTAACAGCAAAAGTAGGCGAGACACTGGGTTCCGTGGAACCCTTACAAATTTTTATGATTAATAGATATGATCCTAGACAAATTATGAAATTAGGTTTTAGCTCACCTTTCCCAAAGGTCCAAGAGAGCTTTTCTCATCACTAGAGTCTACCGTCATAAATTAAGTTTTCCAAAAATCTTATAAATTCTTGTGGATAAGAACAAAGTCAAGACCTATATATTTGCACCACAAGTTTGTCTATAAATCATGCAGGAATTTGTAATAAAAAATTAAAAAGGGGCAACCATTTGTTTTGAGGGAAATCAATTATTTTGGTCTAGATACTTATTGCGTAGTGGAAAAGTAATAAAATACCTATTTATTTCTCAGTTAAACATTGAAATTTCAATCCTACACTTGAGATGTTATGTTCTTGATAAAAAATGAATTTGTTACTAATAAAATAGCAATCAAAGTTTATAGTTCCCATGGGTTGAACTCATAATAATCCTGATTTCACCTCTTGAGACATCTCTGCTTTATGATTTGTTGACAAGCAAAATTATGATAATTTTACATGTGTGTAACAAACCCTTAAAAGTAAACATAAAGTTTGTGTTCAATCAGTTATTTCTATTCTGTGTTAACAGGTACACAAGAGTTTACAAAGAATCCGAGAACGTAAACTAGCACAGTTTATCCCTTGGGGTCCAGCAAGTATACAAGTAGCTTTGTCAAGGAAATCACCCTACATACAGACAGCAAACAGAGTCAGTGGATTAATGTTGGCAAATCATACAAGCATTTCATCAGTAAGTTTATTGACTATCTACTATTGGCAAATCATATAATATAAAAAAAGTAGATGTGGTACGATTGCCAGTGAGACAACTCTCAACCAGAGGCCAAATGACATGGGAGTAATCATCAGGTCATTGCAGGGCCTAAACAATCCAATCATTAGGTCATATAGACAGCCAAATGTTAAGTTTAATAGATGTGTTCTATTTTTGCTTTAGATAAAATTTTGTTGTTTTTGTGAAGAAGATACCAAACCAACAAGGTTAAAACATCTAACAAATAAGAGAAATAAGGGGAAAAAAAGGAAACCATAGATTAAAAAAACTCACAAAACTTAAGACCAGCAAATGGTTGTACAAACTCTCTCAAAAATGCTCCAAACAGATCAGCATATCTTGTTTGATATGCCAAATCTATCAAAAAGCACAGAATGCTAAAATGAATCATACTGAAATCTATTTTCATAAACTATAAATGAGAATTTATACATAATGTTGTATTTTTTTTTCATACCATAAGTTGTTTGAAAGGACATTAAATCAGTTTGATAAGTTAAGAAAAAGAGAAGCCTTCATGGATCAGTTTAAAAAGGAGTCAATATTTAAAGACAATTTGGATGAGTTTGATAATTCAAGGGAAGTAATTCAACAGTTAGTGGATGAATATCAAGCAGCAACAAAGCCTGACTACTTAGCATGGGGCACACAACAGGTTAGTAAACATTAAACTATTCTTGTGATACAAATTGTATTTGAAATTCACTCGTATATTTCTTGATTATATGAGGACGAGTTCACACCAAACTGTAAATGGGTTAACCTGTTTAAAAATAAGTTTCATGTAATGATCATTCTTTTCACCTTAAATTTCTTTTCATCTGTATACCAGTTACACATGTAAACTTAACAGAATTATTTGTTTCAGATGGAAAGTTTATAAATATTCTTGATTTCATTAGGAATAAAGGAAACAAATAATTCAATATTGAGTCTAAAAATAATATTCTTAGTCCTGATGCTCCTGAAAGTTTTTGAAAAGATTTTTAGTTAATGTCTCTGTTTTTGAGTGTGTCCAATCAACGATGGAAGACTTTATTATTGAGATATCTGTACGATGGTTGCTTTGATTTTATATTAGACTTTATACAGCTACTTTTATTTTAATGGGTTTTTTTTAATGATAGAGCATTATTTATCTCTTTAAAACAATAAATCTGTGTATGGCCTTATTCATAATAGTATCATAATTATATATATTCATTATTGAATAGATGTTTCTTTGTAAATATTTATAATAAAATTCATATTCTGAATGTCTGGATTTATGTACTAGCCAGAACAAAGCATACATTGACTATCAAATGCATGTAATGAAAACCTAATGTTAACTTCTTATGAACATTGATTTTTATCAATGGGAAGGTAGTTTAGGTCATAAGGACAACAACAGTTCAATGTGAACAACCAACATTTTTGCCTTGGCTATAGATAGAATGTATCAAATCTGTTAATTGACTGGTTCATTGAAGTTTATGTCCTTAGATGACAATTTTTATATATGCATCTTCATATTGCATTATCATTTTACGTAACAAAGTTGTTTATCAATGAAACAATCAACCAACTTTGACTTTTTGTGAATTAATATATATTAGTTGCAAATTATGTCATGTCGATTAATTATCCAACATTGCCACCATAACAGGAAATATATCACAGTATAAACATACACTAAGGACAAGTAGTTTTCTCAAACTTACTACACTTAGAAAATGTTGTCAACACTTCTTTAATTGTGTTACAAAAACTGTTACAAATGTTTTTTTCTAGTCGCCTGAAATAAATAGTTTCCTAGTTGAGATTTTGTTTTTAAAATTGTTAAAAACAGCATGATTCTCACTTGTCCTATTTGTAGAATAGAAGGAAGTTATGAATTGACCTTGCTTAGTTTGAATAGGACTGTTGTAGTTAAAATTGATGCTCTCGTTCATCTGAAATTTTACAATTTATAGAAGATAAAAAGATTAATGTTTTATTTTCTTAGCCTACAAAGAAGTGATAAATGAAACGTAATGTAAATATATCTTTGCCAGCTTTCTTAAGATCTAGCAATATGTATTATAATAAATAAAAGTAAACAAAAGTGTTTTTTTTTTTTAAATAAAAATTAAAGTTGATGTCTATTAAAAGAGCCCTTGTTCTTCAGAAAAGGAATTTATATTATTATAATACAAATAACTAGATATTGGTACAACTGCTTTCTAAAGGGGTACACAAAGTCATTATGCTGCTTTGCACTGTTAGTCCATGTAAACACATTATGCATGCTCAATGTGGATACAAAATCAATTTATTTTTATGAATGAGACATTTTGTTTGTTTGTGGTTTCTTCTTCAGTTTAGATTTATAGTTTACAAGCACTTTCTGTACTTGAATTATTTTGAAATATGTTTTTGACTGCTTCACAATAAAAGTCAACATGAACTAAAGTTGCAAAATTGATTCATACAGTTGTGCTGTTTTTTTAAACATTTTTAAGATTATCAGTAAAAATGATCCGAGTTCAGACTGAATATCAAGAATTTTACCATTGACACATCGTTTCATAATGCTAATACAGTCACATTTTAAAAATGAATGCTGTTTTACAATTTTCATAGGATTTAAGTTCTTGAGAATTAAATCTCTTCCAAATTTTTTTTATGTAGAATCTATACAGATACCATTCATGTATATCTAGTCAAGTTAAAATATGAGTTGTTGTTTTGGTTGAAGTTTATAGGTGACGGTGAAATTTCTTTCAAAACTTCAGAAATTTCAGAATAAGTATTAGATGTATTACCTTGAAAAACATTGGTTTTAAAGCTTCTGGGATGTGGTAAATGTCTTTGTGCTATAATGTTGTTGTATTTTTTATGTCATGTTTATTTGTATTTGCACTGAAATGGGTTCATGGTTCTATGTCTTTTTGTAGGGAATAATTATTTTTTTGGAAATCCTACTTAACAGTTTTAGAGATGCATGCTATAAATAGATTAAGGGTGGATAGTGAATACTTCTGTATTGATTTATTTTTCTTTTGTGCAAAAGTTTATTGAAAGTAGGAAAAAAAATAGAATCTTTTTAATACTTTACAAAAGAAACCTAAATATTTAGTAGTGATAAAGGACATATTTATTTCATATTGAACAAGAGGATATGTCTGGGATTAAAAATAACAAGTTAAATGAAAATCCAGTCATGATGAAAGGATGTCATAATATTGATATTTTTCAATTGATTCTCACATAACCCAATGCAAAATTTAACAAAATATATATTTTAAAGAACGAGATTTAAGTTTTTGTGATGTAGAATAATTTTCATAAGATTTACTTAATAGAAAATACTACACATTCTTCTTTACTTATTACTTTATTTTGTTTATTTCAGGCGTCTGGATCAGTGGATAGAATTTGAGGGATGATAAATGAAATGAATCTCACCTAACCCACCATGAAATGTCTGTGATCTGACTTGTTTTAAGTGCTATTGCCATTTGTTTACCACAATGTGTTGGACACTGATGGTTTTAAAATGATTTAAAGACACAAATAGCCAATGAAATATTCTTGCAATTAAAGTTTGCTAGTATCAGCAAGATATTTATAGGGAATAGACAATGAACTATTAATAATGTATGCAAAGAATTCTGATTTGAAAACTGATTTTGTCATGATTCCTTTTAACTCGTCTTTATAGGAATGAGATATAACTTTACCTTTGTTTGTCTGTCGTCCATATTTATCAATTTAAAGATTAGATTGTTTAAATTATTTACAATTGAACAAAGGGATTGCAAAAAGAATCAGCCTATTCATATCCTTCCATTCCATGAAACTTCAGCACATTGTTCTTAAAAGGAATGCATTTTCACATTCAATGCTCATTAATTTCTAGTTAACTGAATACTTATAAATTATTACCCATATTGGTCATAATGACTATGTCAGAAATTTTATATTCAGCATTCGAAGATTTTATATCAACCTTCATGTAGTCAATTTTTTTCTTTTTTTAATTAAATCAACTGCTCACCAACTTTCTTTGTTCAATTACTAATATCAGAAGTATCATGATTGAGCAATAGTCATACTTTATCGTTTATTGTTAATACATATGTATTACAATTATAATGACGATTCAACTAGTACTGTTAATATTATAATTATAATGATGATTCAACTGTTAATATTATGATTATAATGATGATTCAACTGTTAATATTATAATTGTAATGATGATTCAACAGCAAGGTTTCCATCATAATATATTAAGAACTTGTCACAATATTATTTGATAATTAATCTATTATACTGTATGTGAATTTGTCTTAAAATTGTTTGTAAGATGTTTGAAATCTTTGATATTTAAAAACAAATCTCTGTTCGATGAGTTATATTTTATATCCATCAGTTTTCTAGTAATATTAGGTTTTTTAAAGAGATGGACAGAATACCTGACCAGACTGTCATCAGGATATCATTGATTATGTAATAATCTGGCTTAAATGCAAGAGAGTATTTTCATCAAAATTGAAGAAAACAAGTATTTTCATATTTTATATTTTTGCCTTCATATTTTAAACCCAATACAAGTTGTACAAATTATTGGTTAAATGTTCAGGTTTGAAAAGTTTGACATAAGATATGCATAGGTAATGTGCTTCTAAGAGCTATTGCCATAATTACATACCGTCTGAGTTCATAGTAGCAACTGTGAGTTTTACCTGACAGTAAATCAGCAGTCTACTAAAATTTTGTCTACCTGAAAGGTAAAATAGTAGTATGTTCAAGTTGGTGAAAAATGAAAAAAGAATTTTTATTTGTGTAAAGATTTATGTTTTGGAGGGTAGACGACTTGGATGGTTTCTAACTTTTACACATATGCCATATGTTAAAAGGCTTCTTTCTGTCTGTCATATGTACATTGTCCTTTATCTTGTTTTCATATCTTCATTGTCATTTTCATGGACAAACAAATGCCAAATGTTGATTTTTCACTTATTTTTAGTATTAAGATAACTATATTTGGTAAATGAGTTCCTTTCAAGGTTAACATGTACCTCAGACAGGGTTCACTTGACCTCCATCTAGATTCATTAATCAATGATCGAAGTTAAAGATGTGATGACGTCTGTTTATAGGAAGTATGTCAATTATATGTGGTGTATGAAATGATTGGACAGTGGACATGTCAATATGGCTGGTTTTTATCTGTCCTTGACCTTATTTTTATTGTTTATTGGTCAATGTTAAGTCTCTGTAGTTTGGTCCTCTCCAGATACAATAATATGTTTATAGATATTATATTTTTGCTGACTAGTCCAGCTCACTTTCATTTTTGAGAATACAATAACGTTTAAAAGTTCAGTTAGTCAACATGACAGACATTTGAAGGCACAGAACAAATTCAGTGAAGTAAGAATAGTATATAACCAAAATTCTTATATTTTACCTGATAAAATACCTAGATGATTCATACCTTGTATACATATGCATTATGTTGCGAAGTGTCTTGTCTGTGATATATAACCTCAATTTCATAGTTCAGTCACTGCTTAGAAAAACTGTATATGGGATCCTTGCATGTTCCACATGTCATTCCAGAAGGGGCTCATGTGACCTTTACCTCAATGCATTGATCAGTTTTCAAGTTTTACTTTCATGGTTAAGTCCCTAGCTCATAACTATAAGCATTAGGTCAACTATATTTGGTTAATGGATTTATTGACAGGTGTACATGCCTTAATCAGGCAGATTTCGATTGATCTTGATTCCATTATCATGGGTCATTGGTCATGCTTATCTCTTGTGTTATAATTCGTTTCTTTTATGTTCATTGGTTGAAAGTAAACTAACAAAAATACCAACAAAACTCCAAGGGAAACCTAACAATGAAATTCCCATATAAATTGGCAAAACCAAAAGCTCAGACACATGATCCAACGAATGGAAAACAACTGTCATTTTCCTGACTTGATGAAGGCATTTCCTTATGTAGAAAATTGTGGATCAAACCTGGTTATATACCAAGCAAAACATCTCACTTGTATGACAATCGAATAGAATTTCATTATATTGACAACAATGTGTGAGCAAACCAAACAGACGTAATGGGTATAAACGTTGACGATTGGGGAACAACTACAAAAACTCAAAATTGACCATATCACAATTGCAGGATGTGTAAGTACTGACAACATTCATAAGAAAATAATCAAAGCGGATAAACAGTAAAGGTTAAAAAATTTACAAGGACAAAAAAAGGGGATAAGTTATCACGTGGAGGTCAGTTTCTCATGTACTCGGAGCATAGTGTCAACTATATTTGGTGTTTCCAAAATTATATGCTGATCATGTCAGTCTTGCAGGTTCGTTTGTCCGTGCCCTAATTTTCCTGGTTCAAAAATATAGCGTTATGTTTTCATGGTTAAGTCCAATTTAAGATACTATAGGCAATAGGTTAGTCATATACTGTAATACGGATACTGTATATCGCGTTCAGCATTTTCAAGTCAACTTCGCGGCGATTTACGATGTTCACATTTAATTGATGTCGTTAAATAAGAAAGATCCAAGTATTGCATATTAACGTTTTTTTTTAGTGAAAATAGCAAAATTAATACGCACGCGTAAATTAGTTGGTTTACAGTATGTTGCATTGAATGTTTGCAAGTGTTACATGTCTATCTGACATAATTCATCTGATCGTTACCTCATTTTCATGGTTTAATAGTGAAATGCAATAGGTAAACTATATTTGGAGTGAGAAATGATTGTAAGGCATATAAGTCTGTCCGACAGGTTTCATGGTTCCAACCTTTATCTCGTATACATGGTTCCTTGATAATAATTTTGGGCAAAACTGATAAAAGTGTTTTCTTCAGTTGTGATCAGTCAACCAGGTGAGGCATTGTAACAAATGCTATCTTGTGTTAATGCGATATGTTTTGAGTAAAATAAAGTTTTAAGATTATGCTCCTTTTTGTCGAGCCTTCGACTGTAGTCGAAAAAGTAAGACAGCGATCTTACATTCCGTTGGCGGCGTCCACCAATAATCAATCTGTGGTTTAAGTTTTGAAATTTTAATAACTTTCTTAAACTATAATGGATTTCTACCAAACTTGAACAGAAGCTTATTTATGATCATAAGATAGTATCCAGAAATAAATTTTGTAAAAATAAAATTCCATTTTTTCCGAATTTACTTTTAAATGGGCTTAGATTTTCTGCCAGGAAACAACACATTCACTCTGTGGTTAAAGAGTTTAAAATTTTAATAACTTTCTTATATTATTTTGGATTTGTACCAAACTTGGACAGAAACATGATTATGACCAAAAGCTAGTATCTAGAAGGAAATGTTGTTAAAATTTTGTACCTGTGTATCTGTATTTTACTTATAAATGGACTTAGTTTTTCTTCCAGTTAACATTACATACAGTCTGCAGTTAAAAGTTTTTAAAACATTCTATCAGATTCATAAACTATCCTGGATTTTTACCAAACTTGGACAGAAGCTTCTTACAATCAAAAGATAGTATCAAGAGGAATAATTTTATTGATTTTTGTCGAGCCTGTGATTAACAGCAAAAGAAGCCAAGACACTGGGTTCCACGGAACCCTTAAGATTTTTTTTAGATAGTATTACTTGTAGCAAGACGACAATTTGGTGTATGGTATGATTGTACATTTGGCATGATTTATCTGATCTTCACCGCAAGGTTTATGTTAAGCAAGTGGTTATATCTATTTCTCATATATTATAAGCATCATGTCATCTTTATTTGGTGTACACTATGATTGTTAGGTGAACATGTTCGTTAGACAGGGTTCACATAACATTATAATTATTCTTAAGTTGAATGGAATTGTTATAAATAAAGGCAACAGTAGTATACCGCTGTTCGAAAGTCATAAATCGATTAAGAGAAAACATATTCAGGTTACAAACTAAAACCGAGGGAAACACACCAACATACGATTTTTGCGTTAAATACACTACGGATTACTTTTTATTATAAATCTAATTTTAACAGTAATATCTTTATTTTTTATGGTTTTTCCCTTCTGTAGAACGTAATCGTACTAAATTATAATCCGGGTACCTTTGATACCTATTTATTGAATAATTCTATCCACAATTATGACTTTTTTTAAAGAAGTTGATGTTCCTACGGCCCCTCTTATGGTATATTGTCTCGCCTTGACGTAGTAAAAAGGCGAGACATAGGTAATACTATGCTTGTCCGGCGTCGGCGACAACAGCGGCGGTGGCGTCAACAATGTATTAGTTTGTGATTAGGTCCAGTTTATGGTTTACCATAAGTGGTAGGTCAATCATATTTAGTCGGCAGTTGCTTAATCACTGGTATACTAGTATCTCATTTCCATGGAGATTATTTGTCCCTGCCCCTCATTCATAGTGACTGAAACCTTTGCTTAAGTTTAAATGTATTAGTTTGTGATTAGGTCAGTTCGAGGGGAACCATTAGTGGTAGACCAAGGTTTATTGGTATTCAGTTGTATAAGCATTAGCGCATCTCATTTCCATAGAATTTTTTTGGCCCCGCCCCCTCAGCCATGGTCTATCGACTTTGAAACTGTTGCATAGTTTGCATGTACTAGTTTGTGATTATATCAGTTTAAGATGCACTACTAATGTTAAGTCAATGATATTTTTGTATACAAGTTTATTGTCATTTGCAGGAAACGTTTCTATCGAGATTAAATTGGCCCACCCCGGGCCCTCTTCATGGTTCATTGAATTTCAAACAGCGTCACTGATGTAGACGAAACCCGCGTCTGGCGTAAATACAAATTTAATCCTGGTATTTATTATGATTTATTTACAACTACTGAGTCGATGCCACTGCTGGTGGAGTTTTAATTCCCCGAAGGTATCACCAGCCCAGTACACAGGAGAAATTTGCTCACATGCATTTCATATGAATCTCACGTGAAATTCACATGAAAAATTTCACATGAGTTTTAATTCCCCGAAGGTATCACCAGCCCAGTACACAGGAGAAATTTGCTCACATGCATTTCATATGAATCTCACGTGAAATTCACATGAAAAATTTCACATGAGATACACCTCAAACGAGCTTATACATGAAACTCACGTGAAAATTTTCATTATTCACACGAATATGATGTGAATTTTTTCACATGAAATTTACAAAAAAAATAATTATATTTTTCATAATTTTAATTCAATTTGAAAATTTAGATGTTATTTGAAATGCTATGTGTATTTCACGTGAATTGTTTTTACATGACTTTGTTTCACGTATAAGCTCGTTTGAGGTGAAATTGATGTGAATTTCACGTGAGATTCACATGAATTTGAATTCACGTGAAATTGATGTGAGTGAAATTTGTCTGTGTAGGCAGCAGTTCTGTGCTGACATAAATTATCATTGACATGATCATTATTATAAATTAACTGTTTACAAAAGTTTGAATTTTTGAAATACTAAGGCTTTTCTACCTCAGGAATAGATTACCTTAGCTGTATTTGGCTAAACTTTTAGGAATTTAAGTCTAAAATGCTCTTCAACTTCGTACTTTATTTGGCCTTTTTTAACTTCTTTGGATTCGGGCGTCACTAATAAGTCTTTTGTAGACAAAACGCGCTTTTGGCTAAATACAAAATTTAATCCTGTTATTTATGATGAGTTTATTTACATAGTTTACAAGTTAATGTTAATGTTTGTGGTTAGGTTTGTTTAAAAGGAAAGACTTATAATAAGTCAGTGGTATTTGGTATGCAGTTGTTTTAGCATTGGCACATCTCATTTGTATGGAGATTGTTTAGCCATGTACCTCAGTCATGGTTCATTGACTTTGAATATTTTCATAACTTATGTAATATGTTAAAGTATGATGTTTTAATTTCAACATTTGCTTAATAAAAATTACAAAAAGGCGAGATAAATCTCTGTGATAACAGTTTATATTTCCCATCCCATTCGTGATTCCTGTGGTTATTGATACGTTAACGATGTTAATGAACGGACTATATGTATAACTCATTTATCAATCATTAATTAATTAGTCCAGGACTTCGTTAATATAAACTACCCAAAACCTTTTCTTAATCCTTTAAAGATACAAATATTTCATTTAAAAGTTTAGCTGAACCTGCAGAACCCCTATAATAAACATGTTATCTCATCATATTGCATGTCTGAATCAGGGGTTGGGTCGATTACTATAAAATGTCATCTACTAGATAACCATAACTTTGCTTATTTTACGTAATACAATTTAATTGTCTTAATTGCAATATCAATAAATTTATTAGTAGTTTATTTTCATTATGTATATAATCTTTTGAAAAATTTCATTACTGGAGATAGTCAGAAGGCGCAAAAATTATTCAGATTGTAAAAAAAAAGAAGGTTCTAAATCCTATTGTTAATGTCAACCATCAAAGTCAAATTAGAACTACATCTTTCATGCTATTGACTTTCCATGAAGTTATACCACAATTTTAGAAGTGTTCAATCAATGAACACAAAAAGCCTTTGACGCATATTCTTGAATTACACTAACTCAATCTCACAATGAAACATTTAAAAAGGTAAATTCCATAAATTCATGTTATATAGATGATATGATTAATCACTTTGAACAATGAATCATCATAATGAATACTAGTTTGATAATTTTTCATTCATGCTACACATCAAAATTTGTAATCAACAAGTATCATATAAATACACTCTTAACGTTATCTAAAAGAAATCATAATTTCACCTGTTTTTCACACTGTAATTAATTACATATCGATTACTTGTAATCAGAAATTAAATGATTACTGATTACATGAGATTACATTGCAAAATGTAATCGATTACAGCTGATTACGATTACCCCATGCTTGGTCTAAATAAACAAAGTCAAGGACTTCGTTTATAAAAATTACCCAAAACTTTTACTTATTCCTTTAAAGATACACATATTTGATTTAAAAGTTTAGCTTTAGCTGCAGAACCCCTATAACAAACAGGTTATCACATCCTATAGTGGTGTCTAAATAAACATATTGCCAGGGACTTCGTTACTACAAATTACCCAAATCTTTTTAAGATACAAAATCTGTCAGTGTTCTTTTTATACAATCATATTGTCAAACCTTCATGCAATTTTACAAAACTTGGACAGATGTGTTTTTATGAACAAATCTATCAAATTTGAAAACAAATGTCAAGTTAACCGGTTAGCGTTTTGTTTTTTTGTATTCGATATTCGGTCCTGCAAACGGTATTTGAAAACACTTGAATATATGTAAAAAGTAAAATAAAAAAAAAATACTGAGTTCTGAGGAAAATTTAAAACGGAAAGTCCATAATCAAATGTCAAAATCAAAATTTCAAACAATTAAACAAATGGATAACAACTGTCATATTCCTGACTTGGTACAGATACGTTGTAAAAAGTAAAAAACAAAATAACAAAAATACCGAGTTCCAAGGATATGCAGAACGGAAAGTTCCTAAACAAATTGCAAGATTAAAGCTCAAACGAAAGGAAAACAACAATTATTTTAGGTGCAATTAAATATTCTATAAGTTTTCACTATCAACATCTTTGTGAAGTTTTAAAAGTTCGAAATCCAAAGCTTTTATATTTGTACGGGACCAAATGCTTTGGAAATGTAGAAAATATAAAAAAAAATATAACGTTATTACATTTTTCCTTATTATCCTGATTTCGACCTGAAGATGCATGCAATATTTGTTACCGATCGTTGAAAAAACACTAATCAATCAACTAACCTGTATGAAACTCGGCTTTTTGCACTTGTAAATGCTAGATACAATTTGTATTCATCTTGAAAATTGCACTATATCTATGGATTATTTTAACTTAAACGTCGTGAAATTTATACAATCATTATTCATTTTTGAAATCATTCAAACTACACAACTGTAGTTAATCTCATTTATTTCATGGAGTTTCTAATTTTACTAATAGTTAAATCACGTGCAATCACAATCAGTCAAATCAAACGATCGAGTAAGGCTTTTAAACTCATCTCATCTACTGTTCATGCTAAATATTTATCTTGATTCTGCACAACTCGCAAAATCTTTACCGACAAAGCCACAACACTAAATTATCGCGAAAAATTCGTGAGGATGGATACCACAATATTGTTCACTTATATTTATAATCGATATATATTTTTATATTGTTAATAAAATAAATTTTTACGACTCTGCATGTATCAGAATATTGGTGAGGTTTCGAACGAATTTTTTTCAAATAAAATCATTGTTATTTTTACATTTTTAACATAACAAATGTTCTAAATATTTTTTAGTGTACATCGAAGATCATATCTTTAGAAATGATTTAGATGTCAAGTATTTTAAAAGTCAAAAACAGCTCACTGTCATAGGTACATGCGGACAGGACATTTATTTTTTGCCCTCCCTTTTTTTGGCAAATTCGTTACTTTTTGTTTTCTTTTAATTTTAATTTTTTTCGCGTTTTTCTGTTAAACGGGGGAAAAGAGAAGGAAATATATTGACAACCACAGTCGACAATGGATTTGGTCTCGGATAAAAATATATGAACATGTGTAGAATCATTCCTATCAATCAAAACCTACTTTTAATTGATGTCAATCATACATTATAAATGTTGTTGTGCGAGTATTTTCTGTAACATTTACGATATTATCTGCATGGATGTTTGATAAAGTGGCTGAACGTGTTTTTTTCTTAATAAAAATGATCAAAATGAAATTAGTAAAATGAATTTCAGCTAATAAGGTTAGGGCATATTTTTTCAATATCGGAAAAATATTCACTAATGAATGTCAAATCAAATATCATATATGCCATAGAACGAACGCCCTTTCCTGAAACAGATTTAAAAGAAGGTTTCCCGTATATTTCTTTTAATATTTGGTGCTCTTACTGGTGCAATGGACACAGTGAAATACATCATACACATGTATTTTCTAGGAATATTGATTCCTGTGATGGGATTCAATAGTAGGGTATGTATTTTATTCATAAACTTATCCAAATCTAATGTAAGAGAATTTGATATTTTAACACCAAGGGGGAACATAACGGAAAGTAACAACATAAAAAAATTATGTCAAAGCAACAATGACTTCAAAAGGAGAGGCAAACGATTACAAAGGGAAACTCAAACTCATTAGTCGGAAGATAAATTGACAACGCTTTGGTAAAAAACGAAAAAGATTAACAGAAAACAATATTATATAGGACACAAAACAATATATAGAAAACTAAAGTCCAAGCAACCCGAACCCAACCAGAAACTGGGTGTGATATCAAGTGCTCCAGGAGGGTAAGCAGATCCAGAGGTTTACATAAATCATATTATTTAAAAAGAACTATTCATCAATATTAATACATATACTGAAACACTGAAACGGTAGTTTTCAAACCGGACAACACATAAATATATACTAAGAACGATAAATGAACTGTTTGGATAAAAAAATCTTTCTAAAGTATCCTCTACGACTTTTTTTTTACTTAAAGATGATCTTAACAAATATGTTGGTAAAGTCGTTCTCTCACCATTTAAACTAATGCTAGTTTGTAATTCTTTTCACCTTGATTCGCATGGTCTGAATGTATTTGTGACAATTGACAATCTACAAACTACTGTACAGTAGCCTTTTGTTTACAAAGGTCAGTACCTTTGTGTAAAGATTTTCCTAGTACGTTTGTATAAATATGTTTACTATTCGAATTATCAGTGAAGCAATAAACAACGTCGGTTTGATGCTGGTATCAGCGAGCTCTTAATTGGTATGTGTTGTCTCCGATGTTAACGGTTTTATTAAATATTAACAAATCGTTATTAAATTTGAATTATTAATCTTTAAATAAAAATTGAAAAGTCAAAAACTACGTTGCAATCTTACAACTCGATGTTGACTGAAAAGACGAAGGTTCCTTTTGATCCTTTGATGTGTTTCTGAAACATGAATCTTGTGTATTATGTTTCGTTTGTATTTTCTAAACAGTTTGACTGTCCGCTTTAAAAATCAATGATTTGTAAGTTTTGCTATTAGTAATATCATCCCAAAAAATCATCGATTATATTTCTATATAATTTGTCTTTTCATTAGCTGAAATTTAAATTTTTTAAATTTTGTTTTTGTTATATTCTTTTTTCTATAAGATTCCAAAGTATCAAAATGTGTTGAACGAAGACAAGAGTAATAATCGTCAATTACAAAGAGAGGTGTTAAAACCAGAGGAAAAAGACGGCCTTGATTTCATGGATAAAATGAAAGTAAGTAGTGAAACAACTGACAACAATGTTTGATTATTCGATTAGTAAATAGGGTTAAGTTTTTGACGTATGTCCGAGACACGATGTTGATTCGATATCGATACACGACTTTTCGTATGTATGTTGTTATGTCCACATAGCCTGAATCCTTTCTTGAATGTTGATATCAAATCGATATCGAAAAGCATTCCATATACCTAAACCTCTGTTTTTGTTGTCGATATCGACGATATCGAATCGATATCGCCAACATCCTAAAACTTGAACAACGGCCTGAAACCTCTGTCTTGGTTGTCGATATCGACTATATCGACAAACATTCCATAGCTTGAACAACGGCCTGAAACCTCTGTCTTGGTTGACGATTATTGTGAATATAACAATATGTGATATATACAATGAAGATAAAATGGTGAAAAACGCTAAACGAGCAAAGTAAATTTGAAATATTTTAAAATAAATTGACAATTTTACACAATTGACATTTTGTCTATGTTGTTGTTTTATATAAATTTCTATGTTGGTTATTAAGTAATACAACTTCATTGTACAAGATATTTAACACTATGAAGATCTTCATTTGACAACGCATGAGGGTAATCTGATTATTGATTGAATCATTCGAAGGGGGGACTATGTGCGTTTATATTTTTTTCCTCCGGTTGAAGTTAATCCGTAAATTTTCTTTTTAAATCCAGTTTACATACGATTTTTGTCTATTTTATCAATGTATTTAAGAAATCATGTAAAATGTCTTAACTTGACATTCATCCATACATAGATGTTAACGCAACAAGAATGAATACTATGGTCGCCCAAGTTTTTCGGGATCTGCGTTTTTCATTTGTTTTTAGTTTCATTGTCAAATGCTGTTGTTTGTCCTTGTATGTTTTATTTGTTACATGGTTTGTCTTTTGTCCTCTGTTTGTCCTTCTTCTTAGGTAGTACTGGGTTGTCAACACTTCTTTTAATATTATGTTTTTTTTCTCCTTTAATGTATATCCATATACCATAATCATCGGGGAAAGGTTTAAAATTTTCTATGTCGATATCGAATCGATATTGTATCGCTTTTGTTGATATCGACGTCTTGTTTGTTCATACATTTTTAATTCAGAAATTTTCGATATCGATTCGATATCGTGTTGTTATTGTCGATATCGACAGTATGTATTTTCATGCTATCTTCATTCGTCGATATCATACCGAAAATATCGATATCGACAGTGAGTATTGTCACGGTGTATTCATTTGTCGATATCGATTCGATATCGTGTCGAAATTGTCGATATCGTCGATATCGACATCTTGTTTGGTCTTGGACATTATGAAGTGTTTGTATGGTTTTACACAAGAGAAATATCTGTGACTGCTCAATGAGTACATAGGTCTTGGTGTTTGTATGGTGTAATACAAGAGAAACGTCTGTGACACCGCAATGAGTAAATAGGTCTTGGTGTTTATATGGTGTTATACAAGAGAAAGGTCTGTGACTGTTCATAGAGGACATAGGTCTTGGTGTTTGTCCGTGTTATACAAGAGAAACGTCTGTGACGGCCCAAATAGGACATAGGTCTTGGTGTGGGTACGGTTTTATGTAAGAGAAAGGTCTGTGAAAGTTCAATGAGGACATAGGTCTTGGTGTTTGTACGGTGTTACACTAGAGAAACGTCTGTGACGGCCCAACGAGTACATAAGTCTTGGTGTGTGTATGGTGTTATCTAAGGGAAAGGTCTGTGACTGCTCAAAGAGTACATAGGTTTTGGTGTTTGTATGGTGTTATACAAGAGAAACGTCTGTGATTATCAAAGAGTACATGCGTATTGGTGTTGGTACGGTGTTATACAAGAGAAAGGTGTGTGACTGCTCAAAGAGTAAGTATGTCTTGGTGTTATACAAGAGAAAGGTCTGTGACTGCTCAAAGAGTACTTAGGTCTTGGTGTTTGTATGGTGTTGTATAAGAGAAAGGTCTGTGACTGCTCAAAGAGTTCATAGGTTTTGATGTTTGTATGGTGTTATATAAGAGAAATCCCTGGGCCTTTTCATTGAGAAAAAGGTCTTAGTTTGTTTTACAAAAGTCTGTGTAAGCCTATTTTCTTGTTTTTCATTCTGAAATGGCAACACAGGTTCTCGATAAAAAAGTTTAAAATTACATCTGTTCAAAAAGGAAATAACATTTTTGTAAGAGAATACTGTGAAAATGGTGAACGTTTTCAACAGACAATCGAAATAAATTCATAAAGCATATTTCATGCGAGCAAGGTGAGATTCGGGGCTGTTCTTTTTTGATTGTCAGGTACTTGGTGACGAATAGCGTTTGAAGTCTTAAGCGGAACAGTTTTATCATTTTTACTTTATTTGATGCATGTGTGCTGGTTCATATTCTGGACGCCAGACTTTTCTCCTTTCAATTGGAAATTCGAAAAACGAAATAAAAAAAATGAATCTTAGAAATGGAAAAATTACTAAATTCGAAACTCGTTCAAATGATATCAACACGTCACAATCTTTAAAATCGCTTATCTAAATATTATTACAATCGCTAACATTTTTAACAAGACAAATCGTGGTTAATATTCTATCGATATGTGTCATGCCAAAAAAAAAAACCGTTTTTCCACAAATAATACGGTAAGGTCTTCGCTTAATGGTCGCAAATCTTCCTTAAATTTTGAAACTGATCTAAATTGAAAAAACTGACAGTATCTATTTACTCACATGAAACAAACAGGGATGCAAAATTCAGTACGTAGGTGAAACTGGACCTTATTTATCTAAGCGCACGCAAGAACACTTTTATCGTTTTAAAAGACCCAATAAATTAAAAAGAATCATTTATCAACATCATAAGAAGCACAGTCATCTTATTAGATATTTAGCAGTTCAACCTTTAGAAGTAGTAAATAAGCAGCCTAGGGAATCTAATTCAAAGTTTGTACCATCACGGAAAATAATTGAATTACTCGGATTAAAAACATACAGATAGTTTATCCTCTCGTCTGAATGAAAATATCATGGGAATTGGTAGTATATCAAGAACCAATTCTGTAAACATTTTGGATATATATATATATATATAACTCGTCTAAACATCAACCCAACAATGTTAGATCTGTAAATTTGCTTTCGCAAATTTTTGGTTCTTCGCTCGCCGGGATTCGAAACCATGCTACTGTGATATCGTGACACCAAATCGCCTGCACTGCAGCCGTTCCGCTAGACCACACGACCACCTGGGCTCTAAAAAAAAGAGCTTTCGCTGGCCGTGTGTTACCTTTCCTCGTCAGTTTTAATCTAGCGGCGTACTACAGTACATGATATATAAGGCATGAAGATGTTATTGTTACAGATCAGCTAAATTATCTATAGTAAAGGATCCTACAAATAATGTAATATACAGTCACAGAAAATAATTATATATATATATCCAAAATCTAAAAACTATATGTTTTTAGAACTGTTCGTAAAACCCGTTCTCATGGGCGTAAAAGAAAATTTCATGTGCAGCAGAATTCTTTCAGAACGTTCTAAAAGACAAAAAGAAAAAGCACCTTGCGAAATTCTTTAATTTAACTTTCAGATATTTTGATGATGTCCTATCACTGAATAACCCTTATTTCAGCCAGTACTTACATGTTTTATATCAAAGAAAACTTGAAATATAGGATACTACTGATACTAGAAGGAATGCTAGATACCTTAATATCTTCCTCAATATTAACACAGATGGACAACTGCACACTAAAATCTATGACAAACGGGACGATTTCAACTTCCAAACCATCAATTTCCCATACCCTCTGTCCCCTCGTATGGTGTTTACATATCGCAGTTGATACGTTTTGCTCGTGCATGTTTACTATATGGACTTTATATACAGAAGTGTGCTCCTTGCGCAGAAACTCATGAGGAGGAAAGATTAAAAATGAAACTCCGAACATTTTCACGAATTAGTTGATCTTTACGATGTGTCTATCTAAACTAACTAAGAACATGTTTTCCACGTCTTAGATTATGATTCACTATAAATTAACGTCGTCTTGTCTTTTAAGTACCGAACGTTACCTATTCCCGTATATTACTGTTTTACTGAGTGCTAATTCACATTGCTATAAGACTTATAAATATGTTTATTCATATATTGGGTTACGAAATTGTATTTGTAATTCTGATCAGATATAGTTTTGTGTCTTAGCATTTTTAGTTGTGATTCCATCATATATTTTATTAGATATGTAAAAGTAGAAATCATTCATTTGGATGATTTTAAATTAAAGCAACTATATATATGTGCACAGAATTTATTTCCTTTACACAGTTTGATTTGACATAATAAGTTGCAATATCACTAACACAATTATATATCAAAATTCTTGCAATTGTTATAAAATACATCAAATAACATAAATAGAAACCTAATCCCATATTAACGTGCAACGTTACTTTTTGTGGCGTTACACCATTCGTCTTATAGACACACACTTCGTCTTTCTATTACGCTGTATTTGTGTTCTGTCGTAAATAGTTTTAGTTATTCGTTGTTATTCTGTGATAAATATGTCGAAATGTACTTTTATAAAAAAAAAAAAATGTATTTTTGTGTTATTGGTGTTTTTGCATTTATTTTACTGTGTTCCCGTCATGTAATGTTGTCATTTTATATGTATATTTAATATTGTCATAAAGCGAGGAGGTTTTCCAACCTCTGTTTGTTTGTTTTTTGTAACACGGGTTTGTTTTCTGTCAATCGATTTATGACTTTTGAACAGCGGTAGTATTGCCTTTATTCGAAACCAACAATACAAATATTTCTGACCTTATTTCTATTTGAAATAACAACTGCAGACATTATCTGTTAACCAAACTCTTTTCTTCGCCTTTAAATAAATTACATAAATATTTAGAGGATTGCAACACAATTCCATATTGCAGTCCCAAGTATGAAATCCTTCAAATTATAATGGAATATTGTTTTTCTAACTGTTTCCAAAAATTGATTACAAGTAATTTCTTTTAATTGTTATACAATATGAGATCGCATTGCTAACTGTAATTTCATACGTCCGTAGCAGTTTTTAGATAATTGTCTGTAAAACATGTGGCATAAACGTCACGCACGCTGTTCCTACAACTCCTAAGATTTAAAACAGAATCTTCAAAATTGCCTCCGCAAAACAAAATAAAATGTTTACAAACACTAACCACTATAAAAACAAATTCAGTATATGTTTTCCTTTATGTTCTTATAGCTCTTGGTCATATGCTTAGTAATATCTAGTATATTTGAGGATTAAAACAACAAAGCTATGTGAAAATACGGATGTCCAACGTTACATTTTTGAAAAACTGTTTTAACTCTTATGCATAGTGATCCTATTTCTTATTCTTTGATCTTCCCGAAACTTGGCAGAAGCAACGAAGTATGTCAGTTCTTGGTTACATTGAATCCGTTATTTTTTCGTCTTTGTTTTGACTCGGTGCCTGCATATTTAGCTGGAATAAGAAAAATGTCCAACGACGTTTTTTGTTGATTCAACGGCTGAAAGGTAGTTTTATAAGTAGATCGACATAGCTAAAAATGTCTGAAGAATGTGAGATAATTATAACATCTACCGAAAGTACAAATATTTGCCTTCATGTTCGTGAGTTCAAAAACTGTAGGTTCTATAAAACCATCTCTACACATTCGTTTTTCAACCGGTAGCCATTTTGTCCAAGTTGATATTTCATTTGTCCAAGCAAGTAATTCGGGTTCTTGACCTGATATTTCAATAAGTAATTTTTAATTTACCAAAACAAAAGTTAGATACACAAAAAGTACATAAAGTCTAGATTTTTATTAACTGCATGTTTGGGTTTAACAGGAATAAAATGCTACGTAACATTACAAAACGGTAGCCATTTTGTCCAAACGTCGAAAAACGTCGCAAAATTCGAAAAACCCTTTTTTTCGACGTTACATGTGCTAAATTTGTTCCAATTGAATATTCCTGTTAATTAAAACTAATCGTGTAGTGAAATTTGAAAAAAAAAACATATTGATGGCTGTCAGATAAAAACGATGCATGTTGTGCTTGGAATGGAGGTAACTGAAAGACTTATCGGAAACAGCGACACAAACAGTTTCATTGAATTATTGCAACTCCGTATTATACGGATGATTCAGGAGAAGATTACTACATTTTAAATATACATCAGACGTTAGAAAACTGAAGCAAGTAACTTCAAATGACTAGGAAAATAATTTTCAAGATTGAGTTATAGTAATTTTTATTAATGGTTGTATTTCGACAAATTATGAGTAAAGCTTAATACAATTCAATTCAAATTAATCAAGGGTAAATGTGTTTTTATTTACTTGCAGAGTGTCAGATATATTTGTATTAAGGTTGAATCAAGATATGAAAAATTACAAATGATATGCACCATAAAATTTTAGCAGCCTGCAATTAAAGTTTAAATTTGTTTTAATTAATTTATTGCAAAACCGTATACTTCTGTTCCATTTTTCCTTCCTTCAAGTTCATTGCATACGACAATACAACATTTTAAGGTGGTAAACATTATTTGATCGATTTCCACAACTTGAGGTAAATAAATTCATGGTAAATAGACATCACAAAATTATTAGAGACATAAATAGAATCAACCAACTACATAAAAAAAAACACTGAAACTTGCAAATTGAATAAATATACGTCAAAAGTTTCAGAAAACCCTCTTTGACGTCGTGGTGGTGTAACGTCGTGTTGTAGGAACATCTTGCGCAACGTTATTACGATTACTTTTGAATGGTTCTTTACGTTTTCATTTTTTTTAAGGTTTGTATTGGTGACTATATTATGTCTGGCGTATCAAATTGTAAGCCTGGTACCTTTGAAAACTATGAAGCATATCGAAGAAAAATGACAAGAACTCGCAATAATATATTGTTTTACAAACTTTAAAACACAAAATATTACTGCTGTTCAATATTATTCGTCGCATGCATTTTATGGATCACAATGGAAAGCATTCAATTTTTTTTGCGGATTATGGGAAAAAAAATAACTAAGATTTATTTCAAAAATTTAGGAAGTTTACATAGATTTGTTATGTAACATGTTAATAGTGTAGGTTTAAGTTCGTGCTTGTACAAATGCTGCAATTAACTTTATTAATGAAACTTACTGGTGGTTGGTTGCAAGTGTTCTCGATAAAAAGTCGACTAAAATGTGTCATTCGCACGGAAATCGAAAGCATGTGTAACAGGCAGTACTAGTCAAATTAATGATTCCTGTTTAACATTTTTATCATTATTCAAGGTAATTCAATACATGCATGGAAAGGAAGTTGGAAAACGTTTTGATTGGGCAAAACTTGCTGCTGCTGAAAAGGTAAATTATTTAAACACTTCAACTCATGCAATGAGAATACAAGTCGAGTATTTCGTAGAGGAATACGTTTTGACCAGTCATTCATTACAAACAGGTTAAAGTTTGTGATCAGAGACTGTCAATTTGATGGTATCACTAGCCCAGTAGTCAGCACTTCTGTGTTGATTTGAGTTATCATTGATATGTTCATAATTATAAATTAACTGTTAACAAAACTTTGAATTTTAGAAATACTAAGGCTTTTCTACCTCAGGAATAAATTACCTTAGCTGTATTTGGCAAAACTTTTCTGGTCCTCAATGCTCTTCAACTTCGAATTTTTTTTTGGCATTTTTAACTTTTTTTTACTCGCGCGTAACTGATGAGTCTTATGTAGACGAAACGCGCGTCTGGCGTAAATATTAAATTTGAATCCTGGTATCTATGATGAGTTTATTCGATCTGATTCTATCATTTAACAATAACAATTTACATGTCTTACTTTTCAAATATTTCTACAACAGGTTATTGAGTTGTTAAGTCAAATCTTCTTTCGTCAATCAAATTCCGTTTAATTCATTTTAAAAGGGTTACTCAGTTGTTATTTATTTTAAGTATTAAAAATACCAAAACAATTCTGAAACAACTGTTTTGAAGATTACTTATTATCATACAACTGTTTGTACAATTCATTTCGATTGGATAACACAAGAAATTGTATTGCAACAATTTCAAAATCGATGGGCTAAAATGGTATGCGACGTCATTTTGACTATAATTTTGTATTAACGATGTTGCCCTCGGTTGCATTAGAATGGAGATGTGTTGTATTTGAGGATCTAGAAGTATCAATTTTTTTTTTATCTCCAAATATTTCGCAACCATAATCTGAAAATGATTTTGAAAGGCTTTTTATATTCACGTAAGATTAAGATTAAACTATCGGGAAAAGCTTTAAAATCCTTTTATGCTCTTCAACTTCGTACTTTATTTGACCTTTTTATTTTTTTTGGATTCGAGCGTCACTGATGAGTCTTTTGTAGACGAAACGCGCGTCTGGTGTATATACAAAATTTAGTCCTGGTATCTATGATGAGTTTATTTAGCAACACAGATGTGGCTTCATTTGGAAAGAATAATCCGAATGCTATAGGTTCTGCCAGACGTTTTAACGGAAACTTAAGAATGGTTTGAAATTTGGATATCTGCTATTCTTTTAGACCACGGTGTGAAAGATACAATAGTGTCCTCTATGATAGATTGTACTTCGTACTGTTCAATACGGTCCTTAACAATTTTTGGCTGTGAAATAGTCACAATGTAAATATCCCTTATCAAATTATGTCTTCTATTAGTTATTATAAAAAAAGAAGATGTGGTATGATTGCCAATGAGACAACCGTCCACAAGAGACCAACATGACACAGAAATTAACAACTATAGGTCACCGTACGGCCTTTAACAATGAACAAAGCCCATACCGCATAGTCAGCTATAAAAGGCCCCGAAATGACAATGTAGAACAATTCAAACGAGAAAACTAACGACCTTATTTATATAAAAAAATTGGACAAAAACAAATATGTAACAGATAAACAAACGACAACCACTGAATTACAGGCTCCTGACTTGGGACAGGCACATACATACATAATATTGTGTTCTCCGCCACGAAACGTCGAGAGTATTTAATAAATATTATATATAACCACGAATGCTGCATCGAACCATTCTTTTCTGCAATACACAAGCGTTCAAATTTTAAAATATATATGTCCGAAAATAATAAGCAAAATAATAACAAAAGAAATATTGGAATTTTAGAAAAAATATTTTCCTTTAAGCCATATACCATAATTGTACTCCATCATACTATAATTTCTAATGGTAGTGTTTAATGACTAATTATACCTAGATTGTTGCTGTTATTTTTTGCCGTCTATTGTACAAGTCTATTTTTTGTTTATAACTGTATGTATGTATTTATTTATCTTTTTGAGTTGGTTTGTTATCATAAAACAATAATACACTTGAATGATATATAATGTCGAAAATGTAATTTCAATAAACTACCTATGCAAGAATATGGTACGAAAATTACTTCTTTAATAATAATGTTTTGTTCAGTCTAATTTTATTCTGATAACACACTTGAGCCTGTCTAAATCATTGAAATTAGAAAAATTGGAATGTTGAGCATTAAATGTTATAGAACAATTATCATAATTATAATTCAATATTTTGAGACATGAACATATTTCGTAGATTCTCATTTTCACTGACAACTAATTGTTAGTCATAATGCATTAATCCTATCGATGTTATTGCTAACCACTTTAATTTTGGTTTTGTAGGAAGACGAGTATCTAGACAATAAGAGTAGAAAATGTCAGATATTATATAATCAATTTGGAAAAATAGGAACAAATTGTCAAATAATGGAAATCTAGCGCTAGAGCAAAGATGTGCAACTTTAAATCCAATAAAAATATATGGAATAGAGTTTAGAATAGATTTTTTTGTAGATAGTGTAAAGGAAATCATGTTTTTTTTAGAACTCATCCTTTTTGTTTATCAATTGAAACCCAAAAGTTTTCTTTATAAAAACAGCTGATATATATATAAGAAGATGTGGTATGAGTGCAAATGAGACATATCTCCATACAAGTTACAAGTTGTAAAAGTTAAACATTAAAAGTCAAATAATGTTCTTCAACACAGAGTCTTGGTTCAACTAGCTATAAAAGCCCCCATAAATGACTAGTGAATTCAATTCAAACGGGGAAACAAAGTCGTATCTATTTAAAAACGAGAAACGAGAAACACTTATGAACCACATCAACAAACGACAACTACTGAACATCAAATTACTGATAAATAAACTCATCATAGATACCTGGAATAAATGACAGAATTAAGACAGGTGCAAACAAATGCAGCGGGTTTAAACGTTTTAATACTAGTAGGTACCAACCTTCACCCTTACCTGAAACAATAGTGTAACATCACAACTTAGAAAGACACATATTAGTATAAACAGTGTCACAACTCAGGGGCTACTCAAGAAGGACAAGCTGACAATCTCAACGTCTCCTTGGAGCTAAAATCAATGAATTTGTTAATATGATGAACAGAAATGTTATGGACAGTAAACAGTGACTGTATGAGTATATAATGAGTATGCAAAGACCTTGGCAGATTTCCTGTCATACATACACCATTCATAGTTTGGATTGACAATGGATCTGTTGGATTTTTTTCATCAAAACAGATTTATTTCATAAAAATAAAGTTAATGTGGTGAATCAAAGAAACTTAGGTTGGCTTGTAAATGTGTGATACTTGGCATTTTTACATAAACCTTTTACAATACTTGAGATACTACAAGATGCAACACTTTTTTTAATCACAATGTATTTAAATCCTTGATAGTGTACAGAAACAGTGAAAAATATAGAAATGGCCTTTCACTGTGTTTTTCTTCTAATGCCCTGTACCAAGTCAGGAATATTGCAGTTGTTATAAAATAGTTCGTTTCTATGTGTGTTGACGTTTATTTCCGTTGCACTTTTGTGTTCCTGTTGTTCCTTTGTTTTCCTCCTATAGTTGATGTGTTTCCCTTGCTTTTGGTTTGTTACCCAGATTTGTTTTCTCTCAATCGATTTCTGACTTTTGAATACCAGTATACTACTGTTGCCTTTAAAACATATAAAATATTTCATCAAATATATATACCAAATAAAGGCAACAGTAGTATACCGCTGTTCAAACTCATAAATCCATGGACAAAAAACAAAATCGGGGTAACAAACTAAAACTGAGGGAAACGCATAAATATAAGAGGAGAACAACGACACAACACTACAATGTAACTGACACACACAGAAACGGACCAAGCATCAGACAAAATCCCACGAGAATAACAAATATAACATCAAAACCAAATACATGAATTTGGGATAGACAAGTACTGTGACACGTCTTATCCCAATGTCAATTTACACTCAAAAATGAGAGAAAACAAACGACGCAACGTTAAATTGTAACACACACAGAAACGAACTATAATATAACAATGGCCATATTCCTGACTTTGTACAGGACATTTTTAAAGGAAAAAATGGTGGGTTGAACCTGGTTTTGTGGCATGCTAAACCTCGCACTTTAATGGCAATGTTAAATATAATATAGAAATGACAACTTAATATTACAGGACTATAATACAAATAAATAGGAAAACGTATTAGACAAAGAAACACATGATTAATGAATAACAAAAAGCATCAGGTTTAAAATTTAATACGCCAAAAACGCGCCTCGTCCACACAAGACTCACCAGTGACGTCCAGATATAAAAGATCGAAAGCGAAAAAAAGTACAAAGTTGTACAGCACTGAAGATCAAAAGTTGAAAAAGGTTGTGTCAAATACGGCTAAGTTTTTATGCTTGGGATAAGAACATCCTTATTATTTAGAACAATTAATGCTATTGCAAACAGTAAATTTTATCAAATGAATATAACAGATATACATAATGAAACTGAAGTATTACCAAACCAGGAAACTTAATGTGCAAGTTTTCACGCCTTTGTACCATGACCGGAAGGGCATAACTTCATAAATTGTATGCATGTTGACTGAAACCATTCACTGAATAACAATGACCTATCACAGGAACTTATTTGAATATGGATGATTGCAACTTCTGATAACTATATCATTCATGCCTTGTTCTTTACCATCTGTATGAGACAAGACAAACAATGTGACATTTGATTTCACTGTAATTAAAATGAGTAACTACCAGGTAACAGTATCCATAAGATAGTCTTCAGTTAAAGAAAGCCTGCTGGGGGTAAATATCTCCTTAAATTAAGAAGTTTATCATGTTTATACCTTACAATTATAAATATCTATCCCATTTTCAAACAAAGAATAAAACCTGGTAAACATAATCCTAGATTGGTACAAGCCACTTAAATTTTTAATATCAAAAACGTAAATATATATTCTAACTATCATTCTTAATGTATATGACCAAAATGAAATATTTTTTGAAAATATAAATATAAATTATTAAAATTATAATGATAATATAATAATGAAATAGCAACAGATATAACCATGATAATAAAATAATAAAATAATCAACACACAAAAATCAATGATGACATATATCAACAAATTCAAATCATTATCTATAAAGTTTTTAAAATTTACATCATGATATAAAATATGAATTAAAGGAATAAAAATTTATATATCTGTATATATGTCCAAAATCATTACTATTTATTCAAATGTTTCTAACCTAAACAATTATATATATACAAATAACCTCTTTCCCAAAAATATGGTTTAGAAAAGGTATCTTCAAAAACTTAACAATATAAAATAATTAACAGATAGAAACACGTATTCCACTATTTACCTGTATTATTCATAAAATTATGCATTTTTATACTTTATTTATGAGGGCAGTTTTTGTTTCATACAAGTATTAGGTATATCAAAATAAAGTCAGTTGTTTGTTAACGGACTTTATGGATGGATAAATAGTTTCTCCTTTATATTCCTAAACAACAATACATTAAACATGGAGAAAGTTTAAACTGGTTCTAAACAAACAAACGAGAATTAACCCTGTAATTTTTAACCTGCCAATCAATTTACATTTTGAGAGTAATTTCTTTGCTCCAATACATATATATACAATCAAAATTGTCTTTGCAACAAAAAAAAGTTTCCTGTAATATTATAATACAGAGATGTAGAATGAACTATACATGTATATGGTACTATAATATTTCCAGAAGTAGATTCACAAAGGGTTCATATTGGCTCTAAAATTCCATACAATTGAACCTCAGTAATAAAATTTACACTGCCCCGCATTCTACTGTAACACTGAACATTAAACAAGAATCTGGTAGTAGTGGGTCTCATTGGGGTCTAAGCGTGACGCAGGATTACCGATTTTTGTAAGCGTGACACGTGAAAGTCAAATTATTGTGCCGTGAAAACAGGAAATGAAGTCTAGCTGAAATATGCTAATTATTAGGACCCCACAATTCTATTGTTTACCAATGTCAACATAATTCGTTATGCAAGAAATGAAAATGAAATGAGATATCTTCAAAAAAATTCTTCCTTACTTTGAAAATGAAATTTTCAGTCATGTTATTCTAATAGCTGCCTTAAAGAATTTCATTGTTGAGACCTGGAAATTGGACAAGACATATGTGAGTTGACATTCTATAATTTATATATTTGAAATCAGTTTCTCACTACATATTTATCCCATGATAAACATTTCAAGCTAAGCTCCATAAACTTCTTACTGAAAATTGTTTTCCTACAGAGCAAAATTGCCTTTAACAAAAACACTACAAATAATTACTTTGATAAAACTGTAGTAATAAGGCTAAATCAATCAAATGTAATGTTAGTTCCATAAATTCTAATAACTAACTCGCGTCAGAGATTTTTACTGATAATTTTCTTTATCATTTTCCCCACCACTTTGAATCAGTCAAAATGATGTGTTATCTTAGAAACATTTTACTTTATTTAAAAACAAAAATAAATAGACAATGTGTTCATAGGATACAAACAATGCCTCACTTGCATATAAATTTATAAAAGGGACATAACTCAAAAACCATGAAACTTCCCAAATTCAACGTGATCTATGTTTTGTAGTAACACCGGTAAGCATTGTGTATAAGTTTCTTAACATTTGCTGAGGCAAACAAAACGGATGGACTGACAGTCAATGGGTAACACTTCATGCCAACTTTAAGCCAAGGGGGGCATAAAAATTAAAAGTTTTCACCAGCTCTCCTAAAACTAAAATAATAAGATATTTCAAACTGCTGAGTGATAAAATATCATTATGGTTATCTTGCCCAGCAACTTATTAAGTTATTGATTCCTCTAAAACTGGTATCAGGACATCAATTAAAAATATTTTAACTCGGCTTCCATTACAGTAACCGCTCATTTTGTGATCATAATCCTAAAAACACAATGTGTTGCAATTCATAGTTTTAACAGAGGAAGTAGGTGTCTGAATGATCAGAAAAGTTCAAACACAATACAACTCATCAATGTCAAGCTTCTCACCAAATTTGAGGCTAATATGTTCAGTACTATCTTACTCCTTGAATAGGGGTAAATAATAAATTAAAAGGTTAAACTTAAACTAATACACTTTAACATAAGATGTCCATATTGTAATCATCTTGATCTAACATTTTCTTCTTAAGTATACAGTCATAAACAAACATCTCTCCTAAAATTGGCACCTTAAATAAATAAAAAATAAAAATAAATAAAAGACCTCCAAATTCTTCTACTAAATATCATGAATATAGATTATAGGTTTTGTTTGATCTTGTTAATCATCTTAATTTATTGTAAAAGAGTTATTTTTTTGTGTATTTATATTTTTAACCTTTATTGTTTAGTCCATTTTGGGTAATATACTTTTGGCATGGCTCATCATTTATACATCCAGCCATAGTGTTTTTGTGCTATGGTCATTTTTGTATTATTGTCTTTCATTTTTGCTTATGGGAACTACTTATCTTTAGAGTGTTGATATGCCATTTTGTTATTCTTTATTCTATTAGTTTCTGTTTTTATAGGAATTTAAAAATTATAACACACTGTTGACTGCTGTTACCCAAATTTTGAAATTTTTACTTCATATGTCTTGTTTGGTTTGCACACATATAATGAAATTCTGTGTGACCATGACTATAAGTGAGAGGTTTAGCTAGCTATAAAACCAAGTTTAATCCACCATTTTCTACTTTGGAAATGCCTGTACCAATTTAGGGAAATGACAGTTTTTTCCCATTTCTTTGATGTATTTGAGCTTTGAATTTGCCATTTGATAAAAGACTTCCTGTTTCTAATTTTCCTTGGGGTCTATAATTTTTGTTATTTTACTTTCTTCTAAATACAGGCTTTGGCTAAATAAATCTATAAATTGGAGATGGAAGATCAGAAGAAATTTTTCAATTCTAAATACTATGCCTATCAAGTTGATGCAAAAATACTGTGTGTTAGAAAGTTTTTGGTATAGCTTGCATTATACGATGTACAGCATTCACAATTTCACCTAAAATGGCCAGCTGAGCTGAAAAAGACTTATTTTCTATGCATTCATCATATGATACTAAGATACATTCTGATAATGACTGTCGAATCTCAATTTTGAATTAAGCTAGAAAGAACGTCAATCTTTGTGCATTGGAAAGCTACTTTTGTCTTCTATATCAAATGTAAACTCTTACATATTTTGCAAACATCTAATTGAAAGTTTGACTGCAATTTTTGATAAAAAGAGAGCTTAATGTAATTCTCTAAATAGTTCTTTAGATTATATCCTTCAGTTGAATTGTCAGTCAGTTATAAATATTCCAATATTTTTTCAATTTTGTCTTATAAACATCTTTAGGCCTTCAAACTTTAAAACTGTCAATTTAATCTTGATCTGAGATTTTGTACTTAATAAATAACCTTACTCAGAAAGATAATTTTATACAAATATGCTGATATGGGTCAAGAATCTTATGTAGTATCTTATGAAGGAAAGATGTTGTTCATACTTAATTTAACCTAAAATTATGTGTAAACTAGACATTTTTAGTCAATACTTAAATTTTGATTTATGGTGAAAAATGCAGTGTACTGCAAACAAGAAGTAGGTGTCTGAAATATCTGAACACAACTTATCATTGTCAATCTGATGACCAAATATAAAGTTATTCTGTTCTGCAGTACCTGAGAAAAGCATGAAAAAAACCTCTTACATGAACAGATAGATTGACAAAGTGATTGTAATGTTGCCTGTACTCTTACATTGCTGCTATACAACCGTTAGAATATTGGTTTTCTGCCCAAAATGAATTGACCATTCTATTCGTTTAATCAATAAAGTAGCTAGTATAAAACTCAAAATGAACAAAAATTATATCAGCAAAAAAATATGAAGATCCAAGTGGAACACAAGAAGCAATAAGATCATAAAACCTGACAGAATAATACATAAGACAAAAGCATTATGTAAAATATCTATTACTTCTTAATTTAAAAAAATCTGAAATATTTTAAGCCTGCTTTCATTAAGTGCTTGCTTTTTGTAAGTATTATGTATACCATTGAAAAACTTTATTTCATTCTTATGTAATTAAATTTATAACCAAATACCTACAGAATAGATTAAAATGACCTACATTTTTCTTATTTGCTTGTGCACATTTACTTGAACCATTAGAGTATTCATCTAGACTTGCTATCAAAAAACTAAATGAAGCAGCAGTACCTAAAAATAGATAAAAAAAAAAACATAATTGTAATGACATAAATATAGTACAGTTTACCAAAAATACCAAAATATACACTAATGTGGATCAAGGATTTTAAAAAAGGGAGGACCAGAGACCCCCAAAATAGACAAAATTTGTCGCTGAAATGGTAAAAAGTCTGGATTAAGCATAAATAAAGCTCCAACAGGGGGTTGGACACGACCAGGGCAACTCCCTAAATCAGCCTCTGATACATACAAATCAACAAACAAAGCATCTATATCACTTTTCAGTTAAAAATAAATTATGGTATAGCTTTCATATCCCAGGTATATTTAATTTATATGATAATTAACTTTTTAAACTAGAATTTTCCAATCTCTCATGATACCATTGATATTTGATGGTAAAAATATCTTCATACCACACACTCCATTTATAATTATAATCTTAAGGAACTGCCTAAATTGTTCACCATTTGATCAGTCTGAAGAAACAAATTCAAACTACCTTGAAATAAGTTTTAGCCCACTAGTTTTATGAAAGAGAAGTTATCTTTCACTTGAGTTACTGTAACAAGAAGTTGCAAAGTATGCCACTACTAGTTTTTCAGACTTTGTACTTTTTAATGAAAACAGCCTCTAAGAAAGATGTGATTACAATGTCAATGTGACATTACAATTTACCTTTCTTGGCACCATGTTTCTCAACTAATTGATACATTTCTGCTTGTGTATGTTGAAAGATGCCTGAAAATGTGATCTGTTGACCTTTAAATACTCTGTAAATAAAATAACTTATTCATTACATTGCTGACCAACTCTGATATTTTGCTTTATTTTGATAATTTCAAAATACCTATATATACTGGTATGGACAACCAATTTACTCTTAAACAGCATACTAATTTCAGAGAAAAAAAAATAGAATACAGGTATAATCAAAGATATTGAAGTATATAGTGTTTTCTAAAATGACATTTAAATTTAAATCAGGCATTAAAAGAAATATGACATAGAATTAAATGTTGGTTGTTATGACCTTAATTTGATGCAAATTTAGCAATATCAACAAACATGCTCATCTATATACAAGTTTGTAAAATCTAAATATGTCATTAAGTGACCTAGTTTTGATAGCTGCCATTAACCTCATTTAGCCATATCACCATCTTAATTTCATTACTGTAGATTACTTACTCTCTAATTATCTATTGTCCAACAGGTAAACAATAACTAAACATCATACCATTATATGATCCCAAAAATATTTTGCGATTGTATAAAAACAAATCATGATTTTATGGATGTTCTTCAACTGAGAATGAAATTTTGATGCTAACACAGTAACACTTTTGGGAGCAATCTAAAATTGTCTTCCCTGTTTACTTAATTTTATAATTGTTCTATCCTTATAATAAGGCAAGGAAATATGTACAATCCAATTGTATCCTTACTTTGTAGTCTTAGCAGACAATGCAAGAAATCCTTTTTCAGCAAGCTTTGTTTCATCACAGATATCATCTGGTGGCTGGTTATCATCACTAGAAGCTTTGTTAGATGATGTCCCTCCTTTACTTGTTCCTTTACCTGTTGGTGCCTAAAATAATCTTAAATATTAACATAAACTGTTATCACAGAGATGTGTCTTGCCTTTTTGTAATTTTGATTTATATGCAAATGTTGAAATCCAAATAGCAATACTATAACATCTTACACAAGTTATGCAAATATTCAAAGTCAATGAACCATGACTGAGTTATATGGATAAACAATCTCCATATAAATGAAATGTGCCAATGCTAATACAACTGCATACCAAATACCATTGACTTATTATAAGTCATTCCCAAATCTAAATACAAACATTAACTTGTAACTATGTAAAAGTTTCAACGTCAATGAACCATGAAGAGGGGGTGAAGCTATATAATCTCCATGGAAACAATACTTGCAAATGCCAATAAATTTGCATACAAAATATCATTGACTTAACATAAGCAGTTCATCTTAAACTGATCTAATCCCAAACTAATACATGTATACTAAGATAAGTTTTAAAGTCATTAGACTGTGACCGAGGGGCAAGGCCAAATATTCTCCATGGAAATGACATGTGCCAAAGCTTATACAACTGAATACCAATTAACATTGGCCTACCACTAATGGTTCCCCTTGAACTGACCTAATCACAAACTAATACATGATAACTTAGAAAAATTTTCAAAGTCAATAGACCATGACTAAGGGGGCAGAGCTAAATTATATCCATGGTAATGAGATACTGGTGTGCCAATGATTATACAATTGCATACCAAACATCATTGACCTACCACTTGTGGTTTCCCATAAACTGACCTAATCACAAACTAATACATATAAAATAAGCAAAAGTTTCGAAGTCAATAGACCATGACTGAGGGGGCAGGGCCAAATAATCTTCATGGAAATGAGATGTGCCAATGCTTATACAACTGCATACCAAATATGATTGACCTACCACATGCTGTTCACCATAAACTAGACCTAATCACAAACTAATACATTGTTGACGCCGTCGCTGCCATTGCCGCCGGAAACAGCATACCTATGTCTCGCTTTTTGACTCCGTCAAGGCGAGACAAAAAATGTGCATGTACATATTATCTTGCTAAGTAACATACCTTTATTTGGTATCTAAAGTATCAGAAAAGAGGAAGTAGGTGTCTGACAGATCTAAAAAGCACTTCCATGTACAATTAAGTCATCACTGCTAAACTGAAGACAAAGTAGGAAGTCAATATGGCAAAATATTGAAAAGTGCAAACAGAAAGTAGGTGTCTGAATACAACTCATCACTGTCAAGTTGATGACCAAATATAAAGTTATATACCTGAGTAAAGGGTAAAAAAACCTATATTTTGAGCATGAACAGACAGAGGGACAAAGTGAATGTTATTATAAATGTAGCCTGCACTTTAAGATTGTGGGCAAACACCTATTAGAATATTGGTTTTCTTATTTGTTTAAATAATAATACTTACATTTATATTTTTTTGATAAACTATATTTCATATTAATCATGTCTCCACTGTTACAATAAATACTTTTTACTGAACTGAAAGACTGACTTACAGAGCTCTACAGTAGTGTTTTTTCTTCATTGCTTCTACCACAGTGAGCAATTATTACAATAAACATAAGAAACATCTAATAATTGAAGATTTTTTTATCTAGAAAATACTTATTAACTCACTTTATACTTAAAGTCTCCTTTTGAATCCTTGTAATGCACAATGTAAGCTGGGATGATATGATGGCAGTTGAAAACAACCAATTCTTTCTTATCTGGTGACATATGGGAGTCATATCCTTTTTTCATTTCTGCTCCATGGATCAGATTTGTACAATGGAACACTTTCCCTGGCAGAACTTGACAAAGAAGGAGCTGACTAGCTCCTGATATATATCCCATGGAGTATGAGGGGTATTCACTGAAGTAAACACCTTTACCATACCAGCCAGTATCTGTACGATGTGTAAATCCTTTTTCACCTACAAAAAACATTTCCCAAACTCAGTCAGAAGAAGACAGAGATGATTCTAGTAAACTGATATAAGGTAAAACAAAATTTTTCTTGAAAAAAAAAAACAATTGACAGACATTTTAAAAATAACTGATAATGTCACATTTTTAACTACTTTCTTAAATAATGAAGCATTTAAGCAAGACAAAAAATACAACATCTACTGTGTATTTTTACTTGAATTGTAATAACCTATGTAGGAGGGTAGTAGCGATAATTGATTTTAGATTTTTTTGTTAAAATATTAATTTCTGTTAAAGTTCTGAAACAGTTTCCAAGAATGTACCCATTGCATCCATTATTGAGTTGTTTTTTGTTTTGCAGTAATGAGAATGATGTTATATTTAATATTGTCACCAGAATCTCATCCATGTGTTTGATTTTATTGTTATCCCATTGTTTTCATCTTGAATTATTGCCAATTGTCATATCAAATGTTCAAAAAATGCCCTTTTGGACTATTATTTGGAACAAATATTCTTTTTCTTCCTTCTTTCAGTTTTCAAGCTAAAATTAGCTAAAAACTAAAGGCACATGGTTTTTCAGTTGAAAAGTAAAGTAATACTTAGTCGCCCAACCAAACAAGTAACGGTCTGAGATCCATTCTATATTTAAAATCAGACAAAATCACCATTTTTTCCTTTGAAATTATAATCTGGCTTATGAGTTTATAATTCTATGGTTTTTCCTTCAAATCTTTGCTTACAACTATTCATGAGATTTATCTAAACATCAAGATAGTTTGAAATTAATGAATTTATAAGAATATTGTGTCAAACTTATAATAAAGATATTACCTGGTACTTTAAAATTATTTTCAACAATAGGTTTGATATTTTTCTGTTCAGTTCCATGAAATGCCAGCACTGGAAAAGATAACTCTTCTCCTCTTTGTTTCTTCAAATCATCCATTGATTCACTGAAATTGTAGGGAAAATGAGTTTCCAAATATATTTTTTCTTTCAAAGAACATGTATATTGGTAATTGTGAATTAAGAAATTACTGGGGGAAAAAAGAAAGAAAATTTGTACTGAATGGAAACTGTGTGGGCCAAAATATTATCTTAGTGATCAAATAATTTGACATAGTTTGTCAAAAACAGTTATCTCGTAAAAAGGTAAAATGGGTAAAAATTGTTATTTAGCCCAAAAATAACTCCGGAAAAATTCTATTGACGATCTTATTCAGATTTTAATTTTCTTAAACATACTTTTCATTTGAATTTTATTCATCTAGGGCATGCTTTGTTTTTAAAACTTTTTCAGATACACAGGTTTGTCTGTTACTAAACTCAGAGTAAATTTTCAGGTAAAAGCACAGCCATTTCAGCCATCAAAAGTCAGTAGAAATACCCTGCAGAAAAAATTGCAATGGGATATCCTTTTTAGGCATAGATGCATATTTCCTGACATATCATAGTTAAAGTCTCATAATACTGAACATCCAATTCAGATTTTTGCTATAAAGGAAATGGTGCTCCCTTTCATTATTCCAAATAACAATATAAGTTTGAAGTAAACTGAACTAGGCATACCAAAGTAAGTCACTAAGTGGCCTACACATCTAACAAAAATCACATTCAATCAATGTAGAAGCACATTACCATGATGATGAAAGACTGCAGAAAAAAACACAACACAATAAATTTTTATGTGACCTATAATTTATGACCATCTTTGCTAGAAAGGCATCCTTCCACCATGTAAAGCAATGGTTCTATAAAGTCAAATCAATATCAGAAACTAGACACATGCAAAATTTGACATATCTTCTTTACTGAAATCAGAGTGATCTTAATTTGGTATAAAGATGAAACCAAGAAAAAAGACAAATGAAGAGTGAAATAGAAAGATAAGACAAACAATCATTATACAGAAAGTCCTGCATCCATTAGACATTTTATTGGATCCTCAAGAGATCTTTACAATCCTGCATCCATTAGACATTTTATTGGATCCTCAAGAGATCTTCACAATCCTGCATCCATTAGACATTATATTGGATCCTTAAGAGATCTTCACAAATAAAATGTAATACCAGACCGTCTCCAAGTGACACCTGGACTTAAAAGTATCATAACTGCATGAGCATTGCTTGTGAATGTCCATGAAAGCATGTGTTTTGAGGTTACACTAATAGTCCTCCTTAACTTTGTTAAGATCAACTGTTACATTAAATGTCATGTGCAGTAATCCAAAAGATACATTGATTGATTGATTGGTGTTTAACTCTACTTTGTTTACAAATTTTTGAATTATTTTAAATACTAAGGCTTTTCTACCTCAGGCATGGATTACCTTAGCTGTATTTGGCAAAACTTTTAGGAATTTTGGTCCTCAATGCTCTTCAACTTTGTACTTTATTTGGCCTTTTTTACTCTTTTTGATTCGAGCGTCTCTGATGAGTCTTTTGTAGACGAAAAGCGCATCTGGCGTATATACTAAATTTAGTCCTGGTATCTATGATGAGTTTTTTTTAAACACTGTTGGGCTATTTTGAGGAAGTCATTTTTTATTGGTGGAAAAAGCAGGAGGTCCCAGAGAGAACCACTGCCCTTCGGTTTAAAAGATACATATCTTATTTAAATGTATTCAGGTGGAATGACACTGACTTACTGGAACTGTTTAACAAGTGGTGGATTGACAGCATACTGTACTTTAGTAACTGTGTAACTGAAAGTGTCAAACACATATTAGTTATAATGATAAATAACACAGTAAAATCACATTTCTGTAGTTATCACTTCAACAGTAGAATAAAATATTATTAAACAAATTGAGAAAACAGAATTTTTAAGCTGACCTGCTTTATTATTTTCCAAACGAAATTACTACATTGCATTTTTTTCTGGTTTATTTATAGCTTTACATAAATTATTTTGGTATGTAAATAATATCTATATACCTCAAGATTCTGTTTGTGAGGAACCATATAGTAAAGATAATTTTACACACAAGTTTGATTTTAAAATGGTTAATAACAGATAATTATGCATTCTTAATTCAGATTTTGGAGAAAGAAGAAAATGTGACATAACTTTAGCTGTGTCCAAAAAAATGGACAACTGGTATTTTCTCTTAAACTGTTGACAATAACAGCAAACTCTGTTATGATTTTATCCACCAATGTTTTTTTTACCTTAATTGATTTAAGGAATCATGACTGTAATATTTTTTGTGTCTATGAAGAAATAACATAAAAAATCTGGTGCACACTAAATAACTCCCCTAGCATATTATTTTAAAGTGTGCACCACATTTTTTATGTTATTTCGAATAGACAATTTTAGTTTCTTGTGTACAATTTGGAAATTAGTATGGCGTTCATTATCACTGAACTAGTATATATTGTTTAGGGGCCAGCTGAAGGACGCCTCCGGGTGCGGGAATTTCTCGCTACATTGAAGACCTGTTGGTGACCTTCTGCTGTTGTTTTTTTCTATGGTCGGGGTTGTTGTCTCTTTGGCACATTCCCCATTTCCATTCTCAATTTTATTAGATATAATATTACAGTTATTTCTTATAATTTAATTCTAAATTCCATTTTAAACCAGAGTAAACCATGAAAAAACGTCGATGACGTCACGATCACATGATTAGAAATGTCTATGACCTGATAAACAAAACAACGTCAGCCAATCAGAAGACTTGTTACATCCAAAATTAAATTATTCTGCTATAGTGAGTAACTAATTAGAATGCTTATTTTTGCATTGTATTTATATATAATATTTTATAACTGCTTTCAATTAAAAAAACAAGAAAATACAGAAGTTTCTTGTGAGATGGTGTATGATGTATCCTGTTAGTCATTTTTTAACATATATATATCATTACTTATTTCCACTGCCACTGATCAGCCTATAAAACTGTGACTCTGCTAGTCTGAAGTGGGTTTGTGCAGCTGATCCTTCTTTATATGATCTCTCGGGAAACAAATCAAAGTACACAACCTTGTTTCCTTCCATTGCTTCTTTTTCTCCCTCCATCAATAAAGCACCCCCTGCAACCTATTAAATCAAAAACATGATATAAGGGACTAAAACTGATAACCTATCATTTTACCATACTCCTTTTCTCAACACTGCACAATTGTAAATTCTGAACTTATTGCATATATAATATGTTTGCAAACTAAAATGACAATGTAAATTGTTCACTTCAGTTTCACTCTTATTTACATGCTAATCTCAAAAGTTTTATGTTTTCCCTTAAATTTTGTTGTGTCTGTAGGAAATTTTTTGGTTAAATTGTAAATTTTAATACACCAAAAATACTGTTAATAAAGTTTTAGTGCTACTTTTACAGTCATTGTAATAATACCAATTGTTTTGTTCTAAACCAAAGTCTTGTGAGCACTATAGAGTTAAGTTTTGCTTTCATTTTTCCTTGAGTACATGTACATTTGTACTTTAAAAGGAACATATTTTTTGGCATTGCTTTAACCTAAGAAACATATATATTTTAAATAATTTAAGCAATGTTTTGAAATGAGTTATCTTCCTTTGAACATGCACCATCTTATGCAACTTGTATATTTTTGTTATTAAAATAGTTTTCTAGACATGTATGGCAACATATTTACATTAATTTGTAAATTGCATTGGCGGATCCAGGAGAGGGGGGGGGGGGGGGGGGGTTTCGACGGGTTGGAACCCCCCAGGGGCGGATCCAGCCGTTTTAAAAAGAGGGGGTTCCCAACCCAGAGTAAAGGGGGGGTTCCAGCTATATGCTCCCATTCAAATGCATTGATCGGCCAAAAAAAAGGGGGGTTCCCCCTCTGGATCCGCGCCTGCCCCCCCTTTTCTTTGAACGATTAATGCATTTGAATGAGAGCATATAGTTGGAACCCCCCCCTATACTCTGGATTGGGAACCCCCCTTTTTAAAATGGCTGGATCCGCCCCTAAATTGAATGTCTTTTTGGCATCAAATTGGTGAATAAATACACTCACTTAACTAATTTTTTTGGGCCATTAACAAACTGATATTTTTCAGTTTCTGGTTGTCCGTAGATATTTTGGTCGCAATTGGCGACAAGTTGTGTCTGACTGAGAAAAGTCACTTATAACCAACATGAATGGATGCTGGAAACTGTTTTATTTTCTTCATTATGTTAGGCCACACCAATTTGATTCCTTGTTCGACGGACCCGCCCGCACCTATTTTTTTTCAAAACAGAATTTTAATTTTTTTTTTATATTCCCGCTTCCCGCATCCGGAAATGTAATCATGTCCATTTCCCGCACTATTTTTTTGTGTAAATATTATAAAAAGATATCAACATTTGTTTTTAAAATCACAGTCTAACCTGTATAATTATAACGATTTTAAACATAAAAGCGCCCCACCACAAAGTGTAAATATCTGTGAGAATATTTGTTTCAGTATGAAACCTATTTATTCAATGTGAGAGTGCTCCGAAATAAATTTATAAAAGCGGGAATACCTGTAAAGAACAAAAAATTGGTTTCTTTCCCCCTTACTTATATTCCCTATAAAAAGATGTTCGTTGTTAGAATAAAGTATAAAAAACTTCTGAAGGATTTGCCTTCAACTGCAATTATATTGTATGCTGGCGAAACAAAACTATCCATAGCCGCAGCATGTGTATGCACCTGTCCTGATTGATTCAGGGGCCTGTCGTTCATCAGTTATCGTTTGTTGATGTTGTTCATTGGTATTTTCCCATTTGGATATATAAATTAGATCGTTGGTTTTCCTGTTTGAATTGTGTACGCTAATAATTTTGGGGTCTTTATAGCTTGCTGTTTGGTCTATCAAAGCCCTGTGTAAAAGGCCGTACTTTGACCTGTGTTTGTTATTATCAGGTCGAGAACAACCCTCCCTCAGACAAGGGGTCATTTTACTGATGTAGAGAAGAAAATATAGAAATACCAAGGATTTGTATAGTTCTTCTATACAAAACCTTTGTAAACTTAGAATTTTGTACTCAAAAAGAGGATAGTTACATCATATTTTAAACAACTTTTTCTAAAAGAGGGGTCCACTTACATGACTTATTTTGAATAATATTAAACTGTTAAAGTAAATCTGAGACTACTGTTATAGTAGTCTCAGAGTAAATGTGTTAATTTAACATGGATAAAGTCCAGGAATATTACAAAATTCTTGGACATGTTTTGACCATTTAATACCAGATAGATATATAGTTATTTGAGAAAATATAAGCCCTTTTGTTCAAACAAATATATTATAACTTATATTGATCCCTCATAAAACATGTAAAAGGGATATTTATAACATTAAGGGGTTGCCCCCAAACTGATTATGACTTGGATGTAGAATTGTCTCATTGTCAGTAACACATACATAGACCAGATTTAATTATTTCTTGGTGAACAGGGAAAAAAATACTTCAGAAATTAAAGAAATGTCAAAGTACAAGTGATAAATCAAGTTTTAATATTGTCAAAACCTACTATTTTATGTTTACAAAAAAAATTATAATCGTTCACCTTTACTTTTCAAGCTTCACCTCAAAAATTTGCAAATTAAATATTTTTTTATTAAAATTTTCAAATCGCTCGCTCGCCCCAAATTTTTGAGTCCAAAAATCCGTAGAACAAGAAATTAAATTGGTGTGGCCTTAGAAGGAGTTTTAAGCAATTTTGAACATGACAAAGGCAATATTAGGTTCAACATTGGTAATTGTTATAGGAAAACATTAATAGTATACAAGAATGTGTCAGAAGTCCACTATCATTTTCTAGGTTCAATGAACCATGACATTGGGGTCAAATCTCTAATGTGGCATTAAAATTAGAAAGATTATACCATAGAGAACATGTGTACTACTACTAAGTTTCAAGTTGATTGGACTTCAACTTCATCAAAAAACCTACCTTGATCAAAAACTATAACCTGAAGCAGGACAAACAAATGGATGGACATAAAAACATAATGACCCAAGGTGGGGCAAAACAAAAAGGGAAATGTGTTATTATCAAAATGAACACTGAAAACTTTGATAAAAATTATCCAGGTCTGAGGCACAAACTCCAGCTGAAAATGTTCAAATCTACCGTAGTGACTTGACAACTCAGTTACATGTACTATACAGTGTATACACCAGAAGTGACTGTGTAAACTGAGTGTTGCTTATTATGTCATTTGTTTAATATTAAGTCCTTTAAACTATATACATTTGTAAATTTTAAAGCAGTGTAATGAAAACTAATTTTTTTTATCTTTGGAGAAAAATTAATGAAGGAAACTAGTAGCAGCTAATTATCTCCCCTACATTTCATAAAATAGTATCTACAAACTATATACTTAAATATTTGACATTGGAAATGACAATATGTTAACTGTTTGCTTTTCATTTCCCTTATTTTTTGAAAAGTACAGAGAAACATATGTCTTGGAATTCAGTTTAAAAAACACTGTCTTATAATAAATTCATTTTAATAAAATTTCCCCAAAAAAAGATTTTTAACAGGATTATTTGGAATTACCTTTTTGTGGCAAAGCATCAATATTTGTAAACTTTTAATATCAAAACAGCATGAAGCTTATTTTTCAGTGAAAGTCAGGTTGATGTAAAATTTTCGCTTTATACCTCCTTCTGTAACCTATTTAATTCTTCATCTTTCTTCTTTACTTCATTTTTTGTTGCTTGTAATTCTTCCTCTAGCTGTTTCTTTGCTGCCATGGCCTTCTTAATCAGTTCTTTTCTTTCTTCCTCTGACATCTGTGAATAGTTTTTCACAAGGGAAACCCCTCTCTTTAAGATGTCAACATCCTTCACTTTTTTCTTTGGTGATTTCTAAAAAGAATAAAATCAACAAATATTGGTCCAAATGTCTATTAATGCACATGTCTATTGGTCCAAAGGTTCTGTTGTCCAATGTTAAATTTCTTCTATGTTTTAATATTTGCAACTTAGTATTTGAAAAAATGCATTAATACCTAAAATACTTCTGACATTTATTTTGAGATAAATGTTATAGAAATCTGATAAAACTGTTAATGCAGATCGAAGCACATATAATATACATGTTCATGTATCATTGTAATCAAATTATGTTAACTTCCAAAAGGCTATCATTGATTAGCCCTGTTTTTAAATCTTAGAGATATTGGGGATGTATCATGTAAACAATTGATATAAATATTATTTCATTGAAGTCTGAGGCGCTAACAATGTCAGACAAATGGATATAGATACATTGTAGATCAACATCAACATTTCATTTTCATATGGATCAACTTAATGCATTTCCTAAATATTCCTTTCAAAGTTTACTGCTGAAAAATATGGATATCTGACTGTTCTACTATTAATATATATTTACTCGATAACTTTTATTACAAAAAGAGAATAACCTTATGTAATAACAAAACAGTTAAATTAATTTAGAATGGAATAGACCTTTAAAAAATATAAATCACTCTATTTGGGAATCTGCCTCACTTGAACTATTGATGTTGTGATACAAAAATCAATTTTTCTTTGAGCTTCAAAATTTACAATTGTGACATCAAAATTTTATAGGAACTTTTGTAAAATCAAGTAATGGCAAAAAAATAGCTATAAAAGTGTTTTTACCTTGATAACCAAATTTTACTTGGGGAACCATTTTAACTGAATCTTTAACAGTTTTAATTTACTGTTGAAATAGCAACACAAAAAAGCTGTAACAGTTGTTTAGAAGCAATCTATATCCATTAAAGGTAGTATAATACTGGACAAGGTTGTAGCTATACATGTATTGAAGGCCAACAACAACAGCTTTATAAAAATAGGAGTTGCTGTATGGATGTCATGGATGTAAGCAATTATCATGATTATAGGCAACAAATGTCCTTCAAAAATGAAAAAAAAAGAAACATACCATATAGTTGGCTATTTTAAAAGGCCTTGACATAAAAAATATGAAACAATTTAAATGAGATTTAACTAATAGCCTAATTTAAAACAAAACAATAATGAAAAACAGACATGAATCAATGACAACCATGTAAGTTAACTACATTAACTACAGACCCATTGGTGGTCTTTGGCTGGTATCTGTCCTTTGGTCAAGTTGTTATCTCTTTGACATATTCCCCATTTCCATTCTCAATTTTATCTTGTAGCCTGCTTGTTTTGGAAAGATGTATGTAAAAGTGAATGTGACCCAGCAAAAATATTTTCCTATGTAATTAAAGATAATTTTTTTTTAATAGTGATTTCAATCCTAACCAAAAACATGAATGATAGCATAGGCGGATCAAGGGGAGGCCCTGGCCCCCCCTTTCGTGGGGAAAATTTGGTTGATTATATAGGGAATCATTGAAGCATGACTGAAGCGGGCCCCCCTTAGGAAAAGTTCTGGATCCGCCACTGGATAGTACTTGTTTTCATATATCTAAATGGTAGTTTAACCTTTTTATCATCAGTATCATCATCTGACACTGGATCAGTGTCATTACCACTGTCTGTCATGTCTGTGGATGTCACTGCTGTTGGGTGAGAGAACTCAGCAAAATGTAACAGATTTTTTCTGTAACAATTGGCTCCATATTTGCAAACTGGAAGTGGAGTACTGTCAGCTAATGGTAAGGCATCTTTCTGTTTTGATGAGGATGATTTATTATCATCGTCTGCATGAGAAAATTCTTTGAAGTGCTGTGGATTTTTTCGGTAACATCTCGACCCATATGGACAGACTGGTAAAACAGTTGCTTTGGCTTTCTTTTTTGGACTTGGGCCATCCATATTTTCTTCAAAAGCATTCAGATTTAGACAGGGACTGAAGAAAACAAGCCAATAAAGAAACTTGCTGACTGCTGGGTTTGTACATGTATTTATTGTAAACAACGGGAAATTACTCTGTTATGAAATACTAATAATTTGAGTAGGTACGGACCAGACCTGAATATCCGTTTGCAGTAGATTTTTTTCAAGTATCTCTCTGCATTATATATATATAATTATTTTAGCGGCAATAAGTGAAATTAGGCATTAAGCTTAAATCCTAGGCAATAAGCTAACGCCTAGGCATTAAGTTATTGCCTGAAATTTTCAGGCATTAAGCTTATTTCCTGAAATTTGATGATGATTATTCATCATCCTATTGCCGAACATAATTTTAGGCAATAAGTAAACTCTGAAATTCATCCATATTTGGTGATTTATTCTTGATATATAAAAGTCGTTTCTTAATTATATTTCTAATATTACATGTATAAATATACATTCATTTGACAGATCTTCAAAAGTAAGTTTAATTAGTAATTTTAACAGTTAAAAAAAAAACAGAATTAACTCATATTTTTTTCATGTTTTTGTGGTATAACAAAATATTAAAAAGATTTAAAATAAAAAAAAAAAGAGATAGTATCCAATAAAAAAGGGGGCAATTCTATAGAATAATTATAATATGTATTTGAACATTTGTACACTTCACTAGTCGAGCTGTTTTGAACTGCTCAAAAGTAGACAAAATTAAGATATGATTTTTTGCTCACACCATTTTCCATTTTTTTTTATTGGATATATATATATATAAGTACATGTTCTTTGTTATTAAACAGTTCCACAACTTGTGATTACACAATGATTTCAACATAAATTCCTATCAAGTTTTCATATTTTTAAACTATTATATTGATGCGTTTTAATATAAATAACATATTTTATTAGTGATTTTATTTCCGGTCTCTTGTGAACAGTTGTCTCATTGGCAATCATTCCACATCTTTTTTTTCATATTTAGGATGAAACTGGGCCCTGAAGTTTTGCATCAGAAAAATCATACTTTCGAAGTAATAGAATAAAATATTTGAAGTACTCAGGATTCATATGAAAGATTTTTTTACAATACAATTCTAATATAAAACGTATTTATATTTTTTTACTTACATTTTTTTGTTTCAAAGAGTTTAAAAGTACAATTTATAATATCAAAATTATTTAATACCTTTAAATTTAAAAAAAAAAGTATTTTCTAAAATTGAATCGTTTTTTTTTTTAATTAAAGTTGTTGGTTAAATTTGATACAATATTTAAATTTTTTCATTGGATATTTTTTTTACGCCAATATTCTGGACAGCGGTTAAAACATCCTAGCTAAGATAATCCTCAAAGATAAAGCTCAGATAGCTTCGATGTGCATGCTGAGACATGTTGTAAGTCGGTCCTTACATTATCATAATTTCTGTCCTAAGAATGTAATCTTATAGGACCATTCTTTGAACAATTTCGATAAACCTAGTTCTCATAATGTTATTATTTAACAAAATATTTTTATTTAAATGAATAAATGTCTTTTATTTACTCTCATTTATATTTTAGCCATTAAGCTTAATGCCTGCACACATTTTTCAGGATTTAAGACTAATGCCTAACATCATTTAGGCATTAGACATACTGTCTAGGCGTTAGCTTATAGCCTAGGATTTAAGCTTAATGCCTAATTTCACTTATTGCCGCTAACATATATGCGTAAAAGAAGGTACAGGAACTCGGTCACAGTACTTACATCTTGCTATCTATCTCGTAAAAATAAAAATAGACCTTATCAATACAAGGACTTGACTTGGATTAGTAATACACTCATTAAAATTAAGATTAGTTTACGGTTGGTAAGTTCTTCAGCTGATAAAGTTGAAATTTCTGATAGGATTTTGAAGACACATTGGCGAATCCAGGGGGGTGGGGGGGGGGGGGAGTCCGGGGATTGGAAACCCACTATTTTTTTTTACAATCAATGCATTTGAATGGGAGCATATAGTTGGACCCCCCCATTTTACTCTGGGTTGGGACCCCCCTTTTTAAAATGGCTGGATCTGCCCCTGAGACACATGACAGGTTAACATTGGAATGAACAAAGGATAGCTACGTTTGAGAAGACTTCAAAGCACAGTTATCTATTTGAAAAATTAAGCCATGCAGCCGTCCAAGTGTACAGTAGCATTTTACCAAATAACCATTGAACTAATTTATATTAGTAATTTATTTTCATATTAGTATGCGAAAACAAGTACCAGCTCCTAATGTTTTGTGTATTTACACGAACTTTCCACATTATTATATACATATATGAATAATAAAATGTGCTCTTGTCTCTACAAGTGGTGTTTCCAATGAATGTATAACAGTTTCATTTGCTATTTGATTAATATTGTAAGAATTAACGAATGAGTAGATGATATCCTAGAGTAGCTGACTGGATTTAAACATCTGATGAATTACATTATTATGTTACTGACAAATAAGATCATGTTCCAAAGGTAAAAGCACTACAAATCTGCCGTATCTCAAGCACTTAAATAATGTAGTACCATAACCCAAATTCAAATGTGTTCGAATTATTTCTACCTGGTTGGCCATATCTTTCATGACTTTAACGATCTACAACCTAATATACATTCTTGATAGTTCTTGTAAAGTATTAGTATGATTAGGGAGTAGCAGAAGAACTGTATGAGGAATGAATGAAATAATCATTATAATGATTTGTTAAATTAATATCAGAAACAAATTTTAACTGGTTGGTGGTAGGACATAATGTTTTTATAAAGAAAAACTGTGTTGCCGTAATAAGGAAATGAAAAGTTTATCCGTATACGTAACAACGAATGTAATCTCTTGTATAGGATTTCCTGACTTTTCTTTAAAACTTCCATTGACAAAATACCTCCATCTTAGCCTAATTTTTCAATTATTTAAAGAGTCAATCTTTCTTCAAAACACCGCCTTTCGATTGAAAAAAAAAACATGTTACATAACACTATGAGTAAACATTTTAACAATTGTTCTCAATAAAAGAAAACTCCACATTTTCAGCAGTTTTTACGATGTATGGTACTAACTGTTTGTACTTATCCAAGCCATCCTTAGCCTCCTTTAAATATTATTAATTTACACTTAAAAATTATAGTTTTATAATCTGATTAACGCAACTGGCAGAATACATTTATTTTGTTCACTCTGTCGATGCACCAGGACTCACTCTGTATGAAGTTCGTGCTTCTCATTGTTTTCTGGCACCTTTGTTGGTTGTACCTGGATAAGTTTTGATTGACTGAGCAACTGCCTCGCACATGTTTAAAGGTCTTAATTAATACACAACTTTATAATTTTTAAATTATTTTTTTTAGATTGTACGAACGCGTTGATTTTTTTCTGTCATACATTTTGCATTTAACTTTGGTCGATCACACGAAGTCAAGTTGGAAACTCAAACGACGGAAACAGTCCAATTTTGGGATGCCTTAATTGTTAGTCTATGCATTTTTCAAATCTATGCAATTCATAGCCACAAAATAAAAATCACAGGTTTTGTTCGAGGTGTACAGATTGAGAATGTGAAAATATTCCAATACGAAATGTACAGACATGGATTTCCATAATTCAACATTCAGGAGAATTTACATCAGAAGAATGACCAACTTATAAAAAGTTTGTGAACTAACATTTGTTCAAAGTCATGATTAACAAGTTTTCTTGGTCACGATTTAGATAGATAATCAGCATTACAAAATTATTCATGCGACCGAAGTTGTAGAACTTGTTCGTATGGAAATCAATCCCATGTTTCTTTGTAGTTTGAATGGTATTTTGTTTACCTATGGTCATTCGAAATCGATGTTATTACCATTTGCACGGACCTTTCGTTTAAAATTTTCCTCGGAGTTCGGTATTTGTTTATTTTTTCTTTTCATAACAATAATTTTATTCAAGTTTCACATGTTACTGAGCGCGCGTACACATATAATGATTTAAACTAAATTGACCACTCTTACTTTTTGCTGGAATCTATTTATTAAGAATCTATTTATTATATAAGACCATAACTTTTATATATGGAAAAAGTAAAATCACAAAAATACTGAATTCCGAGGAAAATTCAAAACGGAAAGTCCCTAATCAAATGGCAAAATCAAATGATAAAAAACATCAAACGAACGGACAACAACTGTCATATTTTGAGTATGTTCAGTCCTTTTCAAATGTAGCAAATGGTGGATTGAACCTGGTTTTATAGTGCTAAACTTTCTCACTTGTACGATAGTAGTATCCATTTCCATTATATTGACAATGATGCGTGAACAAAATGTCACAAATAGGGGTACAAAAAACAACACAGACCCCAACAAAACAAGGGGTGATTTCATGTGCTTCAGATGGATATGCAGATCCTGCTCCACATGTGGCAACTGTCGCGTTGCTCATGAAACAGAACAGACGAGATATATTTTGATTTGCAATTTGACGACAAAAACACTCGCATGAAACACAAAAGAAAACAAGATCGCCGAAAGCTCTTTCATGTTACATTTTGTAGTAAGTTTGCTGAAACGTATTGATATTGATGATTAGTAAACGGATGTATATACAATTCATTACATATTAAGTTATAAATATCAAAAAGAAGATGTGGTATGTTTGCCAATGAGACAACTGTCCACAAGAGACCAAACTCACACAGACATTTACAACTATAGGTCACAGTACGGCCTTCAACAATGTTTTGTTGCTTTGAGAATAGTTCACTATGTTTCAAATATCATAGTTTAGTAACATTGGTATGTTTGTAAATCTAACATTTTCCCATGGGCACCTATTGCGCTCCTTCCTTTAATAGCAGACTTGTTCTTGTACTGTTATGAATTCCAGTTTATGGCAAAACTCAGTAAGAACCCTTCTAAATGGCATTTAATTGATAAATCCAGCAACGCTTATCTTGATATTCACTGCCGAAATTTAACCAAAAGAACTTATTACATCTATATATTAAACAACATGTCAAAAATAATTCTGCTTATAGTAACAAAAAGAGGTGGAAGAGACCAACAGACATTTAAATCTCGTAAGTCGAGAGAAACTAGTTTCGATTTTGTGGGAAAAAACATTATGTGATACAAAATTTTCCCTTTCCTCTTGATACAGTGACAATAAATTTTGAGTTGCAATACTGTCTTGATTCTTAAGCAGTCTCCAGAGTTTAAATAGCTCACCAATTCGGACATGCCACACCTGCCCCAGGAAATTGATTCATTTGTCCGGATTAGGATACATTGTTTTTCCGACTTTCTCCTCCTACAGTTCTTGAGATACATCTTCAGTATTTTGAAGGATGTTCATACACATAACCGAGATGTGCATGACTGCATGACTTTGATGGCTTTTAAATATTTTGAAAATGACAGGAAGTTGGACTTTTTGTACTAGCTGCATAAAGAGATCATTGTTTGTCTCCTCCTACAGTTACATCATCATGTATACAAAGTGTTAAATTTATAATTTCCTAGCTATGGTCAGAGGGGCATTATTTGTGTATTACAAACAGCGTAATAATTTTATGTTGTGTGCAAAGGTCACTGCTTGTCAAATCAAAACTATAGTCATGCATATGACAGAGCAGAAAGAGGGGATAGTCAATATATAGTTATTTAATAAATTAATACGATATAACGGCAATATTAATTAATTCTGTCACTGAAATATATTTCGAAAGGACATCAGCTGAGATCTGCCTCATATAAACAGAAGAAGACAGACAGTCACATTAGAAAAGACAAAGTATACAAGAGACAAGAGCAATAGTCAACAGAAATATACACAAAAAATAAGATTAATTGAACACACCGAGTAAAACACGAAGATGAATTTAGATTAAACACGAAGGGTTTCTTGTTCCTGTGTCAATAGTCACATATGTCGTGTTGCTGATACCAAGTGCAAATTCTGTCCCCAGTTATGTTTAGCTATAAGTCACATTACATGACGAAATAAACGAGGAATGCAATACGGAATTGTCCTTAAGTAGACAAATATCTCATTCGCATATTCAAAGAATTGACGATAGTTCGAAAGTTTTGTTTGTCTGTGCTAGTATAGTAGAAAAACTGTGCAAATCCACAAAGAATTCATGGTTTCAATGAACATTACATTGAAAAGCAAATCCGAGAACTTAACTCGTTTGGATTGGATACCTTAATAGCTTCGTAGATTACAGTACAAATAACGTTACATTGCCGGCTCACCTGCATGTTCTACAAAGGAATTGTCCAATTGATTGACACAGATTCTGTCCAAAGTTAAAGAGGGTCTTCAGAAATACTGTGAAACTATTATCTTCAACGTTTGCAGTCCTTATACAACATCCTTTGCTTTTGAATATTCGGTTTGAACCTTCCTGATGAAGGTAAATCAAGAAAAGCGACTCGGGCCCAAGAAATTTATAACTTGCTGTTTTCATTTTTTACAACACTGAGTCGATACCTTTGCTGGTGGACTAATAGTCCCCATCATTTCAGTAGTCAATACTTCGACACTGACACGATTAATAACAAATTATTTAAAATTGCACGTCTATAAATTTGAAATTATACAGAAACTAAGGTTTGATTTCCCTCATGCAAAGTTGACCTTTGATGGATTTGGCTGTTTTTTTTTGTTTCAAATTTTCGACTTTGAGCGTTCCTTATGAAGGTAGATCAAGAAAAGCGCTTTGGACGCATGAAATGTATAACGTGTTGTTTTCATTTTTTACGCGCGTAGTGTTATTAACCATATATGGATTCTAAAAAAACTTCTGTATAATACTAAATCTTGATCTGTCTTTGTAAGTTAACTATCAAAACTTTTGATTTTACAATCCTGTATACCAGTATAACCCATTGAAATTTTTAAAAAATCGTCTAAAAGATAAAAATCCATAATGCTTTTCGGTATAAAATTGGTAGCATACGCTATCCATTTATTACTTTGTGATACAACACGACATATATTGTTACAAATGATCAGTATGCTTGAGTTTCGTATTTACAACATATTTGTTGAATTAGGAGGTAGACCTTTTCAACAAATTGTCGGCATCCCTATGGGAACGAATTGTGCGCTTGGCCTTGCCGACTTCTTCTTATTTTCATAGAGTCGGAGTTCTTTCAGACACTTGTGAAAAACAAGAAGATCAAAGAAGCCAGCTAGATCATTTAATTTCACATTCAGATATATTGATTATGTTCTTTCCACTAACAATCCAACTTTCTGAATGGGTTTTATTAATATATCCTCCAGACCTAGAAATTAAACAAATAACAGAGACGGCTTTCTCTGTCCTATGTTTAGACTAATATCTCGAATTTGACATATGCGGTCATCTCAATACCAAAATCTATGACAAACGAGACAATTTTAATTTGAAAAGATCACTTTCCCCTATCTTAGTAGAAATATACTAACTTAACCTGCATATGGTATATACATTTCGAATCTCATTCAGTATTCAAGAGCTTGAAGCTGGTACTCAGACCTTATAAAACGTCACTAGTGTCTGTGCAGAAAGTTGATGAGCTAGGGCTATGTCAAACAACGTCTCGTCCTTTTATCGAAAGTTCATCTGATTATACCAAGACCTTGTTGATAAATGTTCTGTATCAACTTCACAAATAATACAAGATGGTTTTTGAGTATAAATACTAGGTATTGACGTTGTTGATCATCTTAACAACGTGTTATAAAGTCCTTTTAATTTGTCTTTGTAAATTTTTAACTTTTCCTGGTTAGCCCCCTTTTTGGTGACATCTTTTTGACATTGCTCGGTACTTATGCATATTGCGAATGTGTGGTCATTTTTTGTATTCTTGTCTTTCATTTTTGCTTATGTTCTATGTGTCTTTGTTGGTATATTTTTTTGTACAGTGATTAAGATTATAACTTTGACTGCTATGCCCCTTTTTTTATATACATTTTTTACCTATTATGTCTAAATGGTTTGTTCACACATTTTTAATATAAATATATCAATATAATATAATTTTATGCGACCGTCATACAAGTGAGAGATTTAGCTAGCTATAAACCAGGTTTAATCCACCATTTTCTGCGTGAGGAAATTTTTGTACCAAGTCACATTACTACTCTAACTATATTGATGCTATAATAGTTAAATTGTTGAAGATTTAAACACTGAATTATCTTCTATTTGACCTTTGCTTAAACTATACAAAAACATGTTGTCTTTAAATATCTAAACCAAATTGTTTTTGTTTTCTTTTAATCTTTTCAGTTTTTTTAATAATGAAGTTTGTGACATCAAATTTTCGAATCAAATGAAAATGTTACCGAAATGAAAAGAAGCTGTGCAATGATAACCACCGAGAAAGGCATGACGTATTATATTCTGTAATCCAATCTGAAAATGTCAGGATAAATGGTCAACTGGGCCAAAAATAGATTTAAGCCATTTGAACCTGTACTGGACATGTCTTAAGGTAAACAATTAGCATAATTAGCATAGATAAAACCTGCCTGGTGGTATATATAAGGGTAAATGATCAATTATAAGTGTACTTCCCAATCACTCCTGAAAAAAGGTAAATATTCTTCGTATTTAATACAAAAAATCAAACTATTATAACTGTATTTTGTAAATAATAAGTTCTAATTAGAAGAAATGGCAAAAAAAAAAGATAGAACAACTTGCAATAAAATATTGAAGTTGACAATTTCTATTAAATTATTTCATCGTTCCTGTCATTTATGATGTTTGCTTGGTGTTATTGTATTTAAACTAGTGATGGCAACGAGTACTCGAGTTTAGTCCTCGGATACTCGGTTAAGTGCATTTTTAATTCATTATCATTAATGTTTTTTTAATTCATTATCATTAATGTTTTTTTAATTCATTATTATTAATGTTTTTTTTAATTCATTATCATTAATGTTTTTTTTCAACAGTCACTATGAAGATTGCTTTCGCCCTCCTAGTAATTTTACCTATGGTATTTTCCATGCCAGAAAAGAGATTAATTCTTGGTAAGTTATTTCTTTATAACCGTCAATCGTCATATAGTACATCAACCAGGCGTCATATTAAATCAAATTCACATACGTTCAACAAATAAATCCCAGAACGAAATCAGAATGGTTCGATTGATTTATATTTTAGATATCTAACCACTTTTTATTTATTGAAAACACCACTAGGACAGTTCCAAAAATTCTAACACTATTACATCAAATCAAACAAAATGTATTGAACAATATTTTTTGACGCATTTTCGACACCGTAATTCTATTTTTTCCATATCTAAGCAACGAGAGGCATATTATGGCTAATTCTTATATAGTTGCACGTAAGGAAAAGAATTTAGATATAGAAACACTTTTTTTTAATTATGTCTGCGTTTGGTCAAAACTTTTTTTAATTATAGAACTTATCTATAGTGAAGTAACATATCTCGCGTCTATATAATGAATTTACCCTCACACTTATTGAAGTCTTCAGAAGCATTATGTATAAGTTCTATCTCCAACCAAATTCCATTCCAATAGAATAGCATGCACCATTAGTCAGTAATATAATTCAACGATACGTATACTTGTCAAATCTTTGTACTTTTTTCATCCAATTTTTATTGAATATAATATAGACATTTCTTCAGACAGATACACAATTGCAATATGAGAATAAAGAAAAAAAATAAGGAAAAAGAAGTGCTGCTATTGCGACTGATATAATAAGCAACTTCGGTTTTTGGTCTTTTAAGGCATTCAGAGATAAACAAGCTTACTAAACAAGAAATAAAATAAAAAACTTACAATAAACAAATGATTTTCCTATTGTTTTTTTTTTTTTATATAAAATAGGTTAATGCAGCAATCAAACAGCAAGAAAAAAAAATGAACCAACCTTTGTTGAAAGTAATTTTAGTTTACATTTTAATCAAATTAAGAACTTCCCTCAAGATAAAAATTATAAAACTTTCACACAACATAGAATAAAGGCAACAGTAGTTCAATAATCATTAATCGAAAACAAATCCGGGCCACCACTCGAAATCGAGGGAAAGACATAATATAAAATAGAAACTACGGAAACACAAATATTTAACTGCAACAAAAACAAACGCCAACATACATAGGAACGAAATATTTCATAACAATTGCTATATTTCTGACTTGGTACAGGGCATGTTAAGAAACAACGGTGGGTTGAACCTGGTTTTATTGCTAGTCTAACCTTCTGCTTATATGAAAATGTTAAAAATACGGCTAAAATGACAATATTAGGTGACAGGAATACAGTACCAATAAATGCAAGAACATTTAGGACGAAGAAGTACATAAATCATAATATAATAGTACCTTACAACATGTAAACCGCAGAATAACAACGGACACCTCCCATGAATTCCCGACAGTACACCGTGATACCACTATAGAATTATAAATTGTGCGTCCCACGAATGTATCAACACCGGAAAAAGAGACGTTTTTTGGTTACGTTTATTCTATCAAATCTAAATTCCTACAAACAGAAAAAATGGAATTGAATTGTAACAGCGGATTGATTATCTTAATGTTTACATAAATGTAGAAAATAAAAATAAAACTCAAACCCACCAGTCGTCCCTCCTCGTCGTCGTCGTCCGTCGTCCATCGTCGTTAACTTTTACCAAAATCTTCTCCTCTGAAACTACTGGGCAAAATTTAACCAAACTTGGCCACAATCATCATTGGAGTATCTAGTTTAAAAAATGTGTCCGGTGATCTGGCCAACCAAACAAGATGGCCGCCATAGCTAAAATAGAACATAGGGGTAAACTGCAGTTTTTGGCTTATAACTCAAAAACCAAAGCATTTAGAGGGATAAAATTGTTTATCAGGTCCATATCTATCTGCCCTGAAATTTTCAGATGAATCGGACAACCCGTTGTTAGGTTGCTGCCCCTGAATTGGTAATTTTAAGGAAATTTTGCTGTTTTTGGTTATTATCTTGAATATTATTATAGATAGTTATAAACTATAAACAGCAATAATGTTCAGCAAAGTACGATTCACAAATAAGACAACATGACCAATATGGTCAGTTGACCCCTTTAGGAGTTATTGCCCTTTATAGTCAATTTTTAACCATTTTTCGTAAATCTTAATAATCTTTTAGAAAAATCTTCTCCTCTGAAACTACTGGGCCAAATAAACCAAACTTTGCCACAATCATCATTAGGGTATCTTATTTTAAAAATGTGTCCGGTATCTCTGCCAACCAACCAAGATTGCCGCCATGGCTAAAAATAGAGCATAGGGGTAAAATGCAGAATTTTCAGATGAATCGGATAACCGGTTGTTAGGTTGCTGACCCTGAAATGGTAATTTTAAGGAAATTTTGCTGTTTTTTGTTATTATCTTTAATATTATTATAGATAGAGATAAACTGTTAACAGCAATAATGTACAGCAAAGTACATGAAGTAAGACCTAAAAAATAAGTCAACATGACCAAAATGGTCAGTTGACCCCTTAAGGAGTTATTGCCCTTCATAGTCAATTTTTTACAATTTTCATAAAACTTGTAGATTTTCACTAACATTTTCCGCTGAAACTACTGGACCAAGTTCATTATAGATAGAGATAATTGTAAGCAGTAAGAATGTTTAGTAAAGTAAGATCTATAAACACATCACCATCACCAAAACACAATTTTGTCATGAATCCATCTGTGTCCTTTGTTTAATATTCACATAGACCAAGGTGAGCGACACAGGTTCTTTAGAGCCTCTAGTTTAGTGTTAATCATTGTAATGTACAGTTGTTATCCTATGCTAAGCTATAACTTATACTGCAACTTTCCCGTTGTTTGTTCACATGCAAGTAGCAATCCATCATACTGAAGGATAATGTGAAAAAAATAATTTCAGATAGTTTATTGCAAGGAGCTGAACTGAAAACTTTAGTTGATGGAATAGTTGGACAATTGGGTTCAGATGCCAGTGAACAAGCATGCGAAGCCGAATGCCACACACTCATCCAACAAGATCATCTTCTTCAGTTTGGATGTCCACTTATATGCAAAAGGTACTGTTAAATGTATTATAGAATTTAAACTGTGACAGCAAATTCATTGGACTTAAATTTGGTAATCATCCCAGCTTAACGGGTCACTTATTCCAACGGAAAAAAACATCTAATAATATACGATGCAGTATTAATTATATAGCGATATTGTATAACTGGAAAGCATGAACAGTTATTTTTAGTTTTCGGCAAAATAACTTTCACTCCGTAATGAATTAGAATATGAGCAGCTGTCTATTTTAGTTTCGTTTCAAAGAGAAATACTTTGTTCAAAATGGCAATTGTTTAAACGTTATTTTAGCACTTTATTTAAACATAAAATTAAGATATGCGAGAATAAAAGAATTTGTTTTAACTAAACAAAAAAATATCGGTATCTTGTCCTTGAAATCGGATTCTTTTCTTCCTTCTCTAAATCTGAATTTATCCAGTGAGAATGTATGACCTATAAAATCAATAACATATCAGACAGAGTAAATGACTTCAAATTTAATTCTGACTCAGTTTACGCATTAAAATGTATTAAAAGGAAACGTGTATTTTGCAACAAACATATGCATGCAAGTTAAGCATGACTAATGACTAAACATTAGAAATAATCAAATTCTGTTCATGATTAATAAGAGTATAATTTTAAGAAATACTTTGAATAAATAGCATGGCTGACCCGTGTTAAGAGAGAGCCATATCTCTCGCACGTTAAAGACACCCTTGTAGATTTCGAAAAAGAGCAGGCTAATGCCGCTACTAGGCAGCACTCGCACCCGCAAAGTGGAAAGGGATCAATATAAGTTGCAAAACTTGTTTCCCAATCCACTATAAATAAATATGTTTAAACTAAATATCAGTTTGCTCGTTGAGACTGTCACATTGGACTGATAAAGGTTACCCAAGCAATTAATTGTATCAGTTATTTATGTTTATTTTTGGAAAAGACTGGACAAAAATTGTTCTACACAAATATTTATAAACAAACACCATTTGAATATAGTAACAAACATGTCGTTTTTTTTTGTGTGGAAAATATGTAGTTTTAATAAATCTTATACCTAGCATTGGGAAAACCCTATCCCTTTGAATAATGATTGATATACTTTTTTTAACTTATTCTTTTGCAGTCTCCAAAGCTTAGCTCATCGATTTGGACACCCCACAGCTGCACCCACAGCTGCACCATAAAAATACTCATTTTGTTGCAATAAATTGATATTATGTGTTATTATTCAGTCATTCGATTCCTGTGTGATATAACTGCCTAAACGATCAATCGACGAAACATGTATATGATCATCCATCGGTCTGCAATGAACTGTCGAGGCATTGGCAAAGGACAGCGATATTTATTTTGTGGAAGGGTGTTTCTCATACTTGTGATGGTTAAACACGCCCTGCACAAGAAAAAAGTTTCTTTAACACCAAAATCAATGCGGCCTACACAGAAATCATCAAAATTAAATGAAAATAAATCACCAGACATATGAAATCAACCTAAATCTAAAATAACATCAATTTTGATAAAAAAAAAAAAAAAACTTTGAAGAAAGTTAATCTTTATTTTGTTTATTTCATACATCGATTATCAACTGAGTAGCATATCGTCGTGTTAATCTTGTAGATTTTTACGTCAAGTTTTGATAAAAATTGAGGTAACTATTTTTTATATGCATAAAAAATGTAAATGACATAAAAACCCGAACTCCGAGGAAAATTCATAAATTTAACTGCAATGGTCCACTTCCCTTTACCACTATATACAATATTTCTACAGTTTACAAGTTTGTTCATAGAACTGCCCCGTTCTATCACCACTTACCCATTGGCTTTTTCATCTAATTTTTCAGAATTGGGGATATGACATAGTTAAAATCTCCATAGATGTATTGGGATGTATTTCTAAGACAACAGTATTTAGTGAAATGTCCAAAATCAGGAACCTGTTGTTCAGAGGTTGTCGTTTGTTGATATGTTTTATAAATGTTTCTCTTTTCTTGTTTTTTTTTATAAAGATTAGACTGTTGGTTTTCATATTTGAATTGTTTTATACACTTGTCATTTTGGGGCTTTTATAGCTTGTTTTTCGATGGAGCAAATGCTGTTGAAGGCCGTACTTTTGATTTACAATTTTTTCCAATTTACATATTGTTATTTGGATGGAGAGTTGTCACATTGACACACATACCACATCTTCTTATTTCTTCATCCAGAAAAGGGCATTGTTTACTAATTGTTTGTCTTTAAAAAAAAACAATCGAAAAATAGGTTACTCTTCATGTACGTATAATTGATACCAAATAACTAGTATGTCATTTTCAAATATTTAAGATATTACGCTTTTAAACTTTAATCTAAATTTTTACCACTATTTCCAAATGGGAAAAACTTCATTATAAGATTCCAACGAAGAAATCCGTTGATCGTAAATTGGATTTTTTTACAGAAGCGTGCTCAGAACAAAGATGCATTTAAATATGTTCTCTAGTCTTATTGTTTCTCTCGTCTAAGTACGGTCATACATAGAATTACAGTACTTTAATTCATTTATAAGAGCATTTTCAATATTAAAAAAAATGAACATTATCAAAGTTGATTAGTAAGACGATATTACCTCATTTATTCCTTTAGATACCATACCATGCAACAACTTTCTATCAATGAAGTCCTGATAAAAAATCAAAAAGTCAAAATTGTATCAATTGGAATAATTGTCTTCATATACAAATGATGGCAAAATGCTGCTGGCTTTAAATAGATCCCTTCATAGAGGATAAATAATACCGAACCAACCGTCATTTTCAAGGTGAAACTGAGGATCTCTGTGGCCGAGAGGTATAAGTAGTTTTTCTATTGTACCACTAGTCCATAAACGCTGTTAGTTTGAACCTTGCACGTGACAGCATTCGACTCCAATCTCAACTCACAAGGATTGTTAACTCTCCTACTGAAGGTCGATAGTTCACCAATAAAACTGACTTTCACGAAATAACAAAAAGTGACTTGGATTGAGAGTTGTCTTATTGGCACTCATACCACATCTTCTTATATCTATAGAACATGATTTTGACTGTATTTGTTTTGCTCTAAGTTGAGTACTGATATAATTTAATTGTATAAATGTTCGTTAGATGATAGTATTATTAGGTCTTTCCACTTGTCTAGGATCTTTTATTTGATGTCATTGGTCTAAAAATAAGAAAATAAGGTCAAGGTTAGAGGTCAGAGGTCAAGGACATATTTAAAATTTTAATAAAGTTTATTTTCACTTCTTTTCAGAAATCGTATAAGATATCGACACCATTTTTTACTAAATTGTAAGTTGCAACATGTCGTTACACATAAATTTTAGTCGAAAGGGTACGCTAAAATTACATTGGAGTTTTATCCACTCTTATACTAAAAATTAGGCATAAAGTGATATAACTCATGAACCATATATCTTTAACACCTTTTTGTTTTTGATTAAAAACCCTTTTAACATGACCTTGAAATTGTGCTCAGGGTCATAGCTAAATTTGACATTCCAGATTCAATATACATGTTTTTAGGGGATACAACACTGTAGATAAAGGCAACAGAAGTATATCTCTGTTCAAAATTCATAAATCGATAGAGAAAAAACAAATCCGGGTTACAAACTAAAACCGAGAGAAACGTATCAAATATAAGAGAACTACGACACAACAGAGACACAACACCGAAACGTAACACACACAGAAACGAACTATAATGTAACAATGGCCATTTTCCTGACTTGGTACAGGAAATTTTATGAAAAAATGGTTGGTTGAACCTGGTTTTGTGGCATGCCAAACCTACCGCTTTAATGGCAGTGTTAATTATAACATTAAAATGACAACATTATACGACAGGATTACAATAAATAAACAGACAAATGGGAGCAAATATAGGACAGAGAAACAAACGAATAATAGCCATCAAAGGGTAAACATCCTTTTTTTTTTAACTGAAAATTGAAAACTTATTTGCAGCCACTGTAACTCTTTTCGGAGCAGGACACCGTACCCTGAAACAAGATTTTGTTGAAAGGCCAGGTAATAACCTATAAAGGAGTAAGTAAGGGCCGATTTCGGCCTCAATTTTCAAGTTCATCTAACGAAAGATTTTAGACACTTTCTAAACACTTAAGTGTCTATTTCAATTAGTTAATGGGGAAGATTTTAACTTAATAAGTCATTTAAAACGCCCCGATTCAAGCTTAAATATGAAAAATCTATCAAATATGCCAAAAATCGTCACTTTTCAGATGTTTTTTGTCAAAAACGAAAGTGGCCGCATCCGTGTTCATCCTCAGCCTTTATATATATTATGTATTATCATCAAAAACAACTTACATTTCAATATTATGAATGAACACGAATGCGGCCACTTTTATTTCAGACATAAACCGTCTTAAATTTAACTAAAATGCTACAATTGTGAAGATTTCAGTAATTTAGCATGACTTAATGATGCTAGTACCCGATATATGTGCATTGTTTTGTCAAAAACAGCCCATATTTATGTAGCAGAAGCATTCTACTTTGCAATAAATATCTATATATATAGATATTTAATTAACGGTGTTTCGGGGTTTTTATTTAGCTAAGTTCTATTTTAGCAAGGGTCCCTTATAAAAAGTTTCCCTATTTAAAAGTCTTGTTTTTGCTAGGTGCTCTGTTAATTTTTTTACTGCGTTTATACGGAATGATAGGCATCTGTTTAAATATTTTTTTACAATATTCATCTCTTTGTAACATTTGCCAATGTTTCTTAATAGCTCTGTTAAGATTTATAACTGTGGGGTTATATTTAGTTACTAGTGTAAGTGTAATTTCCCTTTTTCTAAAACGATCTGACAGAGTACTGCATCGTTTAATCTTGTATTTCACATCTTTTATGTTTTTGCAGTTTCCAACTTATCATAGCCTTTTTCTATAAGTTTATTCTCCAAGGTCAGACGATGTTTGTTAAGATCAGTTTCATTTCTATTGTTTCTTATGTGACGAATTGTTTCACCTGTTATAATACTTTTAAAAGTATGTTTAGGATGTGCACTTGTAATTGGGAGATACTGATAAGTTTCAGTTGGTTTGACATGTAACCTGATGTCAACGACACCACTCGATTTAAAACGCTCCCCTTTGTACACCTCAGTATCTAAGTACGTCACATATGTATTGGAGAAATTATATGTAAACTTAAGTAGAGGGTCAATGTTGTTTGCAATTGCAAAGAACTCATCAATTTGTGATTTGTTGAACTCTGTAATCATGAAACCATCGTCACGATATTGACAAGTCATGCTAATGCTAATGCTATTTTTAAATTGAAGTCTAAAATTTGTGTAAGTATTGTTGACAGATAAAGATCGGTAGCAGTGGGTGATAATATTCCACCTTGTGGCGCCACTATAACTTGTTTATATAAAGTCCCAGTTTGGTACTTTAAAAACTTTTGATCTAAGAAATTGTTGGCTGTATCTAGTACATTGTCAATGTTTATGTTTGTAAACATTGAAGTTACATCAAATTGAGCTCTAGGCCATAGGAATATTTGACGTTCTTGATTTTGACTATTGCTTTTACTTCATGTGTATACATGATAAAGCCATGGGACTCTTTGCATTAGGTTCAAGCCATTTGACCTTAAAAAAAGCCAACCGGAAATGACCTTGTGTAAACCGGAAGTAGTTATTATCTGTACTTATTTAATGTAAAACCATATTGAACCAAATAATACCGAAAGTGACCTTTTTCAAACAGGAAGTAACTAATTATCTCGAAATTAGAAATAATGTGTAGAAACCATATATTTTTGGAATCAACATTCTTTAAGCTGTCATTTACGCTGGAAATGACATTTTAAACCGAATTTTAATATTTCATATCAAAATAGATCTTTACTTGTTTTGTTGTTTTAATTATAAGGTCTTTCAACTTTTCTGTGGAAAGAACAATTGTATTTGTTCTAATTATTATTATTATTATGATTACTTTTTCCGTCAAATTTTGTTCTCGCGTAAAAATGTGTGTTTCGCAATATGACACTAAAAGAGAGGCGAAAGATACCAGAGGGACAGTCAAACTCATAGATCGAAAATAAACTTACAACGCCATGACTTTAAATTGAAAAAGACAAACAGGCACATAATAGTACACATGACACAACATAGAAAACTAAGCAACACGAACCCCACCGAAAACTGAGGGTGATCTCAGTCACTCCGGAAGAGTAATCAGATCCTGCTCCACATGTGGCACCCGTCGTGTTCCTCATGTTATTACAAACCCGGTAAATATTCTAATTCGGTAGGTTACATTCATGAAAAGGGAAGGGGATTGTAGTTACGAACATATATAGGAACATATCTGATATCATCTGTGAAACGGTTATTCCATAATTTTGACTTTTCCTTGTTATTTTCATTTTCTCCGACAATTTTAAAGATATATATAAAAGAACAATTGCAAAATGTTTGCCCTATTGTAATGAAGATATGTCACCTTTTGTCCCTAAAGTCTAATTATAGGGTTACTTTATTATAACTTCAACGTTGTTCATTATAAAGCCATATGACCTTTAACAAAAGTTTAGGTGACATATGACCTTTAGCAAATGGTTGGGTAGCATATGACCTTTAACAAATGGTTGGGTGACTAGAAGTGACTTTACATAAACCGGAAGTGGTCAATTATCTCCTGGTTTACAGACAAAAGTATATTGGAACTATATATTATTGGAATCAATGTGAAAGAAGTTATCATATGAGACTGGAAGTGACATTTACCTGACCGGAAGTAGCACATTGTCTCCCTTATTTCAATAAAATGTATATAAAAACCACTTATTTATCGCATCAGTATGAAGAAACCTATGATTGATGACAATTTTAACTTTGAGGAATCAGGAACTAGCTTTTTTTCAATAACTTTTGACGTAACTGCTTCGGTTATTTTTTGTTTTTGGTATATTTATCTTGCATGTTTTAAACCATTTGTTTATATCCTTCCTTATTGAAGCTATGATAATTTGGTAATTAGTGAACCTATTTCCACGCAAACATTTACAAGGAGATTACTGATTATATGTGCTAGTTTAACGTTTTTTCTCTATGATGATAGGCAAAAATAAAAACAAAATGGCTAATATGTCATTTAAGGGCAATCAATCTTATAAGAGGTCGTCCGATATATATTGTTACCAAATCAACCGTTGGTAGATCTCAACATTTTGAAAATTTCTTCACATGCAATATTTTCATTATTAGTAGCGGTTTTCAAGATAAAAGATTTAATTGCATTTTATTCCTGTGTTCTACCTCTTGGTGTCTCGGTCATGTTTGTCTGCAGACAAAACCAACGGAAACATCATTTAAGCTATATTCTATAATGTGACATTTGCAGTCATCTCAGTTACATAATTTATGAAAAACGAGACGATTTTTAATTTTTTAAATTATACCCCTATCTTAGAAGAAATATACCAACTTCACCTGCTTATGATAAACACGGTTAAAAACTCATTCAGTTTTCAAGGGATTGAAGCTGCTACTAAGACTTCATGAAACGTCACCGGTGTCTGGTCAAAAAGTTGAGCTAGGGTTATGTGAAAAAAACGTATCGTCCTTTTCTTCAGAAGTTTATCCGAAATGCCAAAATCTTGTTGATAAATATGCCGTATCCACTTCACAAATAATACATGATGGTCTTGAAACACAAATTCTAGGTATTGACGTTGGTGATCATCTTAACTACGTATAATAGTGATCTTTTATTTGTCTTTGTTCACCTTTCCTGGTTGGTCCCTCTTTTGGTGATATCCTTTTGGCATGGGTCGGTACTTATGCATATCGCCAATGTGTGTTAATTTTTCTTATTCTTTTTTAAAATTTTTGATTATGTTCTTTGATTCTTTGTTGGCATAATTTTTTAAAAAGTGATTAAGATTATTACACAATGTTGACTGCTGAGCCCCTATTTTCAACATTTGTACCTCTTATATAAAAAAGAAGATGTGGTATGATTGCCAATGAGATAACTATCCACAAAAGACCGAAATGACACAGACACATAGGTCACAGTACGGCCTTCAACAATGAGCAAAGCCCATACCGCATAGTCAGCTATATTTGGTCCCGATAAGACAATGTAAAACAATTCAAACGAGAAAACTTATGTCTGTTTTATTCGTTCACACATTGTTGTCAATATAATGGCATTTATGCATCTGCCATACATGTTAGAGGTTTAGATAGCTATAAAACGAAGCATAATCCTCCATGTTTTACATCAGAAAATTCCTGTATCAAGTCAGGAATATGACAGTTGATTCCAATCATTTAATGTGTTTTCATTTTGCCGTTTGATATGGACTTCCCGATTTGAATTTTTGTTCGGTATTTTTCGTTCGGTATTACTTTTTTTTGGGTACATAAGTATATTAAAAGCGTATTCATGTACTCTTAAAATGTATTTCTACTGTTATTGATGGTATCAAATGAAATTGTTAAATTGCTAAAGATTCAAACACTGCATTATCTTTTATTGATCTGTTATCAAAATATGCATAACAATCTTTTCTTCAAATATCTAAGTTAAATTGTTTTTGTTTTCTTAAAAACAGTTCAGTCTTTTGCAGAATGAAGTTTGTGACCTGAAGTTGTTGAAACAAGCGAAACGGTTATCGAATTGAAAAGAAGCTATGTAATGTTGACCACTGAAAAAGGCATGAAGAATTGAGGTCCTGTTAACCAATCTGAAAATGGTCAGGATAAATGTCCAACTGTGCCAAAAATAGATTTAAACCACATGAACCTGTTCTGGACATGCCTTAAGGTATACCACTAGCATAGATAAAACCAGCCTAGTGGTATATATAAGGGTACACGACCAATAAGAAGTGTACTTCGAAAATTACAATTAAAAGGTAAATATTCATCGTATTTAATACACAATATCAAACTACTATGGGACTGTATTTTGTGCATACGTTAATTATAAATGAAAAAATGGTCGAAAGATAGAAAAATTTGCATTACAGCATTGTAGTAGACAATTTCTTTTAAATTATTTCTTCGTTCTTGTCATTTATTAAACGCCATACTTTTTCTAAATGATGTTTGTTCGGCATTGTGGTATTCAAAGACAATATGTCATGAAATACTTATTTATAACCCAATATTAAATGTGACACCGATTATGATTACTTACAAAACAAAAGGTGAAATCAAAAATAATAATTCGTGGAGACGCAGAAAACAGACAAAAAGGATAGACTTAAATATTATTCATACAAACGGCTTATCAAACTTATTAATATGAATATATCATTAAAGGTCTTATTATAGTTAAAACCGACCGCGCATGACATCTTTAACAAGTTAGTATACTGAAAAGTGCATGTTTTTTTTTAAATTCATTATCATTAATGTTTTTTTAATTCATTATCATTAATGTATTTTAATTCATTATCATTAATGTATTTTAATTCATTATCATTAATGTTTTTTTAATTCATTATCATTAATGTTTTTTTCAACAGTCACTATGAAGATTGCTTTCGCCCTCCTAGTAATTTTACCTATGGTATTTTCCATGCCAGAAAAGAGATTTCTTATTGGTAAGTTATTTCTTTAAAACATTCAATCTTCATATATATATATATAAATATAGTATACTAATCTGACGTTATGATAACTTAAATTCACATACGTTCTACAAATACATCCCAGAAAAAATCTAAATTGTCCGACATATTAATATTATTTATAACTATTGACGTAAATGTCTTTTGGTTTTATGAGTCTTTGTTCACTCCTTGGTTTTGATTGTTATTGTCTTATATGTAACGTATCTATTAACCTTTTGTTATTTGAAATCACGACTTTGACAGTTTTACAAAAATATTCTATCACTAGTAAATAAAAAAAATTAATTGAATTCTATGTATAAAGTTTTATTACGCATTTTCCACAGCGTAATCCTATTATTTTACATATCTAATCAACAACAAGCATATTTCCCGATATTTTCTGTAGTTATACGTGAGTAACATAGTTTAAACTTATAAACACTGATTTACATATATCTGCGTTTGGTCAACACTGTTTATTTTTTAAATTAAAGAACGCATAGTGCCTCATGTCTATCTTATGAATACATCCTGTTAATTATTAGTGTCTTGAGAAGTATTATGACTGTATTAGTGTAAACTCCAACCAAATTTTATTCAAATTGATAAGTATTCTTCACGATAAGTCAGTGATATGATTCAACGATACGTATACTTGTTGTCAAATGTTTGTATTTTTTTAACCCATTTTATTAAATATAATTTAGAATTTTTCCAAACGGATACAAACTTATGAGAACATTAAGAATAAAAAGGAGTGCTTCTATTGCGACTGATATAATAAGCAACTTCTGTCCACTGTGTTGGTTTTATGTCCTTTAAGGCATGCAGAGAATAACAATCTGACTAAACAAGAAATTAGATAAAAATCTTACACTAAACAACTGATGTTCCTTTTTTTCATATAAAATAGTGCGATGCAGAAATCAAACAGCAAGAAAAGGAAAACTTAACCAACCTTTGTTGAAAATAATTTATTTTAAAAATCATTTAATTGAATAAAGAACTTCACTCAAAGAGTATATAATAAAGGTAACAGTAGTATACCGTCATAATAGTCATAAATCGAAAGCGACAACCAAAACCGATGGAAACACATCATATAAAAGTGAATCTACGGAACAACAGAAACATTGAACTGCAACAAACAAAAACCGCCAACTTCATTAGAAACGGAATATTTCATAACAACTGCCATAATACGCGTCGTTTAGCAATGCGAATTCACATTCAGCAAAACAGTGGTTTTCGGGAAAACTGATATTTAGCAGACCAGACGTGTATTTGTATGGGAAGCAACACAATTATCAAAGACTCTGATTAGGGCCCGATGCCTTCGAACCCAGTATCTATTATTAATTAAAAATAAAATGATAATCATAATCATAATAAAGATTAAAACTAGAGATACATTTAAATCAATATTAAGATCCGATTAGTATTTTTATATGAAACCAAGGAACTATGATATGGTTGCGAATCGACTCTAAACCAAAGAACAAAGCAGCGATAGTTCAAATTTTCATCTTCACAAATGAACGACTGTTATTTTTCACAACCGGAGAAAATGGCTTTAAGTTTTGATATTATCTTTCGGATCATAGTTTTTAATGTTTTGTTTTTTAGTGTTAATCATTGTAATTATATTGAGAATAGAAATTGGGAATGTGTCAAAGAGACAATAATTCGACCATAGAGCAGACAGCAGCCGAAGGCCACCAATGGGTCTTTAATGTACAGTTGTTATCTTAATGTACAATTGTTATCTTACTGTACAGTTGTTATCTTACTGTACAGTTGTTATCTTAATGTACAGTTGTTATCTTAATGTACAGTTGTTATCTTAATGTACAGTTGTTATCTTATTTGTACACATGCAAGTAACAATACATCATAGTATAGAGTAATGTGAAAACACATGTTATTTTCAGATAGTTTATTTGAAACAACTGAACTGAAAACTTTAGTTGATGGAATAGTTGGACAATTGGGTTCAGATGCCAGTGAACAAGCATGCGAAAGCGAGTGCCACACACTCATCCAACAAGATCATCTTCTTCAGTTTGGATGTCCAATTATATGCAAAAGGTATTGTTAAATACATTTAAGTAGAAGCAAATTTATTGGCATGTAAATTTGGTAACCATTCAGGCTGAACGGGTCATTTATTTCAACAGAAAAAAAACTACTAAAACTATTAAGTTTAATCTATACGATGTAATATTATTTATATTTCGATATTGTATAACTGGAAAGCATAACCAGCTTTTATAACAATTATCAAAATAAGTTTTACTCCATTAATGAATTAAAATATAAGGGACGGTCTATTTAAGTTTCATTCAAAGACAAATACTTTGGTCATAATGGCAATAATTTGAATGTTATTTTAGCACTTTATTTATATATAAAATAAAGATCTGCGAAAATAAGCTGTTTTAACTTAATAAAACATATCGGTATTCTGTCCTCTTCCAAATCTGAATATATCCAGAATTGTAGTTCCATGAAATCAACAATATATTAGGCAGAGTAGAAGACTTCAGATTTAATTAAAAGATTACGCATTTCAAAAAAGTAAATGGAAACGTGTATTTTGCAACAAATTTATGCATGAAATTTCACCACGACTAATGACTAAAAGTTAGAAATAATTAAGATCTGTTCATGATTAATAAGAGAATAATTGTATTTGAATAATTCAAATGAAGATCAGTTTGCTCGTTGAGAATGTCGCATTGGACTGATTAAGGTAACTTAGCAACTGATTGTATCAGTTATTTATGTTTATTTTTTAAAGGGACTTTACACTGATATTTCAATAAGATATAAACAAACACCATTTAAATATATTACAATACCGTGTTTTTTGCGTGGAAAATGTGTAGTTTAAGTAAATCTTATACATAGCCTTGGTAAACCCAATCCCTTTGAATAATGATTGATATGTTTTTTTACTTATTCTTTTGCAGTCTCCAAAGCTTAGCTCATCGATTTGGACACCCCACAGAAGCACCCACAGCTGCACCATAAACATTCTCAAATTGTTGCAATAAATTGATTTTATGTGTTTTTACTTAGCTCATGTTATTATTCAGACATTCTATACCTGTGTGGTATAACTGCCTAAAAGTTACATCCACGAAACATTTATATGATCATCCATCGGACAGCAATGAACTGTCGAGGCATTGGCAAAGTACAGAGATATTAATTTTGTGGCAGGGTTTTTCTCATACGTGTGATAGTTAAACACTCTGCTCATAAGAGAGAGTTATGTAACACCAAAATCAATACAGCTCACACAGAAAACAACAAAAGTAAATGATAATAAATCACCAGACAAATGAAATCCGCCAAAATTTACTATAAAATCATTATTAATTGAACACAAATTATGATTGAATAACATTAATCCAACCTTTATTTTGTTTTTAAATTTTGTATCTTCCGACTGTGAACTGAGTAGCAAATCGTGGTAGAAATCTTGTAGATTTTAATGTAATTTTTTTTTTCAATTGAGATACCCATATTTTTGATACGCAAAAAACACAAAACACAAAAAAACCGAACTCCGAGGAATGTTAAAAAAAATCGAGCGCAATGATTTGTTTCCCTATACAACTCTAATAAAATATTTCTTCAGCCTACACATTTTTTGGTCAGAACTTCACCTTTCTATCGCCTCATTTCAATTGGCTTATTCATCTGGGTATTTAGAACTAAAAACTCCATAGATGTATAGGACTTTATTTATAAAATAACATTGTTTAGGGAAATGTTGTTATTAATTCTAAAAAGCGGAAAAGCGCTTCGAACGCATAGAAATTATTAAACATGTTGTTTTCAATTTTTTACAAGTTTATAATTTGATACGCCAGACGCGCGTTTCGTTTACAGAAGACTTATCAGTGACGCTCAGGTCAAAATAGTTAGAAAACCAAACAAATATAAACTTGAAGAGCATTGAGGACATAAAATTCTAAAAAGTTGCTACGGTAATCTATGCCTTGGATAAGAAAATCCTTAATATTTCGAATAATTTATACTTTTGCAAACAGTAAATTCATAGAAATGACCTTATATTTGATTATTATGCCAACACCGAAAATACTAAGCTGGTGATACCTCCGGGACGAAACGTCCAACAACAGTTGCGTCGACCGAGTAGTGTTAATAGTTATCAATATTTAAGGTAACAGGCTTATAATTTAAGTAAGTCAGGAACCTGAGGTTTACTGGTTTTCAAATTTGAATTGTTTAACACTTGTCACTTTGGGGCCTTTACAGCTTGTTTTACAATAGCGCAAATTTACAATTTACAATTTGTACTTTTGACATATTGTGACTTGGATTGATCGTTGTCTAATTGACACTCATACCACATCCGCTTATTTCTATATCCAGAAAAGGGGATGTTTTATTTAATCTAAGTTGTTTGTCAATTTAAAACAATTGAACAAACGATTACTTGTTATGAACGTAAATTTGATTCCCAAATAACTAGTATATCTCTTTCAAATATTTGAGATATTGCGATTTAAAACTTTAATCTAAATTTTAACCACTACTACCAGATGCGAAATACTTCATTAAAAAATTCTAACGACGAAATCTGTTGATCTTAACTGGGGTTGTTTTTAACAGAAATAGTTACGTGCTAGGAACATAGATGCATTTTACAATTATCTAATGTAATTTTTTTCTCTCGTCTAATTGTTTAAAGCAATACAGAGTATTCTAATATTTGAAGTGTAAGGTCATACATAACATCACAGGTTTATCATATTTACAAGAGCATTCCCAACATGAAAACAGTGAACATTATTAAAGTTGATAAGTTAGAAGAGATTACTTCCTTTATTCCTTTAGAACCCATAACGTCCTGACAAAAAATTAGATCGGAATCGTATCAATTGGAAGAATCTGCTTCATATGCAGATAGTGCTGGATTGCTGCTGGCTTTAAATAGATTCTTTCATAGGGGATAACTAATATGTTTGTCGTAAAATAAAGCTCTGTACCAATCCTTATTGTTTTATCAAGTAATGTGTAACTGAGGGTCGCTGTGGCCGAGTGGTATACGTAGGTTAACTATTGTTTCACTAGTCTTTTTACACTGTTGTTGAGAGTTTGAACATTGCATGTGACAGGTGCATTCAACTTCAGTCTTAATTGAATATTCAGTCTCTCACATCTTATATCTACAGAACACGTTTTTGTCTTTTCTTTTTGCTCTTAGTTGAGTACTGATATGTGATAGTATTTATTTGTATACATATAAAAAAGAAGATGTGGTATGATTGCCAATGAGACAACTGTCCACAAGAGATCAGAATGACACAGATTATTATTTTTGTACTATTCCTTTTGACATTAGCGCTTCTGAATCGGTTATATTTTGGGTGATATTCATCTTGCATTTTTTTAAACCATTTGTTTAATTCTTTCCTTATTGAAGATATGATAATTTGTTATATGCGAACCTATTTGCATGCTTTCATTAACATGGAGATTACTGATTATATGTGCTAGTTTAATTTTTTTGCTTCAAGATAATAGGCCGAAATAATTACATGATGATGATATCAGTACAAAACATAAAAGGTTGGTTTGAATAAGATATACAAATTATAACTGATAGTGTTAGTGTAGATAAGTATGTGTATTCAATTCAACAATAGAAGAAGACAATTATCACTGTAGAGTACATTTTATTAGATCCAATAATGTTATTCGATCGTAAGACATAACAATAGCAATTCGAGCCCGGTCAGAATGTTCAAACCTTAACTAAAACTGTTCGTGCGCATAGCTGTAACTTTGCCAATAATTATTTCTTTTTGAGTAATTTTAGTATGAAATGAAATCGTAAGGACTTTGGATCACTTTCAAACCCTTGTTGAAAGTGTCATATGAAAAAAAACAATATATTAAATTATAACAGAAGTGCAAAATTTCCCTGTTGTTCAGATCACAAGAACATGATTTTGTTCGACCTTCCTTCCGAAAACCAGTTAGCTATTATATACATTGAAAGATAGGTTGAACTTTTGCAAACAAGTCAGAAGAAGGTACAGTTTTGAAATGAAACGACTACCACTTTATTTGAAACAAATATTATCTTTTTTAAAACAAAGTAGCCAGTAATGCCTAAAATTGCAGGGTTTAACATAGAAAGCAATTGGGTTATGCATTATTGGTGGCATTCCTTAAACAAACAACTATGTCAGTTAATAACAGAATAACCTTTCATTTCGGTTAGTATTAAAATACTTAAACTTTAAGGGTTACTGAATGAAATTTAATTGGTAATGATAAAATCATCCCTTCGAAAGACGCCATAATGATTAATGAGTTTGACCGTTTATGGAATCTGTGTCACAGATGACTTTGGTTGTTTTCGTATCGTGTTTCAAGCACAAGATATACCGTGTTTTTTATTTCGATTTGTTTCGCATCTATTATCCTAGGGTCTTATATGAGTGGCCGTTCGTGTCATTGGCGATATGTACATACCGTATGAAATTTTCAACGCGTTGGATTTTACTTTCAACGCGTAGGTTTTTATTATCAACGCGTTTTTTTTACTTTCAACGCGTTGGTTTCACTTTCAACGCGTTGGTTTTACTTTCAACGCGTTGGTTTTCACTTTCAATGTGTTGGTTCGTAATTCATACGGTATGAAAAACCAACGCGTTGGTTTTCAATTCCATACCGTAAGTTTTTAACTGCTGTCCACCAATCAACATCTTTGTAACAAAGTACAATCTTATCAACCGTTCGGACGGACTCCAGATTGTTGTTAAGTTTGGTGGAAAAACATATTCTTCGTTGTTGAAGATACTTACTGACTTGCTACATGGCTACATGTAGGGGAGACCGGAGCGATTTTTAGATCGATTCAAGGAAATGGTGAATTATTGCAGCCGAATTATCACCTCAGATGCAATGGACAATGATAAATCAGAAAATGTTCGAGGAATGTACACATGTTTGATATCTTTTTAGGGTTAATAAAATCCACATGATACTTCTTGGTAGTCTGAGTTCTCGTCAGATCTTACATTCAAACAGACCCACTACAAAGAAAATTATTGAGTTGGAAATCTCCTTCAAAAGTTATAGTTTATATTAGAAGATTTAACCACGTGTGCATTTTCATCATAGATTAAGGAGAAAACATTCGGATGGTTTAAATGTGTATGTTTGATCGGAAAACAGAAAGATAATGTTATTATCAAAATCATTCAATTTAATTTATTTATTAGAAATCAAAAAAATATTTACAAAATATATACAGTATCTATGTTTCTGTAGAAACTAAATATTAAATTGAAGCCAGAATATTTTCAGAGTAGCAATGAAGAAATAAGTATTAATATGACAAGGAACTCTGCTGTAGTACTTATAAATATTCATTTGTAAATGAAACATGCATAATAATTTAATCTAAATAAATCCTTGCATCATACAAAAACAATGTTGATAAGCAATAATAATTATATTTCTACGTTAATTATAATTTCCTATCGTTTTAGTAAGGTTTTATAAATAATTGTTATGTTTGTTGTGTATTGTAATACAACCATATAAAACGGATCGTAAGATAAATTGATTACATTTTTAATTTTAAAGAGTCGTGAATATCAATGCTTGTGTGCGTTCAATTCACAAAGATTTTAAATCCTTGCTGCTCACAAAAAACGTAATAATAGTATAATAGTCCCAGTAATAATTTATAATTATCATAACAAAATTTAATTCAGTACTAAACCGAATAATGTCAGTCTTTATATTCCGCTGATCTCCGTCTGATCTCCGATTGCTATTATTTTGTATTGTTTAAGTATAGATTCATAAGTCTTTGCTTATATTTTGTATAGTATTCCTTTGATTAATAGAATGTCCGTCTTTGAATACTTGACGTTTGTGTTTATATAGCATGTATATATATTCAAAATGTTCGGGAAAAAAAACCCTGATAGGAACGTATGTTTATTATAAAATTGCAGCCCTACTTTTGTTTGTTTGTTTTAATAGTTTAACCTTATAACATCTACATATTTGTACTATGGTACGGTTTTGAAAATCGTATTCACATACTGTGTTGCCCAACTATCCTTAACGTCTTGATTCGTTCACATTATAGATCACATTTCAAACAAACACTATCGGTTTGCGTTCTCAAAAATTCAAATTATTCTAATTTTACTTGTGTATGCGCACTTTCGTTTTTCTTATCTAAATTTAGGACACGGTTGTAAGAGATTGACATGTGACTTTCATGCACGGTCATCATTACTGACAGTATGCTGACCCCAAGCTGTTTTTCTTTTGTTTCCTTTGTTGAATCATTGTCCTATAATAAACGTTGACCTTTTCGAAAAGCTAAGGATTGTCTACCCAAAGAACTATTATAGATTCCTTAACCTTGTAATTTATTTGGCCTTTTAACTTTTTTCATTCGAGTGTCACTGATGTGTTTTAGTAGACTTGCGTCTGGCGAACATCATTTTAATTCTGGTATCTTTTCATATCTACATACCTTTTTATATACATTGGTTAATTTGAGGGTATGTACAGGTATTCATAAATTTTCTGAATTAAGATATTCTTCGGCAAAACCAAGTTTCCCTTTGTAAAATCAGGAAATCCTTTAACCAAAAAAAGTCTCTTAATAAGATGTCCTAATCAGTTAAATGCCACAGGTTTCTTTGCACATGGAAATTGGACTTTAGATTTATCTATACAATTAACATTTACCATGAATACAGACAATTTTAATAACGAGGAGAACATGAAGGTCCATGCAGGAAACAAAATATAAAGATATGATAGATAAAGTAAATGCATGCAGAATTTCAGATTATAAAGCAAACTGAGTGCATAAATTGATATTGCGATTGGTTTGTGCAATTTGCATAGGTCATCAAGTTTGTAGAAATTGGGATTTGCTAAAGGTTATCATCGGGAAAATTATGTACATTCCCAAGTACTAAATAAAATAGTTTTGCTTTAAATGTTTATTCAAATAGTAGATGTAAATATACACTTTCAATTGACTTCTTCTAATCACAGTCAATTATTTCAATTCCAAAAGCAAATACAAATTCAGCAACAATCTTTTGGTGACCCGGCAGTCAGTGGTCTTATTTTCACGTCCCTTTGATTTGGCAAAACAAAACTAATACAGTTTAAAGAAGCAAGGAACGGTTAAAGCTTATTGATTTTGTCTTCATTAGGCCACAGTTTAATGTCATTGTTTATATTTTATTTCAGAAATTTTGTTTTGAGAAGGTTTACACTATGAACTGTAACATATTTATACAGATGAAAGTTAAGCAATAATAGTTCCTAATTATCTTTTCGTTCAAACACACTTTGTTTTTTCTAATTAATGTGCAGTTTGGGAAGCATAATTTTTTATTTCGTTATTGTGATGAAATGAAGAGAATTTGTACACTTTATCTGTTTTAAATTATGACTTTTTGTTTTCATTATTTAGAGTGGTTGGAGTTAATGTTTCGGTTTTTATGAATTCTATCGATAATGTTGCTGAGTGACGGTTCATGCTTATCTTGCTTGTGTTTATTAAAGCGTTACACATTATGTGCTCGAGTTGTACCTTTTTAACTCTTTTGAACTTTTGTCGCTGCGGAGGAAGATGGATTATTGTTTCTACTGCTGCTGATCGAGATTAAGATATTGCTGCTGCTCGAGATTAAGATATTACTGCTGCTGCCTGCCGTGTAATGTTATTTTTCATTGTTTTGATATGGTTAAATCATCCCACACACTATATATATATATCGGCATGCTGCGAAAAAATCAGGCTTTGTAGAAGAAGCGAAGAAAGGTACAAACATATTGATAGGATAGCATGATAGAAGGACATGTATATATTACATTAGTATCATTTTAATTGTATTTTCCCGGTTATCAAATTGGAACGATATATGTATTTCGTACTCTTCAAGTAGACAAATTTTAATTCATCTATAAAATGCGTATGTTATTCAATAAATAAAAATGCATATTTTAAAGTTTGCAATACATTAACCTGTCCACAATATATATCTTCATTTCAATTTGCTGTGAACTCGTAATTGCAACCAAAACAATAATTATTTAACAAGAACTAGATAGCAGCAGAGGAAGTAAGGCGCCACTAGATTAACAATACTTACTCACCATTGAATAATATATCCTTAAAAACCAATTAATTAGTAAATACAAAAAAAATACATTATTTCAGGATTTTCTTGCATATGGAAATGAAACCGTTTTTGTAAGGAATACATTCATGCTTACGACCCTTGACACTAAAGTATTTTCAGAGTGAAGGACAATGATACAATTGCAAATGTCTACTAACAAAAGCATTCAGCTATTTTTTGTATGGGCAATTTTCGTTTTCCGCGTCGTTAAAGCACATCCAACTATTAAGGTTAATGAACAGTAAATGGGCTATGTCGCAGATTTTGATCAATTTTTGCATGCTTTCTATACAAATATTCACCCATATTGAAAGAAATCAATCAGTAATATTTCAGATAATAAAAGAGATAAATGCATTATTTTTCGATTTTCAGGTATAGTTCATCCATCCACAGTTGTATGCAAAATTTTTCTAAAATCTGTCACATAGCCCATTTACTGTTTCTTGACCTTAAAATTCACCTCTAATCTTTGTTCTATTACACGATAAGCATGATATAGTGGTGTAAGGGCATCTAGTTTGGATTAAAATTAGCATAGATAAATGTTCATATTATGGTATAAAAACCCACAATTTCCGAAGCACAGACACTTATCTAATTTCGTCAGGTAAGACATATATCTTTAGTTGATTTAACCAGCGGCAAACCGAGTAATACTGATTATTGTATTAAAAATATGTCACAAAAATGAGTACGCATTTGACAATACTATCACTGATCTTGGATTATATATAAATGTTCGATATAGGTATAAATCATGTTCTACAGTAATGAATATTCTATCTAACTCAAAGCTAAAAAAATGATTTAATACTACGAAAACAGTAATTGTATTTGTTATATACGTTATGTAAATATTCATATATGTTCAGTTTATACAAGAACCGTTTTCCTTTCTAGTGTACTTAAGTACATATCACACATATCCCACAAATTAATTATATATCACACATATTACACAAATCCTTTACAGTGAGCATGTGTACTAAGGTTTAAATTGTTGGGACCAAACACTGTACTAAAGCTAAACTAAAACTACCATGAACAATAACTTTAACATAATACGTGATAGTATGATCGCATAAATCGAAATATATAATGTTCGTGTCTCTTGTTGACGGAAAAAAACCATTTATTTATTCAAAAAGAATGGCCAACGTAAATACAAATGTCTTGTGTTAGGGAGGGTGAAATGCCCTTTGGAAAATATCTCTTTGAATCAAACAAAACATTCTTTGAAACTGACATTATCACGATGCAGGATCTTCTGAAGAAGAATGAAAAGAGGCTATTTTCGTCCTTTAACATATTTATGATGTACCTCACTAAATAATTCAAACTTTGGTGACTATATTAAACACATCTATCCCATCGAACTTGATATAAAGGATACAAAAAAGAACCAGCTAAGTCTACGTCATACCTTGACTAACATCTAGAAATTGACAATGAGGGTCGGTTGAAAATAAAATTTCTATCCAATTCAAAGCTTTAGGAACTGTAATTAGAAAAAAACTTTTTCACAGAAAAAATGTTGATAAAATACTTACAAAACACTAATCGTATTTGTGAAATACGTTATGTAAATATTCATATATGTTCAGTATACACAAGACCCGTTTTCATTTCTAGTGTACTTAAGTTCAAAAATATATGAAACAGCGTTTTTTTTTATAATCTCTAAATTTATAAACTGACATTGCGTTTGATCAGAACGGACGTTAGCTGTTAGAATGGTCAAGCTACGTGTTCTTGTTTTGTATCATTATTGCAAATTAATTGCAATTTCTGCAATATGCTTTTTGTTGGCTTCGTAGGCTGATATGATAGTTTGTACAACATTTTATGGTTAGTTTAACGATTATTTAAGCATATGACAAAAACAAAGGTAGCTGTAAGTTTTACTTTTAAACCTGGTTTATTGTGTTCAATTTTGATCAATCAACAAACGTTCAAAATTATTCTTGATCTTGATCGTCTTAGATATTCATTACATATTTTCAAGTAATAATTGTATAGTAAATAATTTCTTGACATCAGAACAATTAAAAATGATATATTTATTGTAAACGTTTCTTTATATATTCTTTTAGGAAAAATCAAAAACAATGAAACTCGCATTTGCTTTATTGTTGGTTTTGCCAGTAGTGTTTTCCATGCCACAGAAGAGACTACTTATTGGTGCGTATTATACAGTTAATACAGTATATTTTATATTGAATAAATGAGTAATTTTTCCTAGCAATACAGTGTAATAAAAAAGTGTATATAAAAAAAAACTCATCAAATATACCATGTTTATAACTTAGTTAATACTCAAGACGAACAAGTTCCAAAAAAATAAAGATTCTGACAAAATTATAAAACAGAAAAAAATTGTAGTAGAAGTTTTATGAGTGCGGTTGTTTAGATTTAACACTCGGATATACAATTTATTAATAAGGAACGCTTCTTAGACGAAATTCGTCATGTTGGTATAATTAGGGGTGTACGGAATTTTACACCGGTGTTGAAAATACGTTCCCCTTTCGACTAAAGAAAACAATATCATTTTAGGAATGCGTATTCATTTATCAACAATCAATATTAGTTGTCGTTCTGTAATCAGGAGTGTAACATCAGTGTAAAATGTTTGTACACCCCTGATTACATGTATACCAAGATAAATAATACTGACTGTTGATAAATGAATACGTATTTCTAAAATAAATTTTTATTTTTTATCGTTAGGGATTTTTGTATTAGATTTTTCAAAAAAGTTTCATTTTGCAATAATAGATACATTGAATTACAGTTAAGAGTTTTGAACTGACTTAACTACGGTTACACAAATAACTAAATTGTTAAAAAAAAGAAGGAAAAAAGCTTCCCAATGTGAACTTTCAAATTCTATGAAGCAACATAAAAAAGCGCCTGCATATGAGGTACATATTTCCCAGTTGATACGATACTCCATAACTTTTATTTCCCTGATAGAGGGAGTGTGATTATAAAAAAACTATTAAACCTGGAGTTTCAAATGCAGTAGTTGAAACCATCCAATCGAAACTTTAACAAACAACATCATTTAATTGTTTTGAAATACTTGTCAAACAGATATCGACGGATATATTCGAGTTGACGAACCCATTTATCTCTCCCTCTTTGTCGAATGTGACCTTTCAATTTATACTTATCACCGGGTTTGTGTTTACATGAGAAACACAACGCCATTAGGAAACGTATCAGTGACATTCACTGATTATCTCTATTACAGATACCTTATTCAAAGGAACTGAACTGAAAACATTGATAGATGGGTTGGTAGGAACATTAGGTACAGATGCCACAGAGCAAGCATGCGAAACTGAATGTCACGTACTTATTCAACAAGATCATCTTCTTCAATTTGGATGCCCGCTAGTATGCAAAAGGTAAGAAATCTTTGATATTTACAATTTTTTTGAATAAAAAAATGTAAATATAATTTAATTACCGCCTTCAAATGTTAAGAAATATATGATAAATACAAGGAGATTGATCATCTGAATCATGTGTTTGACTCAATAATTTGGTCACATTTAGAATGAAAATTGATAAATCATCCGTTAAGAAAATTGAAATTTATAAATTGGAAAATATCTGCATATTGATCTTTTTAAGTCTGTATATGACACCCAATGAATATTATTCAATACATAACGTTTAAACGACATATTATTATTTTTTAGTTTCCAGAGCTTAGCTCACCGTTTCGGACACGCTACAACAGCAACTGTGTAAAGGAGTATATAACAACAATTGTTTAACATTAAAACTTATGTATAAATATTATTTAATTGATGTTTTTCTTTAACAAATATACATGAAAAAGTAAAATCACAAAAAATCTGAACTCCGTGGAAAATTCAAACGGAAAATCCATAATCAAATGGAAAATCAAAATTTCAAAACATATCAAACAAAAGGATAGCAACTGTAATATTCCTGACTTGGTACAGATGTTTTCTTATGTAGGAAGTGGTGGATTAAATTTGGTTTTAAAGCTAGCTAAACACCTAACTTCTATGACAGTCTCATCAAATTCCATTAAATGAAACGATTTGATGGCTTGTAAATTAACTGACGATTAGTATAATGAGAAATGTTATCGTAATCTACTTTTGCCAGACGCGAAAAACAAAAAACACAAATCAAAAAAAGCAAAACAAAAGCAAAACCAGTAAATGACGAAGCGGGTAAACAAGTAATAGCATTACACATATATATATATACTAGAACACACCCGCGAAATCGCGGGCATATACAGCTTGTGAACTGTTGCAGGATGATTTTTTGTAAAAGATATTATGTATGGAGAATTACATAGAAGGTATACCTCCCTTTTTCCAAAGTCCGATATTTGTTTCCTTTCTGTTAAATTCAATTATATTCGTGTTTCTGGCCTACGACCACAATTATTCTTCTCCTTTGCTACAATGCTTCTTTTGGTAAAAGTCAAATCAAATTAAAAACTTGCACCGTTTCAAACATGAAATAAATGTAACTGCTTATATATAGACCATTATTAGTCTAAAAAATATGCTTCTATGACAATTCATCAGTGCTTTTTTTTTGAGAGCCTTATTAACATGCCAATTGTAGGATTTGAATCTCATGTATAAATGACTAATACCATGGCAGTATTATATTGTCAATATAATACTTTCATGCTAATACCGACTAAGGCTAATTTGAGGGGTTGTCGATCGGAGGGGTCCTGATTCCGAAATCCCGGGCTTAAAACCATGAAACTGAGATGCAGAATTTAAAGAAATTCATATCCCAAAATCGAAAAATATATTCTCGGATCCCGTAAGGATCCATCCCCAAATCCTTAGTTTGAAAACACCCGATCCCGACTCCCCGAAAAAGGTCCTGCCTCCCTCTAATCTTTACCTTACTTTCATTTTTGCCAAATCACTATTTTACCTTTTAATAATAAATTTTTATGCTCCAATTATGGGCATTATGTTTTCTAGTCTGTGCATCCGTGCGTTCGTTTGTTCGGTCGTCCGTCCGTCCGTCTGTCCCACTTCAGGTAAAAGTTTTTGGTCGAGATAGTTTTAGATGAAGTTGAGCATGTTTTACTTATTTTAATATATAAAACATGACAATATAGGCTATGTCTGTGTCGTTATTTACGTGACGATAAGTGATTGAATGACAATAAAACATGATAATATAGGCTATGCCTGTGTCGTTATTTACGTTTATACGATAAGTGAATGACAATAATATCAGATTATTACATGGCATTTTTCATATCGCATGTATTATCAGCCCTAGGTTCAATATCAGCCCAAGAGCCGCATGGCTCGAGGGCTGATATTGACCGAGGGCTGATAATACATGCGATATAAAAAATGACATGTTATGATCTTTTTATCATATGCTTCAACAGTAGGGAAAAATAACAGATTCATATATTGATCCTTTTACGTGGTTCCCGAAAAGAAGTTGAAAGAGTAAAAAGTTCACGGACGTCAGACCCCGTGAAAATTCGATACATTCAATATGAAATCTTTCTATCATATGCCTCAACAGAGAAAAAAAACAACACATTTTAATATGGACGATTTGACAAAAAAAAATAATTCAACAATATACATAATGAACATTGTTTGGAAAAGTCAACTTTGTTAAAGTAACTTTCTAAATTATGTTTCTGAAAAACCTAAAAAATGCATTTATTTAATATTTTTTTCTTTTTTTCTTTTAATTTAATTTAATTATTTTACACAATATACTTTCCAGTATTCAATTAATAGACAACTTTCGAGTTCGATGCATTTCCGTCAAAAACTCTGGTTTTAGTGAACATCATTTGTGCGTTTAGGGGCGTCGTCCCTTCCATTCCAATGTTGAGCGAGTGGTTGGAAAACTATAATTCTATATGGTACGAATTATACGACAAATTGAATTCTCAAAATTGACAATCAGCATTGATGTCATTAGGGAATTGTCATTAAGTACCTACAGAACAACCATTATTTCTAGTTTATCCTGCACAATGACGATCACCAAGACGCTTGATGAACGTAAATAGTGCAGGGATACAGGCGACCCCCTCTATCTGGTAAATAACGTCATAAAGGCGCGTATAATTGACGAGTTTTTTCCGGTGACGGATGAACTCGAAAGTGGTCTATTGTTTGGTACACTACTTTGTAATGTTTTTCACTGAAAACGTAGCATTGAGGTGTATTTTCCGGAATTTGCCGAGTATCACCGGAATGCCATGTGATAACGTTACGGAAAGGCATGTGATAACAATCGAAGCATGTGATAAACTTTTCATATCAGCCCGCTAAGCACCAATTCGAAAAATATGGAAAATGCTTTAATTTAATGCTATTATCATACGGTAAAAATCCTATGTAATTTAGTCTAAGTATATGATAAAACATGATAATATGAGCTATGCCTGTGTCGTTCTTTACGTGACGATAGGTGAATGACAAAAATGATTGTGTTTATTTTCACACGGCCTGGGTCGTTGCTTACACTTGGGACAACATATAACAATTCAGGCAATGTGAAAATGGCTTGCATGAATCTTAAATAAAACATGATAATATAGACTATGCCTGTGTGGCTATTTACGTGACAAATAAAACATGATAATTTAGGCTATGTCTGTGTCGTTATTTACGTGACGATAAGTGTGAAAATGGCTTTCACTGGGGACAACATATAACGATTCAGGCAATGTGAAAATGGCTTGCATGAATCTTAAATAAAACATGATAATATAGACTATGCCTGTGTGGTTATTTACGTGACAAATAAAACATGATAATTTAGGCTATGCCTGTGTCGTTATTTACGTGACGATAAGTGTGAAAATGGCTTGCATGAATTAAATATTACATGATAATATAGACTGTGTCTGTGTCGTTATTTACGTGACAAATAAAACATGATAATTTAGGCTATGCCTGTGTCGTTATTTACGTGACGATAAGTGAATGACAAAAATGATGGTGTTATTTTCACGCAGCCTGGGTCGTTGCTTACACTTGGGACAATGAATAACAAAAATGATTGTGTTTATTTTCACACAGCCTGGGTCGTTGCTTACACTTGGGACACTATTCTTATATAACGATTCAGGCAATGAATCTTAAATAAAACATGATAATATAGGGTATGTCATGTGTAATGTAAAAACTTCTGGAAATATAAACGGAAGAGGAAGTTGTCTATGAATAAAAGCCGGAGTGATGACGGACACATATCCGGACTTCTTTTTTTCCGTTTTTCTCCCAAAATAACAGAAACTGAATAATCATAAGAATGGATGACAAATGCGACTATGCATGGTATCTATAGGACATATAGTCACAATGATCAATTTATTGTGGAAGGAGGAGAAGCGACACCAAAAATGAGGTCTTCTCGTTTAATAGTATAGATATATACAACTCGTCTAAACATCAACCCAACAATGTTAGATCTGTAAATTTGCTTTCGCAATTTTTTTGTTCTTCCCTCGCCGATATTTATTGTAAAATAATTTTTCCTAGCTCTATTTTCAGTGATTTTGTAAAATCCCTGAAATACAAAACCACTGAAACTGTACAGTATGGGGTCTTACCACAAAAACTAATCTGGAGAGGAGACATAAGCTCCAAAAACGTGCTACAAGATTAGTTTAATCTGTTTCTTTTGATTTTCCATCAACAGTAATGTTTAAAAAAAAACTTGCATGAATGCTTGTCCTGATCTTTATAATTATTGTCTGAGGTCGACAACATCAGGACTTCTCCATGTACTAATACCTAATTCTGATTTTTTTTTTAAAAAACATCTAAATATTCTGGTCTTATTACCTGGAATAATTTATCTAATAAGATTACAGAGATAGATAATTTAGATACATTTAAGACCAACTGTTCAAACTATTTTCTAACTGAACAGAATAAAGATGCACGAAACATATTTTTTTCTACTGAATGCATATGTACTCATTCAATATCTAAGCTGCTATATTTAACTGTATTATGTAGTTTATTTTGTGTGTATTTTCTTTTCTATTTGTATTAATAGTTTTTGAAGGCCTCATGGAGGATTAACATGTAATTGTTAAATGTGTTACCTTCGTCAGATAAAGAATTTTATTATTATTATTATTATATAAACAAACTGAGACACTATCAAAATCTTGAAATTTCTACAATTTAAGAGAACATCACAGACGCTGGTACAATTTTAAAAGTTCCAAACACGGCGCAAAGACAACAAAGATATCTCAAAATAAGAATAGTTATTTGCGATGTGAACTGACACAACTCTAAACTTCCAAATGTGGTGGCAGTTGAGATGTTACAACTACTGCATGGATAGCAAAAAAAAAATAATAATTTAAAAATTTAAAAACCCCAAAATGCCTTAACTGATCCAAGTTGGTATAATATTTCAAATTTGACAACGGTAGGGCAATTGCAACAGAAACTACATATTTAAGCCTCCAAAACGAATAGCAGTTTAATAATGTGGCAAAATAAATAAAATTTTATTTATTAAGGTAAAATAATTGAACGTGGCTACGTACTTATACATCCATCCAAATAAATGGAGCCCTATAATTAAACTGGTATAATTTTGAAACTTTAAACTGTAAATCCAGTGCGGAAGCCGGAGTTACTGGAAACAAGTGATAGTAGGTAAACAATTTTTGAAAAAAGTGATGACAGGAAAATGAATGACTCATTCTATGTTTTTTCATTTATGCCCTCTGGGGAAACTGTCCTTAACTTTCTTATCCAAAATCTTTCCCGAGCGACTCTGTCGACCTTTGACCAACCCTCGTTGTGGTCTATGCTTGTGATGGTAAGGTTTTTGAGATCAGCTTGGGTGTGCCCAGGTGATCTCAAATGACGACTTACGGGTAGGTCGGGCTTGCAAGTGAAGTCACTTCGATGACCATTCATGTGTTTGTTGAATGGCTGCTCTGTTTTTCCAACATACTGCATGCCACATCGAAACTGAAGGAGGTATACAACATTCTGGGTTTTGCAAGTTACATTGCAAAATATAGTGTACACAGACCCAGTCGAGTAGCAAGTAACTGTTTGAGTATTTAGTATTTGTTGACAAGTCAGACATCGTCTGTTACCACATGACTTGCACCATCCTGCGGTTGAACAGCTTTTATTTGAGGAGACGGCAGCTTTTACAAATAAGTCTTTCAGACTTGTTAGTCTCCGAAAAGCTAAGACAGGAGGATTGGGAAAGATCTAGGATAATTTAGGGTGTTTGGCAATAATTTGCCAATTGGCACGGATCAAACGTGAAAGGTTAGTAAAAGCTGGATTGTATGTTAGAACAAAATGGAACTATTTTGCTGCTCTTCTTTCGTTTGTACTGTAACAGGTCATTGCGGCTGTTATTGTTAGCGCGCAAACCCCTTATCTGTGTCCAATTTCTTATAACCTCGTTTTGTCAGTAGAGGTCTGTTGATATGACACCGTCCTTTATAGATGTAGATTTAGATACTTTTATAACTCATGACAACAACATACATCCTAGTATCAAATTTACTCATGAGAAGTCTAAATCCAAAATCACCTTCCTCGATACTTCAAGTTCGCTCACAGAGGGCACCATATCTACAGATTTATATTCTAAACCTACTGACACTTATCAATATTTGTCCCCTAAAAGTTGCCATCCTGCTCATCTTACCAAGAGCATCCCATACAGTCAGGCGCTTAGAGTCAAGCGAATATGTTCCAACACAGAAACAACTAAAAGACAATTACGTCAACTTGAAACTCGCTTGAAGCAAAGGGGCTACAAACACAGAAATATCAAAAAAAGCTTTCAGAAAGCGGAGTAAATCCCGAGGAGTGAACTATTGGAATACAAAGTTAAAAATAAAAATAAAAGGACTCCATGTGTTCCTACTTAGCACCCATCTCTCAAAAACAGCTTTGGTGTCGTTCGTGAGCATTGGAAATCAGTTGAAAAGAATTCCAAACTATCCAAGATTTTTCCCGAGCCTCCAATGATAGCTTTTAGGCAACCTAGTAGTCTGCGGAACCTGCTGGTGCGGGCTGAAGTGTCTGATAATAGTAGTACTTCTGGAGAATGTCGTTCGTGTGAAGAAAAACGCTGCAAATGCTGCCTACAGATGCAGCATTCATCAACATTTCACAGTAAGGCAACCGAAAACAACTATAAGATATTTTGCAATGTTACCTGCAAAAGTATGAATGTTATTTACATACTAGAATGTTCGGTTTGTGGCCTCCAATATGTTGGTGAGTCAAAGTAGCCTTTCAACAAACGCCTCAATGGCCATAGAAGTGATATCTCTAAGAAGCCACTTCTCCCAGTTTCTCAGCACTTCAGACAGTCGGGTCACAAACCTGATGACTTTAACCGCATGAAAATTCTAGTGATTGAACAGAACATTCACTGGAGTGATGCCCAGCGACAGGTTCGGGAAAGCTTTTGGATAAAGGAACTTAATGTACATCATCCAAACGGCATCAATAAGAAATACTAACAGTTTTGTTTTTCACTCATTTTTATTGTTAATATACACAGTCACGTATATTGAATTATAGTGTTTTGTTTATATTATGATATTCAAGATTTTGGATTAAAATCAATCGACCAAAACTTACCTGTATTATTACTGATCTATTTTTACACCATATACATTATGTATCAATATAGTTAAAACTTGTGACACTTGAAGAAGGCCATTTGTTGAGCCGAAATATTTGTCAACACGATTTAATAACAACATTTTCGTATTATAACATCTTATATCAGTACCGTTGTGCAAATCTTTAGACTGATATAATTTTTTCCTTATCTGCATAGTATCGCCTATTTTAGACGATCCGGTACATAGTAAATTTGCTGGTTGGTCTTTTTTATAGACTTTTATATATATATATATATATATATATATAACTAAAATATATCTTGTTTACATATTTTAAAATCTTTTTGCAATTTCATAGAATATTTTACGTAAAAAAAATGAAACAACATCAAACACACACACACACACACAAATTAAAAGAAATGTCACCCAATTTACTTAGTTCTGCAAAAAAAGACTGGTACAAGACTATTTGAGAGCATATGATCAAAAGAAACTATATATAACGGCTAGATTGTCAATTTCGCCAAGAGGAGGTATAAAAAGTTTGACCTACCGAATTAGAATATTTACCGGATTTGTTGTCACATAAGCAACACGACGGGTGCCACATGTGGAACAGGATCTGCTCACCCTTCCGGAGCACCTGAGATCACCCCTAGTTTTTTGGTGGGGTTCGTGTTGTTTATTCTTTAGTTTTCTATGTTGTGTCGTGTGTGCTCTTGTTTGTTTGTCCTTTTCATTTTTAGCCATGGCGTTGTCAGTTTGTTTTAGATTTATGAGTTTGACTGTCCCTTTGGTATCTTTCGTCCCTCTTTTGAAACGCATTATCATATGTTAATGAATTTCGAATTTATTCGAAAAATGATCTCATATCTTTTGAACCAGAAATGATTTTCTATCTAAATTTCTGGTTGAAAATTCAGTGACAGTTAACCAGCAGCTGTACTTGGCAGTAAGAAAAACACAAATATTACAATTTTCGTAAACTTTATTTGTTTTTGCAATATGAACAAAATGATGTCTTGGAATGAGAACAATAAGATGGCATGCAAACTCAAAATATATAAGAGGAACGACAATACCAATGGAAACAATAAAATAATCAAACCCAACACTATGGGCAAAAGTAAAATGCAAGTTAGACCAACCCCAATCACAATCCACTCTATAAAAAACAATTAAGAACACGAAAAATCTCAAAACGTGGATGGGCTAATACAGAATAATTAATAAAAAAAGCATGAGACAGTAAATATGGTTGATTTTATTTCGTTGATTCACACGTTGGTTGACATTGTCATATGAACAGCTTATCTTCCAGGTTCAAAGCGGTGAACCAAACTCTGGAAACTGTTGATATAAAATAAAAGATACTTTGATGAATAATATACAAGTGGTCAATCTGTTTGTAGCTGCACTGTGCTTTATATATATATTGCATATTTTTTTTCTTTTACGACATATGGTCTAGATAGTCATATGAATCTTGTGTATGCTCACATAATACTGGTTAAACCTATCAATGGTGTGTTTGTACCTTGTCAGGCTATCTATACCATCTAAAATTGAGAATGGATATGGGGAATGTGTCAAAGAGACAACAAGCCGACCAAGAGTAGAAACAGCCGAAGGCCACCAATAGGTCTTCAATGCAGCGAGAAACTCCCGCACCCGGTGGCGAGCTTCACCTGGTCCCATGTGTTGTTATAGAGTCAATTTGTTTCTCCAGTACTGTCTGGTATTTGATGTTTTACTTATTTGTATTATCAACAGTTTCAGATTGTTTCACATCATTTAGTTAGTAAACGTTTCTTTTTCTTTTTCTTTTAAATATAATAAACTTGGGATCTTTGATAAATTTTTATGATAATCACAATATTGGTAAATACAAACTTAGCAGGTTGATAAAATGATAGAACCTATTGCCCTTAGGCTTTATAATTCAGTCAGATTTGGTCTTAAAGTATCTGGGCTTTTCTATTCGGTCCTTGACAGGTTTTAAATTTCGTTATTCAAAGTTATATGTATTTATATTCATGCTGTACAATAGTTTTGTTCACGGAAGGATCCTACAAATTAATACAGTCACAGAAAATAATTATAGTATAATTATTTTCTGTGACTGTATATTACATTAAGTTGTAGGATCCTTTACTATAGATAATTTAGCTGATCTGTAACAATAACATCTTCATGCCTTATATATCATGTACTGTAGTACGCCGCTAGATTAAAACTGACGAGGAAAGGTAACACACGGCCAGCGAAAGCTCTTTTAATGAGAGCCCAGGTGGTCGTGTGATCTAGCGGGACGGCTGCAGTGCAGGCGATTTGGTGTCACGATATCACAGTAGCATGGGTTCGAATCCCGGCGAGGGAAGAACCAAAAATTTGCGAAAGCAAATTTACAGATCTAACATTGTTGGGTTGACGTTTAGACGAGTTGTATATACATTATGTACACAGCCATGTATCACCATCATTGATGGCGATCCGATGGATACATCTGTTGTAGGGTTGTCACTGATTCAGACGTACTTATAAATATAATTATTTTCTGTGACTGTATCTTACATTCATTTGTAGGATCCTTTACTATAGATAATTTAGCTGATCTGTAACAATAACATCTTCATGCCTTATATATCATGTACTGCAGTACGCCGCTAGATTAAAACTGACGAGGAAAGGTAACACACGGCCAGCGAAAGCTCTTTTATTTTGAGAGCCCAGGTGGTCGTGTGGTCTAGCGGGACGGCTGCAGTGCAGGCGATTTGGTGTCACGATATCACAGTAGCATGGGTTCGAATCCCGGCGAGGGAAGAACCAAAAATTTGCGAAAGCAAATTTACAGATCTAACATTGTTGGGTTGATGTTTAGACGAGTTGTATATATATATATATATATATATATATATATATATATATAAAAGTCTATAAAAACGACCAACCAGCAAATTTACTATGTATATATAACTAAAATATAACTTATTTACATATTTTAAAATCTTTTTGCAATTTCATAGAATATTTTACGTAAAAAAAATGAAACAACATCAAACACACACACACACACATACACACACACAAATTAAAAGAAATGTCACCCAATTTACTTAGTTCTGTAAAAAAGACTGGTACAAGACTATTTGAGAGCATATGATCAAAAGAAACAATACTGAGCCAAAAAAGTTTAGCAACACTTTTATTTTAATTTTTGTTTTGTTGTTTCTGGAAAAAAAAAATTCAAACATCATCGATATAATCCTTAGTTTTACCTGTAATTTAAAACTGACGTACTTTTTTCCTGGTGATTGATTTCGCGCCATTTCAGCTTTGCACGTGTAATTGACGTTTTACCTTCTGTACCTGTACTTTTAAAGCGATAGTAAAAATTTCTTTTTCACTGACGTTCAGAAACATGCCATTGATAGGAAAAACACATACACCTTTGAAAAAATTGCATGGGGCGTCAACCAGGGCTCCCCGAAAATTACCGTCAGAAAGGTCTTGGAATGGTTGATGTCGGAATGAGTGTTGCTGACATCGTGGATCGACTTAATGTGCATATGGCAACAGTTTAGAGACTAACAAACAGATATCGACAAATTGCAACTGCACAGGATAGGTCGATATCCCGTAGACCAAAAATACTATCGCCAAAGGAGGAGCGCTACCTTCGCTTTTCATCAATACGTGACAAGTTTTTTTCCGGCCACAAAAGTAGTGCATTGACTAAGGGCAGCTGCTGGTGTGCCTGCCAATCCTTCATTGGTGCACTAAGGGCATGGCTGAGAAATTGATTTTGAATAACAGTATATTCATTTCCGCATTTTGACCCTCCCGCGCTCCATACAAAGAAAATCCTAATGAATGTGAGTGATAAACACCCATGTTGCTTCTGACATGTAATAATTCCAGTTTTTTATTATTAAAATTATATGTTGTTATGATTTTGTAATAAAATAAAATTTCATATTTTTGTTGCTAAACTTTTTTGGCTCAGTATAGATATAACAGCTAGATTGGTATCATGTCAATTTCGCCAAGAGGAGGTATAAAAAGCTTGACCTACCGAATTAGACTATTTATCGGATTTGTTATCACATAAGCAACACGACGGGTGCCACATGTGGAACAGGATCTGCCTACCCTCCGGAGCACCTGAGATCACCCCTAGTTTTTTTGTGGGGTTCGTGTTGTTTATTCTTTAGTTTTCTATGTTGTGTCTTGTGTGCTCTTGTTTATTTGTCCTTTTCATTTTTAGCCATGGCGTTGTCAGTTTGTTTTAGATTTATGAGTTTGACTGTCCCTTTGGTATCTTTCGTCCCTCTTTTGAAACGCATTAACATATGTTAATGAATTTCGAATTTATTCGAAAAATTATCTCATATCTATTGAACCAGAAACGATTTTCTAGCTAAATTTCTGTTTGAAAACTCAGTGACAGTTAACCAGCAGCTGTACTTGGCAGTAAGAAAACACAAATATTACAATTTTCGTAAACTTTATTTGTTTTTGCAATATGAACAAAATGATTACTTGGAATGAGAACAATAAGATGGCATGCAAACTCAAAATATATAAGAGGAACGACAATACCAATGGAAACAATAAAATAATCAAACCCAACACTATGGGCAAAAGTAAAATGCAAGTTAGACCAACCCCAATCACAATCCACTCTATAAAAAACAATTAAGAACACGAAAAATCTCAAAACGTGGATTTAAGAACACGAAAAATCTCAAAACGTGGATGGGCTAATACAGAATAATTAATAAAAAAAGCATGAGACAGTAAATATGGTTGATTTTATTTCGTTGATTCACACGTTGGTTGACATTGTCATATGAGCAGCTTATTTTCCAGGTTCAAAGCGGTGAACCAAACTCTGGAAACTGTTGATATAAAATAAAAGATACTTTGATGAATAATATACAAGTGGTCAATCTGTTTGTAGCTGCACTGTGCTTTATATATATATTGCATATTTTTTTTCTTTTACGACATATGGTCTAGATAGTCATATGAATCTTGTGTATGCTCACATAATACTGGTTAAACCTATCAATGGTGTGTTTGTACCTTGTCAGGCTATCTATACCATCTAAAATTGAGAATGGATATGGGGAATGTGTCAAAGAGACAACAAGCCGACCAAAGAGTAGAAACAGCCGAAGGCCACCAATAGGTCTTCAATGCAGCGAGAAACTCCCGCACCCGTTGGTGAGCTTCACCTGGTCCCATGTGTTGTTATAGAGTCAATTTGTTTCTCCAGTACTGTCTGGTATTTGATGTTTTACTTATTTGTATTATCAACAGTTTCAGATTGTTTCACATCATTTAGTTAGTAAACGTTTCTTTTTCTTTTTCTTTTAAATATAATAAACTTGGGATCTTTGATAAATTTTTATGATAATCACAATATTGGTAAATACAAACTTAGCAGGTTGATAAAATGATAGAACCTATTGCCCTTAGGCTTTATAATTCAGTCAAATTTGGTCTTAAAATATCTGCGCTTTTCTATTCGGTCCTTGACAGGTTTTTAATTTCGTAATTCAAAGTTATATGTATTTATATTCATGCTGTACAATAGTTTTGTTCACGTCAAACTATGTCTTATACTAACTATATTCAATGTATGTGTTTTGAATGCTTGAAGCGTGAACATTTATTTTTTATCTTCCAACATACATACCAGCCCTTTTCATGAATATGACCTACCAAATTAGACTATTTACCGGGTTTGTAATAACATGAGCTACACGACAAGTGCCACATCTGGGGCAGGATCTGATTACCCTTCCGGAGCACCTAAGATAACCCCCAGTTTCTGGTGGGATTTGTATTGCTTAGTTTTTAGTTTTCTATGTTGTGTCTTATATACTATTATTTTTCTGTTCGTCTTTTTCACTTTTATTCATGGCGTTGTCAGATTATTTTTTATCTTTGAGTTCGTTTTGTTCCCTCAGGTATCTTTCGCCCCTTCTTTAGTTACATTAAAAACTTGGGTTGACGAAAAATATATAATATTTCTACATATTTTCCATGATAATATAAAACCCCTTTTTAATGATAAGGAAATGATAAAAGCAATATAAGTTTACCTCTTACAAACCAGTGGACATCCGAATTGCAGGAGATGATCTTGTTGGATGAGTGTGTGGCATTCAGTTTCACATGCCTGCTCAGTTGCATTACCACCTAATGCACTAAATATATCGTCTACTAGTTTTTTCAGTTGATCGGTTGCAAATAAAGTATCTAAAATAAGAAAATGAATTGCAAAAACCTTCAAAAACTGTTGATAACATAAATAATTTGTTTGGTTTCCTTATTATTTTAAAAATAACACAAATACCGAACTCCGTGTATATTCAAAACGGAATGGCAACATAATTAACTTAAACTCATCAAACGAATCGATACCAACTGTCATATCAGACTTGGTACATGCATGATCTTATGTAGAAAACTGTGGGATAAATCTGGTTTTATAGCTAGCTAAAGCTCTCAGTTGTAAACCGACCATTATCCTCTGTAAGAACAAACATTTCTAGATTGAGGATGTTTTATAGCTTGTTCTAATATATATAAATCTCTCATTTGTTGAAAACCATATCTATACTTGTAGTTTTCTTTTGTGATGCTAAGATGCTTCCACACTGTTATATTCTTATTTTATCTATATAAATAGTATATACACTTTTTTAAGAAGTCCGAAAGTTCCAATCACGATGCAATTTAATAGGATATTGCCACTGTAACCGTAAAACTTAAAAAGAACAGCATATATGTCATTTCCTCTAAGACTGTCTTACATTATTGGAGGAGCAAGTAAAACAAATTCCACTGATAAAGTATACTTGATTGAATTTGAATTTTTAATTCTACATAAAACATTCAGACTCTTTCAAATAGTTTTTTTAATCTGGTTTGACAGATATGCATCATTTAGATACTTATTTGTCCAAAAAAATATTAATAAAAAATTTGGAAAATATCAAGAAACAATCAAATCTGATCATGTCGAAGAAAAGTTGACAACAACGCCATGGATAAATACGAGAGATGATGGAATTATGAACAAGTCAAAAAACACAACATAGAAAACTAAAGACTGACCAAACTAATCCCAACTTAATCATGGGTTACTGATCCAGATGTCGTACCGGGCCAGACCGTACCGTTCAGGTTGCTCATCAAAGTACTGATTCAGAGATAAGCCGCATTCGATAATGTAACATTTGAGCACCAGAGGACAGAATTGTGGTTCAAACAATGGAACATATCTGTGGTCAACTGGTATACGCAGATATAACATAACGGTTGGCCAACTCCTGATAGGGTTGATGTCAACTTTACAAGATAAAAAACTAAATATAAATGTATACTGAAGAAAATTAATTTATATACGTAAGTTAAAACATTTTTTGTTTAATAAAAGCTACCTTAATTGACCTTTTTTTTTTTAAATAACAATAACGATATATTTCGAATAGCATAAGGTAAACATCCCTATAACAAATTAACAAAATTAGCTAGTTCAAGCATTATAAAATATTATTTAACAATCAATTGAATTTAACATAACAAAGATGTTTTTTTTACAAATGGGTGTTAATAGAAGCATTTCAATTTAAAAGCTGTCAGAACGAAAAACATAATCTTTCTATGAAACAAAATTTGTTTTTATTCCATGAAATGTTTTACTTAAATTTTTTAAAGAAAGAAAAAAAAATGCTTTGTATACCCAAGTTATCTGTCTGCTCAATAAGTATCGATATGTTAAACACATTGCAGTTTTAAAATGATATTTCTCTAAATAAACATAACTTGCGCATTTATAAAATATAGATATCATTTGAACTACATACCGAACCAGGGAATCACAGAAATTCTTTCCAAATCTTATGTTTGAAACATCGGAACTCTGGTCGAACCACAAAAAGTTGAAAGAGAAAGACACCAGAAGAAAAACGTTTTTTTATACTTTAGAATATCTTCTTCAATCTTAGAAATGAGCCTGTGTATGCTTTAAACCATATTCGTCAGTCATATAATGATTTAAGATTTTTTCAGTGCAGTTAAACACTTTCAATCACTTGATATTTGACTGACATACAAGTGAAAGGTTCAGCTAGCTTTTAAACAAGATTAATTCTCCTTTTTTTATATTACTTATGCCTTAAACAAGTCAAGAATATGACAGTTATTTTCTTTTGTTATTTGATTTGTTTGGTTTTGATTATGCCAATTGATAGGGGACATTTCGTTCCAATTTTTATTAAAGATTGGTATTTTTGTCATTTTACTATTTTTATAGGCGTAATTCTACCAAAACAGTTCTGCTTTTACCTCATAAAAAAGAACAAATAATGTTAAAAAATCATCGGTTTTATAGCATACAAAATGGAATCAACTATTTATAAATCATATATGTCATAAACGCTTTTCTTGACTTAACTTCGCCCGGAACATTTTAAAATTTTGTGAAAGTCCCTGATGTAGAAAAAACGAATCGATTGTAGAGCTTTAAGACCAAAATAAACCTAAAATCAGAACAAAAGTTTTTATTAGGTCAATTTTGCGTACATAAGTTGACACCACTGTATAGTTAATAGGACCATGAACACTTACCAAGAAGAAGTCTTTTCTGTGGCATGGAAAACACTACTGCTAACAACATCAATAAAGCAAAAGCAAGTTTCATCTTCAAGTTTTTAACTAAAAGTAAATAACAGTAGTTCAAGTAAATGATAACCATTTGAAAATCTAACCAAATAAACTGTACAATTTAATAAATGTCAAAATATCGGTCCTATTGCGGAATTAAATTTGAAGTTATCAAGTGATTGTCAATGTCTGAGAAATTATCATAAAGATCATACGCTCACGAGAAATGTTGCGACAAAAAGTAATAACGGAAAAACAGAATTACTATATAACATTATCATATCTCGTTAGATAAATGAAGTAATGGCAACAGCGAGCTGTTGGAGTTTTGAATGTTTGTATAGGAACAAAAATCCCAAAAGGACCAATATCAATTCTCCGATAACTATATGTAACAAGACCAGCATAAACATAAAAATGACACATAACAAAATAGATTGGTATGCAGCATAGAGTATTAACATCTCTGAATTATAGTCCCCTAAAGTAGGACCTTATTCTAACATAAACTTTATGTTCGAATACAACGAAAAGGTCGTATATATGTACAAATAAATGAAACGATCTATTTTTTAAATTATAAGAAAATATTTTGGTAAATGTATCAGTTAAAATATAAAAAAGAAGATGTGGTATGATTGCCAATGAGACAAGTATCCACAAATGACCAAAATGACACAGACATTAACAACTATAGGTCACCGTACGGCCTTCAACAATGAGCAAAGCCCATACCGCATAGTCAGCTATAAAAGGCCCCGATAAAACAATGTAAAACAATTCAAACGAGAAAACTAACGGCCTTATTTAGACATGAGAAGACAATTAGAAAAAAACTAAGAATATAGGAATGGTCATCTGTTGTCGTTAAACATTGTGGAATTGTTCTTCCTTTAATATTCTTTCTTTCCTTTTTTAAATTGCAATAAAAGAGGATGTGTTATACATTTTATATGAAAACATGTAAGTTACAAGAATTTGTTGAAGAGTAATACATGTATAGGAAAGTTAGAAATAATCTACTCGCATGAACAAAAGAACTGTAAAACGTATGTAAAATATGAGAAGAACAGAATATGATTGTTTCATTTATTGTTACTTATATATTGAATCAAAAGATTTCTTTTGTCTGTTATAAATTTTACTTATTGTTGAGATATTTTTGTTTTAATTGAAAACGCATTCATAAGTCAAATATGTTTCGGCTCATCAAAATAGCCTTACCATAAAACTATGTGTAACGAAATATGAGACAGACTGGTTTTAGTACATTTGAACTAATGGCCTGCTGCATAGACAATACTTATGATTACGTCTTACCTGCTTGTAATGGAATGTGGTGTGAGAAATTATGAACGCATGCTTTGTCTTTTATAGTATTACAAACCTTTTAGTATCGATAACCTTTAAAGAACCTAGCACGTATGTACTTACACTTATAATCCTGCAGACATTCCACTTAGTGACATTGTCTATAAGCATTTAAATACTTTTGCGTATTTGTTTTTTTTTATTCTACAATGTATATTCTTGTTTTTGGAACCTCATGCAGGACAAGTCAGACGAGAAGGTTCTTGGACATTGGTTATATCAAGACCAAAGAAATAATCTGGCCGACATGTTTTTAGAATCAGAATTTAATGAGGAAAAGTTTAGAATTGATAGAATGTTTATGGCAAAACCAAATTCTTAAGATTTCAACTATTACCATATGACTTATCACATCCACTGACTTTGGACAGACAGGTATATACGATGATTGAGTATTTCTGAAATTTTCCGTTTATAAATTTTATTGATAAAGCATCTCGAAACGGAAATGTTAACTAGCGTAATAAAATAAATATTTCAAAAATTCAATAAACGAAGAACATATCATGTACAATAGAAGACAATTTAATGCTTTAAAACCCCATCTTACATAATCGCTTTAAATCGTAGAGAAAGGGATAGATAAACTCATAATGGATGCCAGGATTAATGTTGTATTTATGCCAGACGCGCGTTTTGTCTACACGCGTAAAAATATCCACGGAAATCAATTGCTTTACATGTTGTGTTAGAAAACTACAAACTGGAAGAAAAATAGGCAAAAATCTAAAAAAGGTCAAGTTTTTTTTTTTATGATAATGGCCAGACGAAACACAAAAAGAAACGATTTCAAAATACTGTTATGTAATGTAAACATTCTGTATTGGACAGGATTCGTAAATAAAGACATGGCTGCACATTTCTGTAATTTGTTAAAACCATTTGTTAGATTTTATTGAAGGAAATGACGAATTATATCTGTTTCCTCCCTTAAAGGATTTTTCTTTAGAGTTTTAGAAGATTCTTATGTTAAAAACCTACAAGGAAATGTTATGTTATCTTATCCTGATTGTTATATTTCTTATCTCTGACATTTTGACAAAGACAACAGTAAGCTTCCTTTTCACGGTCAATGGTCCTAATTGATGTATACATTTAATCTAATTTATAACAGATAAAATAGAAATAACGCTGAAATATTTTTCTCGGCCTGATTATTTAAAATTATCGAAAACAGTCGGAAAAAGCGGTTAACAATCAGTTGCAATTGATGCAAAAGAAGACTTACGCAAATTCATGAAAATATCAAATTAGAACGGATTATTGAAATAAAAAAAAACGATGACCCCAAGCTTTATTCAGATAATTAATATTAGAAAAAAAATGGAATGAGTGTATTTGTGGTATGGGAGAGCGGTGCTTGCGAAAATTATAAATAAAACAGCTACTTAAGTTAATATACATATCATATCAGTTTAACTGTTTAAATATTATTATGTTTTTTAAAATAGAATAATAGTAATAAACGTCCGTTGTTTATGGCAATTTCTTCCTCTCCAATCAAGAAATTGTTTGCATATACATAAACTATAAAGAACACATAAAACAATACACAGTGTTATGAATCATAGATATAAATACAGAGAACAGTAGGATACCGCTATTCAAAAGTCATAAATCGTTTGAGAGAAAACAAATCTTAGTAACAAACTAAAACCAAGGGAAACTTATTAACTGTAAGTTATTGTATAATAAATGGGTAACGTTTATGATGTCTTTAATACTTTGAAATATATGTCGTAAATTTTCCGGTCTTAATTTTACTCATTATATAATCCAAATCGGCCGTAGACACTTATTGCTAATCTCTGTTACAAATGCAGCGGGTTTAAGCATTTAAACAGACACCAACCTGCACCCTAACCTAAGACAGTAGTGCAACATTACAAAAAAATAAAAAAAGCCAGAAAGAACACTATAAATTTTTTTTTAGCTTAACTCGATCAAAAGGACAATTTAACAAAACCTAGTAACCATACACTGAACGAATAGCTTCATTTTACTTTCGACTTATGAGTTTGAATGTCCTTTTGGTATCCTTTGCTTCTCTTTTAATTCCAAACGAATGAAAAAAAAATTGCTAGAGATATTTTGATTCTTATTGACATTTTTTTCAAAACCCTTCTCCTCTGAGGATGTCTGCAAGATGTTCAATAACAAGAGGATATTTCACAGTGGAACGGAAAAGCAAAAATGCAAAATTTATTACGAGAAGTTAGTTATCAAAGGTACCAGGATTATAATTAAGTACGCCGAAGCGCGTTTCGTCTACATTAGACTCATCAGTGTCGCTTATATATAAATATTTATAAAGCCAAACAAGTTCAAAGTTGATGACAGCCAATGGCCTTTTTAAAGTTAAATGACTGTTGATAATCATAAATTTGTTGTGAATATCATACAAGTGAGATATTTAGCTAGCTACAAAACATGCTTTAATCCATCATTTGCTACACGAGAAAAAGCCTGTACCATGTCAGGAATATTACAGTCGTTATCCATTTGTTTGATGTGTTGAGTTTTTGATTTTCCATTTGATTTGGGACTTTCCGTTTTGAATTTTCCACGGAGTTCAGTATTTTTGTGATTTTATTTTTTTATGAGTTGTTGAAATATACAAACTAATGACTATACTAATTATCTTTCTATTCAATTTGCATTTCAGCACCTCTTATCATCAACCAATTTAGAAAACACACAGGGAAAGAAATCGTTAGAAATTAACCCTAAAATGTTAAAGGAAAATAAAAATTATTCCAATATTTTGTATTTTAAAATTGTCCTCACAATATACTTTTCTCGTGAACTTCTTGAACTGTTAAATTTCCTTAAACATTTTGATTTTTTTTTCTTATTCAAATATAAATGATGATGTGAAATAAACGCCTCATTAGAGGGTACAATGCTGCATAGCTTAATATTGTATTAAAATATGACCAGAATATCTTACTTATTGCCTTTTTTCTTTACACATGGTGGTACTACGGGGTCATATTGTCGGCCAAACAATGTAGGACCAGATTTTGATATTTGTCTATTTGCCATTTTGAAATGCTAATATCTATTTAAAGGTTAAAACATATTATCGAAAACTAGGTTTGACCGAAAATATTATCACAAAAAAAATATTTTGCCCACATTTTCTTTCCTCAAGGGATATTATCACATTAAAGGGTAACTGATTACATGTTTAGCTCATTAATGGAAACAGTAGTATACCGCTGTTCAATAGCCAAAAATCGATATTTTAAAATTGTTCAAAAGACATTTTCTGGAAACGAAACGTTTTTAGAATTTCAGTTAGATATATGTACAGTGACCTTGACCCAAACATCAATAGAGCAATTATGTAGATGAATTTGGATGTCTGTCATAACAAAACTTTGGTTTCAATCTTTTTAAAATTTAACCGTTAGATTTTGTGGTATTTAAGTTTAAAATACTCCCCACCCTCAACTTGGTTCATTAAATAAGTCAAAAAGTACATAATGGCCATATTTCTTTTCGTCTTTTGAACTAGGCCATAGATGTTTGACATGTAGATGTATCTTCATGGGGTTAAGTGTCTTCATAATGGCCTTTTTGTAACCTTCAAATGTGACCTCAAGGTCAACTTTATGTTGGTTCTTTTTTCGTGAAAAACACAATCATGTAGGCCATAACTTCTTTGCCTTTTGACATAAGCCTTACATCTCTGGTATGTGGATGTATCATGATGAGGTGATGTGCCTTCTTATATTTTTTACCTTCATGTGACCTTGAACTTTGACCTCGAGGACGATAATTGTGTTTTTTGGTAAGAAACACTTGTACGGGCCATGACTTTTATGTGGTTATGAATTCATATTTATTTTTAAAAACATATTACACAAGTTTCAATCGACCATACAAATATAGACACATTTTATGACATATCAACCCATTCCATGCACAAGGAATTCATAATGGACATGTGGTCATATAAAATTGTTTGAAAAAGGAACAGTTTCTATTAAAGTGCAGCGACGTACTTAACTACTCAACAGACAGCAAAGTGAAAAAATTCAAACAGTAGGAGTAGTTATGCAAAATAACTATATACCAATAATGGGACGGACGGAAGGACATATGGACAGGGGTAAAACAATAACCCCCCTCCCAAAAAAGGGTGTAACTGATTTTTGATTTGAGGTACGAGCTGTTGAAATTGAAAGCATGACAAGCCAAAAATACATATGATACATAGGGAGAAGCTTTTTTTGCAGTTGCTTTGCATGTTTACATGATCAAGATTTTCACTTAATTGATCCATAGATTCATAAATATACAAATTCAAAATTTAAGAACAAAACTATTTGTTCAAAGAACCATGGCTCATGAGAGATGAAATAGAGCTGACTGTGCAAAATCCTTACACTGTGAAATCAAGTTCGTTAAACATAGATTTTTTTAAATATTTCTGCAGAGCTCAAGGTTATGAAAATTAGATCCAACTGGTTTTTAGTTAAAAGCACAGCAATTACAAGTTTTACATTATTTTTTGGGGCCCTTATTATTATAGAGAAGGATTACTCTATTCAGTAATAATCTTGAATTGAGACGTTAGAAGAAACATTTTCACTTGTCACTTGCAATAACACCACACCTTCTGTTTTTATATTTATTTCAAAATTGCATTTGATTAAAAAATTCGAAAAGATACACAAACATGACAAAAGCACAACAAAAGAAAAATAACAAATTTTGCTATCCCTTCGAAATTTAAATTTGATAAAGCAAAAATAACATGTTCTATTTATATCATACATGTGTAGTTTAAGTTTCAACCATGATTATAAATATAGACTTTACTTTCCTGAAAATTGCGGACGGAATAGATGACACCCGTTTATTACCAGTCCTGTCAGGATAAAGGTTGAAAAAAGATACTAGAAAGATGTATTTTCTTTTATTCAGATGAATGTGAGAGTGCAGAAATATGTGTAGTGTTTTGTGGACTGAATCGTGGATGTTTTCCCCTTCATTTGTCTTTGTCCCGTGACATGTAAATAATACACTGGTGTTTGATTATTCTCCTCGGTATCTTTTAACTTTTTACATGAATATAAATCATGTAATAAAATATTCAATTGCACTTAAAGAAAAATATGCAAGAAATTTTAAAATTATAAATTATTCATAACCTATTTAACATTACTACGTGTATTACGAAACACATAGTGTATTTCATTAAAAACTACATATAAAAAAGAAGATGTGGTATGATTGCCAATGAGACAACTATCCATAAAAGACCAAAATGACTCAGACATTAACAACTATAGGTCACCGTACGGCCTTCAACAATGAGCAAAGCCATACCGTATAGTCAGCTATAAAAGGCCCCGATAAGACAATGTAAAACAATTCAAACGAGAAAACTAACTGCCTTATTTATGTAAAACAAAAATGAACGAAAAAACATATATGTAACACATCAACAAACGACAACCACTGAATTACAGGCTCCTGACTTGGGACATGCACATACATAAATAATGTGGTGGGGTTAAACATGTTTGCGGGATCCCAACCCTCACCCTAACCTGGGACAGTGGTATAACAGTACAACATAAGAACGAACTATAAAAATCAGTTGAAAAAGGCTTAACTCATCAGATGGACAAAAAAAAACAAGTGGACGTGGCCCGGTACTTATACATCCCGACACAAAAAGACACAATGAACAGATCTGAGAGTACTCGCAGTTATCTGACAGCTAGTTCAAAGCCACTAACAACTAATAAAAAAATCATGCAACTAAGACTTAACTATCAGTCCGTACACATCTAACATCCAATGGATTTAGTGTAAAGACGTCATAAACAGCCAGAGAAAAACATGACCTTGTGCAATGCCAAGTTACAGGTATCGACAGATTGTAGATCCATGAATATGTATATGCATATAACATACTAGTAATATTTAGTTAGCTTTTAATTTACTGATAACAAAATCAATATTTATACCAATAAAAACAATATTCAATGATCTAATTACAGTGTTGAATAGGTAACCTTTTAGAATAAGTTTATTTAAAGGAGCGACAATACATGTATGGTTTAAAAAAAAATGTACTGTGAAGTCAATTCAGTTTTGCTTTCAATCAATTTGGTAAAGATCATTCCACGAACAGAAGCATTGTATAATTGTCCATGATTTATTTATTTATTTGGTTAACATTGTATTGTCAGAGGGAGCTATTATTTGAGGAGGGAGGCTTGGATAAAATTTGAAAAAAGACAAGACAGCCTTTTGAGCAAACAAAGGCAGGAACAGTAATTTGGCATAACAAGCAGATTACTATTTATGTAAACAATTTCAGGATAAACTAATAGAAAGTGTAGAAAGTGTAGGTCCCTAAAGAATGAAAAATAAAAATGCAGGTCAATGACGTCAGATAATTGAGAGTAGGAGGGTCCTGATCCCGAAATCCAGGGCTTAAAGACACGAAATCCCGAGTTTAAATATATCTAAATCCTGACATCCCGAAATTAGAGAAAAGAATTCCCGGTTCCCGAAAACCTTAGCTTAAAAAAATGATCCCGGTCTCCTCCCCCTCTCCAATGATTACATAAAAAAAAAAACGCAGGACAACATTTCTAATTCAAGCCCTCCCCCCCTCCCCCCAATAAAATCAAATGGTATTATCCTTAGATTTTTTACTTTTTGTACTGTATTTCATTTTATGTAAAACCTACGCATTGGCAAGTAAAAAACGAAAACAGTTATGGTCCTTTTACCTTTTTGTTTCCATTCTTTTTAAACGTCCTGGTTTTGTTTTGGTAAATTTATTTCTCTCTGAAATTTCCCTATTATGTGTCTTTGGAGATTCATTCATGAAAAATGAGTTACTTTAAATGGATTAAAAGATTAAATGAATAACAATAGGTGTACAACTGCTCTTAGAAATAATGTAAACATTTCACTCGTTTGTTTTCCCTTATTTTTGAGTGTAAATTCACATTGCGATAAGACGTGTCACGGTACTTGTCTATCCAAAATTCATGTATTTAGTTTTGATGTTATATATATATTTTATATTTGTTATTCTCGTGGGATTTTGTCTATGTGTGTTACATTCTAGTGTTATTTCGTTGTTCTCCTCTTATATTTAATGCGTTTCCCTCGGTTTTAGTTTGTTACCCCGATTTTGTTTTTTTTTCCATTGATTTATGAGTTTTGAACAGCGGTATACTACTGTTGACTTTATTACTCATGACCTTTTAAAAGCTTGCATATTGCAACATGATTTTAAAACGTAGCAATGAATCAGACCATGAGTAAGAGTTCTCTTTTCTTAGGTGTTCTGTACCCCCTTAAGATCTGCCTAGTAACTAGTTTCACACTGAGTATTGATTTCTCATTCAGTGATCAAGTGTCATCAACTGTTCACTTGTTGAGTAGATCGTGGTCTGTTTGTTGTTTGATATTGCAAAATTAATGCCATACTGAATAAAGGACCAATTTTTAGTTGTTTGTTGATTATCTGATATCTACGAAGGAATGAAACAAACATAACCCAATGGTATTATGATCATTGCACTCAATGAATATGCAATAAATAGATTTATAAAAAGATTTTCCCCCAATGCAGCAATATAATAAATGCACTAGTACCAGCTCTTTGACGGTTTCGAGGGTCATAGTTATTAGCAGTAAAATAAAGGAGCACACGTGTAAAACATGATAAACTAAACAACTAAACCCTACTAAGCTTAGACATCACTGTAAAATGTGTTTCAAAAATATTTCAGTGGTAGCAACTTCATGACTAAACACAACTTTTGATTCATTCTGTGTCATATTAATTTAGTCTTAACATTTTCTTTCTTGGAGAAATGGTCAATTTTACATCACATTTAGAAACGGAGTAACGTGTGATTTAAACGTTTTTAGAGTTCAATGTTTCTGTTTTCTAAAAACAAGGCTGTAACTTTTCCCCTTACTTTATTGCCTTTTTTAGACTGATACGGTAAGGTGTTTCCCATTGTTGAAACCCATACGGTTGTCTGTAATGTCTTGCATTCACTCGGCAATCATATCACATCTTCAAATTATTTTATAGTATAGAATAATTCATAAAAAAAGCATGGTACAGTTAATCTTGATTTATTTTGTTGCTTTACAATTAGATAGACGTTGGCATGGGAGCTGATGTTGAATGTCCAAAGCGGTTGACCAGAGTCTGGAAACTGTTAATATGAAAAATAAAAGATTATTTGATAAATACTATAGATGTATATATATCTCTGGATTATATCATATTTCCTTGAAGCAATAGTTTTTCTACTAAACTGTCATATAGAAGTTTAGGAAAAGGAAAAAAAGGCTGTTTTCAGATTTGTTTGTTTTCTTAAGCGACAGTATTCAACAAACAGCCGTGGTTTCCTTAGCTAGCGTTCAGTAGTAGCGAATACATGTTGCATGTTCCAAGTCAGTCTAAATTTACAATGTATTGTTTGTTTTTGTTTATATGTCATATTTTCTCCGATATTGTCTGGAGAAGTTATCCTTTCTATGTGTAACAAACGTTCCAGATGTTCGTACCTGACTAATTCAGTCAACGTTTCTTTTTATAATTAATTTCAATTGAAAAAACTTAGTATCTTTTATGACAATATGAATATTGGTAAACCAAATATTGTAAGCACATTGATAATAGAATATAACCTAACGCCTTTGTTAGGTCTTTATGAATTAATCAGATTTGGACATGCAATATTGTGACTGTTCGTTCTGTTCGGGCCCTGACAGATTTATTAAGAGTTTTATGTATTTTCCATTCGCAGTTATTAGTCTAATGATGTAAATGACATGTTTCATGCACCGTACAATCAATTTTATAATCTCACGTATGTCTTATAACAATTAAATTAACAGAATTGTTTTAATATATTTCAAATATTTTATATAAAACAACAAGGTTAGATAATAGTTAGATATAATCAAAGGTACCAGGATTATAATTTAGTTTTCCAAAATTTTCAAGGTTTTGTATACAGGAAATTTATAAAAATGACCACATTATTGATATTCATGTCAACACCGAAATGTTGACTACTGGTGATACCCTCAGGGACGAAACGTCCACCAGCACTGGCATCGACCCAGTGGTGTAAATAGTTATCAAAGGTACCAGGATTATAATTTAGTACACCAGACGCGTGTTTCGTCTACATAAAAATCAAAATATTTATAATGCCAAACAAGTAAAAGTTGAAGATTATTGAGGATCCAAAATTTCAAAAAAGTTGTGCCAAATACGGCTAAGGTAATCTATGCCTGAGATAAGAAAATCCTTAGTTTTTGAAAATTTCAAGGTTTTGTATACAGGTAATTTAATGTGATAAAGTGTACTCAAAACATTTTTTTTAATTTAAAAAAAAAATAATAATCCAAAACCCTTGAAAGCTTGAGTTTACATGCAATATACAACATTCATACATCTTAAGCATGCTAATATACAACATCCCCGTAATATATGTTTACCTTTTACAAATCAATGGACATCCAAATTGAAGTAGATGATCTGCTTGGATGAGTGTGTGGCATTCAGCTTCACATGCATGTTCAGTTGCATCAGTACCTACTGTAGCTACTATCCCGTCTACTAATGTTTTCAGTTCATCAGTTTGGAATAACGTATCTAAAATAAGAAAATCTGTCAGAACTTTGTTGGATGTTTATATCATAAATCGACAAGGGAACCAAGCATATTAATTATAAGAACACATTAAATATATTTGCGCTGATTTAAAGCTTGAAGACTGTATTTTGACTTCCAGATGCCATCTTCGTTTTTTGTGATTTTGTGATTTTGGGTTGCTGGTTCACTGTTATAAACTTATTTGTCTTTTTAATCATACAAATAATATATAAATCTCTAATGACGTCCAGATATTTCTATCTATATTTATGTACAGCAGATGTTTTTTCCCAAGAATTTCGTTGATCAATGAAACAGCCCGTTCAACAGATTTTACAGATTATGGCACTTGATTGAATTTGAAATTTTGATTCTATATAACTTTTGAATTTTGTCGAATGGGTCTACACAATGTTTTTTGACATAGAAAAACTATCGGTAAATACCGACAGAACATTCAAAACCCAAAAAATGAAATAAAGACAAATGTAAAACGACTATAGCTTAATTCACGATGAGTTGATTTATTTGAGTAAAGTATATTTCAGCTTAACAAAAATAGGCTAATAAATAAACTAAGTGTAACAGAATACACTGTAATAAAAACTGTATATGTTTACACAAATGGTCAAGATAAAAACGGTAAGAACAGTCACATTAACATGCATCAGAAAAATATTGTCAAATGAAAATGAATTAAAACAGTCATACTTCGTTTCATTCTCTACAAATTTCAACATCTTGAAAGTAAAAAAAAAACAATAAGTTGAATTTAATACTCTGAGTTTTGTTTTGCTCAATAAGTATCAACATGTTGAAGTTAAATGATATTTCATCTAATTATAAGGTTGACACATTTGGAGAAGAATGATATACTTTGAATTACATTACAATCCAGCACATCAAATCTTTCTAAATCATGTGTCTAAAACATATAATCATTTTTCAAACAAAATACGTTAGATTAGATAAAAAAAAAGTCATCTAAGGCTACAAAATTTCTTCTAAACTTTTTTGAAATGAGCTTGCATAATAGCTTAAGAATTATAGTTCACTGTCATATAAGTTTGTTTTGTGTTTTGTGAAACAGTACTACTCATTCTACTTTCAAGTAACAACAACCAAATACAACAAATTTATTTCCTGTTTTGTCATAAATTAAAACATAAATAAAGTCAGCTTTGACTGAAGAAGTTGAAACTTTAGTTTCCTAAAGAGAAAAGCACTGCCCTGTGACCACTTACCAAAAATAAGTCTTTTCTGTGGTGTAGAAAACACTACTGGTAACAACAGCAATAAAGCAAAAGCAAGTTTCATTTTCAAAGTTGTAACTGAAAGAATATAACAATAGTTTAAATAAACGATAACTACTTTAAAATCAAACCAAATACAGTGTATAATCCAGATATGTTAGTTCTATTGGAACTAAATTAAAAGTTGCCCAAGGATTTACATTTTTCCTGTACTGACCATAAAGATCAAGTGTTCACCAGATAATGCTTCGGTAAATAGTTATAACAATAAACAGAATTAATATAAAACGCGCATCTGTTGTTCCTGGTATATATGATGAGTTGATTTACAACCACTGGGTAGATGGCAGTGCTAGGGGAGTTTATATTCCCCGAAGGTAGTATCAGCCCAGTAGTCAGCACTTCTGTGTTGACCTGAATTATCATTGATATTGTCATAATTATAAATTTACTGTTTATAAAACATTGAATTTTTTAACTACTAAAGGATTTTCTACATCATAAAACTGAGACAGGAAACGGGGAATGTGCCAAAGAGACAACAACCCGACCATGGAGCAGACAACAGTAGAAGGTCACCAACAGGTCTTCAATGCAACGAGAAATTATCGCACCCGGAAGCGTCCTTCAGCTGGCCCCTAAACAAATTTATACTAGTTCAGTGATAATGAACGCCATACTAAACTCCAAATTGTACACAAGAAACTAAAAGGCGGGGTTAAACATGTTTGTGAGATCTCAACCCTCCCCCTATACATCTAGCCAATGCAGAAAAGTAAACGCATAACAATACGCACATTAAAATTCAGTTCAAGTGAAGTCCGAGTCTGATGTCAGAAGATGTAACCAAAGAAAATAAACAAAATGACAATAATACATAAATGACATCAGACTACTAGCAGTTAACTGACAAGCCAGCTCCAGACTTCAATTAAACTGATTGAAAAATTATGTCTTTATCATATGAATTCAGGCACAATCCTCCCCGTGAGGGGTTTAGTATCATACCATCATAACATATATGAGAGGAACATAACCCGTGTCATGCCAACAACTGGTTTATTAATAATAAATGTGTTTAGTTGCGATGCAAAGACCCTATAAGTGAATCAATATTAACGCCAAAATATGCAATCTTTAATAACCCGACAACAGTATCGTAACTATATCCCTTCTTAATAAGTCTATTTAAAGGTTTTGTTAGCTTCTGAGGTGAATAATGAATAGATTACCTTACCTGTATTTGGCAAAACTTTAAGGAATTGGTCATCTATGTTCTTCAACTTCGTCCTTTATCTGATTTTTTTACTATTTTTTATTCGAACGTCACTGGTGAGTCTTTAGAAGACAAAAAAGCGTGTCTTGCGTACATACAAAATTTCATTCGTGTTATCTACGATGAATTTATTCCACTCCTTTTGATATAGCAAATAATGGAACCGCAGACTGTAGGAGTTTTGTTTAGACTCGGTTTAAAATGTTTCGATGGGAATAATTAATTCCCAAAAACCTACCTTATTTCTCCGATAATTATATATGCTTGACCAAAACGGTGAAGCGAAAAGATACATAACAAAAACAGATTACAATATGGCATATAATTTATGAATTATAATGTTATATAGTTGGACCTAATCCAAAAATAGTCATTAAGTACAAAGACATCGAAAAGATCGTACATTTGTAAAACATTAATGACGATCTATTCTTCAATAAACTCATCATAGATACCTGGATTACATTTAGTATATACGCCAGACGCGCGTTTCGTCTACAAAAGACTCATCACTGACGCTCGAATCCAAAAAAGTTAAAAAGGCCAAATAAAGTACGAAGTTGATGAAAACCATATTCTGATAAATGTACCAATTAAAGACATGAGATATATATTCATAGTAGTGACAATTTTTATGAATATGTCTTACCTGCTTGCAATGAAATGTAGTGTGAGACAGTAGAAACGCACGCTTTATCTTTTATAGTATTACAAACCTCTTAGTATCGATAACCTTTGTAGAACGTTTGTACTTTAAAATGTGATAACTAATAATCGTGCAGACATTCCACATTACACCATTAGCTGTAAGCATGTAATAGTTATGACGTGTTCGTTTTTTTTTCTTTTCTTTCCTCATTGAAATATGCTCTTCCTTTGAAGCCAACAACACAACAAATCAGACGAGAAGGTTCATATATTTAATTATTCTAATTTTGGTTCATGTGTATGCTTCGGAATATAGTGTCACATTTATTTTCACTAAATTAGTAAACATTTTTGTTTAGAGGGCCAATTGAAGCTCGCCTCGAGATGCGGAATTTACTCACTGTGTTAAAGACCCTTTGGTGGCTTCTGAGTTTTATTTGTTATTAGTCGGATAGTTGTCTCTATCACACATTCCCCGTTTCTAATCTCAATCGCTTCTATTCTCAAATTAAGCTGGAATGTTGGTTTATCATGACGAATGACTTAATCTGGCAAAATGTTTTCCTGCGATCGGAATTAATTGTTGAAATATTTAAAACTAAAACGTGTTTAACAGCATAACGTCGACATAACCAAATTCTAAAACATAACAATAAACAGTTACATCCATTGTAAACATCCACTGACTTTGAACAGACATGTATACGATAATTGGGTATTTCTTGAATTGTTTGTGATTTTAAAAGCATCTCGAAAACTAAGGTTTTACCTGCCTTAGTCAAGGGTGACATCAGATGACGATTGATTAACTGTTGGTTGCTTAACGTCTTAAAGCAATAACGAATATTGAATCGCTGATTCATAGAGTCTACATGAATATTATTTCGCGGTGTATAGCGCCCATATAATTTTTGCATCTTGGTACTTACAATGTCTATTACTTCAGCTATTGTCGTAAAGCAAGTCAAATCTGTTGTTATTGTCTCGTTTTAATTTGACAACGAACTCAACAATATCTGTCATTTGTATCCTTCTGTACTTTCAATGAAGTTTCCTAATTGATTTGCTAGCATCTCCAAAACAGTAATGAACGGTTTGAAAGGCTACTATAACAGTAGAATAATCCGTAATATTTGTAAGAATGCCTTTATATTATTAGCGTAAAGAACATTTCTATAATCCCATGTTCACTCTTTGTTTAAACTTCTTTCTTCGTTGTTTTTTCGTTACATAAAATATCCTTAAGTTTGTTATTAATATTTGTAATGTGCCTCCCTATACATATTACCATCGGAAACTAATATTCCTTTTGCTCCAAATCATCTAATAACAGTTATATTCAAGGATATTGCACCAAGAACCTCAAAAATATTCAAGGATATTGTATCAATGTTATAGGACTATTTTTTTTAATGACTTGCACAATAATAATAAATTGTCGTCAGTGATATCCGGTTAATTGAGAAGCACAAGCAATATATTCCGAAGATCTGGTGCAATTCATTAGCTGCGCGCCCATTACTGGATGTCAAATCCGGATATGTCAAAGAATGGACAACCAACCGCAAAACGATGCTTTAATACAATGATTTATATTGCAATGAGGTTACAATTTTATATAGACAAGATAAAAGTAGGAACATTACTGGATACAAATGGGTTACGGATAATGTGGAGATTTATAGATTATCGTTGATCATCTCAACGAGATTGTTTTTCTCGCTTAAGCCGATACGGCGAAAGCGCGAAAAGCTATCGAGTTGAGATGACCAATGGTAATCTATTTATCGCTATTTTACCTATCGACATTGTCAATTTCATGTCAATCATAAGCAATGTCACGTGCCTCCTTATTTTCTAGCGATAATTTTCCATCCCAAGCGAGTAGCATGATATGAAAAATTATCACAAAAAAAGATCAAAGGAAAAATGCACAAAAATCGATAAAATTGTATAGCATATATTCTATTTTAAAATTGTTTGTTTACAGTTTTTAATGTAGCCTGGTTAAGTTATTTGGCAAATAGTGATGCTTCGAAAAGTGAAAACAACGTAGTAAAAGAAGCAATTGATGACAACCACATAGTTGTACCACTAGCTTCACGATAGCATACTGGAAGAAAAGCACAATATATTATGATTTTCTTCGTGAAAATATTGTTTGCTTAACAAATGGAAACGAGAAAATAGAGCAGATATTAACAATGACGTTGATTGTTTTTTAAGTGCACGCATATATGATGAGATTATTTGTCGTAAATGTAGGCTAATTTTAATAAAGTACAAAGTTGATTCACGCAACAGTATTAAAATTGAGAATGGAAATTGGGAATGTGTCAAATAGACAACAACCCGACCATATTCATAAATCTTATATGTATTGAACAACACTTAAAGAATTTCACCATAATTGAACGCTGTAAAGTCGTTGAGAAGGTGTTACACGCGTAAAATATTCGCTAAAAATCAGTTGATTTGCACGTTCTGTCCGCAAACTTAATAACATAGACAAATATCTAAAATAGAAATGGTAAAACTTTTTTTCATGATAATGGTCAGAGATTCACCATTTGTACTTTTCATGATTGATTTGTCAGCTGATGCTTGTTTATCACACAGGACACCTAGTTAGAGTCACAAACTTGATTTGTTAATTCATCATCATATTTGTTTAACTAGACTATATCAAAGACGATTAGTTGTCCTGCAAACGTATCCAAATACATCTTTATAAATGATGCATGCAGCTCATCATATAGCTCTTCAACTGTGTTGGTTCTTATACCTGATTGGCTTTCAAATACACGTATTCGGCTTTGAGCATTCCTGATGAAGGGACCTTCGGACGCATGCATTTAATAAGGTTGTTTTCATTTTTTGCAATTTATTTGTTGAGCACAGCTTAGCCCATACTGTATGCGATGGAATCTTGTGTTTTCCTTATATAGATAAACAATAACTGTCGGACTATGAATCCGGGAACAAATAAGTATATCTTCCATACCAGAAAACAAATGAAACAGTCTCAAAATACTTTAATAAATGTACCTATATTCGATGCAAAGCTTAATGCCACTCATTAAACAAGACCATCCTTTACAACTTAGATGCAATTAGTTTACAAAAGGTAAGAATTGTCTCAAAGTATTATTTGCACATTTATTTTAACCCTTTTTTTAGATACACACTTCAAAGCATAATAAATATACGACAAAATCCAATAAGCCATACTACCCCAACTTTTGGCATCTTCAATTATTATGTCTGATTTGCTCATATTTTGTTGTTAGTAAATTGGTATTATATGCGACTGTCATACAAGTTAGTGGTATAACTGTCTAAACCAGATTTAATCCCACATTTTATAGATCAATACATGTCTGAATATTGTACAAAGTCAGGAATATAACAGTTGTTTTTCAGTCGATTGACGTGTTTGGTCTTTTAATTTTTCAATGTGATAAGGGACTATCCGTATTGATTATCCTTTTAGAGTTTAGTATTTATACTATTCTAATTATTATCTGAATAATGTCTGATAATGAATATTGGTGTATATATTTAAAGCTAAGGAACGGATGATTAACGTACTACAAAGGGGGGTCCTGTATATTTTATTACTTAAGTGCTCGGGTGGGTTTTTATGTGAGTTTCTGAGCAAATATATTTTAACCAGTGCCTCAGCTATTTTGCCTGCTACGCTATCACTGCTGTGATAATTATCCAACTACGCGACCAGTATTAAGGAGTTTGTAACTCGACACCAGGGTTGACATACACATAGTAATTGTTTTGCAAATAGTATAGTCATCAGCAACCATTTATAAATTATGTTACTTATATATGGGGCACACACACCCGACCCGTAACAATCTTTCAAAATAAAGTTATTCAGTGCATTGTTTTTAAAGATTATACTCTTGTTTGAGTGTTCCCCTGGTATCTTTCGCCCCTCTTTTTTCAACAGCTTCTTAACAACAAAACAAGTGCATCAATATCATGTAATTTCTGAAAATACTTTTATTAATATAGATGCACATGAAGGTTCTTACATTGTTTATATTTATATTTAATAAGTTCTGAGAGGGATGGAGAAAAAACGAAAACAATGACGACAAACAAAATACGAGGGGGTAGAAAGAAAGTAACTGCATTGCATATAAATATGATTAAAAGAGAACTTTTTGTAATTTTGTAAACATATCTAATTTTTTTTAGATAAAGTTTCAGCACAAGCTGAAGATTTGGAATAATTTCCAGTAGGTGACAATGGTAACCTCTATCCCATTCCTCTTTACATATAGTAAACTGAATAAATATGACGACTCGTTTCGGTGTGTTTTGTGATTTGATTTTGCCATTTGATTAGGGAATTAACGATTGCATTTTCCTCGGAATTCAGTATTTTTGTACAAAGAATTTTGACTCTCGACTCCGAGTTAACTCGGACGGGCTTATAAGTCAACTCGGACCGCTCATAGTTATAACTAAGACAGTATTTAAACTACGTACATTATAAATGATTAAATGTTATTCCACATGAAAATTTCATTTCACATGAAAGTATTATTTACATGTTGCCGAATTCGTTTAATGTGAATTCAAATTTCCACTCATCTAATCAATTAATTATAAAATTTACTTTAAGCAACACAATGTCAAGGTTAATTTCGTTTTTTTTTTTAATTTATTTGTTGAACTCTATATTTATCATTTGTATAACTTAAAAAGACCGTCAACTCTGGTCGTCATTTTAAAGTGAACTAAGACCAACTTTAACATAGTATAAACATAGAGTTTGGGTTATTTTTTTGACAATGTATCATCTCTACGTTATTGCATTTGCAGAGGAAGTGCCGTACATGAATTTCTGTAATTCTACTGCATCATGATGATTTCATATTTTGAATAAAATCTTCATCAATTCATTTAACAAACAGAAATATTCGTTAATTGAATTCGTTATTTATTATATTTGTTGCTTATAATCTCATTTCTTTTTATGTACTGCGGTATGGGTTATCTTCATAGTTGAAGGTCGATGACCTATAGTTATTAGTATATTGGTTATTTAGTCTTTTGTGGAATGTTAACTCATTGGCAATAATACCACATCATTTTATTTTTATATTATAAAGTCTATTCCTTTCATCCGATGTATGCAAGAAATTGTGTTATAACACTGTTATATGTTAAAAAAGATAAACATTGTTTTGGCAATTATTTATTCAAATTTTACTCATTGATCTATCATGGATCTGTTTAGTAGCTAGAAACTGGTTTACAATGACAATTGGTTTGCCCGTCAGTGATCAGTTGTCCTCAAATGCAAATTGTTTGTTGCTGTATATTGTAAAATAAATTTTATGCTTGATGTTCGTATCACATTCCTTCCTTAAGGACTTGAAGTTACGTGTGATTAAAACTTTTCTTAATCCTTTGGTATTGTCTTTCTTATTATAATTACATAATCGAAAGATCATCTTCATTTAAAAAAAGCATGTGATAATTTTGGTACGACTTTGAACTCAACTTATTTTTATTCTGAATAATATTCATATCTGAGAGAATAATTCCGTTATAAAATACTCCTATCTCCTGATCATACAGGTAATAATGGCAGAATTAATTCCCTTTTTGAACGTTCTCTATGAAAAAGATATTGCAGAATACCATATGTTTATGTGGAATCTTATGAACTAAACATGTACAGTTCTTACTTGTCAAAATATATCTGTAAGATGTTATGTTAATTAGCTTAATATTTTTTTTCACCTTGTTTAAATGCTTAGTTCGTTTCTAGGTGTGTTACATTTTAATGTTGTGTCGTTGACCTCTTATCGATTTATGAGTTTCGAACAGCGGTATACTACTGTTGCCTTTATTTAAAGATAATGGTCTCTTCAAAAGGAGAAAAAATACAAATTAGACAATTAATCAATTGAGTGGAGAAATAAAACGAAGTATAAGGGAGGGTAGAGATCTCATAAAACGTGTTCAATCCCGCTGCATTTTTTTATCCTGTACCAAGTCAATTACAGTTCATTTGTATGTTTCTGAGTTCAATGCTACGTCAATTTTCAATAAACAAGTACAAATGTTTGTGTAGGAGCTAGCTGAATCCCGTCTCCGGACGTGGGATTTTCTCTGTGCACAGATCAGAAAGTACTCGCAGCCAGCTATACTGTATGGGGTTTCTTTTTGTTGATGGTTGATCGGTTGCATATTCTGGCATGCGTCAACTTCATTTGAACTTTGGTGGATAGTTGTCTCATTGGCCATCATACAATATCTCTTTATTTTTATAGATAAAGTAATTCATAAAGAAGCACGGTGCAGTTAATCTTGTGGATTTTTTGTTGTTGCTTAACCACTAAGTAGACATGGGCATATTGGCAGATGTTGCATGACAAAAGATTGAACAACACGTAGTCCACAAAACATTGGGTGAACTTATGTTAAATAATTTACAAAAACCAAGATACTGTAAATCTTGTAGATTTATTATTTTTGTATTCAAACAGTAGTTTGGGTAACTGTTACATGTCCAAATCGGTGAACCAGACTCTGGAAACTGTTGATATAAAATAAAAGATAATTTGAATAAATAATAAAGATAAATAAATATGTATACATATATATCTGGATTATAATATGTTCCCTTGAACTACTGTTGATTTTAAGTAACACTCACATTGAATTGTAGGAAAAGGGAAAATGAATATTGTTTTCCGATTCTTTTGTACTATTAACCGACAGTATATTCACCAACATCTGTGAAAACCTTAACGTCCAACAGTACCAAGCACATTTTGATGGTTGTTTAAATCTTAAAATATTTTGATTGTTCTGTCAGTGTTTCAAATTTTGTTATTAAAATGTTTGTATTTTCTATTCAAACTACTGGTCCAGAATGATAACTGATGTTTCAAAAACAGTTTCACGTGCCGTCTATTAGATTAAATACTTTAAAGTATGTCTTATAACTACATTCGATGAACAAAATGTTTTGAATAGTTTAACAAATTCTTTATATCAAGCGACAAAGAAGATGTATAAGATTACACCAAAATTTATTTTATTTTTCACAAAAACGATACACTCAGTTGCATAACAAATGAGGTGACGGGAAATATATAACATTAAAACATACTTTCAATGATAATATACAAATCCTCTTCAATTTAAATAAAGAATAAAACCAATATATGTTTACCTTTTACAAATCAATGGACATCCAAATTGAAGTAGATGATCTTCTTGGATGAGTGTGTGGCATTCAGTTTCACATGCCTGTTCAGTTGCATTAGTACCTAATGTACCTACTATCCCGTCTACTAATGTTTTCAGTTCATCAGTTTGGAATAACGTATCTAAAATAGAAAAAAAAATCTGTCACAACTTTCTTACCTGCTTATAATAATATGAACAATGTATATGGTTTTATCGATTGGTGAACTGACACTTATTCTTTATTAGAAATCATTTAGTAGACTTGCGACTATTTAGAGCTTGCCAAATTACATAGGCATATGTCAGTTGTTGTTGACTTTTAGATATCATCTTTGTTTTTGAGACGTTAGGTTGCTGTTTCACGGTTATTTACTCTTTCTGTCGGGTTGTTTTTTTTAGGTCATACAAATTATATATAAACTTCTTAAGGTGGTATGGGAGTCTAAATTGAAAATGATAAAATTTGTTCATATTTTTCCAAAACGTAGTATATATTGAATATGTTCAAAAATATAATAAAAATGATAGGTCACCGTGCATTTTCTCAAGCTACAGGTTATGACAAAATGACAGATTTGTATGTATTATAGAGAAGAAAAAAACCATTTTTATGTGTTTAGAAGCTAAACTAAATGATAGAATTGTAAAATTAAATACGAGAAGATAGGTTTTAGAAAATGATTTTTAAAAAATAACAAAAGACAACATGAGATCACCGTGCGGTTTTTTTTCCGGCTAAAATACAAAATGGCAAAATTCCATGTAGATTCCTTCAGAAAAAATCTAAACTTGTAAAAATATTAATATTTAGAAGTAATAATCTTATAAATATGTTCTTCTACATGCAAATTACATCTGTTATTTGCATTTCTATATCACGTTTTGCTAATTTGATTGAAAATCTTGACCTTAAATTCTGTGTTTTTGACATTCCAAGATGGCGAAAGACACCCATACTATGTTAAGACGTACCAAAGTTCCCATCAATATTATATTTGATGGTAATTATCTACTGTAACGGTAAACCTTCATAAGGACAGCAGATGTCTTTTTCCCAAGAATTTCTACATTATTGGTAGAGCCCTTGATTTAATTTTGAAAGTTTAATTCTTCATTAGACTTTGCGAGTCTTTTGAATTAATATGTTTTGCCTGATATTCAAAAACACCAACCGAACATTCAAAACTCGGGAATTTTTTTTACAACAAATAGAAAACAACCATTGCTTATTCGACGATATTTAGATTTTGATTTTATTAAAAGAGGGACGAAAGATATCAAAGGGACAGTCAAGTTTGAATCAATCAAAAAAGATGCTAAGTTCATAATCTTTACAATTTCATTAATATATAACTTAATTCATCATTACATGATATACAGTTTTAATGAAGAAAAAAGTGTGAAAGGAAAAATTTCAAATATTTCAAAAATGTCCACTATAAAAACTGTTAGAACGATCAGTTATGATTGCACTAAAAATATTTTCAAAATGAACATGAAAATTAGAAATAATACTTCATTCCGTACAATTTTCAACTTCTCGTTAAGTTAGATTTCATACTCATTATATCTCGTTGTGCACAATAAGTATCGATATTTAAAACATATTGCAGTTAAATGATATTTCACTTCAGCACACTAATGGAATTATGTTATATTTGAATTACATTCCAATCCAGCATATGAAAAAAAAATAATCAGATCAGATAAATAACAAACCTAATACTATAATATACCTTTCAAAATCTTTGGAATAAACTTGTACAATAGCTTCAAACCTATAACTACATGTAACTGGTAAAATACTGTCACTCACTTAATTGTCAAGGCTTAATACTACCAAAACAAGAAAGTTATTACCCGTTTCGTCATACAATAGTACACAAAAAAGTAATTACTAAGTTATCCACTTCGGTAAGTTAAATTTATTCTTTTGTTTCATAAAGTTCACTCATTCTGGATTAACATCCGTCAGGAACGATCAAAGATGCGCATATAAACCGAAACAGTTGAAAACCTTTACGAGCAACAGGACATACAATAGAGCCATTTATTTCTAAGGTCAGCTCTACTTAAAGAAGTTGAAACCTGAGTTTCTTAAAGAAGAAACAACTGCCCTGTGATCACTTACCAAAAATAAGTCTTTTCTGTGGTGTAGAAAACACTACTGGTAACAACAGCAATAAAGCAAAAGCAAGTTTCATCTTCAAGTATTTAGCTGAAAGAATATATCAATAGTAATTAAACATTAGAATCAAACCAAATACAGTGTATAATCTAGAAAAGTTGGTCCTATTGGAACTATATTGAAAGTTTTCCAAGGATGGCACACTCCCTGTAATGACCCTAAAGGTTAAATGCTCACGAGAGAATGTTTTAGGAAATATTAATCACGATAAACAGATATACAAAGTTATCACATCCCGTTTGCTGTAGCAAGTTATTGGAACACAGGCTATAAAATTGTGTATTAAATTATTTGAACTGTTTCGATGGGAATAAAAAATCACTAGGACCTACCTCTATTCTGCGATGTCTATAAATGCTTGACCAAAATAGAAAAGCAATACATAACAAAATAGACTAGAACGCAATATGAAAAATCATTAAGAACTATAGTCCTCCATAGTCGAACCTTATTAAAGAATATTCATTAAGTGCAAAGAAATTGAAAACATCGTACATATATACAAAATTTATGACGATCTTTTATTCAAATGATGAAAACATATTTTGAACTAATTGAAGACGTGAGACGACAATTATAAGATAAACAAAGAATAGAGGAATTAAAAACCAATTGTTCAGAGAACAATTGAAGGTCTTTCCACCAGTAAATATCTATTTTGATATTAAAATATTAAAAATCAGTCTAAAATGTCAATTCCTATGGCTTTATGATGTATAGATATGAATTTTAAGCAAAGGTCATAATCTAGAACGTCAAATTTACCTATGACCTTGACCTCAATTTCAAGGTCACAAACTGAGGATCTCAAATCAAAAGACCCTAGGTCTCTAATATGTATGGTAAATAAGTTATATGACTTTACGCATAATCTTAGATATGATAGGGGCTAAAACTCACGTTTATTGACTACGCACCCTTTCAACCAAAATTATTAAGTTACGACATGTTGCAACTAACAATTTAGTAAAAATTATTTGTCGATATCTTATAAGGTTAATGAAAATGAGTGAAAATAAGCCAAAACCAAAAATTTAGAATATGACCTTGACCTTTGACCTTGACCTCAATTTCAAGGTCACAAACTGAGGATCTCAAATCAAAAGACCCTAGGTCTCTAATTTGTATGGTAAATAAGTTTTATCACTTTACGCATAATTTTAGATATGATAGGGGCTAAAACTCATATTTATTGTCTACGCACCCTTTCAACCAAAATAATTATGTTACGACATGTTGCAACTAACAATTTAGTAAAAATAATTTGTCGATATCTTATAAGGTTAATGAAAATGAGTGAAAATAAGCCAAAATCAAAAATTTAGAATATGACCTTGACCTTTGACCTTGACCTCAATTTCAAGGTCACAAACTGAGGATCTCAAATCAAAAGACCCTAGGTCTCTAATATGTATGGTAAATAAGTTATATCACTTAACGCATAATTTTAGATATGATAGGTCTAAAACTCCCATTTATTGTCTACGCACCCTTTCAACCAAAATTATTATGTTACGACATGTCGCAACTAACAATTTAGTAAAAGTAATTTGTCGATATCTTATAAGGTTAATGAAAATGAGTGAAAATAAGACAAATTCAAAAATTAGAATATGACCTTGACCTTTGACCTTGACCTAATTTTCATTTTTTTGGACTAAGGACCTCAAATCAAAAGATCCTAGGTCTCTATCACTTATGGTGTTCCAGTTTAAAATACATTTCAAAATTTCAAATACAAAAAGGGAAATAACTCTCATATGGAGCGTTCATATTGCTTCGGTCGAAATTGGACAAATCATGCGAAGGATATAACGAGCAATTTTATAAAATAAATTTGTCGTAATCTTTTACGGTTGCGAAGGAGATGCGCTAACAAGGAAAACAGTGTTTGGGGAGATAACTCCTACAAAGAAAAGTATTCGGTTACGCAGGGTAAATTTCAAAAGTGCATAAACTGTTCGATATCATATACCAAATATCTAAGCGACATATTGCGAAACAAATGTTTATCGCAAGAACAAAATTAGGCGGAAGAAAAAAAAAAAAAAATAATCAGAAGAAAAACAATAGGTCTTTCCACAGAAAAGTGGAAAGACCTAATAATAATATTTTTCCTTTCAACATAGTGGCATAACTCATCCCATGATTATTTCTGTTTCTTTTCCAAATGAGTGAATAAAAAATGATGTGCTATAACATTTTGTATAAGAAGATATAAGTAACAAAAATTACAAATAATTGTCAAAGTAGTAATACATGAATGGGATAGTTTTAGGTGTATTTACAAAAGTACTGTGAAAAGTTTGTAAAATTTGAGAAGCATAAAATGTTTTTTTTTTTTCAATTGTTGGTACTGAAAATGGTATCAAAAGATTTCTTTTGAGTTTTAATAAATGCTATAAATGTTGAAATACATTTTCTCCAATGAAAAGTATATTTCAACTCAACAAAAATAGGCTAATAAATAAACTAAGTGTAACAGAATACATTGACAATACTTATGATTAGGTCTTACCTGCTTATAATGGAATGTGGTGTTTGACAGTATGAAGGCTTGCTTTGTCTTTTATAGTATTACCAACTTCTTAGTATTGATAATATTGAAAACAACACGTTATTAATTTCTTGCGTCCGAACCTTTATAGCACGTTTGTACTTAAAAATGTCAAAACTAATACTCATACTGACATTCCACATTGCGACATTATCTGTAAGCATGTAATCATTTTTTGCATGTTTGGTTTCTTTTCGTTTCTTTCCACATGTATATATGGTGTTGTTTTTTTAATCCCCAAAACAACAAATCAGACAAGAAGGCTCATATATTTATTAGGTCTTTCCACTTTTCTGTGGAAAGTCCTATTGTATTTGTTCTGATTATTATTATTATTATTATTATTATTATTATTATTTTTTTTCTTCCGCCAAATTTTTTTCTTGCGATAAATGTTTGTTTCGCAATATGTCGCTTAGATATTTCTCATATGGTATCGTATAGTTTATGCGCTTTTAAATTTCACCCTGCTAAGCCGAACCATTTTCTTTGTGAGAGTTATCTCCCTATTCACTGTTTATCATGTGTGTGCATCTCCTTCGTAACAAAAAAAGATAGCGACAAAATTCTTTTCACAAATTGTTCGTTACATCCTCAGTAATTTTTGGCGTATTTGGATCGAAGCGATTCGATGAAATTTTATAGGAGTTATCTACCTTTACGGAATAAATTTGTCGCTATATTTTTTTAACTCATAAACCGTTAACCGTATAACCCTGGAATGTTTTTATTTGAGTCCCCTGATTCCTAATTAAGAAAATTAGGTCAAGGTCAAAGGTCAAGGTCATATTTTAGATTTTCATATGTCTTTGATTTCCCTATAATTCTTGAATGGTTATAGATACAGAAAATTTAAGCAGTGAAAAATGCTGAGTACTTCAAGGGGCAACTTTGTTACTTGATGATTGTATTGGTTTTACCATTATGTAAGGGACATAACCCCCATTGATGGTTTATAAAAAGCCATTATTAGGCAAAACTCTTAAACAAAAGGTCCTTGACACATAGGGTCTTTTGCAATGACATTGTGAAGCAATGACCTTGACAAAGGTCACAAGGTCAAAGGTCAAGGTCATGTACATATGTGATTTGGGGCACTTCTTGAAGAATTTTATGTGTGTTTGCCAACCAACCAACCAACCAACCAACCAACCAACCAATCAATCAATCATGATCATGATCAATCAACCAATAATGATCATGATCAATCAATCAATCATGTTTCCGTCTCATGTGTTTATTATACGGTTCAAGATCTTCTTCGTTTCTTTTTCGCTGTTTCAATTGACCCTAACCATCGTGTTTAACCAACCAACCAACCAACCAACCAACCAACCAACCAACTAATCAATCAATCAATCAATCAATCAATCAATCAATCAATCAATCAATCAATCAATCATGATCATGATCAATCAATCATCTTTCCGTCTCATGTGTTTAATGTAGGGTCCAAGATCTTCTTTGTTTCTTTTTCGCTGTTTCAATTGACCCTATCCAACGTGTTTAACCAACCAACCAACCAACCAACCAACCAACTAATCAATCAATCAATCAATCAATCAATCATGATCATGATCAACCAATCATGTTTCCGTCTCATGTGTTTAATATAGGGTCCAAGATCTTCTTTGTGTCTTTTTCCGTGTTTCAATTGACCCTACTCAACGTGTTTAACCAACCAACCAACCAACCAACCAATCAACCAACCATCCAACTAATCAATCAATCAATCAATCAATCAATCAATCAATCAATCATGATCATGATCAACCAATCATGTTTCCGTCTCATGTGTTTAATATAGGGTCCAAGATCTTCTTTGTGTCTTTTTTCGTGTTTCAATTGACCCTACTCAACGTGTTTAACCAACCAACCAACCAACCAACCATCCAACTAATCAATCAATCAATCAATCAATCAATCAATCAATCAATCAATCAATCAATCATGATCATGATCAACCAATCATGTTTCCGTCTCATGTGTTTAATACAGGGTCCAAGATCTTCTTTGTGTCTTTTTCCGTGTTTCAATTGACCCTACTCAACGTGTTCAACCAACCAACCAACCAACCAACCAACCATCCAACTAATCAATCAATCAATCAATCAATCAATCAATCAATCATGATCATGATCAACCAATCATGTTTCCGTCTCATGTGTTTAATATAGGGTCCAAGATCTTCTTTGTGTCTTTTTCCGTGTTTCAATTGACCCTACCCAACGTGTTCAACCAACCAACCAACCAACCAACCAACCAACCATCCAACTAATCAATCAATCAATCAATCAATCAATCAATCAATCAATCATGATCATGATCAACCAATCATGTTTCCGTCTCATGTGTTTAATATAGGGTCCAAGATCTTCTTTGTGTCTTTTTCCGTGTTTCAATTGACCCTACCCAACGTGTTTAACCAACCAACCAACCAACCATCCAACTAATCAATCAATCAATCAATCAATCAATCAATCAATCAATCAATCAATCAATCAATCAATCAATCAATCAATCTGTATGACTGTTTATTCATGAGTTTATTGAAGGAGCAAACTCTCATTTATTCAAGAAAAATTGAAATTTAATATTGTTCTTACGTCACTTCTGAAAAAAAAAATCCACATGTTCTCTGAAACTACAAGTACAATCGACCTCAAAATTTGCAGTCAGCAGGGCATACATGTACTAAAGGTTCATAAAACAACGTGGTGCCGATATCTCTCAAGACTTTTCATAGGGAAAAGAAATGGCAATGCTGTAAAAATCGCTTGCTAGGTCCGAAAATCTCAGTAAAAACCTACAATAAAATGTCCGCTCCGAGATTGAAATATTAATCTGTGTTACAAACAGGTGCTGAAAAATGTACATTATCAGAAAATAATCAATAAATGTGTTTTAAAGTTACACCGGATCATTTAAATCCAAAACATGCACTGCTCGTGAACTGTGATGAAAATGTCAATTTCCTACAATGACAAAAGAAATTACATTGTGTACATTCCATCTCTATAGATGTTGTCTGTTTAACGTCCCGACCTAAAGAGAAATAAAAAGACTAAGTTTTCGTTATTATAAACCCGTGTCACGTGATGTCTCGTCAATCTGGCGCGCGCGCTGTACCTAAAATAAAATAAAAACTTTCCAAACTAAACATGAAACTTCTCCGGTAACAATAATATAGACCCCATACAGAAACAAACAAACAAGCAAACAATCAAACAAACAAACAAACACCCCCTCCCCCATTCAATTAATTCTAAAGGGGGAAAGACCACCTACAATTGCTTTTTTAAAGCAATTGATTTATATTTTATTTTAATTTTGGTTCAATTGTATGCTTCGGAGTATATTGTGATATCCATTTTCTCTGAACTAGTACACATTTTTGTTAATATTGCCAGCTGATGTCCGTCTCCGGATGCGGGATTTCTCGCTATGTTATGACCTTTAAATAGTGTTATCTTTTTTTGTTTGATCTTTAGTCGGATAGTTAACCCTTCGATACATTCCCCGTTTCTACTATCAATTGTTTCTATCCTCAATTTCGCTTGAATATTGGGTAAACATGCCGAAAGACTTAATCTTGCCAAAATGTTTTTCCTGAGATCGGAAATAATTGTTGAAATTTTAAAATTAAAGCGTGTTTGAAAGCATAACGTCGACATAACCAAATTCTGAAAATTACAACAAATAATAACAATATGACTTATACATTCACTGACTTTGGACAGACATGTGTATACGATAATTGGGTATTTCTTGAATAGTCTGTTTCAAATTTTACTTATAAGCATTTCGAAACAAAGATTGTACCTGCCTCAGGCAAGGGTGACATCAGATGACGATTGATAAACTGTGGGTGGCTTAACGTCATAAATACGTAATATGGCATAAATTGTAGTATCTAACGTTTAAACAATGTCGGTTATCAGACCCAAAGCCCTCATTTAAGAAATAGCATTTTTTCAATAACGAAATTTGGATTGATGAACCATATGGTTTTAATGAATATTATATTGCGGAGTATAGCTCCTTGGCATCTTGGTATCTATAATATTTGTGACTTTAGTTTTTGTCGCAGTTCAAGTCGACAACTAACGCAACAATATCCATCATTTGAACCTTCTGTACTATTAAATACATGCCAATGAAGTTTTCTTATTGATTTGCTAGCATATCCAAAAACAGTAATGAATGGTTTGAAAGGCTACTAACTGTGTCGGTTCTTATTAATCCTTGGCTTTCAAATACACACGTTTTTGTCTTTGAGCAGTCCTGTTGAAGGTACCTTCGGACGCATGAATTTATTAAGATTGTTTTCATTTTTTAAATTTATTTGTTCAGCACAGCTTATCACATAAACAACACGACGGGTGACACATGTGGAGCAGGATCTGCTAACCCTTCCGGAGCACCTGAGATTACCCCTAGTTTTTTGGTGGGGTTCGTGGGGTTTATTGTTTGTTTTTCTATGTTGTGTCATGTGTGCTGTTGTTTGTTTGTCTTTTTCATTTTTAGCCATGGCGTTGTCAGTTAGTTTTACATTTATGAGTTTGACTGTCCTTTTTGTATCTTTCGTCCCTCTTTTTTAGCCCAAGCCCATTCAGAATGCGATTGAATTTTTTTCCCTTATATTGATATTTGGATGGAGAGTTGTCTCATTGGCACTCACACCACATCATCCTATATCTATAAACAATAACAATCGGACTATGAATCCGAGAATAAATAAAACTATCTTCCGTATTGAAAAACAAATAAAACAATCTCAAAATACTCTATGAAATATTACTGTTCTCGATGCAAAGCTGAATGTCACACATTAAACAAGACCATTTTCAACAATTTAGATGCTTATTAGTTTGCAAAAGGTAAGAGTTGTCTTAACATTATTATTTGTACATTTATTCGGCAAGAAAAACGAGTTACCGAAAATATGACATTTAGAAAAAAGAATTTCTTCGCATAAGGAATATACGGCAAAATTCAATACGCCATATTGTAAGGGACCTTGGGTAGGCTTCGATTTAATTATGTCATTTGGGTGAGTCTCTGTACAGGTTGCAGCAATAACCAATTTATATATATATATATATATGTCTAGATGGTCAGCCATTGTGGACCTATTGTGCCTGCCTGTAACAGAGAAATATCAGGACAACTTTCCAAAACGTATAATCTTAATCTTATGAAGTTTAGTGCACCAGCACTAAGATGATTTCTCAGAAGGATCCATTTCTAGTCAGGAAACCAATCTTTGCTCATTTGGAAATTGTAAGTTGATTAAGCATTTACTGGAAATTCATATTTCACTAACTATAATGAATAATCCACAGGACTAAATATTTATTAGACTAAGCCTGGTGGTGAAGCATGTATAATTTAGGCTAAGAAAAATCTATAAGATTTTGATGGCACATCCAAATTGGGACTGGAACATTCAAATACCAAACAATATGCACATTCATGTAACTAATTATGTCAGGCCGGAAATAACAATTTATCCTTAGTAGAATCCTAATCAATGGTTCTTGATAAATATCAATGGTTACAAAAGATCGATGTGATGGGGAATAACTACAAGATTACAATATTAACACACTGGGGCAACTGGACAAGGTAGGAACTGACAGCCTTTTTTTATTCTTGTTTACCATTTAAATTCTGTGCGTTCATGTGCTGAGTTAAAAATGATATAAAAATTATAATAAATGACTGGCGCTTTATTATCTACGACTTTAAGGAAAGCGGGACTATAGGTTAGAACAGATACATTTAAGTTAAGAAAAGAAATATATATTCAATAAAGGTTAGCTGATGATAAGGTTGAATACATTGTAACTTGTATACTGTGGATTCATTTATTTTCGCGGGTACCTATTTTCACGAATTGGAGAAATCTTGCATTTTCGTGGTTAATTGATTTCATGGTTTGGCCACGTCCACATTCATTCTTATTGAAAATTTGTAAATCGTTGTGCATTGAACTTCGTGGTTCCCGGTATTTGTTATTTGGTATCCAACGAATAATAACGAATCCACAGTAGTTACTTCAATATTTTTTGGAAACAATATTTCTTGCAATTCCTCAAGCTATTTCGTTTGCGGTTCAGTAGTTATGTTTTAAGAATACTAGTACATGGTAGAGAAATGTTGTCGTTCTGGAGTTGTAACGGTGCTTTTTTGTGTTTTTATTTGTGTTTTATTGTTTGCTCTATATTATTCTGTATATTTTAGAACACTTTGCTTACAACCACGAAATTTAATTGGAGTTACAGATTCTTTTCATGATCTTCAATTGTCCTTAAAAATGAATTAGGAAGACGCTTTATAATTAAATCTTCACTGAACAGTGATCATAAATTATATATTGAAGAACACTGCCTATATTATATCTTCAACTTTGTACTTGTTTGGCTTTATAAATATTTTGATATGAGCGTCACTGGTGAGTATTATGTAGACGAAATGCGCGTCTGGCGTACTAATTATAATCCTGGTACCTTTGATACCTATTCATAGAGACCAGAGATCAAACAGTTTTTTTTATAAGGGATTATGTTAGTCAGTCTTAATCAATGGGCTGGAAAAAAAGGGTAAACACATGGTGTTTTCCATGTATCATTAGTCCTTTAACTCCAAGAGTATATGAAACATAAGGTGATAAGCCATCACGTAATGGCGGATTGTTGATTGATTATTTTCTAACCGTAAGACATCATTAAAATCGTAAACATTTGTAATGAAATTTCCTAATCTCAAACGAACATCAAAAAATAATTTTGAACTAGAAAAAAACATTTTTTAAAAGGATGGACAAGACTGTTATCGGTTGAAACACAGATGTTGAAATTTAAAAAGCTAATATCATATCCCAAACCTAAACAAAGCTAAAACAAGGCCTCATGTCAGTTGGTGTTCTGGAAGAGTAAACATACCCTCTCCTAAAATAAACTGAAATATGCTCTACGGTATGGGCTATCTTCACAGTTGAAGGTCGATCGATGACCTATAATTATTAATATATGGGTCATTTAGTCTTTTGTGAAATGTTAACTCATTGGCAATCATACCACATCATTTTATTTTTATATTATAAAGTCTATTCCTGTCATCCGATGCATGCAAGTAATTGTGTTATAACACTGTTATATGTTAAAAAAAAGATAAAAGAAAAACCTACTGCATAGCATTGTCATGGCAAGTAAGCATTTAATGGTGAGTTAACAAAACGGCCAGTTTTGGCAGTTATTCATTCAAATTTTACTCTTTGATCTATCATGTATCTGTTTAGTAACTAGAAATTGTTTTACACTGACCATTAGTTTGGCCGTCAGTGATCAGTTGTCATCAAATGAAATTGAGCAAATTATTTGTTGCTGTATATTGTCAAATAAATGTTATGCTTGTTGTTCGTATCACATTCCTTCCTTAAGGACTTGAAGTTACGAGTGATTTAAACTTTTCTTAATCCTTTTGCTATTGTCTTTCTTATTATAATTACATAATCGAAAGATCATCTTCATTTAATATAAGCATTTAATACTTATAAAAAAAACCACGGTGCACTTAATCTTGTGGATTTTTTGTTGTTGCTTAACCACTAAGTATACATGGGCATATAGGCAGATGTGGTATGACAAAAGATTGAATAACACGTAGTCCACAAAACAATGGATGAACTTATGTTAAATAATTCACAAAAAAAAAGATACTATAAATTTTGTAGATTTATTTTTTTCTGTATCTAAACAGTACTTGGGGCAACTGTTGCATGTCCAAATCGATGAGGCAGACTCTGGAATCTGTTGATATAAAATAAAAGATAATTTGAATAAACAATATAGATAAATAAATATGTATACATATAATATATCTGGATTATAATATGCACTGTTGATCTTAAGTAACGCTCATATTAAATTTTAGGAAAAAAGAAAATGAATGTTGTTTCCAGATTCTTTTGTATTCTTAAGCGACAGTATATTCACCAACAGCTATGGGAACCTTAGATAACGTCCAAGAGTAGCAGACACATTGTGATTGTTGTTTTCAAAACTGTATGCTGTCTTATTGTTCAATATTAAGGAAAGGGGTCAATCTGTACCAAATCAGGCTATATTCGAACAATGTGTTGTTAAGTGTTACTTATACGCACTAGTATTTTGTTCTCCGACATATTGTATGGTCATGTTGTCAACGTTTCAGATTTACATGTTAAATTTTTTTGATTGTTCTATCAGGGTTTCAAATTTTGTTATTGAAATGATTGTATTTCTATTCAAACTATTGGTCAAGAAGGTTAACTGATGTTTCAACAGTTTCGCGTGCCGTTTATTAGATTTGATACTTTAAATTATGTCTTATAACTACATTCGATGAACAGAATGTTTGGAATAGTTTAACAAATTTTTGATACCAAACGACAAAGACAGAGAAATGTATAAGTGTACACCAAAATTTAGTTTATTTTTCACAAAAACGCTACACTCAGTTGTATTACAAACTTGAGGTGTCGAGAAATATATAACATAAATACATACTTGCAATGATAATATAAAAATCCTCTTAAATGTTAAAAAAAAATAAAACCAATATATGTTTACCTTTCACAAGCCAATGGACATCCGACGAATTGAAGTAGATGATCTGCTTGGATGAGTGTTTGGCATTCAGCTTCACATGCCTCTTTAGTTGCATCAGTACCTAATGTACCTACCATCCCGTCTACTAATGCTTTCAGTTCATCAGTTTGGAATAACGTATCTAAAATAGAAAAAAAATCAGTCACAACTTTCTCACCTGCTTATAATAATATGAACAATGTATATGGTTTTATCGATTAGTGAACCGACACTTATTCTTTATTAGAAAACATTTACTAGACTTGCGACTATTTAGAGCTTGACAAATTACATAGGCATATGTCATTTGGTGTTGACTTCTAGATACCATCTCTGTTTTTGAGACGTTGGGTTGCTGTTTCACGGTTATTTACTCTTTCTGTCGGTTTTTGTTTTAGGTCATACAAATTATATATAAACTTCTTAAGGTGGTATGGGAGTCTAAATTGAAAATGATAAAATTTGTGAAAATTTTTCCATAACGTAGTATCTATTGAAATATGTTCAAAAATATAATAAAAATGATAGGTCACCGTGCATTTTCTCAAGCTACAGGTTGTGACAAAATGACAGATTTGTATGTATTATACAGAAGAAAAAAAATCTACACTTGTAAAAATATTAATATTTAGAAGTTATATCTTATAAAATGTTATTCTGCATGCAAATTACATCTGTTATTTGCATTTCTATATCACATTTTGCCAATTTGATTGAAAATCTTGTCCTTAAATTCTCTGTTTTTGACAATCCAAGATGGCGAAAGACACCCATACTACGTAAAGACGTACCAAAGTTCCTATCAATATTATATTTGATGGTGTTTATCTACTGTAACAGTAAACCTTCATATAAGGACAGCAGATGTCTTTTCCCCAAGAATTTCTACATTATTGGTAGAGCCCTTGATTTAATTTTGAACGTTTAATTCTTCATTAGACTTTGCGAGTCTTTTGAATTAACATGTTTTGCCTGATATTCAAAAACACCAACAGAACATTCAAAACTCGGGATTTGTTTTTGACAACAAATAGAAAACAACCATTGCTTATTCGACGATATTTTAATTTTGATTTTATTAATATCTACGATAAAAGAGGGACGAAAGATACTGAAGGGACAGTCAAGTTTGAATCAAGCAAAAAAGATGCTAAGTTCATAATCTTTACAATTTCATTAATATATAACTAAATTCATCATTACATGATATACAGTTTTAATGAAAAAAAGTGAGAAAGGAAAAATTTCAAATATTTCAAAAATGTCCACTATAAAAATTGTTAGAACGATCAGTTATGATTGCACTAAAAATATTTTCAAAATGAACATGAACACTAGAATTATACTTCATTCCTTACAGTTTTCAACTTCTTGTTAAGTTAGATTTTATACTCATTATATCTCGTTGTGCACAATAAGTATCGATATTCAAAACATATTGCAGTTAAATGATATTTCACTTCAGCACACTGAGGGAATAATGATATAATTTGAATAACATTCCAATCCAGCATATGAAAAAAATAGTCAGATCAGATAAATAACAAACTTAATACTATAATATACCTTTGTATAAATCTTTGGAATAAACTTGTACAATAGCTTCAAAACTATAACAACATGTTTTTTTGTAACTGGTGAAATACTGTCATTCACTCAATTGTCAAGGCTTAATACTACCAAAACGACAAAGTTATTACCCGTTTCGTCATACAATAGTACACAAAAAAGTAATTACTAAGTTATCCACTTCGGTAAGTTAAATTTATTCTTTTTTCTATAAAGTTCACTCATCAGAGGCGCTTTTCTGGATTAACATCCGTCAGGAACGATCAAAGATGCGCATAAAAACCGAAACAGTTGAAAACCTTTACGAGCAACAGGACATACAATACAGCCATTTATTTCTAAGGTCAGCTCTACCTAAAGAAGTTGAAACCTGAGTATCCTAAAGAAGAAACTACTGCCCACTTACCAAAGACAAGTCTTTTCTGTGGTGTAGAAAACACTACTGGTAACAACAGCAATAGAGCAAAAGCAAGTTTCATCTTCAAGTATTTAGCTGAAAGAATATAACAATAGTAATTAAACATTAGAATCAAACCAAATACAGTGTATAATCCAGGAATGTTTGTCCTATTGGAACTATATTGAAAGTTGTCCAAGTATGGTTCACTCCCTGTAATGACCCTAAAGGTTAAATGCTCACGAGAGAATGTTTTAGGAAATAGTAATGACGATAAACAGATATACAAAGTTATCACATCCCTTTTGTTTTAGCAAGTTATTGGAACACAGGCTATAAAATTGTCTATTAAATTGATTTGAAATATTTCGATGGGAATAAAAAATCACTAGAACCTATCTCTATTCTGCGATATCTATGATATAAATGCTTGATCAAAATAGAAAAGCAATACATAACAAAATAGACTAGAACGCAATATGGAATATCATTAAGAACTATAGTCCTCCATAGTCGGACCTTATTGAAGAATATTCATAAAGTGCAAAGAAATTGAAAACATCGTGCATATATACAAAAATTTATGACGATCTTTTATTCAAATGATGAAAACATATTTTGAACTAATTGAAGACGTGAGACGACAATTATAAGATAAACAAAGAATGGAGGAATGATAATATTTTTCCTTTCAACAAAGTGGCATAATTCATCCCTTGATTCTTTCCGTTTCTTTTCCAAATGAGTGAATAAAAATTGATTTGCTATAACATTTAGTATCAGAAGATATAAGTTACAAAAATTACAAATAATTGTCAAAGTAGTAATACATGCATGGGATAGTTTTAGGTGTATTTACAAAAGTACTGTGAAAAGTTTGTAAAATTTGAGAAACATAAAATGTTGTTTTTTATTCATTTGTTGGAACTGAAAATGGTATCAAAAGATTTCTTTAGAGTTTTAATAAATGCTATAAATGTTGAAATACATTTTTTCCAATGGAAAGAATATTTCAACTCAACAAAAATAGACTAATAAATAAACTAAGTGTAACAGAATACATTGACAATACTTATGATGAGGTCTTACCTGCTTATAATGAAATGAGTTGTGAGATAATATGAAGGCTTGCTTTGTCTTTTATAGTATTACCAACTTCTTAGTATTGATAACCTTTATTGCACGTTTGTACTTAAAAATGTCATAACTAATACTCATACTGACATTCCACATTGCGACATTAGCTGTAAGCATGTAATCATTTTTTGCGTGTTTGGTTTCTTTTCTTTCCTTTCCACATGTATATATGGTGTTGTTTTTTTTTTATCCTCCAAAACAACAAATCAGACAAGAAGGCTCATATATTTATTTATTTTTTTCTGTCCTCAATTTCGCTTGAATATTGGGTTAACATGCCGAAAGACTTCATCTTGCCAAAATGTTTTTCCTGCGATCGGAAATAATTGTTGAAATTTTTAAAATTAAAGAGCGTTTGAAAGCATAACGTCGACATAACCAAATTCTGAAAATTACAACAAATAATAACAATATGACTTATACATTCACTGACTTTGGACAGACATGTGTATACGATAATTGGGTATTTCTTGAATAGTCTGTTTCAAATTTTACTTATAAGCATTTCGAAACAAAGGTTGTACCTGCCTCAGGCAAGGGTGACATCAGATGACGATTGATAAACTGTGGGTTGCTTAACGTCATAAATACGTAATATGGCATAAATTGTAGTATCTAACGTTTAAACAATGTCGGTTATCAGACCCAAAGCCCTCATTTAAGAAATAGCATTTTCGCAATAACGAAATTTGGATTGATGAACCATATGGTCTTAATGAATATTATATTGCGGAGTATAGCTCCTTGGCATCTTGGTATCTACAATATCTGTGACTTTAGTTTTTGTCGTAGTTCAAGTCGACAACAAACGCAACAATATCCATCATTTGAACCTTTTTGTACTATCAAATGCCAATGAAGTTTTCTTATTGATTCGCTAGCATATCCAAAAACAGTAATGAATGGCTTGAAAGGCTACTAACTGTGTCGGTTCTTATAAATCCTTGGCTTTCAAATACACACGTTTTTGTCTTTGAGCAATCCTGTTGAAGGTACCTTCGGACGCATGAATTTATTAAGGTTGTTTTCAATTTTTTTTTAATTTATTTGTTCAGCACAGCTTAGCCCATTCAGAATGCGATTGAATCTTTTTTTTCTCCTTATATAGATAAACAATAACTATCGGACTATGAATCCGAGAATAAATAAAACTATCTTCAGTATTGAAAAACAAATAAAACAATCTCAAAATACTTTATGAAATGTTACTGTTCTCGATGCAAAGCTGAATGTCACACATTAAACAAGACCATTTTCAACAATTTAGATGCTTATTAGTTTGCAAAAGGTAAGAGTTGTCTTAACAGTATTATTTGTACATTTATTCGGCAAGAAAAAACGAGTTACCGAAAATATGTCATTTAGAATAAAGAATTCCTCGCATAAGAAATATACGGCAAAATTCAATACGCCATATTGTAAGGGACCTGGGGTAGGCTTCAATATAATTATATCATTTGGGTGAGTCTCTGTAAAGGTTGCAGCAATAACCAATTTTAAACGTATATAAATGTCTCGATGGTCAGCTATTGTTGACCAATTGTGCCTGCCTGTAACAGAGAAATATCTGCCCAGCCACAGGACAACTGCCCAAAACGTATAATCTTAATCTTATGAAGTTTAGTGCACCAGCACTAAGGTGATTTCTCAGAAGGATCCATTTCTAGTCAGGAAACCAGTCTTTGCTCATTTGGAAATTGTAAGTTGATTTAGCATTTACTGGAAATTCATATTTCACTAACTATAATCCACAGGACTAAATATTTATTAGCACATAGATATAATAATATGGTATAATACAGGAGTAAGACATATTCTTCTAATGTTGTTTCTATAACTAAGTCACCCTTGACTAAGCCTGGTGGTGAAGCATGTATAATTTAGGGTAAGAAAAATCAATAAGATTGTGATGACACATCCAAATTTGGACTGGATCATTCAAATACCAAACAATTTGCACATTCATGTAACTAATTATGTCAGGCCGGAAATAACAGTTTATCCTTAGTAGAATCCTAATTAATGGTCCCTTGTTAAATATCAATGGTTACAAAAGATCGATGTGATGAGGAATAACTGCAGGATTACATTATTAACACACTGGGCAACTGGACAAGATAGGAACTGACAGCCTTTTTTATCCTTGTCTCCCATTTAAATTCTGTGCGTTCATGTGTTGAGTTAAAAATGGCATAAAAACTAGAATAAATATTCATGCCTCTTCTGTGTTGTTATTTCTTTGAAATAATTATAACTCTACTACTTTTTGGAATTTTGTAGTTACCCGCCACGGCAGCTATTTACATATTATGAAAGCGGTGCCCCTTGTATAATAAATTTATATGTCACGTGACATGTATTGGCCAACCGTAACAATGAAAACAAGAATGGTGGGCCAAGTTGAGCCGGTCATTTGCCTGAACTTCCATGAATTTGGAGTTACATAAGAATTAACAGCTTGCCCGGGTGTGGCGCTTTATTAGCTACGACTTTAAGGAAAGCCGGACTATAGGTTAGAACAGATAAATTTTAGTAAAGAAAAGAAATATATATATTCAATAAAGGTTAGCTGATTATAAACTTGAATTCATTGTAACTTGCATACTGTGGATTCATTTATTTTCGCGGGTACCAATTTTCACGAATTGGAGAAATCTTGCATTTTCGTGGTTAATTGATTTCATGGTTTAACCCCGTTTACATTCATTCTTATGGAAAATTTGTAAATCGTTGTGCATTGAACTTCGTGGTTCCCGGTATTTGTTATTTGGTATCCAACGAAAAATAATGAATCCACAGTAGTTACTTCATGATTTTTTGGAAACAATATTTCTTGCAATTCCTCAAGCTATTTCGTTTGCGGTTCAGTAGTTATGTTTTAAGAATACTAGTACATGGTAGAGAAATGTTGTCGTTCTGGAGTTGTTACGGTGTTTTTTTGTGTTTTTATTTGTGTTTTATTGTTTGCTCTATATTATTCTATATATTTTAGAACTTTGCTTACAACCACGAAATTTAATTGGAGTTACAGATTCTATTCATGATCTTCAATTGTCCTTAAAATGAATTCGGAAGACGCTTTATAATTAAATCTTCACTGAACACTCATCATATATTGAAGAACACTGCCTATATTATATCTTCAACTTTGTACTTGTTTGGCTTTATAAATATTTTGATATGAGCGTCACTGGTGAGTATTAGGTAGACGAAAGGCGCGTCTGGCGTACTAATTATAATCCTGGTACCTTTGATACCTATTCCTAGATACCAGAGATCAAACAGGTTTTTTTTTATAAGGGATTATGTTAGTCAGTCTTAAGCCTTTATAAAGTGATTTATAGTGTTGTATGTAATAATGAATACATAACGGTGTTTTTTTGTGTTTTTATTTGTGTTGTATTGTTTGCTCTATATTATTCTGTATATTTTAGAACACTTTGATTACAACCACGAATTACAGATTCTTTTCATGATCTTCAAATGTCCTTAAAAATGAATTAGGAAGACGCTTTATAATTAAATCTTCACTGAACAGTGATCATATATTGAAGACCACTGCCTACGTTCCGACCGTTATGAGATGTATAGCTTTGTATGTAATAATGAATACATAAATTGCACCACAACTGTATTTTGTATGAAACTGCAGTATTTTCGTGATTTCTAGTTCGCCAATGTTGTCGTATTCACTAAAAAATGAACAATGTGTACTAGGACCAACTTTAACATAGTATAACCACGGAGTTTGGGTTATATATTTGACAATGTATCATTTCTACGTTATTGCATTTGCATAGGAAGTGCTGTATACTAATTTCTGTAATGTTAATTTTAAATTCTACTGCATCATGATGAATTTATATTTTGAATAAAATCTTCATCAATTCATTTAACAAACAGAAATATCCGTTAATTGAATTCGTTATTTATTATATTTGTTGCTTATAATCTCATTTCATTTTACCCACAGTAATAATTTAATTAATAGTCATTTGTCTCTTTAGTCAACAACAGGATATTCAGAACACAACATTGGAAGAGAAAATGACAATGCCGAGGAAAAAATCGAAAACAACGAAAAACATACAAACACAAAAATCACTTTATAAAGGCTTAAGACTGACTAACATAATCCCTTATAAAAAAAAACTGTTTGATCTGAGCGTCACTGATGAGTCTTATGTAGACGAAACGCGCGTCTGGCGTATAAAATTATAATCCTGGTACTTTTGATAACTATCTAGGAATAGGTATCAAAGGTACCAGGATTATATTTAGTACGCCAGACGTGCCTTTCGTCTACATAATAGTCACCAGTGACGCTCATATCAAAATATTTATAAAGCCAACCAAGTACAAAGTTGAAGAGCATTGAGGATCCAAAATTCCTAAAAGTTGTGCCAAATACATCTAAGGTAATATATGCCTGAGATAAGAAAATACTTAGTTCGAAAAAAAGTTTTGTCAACAGGAAATTTATAAAAATGACCACATCATTGATATGCATGTCAACGCCGAAGTGTTGCCTAATGGGCTGGAGAAGGAAGGGTGATCATATGGTGTTTTCCATGTATCATTAGTCCTTTAACTCCTAGAATATATGAAACATAAGGTGATAAGCCATCACGTAATGGCGGACTGTTGATTGATTATTTTCTAACCGTAAGACATCATTAAAATCGTAAACATTTGTAATGAAATTTCCTAATCTCAAATGAACATCGAAAAAGAAATTTTGAATTAGAGAAAAACATTTTTTTTAAAGGATGGACAAGACTGTTACCGGTTGAAACACAGATGTTGAAATTGAAAAAGCTAATATCATATCCCAACCCTAAACAAAGCTAAAACAAGGCCTCATGTCAGCTGGTGTTCTGGAAGAGTTAACACACCCTCTTCTAAAAGAAACTGAAATATGTACTGCGGTATGGGCTATCTTCATAGTTGAAGGTCAATCGATGACCTATAGTTATTAATATATGGGTCATTTAGTCTTTGTGGAATGTTAACTCATTGGCAATCATACCACATCATTTTTTTTATATTATAAAGTCTATTCCTTTCATCCGATGCATACAATAAATTATGTTATAACACTGTGATATGTTAAAAAAGATAAGCACTACTGCATAGTGTTGTCATGGCAAATAAGCATTTGATTGAGAGTTAACAAAAAGGCCCATTTTGGCAGTTATGTATTCAAATTTGACTCATTGATCTATCAATGATCTAATTAGTAACTAGAAATTGTTTTACACTGACCATTGGTTTGCCCGTCAGTGATCAGTTGTCATCAAATGAAAGAGGTAGGACCAATTTGTCGTGATTTTTTTTCACAGAAGGGCCAATTTCAAAAAGTGCCGACAGAATAAAATTTACTATAAAAACAAAAAATAAAAATGCGTTTTGATCAATATTTCGATTTACATATATTATGATATGTGTGATAAATCTTTAATTTAACCGTAAAAAAGGATGGGAAAACCATGGAAACCCACAAGAAGGACATCTCAAACCAAAATATTGTTATGTTTTTCGTGACTGTGGCAATTTATACTACCTTTCCCTCAAAAATAAAATTGGTTTAGTGTGTCCTTATTGTTAAAAAACACAACTTTTTAATGACAAAATTGTTATATCGCTAAACTGTACCGATATAGCTCCTTAATGACAACGTTATGGTCAAGCATCGCCGTGGCTCAGTCAGCAGAGCATAGAACTACAAATGATAGATTGTTTTCAAGATTGCGTTCGAATCTCGGTTAAAATTTTTGCATTTTTTGTGTTGTTATATTAAATTTTAATGTTTCTATCATATTTTTTCGGATGTTTGCTTAATTCATAAAGTCATTCTGGTTCATTTTGACTATATAGTATAAATAATTTTATTAAAGAAAAAAAAACTGTATCGCTTATTGTGTCCATTCCTATGACTGTCCATACTCTTGATTTACTTTCTATTCATGTGTTTACATTAATTACATATATACAAGGAACAACTGCCTTCAAACTGATGTAGGTGCCTTCACATAACCAATAACACGAGAATTGGTTCTATAGCAATGAATCCCAAATGTTGCGTCTGTAATATACACATAACATGAAATAAGGCCATTGTATACAAGTTTCAAAACAACACAAACAATTTTTCGAAACCTTTTTTTGGACATGGTATAATATGTAACAAATTCAGTCAACAGCAATCAGTTTTGTCGCCAATTCACTAACTGTGTAGATACTAGTACTGAAATTTTTACCACCGTCTCTACCGGTACCTAAGTCATCAGAATATCAGACCCCAGATCAAATCAATTACACTACAAATCGTGATTGAAGGTAAAAAAAAAAGAAGCTGTTGCATCTGTATCACAACGAAGGGATGATTTGTTAAAATGCCAGAAAAGGCCATATAACATGTGTTAGTAACACAAGGTGTTCTATGACAAACTGATGTAAGAGAACTCCGGTTGATATATATAGTATTTTATCTTATCTTACAGACGATTAATTCGTAAAAGACCAGGACAAATAAGATATACATATATTTAGAATGAGAAAAACAACATCCTATTTGAATTTGTTATTTGGCTTCTTGACAAGTTACGTGGAATGGTACCTTCTGTGCATAAAGGGTGTTAACAATTAGACAAAATATAGAAAAATCAACAATATAGAAAAATCAACAGTTTTGGCCTTGTTTGTTTTTGTAGGAATACCTGTTCAAGGTATGAAAATAGATGATGTGACGTATTTTCATGTACTATAATTAACATCTATCGGGCTATTTATAACATGATTTGCCTATCTTATCGAATGAAAAGAATCCAGAGTAAAATGGCCATAGCTCTTTGAGCAAATTGTTTGTTGCTGTATATTGTAAACTAATTGTTATGCTTGTTGTTCGTATCACATTCCTTCCTTAAGGACTTGATGTTACGTGTGATTAAAACTTTTCTTAATCCTTTTGCTATTGTCTTTCTTATTATAATTACATAATCGAAAGATCATCTTCATTTAATATAAGCATTTAATACTTTTGGTACGACTTTGAACTGAACTTAATTTTATTCTGAATAATATTCATAGCTGAGAGAATAATTCCGTTATAAAATACTCCTACCTCCTGATCATACAGGTTATAATGGCAGAATTAATCCTCTTTTTGAAAGTTCTCTTTCTCTTTTTTTGAAAAAGATATTGCAGAATATCATATGTTTATGTGGAATCTTATGAACTAAACATGTACTGTTCTTACTTGTCAAAACATATTTTAAAGATGTTATAGTAATTAGCTTAATAAATTTTGTTCACCTTGTTTAAAGATAATGGCATCTTCAAAAGGAAAAAAAATACAAATAAGACAATTAAACAATTGAGTGGAGAAATAAAACGAGGTATAAGGGAGGGTAGATATCTCATAAAACGTGTTCAATCCCGCTGCATTTTTTATCCTGTCCCAAGTCAGGAGCCTCTGGCCTTTGATAATCTTGTATGTTTTTTTTTCAAATTACAGTTCATTTGTATGTTTCTGAGTTCAGTGCTACGTCTATTTTCAATAATCAGGTACAAATGTTTGTCTAGAAGCTAGCTGAACCCGTCTCCGGGCGTGGGATTTTCTCTGTGGACAGATCAGAAAGTACTCGCAGCCATTTATACTGTATAGTTTTTTTTTGTTGATGGTCGATCGGTTGCCTATTCTGGTATGCGTCCACTTCATTTGAACTTTGGTGGATAGTTGTCTTATTGGCAATCATACAATATCTCTTTATTTCTATGGGTAACGTACTTCATAAAAAAAAGCACGGTGCAGTTAATCTTATTGATATTTTGTTGTTGCTTTACTACTAAGTAGACATGGGCATATAGGCAGATGTTGCACGACAAAAGATTGAACAACACGTAGTCCACAAAACATTGGGTGAACTTATGTTAAATAATTTACAAAAACCAAGATACTGTAAATCTTGTAGATTTATTATTTTTGTATTCAAACAGTAGTTTGGGTAACTGGTGCATGTCCAAATCGGTGAATCTGGCTGTTGATATAAAATAAAAGATAATTTGAATAAATAATAAAGATAAATAAATATGTATACATATATATCTGGATTATAATATGTTCCCTTGAACTACTTTTGATTTTAAGTAACACTCATATTGAATTTTAGGAAAAGGGAAAATGAATGTTGCTTTCAGATTCTTTTGTACTATTAAGCGACAGTATATTCACCAACATCTGTGGGAACCTTTTTTTGTAATTATTTTATTTTTCAAGATGAAACATGTGAAATTACATAATACAGTATTATATACAAGTATAAAAAGTTAAATAACACTTGTAAGATCAATTAAATCATAATGGTATAATAAGATATAAATATTACAATTGATTTTGTTAATTTAAAGCTGCTTCTAACATTTGCCACTTCTGATCCATTTTAATTTTTTGTGTAGGGGTTAAGAAACATACAGAGTATTTTTCTATTTTGATCCAATACTTTAAATATCCTATCCCACCATATTTTGTGGGCAATACACTCTTACATCTACATTTGTATATTTAGTATTTAAGTAACAACAAAATATTATTAACTGTTTTACTGTTGACAAAATCCTCAGACACACCTAAAATGACATCTTTTGCACTAAAAGGCAAGAAGATGTCATAATTTCTAATCCAATCTATAATGGAAAACCAGAACTTTTGTGTTACATTACATTCCCAAAATATGTGAAAAATATTTTCTCTAACTTCTGAACAAAATGTACAAAGTTCAGTTTCTTTTAATTTACATTTATATAAAAAGGAATTACATGGTAAAATCCTATGAACAATCTTAAATTGAAAATTTTGTAAAAACAAATTTCTTGTTATAATGAAGGGCATGGAATAAATAGCATTCCAATCTTCAATCTGTATATTTAAGTCTATTTCCCATTTGTTACGGGAAGATAGTGATAATAAATTATAGAAAAATTTACAAGATTTTGGTTCTTTTTTAACTTTATCTACTAATTTATTTTCAATATTATCAAGTTTAGAACTACCTTCTATCCTACTTTTCCATCTATTTGGAATAGCACTTAAAATACCATAAAAATCTACAAAATTAGTCTTAATATTATACTTTTTCTCAAATTCTTCATATGAGAATAATGTATTATTATCTGACACCAGATCATTGATAAAAAATCTACAATTTTCAATATATTTACCCTTCAAAATCATCTTGCCATCCATTTTGATGTTTGGATTTAGCCATATGGACTGGGCCAGAATATCGGTATTGTTTTCAACTTTCAACTTATTTTTCAATTTTGAAAAATTTACCAGGATATCATGCCAAAAGGGATTGACTTTTTTTGCTAAATAAAGCAATCTTTCCTTACTTAAATGTAAAATTTTGTCCCCCCCCCCCAAATTTTTTTTTTTGTATATAACTAAGCAGCAAAACTTTCCAAGGAGAATAATTTTTGGGGTCTAGTAATTTATACAGCCAAGACATTTTTACACTATAACAAAAATAGTAAATATTAGGCATCTTAAGACCGCCATCACAGTGTTCAGACATAACCACTGTTCTTTTCACTTTATCTGGTTTTCCTTTCCATAAAAAATTGAAAAATATATTTTGAATCTCCTTCAAAACCCCATCTTGGGGGTTAGGAAGGACAGTCAGAACTTGAACCAAAATGGGAAGTGCTAAAGTTTTAATAACAACCACCCTCCCAATATATGTTAGTTCTCTTTAAACCCAAGTATTACGAAGTGACATGATACTGTTTACCTTGGCTGTAAAATTACATAGAGTCTTATCCCTTTTAGCAAGCTCAAACCATATACCTAATAGTTTGAACCTCCCAGAAAGGTTCCAAACAAGATTTTTTTCTGGCAAAAGTTTTTCCATACTACCCTTTTTTGACCCAATCCATATGGTCCGAGACCACAATTGTCGTCCCTTGATTTTCGTTGTTCACAAATATAGTCCCTAGTGTTGACAGTGGGTTACTTGCCATTAATTTTTATAACCCTTCCAAATTTATTTCTTTATGTTTAATGCCTCAAATTGCAAGTAGGGGGGTGAAATTACACTGTAAAAAAATTGGGTCAAGAATTTTAAAGGAAAGTAGTGATTTGGTCCAGGTGAAAAAGGTTGAAAAATAGTACTTCGGAAGCTGTAGTTTTCTATAATTTTGATATAATTTGTCCCAAAAGTAGTACAACACACTGTAAAAGTTTCTTTGAGAAAGCGCAGGTGGGATTTTTTTTTATTTTCATTTATGTTCTAAAAGAAATGCACTACGAATTAATTGGCCTCAGTTTTGTCAACATTACACCTAAGTCCAGCACATTCTGAAAATTTATCAAACAAATTGAGACATTCATTTAGAGACTTTTGGTCCCATCCAGGACTAGGGAAGAATCATCAGCATATTGACTCAATAAAAATTCAGAGTCATTAATTGATACCCCAGCAACATCAGAGTCATTTTTAATAGCTGCACTGAGTAGTCCCAAAACTAGAATAAATAGATAAGGAACCAGAGGATCACCTTGACGAACCCCTCTTTTCAATGAAAAGAATTCTAAAATGTATCCGTTGTTTAACACTGCACTAGAGACATCACAGTAGCATGCCTTAATCCAACTTATAAATGTATGGTCAAAGCCATAAAACTGCAAAGCCTCTAGTATAAAAGACCATTCGACCGTGTCGATAGCTTTTTCAAAATCGACTAAAAGTAAAAGTCCAGGAATGTCGTCTTCCTCCATCTTTTCCATCAAATCATAAAAAAATCTAGTACATTCGCCTATATACCTACCTTTAAGAAATCCTTTTTGTGTTTGACTAATTATATTTACCAGTACCTTTTTTAGTCTATTTGCTAAACTTGCTGTAGCTATCTTATAGTCTACACACAAAAGTGTGATAGGTCGCCAGTTTTTTAAATAAAACTTTGACTTACCCTCCTTTGGTAAACAAGTAATGAGTCCCTGCCTTTGTGTGATTGAGAACTTTCCATATTCTAAAGCCTCATTTAAACATCTTACCAGTGGTAGTTTAATATCATTCCAAAAGAATTCATAAAACTCAACAGTAAATCCATCTATACCAGGTGATTTGGAGTTCTTCATAAGTTTAAGAGAAGACAAACATTCCTGCATTGTTAAAGCTCCCTCACAGGAACCCACCTCTTCATCATTCGGTTTTGTAATAAAAGGATTATCATGTTGAAGAAATGTGTCCCTGTGAGTTTTCAGTAACAATGGTTTACAACTAGTATATAAATTTTTATAAAATTGTTTTTGTTCATTTCTAATAGTACTGGGATCTGTTATCTCAGTTTCGTCCTCCAAAATAAGTTTAGGAATAATTTTTTCTGTGTAATGTTTTTTTTTCTCCAAATTACAAAAATAGTTACTTCCCTTCTCCCCCTCTACTTGCCATCTTGCCTTAGCTCTTGTTATTATCCCTTTTACATTTTTTTCCCTCAATATTTTTAATTCCAGTTCGATCCCTTCCCTTTCTTAATATAATGATGGCAAGTTATTCACCAAAAGTTTTTCATCTGATAATGATATTTAATATAGTAATTCTTTTTCTTTTTTATTTCCTTTTTTTTCTGGAAAGACGAAAATGAGATCGCAGATCCACGGACTTTCATCTTAATCATATCCCATAAAAGCTGATAGCTTATATTAAACTGTTTATCCTCTGTCTCAATATCCATGGATGGATCAGACTCATATACTTCAATGACAGTTTTGATGTCCCCTTTTACTTTATCAATATATTCAGTTTCCCTCAAAAGACTGTTATTAAATTTCCATGTACCCTTCCCTCTTATCTGACTAGAAAACCTTAAATTAATCAATACAGGAGAATGATCTGATCTATAACTTATCCCTATATCTGATGAAACTACAAATGCTTCTATATCCGAGGTAATCATGAAAAAGTCCAAACGACTTTGTTTGTGATTTGGAACCCGCCACGAGTACCTATTATCAAAAGGATGCTGCTGGCGCCATATATCTAATAAATCTAGTTCATACATTACCTCATGAATCTTGGCTTTTGACTGGGGGTTATTTTCACTTCTATAATGTAATGTGTCCATCTCATAATCTTGAACAACATTCCAATCTCCCGCTACTACAATTGACGAATTGCCGTAGTGGGATATTTTGTGTTTTATGTTCGAAAAAAAGACTGGGTCATCATTATTCGGTCCATATATAGCTGCCAAAGTTATACGGTAGTCCTGAATGGTGATATCTAGTACAATAAAATTACCCATCAGGTCTATAGTTTCCTCATGGATCTTGAATTCAAAAGTATTTTTGAAAAGAATAGCTACCTCTCTACTTTTACAAGAATAAGAACTAAATTTCCCCACATATCCCCATTCATGAAGCCATTGTTTCTCTTTTTCAGATGTGCTATGGGTGTCTACTAATATAGTTATATCATACTAGTCCTTATATTTTGTAAATATATCAATTCTTTTGACGGTTTCTGATAAACCCCTGCAGTTTACGCTACCAATAGTTACAGTCGACATAATATAATAAAGTGTTTAAAAATGAGTAGCATAAATAATATAAATATTTACAAGCACAATATATCAAAGCAGCATTAACAAAATATACACATATGCATCTATAATATGTAAAAGTTGTTTCACAATGTTTCAATTTTTTACTTAAAGTTACCCCTACCCCCAAAGATTTTTTGTCGAAAGCACCATGCTATAAATAGAATGAGCAATTACTTTTGTGCTAAAGTAGAAAAAAAAATATCTCATAAAAGTTCTGTAAATCTCCAATATTTGTTCTTCAATTTGCTCGTTTTAAATTTTAAATTTGTGTATCGTTTGTATAAAGGAGCAAATAGACAAACTAAGATGAATTAATTATAATAAACATCATAAATAGAAAAACTGAAGAAAAAAGTAAGTAACGAAAAAAGAAACAACACAGAATATTTAACAACACATACACATGATAAACTTGTATTCACACAATGTAAACAAAACACATATAAACATATATACACACATGCGCCCCCACATACATTTGCTGAAACCAGAACATACAGGTACATCTATGCATGCCCATTCTTGTACATGTATATATATATATATCAATATTGCTGACACCATTTTAACTGTATATGCAAGTCTCCAATTTTAGAGTTGTCGAGAATTAAAAACAGGTACATGAACATTGATTGTCTTATAATATTATAGAATACTTTTAAGTTTGAAATGGATAGTGGGAATCATAGGTTTCTTGCCTGAATTTTTAAGCAGCACAGATTTACTACATTTACATGAACATGTACATGTATATTCTCTTTATTTTGCATAAATATTGTAAGAAGAGTGAAAATTTTTAAGTATGAACATACCCAGATATCACGAATCTGTATATAAAAGATAATTGTTGCATACACATCTAATGATCCGTAATTCTAATAATGATATATCTAAAAGTACACGTGAACCCATGACCTGTCACCTTTCACCATGTTGAAGTTGTAGCTACATGTATTTGTACATGTACTATTTCAAATGGGAATTATAAGGTTAAAAAAATTTTGAACTGCATTTACACATATACTTATAGTCAGTCAGAACTGTTTTACCTCTATTTGTTATTAATTACAATGTAATCCTGCTTGTGTACTGGTTATTTTGCACACTATTTGGAAAGGGAAAAAGAATTCTGTTTGGAGAAAGACTGTCAGTTTCAAATAAAAGTGCAAGCTAGTATGTTTATGCATACATATAAGGTTTATCTCTAACTGGTTCATAGTTCCATGTTATCAGACTAGTTTTATCAAAGTATCTAAACGGATCAAGAAAACACAAGTAATAGTGTTTGTTTTTACGTTTAGATGTTGCCGTGTAGAGTTATTAAGGTTTTACTTATATTTTAATGCATCTCCCTCATGTAAAACTCTGATTCCTTTCACGGATTTGGCTATACTTTTTGGACCTTTTGGATTATAGCTCTTCATCTTTTATATAAGCTTTGGATTTCAAATATTTTGGCCACGAGCATCACTGAAGAGACATGTATTGTCGAAATGGGCATCTGGTGCAAGAAAATTGATACCGTTAATTTTGTTACTATCACTGGGTCGATGCCTCTGCTGGTGGACCATTAGTCCCCGAGGGTATCACCAGCCCAGTAGCCAGTACTTCGGTACTGGCATGAAAATACGATTTTTTTGTGTTATTAAAATTTGCTGTTACAAAATGATAGAAATTATTATATATTAAGAAATGTATCTCCCTCATGCAAAGCTCTGATTCCTTTCACGGATTTGGGTATACTTTTTGACCTTTTGGATTATAGCTCTTCATCTTTTATATAAGCTTTGGATTTCAAATATTTTGGCCACGAGCATCACTGAAGAGACATGTATTGTCGAAATGCGCATCTGGTGCAAGAAAATTGATACCGTTAATTTTATTACTATCACTGGGTCGATGCCTCTGCTGGTGGACTATTAGTGCCCGAGGGTATCACCAGCCCAGTAGCCAGTACTTCGGTACTGGCATGAAAATACGGATTTGTTTTGTCTTATTAAAATTTGCTGTTACAAAATGATAGAAATTATTATAAATTAAGGAATGTATCTCCCTCATGCAAAGCTCTGATTCCTTTCACGGATTTGGCTATACTTTTTGGACCTTTTGGATTATAGCTCTTCATCTTTTATATAAGCTTTGGATTTCAAATATTTTGGCCACGAGCATCACTGAAGAGACATGTATTGTCGAAATGCGCATCTGGTGCAAGAAAATTGATACCGTTAATTTTATTACTATCACTGGGTCGATGCCTCTGCTGGTGGACTATTAGTCCCCGAGGGTATCACCAGCCCAGTAGCCAGTACTTCGGTACTGGCATGAAAATACGGATTTTTTTTGTGTTATTAAAATTTGCTGTTACAAAATGATAGAAATTATTATAAATTAAGGAATATGTCTGCCTCATGCAAAGCTCTGATTCCTTTCACGGATTTGGCTATACTTTTTGGACCTTTTGGATTATAGCTCTTCATCTTTTATATAAGCTTTGGATTTCAAATATTTTGGCCACGAGCATCACTGAAGAGACATGTATTGTCGAAATGCGCATCTGGTGCAAGAAAATTGATACCGTTAATGTTATTACTATCACTGGGTCGATGCCTCTGCTGGTGGACTATTAGTGCCCGAGGGTATCACCAGCCCAGTAGCCAGTACTTCGGTACTGGCATGAAAATACGGATTTGTTTTGTCTTATTAAAATTTGCTGTTACAAAATGATAGAAATTATTATAAATTAAGGAATGTATCTCCCTCATGCAAAGCTCTGATTCCTTTCACGGATTTGGCTATACTTTTTGGACCTTTTGGATTATAGCTCTTCATCTTTTATATAAGCTTTGGATTTCAAATATTTTGGCCACGAGCATCACTGAAGAGACATGTATTGTCGAAATGTGCATCTGGTGCAAGACAATTGATACCGTTAATTTTATTACTATCACTGGGTCGATGCCTCTGCTGATGAACTATTGTCCCCGAGGGTACCACCAGCCCAGTAGCCAGTACTTCGGTACTGGCATGAAAATACGGATTTTTTTGTATTATTAAAATTTGCTGTTACAAAATGATAGAAATTATTATAAATTAAGGAATGTGTCTCCCTCATGCAAAGCTCTGATTCCTTTCACGGATTTGGCTATACTTTTTGGACCTTTTGGATTATAGCTCTTCATCTTTTATATAAGCTTTGGATTTCAAATATTTTGGCCACGAGCATCACTGAAGAGACATGTATTGTCGAAATGCGCATCTGGTGCAAGAAAATTGATACCGTTAATTTTATTACTATCACTGGGTCGATGCCTCTGCTGGTGGACTATTAGTCCCCGAGGGTATCACCAGCCCAGTAGCCAGTACTTCGGTACTGGCATGAAAATACGGATTTTTTTTGTGTTATTAAAATTTGCTGTTACAAAATGATAGAAATTATTATAAATTAAGGAATATGTCTGCCTCATGCAAAGCTCTGATTCCTTTCACGGATTTGGCTATACTTTTTGGACCTTTTGGATTATAGCTCTTCATCTTTTATATAAGCTTTGGATTTCAAATATTTTGGCCACGAGCATCACTGAAGAGACATGTATTGTCGAAATGCGCATCTGGTGCAAGAAAATTGATACCGTTAATGTTATTACTATCACTGGGTCGATGCCTCTGCTGGTGGACTATTAGTCCCCGAGGGTATCACCAGCCCAGTAGCCAGTACTTCGGTACTGGCATGAAAATACGGGGTTTTTTTTTGTCTTATTAAAATTTGCTGTTACAAAATGATAGAAATTATTATAAATTAAGGAATGTATCTCCCTCATGCAAAGCTCTGATTCCTTTCACGGATTTGGCTATACTTTTTGGACCTTTTGGATTATAGCTCTTCATCTTTTATATAAGCTTTGAATTTCAAATATTTTGGCCACGAGCATCACTGAAGAGACATGTATTGTCGAAATGCGCATCTGGTGCAAGAAAATTGATACCGTTAATTTTATTACTATCACTGGGTCGATGCCTCTGCTGGTGGACTATTAGTCCCCGAGGGTATCACCAGCCCAGTAGCCAGTACTTCGGTACTGGCATGAAAATACGGATTTTTTTTTGTGTTATTAAAATTTGCTGTTACAAAATGATAGAAATTATTATAAATTAAGGAATGTATCTGGCTTATGCAAAGCTCTGATTCCTTTCACGGATTTGGCTATATTTTTTGGACCTTTTGGATTATAGCTCTTCATCTTTTATATAAGCTTTGGATTTCAAATATTTTGGCCACGAGCATCACTGAAGAGACATGTATTGTCGAAATGCGCATCTGGTGCAAGAAAATTGATACCGTTAATTTTATTACTATCACTGGGTCGATGCCTCTGCTGGTGGACTATTAGTCCCCGAGGGTTTCACCAGCCCAGTAGCCAGTACTTCGGTACTGGCATGAAAATACGGATTTGTTTTGTCTTATTAAAATTTGCTGTTACAAAATGATAGAAATTATTATAAATTAAGGAATGTATCTCCCTCATGCAAAGCTCTGATTCCTTTCACGGATTTGGCTATACTTTTTGGACCTTTTGGATTATAGCTCTTCATCTTTTATATAAGCTTTGGATTTCAAATATTTTGGCCACGAGCATCACTGAAGAGACATGTATTGTCGAAATGCGCATCTGGTGCAAGAAAATTGATACCGTTAATTTTATTACTATCACTGGGTCGATGCCTCTGCTGGTGGACTATTAGTCCCCGAGGGTATCACCAGCCCAGTAGCCAGTACTTCGGTACTGGCATGAAAATACGGATTTTTTTTGTGTTATTAAAATTTGCTGTTACAAAATGATAGAAATTATTATAAATTAAGGAATATGTCTGCCTCATGCAAAGCTCTGATTCCTTTCACGGATTTGGCTATACTTTTTGGACCTTTTGGATTATAGCTCTTCATCTTTTATATAAGCTTTGGATTTCAAATATTTTGGCCACGAGCATCACTGAAGAGACATGTATTGTCGAAATGCGCATCTGGTGCAAGAAAATTGATACCGTTAATTTTATTACTATCACTGGGTCGATGCCTCTGCTGGTGGACTATTAGTCCCCGAGGGTATCACCAGCCCAGTAGCCAGTACTTCGGTACTGGCATGAAAATACGGATTTGTTTTGTCTTATTAAAATTTGCTGTTACAAAATGATAGAAATTATTATAAATTAAGGAGTGTATCTGCCTCATGCAAAGCTCTGATTCCTTTCACGGATTTGGCTATACTTTTTGGACCTTTTGGATTATAGCTCTTCATCTTTTATATAAGCTTTGGATTCAAATATTTTGGCCACGAGCATCACTGAAGAGACATGTATTGTCGAAATGCGCATCTGGTGCAAAAAAATTGATACCGTTAATTTTATTATAGAATACGCAATATTGGGTGCACTTTTGCATATCAGTGTAGTGCCATTTAAGTTTTTGAGTTAATAATCACAGTAAAAAACGATTATTTTTTACCAATAATCTTTATATTAAAAGTGTATTTTCAAGTGTGTTTTGATAAAAAAAAATTGTACACCGGAAGTTTTGAAACGGATAGTAAAAGTATAGACAAACACAGAAATGAGTTTTTATATTCCGTAAAAAATAAATTAAATCCAGATAAATTATTCTGGCTACAATACAAATATTCATACTTTCAACTCTTGTGTTTAATCAATATTCAATGGGAACCTTAACGTCCAACAGTACCAAGCACATTTTGATGGTTGTTTAAATCTTAAAATATTTTGATTGTTCTGTCAGTGTTTCAAATTTTGTTATTAAAATGTTTGTATTTTCTATTCAAACTACTGGTCCGGAAGGATAACTGATGTTTAAAAAACAGTTTCACGTGCCGTATATTAGATTTAATACTTTAAAGTATGTCTTATAACTACATTCGATGAACAGAATGTTTTGAATAGTTTAACAAATTCTTGATATCAAGCGACAAAGAAGATGTATAAGATTACACCAAAATTTATTTTATTTTTTACAAAAACGATACACTCAGTTGCATAACAAACTTGAGGTGACGAGAAATATATAACATTAATACATACTTTCAATGATAATATACAAATCGGCCTCTTAAATGTTAAAAAAAGAATAAAACCAATATATGTTTACCTTTTACAAATCGATGGACATCCGAATATATGGAGATGATCTGCTTGGATGAGTGTGTTGCATTCAGCTTCACATGCCTGTTCAGTTGCATCAGTACCTACTGTATCTACTAATCCGTCTACTAATGTTTTCAGTTCTTTCGGATCAGTTTGAAATAACGCATCTAAAAAAGAAAAAAAATCTGTCACAACCTGCTTATAATAATATGAACAATGTATATGGTTTTATTGATTAGTGAACCGACAATTATTCTTTATTAGAAATCATTTAGAAGACTTGCGACTATTTAGAGCTTGCCAAATTACATAGGCATATGTCATTTGTTGTCGACTTCTAGATATCATCTTTGTTTTTGAGACGTTAGGTTGCTGTTTCACGGTTATTTACTCTTTCTGTCGGGGTTTTTGTTTTGGTCATACAAATTATATATAAACTTCTTAAGGTGGTATGGGAGTCTAAATTGAAAATGATAAAATTTGTTCATATTTTTCCATAACGTAGTATATATTGAAATATGTTAAAAAATATAATAAAAATGATAGGTCACCGTGCATTTTCTCAAGCTACATGTTGTGACAAAATGACAGATTTGTATGTATTATACAGGAAAAAACATTATTATGTGTTTAGAAGCTAAACTAAATGGTAGAATTGTAAAATAAAATACGAGAAGATATAGCTTTCAGAAAATGATTTAAAAATATCAAAAGAAAAGATAAGGTCACCGTGCGTTTTTTCCGGCTAAAATACAAAATAGCAAAATTCCATGTAGATTCCTTCAGAAAATGCACAATTGGAGAGTTACCTCCTCTTAAAATATCAATTTAAAAACATTAAAAATCAAATAAAAAAAATCTACACTTGTAAAAATATTAATATTTAGAAGTAATAAATATGTTCCTATTTCTCGCTACATTGAAGACCTGTTGGTGACCTTCTGCTGTTGTTTTTTTTTCTATGGTCGGGTTGTTGTCTCTTTGGCACATTCCCCATTTCCATTCTCAATTTTATTCACATCTGTTATTTGCATTTCTATATCACATTTTGCTAATTTGATTGAAAATCTTGACCTTAGATTCTCTGTTTTTGACGATCCAAGATAGCGAAAGACACCCATACCACATTAATATGTACCGAAGATCCTATCAATATTATATGTGATGGTATTTATCTATCATTAATGGTAGAGCCCTTGATTTAAATTTGAAAGTTTAATTATTCATTAGACTTTGCGAGTCTTTTGAATGTTATTAATATGTTTTGCCTGATATTCAAAAATACCAACAGAACATTCAAAACTCGGGAATTTTTTTTACAACAAATAGAAAACAACCATCGATAATTTTTAAATTTTGATTTTATTAATATCTACGATAAAAGAGGGACGAAAGATACCAAAGGGACAGTCAAGTTTGAATGAAGCAAAAAATAAGCTTAGTTCATAACCTTTACAATTTCATTAATATATAACTAAATTTATCATTACATGATATACAGTTTTAATAAAAATAAAAAAAAAAGTGTGAAAGGAAAAATTTCAAATATTTCAAAAATGTCCACTATAAAAACTGTTAGAACGATCGGTTATGATTGCACTAAAACATATTGTCAAAATGAGCATGTAAATCAAAAATAATACTTCATTCCATACAGTTTTCAACTTCTTGTGAAGTTAGATTTTATTCCCATTATATCTCGTTGTGCACAATAAGTATCGATATTTAAAACATATTGCAGTTAAATGATATTTCACTTCAGCACACTCAGGGAATAATGCTATACTTTGAATAACATTCCAATCCAGCATATGAAAATAATAGTCAGATCAGATAAATAACAAACTTAATACTACAATATACCTTTCAAAATCTTTGAAATAAACTTATACAATAGCTTCAAAACTATAATCCACTGGTAAAATACTGTCTCTCACTCAATTGTCAATGCTTAATATTACAAAAACAACAAAGTTATTACCCGTTTTGTCATACAATAGTACACAAAAAAAGTAATTACTGAGTTACCCACTTCGATAAGTTAATTTTTTTTTTATATAAAGTTCACTCATCAGAGTCGCTTTTCTGAATTAACATCCGTCAGGAACGATCGAAGATGTGCATAAAAACCGAAACAGTTGAAAACCTTTATGAGCAACAGGACATACCGTAGAGCCATTTATTTCTAAGGTCAGCTCTACCTAAAGAAGTTGAAACCTGAGTTTCTTAAAGAAGAAACTACTGCCATGTGACCACTTACCAAAAATAAGTCTTTTCTGTGGTGTAGAAAACACTACTGGTAACACCAGCAATAGAGCAAAAGCAAGTTTCATTTTCAAGGTTTTAACTGAAAGAATATAACAATAGTAATTAAACATTAGAATCAAACCAAATACAGTGTATAATCCAGAAATGTTGGTCCTATTGGAACTATATTGAAAGTCAAAGGATGGCATACTCCCTGTAATGACCCTAAAGGTTAAATGTTCACGAGAGAATGTTTTGGCAAATAGTAATCTATACTATTAAACGAGAAGACCTCATTTTGTGTGTCGCTTCTCCTCCTTCCACAATAAATTAATCCTCATGCCTCTGTGTCCTATAGGTACCATGTATTGTCGTCCATTCTTATGATTATTCAGTTTGGGTTATTTTGGGAGAAAAACGAAAAAAACTGCGTTCGGATATTTTTCCGTCATTAGACGAAATTTTAAGTCAGACTAGACATCCGGTTTGCGCCAAAGACAATGAATAACGTGTATTTGCTATCTGCTATCATTTTTAAGTTTACTATCCACGGCGGTCACTGAGTTTATTATATAGAGAGGGTCTATATAATATGTCAAAGACCGCCGTGAATCGATTAATAAATTCAGAGTTGATAGTAAAATGCAAATACCGTGGCACTTTATTTATAGTAATGTATGTTCATAATATACAGATAAATGCTAACATTATTAAAATCAATAGAAAAAAAATATAGGAGTTTTGGAGGGAAAAAAATAGGAGCCGGGCTAGAAAAACAATTGTCATGTCCCAAAGTACCTATAACTTTTGATACCTTTTCTGAAATTCTTCCGTCATAAAATCTTTTACAAAAATTCATCGGGTCACTAAGTATATCAAATAGAGAGGGTCTATATAATATATCAATGACCGCCATGGATTGATTAGGTAACTGAGAATTGATAGTAAAAAGCAAACACACTTTATTTAAAGTAATGTATGTTCATAACATACTAAACGTAAACTATGCTCATATTGAAATAAATAGAAAACAAACAAAAAAATTACTTTTTGAGAAATATAAGACTTCCGCTGCCCTTTAGGCCTGTTTTGAAATTAAACATAATTTGCATAAGTACTTGGGACAGAACAATTATTTTTTGCGTTTTTCTGTATACTATGATCATACATATACTATAGATAAAGTGTATTTGCTGTTTATATATATTATCAATTCCCAATAGTTTTCTATCCACAGCGGTCACTGAAATATTTCTGTATACTACACATGCTACATACATATATACTATGAATAAAGTGTATAAATTTGCTATAATTTACTGAACATTCCAATAGTTTACTGGGGTGACTTTTATCAGTGACCGTTTTATATAGTAATAATAGTATATTTATATGTATGTTCATAGTATACTACGGAAGCGTATTAGCGCCACACATTTTTTTATTTTTATTTTTCTTCCTATGTTTGCGATATAACGCAAACCTTTGCGATATAACGCAAACCTTTGCGAAATAACGCAAACCTATTGCGTTATAACGCAAACCTTTGCGATATAACGCAAACCTTTGCGATATAACGCAAACCTTTGCGTTATAACGCAAATATCTTGATTTCAATCATTCATTAAGTTTTGTATATATGTCCGTCTGTCATTCATTTCGGATGTGATTTACTAGTAGATGAAAAAAGAAACATACATACAAGGCCAAATCATTACAATAAATATGCATAGGAATAATGGAATACTTGAAGTGCAATTATACATAAATTAAGACTGATTTGTGCATCAGAAAAGTATATAATTTAACAAGAAAATAGATATAGTTTAGTATATAGTCATATTTAAATTGAAAGATCTAAAATAATGTTATACAATTGTGAAACCTTCAAGTCAAATAGACAAAATAATCGTTCTGCTTTAAAATGAATTATTAATAAGGAAACATTTTTTTCTTAGAATATGATCAAGATTCTTTGATAGAAAGTCATTGAATTTTTATTTCAATATAATGAAGTATTTTTAAGATGCTTGGGTAGCAATTTGAATAAAGAGAACATAATTTTATTAATAAAATATCTTCATTCTATACATTTATTGCCAAAGGGTAGCTTGTTTGAATCTAGCCTACTTTACACAGTTCTCAAACGAGAGCTTACTTTGGAATTATATTTATATTCGGTTATAGCTATATTAGCAGGGTTGATTTTTTTTTCTTAGGTATAACCTCAATTTACTCAATTTTCATTGTAATATATATACTAGTAGTAACATGGATATCGTTTTTAGGGGCCTTTATAGTTTGTTGTTCAGTGTGAGCCAATGCTCCGTGTTGAAGACCGTACTTTGGCCTATGATGGTTTACTTTTACGAATAGTGACTTAGATGGAGAGTTTTCTTATTGGCACTCATACCACATCTTCTTATATTATTCTGCTCATTATTATATTAGTCAATGATATGATATAATTATTCAAGCATTTTACTTTGAAATGACTACAAAGGTGATAAATTTTAATCTATACAGCCTCCTCTATTAATAACTACTGTTTCCTTTGAATCTTAAATAAGAAGATAAAACAAATGTTTGCGTTATAACGCAAAGGTTTGCGTTATATCGCAAAGGTTTGCTTTATAGCGCAAAGGTTTGCGTTTCACGCAAACATAGGAAGAAAAATAAAAATAAAAAAATGTGTGGCGCTAATACGCCTCCGTAGAAATGTTTCGATGGGAATAAAAAATCACTAGAACCTACCTCTATTCTGCGATATCTATAAATGCTTGACCAAAATAAAAAAGCAAAACGATACATAACAAAATAGACTAGAATGCAAGATGGAATATCATTAAGAATTATAGTCCTCCATAGTCGGACCTTATTAAAGAATAATCATAAAGTGCAAAGAAATTGAAAAGATCGTACATAGATACAAAAATTTATGACGATCTTTTATTCAAATGATGAAAACATATTTTGAACTAATTGAAGACGTGAGACGACATTTATAAGATAAACAAAGAATGGAGGAATGATAATATTTTTCCTTTCAACATAGTGGCATAATTCATCCCTTGATTCTTTCCGTTTCTTTTCCGAATGAGTGAATAAAAAATGATGTGCTATAACATTTTGTATAAGAAGATATAAGTTACAAAAATTACAAATAATTTCCAAAGTAGTAATACATGCATGGGATAGTTTTAGATACTCTAGGTGTATTTACATAAGTACTGTGAAAGTATGTAAAATTTGAGAAGCATAAAATGTTGTTTTTTTCATTTGTTGGTACTGAAAATGGTATCAAAAGATTTTTTTTTTTAGTTTTAATAAATGCTATAAATGTTGAAATACATTTTTTCCAATGGAAAATGCATTCATAAGTCAAGCATATTTCAGCTCAACAAAAATAGGCTAATAAATCAACTAAGTGTAACATAATACATTGACAATACTTATGATTAGGTCTTACCTGCTTATAATGGAATGTGGTGTGAGACAGTATGAAGGCTTGCTTTGTCTTTATAGTATTACCAACCTCTTAGTATTGATAACCTTTATATCACGTTTGTACTTAACAGTATGAAGGCTTGCTTTGTCTTTATAGTATAACCAACCTCTTAGTATTGATAACCTTTATAGCACGTTTGTACTTAAAAATGTTTTGCGTGTTTGGTTTTTTTTCTTTTCTTTCCACATGTGAATATGCTCTTGTTTTTTTAATCCTCCAAAACAACAAATCAGACAAGAAGGCTCATATATTTATTTATTTTAATTTTGGTTCATTTGTATGCTTCGGAGTATATTGTGATATCCATTTTCTCTGAACTAGTACACATTTTTGTTAAGATTGCCAGCTGAAGTCCGTCTCCGGATGCGGGATTTTCTCGCTATGTTATGACCTTTAAATGGTGTTATCTTTTTTGTTTGTTCTTTAGTCGGATAGTTATCCCTTCGACACATTCCCCGTTTCTACTCTCAATTGTTTCTATCCTCAATTTTAGCTTGAATATTGGGTTAACATGCCGAAAGAATTAATCTGGCCTAAATGTTTTCCTGCGATCGGAAATAATTGTTGAAATTTTTAAAATTAAAGCGTGTTTGAAAGCATAACGTCGACATAACCAAATTCTGAAAATTACAACAAATAATAACAATATGACTTATACATTCACTGACTTTGGACAGACATGTGTATACGATAATTGGGTATTTCTTGAATAGTCTGTTTCAAATTTTACTTATAAGCATTTCGAAACTAAGGTTTTACCTGCCTCAGGCAAGGGTGACATCAGATGACGATTGATAAACTGTGGGTTGCTTAACGTCATAAATACGTAATATGGCATAAATTGTAGTATCTAACGTTTAAACAATGTCGGTTATCAGACCCAAAGCCCTCATTTAAGAAATAGCATTTTCGCAATAACGAAATTTGGATTGATGAACCATATGGTCTTAATGAATATTATATTGCGGAGTATAGCTCCTTGGCATCTTGGTATCTACAATATCTGTGACTTTAGTTTTTGTCGCAGTTCAAGTCGACAACTAACGCAACAATATCCATCATTTGAACCTTCTGCACTATTAAATACATGCCAATGAAGTTTTCTTATTGATTTGCTAGCATATCCAAAAACAGTAATGAATGGTTTGAAAGGCTACTAACTGTGTCGGTTCTTATTAATCCTTGGCTTTCAAATACACACGTTTATGTCTTTGAGCAGTCCTGTTGATGGTACCTTCGGACGCATGAATTTATTAAGATTGTTTTCATTTTTTAAATTTATTTGTTCAGCACAGCTTATCACATAAACAACACGACGGGTGACACATGTGGAGCAGGATCTGCTAACCCTTCCGGAGCACCTGAGATTACCCCTAGTTTTTTGGTGGGGTTCGTGGGGTTTATTCTTTGGTTTTCTATGTTGTGTCATGTTTGCTGTTGTTTGTTTGTCTTTTTCATTTTGAGCCATGACGTTGTCAGTTAGTTTTACATTTATGAGTTTGACTGTCCTTTTTGTATCTTTCGTCCCTCTTTTTTAGCCCAAGCCCATTCAGAATGCGATTGAATTTTTTTTCTAATATTGATATTTGGATGGAGAGTTGTCTCATTGGCACTCACACCACATCTTCCTATATCTATAAACAATAACAATCGGACTATGAATCCGAGAATAAATAAAATGTCTTCCGTATTGAAAAACAAATAAAACAATCTCAAAATACTTGATGAAATATTACTGTTTTCGATGCAAAGCTGAATGTCACACATTAAACAAGACCATTTTCAACAATTTAGATGCTTATTAGTTTGCAAAAGGTAGGAGTTGTCTTAACATTATTATTTGTACATTTATTCGGCAAGAAAAACGAGTTATCGAAAATATGTCATTTAGAAAAAAAAATTTCTTCGCATAAGGAATATACGGCAAAATTCAATACGCCATATTGTAAGGGACCTTGGGTAGGCTTCAATATAATTATATCATTTGGGTGAGTCTCTGTAAAGGTTGCAGCAATAACCAATTTATATATATATATATATATATATATATATATATATATATATATATATATATATACAACTCGTCTAAACATCAACCCAACAATGTTAGATCTGTAAATTTTTGGTTCTTCCCTCGCCGGGATTCGAACCCATGCTACTGTGATATCGTGACACCAAATCGCCTGCACTGCAGCCGTCCCGCTAGACCACACGACCACCTGGGCTCTCAAAAAAAGAGCTTTCGGTGGGCATGTGTTACCTTTCCACGTCAGTTTTAATCTAGCGGCGTACTACAGTACATGATATATAAGGCATGAAGATGTTATTGTTACAGATCAGCTAAATTATCTATAGTAAAGGATCCTACAAATTAATGTAAGATACAGTCACAGAAAATAATTATATTCATAAGTACGTCTGAGTCAGTGACAACCCTACAACAGATGTATCCATCGGATCGCCATCAATGATGGTGATACATGGCTGTGTACATAATGTATATACAACTCGTCTAAACATCAACCCAACAATGTCAGATCTGTAAATTTGCTTTAGCAAATTTTTGGTTCTTCCCTCGCCGGGATTCGAACCCATGCTACTGTGATATCGTGACACCAAATCGCCTGCACTGCAGCCGTCCCGCTAGACCACACGACCACCTGGGCTCTCAAAAAAAGAGCTTTTGGTGGGCATGTGTTACCTTTCCACGTCAGTTTTAATCTAGCGGCGTACTACAGTACATGATATATAAGGCATGAAGATGTTATTGTTACAGATCAGCTAAATTATCTATAGTAAAGGATCCTACAAATTAATGTAAGATACAGTCACAGAAAATAATTATATTCATAAGTACGTCTGAGTCAGTTGGATACATCTGTTGTAGGGTTGTCACTGACTGTATCTTACATTAATTTGTAGGATCCTTTACTATAGATAATTTAGCTGATCCAGTTGATGGGCTGGGAAACTCTCTTATTTGATTGGTAACGATGCCAAGGTCACCAGTAATGGTATGACCAGCTGGACTGTAATTGTATTGTGACGATGTACATGAGCAATCCGGAGGCTTGGATTTTGTATCTTTGAGGTTAAAAGCCTCTAAAACTCTCTTGTGGTTGAAAATCTTGGATGCAATAGACTTGGTATAAGTATAAGAAATAACAGGTGTAGCTTTATTTTTGAAGTAATCAGGTATAGTTTTTTGTACAGATTTTTTTTATGGAAAATATTGCTAATATGTACAGCATCTAAACCTTTATTGGCGAATTCTACCTTAAAAAAAATACGTTTTTCCTCACTGTTGGATGTAGTGGATACGGGTTTGAATAGTCTATGGTAAGCAATGTCCATGATAATTGCAACTAATCCATACAAAACAGAACGAGAATCAGTAACGGAAGTATTTTTGGCATCTTGAAATAGTAAAGAAAGTTTTGACAATGGAATGGAGTATAATTTAGTTCTAATGTGATGAATTCCTAAAGGTTTGTGAACAGACGTTAATAGACTATCAATTGTCATGGTGTGTACAGCAGGTGGTATATATTTTCTGTGACCATGACTTCTATTTCGTCGAGCAGAAGTATTAAATAATTGTAATGTATTGACGGTACTACACCTGGGACTAGACAAAATACCTACACCATCAATTTTGTCATTGCATCCATAGGGAATGGCTGTTACCAACTCTCTTATCCAAAAGTCTTCTCTTTGTAAACGATATGGTGTACTCAATATCGGGTCATTTGTTGGATGATATATTTTCTCTATAATCCGGACTTTCATTGAAACAATAGAATGGTCAGGCTGATTGAAATGTTTATAGAGAAATTTGTTGTTATTAGGATCATTTACATTAGACCGATGATCATTCATCCTAAAATTGAGTCTTTGTCGAGTTTCCCCGACGTAGATCAATCCACAAAGAGTACATTCAATACCGTATACAATATTGGAAGCAGTGCAATTCAAATCCTCATGACTATGTGTATTGTAATTTTTGGTTGTTAAATTACTTTGAAAGTGGGTATCAGTTACTAGTATATCACAGGTTTTACAATTTTTACGATTACATTTGGAAATAGAGCAATATTGATGGTTGTCATTGAAATCTAAAATATCTGAAAGTATGCAAGCAATTGTGTTATAACACTGTTATATGTCAAAAAAAGATTAAAGAAAAATCTACTGCATAGTATTATCATGGCAAGTAAGCATTTTATGGTGAGTTAACAAAACGGCCAGTTTTGACAGTTATTCATTCAAATTTTACTCTTTAATCTATCATGTATCTGGTTAGTAGCTAGAAATTGTTTTACACTGACCATTAGTTTGCCCGTCAGTGATCAGTTTTCATCAAATGAAATTGAGCAAATTATTTGTTGCTGTATATTGTCAAAAAAATGTTATGCTTGTTGTTCGTATCACATTTCTTACTTAAGGACTTGAAGTTACGTGTGATTTAAACTTTTGTTAATCCTTTTGCTATTGTCTTTCTTATTATAATTACATAATCGAAAGAACATCTTCATTTAATATAAGCATTTAATACTTATAAAAAAAACACGGTGCACTTAATCTTGTGGATTTTTTGTTTTTGCTTAACCACTAAGTATACATGGGCATGCATATAGACAGATGTGGTATGACAAAAGATTGAACAACACGTAGTCCACAAAACAATGGATGAACTAATGTTAAATAATTCACAAAAAACAAGATACTGTAAATCTTGTAGATTTATTTTTTTCTGTATCTAAACAGTAATTGGGGCAACTGTTGCATGTCCAAATCGGTGAGGCAGACTCTGGAAACTGTTGATATAAAATAAAAGATAATTTGAATAAACAATATAGATAAATAAATATGTATACATATAATATATCTGGATTATAATATGCACTGTTGATCTTAAGTAACGCTCATATTAAATTTTAGGAAAAAGGAAAATGAATGTTGTTTCCAGATTCTTTTGTATTCTTAAGCGACAGTATATTCACCAACAGCTATGGGAACCTTAGATAACGTCCAAGAGTAGCAGACACATTGTGATTGTTGTTTTCAAAACTGTATGCTGTCTTATTGTTCAATATTAAGGAAAGGGGTCAATCTGTACCAAATCAGGCTATATTCGAACAATGTGTTGTTAAGTGTTACTTATACGCACTAGTATTTTGTTCTCCGACATATTGTATGGTCATGTTGTCAACGTTTCAGATTTACATGTTAAAATTTTTTGATTGTTCTGTCAGGGTTTCAAATTTTGTTATTGAAATGATTGTATTTCTATTCAAACTATTGGTCAAGAAGGTTAACTGATGTTTCAACAGTTTCTCGTGCCGTTTATTAGATTTGATACTTTAAATTGTGTCTTATAACTACATTCGATGAACAGAATGTTTGGAATAGTTTAACAAATTTTTGATACCAAACGACAAAGACAGAGAAATGTATAAGTGTACACCAAAATTTAGTTTATTTTTCACAAAAACGCTACACTCAGTTGTATTACAAACTTGAGGTGTCGAGAAATATATAACATAAATACATACTTGCAATGATAATATAAAAATCCTCTTAAATGTTAAAAAAAAATAAAACCAATATATGTTTACCTTTTACAAATCAATGGACATCCGAATTGAAGGAGATGATCTGCTTGGATGAGTGTGTGGCATTCAGTTTCACATGCCTGTTCAGTTGCATCGGTACCTAGTGTACCTACTAATAATGTTTTCAGTTCGTTCAGTTCTTTCAGTTCATCTTGAAATAACGTATCTAAAAAAGAAAAAAATTCTATCACAACTGTCTTACCTGATTATAATAATATGAACAATGTATATGGTTTTATCAATTAGTAAACCGACAATTATTCTTTATTAGAAATCATTTAGTAGACTTGCCACTATTTAGAGCTTGCCAAATTACATAGGCATATGTCATTCCTTGTTGACTTCTAGATATCATATTTGTTTTTGAGACGTTGGGTTGCTGTTTCACGGTTATTTACTCTTTCTGTCGGGCTTTTCGTTTTGGTCATACACATTATGTATAAACTTCTTAAGGTGGTATGGGAGTCTAAATTGAAAATGATAAAATTTGTTCATATTTTCCCATAACGTAGTATATATTGAAATATGTTCAAAAATATAATAAAAATGATAGGTCACCGTGCATTTTCTCAAGCTACAGGTTGTGACAAAATTACAGATTTGTATGTATTATACAGGAAAAAACATTATTATGTGTTTAGAAGCTAAACTAAATGGTAGAATTGTAAAATAAAATACGAGAAGATAGCTTTCAGAAAATGATTTATAAATATCAAAAGAAAAGATAAGGTCACCGTGCGTTTTTTCCGGCTAAAATACAAAATAGCAAAATTCCATGTAGATTCCTTCAGAAAATGCACAATTGGAGAGTTACCTCCTCTTAAAATATCAATTTAAAAACATTAAAAATCAAATAAAAAAAATCTACACTTGTAAAAATATTAATATTTAGCAGTAATAATCTTATAAATATGTTCTTATTTCTCGCTACATTGAAGACCTGTTGGTGACCTTCTGCTGTTGTTTTTTTTTCCTATGGTCGGGTTGTTGTCTCTTTGGCACATTCCCAATTTCCATTCTCAATTTTATTCTACATGCAAATCACATCTGTTGTTTGCATTTCTATATCACATTTTGCTAATTTGATTGAAAATCTTGACCTTAGATTCTCTGTTTTTGACAATCCAAGATGGCGAAAGACACCCATACCTCATTAAGATGTACCGAAGATCCTATCAATATTATATGTGATGGTATTTATCTACTGTAACAGTAAACCTTCATAAGGACAGCAGATGTCTTTTTTCCAAGAATTTCTACATTAAGGGTAGAGCCCTTGATTTAAATTTGAAAGTTTAATTATTCATTAGACTTTGCGAGTCTTTTGATTGTTATTAATATGTTTTGCCTGATATTCAAAAATACCAACAGAACATTCAAAACTCGGGAATGTCTTTTTACAACAAATAGAAAACAACCATTGCTTATTCGACGATTTTTAAATTTTGATTTTATTAATATCTACGATAAAAGAGGGAAAGATACCAAAGGGACAGTCAAGTTTGAATGAATCAAAAAATATGCTAAGTTCATAACCTTTACAATTTCATTAATATATAACTAAATTTATCATTACATGATATACAGTTTTAATAAAAAAAAAAAGTGTGAAAGGAAAAATTTCAAATATTTCAAAAATGTCCACTATAAAAACTGTTAGAACGATCAGTTATGATTGCAATAAAACATATTGTCAAAATGAACATGTAAATCAAAAATAATACTTCATTCCATACAGTTTTCAACTTCTTGTTAAGTTAGATGTTATACTAATTATATCTCGTTGTGCACAATAAGTATCGATATTTAAAACATATTGCAGTTAAATGATATTTCACTTCAGCACCCTAACGGAATAATGCTATACTTTGAATAACATTCCAATCCAGCATATGAAAACAATAGTCAGATCAGATAAATAACAAACTTAATACTACAATATACCTTTCAAAATCTTTGAAATAAACTTATACAATAGCTTCAAAACTATAATCCACTGGTAAAATACTGTCACTCACTCAATTGTCAAGGCTTAATACTACCAAAACATCAAAGTTATTACCCGTTTTGTCATACAAAAGTACACAAAAAAAGTAATTACTGAGTTACCCACTTCGATAAGTTAAATTTATTCTTTTTTTCATAAAGTTCACTCATCAGAGGCGCTTTTCTGGATTAACATCCGTCAGGAACGATCGAAGATGTGCATAAAACTGAAACAGTTGAAAACCTTTATGAGCAACAGGACATACAATAGAGCCATTTATTTCTAAGGTCAGCTCTACCTAAAGAAGTTGAAACCTGAGTTTCTTAAAGAAACTACTGCCATGTGACCACTTACCAAAAACAAGTCTTTTCTGTGGTGTAGAAAACACTACTGGTAACAACAGCAATAGAGCAAAAGCAAGTTTCATTTTCAAGGTTTTAACTGAAAGAATATAACAATAGTAATTAAACATTAGAATCAAACCAAATACAGTGTATAATCCAGAAATGTTGGTCCTATATTGGAACTATATTGAAAGTTGTCAAAGGAGGCATACTCCCTGTAATGACCCTAAAGGTTAAATGTTCACGAGAGAATGTTTTGGCAAATAGTAATCTATACTATTAAACGAGAAGACCTCATTTTGTGTGTCGCTTCTCTTCCTTCCACAATAAATTAATCATCATACCTCTGTGTCCTATAGGTACCATGTATTGTCGCATTTGTCATCCATTCTTATGATTATTCAGTTTGGGTTATTTTGGGAGAAAAACGAAAAAAACTGCGTTCGGATATTTTTCCGTCATTAGACGAAATTTTAAGTCAGACTAGACATCTGGTTTGTGCCAAAGACAATGAATAACGTGTATTTGCTATCTGCTATCATTTTCAAGTTTACTATCCACGGCGGTCACTAAGTTTATTATATAGAGAGGGTCTATATAATATGTTAATGACCGCCGTGAATCGATTAATAAATTGAGAGTTGATAGTAAAATGCAAATACCGTGGCACTTTATTTATAGTAATGTATGTTCATAATATACAGATACATGCTAACATTATTAAAATCAATAGAAAAAAAATATATAGGAGTTTTGGAGGGGAAACATTAGGAGCCGGGCTAGAAAAACAATTGTCATGTCCCAAAGTACCTATAACTTTTGATTCCTTTTCTGAAATTTTTCCGTCATAAAATCTTTTACAAAAATTCATCGGGTCACTAAGTATATTAAATAGAGAGGGTCTATATGATATATCAATGACCGCCGTGGATTGATTGGTAACTGAGAATTGATAGTAAAAAGCAAACACACTTTGTTTAAAGTAATGTATGTTCATAACATACTAAACGTAAACTATGCTCATATTGAAATAAATACAAAACAAAAAAATGACTTTTTGAGAAATATAAGACTTCCGTTGCCCTTTAGGCCTGTTTTGAAATTAAACATAATTTGCATAAGTACTTGGGACATAACAATTATTTTTTGCGTTTTTCTGTATACTATGATCATACATATACTATAGATAAAGTGTATTTGCTATTCATATATATTATCTATTTCCAATAGTTTTCTATCCACAGCGGTCACTGAAATATTTCTGTATACTACACATGCTTCATACATATATACTATGAATAAAGTGTATAAATTTGCTATAATTTACTAAAAATTTCCAATAGTTTACTGGGGTGACTTTTAATATATCAGTGACCGTTTTATATAGTAATTATAGTATATTTATATGTATGTTCATAGTATACAGAAAAACAGAAAGAATAAAAATAGGTATTTGAATAAAAGGGGGAGGGCAAAAAAAATGTGCCCAGTCCCCAAGTACCTTTGACTTTTGATACCTCTCCTGGAAATTCTCCAGTTATAATAAATTTTACAGTTTAAATACACTCTATTTCCCCGAGATTTCGCGGGTGTGTTCTAGTGACGATAAACAGAATAAATATATAAAGTTATCACATCCCTTTTGTTATAGCAAGTTATTGGAACACAGGCTATACAATTTTGTATTAAATTGATTTGAAATGTTTCGATGGGAATAAAAAAATCACTAGAACCTACCTCTATTCTGCGATATCTATAAATGCTTGACCAAAATAAAAAAGCAAAACGATAAATAACAAAATAGACTAGAATGCAAGATGGAATATCATTAAGAACTATAGTCCTCCATAGTCGGACCTTATTAAAGAATATTCATAAAGTGCACAGAAATTGAAAAGATCGTACATAGATACAAAAATTTATGACGATCTTTTATTCAAATGATGAAAACATATTTTGAACTAATTGAAGACGTGAGACGACATTTATAAGATAAACAAAGAATGGAGGAATGATAATATTTTTCCTTTCAACATAGTGGCATAATTCATCCCTTAATTCTTTCCGTTTCTTTTCCAAATGAGTGAATAAAAAATGATGTGCTATAACATTTTGTATAAGAAGATATAAGTTACAAAAATTACAAATAATTTCCAAAGTAGTAATACATGCATGGGATAGTTTTAGATACTCTAGGTGTATTTACATAAGTACTGTGAAAAGTATGTAAAATTTGAGAAGCATAAAATGTTGTTTTGTTCATTTGTTGGTACTGAAAAATGGTATCAAAAGACTTCTTTTTTTCTTATAGTTTTAATAAATGCTATAAATGTTGAAATACATTTTTTCCAATGGAAAATGCATTCATAAGTCAAGTATATTTCAGCTCAACAAAAATAGGCTAATAAATCAACTAAGTGTAACATAATACATTGACAATACTTATGATTAGGTCTTACCTGGTTATAATGGAATGTGGTGTGAGACAGTATGAAGGCTTGCTTTGTCTTTATAGTATTACCAACCTCTTTGTATTGATAACCTTTATATCACGTTTGTACTTAACAGTATGAAGGCTTGCTTTGTCTTTATAGTATTACCAACCTCTTAGTATTGATAACCTTTATAGCACGTTTGTACTTAAAAATGTTTTGCGTGTTTCGTTTTTTTTCTTTTATTTCCACATGTGAATATGCTCTTGTTTTTTTAATCCTCCAAAACAACAAATCAGACAAGAAGGCTCATATATTTATTTATTTTAATTTTGGTTCAATTGTATGCTTCGGAGTATATTGTGATATCCATTTTCTCTGAACTAGTACACATTTTTGTTAATATTGCCAGTTGAAGTCCGTCTCCGGATGCGGGATTTTCTCGCTATGTTATGACCTTTAAATGGTGTTATCTGTTTTGTTTGTTCTTTAGTCGGATAGTTATCCCTTCGACACATTCCCCGTTTCTACTCTCAATTGTTTCTATTCTCAATTTTCGCTTGAATATTGGGTTAACATGCCAAAAGACTTAATCTGGTCAAAATGTTTTCCTGCGATCGGAAATAATTGTTGAAATTTTTAAAATTGAAGCGTGTTTGAAAGCATAACGTCGACATAACCAAATTCTGAAAATTACAACAAATAATAACAATATGACTTATACATTCACTGACTTTGGACAGACATGTGTATACGATAATTGGGTATTTCTTGAATAGTCTGTTTCAAATTTTACTTATAAGCATCTCGAGACTAAGGTTGTACCTGCCTCAGGCAATGGTGACATCAGATGACGATTGATAAACTGTGGGTTACTTAACGTCATAAATACGTAATATGGCATAAATTGTAGTATCTAACGTTTAAACAATGTCGGTTATCAGACATAAAGCCCTTATTTAAGAAATAGCATTTTCGCCATTACGAAATTTGGATTGATGAACCATATTGCCTTAATGAATATTATATTGCGGAGTATAGCTCCTTGTCATCTTGGTATCTACAATATCTGTGACTTTAGTTTTTGTCGCAGTTCAAGTCGACAACTAACGCAACAATATCCATCATTTGAACCTTCTGTACTATCAAATACATGCCAATGAAGTTTTCTTATTGATTTGCTAGCATATTCAAAAACAGTAATGAATGGTTTGAAAGGCTACTAACTGTGTCGGTTCTTATTAATCCTTGGCTTTCAAATACACACGTTTTTGTCTTTGAGCAGTCCTGTTGAAGGTACCTTCGGACGCATGAATTTATTAAGATTGTTTTCATTTTTTAAATTTATTTGTTCAGCACAGCTTATCACATAAACAACACGACGGGTGACACATGTGGAGCAGGATCTGCTAACCCTTCCGGAGCACCTGAGATTACCCCTAGTTTTTTGGTGGGGTTCGTGGGGTTTATTCTTTGGTTTTCTATGTTGTGTCATGTTTGCTGTTATTTGTTTGTCTTTTTCATTTTGAGCCATGGCGTTGTCAGTTAGTTTTACATTTATGAGTTTGACTGTCCTTTTTGTATCTTTCGTCCCTCTTTTTTAGCCCAAGCCCATTCAGAATGCGATTGATTTTTTTTCCTAATATTGATATTTGGATGGAGAGTTGTCTCATTGGCACTCACACCACATCTTCCTATATCTATAAACAATAACAATCGAACTATGAATCCGAGAATAAATATAACTATCTTCCGTATTGAAAAACAAATAAAACAATCTCAAAATACTTGATGAAATATTACTGTTCTCGATGCAAAGCTGAATGTCACACATTAAACAAGACCATTTTCAACAATTTAGATGCTTATTAGTTTGCAAAAGGTAGGAGTTGTCTTAACATTATTATTTGTTCATCTATTCGGCAAGAAAAACGAGTTATCGAAAATATGTCATTTAGAAAAAAGAATTTCTTCGCATAAGGAATATACGGCAAAATTCAATACGCCATATTGTAAGGGACCTTGGGTAGGCTTCAATATAATTATATCATTTGGGTGAGTCTCTGTAAAGGTTGCAGCAAAAACCAATTTATATATATATATATATATATATATATATATATATATATATATATATATATATATATATATATATATATGTCTAGATGGTCAGCCATTGTGGACCTATTGTGCCTGCCTGTAACAGAGAAATATCTGCCCAGCCACAGGACAACTTTCCAAAACGTATAATCTTAATCTTATGAAGTTTAGTGCACCAGCACTAAGATGATTTCTCAGAAGGATCCATTTCTAGTCAGGAAACCAATCTTTGCTCATTTCAGATAATGTTTTTTACATATGAAGACAATATTATTGGAGGCTTTATCTGCTGGAACAACGACATATTTGTCATGCAAAGAGGATAAAGCATTCACAACCTCCGGATTCTTGAAAGGGTTAGACACTCTAGTACTCTTATTAAATCGTAGTATATGTATGCACCTCTGAATGCATGATCGAATAGCTTTGATCCATTCAGACAAAGTGTCCAGTTCTGGTTCGTCTGGTTCGCGCTTTACCCATTTTCTTGCATAGTCCTCAACTGCATACATCAGTAACTTGAAATTCTTTTTCCAGTTGATGGGCTGGGGAATTCTATATTTTGGTCCCTTGGCTAACAACTCTCTTAGTTGTTCATTGGTAACGATGTCAAGGTCACCAGTAATGGTATGACCAGCTGGACTGTAATTGTATTGTGACGATGTACATGAGCAACCCGGAGGCTTGGATTTTGGATCTTTGAGGTTAAAAGCCTCTAAAACTCTCTTGTGGTTGAAAATCTTGGATGCAATAGACTTGGTATAAGTATAAGAAATAACAGGTGTAGCTTTATTTTTGAAGTAATCAGGTATAGTTTTTTGTACAGATTTTTGATGGAAAATATTGCTAATATTTACAGCATCTAAACCTTTATTGGCGAATTCTACCATAAAAAAATTACGTTTTTCCTCACTGTTGGATGTAGTGGATACGGGTTTGAATAGTCTATGGTTAGCAATGTCCATGATAATTGCAACTAATCCATACAAAACAGAACGAGAATCAGTAACGGAAGTATTTTTGGCATCTTGAAATAGTAAAGAAAGTTTTGACAATGGAATGGAGTATAATTTAGTTCTAATGTGATGAATTCCTAAAGGTTTGTGAACAGACGTTAATAGACTATCAATTGTCACGGTGTGTACAGCAGGTGGTATATATTTTCTGTGACCATGACTTCTATTTCGTCGAGCAGAAGTATTAAATAATTGTAATGTATTGACGGTACTACATCTGGGACTAGACAAAATACCTACACCATCAATTTTGTCATTGCATCCATAGGGAATGGCTGTTCCCAACTCTCTTATCCAAAAGTCTTCTCTTTGTAAACGATATGGTGTACTCAATATGGGGTCATTTGTTGGATTAAACAATAGAATGGTCAGGCTGATTGAAATGTTTATAGAGAAATTTGTTGTTATTAGGATCATTTACATTAGACCGATGATCATTCATCCTAAAATTGAGTCTTTGTCGAGTTTCCCCGACGTAGATCAATCCACAAAGAGTACATTCAATACCGTATACAATATTGGAAGCAGTGCAATTCAAATCCTCATGACTATGTGTATTGTAATTTTTGGTGGTTAAATTACTTTGAAAGTGGGTATCAGTTACTAGTATATCACAGGTTTTACAATTTTTACGGTTACATTTGGAAATAGAGCAATATTGATGGTTGTCATTGAAATCTAAAATATCTGAAAGTATGCAAGCAATTGTGTTATAACACTGTTATATGTCAAAAAAAGATTAAAGAAAAATCTACTGCATAGTATTGTCATGGCAAGTAAGCATTTTATGGTGAGTTAACAAAACGGCCAGTTTTGGCAGTTATTCATTCAAATTTTACTCTTTAATCTATCATGTATCTGTTTAGTAGCTAGAAATTGTTTTACACTGACCATTAGTTTGCCCGTCAGTGATCAGTTGTCATCAAATGAAATTGAGCAAATTATTTGTTGCTGTATATTGTCAAATAAATGTTATGCTTGTTGTTTGTATCACATTTCTTACTTAAGGACTTGAAGTTACGTGTGATTTAAACTTTTGTTAATCCTTCTGCTATTGTCTTTCTTATTATAATTACATAATCGAAAGAACATCTTCATTTAATATAAGCATTTAATACTTATAAAAAAAACTAGGTGCACTTAATCTTGTGTATTTTTTGTTGTTGCTTAACCACTAAGTATACATGGGCATATAGGCAGATGTGGTATGACAAAAGATTGAATAACACGTAGTCCACAAAACAATGGATGAACTTATGTTAAATAATTCACAAAAAACAAGATACTATAAATCTTGTAGATTTATTTTTTTCTGTATCTAAACAGTAGTTGGGGGAACTGTTACATGTCCAAATCGGTGAACCAGACTCTGGAAACTGTTGATATAAAATGAAAGATAATTTGAATAAACAATATAGATAAATAAATATGTATACATATAATATATCTGGATTATAATATGCACTGTTGATCTTAAGTAACGCTCATATTAAATTTTAGGAAAAGGGAAAATGAATGTTGTTTCCAGATTCTTTTGTATTCTTAAGCGACAGTATATTCACCAACAGCTATGGGAACCTTAGATAACGTCCAAGAGTAGCAGGCACATTGTGATTGTTGTTTTCAAAACTGTATGCTGTCTTATTGTTCAATATTAAGGAAAGGGGTCAGTCTGTACCAAATCAGGCTATATTCGAACAATGTGTTGTTAAGTGTTACTTATACGTACTAGTATTTTGTTCTTTGACATATTGTATGGTCATGTTATCAACGTTTCAGATTTACATGTTAAAATTTTTTGATTGTTCTGTCAGGGTTTCAAATTTTGGTATTAAAATGTTTGTATTTTTTATTCAAACTATTGGTCAAAAAGGTTAACTGATGTTTCAACAGTTTCACGTGCCGTTTATTAGATTTGATACTTTAAATTATGTCTTATAACTACATTCGATGAACAGAATGTTTTGAATAGTTTAACAAATTCTTGATACCAAACAACAAAGATAGAGAAATGTATAAGTGTATACCAAAATTTAGTTTATTTTCCACAAAAACGATACACTCAGTTGCATTACAAACTTGAGGTGACGAGAAATATATAACATTAATAATATTTTAAATGATAATATACAAATCCTCTTAAATGTTAAAAAGAAAATAAAACCAATATATGCTTACCTTTTACAAACCAATGGACATCCAAATTGAAGTAGATGATCTGCTTGGATGAGTGTGTGGCATTCAGTTTCACATGCCTGTTCAGTTGCATTAGTACCTAATGTACCTACTATCCCGTCTACTAATGTTTTCAGTTCATCAGTTTGGAATAACGTATCTAAAAAAGAAAAAAATTCTGTCACAACTTTCTTACCTGCTTATAATAATATGAACAATGTATATGGTTTTATCGTTTAGTGAACTGACACTTATTCTTTATTAGAAAACATTTACTAGACTTGCGACTATTTAGAGCTTGCCAAATCACATATGCATATGTCATTTGTTGTTGACTTCTAGATATCATCTTTGTTTTTGAGACGTTAGGTTGCTGTTTCACGGTTGATTCCGTATATCGTCAGATTATCGGAATTCCAATGGGGACTAACTGTGCACCACTTATTGCGGACCTGTTTTTGTATTGTTATGAGGTACAATTTATGACAAAAATAAGCAAAGACCCATCGAAACAACATCTGATAAACAAATTTAATAATACTTTTAGATATTTGGATGATATTTTGGCTCTCAATAATGAGACTTCAGTATGTATATTAATGAAATTTATCCTGTTGAACTTACTTTAAATAAAGCTAATACTAACAATGACCACTGCCTTTTTCTCGATCTTGATATTTATATCACTAATGGAAAGCTGAATACTAAAATTTATGATAAAAGGGATGATTTTTCATTTCCTATCGTTAATTATCCGTTTTTAGATGGTGACGATCCCTTGTCACCATCTTACGGTGTTTATATATCTCAACTTGTACGATTCGCTCGTGTATGTTACAATATTTTAGATTTTTACAAGAGAAATTTATATATTACTGAAAAATTATTACACTAGGGTTTTCGATATCACAAACTAGTCAAAACATTTACTAAATTTTATCATCGGTATAAAAACATCATTCGTAAATATAGCTCAACATGCAGACTTCTAATACGTTCAAGTATTTCACATCCAATTTTTTATGGAAATATTCTTTATAAAGCACAAAGGTGTCAGTATTCACCTCAGAAACTTACAAAACCTTTGAATAGACTTCTTAAGAAGGGATATAATAACGATACTGTTGTCAAGTCATTAAAGATTGCATATTTTGGCGTTAATATTGAGTCACTGATAAGGTCTTTGCATCGGAACTAAACACATCTATTCTAAAAACAGTTGTTGGCATGACACGGGTTATGTTCTACTCACATATGTTATGATGGTATGATACTAAACCCCTAACGAGAAGGATTGTGCCGGATGTTCATATGATGAAATCATAATCTTTCAGTCAGTTTAATTGAAGTCTGGAGCTGGCATGTCAGTTAACTGCTAGTAGTCTGTTGTTATTTATGTATTATTGTCATTTTGTTTATTTTCTTTGGTTACATCTTCTGACATCAGACTCGGACTTCTCTTGAACTGAATTTTAATGTGCGTATTGTTATGCGTTTACTTTTCTACATTGGTTAGAGATATAGGGGCAGGGTTGAGATCTCACAAACATGTTTAACCCCGCCGCATTTTTGCGCCTGTCCCAAGTCAGGAGCCTCTTGCCTTTGTTAGTCTTATATTATTTTAATTTTAGTTTCTTGTGTACAATTTGGAAATTAGTATGGCGTTCATTATCACTGGACTAGTATATATTTGTTTAGAGGCCAGCTGAAGGACGCCTCCGGGTGCGGGAATTTCTCGCTACATTGAAGACCTGTTGGTGACCCTCTGCTGTTGTTTTTTATTTGGTCGGGTTGTTGTCTCTTTGACACATTCCCCATTTCCATTCTCAATTTTATTTACTCTTTCTGTCGGGTTTTTTTTTCAGGTCATACAAATTATATATAAACTTCTTAAGGTGGTATGGGAGTCTAAATTGAAAATGATAAAATTTGTTCATATTTTTCCATAACGTAGTATATATTGAAATATGTTCAAAAATATAATAAAAATGATAGGTCACCGTGCATTTTCTCAAGCTACAGGTTGTGAAAAAATGACAGCTTTTTATGTATTATAGAGAAGAAAAAAAACATTATTATGTGTTTAGAAGCTAAACTAAATGATAGAATTGTAAAATTAAATACGAGAAGATAGCTTTTAGAAAATGATTTTTTAAAAATAACAAAAGACAACATGAGATCACCGTGCGTTTTTTTCCGGCTAAACTACAAAATAGCAAAATTCCATGTAGATTCCTTCAGAAAAAATCTAAACTTGTAAAAATATTAATATTTAGAAGTAATAATCTTATAACTATGTTCTTCTACATGCAAATTACATCTGTTATTTGCATTTCTATATCACATTTTGCTAATTTGATTGAAAATCTTGACCTTAAATTCTCTGTTTTTGACATTCCAAGATGGCGAAAGACACCCATACTATGTTAAGACGTACCAAAGTTCCTATCAATATTATATTTGATGGTAATTATCTACTGTAACAGTAAACCTTCATAAGGACAGCAGATGTCTTTTTCCCAAGAATTTCTACATTATTGGTAGAGCCCTTGATTTAATTTTGAAAGTTTAATTCTTCATTAAACTTTGCGAGTCTTTTGAATTAGTATGTTTTGCCTGATATTCAAAAACACCAACCGAACATTCAAAACTCGGGAATTTTTTTTACAACAAATAGAAAACAACCATTGCTTATTCGACGATATTTAGATTTTGATTTTATTAAAAGAGGGACGAAAGATATCAAATGGACAGTCAAGTTTGAATCAATCAAAAAAGATGCTAAGTTCATAATCTTTATAATTTCATTAATATATAACTAAATTCATTATTACATGATATACAGTTTTAATGAAGAAAATTTCAAATATTTCAAAAATGTCCACTATAAAAACTGTTAGAACGATCAGTTATGATTGCACTAAAAATAGTTTCAAAATGAACATGAAAATTAGAAATAATACTTCATTCCATACAGTTTTCAACTTCTCGTTAAGTTAGATTTCATACTCATTATATCTCGTTGTGCACAATAAGTATCGATATTTAAAACATATTGCAGTTAAATGATATTTCACTTCAGCACACTAATGGAATAATGTTATATTTGAATAACATTACAATCCAGCATATGAAAAAAAAATCAGATCAGATAAATAACAAACTTAATACTATAATATACCTTTCGAAATCTTTGGAATAAACTTGTACAATAGCTTCAAAACTATAACTACATGTAACTGGTACAATATTGTCACTCACTTAATTGTCAAGGCTTAATACTACCAAAACAAGAAAGTTATTACCCGTTTCGTCATACAATAGTACACAAAAAAGTAATTACTAATTTATCCACTTCGGTAAGTTAAATTTATTCTTTTTTTTTTATAAAGTTCACTCATCAGAGGCGCTTTTCTGGATTAACATCCGTCAGGAACGATCAAAGATGCGCATAAAAACCGAAACAGTTGAAAACCTTTAAGAGCAACAGGACATACAATAGAGCCATTTATTTCTAAAGTCAGCTCTACCTAAAGAAGTTGAAACCTGAGTTTCTTAAAGAAGAAACTACTGCCCTGTGATCACTTACCAAAAATAAGTCTTTTCTGTGGTGTAGAAAACACTACTGGTAACAACAGCAATAAAGCAAAAGCAAGTTTCATCTTCAAGTATTTAGCTGAAAGAATATAACAATAGTAATTAAACATTAGAATCAAACCAAATACAGTGTATAATCTAGAAATGTTGGTCCTATTGGAACTATATTGAAAGTTGTCCAAGGATGGCATACTCCCTGTAATGACTCTAAAGGTTAAATGTTCACGAGAGAATGTTTTGGCAAATATTAATCACGATAAACAGATATACAAAGTTATCACATCCCGTTTGTTATAGCAAGTTATTGGAACACAGGCTATAAAATTGTGTATTAAATTATTTGAAATGTTTCGATGGGAATAAAAAAATCACTAGGACCTACCTCTATTCTGCGATGTCTATAAATGCTTGACCAAAATAGAAAAGCAATACATAACAAAATAGACTAGAACGCAATATGAAAAATCATTAAGAACTATAGTCCTCCATAGTCGGACCTTATTAAAGAATATTCATTAAGTGCAAAGAAATTGAAAACATCGTACATATATACAAAATTTATGACGATCTTTTATTCAAATGATGAAAACATATTTTGAACTAATTGAAGACGTGAGACGACAATTATAAGATAAACAAAGAATAGAGGAATAATAATATTTTTCCTTTCAACATAGTGGCATAACTCATCCCATGATTATTTCTGTTTCTTTTCCAAATGAGTGAATAAAAAATGATGTGCTATAACATTTTGTATAAGAAGATATAAGTAAAAAAAATTACAAATAATTGTCAAAGTAGTAATACATGAATGGGATAGTTTTAGGTGTATTTACAAAAATACAGTGAAAAGTTTGTAAAATTTGAGAAGCATAAAATGTTTTTTTTTCAATTGTTGGTACTGAAAATGGTATCAAAAGATTTCTTTTGAGTTTTAATAAATGCTATAAATGTTGAAATACATTTTCTCCAATGAAATGTATATTTCAACTCAACAAAAATAGGCTAATAAATAAACTAAGTGTAACAGAATACATTGACAATACTTATGATTAGGTCTTACCTGCTTATAATGGAATGTGGTGTTTGACAGTATGAAGGCTTGCTTTGTCTTTTATAGTATTACCAACTTCTTAGTATTGATAACCTTTATAGCACGTTTGTACTTAAAAATGTCAAAACTAATACTCATACTGACATTCCACATTGCGACATTAGCTGTCAGCATGTAATCATTTTTTGCATGTTTGGTTTCTTTTCGTTTCTTTCCACATGTATATATGGTGTTGTTTTTTTAATCCCCCAAACAACAAATCAGACAAGAAGGCTCATATATTTATTTATTTTAATTTTGGTTCAATTGTATGCTTCGGAGTATATTGTGATATCCATTTTCTCTGAACTAGTACACATTTTTGTTAATATTGCCAGCTGATGTCCGTCTCCGGATGCGGGATTTCTCGCTATGTTATGACCTTTAAATAGTGTTATCTTTTTTTGTTTGTTCTTTAGTCGGATAGTTAACCCTTCGTACATTCCCCGTTTTTACTGTCAATTGTTTCTATCCTCAATTTCGCTTGAATATTGGGTAAACATGCCGAAAGACTTAATCTTGCCAAAATGTTTTTCCTGAGATCGGAAATAATTGTTGAAATTTTAAAATTAAAGCGTGTTTGAAAGCATAACGTCGACATAACCAAATTCTGAAAATTCCAACAAATAATAACAATATGACTTATACATTCACTGACTTTGGACAGACATGTGTATACGATAATTGGGTATTTCTTGAATAGACTGTTTCAAATTTTACTTATAAGCATTTCGAAACAAAGATTGTACCTGCCTCAGGCAAGGGTGACATCAGATGACGATTGATGAACTGTGGGTGGCTTAACGTCATAAATACGTAATATGGCATAAATTGTAGTATCTAACGTTTAAACAATGTCAGTTATCAGACCCAAAGCCCTTATTCAAGAAATAGCATTTTCGCAATAACGAAATTTGGATTGATGAACCATATGGTCTTAATGAATATTATATCGCGGAGTATAGCTCGTTGGCATCTTGGTATCTACAATATCTGTGACTTTAGTTTTTGTCGTAGTTCAAGTCGACAACAAACGCAACAATATCCATCATTTGAACCTTCTGTACTATCAAATACATGCCAATGAAGTTTTCTTATTGATTTGCTAGCATATCCAAAAACAGTAATGAATGGTTTGAAAGGCTACTAACTGTGTCGGTTCTTATTAATCCTTGGCTTTCAAATACACACGTTTTTGTCTTTGAGCAGTCCTGTTGAAGGTACCTTCGGACGCATGAATTTATTAAGATTGTTTTCATTTTTTAAATTTATTTGTTCAGCACAGCTTATCACATAAGCAACACGACGGGTGACACATGTGGAGCAGGATCTGCTAACCCTTCCGGAGCACCTGAGATTACCCCTAGTTTTTTGGTGGGGTTCGTGGAGTTTATTGTTTGTTTTTCCATGTTGTGTCATGTGTGCTGTTGTTTGTTTGTCTTTTTCATTTTTAGCCATGGCGTTGTCAGTTAGTTTTACATTTATGAGTTTGACTGTCCTTTTTGTATCTTTCGTCCCTCTTTTTTATCCCAAGCCCATTCAGAATGCGATTGAATTTTTTTCCCTTATATTGATATTTGGATGGAGAGTTGTCTCATTGGCACTCACACCACATCATCCTATATCTATAAACAATAACAATCGGACTATGAATCCGAGAATAAATAAAACTATCTTCCGTATTGAAAAACAAATAAAACAATCTCAAAATGCTCTATGAAATATTACTGTTCTCGATGCAAAGCTGAATGTCACACATTAAACAAGACCATTTTCAACAATTTAGATGCTTATTAGTTTGCAAAAGGTAAGAGTTGTCTTAACATTATTATTTGTACATTTATTCGGCAAGAATTACGAGTTACCGAAAATATGTCATTTAGAAAAAAGAATTTCTTCTCATAAGGAATATACGGCAAAATTCAATACGCCATATTGTAAGGGACCTTGGGTAGGCTTCGATTTAATTATGTCATTTGGGTGAGTCTCTGTAAAGGTTGCAGCAATAACCAATTTATATATATATATGTCTAGATGGTCAGCCATTGTGGACCTATTGTGCCTGCCTGTAACAGAGAAATATCAGGACAACTTTCTAAAACGTATATAGTTTAGTGCACCAGCACTAAGATGATTTCTCAGAAGGATCCATTTCTAGTCAGGAAACCAATCTTTGCTCATTTGGAAATTGTAAGTTGATTAAGCATTTACTGGAAATTCATATTTCACTAACTACAATGAATAATCCACAGGACTAAATATTTATTAGACTAAGCCTGGTGGTGAAGCATGTATAATTTAGGCTAAGAAATATCTATAATGGAACATTCAAATACCAAACAATTTGCACATTCATGTAACTAATTATGTCAGGCCGGAAATAACAATTTATCCTTAGTAGAATCCCAATCAATGGTCCTTGATAAATATCAATGGTTACAAAAGATCGATGTGATGGGGAATAACTACAAGATTACAATATTAACACACTGGGGCAACTGGACAAGGTAGGAACTGACAGCCTTTTTTTTATTCTTGTTTACCATTTAAATTCTGTGCGTTCATGTGCTGAGTTAAAAATGATATAAAAATTATAATAAATGAATGGCGCTTTATTATCTACGACTTTAAGGAAAGCGGGACTATAGGTTAGAACAGATACATTTAAGTTAAGAAAAGAAATATATATTCAATAAAGGTTAGCTGATGATAAAGTTGAATACATTGTAACTTGTATACTGTGAATTCATTTATTTTCGCGGGTACCAATTTTCACGAATTGGAGAAATCTTGCATTTTCGTGGTTAATTGATTTCATGGTTTTGCCACGTCTACATTCATTCTTATTGAAAATTTGTAAATCGTTGTGCTTTGAACTTCGTGGTTCCCGGTATTTGTTATTTGGTATCCAACGAATAATAATGAATCCACAGTAGTTACTTCAATATTTTTTGGAAACAATATTTCTTGCAATTCCTCAAGCTATTTCGTCTGCGGTTCAGGAGTTATGTTTTAAGAATACTAGTACATGGTAGAGAAATGATGTGGTTCTGGGGTTGTAACGGTGCTTTTTTGTGTTTTATTTGTGTTTTATTGTTTGCTCTATATTATTCTATATATTTTAGAACACTTTGCTTACAACCACGAAATTTAATTGGAGTAACAGATTCTATTCATGATCTTCAATTGTCCTTAAAAATGAATTAGGAAGACGCTTTATAATTAAATCTTCACTGAACAGTGATCATATATTGAAGACCACTGCCTACGTTCCGACCGTTATGAGATTTATAGCTGTGTATGTAATAATGAATACATAAATTGCACCACAACTGTATTTTGTATGCAACTGCAGTATTTTCGTAATTTCTAGTTCGCCGATGTTGTCGGATTCACTAAAAAATGAACATGTTGCTAAATGTTTTCTGAATGTAGTATCTTGAAGGGCGTTTGTGTTGGGTTTTTTTTCTTCTTTGACCTGTGTGTTTTGATAGTTGTTTGCTTATATCAATGAACAATGTATAAAAAAAGATCGACTCTCGACTCCGAGTCAACTCGGCCGGGCTTATTAGTCAACTCTGACCGCTTATCTATAATACTAAAATTACGAGGTCCAATTTGTCAGCCGTCATCACGTAAAAACGACGAATCAAAGAATTCAACTTTATATATAACTAATTTAGTACAAAGGTGTAGATTAAAAATTACACCACTCCAGGCCCTTTTGTTTTCCACGTAATTAATATTGCCAATAATTAAGAAGTTCTGGGTCGAGTCCGATACCGATACCAATAGTATATTCACCTGTTACCTATTACCTTATCTGTACGTTCCGCATCTGACAGGCGCACCAACAAACGGTGTATTCAGGATTAATATGCTATATACACGGGTCATAATCACAGGTCAAATTGTTACCTATTGTAGTATTTTAATCAGTAAGACTTTCTAAGATAACAATACGAATACTAAAAATCTGGACTAAAAATAAGGCCTATAGGTACAGTTTTCAATTTGTTAGCGGGCATGACGTAAAACAGCGAATCAAAGAATTCAACTTTATTTATAACTAATATAGGACAATGCTGTTGATTAAAAAATACTCCATTCCAGGACCTTTTGTTTTCCAAATAATTAATATTACCAATAATTGATAAGTTCCAGTTCGACGGGTTCAAACAGAACGATTTGAAAGCAGACGGAAAACTGTGCATCTTATAATCGGCATGACTTTATCAGATGACAATACTAATACTAAAATAAGGCTTGCGCATAGTTATATACTTTAATTCAGTCACGGACCCGCGATATCACGGGTGTGTTCTAGTAGTTATAACTAAGACAGTATCTAAACTACGTAAATTATAAATGATTTAAAGTTATATTTCATACGAAAAAAATGTCTATACGTTGCCGAATTCGTTTAATGTGAATTCAAATTTCCACTCATCTTAATCAATTATTTATAAAATTTACTTTAACCAACACAATGTCAAGGTTGATTTTTTTTTTTTTTAAATTTATTTTTGAACTTTATATTTCTCATTTGTATAACTTAAAAGACTGTCAACTCTGGTCATCATTTTAAAGTGTACTAGGACCAACTTTAACATAGTATAACCATGGATTTTGGGTTATTTATTTGACAATGTATCATTTCTACGGTATTGCCTTTGCAGAGGAAGTGCCGTTAATTTCTGTAATGTTAATATAAAATTCTACTGCATCATGATGAATTTATATTTTGAATAAAATCTTCATCAATTCATTTAACAAACAGAAATATCCGTTGATTGAATTCATTATTTATTATATTTGTTGCTTATAATCTCATTTCATTTTACCTACAGTATTAATTTAAATAATATTCATTTGTCTCTTTCGTCAACAACGGGACATTCAGAACACAACATTGGAAGAGAAAATGGCACTTCACTTCACTTTATAAAGGCTTAAGACTGACTAACATAATACCTTATAAAAAACCAAATTGATCTCTGGTATCTAGGAATAGTTATCACAGGAACCAGGATTATAATTAAGTACGTCAGACGCGCCTTTTGTCTACATAATACTCACCAGTGACGCTCATATCAAAATATTTATAAAGCCAAACAAGTACAAAGTTGAAGAGCATTAAGGATTCAAAATTCCTAAAAGCTGTGCCAAATACGGCTAAGGTAAAATATGCCTGGGATAAGAAAATACTTAGTTAAAAAAAGTTTTGTCAACAGGAAATTTATTAAAATGACCACATCATTGATATGCATGTCAACACCGAAGTGTTGACTACTGGGCTGGAAAAAGAAGGGTGACCATATGGTGTTTTCCATGTGTCATTAGTCCTTTAACTCCTAGAATATATGAAAGATAAGGTGATAAGCCATCACGTAATGGCGGATTGATTATTGATTATTTTCTAACCGTAAGACATCATTAAAATCTTCTACATTTGTAATGCAATTTCCTAATCTCAAACGAACATCAAAAAAGAAATTTTGAACTAGAAAAAAGCATTTTTTAAAAGGATGGATTAGACTGTTATCGGTTGAAACACAGATGTTGAAATTTTAAAAGCTAATATCATATCCCAACCCTAAACAAATCTAAAACAAGGCCTCATATTAGTTGGTGTTCTGGAAGAGTAAACATACCCTCTCCTAAAATAAACTGAAATATGATCGATCGATGACCTATAATTATTAAAATATAGGTCATTTAGTCTTTTGTGAAATGTTAACTGATTGGCAATCATACCACATCATTTTATTTTTATATTATAAAGTCTATTCCTTTCATTCGACGCATGCAAGCAATTATGTTATAACACTTTTATATGTCAAAAAAAGATAAAAGAAAAACCTACTGCATAGTATTGTCATGGCAAGTAAGCATTTTATGGTGAGTTAACAAGACGGCCAGTTTTGGCAGTTATTCATTCAAATTTTACTCTTTGATCTATCATGTATCTGTTTAGTAGCTAGAAATTGTTTTACACTGACCATTAGTTTGCCCGTCAGTGATCAGTTGTCATCAAATGAAATTGAACAAATTATTTGTTGCTGTATATTGTCAAATAAATGTTATACTTGTTGTTCGTATCACATTCCTTCCTTAAGGACTTGAAGTTACGTGTGATTTAAACTTTTCTTAAACCTTTTGCTATTGTATTTCTTATTATAATTGCATAATCGAAAGATCATCTTCATTTAATATAAGCATTTAATACTTATAAAACACGGTGCAGTTAATCTTGTGGATTTTTTGTTGTTGCTTAACCACTCAGTATACCAGGGCATATAGGCAGATATGGTATGACAAAAGATTGAATAACACGTAGTCCACAAAACAATGGATGAACTTATGTTAAATAATTCACAAAAAACAAGATACTATAAATCTTGTTGATTTATTATTTTCTGTATCTAAACAGTAATTGGGGGAACTGTTACATGTCCAAATCGGTGAGCCAGACTCTGGAAACTGTTGATATAAAATAAAAGATAATTTGAATAAGCAATATAGATAAATAAATATGTATACATATAATATATCTGGATTATAATATGTTCCCTTGGAGTACTGGTGATCTTAAGTAACGCTCATATTGAATTTTAGGAAAAAGAAAAATGAATGTTGTTTTCAGATTATTTTGTATTCTTAAGCGACAGTATATTCACCAACAGCTATGGGAACCTTAGATAACGTCTAAGAGTAGCAAGCACATTTTGATTGTTGTTTTCAAAACTGTATGCTGTCTTATTGTTTGATATTAAGGAACGTGGTCAATCTGCACCAAATCAGGCTATATTCGAACAATATATCAACGTTAAGTGTTACTTATACGTACTAGCATTTTGTTCTCCGACATATTGTATGGTCATGCTATTCTTTATATGTGTTATCAACGTTTCAGATTTTCATGTTAAAATATTTTGATTGTTCTGTAAGGGTTTCAAATTTTGGTATTAAATTGTTTGTATTTTCTATACAAACTATTGGTCAAGAAGGTTAACTGATGTTTCAACAGTTTCACTTGCCGTTTATTAGATTTGATACTTTAAATTATGTCTTATAACTACATTCGATGAACAGAATGTTTTGAATAGTTTAACAAATTCTTGATACCAAACGACAAAGACAGAGAAATGTATAAGTGTACACCAAAATTTAGTTTATTTTTCACAAAAACGATACACCCACTTGCATAACAAACGTGAGTTGTCGAGAAATATATAACATTAACATTAATACTTGCAATGATAATATAAAATTCCTCTTAGATGTTAAAAAAAGAATAAAACCAATATATGTTTACCTTTTACAAACCAATGGACACCCGGATTTAAGTAGATGATCTACTGTGTAGCATTCAGTTTCACATTCCTGTTCAGTTGGATCAGTACCTATTGTACCTACTATCCCGTCTACTAATGTTTTCAGTTCATCAGTTTGGAATAACGTATCTAAAATAGAAAAAAAATCAGTCACAACTTTCTTACCTGCTTATAATAATATGAACAATGTATATGGTTTTATCGATTAGTGAACCGACACTTATTCTTTATTAGAAAACATTTACTTGACTTGCGACTATTTAGAGCTTGCCAAATTACATAGGCATATGTCATTTGGTGTTGACTTCTAGATATCATCTTTGTTTTTGAGACGTTGGGTTGCTGTTTCACGGTTATTTACTCTTTCTGTCGGGATTTTTTAGGTCATACAAGTTATATATAAACTTCTTAAGGTGGTATGGGAGTCTAAATTGAAAATGATAAAATTTGTTCATATTTTTCCATAACGTAGAATATATTGAAATATGTTCAAAAATATAATAAAAATGATAGGTCACCGTGCATTTTCTCAAGCTACAGGTTGTGACAAAATGACAGATTTGTATGTATTATTCAGAAGAAGAAAAAATCTACACTTGTAAAAATATTAATATTTAGAAGTTATATCTTATAAAATGTTCTTCTACATGCAAATTACATCTGTTATTTGCATTTCTATATCACATTTTGCCAATTTGATTGAAAATCTTGTCCTTAAATTCTCTGTTTTTGACAATCCAAGATGGCGAAAGACACCCATACTACGTAAAGACGTACCAAATTTCCTATCAATATTATATTTGATGGTGTTTATCTACTGTAACAGTAAACCTTCATAAGGACAGCAGATGTCTTTCCCCCAAGAATTTCTACATTATTGGTAGAGCCCTTGATTTAATTTTGAACGTTTAATTCTTCATTAGACTTTGCGAGTCTTTTGAATTAATATGTTTTGCCTGATATTCAAAAACACCAACAGAACATTCAAAACTCGGGATTTGTTTTTGACAACAAATAGAAAACAACCATTGCTTATTCGACGATATATTAATTTTGATTTTATTAATATCTACGATAAAAGAGGGACGAAAGATACTAAAGGGACAGTCAAGTTTGAATCAAGCAAAAAAGATGCTAAGTTCATAATCTTTACAGTTTCATTAATATATAACTAAATTCATCATTACATGATATACAGTTTTAATGAAAAAAAGTGAGAAAGGAAAAATTTCAAATATTTCAAAAATGTCCACTATAAAAATTGTTAGAACGATCAGTTATGATTGCACTAAAAATATTTTCAAAATGAACATGAACATTAGAAATTATACTTCATTCCATACAGTTTTCAACTTCTTGTTAAGTTAGATTTTATACTCATTATATCTCGTTGTGCACAATAAGTATCGATATTCAAAACATATTGCAGTTAAATGATATTTCACTTCAGCACACTAAGGCAAAAATGATATAATTTGAATAACATTCCAATCCAGCATATGAAAATAATAGTCAGATCAGATCAATAACAAACTTAATACTACAATATACCTTTGTATAAATCTTTGGAATAAACTTGTACAATAGCTTCAAAACTATAACTACATGTTTTTTTGTAACTGGTGAAATACTGTCATTCACTCAATTGTCAAGGCTTAATAATACCAAAAACAACAAAGTTATTACCCGTTTCGTCATACAATAGTACACAAAAAAGTAATTACTAAGTTATCCACTTCGGTAAGTTAAATTTATTCTTTTTTCTATAAAGTTCACTAATCAGAGGCGCTTTTCTGGATTAACATCCGTCAGGAACGATCAAAGATGCGCATAAAAACCGAAACAGTTGAAAACCTTTACGAGCAACAGGACATACAATAGAGCCATTTATTTCTAAGGTCAGCTCTACCTAAAGAAGTTGAAACCTGAGTATCTTAAAGAAGAAACTACTGTCCTGTGACCACTTACCAAAAATAAGTCTTTTCTGTGGTGTAGAAAACACTACTGGTAACAACAGCAATAAAGCAAAAGCAAGTTTCATCTTCATGTAGTTAGCTGAAAGAATATAACAATAGTAATTAAACATTAGAATCAAACCAAATACAGTGTATAATCCAGAAATGTTGGTCCTATTGGAACTATATTGAAAGTTGTCCAAGGATGGCATACTCCCTGTAATGACCCTAAAGGTTAAATGCTCACGAGAGAATGTTTTAGGAAATAGTAATCACGATAAACAGATATACAAAGTTATCACATCCCGTTTGTTATAGCAAGTTATTGGAACACAAGCTATAAAATTGTGTATTAAATTAATTTGAAATGTTTCGATGGGAATAAAAAATCACTAGAACCTACCTCTATTCTGCGATGTCTATAAATGCTTGACCAAAATAGAAAAGCAATACAAAACAAAATAGACTAGAACGCAGTATGAAATATCATTAAGAACTATAGTCCTCCATAGTCGGACCTTATTAAAGAATATTCATTAAGTGCAAAGAAATTGAAAACATCGTACATATATACAAAATTTATGAAGATCTTTTATTCAAATGATGAAAACATATTTTGAACTAATTGAAGACGTGAGACGACAATTATAAGATAAACAAAGAATAGAGGAATAATAATATTTTTCCTTTCAACATAGTGGCATAACTCATCCCATGATTATTTCTGTTTCTTTTCCAAATGAGTGAATAAAAAATGATGTGCTATAACATTTTGTATAAGAAGATATAAGTAAAAAAAATTACAAATAATTGTCAAAGTAGTAATACATGAATGGGATAGTTTTAGGTGTATTTACAAAAATACAGTGAAAAGTTTGTAAAATTTGAGAAGCATAAAATGTTGGTTGTTGGTACTGAAAATGGTATCAAAAGATTTCTTTTGAGTTTTAATAAATGCTATAAATGTTGAAATACATTTTCTCCAATGAAATGTATATTTCAACTCAACAAAAATAGGCTAATAAATAAACTAAGTGTAACAGAATACATTGACAATACTTATGATTAGGTCTTACCTGCTTATAATGGAATGTGGTGTTTGACAGTATGAAGGCTTGCTTTGTCTTTTATAGTATTACCAACTTCTTAGTATTGATAACCTTTATAGCACGTTTGTACTTAAAAATGTCAAAACTAATACTCATACTGACATTCCACATTGCGACATTAGCTGTCAGCATGTAATCATTTTTTGCATGTTTGGTTTCTTTTCGTTTCTTTCCACATGTATATATGGTGTTGTTTTTTTAATCCCCCAAAACAACAAATCAGACAAGAAGGCTCATATATTTATTTATTTTAATTTTGGTTCAATTGTATGCTTCGGAGTATATTGTGATATCCATTTTCTCTGAACTAGTACACATTTTTGTTAATATTGCCAGCTGATGTCCGTCTCCGGATGCAGGATTTCTCGCTATGTTATGACCTTTAAATAGTGTTATCTTTTTTTGTTTGTTCTTTAGTCGGATAGTTAACCCTTCGTACATTCCCCGTTTCTACTGTCAATTGTTTCTATCCTCAATTTCGCTTGAATATTGGGTAAACATGCCGAAAGACTTAATCTTGCCAAAATGTTTTCCCTGAGATCGGAAATAATTGTTGAAATTTTAAAATTAAAGCGTGTTTGAAAGCATAACGTCGACATAACCAAATTCTGAAAATTACAACAAATAATAACAATATGACTTATACATTCACTGACTTTGGACAGACATGTGTATACGATAATTGGGTATTTCTTGAATAGACTGTTTCAATTTTACTTATAAGCATTTCGAAACAAAGATTGTACCTGCCTCAGGCAAGGGTGACATCAGATGACGATTGATAAACTGTGGGTGGCTTAACGTCATAAATACGTAATATGGCATAAATTGTAGTATCTAACGTTTAAACAATGTCGGTTATCAGACCCAAAGCCCTCATTCAAGAAATAGCATTTTCGCCATTACGAAATTTGGATTGATGAACCATATTGCCTTAATGAATATTATATCGCGGAGTATAGCTCCTTCGCTTCTTGGTATCTACAATATTTGTAACTTTAGTTTTTGTCGTAGTTCAAGTCGACAACAAACGCAACAATATCCATAATTTGAACCTTCTGTACTATCAAATACATGCCAATGAAGTTTTCTTATTGATTTGCTAGCATATCCAAAAACAGTAATGAATGGTTTGAAAGGCTACTAACTGTGTAGGTTCTTATTAATCCTTGGCTTTCAAATACACACGTTTTTGTCTTTGATCAGTCCTATGAAGGTACCTTCGGACGCATGAATTTATTAAGATTGTTTTCATTTTTTAAATTTATTTGTTCAGCACAGCTTATCACATAAGCAACACGACGGGTGACACATGTGGAGCAGGATCTGCTAACCCTTCCGGATCACTTGAGATTACCCCTAGTTTTTTGGTGGGGTTCGTGGGGTTTATTCTTTGGTTTTCTATGTTGTGTCATGTTTGCTGTTGTTTGTTTGTCTTTTTCATTTTGAGCCATGGCGTTGTCAGTTAGTTTTACATTTATGAGTTTGACTGTCCTTTTTGTATCTTTTGTCCCTCTTTTTTAGCCCAAGCCCATTCAGAATGCGATTGAATTTTTTTTCCTTATATTGATATTTGGATGGAGAGTTGTCTCATTGGCACTCACACCACATCTTCCTATATCTATAAACAATAACAATCGGACTATGAATCCGAGAATAAATAAAACTATCTTCCGTATTGAAAAACAAATAAAACAATCTCAAAATACTTTATGAAATATTACTGTTCTCGATGCAAAGCTGAATGTCACACATTAAACAAGACCATTTTCAACAATTAAGATGCTTATTAGTTAGCAAAAGGTAGGAGTTGTCTTAACATTATTATTTGTACATTTATTCGGCAAGAAAAACGAGTTATCGAAAATATGTCATTTAGAAAAAAGAATTTCTTCGCATAAGCAATATACGGCAAAATTCAATACGCCATATTGTAAGGGACCTTGGGTAGGCTTCAATATAATTTTATCATTTGGGTGAGTCTCTGTAAAGGTTGCAGCAATAACCACTTTATATATATAATTAATAATATAATTATTTTCTGTGACTGTATATTACATTAATTTGTAGGATCCTTTACTATAGATAATTTAGCTGATCTGTAACAATAACATCTTCATGCCTTATATATCATGTACTGTAGTACGCCGCTAAATTAAAACTGACGAGGAAAGGTAACACACGGCCAGCGAAAGCTCTTTTTTTGAGAGCCCAGGTGGTCGTGTGGTCTAGCGGGACGGCTGCAGTGCAGGCGATTTGGTGTCACGATATCACAGTAGCATGGGTTCGAATCCCGGCGAGGGAAGAATCAAAAATTTGCGAAAGCAAATTTACAGATCTAACATTGTTGGGTTGATGTTTAGACGAGTTGTATATATATATATATATATATATATATGTCTAGATTGTCAGCCATTGTGGACCTATTGTGCCTGCCTGTAACAGAGAAATATCTGCCCAGCCACAGGACAACTTTCCAAAACGTATAATCTTAATCTGATGAAATTTAGTGCACCAGCACTAAGATGATTTCTCAGAAGGATCCATTTCTAGTCAGGAAACCAATCTTTGCTCATTTGGAAATTGTAAGTTGATTTAGCATTTACTGGAAATTCATATTTCACTAACTATAATGTATAATCCACAGGACTAAATATTTATTAGACTAAGCCTGGTGGTGAAGCATGTATAATTTAGGCTAAGAAAAATCTATAAGATTGTGATGGCACATCTAAATTGGGACTGGAACATTCAAATACCAAACAATTTGCACATTCATGTAACTAACTATGTCAGGCCGGAAATAACAGTTTATCCTTAGTAGAATTCTTATCAATGGTCCTTGTTAAATATCAATGGTTACAAAAGATTTTTGTTTACCATTTAAATTCTGTGCGTTCATGTGCTGAGTTAAAAATGATATAAAAATTATAATAAATATTCATGCCTCTACTGTGTTATTATTTCTTTCAAATAATTATAACTCTTCTACTTTTTGGAATTTTGTAGTTACCCACCACGGCAGCTATTTACATATTATGAAAGCGGTGCTCCTTGTATAATAAATTTATATGTCACGTAACCGTAATAATGAAAACAAGAATGCTGGGCCAAGTTGAGCCTGTCAGTTGCCTGAACTTTCATGAATTTGGAGTTACATAAGAGTTAACAGCTTGCCCGGGTGTGGCGCTTTATTATCTACGACTTTAAGGAAAGCGGGACTATAGGTTAGAACAGATACATTTAAGTAAAGAAAAGAAATATATATTCAATAAAAGGTTAGCTGATGATAAGGTTGAATACATTTTAACTTGTATACTGTGGATTCATGCATTTTCATGGTTAATTGATTTTATGGTTTGGGCACGTTTACATTTTTTTTTATTGAAAATTTGTAAATCGCTGTGCATTGAAACTCGTGGTTCCCGGTATTTGTTATTTGGTATCCAACGAATAATAATGAATCCACAGTAGTTACTTCATGATTTTTTGGAAACAATATTTCTTGCTATTTCGTTTGCGGTTCAATAGTTAAGCTTTAAGAATACTAGTACATGGTAGAGAAATGTTGTCGTTCTGGAGTTGTAACGGTGTTTTTTTGTTTTTTTTATTTGTGTTTTATTGTTTGCTCTATATTATTCTATATATTTTAGACCACTTTGCTTACAACCACGAAATTTAATTGGAGTTACAGATTCTATTCATGATCTTCAATTGTACTTAAAAAAGAATTAGGAAGACGCTTTATAATTAAATCTTCACTGAACAGTGATCATATATTGAAGACCACTGCCTACGTTCCGACCGTTATGAAATTTATAGCTGTGTATGTAATAATGAATACATAAATTGCACCACAACTGTATTTTGTATGCAACTGCAGTATTTTCGTAATTTCTAGTTTGCCGATGTTGTCGGATTCACTAAAAAATGAACATGTTGCTAAATATTTTCTGAATGTAGTATCTTGAAGGGCGTTTGTGTTGGGTTTTTTTTCTTCTTTGACCTGTGTGTTTTGATAGTTGTTTGCTTATATCAATGAACAATGTATAAAAAAAAATCGACTCTCGACTCCGAGTCAACTCGGTCTGCTTATAGTTATAACTAAGTCAGTATCTAAACTACGTAAATGATTTAAAGTTATATTTCATACGAAAAAAATGTCTATACTTTGCCGAATTCGTTTAATGTGAATTCAAATTTCCACTCATCTAAATCAATTATTTATAAAATTTACTTTAAGCAACACAATGTCAAGGTTGATTTGGTTTTTTTTAAAATTTATTTTTGAACTCTATATTTCTCATTTGTATAACTTAAAAGACTGTCAACTCTGGTCATCAAATTTAAAGTGTACTAGGACCAACTTTAACATAGTATAACCATGGATTTTGGGTTATATATTTGACAATGTATCATTTCTACGATATTGCCTTTGCAGAGGAAGTGCCGTTAATTTCTGTAATGTTAATATAAAATTCTACTGCATCATGATGAATTTATATTTTGAATAAAATCTTCATCAATTCATTTAACAAACAGATATATCCGTTGATTGAATTCATTATTTATTATACTTGTTGCTTATAATCTCATTTCATTTTACCTACAGTATTAATTTAAATAATAGTCATTTGTCTCTTTCGTCAACAACGGAACATTCAGAACACAACATTGGAAGAGAAAATGGCACTTCACTTCACTTTATAAAGGCTTAAGACTGACTAACATAATACCTTATAAAAAAACAGTTTGATCTCTGGTATCGAGGAATAGTTATCAAAGGATACAGGATTATGATTTAGTACATCAGTCGCGCCTTTTGTCTACATAATACTCATCAGTGACGCTCATATCAAAATATTTATAAAGCCAAACAAGTACAAAGTTGAAGAGCATTGAGGATTCAAAATTCCTAAAAGTTGTGCCAAATACGGCTAAGGTAATATATGCCTGGGATAAGAAAATACTTAGTTAAAAAAAGTTTGTCAAATGGAAATTTATAAAAATGACCACATCATTGATATGCATGTCAACACCGAAGTGTTGACTACTGGGCTGGAAAAAGAAGGGTGACCATATGGTGTTTTCCATATATCATTAGTCCTATAACTCCTAGAATATATGAAACATAAGGTGATAAGCCATCACGTAATGGCGGATTGTTAATTGATTATTTTCTAACCGTAAGACATCATTAAAATCGTAAACATTTGAAATAAAATTTCCTAATCTCAAACGAACATCAAAAACAATTTTTGAACTAGAAAAAAATATTTTTTAAAAGGATGGACAAGACTGTTATCGGTTGAAACACAGATGTTGAAATTTAAAAAGCTAATATCATATCCCAACCCTAAACAAAGCTAAAAGAAGGCCTCATGTCAGTTGGTGTTCTGGAAGAGTAAACATACCCTCTCCTAAAATAAACTGAAATATTTTCTACGGTATGGGCTATCCTCATAGTTGAAGGTCGATCGATGACCTATAATTATTAATATATGGGTCATTTAGTCTTTTGTGAAATGTTAACTCATTGGCAATCATACCACATCATTTTATTTTCATATTATAAAGTCTATTCTTTTCATCCGATGCATGCAAGCAATTGTGTTATAACACTGTTATATGTTAAAAAAAGATAAAAGAAAAACCTACTGCATAGTATTGTCATGGCAGGTAAGCATTTTATGGTGAGTTAAAAAAAAGGCCAATTTTGGCAGTTATTCATTCAAAGTTTACTCTTTGATCTATCATGTATCTGTTCAGAAGCTATAAATTGTTTTACACTGACCATTAGTTTGCCCGTCAGTGATCAGTTGTCATCAAATGAAATTGAGCAAATTGCTTGTTGCTGTATATTGTCAAATAAATGTTATGCTTATTGTTCGTATCACATCCCTTCCTTAAGGACTTGAAGTTACGTGTGATTTAAACTTTTCTTAATCCTTTTGCTATTGTCTTTCTTATTATAATTACATAATCGAAAAAAAAAAAAAGATCATCTTCATTTAATATAAGCATTTTTAAATACTTATAAAAACACGGTGCACTTAATCTTGTGGATTTTTTGTTGTTGCTTAACCACTAAGTATACATGGGCATGATGGTGTATGGTGATGACAGATGTGGTATGACATAAGATTGAATAACACGTAGTCCACAAAACAATGGATGAACTTATGTTAAATAATTCACAAAAAACAAGATACTATAAACCTTGTAGATTTATTTTTTTCTGTATCTAAGCAGTAGTTGGGGGAACTGTTACATGTCCAAATCGGTGAGCCAGACTCTGGAAACTGTTGATATAAAATAAAGCATAATTTTAATAAAAGGTATAGATAAATAAATATGTATACATATAATATATCTGGATTATAATATGTTCCCTTGAAGTACTGTTGATCTTAAGTAAGCACATTTTGATTGTTGTTTTCAAAACTGTATGCTGTCTTATTGTTTAATATTAAGGATTGTGGTCAATCTGCACCAAATCAGGCTATATTCGAACAATATATCAACGTTAAGTGTTACTTATACGTACTAGTATTTTGTTCTCCGACATATTGTATGGTCATGCTATTCTTTATATGTGTTATCAACGTTTCAGATTTTCATGTTAAAATATTTTGATTGTTCTGTCAGGGTTTCAAATTTTGATATTAAAATGTTTGTATTTTCTATTCAAACTATTGGTCAAAAAGGTTAACTGATGTTTCAATAGTTTCACGTGCCGTTTATTAGATTTGATACTTTAAATTATGTCTTATAACTACATTCGATGAACAGAATGTTTTGAATAGTTTAACAAATTCTTTATACCAAACGATAAAGACAGAGAAATGTATAAGTGTACACCAAAATTTAGTTTATTTTTCACAAAAACGATACACTCAGTTGCATTACAAACTTGAGGTGACGAGAAATATATAACATTAATACATACTTTAAATGATAATATACAAATCCTCTTAAATGATTATATACAAATCCTCTCAAATGTTAAAAAAAAATAAAGCCAATATACCTTTTACAAATCAGTGGGCATCCGAATTGTAGGAGATGATCTGCTTGGATGAGTGTGTGGCATTCAGCTTCACATGCTTGTTCAGTTGCATCAGTACCTACTGTACCTACTATCCCGTCTATTAATGTTTTCAGTTCATCAGTTTGGAATAACGTATCTAAAAGAGAAAATAATCTGTCACAACTTTCTTAGCTACTTATAATGATATGAACAATGTATATGGTTTTATCGATTAGTGAACCGAAAATTATTCTCTATTAGAAAACATTTACTAGACTTGTTTTTGTGACGTTGGGTTGCTGTATAACGGTTATTTACACATTCTGACGGGAAGAATGTGGAGGGGGGGGGGGGTGTCAAAACAAATTATACATATAAACTTCTTAAGGTGGTATGGGAGTCTTAATTGAAAATGATAAAATTTGTTCATACTTTTCCATAACGTAGTATATATTGATATATGTTCAAAAATATAATTAAAATGACAGGTCAACTTGCATTTGCTCGAGCTACAGGTTGTGACAAAATGACAGGTTTGTTTGTATTATAAAAGATCAAACATCATTATGTGATTAGAAGCTAAACCAAGTGATAGAATTGTAAAATGAAATACGAGAAGATAGCTTTTAGAAAATGCTTTAAGAATATCAAAAGAAAAGATGAGATCACCGTGCGTTTTTTCGGCTAGAATACAAAATAGCAAAATTCCTACAGAAAATGCACAATTGGAGAGCTACCTCCTCTTAAATGTCAATTTAAAATCATTAAAAATCAAACAAAAATAATCTACACTTGTAAAATATTAATATTTAGAAGTTATAATCTTATAAATTTGTTCTTCTACATGCAAATCACATCTGTTATTTGCATTTTATATCACATTTTGCTAATTTGATTGAACATCTTGACCTTAGATTCTCTAATTTTTACAATTCAAGATGGCGAAACACACCCATACCACGTTAAGACGTACCGAAGTTCCTATCAATATTATATTTGATGGTATTTATCTACTGTAACAGTAGACAGCAGATGTCTTTTCCCCAAGAACTTCTACATTATTGGTAGAGCCCTTGATTTAGATTTGAAAGTTTACTTCTTCATTAACTTTGCGAGTCTTTTGAATGTTATTAATATGTTTTGTCTGATATTCAAAAATAACAACAGAACATTCAAAACTCGGGAAATTGTTTTTTCAACAAATAGGAAACAACCATTGCTTATTCGACGATTTTTAAATTTTAATATAAGTTATATTTACGATAAAGTTTGAATGAAGCAAAAAAGATGCTAAGTTCATAAACTTTAAAATTTCATTAATATATAACTAAATTCATCATTACATGATATATAGTTGTAGCAAAAACAAAAAAAGTGTGAAAGGAAAAATTTCAAATATTTCAAAAATGTCCACAATAAAAACTATTAGAACGATCCCGTATGGTTGCACTAAAAATATTGTCAAAATTAACATGTAAAATAAAAATAATTCATTCCAATATTCAACTTCTTGTTAAGTTAGATTTTATACTCATTATATCTCGTTGTGCACAATAAGTATCGATATTTAAAACCTATTGCAGTTAAATGATATTTCACTTCAGCACACTAAGGGAATAATGATGTACTTTGAATAACATTCCAATTCAGCACATATAAAAATAGTCAGATCAGATAAATATCAAACCTAATACTGAAATATACCTTTCAAAATCTTTGAAATAAACTTATACAATAGCTTCAAAACTATAGTCCACTGTCATAAGTTTTTTTGTAAAATACTGTCACTCACTCAATTTTCAAGGCTTAATACTACCAAAACATCAAAATTATTACCTGTTTAGTCATACAATAGTATACGAAAAAAAAAGTAATTACCGAGTTACCCACTTCGGTAAGTTAAATTTCATCTGTTTTTTTTTTTATAAAGTTCACTCATCAGAAGCGCTTTTCCGTCAGAAACGATTAAAGATGCATAAAAAACGAAACATTTGAAAACTTTTTTGAGCAACAGGACATACAATAGAACCATTTATTTCTAAGGTCAGCTCTATCTAAAAAGTTGAAACCTGAGTTTCTTAGAGAAGAAAACACTGCCCTGTGAGCACTTACCGAAAATCAGTCTTTTCTGTGGTGTAGAAAATACTACTGGTAACAATACTAATAAAACTAAAGCAAGTTTCATCTTCAAGGTTTTGTTTTACTGAAAATAGATATCAATTGTTTAATTAAACTACAACTTCTTAAAAACCAAATACAGTATATAATCTGGAAATGTCAGTATCATATATATTGAAACCAAATATAAAACTATCCAATAATTTTTGTTTCTTTGAATTGACCCTTTAGATTTTAGGTTTACATACAACGTTTTCGCAAATAGAAATAAAGATTAAAAAAAATAGGGGAAGATTTACGAGCTACCGCTATCATTCACTTTTTAATACAACAAGTGTTGGAAACAGCAGGCTGTATGAGTTTTGACTAAAATAATTTGACAATATTCTATGGTAATAAATGTCCTTACGGATCAACAATATTTTCCGTATAACTATATTTAAAAATACCATCGAACAGATCCTACTCAGAAAACAACAGTTAAAGACATGAACGAGGAAAGTATACCGTGGCGACAATTTAAAAACTAAGAATGGGGGAATGATAATATTTTGTCTTAGTGGCATAATCGTCTATGTATTCTTTCCCTTTTTTAATTGGTGAATAAAACAGAATTTGTAACTGCATTGTAATAGGAAAGATTTTCAAATTTACAAAAATTTACAAAAAAATAATTGAAGGAGTGATATATGCATCGGATTGAAAGATATCTTTATATACACATACACTATAAAACGTTTTTTTAAATATGAGAAGGATAGAACGGATTTGTATTGTTACTTATATATGGTATAAATAAAATCATCATAGATACCAGGATTGAATTTGGTATTTACGCCAGATGTGCGTTTCGTCTACAAAAGACTCATCATCGCATAAAAAGAACTTTAAAAGGTCAAATAAAGTACGTAGTTGAAGAACATTGAAGACCACAAATTCGTTAAAGTATTGCCAAATACGGTTAGGGTATTCAATTCCTGAGGTAGAACACCCTTAGTATTTCAAAATTCAAAGTTTTGTAAACGGTTAATTTATAATTATGACCATATCTTTGATAATTCATGTCAGCACAGAAGTATTTCTTTGGTTTTTTTTATGAATGTACTAAATGTTGCGATATTTTTGTTTCAATAAAAATTGATTTCACAAGTCAGGTATGTTTCATCTCATTAAAATATCCAAACCAATAAATTAAGTGAGACTTACTGCTCTTATTTGATAATATCTAAATTGACGATAATTATTAAAACGTCTTACCTGATTGTAATAGAATGTTGTGTGAGATAGTTTGGACGCTTTAAACGTCCTTTATAGTATCATGAAATCTCTAACTATTGATAAGCTTTATAGACGAGGCACGTTTGAACTTTAATGTGACAACTGATAATCCCAAAGAAATTCTACTTTGTGACATGGGCTGTAACCATGTAATTATGTTTATTTGTTTAGTTTTTCCTTTCCACAGTAGAATCTACTCTTGTTTTGGTACATCACACAAAACAAATCAGAAGAGAAAATTCGTGAAAATTGGTTAATTGAGTCCAACATCTACCTCTGGCCGACAGTTTTTTTCATTTGACCGGAATGAAATGAAAATATTTCTCTGAACTTAAATTATGTTTGACAGCATGACTTCATTCAAAAATAACTCTTTATATAAGAATAAACTACAATATATCCTTCAAAACATTCAATGACTTTTGATCGGCAGATGTATAAAACTATTGGGTATTTCGTTTAAAAACATCCGTTTATAAATAAATAAACATTTTAGAACCTACGGTTTCGACGTTCTCAGGCAAAATTGACCTCAGATGGATTTGACTTTTATCTTATGTTCTTTTTTGGAAGACAGTAGTTCAACTATTTGTTTCTTTTGAATCATTTGCTTTCAAATATTTGGCTTGAGCTTTCACAATAAAGGTAAATCTAGAAAAATGCGTCGGACGCATGAAATTTATAATAGGTTGTTTTCAATGTTTACATCACTGGGTCCATATCACTGCTGATCAACTTTCAGTCGCCGTGGTTATCATGATGATCATATACTAGTACTAAGTATGGAATACTTCAGTAGTGACATGATTGATAACAAATGTGTCTTAAACTGTCCGTTTATAAATTGATAAATTATCTTGAAACTAAGATTTTAACTACTTCAGGCAAATTGATCTCAAAGGGATTTTGCTATTGACATAACGGAACATTTTAATCATATAGCCCTTATAACTGTTTGATTCCCATACATCAGAGTTTTATGTATTCTGTTTTAGGTGTTGCTGATGAAGGTAAATCCAGAAAAGCGCGTCGAAACTAATAAACCATTTCAGACATGTCCATGATCCTATGGGACATAGGTATTTCATAACGTTCAAACAAATGATGATAGCGTCAAATTTGTCATTTTGAAGCCATAGTTCAATGTTTATTATGTAAGCAGCAAATCTCTTTAAATAATTTACTTATAGTTGTTTTATAAGAACGAAAAATTCATTTTTATCCTTACGCTTGGGGATGTATACTCCATATGATGTAATGTTGCTACATAGAAATGGATAGTTCCCTTTTATAAGTTAGAAACACTTCTTTCGTGCAGGTATTCCATCAAACGTTATAAAACAAGAAAAAATGTGCCAACAGAATTATAATTTTATAAAACGACGGACTCTCATCAGTACCTCAACTTTAAATCCTGACACCCAACATACACAATTTACAATTCAGGCTGACAAACTCGAAAAAACATATCAAAATACCATCTACCAATAATGTGCAAGCTAAACAACAATTTACAACGAAAGAAGTAAATATAACATATATAAAAGAGGGACGAAAGATACTAGAGGAACAGTCAAACTCATAAATCGAAAATAAACTGACAACGCCATGTCTAAAAATGAAAAATACACATACAGACAAACAATAGTGCACACGACACAACATAGAAAACTAAAGAGTAAGCAACACTAATCCCACCAAAAACTAGGGGTGATCTTAGGTGCTCCGGAAGGGTTAGAAGATCCTGTTCCACATGTGACACCCGTCGTGTTGCTTATGTAATAACAAATCCGGTAAATAGTCTAATTCGGTAGGTCACATTCATGAAAGGAAAGGGGATTGTAGTTCCGACGTCAGGAACATATCTGATATTATTTGTGAAACGCTTATTCCATCACGGTCAACCAACTCGTGATGACGTCCGTGAAATTTACGAAGGGATGATTTCAACTTCACCATTTGGAACTCTTGTTTTATAAGCTTCCTTTTGAGCAGCAACCCTCTATCAAGAAAATCATGATAGGATATGCAAGCACGGGAATACCGTATCAATTGGGAGATATCTACCCCGTATGAGGTGCTGCTGTAACGTTGCTACTAAGAAATGGAAAGTTCACAATTGGAAAGCTGAAATCATCTCTTTTGTCGTAAAGTTTTTTTTCAACCGACCCTCATTGTCAATTTCTAGATGTAAGTCAAGATGTAAGGCCGAATTAACTGTATCTATAGTATATTTTATCTCCAGTTCGATGGAATAGATGCGTTCCACATGGTCACCAAATTTGGAATTATTTAGTAAACGAACATCATCTATATAGCGGAACGTAGAGTTAAAGGTTGTCGTTAACTTCTTATCTGTCTTCCTAAGAAGTTCCTGTATGAAGTCAACCTCATAATAATAAAGAAACAAGTCGGCAAGGAGAGGGGCACAATTTGTTCCCATTGGAATACCGACGTGGTGAAAACACGTCCTTCTTTAGAACGTAACAAATATGTTGTCAATCAAGAAATCAAGCATCTTGATAATGTCAGTTTCAGTGAACTTTTTGTTTGAATCAGAGTGATCCTTTACAAAGTAGGTTTTATCCCTCCCTAAGACAAGATACTTGTATCTACGTTGGCCATTCTTTTTTATGAAACAAAGCAATACCAACTCTTTCAATTTGTCTTTTAGTTTGGAATGTGAAATACTTGTGTAAAGTGTAGAAAAGTCAAATGTTTTACAGTAATACTATTACAAGATAAAAGAGAGTTAAATTGCATGTACTCTAAAAGATCTTTGGGATTTTTAGGTATCCACATCTGATTCACGCCACCTCTTGAATAGGCAGTTTCACAATAACTTTGAAGCCCGTCTTCTAACTAGATTCCAGAGAAAAAAAGTAGCATTGCGCCAAAGGACCATTATTCAAGAAGCAAAGACCAAAAAAAAATAAAACCAAGTCTTTATTTTAATTCGGCACTAAGAAGAACTGAAGGTTTCATATTTTCTAAAGCTGAGGATGTCACTTATTTAAATGACAACTAGAACACACCCGCGAAATCACGGGCATTCAGAGCGTGGTTGAAAGTATGTAAAGTGTTTTTCTATTCATTACAGTGTGAACATATATTTAGTATATTATGAACATGCAAGTCAGGAGCCTGTAAATAGTGGTTGGCGTTTGTTTACGTGTTACATATATGTTTTTCGTTCATATTTTTTTACATAGATAAGACCGTTAGTTTTCTCGTTAGAATTGTTTTACATTGTCATTTAGGGGCCTTTTATAGCTGACTATGGGATATGGGCTTTGCTCATTGTTGAAGGCCGTACGGTGACCTATAGTTGTTAATTGCTGTGTCATTTTTGTCTCTTGTGGAGAGCTGTCTCTTTGGCAAACATACCACATCTTCTTTTATTGAATCAATAAATTTTTGTAAAAGATTTAAGGAATTTCAGAAAAGATATCTTTTCTAGCCCGTCTCCTCCTTTTTTCCCCAAAAATTCTCCTTTGGTTTCTTTTAATTTTTAATAACACATGGATAATTTTAGCGCTTATCTGTATAGTATGTACATTCATTACTATAAATAAAGTCTATTTGTTTTTTTACTTTCAATTCTCACTTTACCAATCGATCCACGGACCAGCGGTCATTGATATACTATACAGACTATCTCAATTGATAAACTCTGTGACCGCCGCGGACAGTTAACTTAAAAATGATATCAGATAGAAAATACTCTTTATTCGTATTTAATATGTATGTTCAAAGTATAAAGAAAACGCAAACCGGAAGTCTAATATGACTTCAAATTTCGTCCAATGTCGGAAATAATATCCGGACGCTTTTTTTCTCGTTTTTCTCCCAAAATAACTCCATCTGAATAATCATATGAATGGATGACAAATGCGACTATGCCATGTACCTATAGGACATAGAGGCATGATGATTAATTTATTGTGGAAAGAAGAGAAGCGACACACAAAATGAGGTCTTCTCGTTTAATAGTATAGATATAAGCAGTTACATTGAGTCAACGAACGGATAAAAGTGCAAACCAGTTTAGCATTACACGAAGTTCAAGGTTTTGATACAACAGTATACACACAACAAATCAATCACTTTATACTTGGAAATTATGTCAAAAGATTAAACAGGGTGTGTTCAAGATGTGTTTACACAGACATCGATTTCATAATAAAGCTTTTGTTAATAAGTTCAAATGTTAATGGAACAAAGATAATGTGGTATTCAAAAAACTTGATACATATAGGCATCCAACAGGAAATAAAATATGAAAGGGAAGTTGTAGAAATAGAAACTCCAAATCCATAAAAGGAAAAAGGGACTTTATACATGATCACAACGACAACTTGATTATAGACCTCTGCCGTAAAAAGTGGATTAAAAGAGTAAACCACCCAACCATCTAAACCTAAAAGACCAGGACCTTTTGTACAACATGGATGTGTTTCTTATGATGATCAAGAATTACAGTGTGCCAAATAACACTGATATATCTATATGTATTGCTGGGCGATATCTATTTCACAACCGCAATAATTAATTTACAAAGCTTTTACATAAAGGTCTAAGATTTTGATTTCGTGCATAGGTCAAGAAGCTGTTGTTTGGTGATCTTTTTGGAATAATTGTTCTTCAATATTAGATACTTCACGATTTCAATTTTTAAAATTATGATCTGCCCTATTTGCTGGATAACTAAAGAGAGTACGGCTTAGATTTTTTGTTCGTCTAGCATAAAAACCATTGAGCTGTACGTGTGCTTGTCTGTCTGAGATGTTTAAAGACACAATGGTGGGCACCAGACTCTTTGCACAAGTTGAATTCTTGCCTCAACTGATTAAAAGTTCCGTTGGTGATCTGTTGCTAGTCAAAATCTCTCGCTCTATTTGCAATACAGTAATGCATTCTCTTCTGCCGAGTCCCCCTTCCTTTCAGAACTTATTAATTGTATGATTTTTACTGTGTTCTTGGCATAAACATAATACGAAATACTTTCCATTGGACTTAAACCAAGCTTAACTTAATCTATAAATTTTGCAGTAAAATGCACGTAATCATAAAGCATAAGCAGAGGTTATTTTTCATAGGAATAAATTTTGAAACGTTAGAAGAAAAATGTTTCCGAGGAGGTCCCAAACTATATGGCTCAACAGGGTATAGGAATGTGATCAGAAAAGATTTCTTTATGAATTTATTTTACGTACACAACACCTGAATGTATACTGAAATATAGAGGCTGATGAGTATGAGAAAATATTTATGTTCTTAATGATGGAACATATGTTGAAGGTAACTAAATATGTTAACAAGTTCAGCTGTGAAATATAAATGTTAATTCTTATGAGAAAATATCATTTAAAGGTAAAATATGCATACCAGTAATTGTGGACAATTCAGAAATAATATCTTCAAGATTGGGAACATTTCTTTTCCATATTCACGATACCTGTTCTTATAATAATTGTAAATACCAATTTTCCAATCCGGCATTAGTTATGGATAGAATATGGTAATATTTTTGGGTCGGAAAAGATATTATATAATATTTTTTTCCAATCGGAATATATATTACATAATATTTTTTCCAATCGGAATAATTATTACATAAGATTTTTTCCTTTTTTTCATTTTAATGAGTGATATGTCAAAGTGATAAAAGTCAAAATGTTATACCAGTCATAAGATAAAATTTCTACCCTAATGTTTATTCCAAAGATAATTTATTATGTAATAAAACATCCTATTGGAATTTGTTTTATGTGATAAAAATTCTGAGGCATCGGTCATTTTATTATGCTGATGGAATAAATATCACATAACAAAAATTCCAATTGAAACTTTTGTTACATAATAAATTATCTTTGGAATTAATATTATGACGGAACTTATATACTGTGACAACCGAATATTTGCCAAAATAACTCTCTACTAATCACTACCGTGCCCTATAATTTTGATCCAATCAATAAGTCGACCAAAAGTCGTACAATCCACCAAAACATGCAAAAGGGAGGTTGACAATTTAGTGGTTCAAAATATATATTTTCTGGAAACAAAACTTTTTCAATAATTTAAGTAAAATATAGTCACTGTGGTCTTATGTTCAACAGGAAACAAACATCAATAGGGCAATTATCAAGGTTAGTTTGGTGCAAGTTAAACCCAAAATGTTGCTCCTTTTTGTATTACACAACCAAGTTTAGTAAAGATTGATATTTTTGATTTTATAAAGTAGAATAACAAAAATACCATAATCCAAGGAAAATTCAAATCGGAAAGTCCTTTATCAAATGGCAAAATAAATAGCGCAAACACATCAAACGAATGGGAAACAACTATCATATATCTGAATTGGAACGGACATTTCCTTATGTAGAAAACGATGGATTAAACCTTGTTTTATAGCTAGCTGAACCGCTCACGTGTATGCAAAGAAATCAATTACATTTACATCAAAACATTGTGGTATAATCGTAATCACTATAAAAACAAAAAACTATTTCAACAAAGAAATACAAAAGGGAATATATACCCTGTAAAGACAAATCGTATAAGGAAAATAAAAGACAATTAAAAACCAATTGTTCAGAGAACAATTGAAGGTCTTTCCATCAAAACAATGTATTTTGATATGAAAAGTTGTGAAACTAAGTTTAAAATGTCATTTCAATCGTCAAATGATAGCTCCTATTAAGCTGATTCCAAAAATAAATTGTTTCCATACATTTTATTTAAATAAGGGAGATAATTTGTTACTTCCGGTTTGAAAAATGTTACTTCCGATTATATTTGAATATTTACTTGACACTGATTCCAAAAATATCTGGTTCTATATACTTTTATCTTAAAAAGTACAAAAAAATAGCTATTTCCGGTTTACAAAAGGTCACTTCCGGTTGTTTTTTACAAGGTTAAATGGTTTGATATCTTTTACTAAAAGTTGTATATCTTTATCATGTATACATATAGAATAAAAGCAAAGGTCAAAATCTAGAACGTCAAATTAAGCTATGACCTTGAGATCAGTTTCAAGGTCATAAACCAAGGACCTCAAATCAAAAGACCATAGGTCTTTATTATATTTAGTTAATGAGTTATATCACCAAACGCGTATTTTTAAATACAAGTGGGGAGAAAACTCCCTTTTACATTCAACGTACGCTTGCAATCAAAATTTACATCTTACGACATGTCGCAACTAACAATTTAGTAAAAATAATTTGTTGATATCTTATACAGTCTTTGGATATAAGTGAAAATAAGCCAAATTCAAATATTAGAATATGACCTTGACCTTTGACCTTGACCTAATTTTCATTTTTTGGGACCAAGGACCTCAAATCAAAAGATCCTAGGTCTCTATCACTTATGATTTATAAGATAGAAATTCATATCATTTATATCAGATGCATAAGGGGAAATAACTCTCATATGGAGCGGTCATATCACTTCGGTCAAAATAGGACAAATCATGCGAAGGATATAACGAGCAATTTTGTAAAATAAATTTGTCATAATCTTTTACGGTTGCGAAGGAGATGCGCTAACAAGGAAAACAGTGTTTGGGGAGATAACTCCTACAAAGAAAAGTATTCGTTTACGCAGGGTAAATTTCAAAAGTGCATAAACTGTTCGATATCATATACCAAATATCTAAGCGACATATTGCGAAACAAATGTTTATCGCAAGAGCAAAATTAGGCGGAAGAAAAAAAAATAAATTAAAAACCAATTGTTCAGAGAACAATTGAAGGTCTTTCCATCAAAACAATGTATTTTGATATGAAAAGTTGTGAAACTAAGTTTAAAATTTCATTTCAATTGTCAAATGATAGCTCCTAGTAAGCTGATTCCAAAAATATATTGTTTCCATACATTTTTTTTAAATAAGGGAGATAATTTGTTACTTCCGGTTTGAAAAATGTTACTTCCGATTATATTTGAATATTTACTTGACACTGATTCCAAAAATATCTGGTTCTATATACTTTTATATTAATAAAGTACAAAAAAATAGCTATTTCCGGTTTACAAAAGGTCACTTCCGGTTGTTTTTTACAAGGTTAAATGGTTTGATACCTTTTTCTAAAAGTTGTATATCTTTATCATGTATACATATAGAATAAAAGCAAAGGTCAAAATCTAGAACGTCAAATTAAGCTATGACCTTGAGATCAATTTCAAGGTCATAAACCAAGGACCTCAAATCAAAAGACCATAGGTCTTTATTATATTTAGTTAATGAGTTATATCACCAAACGCGTATTTTTAAATACAAGAGGGGAGAAAACTCCCTTTTACATTCAACGTACGCTTGCAATCAAAATTTACATCTTACGACATGTCGCAACTAACAATTTAGTAAAAATAATTTGTTGATATCTTATACAGTCTTTGGATATAAGTGAAAATAAGCCAAATTCAAATATTAGAATATGACCTTGACCTTTGACCTTGACCTAATTTTCATTTTTTGGGACCAAGGACCTCAAATCAAAAGATCCTAGGTCTCTATCACTTATGATTTATAAGATAGAAATTCATATCACTTATATCAGATGCATAAGGGGAAATAACTCTCATATGGAGCGGTCATATCGCTTCGGTCAAAATAGGACAAATCATGCGAAGGATATAACGAGCAATTTTGTAAAATAAATTTGTCATAATCTTTTACGGTTGCGAAGGAGATGCGCTAACAAGGAAAACAGTGTTTGGGGAGATAACTCCTACAAAGAAAAGTATTCGTTTACGCAGGGTAAATTTCAAAAGCGCATAAACTGTTCGATATCATATACCAAATATCTAAGCGACATATTGCGAAACAAATGTTTATTCCAAGAACAAAATTAGGCGGGCGAAAAAAAAAAAATAATCAGAAGAAAAACAATAGGTCTTTCCACAGAAAAGTGGAAAGACCTAATAATACAAAAAAGTCCATAGCACAATAACATCAAGGCGGGATGCATGAATACTGAGCTAAGCTAAAAGAATATTACAAAAAATAGATTAAAGAGTAAAGTTTGAAATATACAAAGGCAAAAAAAAACTATAACACGTAGTAATAAACAACTTCAGTACCTAACAGCTATACTTCACGACCATCATGTATTAGTTGTGAACTTGATACGGGATCTTCATCGATATCGTCTTGGTATCTTCCGATGAACTGTTTTAGACAAAGGTCAATACGTTCTTTTATATAACCTCGATTTAACATTTCCTTGTTCGAAAAACTAATCTTAGGCCAATATTTCTATTTTCTTAGGCCAAAGAAAAAAGAGCATCCCATGCAACTGTTATGGTGTTTTTACACGGAAGAAGACTGTGATACATGAATCAATAATTAACAAGCCGTAAACTTACCTTTGATCGTTATTCAAGAGTTTTTTGAAAACGTGATGGTGTGAGAAAAACATTCAATGTAATCAATTGTTATATGAACCTATGTTTTTCATTAATTTATAAATAAACATAGTTTTGTACAAGTAATATGAAGACCATTATTGTGTTCACAAATTATCGGACAAGTCATTATATCAAAATTACGAAACCCACAGGAACTATTGATACAAATTTCTCGTGAAGTAGGACATTCTTTAACATATTGGTGTTGTTATTGTCATGTTTTACCTGATACATGAACACATATACAGAAGCAATAATTACTATTCTGATATGAGTTTTGTAAAACGGTGAACAGAATTCATTGTTCAATTAGCCATCACAAAAACGGAGCGATACACACTCCCATGGATACAGTTATATTTCATAGTCATAAAGTTTGATGTCTTCGATAATAGGTAAGATGTCATCATATGAAAATAATAACAAAAGTTCAGCATCCTAATTTTCCAAGAACAAAAACAATATTTTGCACACAATATTAGAGATTTATTCGAGTATTCGAGTAATTGCAAGTATCATGACCGAAAACTCGAGTATTAAATTTCAGATCTTTTGACATCCCTCGATATAACAAAACTCATCTTTATCTAATAAGAAAATCAAAAAATATAACTAAGATTTTCAATAGAGATTGATTTTTACAATGAGTGATAAATAAAAATGAGAGAATTATTTCATTATGCAATACACACATAACCTGATAATACAAATCTGAAAATAAGAAGGTATGTATCAGAAAATCAAGAAAACAAAAATTTGGAAGACAATCTTTCGAAATTATATAGAAATAATCAAGTTTGCCATATTTCCTTTAAAACTAAAAAAAAATAGGCAGCTCATGTTCGTTGTTTGCAAGGCATATCTTATAAATTTGACCATTAATAAAAAAAAAAGACATCAGTACCATACCGGTGTTCAATAGTCAACACTCGAAAGATAAAAAAACAAACTAAAACCAACATTACTGATCGTCAAAAGTACTCATATGTTCCCTTGTCAATCTGTAAAGTAATTGTAGAAAGTCAAAATAATAGGCCTTTATATAGATGGACGACTTTGGTCTTTGTTATACCAAGGAATTAATTGAAATTCGCATAAAAGTTTAACAAAGAAAGGCAAATCTCTTTACTTTTAAAGTGAGGCATAAGATAGTAAAAGGTTATTCAAATTATATAGTCGGAAACAAACTGGCTTTAATTGTCGACCAATTAGTATAAGGTTTTCTCATTGTTGGAGTCCGCATGGTTGCCTGCTGTTGTTTAATTTCACTTCATTTGAACTTTGATGTAAAGTTGTCTCTTTGGCGGTCATACCAAATCTCCTTATTTTTATATTGACAATACTATTGCTTGTGACATAGAGATCAACCACGAAAATGTTTAAGGGTGGAACAAAAGATTTAAGCTTGTGCACATGATGTATAATTGTAATAGGCTAAATATTTTTGATATTGTCTATGGAAAATGGTCTTTGAAAAAAGACGAGAGGAAAACAATACCAAAGGAGCAACAAAAAACAACAGCAAAACGCCGTGACCAATAGAAAAAGACGGCAAGACAAAAACAGGGTATTTTACACAAAGAAACAAAATTTTTAGCAACACGTAGAGTACAATACTCTGGATGAACTTATGTAAAATTATTCATTAAAAAAAACCCAATATGTTGTAAATCTTATAGATTTATTTTCAGTAATTAAACAGCTGGTGCAGCTGTGGCATGTCCAAAACGGTGAGCCAGACTCTGTAAACTGTAAATATAAAGCAATTAATGTTTTGATGAACAAAACAAAACAAAATATAATATATTTAATTTATATTATTTTCCGTTGAAGGTGTGTGGATCATATGTTACTCTTATATTTATTTTTAAGTAAAGGAAAACTGAGTGTTTTTTTTTATTATGCTGTTGCTTTCTCACGTGGCAGTATTCAACCAACAGCTGTGGGAAAATAAGGTAGCTGTAGTAGCAAGAACACTTTGACCTTGCTTGTCATATCATATTCCGTTTAACTTTCATTGTAAAAGTAAGTGGGTAACATGTTGGTATGATTATATTGACATACATCATATGGTATATGATTGTTTGGTTTTGTTTGCTCGTCTTTTTGTCTGTGAAGATGTGTGTAAGTTGTTTGAGTGGTATATTGTTCCGTCTACGATTTTTGATAATTCGTGTTATTCATTCTATATAATATCAACTATTCAGCCTTTAATTGTAAGTAAATGTACCATATTGTTTTCTTCTAAGAAGCATGTTACTTTAGCTTGATATTCACGACATGCTCAACTTGTTAATAAATAAAATTGTTAGCATGCTAATAAAAGGATATGATAAATTTCCCTTGAGTCTAAATGATTCATTTAGAGTAGGTCTTAACAGATTCTGTCTGTTCTATTTTGGACTTATGTTTTAAATTTTGTTAATTAAAAAATGTATATATTTTGTATTCCAAACTATTGGATTATGATATATGGCTTTCCAGAAATATCTATAGTACATATAACACTTGATGTTATTCATTTAAACTATGTCTTGTACTTTCATGAGCTAAAAAGTATTTAAAGTTTTCTGTAGGTTAAAATTCATTTATCTCAAACGACAAGGACAAAGATAAATGACAATGTATAGGAAAAAAATATTTAAGTGTACTTTGAGAAATTTTTAAATCTTCAGAAATACATACATGTCCGATTCATTGAAAGCTTGAATAGACAAGAAATATTGAAAATTTAACATCTGTAATTTAACATAAAAATAAACAACCTCTTCTATATTGGTGATGGTTGGATAAACGCAGAATATGTTTACCTTTTACAAACCAATGGACATCCGAATTGAAGGAGATGATCTGTTTGGATGAGTGTGTGGCATTCGGCTTCACATGCTTGTTCAGTGGCATCTGTACCTAATGTTCCTACAATCCCATCTACTAAAGTTTTCAGTTCACCAGCTTGGAATAAAGTATCTAAAATAGAAAAGAAATTCTAGCACAACTTTCTTAGACTATTGTTTTTTATCATCGGTTTATAATAAAGTATCTGAAAACCTTTTAATCAAAACCATCAAACGTTATATTTAATATGTATACTATTATATATAACTTGTGTTGAATCATGAATTATCCTTTGAATACAAATAGATTTTTTTTTCTGTCAATGTAATTTTCAAATATGTGAAAGTGTTAGAAATTTCTATCTTTTACTCTGAGTTATCAGTTTTCCCAAGAAGTTTCGGCATGTTAAACTGCTTGCAGTTTAAATATTCACCTGTTATAACGGGTTTTATAATTTTGAATAAAATATGTTTGTTGACAAAAATACAGCCCGGTCAGCACTCACCAAAAACAAGTCTTTTCTGTGGCATAGAAAATACAACTGGTAGCACCAACAATAGAGCAAAAGCAAGCTTCATCTTGAAGTTGTTGTTTTTTTCTGAAAGTAAATCGCAATAGTTTATTGAAAGGAGTGTTTTTCTGAAAATCAAACAAAATACATTGTTTAATCCATAAATATCTTAATCGTATAAATGGAACTACATTTGATGTATTAAAATATGTCAATTTTCATACATCAAAACGTTTCATTGAGAATTTAAAGGCAATCAATTATTGCTCTTGCAAACACTGCTAAATGAAAATGTTTAATGAATGACACATATAGCGGTATCTAGACATATTTTTTAGGGAAAATATTTTTAATATAGAGATATCCGGGTTCAATAAAAAAAAAGTCATACAGAATTCAAGTATGTTTGCGCTTAACAAAACCTCTCAAAAGACTGAATGTAGTATAAGATGATATTAACCACTCTTATTTTAGCAAATTTAAATGCATGCCACGCAACATTGGTAACAATTTAGATAATATCTTACCTGTTTTCAATGAAATGGTTAGAGACAGTTGTAAGCATGCATTGTCTTATATAGTCTCAAATAACCTCTTATCATCCATAACCTTAATACACTTAGTACCAAATATCACGTTTGACCTTAAATTAAGACAAATGTCAACCACACGGACATTCAACGTAAATGCTTTATTCATATAAATTAGTGTTTCATGTTTGCCTTCTATTCACAAGTGAAATGTACCTGTTATTATCATAGAACTCCCTGAGAGAAAAAAAAAAAACCCAGAGGAAACGTTTTTTTAAATTCAGAATCATAAACCATCTTTGGCCACCATGTGTTTTTCATCTGATAGAAATAAAAATGAGACTTAGAGAATAAAGTATTTATATCAATAGGTTAGCCTCATTCGCAAAGGCGTTTTTTTCTTTTGGATTTTCAACACAATTAAAATATTAACGACAAATGACAGAACACGTAAATCTTCGACATTGAGGGACAATAAATGGATTGATAGAATTGAAATGACGTGAATCTTTGAATTAGATATAGGAAGATGTGGTATGAGTGCCAATGAAACAACTCTCCATCCAAATAACAATTTATAAAAGTAAACCATTATAGGTCAAGGTACGGCCTTCACCACGGAGCCTTTGCTCACACCGAACAACAAGATATAAAGGGCGCCAAAATTACTAGTGTAAAACTATTTAGTATGTTTGCTAAATCTTCAAAACTTTTCTTATGACGGCACTTCGTATTCAAAGAAATTATCACAAATCCAGTAAGAGCAAATAAAGCCAGTTTATCAATTTATTGCTGTTTTGATAATTGGGGCTTATGAATTATACTTTGCCAATGCTTCAAATTAATGTAATGTTAACCCCATCATAGATGCAGTTTGAACCATTAACAAAGAAGCGTGTTTTTTTTTGGCGAAGTATTTATATATAACCAAACACATTTAATATGGAAAGAGAAGATAAGAAGATATGATATGATTGCCAATGAGAAGATGTGGTATGAATGCCCATAAGTCATAGTTTTAAAAAAACAAACCATTATAGGTCAAAGTACCTTCTTCAACGCGGAGCCTTGCTCACACCGAACAGCAAGCTATAAAAAAACACCCAAATGACTAGTGTAAAACCATATAAACAGGAAAACAAAAGTTTTAATCTGTATAAAAAAGTGAAACGAGAAACACGTATAAACCACATCAACAAACGTCTTATTTCAACGTGAGAACAGATATATCATTTTTTTAAATCAGAAATATAAATACGAAAGGATCTTACTTTTTTGCTAATTAAAGGCCAAAATCTTTCTTTTATCTTTCCTAGTCTCATTTTCGTCATCGGTATTTTTACCGTAATCTAGCTACAACTCTTTTTTTCTTAAAACGTCTGAATACGTTTTAAGAACAATGCGTGATACAAAATGACTGTGTATTTAAACCGTAATTATATTAACTATTTATCACCTACAATTCGCATAATTTAACATGATATTGGTTGGGTATCTGCCTATAATATGATACAACATAAACTTGAAATTGTTATGGCACACATTTAATATTCCTTAGTAATTTATTGACAGCAATATACTCTTAAGACTCATTATTATTCTTTTTTTTTTTTTAATTTTCATTTTTTATTGAAATCTGTACATTTGTTAGTAATGAAAACATCGAATACCGGTACCTTATCCCAGCCTCGTTAATGTTAGTAATAGATCATGCAAATATATATGTGTTAGTATTTGTTAGTTCATTTTACAAAAAAATATATCAGCTGTAGTTACAATTTAATACAGCATTTTTCATTTGCATTAAAAAATAACATAATAAAAGTTCAAAAATAAGGACCACAAATAAATGTTTTCATCATATTAGAATAATTGTTTTACAAACATACAGATATTCTTAGTTTTATAGTTTTTTTAAGAATGGAAATTTTGAGGAAAAATAAGTTAAATAAAAGTTAAAATAATAAAAAAAAAAAAAAATTAACACAGAAAAAAAAAGAAAATAAATATAAATATAATGTTCTGATGAATATATTTGATGTAACTTTTTTGTTAGTTCACAAATTAACATTCTATCATGTTTTTCACATATGAATTATAATAGGACTTTAATTACAATCGAACAAATGAGTAAATTGAATCCACAATTTATTGAAACTCTCAAGCTTATTGTTTCTTACTGCTATACACTTCTCTAAATTATAAAGATCTTTTAGAACTTTCTTCACAGCATGAATTGATAAAACTTTCTGGAAATATCTTGTATTATAAATATATTGTTTAAGACACAGAAAAATCAGGTTTGAAATTTCACCCTTGTATACATGTGAGACATCACCAAACAAAAAATTCTTTTTGATGAATGAAATACTTATACCATTAGATAAAAACCATATATATATTTCTTCTAATAAATTCTGGAAATTTTCACAATTCCATAGTACATGTTCTATAGTTTCTATTTCTTCCTTACAAAAATTACATAGCTGACTATTTATGACATTAATTTTACACAAAAATTTGTTTGTAGCTAATATTCTATGATTTACTCTAAACTGTAACCATTGTAATTTTGTGTTATTAGTAACTGCAAAAGGAAGTTTGAAAATTTCTCTCCATTCTAAGTCATTAAGTTCCAAAATGTCATTCCACTTTTTCTCCCCATTAGGAACCAATTTAGGTATTAACATCCAATATATATCTTTAGTTCCCTTTTTTCTTTTTAAAATGGTTTGAACAGAGGGAATAAAAGGTTCTGTGATCTTATTATCTCATTATTATTCTTAGTATACTGATCGTTGTTGTTACATGATCTAAGGGTAACAAGGTATACAGATTTTTTTGTATTCATATTTTTTACAAATGTTTAAATCAAGTATCCATAAAAGTACAATTTTCCCGCAATGTACCAAAATAGGTACAAAAGACAACATGATATATTTCGATGGTAATTGTCATAAAGCGAAAATTCCTCGAATGATGTTATAGTCTTTGGCAACTAAACAAGCTGATGTTATAATTAAATTGAAAATGGAAATGGGGAATGTGTCAAAGAGACAACAACCCGACCATAGAACAGACAACAGCAGAAGGTCACAAATAGGTCTTACACGCAGCGATAAACTCTCGCACCCAGAGGCGTTCTTCAGCTTATGTCATAAGTATGATTCTGGTGTCAAATCAGTGCAAACACCTGGCGTTTTCAGGCGTTTTGTACGCCGCGGAATGTAACAAAATTAGAAAAAAAGAAATGTTTAGGTGAAAAGTGTGATTTTTTTTTTTAATTTATTATTTAATGATATTATATTGGGGTAAAATAAAACAGCCAAAGAAAATAGTGTGTAAATGGCTTTCACAGTTGTCAAAATTACCATACTTCTCCGATAAGAATCGAAATAATTCTTTGAGGGTAGAATTTTTTCTATTGATTATAGGTTGGGCATTATTATTCGATTATGATATCCCGACCGACCATAAAATTATGTTCTTAATCAATTGCAGTAAATTGTTCATTTTCTAAAGTATTAGACCGTAGTGCTAAGTTTTAATTAAAGTCATTGATATAGTTACTGAATGCTGAAAGTAAATAGAAGTCAAAATTTAGAGACATTATCGGGAATAGTTTTTCTTAGAATAAACATGGAAACAACTACTTTTTATTTATTCAAAATGCGCAGAGAAATCGAACGCATATAACATTTTTGAAAATGGTCATTTAAAAAATCTTGTAAAAACCCTGTGAAAGGTTCGACACTCATGTGTTTATCTATTCCTGACTGTGACATTCTTGTTTGGTTTGAGGTAACATGTAAATCAAGCTGATAAAATCTAGGTCTCATTTCTGGAATTTCCACTCTAGTCGTGCTAGTGCTTAATCTGTTGCGAAGAAGAGAATTTTAGTCTATATTTAATCAAGTTGTATCAAACAATATAAAAGGCTTTATCAGCATGATCAGTAGATATAGTCCTAAGAATTTAATCAAGGCTTCTCACAAGGAATGAGTTCTGATGGACTAAAGAATGATGATTTATTCCCATCCCCATGCGAAGATTTTATATGGTAACATCATATTTGCTCTTTTAGAAGAAGAAATTGTAAAGGAGAAAGTACACTGAGGTCAATTTGATTACCCCTTGAAATCGAAAATAAAATAGAATTTTATAAAAAAAAAAATAGTTACTGTATAAATTAAAAGTCATATGAAGTCAATGCTCCGTGTTGAAGGCCGTACTTTAACCTATAATGGTTTACTTTTTAAATTGTTATTTGTATGGAGAGTTGTCTCATTAGCACTCACACCACATCTTCCTATATCTATATATGAAACGAGTTTCATTTAATTTTTTACAGAAACAATGGTTTAGGTAATATCCCTGACTAGCTTACTGGCTAGCTGAACCGTGAAGTCATTATTAGGTGAGGTATACTACCCTCTTTTCGGAATAGTCTAGTCTTACAGACAGATAGATCGGTCATCTGTCGGACTAGTCTACTCTTAAAGGAGGGTAATATAAGTACTTCACGGTTTAGCTAGCAAGCAAGCTAGTCACAGATATTACCTACACAGTCAATGCATATTGCTCTAACCTAATCGGAATTATTGCCCCAATGCATGCATATGTACTGAACTAAGTCATTATGCAAGTTTTTTTTTAAATATTTATTACGAATCTTTAACGCATTAATGACAAATACCAATTCTTTCAGTGAGTGTTGATTACCTAAGCTGTGTTTGGTAAATCTTGTACAGTATGACTTTTTGGTCATCAATGGTCTTCAACTTCGTACATTATATGACCTTTTAAACTTTTTTTAATCGAGCACCGACGATGACTTTTGTAGACGAATCGCGTGTCTAGCGCAAATACAAATTTCGATCCTGGTAACTATGATGTATTTATTGATCAAAATCTAATTCACTTTTGAGTTCGTTGATGAAGCTTACCGGATCGGTATCGACAGAGTTCATGTGGTGCTAGTGACAAATAAGTGAATTGATAGGTCTTTTTAAAGTTTCCAAACGTTTCAATTTGTTGATTAGACTTGTCCCAACCAGTTGTTGAATGATTTGTTGTGTTATTTAAGAATCAGTTATTACTGTCAACATTCTAGTTGTTTATCACTAGAACACCCACCGGATTTGTACTTCCTTGATCCATGTATCGGGTCCGTTCGAACCCGACGGGGTTCCACAAGTGGAGGACGCTTTGCTAACCCTTCCGGAGCAGTGCCTGAGATCACCCCTGATTTTTGTTGGGTGTGTTTCTCAGTCTTTAGTTTTCATTGAGTACTGAGCGTCTGTACGTTGTTTTCGTTTTTTGCCATGACATTGTCAGTTTGTTTTCGACTTACGTGTTCAGATATCCCTAATGTGTATGTGGCCTCTCTTCCACATGTAGTTACTTATATATAGTAATTTCTTTTTAAATTGGTTATTCAAAACTCGCCAGACCTGTATTGAAGGGGATATAAGTGTCTCTTTTTGTGTAGATACATCCATCATTCAAGCAGAACTTTTTTATTTGAATAAAGCATAATATATAACTAAACGAAATGATGTAGGTAGATAGCGTTTGAATACATCTCCTCCTTTTAATGACAACTATAATTCATTTAAATAACTCAAGATTGAGTGTCGCCTGTAAAAGAGTTATAGATTTTTTACAACTATCTAAAATCAGTTAGACGTTTAAATAAACAAACACATCAACTATACAAGCTGCTGCAATGCATTCATCACAGCCAGCTCAACACTTGTATCTAAATTATTAACATTAATTTTATCAGTAATCAAAGCCGGGCCTCAAAGTTATTATGAAACTGTCTATTCAAGAGGTGGCGTGAATCAGATGTGGATACTAAAAAATTCCAAAGATCTTTTAGAGTAGATACAATATAAGTCTCTTAAATCTGGCGATAGTATCAACATTTGACATTTCTATACTTTACAAAGTATTCCCCATTCCAAACCATTGACATAATTGGTATTGCATTGTTTCGTAAAAAAGAATGGTCAACGTAGATACAAATATCTGGGCTTAGAGAGGGATAGGTCCTACTTAATAAAGAATCACTCTGATTCAAACGAAAAAATCTTTGAAACTGACATTATCAAGATGCTTGATTTCTTGACTAACAACATATTTGTTACGTTTGGAGGACGTTTTTTTTTCAATAAGCTATCGGCATTGTCATCGGAACCAATTGTGTCCCTCTTCCTCTCGACTTGTTCTTTTATTCTAAGGAAGAAAGACAAGAAGTTAGAAACTTTCCGCTATATAGATTTTCTATCACTAAATAATTTTTTGGTGACTATGTTAATCGCATCTATCCCATCGAACTAGAGATAAAGGATACACCAGATACAATTAAGTCTGCCTCATATCACATCTAGAAATTGACAATAAGTGTCGGTTGAAAACAAAACTTTACAAGAGATGAGTTAAGCTTCTCAAGTGTGAACTTTCCATTTCTATGTAGCAACATACCAGCAGCGACTGCATACGAAGAATATATCGATACGATATTCCCAGGCTTGTATTTCCTATCATGTTAATTTTACGGACGCCATCACGACTTGGTTGACCATTACGGAATATCCGTTTCACGGATTGTGTCGGATATTTTCCTTATGTCAAAACTACAATCTTGTTCCCTTTTCACGAATATGAATCTAAGGGTTTGTAATAATATGAGCAATACGAGTGTACCACATGTGAAGCAGGATCTGTTTACCGTTCCGGTGCACCCGGGATCAACCCTAGTTTTTAATGAGGGGGGGGGGGGGGGGGGGGGGTTTGCTTAGTCTTTACTTTTCTGTGTTGTGTCTTGTATACTATTATTTGTCGGTTTCTTTTTTAGCTATGGCGTTGATAGTTTGCTTACGATCTATGAGTTTTAATGTCCCTTTGATATCTACCTCTATTTTGTCTCAATATAAATAATATTTGCTTAGACACAAGAAATGTTTAAACCTCACTTGCATAAAGTTGTAGTCATTTTCATTATTATTTTGTTTAAAAAGAAACAGGGTCATTACACAAAATCCTTAAGACTTTATGTGAAATGAGTTGCAGAGTTTCATATATTTACAAGCACACCTTTGCTGCTGTCAAAAGTCTGAGAAAAAAAGTGTTGAAAAAGATGGACAAAAAATACAAGAGGGACATTTAAACTCATAAATTGAAAATAAACTGACAACTCAATGGCTTCAAAAGTAAAAGACAAACAATAAGACACAAAAAAGATAGAAAACTGAAGACTAAGCAACACACATGTAGACCCCACTAAAAACTACAGTTATCTTAGGTGCTCCAGAAAAAGGGTAAGCAGATCCTGTTTAGTGTTCTGCTGGTGTGTTTTTTTTAACAAACTTCCAATATTGCAGAGACTAGCTAGTAGAATGTGATAACATTTGCTGCTTTAATTTGCTATGTGCAGAATTTATAACATAGACAAAATGAAAACAGAGGATATTAAAATCTACTTCTTCCAAACTTTGAAAAACAATAATACAACTATGAAAACTGTTGATTTGAATCAAACCACAGTCAACATTTTAATATATTTCATGTTATAACGCCATTAACACTTTTTTTTATTCTGCTATTGTTCATAAAACAAAATACAATACAAAGTGATTTAGAAATTTAATATTGAATAATGTTAAAACAATAAATGTAATAGAAATAAAAGGCATACGTTTAACCCTCATTTATTCTGGGTTTTTTTTCTCCATATAACTGAATATAATGTAAAGTGATGTAAAAATTTAAAATCAAATAATGTTATAGCGAACCCTATCATAGTTTTCCATAGATTCACTTGCAAGTTACCTGTCCATTTAAACTTTTGTAAGTTCTATTGTCCCATTGAACAAATACAACAGGTAATGTTTTCTGTATAGTTTATTTGATGGACCTTTAAATTTCTTCCAAGAGAAATATATCACTCATTGATTAATTTACCTGAACAAAAAATTGAACTGTCAATGATAAAAAAAATACATGTACAAATAATAAATAAGAACTCCTGCAAAACTGCATGTGGCATTGTATTTATTCAATATCAATAATACATTTTTTATAGTTTCAATATAAACACTGATTCAAAAATTAAAAGTTGATTTCTGATCAAACTTTTGTATAATTAACCTTATAACCTATAGGAGGGTAAGCTTGTCTAAGGGGGGATTAGTTTGTTCATACTTCAGTATTTATGATAGTAAAATGAATCTCAGCCAAGTGTGCATTGCTTTATTTAGTTAAGTTAGTTTGCAAAATAAGTTTCAAAGTAGTGTGCATTGCTTTATTTAGTTAAGTTAGTTTGCAAAATAAGTTTCAAAGTCATTTTCAAGATTTCAAAATTATTCAAGATGCAAAATTAAAGCGTTTTTTTAATCAAATTAATCATGAAATTCTTAAAATATTTTTTTATCTAAATTGATTTAATGTGTAAATAATGTATCCAGCAAAATTTGCACTTTGTATGAATCAAAAGAACTACACAATAAATAAACAGTCAGACTCAACAATAACCAGGGGAGATAATTTTAATGAATATATCCACAGTGTTTAAAAATGTTCTCAGATTTTTCAAGCGTTATTCCATCTATAACTGCATCACATATTGCAGCTCTTGTATGGTCAAAAGTAAAATAACAGTGATTTTATAAAATAAGAGTACAAATAAATCATTGTACAAATATTACTTTTTGGTCTTCCCTTACATAATAACAGCAAGAAAATTATTAATCTATTCAGATACGTAGCTGAGAAATCAACATAAAAGGAATAAGTTGAGATGAATAACTATTTGTGAAAATAAGTTGGTTTACAGAATTTGAAAAATAAACAAAAAACACACATTCATACACCTTGGGCATCTATTATATTGAGTTCTGTCCTCATAAATACATTATTGACATCCTTTTATGAAAACATAACAAAACCTCAGTTTTGAATGAAGAATAAAAAACAACAACCAGGGTATATTGAATAATTACAAGTGTATTTTCATTTATTTGGAAGATATTTTTTTACTCAGGTAAATTAATCAATGAGTGATAGATTTCTCTTGGAAGAAATTTAAAGGTCCATCAAATAAACTATACAGAAAACATTACCTGTTGTATTTGTTCAATGGGACAATAGAACTGCCAAAAGTTTAAATGGACAGGTAACTTGCAGGTGGATCTATGGAAAACTATGATAGGGTTCGCTATAAATCATTTATAAAATAGATATAAAATTAACATTTGAGATTCTTCATATTATGCTTACACAAAACTGAAATATCATAAATGTATTCAATAAGGAAAATCGAATGATGTCATACAAAGTAAAGCACTATATAATGCTTTGTATTGTGCACCTTGTTTATTGTGGTATTCCTGTATTTATATCCGTAACAAGCAAATCATTTACTCACAACCTGTGAATTTGATCCATTTATCAAAATAATTCTGCAAGGTGGCCAGCATTAAACAATTTATTGGTTATTAGTCTGTAAAGGTTGTGTAGTATTGAAATTATTAGCACTTCCAAAGTAAAGTTTGTTGGTCTGTTGCAAGGGTCAGTAAATGTACATTTTGAAAAACATATTTAGAAATAATGTGGACAAGTCTATTTTTCAAATGGCAAAGAACACATAGGAAAAGATGATCTATGCATGTTTACTGATTCCAATCCATTGTGTGTGTATCACAGGTAATATAAATAAAAGGAACAATTATTGGAAAAAAATATTTAAATCACAAAATCTTTAGCTAATTTTTGTTTACTCCTAAAAATTTATATTCATTGCAATAGAAGCAATTTTTGTTGATGGGTCTCAACAAGATATAAATTTGACCACGATTATTTTGTGTTTGGTAATTGGAACCAACTTTAATTTTGGGATGGGTCATAAAATGTACATATTCATCTTATCCCTATTAATTTGATTTTGGACACTGTCGTCTAAAACAGCTAAGGTTTATTTGACTTTTTCTAGATATAAGAAGTATAATCTGACACAAGAATCCACTAAACCATTTCAGAAAGAAATTCCACATTGACTGCATTTTAAAGAACGTATTTAAACTATTTACCTTTAACAAGTTGGTTAGTGAGACCATTTCCCAATATTTATAATGCAAAACTGCTAAATCTTTCATTGGATTAAATAGAATTCAATTTGACAAAATATAAATCCAAGGAATGCTTTCTGTAAATTGCACACGTTTAAAAAATAAACCAAACGATTACACAATTATCAATACTCATGTTTGATTAATCACATTTATCAATACTTCAAACAAGAATGGAATAAACAATTTTTAACCGAAATTTATATTTTTTTATTCTAGAATCACTGGTGTATCTTATATAGACAAAATACATGCTTTGCTCAAAAAACATTATTCCTAATATCTATGATAAGTTTATCTATATGTGTTTCTTAAATCATTTATTATTGGTGTATTCACAAATAAAAAATTCTATGTTCATTATCACTGGACTAGTATATATTTGTTTAGGGGCCAGCTGAAGGACGCCTCCGGGTGTGGGAATTTCTCGTTACATTGAAGACCTGTTGGTGACTCTCTGCTGTTGTTTTTTATTTGGTCGGGTTGTTGTCTCTTTGACACATTCCCCATTTCCATTCTCAATTTTATAGTATACAATTCAAATACACATATCTAATTTTTGTTCTACATGATTACAGAATTCATTACAAAATCAGATCTTTCACTCTAACCCTTGATTTTTTGTATTGCAGATTTGAAGATCTGAAGACATCCAATAAGGATTATACTCAAATGATCTTTTAGCATAAATGCACAATATTTTAGGTTATGCTTTTGTTAAAATTAAATTAGACCAAAAACAAAATGTTAAATACAATGAAATAGCCTTATTTGCTCAGAAATTCTAATTCTGAATGTCAGACCAGTTTATATCATCTTTTAAGTAAGCAATAAAATAACATAAATATGAAAGTATTAAGAATCTTGCTATCATTGCAATTCAAAGAACCAAATAATGACTCTTATCATACCTTATATTGTTAACAACATGTTTAACATAATATTGTTTCTACAAATGTATGGTTGCAGCTCATGTTGTACAATGCATGATAAAAATAGCTGTGTATTTATTTATCATGTTTATCAATCGTCTCAACTTTCTATCACCTTCAATTCATAATAACTATATATGAGAGTGGGTATGTATCTGGCTATAATATGATCAAACCAGAACTTCAAATTGTTATGGCACAAGTTTAATAATCATTAGCAATATGTTGACAGCACTATATTCTGTGGATTCAGTATTATTCTTACTGTACTGATTTTTGTTGGTACATAATTTAAGAGATAAAAAAGATACAGATTTCTTTGTATTCAAAATTTGTCCACCCATAACAATACAAAAATTTCTTCAAAATCTACTAAAATTGGTACAAAAGACAATAAACAAATCTTTAATACTTGTAATCTTACCTGACTCAGTAGCACATAAGTTTATTATAAAAAATACTGTATAATTAACTACATGAACAGGTTGAAGCTCTCAATACAAAATAAACTGTTCCAAACTAATTTTTAAATGAAAATTATTAAAATATTTCTTAATTCAAATGTGAATAAGTGACATTATGGAACACACCTCTATACCTTAATGAAGAGGAGCATTACTTTAATACAGTTCAATATATAAAAATGGCTTCACATTTGTAATAAGTTGTAAATCCCTGGTATACAAACAAACGACAGACACCAATCAATTATAAAATTTCAATTGTTTTGGCACTGTTGCTTCAGTAAACAAATTTTAAATACTTTTGCAACAAAGTTATATTAAAATCATAAATTTTTGATATTTAAAAAACATACTTAACATAACAAGATAAAAAACAAATGTTTATATGGATTGTTCAATATGACTGTGTTCATGTCTCTAATGCTGTGGTTCTATGATGCAGTTTCTACACATCAGTGAAAGATAAGGTGTGGACTGTAGTCTGCTCGTTTGATTCCAAGGAAGTCACATGCATTCTTCACAAGTAATTTATCCTAAAATACAAACAAAACACATTTGAACAAAACAAATTTATATTTGATTTTCAAAAAAGTATGTGACAAATATAAGAAAAAAATATATGATTAAAGCATTAAGTAAAATATAGCAAGTCATAGCAAACAACTTCTGATACTGATCTTTATTTGAAATAATAGAAGTCTGTGGAAACCAATGCCCCCACTCAAGCTTTGTAATTTTCCAAGTAAAAAAGGACATCAAAATGACTCACTGCCTAATTTGCACTCTCTCTGTTTGTTGTGGTTCTTGCCATTCATTGTGTATGAGTTCATAAAAACTGGATTAAATAAACTAAAGTTGACTTCCGAAACAAAAATGGGAGGAATGGACAAAATAGATGGGTGAACCAACATAAAAACTGATGGACAGATGGAACAGTCAAGGTAACACTTATTGTCCCCATTGCCTAGCTACAGTTAATCAAAATATTAAGTTTAAAGGTTAGACTAAAAAAAAAATCTAAATCTTTTTGCCACAAAATAACACTCAAGGTATATTATGAGATGTAAATTTTTACGTTTATTCTAAAATACTGATATAGTTTCCAATAATTTTGTTTTCCCCTGCTCAATTCATTCAACTTTTTGTCTTATCCAATTTTTATGAAACTTCCACAATTTTTCAACTGTTCTAAATTAAATGTCTTTTACACAATTCACTCAAGATCAATTGCAGTAAGTTGTTCAAGTTTCCTGAAAATTATTTGTGATCAATATCCCTTTGTAATAAAATTCCCAAAGTCCAGCTGAGGAATGCCAATATTTTCACAAAGTTTGGAAGGAAATATTGGTTAACTTTATGTACATGCATGACATGCTGTATGCTGAAAGTGAATATAAGACAAAATTTAGAGATTTTTTTTTATTAAATAAGCAATGTAACAAATACTTTATATTTATTCAAAATGTTCAATGAAATTTAACACAATCCTATTAATCAAGAAAATTTCAATTGGAAAATGGAATTAATTTTATAAATTTTTATCTTTTCTTGACTGTGACGTTAGTGTCTGTTGATATGAGGCAACATGTAGTCATTTACTGTCAAGCTGTTAAAATCTCGGTTACACTTCTGGAATTTCCAGTCTAGTCATGCTAATGCTAAATCTGTTGCACAGAAGAGAACTTTAGTCTAAATTTAATCAAATTATATCAAACATTTATAAACATGATAAAAGGCTTTATCAGTAAATAAAGTCATAAGAATTTGACCAACACTTCTAACAAGGAATAATCAGTTCCCATGCATTTAAGAATGAGTTCTCATGCACTAAAGAATGATGACTTCCCATCAGTACACAAAGACTTTAGATTGAGGGATCGTATTTGCTCTTTTAGAAGAAGATATTGCAAAGGATATGGTATGATAAGGCTCCTTTATTTACCCCTTGAATTGAAAAATGAAAAGTATTATAAATTTACCAAAAAACACCTTTCAGGAATTCATATGACATAAGCCTGTTAAACACCAGTACTTATAATATGTCTTACATATTAGCTTTAGCCTAAGGTCCTAATATGGGTAGATGAATAAGACTAGGGCTGATATGGAAAATGCCATGTAATGATCTATTCACATATTAAGCCTATGAAATTAGAATAAACAATTTAATAAAGAAGATAAAATTGAGAATGGAAATGGGAAATGTGTCAAAGAGACAACAACCTGACCAAAGTGCAGACAACAGCGAACAGTTATTTTATGAAATTTTTTGGCTTTTCAATTTTTTATGTTTGTTTGTTCTTGATTATTTCTTAAAATATTTTAACTTTCCATTGATACCTCAATAATTCATGAAACACCAACATGACCAAGATGTCACTTCAAAAATATAAGACAAGTTTATTTTGTTCCAAAATTGCACTGATTTATAAACAGTAGGGTAATTCTTTTATCGAAAAAGTCTTGCAAATTGTACATGACTCTCCAAACAAGAAGACAGTTCTAATGGATTATGAATAAGACAGCTGACATGGCTCTCCCATCAAAATTACATGGGAAGCCTATATCAGCCTCAGTTTAAGCTGGTTATTTGCACCAGGCAGAATTATAAATAAGGCAAACCTACATTTATTATATATATATATTTTATCATATACTTAGCATTGATATGATAGCTTTTGCATATGTGTAATGAGCGGAAGTACACAAGCAATAATTTCCAACCCTGGTTGATAACCCATATCAGGGGCATCTTGTGCACAAAACCCATAATAGTGTCTCGTGCAAGTTACTTCCGGTATTTCTGGTATCAAGTTGTCTTCTTTTCCATTGTGACGTCAGATATTTTTTATGACATGTCAAAATTTACGGGAACTTTTGTGGGGATAGTTTAGTACTTGCTAACAAATGCCATTGATAATTATGAATCATTTCATAGTACAACAAACATGGAGTAATAATAATCATAAAACTCTTCCAAATTTTCAATGTTTCAAAATGCCTCTATAGGAAATAGTAACATAGATAAATATGGAGGTAGTGATGTTATTGTTGGGCAATTATAGTGACTGTATTTGTTGGATTCATAATTTACCTTTATATAAAGTTTTTGACTATTTTAATTACTTTATTTGTTATTTTGCCATACATAAAAACAATTGTTGGAAGTATATGATAAAGAGATTAATACATGGCCTTTTCCATATCGGCCCGGGTATCATCCCTCGACCCATATCAGCACCTGGACTACGTCTCGGGCTGATATGGGGGTCTCGGGATGATACCCGGGCCGATATGGAAAAGGTCATGTATTAATCTCTATGTAAAACCCAGGCAAATCTGCATTTATTACATTTAAAAAACCTAATGTCATTGTCTGTTAAAGACATTATCCTCTTATTGATCAAACTTTATAGAAATATATTTTTTTTACAAAATAAATAAATTGCTTCACAGAGCCCAACTGGATACAACCACAGAGGTCCAACCCTGAACAGTTGGGTCAAAAATGGACACAATATTCAAGCTTGATATGGGTGTGAATTTGGATTGTAATTTAATATTTGACACATAATAGGTTTCTGACACAGAATAAATGTAGTCAAAGAAATTAAAATTGGTTAATATATGATTTGAATTTATATTCAATTGAAGATTTCTCCCTATTGTGCAATACACTGTGCACTGCGCTGTTGTCCATTACTTAGTAGATCTGTTTTCAGACTCTGTACAAAGAATTAGCTGTTGTGACACCCAATATTTCTTTGGAAAATTGAGGGGACAATTTCTTAAACCTTGCAGAAAAAAAACCTTGTGGTACAATTTCAGGGCAATCAAAATAATTTGTACACAAGTTATTGTCCTGAATCTAGAAAAATGCTTGTATTTTTGTCCATCTGATGAGTTAAACCTTTTTTTCATCTGATTTTTATAGTTCGATCTTATGTTGTACTGTTATACCACTGTCCCAGGTTAGGGGGAGGGTTGGGACCCCACTAACATGTTTAACCCCGCCACATTATTTATGTATGTGCCTGTCCCAATTCAAGAGCCTGTAATTCAGTGGTTGTCGTTTGTTTATGTGTTACATATTTGTTTTTCATTCATTTTTTTTATATCAATAAGGCCATTAGTTTTATCGTTTGAATTGTTTTACATTGTCTTATCGGGGCCTTTTATAGCTGACTATGCGGTATGGGCTTTGCTCATTATTGAAGGCCGTATGGTGACCTATAGTTGTTAATGTCTGTGTCATTTTGGTCTCTTGTGGACAGTTGTCTCATTGGCAATCATACCACATCTTCTTTTTTATATTGTTTGCTTGTTTTTGGCCCCTTTGTGGCTCCTTATTCCTAAATGGTTGGGACCATCATCCCCAAGAACAATCCTAACCTTCCTTTTGTGGTATTGAACCTTTTGCTTATATATTTTTAAAAGAGATCCATTCACTAAAACTTTAGTTATTGTCTTAGGACTACCACTAAGACAATGCAGACAACATGCATGATAGCATTATCCTTTCCCCAAAATCTTTAGATTAATATAACAAAGAAGTGTGTACAGTTTCAAGCAATAATCATAAATTGTTTTTGAGATACGGCGCAACATGTAAAAAAAAACCCTCCCCTGTTTTACAAAATACTCAATAACTCAAAAATAAAATGTTGAGTCATCACCAAAAAGTATACAGATCTTTAGATTAATATAACAAAGAAGTGTGTAAAGTTTTAAGCAATAATCATAAATCGTTTTTGAGATACGGCACGACATGTAAAAAACCCCTCCCCCTTTTTTACAAAATATTCAATAACTCAAAAATGAAATTTCTAATCATCACCAAAATGTATACAGATCTTTAGATTAATATAACAAAGAAGTGTGTAAAGTTTTAAGCAATAATCATAAATCGTTTTTGAGATACGGCGCGACATGTAAAAACCCTCCCCCTTTTTTTCAAAATACTCAATAACTCAAAAATGAAATTTTGAATCATCACCAAAAAGTATACAGATATTAAGATTAATATAACTAAGAAGTGTGTAAAGTTTTAAGCAATAATCAAGAATCATTTTTGAGATACGGTGCGACATGTGAAAAAAAACACACCCCTGTTTTAGTTACAAAGTGACGTAACTACAAAAGTTTAAATCTTATTTTCACCAAAACGTATACAGATCATTTGACCATCATAAAAAAACTCATACCGTAGTCAGCTAGAAATTAAAAATGTAAAACAGTTCAAAGGAGAAACCTAACAGCTTGATTTATTAACAGAAAAATAAAAGAAAACAAATATAATATACAGCAACAAACGACAACAACTGAATTACAAGCTCTGCCTTGCAAAAGGCACATACAGAATGTTTACATAATTGAGCACTGTGCAGTTTTTGTGAAAACATATTGTGTTTTATTTTAACTTGTAACTTACAATTTCTTACACAATGACTTTTTTGTAGATTGCCTATGTTCAAATGTTGGCTCTGCAGCAGTTGGTGTGCTTTTTGATAGTGTTTAACTTATCTAAAAAAAAAAAAAATTGCTGCACATTATTGTGGGTCTGTTCCTATAAACAAGTGTTTGTTTTTTTATTAAATAAATATGTTATGTTCAGGTCTAGTCTCACTGTTTACAACATAATAGAAATTACCTTCAAGCTGTCATCTAAGTCCATTGTCTCTATAAGTTTACCTGGATGGTGTTCTCCCAAGGGAAATGGGTAATCTGAACCCATACATATTCTATCCTACAAATATCAAATAAATTGATTATTATAAGTAGATTGTTAGGTACCAAAAAGGTATCATTATCCATTGATAATATATATACTCTCAATCCTCAAATCAGTTATATTGTAGTTTGGTCAACATATTTGGTTGATGTTGTCTCTCACCTGAAGTTAGATAAGACATATTTCTGTTTTTGGTTCTTGCTAAAACAATTTGAAATAATGTTTTAATCAAACTAATTAACCCTTCTCACCATTTTGGTATTTTAGATTTGGATTAAAAGGGGACCTAATCAGTCTTACACAATGTTTTGATGACAGATCTTTGTTAGTCTGTTAAATTTATTCAAAATTTGTTTATGTTCAGTCACAAATTACTTCTTTCTATATTATGCATCAACATGTACATCATAGCTGTCTATTGTCAAAGACCATATTTTAACCTGTGTATCTTGTTAATTTTGTTCTGTTTGCTGCTTCAATGACCTTTACCCCACATCTTCTTTTATTAAATTTTCTTAGTGACCTTCCTGACGACTGCTGCCAAAGAGGGAAACAGAATCCAACTCAGACCTTATACTTATCAAACTGGTTGGTAGTGGCATCTTATATCTCTTAACATATCTACTTACTTCTCCTATAACATCTACCAGTAGTTTCAGAGAAATAGGATCATGGACTAATGCATCAGTGTAAAACTTTCCTAGAAAGCTACGAGGGCTTTCTTTACAATCTGACGCACACAGATCAGGCCTGACATTGTATCCATGTTCTATCCTACCAATAGTGAAAGGGAAAGCTCCTCCTAAAATATTAGAAGAAAACTAGTTTGTTTTTACAAATAAAGGTGTTTTTCTCTCTTTACAAAGATATAAGTCTTCCACTTCCAATATGTAAATATACTTTAAACCCAATATGATATTTCCGTATTTCAATCACTGCACTTGTAATTATTTCAGACACATCTTTTATTTGTGGTCCTGCTAACTCCTTAGATATAGTTCAGTGGTTTATTTCTGTGGAGTGAAAATTCCCTATTTCTACATCCTTGTTAAACTGTCTGTGAGTTGTTTTTTCCTAGTTATTTCTGCTCCTGATACTATTTCCTAATTGATCAAATTTAAATGTCAGAGGGAAAAGTTCTTCTATTTTATCATTATCTAAAAATTAGTGAAAAAATAAACAACTCACAAAACTTTCCCACTTAACAGTACATCATTTTAACACAAAATTAAATCATCATTTTAAGGAAATTGGATTTAAATATGGTTTTTTAACTAATACGGTAATTTGGCAATGCTGAAGTTAGATATTTGGTTCCCTTGCACCATTTGTACTTGTTTATTCATTTCTTTTGCTTTTGCTTATCCACATACTGTTGACTTGTCTAGTAAAGATATTGAGAGAGGTTTTAATCAAGAACACTTAACATGAACACTGGAGAATGGCAATAAAACCAGTCAGGCACAATGGCAGACTAACAATATTCATCCTCAGTCAAGTTGGAGAAAAAGCTATTAGCACATTTTTATTTCTGCCGCCTAAGAAAAAGCAATATCTTTGGGTCATCAACTACAACTTTTCATGAATGTGAGACATAACTTGACAGAGCATTTGCCCTACATAGATACAATTAGATATATTATCTCCAACATGCCCATACCATATGAAAAATTAGGAAGAGGTCCAATATACCAAATTTCTTTCAGCTGTTCAGGGAGGGGATAATTTCAAACTATTAGATATGCAAAAAAATATGTTGTTGGAAGACACTTATGCTCTAGCCTGCTGCCAAATACCACTTTCATGAAACTTTTAAGTGTAGTTTCATGAAAAGTAGGTCTTACAATTTCATCTGATATTCTCCATTACAAACTTACAGCTGCAAACATCTTTTAGTCTTTAGGCATATTGAACCAGGTGCTCCACAGGGCGCAGCTTTATACGACCGCAGAGGTCGAACCCTGAACAGTTTGGGCAAGTATGGACAAAACATTCAAGCGTGATACAGCTCTGAATTTGGATTGTGATCAAATTTTTGACATTACATGGTTTTTTTTTATGCAAAACAAATGTCAAGATTTTACAAATCAATTAAAGATTTCTTCTTCAAACTTATTTAAATCTAAAATTAAATAGTTGACACAGCCTAGGTTTCTGACACAGAATGAATGTGGTCTAATGAACTTAAAAAATTTTTTTTGCCTTTGAGCAATTCATTATGCTGTTGAATATTAATCCTCTCAAAAAAATGTTTAAAGAAATTTTCTTTTTATTTATGAAATCTGAAATGAGAAAAATTTAACCCCCCCCCCCCCCCTCACATCCCTATTTCCCTTTTTCCAAAACTGATATCAATTCAAATTTCTAATGGAGTTTGCAACAATAACTACTCTTTTAAATACATCATAAAATATTAAAATGTAAAATAAAGTGCTTGTTATCACTGAATGGTAAAGATTGGTTGGTAGTAAAAGTGAATATACATTGTTCATTGTATAAAACAATAAAAAAAACTTCATCAGCAACATTTTATATTGGCAAATTTCCAATAATGTTATTTACATAAAGTTATCGGCAAATAAAAATAGAAAATGACATCATAGTCATGTCTGGCAAATGTCCAACATACATTATCTAAAAACATTTTAGATAAGATAAGGAAAAAAAGCTTCATCAGCAACATTTTATATTGGCAAATTTCCAATGAAGTTATTTACATAAAGTTATTGGCAAATAAAAATAGAAAATGACATCATAGTCATGTCTGGCAAATTTCCAACATATATTATCAACTACTATTCTATACAAAGAAAGATAACTCCAATTGAAAATTAATTGCTATTGCACAATACTGTGCAATTAGATATTTCTTGCTATTGTGCAATACTGTGCAATTGAAAATTTCTTGCTATTGCACAATACTTGATATGGAATCCTGATTTGGACCAACTTGAAAACTGGGCCCATAATCAAAAATCAAAGTACATGTTTAGATAAAGCATATCAAATAAGCCCAAGAATTTAATTTTTGTTAAAATCAAACTTAGTTTAATTTTGGACCCTTTGGACCTTAATGTAGACCAATTTGAAAACTGGACCAAAAATTAAGAATCTACATACACAGTTAGATTTGGCATATCAAAGAACCCATTTATTCAATTTTTGATGAAATCAAACAAAGTTTAATTTTGGACCCCCATTTGGACCAACTTGAAAACTAGGCCAATAATTAAAAATTCAGCATATCAAAGAATCCCAAGAATTTAATTTTTGTTAAAATCAAACTAAGTTTAATTTTGGACCCTTTGGACCTTAATGCAGACCAATTTGAAAACGGGACCAAAAATTAAGAATCTACATACATAGTTAGATTCGGTATATCAAAGAACCCCAATTATTCAATTTTTGATGAAATCACACAAAGTTCAATTTTGGACCCTTTGGGCCCCTTATTCCTAAACTGTTGGGACCAAAACTCCCAAAATCAAACCCAACCTTCCTTTTATGGTCATAAACCTTGTGTTTAAATTTCATAGATTTCTATTTACTTATACTAAAGTTATGGTCCAAAAACCAAAAATAATGCTTATTTGGGCCCCTTTTTGGCCCCTAATTCATAAACTGTTGTGACCTCAACTCCAAAAATCAATCCCAACCTTCCTTTTGTGGTCATAAACCTTGTGTCAAAATTTCATAGATTTCTATTCACTTAAACTAAAGTTATAGTGCGAAAACCAAGAAAATGCTTATTTGGGCCCTTTTTGGCCCCTAATTCCTAAAATGTTGGGACCAAAACTCCCAAAATCAATCCCAACCTTCCTTTTGTGGTCATAAACCTTGTGTTAAAATTTCATTGATTTCTATTCACTTTTACTAAAGTTAGAGTGCGAAAACTAAAAGTATTTCGGACGACGACGACGACGTCGTGATTGCAATATACGACCAAAAAATTAAAATTTTTGTGGTGGTATAAAAAGAGTTTTATGAGGAAGTTTGAAAATAATTGATTGTTATGACTACAATATATGATAATAATTATACCTCCATGTGCAAAGCAGACCTTCAGTTTGGGAAATTGTTTCAACACCCCTCCCATTGTCATACAGCATATGGCTGTTGCTGTCTCACTAGGCATGCCTGAATAAATAAATAAAAGTTAGTTTTTGTCTTTCTTCTTTAGAACTGCTGCACTATATTAAGTGCTACATATTGCTGTTTGTAATACAATATTGTTAACTTTTGTATAAAATGGCATCTGTACACATATTAAAGTTCTAAACCATCTTTAAGAATTAATTGTTTGGTGAAATGTTCAGATAAACACCAAAAGGTTTTAAAAATGTTTGTGGTGTGAAATAAAATCTAGTGATATTAACCCTACCTCTTAAATTAGTTATCTGGAAATAAAAAAATATAAAATAAATGTTGATAATAGGTCAAAATGAATCTGAACTATAGAACTTTTCTTTTGACTCAAACAACAGAATAAGAATTTACATCAGTAAGAACTTGATTAAATAAGAATATACCAACAAGCCAAGGTAGCCAGTAAGAATTCTATTTAATAATAACTTACCAACAAGCCAAGGTAGCCAGTATTTTTTCATTCTTTCTCCCTGGTCCATATCCCATGGATGAACAAATATTGCAACTTCATGTTCCTCAGCTGCCTGTCAATATAAAAGTGTTAAGTTGATATTAGTTTAGTTGTCTATAAGGTATGCATGAATTTGTTTAGTTTTTAATTAGATTGAGCAGTCTACAAAGTAGGTAAAACGGATTTTAGTTGTCAATAGTTAATAGTTTGTCCAAAGCTAGTAATTTTGGCACAAACAGCAAAGCAGAACCAAACATAAACTCAATAAGTAACTCATCCTTATAGACTCACAAACTGCAAATCAGCCTAATATATGTGAAGTCTTTTAGAAAAAGTTGGTATAACTGTTACTTTTCATGAAGTTTTGGAATTCCAAAGATGTAATTTTTTGCTAAAATCAGCATAGTGATACCAAACATAAACTCAATCTGTAACTCATCATAGAAGACTCACGTACTATAAATCAGCTAATATGTTAAGGCATTTAATAAAATATAAAGCTTTTAAAAAGATTGCTGAGGCTGCTACAGCCACCGCTGCTTCTGGCAGATCACTATCCCTATTTTGGAGTTTTATGAGACAGAATTCGCAGGTTTGAAAAAAAAAAATTTTTTATAGACTTTAATGTAAACATATTTTAATAAAGAAATCATCATAGCTCCAATAGGGTTTCAAAATGTTCAGATTTCACTGTGCGAGTGCAACACAGACAGGGAAAACTACTCTTTAACTCTTACTTAAATAAAACTATCTTAGAAATGCAAAAATTCTAACAGAGGTTAGGTCACTACATTAAAGAAGGTGCAACATAAAATTAGTTGAAATTTGTTTAAAGGGTTTAAGAGAAAAAATTACAAAAAAATATGATCAGATATCACAATACAATGGAATAGTTTTCATAAAACCATAATGCAAAAATCAAACACTGATATATTTTTGGCTGAATTCAGTGATTTTGGATGAATAATATATAAGTAAATAATTTTATCAAAGTGTCATGATCAATCATTACTTTCTAGATACTGTGGATTCAATATATCAATTGTTGGAAATAACCATGAAATAACAATATTTACTCAATCCAAGAAAATTGGTACCCTTGGAAATAAACATTGTAAATATTTCTTAGTTCTATGGGATCTAATAATTCTGATGTGCCTTTATATCTCAACTCTAGAGTGCAAAATGAAGAACCTATTGAAGGAGGTGAGTAGCTAATCTAAGAGAAATGGGGGAATGATATGTATTCAGTAGTTTGTGAAAGGTAGATTGAATATATCTTAAAATGGACAAACCTATATATATATATAAACAATCTGACACATGGACATGCTGAAGATTATACACAGTGTAACCTCTTCTATCTGGAACATAAATATCCTACATATAGCTATTTCTGTATAAATAGTGAAAAGAGGATATGGAAATTTTTTAAAGACACACATCATGGACATGCTGATTGTAATAAATCATCAAATATTGTTTCAAGGATGTATAGCAATATAAATAATACATGTGTTCATCGATAATCAATGATAATACTTATACATATTTTGATACTTAACATGTGAGGCACCCAATGAAAGTCCAATTGTGAAAAAAAAATTGTTTTTGTAAGTTGCCCGTTTTGTTTGTTTTTATGATTTATAATTTTATTGTAAACAAAAATATTTATTTACCTACAGCAAAGAATAGACGTAACTCTTCTGCATCTAAGTTCCAGTCGTTTATGTGAGAACCAATCTGAACACCTTTAAAGCCTAAAAATACATTTTATGTTAATTATAAACATATATATTTAATGGCAACATTACGATCAAGTTTTTTTGTTGATTAAGTTTGGCAATTATTTCAGCTACTGGGAACTCAGTATAAAAGTGGTACATTATGTTATTTCAGATGCTGGGTACTCTGCAGAGAAATTTCAGTATGCTTATCAATTGTGTCGGTTAATAAATTTGAATCAACATATCAAAAATCAGGCAATGCTTCACAGTGATCTCAACTGGTAAATGTGGTTTAAAATATGTTCTACAATTTCATACCACACTTCATTAATCTCATATTAACAAGGAAAATTTAAAGTTGACATATTTTCAATGAAAATGAAAGCAAGCTGAAATGAACCCTGCAATATGGACATGCACATATTATAAGGGTTAGACAAGAGGTTCCTGATTCCTCTTTCCCCACCAAAACACTTAATTCCCTCTCTTTACCCCCTGCAGATTTTTCTATTTTTACTCCTCCTCTTCCGTAAGGTTCCCATCCCCAGTTGATTCATGTTTCCCACCTATTTCAATATTTTCTGAGAAACATGAAAAATTCAGGAGTTTTAAGGGTTAAGCTCAATACATATATCTATAATAAATAAATGTTGCATACAGGTACATGTATAACACAAGTCTGAATATTTTTATCCGGTTTCTTTTCTATTAATCTAAGTCTATTACCTAGTTCGTATTTACATCTTTTCATTTCCTTGATGGCAAGATCTGGTGCTTGCATTGGTAAGGTACCTAATCCTATAAAGCGAGTTGGGTGAGCTTTTACTGTCTGAGCCAAATCATCATTGACGATCTGACAAAGGTCTAATGTATCTTCTGGTTTAGCCTACAGAAAAATGGAAAGATATTCAATGATAAATTGTGCAAAATGTCATAATAAACACGGGACTAAGAATTTGACTTTTATTACTCTAAAAAAATTACTAAACCTAGTTTTTATACCATAAATCAAAGAATGTATAGTATGGTATTATTTTGCGCTGTAAATCATTGTAAATAGGTGTATTGTCAATTTTAAAACCATAATACATGTAAAATCCATACAGCTACATAAAAGGAATTTTGTTTTTTTCAAATTTTGATGATCAGTTAGTTATTTCTAGGGATGTCAAAAGATCTGAAATTGAATACTCGGATACTCGGTCATACTACTCGAGTACTCGCGAGTACTCGGCTGAATCTTAAACGTCTATTGAACAGTTTAGATTTCAAGTGGGATGCAGTGTTTTTCTTTTTACCTTTCATAAACATATTAGCGAAAGACAAACATACTACAAACATAGCTTGATCCAATGGTTTTTGTGTCAATTAAACAATGAACTCCCGATTGCCGTTTCTACAAAAAGAACTATCATAATAACAATTATTGTTTGCGTACAATTCCAGTAAAATCAAAAATGTTTGCATATAAAGTCTGATAAAGTAGACAATATATGTATCATATGTTCCTGAGAAGTTCGTATTTTTTTTATAATACGACGTGTCTATTAAATTGTCAACAGCAAATTGACAAATCGACTTCAAATTACCTCTGCTTTTTCGTAATGCTCAGTCTTACTTTTTCTGTGTTCTGTTATTTTGCACTATTTTAGCCATGACGTTGTCACTTTAATTTCGACTTTTGTGTTTCAATGTCGCTCTCGTACTTTTGCCTATCTTTCAATTGTAAATTAAACAATTATAGTTAAGTTTTAAACACAGAGTAATTAAATCGAATTAAATGTATATCTCATACCAATCACGTTTACTGAAGTCTTGATTAACAAACAAAGGTACGTTTTTACAGCTTGTAATGAGTAAATTATTAATCAATGAAATTGTTGATCCGTTACAAACACCGTTAAAATTGTCTTTAATCAGTTGCGTGGGGATCCCAGCAGGTCACTTTGAATGTTTGAATGGAGTTTTTTTTTTGTTCTTGTTTAGAAATATGATCTGGTCAATGATTTCAGACGAAATATTGGGTTGACTGTTAATTTTTCGTTACAAGTAGTGCACATGAAAACATTCCCTCGGAATGAAAGGACGTTGCTGGTACTACTATAACAAATAGTATCGCAGGATAAACATATTTATGTTGTTAATTGATTTAAAAAAATGTATTTAGTTATTACGAAGGGGATAGTTCAACGAAACTAAAGTGAGTGGAAATGTGAAGAGAAATATCTCAAGACGTATAACAGACAATCGAGTATCCGAGTACTAAAACTGTACTCGACTACTCGGCCTTTCGAGCGAGTACCAGAGTACTCGAGTACTCGTTGCCATCCCTAGTTATTTCTAATGACATTTCACTTAACTATGTCATGTATGTAGTGCATAATATACAGATTTCAGCTATCATTTTATTTTAATGTTTATTGTATTTTTTTCAGATGTATTTGTCATGGACTACATAAAAACAGAGTTTATTGCAATTTACTAAATTCAGTTCTTTCAATGCTTTATCATGTTTATCACATTTTTCTTATGACATTAATGACTTTCTTTTCTCCTTGCTCTTTACGAGACTTTTCATTCACATTAGAAATAAAACCACATCTGATTACTGTGGCATATAACATTATAAATGGACAAAACTGAAGAAGGTAGAAGAGATGCAATCCAAATTTTAACTTCATCTGTATGTATGTGTTTTGTCATGTTTGTGGTAATAAGTATTGTGTATTCATGTTATTATTTTCATAACATTTGTTTGAGGCAAACTAAAGAAAGAGAACTGAAACAAACTTTCGTCAGAGGACATAAAAATTCACATATTACTGAAAATTTCAAGATGATGTGATAAAAACTTCATGGTTAACAACCTCAAATCTTATATTACAGACGAAATTACAGAACCTGAAAACATCATCACCCTTTTATTCTAGGTGAGGTATAAACATTCAATTTGTAACATGATATTGGTATATTCTGACAAAATTGTACATATTTTTTCTTTTTCATGTTTACTGCACTAATATTAACATTTTATGTTTATAAATTAACATTGTTTAAACAAACCTTACCCAATAACTGAACATAACAGGAACTGTTGATAAAACTTGTACACATACTCCTACAAAGATAAAAAAAAAAATGCATTAAATATCTATAGATGCTAATTTCTGTTTTTGTAACTTCCTACTTAATTTAATTTGAATTTTAAATAACGCCTCATTTTAAAACAGAACCTGATTTTGTGGATAAAGTATGGTGGATGGTTATAAATTGCTATCAGTCAATTAGTATTTTTCAAGTTCCCAAGGCTTGTGGTTCATATTGACCTAAATTGTAACTGCAAGATATTATTTGCTATGTTGTCATTATCTTTATCTATGATTTTTATATTTAAAGTGAGGACCCTTGGTGGCCTGAGTTGTCTAAGTAGGTCTACTACTGTAATCACTAGCCAGTCAACACTTACATGACTTATGTTTTGAGTTCAAACCCTGCTCATGCGTGTGCACTTGAATCCAATCTTAATTGACTAGGATTGTCAGTTTTTCTATCAAAGGTTGTGGTTTTCTCTGGGCACTCCGGCTTCCACTGCCAATAAAAACTGTCCACCACAGAATAGACCAAATTAAGCGCTCCAAAATGGCATTAAAATACCAACAATCAACCAAACAATATATTTTATGTGAAATTGTAAATCTCGTTATTTCTATCTTGTATGAGGTCATGGAGGTAATCTTTCTTCTTTGTATCAAAGGAGAAGGGGCTATAAGGGGCAAAATTTATTGATAAATTTAATCTGTCGCTAATCATGTCTATTTTTCAGCTCTTACCAGGAAACCATATTCATATACGAAATACTCCTGTCCCCAACCTGAACTGAAGTTATTAAATATCAGATGGCATTCTCTTATTTAACACAACTTAAAGTTGATGCTATTTTTAAACGCACAGTGACACATATTTCATGCACATTCAGGAAACACGAGATTAAATGTCAGATATATATAATACAAAAACAAAGAGATGTGTTATTATTGATTTTATGGCAACTATCCACCGGAGTTCAAAATGAAGTGGATGTAAGCAATTACAGGCAACAGTAAAGCCTTTAATAATGACAAAATCTGATACTGTGAAGCCGTTTATAAAAGTCCATGAAAAGTGTGAAACAATTTAAACGAAAAAACAAATGGTCTAATTATACATAACAAATCAATTTAAAAAAATCAAAAATGAGTTGAGACATGAACCAAAGACAACCATTAAACTGCAGGCTCCTGACTTGGGACAGGTTCATTAAGAATATGGCAGGGGGTAATATTAAAACGAAGATGTGGTATGATTGCCAATGAGACAATTTCTCACAAGGGACCAAATGACGCAGAAATTAACAGCCATAGATCATCATAAAGTCTTCAACAATAAGCAAAGCCAATTTCACATACTCAGCTATAAAAGGCCCCGAAATCACAAATGTAAAACAATTCAAAGAAGAAAACTGACAGCCAAATTAAAGTTCAAAATGATAAAAGAAAAACAAGTAAGTAACACAGCAACACACAACAACCACTGACTTACAGGCTCCTGACTTGGGACAAACATATCGTTTTTTACATACATAATGAAGCGGGGATAAACATGTAAGTCGAGGATCCCAACCATCCCCTAACCTAGTACAGTGGTGTAACAGCACAACAGCATGTTTGTGAGCGCTCAATCCTCCCCGAAGCTGAAACAGTAGCGTAGCAGTACAATATAAAAAACAACCCGCACAAATCAGTTGCAATTAAATTAACTCAAAATATCGGTACGAGACACACACACAAAAAACAGCAAACTAGAATTAAGACAATAGACGAAAAGCATCCAACTAAGAGTATTTGCAATTACTGGAAGTGTGTTCAAAACTAGATGCAACTAGTACTGAGATAAATCTTTTTCTCCCAGACTGAAGTATCAATCAGTAAACAACCAACTGATTTATGTATTAAGAAACGTCTGGTATACGTTGTATACTTACATATAGATCCATATACATGTACAATGAAAGTTTTAGAAAAATGGTAGTCCGAAGGTTTTGACCATCAAAATTTTGCATTAGAAATAATAGTTTAAATAGGACCAGAAGATGTTCTTCAATGAGCACCAAGGAAAAACGATTTTAGAACTTTCAGATATCTTAACCTTATACAAAAAAATCCAGTTCGGTTACTTTAAAAAAATAAAAATGGATAGACTGAGATGTACTTTTTGACATCAGACAAACATTGACGATTTTGTTGTGCAGTTTAAGATTCTTAAAAATCAAATAGCGGGAGATTAAGCCTGGTTTGTTTAGAAAAAATGAGTTAAAGGAAAGCACAAAGAAAATAGTAACGAACAGAGCATACTTCTATAGTCATGCATGTCTTCCGGGCATATCTTAATTTTTTATAAAAAAAGTCATCGAAAAATTAATTTATGTCAACCAACATAACAAAAATCTGCTATATTCGACGTCAAAATGAATTTTTATTTTATTGATCTTCCGTAGAATATCTCCAGAAGAGGTCCAGATTAATTTTTTTGACTCTTCACCAGAAGACATTCTGGAGATGTGCAGGAGAGACCAATAAAACACGCCCCAGACGAAAACTTCAGTTTCCATTTTGCAATTTTAACGTCTGTTTGGTAAAACAAAAATAATTTAAACCATGACATAATCAACAATAATGAAATGGCCATATCATTGATATAAACAATTTAGTTGAATAAGAAGTAACGAAATAAAAACAAAACAAAATTGCTCCTACCATTGATGAATGAAAATGATAAATATGAGTTATTTTACCTACAATTAATTGCTGTGTCAATGTGGTTTAAATCGCATACACGCTACGCTACAGGCATAATGGTGTACGTTCGAGTCTCATCAAAACCAATTGTTTTTTCATCGTTTCATATTTTTTTTACATTTGTCGTTTAAATTCACATTATCATGGTATTGTAAAGACACCTTAACAACAAAAAATGAAAAAGAAAGATAAATAATGCGCTAACAATATTTTAGTTTTATTAAGGTTGAGTCAGTAATTATTGAAATGTATAGTTTATGAAATTGCGAACTTTATTCATATATTATATGTATACTAGTACGTAATATGTTCTACCTTCTTGTGTTCTTATCAGCAGAGTACATAAAAGTACACACAAACTTATTTTTGGTTACTCAAGTTAAAAAAAAAAAACATAAATAAGGCCGTTAGTTTTCTCGTTTGAATTGTTTACATTGTCATATCAGGGCCATTTATAGCTGACTATGCGGTATGGGTTTTGCTCATTGTTGAAGGCCGTACGGTGACCTATAGTTGTTAATATCTGTGTTATTTTGGTCTCTTGTGGACAGTTGTCTCATTGGCAATCATACTACATCTTCTTTTTTATACAAACAATAACTGTAGATTTTCTCTTGTGAAACATTTCTATAATTTAGTCATACATAGAAAGAATGTTAACTTTGTTGTTACCATAGCAATTATATTTCTGATATTAAATAGTTAAACTTTATATCAATTTTTGTGTTCGTTGTATTGATACAATGGTTCACTAGTAATAATGTATTCCCGTTGTAATCTATTGTAAAATATACACAATACATAAAACAAGGATAAAATACGTAAAAATTTGATATTATAGCTTAATCGGCATACCATTATTATGACGTCATAACAAAAAAACGGCAAGAGATAACTATATAATTCCTGGTGTTTTATAAGCTCCATATCATAGATATCAATTGAAAGAAATATCAATAGATTCTGAAGTGGGGCCAATTTTGCCCCTTATAGCACCTTCTCCTTTCATTTTTAATGGCTACCATGTATTATTGTTTGACAATGTTGACTCAGTATTATTAAAAATGTCTTTTTACAAAAAAATGTTTTAGTTGCCTCTGAAATCATGGAAATGATGAAAAATGATTTTTATTTGTTCTGTTAATATAACTTCTGTTATCATGGTTATTGTTAACAAAAGTGTATGTATCAAGTCTAGACTATGACAAGTCAATCCACAGTTATTTTCATATTAACATGATTAAGGATTATTTGAAGTTGTTTTCCTAAAAAAGAAAGCTCCTTTATATTGATCATGTATACATATGTATTTTCATGATTTTAATCAGAATAATATAGCCATGATAGCTTTTGACCATGTTTTTAAGTATTTTAATAAATTTGCTACCTTTTGTCATAATGATCATGTTTGTTGCGGTTTTTTTTTAAATGCATGCCTCTGCACCACTTATTTCAAAGTAAAAGATTCATCATGGAAAACATGAGTAATTCATGGTACTGACCTGTATCATTCATATCTCTTATTCTGGCTTCAGCACACCAACAATTCTCCTCAACCTTTCTAAAAAATTTGCCATTCTTCATCATGTTAGCCACACCTGGACAGCTATGATCCATCTGTACCCAACCTCCATATCCATATCTCTAAAATCAAAGAAATTTTTATCATTGGTGCCCAATTTCCATAAATGTATCTCTAAAATCCAAATTATATTTATCATGTTTATCATTCGTAAACACAAATTTCATCTTGTGTCCATTTTACTGTGGATTCATTATTATTCCTTAGATACCAACTGTCATGGATTTTGTGGGTACATTGAACCAGGAATTTAAATGTTTAATGAATAACAAATTTTCTATAAGTTTGTATGCAGACTTTTTCAAAACCACGAATTGAAATCTAACATTTACAAAAAAGGCAAGTTTTCCACAATCCACAAAATTTGTTTTGTTGTCGTTTTGTTGAAATTGGTATCAACAAAAATAAACAAATCCACAGCATGTTCACTTTTAAAAGAACTTCACTAGAGCTTCTAAAACTTAGTTGTTATCATAGCTGATCACTACATATACTACATTTGTAATAGGAACATGACAATTAAGATGTCTAGTAAATTTTCTTCATTTAAAATTTTCAAAAAGGTATCTAATGTTGTCTTGAGAGATTTTTGTGGTTTTATTAGGTTTTTATAACTAATTATACACTAGTATTACATTAAACCATGAGTATTTGAATTTATTTCTTCTAACATGTAAACATAAATATAAAACATGAAATATGCATACATGTGTACCTGTTTCTATTAATTTAAAATTTTCTAGATATATAACATGTATAACATTGTTTTAAGAATTCTATTTCAAATTTATAGGTTGCATTATCATCATGATCATCGTATCTCATATAAGAATATAACATCAAGGACGTATATTAGTTATATGTTAGTTATACGTCCTTGACAACATACATGTATAAAAAGTAAAATACTAAAAATACTAAACTCTGAGGAAAATTCAAATCAGAAAGTCCCTTGTAAAATGGCAAAATTAAAATCTCAAAGACATCAGTAGAATGGATAACAACTGTCATATATTCATGACTTGGTACTGGCTTTTTCTTCAAGTAGAAAATTGTGGATTAAACCTGGTTTTATAGCTAACTCAACATCACACTAGTAAGACAGTCACATCAAATTCCATTATACATTAACATGTTATATGAGGGTATGGATGCCCTTTACCTTCAGGTTCATACATTCGTTTTTATTCTTAACTGCTGCTACATGTAGTACTAGATTACCAACACATGCATTGTTTTTCAAAATGACCTTTTTGAAGGACAATTTGGCATTCTATTTTAGATATAATTGCAAAATGATTTTACATATTAAGAAACTCAACCTTTTCTAAATCAGGCCAGCTTTTTGGTAAAATGTGTGTATGGAGATCGATCTTCATATTTAGCCAGGTCAGATGGTAAAGGTGAAGGCTACTACAATAAACTTTAACCAATCAAAGCAATCAGTTTTGGAGGCAGGGTCAAATAAGTCGTATCCTCTCCGGAAGACTTTCTTTTTCTACTGTACTTCCAACTTCCGGTTAAAGTGAAAGTAGACCACATTTCAATATTGTCAGCATCTCTACTGCCTTGCATGTTAATTAAGCCTTCTTAAAATCTCTAAGGTTATGGAAACTGACAAAGAGCATGTGATCAATGCTCAATCTGAATCTAAAACTGTAACTGGCAAAACTCACTTGAGTGTAGTCGAAAGATACTATAAACCAAAGTATATTCTAGGTAATCTACATTTCGAGTATTTATCTTAAACAGGTCAGGAATAACCACCAATTGGTGGATTATACCTCAATTGACGTATAATCCACCAATTGACATATAATGGTATAGACAAATTGACATATAATGGTATAGACCAATTGGTGTATAATTCTTTGTTTTTCAAAACAAATTATTCCACCAAAATGAAGCATTGTTTTCTTAAAGGCAGTGTCTGCGCGTACCCGCATGCGGGTACGAATAGCAAAATTGCCGTTCGTAGGCTACGCGTACTCACATCCGGTTTTATAATAAATTGCCATCGGATCGGGAATTAAACGTAAAATATATACAGAAATTATCGCAATTAGTGAATAAAATTGATCAACTACTTAGAAGTTTTGTAAACATTTATATATTATCATGATTATATGTAAGTCAACAGTTTTTCTCGGTTAATAAATATACTTGAAATGGGAAAAGAGTGATATACATGTGGGGCAGACATTCTCAAAGTTATCATGAATTGGCTGAACAATTTGTTCAAAAGTATTAGTCGATTAATTTTATACAATTGTATATATAAAAACAAACTCGGAGTCAATTGCAGCTGCAGAGAAAAGAAGAACTGGAAACACAAAAAATAAAGAGGAAATCAAGTTTTACAGAATATTTTTTTGTATTCACGGAGGCAAAAAATTCTAAACAAGTTCGACAGGAAAAATTAAGGCCTAATACATTAATCTGAAAAACAAAGGCCGATGCCAATAATCTTCTATGAAAGCTTCGTTAATAAATAACAAAATGTTTGACGAAAATGTAAACCTTCAGCGCATCAAAAAATAGTTTGCCTCTGAGGCGTGGAAGCAACTTAAAATTCGGATATTATATATTATAGGACTATAGTTTACAGGGACTGTAATCATGGTAATGTATATTTCATTTTCAATCAGTGTGTATTTAATTGCAAGGTTTATTATATATTATTAACTTATAAATACAATTCGAAAATATTATTTGTCATATACCCTTCACTCGTTCTACTCGAAATCCCCATATTATCGATAATTTCTGTATATATTTCACGTTTAATTCCCGATTTGATTGCATTTTATTATAAAAACCGGATGTGGGTACGCATAGCCTACGAATGTCAATTTGACTATTCGTACCCACATGCGGGTACGTGCAGACACTGCCTTTCTTAAAACCATATTATGGTATAAAAACTTGTCAAACATTCCTAGTTTAGTATAGTGACATAACATATTGCATTTAGTCAATAATTGTATTTGAAGTTTCTTCTATTGTTATCTTGTCAATTCTTGATTGGCAAATTTACCTGTAATCACCTGTCAATGGACATCATTACTGTCTGCAGTCGTGTGATCATGAGTACAACTCCACAGGTGAATGGAGCTCTTTGTTAATACTTGACTTTCATTATCAAAAGTCAATCATGGTCAATAGTACAAATGTTTCAACAAAAGAATTGCTGTACACATGCATTCTCAAGAGATGCAGCAAGCTTGGACAAAACTGAAACTTTCGGAGGACTCAATAAGCAGTCAGGGGACTTACTGAAATAAGTGATTTTTAAATCACTTATTTGAGTAGCAAATTCAAGGTTTTGTCACAAATTAGGATTTTGTAGTTTTTTCAAAATTTTAAAAACATAGGTTTAAATAACATCTTCTAATTAGTAAAATTAAAAAATATGAACTTTTTGCTTCTTTTAATAACCCTTTCAAGGCGAACAATGCATTGAGGCATCCCCGTAGCCAGGCCGAACAATGCGTTGAGTCATCCCCGTAGCCAGGCCGAACAATGCTTTCATGCATTGACAATCACGTGATGAAAATAATTTTCGTCTTTTTAACTCATTTCCCCCGTAAAGCTGCGTTTAACCCAATAGATATCCAGGTTTTCAACAAGCTTGCATGTTACAGTATAAGAATACGTATTCTTACTGGGTTTGACACCTAATATTTACCACAATACAATGAAAGATCGGTAGCGTCAACAAACAAAATAAGTCATCACCATTTTGTACAATACATGTGATGCGAACATGTGACCTTTTAGGTCAAGAAAATGTTATTTGGAAGGAAAGTCAAATATAATTTCATTATTAATTTGATTTATATAATGATTAAAATTACGAAAAATGCTTTTAAAAACTCCACGGAGAATAAAAGTCAAGTATAAATAATTGGACTTCCGTGGGCGCGGCTATTCCATTTTCCGACGAGTGCAAAAGGTCGCACTCCTTTTATGGAAAATCTAAATAAAACTATCCAATCACTTTTCTCTCCCACTTGCTCGGTGTCAAGGATGCCTAAATCATAGTAAATATAGTAAAATGTCGTCTGTAACATTTTAAAAATACAAAAATGTCCGACACTTCAGAGGACGAGCTTGAGGGGTTTTCGGCGGGTGAAATTGAACTTGCTTGCCAAAGATATCAAGTACAATTAGCCCAAAATGGCATAGGAGATGATTTCCTGATAAGTGATGTTGAAAGTGATCTGTCAGATGACAATAATGATGAACCGCAACTTGTTGACGTAAATAATGCCGGTGATGCCCCCAACAATGATGGATGGCACCAAGAATTTGATATTTTTGAAAGAGGTCTCCCCCATCTGTTCCAACCTAGAAATACTACTGGCCCACAAAATATATTAGGCCCAGAGAAGGATATAATTGACTTTTTCCAACTGTTCTTATCTGACAACCTTTTACAACAGATAATTGAAAAAACTGATAGCTATGCAAAGATGCAAAAAGATATGAATCCTGATCTAAACAAATCAGCTTGGTCTTGTCCCTCCTTGCCCGAGATGAAGGCTTTTATTGGTATAACTTTCCTAATGGGTATTGATGTAAAGCCAGATATAAAGTCTTACTGGTCTAAAGATTGTTTGGAAACCCCATATTTTGCCACAGTTTTGGCACGTGACAGGTTCATGCAGATTATGAGATATCTACATTTTACTGATCCTCACCAGCGAGTTCCACAAAGAGGGGAGCCTAAATACGACAGTACTTACAAAGTCAGATACTTTATGGACGCCCTTAACCAACAAATGAAAGATCAATATATACCAAAACGAAATGTATCGATAGATGAGTGTATGATACCATACAAGGGAAGGGTTGCATTGAAGCAATACATGCCTGCTAAACCAACAAAATGGGGAAGCAAGGTTTATGCCTTTGATGCTATCATTTACCTGAAAATTCTATTTTATTTGAAAAAATGCTATAATAATAGCTTTACATAATGAACTGATACTTTCTTCAAAGATTTTTCCCAGCAGTGGGAGTATTTTTCCTGTGAAGTTCAAGGTTTCATCTTTCAGATTATGTAATATAATTCTACTGTTCGCGATAAAAATTTCACTGTTCGGGGGTGTTAAAATTAGTGGGGGTTATTAAAAGAATGATACTTAAAGAAGTATTTTTTGGGAAGGAAATTGAAGTTTGATACTTAAACAAGTGATTTTTATGTCATTATCCTAGATTTAGTACAAGACCATCACCTGAAAAGACCTGGTCATCTTAGACAACACAGATGTTGGTTCTGATAAGTTTAGAAACATAATTAGTCCCTGGATCATTAGTATTCTATATTTAAAGTACACTAATATTAAATCACTTCTTCTAGTGATTAATTTGTACTACTTAAATAGGTGATTATTAAAGAAAGACAACTCTAACTTCCAACCTTTATGGAAATAATGTTACTTGAATCAGTGATTTAGAAAATCACTTGTTTAAGTAAGTCCCCTGACTGATAAGGGTCATTTTACAGTGAAATTTATCATCATGACCTATGGAATGATGGACACAGGCGTTAAGTCATGTTTTTCTTTCCATGATAAGGCATCCTATCCCTTTATATTATGACAAGCACATAGAATACCTACAACCTGTTGATAACCTTTATTGCAGAAACATATATAAATATTACGAAGATAATTAGCAGCTTCAATCGTCTTATCACACCTTCAGTAATAATAGTGGTGTAGTGGTTAGTGCATCAGACTACTAACACAGAGGCTCCAGGTTCGATTCCCATTTGGGATGAAAATTTCAGGAACTCAATTTTCTGCTCTCCCTTGACACCATTTGCGAGTATGGTCTTGAGGAAGCCATGATAGTCTAGGAAGGGGACGATAAATGGCTGGCCCGTGTTAAGAGAGAGCTATATCTCTTGCATGTTAGGCCAAATAAAAATATATGTGTGGTTCCAGTAACCGTACCGTCCCTACTTTTTCGGCTTAAAAATAGCCTACCCTAAAGATTTTATTGTCATTTTTCATTAAGCACTGTTAAAGTCAGAATGTTGCTCCCATAGACTCAATGTAAAAAAAAAACATAAAATAAAAAAAATTCCCTACCTACAAATGTACCTACCCTAACTTTTTTTCAGATTTAACTGGAACCACACATACTTTTTTATTTGGCCTTAAAGACATCCTTGTAGATTTCGAAAAATAGTAGGCTAATGCCGCTAGAAGGCAGCACTCGCATCTGCAAAGTGGAAAGGGATTAATATAAGTTGCAAAATTTGTTTCCCAATCCACTATAAATAAATATGTTTAAACTAATAAAAGTGAGAATGGAAATGGGGAAAGTGTCAATGAGACAACATCCCAACCAAAGAACAAAAAATAATGAAAGGCCACCAATGGGTCTTCAACACAGCAAGAAAATCCTGCACCTGAAACAAAAATGTGTACTACTTTAGTGATAATGGAGGCCAAACTAAACTCCAAAACATACAAATGATCAAAAATTAAAAATCATTCAAGACTAAGAAAGGCCAGTGGCTACTTACTTGGGACAGGAGCCAAAATTTGAAGTGGTTAATATATATGAAGATGTGGTATGACTGCAAACGAGACAACTTTCCATCCTAATCATAATTTGTGAAGTAAATCATTATAGGTCAAAGTATGGTCTTCAACATGGAGCCTTGGCTCACATGGAACAGCAAGCTGTTAAAGGGCCCCAAAAATGACTAGTGTAAAACCATTCAAACAGGGAAATCGACGGTCTAATCCATATAAGAAGCAAGAAACACTTGTGAAAAATGTTTTGTGAGATCTCAACCCTCCCTTATACCCCTAGCCAATGTAGAAATAGCAAACACACAGCAATACATACAGTAAAACTCAGTTTAAAAGGAGTCTGGGTTCAATATCAGAATAGGCAACAAAGGAAACTAAGCAAGATGACAATGATACATAAATTAACAAAGGACTACTAGCAGTTATTGGCATTCCAGCTCCAGACCACAATTAAACTGATTGAAAGTAAGTATATTTAGCATACATTTGTGTTTACCTTTCTCATTAATTGAAAAGAAGGCTAGTCAGTATAAAACATGTCAGTATAAAATGAAAACATATATGGTAATAATAATTTTTATTATGTTGTATGCATAAATCTTATAATTATTTTAACTGTTTTGTAGATTGTCAGGCTAATGAAGACGAAGATCTCTGTATACTCACACATTCAAACAGGTACTGTAACTTTTACCAACATAAATCTCTGTATGCTAATATATGTCTATTACTTTTGTAGGCACAAATGTCTCTGACCTTTGTAAAAAGTGATATTTTCTAAATGTTTTCTTCCCTTGTTTTTATAGAAAAGTCTTGTCTTTGATCAGAACACTGGACATTCTGGATCTGACGTAAAAGAAAAAATTTATCACAAACTGCAATTAACAGTTTTACAAAAAGGACGCTCCACAATTTTATTTTTTTAACATTCCTAAATGAGAATTGGTAACAAGGTGTCATTTTGATTATTCAATCTGATAACATGTCCTCCTACTGATGAACTTGGTTAACTGATGATCAGATCGGATCAATATCATATACATTGTATTACCATCAGAATATTATGTTCAACTGACTTTATAATTAGGTATTTATCAGTAACAGGTTCTGTAGTTGCTTTATTACATCCAGGTACACTTGATTATCAAGTGCATTCCAGTCTTTTCTTGACCAGCATTTTGGTTCTTGAATTCAATATTGTTTGGTTTTTTTTTTTATTGAAAAGCATAAATTTATATCAATCATAACTTATTTTTTAATAACATTTCCCTGCATCTGTCTTTCAGAATTTGCATTATTACGCTGGCGTCTACTCATCCAGTTGTAAGAGATCAGAAAACTATAAAACAGATCAGTTTTAAGGTTGGAGGTATTGATAGACTTAACAACAAAGTTTCTGGAAAAGGGAAACGGGTTAGTATATATGTAAGGTTGTACGGTGACCTATAGTTGTTAATTTCTGTGTCATTTAGTCTTTTGTGAAGAGTTGTCTCATCTGATTTTTGATACATTTCCCTAGTCCCAGGAAAAACTTTCAATCTTTAGTTATAGACGTTTAATAGATGTGTCGCATACCATTGAAGATGACCCCATAATATGACCTTCAACATAAAGTTCAAATATTAGTTTTTGTCGAGCCTGCAACTTTTGTTGCAGAAAGCTTGACATAGGGATAGTGATCTGGCGGCTACGGCGGCATTAGCTAACTTCTTAAAATGTTTATATTTTAAAAGGTGAAAGACCTGGATGCTTCATACTTTGTATATAGATGCCTCATGTTACGAAGTTTCCATCAGTCTCATGTCCAACGTCGTTGACCTCATTTTCATGGTTTAGTGACCACTTGAAAAAAAAGTTCAGAATTTTTGTAATGTTGAATTCTCTCTTATTATAAGTAATAGGATAACTATATTTGGTATGTGCGTATCGTGCAAGGTCCTCATGCCCGTCAGACAGTTTTCTTTTGACCTCGACCTCATTTCATGGATCAGTGAACAAGGTTAAGTTTTCTGTGGTCAAGTCCATATCTCAGATACTAAATGTATAAGCAATAGGGCTAGTATATTTGGTGTATGGAAGGACTGGAAGGTGCACATGTCCAACTGGCAGATATCATCTGACCTTGACCTCATTTTCATGGTTCAGTGGTTATAGTTAAGTTTTTGTGTTTTTCTCATACTTTATGCAATAGGTCTACTATATTTGTTGTATGGAATGCTTGTAAGGTGTACATGTCTAGAGGGCAGATTTCATCTGACCTTGACCTCATTTTCATGGTTCAGTGGTCAAAGTTCAGTTTTTAAGTTTTGGTCTTTTTATCTAATATTATATGCCAACAGTCAACTATATTTGGTGTATGGAAATATATTATGATCTATATGTCAGTCCCACAGGTTTTATTTGACCATGACCTCAATTGCAGGGTTCATAGCATAGTGTTAAGTTTTTTTGTTTTGGTCTATTTTTTCTTCAACTATAAGTAATAGGTCAACTATATTTGTTGTATGGAAGCATTGTTAGCTGTACATGTCTGCCTGGCATGGTTCATCTGACCTTGACCTCATTTTCATGGTTCATTGGTCTTTTTTGAGCTACCTTGGTTAATGTTAAGTTTATGTGACAGTTGTAATAAAGCTTTATACTTAGGACTATCAACATAATATCAATGATTAGTAAACATGGTAAAGAAGGCGAGACATTTCAGTGTGTGCACTCTTGTTTAGGGACATTTTTATGTTCATCCACAAACCTGATGCTTAGTCTTGTTTGCCATGTTCACATTATCATTGATATGTAATAATATGTGGTAATTATGTTATTCTTATATCTGCATTGTTCATAAAAAATCATGTGTAGGCTTTGTCTTGTTGCAAAATAAATTAAAGAATGATTTAATGTATCATGTGTATATCAAGAAATCAGAAATGAAAAAAAGGACTTTTGTTCAACCAAGACAACATTTAGCAAATTATTCCTGACTCTGTTTTAGGGAGCACAAGAATTAAATGCTGGATCACCAATATGCAAGATTGCATGTGTTGATGGGGAGGAATTTACTGTTTATTCAGGAATAAAAGGACAGCTAATTGAGGTTAATGAATGTCTGATACAAAACCCAAACTTAATCCTGAAAAAAGTAAGTTTTCTTGAACAATAGTTTTTTTGTGACTACACATTGTATAAAGTCTTTTGCAAATCCACACACAATTAATTTTCCTGTATTGCTGTCATCAATGAGAAAAACCCTTATTACATAGTGAGCTATAAAGGCCCTTATAGGAAATATGTGTTTTCATACCAGAAAACTAATGACCTTATTTGTTTACAAAACACAAATGTGACTGACATCAACCCAAGACAACAAATAAATTACAGACTCTTTATGTATTTTATCAGATGATGCCATCATGCTATAATATTAGCATATATATATATACCATCATGCTATAATATTAGCATATATATATACCATCATGCCAATGTGATGGAGGCATGTACAGGAACTTCCAAAGAACCTGGTCTCCTGTGGAATTCTGATGCTTATATTATTTTCAAGCTACTTTTGAAAGTGACAAAAATAAAAATCTAAATTTTGTTTACCAGTACCATCAGATCTAATCAATCTGTATCAAAATCTTAAAACAATCAAAAGATTGCATGAAATTAACCTACAGAGTGAGGGTTTACAAATTAAGTGTACCTTATTGAGTTGTTAACATTTTTATGTCAAATAAAATCTTTTTGGGGGACAAAGTGTGAAATACAAAATCATTATATGTTAAAGGTGTATGCCATATCACAGAGTGTTAAAAGAGGCATACATTTTATAACCAGTGCTAAATATATTGTTTTCTCTTTTAAAACTATAATAATAAAGTTTATAGGATAAAAGGGGAAACAAATTATTGCTGGCAATTTACACTAGAAATTTTCCAGTTTATATATTCAGCTTATTTAAGCTGGTACTGTTATACTGATAATTAACAGTTAGTATAATAGTCCAAGATCTAAACTTCAAAATTACTTTTAAATAAGTTTTTTTTATACCTTGAAAAAGAGTTTTAGATGAGTATTGAAAAAATATTTCCAATTGAATAGTTATCAAAGGTACCAGGATTATAATTTAATACACCTGACACACGTTTCATCTACATAAGACTCATCAGTGACGCTCAGATCAAAATAGTTATAAAGCCAAACAAGTGCATAGTTGAAGAGCATTGAGGACCCAAAATTCCAAAAAGTTGTGCCAAATACGGCTAAGGTTATCTATGCCTGGGATGAGAAAATCCTTAGTTTTTCATAACAAATTCAAAGTTTTGTAAACAGGAAATTTATAGAAATGACCACATCGTTGATATTCATGTCAACACCGAACTGCGGATTATTGGACTGGTGATACCCTCTGGGACGACACACCAACCAGCAGTGGCATCGACCCAGTTGTAAATAGTTTTCAGAGGTACCAGGATTATAATTAAAAACGTGAGTTTCGTCTACACAAGACTCATCAATTCAAATCAAAACAAGTCAAAGAAAGAGCATTGAGGACCCAAAATTCCAAAAAGTTGGTCCGAATACAGCTTAGGTTTTCTATGCCTGGGATAAGAGAATTGTTATTTTTATCCAATTTGTTATTGAAAAAGACATTTTGTTTTTCATTAAAGTTTAAAAAAATCTTTGTCTTTTATACAAATGCTTGTCCCTAACAACAGAATATGTGTTGATGCAAGATGATATAGGTTGGTGTCAGTCTTTATTACTATGCTTAACTTTGAAAAGTATCAAGCAAGCTGACTAGACATTCAGACAGTTAAACTGCTTTAGGTAACAACTGCTATTTAATTAATCATAAACAAATCTTACCTAATAATTGAGAATAAGAAAATTGGTCTGGAGCAGGCATGTCAGCAACTGCTAGTAGTCCTTTGTTAATTTATGTATCATTGTTATTTTGTTTAGTTTCTTTTGTTACCTATTCTGACATCGGACTCCTTTTGAACTGAGTTTTACTGTGCATATTGTTGTATGTTGTGGGTTGAGATCTAAAAAAAGATGTTTAACCCAGCCGCATTTTTGACCTTGTCCAAAGTCAGGAGACTCTGGCCTTTGTTTGTCTTGTGTGATTTAAAATTTTAGTTTCTTGTGTATATTTTGGAGTTAAGTATGTGACAATTTGTGACCTTCGCCTGTTGTCTGCTCTTTGGTCGTGTCAAAATGTTTCCTGGATTTTTCCTGTTTCATTTCTCCAATCATCTGAACCAATATCTCGAATGCACCTTAAAGAAAGGAATACAAAAATAAAATGGAAATGCTGTTATATAACTGAGCTGTTTGATGAGCAGATGACACTAGAATAACAAGAATGTGTCCCCAGTACACGGCTGCCACACTCGCACTATCATTTTCTATGTTCAGTGGACCATGAAATTGGGGTAAAAACTCCAATTTGGCTTTAAAATTATAAAGATCATATTATATGGAACATGTGTACTAAGTTTCAAGTTGATTGGACTTCAACTTCATCAAAAACTACCTTCACCAAAAACTTTAACCTGAAGCGGGACAGACGAACGGACGAATAGTCTTACTTGAAGAAGTAAAATTAATATACTTATCTGAGTAAATTTGTAGGATACTTATACAAGTGAATTTTATTTACTGGTATAGGTAAAAAAAAATGTTGGATGAGTTATGTCCCTTAGACTTTTACTTGTAGAAGTCAAAAAGTCCTCCTATCTTCTTTTATTGAATTCTTATGATTTCTTTGCTCTAATGGAATTTTAAATTAACTGCCCTTTGCAGAAGTCTTTACTAATCAGTTTAAATGTAATTTCATGGACAATGAAAATCCCATTTGTCTGTTATCTTCAGAACACTGCTCATTTACAAGGGGCAATTTTTGAAGGCCTTACGCAAATACTTAAGATCTTTGGGCAATCAGTTTCTTTGTTGAATTAATGAGATGAAACATTGAACTCTAATAAAAGAAATTGAACAAACCTGGAAAAAATCTTTAAAGACATGAATTTACATCTCAAAACTTTGGGACTTTTGTTGGATTGTAAGAAAAATTTACTTATACAAGTAAATTTTTGAGAAAATTAAGGGGAGATTATTCAAACATTATTTATTTACTTATATGTGTATATTTTTTTACTTCTTCAAGTAAATAAAAATAACTTCTACAAGTAGTACCCCTGACTGTCCTATAAAAAGTAACGTATGCAAGGTATATAATATAAATATCCTTTTTTGTTCATAGTATGAAAAAGTTTTCAAGTCATGCTTCATACAAACACACTATTTACTGCAAATGTTCTTTTTGCTATGTCAAATTGCATTGACCGTATATTTATTTGTGATATACAGCCAATGACTATATATCACCTTGTTTGTGATGTTGCTAACTGTGTTTTCTCAAAAGTTTTATCTAAGACATCAATAAAGAATACGGGTCCTTGAAAACTTGACCTTGTCCACTTTAAATTAACAAAACTATAAAAAAAAAAAATATAAAAGTTGCAGTATAAAAAACAACAACCAAACATTATCTCGATATATAAATGCTATCTGTACTCGACTGTAATCAGGAAAGGAATGCTCCTGTGTCTAAACCATTTATAAAATATAGATTCCTACACTGCAACAAGTGTATTACGATATTTCTCCACTCGAGACAGTTAAATTTTATTATTTAAAGTGCGAGGCTTGCCGAGCTCTTTAAATAACTTAAATTTAACTGTCGAGAGTGAAGAAATATCGTAATACACGAGTTATAGTGTCGGAATCTGTTTCTCTAATGATTTTTGGTGGAAAAAGACTTCAAGTCTTCTGAAGGCCTATGGTGCCGACTTTAGGTGTCATACCACCAATTACTCCCTCAAATTTAGAACGTATGTGAAAGTAGGTCTACTCGGACAAAAAAAAGTGCATTTGATGTCATTGTTCACCTAAACCAACAAACAAATTTGCAGAAATGAAAGATTTGTTGAAAGAGAAATATATTAAGACCATTTTGAGCCAAAACTTACCTGTCTATGAGTTTGCATTAAAAATTGAGGATTAATGCGCTCCATAGTATACTAATTTAAGATTTCCAGAAAACCAGGTGTTATTTTTAGTGGTACCTCCTTTCGGAAGCTCTCTGCTTTCTTATATGATTTTGAATGTATGTTGAAAATTGGCATGCAGAAAGGTGACACCTGTACAATTCAGGATATACCTAGTTTCTATGAAGTTAAACTTAAGGTAAAATATTTAGAAAGCTGTGAAAATTGCAAAATTTGGTTGAACAGATAGGGACTTTTAATTGGTGGTATGACACCTTTAAGCAAAATGCGGTGAAACATCAAAATCAGAAAACAATTGTTTTTTTTTGTCTTAACTGATCATTTGAGATAATAGTAGCCATATTTCAATTTTTTTGGGGGCAAAATGTCAGATATTGCAAATTTAGAGCCTAAAACTTGAGTTTGTCCTATTTTTAGCTTTTCCCATCCTGACAATATGCTTTTATATAAAAAAATGTCCTAAATAATGTTATAAATGCACAGAAAGTTATTCTGTGGTGTTAAACACTGAAATCTAAGTTGTTTACTACCCCCAAAAAAATTTTGTCATGCAGATTTAATGAAATTATTTGATTTTTACGCCTTATAGCATTGCGTCATACTATGTACTTCATTTGTACTTGGCAGATATCATAGCCTAATGTAAGCACTGCAGAAACTCAGAAAAGCACCATTTATTATTCCAAATGAAATTTTTATATCTTAAATTTTATTAACTGATGTAAATAAACACAGTTAAATGACCATGACTGCACTTTTGATCAATTTGTAGTACTTTACTGACATCAGATGAAAAAAAGGGGGGTCAATATTCCTTGACACTTCAATACCTTGGATTTTTTACTAAATTCATTGCAAAAATTGTTGGAAGTCTTTAAAGAAGTAGAACAAATAAGAAAAAATCAGCAAACAATGATCTTGATATTGAAAGTTTATGTTCCTGTAGCCCAAAATGAAATTTTCAAGTATTTTCTATCAAAGTCATACATTACAGTCAGTTTAAATTGAGCTGTGAAATTTTTATTATAAGTCACATAATGCTCAGATAGGCTGTTTTTAACTACAAATTGACTAAGGATTAAGAATAAAGCAAAATAAAAGATTTCTAATCAACTATTTTGTCTCTTTAGGTGTCATACCACCAATTACTCCCTCAAATTTAGAACGTATGTGAAAGTAGGTCTACTCGGACAAAAAAAAAGTGCATTTGATGTCATTGTTCACCTAAACCAACAAACAAATTTGCAGAAATGAAAGATTTGTTGAAAGAGAAATATATTAAGACCATTTTGAGCCAAAACTTACCTGTCTATGAGTTTGCTTTAAAAATTGAGGATTAATGCGCTCCATAGTATACTAATTTAAGATTTCCAGAAAACCAGGTGTTATTTTTAGTGGTACCTCCTTTCGGAAGCTCTCTGCTTTCTTATATGATTTTGAATGTATGTTGAAAATTGGCATGCAGAAAGGTGACACCTGTACAATTCAGGATATACCTAGTTTCTATGAAGTTAAACTTAAGGTAAAATATTTAGAAAGCTGTGAAAATTGCAAAATTTGGTTGAACAGATAGGGACTTTTAATTGGTGGTATGACACCTTTAAAATCATTGAACCTCCGTATGCCGCATTCGTTTCTGTGTATTACAATTTCATAACAACTTCTGATTCCTGACACCGATTTTTACTCATGATTAAGCATCTGAATCATTTAATTTGTAAATTAGGATTGAAAAACAATCACTATCGTACATATGTACCCTTTTATTTATGTAAATTATCAGATTTCATCTCATCTACATGAACGTTATTTGTTTACCTGTAACCGGATGTTTTTATTGTAGATATTTATAGTACGCATGCGTGAATTTGGTATCGGGACAACTCGCCCTGTTGACATGTTCGCCCTTGGTCTGTTCGTTCTGAGTTCTTTCGCGCGCATAGTACGTTCGCCCTGTGTTCATTCTCTTTTCTGTTATCAAGGACGTTTTATAATACGTTCTTGCATTTATTAAAAAATATTAATATTAAGGGTATCGTTATTAAACACGATTTAGGGAAAATCTTCTGTTCCTTGGTAAGACAATCGTGTTCAGCCAATCAATTCTGTGTTTCTCATGATCAATTAATAAGCCAATAAAAAACGTTTTCTCTGAAGATTATTCTAACATGCTAGATTTTGAACTTGTGTTGTTAATCGTGAACATGGCATGTGAATTTTCATCTGCAAGCAGGTTCTTACACAGCTTAAGGATAAAAGCATGGCTGATTGACAAAATTCGATGATGCAATACTACCATAAAGATAATAAATAGTTTTTTTTTCACTAACTTATTGACATGATACTTGTTGTAACATAATTTATTTTTGTATTCTATTAAATCATTTAAAGGACAATGTACTATTCTTTTTTCACAAAGACCAAGAAACAGTTGGGACACAGATAATGAGTGATGTCCCTTAAATGAGGGAGTGTCCCTAACACAAGGGGTCATTTTACTGTTAAAAAAAAAGAAAGAAAATTTTTAAGATTTTTAACTAAAAAGTGGGAAAATTCATTATATTTGGAACAACTTTTTTTGACATGTTTTGACCATTCAATACTTGATAGATGCATAGTTCTTGGGAAAAAGTTTCATCAAATAATATGAATATATAGGTGCTCATTTTTTACAGTGGGTTGTAATGATCTTCCAATGATGGTTACCCTGTTATTTGGAGTGTTGTTCCCAACCTGTTAAAGGTCCATCTTTGTGCATAATTCAAAATTGCAAATTTCAACAAGCATCTAATATTCTTACACAAGAAAATAATCCCTGGTCTGCTAGCTACATGGTCATCTTTTCTACACATTTAATACCTAGAATCATGCAAACGGACTAAAGAAAAAGGCATGTAAGTTAATCAAACAAATATGACACTTTTTCTAGACAATCCAGATCGTGCAAAATACTTCGCTAAAAGTTATAACCTTTAAAATTGTTGCCGCTCACTAAAAAAAAACCATGGGAACTTTTAAAAGTTGGTGGGTATGTAACAAGTCTTACTATGTTTATGCCCCACTTATGGGCATCATGTTTTCTGGTCCGTCCATACGTTCTGCTTCAGGTTAAAGTTTATGGTCGAGGTAGTTTTGATGAAGTTGAAATTAAATCAGCTTGAAACTCAGTACACATGTGTTCCTTATGATATGATATTTCTAACTTTACTGCCAAATTGAAGATTTTACCTAATTTTCATAGTCCACTGAACATAGAAAATGATTGTACGGATGGGAAATCCGTGTACTTATGACACATTCTTGTTTGAAGAAGAAAAAAATACATCATAACGATAATAGAAAAAAGCAGGCTGGATTAGTGGAGCTGCTTTTATGGTAATTCAAGTTACCTTTTATTCATCTTCTTCCACCTCAGAGCTATCAGCTCTTTGATTATCCTTCTTTTTCAAAGATTTTCAGAAACTTGTTTTCTTTATATGCGACTTCATCAGGCATTTCCGCCTTTTTTAATGGCGTCACATTAGGATAATTCAGAAGAAAACAAAACATTTAGACATCATAATCAAATTTCGACTAATCATTTGCAGAGAACAGATTTTTCACTAGTGAGGAGAAATTTTTTTCTCACACCGGTCAGGAAATGTGAAATTAGCACAAAAATTAGAGAAAATAGATGTTGTATTTTGAGACAATGTAGATGTATGCCATATTTTTTATTTCACTTAAATTTTCTATAAATTTATGCAAAGTAGTTTATCTATGTTCAAATATAGATTCAGAAGTGAAACAAATCAAGGTAACACACAAATACCAAGGAAACTCAATGAACTAAAAAGGAGCAAGACTGGGTGCGTTGTCATGGTGAGTGTCTCCTATCATGCTTGCATAATCTGTCATGCAAATCCTTACTCTGTCCAAATGCCTTAAATCAGCAATATTAAGTAATATAACTGCAAAAACATGTCGCATGAGCTAAGCTACAGACTAATTGCATCAGTCATACAGTTTGTGATGGTGGCTGTGAAATGTCTGTAGTTGTGAATTCAGCTGTTCTTCCTCATAACTCTGTAGTTTTTGTTAAAGGCCTGCTCATGACGTGTGTATAGCGCGAACGTTAAGGAGACTAATGTATCAATACATATTTAATGTCATACAAAAGTTCGTGGAAATGCTAAAAAAATATAAAGTTGATAATTGTAATCATCCATTCCAAATTTCTACGAATGCCATCACGAGTTGCTTGACCGCTTTGGAATATCTGTTTTACAGATGAAGAGGGATATATCCCAACTTATGTAACCGCAATACCGTCATATTTTCCTCGAATGTGACTTACTGATTGTGTCATATGATCCAAACTGAATTTAGGAGTTCCTGAAGGACCCCACTTGACAATGATTTCCTTCAACTTCTCAACCATTGTCTGATGGGCCAGTCTAGTATATTGTTAACACTGACACAAGATACCAAGCCATATGTTAGCTAGATGTATTACCAAGGGAAAAAATGAATACATACTGTATGGCATCAGGACCCATCATCAACAGTTCTCAAGACCATGTTGAAATCATCCCTTCGTAAATTTTACGGACGCCATCACGAGTTGGTTGACCGTTAAGGAATAACTGTTTCACAAATAATATCGGATATGTTCCTTACGTCGTAACTACAATTCCCTTCCCTTTCATGAATGTGACCTACCGAATTAGACTATTTGTTATCACATAAGCAACACGATGGGTGCCACATGTGGAGCAGGATCCACTTACCCTTCCGGAGCATCTGAGATCACCCCTAGTTTTTTGTGGGGTTCGTGTATCTTATTCTTTAGTTTTCTATGTTGTGTCATGTATACTATTGTTTTTCGGTTTGTCTTTTTTTTCATTTTTAGCTATGGCGTTGTCAGTTTATTTTCGATTTGTGAGTTTGACTGTCCCTCTGGTATCTTTCGTCCCTCTTTTAATTTATAGAGTAGAATACAATAGCTACAACACTAGCATCAACAGTTCCGAAAACCATCATAGATGTTAATTTAAGAGTAGACTACAACAACTGAAAATACAAGCATCAACAGTTGCCTAGACCATTTATAGATGTTTATCTATAAAGTAGAATACAACAATTGAAAAGAATCACAGTCCTGTAATATAACAGTCACTGAGAAAGCCAACAATAGTATATTCGTTTTCTTTAATCAGACAGTCTACAGAGGCTTCATCGATAAGAATACATTATCGTATACTGACCGTGCAAGGGTTGTATAGCCAGTCAAGGTCGCTAAAAACTTCCATCATCATCTTCATTATATATGAATGGTGTTTTATTTTTGCTGTACACCCAATTCAAAAGCTTTATACGAAATAGTTTTTGTCAACATTTCACAATAAGTCCAATCTTTGCCTTTCCTTAAAAAAACCAATCTTCATGTAGTAAGCGATACTCAAACAACAAAAATGACTTCAGGTTGATCTGCGGTATGAACAATTGTCTTGCATTCTTTCCTATATTGTCTTTGTATGTAAATCGTCTTACTACGAGTGTCTTGTAAAAGAATTAAGAAAAATGAACACTCAGGTAATCCCACATACAATGACATATCATTTAACAAGGGTGAGATTTTGGCGAATCATACGTTCTTCATGGCTTTAATGAACATTACATTGAACAACAAATGGGGGGCTTATCTTGTTTGTGTTGGAAACTAGTACCCAAGTTTCACAAAATTCCATACAAACAACGGTACATTGCCAGCTCATCTGCATGTTCCACTAAAGAACTGTCCTTTAGATTGAGTATAATTCTGTCTACAGTGAAAAAGGGTCTTCAAAAATACAGTAAAACTGTTTACTGGCGTAGTGGTATTAACCATATGTGGATTCTTAAAAACGCTTTAGAACTCCTGGATAATTTTAAAGCTGGGTCTTTTTCTGAAATTAGTTCTATCAAAACTTTTGATTTTTAAAGCCTGTATATATACCACCATTCTCCATGTGCAATTAAAACAACCTAAACGAATTAATCCACAATGCCTTCCAACATAAAAATGGTAGCATACGCTTTAAATTTATTACTTTTGGATACCATAAGGCATATTTTGTTAATAGTGAACATAAGGGTAAAATATGCTTCACAGAGAAACAAGTGAATAGTATGCTGGAGTTTTTAATCGACAAAATATTGGTTGAATTTGGAGGTAGACTTTATCAACAAATTGTCGGCGTTCCTATGGGAATGAACTGTCCCTCTTTGTCGAACTCTTTTTATTTTCATATAAATCTGAGTTCCTTCTGACACTTGTCAAAAACAAAAAGATCAAAGAAGCTAGGTTATTTGATTTCACCTTCTGATATTTTGATGATGATGATGATGACGTTTTTTCCATTAACAATCCGAACTTTTCTGATTGGATTCCATTAAAATATAGAAATCAAAGAAACAACTAACACGGCTTTGTCTGCCTCATTTTAGACTTATACATCGAGTTTGACATACACAGTCATCTCATCTCAGTACCATAATCTATGACAAACGAGACGATTTTAATTTTGAAATTATCAATTTCCCCTAACGTAGTAGCAATATACTAACTTCAACTGCATATGGGATATACAATACTCAATTTACTCATTTTTCAAGAGCTTGCATTCCAATTGGAACGAATTGTGCCCCTCTTGCCGACTTGTTTTTTTTATTATTATGAAGCTGACTTCATACAGGAACTTCCTAGTAAGAAAGATAAGAAGTTAGCAATATCCTTTAACTACTTTCAGCTATATATATATAGATGATGTCCTTTCACTAAAAAAAAATCAAAATTTGGTGACTATGTTGAACGCATATATCCCATCGAACTAGAGATAAAGGATACTACAGATACAGTTAAGTCGGCCTCATATCTTGACTTACATCTAGAAATTGACAATGCGAGTGGGTTGAAAACAAAACTTTACGACAAAAAAGTGATTCAGCTTTCCAATTGTGAACTTTCCATTTCTAAGAAGCAACATTCCAGCATCACCTGCATACGGGGTATATATCTTCAAATTGATACGATATTCCCATGCTTGCATTTCCTATCATGATTTTCTTGATAGAGGGTTGCTGCTCACAAATAAGCTATTAAACTAAGAGTTCCAAATGGTGAAGTTGAAATCATCCCTTCGTTAGTTTTACGGACGCCATCACGAGTTGGTTGACCGTTATGGAATAACTGTTTCACAAATGATATCGGATATGTTCCTTAAGACGTAACTACCATCCCCTTCCCTTTCATGAATGGGACCTCCTGAATAAGACTTTTTACTGGATTTGTTATCACATAAGCAACACGACGGGTGCTACATGTGGAGCAGGATCGGCTTACTGTTCCGAAGCACCTGAGATCACCCCTTGTGTTTGGAGGGGTTCGTGTTGCTTATTCTTTAGTTTTCTAAGTTGTGTCATGTGTACTATTGTTTGTCTGTTTGTCTTTTTCATTTTTAGCCATGGCGTTGTCAATTTATTCTTCAACTTTGTACTTGTTTGGCTTTATAAATATTTTGATATGCGCGTCACTGATGAGTCTTATGTAGACGAAACGCGCGTCTGTCGTACTAAAAAGTAAAATAACAAAAATACTGAAAATTCAAAAAGGAAAGTCCCCAATCAAATGGCAAAATCAAAAGTTCAAACACATCAAACGAATGGATAACAACTGTCATATTCCTGACTTGGTACAGGCATTTTCTTATGTAGAAAATGGTGGATTGAACCTGGTTTTATAGCTAGCTAAACCTCTCACTTGTATGACAGTCGCATCAAATTCCATTATATTGTCACCGATGCGCGAACAAAACAAACAGGTGTACAGCAGTCAACATTGTGCTATCATCTTAATCACTATAAAAACAACAAATGTAACGGAGAAGCACAAAAAGGCATGCATCAAAATTAACATCCTTATTTTGCTTATATTATACAATTTTATTTATCTATGTAAAATGCACCCATAAAGGATGGAAGGTTTTAAGTACTGGTGTAAAATTGCGTGTTTGAAATTCGCACAGGTAGAGATAAAATAATTTTGTCGTTCAAAGTATGACGGATACATAAATACAGTCACGTAAAATAGATATAACAAAAAACAGACTTAACAGTAAATTAAAGTAATAATAGTAAATAAAATAATATTGTGGTTCAAAGTATGACATCAAATGTTTATCAAAAGATATATAAAAAACAGACTTAACAGTAAAAGTAATATTAATAAAATAATTTTGTCATTAAAAGTATGACAAGATACATTGGTACAGAGTCACATCATAAAATGATTTTGCCGTTTAAAGTATGATGGGATACATAAGCGCAGAGTTACGTCAAATGGATATCTCAAAAAACCGACTTAAAAGTAAAAGTGATATTAATAAAGACAAATAAAAGAATAATATAACACTTTATTAAGATGATAAACAACGTCAGTGCGTACAATCTATACTTCAAGACCATCGTGTATTATTTGTGAAGTTGATACGGAATATTTATCAACAAGTTTTTGATACCTTCCGATGAAATTTTTTAGAAAAAGGATTTGACATACCCCTTGTTCATCAACTTTCTGCTCAGACACTGGTGACGTTTTACAAAGTCTGAGTAGGAGCTGCAAGCTCTTGAATACCTAATAAGTTGGGAACTGTATATTTCATATGCAGGTGAAGTTGCTACTTAGGTGGGGAAAGTTTTTGATAATTACAAAATCAAAATCGTCTCGTTTGTCATAGATTCTGGTACTGAGATGACTGTGTATGTCAAATTCTAGGTATAAGTCTAAAAATGAGGCGGAGGAAGCCGTGTCTGTTCTCTCTTTAATTTCTAGTTCTGGTGGATATATTAATAGAACCCAATCGGAAAATTTCGGATTGTTAATGGAAAGAACATCTTCAATATATCTGAAAGTGAAATTAAATAACTTGGCTTCTTTGATCTTCTTGTTTTTGACAAGTGTCTGAAGGAACTCCGATTCATATGAAAATAAAAAGAGGTCAGCAAGGAGAGGCGCGCAATTCGTTCCCTTAGGAATGCCGACAATTTGTTGAAAAAGTCTACCTCCAAATTCAACAAATATGTTGTCAATAAGAAACTCCAGCATACTGATCACTTGTTCCTCTGTGTAGCATGTTTTACCCTTTTGTTCACTATTAACAAAATATGCCTTATGGTATCCCAAAGTAATAAATTTATAGCGTATGCTACCATTTTTACGATGAAAAGCATTGTGGATTATTTCTTTTAGACGGTTTTTCAATTTCACATGGGGAATGGTGGTAAACAAGGTTGAAAAATCAAAAGTTTTGATATAACTAATTTCAGAAAAAGACCGAGATTTAAAATTATCCAGGAGTTCTTTAGAGTGTTTAAGAATCCATATATGGTTAATACCACTACACGAGTAAACAGTTTCACATTATTTCTGAAGACCCTCTTTCACTCCGACAGAATTTTAGTCAATCTAATGGACATTCTTAAGTGGAACATGCAGATGAGCTGGCAATGTACCGTTGTTTGTATGGTATTTTATGAAGTTTAGGTATCCAATACAAACCAGGTAAGTCCTCCGATTTGTTGTTCAATGCAATGTTCATTGAAGCCATGAAGGACTTGTGATTCGGCAAACTCTCATCCTTGTCAAATGATATGTTTTTGTATGTGGGATTACCAGAGTGCTCATTTATTCCTAATTCTTTTACAAGACACTCGTAGTGATACGATTTACATATAAAGACAATATTATTTGAAGGTATGTCCGCAGGGACAACAACATACTTATCTTGAAGAGATGATAGACATTCTACCGCCTCTTTGTCTCTAAAAACGGACTTTGGTCGATCATTCACACATTTTTTCAACTTGTGAATACTGGAGTTGGACATTGCTAGAATTCTTTGATACTGAATTATAATCCTGGTATCTTTGATAACTATTATGAGTTTGACTGTCCCTCTGGTATCGTTCGTCCCTCTTGTCTTCTCAGATTTTGTCAAACGTCACCATTGTCTGAGCAGATAATTGATGAACCAGGAGTATGTCAAAGAACTTCTCGCCCTTTTTCTAAAAAGGTTCACCGTTTGTTGATAAATATTCTGTATCAACTTCACAAATAATACACGATGATCTAGAAGTATAGATTCTGCGTACTGACGTTGTTTGTCATCTTGATAAAGTGTTATGTTACTTTTACTGTTTTGTCTGTTTTTGGTGATATTCATTTTTCGTGGTTCTGTACTTGTGTATCCCGTCATTGTGTAATTGTTCTATACTTTTTGTATTCTAATTAACATTCTGTAGAGGATATGCTTAAATAACTATAGACTATATTCTTTTCATACTTTAAACAACAAAATTATTTTATATATCTAACTGTGTGACGTAACGCTCGATTTTACAACGTACGTCAGAGTTATTGTTAATCTATTCGGTTTCAGTACTTAATCTTTCAATCTTTTATGGATGGATTTAACATACATAAATAAAATACTGAAATAAAAAAAAATACATGATGTTGTTTAATTTGATATATGTCCTTTTGTGCTTCCTTGTTAAATATTTTTTTTTTTTTTTTTGTGATTAAGATTATAACACAACGTTGACTCCTGTACCCCTATTTTTGACATTTTTACCTGTTATGCCTGTAGTTTTAATCACACATCGTTGTTAATATCATGGAATTTGATGCGACTGTCATACAAGTGTTCAATCCACCATTTTCTAAATAAGAAAATATCTATTCCAAGTCAGGCATATGACAGTTGTTATCCATTCGTGTGATGTGTTTGAGCTTTTGGTTTTGCCATTTGATTAGGGACTTTCCGTTTTGACTTTTCATCTGAGTTTAGTATTTTTAGCTCACCTGGCCCGAAGGGCCAAGTGAGCTTTTCCCATCACTTTGCGTCCGGCGTCCGTCGTCGTCCTGCGTCGTTAACTTTTACAAAAATCTTCTCCTCTGAAACTACTGGGCCAAATTAAACCAAACTTGGCCGCAATCATCATTGTGGTATCTAGTTTAAAAAATATATCCGGTGACCCGGCCAACTAACCAAGATGGCCACCACGTCTAAAAATAGAACATAGGAGTAAAATGCAGTTTTTGGCTTATAACTCAAAAACCAAAGCATTTAGAGCAAATCTGACATGGGGTAAATTTGTTTATCAGGTCAAGATATATCTGCCTTGAAATTTTCAGATGAATGGGACAACCTGTTGTTAGGTTGCTGCCCCTGAATTGGTAATTTTAAGGAAATTTTGCTGTTTTTGGTTATTATCTTGAACATTATTATAGATAGAGATAAACTGTAAACAACAATAATGTTCAGTAAAGTAAGATTTACAAATAAGTCAACACGACCGAAATGGTCAGTTGACCCCTTTAGGAGTTATTGCCCGTTATAGTCAATTTTTAACCATTTTTCGTAAATCTTAGTAATCTTTTACAAAAATCTTCTCCTCTGAAACTACAGGGCCAAATTAATCCAAACTTGGCCACAATCATCTTTGGGGTATCTAGTTTAAAAAATGTGTCCGGTGACTCGGCCTTCCAACCAAGATGGCCGCCACGGCTAAAAATAGAACATAGGGGTAAAATGCAGTTTTTGGGTTATAACTCAAAAACAAAAGCATTTAGAGCAAATCTGACATGTTGTAAAATTGTTAATCAGGTCAAGATCTATCTGCCCTGAAATTTACAGACCTATCGGACAACCCTTTGTTGTGTTGCTGCCCCTGAATTGGTAATTTTAAGGACATTTTGCTGTTTTTGGTTATTATCTTGAATATTATTATAGATAGAGATAAACTGTAAACAGCAATAATGTACAGTAAAGTAAGACCTTAAAAGAAGTCAACATGACCAAAATGGTCAATTGACCTCCTAAGGAGTTATTGCCCTTTATATAGTAATTTTTTAACAATTTTCACAAAATTTGTAAAATTTTACTAATATTTTCCACTGTAACTACTAGGCCAAGTTCATTATAGATAGAGATAATTGTAAGCAGCAAGCATGTTCAGTAAAGTAAGATCTACAAACACATCACCATCACCAAACCACAATGTTGTCTTGAATTCATCTGTGTCCTTTGTTTAATATTCACATAGACCAAGGTGAGCGACACAGGCTCTTTAGAGCCTCTAGTTGTGATTTTACTTTTTTCCAGTAACCTGTATGACAAATGATATGTATATACTTACAACATACACTCTGTAATTGATGACCTTACACACGCCGCTGGAGTTGGACATTTCTAGAATTCTTTGATACTACATATGTCAATGCCACACTCAGATCAAGTCCTAATTCAGAACAGGTTTTCAAACTAATATTATTCCACAGTTATTTGATGTCACTGATGTAACAGTGTCTGACATACTTTCGATTAGCTTTTTGTATGAAGCTGTATTTTACACTCAAAAATATAATTACCAAAATGTATCAGATCGGACAAATAAACAAACCAACATTATTAGAAACCATTGCAATCACTGTTAGTACGAAGTAAATGAAAATATCACAAATAAATCCAAAACGATATTCTATATTTATCTTCACAAGCCGTCAGTATAATAATTGTTAGTTATCTCTCTTTGATTAATATTTTGGTGTAGATTTAAATCTAGTCGCTCCTCTTTATCGTAATTACATCTTTTGATTGCGAATATTTCTATCAAATTCCTTATATAAATAACAAATGTGTTTCATATAATGTATGTAAATTTACCACAGAGTTATTTCTCAAAATACCTTTCAAACTCCGCTTTCAAATTATTTGAGCCTTCCAGCACGTTCATACGTTATAACAATTTAAATTTTCTGCGATTTTAGAAATTTAATTGGTTGTCTTGCCAGTATCTTTTTTGATTATATGCGGGGGCATTATACTGTCATCATTTCCTTTTTTTTCTATTTTTTTTGGGGGGGGGGGGAGTATTTGGCATAATCAATACATAGGTTAAAGACAATTTTTAAAGCACAATATGATTTTCTATTCATTTATTATTAAACTATTCCATTTTTTCTCTTGGGTTGATATTGACTGGCTTTACCAAATTCACGTAGAAAGTAACATCAACACAGTTTTATAGACAGAGAAAAAAATATATAATATTGTAAAAGAGAGAGTTATATTTCATCGTTATTTTTGGTTTTCCGATCTGGATTGAAATTGTATTATTTAAAAAATCATAAAAATACCAGGCTTCTAAATTACCTTTCCAGATGCATCATCTACGCAAGAGTAACTAGTGGTGCTCAAATAGTTACAAAGCCAGTCCAAACACTAGCGTATTAATAATCGAACATTCCGAACAACTGTTCCAATTACAGCTTAAGCAAGCTACTAGTACACATTGGGAAATAAAATCTCTTAGCATTTTGAATATTTCAATATTTAAAAAAAAAACGAATATATCTTAAATATAATTCCTGTCAGCATAGAAGTGCAGACTACTGGGATGGTGGTACCCTGGAGGACGAAAATCTCTTAAGCAGTTTCATCGACCTAATGGTCGTTAAACTATTTAAAGATACAAGACCATAACATTTACTTAGTGTAGGTTCCAACTAGACTTGAACCATATGTAAGACATGAAATGATTCAATTCTCTAATGTCTATCATTAACCTGATATATTTTTTTTTTTAAATAAATCAGATGAAAGTTGTTACTTAAATAATTATTTTCCTATGTTGTTTCAAATTTAAATGTTTGGAAAATCGAGCAAAGAATAATCTTCCAAACATTTTGACAGTAATCTTTGCCTCTCGTTGTTTTCTATTCTAGATATGTTTTTTTATTATTTACAGTATACCTATATTTATTATTACCATTATTTACACTAAGACACAATATGAGGCTGACTGATATATGGCCGAGATGATATAGTTATCAGATAGGAATTTATAGTAGTTGCAAACTGTATCTGATACTTTGACATACATATTTCAAAAATAGCAATAATTAGTTGTGTCTTGTTTAGCTTCTTGATGGGCGTTTTAATAGAATATTTTTCTTTATGGCATTATAGTGTTTATTTCTGAAGCTATAGAAGACCTTTAACATAAGTACTTAATCTTCTTCTTGTATCTTTATCTGAGACTAAAATACACCAATCCTGTATTAATGTATCATGATTTTGGTGTAGTATCCTTTCAATTAGTATTTATTTCTAGTCACATTTCTGGTCATTTGTCGTACAGTACTGTCTATTTCAAGAATCGAAAAATCTGTAAAAACATGAAAAAAAATAGGTGACGCAGTGTTTCATTTTGATTAAATATTTTGTTTTATTTGCCTATCATTGTGAAATAGAATAACAAAGATACCAAAATCAAAGATAAATTCAATAGGTCGATAAAAACGGACAAAATCACACATATGTGACTTGTCAACCAACGAAAGTAGTAGAAACAAGTATTCGTGAATTATACAGTATTTTCGGGACAAAATGGTAGGCGAAACCTGGTTTTGACATTCATATAACTCGATTAGTTTACATAACTATACCAGTTATTAAAATCCGTGCAAAGTAATTTGATAGTTCGTCTTGTTTCTTCTCATATCCAGTAATGCATTTTTGTAACTATATTTGGTAGTAAGTTAATACATTGGTAAATCCTATATTCTTAGGGATGGTGATGATGATGTTGGAAAATTACGATAAAGAAAACGATTTACAGTATTTCTGCATTACTTAAGATGAAAAATATTAAATTATCGGAAGGAGTGGACATGTTAGGAGCTTGATAGACTTACATTTTAGTGACCATGTTAATTTTCTTTAAAAACGATTTACAAATGTAAATCCTTTGTGATACATGCAAATGTTTCCTCATCATGTATTTATTTAACTTGGAGTTAATTTCTCGGTTTATTCTATGCAGATAATTTATTAAAACATATTTAACAATAAGTATTACTAATGCGCATTTATCGTATGAATGTTATGCAGGTAAGACAAAGCAGTATTATCCAAATCAGATGGAATATATATAATGCTGCTGGCTACAATTATCATAAATAGATAATGTTTGATATCAATAGAAACTAATTGAACTATTTCAGTAATGTAATAAAGATGATGCCCACATAATTACTAAGCTTAAGTACCTATAAAACAGTTTGACTAAAGATAGAAATACAGAAATAGATATGACGAGGAATCTAAAGAGCTCTCTATTGAAAGTTCAATATGCTTCAAAGAACCTATCAATCATTTGTAATTAAGTTTGTTTACACCTGTAATTGTTGTACATAGTTGAAATACTTGCTTGGTAATACCTGCGTGAATCAGCTGATCGAGATAATAAATGTCACGTCTGTTGTGGTCATTTTTAGCACGGAAGTAATTAAGTATCGTTGATTAAATACAGGTTATCTTCCCCTACTTAACCTTGGTATAATATATCACACGTAAAATGTTCGTGAAATGCCAAGAACATGCTAAGTTGTTGATTAATAATGGTAGCGAGCCAGAAACCCTGACCGTTCGTTGTTCATTTACAGTACTTAATTTCTGACAAATCGTACGAATTCCGATTGTATAATTTCGAATACCTAAAATGTTAAATAATTTACATGTAAGTTCTTCATATACATGTATGCACCTGATGAAAAGAGGCAATGCTGAACTTTTTTCCATAGTGTTTTTTATCAGAAATATGCAGAGGAACCTTTTTGGTTTCTTCCTTTGAATCTACCTTATATACATGTACTTGACAATAGAAATTTGCAAAACTTCCCAAACAATCTAATGCTGTGTGTTTTTTTCCCATATTGCAAAATACTACACAGGGCTTGATATGTAGTGTCAAATATGACAAAAGAAGCTTTATATGTTACAATAGATTTTAAATATTACCCAAGCAAATACAAACATCACTATAAAATATAAATCAGGCAGTTAGTTTTTTATTTTGAATTGTTTTACATTTGTTTTTCGATGCCTTTCAAACCCGACTATGTGGTATTGGTTAGCTCATAGTTAAAGACTAATGGTAACCTTTAGTTGTTCAGTTGTGTGTCATTTGATCTCTTGTGGAAAAGTGTCTCATTGACAGTCGTACTATATCTGGGTTTTTTAGACAAAAACAAAGAGATGTCGTATGATTAACCATGACACAACTATCTTTCAACAGCTCAAAAACAGACAGTTATTATATTGTTCCAGTTTAAATGCATTTCAAAGTTTAAGTTGGTTCTGGCAGATATTGGAATCACGTGTCAACTAAAGTAGATTCTAAAATGAAATCATTTTGATTTGTCAATGTGCAGAAAACAACAACTATAGAAATGCAACCAGCAGGTGTTAAAAGTACGTTTTTGTGTATAATCATGACATCACGAAAGCGTGGTTATACTTTAGCCATGTTTTGACCATTTATGAACCTACACCTCTAGCATAGTTAATTCAGGGCTTTAATTGAAGATGTTTATTCATACGTAAACTCGAACGACTCGCTCATAAAATAAATAAAATTCTAGATGAACATTTGTTCAATGAAATAATATTTGAAGCAGGACTTCACATTATAACTTAAAGCAGCATCTTTCCCCTTGTATTCACCTTATATTATTATGTTTATATATTCTTATGAACTATCAACTTGAGAAAAAAACTTACTGTTTTTTCAAAAATTCCGTTTTAGATAAAAGGAAATGGTGTTTATATTGGCATATCAAAAGTCTTTTCCAACGGTTTGCCACGAAAACGCTACATACATGTATATATATGCATTTAAGTACACATAAACAGGATAATATCCACAATCTGCACATAAAAACAGGCAAACAAGCATCTTACGAATGAAACCTTCGTACTTAATGTGTTTTCCTCGGTTTTAGTTTGTAACTCGGATCTGTTTTTGCCTATTCGATTTATGACTATCGAACAGCGGTATACTACTGTTGCCTTTATTTAAGTCGTGCTTTGTTCATCAATTCCATTGTAACAAACAAAAGAAACATTCAGACAACCACGAGGAACATGCTAATATTTGTAAAATGCCATGAAAAATGTATAATAGTGCAAACAAGTCTTATGTTCTCAGTGAAATGAGAAGTAGGCATGAGAGAATAAACATCAAGCGCGGGAAACTTTTTACTGTTTCTATTGCTATGGTCAATTAGTGTTTATATTCACTTTATTTCTTCTTTGAAAGTATTTACAATTGATTTATAGATATAACATATTATTTTTAAAGAGAATTTTATCTTTTTATTGTTTATTAATTTGTAACACTTATTTTCAGCCACTTACAGAAGGATACATCGCCATTGTGTTACCGAAGCTTAAAGACCATGAACAAGTTCTTAAAAAGTTAAAAACAGAGGAAGAATACAGACAAAGAATATTTGACCTTCCAGATGCTGGAGGAAGTTGAAATTTTATAATTTGTTTGAAACACCGAATACTGTAACTGAATTTATAAAAGAGTGGCATATTGTAAATGGAGTAATGCTGCCAAATTGAACTAGTTGCACAAAACATGACAAATGTAAGAATATTCAGTAGTTTTTTTTAACTGAATATGTATGTAATGACGATATTGGCTATGTATTGAGGACAGAATACTGCAGTTATCATATTGAAATATATAGAGAACCTATTGATGTCAAGTTTACAAAAATACGATAATTAAAAGTATAAAATACAGTTTTCCTTTTGAAATTTCTGTTTTATAGCCTTTAAACATTAGTATGATTCGTTATGCAGGCAAACGTTGTCTCTTTTACACCGTTAGACTAGTCACTATATTCAACAACCAATTTTTCACTTGTTTACTTATTTCTATAAACATATAACTTTGGGCCTACTTGTAAGATTGTTCTTTTTTCTATTTTCCCTTTTTCCAAGAATACAGCAGAAAAAAAACTATAAATATAAAAAAGAAGATGTGGTATGATTGCCAATGAGGCAACTGTCCACAAGAGACCAAAATGACACAGACATTAACAACTGTAGGTCACCGTACGGCCTTCAACAATGAGCAAAGCCCATACCGCATAGTCAGCTATAAAAGGTCCCGATAAGACAATGTAAAGCAATTCAAACGAAAACTAACGGCCTTATGTATATAAAAAAACATAAACGAAAAACAAATATGTAACACATAAACAAACGACAACCACTGAATTACAGGCTCCTAACTTGGGACAGGCACATACACAAATAATGTGGCGGTGTTAAACATGTAAGGGGGGTCCAAACCCTCCCCCTAACCTGGGACAGTGGTATAACAGTACAACATAAGAACGATGTATAAAAATCAGTTGAAAAAGGCTTAACTCATCAGATGGACAAAAACCGTATTTGTAAACTAAAATGTATTTAATTATGGTCTAAGACCAGTATATATCTTGCAACTCATGCTATGCAAAGGGTCAATATGTTTACCTGCACGATATATAATAAACTGCAAGGAATCGTTTCACTAATTATCAATTGACCAGTTCAACCATATCTTTAGTTTGTCATCTTTCATATATTTAGCATAAAAATAATTGACTATGTTACATTGTTCTGATTGAAAAAGCAAAATATATATATATATATATCGAGTCTAAAAGAATCTACCAACCAGTAAACTTTTAAAAACAGGTATTGGATCATCAAAGTTGACAATAAAACACAAACAGGAAAAATTATATGAGTCTAAAAGATTGTTTAACAATAATGACAAATAGATGGAAAACAAAACACTAAAAAGTGTTGAATATCATCGCACAAAGATGGAAAAACAGATGATATAAATTATACAATAATTGCAAATATTTCGACTCAACAAATGGCCTTCCTCAGTGTTAAAAGTTTTTAACAATACTGATATACAATGTATAAGGTGTAAACATAGATCAGTAATAATACAGGTAAGTTTTGGTCGATTGATTTTAATCCAAAATCCTGAATATAATAATATAAACATTAGACTGTAATTTTAATTATTTCTTTCTATTGATTCCAACTGGATGGAGGACACCCAGTTCTTTTATCCAAAACCTCTCCCGATACTCTCTTTGCCTATGTTGCCATGTGCAATCATGTTCGATCACAAGGATCTTCATGTGATCAAAATCTTTCAGATTGTGATCTGGTAACCTGAAGTGTTGGCTGACATGAATATACGGTTTTTTTGTGAGGTCACTCCTGTGGCCATTAAGGCGTATGTGAAATGGCTGCATAGATTCACCAACGTATTGGAGACCACATATAGGACACTCAAGAACGTACATCACGTTTGAGCTTTTGCAGTTAACATTGCAGAAGATGTCAAGTATGTCTTTTCTGTGGTCTTACTGTGAAATGTTGATGAATGCTGCAATTGGTTGCAACACTTGCAGAGCTTATCCCCACAAGGCTGGCAATTACCTACAGTATGGTAAGGTTTGGAAAGGTCAGCACGGACAAGTATATTTCTCATGCTGTTAGGTTGTTTGAAGGCAATATTGGAGACTCAGGGAAGATTTTGGATAACTTACAATGTTTCTCGACTGCTGTCCAATGATCACGAATGGTCTTGAAACTATTTCTCAGGCATGGATGGTAAGTGAGCACACATGGGATTCTTTTACTTTTCTGTTTTTCTTTGTAAGTTAGCAGACTGCTTCTGGGGGTGGATTCCGCTTTTCGAAAACTATTTTTGATGTTTTCGTGTTTATATCCCCTTCTTTTCAAATGTCCTTTGAGCTTCCCCAGACGTTGTTTTGCAGTGTCTTCAGAGGAGCAGATTTGCCTTATTCTGAGAGCTTAGCTGTATGGAATGCTCTTCGTGCAGTGTGGAGGATGGCAAATTTCAGGCGACAAGTATTGATGAGTATCTGTAGGTTTAGAGTATATATCTGTATTTATTATACCTACAGAGAGGATGCTAGATGTATCAAGGACGTTTATGGTGGAATTAGATGTTTCATGGGTGAATTTGATGGTAGGGTGTTGATTGTTAGCATTTGTTATAAAAATTTGTAATTCTTGGTCTCCCTTGTCCCATTTCATGTCAACGTCATCAATGAATCGATACCAGGAGAGCGGTTTTTCGATGGAGCACTCCAGCAGTTGCTTTTCAACTTTACCCATGAATATATTGGCATAAGAGTGAGCCATTTTTGTACCCATAGCAGTGCCATTTGTCTGTAAATAGTGTTCTCCTTGGAATGTAAAGTTGTTCTTTTTCAAGACCATAGTAAGCATTTTTACTAAGCATTCAGTAGGTGGAATTTTGAGAGTTCGAGAGTCCCAAACTTCTCTACATGCTTCAATACCATCCGCATGGCGAATATTCGTATAGAGGGAGGTGACATCCATTGTGACAAGAGTAGTATTGGCAGGTAGAGAGTTTAAATCCTGCATTTTTAGTAGGTAATCTGTAGAATCTTTTATAAAAGATGGCAAGTTTTCTACATGTGGTCGAAGATAGTAATCCACGAATTCGGATATTTTTTCGGTGGGATGACCATTAGCTGAGACGATTGGTCTTCCTATAAATACTGATCAATACAGGATATGTTCTTCTCGTATATTTCATGATGGTATGATACTTAACCCCTAACGGGCGGGATTGTGCTAGATTTTCATAAGTTAAAGACATAATCTTTTCCATCAGTTATATTGGGGTCATGAGCTGGCATGTCAGTAACTGCTAGTAGTCCTTTGTTAATTTATGTATTACAAAATGTACTGTCATTTTGTTTAATGTCTTTTGGCATCGGACTGAGACTTCTTTAAAACTGAGTTTTGCTGCACGCATTACTGTTTGTTTGTGTTTTTTTCCACATTGGGGGTATAGGAGGAGGATATGAAGTCTGTCTCATATGAATGAAACAAGAGGAGTAGCAAAGTTACCAATTGTTTGTTGAAAAACACATTCTTCAAACATACAAATGACAGATAGGTTGTCAATCAAGAAGTCAACCTTCTTGATTATTTTAATTCAAAGACTTTTTTGGTTTTTAGAACAGTATATTTATATTTTCACAAGGCATGATATATTATTCCCTAAAATAAGACACTTTGTATCTGCATAGGCCACTTCTTTAAATGAAACAAAGTTTGACGAACTCTTTCAACATGTCTTGAAATTAAAAGTGGGTTATACTTTTGATCATTTATTTTCGTGGGAAACAATTTTTGACACTTAGTAATTTTGGAATCCTGGGAGAACATTAAAGGAGGACCATGTTCTACACCAATGGTTGAAATTCCTGAAGAAACAGAAAACCGAATTTTCAGAATTTTTGCTTTTGTGGGTTGAGTTTCCAATTGAATTGTCAATACCTTTATACTATTTCGTTATCAAGCAGTGTAGTGTGACAGACTCACAAATCCGATATTTGAGTCAATGAAAATTAGCTTAAGTTTTCGTAGACCAATCCAGTTTTTTGTTTGTTTGTATTTTTATCAGTCCTATCCCAATCGGGAACAGAAAACATATCTTTTTTTTTTTTTGGCATTTAACCCATTACCTGTCATAATTCTCGACTGAATCCCTAGGATTTTAATGTTGTGGTTCCAATTCTTGGATTTAGGCTTGCAGTGTTTCGTTCGTTTGGATAACACATTTCGCACAGAAGTGTTGTTGACATGTTCAGGTGACCAATAAAAAAAACATGACCAGTCTGATTATTGAGAATGGGAAACATGCGCGGAGAAATCCACAGATTAAGACTTGATGTTCATAAAGAAATTGAAAATTTAGTCACAATGGGTGTGTTATAGGAATAAGTTAAGGCCACAGTGGTTTACCGAGATGACAACTCTCATTAGTAGATGTTTGAGTCAAATTAGTTTAACATACAAAAGCTAAAAAGAATGACATGAACTCCAAACGGTGCTTGATCGTGTCGTCGACAGGGCAAGTATATACTGTTATGTGTTCATCACCTGCTATGTGAATCCGCACTCAGTCAAAATGTCACAATAGGTTAGATACAAGAAACTGATAAGACGACAATTCCGGTGACTTAAGATCAAACACTGTAAAAACATAACCGCTAGTATGTGATGAAAAAACACGTCGTATCGTTCCTATTTTTGGAGGTGACTTGGATCAGATGTGAATACTTCAAAATTCCAAAGATGATTTAGAGTTCATACAATCTAAGACTTTTTTCATATTGCGTATTAGTTTTCTACACCTTACACAAGTATTCCTTATTCCAATCTAAAAGACAAATTGAAAGAGTTGGTATTGCTTTGTTTCATAAAAACTAAGGGCCAACGTAGATACAAGTATCTTGACATACTTGTCATAGGGATGAGTCCTTATTTGTAAAACAAATTATGATATCCTTGATAGAGGGTTGTTGCTCACAAGAAAGCTATTTAAACAAGACCTCCAAATTGTAAAATTGAAATCATCCCTTCGTTAATTTTATTGACACCATGACGAGTAGGTTGAATCCTGGTACCTTTGATAACTTTTTACACCACTGGGTCGTTACCACTGCTGGTGGACGTTTCGTTCCAGATGGTATCACCAGCCCATTAGTCAACACTTCCGCGTTGACACGAATATCAATTATATGGTCAGTTATATAAATTTTCTGTTTTCAAAACTTTAAATATTTCGAAAAACTAAGAATTTTCTTATCCCAGGCATAGATTACCTTAGCAGTATTTGGTCCATTATTGGGAATTTTTGGGTCTTAATGCTCTTCAACTTTGTACTTGTTTGGCTTTATAACTATTTTGATCTGAGCATCACTGATGAGTCTTATGTAGACGAAACGCGCGTCTGGCGTATTAGATTATAATCCTGGTACCTTTGATAACTATTGACCGTTATGGAACATCCGTTTCACAGATAGCGGATATGTTCCTCATGTCGTAACTTCAATCCCGTTCCCTTTTCACAAATGTGACGTACCAAATTCGACTTATTCCGGGTTTGTGCTATCTTGAGCAATACGACTGATTTCACATGTGGAGCAGCCGGACCTGTTTGTCCTTCCGAAGCACCTGAGATCGCATCCAGGTTTTGGTGAGGTTCGTGTTAATTAGTCGTTATTTTTCTCTTTGTTATGCTTTGTGTACTATTTTTGTCTGTCTTTTTCATTTAGTCATGTCGTTGTCAGTTCTTTAAGCTTTCTTTTTCTGTCGATGGCTACGTCGTTTGCATTGTATAAGAAACATTCACCAAGCTACAGGAAGGACTAGAATAAAGACATACGGAGATTATAATGGTTGTATTATTCATAAATCAAATAAGTTAAGAAATTGTTTGAATCTTCTTTTTTTTGTGCTTAAAACCTTATTGATAAAAGTTTGTATATCAGTATTGTTTACTATTTCACCTGGTTATTATTTAAATGAACAATAATTCGCTTAATTAATTTTATGCATTGATGTGCTGTACAAATTAATTCTAGGCGTTCTATAACATCGTGTCTTCATTCTCTCTTTATTTCGTTGTTTTATACATTTATTGCAAACACAGCCAGCTTAATATTTTGGAGTGAGATGCATGACTTTTTATTTAATTGTTATAAGCTTTGAACTAGCTATCAGTCAGTAACTGTCAGAGTACACCTGTACTTACTGCATTTTTAAGGGGATGTATAAGTCACCTATCAAGTCCGGTCCGTGTTTTTTGTTAGATTTACATCTGCTTTGTGTCAATCTGATGAGTTGAACTTCAACTGATTTTTATGGTTTGTTCTTGTGTTGTACACCATGATTGTCCAATGTTGGGGAGGGTCGGCGCCTTCAAACTAGTTTAATCAATATCTGTAATCCAGTACGGTTGTCGTTTGTCGCTATATTTCATATTTATTGTTCGTTCATTATTTTGTACATATCGTAAATATTACTGCTACTGCTGAAGACTGTATGTTATTGTTAACTCTTAAATTCGCAATGTTAATTGTTTTGCTTACGCCAACTAAGCAATAGCTGCATATATCGTACTCTGTACGATTTATCTACGCGAGGATATCAATTCGGAGGAAAATCGGAGGGAAACTCGTACCGTGTACAAACACAGCTTAAGACATCTATCGCTGTATGACGTCACAGCTCTCATCTATTTATATTAAATGACTAGAAAATATCCGCGAAATAATTAATACACTCTGGTTCACATAGGATATACATGTCATTGTAAACTTATACCCTAGATGCATTGCGCTGATCAAAATACCTTTAATTTAATCATGACACATAGAGTGAAAAGTGGCAATTTTTAATCGAAAATTAAAGTAATCCCCCACCCTTTTCATGTTGAATTGATGTGGTTCCCCGGAAGGAAAAGCCCTTGACGTTATGTTGTTAAATTGCTGATAGCGTCAAGGGAATGTGTATCACAAAGTGTTTCAGTGTAAGGTCAATATTTACCGTATCTGCTTCGAAATAAAATTTCAATTTTGCCGAGCAGACGTGCAATGACGGAAATGATGACGGTACGTAAATTTTAGAGCCGAACGTCGTGAAGGACGGTCGATCCGAACTGGGTTTTTTTTCCGATTTTAAAAACAATATTCCTGGATTCTATGTAAAAGAAGAAAACGCGACACCCTATTTCAACTCTTCATTTAGTAATATAGATGTCTCATTACAAAAATATTCAATATATATATATATATATATATCTCGTATATTAGCATCCTTAATATTATACCTGCACAAAGAAAGAATTGTAAGCAAGCATCAATTGGCATTTTCCGCTCTCAATTTACTACATTTTGTTTGAATTACATAAGTTTACATTGTATTTGACACCTCTTAGATCTTCTGATTACCTTCGTACGAAATTACATCGGAATTGTATGAAATGCTTTAGTATTCAGTCTTTCCATTTAGGAGATATTACAAAAGCTATATGACACTGTTATAATTATTATTTGGTTGAAATAATATACAGTATGGATAATTTGTTTATCGTGTTGATATAAGAAATCATTAAGATTTGACACCTGATAAATAATCTCGCTGACTTGATTTACAATTGATTTAAATATCCTAAATGTATATAGTATAACCCTGGTTTAGTTTCTGTAAATATTTGACACCAGCTGTTTAAATGAATTAGGTATGATAAAATTATATCTCATGTAGAAATGACGTCTGAAGGTATTGCTGATTCAGCAATTTTTCTTGCTCCTGCATAGAACTTTCATTCTTAACCCGGACACCATGCCCCCTGGTTTTCTCTAAGTAGTTGATTGACATGTGCCATTAAATAGAGCAGACAAATTGTCTTATTTTGTCAGTAGTCCTGTTGAGAGTCAAAATTAATATACGTTTAAATATATTTCAGCTGTGTTTGATATAGGTTTTTGTTACTTTAATGTAGTTTTAACAAAAAATGAAATTTCAGTAGCATTGTGACTATTTATTTTTAATAAATTCCAGCTTCAAACTGTTACACACTGATACACTCTGTTACTATTCATGACTTTTATACTCTATTTAAAGTTAATAGCATATATATTTTTTTTAGTTAAACTAAAGTCGATGTTTAACGAATGCGATAAAATTACTTATTTCAGATATATCTTCTACATGTGACAAATATTCAGAAAAGCGCTTCGGACGCATGAAATTATTAAACGTGTTGTTTTCAATTTTTTACATCACTGGGTCGATACCTCTCCTGGTCTATCAGTTCCCGAGGGTATCATCAGCTCAGTAGTCAGTACTTCGGTAATGACATAATTTAACAAACCTTTCAAAAATTGTCCATTTATAAATTTTTTAAATTATTTAGAAACTAAGGTTTCAACTGCCTCAGGCAAAGTTGACTTTAGATAAATTTGGCTATTTATTTTAGGTATTTTTGTTATATATATAGCTCTTCAACGGTTTCGGTACTTATACATCCTCGGATTTCAAATGTTTGGCTTTGAGCGTTCCTGATGAATGTAAATCCAGAAAAGCGCCTCGGACGCCTGAAATTATTAAACGTGTTGTTTTCAAATTTTTATAATAATAATATTGTTCTCTCGCATTACTTTTTTCGTGTCATACGGATTAGTAGCAAAAAGATTCTCCTTAATGCACTGACACATTTTGTCTTGTGTAGAGTATTCGCAGAACACCTCCCTGGTCACTTTGACCCCAGTATGAAAACTGAAACACCAGTATTAATCTTATTACAAAAACCAATGTGCTCAGAATTAATATTTTATCTTTTGTATGTTAATATTCACTATATATATTATTACTGTTATGCAAATTGGGTAATCGTTATAACTTGTTTCTAATTTTGATGCGTCCGAAAGGCTATTAGGTCTAGTTGTCTAGTTATTTTCATCAGGAACGCTTAGCTAATAAAACAAAAAAGCCAAGGATATAAAATTACCTTGAACACACGAGGAGCTTATGACCAAAAAGGATATAAAGAGAAAAAACAAATCCATCCGAGGTCACCTTTTCAAAGTTTATCAACCATATGGCTTTATGTTAGATACCCTCTTCGAGTCCTAATTTGGTGGAAAAAATTCTTATTCGTAAACAAGAAAATACACTTTAAACAGAAAAAAATAGTTAATCAAGTATTCTAAATACTATATGTATTCAAGTTGTATCCCATATTTTGCACTGAAACTTTATTTTATCTTGTATTTTTAACAAACATTAGTACAATCCCGTAGCGGGGATACCTCGACTTGTGTTTGGAGAGTAATCAAAATTAAATTTACGACAAAGATTGCAGGTACATACAATTCAATTGACGATATAGGAGAGCGATCATGTCAAATCATTTAAGGATAAGTGATAAACTTACTTCTCATATTAGTATCTGTTATGCATTGTATTTCTACCTGCTTTACTACAATCCTCTTATTATGGGAATATATATATAACTACAATAAAATAATGTCATAAATGATTGCTAATAAATGTATGAAAATAGTTAGATTAGATCTGTGTCAATTGATAGTTAATATTTTACGAGTTTCTTTCTTTATTTTGATTTTCTAAAGTTGCATAGTGACTTTATTTATTTTTCGATAATATCGAATCTGAAAAAAAATGTCTAATTTTACCCTTCATCTTCGCCAATGGAAATGTTATATAATGATAAATCGAAGAAACGTAGTTTTCCAAATAAATGATCTATGTAATCTATCCGGCTATATATTCTTGTTTTTATTTTTTCTGGTCATCAACCTTGAAAAGTGTTGTGTCCACTTTTAAGTCGTTTGTGCTTCAGAATATCCTTTGTAACAGTCTTGCTCAATCAACTTCATGTTTAATGCAACACCATTTCCTTGATAATATGCAGGTCATATCAGATTTTAGGCTGTTACTGCTTACAGGTGTTACATGTCTATGCAATCTTCTCATAACGCCATTATTTTTGTTATTATTATTAAGTAAATAATTTGTCCTTGTGTGATACAACATTATATTTCTGTGTAAGAGTACTTTGAAATATATATATATACTGTTGGATGAAATGTGTCAATTGTTTTAACATTACGCTTGGCTTTCAAAGTACTCTTTCGTAGATTATTCATGTTGTATCACACAAGGTCATATAGTCCTTATCACCGAATTAAAATATAAAAAAAAAATATTATTAATATCATTTTTATTATTATTATTATTATTATTATTATTATTATTATTATTATTATTATTATTATTATTATTATTATTATTATTATTATTATTATTATTATTATTATTATTATTATTAGAATGATTGAAAATATATATGTGTGATAAAACTTCCTCAGAAAATATGAAGTGCGTAATTTACTAGGAAAACTGTGTCAATGCATTAAAAAGCCTGAATTCATCTTCATGGAAAGGCAACTTGGCGAAATTAAAAATGAAGTGTATTAACATTAATTCATTTGTTTTAACATTAAGTTTGGTTTTTAAAAATGAATTAATAAATGTATATAATTTCAGTTGGATCTTTGATCTAGCAATGGAATAAATATGAATAAATTATAAATTCACTACTTTCTTTTTTTATTTTAATTTGCCTTTGATCTGTCATTAAATGTTATAAATTGTTCGCCTTTAGCTGGTTTCATGTATTTAACACATATACTGATGTTTATTATTTATTGTTCAAGAATTGACATACTTTTTATAAACAATTTATATGAAGTGTCAGATGACAGTCCTTGTTATTTGTTTCATACTTATTTGTTCATTGTTTTGATTTTTACACAATTTCATTGTTCTACAGAAATTATATCGAATATGTGCAATTGATTTATTATTTAGTGTGAACATATTGTCGTCATAGATTACATATAACATGCATATATACGTGTAAGTGTACGTATTAGTAAGACTGACAACGTGCTAAAATGAGTAATTGCATGTAATTTGTTGGTTTTTACGCACATACTGAGAATGCTTTGATTGACAAACTGACATTTTAGCAGATGCATCAGAAGAGTAAACATTATCATATTTTTCAAAGTTTAAGATTTTCACTGCATTTCCGTTAGTCGTTATTCACCAACAAATAATTTGACCGCCTTTATAAATGTTCGTCTTAAAATTTATTAAGATAAGATTGATAATCATAATATATGCTGAACGATATTCATAGTATATACCATGTTTAATTATATATTTAATAAAGCTTTAAAATCTTGAGGAATTTTCGTTAGTTTCAATTAAAGTATGTCTTAAAGAGTAGTTCTCGAAAGTATGGCTATTATACTGTACAGATTACTTCATGAACCTATTGCTATAGTCATGGCTCGTCTGTGTTCGCTTAATTAATGCACGAATGTATCTACGCATTTTCAGAACTAGTGGGGTTTTCGGGAATTACTCCATTTCTAAAGTGTGTTGGTCATAACTGTAGACGGTAATTTGGTTTAGCTCTAATCATTTTCAAAAACTTGAATTAACTTTTTCGAGAAGTGCTACCTCACTGATCCAGTGGCGGATCAAAAAGAGGGGTTCGGGGTTGGAAACACCACTTTTTTTTTTTAACGATTAATGATTTTGAATGGGGTTATATGGTTTAATCTCAGTGATCCATAACAATTTAATCATTGGACTCAATGATCCACATTTGGACTCCTCATTACAAATTTCTGTAAGTAGGACTCTTAGTTTCAAAGGAACATTGCAATCCGTGTTATAAGCTAGAAAATTATGTACACTGAAAATTGCCGTTTGCTAGACTCAAGACGATTTAGAACTAGGCATATATAATAGACACCTGTCTATCATTAACGAAAGGAGGTTTTCTATTATAGATACCTTTTGATGTGATGTGTTATTGACGTGCATGTATACACTACAACTTTTTTTTATTGCATTTATATGCCAAAAACTAATTTAAAAAGTGGGTTTGAAACCATCAGTTCTAATTCTACAGATGTTACTTACATTTTGATATATGTTCAAGGGTCAGCTGGGAGGTTTAAAGAAGATAAATTATATATTTACGAACCAAACACTCTCTTTGATTTAGCTCTATATCACTTACTTAAAGCTCAAAACAAACACAGTGTCACCACTGCATGTATTTACTTAGTGAAATCAGAACAAAGGGCTTTAGAAAATTATGGATTTACTATTCAACTGCTAGAGTTATCTTCCTGCTTTACGCAACTAAAAAATGCAGGTTATATAATTTATGCATCCCTATGATGTCATGATTCATTCGAAAACTAGAACGCGTGTAGAAGACATGAACCGGTTGAGGAACAGTGGTCAATTGACTAAAACATATATGGTATCCAACAAACCTTGCATCATTCATCACATATATTTTTTTACTTTGTAAGGATTCTTTATATAAAAAAAAACCAGCTGTTTGAAACATGTCATCTTTATTTCGTCTCGAACCGTGAACCATTGGCTGTTTATATTTTCCAAATTCATTTAGTTATATATATAAACTAGATGATACGTGACGGACAAAACGTCGATAGAGAGAGAACAAAAATGAAATTTGTATTTTATTATTTAAATGAAAATGTTTCTTATTTGTATTTGATGTTCATTCATATGTTACGGGATCACATTGTGGTGCGAAGTTGAAATAATTGAGAAAATTTAAGTTTCAAGAAATTCTATCAAGTTAATAATGAACGTGTGGTACATGTATAAATGCCAATTAGACAACTCTCCACCAGGAACTAAAAGACAAAGAAGTAAACAACTATAGGTTCCCGTAAGGCTTTCAACAATGAGCAAAACCCTTACCACATACTCAGACATAATTTTTTTTTTTAATTTGAAAATATGAAATATCAAGTCGTGAGTAAGCATCAAAATGTTTTCGCCGTAAGAAATCTGTAGTTCTAAGGAAATACAAATACCTTTAATGAACAATATTTTTTACTGTACAAGTGCAAATCCATCGCGTTCAATTTCAATTGTATCAAAGATGAAAAAATAATTTGTAAAAGAAATGGTGTTCTATAGCCGACTATTCGGTATGATTTTTTCTCATTGTTGAAGGTCGTACGGTTGCCTCTTATTGCTTACTATGGCTAAATTTTAACTCTGGTGGAAATTTGTCTCAAAGTCAATCATACCACATCACCTCATTTTTATATTACATTGGATATTAATTTTAAACTGAATTATCTAAGTATTCTTGGCGGCAACTTTTGTTTAAGATATAAGAAGATGTGGTCTGAGTGCCAGTGAGACAACGCAACATGCAAGTCACATTTTTTTAAGTGTAAACCATTATAGTTCAAATTACTGTCTTCAACATGGAGCCTTGACTCACACCGAACAGCAAGCTATAAAAGGCACTAAAATAACTAATGTAAAACCATTCAAACGGGAAAAACAACGGTATAATCTATTATATAAAAAACGAGAAATGAGAAACACTTATGAACCACATCAACAAACGACAACAACTAGACATCAGGTTCCTGAATTAGGACAGGTGCAGACAAATGCAGCGGGTTTAAACGTTTTAATAGGTACCAACCATCACCCTAAGGCCTTACCTGAAACAATAGTGTAACATCACAACATAGAAAGACACACTTTAAAATCTATACTATTAAACGAGAAGACCTCATTTTGGGTGTCGCTTCTCTTCTTTCTACAATAAATTAACAAACAAGCCTCTGTGTCCTATAGGTACAGTGCATAGTCGCATTTGTCATCCATTCATATGATTATTCAGATTGAGTTATTTTGGGAGAAAAACGAGAAAAAGGGCATCCGGATATTGTCCCGTCATTGGACAAAATTTTAAGTCATACTATACTTCCGGTTTGCGTTTTTTTGTATACAAGTTTACGCTCTGAATGCCCGCGATTTCGCGGGTGTGTTCTAGTATAAATTGAAATGGCTTTACTCAATCAAAAGACAAATAAACACAAACACGTGAACATATACGTCTTGTTATGTCGATTCGCAGAAGGCTTTTGAAAACAGTAAAAAGCGAACATACGACTGATGCTACTGTAAAGCATAGAGTTTTCGGGTGAGCTTAAAACCAAGTGACAGGAACAAAAAATAGAACGAGAAATTGGAAATGGGTCAATGAGACAACAATCTCACTACACCATACTATTTGAAGGACAACTAATCAATCACATACGAGATTCATAACTTTCAACAGACAAATTAGCAAGTTAATAAGTTAGGTGAACAAGGGTTTTTTTTTGTATTTTCTATCCGAAATAGTGGAATTAACAGAATACAGAGTAGAAGACACCATACAACTAATCAATAGGAAAAAAATAAAATCTTTATCATCGGTATTAAACAAAAATCATTACGGGTAAAACAACAATTAATATACACAAATACAAATTAACGTATACACGCCGTTACTGAAAACATACTTTATGCCCTTATATTTTTACAATTAGGGGCGTTTTGCTTGTGAGAGAGCTGTTTACATATTCCATTATCATTATCAATTTTCTATTTTGCTTTACTGTACTTTTTCTGTGTCATTTTGGTCTCTTGTGGAGAGTTTTCTCATTGGCAATCATACCACATCTTCTTTTTTATAATTATTTTGTTGACTAAGAAATCAATTTCCATATCTTGGCATATATATACCATTTAAGAAACAATAAAGAACCGTTGTGCACAAAATGAACAAAACACGTTATAATTTTAATTTCCCATCGTGAGTTTTCCCTTTATCGAGAAGTATAAAGTGTAGTAGATTGCAGGAGTTATCGTCTGGGTGTGCATAAGAAATGTACGTTCACAGTTAATTTAATCCTAAAGACCTAGTGAAATAAAGAGAATTCGCTGACATAGTGTCCCAGTATCACAGGATGTTTGCCATCGTAGAAACGAATTGTTTGACCATATAGTTATATAAAGGGGTCTCACATAATCTAGTAATATATTTCTAACGTGTCCCGTTTTCAGACCTAATCTGACTCATTTCAACATACTTTTTCGAATACAGGGCAACATTCGGGTGTCGCATGTGGAACAAGATATACATATATTTGTTCGGCAGTTTAATATAACCAAGGACTTGTCCTTTAAAAATTCTTTCGCGTGACCGAGAAGCTATATTTCTTTTTTTGTCTATATAAATTATAACATCTCAAGAATCCTTGGCGTCATGTGTTGTATTAATAAAGCAAGAAAATATAAGATAAAATTTTTTATTTGTATTATCACAGTTCGAAACGTTGTTAACATCATTTTTTCAAAGGCAAACTGTGGTCATATTGTTAGATGCAGTTTCCAAAAATAAATATACCTTACTGATAACAAAACTAATATAAAGTGTTGTCCCTCTAAATACCCATTTTTAAAGACAAGTAAGCATAACATTTAACAAATTCACAAACAATCACTGCAGCATTTATATAACCATATTCTTTACAGTCATTCAAGCTACAAGTTTTCCTCACGCTAATATCTTTAATGCACATTAAAAATGGAATGCATTAGAATGTGGACCTCACTATATATAAATTGTCTGGAACATAATATTTGTAGAGAAAAAAGACCAACAGACAGATTATAGTTTGAAGATAAAAATTACTGTTTGCTGTCATGAGAAATATCTTCATATCTATATTTCAAATATGTCAATATTATAAAATACAACATTATTTAGTCTTTATAATTTGTTTCAACCACATACAATAATATAATTCTAGTATTTTGAGACACCGCAGATCCCATGTTGTTATCTTTATCACTTTAAAAATATGCCCTATTTAGTCAATCACATGCAACTTGGTTGCAAATTGTGGGTTTACCCACCATTGCTAATACACGCAAATATTCATATCACAAAATATTGCCGATTTCTTCCATTAAATGGAAAAATATGTTTGAAATAATTTTTTTAGCTTAACATATTCCAATTGTCAAAAATTATTGTTTATGCTTATAGTTTTGAAAGATAGACAAGGGCATCTTAGCCAATTCAAAAAACACACTTATCAAATAGAAAAAAAAACCACTTAGCCAAATCCGAAAACAAGCATATCAAATAGAAAAGAAAAAAAATGATTTTTAAAAAGATATGGTACCCGATTTTTCTTGGGTCTATTTCTCATTTATACTACGAAGCATTAATTTTACAGCACTAGTTGTGCACCAAAAACTGATGTATTTCCAATTTCACAACATCAACTAAGCAAAAGCACTGATAGGAAGTACAATTTATTTTACCATATGTACTCTATATACATTATAAAAAAATAATGATACAATGTGTATTGTTCATGCTTTTGAAGCGAATCAGACTACTTTAAATTACAATTTACCGCTTTAGCGGCCGTCATTTTAAATAGCTTAAAATATAAAGAATCTGTAAAGCACCATATTGCCAATTAAGTTACAACAATGAACACCAATGAACAAACAACAAATACTGTAAATATACAGTCGATCAAATGTTTCTGATATCTTCAAGAACAAAATATAACATGTAAAAGATATTCTGTAATATTGCTTAATATTTACTGACAATTTTAACTACATGGGAATAAACGTCAGCAAAATCTCAATTGTTCAATTCTTTGTAATGATTATAGTTTACTTACAAAAATTTACATAAAATGTATTATTATTAATTACTACAAAGATAATTGACATTTTAAGTTTTACTTACAATGTTATTGTTAAAGATTACAGATGCATTTTCGAAGTTTACAAATGATAAATGATATTAGTGTACGTTTAAATAAATAAACCATTGAAATCATTCGGCACGAATTAAGTCTAACAAAATTAAAGCAGTAATACAAGTACGTGAACAAAATGTTCAACTTAACGAGAGAGTATTTGTTCCAGGTCCAAGCTTTATCTTAAAAGGGTTGATAGGATTTTTGTGTATTTAAATTTTACTTCGCGTGTCTTTTAGAACTCAAATCAGTGCACTTGCACGACAACTTTTCTGAATTAATTGGCAACTTCATTAATTTTATTTTCATCGTATAATATAATGTTTTCTTCTTATATCTTTGAGTAAACTTAAGTTACTGAATAGAATAAGAAGTGATATAACGTTTTAGTCTACTTTCTACTTTTCTGATATTTAATCAACTGTGTTATTAAATGTGATTGGATATCCTTCCTTCATCATGCTTTACCATAAAATAAGACCAAATTGTTGAAAGTTTCTCATCCTAAATTATTAAAATCTATCCTTTTGGAGTCAGTTTTACAAAAAAAACTTACGACTGAGATTGATCGTAAGTGTACTAAATTGTTCATGACTTACGATCTATCTTATAGTCCTAAGTTTCTTTTGTGAATATCTTGATGTATACTAGATCCACCCAATCGGGCTAGCTATTTACATGTGTCTAATACATATATACATATATACAAAAACAGCAATATTAACAGTTTCAAATGATCGACTGTATGAGATAAACACGAGATCAATGATAGGATTTCTTAATAACAACAACTCTAAACAACCATACACGGGCTTTCCAGCTCATTTACACTGTTCACGACAACCAACATGAAAGACATCTTTCGGAAGTTTGCATTGAAGCTAAGTACATCCACATCTCTCAACTTTCATTCTCGGCAAGGTTGTGAATTGAATGTTCATTGAATGATCAAAGTAAAGCATTGATAGTTGTCCCATTCTAGTTGGGCTACAACAAGGTCCATGTTCAGGGGGTATCGCATCCCCTTGTTGTCGTAAATATGCATGAGGACCAGAATCCATGTGTTGATTCCTACATTCTCCTGCACAGTAATATGCAGAATATGTTAACGGGGCTATTATGAAGTCCCACCCAAACTCCACAAAGTCAACAGTTAATGGATATCTACAACAAGACTCGGTTGCGTGTTCTTCGTCACAGTTGAGATATATTGACCGTTTTCTACGACTATGCTGTTGGTGAAGCGATGTTCTTGTATCCAATACAGGTTCCTGAAAGAGAAATGATATGTTATTCAACTGTTTGGATGTGGTTAAGCTTTAAATAATAATTAAAAAAAAAATCTGCAAAACACAGCAACCCCTCCCTAACTCTACTATATACAATCCGTGTTATACAGCGAAAAAAAACATGGCAAGTGGCACACACACACACATGTATATTTACTAAACATGATGTTTTGTAAAAATGAGCATGTGTTAGAGGTTCAAAGCTGACAATGAGGTTCTTGAATGATTTGTTATTACGATACCTTGAAGTAATTGGTATTTATTATTTTATTTCATAAATCAAATATTCATGTGATATTGTTATAAAGAGGTTTGTGCTGCTTTTATAACAGATTTTATTCATTCTGCAATTTTTAGAAAACGATCATTGGCACAACGTTCAGTTCTGAAATTGTTTGTGCCATTGCATCATTTTTTCAGTTTTCAGTCAAGCAACATCAAAAGACAGCAAACACCGGCAATTGATACAAAGGTCCCTACTTTGGAAATACACTTGTCATAACCATAACAAATGGACGGCGATTGTTAACTTGATCTTCTTATTAATAGTACTTTAATTTTCAGAAAGCTTGCCCAATTTATCACAAAGCAGAAGAGACACCGGGCATTGATCCCACAATGTTGGACTTTTGTAATTAAAACCTTTGCGTGTGTAATTTTATTGTCAAAACTGATGTCAACCTTTGCATGATTATTTTAAATCAACTTAATGCATTTTGATATAAAGCTTTTCACTTAATGGTTTTCAATTTAATTACTCTTTGGTGTTCGATTTTCCCTCTCGTGCTTTAATTGACAAAACATTATCTTTATTGTATAGTTTTGCGTTACATATTGGCATTTGCGTTAGAGATTATTGAAGCTAAAACATTCCTAATGCATCTGGTATTTCCTAAACTATTTCATTATTAAAGCTTTTCCAAAAACTTCTCATCTTACAGAAATTGATATTCTCGTTTTCAATGATGACTAAGATATGTTTCAGCAGAAACTTATATGAAATTGTTCATGTCTCCAGCTTCATGTTTTAGAAATTTATATACATTTGATAATTGTATATAGTTTTAATACTATCCCGCAATAATCGTTTTTCCACTTTTGTGAATGTTGACTGTAGCTTATACATATTTTCAACGACGACCTAATGGTTTTAAAACTCGATGTAGCTTGTAAATTTTATCAACGACGACCTGCAGGTTTTAAAATCGATGCAGCTATAAATATTTTCAACGACGACCTGCAGGTTTTAAAACTCGATGCTATAAATTTTTCCAACGACGACCTGCAGGTTTTAAAACTCGATGTAGCTTGTAAATTTTTTCAACGACGACCTGCAGGTTTTAAAACTTGATGTAGCTTGTAAATTTTATCAACGACGACCTGCAGGTTTTAAAACTTGATGTAGCTTGTAAATTTTATCAATGACGACCTGATGGCTTAAAAACCCAATGTAGCTTATAAAATATTTCCAAGACAACCTTATGATTTTAAAACTCGATGTAGGTTATAATTTTTTCAACGACGATCTGAAGGTTTTAAAACTCATGAAGCTTATAATTCTTTTCAAAGACGACCTGATGGTTTTAAAACTCGATGTAGCTTAAAACCTAATGGTTTTAAAACTCGATGTAGGTTATAATTTTTTTCAACGACGATCTGAAGGTTTTAAAACTCGATGAAGCTTATAATTTTTTTCAACGACTATCTGAAGGTTTTAAAACTCGATGAAGCTTATAATTTTTTTCAAAGACGACCTGATGGTTTTAAAACTTGATGTAGCTTATAAATTATTTCAACGACGACCTGATGGCTTTAAAACTCGATGTAGCTTATAAATTGTTTTCAACGACAACCTGCAGGTTTTAAAACTCGATGTAGCTTATACATTTTTTCAACGACGACCTGAAGGTTTTAATACGATGTATATTTTATAGCATAGATATAGGAAGATGTTGTATGAGTGTCAATGAGTCAACTCTCCATCCAAATAACAATTTATAAAAGTAAACCATTATAGGTCAAGGTACGGTCTTCAACACGGAGCCTTGGCTTATGTATTTATATTTTTCATTTATACTATTAAACATTGGCAATTGTTATGGGGGAAAATAACACTGACAAGATTTAAGTAAATCGTCATAAATCCAACTCTGAAATCTTTAAAATATTTATGAAAGGCCTTTGGACATATGTTTTTTTTTACTACGCCTTGAAAATATCCTTGTAGTTTTGATAAGACGATACAGATGATTAATTTTTCTATTTCAAGAATCTAAAAAAGTGCTGATATACTCTTATCATCAGTACTTATATCGTTTATTTAATTAACCCGATTCTTGAACATCTGTTTGTAGAAAAGAAAGATAATCTTACACTTAAATAAACATTTAACAAATAACGATCAGTCATAACACCTGTTAGTTTGATAGTATATTGAAGTACATAATTATGTTTAACAAATAACCGTAAAAGATATATGTTACATGGCTCAATTTCAGATTTGTCCCCTTTTTTTGTCTTGTGTAAGAAAATGCCGGCAACTAAATCAAAATAAAAAGTTATGAATTTCGTGCGTCCAAAATCTCACATTTAAATTTGTTGGAATGCTATTTACGTAAAATAAAGATGACGGCAGGCAAATAAGTTATAAGTGAGAATAAAAAAATATACATATTATACTGATTAATTTCATCCATCAGTCGAATAAACGACAGTACTCACAAATAAAGATCACTTAATTTTCTACAAAAATTTTGACGTTATATATATCTTAAAACCATCACATACTTGGGCCCATAGAATCATCCCATTTCAATCTCTTATCAATGTGAAGTCTTCTGAAGTCATCGAGGACTAGAAACCTACTAAAACAGATTTGCTGTTTAACACTTCGGATATACGAATGGACAATCGTACATTGGACGAAATGCGAGAGAAAAAAACCACATTAAACTTACTGATTCAATGTACTTATAAAGTTTTTGATACAAATAAAAACTTGGCCCAAAAATAAAAAAAGAATTTGTATCAATATTAAATACATGACTATGCCGAAACAGAATCAGAAAAGTTTAAACACTTATAAACAATAATACAAAGGGGAGAGATTGTGTTATCGTGAGAAAAAAAAAGGCAGACCCGGGCCAACTTTATTTGTGACCTGTCTGTTCTAAGTAGGAAGTTTTTCAATGCAATTGTTGCTGTCTTATTATTATATCATCCGGAACGAAAGTATGGTGTCCCTCGGTTTCTGTGTTATGTCAAATCGAAAGGAGAGTAAGTATTACTGTTATACAACTGAAGTGTCACCAGGGCTTTCGTCTACTTTGGCTAAGAGATTTTATTTCAAGCTTTACAGAAATACCGTTTATGTTAGGGAAGATGAATGTCGAATCACATCCAGGACTGCGGTGCTGCTATATAATATGTAAATGAATTTAACCTGATCGCCATTATACATCAACGTGTCTTCTTAAAAAAAGCTTTTCTAGTTTGTAAAACTGACTTCTTTTTAACTATAATCCGTAACAGTCTCAAACTTATAGTCTGTTTGCGTTTATCATATTATTCCTATATGATTTATTTAGCAAATTTTATGTAATGTATCATTATTTTTTATTGAAATGCCGAGGCTGGTGTCGTTGTATACCAAGTCCAGTTTCAAAAAATGGATTTATCTCAAAACTAAGAAGTGGAAGTGGTTACTGTCCATCTTAGACAGGTTTGTTTTACATACACAACTGCACTTTATTTATTGAATTTTGGAGTGCTGTTTCTAGTTTATGAAGTTGCTTGGTTTTCTTATTTTTTTTTTATTTTTTTTTTTATCTTCAATCCCTTTTCTCTCTTTTGTCATTATCTTACAAAAGCTTAACATGAATATTTTAAATATAATTTCTTTTTGGGGGGGGAGGGGGGGGGTTAAAACGTCTTAAAAAATAAAAATTCGTGTATCACCTTAAATCCTTTGTTTCTCATTATGAAATACATTACAGTTACACTGTTTTTTGAAAAAGGAATTCTCACATTCTGATAAAAGGGTTGTCGTAAAAAGCGGATTTTTAGTACGCTTCGACTAAACCATGCAGTTTTAATTCAAAAATTCATAAGGTGACAATACTTATCCAAACAGCCATTTTGTATCTAGTATCTAGCATTTCCCTAATCTGACCAAACTTTTGGTCAGACGTTTAACATTTGATAAACTTTCGAGTTACTTCTTACTTAATTGATTAAGATTAAAAAGTTTAAAAACTGACAACAAAACTAGTTAGCAAAGTATTGATGTGTAATGCAGATTTTTATAATTTATCCGATGATAGTATTTATTTCAAAATAAAGAGTGTTATGATATACATGTTTTAATATTTATGGTATAGACGAAACACCTTTTCATATTCTTAGATTGGAGTTAATTTGAATGTTATGTAATACAGAAATTCTGTGTGAAATGTATTGTACACAGTCTCTCATTATTCTTGATAGAATGGCACATGTATTTTATCTTTGTGTACTGTATATTTTTATTGTGTATATTCTTTGTATTATACTGTATGTTTATGTAAGTGGTGAGACAAATAAAATATTGAATCTTGAATCTTCTATTAGTCAGTTTTCAGAAAACCCAGTGGATACAGTCTGTACTGTTTAATTCACTATTTTCCTAATGTTCAGTTGCTGTTATCAACACTCCTAGCAAGCCAAACACTACTGAATTGTTAGATAAGTAACTAACAACAGTATAACACAACAAGCGAAAGGTCTGACCAGTACAGGAAAAATATTTGAGAAATCATAACTTACCACGATCCCTAACAAAACGTAACATAGTTATGTTCAAACATTTAAGACGATTTATTTTATTTTACATTGCCTTATTTTCGATTACTAAGAAGAACTTGTATAATACTTACATATCCATCATCATTTGCAGATGGCAATATTATGGAATTTCTTCCGTTATCGTCCAGTGCTTCAACCACAAGACCTTTATTCCTCGATGGATCTTCTATCCATTTTTCTACTTCGTTCAAAATATTAAAATGTTGCCATCCACGGGATGATCTTTTTTTACTTCTTAAGAACTGCTTTTCTATGAAGTCATTGTTTTTCGAACTTTTGACGAGTGAATATATATAAATTTTTGTAACATTTTGAGATGGATCAATATAAACCCATAGAAAAGCCTTCTCCAAAACCTTGTCCACTAGATCTGGTAAAGTGAAGTATATAGAATTTGGTTGTTCAATGTTTAGTTCCGTTGGAGCTGGAAAGAAAATAAGGTAAAATGAAATATCTAATTAATTAGTCTGGACTCTGTGTTTTCATTTTGTTTTTAATAATTTCCCATTTAGGTTGTGTAACAACATTTTTTAATACAAAAAAAAATATATACAAATTAATTTTTTTTATCGCAGAATACATGTTTTTCAATATACAAATTATCTTTTACGTAGAATACATTTTTTTCAATATCAATAATTGAACATTTTCTTGCAATAGATTTGTCCTTAGCTTGAAAGTATTAAGGTAAATGACGAGGCCACGACAACTTTACACGTTGAGGACAAGCTACGATAACATTGACGTGATAAACGATTATATCACACAACATACATATTCTTGCGTGATATGTACATAATATGCTTCAGGGTTTGAGATTTATGAAATACCAATAAAGAAACAAAACGACACTATTAATTACATTTGTATCAATTCTCTAATATTATCTAGAATCATCCAAATCATCTCAAGTCTCCAAAATCACTTCTGTCACATAATGTTAATTATGTAGCGATTTAAATTTACATATCAACCAAAAAAAAATTTTAAAAAAAAGATTATGTGACTATTTTATATTTTCTTATAGTACTTGTAATGATATATTTTATAACAATTGCATTAATATGATTGTTTGTACTTGTACTTTCAAATTTGCAAAGGTATCACCTCCTCCAAAACATTTGAATCTATAGTCTTATAAGAATATGAATGTTGTTTTAATTTAGATATTATATGTTTGTAATGATTGTCATGTTTGTCTTGGTAACAATCCAATATTTGGATTTTACACCAATAAAATGATTTGATTTGATTTGATTTGATTTGACCACTGCATACTTTGTACTGGGGGTTATATATTCCTGAATTAGCATGATGTATTTGTCACTGGTCAGTCTATACTTTGTACTGGGGGTTATATATTCCTGAATGATCATGATGTATTTGTCACTGGTCAGTCTATACTTTGTACTGGGGGTTATATATTCCTGATGTATTTGTCACTGGTCAGTCAACAGCAGTCATTTTTTGGGTTAAATTAAGTATAATTTAAAATGGGGAAGTTTGTGTTGCAATCTGTATCTTAATTTATGAATGAATTTGCGTAGCATGAGGTTTATGATAAGTGTTATGAAATGATGACTATCTTATGCCATTTAGGACATATTAATAAAATAAATTATTATGATGTTTCCTATATAATTATTTAGAATATGCACATTATTGTTTAAAGAAAATGAATGGGAAAGAGGAGAATAGAATGACATAACCTTGACACATCTATAAACTGTAGAACTTCATTAATGAGTACTCTTAGGTTGTTTTGAGAACGGAAACAGTTATGTAAAGTAAAAATAATTCTACGGAAGCATCTGTTTCCTTCAATGTAAGTTAATTGTATTATTGAGTTCAACGAACGTTTTTCTAACAGTTTCATTATATAATCATCAGATCTAAATGCACTATAGAAACAAACAGATAATTTGTAACATTTTAAACAATTTTAATTTCATACCATAGAACGTTCTTTTTTTCAGATCAATTAATTATACCGAATTATCCAAAATGTTTAATTTAGGTTTTTGATATTCTAGATATTTGAACTTTCCGTATGTACATAAATATGTCTTTTTCGTTATTTCTGTCAAGAACATGAGTACAAGAATAAATTTTACTGACATATACACATTTTTTTTATCTTCTATACAATAACTATCGAATAAAAAAGACTAAAACCTTAAAAATTAAAACACTTCTTGGATTGATTCTCTAGACTACATTTTCTATAAATATGAAATAAAGCATTATACTTACGAAGTTGCGCAAATGTATAAGTCCTTTGAGATTGTCCGAATTCCTCAACATAATCCTCCTGAGAGTTACGAACTTCATCACTCTGCATATCTAAAGCTTCTCTTATTTCGTATTTTTGCTTTAAATTCTGAAATGATGGTATTTTTGGTAGTTTGTTATTTGTCATATTTGGCTTCCCAAGAACATCTAATCTTAATGCATGCGAAATTCGATTTTTGATTGATTCAATTCTGTTTCTCTTCTGATCTTCTCTGATGGTACAAGAAGTACATTTTGATCTATTTTGATCTCTATATTGAGTTTGGTTATATAGATGTTCTAGTAATATTTCTTCGTCAGTTTCTGATCGCAATTCCCGACCTTCATCCTGTGTTACGACTCGCCTCAACTGCTCGCTAGATATATGACTTAAATCATGTTCCCTTAAATCCACTCGAGCAGGATTGCCGTCCAAATATTTAAACAGAACGGAAAAAATTAAATAATTGAAGAAAAATGTAGATATTTGTTGCATTTTTCGTCTGCTGTGAAAACAGCTGATCGTTGGTACTTTCCGTTCCGGACCAGTAACTATCAAGGAATGCCCAAGGCTTTTATAGTGACAATCTGGTCAGATTTATACATCGGAAAATAGATATCAATTATAACATGAAAATAAGATTGACAGTAATTCACAAGCACAGATAAAAGAAGTTGTCAAATTTATAATTCGCGTATTATACGGTTGTAACAAGAATACGAGCTGTTAAAAGTCCATTGAATCACCTGTTCGTTTTCGACTTCTTTTATACACTCTCGCTAGTTGATGTATAGCGTATCATATAACCTTTAATCGCATTTCAAATCTTCATACATTATTTTTTTTTGTTAACAGATGCCTGACATATACCTTGTGTCAAATCTAATTTCCCTCAAATCTTTTTATTCTTTATGTGTATTGAGAGTAAAGATGATTTACTGCGAATCTTATTTCTGTTAAACGTTTTTAGATGAGCACATTAAGTGTCAAGATTGTTGCAAGGAGTTTGTAATTTAACACAATTTTCTTGACATATGTTTTACATTTTGTTCGTTAACGAAGCAAGCGATAACGCTACAATCAATTTTGTTCGTTGACAAGCAGTAATAAGTGCTTGATATATCATATGGCTACAAATCTACGGTTTGAAGTCAAATTTCAAGCAAGTTTGTAACATTTTAGAACGAATGTATAACAAATATTTGATTAGTTCTGACCTGTACAAGAATTGTATGCCATAATGAAAATAATGCTCAAACCTAAGCATTCCGCTTCACATTTTGAACTGCAGAATCGATATAACGTGTAATCACGCAAGGATCATTATAATGTTAAAGATATTATGACAAATTAACCAAAGTATAAAGACTGCTTCAATAAAAATAATAGTGTCCTTTTTAAAAGACACTATTTGAAGTGTGTTTTAATTTCAACTATGATAACATCGGAAAGTAATCAATAATTCTTCTTTTATTAAAATGCTGAACAGGCGTAAATAAAATGTTTAATCTTATGAAATAAGAGATATTGTGTTAAATGAACTACCGGTCTACTTAATTTCTTTCCTCCACAAGATTCGTGGTCTAAGATAAAGAAATGTACGTGAGTCCCCAAATTTGCTTTTGCAGAATTAAGACTGCCAGATATATACTGGAAAAGGGAATTGGCTTGTTTTGTTTTTACAACTAACAATAATGCAACCGTTTTAGATGCAATTTTTGTACATGTTGCAGTATAATAAAACAAACAGAAATTAAAACAAATGAATGCAATTTATACTACAGCGCTTATAGGGCATACTCTGTACGAAAATATAAAATATGACTTTTGCAAAAAAAAGAAAAAAAACATTAGAACTTAATGTTCAATTACACAAAACAATTAGCCGACTACCGGCACTGGGTGTATATTGTGATCTAACGTAGAGTGTAATAACATAAAATCATACCATTTCAATAAAGTCGTACATGTAGATATCTATGAAGTACTGGAACCCAAAAATACTTCGTCATTCTATTTTAGAATGATTTTAAAGCGTTTATCGTCTTACTAAATGTGATTATTATTATTATTTTTATTATCATTATTATCATTTTTATCGTTATTATTATTATTATTTGAAATATGCTTCAGTAAAAAATATAATGGATAAGGAGTCTGTAATTGACTGGTAAATGTATGGGAAAATAATATTACATTTTATTTTCAAAAGGCACCAATTAAAGAAGAGGATAAGGAAATGTGTTCCCCTTAACTTCAGCAACCTGTATCAAATTTAAAGTTTACTAATAGCAACCTGTATCAAATTTAAAGTTTACTAATAGCAACCTGTATCAAATTTAAAGTTTACTAATAGCAACCTGTATCAAATTTAAAGTTTACTAATAGCAACCTGTATCAAATTAAAAGTTTACTAAGATAGAAGCGAGTTTGATATGACTGTTTCAAGTTAGAAATCTATTGCTTTATATAACTATTTGCTATTTATAGTACAGTTTTTATCCTATAAATATAGTTTTATGCGACTGGTAGATCTTCGATGGTCGCTGTTTCATTTACAGATGTGCTAGACTAGGGCGATCTCGGGCGACTTGGAGCTTAATGTGTAATAGTGTCTTTTGCCTTTTGTGGAAGACTATGTTACTACATCTAGTTATCCTGCTTTCTTTGTTCTGTTTTGTCATCCGGGTTAATTTGCAGTCTCATTGACATATACCCCACATCTCCCTTTATTCAAATAAGCAAATATCTAAATATCAGGCCTGTACTTGGTGATGTGATATAACTTGGTTTGTGTTCACATTTTGTAATTTCAAACTAAAAGGCGACTCGCGATAGGAAGAGAATGTCTTGTTTCGTTTCATAAAAAGAATGGCCCAAGTAGATACACGCATCTTGTATCAGGGAGAACAACTCGTATTGTGTAAAACAAATCACTCTGATTAAAAAAAATCTTTCGAACCGACATTATCAATATATTTGATTTTTTGATTGACAGCATATTTTTTTTACATTTGCAAGACGTGTTTTTCAACAAACAATCGACATTCCCATGGGAACCAAATGTGCTCCTCTTCTTGTCGATTTGTTCTCATATTCATATGAGGCTGACTTCATACCGAAACTTCTATGAAGAAGGAAAAGAAGTTAGCAGTTTCTTAGGGTCCTACTAAAATGCGCCCGGGAGCGCCCGGGAGCGCCCGGGTGAAGAAAAAGCGCCCAGGGAAAAGAAAAAATAGCGCCCGGGGAAAAGAAAAAATAGCGCCCGGGGAAAAGAAAAAGAGCCCGGGGAAGAAAATTAGCGCCCGGGGAAATTATATAGATATTTTATTGGCATGAGACAACTTTGTGTCCGGCGATGAAATAAGTTATGCACATTGATTTTTTTTTAATTTTAGGCAAGTAATTTGTAAATTAAGATAATAGATATTTTTAATAAAACACAAAAACAAGTATAAATGTTTCAATTTTAACAATAATATATGAAAAGGCCTACTATTTCGAAAGACAGATAGTAATGGATCACAGTTTATGCTGAAGATTTATAAAATGTAAGACATCAAAGACATGTTTTTCAAAAACGATACCAAAATGAAAAATGTAATAAAAAAAATTTCACAGAAAAGTATTAATCGAATCAAAATTAAAGAGTAACACATAATAAATCAGCAAGCAGTACTATACATGTACCGTAGTTAAAATAAGGGGGTAAAAAGCAGGAGTTTTGTTTAAATTTAAAACTAAGCATTAAAATCTTGATAAGCATTGCCATTAAAACAGTTGTAGTTTTATAAAAAGATATCATATATCCTAATCAGCATCTGCACACAAAAAAGGTGTTCACCATGCAGTTGCTAAAATATTAGACCTCAGGCACTGATTATTTTTTTTAAAGTAACAAAATATACGTTTTGATCGAGGACAATATCGTTCATGATTCTTCTATATACTCTCATTTATATTTATTTGCTTATTTATATACAATTTTGAAATCTAAAATGCAAAAGTGCAAGAACCGGCACTTTAGATGTTGCATTGTACATATCCCAATTTATATCAAGGACAAAACAAGCAATGATTTTTTTTATGGAAAAAATTTATTGTTATATTATATTATAATATTATTGTAATATTATTATTTTATTCCCCGGGCGCTTTTTCTTTTCTCGGGCGCTCCCGGGCGCTTTTTAGTAGGACCGGTTTCTTAAACTTCAATTTTCGCTATATACATAATTCAAAATCCATCGATCATAATTATCTTCAAACATCTGAAAACAAATGTTATGCTTCATGCAAATCAATTAAGAAATACAAAACAAGGGATTTAAATCCACACTTTTTAATTTGTAACAATAATATATCTGCTCGTGTATTTATATTGTCAAGAGTATGCATATTCTCGTAATTGATTTCCTACAGATACTTATTTGTTTTGCTGCTGTTAATATATTATGAAGCAATGATTTTTACTGCAAGTGCTTGAATGCACAACAGGGTTATCCGTTGTGTGTTCAGTTGTATTTTTTCCCCAAGCCATAAAAATATTCTCTGCAATTTAGAATAATTTTTTTTGTGTACATGCGAGGTTCTGAATATCTCGATCTAAATCCTATAAGTCAAGGGCCGTGTCAATGAAAGTATCCTAGGACATGTCCTAAGATAGGTCTTAGGACATTATTTAGGATGGTCTTAGGATGTGTCTGAGACATGTCTTAGGATGTAAAACAAAGCTGTCTTAGGACAGTCCTAACTATGATGGTCCTTGGACCATCCTAACACATTTATTTAATTGAAAATATATGTAGAGATTTGTATGACATAGATTGAATTGTATTTTAGAACCTATATGTAAAGAGAGAGAGGATGACTCTTATATAGAAAACGATTAACGCAAAATAAAAGTTAAAGTTTTTACGGAATACTTATAAATACGTTATTAAATATGATAAAAGATATAAATGAATTTAATACGGAAACAAAAGTAAATGGTCACAAAACTTTGTGATATTCGTGCTGCAATTGTAGTACATAAACTAGTTTTGTCCTTAGGTCCACTCGATTTCATTACATGTATGGAATTCAGGATTAGGTAAAAAAAGAAGTAAACTTTTCCCCACATTTGAATTATTTAAAATATGTTGCTTATGATGATAGTATTGTTTAGGCTTCAAAAAAGGCAGCACGAAATAATTTAATATAATACAATAAAATCTTTAACAAACATTAAACAATATTTTTTTTAATTAATTTTGTCTAATGATAGTTAAAATTGTATTAGTATTTTTAGTATAGAGTTTATGCCATATTTGTTGTTTTTATTACGTTTTAGAACGATGTAACCTTTAGGACTATCCTAAGACACCTAATTGTATATCCTAACTTTAGGACAAAATTTAGGACATATCTTATTTTAGGAGACTTTCGTTAACCCGACTTAGGACTAAGACGTGTCCTAAGACCATCCTAAGACATGTCTTAGTCCTAGGACAGCTTCGTTGACAAAGCCCCAGGTATCAAAACGGGGAAACGAGTTAATAGGTGTTAAACCTATCAAATGATTATTATTTATGTTTGAGTATTATATATGTATTCTTATATTAAGTAACATATTAAAGAAAACCACATATAAAAATATCCCTCGTAATGAAAAATCGGTCATTCTTTTAATTTATTAGATTGACATGGTCCACACTATTTCGAATAGTGAATGACATATTTAACGATAATAAAACACATTTGTTAAAATCATAATCATATGGTTAAATATCGGAAGTGTTTAGAACAATTTTCAGTCATCTTTCATCGGAGTGTGAATAGTTTGAAGAAAATAGTAAAGTTGTGATTTATTTAGTTTTCGATATTTCTTTTTCACTTGTTATATGAATCCGATGTAAAACACGATACAAACATTTCTACTGAAATCATGACATAATATTTGCTTGAATTTTTTTCATTATATTTTTTGGCACAGTTTACAAAAGAGGGACGAAAGATAACAGAGGTACAGTCAAACTCATCCTTACAAGGAGACAGAACTTTAACATGCCGTGCAGCACAACTCAATAAACCAACATACTGTCCAAAACGGTCCTTTTTCATAGTACCAAAGACAGCCGGTTTGTACAGGCTTTCCTGTAATTACCAGTGCTGATTACCAGATTTCTATTGGCTGTTTTATACGGTCAGGGCCGTATCGCTTGTCATTTATAGAAGTTTTATGGCGAGTACCTGAAGCTAAAAATGTACTGTCATGTGGCACGTAACTATCACTCAATCCATTTTAAGCATGAAAACTGACAGTTTAAATTAAGAAGAGTCATAAAAATGTTAGGATTTGGTAAACGGACAGTTATATGCATTTACTGAGACAAACTATCGTTTGATATTCTGTTAATTGACTCTTCGTTAATGATAGAATTAATGTGAAGGACAGTTCATAATATATTTTGCGGTATCTTTCTATTTTTTTACAAAAACAAAATGTGTAATTCTAATGATTTTCATAAGGAGAAAAACATTGACTATAAACAAACTGTTATTCAACGCGTTGGCTCCATTATTTATTTCTGTCATTCATTTGGCAAAAGAATACAGGCTTTTGTAAAGTGATAATTTAAACTTATACTAGATCTTTGAAAGCTCTAAATCATGGGTAAACATATTTTGGGATCATTTTGAGGTTAACGTGAATTTGTAAATAAAACTATCTTATTTCATGACGGCTAGATCCGACAAATATGAATAACTGATGATCTGTTTCTGTTACATCGTATACATCTAATCAAAGAAGTACGTAGATATTTTACCATGACATAATTCTTTACAAACATAAAAGTGTCAAATCGAATTTCACTTGATATTATTTTACAACTTTTATTTCCTTCAAATATTCTAAGTATTGAAAAAAAACACATGGTTTTGAAAGTGATGCTCTTTGTATATATATAGCCTTCTAAATCACTATATTTGAGTGGCTGCAAATAGCAACGCAATCAATGTCATAGTATCGCTTAAGTTGAAGCACGTGATTTGAAGTTAGATCCCCTACCATCCATGAGTTATTAGTAAAATAAAAAAAAAAAATTGTGAAGCATTTCGCCAATAAAAACGATCCACATTTTAATCATCGTTATTTGGTTCAAGTTCGTTGGTTCCTTTGTTCATGTGTTGGTTTCTGGTGGAACGTTGTCTAGTAAGCAACCATACCACATCTTCTTATTTTTATATTTATAATACCATTCATTCACGAGTTTCAGATCATTCAAATACTCGTAAGCTTCAAAAATTATGTTGACGATTTTTTTTTTCTTTTTCTTTTTCTTTTTGATTTTTTTTTTTATAATTTTATAACTGTTTGTCTTATAAAAAGTAATTAAATGTAACTATTTAATCAAGCCATATTCCCCCTTACTTCATCTTATTATCGAACATGTGAAATTTTACACACCTAGCCTAGTTGGAATTTCAAAGGTGTGCTCTTCTTACTCCTTCATCATATTTTTAATATATACTTGATTAAATTAGAAAAAGTAATATAGTTCTTTTATCTTAGTATTTCAGCACCAAATTTTCCTTTTTTTTTTTTGATTGGCCTATTTTTGCCTGTAACAGTTCTCTTTTTTTTTACCATTATTATCTATTCTCTTAATCACATCCAAAGAACGGGATCATCTTATATATATAATCCAAACAAATTTATTATAAGCCTGTGATTCTCCAGACAATTTGATTATCATTGTTTTTAAGAATGTGTAAGAAACCTCTTATTTCCAGAAGTTGGTTTGAACAACAGCAGGTACACGTAGCAGAGGATTGTTAGATTTAATAATATGGTTATAATAGGGTGTTACAACACAAATTCAAATCAATTCAAATTATTGATATTTGCAACTTACGAAATATCTAAAAAAAAAAATAAAAAAAATCAACTCATATATGAGACCAAGAATTTATAATTTCGTAATAACATTTACTGGAACTTGAAAAAGAGGATTAAGAAACCTCTTAGAAATACAATCATAATTTAAGAGAAGATATCACAAAGCAACCAAAAATCATAACTCATAAAGGAAGAAGATACCACAGGACAACTAAAAATAATAACTGAAAATGGGAGAATTAACCTCATAATAACTAAAAATCTTTACTCTAAGTGGGAGAATTAACCTCATAATAACTAAAAATCTTTACTCCAAGTGGGAGAGTTAACCTCATAATAACTAAAAATATTTACTCGAAGTGGGAAAATTAACCTCTTAACAACTAACAATCTTTACTCTAAGTGGGAGAATTAACCTCATAACTAAAAATGTGGGAAAATTAACCTCTTCACAACTAAAAATCTTTAGTCCAAGTGGGAGAATTAACCTCATGACAACTAAAAATCTATACTCGAAGTGGGAGAATTAACCTCTTAAACAACTAAAAATCTTTACTCTAAGTGGGACAATGACAACTAAATATCATTATCAAAAGTGAGAGAATTTACCTCATGAAAATTACAAATGATCTTTATTCAAAGTGAGAGAATTTACTTCATGACAAGTACAAACATCATTCAAAGTCGGAGAATTTATACCTCATGACACCAAAAACTCATAGCTCAAAGTGGGAGAATTTACCTCATGGCAACTTGAAATCGTTACTCAAAGCGAGAGGATTTACCTCAAGACATCTAAAAATCTTTACTCAAAGTGGTACAATTTACCTCATGACAACTAAAACATTTATTGAAAGACGGAAAAGATAACACAGGATAATAATTAATCATGACTTCTTGGTGAGGAGATGATACAACAGGACAACTGCAATTTATTACTCGGAGTGGAGACGATACCATAGGGTAACTGCATTTTATTACTCGGAATGGAGATGGTATCATAGGGCATATGCATTTTATTACTCGGAGTGGAGATGATACCATAGGGCAACTGCAATTTATTAATCGGAATGGAGATGAAATCATAGGGCAACTGCATTTTATTACTCGGAGTGGAGATTATTTAATAGGGCAACTGCATTTTTTTTTACTCAGAATGGAGATGATATCATAGGGCAATTGATTTTATTACTCGGAGTGGATATGATACAATAGGACAACTGCAATTTATTACTAGGACTGGAGTTGATACCATAGGGCAACTGCAATTTATTAATCGGAGTGAAAATGATACAACAGGACAACTGCAATGTATTACTCGGTGTGAAGATGATACAATAGGGCAACTGCATTTTATTACTCGCAGTGGAAATGATACCATAGGACAACTGCAATTTATTACTCGGAGTGAAGATTATTTCATAGGGCAACTGCATTTTATTACTCGGAGTGGAGATGATACCATAGGGCAACTGCATTTTATTACTCGGAATTGAGATGATATCATAGGACAACTACAATTTATTACTTGGAGTGGAGATGCTATCATAGAGCAACTGCATTTAATTACTCTGATTGGAGATGATATCATAGGGCAACTGCAATTATTACTCGGAGAGGTGATGATATCATAGGGCAACTGCAATTATTACTCGGAGTGCAGATGATACCATAGGCAACTGCATTTTATTACTCGGAATGGAGATGATATCATAGGGCAACTGCATTGTATTACTCGTAGTTCAGATGATACCATAGAGCAACTGCAATTTATTACTCGGAGTGGAGATGATATCATAGGGCAACTGCAATTATTACTCGGAGAGGAGATGATATCATAGGGCAACTGCATTATATTACTCGTAGTTCAGATGATACCATAGAGCAAATGCAATTTATAACTCGGAGTGGAGATTATACCATACGGCAACTGCAATTCATTACTGGGAGGGAAGATGATACCATAGGGCAACTGCAATTCATTACTAGGAGGGAAGATGATACCATACGGCAACTGCAATTCATTACTGGGAGGGAAGATGATACCATAGGGCAACTGCAAAATATTACTCGGATAGGAGATGATAACATAGGGAAAATGTAAATCATCACTCTTAGAGCAGATGATACCATAGGGCAACTACAATTTATTACTCGTGGGTGAAGATCATACCACAGGGCACTTCCAATTTATTACTCGGAGAGCAGATGGTACATTAGGCATCTAACAATGTATTACTCAGAGAGGACGGCAACTGCAATTTATTACTCGGAGTGAAGACGATACTATATGGCAACTGCAATTAATAACTCGGAGTGTAGACGCTACCATAGGGCAACTGCAATTTATTACTCGGAGAGGAGATGATACCATTCGGCGACTACATTTTATTACTCGGAGTGGAGATAATAGCATAGGGCAACTATATTTAATTACTCGGAGTGGAGATGATACCACAGGGCAACTGTATTTTCTTACTTGGAGTGGAGATGATAGCATTGACCAACTGCAATTTATTACTCGGATTTGAGATGATATCATCGGGCAACTGCATTTTATTACTCGGAGTAGAGATGATAGCATAGGGCAACTGTATTTAATTACTCGGAGTGGAGATGATACCACAGGGCAACTGCATTTTCTTACTTGGAGTGGAGATGATAGCATTGACCAACTGCAATTTATTACTCGGATTTGAGATGATATCATCGGGCAACTGCATTTTATTACTCGGAGTGGAGATGGTATCATCAGGCAGCTGTATTTCATTACTCGGAGTGGAGATGATACCACAGGGCAACTGCATTTTCTTACTTGGAGTGGAGATGATAGCATTGACCAACTGCAATTTATTACTCGGATTTGAGATGATATCATCGGGCAACTGCATTTTATTACTCGGAGTGGAGATAATACCATAGGGCAACTGTATTTCATTACTCGGAGTGGAGATGATACCACAGGGCAACTGCAATTCATTACTTGGAGGGAAGATAATACCATAGGGCAACTGTATTGTATTACTCGTCGTGCAGATGATACCATAGAGCAACTGCAATTTATTACTCGGAGTGGAGATGATACCATACGGCAACTGCATTTTATTACTCGGAGTGGAGATGATATCATAGAGCAACTGCAATTCATTACTTGGAGGGAAGATGATACCATAGGGCAACTGCAAAATATTACTCGGATAGGAGATGATAACATAGGGAAAATGTAAATCATTACTCGGATAGGAGATGATAACATAGGGAAAATGTAAATCATTACACGGACTTGATTTGATACCGTAGGAGAGCAGATGGTACATTAGGCATCTAACAATGTATTACTCAGAGAGGACGGCAACTGCAATTTATTACTCGGAGTGAAGACGATACTATATGGCAACTGCAATTAATAACTCGGAGTGTAGACGCTACCATAGGGCAACTGCAATTTATTACTCGGAGAGGAGATGATACCATTTGGCGACTACATTTTATTACTCGGAGTGGAGATAATAGCATAGGGCAACTATATTTAATTACTCGGAGTGGAGATGATACCACAGGGCAACTGTATTTTCTTACTTGGAGTGGAGATGATAGCATTGACAAACTGCAATTTATTACTCGGATTTGAGATGATATCATCGGGCAACTGCATTTAATTACTCGGAGTGGAGATGATACCACAGGGCAACTGCATTTTCTTACTTGGAGTGGAGATGATAGCATTGACCAACTGCAATTTATTACTCGGATTTGAGATGATATCATCGGGCAACTGCATTTTATTACTCGGAGTGGAGATGGTATCATCAGGCAGCTGTATTTCATTACTCGGAGTGGAGATGATACCACAGGGCAACTGCATTTTCTTACTTGGAGTGGAGATGATAGCATTGACCAACTGCAATTTATTACTCGGATTTGAGATGATATCATCGGGCAACTGCATTTTATTACTCGGAGTGGAGATAATACCATAGGGCAACTGTATTTCATTACTCGGAGTGGAGATGATACCACAGGGCAACTGCAATTCATTACTTGGAGGGAAGATAATACCATAGGGCAACTGTATTGTATTACTCGTCGTGCAGATGATACCATAGAGCAACTGCAATTTATTACTCGGAGTGGAGATGATACCATACGGCAACTGCATTTTATTACTCGGAGTGGAGATGATATCATAGAGCAACTGCAATTCATTACTTTGAGGGAAGATGATACCATAGGGCAACTGCAAAATATTACTCGGATAGGAGATGATAACATAGGGAAAATGTAAATCATTACTCGGATAGGAGATGATAACATAGGGAAAATGTAAATCATTACACGGACTTGATTTGATACCGTAGGGCAACTGCACATCATCACTCGTAGTGCAGATGATACTATAGGGCAACTACAATTTATTACTCGAGGGTGAAGATGATACCACAGGGCACTTCCAATTTATTACTCGGAGAGGAGATGGTACCTTAGGTCAACTGCAATGTATTATAAAGAGAGGAGAGAATAACATACGGCAACTGCAATGTATTACTCGGAGTGAAGACGATACTATAGGGCAACTGCAATTAATTACTGGGAGTGGAGACGATACCATAGGGAAACTGCAATTTATTACTCGGAGAGGAGATGATACCATTGAGCGACTACATTTTATTAATCTGGGGTGCAGATGATACCACAGGGCACTTCCAATTTATTACTCGGAGAGGAGATGGTACCTTAGGGCAACTGCAATGTATTACTAAGAGAGGAGAGAATAACATACGGCAACTGCAATGTATTACTCGGAGTGAAGACGATACTTTAGGGCAACTGCAATTAATTACTCGGAGTGGAGACGATACCATAGGGCAACTGCAATTTATTACTCGGAGAGGAGATGATAACATACGGCAACTGCAATTTATTACTCGGAGTGAAGACGATACTTTAGGGCAACTGCAATTAATTAATCGGAGTGGAGACGATACCATAGGGCAACTGCAATTTATTACTCGGAGAGGAGATGATACCATTGGGCGACTACATGTTATTACTCGGAGTGGAGATGATAGCATAGGGCAACTATATTTAATTACTCGGAGTGGAGATGATTCCACAAGGCAACTGCATTTTCTTACTTGGAGTGGAGATGATACCATCGGGCAACTGCATTTTATTACTCGGAGTGGAGATGATATCATAGGGCAACTGCAATTCATTACTTGGAGGGAAGATGATACCATAGGGCGACTGCAAATCATTATTCGGATAGGAGATGATAACATAGGGAAAATGTATATCATTACACGGACTGGTTATAATACCATAGGGCAACTGCACATTATTTCTCGTAGTGCAGATGATACTATAGGGCAACTGCAATTTATTACTCGGGGGGTGAAGATGATACCACAGGGAACTTCCAATTTATTACTCGGAGAGGAGATGGTACCTTAGGGCAACTGAAATTTATTACTCAGAGGAAGATGATAACATATGGCAACTGCAATTTATTACTCGGAGTGGAGATGATTCAATAGGGCAACTGCAATTTATTACTCGGAGTGGAGATGATTCAATAGGGCAACTGCAATTTATTACTCGGAGTGGAGATGATTCAATAGGGCAACTGCATTTTATTACTCGGAATGGAGATGTTACCATAGGGCAACTGCAAATTATTACTCGGAGTGGAGATGATTCAATAGGGCAACTGCAATTTATTACTCGGAATGGAGATGATTCAATAGGGCAACTGCAATTTATTACTCGGAGTGGAGATGATATCATAGGGCAACTGCATTATATTACTCGTCGTGCAGATGATACCATAGAGCAACTGCAATTTATTACTCGGAGTGGAGATGATTCAATAGGGCAACTGCAATTTATTACTCGGAGTGGAGATGATTCAATAGGGCAACTGCAATTTATTACTCGGAGTGGAGATGATTCAATAGGGCAACTGCAATTTATTACTCGGAGTGGAGATGATTCAATAGGGCAACTGCATTTTATTACTCGGAATGGAGATGTTACCATAGGGCAACTGCAAATTATTACTCGGAGTGGAGATGATTCAATAGGGCAACTGCAATTTATTACTCGGAATGGAGATGATTCAATAGGGCAACTGCAATTTATTACTCGGAGTGGAGATGATATCATAGGGCAACTGCATTATATTACTCGTCGTGCAGATGATACCATAGAGCAACTGCAATTTATTACTCGGAGTGGAGATGATTCAATAGGGCAACTGCAATTTATTACTCGGAGTGGAGATGATTCAATAGGGCAACTGCAATTTATTACTCGGAGTGGAGATGATATCATAGGGCAACTGCATTATATTACTCGTCGTGCAGATGATACCATAGAGCAACTGCAGTTTATTACTCGGAGTGGAGATGATACCATACGGCAACTGCATTTTATTACTCGGAGTGGAGATGATATCATAGGGCAACTGCGATTCATTACTTGGAGGGAAGATGATACCATAGGGCAACTGCAAAATATTACTCGGATAGGAGATGATAACATAAGGAAAATGTAAATCATTACACGGACTTGATTTGATACCATAGGGCAACTGCACATCATCACTCGTAGTGCAGATGATACTATAGGGCAACTACAATTTATAACTCGAGGGTGAAGATGATACCACAGGGCACTTCCAATTTATTACTCGGAGAGGAGATGGTACCTAAGGTCAACTGCAATGTATTACTAAGAGAGGATAGAATAACATACGGCAACTGCAATGTATTACTCGGAGTGAAGACGATACTATAGGGCAACTGCAATTAATTACTGGGAGTGGAGACGATACCATAGGGAAACTGCAATTTATTACTCGGAGAGGAGATGATACCATTGAGCGACTACATTTTATTACTCGGAGTGGAGATGATATCATAGGGCAGCTGCATTTTATTACTCGGAATGGACATGATACCAAAGGGCAACTGCAATTTATTACTCGGATTGGAGATGATATCATAGGGCAACTGCATTTTATTACTCGCAGTGGAGATTATTTAATAGGGCAACTGCATTTAATTACTTGGAGTGGAGAGGATATCATAGGGTTGAGATGATGGCATAGGGCAACTGCATTTTATTATTCGGAGTGGAGATAATACCATAGGGCAACTGCATTTTATTACTTGGAGTGGAGATGATACTATAGGGCAACTGCAATTTATTACTCGGATTGGAGATGATATTATCGGGCAACTGCATTTTATTACTCGAAGTGGAGATGATACCATAGGGCAACTGTATATTATTACTTGGAGTGGAGATGATACCAAAGGGCATTTGCAATTTATTACTCGGACTGGAGATGATATCATAGGGCAACTGCAGTTTATTACTCGGAGTGGAGATGATTCAATAGGGCAACTGCAATTTATTACTCGGAGTGGAGATGACATCATAGGGCGACTACAGTTTACTACTCGGAGTGGAGATGGTACCACAGGGCAACTGCAATTTATTACTCGGAGAGGAGATGATACCATAGAGCAACTGCAAATCATTACTCGGAGTGGAGATGATATCATAGGGCAACTGCATTATATTACTCGTCGTGCAGATGATACCATAGAGCAACTGCAATTTATTACTCGGAGTGGAGATGATTCAATAGGGCAACTGCAATTTATTACTCGGAGTGGAGATGATTCAATAGGGCAACTGCAATTTATTACTCGGAGTGGAGATGATATCATAGGGCAACTGCATTATATTACTCGTCGTGCAGATGATACCATAGAGCAACTGCAATTTATTACTCGGAGTGGAGATGATACCATACGGCAACTGCATTTTATTACTCGGAGTGGAGATGATATCATAGGGCAACTGCGATTCATTACTTGGAGGGAAGATGATACCATAGGGCAACTGCAAAATATTACTCGGATAGGAGATGATAACATAAGGAAAATGTAAATCATTACACGGACTTGATTTGATACCATAGGGCAACTGCACATCATCACTCGTAGTGCAGATGATACTCTAGGGCAACTACAATTTATAACTCGAGGGTGAAGATGATACCACAGGGCACTTCCAATTTATTACTCGGAGAGGAGATGGTACCTTAGGTCAACTGCAATGTATTACTAAGAGAGGATAGAAGAACATACGGCAACTGCAATGTATTACTCGGAGTGAAGACGATACTATAGGGCAACTGCAATTAATTACTGGGAGTGGAGACGATACCATAGGGAAACTGCAATTTATTACTCGGAGAGGAGATGATACCATTGAGCGACTACATTTTATTACTCGGAGTGGAGATGATATCATAGGGCAGCTGTATTTTATTACTCGGAATGGACATGATACCAAAGGGCAACTGCAATTTATTACTCGGATTGGAGATGATATCATAGGGCAACTGCATTTTATTACTCGCAGTGGAGATTATTTAATAGGGCAACTGCATTTAATTACTTGGAGTGGAGATGATATCATAGGGTTGAGATGATGGCATAGGGCAACTGCATTTTATTATTCGGAGTGGAGATAATACCATAGGGCAACTGCATTTTATTACTTGGAGTGGAGATGATACTATAGGGCAACTGCAATTTATTACTCGGATTGGAGATGATATTATCGGGCAACTGCATTTTATTACTCGAAGTGGAGATGATACCATAGGGCAACTGTATATTATTACTTGGAGTGGAGATGATACCAAAGGGCATTTGCAATTTATTACTCGGACTGGAGATGATATCATAGGGCAACTGCAGTTTATTACTCGGAGTGGAGATGATTCAATAGGGCAACTGCAATTTATTACTCGGAGTGGAGATGACATCATAGGGCGACTACAGTTTACTACTCGGAGTGAAGATGGTACCACAGGGCAACTGCAATTTATTACTAGGAGAGGAGATGATACCATAGAGCAACTGCAAATCATTACTCGGAGAGGTGATGATACCATAGGGCAACTGCAAATTATTACTCGGAGAGGTGATGATACCATAGGGCAACTGCAAATGATTACTCGGGGGGTTAAGATGATACCACAGGGAACTTCCAATTTATTACTCGGAGAGGAGATGGTACCTTAGGGAAACTGTAATTTATTACTCGGATTGGAGATGATATCATTGGGCAACTGCATTTTATTACTCGAAGTGATGATGATACCATAAGCCAACTGCATATTATTACTTGGAGTGGAGATGATACCAAAAGGGCAACTGTAATTTATTACTCGGATTGGAGATGATATCATAGGGCAACTGCAATTATTACTCGGAGTGCAGATGATACCATACGGCAACTGCAATTTATTACTCGGAGAGGAGATGATATCATAGGGCAACTGCATTTTATTACTCGGAGTGAAGATGATACTATAGGGCAACTGCATTTTATTACTTGGAGTGGAGATCATACCATAGGGCAACTGCATTTTATTACTCGGAGAGGAGATGATATCATAGGGTAACAGCAATTTATTTATTTATTTATTTATTTATTTATTTTTTTTATTTTTTTTCTTCTCTTTATTTACTTTGTTGTCTTTTTTCTTCTTCTTCTTTATATCATAATAATTGATATCACATTATATCCTATTATGAGATTTCTGTAGTTTAAGATATGATGACCTATTCTAACTTTATAAAATAGTATTTTACCATAGAGCAACAGCAATTTATTACTCGGAGAGGAGATGATATCATAAGGCGACTACATTTTACTACTCGGAGTGGAGATGGTACCACAGGGCAACTGCAATTTATTACTCGGAGAAGAGATGAAACCATAGAGCAACTGCAAATAATTACTCGGAGAGGTGATGATACCATAGGGCAACTGCAAATTATTACTCGGAGAGGTGATGATACCATAGGGCAACTGCAAATTATTACTCGGGGTGGTGAAGATGATACCACAGGGAACTTCCAATTTATTACTCGGAGAGGAGATGGTACTTTAGGGCAACTGACATTTATTACTTAGAGGAATATGATAACATACGGCAACTGCAATTCATTACTCAGAGTGAAGATGATACCATAGGGCAAGTGCAATTTATTACTCGGAGTGGAGATGATATCATAGTGCAACTGTAATTTATTACCCGGAGTGGATATGATACCATACGGCAACTGCATTTTATTACTCGGAGTGGAGATGATATCATAGGGCAATTGCAAAATATTACTCGGATAGGAGATGATAACATAGGGAAAATGTAAATCATTACACGGACTTGATATGATACCATAGGGCAACTGCACATCATTACTCGTAGTGCAGATGATACTATAGGGCAACTACAATTTATAACTCTGGGGTGAAGATGATACCACAGGGCACTTCCAGTTTATTACTCGGAGAGGAGATGGTACCTAAGGGCAACTGAAATGTATTACTCAGAGAGGAGAGGATAACATACGGCAACTGCAATTCCTTACTCAGAGTGAAGATGATACCATAGGGCAAGTGCAATTTATTACTCGGAGTGGAGATGATATCATAGTGCAACTGTAATTTATTACCCGGAGTGGATATGATACCATACGGCAACTGCATTTTATTACTCGGAGTGGAGATGATATCATAGGGCAACTGCGATTCATTACTTGAAGGGAAGATGATACCATAGGGCAATTGCAAAATATTACTCGGATAGGAGATGATAACATAGGGAAAATGTAAATCATTACACGGACTTGATATGATACCATAGGGCAACTGCACATCATCACTCGTAGTGCAGATGATACTATAGGGCAACTACAATTTATAACTCGGGGGTGAAGATGATACCACAGGGCACTTCCAGTTTATTACTCGAAGAGAAGATGGTACCTTAGGGCAACTGAAATGTATTACTCAGAGAGGAGAGGATAACATACGGCAACTGCAATTTATTAATCGGAGTGAAGACAATACTATAAGGCAACTGCAATTAATTACTCGGAGTGGAGACGATACCATAGGGAAACTGCAATTTATTACTCGGAGAGGTGATGATACCATAGGGCGACTACATTTTATTAATCGGAGTGGAGATGATACCATAGGGCGACTACATTTTATTAATCGGAGTGGAGATGATACCATCGGGCAACTGCATTTTATTACTCGGAGTGGAGATGATACCATAGGGCAACTGCAATTTATTACTCGGATTGGAGATGATATCATAGGGCAACTGCATTTTATTACTCGGAGTGGAGATGATTTAATAGGGCAACTGCATTTTATTACTTGGAGTGGAGACGATACCATAGGGTGGAGATGATAGCATAGGGCAACTGCATTTTATTACTCGGAGTGGAGATAATACCATAGGGCAACTGCATTTTATGACTTGGAGTATAGATGATACCATTGGGCAACTGCAATTTATTACTCAGATTGGAGATGATATCATCGGGCAACTGCATTTTATTACTCGAAGTGGAGATGATACCATAGGGCAACTGTATATTATTACTCGGAGTGGAGATGATAGCAATTGGCAACTGCAATTTACAACTCGGAGGGGGTTGATATCATAGGGCAACTGCAATTTATTACTCGGAGGGGGGTTGATATCATAGGGCAACTGCAATTATTACTCGGAGTGCAGATGATACCATACGGCAACTGCAATTTATTACTCGGAGAGGAGATGATATCATAGGGCAACTGCATTTTATTACTCGGATTGGAGATGATATCATAGGGCAACTGCATTTTATTACTCGGAGTGGAGATGATATCATAGGGCAACTGCAAATTATTACTTGGAGTGGAGATGATACCATAGGGCAACTGCAATTTATTACTCGGAGAGGTTATGATACCATAGGGCAACTGCAAAACATTATTCGGAGGGGGGAGACGATGCCACAGGGTAACTACAAATCATTATTCGGAAGGGAGATGATACCACAGACACCGCAGGGCTTCTTAAAAAAGAACTTAAAAAAAGAGAGAAGATAAAAACAGAACAACAGCATGACTCGTCTTTCCTTTGATGGAAAAACGACGATAAAAAAATTGTATACAGTATATGTATTAATTAAAATAACGATTTACTCGAAGACTGAAACGATACAACAGGCCAATCACAATCATAACTCAATGAGGGAGAAGATTCCACGGTACAATAAAAGTGTTACTCCAAAAAGGATGAAAAACTACAGATAATGAACAATTATAACTAGAAGGGGAGAACATGTACATAAATCATCACTTAAAGTGGGAAAATATCCCACAAGACGATCGAAACTCCTAATTCAAAGAGGGAGTAGATACAACAGGAAAACTAAATAGCAGAGCGACGTGAGAGCAGATACCATAGGACAACTAAAAATTTCAAATCGATGTCGGAGAAGTTACAATAGTGAAGGCCAATCAAAAACATTTATCAAAGAAGGAGGTGATTAAACAGGACAACTAAAGATCATTACTTAAAAGCGAGAAGATACCACATAGCAACAAAACAAATGACTGAGAGCCGGAGATGATACGACAGGTCAATCAAAACTCGATGAAAATTGGACAACACCATGAACAGCCAAATGACAAAAATGTAAAGAGATAAAGATGTACACGAGCAATACACAAAAACGGCTGTGAACGTATGTGTTCATGTTAAGATAACTGATTTCAATAACAGTATTACAAATGTCCATGTTTATCAATTGGTATTATCGTCGTTCTTTTAATATATTTTCAATTCGCCTATAAAATATGTACCATGATGGTACTCTCTTGAACGCTATTGTTGAAAAGTTTTCGTATGGATTTAATGCATCTCATGTGACACTGATACTGGTTTTGCTGACTGCTCGCTGCAACCAACAATTTTACACTGATGAAGTAATAATGTAATGAGAGGGAAATGCGTTGAAAGCATTGTGTTTCGATAATCTTTCTATTCACCAATTCAAATTACGATCCTTCCGAGTCGTATTTACAATATTTTTAAGCTTTCAACTGGGCGAAGAAATGCAAAGTCTGTTTTTAGTTTCTGAAGTGTTTAAAATTGTCACACTTTGTAACGTAAGATGCTTGTTTATAAAGATAGCACGGCACAATGACAATGATTTAAAAGACAAATGAGTCATTTAAAAGAATGGCAAGAGTAAATTCCCAGTGCGTCTTTCGTTGTTTTTCCCTGTTGTCTATTGTAAGGAAAACTAGCAACTTTAAACATGTCTTTTATTTCTGAAAACAACATTCGTGTACTGATCAGCAAGATTAAAAATAAAGAGTCATAGCTTTTTTTGCGTAGAACGTTTGGAAGTCTTGAAGAATTTTTTGTTAACGTTTTACTAGTACAAGTAATATATAAATATAATTCAGCTGATCTGTAATAATCCATCTACATGCCTTATATTCATGTACTGTGTTACGACGCTAGAAAAAAACTGACGAGGAAAAGTAACAACCGGCCACCGAAAGCTTGATTTTTGTCGAGCCTAGGTGGTCGAGTGGTCTAGCGCGCAGGGCATAATGCGATCTAGTGCCACGATATATCAGTAGCATGAGTTCGAATCCCGGCTAGGGAAGAACAAAAATTTGCTTCCGCAAATTGACAGATCTAACATTGCTGGGCTGTTACTAAGACGAATTATATGTATAAATCAGTTAAGCTTTATATTTTCCCAATTTACCTCCACCACAGCATTCCCAACCACTCACAACATCTCTAATATTGATAAACATAGCGAATATCTTCCACATTCTAAAATCAGTTGAAAAGAATGTTGTAAAATCATCATTGACTCCTTTTTCCAGAAAAAGAAGAAAGAAGATAGAAAGAAAAGAACAAAGATAGAAGTTTGATTATTACCCCCAGAAAAGTGAGACTACCGAAAATAAAACAAATTCTTCAAACTTCAATGTTGTGCCGTAATTCAGATTCCAAAATCAACTTCATTAACAGGGTAATCATGGAATACTTACAAAATACAGACAAACCCTGTCAAGCAAGCCTTTCTCGTGGGAATATTGTGGAGTGGAACTAAATTATCGGAGCGCCCTATTCCAATAATTATTTTCTTGTTGCAATTTATCCTTAATCATTTGTCAGGGCATACGAACTTGTCGCATTGGAAAAAATAACAAACTTATAAATCAAGGAGCATCAAAGTATTAAGACAAATTATATATATTTTTATACGGATGACGAAGCCAAATATAATTCTCAATTCTTTTCAGGTATACGGTTATAGTAACTATTTCTCCTATTCCCGTGTCCATATCCTATAACTGCTATTTCATGTGATATGGCTTCTCAATGTAAAATATCTTATAGTTCCCTCATAACCATTCTATGGAAAATAAATGAAGGGAGAAGTAGATATATGCTACAATAAAACAGTAACTCAGCAACACAAAAAAGACAAACGGTGATATAGAAGAATAATACGACCATCAACAATAGACGATTAATAACTCAGTTTTCACCCCTTTAGTCTTGTATCACTTGCAGTTAAAACAAAACTTATGGTTTGTTCTAAGTAAATTCTTTGAAATATATGTCACAGTTCAAAATTATGTCAGAATTATTGTTGACAAATTATCATAAGGCTTTCCACTTTGAGACCAAGTAGAGATATTGACCCACATGGCAACCGTAATTTGTTTGCCAAACCCTTCAAATTATTAGCTTTAAGACATATAGAAAGAACAAGTCCAACTTTCTCTCATAAAACAGACTGGATAACGTTGAAACTAAAGTCTTGATTTGTGAAAGGATAAATCACATCACTTTGGTTATTTATTTCCAAAACGTCTTCAGATTAGTCATTTTACTCGACTATTTTTTTTTTAATTATATTTCCTTCTCGTAATCTACCTACCCAAATGGTTTTTATTAGATGACCATTTCTTAATTTATAAATCATTGTGCATTTTACTTCACCATATTATTATAATTGTTAAGAGTTATAGGAAATAAATCCTTAAAATATAAGGCTATGGAAAACTATTAACGAAAATATAAACATGTAAACAGGATGTTATCTATTTTGTTTATTGAAATCAAGGCCGGATAATATCTACGTAGTAACCTTCAATTTAGATAATTTGTAGTTTTGTTTTAGATACCCTCGTATTGTGATTTATAGTGTTATCTGTAGAGTCCTTATGATACCCTTTTGCGTTCGCTTTTGTAATAATAGGTCATTCATTTCGTTGTTTTTGTTTTTTAGTTGTTTAACGTCCAGTGGCAACTATAAGTACGTTGCATATTTAGGACGCTGGTAACAATTTAAAGCATTTAAAAACTGTCAAAGATATTCCTTATGTTATCGTTCTCGTAATGGACTACCTTTCGGATGAATTTCGCTGATTTGGGAGAATATTACAGGTGCACATGTCCAACATATGAGTTCTGTGTTTTATTTGTAATCTTGTTTTCAAGTGAATGTACACGTAATTTTATTTATTCAATAATTAGGCATGCTTTGTCGATTTTTTCAAATGCAAAGTATTTCAGAAGTTAGAATTCCTGTTATGATAAATGTTTCAGTATTTTCTACAGTTATTACATGCCAGTAATATTTGTGTCTCTTAGACATGACATAAATCACTAACTGCATGCTAATCAACATTTTACACATTTCATTTTCTGCCCTAACTATCACTGTTGTTTAATGCTTAAGCTATCAAATATGTGCATACCTAGCTAAATTAAAATACAATTATAATCATTGATACAAGTCTGTACAGATTGTCCTTGACACGATGTTCTAATCTTAACAAAGGGGTAGAACTAAACCAGGTTAGTATTTAGTATTATTTATTTTATTTTTTGTTGAAAGATGTTAAGGTATTAAACTATCAGCTCTTTAAGTATATGTTAAAGCCAAAGGTTGTTTGTATTATCTATTAAATATAGTTATTCACAATGTCAACAATGGCCTTTAGCTAAAATCAGTAATATTATAGGTAATTTTGTCATCGTTCTCTTTCATTTATTTGGTATCATAGTATAAACATAATCTTCACAAAGTAAGGAATAAAATGATTATATCGTTTAATATGTCATGTAACAATGATGGCACAAAACAGCTATATATGTTATATATAGAAAGTAAATGGGCCTTTTTCAAAAAATGTGGATTTTCTTGTACAATCAATATTTCTAAAAAAGTGTAAATATTTTTATCCAATTTTTAGATACACCATTTAGTTTTTGGTGTGTGTAACAAGTTCCAGCAAATTCAATATGAAATTTAGCTACAGAAATTGCTTCCAGTGGGTTTCAAAGGGTCCAAAAACCCCAAAATTGCTTGTACGAAATTGAAAAACTAGTCTTTTTTAAATCCTGGTTTTAATACCCAGCGGAAATTATTATTTTTCTTTTGTTATTATAAATATATAGGTATCACTGCAGGTATGTATACACAAATACAGGGAATTATTAGATTTTATTAGCATTTTTTTTTACTTTTCATTTCGTACTTAAAAAAATGTCAACTACATAACACAAATGAAATAATCATGCCAATAAACAACTGATTATATCCCTTGTAACTAAGGAAGTGTTCTCTACTTACTCTTCATCCTCTGATGACGTGCTTAAAGTTACAGGATGACATCATTTATTCATTTCATTATAGATTAGTTTTGGTGAGTACAAATTACTCCGTAATTTTATTCTATGTCAACTTTGTAACGGCAAAAACATTGATAAATTTTGGTATAAATATTTTTTTTTACATAAATCATTCAAAGTCTATAATACTGACTCTAATTCAATAAAAACCATTTATCTGGTAGTATTAGGGTCAAGAAAAACATCCAAAAACCACAAATAGGTCAACTACATAACGGTCAACTACATAACGCAGTGAATCGTTATGTAGTTGACAAAAAGCGTTATGTAGTTGACAATGATGAATTAAATTCACTTTAAAATATGTTTCTAAAAAGTGTTATTTTAACCATGTTAACTGTTTTGAAAAAAGTGTGATGATTTTTATGGAAATATATATCAAGCAAAATGTAAATATTATTAAAAAAAAATTAGGGACCGAAACTAAATTCGTTATGTAGTTGACATATGTCCCATACTTGTTTCTATGTTATTTTTTAAAATATTTTTGTAGTAGCATTTAAGATTGCATATTTTTATTTCAGGTTGTATTGTTGTTAAACTATTCAATTTTTTTTTGTTATTTCACAACTGAAATATCCACATTTTTTGAAAATGACCCAAATAAAAAAAAAAAAAAGAGATAATCTTAAAATTAAGGAGGATTTTTCAGTTAAAGTTTGACTAGACATTCTTATGCGAAAGATAAAAAACCACGAGAGAGAAAACATGACACAACCAGAACACGTTTGTTTTGATCAGCAACTGTTTCAAATGAAACTTATATCATGCGGTATTATTACTATCATGCTTATTATGTTATAAACTAAGCTGTTGATACTGCATGGTTCTCAATTGAATAGTTTCATAACTTTTATGCCGGAGCCTTTACTTATAATAACCACTTTCAATTTTGCGGGTGCGAGTGCTGCCTTGAAGCGGCATTAGCCTTCTCTTTTTAGAAATCTACAACGGTGTCTATATTACATGCAAGAGATGTGTCTCTCTCTTAATACGGGTCAGCCATTTATCGTCCCCTTCCGACGGTCTATCATCGTTTTCCTAAGACCATACTCGCAAATGGTGTCAAGGGAGAGACGAAAAAATCAGTCCCTGAAATGTTCTGCCCGGAGCTGAGATCGAACCAGGAACCTTTGTGTTAGCAGTCCGATGCACTAACCACAACACCACGGCTCTCTGATGCATAGTTGTCTCATTGAAAATCTTACCACATCTCCTTATCTATAAACATATATATAAGTTTGGGAAGCAATTCAACCAAAATGGACTTAGTATGAATAAATAATTAAAATTTTGAAAAAAATTAGGACAAGTTATAATAATCTTTTTTTTTAAATTTTTCACCAAACATTTAGTTCCGATAACTAAAAAACAACAGTACTGCTGTTTTTGCAATAAATAAATCAAAAAGTCAGTCATTAATGTTTGAAGACGTATATAATGCATGTTAATGACACTTTTTTGACCTGTTAAATTCGAAAAAAAAGTATCATGTTTCTCTTATATAACACCATAAAAATGTTAAGAAAACATAATTATGTCAAGGCGTTTGGCGTTTGTCGGCATATATTTGAATTGTGTAATTACTTATTTCCTTTCCTTTAGGCCGTTAAAGATCTTTAAACTTCTTGCATTTCCTAAAAACAAAAACCTACAAAAATTGCATCGCATTAGAATATGAAAATGAAAATTCATAACACATACATGTATGAATATGTTTTGTCACATCACGGTCTCTTTGATCCGGTATTTGTGTTTTGTGATATATTTTTTTTTTTGGGGGGGGGGAGGCTTTTGCTCGTATTTTATTGATTAAAAAAATAATAGGTATACAATGATTATTTTTGCCGATTTTTGTCTTTTATGTTTATGACTTCTAACTGCGATATTATTATAAATGACATTTCCATAGTAAAGTGTTCAGATTTTAAAACTGTATCTATCAAATTGACATAATATTGTTAGGATTGAAGAAGTGTTCTCCCTATATTTGTAGATACATCCAAGGGTAAACAACCATATTTGTAGTTATATCCAAGGGTAAACGTTGATACTCTTTTCTTTAAACTGTTAATGTATGATAAACTACATTCATTAAAATAAGACTACCATAGCAAACTATGATGGCAACCCCTTTATCATTTGACTTAACACATAAATCATGGATATCTATTTTCATATCTTACTAATAACTGTCAGAAAATGTTGTAAGTAAATGACTTCTGTGTATAAATGTCACGTTTGATAATTGGAGGTGACTAATCTAACGAGATCTAACGAGATTTGATTTTCTCATTTCTCTGTAGTTTGACGAACCATGTGACAAAAAGATATCTGCTAACATCATCAAAACGGTCGTACAAAATTTCAAATGCTGACCCGTGTAACTAGTTCATTTTTATTCAAATAAGAATAAAGAAAGTTTAATTCGTGGTGATTTGTAATATTGTAACCTATACTTCATCATTTATCATCACTCATTTACAAGTCATAATAATGTCAAAGAAGATAAAAATGGTTAAAAACGAGGTCAGGATAATATACCAAATTTTATCTTAAATATCGCTATATTAGCCTAATACGCAACATTATCAACTTAACATGATATTCCAGTACATAACGCAAACAGAATGCATTGCTAGATACAACCGTAAATATCTATCGTTTAGCTATTTTGCATTTATATTTCGAAGCCGTAATGTAAATTGCTTTTGGACTGATGTGCGAAAATTATTTCATTTTTTCAATTTTATATGCATTATGAGTGGGTAAGAAGATTTTTAAACCATTTTTTTTTTAACTCTAAATAGAGCGTAGTCGAGTTTGTTATAGGACAGGAAACTGTTATTAGCCCCTTATAGTCCCTCCCCCTCATTATCATAAATCCAAGATTTTCAGTATATATCACTTACTTTTTAGTATTTGTTTGCCTATATACTTTTACTCTGAATATGCATTTTTACTATCAACGTGAAACTATATCTAGCGTAGTCGAGTTTCACGTTGATAGTAAAAATTAAAAAAATATATACTGATAAAATCTTGGATTTATGATAATGAGGGGGAGGGGGAGGGACTATGAGGGGCTAATAACAGGATCCTGTCCTCTAGCAACTATGGTTGATGTCTAAATATAAGGAGGTTTGGGGAAATTTTTGGATAATTTATACATTATTTCAAAAGATGGTATTGTCTCTTAAAATATATAAAAGCCTGTAATATCTATTCCTGTATGCAATAGCTTGTTATGTTTTACTGTAATTTAATTTTTCTTTCTTTTTATCTAATTTACAATTGCAAGAGACACCTTGTGTAAATTGCAAGTACCCCGTTTCTTACAGCAAATCAAGCATTCCGAACTTGCTGCCAGATAACTGCGAGTACTGTCAGATCTGTTCCTAGTGTCGTTTTGTTGTTGGGATGTTGTGTCCATCTGATGAGTTAAGCCTTTTTCAACTGATTTTTATAGTTCGTTCTTATGTTGTACTGTTATACCACTGTCCCAGGTTAGGGGGATCCCGCTATAACATGTTTAACCCCGCCACATTATGTATGTATGTGCCTGGCCCAAGTCAGGAGCCTGTAATTCAGTGGTTGTCGTTTGTTTATGTGTTACATATTTGTTTTTCGTTCATTTTTTTGTACATAAATAAGGCCGTTAGTTTTATCGTTTGAATTGTTTTACATTGTCATTTCGGGGCCTTTTATAGCTGACTATGCGACATGGGCTTTGCTTATTGTTGAAGGCCGTACGGTGACCTATAGTTGTTAATGTCTGTGTCATTTTGGTCTCTTGTGGAGAGTTGTCTCATTGGCAATCATACCACATCTTATTTTTTTATACCAACACATCGTAAAGTATCCATGACCGGGATTAAACGAGAAAATGTAGACTGCATCCCGATTAGAGGTTGCATAAGAATAAGAAAATGAGGGATGACAGAATGTAGCAACTTTCCAGCAGAGACCAAATTACCTAGAAGCTAGCATATTTAGGTTACCATGCAGCATTCAACAATAAGCAACATTCATCTGGCATAGCATAGTTAGCACAGCCTCGATTAAACTTTCGAATTGTATAGTCAAATTTTTACATATTAAACAACTTTTGAAAGAGGGCGTTATTCCCGATAAATGAACTTAAACAAACGAGCGAAGAGAGGCGAAAAAAAATTGATTGTGAAAAACATTAGATTGGAAAACAGATTGGCGATACTTAATTCCCCCTGCATCCGCTAGTATTTGGGGATTCATTTTTAAGACAAATTGTTACCTGTGATACGAAAACAAATATCTATACAGTAGAAACAACAGCTGCAGCAATGTTAAAACATCGTGAACCTTATACACACCAGAATACTAGAAATAATTATATAAATCAGCTGTGAGCTCTGGATCATTAATGGTGTTGCTATTTATCTTTGTTCCTTTCATGCTTTGTTTATTAGTAATTTGTACTCTAAAGTTTAGAGATTCCCAAGTACTTTGCTAATTTCTTCGTTTAATTTAAGTACAAATGATTTGTTAATAATGAAAAGAAATTATCACATTAAGTGTAATTATTACTGAGCACTTATTCTTTTATTCAGATGCATCTCTAAAAAAAATCTTGAGGTGCACTAAAGATAACGGTTTGTACTATTTAAAATAATAATATCGTTATATTTTTTATTGTTATTTTTTAGCTTTTCATTGTTCATCTCCGATGTTGCAGTTACTTAGACTTGTTAGTAGTATCCCTAAGATTAGTTCCTAGATAGATTATAATAGTTCACATTAAAGGTCTTATCAAATTTTAATTTATTCGTTTTAAGTTCATCTATTTACGAAAGAATCAAAGTAACACGTTTTTTTTTTTTTTGTTATCATAGTTTGTTTTTCGTTTAAACAGGCCAGGAGACCACGAAAGTCCTTTCTTGGATCTGAAATAGAAAAATGTGTGTAAATAGATGACTTCATCGATGTATCTAAAATATCAAATAATTGTTATGATCATAAACTGAATAATTGCCTATTCTATCTAACACCTTCAATTGTCTATCAGGAATATATTATTTCATCCTACTTGGAAATTTGAAGGACAACAATTTTAGTTAAAACTAGAAACTGTTAAGTCGAGGTTACGATATGAATCATGTGTCCATGTAGATATATGAGACCTAAAAATAATACTAAATTTCATATAAAAAAGATAAAAGTCATTAATTAAATGGAAAGACTTTTTTACTGAAAATTGTGCTTCTTTTAGTGAATTATTATATTTATATCACTCCAAAACTTAACAAGTAGGAAATGTTGTATGTGTACTTCTTAAACACATTTTTCAATAGTTGTTATTGGCTTTGAACTAGTTTTCAGTAACTGTGAGTACTCTCAGATCTGTGAAATAGTATGTTTGGTTTTGTGATGTACAAGTACCCGTTCACGTCCACAGTTGGTTTTTTTTTTATAAATTAGGCCGTTAGTTTTCTCAAGTGATTGTTTTATATTTTTCATGTAGGGGCCTTTTATAGTTAAAAAATCAAGCGCTGCAAAAAATCATTCGTTTCTGTACCATACTGTTTATTCCGTTCCTGTATACATGATATTCTAAATAAAATATACATACAATGATATAAGAATGAAGGAAGGCATGATTGTATGTTTCAGGTTTTAGTCAATTGGGCTTGCTTTCAGTTACTGCGAGAAATCTTTAATATGGCATTGTCTTAAATTGTTTGTAATACGTTATTTTTTGTTATCCACTTGTATTATACCGCGATGCTTAAAGTGAAATGTTTTAATTTCTTGTAGAAATTTTCAGTGTAAGTTCATTTAATTGGCGTATCTTTTGTTTGTCCTTTGAACGAGATTAAAGTAGAAAAGTTATCTTATAAAATATGTTAGGAAGTGACTGCCCAAATTCAGAAACCTTATCATAAATGGTTGTCTTTTGTTAGAACTTATTTTTGGAAAATGACGCAGTCATTGTTCCATAACTGCCGACCTGATTTCTCTGCCTACCGCGCTTGGTTTCGTATTTACTAATTTCAATACAAACTGGAATGTGCTTGTGTTCCTTATCATTATGCATGAGCATTGTGTAGTAATCAGCCAGGAACCAGTTTACAAACTAACTGGTTTCTGTTTGTATTCCACTACAGTCGAACAAAGTGTTGTAGTTTGACAGGAACCAGTCCAGAATTTTGTAAACTACAAAACGTAATCGGTTATTATCATTCCGTTTTGGTGTTTCATACCGACTTATATGGTTTGAATAAGCTTAAGACCCTTCAAACATTAATGTGATAGGTATATTAAAGACTGTTTTACAAAAGGATGAAACTGTTTTGCTTTAAAAGTCGTACTATAGTGATATATGTTATGTACGGATTTCCACTCTCACCGGTTAATTTCTTCTTTTACACGTGCTTTTGAAACTTCCTGTTTAAACAGAATACAGAATTAAACATCGCAAGTTTTAAAATTGTTTTTTGAGTGAATTAAACTTATTTTAACAATCACGAAGCGTTCGGGAATCATTTCAAGCATTTTTTTCTTCTCTTTGATGATTGAAAATAGGTTTTCTCAAGAAAATACCGCAAACGATCGCAGAGGAATTGAAACGTACAAGTCAAGTCGGCACCTGGTTAAATTGGCTTCAAGTCAAATCGGCACCTATTTGACGTCAATTCGGCTTCCAATAATATTTATTATAATATTTTCTATTCAATTAATTAATAACTGTTACCAAGTACATAGTCAATATTAGGTAAACAACGAAACCAAAGTGAATATGTTGTTGTGTATAAAAGTAAACAACGAAGCTATTGTTTTAACCATTAGACAATTATTAAAATTAAATGGAAAACTATGAGTCCCTTTCAATAAATCAAATTTTCATGCCAAATAATTAGCAAATTTAAGGTGGTTTTTTTTCCAGTAATGTTTAAACAGCATTAAACAAACAATCCTGTAAAAGACTCAACTGGTTAAATAATGCATAAAAATATCCAATATCTCATGTATTAGTCCAAATAATAATGTCGTCTGACAAGGCTATTTTATTTTTTTCTGGGACGCCTTCCTAAGACGTTCGTAGGAAGGCTTCCTAAGAAGGCGTCCCAGAAAAAAATTAACATAGCCTTGTGGTCATAGGAAGGTGTCCCAGAATAAAATTTAAAAAGCCTTGCCAGACGTAATAATTATTTTGACTACTCATATATATCATTAAAAATACACCAAAAAATTCATGTAGTTGAGAAAAATAAATACATACAAAATGTACATGAACATCCAAAAAAGTGAAAGTTAGTATTAACTCTTTTTGCTTTAAAAATTTACAACTGCATTTAAGTATTGAATGCTTTTTTTTTTTGTAAATTCATTGAGGTGTAAAAGCGTTGACCGAAGTACTTTTTGTATGAAGCGCGTAAGCGTAAGCGCTACATTCTAAAAATGTGCAAACGGTCAATGCTTTTGCAACCCTATGAGGTTACAAAAAGAAACATTCAATACTTATAATTACTTTTTTTAGCTAGGATCATGAAAACACGAATTTTATAACTTTTTTATTCAATTCATCTGTGCACTTTATTGTGGGACCACGTGTTATCATGAATGAAAAGTTTTATTGAGTGATGCAATTGCTTGAGGAATAACATGTGATGTGCAGTTAGTATTATAATGAAACATATATCAAATGTAATTATAACAAAATACATTACGTTGTAAGAGTTATCTCCCCAAACACTGTTTTTCTTGTGGCCACCTCTCCTTCGTAACCGTAAAAGATTTTATTTTACCAAATTGCTCGTTACATATTAAGGATAAGAATATTCGTTTGAACCATAGCTCTATGGGGACTCCATATGAGAGTTATTCCCCCTTTTTCATTTGATTCAAGTGATATGCATTTTCAACTGGTAAACCATAACTGATAGAGACCTAGGGTCTTCATGAGGTCATTGGTACTTAAAATGAAAATGAGGTCAATGTCAAAGGTCAAGGTCATATTATAAATTTTGATTTTGGCTTATTTTCACTTCTTTTCAAATACCGTATGACATTTTGACAAATAATTTTACATGTCCTTACTTGTATATTTTGGTTGAAAGGCTGCGCATACAATAAAAGGGAGTTTTTGTCCATCTTACATTTAAAATTACGCGTCAAGTGGTAGTACTCATTAACCAAACATATTAAAGACCTAGGATATTTTGATTCAAGGTCCATGGTTTGTGACCTTGAAATTGAGGTCAAGGTCATAGGTTAATAGGACGTCATAAAGCCATAAGAAACTAACATTTTAAACTGATTTTTCATATTTCAATATAAAAATAGATCTTTTCTAGTGGAAAGACTTCAATTGTTCTCTGAACAATTTGTTTTTAATTTACTTCATATTTTGTGGGAGAAGGGGGTTCAGACTATGTGGTATCAGGTCTGTTTGCGCCCAATACACTTTCGCACCTCGCACGTTCACACCCAAGGTCCGTTCGCACTCTACTCATTCGCGCCCAATGTTAATTCAAATTCAAGTTGAATAATTGGAAAATCATGATTGTTTTAAATTGCTTTGGTGTAAATACTGAATGTATTTATAGCTTGGTATGAGTAAAACATTGAAGATTTTAAAGGAAAACACAAAAGATAATTGTTTTTAAGCCCTTTGATCTGAAACAATAAAATATAGGAACCAAAATATAGCAATCCACTATTATAACCAAAACATGATAAAATTAAACTCACAGAAAAAAAATTAGTCAGAATCTCACTTCATTATGAAAGAGGTCAATGAAACAAAGTATAGCAATACACTGACCAAAACATGATTAAGAGTTATTCAACGCTAAATAAAACGTTGACAAAATACCACTTTATTTAGAAAGGATTATTATTATCTTTAACAATACGCTATCCAAAACATGATTAAGATTTATTCAACACAAAACAAAAATGCTGTCTCACTTTATTTTGAGACAATGACAACAATTATACTTATAAGAAAACACTTGCTTACAGAGCTATTAAACACAAAACCAATTAAGATTAGTTACGAACATGTAGGGTGTGAAAGTGAAAGGGGGCGAACATGAGTTGGTGCAAACGTGAATGGGCGCGAACGGACCCGGATTCAGCCTATGTACCAGTGAGAAATATAGAAGCCTTTCTACGGTATTTATTTGTACAATTCAGGTAGTCTTGACCTATTCATTTGTCTTAAAAAAAAAAAAACAGCCAGTTGGCACCTTCACTTCACACACACACATATACGAATATCAATTATATGCTTACGAGACATGTTGCATTGTTAAACTAATTACGGTATGTGAAAATCAAGACTTGCATAAAAACTATCCCAATATTAGAGACAGTGGCGTCATTTTTCTTCAGAGCTTTCAGCACTTTGATTTTTTATCATTATGGGGACAAGGTGTTTGTGGCAAGTCGTTCAATGTCTCAGCATGTTATATCCATTCACAACTTTTCAGACAATGGGCGATTTAAAGCTTGACACCCGTCTATCATTAAAGTCCGTTTAAAGACCTCCGTGTAGTTTTTATGTTGTAGGGTTGCTGTCTAATATTCGTTCATCCCGAATGTTCTTTTATTCGCCTCAATTTCTTAATGTCATAAAAACAGGATAACCCCAGGAGATCGACAAAGGTTGTAAAAGTAAAATTCATGATGTGTTGCTGTCATATATACGATCTTTTTACATTAAAATAAGTAGTTAGTACTATAATTTTGTGAGTTGTATTTTTTTTATAATTAATTCTAATTTTGTACAATTAGGCCAACAAAAATTGATTAGTTTTTGATTAATTGATAGTTTAGATAGTTTAAGTATCTATTGCATTTTGAAAATAAATTTTAAAAAAAAGAAGGATACAAACATTTGATCAGTTGTACATCTTTTACTTTCTGTTAAGTATAAATTCAAGCGACCACTTTCTTATACATGTATACTAAAATTAATCAAGGAGTGAGTTTTGATCTGTTTTATTGAGTCGCTGCTGTATATAAGTATGCCGTCAACGCAAATTGTATGAATAAAACTTATATTTTTAAGTATCATTTTTTTTAACTGTTAGTATAAATTACAGTAAAAAGGGTCAAAATCAGAAAAAAAAAGTGTTCATTAGCAAAGACAAATGTTTTACACATTTTTGTAAAAGATTGCATCGGAGCACATTTAAGTATTTGGCTAAGTAATATTGTTCCTATAACATCAGTGTACACACATGAAGCTGTGATACTGTGAATTTAGAAAAAAAAATGAAAGACGTTTTGAACATGGCCTACGTTTGATTTTTAAGAGGAAATTGGCAGCACCTTGTAACAATTTACATTAACAAGCATAGTTACAGATATGTTTTATGATTCTGTTAACCTTTTGGCTTCCTATTTTGTTAATGATAGTAGTTATTGTATGATTTAGTGCTAAATATTTGTTTGGCGACAGAGCAAACATCACTACTTACCAGTAATGTATTCTAAATGAAGAATACGAAGCCTAAATATTTGACATGTTGGAAGAGTTGAGAAATTTCTGAAATATCTGTGGCTATCTTTCAGGAATGTGACAGTAAAAGACATCAGCTGTTGGTTTCTAACTTATAGATCGTTGCACTAAGGTGCGATCATTTTCTTTAATGTAAGCATCTACTTTTACTTTGTTCAAGTATCAACAACTTTCGAAATTAGAAACGGAATTCATCATGATGATTTATTTGAAATTATAGAATAGTATACATCATCCCTATAATTGTTGAAATGTCAGAACCAATAAAAAAACCAAAGGACTTGTAAATTACATTATTTCTCGTTAATTACATTGCAAGCATTACATGAAGGAGATATAATACGCATTACAAAATGTACACCGTAACATAACGGTTCAAAAAAGGATAGATGTATAAACATTTCAAAGTGGTTCTTTACATCAAACAAAACTATGATATGTCAATGTCGCTAAAATGGAAGCGTAATAAAAGATGTTCCCACAACAATTCGTTTACAATAATCATATATAAAATAGTCGTTTTGGAGTATGTAAATCTGAGACTACTATAACACAGTTCTAGTAATCTCTGGCTGAATATATTTTGAGATAATTAAATTAGTTATATAAAATGGAAATTTGGTATAATTGCCGATGAGACAATTATTCATAAACATCAACAGATATAGAAGTGAACAATTACAAGTCATTGTTATGCCTCAAAAATGTGAAAGCTATACTGCACAATAAGCTATAATAGAGACTACGGTTTAACAAAATGCAAAGCAATTCAAGTGAGAAAACCAACGGTGTGTTTTGTGCAACAACAATGAACACTATACATAGTAGAATAATTTGTAATACCTTGATAGCAAATCATGTCATGTTATATGTATTAAACTATAACCAAAAAAAATGAAATATCAGACCGATATCGGCAAGCATTCATAGATTTTTTTTAATATGTTTTATCTTTTTTTTGCTGATTTTTTTCAGACTCGCTTAAATTAGGCCTAGAACATATTTCAAAATCATAGAAATGACAATGCAATGTGCAACTGTATCAGATTTCCATAAATATTCATTTCCGACGTGTCAAATATAAAGAGGTCTTTTGCAAAACTTCATGCATCTGCATCTTTATAATAGGTTTATTATTATGGATCGTATAATTTTTTACGAGCTCCATAAATAACATCAAATGACACGTTAAGATATCATATCCGTTTAGTTATCAGATGTCTTCAATACCAAGTTTGTATATCTATTAAAGTATCTATAAAGGTTTTAAGTAATTTGTTGTAACTATATTTATATACAGATTACGTTCGTTGACATCTAAATCATCACTACAGTCAAGGACATAGCGAACGAGTTAGGAAATAAGGTATCAAAGGAACATCACGGTCTAAAAAGAGAAACAGATTAATAAAAATTCTATTTTTTGCTAATTGTGAATTCAAGTTTTCCGTGTGAAACTGAAATGCCAATATCAAGTAAAGTACAGTTGTCCCTGTTAAGATAAGCAAATATTTCATCAAGGTAACAAACAGTCAATGATATTTCTTTTTTCTAATTAATTAAAATTAGGAGGATCTTTACTGAGTTTGACCATCAACAAATATTCTTATAATACAGGAACAAATCTGCTGTCAAAGGCCCCTAAAAATACATATAACTCTGAGACATATAACTAGTGGATAAATTATATTGTCAAAACAAACACAGATGCTGTCAATAGGAAAATTTACTGCTTTAATCATCTTCTTAGTATTCTCTCTAATAAATTGTAGACCTTTTGTTTGTCTTTTTGTAGTTTTTTGTTTTTTGCTACGTAATGGGTAGCAACATCCGGGTTTATGGGTTAGCAACAATCCGGGGCAATGGGTTGGCAACAATCCGGGGCAATGGGTTTTGTATAGTAATAGTCAGTGAACTAGTTTAAAGGACAAATGGATTAGTTGTGACATACTTTCTAGAACTTAAGTACCTGCATGGCCTTCATATTTTGCATTGTACATATTGATCCACTTTAAATCTTAAATATGTTTTTAAAATGTAAATGTACATTTTGTAATGATTGCTGTTTAATGATTGATGTCCATGTCATCAGCAGCCACGTAGCGGAGGGATTCACAAGTTATATGGACGTCAAGTTGGTTACCTATTCCCTATTCCCTATTCGTTACCTATTCTTTGTTATTCGGTAGCAGAATTTTCTGCATTGGCGAACAGAACAGCAACATCTTAAATTCAGAGTATTACAATGGACCTCAGTGTTAAATATTGATTTTCGACTTCTTTGTATATTGATCATCGAATTCTTTTAGCGATACATCTTTCCAATTGTTTCAACCAGATGAAAAGATTGGCATATGTTCTAATCTCTCTTAAAATCTGCCATAAACTGTCAGGAGAACTGTTCAAGAAAATGTTATGCAACATTTCTGACAGAAACTATTCTGTCATAGAAAAAATTCTACTGTAAAACGAATCAAAGTATGAGATGAAAAAATTTCTATGGCAGTAAATTTCCTATAAATTTTGGATAATATAAGGGGTTTTTCTGGGGTTTTTTTTTAACAGTTTACGTTCACGTGCATTTAGTTATATAACATGAACTCTTTTTTCGTGAAATTAGAAGGTAATGACTTTACAACGCTTCGATTAAAGAACTAAATTTAAGTACATGTATCATTTACTGTTGTCACGAAATAGAAACACAAATATTTACTATTCTTTTATATTTTTCAGTATCAAAATACAGAAGATGATCTTATCACTGACTGTTTAACAAATGTGTAACGATTAGCTAAAATTAAACACAGGTGATTGGATTTCTTTAAGAGAGAAGTTTGATATGTATCTGGAATCCCGAAAATAAATTTAAAGTACATTGTAAACAAAATACAAGTTCAGATTTTCAGTTATGGAAACGTGTTGCACAATCTCAATATTGGTGACATCAAGTCAATATTTCCTGGTTGCAACTCTGCTTGTATCCCATTCATGCATAATTCGCCCGGACTGCATGTCCACGTTCTGACTAGTGACATTAACATTGTCAACAAATTCTCTTTATGAAATCTCTTTATGTTTTTAAACCAACAGATCGAAATACCGTCATACTATATCAATAATTTTGAAACACAACTTGAAAAGACTAACGAATTGAGTCCAGGATTATGCAAGACAATGAGCTTAACGCAAGATCGAAGACGTGGCTTCTTTTTTTGTCAAATAGGTTAAGGTTGTAAGGTCGTTAATATAAAGTTAAAATCGTAAGTGTAAATAAAATAAAATAAACTGCTTGATTACGGAATTAGGTATTAACAGTTCATTTGAAATGTCAAAATATACGCCCTCAACAATTACCAAAGAAGAAATCCTGAACAATCATATGCCTCCTCTATGTTCCTTTGGAATTTTATCAAATAAACTCATCATAGATACCAGGATTAAAATTTTATATTTACGTTTCGTCTACATAATACTCATCAGTGACGCTCGAATAAAAAAATGTTTAAAAGGCCAAACAAAGTAAGAAGTTGAAGAGCATTGAAGACCAAAACTTCCTAAAAGTTTTACCAAATACAGCTAAGGTAATCTATTCCTGAGGCAGAAAAGCCTTAGTTTTTCAAAAATTCAAAGTTTTGTTAACAGTTAATTTATAATTATGAACATATCGATGATAACTCAAGTCAACACATAATTACTGACTACTGGGCTGGTGATACCCTCGGGGAAATAAATCTCCACCAGCAGTGGCATCGACCCAGTGGTTGCAATTAAACTCATCATAGATCAGGATTTAAATTTTATATTTACGCCAGACGCGCGTTTCGTCTACATAAGACTCATCAGTGACGCCCGAATCAAAACATGTTTAAAAGGCCAAATAAAGTAAGAAGTTGAAGAGCATTGAGGGCCAAGATTAGGAACTTGATCTTTCTTCAATATACTGGATACCAAATTCGCTAAAATGTCTTTAAACATAATGTTTTATTTTTGGGTTTGCCAAGTGTTCTACGAAACCTCTTTCACATCAACATCAATGTTATCGGTACCGGGATTTACTGTGAGAACACCTACTCTATGGCCGGCGATAATCAGATGTCGTTACTGAACAATCTTAATATCTGTTAGAGTACTTACAAACTCAGTCCTAATGGTATCACAACATTTGTCGTCTCTACACTAACATTATTATACCTCTTTTCAAACTTTAAAAAAATAGATTGAACGAAACAAAAATGCTTTACACATAAAATTGTCTGAAACTGATCATCAAGATACTTGATTTTTTTCTTGACATCATTTCTGTTAAAATAGAAGATATTCTCCCTTATTTTGCCGACTTGATCCTGTATAAATATGAGAAAAACTTCATACAGAAACTTCTCTTGGAAAAAAGAAACAATCACTATCCTTCAACATCACATTCTTTTATACCTTTGATAACTATTATAAAGAGATTGTGTGCTCTCACTTGGTAAAGTTTGGTGATTACGTTGAATGCATCTATCCCATCTAACTCGAAATAAATGATACTACAGTTAAGTCTACCTATTGTCAATGAGGATCGGTTTAAAACAAATCTTGACGACAAATTGGATGATTTTATCTTCTCATTTTTTATACTTTCCATATTTTTGTAGCAAAAAGCAAGAAACAAAAATACTGAACTCCCAAGAAAAATTCAAAACGGAAAGTCCCTTATCAAATGGCATAATCAAAAGCTCAAGCACATCAAATTAATGTGAAACAACTGTCATATTCTTGACCTGGTACGAGAATTTCTTTGTGTAGAAATGTGTAGATTAAACCTGGTTTTACAGGTAGCAAAAGATTTATTTATATGTTCATCAGTATTTGAGCAAAACTAAAAGACATAATAGGCAAAACTGTCAATATTTTTGGTACAGCAGTCAACATTGAGTTACAATATTGATTCCTTTAAAGTATGCCAACAAAGAAAGCAAAATGGCACAAAGACCCTTCATAGAAACAGAACTTAAGCAAAAATATGTCAGACAAAAACACAAAAAAATAACCATAGCACAATAACACAATAGCGGGATGTATAAATATCGAGTCACGCCAGAACAATTATACAAAAATGGACTGTACAACAACATTCCAGCAGCGCCTGAATATGAAGTAAAAAGTCGAATCATAAAAATACTGAGCTCCGATGAAAATTCAAAACGGAAAATCCCTAATCAAATGGCAAAATCAAATGATCAAACACATCAAACGAACAACTATCATAATCCTGACTTGACTGACTTAATTTTATAAATTTACTGTTTGCAAAAGTATAAATTATTCTAAATGATAAGGATGTTCTGGTAACTAACAGAAAACCCTTGCCGTTTTTGGCACAACTTTTTTAATCTTTTAGTCCTCGATGCTGTTCGACTTTGTGCTTGTTTCGGCTTTCAAACTTTTGTATCTGGGCATCACTAGTAAATCTTGTGTGTATAAAATGCACTTCTGGCGTATTAACATTTTCAATTTGTTGCCTTTTGTTGGCTGTTGTTCGTGTAAAAAGTAAAATCACAAAAATACTGAACTTAGAGGAAGATCAATTGGGAAAGTCCATAATCACATGGCAAAATCAAATAACAAAACGCGTGTGTTTCTTTGTCAATTGTATTCTCCAATTCATTTACATTGTAGTCCTGTAGTGTTTAGTTGTCATCTTAGTGTTGTATTTCACATGGCTATAGAAGGGGAGGTTTGGCGTGAAACATTGCAAGGTTCAACCCGCCGTTTTTTTCTTTGAAAGTGTCCAGTGCCAGGTCGGGAGTATGGCCATTGTTATATTATAGTTCGTTTCTGTATGTGTTACATTTTAACGTTGCGTCGTTTGTTTTCTCTTATTTTTGAGTGTAAATTCACATTGCGATAAGACGTGTCGCGGTGCTTGTCTATCCCAAATTCATGTATTTGGTTTTGATGTTATATTTGTTATTCTCGTGGGATTTTGTCTGTTGCTTGGTCCGTTTCTGTGTGTGTTACATTGTAGTGTTGTGTCGTTGTTCTCCTCTTATATTTAATGCGTTTCCCTCAGTTGTAGTTTGTTACCCGATTTTGTTTTTTGTCCATGGATTCATGAGTTTGAACATCGGTATACTACTGTTGCCTTTATTTGGTACAGGAATTTTCAAATGTAGACAATAATTATACCCAGCTGATACGATAATTCAGATTTTCTGTTTCCTATTATACATTGCTTTATTGAGGGTTGCTGCTTACAAAGAACCCATTGAATCAAGAGTTAACAATTGGTCCATTCAAAAGATTTTTGGATGGAACCACGGGTTGGTTAATCGCTTTTGATTCTTTTTTCACATATGACCATGGATTTGTTACAATTATCGTAAACACAATCTAGTCCTCTATACTTTGATTGTGACATCACCGAATAAGTACTTACTATGAGCAACACGAAAGGTGATATTAGTGGAGCAGGATTTGCTCATCTTTCTGGAGCACCTCATACCTCCCATTTTGAGAGTATCATTATTTCAGTTTTCTTAGAAGGGTTTTCTAACTTGTTTAAATTTTGTCGTCTTTCGTTTTTTACGGTGTTGTCAGATTCTCTCGACTTTTGAGTTTTTAATGTCTGATTCTTGTAATATGTATTTTGTTTCAAAGCCTTGTATATATCGAACCTGATGTATTTTATCACACATGCTATGCGCATTGATATCAACAAGATTCATTTCTGTTCTGTCCGTTATGTCATGTTTTAAAACAATTAATATTTTGCTTTTGTTATCACACTATAAGTGCGACGTAAGCTTCATGTTAAATTGCAAGAAGAACGATAACTCTGGGACAAATGTGATAGCATTTCAACATTCAGTATTTGTTAAAATATTGCAAACTCATCTTCTATCAGACTTGTGTATGCAACCCCTGCCAGTCTTGTTAATCTGAATATTGGCAACCTCAGTCCGTTTAATCCATTACGGTAACAAAACAGAGTTTGAATTGCGTATTTATATTTCGGGAAATGCAAATTGAATACATGTACTTAGATTGAAAAGTTTTTTTTATTATGATTGAATGTACACATCAATAACTTGAAGAAAAAATAAGAAAAATCATAAAAAAACTGAACTCCGAGGAAAACGCAATCGGAAAGCCCCTAATCACATGGCAAAATCAAATGACATAACACATAAAACGAATGGACAACAACTGTCATATTCCTGACTTGGTACATGCATTTTCAAATGTAGAAAACGCTAAACCTCTCACTTGCACAACAGTCTCATCAAATTCCGTTTGAGAGCTTGTTATACAAAAGCTTTGGTCAAAACGTACGAACTTGTTTATTGAAAAGGGTATTAGTTGGGTTTTTAATTTCAATGGTTTATCAAACGATATTTCATATGATCATTCATATATAAAAAAAAAAAAATGGCATGGTTAATGGCGTAGAAGGAAGGACGAATCACCTGAGCACCAATTTTATTTTTTAATCGCAAAGTTTTAAGTCACATCACAGTCTACTGATTGAACATTTATGTATAGTCACTCTCACCACACTTTTTATCCATTTTAAAGCGTGTATATATTTTTAAATCGTCTTTTATCACTTAATACACTTTTTTAGTCCTCGCCGCCATCTTGTAAAAAGTTGATTTTTTGTTTTTACATTTAAAATATATCTTATCCAATGTTGTCCTCGATGTCTATCTGAGTTATTCTTAATATTGTGGTATCCAGTTAGTATTTAACTAACCAAGAACACTTAAAATACTGAACAATTATTATTCCAAAGTGGTTACATCATGTCAATGGAAAAAGAAGGAGTTCGTATCTCGGCAAGAATTCGCCAACACAAACAACCTACTGATACCACAATTAAAGTTAAACCATATGTTATGGGCCCAGAAAAAGCAATGAATAAGAAAGAAGATTCTTGTGATAGAAATATGGTAACTTTTGCCATGAAGTCTAACAATAACTTCAGAGCTGAACTTAGTACTGCTGCATATGAAATACTGAAAGTCCAACTATTTGATAAACTTGACACAATGTCATGCTCAGACTTTCCGTCACTAGGTTTCTCTGTTCAAAACAATGTAGACCAAGTTAACACTATAGTATTCCAGACAATCAAAGTCACCCTAACAAAGGGAAGTAGTAATTCGACAAATAAACAACTTAAATTTACGGTCAATCTTTATAACTCTACATCATCAATTGTGGCCAATGGCAATGGAGTACGATATTTTGTAGACAACTTTTTTACTCCAATTCTTGAATATCTACATCAACACTCAGATAATATTGATATCATCAACAATAGTGTAAAAGGTATGATTGTTAACTCAAAGATAGAAACTATTTCTGAGAATCACCTCAATAAAAGTTCTGAGAGACAGACTCTCGCCATAACAGATAGTCTTAGTACAAATATGTCGGCCTCAGTTAATATGGCACACATAGATACAACATCTCGATGTCCAATTTGCTCTGATGTTGCAAATGATGACACAATTAACTGTGACACTTGTCTTGAATGGTTTCATTACTCATGTGTTCATCTAAACAAATCTAAGGTGGACAAAATACCAGCAATAGCACCATTCACGTGCCCGTTATGTTGTAATGACCTTTTACATACAAACACTTCTAGTACAATTGAGACTTTGAGTATACCAACAGATGAACCGATACCTTCTATACCGTCTTCAGTTAACATAAACTTACCTTCAAGTGGCGTTATATCAAACATATCTACACCTTCATCTTCTAGTGTTCCTAAGTCATCTATATCAGTAGCTAACTCTGTGCCATATGTTATTCCAACAACAACTAGTTCAAATTTTAGTACTGCATGTCTGACTTCTACTCTTCATCAAATACAATCAACTTCCAGTTGTAATACAACAAATACAACCTCAGTATCATCAGGTGCAATATCATCTATCATATCACCAATTAAAAGCAAGAAGAAAGCTCCAAATAAATTAATGTTAGAGAATGATAATCTTAGATCTTTTATCATAGAACTTGAGCAGAAAATTAATGATCAAGAGAGAACTATAAATTTGCTAAAATCTGCAAAACCCAGTAATGAGTATACAAGTACACAAAATTTTACGAACAATCAAAACAACATGAATGGACTTCCCAATTCTGGGTACAATGAAAACATGGACAATATAGAAAAGAAGCTTGCTGCTCTCATGGACTACCAACACATGCTTGCCTTCTCAAATCTGAACTCTAGAATTGATAATCTTCAGAACACTATGATGAACAATCCACATACTCCATTCTCAACATTTCAAAATCCGTATGCTCCATCTTTTCCAATTCAAACTCATTTTCAGCATAATGTACATCCTCATTCATACTTTCATCATGGAAACAGCTTTACCGCTCCTTTTAGACAGGTTCCAAATATGCATATTCCGGTAAACCCGATTTATCAACAAGGAATTAATCTCGCTCATCCGGGACACAATTCGTTTACTCCGTCTCATCCGTTTCACAATGCTCATGTCTCGTCAAACATCACTCAGTCTGCTCAACCTATAAATCAAGTACATACCGACTCAACTCAATCTCTTCATCAAAGAAATTCGCATCATTTAACTAAACCACCCACTGGTCATTATTCTAATCCTAACCTTAGTAATGCTCAGGCCAACTCCAACACTCGTAGAGGCCCAGCACACACAAAGAGAACACATCCTCCATCATACGGTGAATCAGTTTCAAGAATATATAGTCAAAACAAAAGAGACGACTCTCCATCTTCATCATCTAGATTAATTCAAGCGAATAACAAACCTAACATCAACAATCATAGTGAAGTTAACAATACCTTATTACAATCTAGTGAAACCAAAGTCATTGAAAACATAGTGGTACCATCTAATGAAACCAAATTCATTGATAGTCAATGTTCAGATCCTTTTCTAGACAAAGGAATGACAGAACCGGACATTCGGGAGATGTAACCGTGCAATCGAGGGATGCGATTGACCATTTTAAACTTTTAACTTTTAATATAGAAGGCATTCGAGGCAATGCTCCTTATTTGGAGGAAATTTTACCTTTTAATGATTTTATCTGTCTACAAGAGCACTGGTTGTGGCAATATGAACAACAAGAGGCTACAAAATTTCTTAAACATTTTAATTATGCTATAAGATCAAGTGACTGTAACTTCCCGAAAGTACACTCTGTGCGTTCGCGTGGTAATGGTGGAGTTATGATTTGTTGGAACTCCAAGTTTGATAGCTATGTAAAAACCCTAAAGGACGGTAATGAGCGTATTATTGCAGTAGAAATTAACAGCTCTCCAAAAAGGATTTGTTTGATAAATTGCTACCTTCCTACATCTGGATATTCTGATACAGCCGTTAAGTATCAAGACAATCTTGACTTGCTTGAAATCATCATTCAGAAGTATTGTGAATCACACCAAATTATTCTCGTAGGTGATATGAACGCAACAATGTTACTTTCTCGACGTAACGATTCAGATAGACGTTTTAGATCTTTTATAGATAATCACAAACTAGGTACTCTTGCAAACATGGGAACTGCACCAACGTATCAGCATGGTAAAGGATCATCTCAGATCGATTATATTTTTAGTCATACTGTTGACAATCTTCTTGAACTTGAAATATGTCACCAACATCCAACAAATACGTCTAGTCATGTACCAGTTGTGGGCAAAATAAAAGCCACGTTAAGCTTGACTTGTGCAAAATCTATTAAACCTCCTGAAAGAAGACGTAATCTATGGAAAGACTGTGATATTGAGGCATATCAAAGCACTCTGTCTAACTCACAGATACCCATCATTGAAAGACCAGATCAAATAAAGACATTTATTGACCAGCTTAATGGTAATATACTTGCAGCTGCCAAAATTGCTGTACCATCTAAGAAAATTCGTCTGAAGGGACCAAAATGGAAGGCTAGTCCAGCACTAAGACAATTACTTGTGAAAGGCAATCTAATCCACAAAAATTGGATTCAATATGGAAGACCAACTGTGAATCACCCTATTATTGAAGAACGTAGATCTATCAAAAGACGCATTAGGTCACAACAGCGACAGGACATGGCATGTGAAAGGAAACAATTCTATAACCAAATAGTTGAATCTGGCAAGTCCACAAACTTTTATAAACTGATAAGAAGAGGATTATCTAATACTATTTCAAAACCACAAGGCTTCATGAATGAAGGCCAACTTATTCTTGATCTTGACAAACAAAGTAAAGGTTTTGCAAGATTCTATGAAGACCTTGCTGTACCAAAACAACTAGAACAATTTGACTCTGATTATCATGAAAATACTCAATTCAACTTGGAGCTTATTCGTAAAATTGTCCTTGAAAATAAGGATACTTTTTCACCTATTACGCCTGATGAGGTAAAATCTGCTATTTATAAACTCAATAACAACAAATCAAGTGATGAATACGGAATTTGTGCTGAGCACCTTAAACTTGCAAGTTCTACTATTTTTAACGTACTGTCTGTACTGTTTAATGCCATAATTGAACACTGTTATATACCTTTACAATTTTTATCAGGAATCATTACACCTGTTCACAAAAAAGGGAAAGACGCTACTGATTTTGGTAGTTATAGAGGCATTACTGTTTCATATACAATAGGAAAAGTTTTCGAACATGTCATTCAAGACAGAATTGAAGATCAGTTACCTTTAGACCAGTCTTCATTACAATTTGGATTCACCAAACATATCTCAATATTACTTGCAGCGCTACTGATCAATGAATGCATCGTAGAAGCAAAGGAATTCAACCTTCCATTATTTATAGCGTTTTTAGACTCTCAAAGAGCATTCGACGTTGTCGATCATCCGTCTTTAAAATGTAAACTGTTTTTAAATGGAATCTGTTGTAAAATATGGAATGTTATTGACACGTGGTATACAAATTTAACTTCAAGAGTAAAGTGGTGTGGTCGTCTTAGTGACAATTTTCCTATTAAACAAGGAGTGCGACAAGGAGGCATTTTGTCCACAGGTCTATACAAGACCTACATAAATGACCTTCTAAAAACATTAGAACGCAATAGACTAGGAATGCATATTGGAACAACCTATATTGGATGTCCGACTGTTGCTGATGATATTGCTCTAGTTGCCAACTCTGCAACAGATCTCCAATTGATGTTGAATGTAGCTAATTCATATGCAAACCGTGAAAAATATGTAATACATCCCGAGAAAAGCACTATACTTATGAAAATTCCACCTAAGCGATCAAATACTACGTCTTCAGACTGGAAATTAGGTGACAATGAAGTCTCAGTGTCTAAAACAACCACCCATTTGGGTATAATTAGATCAGAGAAAAATGAGGTATCAATAAATATAGATGACCGTATTTCGTGTGCTACAAAAACTCTGTACAGTCTCACTGGTACTGGTTTTCATGGAACTAATGGCTTACCACCAACCACATGCATGAAACTGTTCATAACTTATGTTCTTCCAAGACTTCTGTATGGCTTAGAAACATTTGTTCTAAAGCAATATCATCTTAATGCTCTAGAAAAATTTTACATTAATTTCCTGCGTAAAATCCAGTGTTTACCAAATAGATCAGTTAAAGGCATTACTTATCTGCTTCTTGGTGTTAGACCTGCCACGGCTGAGCTCCATATTAGACAATTGAACCTTTTGGGATGTATTATCCGAAGTGAAAACTTAACTTTAAACAAAATTCTTAGAAGACAGATTTCAACAAAATCAGAAACTTCAGACAGTTGGTTTACCTACATAGATAAACTTCTAGTGCAATATGATCTTCCCAGTGCGGCTAAAATGGTTATTAATCCACCGTGTAAATTATTATGGAAAAAGAATGTGAAACTAGCAATTGATAAATTCTGGACTCAAAAATTACTACTTGATTGTCAAAATAAATCTACCCTGTCGTACTGTGATCTGTCAAGTTTGAAAATTGGAACTGTTCATAAACTTTGGTCTTCAATTGAAAGCAATATTAAAGATGTCCGCCGTGGTGGTATAAAAGCTCGTCTAATTACAGGAACTTACGTTCTCCAGTCCAACACAAGTAAATTTAACCAACATGAAGTTAGCTCTGTTTGTCCACTGTGTCAATATGAAGATGAGGATATAGTTCATTTCATTTTAAAATGTAACGCTCTATTTAAATACAGAAAATCATATATAGAAGAATTGGAAGTGATAATAAACAGCATAAGTAATCCAAATACGTGCTCTTGGAATAGTCTGGTTGGTGATTTTGGTCTATTAACACAGTTGATTCTTGACCCTAGTGTTTTGATAACACAGAAAATATTGTCATGTAGTGAAAAGACTCTCACTAAAATAGAGGATTGCTCACGAAAAATGTGCTTCTCCCTACATTGTGGAAGATCATTGATCATAAACTCTGAACATTGATTGTCAAACTTAGAACTGTGATAATAAACTCAGATTAGTGATTATAAACTCAGAACATTGACTTTAAACTCAAGAGACATCAAGGGTGTACATATTCTAAGGCTCTTAACCCAAATGTTTATATTGAATTTATATTGAATTTCTATGTAAATAGTATTGATAAGATAATCCCTTTAATGTGACTATACATATCATTAATGAACATTTACCCATTTATGGGGTGCACCAATATAGTGGTGGATAATACATACCAAAGAAGAAGAAGTAGCATGGGTTCGAATCCCGGCGAGGGAAGAACCAAAAATTTGCGAAAGCAAATTTACAGATCTAACATTGTTGGGTTGATGTTTAGACGAGTTGTATATATATATATATATATATATATATATATATATAATGTCTAAAAATAGCAACAATCAACATTCAATCTAATTAAGCGTGGATCAGTTTGTGAAAATAAACTGATACAGTTACTGAATTAAAATTATATAAATGTCTAAGAATATAACTAAAACACACTAATTGATACATTAAAAAGTTCTATTAGATGTTAAATAGAAATACGCAATATTTCGCTAAACAAATTAGCTTCATCAGGCGTGTGCATCTCTCAAGGTGAAATCGGATGCATGACAGAAAAATATTTTTGTAGCTTAATCTATACAAGATTTGAGGGATGGGTGTAACATATTAATTCGGTCATAAAATATGTTTGTAGCTACAACTACATGAAGTTGGAATAAAAGTTTAACACATTTATAGATGTTCGATTAATTGTATGAATTTTTATAAATTAATTTGTATGATTTCAAGATAACTATGGTTTTGATTTGCTTTGAAATCTTTTTTCGTCTCTCTCATTGAGTCCATCAGGTTCAAGAGTTCGTAACTGGTGCATCCAAAATCTCTCTCTTTTTTGTCTTCCTTGTGTATCCCAATTTTGATTTTTCTCATTGAGAAAAATCAAAATTGGGATACACAAGGAATACAAATTGAAAACTACGTTCAAACCTATGATTGGGTTGGATAAAAACCGCAATTTTTATACGTGTGCATGTAAAACAAATTTCGTTGTAGAAGGGTCTAAATACCGCACAAACAACATTTTCCAAAAGACCAAAAAAGTGAAAAAGTATATTTAAACAAAACGCATTTGACTAACAGGTCTAACAACTGATGTTCTTTAATCCTGCTGACTGCCATTGGCGATTGCCAAATAAAATTGATCACAAGATGTAACAAAGTGGATCTTAATATAAATTTAATACTAAAAAAAACAAGTAACTTGTGGCCACGAACATAAGGTGTTAATATTTTTTTGTACACCAGATCAGGATTTCGACAATAAATGTCTCTTCAGTGATGTTAGGGATCGAAACGGTATTTGGAAGGCCATATAAAATTTACCCTCATTTTTAGATAGACTCTTGAATTTTAAGAGTCAATAGGATGAACGGATCATATAAACCGGACGGAAAATATTATACAAGCCCAAACGAAAAAATATAAACAAGTCTAAATTGAACACTACGTATATATATATATTTCTTTTCAATCGACATAACACGCATACTCTACAACTTTGTAACATGTTTCAAAAAGCTATATTTTGAAGAAAAAAATATAAATATACCAAATGACCAAAACAAGATCATATAAACATGTATATGAATATGATGCATTATTTATTCATAAATGTATATATGAGCTAGAACCTAGAAACTTTAATTATGTACAAAACAATTGATAAAACAAAAATATAGAATAGAGGAACAAACAATAACCACTCATACAGAATGATGCGGGTTTAAACATGATATCGGGCATCCAACCATACTTTAAATGGATACAGTGTAACAGCACAACAAAACAGACAAAAGGGTAGTTGAAAAATGATTGACATACGTATTAGAAATCAAAAACAAATTGGCCAAAACTCTAAAGGCACAATGTACAGATCTGAAAGTACTGACAATTACTAGAACATAAAGTTATATGATTATTTTTTTTCTAATGTATATGGCTTTCCAACGTTGTAATATCAAGCTGCAATAGCCATCAATACTTGCAACACCTCCTCAAATAATCATCATGTACTAAAAACGTCACTTGGACCGACTTAGCATATAATTCCTAGTTCTCAGTTAAGATTCAATGTATTCAAGAATATGAAGGTTGCTGTCGTTTGCTCCACAGCCAACAAGTATATAATTGTCGTTGTAAATACTTAGGCAGTAGGGATGAGTTATATTAAGATTGGTCAAATCTAATATACGGAGACGTCCACCATCAGGGTCTAGAACTTGAAGTTTACTCTGGCATACTTGTAAAATTACAAGGTTACCGAGGGGTGTATGTACCATATCAGATATAATGACCGACGTGCTGGTATCACCGTATATCCATTTTACTTCCCCTGATTTGTTTAGTGTTACCACTCGACTGGAATAGTCAGAAATCGAGTCAGCTATACAGATCATTTCATCGATGGAACTTATCTTATCCGGAAAACAGAACAAATCTCTATTAAACTCGAAATGTGAGATTTGTTTTCCCAATGATGTCAGAATGTATATCTCAACATGACATGGTTCATCCATTGGAATTGATTCTCGACTAGGCTCGACTGTGCATATAATTATGTTATTGTCTGGTGAAACATGAATAGCTGTCGGAATTTGTGGATGTGTTTGATAAAATGTCGTTGAGTCAAAGAAGTCTTTTCGAGGATTGGAATCGATAAGTTTTGATGTGATAGTTCTAATGTCGGATTTGTCTGGTGAAATAAATATTATATCACCGGAATTAAGAGCTGAAATGTCTTTAACATCCAATTCAAAATTGTCAAGTTCGTTAAATGTATTCTTGGTGCTATCTATTTCTATTTCATGAATCATATTGTTTTCTAAATTTCTTAACAAGACTAAACCACCTTCTAATGATACAATTTTGTCTATACAAGTTAATTTCGTTTGGATACACGATACAAGTTTCATCTGAAATATGTCCTTAAATTTTATTTCTCCTAATAATGGCAAGGCCCCTATTTCCTTTTCACAGAAGTTACCTATTTTGGTTCGAATCTTCAAAGCCGTATGACTTTTAATCTCCACAAGCTGTGAATGTAGTGATCCTCTAACATCGTTGACTCTTTTAACGTCACCACACGACATGACTGTATCAATGTTGATAAGAATATCCTCTATTTCACTTTTAGCTTTCTTCAGTTTTGATATTTCTGGCAAAATGGTTTCTTTGGTTTCAGTGAAATTTATATCTAGTCTTTGAATCAATTCCTCTCTCTGCTTTTCCAATACGTTGGCTATTGAATCTTTCATGTATTTTTCCCATTTGTAAATTTTCTGCTTTGCCTTTTCATACTTGTGTGTATGAAAAATAATTAGATGTTCAAGACGTTTCAACCTTCTGGTGAGACTTGGAAGTATACTTAATTCAATTCTGTCTTTACCATTTTCTATTTCTGATGTTTTTGTCAAATAGTAGGCTTTTAAATTTTCTAATGTATGTTTTTGATGTTTGATTGATATACACGCTGTACAGGCTGTTTCCTCACAATCCAGACAATACAGTACACAGTTTTCTTCTTTATGTAACAAACATGGAAGAATTGGAATATGGAACAACTTCGTTAAAGATACATTGTCATCTTTGATATTGATAATGTGATGAAAGTCTATCGTCTTTATCTTTTCATGAAAACGCCGACATCTCTCGCACAAAATGAAATTACACTCTAAGCATCTATATTTAACTTCTATTGTTTCTTCGCACATGTTGCATGTTTTTGGAACCTGCGCTTTCAAAGCTAAAGAATTTACTTCAGTCATGTTTGTATTTGCCGTTTTAATGTCCTACAAATATGAGGATATGAATTATGATACTTTTGTGCAAAAAACATTTCCTTGTTCGACCTACTTCTAAAACTTCTTCCGGGATAATTAATGAAAAATGAGATAAAAATATTGAAGGACTATTATTAAAAAAAGCAGAACAAGGCCAACATGTTTTTTTTTATTTTAAAAAATCATTTCCTTTACATGCATTATTAAACAATTACCAACAAACACATTGTGGGATATGATATGATTCTTATTGTATTGTTCATGACGAATTCAAAAAAATGCGTTTCTCTAACATAACTTTATATGAAGTTCAAGGCAATAACATTCATTTAGGGCACAAAAGATGTGGAGTCTAAACTTCCAAAATTCTGAAATCCTTACAAAATATACAGTCCGCTGAAAGTTAAGCACTACCTATTCTTACTGCATCGGAAAAAAATCATTTAAGATAATCAGTTATTTCTCGAAAAAGATAAAACATTCATGGAGCAATTTTGCTAACATATACCATTAACAAACCACAAACTTAAGTGTGGTCACTTATGCAGGTTCTTTGCATTTAAATTTTGCATTCATAGAAATAGTGCAAATTACATAAATCAGAAACGGAATTTAAGTTTCACTCTGATTTTATTTTTTTACAACAATTAATCACCAAATATCATTACAATTCTCTACTAATAATCTTTGGTAGTTCAGCAAATCTAATTTCAATATTTAGGTCAATAGGTCGTGTTACCACCTCTCTTCCTGTACAGTTCCCTAGCACGGCGTCTCATTCTATGTACAAGCCTTCTGAACCTTAGTTGAGGAAATATATTCCATTCATCAAGAATTGCCACTCTTTTAAAAATCGCCAAGATTTTGCAGTAGTCTCTGCGATTGAGATTTCAGCCAATTGCATCCCAGACATGTTCGATAATGTTTATGTCCGGAGACATGGAAGGTCAACAGATAGTGTCAATGGCTTCTTGCTCTTTGTAATTGGTTACAATCCTTGCTCTGTGTGGTCTAACGTTGTCGTCCATGTACAAGGGTCTTGACGCAAGTGGGTGATTGTCAAAATGAGAGACTAAAATGTTTCTAAGCACCAAATCCTTGTATGTCTGTCCGTTCATGTTACCTTGCAAAATATGTACACTCAGCTTAGAACGGTATAAGAAGTAACCCCATATTGTAACACAAGCAGCACAGAATGCAGTCGTTGCCAAATGTTGTTTTGGTCATAGGCAGTTTTATTTCCCCGCCAAAAACGTGTTGTGCCGTCTATTGGACGAAACAGAAACTGTCACTCATCTAATCAATGAAGTTTTTGCCAGCTTCTCATGATCCAGTGTCGATGGTCATTATCCCATTGAAACCTGATTATACGGTGCCTGGCTGTTATGGCAAAATCTGTACTTCTTTTTCTTCAAATGAACACAATTCTCGACTTGTTCGCTGAATCCTTTGTCAACTAATTTTGCAGTAAGATTGTAGAACTTTTATTTTCCTTTGAAAAAAAAAGCTGACACAACTCTGATTAAAATTAAAAAGCACCCCCATAAGCGTTTTTTTTTTAAGTTAAAATTGTAACTTTCAAAGACAATTCTATAGATTAAAATACAAATTAATGCATGCAATTTTCCATACTGGTAGTTGGTGTGATTTGATGTACGGTTCAAAAAGGTTTGTCTCTTTTTCTGGTCTTTGGATAACCCCATACTTGTTTGGGTTAATAAATATTTTGATCAGAGTGTCACTGATGAGTCTTATGTAGGCAACACGCGCATCTGGCGTATATTATTATATGCCTGATACCTTTGATAACTATTTTTTCCGACGCACTGGTTGATATTGTTATGTTTTGATAATAGAGAAACGTTTTAAATAAACAATAGCGTATAGACGACCTTTTCTTTGGAAGAAGCACTATAGTGTATTTTTATAAAGGAAAACATTTTTTGTGTTAAATATTTCATAATGTACAACAAATGAAAATTGAAAATTAAGTTAGATAAGGGTTTTTTTTTATGACAAAACTTTATTTTTATTATTTTTTTTACCAAGAATGATAATTATAATAAGGGTTAATTACAGTTTACAAAACTATCATGTATGAATCTTAAAAAATAGAAATACTATTCAAGAGAAAGTAAACACTCAGACCAATGAAAAGAAAAAGAAATATACAGAAGCGTACAGAGAAGACAGAGAAGAGCTTTGGAGTATGGTATCAACCGGGAGATGTACTCTAAATATAGGCGCTGCTGCAATGTTCTTTCATAGACACGAAGAAGAAAGATACGAAAAGGATATTGAAACTTTAAAACAAACAGACAAAGCATCAGCATAAACGAAGAAAAGACAATCAAATATGTTATCAATCATGAAATCAAGCATATTGAAATGTATGTTTAAGAGGATTTTTTTTTTTATTAAAAATTTAAAAAAAAATATTAACAAAAAATACCGGCCACCATGTAAACGAGATTTCAATTGAATATACGGATTACAGTTACGGGCATTTACAGTCAACAGTTTTAAAAGTTAGTGGATAAGAAGCCACTTCTAACTGACACCACAGGGTGAATATATCCCACAATTTCTTAAGAGTGCCATCTGTTATAGAACACATACATACATTATTTATAAAGTTATAAATATATATATATGAATGTCTAGTCGAACATCCTTACGATATAATATTTGACTTAAAATGGCCATTTAACGTGTTGTTTTTTGGTTAAAAAAAAAGAACTGATATGCGAGCAGGCACCTTACCCGAAAACATTTAAACACATATAAGTATCTTTGTAAAATACATCTACACGGCCGACACTCGGCTAACCGAGAGATTGGTCGGTTAATCTATATTGAGTATGCGGCTATATCGGCAGTGGGTCTGTTAATCGGGTTGGCTATACGTCTGCATGTTAAGAGTAAAACGCACAATTTAATGTTAAACTCGATCAAATATACAGATTTTTGGCATATTATAAGAATTAAAATCAAAAAAAGAAAAGTGTCTGACAAAATGATATCTATCAAAGAACATTTTCCACCTTTAAAAACATTTCATAGTCTGCGCAGTTTTCAGTAAAAGTAAAAGGCGTCGCGCAAGTATGTAGTATTTATGATTACACGCATAGCAATTTTTTAATAAAAGGCGAAACAAACAATTTTAGATATCATTTAAAAGACACAAAATACTACTTTGGTTCTTAAATATAAATTGACATTAGTAAATATTTCATAATTGTAATATAACGTGAGTAATACCACGTTTTAGTGAAAAAATATGTGAATAAAGTCTGTTAATGGGTTGGACAATTGAAATTGTGTCAGTTAAGAGTTATTTAGCCACGAAAATAGTTGTGCTACCTTTATATTTTCCCATTGAAAATGTTAAAAATGAGATGTTCTTGAGTAAAAAAAAATATTGTAAGGGTTCCGCGGAACCCAGTGTCTCGCCTACTTTTGCTGTAAATCGCAGGCTCAACAAAACTGAGGAAAAAAATCAATAAAAATATTCCTCTTGATACTATCTTATGATTGTAAGAAGCTTCTGTCCAAGTTTAGTAAAAATTTAGGATAGTGAATGAATCTAATAAATGTTTTGAAAACTTTAACTGCAGACTGTATGTAATGTTAACTGGAAGAAAATCTAAGTCCATTTAAAAGTAAAATACAGAATAAATGGAGTTATCTTTTTACAATATTTACTTCTGGATACTATCTTATGATCATAAATAAGCTTCTGTCCAAGTTTGGTACAAACCCAGGATAGTTTAAGAAAGTTATTAAATTTTTAAAAACTTTAACCACAGACTGAATGTAATGTTTCCCTGCAGAACAAACTAAGTCCATGATTTATAAGTAAAATACGGAAAAAATGGAATTTTATTTTTACAAAATTTACTTCTGGATACTATCTTAATATGATCATAAACAAGCTTCTGTCCAAGGTTGTTAGAAATCCAGTATAGTTCAAGAAAGTTATTAAAATTTCAAAAACTTTAACCACAGAGTGAATATTTTTGTGGACGCCGCCGACGACGACGGAATGTAGGATCGCTTAGTCTCGCTTTTTCGACTAAAGTCGAAGGCTCGACAAAAAATAATAATACGATGCAACACTATCCTTCCAGTAAAAGCATTTTTATTTTGACTTTCTTTGCATTTTACTCAAGAGTGTGTCACTTCAATATAGCGTGATCTGGGTTGGTCGCTGGAATATGCATGAATTTATTATTAACGATTTCAATCAGCCTTAATTTTTGTGTCTGCTCAAAGTAGCATGTTCTCAAATCCGATTGAACGTGTCTTTCTAATACAACACAGGGTACATATATAACGTGTTGTCGTTTTCATATGCACATGACATTTGTCACTGGACGTTTAGGTGGTATCCAACACTACAGGGAGATAACTCTGTAAAGTCAGTGATACGTTTGAATTACGTTGTGTTGTAAAGGGAATAATAAGCTTCTCGAAGATCAAAATTGGTGTTTGTCAAACTGCTATATAACCAGTTAATTTTTCTGACAAAACGGTTGTTTAAAATTTTTAGAAATTTTTATATTTTTGTTAAAGGTTCAAATTAAATACTTTGTCAAAATTTTATCCAAATTAAACGAACCACATTGATTTTAGTGAAAGTGTTCTGTACCACCTTAATCCTAATTCCTCAGCATCATCCAATTGTTTTTTTTTTCTTGTATTACTTAATCATCTGTTGTTTACAAATCATTCTAAAGAAGTAAATGGAAAGGAGCGAATGCAGCTACATTTGGTTGTATTAAAATTTAATTCATTTTATTCCGTTTAGTTCCTTTTCTACATATGTGCAGAGGAGAACTGCAGGTGTCCACATGTAAACGTCAAGCATTTGTCACCAATATGAGTACATCTCAATCCGTTACTGTTTCAACACCCAGGGGGGTTTCATGTCTTTATTCTTAAACAATTTGTTTTCTTCTCTTTTTTAGCAATGCATCACTCTCTACTGTCCTTATCTTTTATTTTGTATTCTGTATCTCCATCCAGATTCTCGTGTATACCATGAGGGTACGGATTGGGGTGGGGGGGGGGGGGGGGTGTTGTTTATTTCTGTATTCTTTAAATGGTTATGTTACTTTTCTCTACATTTTATTTATCTTACCCATTATTCTTTATATTTAGGCATCCCAATATACTGATGTTTAGTTACATTACGACGTTAATCTCTGATTTATATACTGGTTACCAATGTAGATGACAAATTGGTGTCATTCATGACAATTAAACAGAATCCACATGATATATGCGACCATTCTCGGATAAAATCAATTTTACTTTAATTTAACACTTTTTGAAACCATTTTTAATATCCATTGCCTACATTGTTATTGTTCATGTGTTTTGTTCCGTATATTTTATATTCCATTGCTCATGTTTTGTTTCCGTATATATTTTATGTTCCATTGCTCAAGTGTTGTTTCCGTATATTTTAGCCGCTCGTCTTGAGCCTACCAAATGAACACACCATAAAGTAATAAAATTATACTTTTATTGTCATTCATAACTCTTAACAGACTAATTAACAGACCGGGTTTTATACATCCGACCCATTAACAGACCAGGTTTTTAATAAAGATTGATTTATGTCACCAAAATACAGATTTTCGTGTAGATTTTTCACAAAATGATATCAATTTGGTTAACACTCATAATGCCTGTCTTTTTTCGATGTTCAAAATAGTGCATGCAAGTAAATTCAATTCAAGTGTCATTTTTTGTACATTTTGTGTGTGTAAAATGTGTATAAATTTACTGATGAGTAATTTGCCTTTTCATTTTATAGATCGTACATAGAAGCTAGAAAAATAATAATTACACCACTGGATTCAGTACATTGAATAGTTTTGTCAGACATAAATATTTTTTATGATAATAAAATTTAGAATATAATGGGGAATGTGTCAAAGAGACAACAACCCGACCAAATAAAAAACAACAGCAGAGGGTCACCAACAGGTCTTCAATGTAGCGAGAAATTCCCGCACCCGGAGGCGTCCTTCAGCTGGCCCCTAAACAAATATATACTAGTCCAGTGATAATGAACGCCATACTAATTTCCAAATTGTACACAAGAAACTAAAATTAAAATAATACAAGACTAACAAATGCCAGAGGCTCCTGACTTGGGACAGGCGCAAAAATGCGGCGGGGTTAAACATGTTTGTGAGATCTCAACCCTCCCCCTATACCTCTAACCAATGTAGAAAAGTAAACGCATAACAATACGCACATTAAAATTCAGTTCAAGAGAAATCCGAGTCTGATGTTAGAAGATGTAACCAAAGAAAATAAACAAAATGACAATAATACATAAATAACAACAGACTACTAGCAGTTAACTGACATGCCAGCTCCAGACTTCAATTAAACTGACTGAAAGATTATGATTTCATCATATGAACATCAGGCACAATCCTTCCCGTTAGGGGTTTAGTATCATACCATCATAACATATATGAGAAGAACATAACCCGTGTCATGCCAACAACTGTTTTTAGAATAAATGAGTTTAGTTCCGATGCAAAGACCTTATCAGTGACTCAATATTAACGCCAAAATATGCAATCTTTAATGACTTGACAACAGTATCGTAATTATATCCCTTCTTAATAAGTCTATTCAAAGGTTTTGTAAGTTTCTGAGGTGAATACTGACACCTTTGTGCTTTATAAAGAATATTACCATAAAAAATTGGATGTGAAATACCTGAACGTATTAGAAGTCTGCATGTTGAGCTATATTTACGAATGATGTCTTTATACCGATGATAAAATTTAGTAAATGTTTTGACTAGTTTGTGATATCGAAAACCCTGGTGTAATAATTTTTCAGTAATACATAAATTTCTCTCGTTAAAATCGAAAACATTGTTACATACACGAGTAAAACATATATTTAAAAGGTTATACAATGAAACATTCTGAGTTTTCAATGATTTTCTCGATAACACCTAATTAACATACTTTAGCCAACCCGATTAACAGACCCACTGCCGATATAGCCGCATACTCAATATAGATTAACCGACCAATCTCTCGGTTAGCCGAGTGTCGGCCGTGATCTAGTAACAATTTTATTAGAAGCAACTTATTTTGTTTTATATAAGTCTTGGCTTATACTTATCTCATAGTGATAAGATTTTAAATTGAGATTATTTTGGCAGTTTGGAACATACTTCAAGTTCTTATTTAAACATGTAAGTCAAAATTCAAACATATAAATACTAAAAAATATATTAATGACGGAAATGTATTTCATTTCGAAAACTTTCTTTATCATATCTCCTTTTTTCTAACAATAAAACCTAAAAACTTACCTTTTTATATTACTTACACGCATCACACTGTATTTTGGTGGTGTACGACATAAGCAATAAAGACGTTGACGTAAAAGCGTCATTTAGAAACATCAAACATTACAAGAGCAAAATAAATTATATCCAAAGAAAGCGTTTACTGTATAAACTTTCAGATACACATTAATTCATTTTTATTGAGGGTGTTGATCTATGTCATACATTTTTTTAATGCTATCTTCTAAATTTCCTAAAGGCAATGTGTTAAAAATAATGATAAGCTCCATTACAAAGCTACTTCATACTTCTCGTGTGTTTTTGCTATGTGTAAACAATTTTTGCATCTGGTATTTGTATTGATTATATTATAAGGATACTGTCTACAAAAAAGAAGAAAAAATTCACGTGCAGGTTACTGCATTCAAATTAGCATTTAACTTCCTATTTGGCACATGTGGTATCAGTACTTTTATAGTGTTTCCTCATTTTTAGTGAAATGATTGTCTATTCACCCCACAAATCATAATTCGTACTTTAATTGGAAAACTATTACTTTAATATTATATATCTAATCCTGACTGTATGAGAGCAATGAAAGAGGAAATATCTACACTTCTTTGATTTATAACAAAGAAACCTTATAACTTGACACTGCTCAAGATTAAATCTTTGTTTCAAATTATTTCCTCATTCATTTAGGAAGTTTTTTACTTTTTAAACTTAATTGCTTCCTTATCATTGACGGAATTTTCAAAAAGTGTTATAGTTTATCAGAAAATGCAAATAAATCTTTGTATACGACAGTGTGCCGATCATTCAATTATAACAGTGGAAGTAAATGTGGTACAGGTCAAAAATGGTTCATCTGTTTGAGCAGTTAGTTGTGTGGATATGTTTAACATTAAATACAGAAGTGTTCAGTGAGTACATATAAACACCTATCAAAACAATAAAGTCACTGCACATTTATGTAGATCTTGTATTCAAACAACATTGCAACTTAAAGAAATGTGAACTAACTACCGGGTTTGTAAGCAGCCCGACGCGTACCCAATATGGAGCAGAGTTTGTTAACCTGTCAAAGCACTTAAGATCACCCCTAGGTTTTTGGTGGGTTCGTGTTGTTCAGTCTATAGTGTTCTTCGTTAAATTTTGTGTACGATTATGCGATTTTTTTTCTTCTGTGGTCGTTTACTTTTATAGCCATGGCGTTGCCAGCTTATTTTTGACTTATGCATTTGAATCATTCAATGAATGACCGGTCACCCCCTGGTATATTATGCCTCTTGATAGCTGTCAACTGCCGTAAGTGCCCAAACATACGACAGGTGATTTTTGATAAATAGGTGCAATAGTCCACTTTCCCAGTTATTTTCTTTCGACAAATTTTCACTAGAGATTTTCAATAAAATGACATTAGCGAACATAACCAGTCTATCTGAACTTGTCTCGACCTATTACATTGACGCATGACGGAGGCGAGCACATATTTTGTTTGAATATAATGTTATTCAAAACGTAACCCATTCTGCTATGTTAAATCTATTATACGTATTTGCTGGATGATTTATTAACAAACGTTCGAGGGAGCAACTTATTCAGTTACCGATAATTACTAGGTAATTTCACTTGATCAATACATATACATAGTTCTTAAGAGATGAATTCTTTAAACTACTCAAATCTAAATGTTATAAATCTGCAGCAAGATGGTGTTATTATTTTTGAAATATAAGTTATTAAGTTCATACAGGAGTTCAAACATGTAAATGGTGTGCGAAATTTCCATTTTTAGCATAGGTCTATAACTTATTTACAAATACTATTGTCAGAGACAGACATTCAGTTTCTTGATGTATCTATCATGTATGACTTTGTCAACTTCCCGTAGAATTTTATGAAATTAGATTTATTATTATTTATCTGAAGAAAAAGTTATAACACTTTTTTTTAAATCATTTATTTATTTAATGTTTTTACTTCTTGTAATAATTATTAAAACGAAAGGGTTATAAGGCGAGTTTTTATGTGTTATTTGACGTCATTGTGGAACCTTTAAGGCTGCAGCATTTATTTTGATTGTCAACTTATTTATAATAGCAAGGGAATATAATAGTTTCGACAATGTGCATCCGTCAATTCATCAGTCACGTTTCAAATTTAAAACTTTAAAATTATACATAAAATAAGGGTAATACTAACTAAACATAGATATATGGTAATGGGAGAGTATGGTGTATTACGCCTACATGGTCTTGTTCATAATGTTTTGAATATACATATATTCGTACATGGATGTGTATGTTTATCTAGTTCTTGTCCATTCGTTTTTGATGCGCTTTGTTATTTGATTTTGCCATGTGATTATGGACTTTCCCAATTGATTTTCCTCTAAGTTCAGTATTTTTGTGATTTTACTTTTTTCAATATTCATTCCCGCCTCTATGGTCTTGTGGTAGCGTGATCGGCTCGAATTCAAAAGGTATTAGATTCGATCATCGTCCTGTTCAAATCAAAGACCGACAGCCTCTCTACCAAGCATCCTCTAATACTTATAAAGTAATCATCCAATAGACAATATATTTGATATAGAAAGATAAAAAGATTTATTCTACCATTTACGTATGAGGCGTAAAAAAACTATTATGCGACACAAAATGACATAGTTTTTAATATCTTTATAGTCTTATATTGGTTTTGTTATTTAGCGGATAATGTTTTCCTTCTCCATTGATTGATAATAACTCTGTAGAATTATAAAAAGGTAGAACAGTTTGAGGACGATTTGCAATGCATATCCTATTTTTTTAACCAAACGTAGTCCAGTTTGTACGATGTATTAAAGGATAGGTTTGTATCGGGTAGTTTATATGGAATGAAAGTTTGTATGTACGCTCAATATGTATGTTCTTACCTACTTTTTATGTTGCTGTACACTTTTTAGACGTATATTTTATTTCTAAGCTACACCTTATCGCAAAATAACATTATATGTCTAATTGGTTTGTTCTTTTTCGCAATACAGTTTTCATCATGTCTTTCTGTCTTTGTCATGAGGTGCTACCTATGTATTCATACTATACATCCTCCGGTTTTTATGTCGGCCTTATTTATCTTAAAGTGGGATCCTTAATAGATTTTTTAAACCATTAAAATATGGAGTGTATTTACAGTTCTGTTTAAAATGATTTCTTATCCAGGTTTGTTGTTTTTTTTGGCGAGGAAAATATTCCATATTGATATGTTTAACTTATCTATCAAACACGAAATTACAAGATTAATTATATTTTTAGATGAGATGTTGAAATTATGAAATTCATGAAAATATTGCTAAATGATTTCTTAATGATGGTATAATTTATTTTATTCTTATTTCTTTTTCTTTTTGCAGTTATTTGCACCAATAGTATGAACATCAAATTCGAAGTTCCGTCAATCATTATCTACCAAAAAGAAAACCTCGAGATGAACTGCCAACTTGCATTCAACGCTTCTGTTGATGATTCGGTATATTATATTAGACTGTTGAAAAACATTTCTGGCATTTATAAAGATGTTGTCGCGATAGCATACTCATCAGATGCTGGTATTAACAACAATTTTCTCCTTGTCACATGGAGTGACAATAACTTCAAATCAAGAGCAAGCGTGAATGAATCTGTAATTTACCCTGCATCAGAAGCAAAGTTGAAATTAATTATTCCAGCCGACAATATGATATGTGGGGATGGAGGAAGCTATCAATGTTTAATTAGTTATTACACTTCTAATTCGTTTTCTGAAACATCTGACGGAACTGTGAATTTATCAGGTAAATCAGCTCAATCTTGGACAAAAGAAAGTTTTAATATATCGTTTTTAGTTTTAGATAATAATCAAGCTGAATAAAATATGTTGATGACTTTCTATATCAATTTTTGGTCATCCACGATTCGGAAGCGTTATTCAACAAAAAGTCATTATAAAATGTATAAGCAATTTTTTAAAGGTATAAGAATGTGAAAAAAATTAAACGAATTTAACCGGTATCCGACCGTTTCAATAAAAACTCGTTTCAGCAGAAGAATACGTTAAAACATGTATACAACTGAAACTTGCATCTAAAACAATTAGTATAGTGCCAAAAATATAGTCTTCGAAATACTGTTTTGTTAAACCAGTACGTTAAATTGAGTAAATATCCTTTTGATAAATTGTGCTCACCCAAGTGATATTATTGACAAACTTCAAAATGATGTTTTGGTAATTCTGTTTTACCCTAAAATGCGTAAATTGCATTTCTATCAACGAATAAATTAATATTTTAAGTTAATTATATGTTACTGCAAAATATGAAATTTGTTCGAAAAAAGTTAACGAAAATTCTTATTTCCTTTGATCCATTTTACAATAATATGCGTGTTTAGTCCGGAAGGTAAAAATTTTGTGATAGAGATTGAGATGATTCTGGCTTCCCAATTTTGAACTTTCCATTTCTATGTAGCACCATTCAAACAGCGTCTGTATATGGAGTATATATCTCCCAGTTGATACGATATTCCAGAGTTTTCATTTGTATCAGGATTTCCTTGGTAGAGTATTGCTGCTTACAAATACGCTATTAAACAAAGAGTTCCAAGAGGTGAAGTTGAAATTATCCACACGAAAACTTTACGGACTCCATCACGAGTTCGTTGACCATTATGGAATATCTGCTTCATGTTTAACGACGGATTAGCTCTGGTTTTGTAATTGCAATCCCTTTCTATTTTCCTTAAATATGACCTTCCGAATTAGACTTATCACAGGGTTCGTATTTACATGTGCAACACAACTAGTGCCACATCAAGAGCAGGATCTAGTGACAATATAATATTGGGGCACCTAATATATATTCATTTTTACTGGATTCTTAATTTTCTTTGTTTTATAATCTGTTTGTCTTTTTGTCGTTTTATGTTGTTCGAGAGGACATTGTCAATTTGTTTTAGGATTATTAGTTTGAACATCTGTTAGAATCTTCTGTCTCCCTTCTAGTATTAAATATTCTTAGAAAGTCCGAATCCTCTCTCCTTTACAACTAATGCTTTCCAATCTTTAAAGTAACCTTTATTATATTGATAACAGAAAACTAGATAACGATTTAAAATTCAGACAATAGACAGGCGTTTATAATACACTTCCAATAGACAATTGAAATCATGAGACTATCAACCTTTATTTATATGTATTTTCACCTTTTTTTAAACAAATGCATGTGCTGTTTGATTTTGTTTCAAAACATCTTCATTTTCAGTTGAGTCAACAACAGTCAAAATATCAACTAAATACCCATTTGAAAATGATTTCCTGTTCTCACCTGGAACGGTTGTAGATTTGTTTTGTAATGGGACGGTTGGCTCACCACCGGCAGATTTTTACTGGTGTTATCAACGTATCGGTGTCGACACTTCGCTCATACCTTATCCTGGTAATATAATACAGCAGCCTGCAACTAAAATGGATTGCCAGTATAGTCGTCAGTCTACTTTATCATATAACATCACAGATGACTATTCGGCTGTCGTTTTTCAATGCATAGCTGAGTGGAATAATACATGTTCTCCTGGAAGAATAAATTCAAAGTATAGACTTAGGATAAGTAAGTTTATATTTATTTCACCCAAATGATTGAATGCTGTTTAGAAATATGTTCAGACGGCAGCGTTACCCATGCTGAGCGAGAGTATGAATACGCATACCGTCTGGTAAGATTGCGGAAGTAAACTCTGTTGTCTCTTATTGGACAGCAAAATATCAATCATTCCATCACATGTGCAGGTCCACTGTAATATTGTTGTTATTATCTTTCATTTCGGTTCAGTAAACATATAACTAATTTTGCTTTAATCTTTAATTGTGACCTCTCTCTTATGGTCTTTTTGACGACAAAGATAAGACGATTTTCTACGATTCAGTAAACAAAAATATGCACAAGGGCGTTCATTAGCTATAAAAAGATGTGGTATCAGATCCCTAATATTGAGACAAAAAAATTAAAACAAAATATAGGTAAAAGTACGGTCTTCAACACGGAGCCTTGGCTCACACCGAACAGCATGCTATAAAGGCCCCAAATATTATTAGTTTAAAACCATTCAAACGGGAAAACCAACGTGAAAACCAAAAGTCTAACCTTTAAAAAAAAAAATGAATACACTTATGAACCACATTAATAAATAACAACTGCTAAAGATCAGATTCAACACTTTTTACATCCTCGTCATGGTATCATTTTACTTCTCTGACAAGCGTTGCTTATACAGTAAGTTTATAAAATAATCAGGCAGATACTTCATCAATATCATATATGTAGATACAAACATGTTAAAATTGTTATCACAGATACGCTGAGCATTCAACTTGTTCAAATTTACTATTTGATCAGAAAGAAATATATTTAAGACGTAGTGAGATCATTTTTCATTTACTGATATTTTTAAAATCCGTTAATAATGCTGTCTTGTTTTTAGTTATAATGTAATTTTGGGTATTTTTTGGGAGGGGGTTGTTGCTTTGTTGGTGTTTTGTATATTTTCATGCTTGCTTTATGTATATAGCTTTTCATATACAACTTGATTAAACATACTCACCATCGCGCTTCTTTATTATTAACATTTTAACAACATATATTAGTAATGCCATAGAACATATTTGACATATTACAAATCTGAGTTGGCGAAACCAAACTTAAAAGGTATGTATCGTCATTTACCACTATTGTAATTTTGAATTATTTGATTATAAATGTTAATTTTTTTTATTGTTTGAAATAAGAATATCAATTTAAAAAAATCATTTTGAATATATAGTGTTGCTGTTATTTTCATAATAAACGGAAGGATTGACATTTTGTTCGGAAATACTATTCTATAATTTTGCTCTTTTTTTTATATTTAATCAGAGACTTTATTGATATTGTTCTTGTTTACAAATGTTGTTTTTGTCATGATTCTATATTGTTTTCATTATAAATTTTGGAGAAATGATATGTAATAAATATGTTATTAAATAGTCCACAGTGAAAGTACAGAACTTACTGTAAAGATAGACGTAGGTACAAGAAGGTATATGTATATATTTAAGGAGGAAAATAACACTTGTATCAACATAAAATATTGCCAAAAAAACAAAAACAATGAACATATAGAAAAAATGAGGTTTTATAGACACACAAAAAATACAACCCCAGACATAATCTTTGCCTCTAAATGATCATTAACTTATATTTTTCACAATGGATCATGAAATGTTTAATTCGAACGCAAGTTATCTTCGCTATTTCGAATATTATAATTATGGAAACAAAAATTACAGAAAAAGAAACAGATACGAATCGCTTTCCTTGCTTCTTTAAAGACTGGTATAATTTCCTATTTATTTTATTTTTGAGTTGATATTATAAAGGGATTTGAATACTATGCGTACAACGAGCGTACAACCCTCGACAACCGTGGGTATGGAAACGTTTTGTGTAAAAAAAATCAATGTATGGTCAAATCCAAGATGTTTAATAATTAGAAGTATGCTGGAAAAAATGCAGTCGAAATTCTGTGCTGTAATAAACAAAACTTGTATTTATTATATTTGAAGAAGATAGACCGTATGATTTATAATATGCCTTTATTTCATTTGGCTATTCAAATAACATATATTCAATATTAAGATAGAACATGTTTCCTTATTATGCTTAATGAATAAAATTTAAAAAAAAATAATAATCTATCTAAAAGTATCGTTTTATTTATAGACTGCCCTTGAGTTTATGACTTGCGGACCGGTTCACGGAAGACATTAGTCACATATTATTTGCAAGTTATTTATAAAATGACTGTGTGAACAGTACTAGTAAAATGTGTACGTGCTATTAAACAGATACTTATAACATGATGTTATATATTCCTCCTGTCTAATTTCTGTCGTATTTAAACCGTTAAATACATAACACAAACTTGTTTATTAATGCAACTTTATAATGTGTATTACAATTATTTGCGGATAAGAATAATTTTATTGCGAGCTCTGACGTTTTTTTGTTAAAATAGGAATTTCATATCAGTTAACTGTTCTGTTGTCTCTCTGAAATTGTATTACATCTCCCAGCCTTTGTATTAATATTATATTTACATTGTGTCATAGATTAAATGTATGCTTACTTGTATTGTTTATATGTCTTTTGATTAAGTTTTGTTTTGATTTGTTGTGTTAGACTGTCGTTTCAGGTTATCCGTTAAAACGTTAAAACCCGCTTGATTTTAAACTTATTTCAATATCTTTGAAGACAGAGATATTGTTTGATTTGTATGACTGTTTGAATCCCAAATCATTAACAAAGTTAAAACAGGATTGAGGATGGCGGAAAAATTAAAAACAGAATATGCTTGACAGGGAATCTGTAATGAAAGAAAATGTGTGTCAGACACCCAATATTTGAAATTTCAAACAAATTATGGGTTGGACATAAAAGTTTAAAATAGAAAAAAATATGAAATTGTATACAGAATATCAATAAATTATTGGTTCCCTAGGCAATTACATACATTCCCATTCTTGTTTACAATGTACATCAATGTGAGTATTTGTTTACTTATCATTTTTTGTATACTCATTTTTTTGTTTGTTTGTCTGGTCTTATAATAAGTTAGTTTTTAAACCTTTCTATAGATAAAGGAAGATGTAGTGTGAGTGCCAATGAGACAACTCTCCATTCAAATAACAATTTATAAAAGTAAACCATTATAGGTCAATTTACGGCCTTCAACACGGAGCCTTGGCTCAAACCGAACAAAAAGCTATAAAGGGTCCCAAAATTACTAGTGTAAAACAATTCAAACGGGAAAACCAACAGTCTAATCTATATAAAAACGAGAAACGAGAAACGAGAAACACGTATAAATTACATAAACAAACGACAACTACTGTACATCAGATTTACGTACCACTGTTAAATGAGGTTTATAAGAATAAAAAATAATATGATTGAATCAAACAGATTCCGGTTTTACAAGAAAAAATCATTCATTTTCCGCTTGAAATATTTTTTGCATAAATTAAACCAAAGAGTTTTAATTGATTTTTTATTCATTCATGAAGGGGTTTTCAGTCAATCAAAGAAATGTAACAACTACCCTTCCATTCCACTCTTAAGCAAAGCATACAGGCAAGCAAAGATTACCTCACATTGATTTGGCTAGTAGTTTATACCTTTTTTTATCACATTGCTCTCCATATTTTCTCTGTAAGTCTTGCATTGATGATGATTTCTGCTGTTTACAGTTCCTCTCCGTTTGTAGTTTAAAGATAAAAATGAAAGTGCACAAAAAATTAATTAACCACGATTTATCTACGTCATAAGTTATATCACTATAACGACCAAAAGAAAACAAAACAACGCTTTTAACATTTCATGTGTCTGAAGTAAGGCGAAAAATACCAAAGGGTCATTCAAACTCGAATGTCGAAAATAAACATCATGACTAAAAACGAAATAAAACCACATACAAATAACAACACAACATAGAAAACTAAGGAATGAGCAACACAAATTCCGCCATAACTGGGGGCTATGTTAGGAACTCCGGGAGAGTACTCGGATTTTTTCTACATGGAGGACCCACAAAAGGTGACGGGATTGTAGTAACGATATTTGGAACATATCCGAATATTCCATCCGGATATTCCATAACGGTCAACCAACTCGCGATAGCCTAACATTTACGAAGGAATGATGGAAACTTAACCTCTTTAAACACTTGGTCTAATAGCTTATGTGTAAGTCGCAACCCTCTTTTAAATACTGACAGGAAATACAATCCTTGGAGCATCATATCAACTGGGAGATATATACTCCGTATGCAGGTGCTGCAGAAATGTTGCTAGAGAATTATGGAAAGTTCACAATTGGGAAGCAGAAATCATGTTTGTTGTCATGAAGTTCATTCTCAACCGACCCTCATTGTAAGTTTTTATATTTCAATATAGATAAGAGACAGACTTAAATGTTTCTGATGTGTCTTTTATCTCAAGTTCGATGAGATAGATGCGTTCAACATAGTAATTCTGAATGTTTTAGTGAGAGACGATCGGCTATACAGCGGAAAGTAAAGTTGAAGGATACGTCTTTTCTTTTTCCTACGAAAGTTCCTGCATGAAGTCAGACTTATATGAATAAAGGAACCAGCCGACAAAAAGAGGGACACAGTTGGATCCCATGGTAATGCCATGAAGCTCCTTTTTGGATGTATAAAAACTGAAATATTTGAAGAACTATATGATAAAAAAAACCATAAAAGATGGCCGTATCAGGTAAACTTTGCTGAAGAGATGATACCTTAGATTCTTGACGCTTGGTATATGAATCATTCGGAAACGATATCGGAGTGCTTCCTTTTTCAAAGTGACAAATCTAGGATACCACTATGTCATGTTAGGGAGGAAAATGTTGAAGTTGATTTCAAATCCTTTGAATTCTAATACCTCTTGACCGCTTACGAACTTCTCAAGATTAAGAGTGATGTCATGTTTCCCAGATTACGAAAAGATATCCTTAATTAAATTAGCACATAGGATAACATAATCTACACAATTAGTTTAGTTTTGAACATCAGCAACAGTTTCATTATATTGTTGTCACAAATAGGCGTCACCTGAATATATGCAGCCTTATGGGCCATCTTGTTACGAAATCTGTCTTAAGGTGCAATAAAGATAGTTAGATTGTGGTTCTCCAGTGGTTTGGTACACAATATTAGCGGTTTGTGGCGTCAAACAACGGGTTTACTATCTGTTAGATTTTAAATGTAATTCCAAATTGTTGGGTTACTTCATTTATTATTACTGAATTTATTTATTTTATTTATAACACTTGTAGATACTGTTTTTGAGTATTTGCGCATATGTAACGTTGCGCTCATGAACATTGTAATATTTCCCGTTTTTTAAGTTTTATGACGTTTCGCTTTTGACGTACGTTACGTTGTCTAGTTTTTTATTTATTGCAAGTTATTTGATATTCGGAGACACATCATTATTTTATAGCGAGATCATAATCAAGTTATATTTTTACTTACGATACATGTTTATGTGTATTTGTATTTTATTGTAGAGAATCGGTTGTTATAATATAGTATATGAAGCCAAAATTATATGTAGTTTTGAAGAATAAAGATACTTATATGGACCGCATACTCGACTTATCGCTTATTTGATGTCTTTGATGTGATCCGTTACACTATCTTTTAAGTTCTATTAGGTACTGATATAGTCTTGTGAATACGTCAAGGCGAATAGTGTATAACACGTGTAACTGGTATTTAATTTTTTTTATGAACAAACGACCATTCAATGGCACTATGTGACAGTTTCTTAAACTTTGAACAAGTTCCGGTACAATACGCCAAGTCGAAAATCTTCTTTAAGAACAACTTTGTCTTCCTCTTTAACTTGTGTAGATTCGAACTTTTACTGGTGTTATTCGTATTGGTGGTCCATCTATCAGTGGCAATGGTTTGTGATCACCTACAATGAACGTGAAAGATTTGAAAAAGTCTATGAGGAATTGTTTCATTTTTGTTAGGTTTTCTTCAGATGCTCGACATGTCAAATTCGTGGGCATTGGATGTGATAGTTTCCGTTTATTTGACAGTTAAAGTTAGAATATAGGCCATTAACACTTCCAATTTTGTTTGGGTTGATTTGCGGATTCTCAGTACTAAGAATTGTTTTGTTTTTTTTGCGTCTCGCAGATTTCACCAATGATTGGAAAGCCGTCGAATATCATTCGAAGAGTAGTATAAGAATCTATGCTAATAAGTAGCCTATCAGGGTTGTTAGTTACATAAGTCATTTGTTTCGTTTTGTCGGAATAAGCTAAACAAATAAAATTGTGTTGGCTTGTTTTTTTATTTTATACTAGCCTAATCCTTGACCCTGTGAACGGATGGCACTTCATGCGAGTTTCCTTTAGGTCTCACTTTGTGTCATTATATCATCAATGTAATTGAAAATCAAATAAGAGTATAAAAAAATGAAAAATATAGAACTAATAAAAACTTCCCTCTTTTCCCATAAATTAACACGGACACAAAAACACAAGCTGATTAGACGTTATTGATAATGATTCGAAGCCCTCTGTACCATTTGAGAAAGGTTAAACTTGTTGTTTGTAGTATTATGGAGACATCAAATCAATTATGTTAATCATTATCCATTCATCATCAGGCGAAACACCGCAGAGAGTTAAACTGTGAAATAACATGTTCTGGTCTGGGTTTCTATCTATAACTTTCTAAAGACAGATCTGCAATTTTAAGGTGTAATAAGGGTTCGTTTTTGACAGGGTTAAAATGGAAAGAGGACAAATTATGCATTTCATTGTCAGAAGTTTGTTTAAAATTCCTGATAGTTTCAGTTATCAATTTCATTAGTTTTTTTTCATTTTTGTTTGCTAGAAATAGAAGTGCTTACATTTAAAAAAAATATATATGGGCATAACCGATTCACAGATGATATCGGAAATGTTCTTTATGTCATAACTACAATCCACTTTCCTTTTCACGAATATGACCTACCGAATTAGACTATTTACCGGGTTTGTAATAGCATGAGCAACACGACGGCTGCCACATATAGAGCTGGATCTTCTTACCCTTCCGTAGTACCTAAGATTATCCCCAGTTTCTGGTGGGGTTTATATTTTTTAGTCATTAGTTTTCTATGTTGAGTTTTGTATTCTAATATTTGTCTGTTTGTTTATTTCTTTTTAGCCATGACGTTGTCAGTGTTTTTTCGATCTATGAGTTTGGCTGTCCCTCAGGTATCGTTTGCCCCTCTTTTGATTAGTTGCGTAACATTTGTTTAATCTATACTTTTCTTCGAAATTGTATGTACATGTATGTTTTAGCAATATTCTATTATGAAGTTTTTATAACTATTCTTACGATAAATAAATGATATCCGATATTGAAGAAAACCCAATTAGCAAGTGTAAATCTAGCATCTACCACTGGATAAAGCTTATAATGAAGATATTAAACTAGAGACCAAAACAAGGAAAATACAAAATGTAATTGAAACTAGCTTTAGGGTGTTATTTGCCTATCACTTGTCTAGACATTCGATAATCCATCAATACATTTGATTTGTGTCCTCGTTTGTAGACTGTGAATTGGTTTTTATGATTGTCAATCTATTTTCGACTTATAATTGAAAAAAGTAAAATCACGAAAATACTGAACTTAGAGGAAAATCTAATCGGAATGTCCCTTTGGTGTCTTTTACATCTATTTTATGTATAATTTCATGATAAAAAAAATCATACACATGATTAATTTAATTTGAATTTTTGATTCATCTTTAAACTCATTTGTATCACACTTTTTTGCTTTATGGTATTGCATAAAGATATCATCTATTGCTTTTTAATGCATTTGCCTAGCTTTGATCGATTCATTCAATTTCTTACAAACGTATGCTGATCAATAACAGAATAACCTAATGAAATAATCTTGAATATACTTCTTTATAGTTAAAGGAGACACAAACTAAGCAGAACTAGAACGTTAAAGTTACATATATATTTTCACGGTTTGAGTTGTCCTTCTTATGGTACTTTGCATTCACTGATTTTGAAAAGTCATACTGTAAACAGGAATCGGTTGTTTACAGGAATGTACAAAATTATACAAAGTACTCTATAAAAATCTTTTTAATATTATTTCCAAATGAAAAAAAAAGTGTTACTCCACTTTTTTTATATATTTATAGATCTAGAAGTCCTGTATAAAATTGGTGAGACTGAGTGAAAGGACAAAAGTGATATAACTGAGAACCTTAAACCATCATTAAAGTCATACAAACGAGCGACCGGTGAAAAATAATGTTTATCCAATTCTTCAACCTATGCATACATATCATAAACTTAATCTTCTGTGCACGGTTTTATCATTTTTTTTGCATAAATTTCGTAAAATCGTCAAAAAATATTTAATTCGGTCAGTGTTGTTTTAAAAAAAATGTCAGCTATTTAATGGTCGTGTTTTGAAGCCGAGGTGTAACGATTGTCACCCATTTGTAAACAATCAGCAAAGAAGCATGGATATTCAGGTAAGCACGAGTATAACAGGTACAATACTATATAGTCTATCATGATGACGGAGCGATGTTGACGTTTGGTTTTCAATCGCACTTTCGTATTGCGACCACCAGAATTTTGCGAGAAGGGTGTCGCTGTACATACGGAAAAAATGTCGGCGAATTGTTTGCTGGAAGCAAGCAATGAAAGAAAAGTAAACTTCTTCTAAATTTGGACAAATTATAGAATTTTCTTGAGAAAAAAGTATATGCACATAAGTTTTATAATAAAAACTAGCCATTTAGTTATAAAAAGACATATGCATATTTTTAAAGTTTCGTATGACTTTAAACTGTAAAAAGTAAGTTGTATGGAAGGATATAGCACGGCTGGCTTATTTAACCTTCGTTTTATGTTTCATAAATGTTTACTTTCGAAATGATTGCCGATGAGAACAAAATAATATCTGCTGTCTAATCATGTCAACAAAATGCCACAAAACAAAAACAACACTTTAAACTTTGGCGTGTCCGTGGTCCTTTTCTTTTTGTTCCTTCTTCAAAAACTCAAACCACAAACTTTGAAAGACGAGGAGTTATTAATACCATACCATGTGATCGATGTCACGTTACACAAAGAAGTCGTCAAATAATAACCAAATCGACTAATTTAACTGAGACAGATTGCACATTAGTTTCATTAATTAATCTTAGCTTGATTTAGAGCATTTAAGATTAAAACAATCATTTCAATACCAAAGCATTGACTGTTCTGACCTCGGATGCTGAGTGGTCTATGTATTTCATATACAGTAATCATAAACCTTTCAAAACTACAGTTGAAAGTTCGAACCCCGCTGTAGGAAGGTGGTTTCGAAACTTATGTTAATAATCATCTAGGTTTGCTAGTTTTTCAGCCGAAGGTCGAGGTTCCACAGGACAACCTGGCCGCCTTGAAATAGTACTGAAAGTGGCGTTTAACATAAATAATCAATCAGTCCTTCATAATTTCTTATATGAATTAATTGAGGAAATTGGGAAAAATGTTTTTTTATATGGTTTTCTTTATTAAGATCTCAGGACAAAAAGTGTTTATTTACAGTGCTATTTTACACGTATTATTGTACTAGTATGTTAAGATCACTATCACTTTTCAATTAGGTAACATTAATTAGTTTAAAAAAATAACTAGTGTATTCTTCCACATTAAAATGTCTCCGGCATGTAATTTAACAATTATTCATTTCAAACGTTCTTTTCGCCATATATTTTGTAACAAGAGACTGCCAGTCATGGCATTTTTCAATATCACTAGAACCATATCTCCTGAACGGTGAAAGTGAAAATCGTCCAAATCAAAATTGACCTCCATTTTGTTATCAGTTACAGTAACAACATATTAACAATTGAACATCTTTAGTTCAACGGTTCGTGAGTTAAAGGACGGACATGACTGGCAATACCATTTTCTAATCTTTCAAGAACCACAACTTCTGCATGATGGTGAAAGTGAAAATTGTCAATATCAAACTTGACCTCCATTTTGTCATCAGTAACATTATATCAAAATTTGAGAAGCTTTGGTTAAACGGTTCATGAGTAACAGCAAGGACATGTCTGTAAACACCATTTTTGAAAATTTTAAGAACCGTTACTCCTAAACGGTGTAATTTAAAATCGTCAATATCAAATTTGACCTCCATTTTGTAATCATCAACAACATATTGAAATTTGAAAAGCTTTTTTTTTCTTTTAATAAAATTTATCTTTTATTGCACATTTCTCTGCTGTTTACAACTTACTCGACTCGACAGCATTCAGTCGGGTATCCCTGTAAGTTAGTTACTGTTTAAGAGAAATTTGAAAAGCTTTGGTTAAATGATTCATGAGTAAATGCAACGACATGACTGGAAACACCATTTTTCAATCTTTCAAGAATCATAACTCCTGAACGGTAAAAGTCAAAATCATCATTATTCAACTTGACCTTCATTTTGTCATCAGCAACAACATATTATTATTTTAAAAGTTTTTGTCAAACGGTTAATGAGTAAATGCACGAACAACATTTGGCTGCCGCCTGCCCGACCAACAGCCGTACATCCCTCAATCAATAACCGACATTCTCGTTGAAAATCCGGTTAAAAATGCATCTTTCGACAGTATTATTAATAGACAATATAGTTGTCATCCAACACCCGCAGTTGCACTTGACATGTAAATTACAGGTTGACTTGTAACTCCAGACATACATTCGGAGTTAGTATTGATAAGTATTCATTAAAATGATGCATAGGAGATCGATCAATTATGAACTTGATTAATATCACACATTGAAGTGTGCTATTCAATTTGTTCAATTGATTTAGAATGCAGACAATTGGAATTGCAGAACTTACGCATAAATTGCATCACCTTAAATCGAATAATAGATTTTGAGGTAATAGGTTTTACGGTACATCAGTATCTTATATGCTGTAAACACTTCTTACGTAAGCCTTATTTTCGTAAATAGATGTTTAATCAATTTCAAGTCAGTACTATATATTGGAAAGGCTATCAATTGTTGGGAATAGTACTTTGTATCGATATGAAATAAACGAACAATGTCGAAAATATTCAATTTATGTACAAGAGCTTAAACATAATACGAAAAGTATATCTTATAGTATAACAACCGTTCCTAAATGTTTATCATTATAGCATGCTTGATGGACATGTGCGCTGAAAATCATTTGATTGATCATCCAACATCAGTCAACACTTATAACTTATGTCAAAGGAGGCAACATACCAGTAGAGTTCAATGCCAGTTTAAGGGGGGTTTATATTTGATGCCCAACCTTTAGTTTTGCAGGTCAGTGTTCAGAAGACTGTTGCGCGTCTCATATAAATATCATCGGATTGGTATAAAGCAAAAAAATCATAACTTTGCCATCACGTTCCGAACATTTTTCTCAATTATTTTCATTTCGTAGATGTGTTCCAGGACAGTTTGTCTGCAAAAGATTTATTAGTGGCGCTCGAATAAAAGTTTGGTGCAAATTGTGTAAGCGGTGTGTCCGTGATGAAAGACTTTCCGCACATTTATGGTAAAAATCAATTGCTAACAATCATTCATTGTTTTCATTACTCGGAATAAGCGTAACACAATTTGAATGTATTTAGAAATCTGTGAAATCTTTCTTTTTAAAAGTCTTCCATGTTCTTTTAGTAGACATTTTACTCGTTGTTCAATGTATATTAATATACCCAAACGCCCTCATTCAGGAGAAAAACAAATTTTAATTACTAGCAAAGCGTTTTTAGTACATACTGGCAAACATAGCAATCAACAGTTTTTGTCAGTGTTATTAAAAAGTAAAAACTCCGATGAAAATTCAAAACGGAGAGTCCCTAATCAAATGGCAAAATCAAATGATAAAACACATCAAACGAATGGACAACAACTGTTATATTCCTGACTTGGTAAAGGCATTTTTGTATATATATAAAAACAAAAATACCAATCTTCAAAGAAAATTCAAAACGGAAAGTCTCTTATCCATGGCAAAATCAAGTACAAACACATTTAAACGAATTGAAAGTATCTGTCATAATCATGACTTGGTACAGGCATTTTCGTATGTAGAAAATGGTTTATTAAACCTTGTTTTATAGCTCTCACTTGTATGATAGTTGCAAAAAATGCTATCATATTGACAAAAGTGTGTGACATAACAAAACAGGCAAAGGTAAAAATGTCAAGAATAGGGGTAAATAGATATCAAAGGTACCAGGCTTATAATTTAATACGCAAGACGCTTGTTTCGTCAACATAAGACTCATCTTATCAAAACAGTTAGAAACCCAAACAAGTGTAAAGGTAAGAGCATTTTGAACCCAATATTCAAAACATTTGTGCCAAATACACCTAAGGTAATCTATCCAAAGGTACCTAAGATAAGGCAGTCAACATTGTTTTTTTTTATCTTAATTACTTTAAAAACAAACAAATATGTCAACAAAGGAAGACAAAATGGCATATGGTCAACTTAGATTTGTTCCGCCTAACAGAAGTTCTACTGGAAACTTTGTTATAAACAATGTCATAAAACCTATTCCTGTTGGAACAAATATTATATACCCTTTATTACGTTAGGAACATATACTGTAATATTTATTCCTGTGGAAATAATTTTCAAGAGTATTTCTTCCTTTTGGAATTTATGTTAGGAAGTAACTTCTATGCCGTGACATCCAAGTATAAAAGAATAAAACAACAATCTTGTTATCCATGTAAATTCATATTTCTGTTTATTTGTAAATACTCATACGCGTTTTTTCTTTATCACAAACACATTGAATGATATGTTTGTATCGTAGGGGTAGGCTGGAATTTTTAGTTTAAATATTTTAATTGGTCAAATTTAAGTATGTTTCGGTTATTTCTAAATTGTGTTAATACTACTAATAAATAAATTGAATGCTAATTTCTGCGATTCAAAAAAGTCAACTCTGAAATTGCTATGAACTCTGAAACATTTTGAAAATGACGTCGTTCACCTCAAACAAGGTATAACGGTAAAATGGGTAATTAACTTAACCAAAAACGAAATTAAAATTAAGATAAAATATGGATTATCGTCATGACTAATATTTCTTTTTTCTTCTATTTAGTTTTCCAAAAATCCAGAATGCGTAGATATGTCCTTCTTTGCATTTCCCTGAACATTTTAATTTCGTCCTGGACTACTTGGTGGCAAATTTATTCCTAAAACACAAAGTATGTTAAAATCATGCTAAAGAACATTGCTTTGAGAAGGTGTTCATCTAAAGTTTACATTCCTTGATATACCAACAATTGCATATCAATGTTCATTTAAAATAATAGTTATAATATTTTCATGTCACTGCATGCATATTATAGTTGTGAAACTTAATAAATCTTCAAAATGACCGTTGATTAAACAATAATTAAAAATATATTAGAGAAAACGGTCAATGATAACAATCTTATCATTGTTCTTAAGACTACGTGGCGATGATTTCCAATTTCAAACTTTTATTGTGATGATAAACTTTACAGAATAAAGTGTCTTCAAATAAGACAGGTAATTATATTTGTCACTTTGACGTTTAAGCATGCTAAAATGACGTGTTTTATCTGTATGACCATTATTTGTATAGTTTTTGGTATATTAGTTTTGATTCAAGGTTGTACCCAAAATATATTTAACTCACATAAACAGTTGTTCCCCAGACATTTTGTATACTAATGACTAAATATTAATGAAAAGATCTCAAAATATAAGTCGGAAAGATATTTTAATTTTGCTAGCATTGTTAGAAGTTGAATACCATTAAAGTCTGTATTATACCAAATGTGTCCTGTTCCTTATCACAAGGTGTCGCTCCTTTTTAACTTTATAAAATTAAATAAGTTTTTGTTTTTTTCACCTTGATTTGTTTATTTCCTAATCGATTTACGAGATTCTAGCATCGGTAAACAATTGTCGACTAAATTCAAGCCCTTAAACAAACCAGTATGACACGATTCACATAATCTGACAAATTTATGTATTGTAATCATCTAAAGGATGTTATTTGAAACATTACTTATTCTTTTTAACTTTAAAATTGAAGAGCCCAAAAAGTAGTCGTTTCATACTTTCTAGTTGAAATTATATCATTAACCGAGATTGCGAATTTCATTTGATGATGTAATCTCAAATAAAGCTAGTTATCTTTTGTAAACTTTAATGACATCTCGTGAGAAATGTTGATGTATCAACGTTATGATCTTCAAATGACTTTATCTTTTCTATTTGGATTTTTTAAATATTCAGAATTTATAGTGTTGTTTTTAAGTTACCATTAAAGTCCTTGTTTGCATTGTTCTGTGCTTTTTCATTCACTCGACCTCGAAAACCTGGTGGAAATCCTAAAACATGATAACGCGTATCAACATTGAGTTAAATAATTCTTCTAAATACTATCTTTTATGAATATATCCGAAAATACTTTTTGTGAAGTAGCAAATAGATTAAGAAGATGTGGTGTGAGTGCCAATGAGACAACTCTCCATCCAAATAACAATTTATAACAATTTATAAAAGTAAACCATTATAGGTCAATGTACGGCCTTCAACACGAAGCCTTGGCTCACACCGAACAACAAGCTATAAAGGGTCCCAGAAAAAAAGAAAAAAAAAGAGTTTAATAATTCTATTATTTTCATGTGACTGCACACTTTTTAAAGTTGTTATACTATCTAATTCCTCAAAATGTCATGTAACTAAATTATAAATAGAAAGTTATATAAAGGACAACAGTCCATGGTAACATGATCTCGATCCTCTGTGTGTTTATGTGATTCACTTGGTTTTTGTATTACCTTGATTTGTTTCGTTCTAGTCGATTTAGAAGATTTGAACATTGGTAAAGTACTATTGGCTTAATTTGAGCTACAACAAAAAACCGTAAGACACATTTCAAAAAGTAAATACTAACGTCTCTAAGTCTTGTGTCTTTTAATTATCTGATTTTATTTTATACGTTTAAAATGCTTTTCAGTTTCTAATTCAAGAGTCAAAAAGTAGTTTTATCATACTTTCTCGTTTGTATATAATCAGATCATCACTGATGAGGGAGTATTTTTTTATTTGGTAATCACATTCTAAGTTTGTTATCCTTATTTCTAACGAAATCGTGGGATATTCATGTGTATCAATACCATGTTTCGGAAATAACATTAATAAAAACCAAGAATTTGTAGGATTTGTGTTTACGTTACCGATTAAGTCCTTGTTTGTACTGCTCTGTGCATTCTCATTCGCTCGTCCTGAAGCACTTGGTGGCAATCCTATTCCTAAAACATAATATGTTTTAAAATGATATATATTTATCCATAAAAACCTATATTAAAAAATGTAAGCTTAGTAGTGAATTTTGTGTTTGAATGGTTTCTTTACTTGTTTTTAGCACATGAATATAATTTTGAATAAAACGGCAAGTTAACTCGGGTGTTCTGGAAGCAATATACCTGCTCCAAAATGAAACAGATATAGAAGCAACTACTTGTTTTTTCCTCGTTACAGAACGGAAAAGTTGATGTATAAAAAACCTATTATTTTTCATCAAAGGAGTAGGTTCAGTAAGACCCCTTGTTGGCCCCAAAATATATCATTTTTTCAAAGTTGTTATAGTGTAAACTTTAAGCTATTTATTGGAAAGTATAATACTTCTGCAATATAAATACGGGCTGTGTTTTGCAATAAAATGCACATATTTTGGATACTAGCATCATTAGGTCATGTTAAATTACTAAAAACTTCACAATTTTAGCATTTGAGTTAATTAAATTCCAATGGTTTTCGTCTTAAATGGAAGTGGCTGCATTCGTATTCATTCTTAATATATAAATTTAAGTTGTATTTGATGATAATTCGTAACATATTTAAAGGTTGAGGGTGAAAACGGATGCGGTCACTTTCATTTTTGACAAAAACTATCTGAAAAGTGACATATTTTGGCATTTTTGATAGATTTTTCATATTTAAGCTTTAATATGAGGTTCGGAAATGACTTACATAGTTTAAACCTTTCACTCAAACTAATTGAATCAACTAAAGTAGCCACTTTGGTGTTTAAAAAGTGTACATAATCTAAGGCCAAAATGGGCCCTTACCGGACCTACTCCTTTGTTAGGCTTCTGATCGTTTCTTGATGTTTACTATATTTCTTTCCTTCTTCTACATGTATATGGATTTCTTGTTCCTGTTTTAGTATTTTGGTCATGCATAGGAAGTAATCAAAACAAAAACTTATATGTACCATTGTTCGACATGATATGGTTAAGAGTTTGTGGAATGTTATGTCAAAAGCTTTATCAACAATTATGATTATTTTGCCAAGAGTATCTCATATTAATCGCATTAAAAAAAATGATTGAGCTTTGTCAATTTTAATCTCTTAAATGATTTTCAATAGTTTTTATGAAGTTTTATAATGTTTTCATTGAAAACATAGGTGTTACCGTTTAATTGCCTATGAATATAAAGGAGATGTTAATTTTTTAGAGTTGAAGATACATACGATGAAACTAGTAAAAAAATATTGAAGACAATTTATGCGCTTCCTTTAACCTGGCTTTGTTATTTGAACTATGGGGTTATCTTTCTTTATAGTCAAACAGTTGAAATTTGTCATATTATTAGATGTATGTTTAACGAGAATCCATTACTTTGATTGGCTAACAAAAATCGCGCGTTATTCATAAACTAAATAAATAAAATGATGACACGTGCTTCCACCAAAAAAAGTGCAAAGGTAAATAAAAAAAAAATCATTTTATAGCATAAATATGTAATCATAAGAAATACTGCTTCTTTTTGTAATGTTACCGCGGCGAAAAAGTGTTGATCGTGTACACATTTTTAGAATGAAGTGCGAAATACAAAATGCGCTTTAGTCAACATTTTTACATCCAAAAGAAAAATCATTCAGTTCCAAATAATAGATTTATATTCAAACAACAAATGATTTGTTTGGCAATAAAATAATATTTTAAATCTTTTGATGGTCACATAGATGATTTTAGCTGAAATATCTCCTTATTGATATGTGTAAAATCGACAATATCATCAGGTTGCAGAATATATATTATATATGTAGGACTCGGAGGTGCGATGGGGACGCTGAAGTGTGATGGTCCAAGCCGGAGTACGATGGTCCGTAAGCTGAGGTGCGATGGTTAAACATGACGTTTTCAGAACATTGTAACTTTTTCAAATACAATATAGATTGGAAGCCATGAAGATAATGTTGATATGAAGGTTTTATGTTAACTGGGGAAAGAAAGAGGGAATTAGAAAGTAACGAACATTTAAAGTCCCAGAACGTTTTTTGCATTACATGTGGAGGAAATATATGGGGAGCGTAAACTTGATCAGCAAATGGGCGAACCAGTGTATGGAATTATGCCGCAAACTTTTTGCACTATAATTAAAGTATATTTATCTTTATATTAATTTTGAATTATCTTTATAAAGAGTAAACGTCACATGATTTCATGTGGACAACTTAATAAAAAAAATGCTAGTATTAGCAATGTTTTGTTATACCAAGTTGAGATAATTCCTAATTTGTAATAACACCGTCGCTCTAGTCTTATTTAGTTGTGGCTAATTGGCTACTGTGATATTTGTCTAAAGCATGTAAGTTCGAAATTAACATGACTGGTCCCAACCTATGCCTCATTCACACGTACATTTGATTCGAATTAAATTCGAATCGAATTCGCTTTTGTTAATACGAATTAAAAGTAAACGTCGTTTGGACAGTAAAGTGATTTTGACGCGCATTGCGATTCGAATTAGAATTGACGTATGGACGTTAAACGTTTCGAATGCGAATTAAACTAATTCGAATTAGTTAATGCAAATCGAATTCAAACTACGTGAGAACTCAGCATAAGTTGAACACCATATTTTCTGAGCCCATACAAATGCGTGCAAATCGGAAAATTGGCATATTTGGAATTATATCAAAAAACATAAAGTTTTTGATTTGACCTAAACAGAAGTTAGAGGATTTACCAAATACGAGTCTAGCAAATTACGGTTGTCAAAACTAAGGGAACGACTAACAAAAATATATTTTCCTAGTACCTTATATTGTTATTTCTTAATATACTTATTTTAAATGAAAGCGTCGAAATACTAAAATAAACATTCCTACTCAGACAAATACCATTCTCCCCTCCCCCTCACACATACACACACTTTAGAAGTTAAATGGTTATTCCTTTAATGATGCTGTTTTATTTAAACATCTCGTGTCTATTTTGTTTGTATAATCAGTGTCACAGACAGACCATCGCACGTCAGCGTAACCACCATCGCACTTCAGCGTAGCTATCAACAATGCTAACGTCACAATGCCACCAACGCACATCAGCGTGTTAACCATCGCATTTAGGAGTACCAAGTCCGAGTCCTACATGTATATTACTGAATATAGTTTTATGACTTCATTTCGGTGATGGATAACGTGAAATGAATATGCTAACGTCACAGCAGGGATTTAAAAGTATTGTATTAATCGAAATACTAAGGATTTTCTAAGCCTATGCATAGATTACCTTATCCGTATTTGACACAATGTTTTGGAATGATGTGGTCCTCAATGCTCTTCAACTTTATACTTGAATATCAATTATATGGTCATTCTAATAAATTTACTGTTTTCAAAAGTATGAATTATTTGGCTTTCTAACTATTTTGATTTGAGCGTCACTGATAAGTCTTAGTCGAAACGCGCGTCTGGCGTATCTAGTTATACGCCTGGTACCATTGATAACTATTAACGGTGTCTTTTGAAATTCTCATAAAAAATAAGATAACAAAAATACCAAGAAAAATTCTAAATTAAAAAGTCCCTTAGCAAATTGTGAAATCAAAATCTCAGTCACTTCCAAAGAAAGGAAAACAACTGTTATATTCCTGACTTGGAACAGGCATTTTCTTATGTCGAAATGGTGGATTAAACCTTGTTTTAAAAAAGCTAAACCTCTCACTTGTATGGTAATCGCATAGAACTACATCATATATTGACAACTATGTGAAAAGAAGTTAAACAGACATTATAGGAAAAACATGACAAAACATTGAGGTACAATAGTCAACATTGTAATATAATCATTATAAAATAAACAACTTTGTCAACAAAGGAAAACAAAATGGCATGTAGACAATATATAAACAAAGTATGCAAGCAAAATGAGATACAAGAACACAAAAATGAACATAGCACCGTTAAACGATGTAGCGATGTATAAGTAAGAAGCACACTAGGCTATTACCGAAAATTAAATTAACAGGAAAGGTTAAAAAGATATACAGAGACAAATAAAAAGAACTGGCACAATACGTTATTAAGATGATAAAAAAAAAGTTTAGTACCTATAATATATTATACCCCAAGACCATCATGTATTATTTGTCAAGTTTATATGGAATATTTATCAACACGGTCTTGGTATCTTCAGACGAACTTTAAAAAAAAAAAGGACGAGACGTTCTTTGATATAACTCTGGTTTATAAACTTTCTGCTCAGACACTGGTGACGTTGTATTAAGTCTGAGTATCAGCTGCAAGCTATTTACTATCAAAAGAGTTGGATATTGAATATCCCATAAGCATGTGAAGCTGATATATTGCTTCTAAGGTAGGGAAAATTCATGATTTTATAATTAAAATCATCTAATCTGTGGTAAATTCTGATACTAAGATGACCGCTTATGTCAAAGTCTTAAAATGAGGCATAGGGAGCCGTGTCTGTTGTTTCTTTAACAAACGATTGAGTATGTTTCAATTCATATTAAAGGAGAGATTGATTCAATTTGGTAGACATGAATTTGACATTTAATGTCGCATTAAATGCAAGACTGAATGTCATATACATGTTTAAAGATATAATGAAACGAAATACGACTATACATTTGAGCAACAAAAAAAAAGCGGGTGTCGGAATCCTTACATATATATTTTGTTGTTATTATTACAATGTCAAATCAGTGTTACAGAAGCGCAACAGAAATATTTTTAATAAACGATTCAATTGGCCATTATTGTCTATCATATATCATGTTTGAGATATGTTGTTTTAACATAAACTTTCAGTAATAAAGTCGAGTAGTTAAACAAAAACATTACATGCTAATGAAACATCTGTACATGTTCCCTATTTATCAATAAACTGTTGGTACAGATTTATTTTAACCTGTTTAACTTTATTAAAAATGCACTGGGTTTGATGTCAACATCTGTTTTGTTTGACCCAAATTTAAATTGTAAGTTGTACGAAGTCAACTGCTCAAGGGAAACAGTATACAGTTATTGACTGGGTTTGAGGTGAACAAGTATTTTGTTGTTCAATCCGAAAGCTTACAACAGTTCTCTGACTGTTTGCTCTGCCGCCATCCTTTCGACTGTATTTAAAAGGTATAAATAAAGGCAACAGTAGTATACCGCTGTTCAAAACTCGTAAATCTATGGACAAAATTAAAATCGGGGTAACAAACCAAAACTGAGGGAAACGCAATAAATATAAGAGGAGAACAACGACACAACATTAAAATGTAACACACACAGAAACGGACTAAGCATTAGACAAAATCCGATGAGAATAACAAATATAACATCAAAACTAAATACATGAATTTTAGGTAGAAAAGTACCGTGACACGTCTTATAGTAATGTGAATTCACACTAAAATATAAGAGAAAACAAACGACACAACGGAAACACAACGTAAAAATGTTACACACACAGAAACGAACTATGATACAGGACATTTTTAAAGAAAAAAATGGTGGGTTGAACCTTGTTTTGTGGCATGCCAAACATCGCACTTTAATGGCAATGTTAAATATAACATTAAAATGACAACATAATATTACAGGACTACAATAAAACATAATATTACAGGACTACACTAAAACCAATATTACAGGACTACAATAAAACCACTAATGCATATCCCCATTGCTTTCTATGTTAAATGCTGCAATTTAAAACATTAATGGCTGTTTTGTTTAAAGTTCAAATAAAGTACAAGTCAATTCTTGTCAAAACTATGCCTTATCCTGAATTGTGCTGAATAATTCAACATTCTTTTAATTGCGTACTGGTTTTCGAAAGTTTGATAGTCTGATCTGAACAACAGGGCCAATGTGCCCTTCTATCATGATTTTATATACTTTTTTATTATTCAAAAGAAACTTTGGACATGGTTTAAAGTGATCCCAAGTCCCCAAGCTTTCATTTGATACCAAAAACTACCAAAATAATTCACCCATTGACAAAGTTAGAGATATGTGTAGGAGCTATTTTGTTTAAATCCTGTACTACTTTCTTGCATATTTCTCCGACCTGGCCTGAATAAGAGGTTCTAAACCTTAATAGAGGATTAAATCGTACAAAAAATCTATGTTTCAAAAATGTTTGACTTCAAATCCATAGCATATACAGAAATAGGCGATTTATAAAACTGTTATGAAATTATTCTAACCTTTCAACTTTTTAAGTAAACTTACGTTGAAATTGATAAATTCAGACAGTTTATGAATTATCGGAAATTGTTAAGAAACTAAGGTTTCAACTCCCTCAAACAAATTGACCTAAATTCATTTTATCACATGTTTAGGTTTCAGCTTTCTTTGTTAAAGTAAATCAAGAAAAGCGCTTCGGACACACGTCGTTTATACAGTATTTTGTTCATGTTTTTGAACAGAAACTAAAAAAAAGTGATGTTACAAACTTTTTCTTTGTATATGGTCGAATAATATTGGGACGAAGGACACATTTGAAAAGGGTGTCAATATATCAGAATCAGGACAGAGGAAATGAAGAAAATGCTACTATAATCGCCTACCTATATCGTATTGCGTATAATAATCAACTCAATATAGAAAAGATGTATTAAATAATACCATATTCCTAAGATAATATAATTTAGTACTTTTTAGTATGCTCTGAAGATCTGTCATAGTTTGTCACTTAATTTTGAAAATACGTAAATATTAATCAAAGGTACCAGGATTCTAATTTAGTAAGCCAGACGCGCGTTTCGTCTACATAAGACTCATCACTGACGCTCACATCAAAGTATTTATAAAAGTACGAAGTTGAAGAGCATTGAGGATCGAAAATTTCAAAAGGTAATGCCAAATACATCTAAGGTAATCTATGCCTGGGATAAGAAAGTCCTTTGTTTTTCGAAAAATTCAAAGTTTTGCTAGAAGGATATTTATAGAAAATGATCACATTATTGATATTCATGTCAACACCGAAGTGTTGACTACTAGGCTGGTGATACCTTCGGGGACGAAACGTCCTCCAGCAGTGGCATCGACCCAGTGGTGTTAATAGTTATCAAAGGTACCGGGATTATAATTTAGTACGCCAGACGCGCGTTTCGTCTATATAAGACTCATCAGTGACGCTCATATCAAAATATTTATAAAGCCAAACAAGTACGAAATTGAAGACCATTGAAGATCCAAAATTTCAAAAAATTGTTCCAAATACATCTAAAGTAATCTATGCCTGGGATATATACATACTATAAATGTCAGCTTTTTTTTAAATGGACATTAACGCTTTGTAATTGTTATATACGTGGCGGAGACAATATTCCTTATTGGCATCAAATTCGCCATTCAATTAGACATGTTGCCGTTTATAGAAGTGATTATTCTAAAAACACATTAATAAAAACATGAGATAAAGTCGTTCATTTTCGAGAAATTTACTATTTGCAAAGAAATGATTACAGAATTAAACTATTCCAAGGTGTCATAGGTTAAGGGGTTTAAAGAATAAAAACTGAAGACTGTATTCTAGACTATCCTTTACGATTATGACATATACAACGTCTCAAATTCTTTTTATAATGTATTAAAGCAATGGCTACATTTTGCCTTTTGTACCAAAATGAACTACCCGAATGGTGTCTTAATTTTTTTTAACCAACTAATTGTCTTCTACATCATTCTCGTTCTCAATGATAACGATTATTTGTCTTTGCATTTAAAAAATTTAATTTAAAATATCAAAACCAATTGCTCCATCAAAAACAAACTTTCAAAGCATGACCGCCAGTACTGGTCTGCTTTTCATATAGCCAATTGATAGATAAACAGAATGACGAAAAAAAATGAAACCAATTTTTAAAAGGTTATTTGGTACATTTCATTTAAAAATTCATACTTGGCTACAAAAGTATTTCTTTTTTAAGAAAGTATATATCATATACAATATTAATATTTTAAGTAGTCATGGTCGGGGGAAATAAAAGATCACAAAAATATTTGATGTTTTTGTGATTTTTTTAAAAAGTGAACTTGTAATAGTTATATTTTGTAAAAAAAAATCTGATTTTACATTTCACTTTAACATATTGTTTAAGGTAGGTGCATTGTAGTGTCGTACGAGTGGTAAGGTAATGGATACGCTAGATTTTTCACATTCTTTCAATAGATGTATGTAATCAGCACTCGAAAGTGACTGCTGTATATGTGAATCAAAATATGGTAAATAATGTATATACAATTACCTTGGACGGTCAACATTAACATTGTCATAAACACAGCAACCATCACCATTTTCATCTTGAAATAGCTGTTCTCTTATCATAAGCTTGGCTCGCAAATGAAATTTTAGAAAATATCTATGAATTTCATACAAGAAGTTGACTAATAATATTAGTAACACGTTGAATCACAGCTGTGTAAAAAGTCAGATTAAGTTTAGGAAAGCTGTTTTAAATTTTTTAAACATGCGTGAAAATGTTAAGGAATTTGTCGAGTTGGCAAATACAGAAAATCTATACATTGGAAATTCGGTGTAACATTGCTATATTTTTATTTCTTTTATTTTCATTGCTATCAGTGATATTTTTGTCACGTATCACCTGTTTTGTTGTTGATTTCTGTACTTTATTTTAACATAGCCGTTGTCTTATATAGATAGGACACATTAAGACAAAAACTAGGGAGGAACAATTTCTTTTATTGAAAACCGAAATGTTTATATTTCAGCAGAATATGACGCTATGGGCACGTGCAGAACCCGATCAACAACCTTTCGATGAAACCAGTTGTTGACCTATAGTTTCTAAAACCATGAAATGATTATTTTGTCAATATCATTCTTCCATTCTGAGACCAACGCGTCTTCCTGTTCTAGGTTTAAACAAATATTATACATCATTCACCAAATCAAGTTCCAGTTACAGAACACGATAGTTTGTGTAAGTGTTCTCTTGTTGTCCTATATATGCTTGTGATATTTATCCCTGGAAGTAACCAATCAAGTCACCGCTACGCACTTTATTCAGTGTGCACCACATTTTTTTATGTTATTTCTTCAAAGACAGAAAAAATATTACAGTCATGATTTTTTACAGTCATTCCTTAAGTACTGACATCAATTACACTAGACGCTTGAAAGCGCAACATCAAAAAGCTTAAATTATAATCTTGTGTATAGATGTAGATGAACATCAAGACCAAACCCAATACATAGTAGAAGGTATAAAAGAGGCACAAAAGATACCAGGAGGACAGTCAAACTCATAGATCGAAATAAACTGACACCGTCATGGCTAAAAATGAAAAAGACAAACAGACAAACAATAGTACATATGACACATGACACAACATATAAAACTAAACTAAAGGAAAGCAACAAGAACCCCACCAAAAACTCAGGTGCTCCGGAAGGGTAAGCAAATCCTGCTCCACATGTGGCACCCGTCGTGTTGCTCATGTTATAACAAAGCCGGTAAATAGTTTAATTCGGTAGGTCACATTCATGAAAGGGAAGGGGATTGTAGTAACGACGTTAGGAACATACCGATATCATCTGTGAAACGGTTATTTCATAAAGCTGTGGTCACACCTTAACGAATATCACGAACGGACGCCTAACGGATGAAAATAAAAGTTGTCCGTTGACAAAATTGTTATCCGTTGGGAGTCCGTTGATGTACTGACCAAATAAAACGGACGCGTAACGAATGCATTATAACGGATACACACCGGATATGCAACGTACGAGAAACGGAAACGTACCGGACAGAACGGATGTCTTACGTACATCCAACGGACAAGTACCCCATAAAACACCTAACGGAAGCGTACCGGATAAAACGGATCAACAAGATATACGGAAAAATTAAAGGCGACAATAATAATACATGTAAAGCGCATCAATATTCAAAATGTTTCTGTGTAACTGGTTTTGGTTTGTTTTTCAAAATGACACCAAAGGGCAGTGTCTGGCCAGAATAAGAGCTGCTTGATAGTCAAGACATGACCTTACTCTAAGATTGATTACCGATATGAATAATAAGAATTCTTGTACCTCAAGAAATCTGACATACAAATAATTGGCATTCCCTACGCGAAATTTTGCAATAGGCATTTATCCGTTTCAGATCCGTTCATCATCCGTTTTATCCGTTAAACGTCCGGTAAAAGTCCGTTGGTGAATTTGTTTACTAGAACTCAAACGGATGTACAACGGACAAGTAACGGATACAAAATGGAAACGAAACGGACGACTACCGTACAAAATGGACGCCTACCGAACGTCCAACGGATATTTCTTCCGTTGGACGTCCGTTAAAAGTTGTGAACATGCTCACATGGATATGGAAGGACGTCTAACGGATAAGAACGGACGTCTAACGGACATGAACTGATTGGAAAAAAAATTATCCGTTAGGCATCCGCTGGAGCTATCCTTTAAGGTGTGGCAGAGGCTTAACGGTGAACCAATTCGTATAACCTTTACACAACAGGTTTTCTCTGATAAAGTTTTTCGCGCTTATGCCATCAATGAACAGAATTTGCCACATCTCTTACTTTGTTATGCTGTATATTAAAACTTTTTCGAAATTACTATTCATACATCATTTTCATTATGTCTTAAATTTACTAAAGTTATCAGTTATTAATGTTTTCACAGATATATTTATATATTGATTTATAGTTAAATATACAATGCAGATAAGTATCATTCAAATACTATAGCCGTTTGGATGTTGATAAAATGAATTATATGAAAAACCTGAAGAAAATGGTTTTGCAATTAAGTTCATATTGTGTTAACACCAAGTCAGGTGTAAAAAGTCTTAAACAAGTTGAAATCTTGAGTTTTGTTGAACCATATAAGGAATGGATGAGTACTACAAATATTTCATTCATTTCTATAAGTTTTAAAAACGAACTTATAAGCTGATATTTTTTCATAAGGATATTTATTATTTTGAATACATGTACTAGCAGTATCTAAGAATTAAAGTTTTATGTTTATTACATCGACTCTTGTGACATTAAACTGTCATTTAACTCTGTCGTATTGGATTATTTTCAATTTTAATGTGCTTTTGATGTTTTGTTATTTTTTTCTCTTGTCAAAATCTATCCTTGAAATATTTAATGAAAGATGCTTTTGTCATTGAGCCTTTTGAGGTGTTTACCAAAAGTTACTAATCGACCAATCCTAACAAATTGAACAGTGATATTAATTTAAAAGGACAAAATGCTTCTTACCGAATTGATATCCTCTTTCGTTGTTGAGTTTTACTTAAAAGCTTTAATTAACAATTCTTCATAGATAATATCGATCCACTGGAACAAATTTCGTCCTTTGTACATTTTCATCTAGATTGGCAGGAATTGTAATACGTACTGAAACAGAAACCTTACATTAAACTACTGTCTAAAACTCCATTGTTCATCAACTAAAAAACAAGGCGTAGAAAGTTCGGCAATATAAAATGTGAAGGTAATGGAAGATAATATATTTCCATTGCAGGGAATGTGACACATGTCAAAATTATCCAATATGGTATGAAATAATCATGACACATGTCCTTACATACCAGTTCGATATGAAATGATCATGGCATATGCCTTAATATGTCAATACGATATGAAATAATCATGGCACATGTCTTAGTATGAGAATACGATATGAAATGATGATGACACATAGATATAGGAAGATGTGGTATGAGTGCCAATGAGACAACTCTCCATCCAAATAACAATTTATAAAAGTAAACCATTATAGGTCAAGGTACGGCCTTCAACAAGGAGCCTTGGTTCACACCGAACAACAAGCTATAAAGGGCCCCAAAATTACTAGTGTAAAACCATTCAAACGGGAAAACCAACGGTCTAATCTATATTAAAAAAAAACGAGAATTGAGAAATACGAATAAATTACATAAACAAACGACAACTACTGTACATCAGATTCCTGACTAAGTACAGGTGCAAACATTTGCAGCAGGATTAAACGTTTTAGTAGTACAAAACCTTCTCCCTTTTTCCTGAAACAATATTATAACACATTCCTTTTATTTTGGTCACTGATAGTGCATTGTTGACCTACTCATTTATCAAGTTTAAATCTTATTTATTAAGGTCTTTCCTCTCCGCGAGGAAAGACCTTATTGTTTTTCTCATGTTTTTTTGTTGTTTTTTTCATCCAGCATTTGTTTGACATGGCCTCCCCTCGTTTCTATCAAGACCAAATATGGACCATCGGTAGACCTCATCATGAAGTTATACCAGATGAGGCTGTGTGGGATATTATCATATCAAATGAAAGAACATAAAGCGTACATTTCAAATTTCAAATTGACGTCCCCCAAAAATGGGTTGAATGAGTGCAAAAAATACATTTTCTTTTACGATAGGGTTGTTGTATATCAAATGAAAGGTCATGATGTGTACATTTGAAATATCAAATTCCCGACCTCCAAAAATAAGTTAGATGGGGTTATTAAGTGCAAAAATTAAACTTTTTAGAACATCGCGTTGTCGCATATCAAATGAAAGCTCATCTACCCTGTGTTACATATATTATACTTCCGATCTTAAAAATGCAGGCGGATGAGGTTATTAAGTGTAAAAAGCGAAAAGTTTCAGAAGGTACGCTTGTTGTATATCAAACGAAAGGTCGTACAAAGTACATTACGAAAACATCACTTTTACAGGAAAGACCTTTCAATTGTTTTACAAACAATTGAGATACTAGTATATATATGTCCTTTGTCATGTTTTGGCACAGAATGGAAACTTGTAATCTATTTGGTGTTATTTTTTTCTAATCAGTTCTGCATGTGGATTTAAAATATTCATTTACATTCTATCATTAGTATAACGGAAATACTGAGTTTATTTTCCATCACTTCATTATGAGGTATTTTAGTGATCAACAAGATATTTGAATTTAATTAAGACCTTAAATGCTGTTTTGTAACATAATGACACGTAATATGTTTCAAAAGATGACAATCTGATAGAAATTAACATCAGATCACCTACAGTGACATATTTCAATATTGCCAATATAAATTGTCATTCATTTCCACTTAAAACTGAATCATAAAAGCGGACTCCAGAACATGAGATGTCAGGCGAACATTCTTTTCACAAAGGCTTACGTAATAATTTCTCATTACCACATATATTTCTCTAGGAATTTCCAACTTTCAATGTTTATGATGTAATTTTGGAAGATCAAATCACAGGCTTATTAAAACTTAAAGGTAACTTGTTTGATGCTTCTCGGTAAACCAGCAACACTTTATGAAACTATAGCACGTTGTTAAGCACAACCACAGCCATGTCAGCTAAATGGGTCAGAACATTGTGTCCCGAGGTGGTATGACGCTTTCCTAACAAGCATACGTAGAACCCTACTGAGCGTGCTGATCTACAAAACAGGATAAACGTTAATGAACACTAGCAACAACTCATTGGAAGGTCCGTAGATGGTCTGTTGTAATTTAAAATCATGTCCTCATTTAAAATACTCCCATATAGTAGTAGTCCAGATTACCTGTCCTTTATAATCTCTGTTGATTCACATTACAGAACCTACTTATTGCATTCAATCTTAATATGTTTTAGGCCTGTATATGCATTAAATGAAGTAAAACAAACACCATTTTGAGATTAGAAACTAAACAAAATAATAGAATTATTAAATACTTCAGGAAAAGATAGCTTTCAGACACTGCTTTGAGAATATCAAAAGAAAAGATAGGGTCACCGTACGTTTTTTCCGGCTAAAATACAAAATAGGAAAATCCATACAGAATCCTTCAGAAAATGCACTTTTTTAGAGTTACCTCCCCTTAAAATGCCAATTTAAAAAAAAAAAAAAAAAAAAAAAAAACAACCAAAAATAATTGACATTTGCATAAGCTGTACGTAAACTAAATAATTGTAAAATTTAAGCGATTTCTGTAATTTAGTTTTTATTTTATTTCGATATTACCTCTATTTCTCTTATTAGTTCAACAGAAAAAAAGGACATTATCAAAAATGTATGCTTCTTTCGGAGGCAGATTGTAAGCTTAAATGAAGGTGACCCCATTTTTTTATTTCATTTTTCTATAAAGTATATGATAAAATTCATTTATAGAAAAATGTAGCGAAATCCTATATTTAAAAAAAATTGATTTATATCCGCGAACCCCATAATATCTCCCTTGAATGCTTACATTTTTTACTATATCGATTTTTCGAATATATGTGTTCAAGTTTCCCCAACATATGCTATATTGGTCTGCTATAAACTGGTATATAATTTCTTATTGAGGAAAACGTGTTTTTGGTAAAAGTGATGTATGATACTTATTTTAAAATGTGTTACAGTGAATCCAGATCAAATTGACTTTTGAATGATCCGAAGAATTCATAGTTGACAAAATATCAAAAATAAAAAGTGTTATATTTATTTCATAAGAGAGCACTTATATTCAAAACAGTGGTCGCGACAACGAAACTATTTAACAATCGTATACAATTATCCACATTTTAGCACTAACGGACATATAGTTTATTTGTCAATTATTTTGCAAAAAATTCCGCTCAGGCCGTTTTAGGAGCTGTCTTAAACTTACAGTGAGATAAGAGTCTTTTTCTTCCGTGAAGAATACCTCATTGTGACTTTGTAATAAAGGACAGCAATACAAGCACTGTTCTTTTACGTTTTGTGTGTGTTCTATTTTATATATATCTACTGATTTTGTGTCATGGATTGATTCCTCATATCCTTTGTATATATATATAGAATAATACATGACAAAATCCGTATCGCATGCTGTATCACCATGAGAAACCAATATCAGTCCCGAGGGCCGAAGGTCCCGAGGGCTGATATTGGTCGAGTGGCGATACAGCATGCGATACGGATTTTGCCATGTATTATTCTGTTTATCATATATTCTAATAGAATCAGATTCATAAGATATAGTCTGAAATTATAAGCTAACTTTATTTTTATTGACTTCCTTATTTGCTTAATATCCACATCGTAATGTCCTCTTTAACCTATTACATTTTCAATATACGTTTAAAACCATACATATGTATTAAAATGCATCCTCTAACAATACTGTCCTATTATTTCAACTAAAATTAATATTTTTCAAAGATGTAAAAATGTTTAAAGTTTTATTGTTTATTTGACAATGATATTATTCATAATCATTTTAATGTTAATTTCATTTTTTGACGAGGTGAACGAACAGCAAGAAAAATATTCCTTGAAAAGTTTGCTATCTATTCTTACCAAATAAAAATGAAATTTGCATTTGTGTTTACTCCATCAGGTAATTAAAATTCACGAAAATTATGACCAAACACAAAATAAAACTTCAGATATTTCTACATCTTATTGTGTCTTTTATATATATATATATATATATATATACAACTCGTCTAAACATCAACCCAACAATGTTAGATCTGTAAATTTGCTTTCGCAAATTTTTGGTTCTTCCCTCGCCGGGATTCGAACCCATGCTACTGTGATATCGTGACACCAAATATATATATAAAAAGTCCCTCATAAAGTTACTGGGAAATAATTTTTGGAAAAATATCGATTTAAGTTAAAATGATAGGACATTTGTTTTAGTGGGAACTCATTTTTTTCCTATGCAAGGATTGCAAATAGAGCAACTGGACGTCATAGGTCAAACGATGACGTCATTCGAATTATGACGTAACGCTAGGTATGCGATACGGGGTATGCGATACGGGTTTAGCCATGCGATACGGGGTATGCGATACAGGGTAGGTGATACAGACTGGAAAAAAGAACCTTTATTAGATATACAAAAAAGCTGCACTGTATTGTCATATTGTACTAAATATATGATAAATATATATATCGTATAGTAAGAATATTGCTTTAATACATTTATCGAGTGTAGTGGAAATAGCAGCTTCTCACGTCTCATGTTGCCGAATATATAAAAAAGAAGATGCGGTATAATTGCCAATGAGACAAATATCCACAAAAGACTAAAATGACACAGACATTAAAAACTATAGGTCACCGTACGGCCTTTAACAATGAGCAAAGCCCATACCGCATAGTCAGCTATAAAAGGCCCCGATAAGACTATGTAAAACAATTTTCAAACGCGAAAACTAACGGCCTTATTTAAAAATGAACGACAAACAAATATGTAACACATAAACAAACCACAATCACTGAATTACAGGCACCTGACTTGGGACAGGCACATACATAAATAATGTGGCGGGGTTAAACATGTTAGCGGGATCTCAACCCTCCCCCTAACTTGGGACAGTGGTATAACAGTACAACATAAGAACGAACTATAAAAATCAGTTGAAAAAGGCTTAACTTATCAAATGGACAAAAATACAAGTGGACGCGACCGGGTACTTATACATCCCGACACAAAAAGACACAATGAACAGATCTGAGAGTACTCGCAGTTATCTGACAGCTAGTTCGTTTGGCAGTATTGTAGGTATCTCTCTCAAATTATGTGGCCAAGTGCTAGTTTGAGTTGGTGTTGTACGCAATCCGCTGCGTTAAGCAAGTTGAACAAACGGTTGTGTGTCTGCTAAGTTTTATCAAGTATTAGATTCAAGAGAAGACGAGTATGTACACTACATCATCGATCTTTATCGAGTGTATTGTGTAGAGTTGAACAAACTTGGAATGTGTACCCTTCAATGGAGTAATTATTATGTTCGTTCCCTCTTAATATTTTATGGTCAATGATTCATTAATTTGTTTACAAGATTTTAAAATTTCACAATTAACAGACGACGATGGTATTTATACTCTTCAAATGAATTGTATTACTTCATTGTATATGATATTATGGTCAATGTTTTATTAATTTGTTTACAAGATTGTATATTTTACAATTTGAAAATGAAGGTGGTATAAAGAAATCAAGTCCATACATTTAGTTTATTCAGAGAAAAAAATGACAATACCAGATAATATACATAAATGGTGATAAAAATGAGGTATCAGAATTTACCCGAGTAAACACCGTAGCTATGATATTCACTTGAATGAAAAATGAAAATTGAAACTTCGAAATCTTTTATTGAAAATAATAAAACGAAAAAATAGGAACTTATTCAAAGATTATGCATTGAAATTATACTTATTCTAACAATTTGAAATTATACACTTATTCAAAGATTATGCATGGAAATTATAAATTGTATAAATTGTACGAATTTAAACTTTCATGAACAAGATAGGCACAACCAGTCATATCAAGGACATGAAACAAGAAAGTATGCATGTCAAATTCTGTACATTGTCTATGGGTTAAGGTTTAAAATATACAAATATAGCTGTATTGGGTGAAATGGGAAGATATCCCTTATTTCTTGAAGTAATTTTAAATATGTTTAGATATTATAAATATATATTAAAGTCTGATGATATCCTTCTCTCTGAAGCCCTGAATGTCTCTAGGTCACTAAATAGTTTGAACAAAAATAGTTGGTATAGTTGTATTGCTATTCTTATGAAATATCTTGATATAGATCTTAACTTGTTAAAAATTCAAAGTTGGATTTAAAATCAATAATTTGCCGGAAATTAAAACAGAAATATTCTTGTATTTGGAAATCTGAACTTTACAATGATAGACAAAATAAACAGCATGGAAATAAACTAAGAACCTACAGATTATTTAAAGAAAATATTTATATGGGAAAATACTTGTTAATTTTAAAGGAGGATGAAAGGCGAACTAAGTTCAGAGTCAGTGCACCTAAATAAAAAATTGGAAGAGGCAGATATATGGGGCTTCGAGTGGAGGATAGCATATGTAAAGTATGTAACACTGAAGTTGAGGATGAAATTCATTTTCTTCTTCAGTGTCCTGTTTTTGAAAATAAAAGATCTGAATGTATAAATTACTTAAATAAGGTTAACATAAACTTTAAAAGCCTCCAAAATATATCAAAATTAATATGGTTAATGTCATCTGAGGACAATGTTATAATTTAAAAAGTAAGTTTATTAATGTGTACTTTATTCAAAGAGAGAAAATCAATTCTGGATACGGTTTAGTCACCGGTAGTTTGTCCATCTATATTATATTGTAAAACTATATATATCATTTCTGCAGAAATTATTTTGTTGAAAAAGACTTTACTTTGTTTAATTAGTTATCAAAAGTACCAGGATTATAATTTAGTACGCCAGACGCGCGTTTAATTGTTAAATAATCAATGTAATCAATGTGTAATCACTTGTATGAAATTGAACTTAATTGTACTGCTCAAATTATTGGGCGTCACAATTGACAATAAAAAGCTTTGTATTGTATACTAAGAACAAATATTTATCTTTCCAAAATTGATTGGATGTAAAATTGGTTATGGTTGTAAATTATGTTCTTTAACTTCTTTTACATATGGGTTGCTCTCTCAAAGTCGGTATATATACTACGTTTTTGATGCGAATTGGAGTTGGCGTTGTTGGCAATCTACGTTCAACAAGTTGAATAAACGGTTGCTATATCAAGTATTAGATTCAAGTCGAGTTGGTACACTACTCTATCGGTCATTATCGAGTGTATTGTGAAGAGCTGAACAAACTTGGGATGTGTACCCTTCAAAGGAGAAACTGTTGAATAAGTTCTCTCTATTCAATATTATGGTCAATGATTTATTAATTTGTTTACAAGACTATAAAATTTCACAATTAACAGATGACGATGCTATATATATCCTTAAATGAGTTGTATTAGTTCATTGTATGTGATATTATGGTCGATGATTTATTAATTTGTTTACAAGATTGTGAAATTTTACAATTTGCAAATGACGGTGCTGAAAAGAAATTTGTAATGCATTAATTTTTTTTTCAGGACAAAACTAGATAATATACATAAATCGTGCTAAAAATGTAGTTTTAAAATTTCCCTGAGTAAATACTGTAGCAATAAAATTTACATGAATGAAAAATGAAAATACAATTAAGAAATTTAAAATCATTTTTTGGGGGGGATTGCTACTAGGAACTTCACCTTGCATAAACATATTTAAAGTTTATGCATGGAAGTTATTAATTGTACGAAATAACTTACAGAACCAGATGAGGCACAACCAGTCATATACTAAGAAAAAATATTTATCTTTCAAAAATTTATTGAATGAAAAATTGGTTATGGTTGTAAAGTATATTCTTTAACTTCTTTTACATATGAAAAATGTGTATATCACATTAAAAACTAGACACTACTTAAATGTACCAACTTAATGAATTCTGCTGCTTGGCAATTATTAACAAGTTGATATGGATGATAAACCTTGTGAGATAAGATGACAAAGTTCGGAAAAACTTCTGTAAGGTCGAACAATGTTTCCGGCCATCATGTTTGATTTATTTGTAGATCTTGTCTTATCAAATATAGGCAAAAATGAAAATTGGAAAAACCTTTGAAGGCAAAGAAACGTCTGGAATTAAGTTTTGGTATACATTAACAGTTACAGAAGTAGAAAGATTTCAAATAACAAACAGAATCTAAAGGTCAGCATACGGTCTTCAACGAGAGACAGGCGAATTATACATCACATGATTTTTTTAGTCGCACGAGTCGAACAAAACAATGGCAATGAATGGTTGAATGCAAGACATCCAATAGGCATTATACGCAGTATACTCAATATCTTAAAGCCAAGGGAAATTGTCAACAGCGTAAGAAAAAGTAACAAATCCAGCATCACAAGGACACGCTATCTATCTATTAGTATATTAAGAAAACAACATATCGAAATGGAATAATATTGACTTATTCAAATATTTATTGTTGCAGAATGTTATTTCTTGAGTATGCATACAGGAGTTCATCATCAAACGTCAAATCAAGTATGTTTGCTTTCGATCACGTTTCTAGAAAAGCGTTAGTAATCAATTTATTCCAATGTTATTTATTTACATTACAACATAAACAAGTAAGCATACTATAAATTAATGACACACAAAGGAGTCCGGTTTAGATGGACATGTCAAATTCAGCAATCCGATAGGCAATTATAGAAATACATCAATTCGAGTCATTTTACTTATACGGACGCTAACGCCTTATAGCATTTTTGTAATAATCATACTTATAGTAACAATGTATGAAACAGCTAATTTATATATTTTTCTAAAGAAACGGTTTGAAATGTAAATCATTATAGAAGTAGAAAGATCAGTATAGAAGTGGATCTATGAGAACATTGTAAATGTTTGTTTATAAATCTGTTTGTTTTAAAGTGATTAAAATGATAACACAACGTTGACTGTTGTACCTCAATGTTTGATATTTTTACCTATTATGTCCGTTTGTTTTGTTCACACATCGGTGTTCATATGGAATTTTATACGACTGTCATACACTTGAGAGGTAAAGGTAGCTGTAAAACCAGGTTTAATCCACCATTTTCTACCTGAGTAAATGCCTGTACCAAGTGTGGAATATGACAGTTTTTGTCCATTCAATGATGTGTTTTAGCTTTTGATTTTGCCATTTGATTAGAAATTTTCCGTTTTGAATTTTCCTTGAGGTCAGTATTTTTGTAATTTGACTTTTTGATGTTTCAAGGTGTTCAAGATATAATAATCCTGCACCTTAGAAAAATTACTGATCATGCAATGTTTTGTAGAAAATAAACATTCTTGTAAGGCACTAATGAGTTTATGTCAAAATGAAGGGAAGAAAGGAGGAGTTAATAGTTGACTGGGATATTATACAACAAGCTTATCAACATCAGTCTGCATCAAAATAACTTTTTAAAGAGAGCCAGAAGATACCAAAGGGATAGTCAAACTCATAAGTCCAAAACGAACTGATAATGCGAAATCGCAAAAAAAAAGAAATGAAATTGACAATAAAAAAACAACCGTATACAAAACACAACATATATAATTATACAAATAAAGTATGAGCAACACCAACCTTTCAAAAACAGGAGCTGATCTCAGTTGCTCTGGTAGCGTAAGCAGTTCCTTCATCCTATGTGGCACCCATCTTTCTGTGCATTGAAATCCAAAACCAGTCTAAATCAGAAGCTCAGATTCGATGAAAAGAGTCAGTATTGTGGTAACGACAATTGCAAAATATCCGTCGTCATCTGTGAAACAGATATTCCATGCTGATTAATCAACTCGTTGCGATGTTTGGAAATTTTCAGAATGGATTACTTCAACATTACTACTTAAAACACTTGGTTTAATAGCTTCTTTGTTAGCAGCACCACTTTATCATAGAAATCATGATATGAAATGCAAGCTGTGTGGAAATCGTTTCAACTGAGAGATATGTACTGCATATGCAGACGCTGCTGTAATGTTGATACTCAGAAATGTAAAGTTCAAAAGTTTGAAGCTGAATCATCCCTTCTGTCGTAAACTTTTAACCTACCCTCATTGTCAATTTCTAGATACAAGTCACGATATGATGCATACATTAATGGAACTGCTGTATCCTTATTTCAAGAGTAACATAATAGACGCATTCAATATATTCACCAAACTTTGAATTATTAAATGAGAGGACATCATCTATGAAGCTGCATATATGGTTTATAATTTGATTTTTTTTACAGGTTCATGCCCTAACGTTGTCTGTGTGCCTTACTCTCGCTGTTTTCAAAGCGAAGAGAAAGGAAAATATTATCTCATCTTGTGTTTTTAAAATAAAAAAAAACTTTTTATCAAGTTATTGAATATTAAAAACTGCCATGTCAATGAAGCTTTCTAAATTCTATTTTTTTACATTAAAATTATCAACTGAAAAATGAAAAAGAACAGATTGCATGCTCATATTGACTTATTATTTACAGTCACTTGTCCCCAAAATAAAAGTACCTATAAATATATATTTTGATATTTTTTGCAGAGTATAAGCCTTAAAGTTTATATTTTGATATTTGTGTTTTTTTCTTTTTCTTTATTCGTTACACAAACAATGTATTTTAAGATATATGTACAACTAAAATTTTCCAAAAACATTTTGAAGTTATATGTCATATCGCAGCCATACAATAATTGATTAACATACTCAATGGAAATTCCGGAAGTTTATTATAAGATCTATGGTATTTCAGACAAAGTGGAACTCTTTGATGTCTTTGAAGAAAACGGGGGAATGGATAATTCCTTAAAAAAACTAAATGAAATAAGAACTAAGAAAATCTAAGAATATACTTATTGTTGTAACAAAGATTCTTAATTTATTGATTTACTGATGAGTAAGTGACATCTATTATAAGTTTTCTTTTATTCTATATTCTTTTAATAGTAGTTTATTGTCCAGTTATGATAAATCATATTAGATATTTAATGACGTAATAAGTGACATCTATTATAAGTTTTCTTTTATTCTATATTCTTTTAATAGTAGTTTATTGTCCAGTTATGATAAATCATATTAGATATTTAATGACGTAATCCTTGTATTAAGAGTCTTAGAACATGTGCACGGAAGGCTTTCAAGATTCATGATAAAAGAACTTCAGAAACATTACACATTGTGTAAATATCACGTGTTGGTACCTTCCTTTGCCGACGAGGAACATTATCATGTCATGTTGTTTGTTCCCAATAAAAAGTATTTAATTGTCCAAATCAATAAAGGCTGTCTATCAAAAGAAGAATTAAAAAAATCAGTTTTCCCAGACATAGTTGATATTTCATATGCTCTCTGCACGATACAAAGCAGTAACCATGTCAAAGAAGAAGCGCTATTCCTCTTATTTATTTCACTTTACATCCATTGTTCAAGTCTTTCAAACTTACTCAGATATCCAGTGGCTCAGTTTCATGTGTGTGTGTGTGTGTGTGTGTGTGTTTTCCACCAATTTTTTAACATGTCGTATACCTTATTATAGATAAGATGGTTCAAAATGAAAATTTTACAAAACTTATATTTTATTTCTACTAAAAGACAAAGACAAATGATATGAACTAAATAAAATAAGATGTAATGTCATTTCATAATATTTATTTACAGCCAATTTCAATGAGCATGTAGGCAAAGGTAATATATTTGGTTAGCTTGCTTGCTAGTTGAACTGTGAAGTCATTGCTAGGTTAGATAAACTACCCTCCTTTCAGTGTAGACTAGTCCGACAGATAACCAATCAATCTGTCAGCAAGACTATGCTTCGACAGAAGGACAGTATACCTTGTCTAACAATGACTTCACGGTCCAGTTAGCAAGCAAGCTAACCAAAGATATTACCTGTAAAAAGATTTCCATCTTTACTCAGATATACAGATGCGGTTTCCGTCTTTGGAACAGCAAACAGAATGATAGACATAACCAACAGACATTATCAGCAACATACAGTCTTTAACAATAGACATGCATGTGTTCTGTTCTAACCATTCCCGAGTCTATATAACTTGTAAATGAATTCAAGGATTGCAATCTCAATCCTCCCCCTCTTTTGTTCTTATAACGTGACTCTGTACTTTAAAAGATCCCGTCAGTACGATATTGTTCTATTATATGTCATTATGATATATGTCTATTATGAATTACTATATACGTTGAACCACAAACGTCAAAGTCATTCAATCGCGTAGTGGAACCAACTATTTTTGGATTCTTATAAATTCTTTATATAACCTTTGGACTAGTTTAAATCTCGGTCTATTTCTGAAATTTATTCTTACATACTTTTGATTTTTTAACCCTGTATGCTAAGATTGCCTATGTAAATTTTAAAATTGTTTGTATGCACATTGAACGACAAATGTATGTGACGTATAAAAAAATTCTTACGTCAGACCCTCAAATTAATCAATGTGTTCGTAGATAGTAGATGTTTTTGTGTTCTGTTAAATTGTTCCTTTTAAAATTGTTATACGATGATGACTGATGTACCCATATTTTGACTATTTTAATTATTGTGTCTGTTTATTTAACGCATCAATGTAAATATAACGGAATTTGATGAGACTGTCATTAAAGTGAGAGGGTTAGCGCTATAGAACCAGATTTAATCCACCATTTTCTACATTTGAAAATGCCTGTACCAAGTCAGGAATATGACAGTTCTTTTCCATTCGTTTTTGACCGTTTTGTTATTTGATTTTGCCATGTAATTATGGACTTTCCGAATTGATTTTCCCCTAAGTTCAGTATTTTTGTGATTTTACTTTTTTTTAAAACCAAAATGTATACTTAAGATAATAGCAATGCTAAGCAAATTAATTACATCTTGGAACAGTATATCTAATATATGTTCCTGATTAATTTGTAAATGAATGTCAATGAATGAAAAAATTACAAAAATAAATAAATAAATAATGATATTTCTAGGTATAAAAAATATTGACATTTTGCTTAAATAAATATATTTTACTGCTAGTTTTACAAATTATCATGTTAATTGGACTTATCATATGTCAATGATTTTGTAAATATAATCAAGGAACTAATAAATACTTGAACATGTAATCATTGTGAAACCTTTCATAAATCTGCTATATAAGGCAAAATCTAATTTACAGACTCGGTCTTAACAAGTTACAGATCAAAAGTTCAGAACTGTTTTCATTTGTTTGGAAGTGTACCAGACGTTGATTATATACATTGTAGACAGTAATAAACGAAAACTATGACCATAACTGTAATAATCCAGTAAGCCAATCTAATCTGCCTCCCTTATTCATTATTCATTGCCTGTCGTATTTTGGGCTATAAGTCTTATGTTATGTTCGATGACCTCCTTTTGTCGTATTATACAGACTTAACATGTAACAATAGATATATCGTGTTATCTTATAGTTCGTTTCTGTGTGTATTGTTTGATTTTTGTTGCACTTTAGTATTTCTGTTGTTTTGTTGTTTTCCTCCTATATTTAATGTGTTTACCACGATTTTGGTTTGTAAACTGGATTTGTTTTCTCTCAATCGATTTATGACTTTCGAACAGCGGTATACTACTGTTGCCTTTATTTACAATCAGAAGACTATAATTTTAAAAATAACCGGTATAAAAAGTTCTGATTAATTGTAAAGTACTTTTTAAAAGATAACCTGGCCAGAAGGGGCAATAATGTTTCATCCGTTGTCCGTTGTCATTGTCATTTTACTTTAACAAACATATTCTCCTCTGAAACTACTGGGAAACAATCTTTGCCCGAATCCTCCTTGTGGTATTTAGTTTTAAAAGCTGTCCGTTTAGTTTGTCTGCATGTCGATCAACATGGCTACTAAGGATATAAACAGAACACAAAATTATTTTCATTAACCTGTGTATAATTTTGTAATTGGCGGGTTTGTGTTCAATGTTTTTGTTGTGTTTTTTGGGGGGTTTTTTGCGGCAAGTTGCAGGGCATTTTACTGTCGCCTTAATTTATTCGCCACTTATTTCATTGATTTTGTATTTATATTGTATCATAGATAACATTTATTCGTTGAATGTTTGTTCACTAGTGTTAATATGTCTTTTGATTGAGTTAAGCCATTTCTTTCTATTTCGTGATGTTACACTATTTTTTTAGATAAGGGGGAATGTTGGTACCTATTAAAAAGTTTAAACCCGCTGCATTTGTTTGCACCTATCCTTAGTCATGAATCTGATGTTCAGGAGTTGTCGTTTGTTGATGTGGTTCATAAGTGTTTCTCGTTTCTCGTTTCTTTATATATATATTAGACCGTTGGATTACCCGTTTGAATGGATGTACAAAAGTAATTTTTGGGCCCTTTGTAGCTTGCTGTTCGGTATGAGCCAAGGCTCCGTGTTGACGACCGTACTTTGGCCTATAATGGTTTACTTTTTTTCAAATTGTGACTTGCATGGAGAGTTGTCTCATTGGCACTCGTATCACATCTTCTTATATCTTATATAGGGGTAAAATGCAAGTTCTACAACTATCTTTTATCTTGAAAACTGTATAGAGCAAATCTGTGGAAAATGTTTGAAACTTAAAATCAGTCACACAGCTGAAATCGTCCGTCGACTTGATATAAGAGTTGTCAGTGCCCTCAAATTACATTTATTACCATGTCAAGTTGTATGCGATTTAGCCATTTTTCTTTTTTAAAATAGATTATTAAGACAGCAGGAAGCTGAGGGAAGTAAAAATGACCAAAGGATAAAATGTTAATTGAATCTATGCATGACTAAAATCGTTATATTATTATTTATAGGAGTAATTTTCCATGAATACTCATTTGGGTTGGTATTTTTTGCAGCGATTATCATCATCTAAATAGATGATAGATAGAAACTGCAATAAGCAAAAGCTGTCAAAAAGACAAAATCTTTAAAAAAAAAAATCAAAATTACCCAAATCGTCAGTTGACTAAGGAATTATTGCATAAGAAAAAGGTTTTTACCTATTTTCTCTTTTTGCGGAAACTAAAATAGAAACAGAGCAACTGCAAATAACTAAAATGATCAGCAGGACAGACCTACAAGTAATTAAAATGAACGAAATCGTGAGTTGATTGTTTATAGAAGTTATGGTCCTGTAGTGACGTTAGGGGGATTTACGGAAATTATAGGCGATATGGAAAATCGAAAAATAGCAAACTTGATCAGCATGTCTTTACAAGTAGTCAAGATAGCTGAAAACATCAGTCGACTCCTTTTTGGAGTAATTAGGTGTATAAAGATGTAGAATGAGTGCCAATGAAACGAATTTCCATCCAATTCACAACGGTCTAATCTATATAAAAACGAGAAACACTTATGAACCACATCAACAAACGACAACCACTGAACATCAGGTTCCTGACTTAGGACAGGACCAAACAAATGCAGCGGGTTTAAACGTCTTAATAGGCGCCAACCGTCCCCGAAACATGAAACAATAGTTTCCATCACAAAATAGAAAGACACACTATAAAATATCAATTGAAATAACTTAATTCAATCAAAAGACAAATTAACAAAAACAAATGAACATGCACAGAACGAATATATATGACACAATGTAAATACAAGCTTATTAAAGCAAGGAGGTAGATGTAAACAAAATATCAGAAAAACAACAATAACATTGGACAAAATACCGCCAAAGAATATACATACACAGGTGAATAAAAATATTTTTTGGAGTTTATTATGTTATGTTGTCATTTTAATGTTAAATTTAACATTGCCATAATAGGGGGGTTGGCATGCCAAAGAATCAGGTTCAACCCATCATATTTTTTTTTAAATGTCCTGTACCAAGTCAGGAAAATGGCCATTGTTATATATTATAGTTCGTTTCTGTGTGTGTTACATTTTAATGTTGTGATTCTGTTGTGTCGTAGATCTCATCTTATATTTGATGTGTTTCCCTCAGTTTGTAACCAGGATTTGTTGTTTTTTTTTCTCAATCGATTTATGAATTTCGAACAGCGGTATACTACTGTTGCCTTTATACAATTGAGTACGGGAATATTTTCATAGTACGAGAACAGAAGTTTAAATTTATAGTTGCCTTGAATACTGATTTAACCCACTGTTGTTTTTTCTTGCATCAACCAGCGAATATGACGATTTATGTCCATTTTTACGTTTTTCGAGAAATAAGCAGATAGTGAGAAGCTATTTGAATCCAAATTAAACATATAAAAAATAAAGCACAAAAAAAGATTAAAAGATAAGTTAGCATGGCCTAATCATCAGCTTTCCAATGAAAATAGTATTTTCTGCAGTAAATGTAGTAGATAAAGAGAAACTAAAATCAGCAAAAATAATCAGCAAAACAAGATCTTTCACTAGTGAACATAAATATATTGTAAGTTGATTCTTACATGAGACCTAAAGGACGACTGATCAATTTTAGTGTTTTTACCTTAGATCTTAAATCAAAATATATATAAAAAAATAGAGTAAACTTTGAACAGCAAAAATAATCAGCAACAGAAATTCCACTAATTGCTATCCCTTTTTTCTTCTTTCTTATTTGCTTATAACTTAAAACTAGCATGTTTAACAGAAACTCTATCCAATAAAACATACCAATATAACATGATTTTCCACAAAGTGGAAAGAGATTAATTTAAGTTAAAAAACTTGTTTCTCAATCCCCTATTAATAAATATGTTTAAACTTAAAGATGATTTTAGCCCGTACAGTTTGAATTCCACACCAATTATTCTAAATGCATTGTTTACTTTGATTGCTGAACATAACTTTCACGTTATTCAATAGCCAACATTGATCCTTCGTGAACCTACTCCTTTGTGTATGTCATTTCGATAATAACTTTATTAATCATGTTTGAGTTGAACCCCTTTGGTATGCCTTACCACATAATTCATTTGAAAGAAAACAAAATACTATCATTAACGACCTTGAGCTTTGTCTGTTTAACCTTTTCTATTGCTATTGATTCTTTCGTGTTATATTCAGTAATCAATTAAACAGTTAAAACATAATCAATGTTCTTGTCGATTCTGACACCTACAGTGTATTTCTACCCAGTATGTTTCCTTTGTCTTAACGATTTTATCTCGATCATAAAGACATTTGTACTTTCCTTCGGGAGAAAAAGAAGGATTTGATAAAAGTAGTCCTAGATAATATATCAGTCATGGTACTTAGGTGATGAATTTAATCTAACTAATATTTAAAACATTTTCTTTCTTGTAGCATTATATTTGAATAATTAAAGGTATTAAAGTCTACCCATCACTTGAATGATTGACTTATTTAATCTCTCGCTCACAATAAAAGTTGACTGGTTACTAAAAGCAAAGTAGCTATTTAAATTTCTTAGCAATGCATACAAATCTATCGATTTTTAAATCAACGAATTGATCCCAATGCTAAAGTAAGCATCATCTCGCATTAGCTGTTTAATTCGAGTCAAAGATGTTCATTATTGTGTCTGTGGCGGGAAAGTTGCAGACGACATGTTCTTCCGTAACACCTCTGATCAGCCGAAGATTTTCACCAGAAGTAAAATGCCAATAGCTGTGTTGGAATTTGGTTGTTTCTAATAATTGCCTTTTTCTGATCGATTCTCGACATTATGAGATCATATATTCAATGGTTTTTGTATTTGAACTACGAAAGTATGGCTGCAAGATTCTGGTTGGAGCAACGTCATTTTAATTGATTTAACTTTCACGTAATCTTACTCGATCTGGACTTGAAAAAGAAAAAATGCCGACAATTTTTAGAAGACGAGAGAGGGACAAGATGTCTGAGGATGTTGTCCCGTCCTCTGTGATGAAACATTTATCTGCGATAGCAGTCCCAGGGATGTATTTATACTACAAGTATAATGAGTTCAAACGACAACGTATAGAGGACATGAAAAGAAAAGTTACAGAACGTGAATTGGACCACTTAAATCAAAAAATAGTAAGTGATCTTCATTATATTTTCAATAATAAAAACTACCTTTTTAAATGTGTTCCCATTTGCTCTCTGTTGTACTTTTGCAAACTTTTAAAGGGCTATCGAATGTACTGTATTGATTTATTTTTCTATATAAACTACTTTGAAAAACTTTGAAAGTTGTTGCCATGTTGGGGTAGATCTGATTATTGAATTCCTTCCCGAACGGGACTGGAACCTATACATTTCTCAAACTTATTTGACAACGCCGCCCAAGCATTATGTATATATACTTATATGTCTTTGAAACCAAGAATCTCTATCTACTGGTATGCCCTGTTTGTGTGTATTTTGTTTGTATTTTGTATTTTGTATTTTGTATTTTTTTTTTTTTTTTAACTTATGTAAAACAATATTTATCCAGAGCTATTTTAATTCAAAGTCACAGGAGGAAATGAAAAAAAAACGCTATCTGTAACCATCCACATAGCCTAGCGATATTGATACTTGACTTTGTACGATAATAAGGTTGCAGTGGTCTATTTTTGTTTATTTTATTGTTTTCCCAGCATGCCTAAGTCTAATTTTTGCATAAACTTCTGTGCCTGTCATCGAACATTCTGCCGAATTTTGGTTTTTATTCATAACAGTAGATTCACAATGAGACTTTATTTATTTATTTTTTATTGATTTTATTTATTTATTTTTTACTTTTTTTTGGGGGGGGGAACAAATCAATAATCAAGTTTAAGTTTCCATTTATTTGGAGTATTGCATAGATTGTTATATCGAGGCAGAAAAAAAATTAAATGACATATATATTATAAAATGGTCAACAAAATTTGCATCTGCAAAAACCTCATAAAATATATAGTTAAGAACTACATGGTTAATTTTTTTTCTGACTTTTCAGAATTCCGGATTTCTTTATAACCAGATTTCCTAGTTTCTGTCTGTGCTCCGATTTGTAAATTGTTAGGCTAGCACTTTTTTTGTGAAAGTTTTCTTGATGTCAATATTGATATTCAATGTTAGATTCCACTGGAAGAAGCACAACTCTCTGTAATTGAAACCCACAAAAATAAACACAATGAAGAATATTATAGTTGTCTTATCCATATGTAGACATTAAGGGTTAGAAAATAAGAAATCTGATATGTTATTTAATTACAGTTCTTATTGACATATCTTGTAGACTTAACTTCATGACATATAACGAACTTTATCAACAAGTTGCCGGAAAGGTTTACAAAAACATAATGATTTTAACAATTAAAGCTTGTTTCTCCCAAAGCAGGCAAATGTATGAAAATATATCACATGTTTTCTAGCAGATCGGTCACTCATAATCCTGTGATCCATTCTGATCCATTCAGGATTTATTTGATTGATGGTGATTACTACTGCTAAGAAGAAAGCGATCAAACTAAAAGTATTTAGTTGTAAAGTTGAATATCATTATTTGGTAAATTCTAAAGACCTCATGACTGATTTAGATTATCAAATACTTTAAATTTATAGTATATATGTGTATCAAATTATATCAAAAACGGCTATACGCTGTTTTTCTTTGCTTCAGTCCCTATCGTGTATAGGTAATCGAATTTGACGCATAAAATTATTTCACCAGTAAGAAAACTATTCACATATTATTTGCTACTATATTTTTTACTACCAAGTTGTCAAACATATGATGTTTCTTGTTGTACCTTGTTATTGTCAAAATGTTTGTATTGAATCGATATTTTGTCGGGCAATTTATGACATCATTTGTCAGATTTCTTTGTCAGATGTAAATATACATTTTTTTAGTGGAATTATAAATCTTCTATGCAGAGATGTAGTTTAATTGACATCTGTTAAATAACCCCGCTGATACCTAGTGCTAGGTACCAATTTGAACTTGCATTGAGATCTTGCTTAACTCTGATGTTGAGATAAATGACAACTAAAAGTAATGTTGGTTTTTTTTTAAATTGTTGGACAAGGGTGAGCCACACGTATCCAACTAAACACTTCAAGTTAAGCAAAATGTGAGGTTAAAGGTTAATTGATACACCATATTGTCTTGTCCGTTCATTTTTTTTTTTTTTATTGTTTGAATGTAGCTCCGTTTATTTACTGTATGTCTTATTTTTCAACGTAAACCCATAATTTGATGGGAGGATTTTTTTTTGCGTTTTTTTTTCGCCTATAAGCTGGTAATCGAACATGTGTCGTTTCTGTATTTATATATTTTGTTGCTATTGTATTTTATATCAATCTTAACGTTAGCCCTCCAGCATTATATTTGTAAACAAAATCTAGGCGAATAATATTTACAAATGTTAAAATCATTTAAAGTTTTCATCTTCTGATACAGTTGGGAATGGGAAAATGATAGTCAACTATTTATAAAAATGAAATTTTATACAAAACTGTCCACATTTACATGTTATTTACAAATGTCAGTTGTGAATAATGATATATATATATCAATATTAACTATAATGTATTATTAATTCTTAGCGTAAATAGAAATATGACTAGATTCAATAAATATTAAATCAAATTGTATTGCGTTGTAAATTTTCCTGAATATTGATTTATTAGTTTAGGATTAAGATTAGACAAGATTTTCCGAAGCAGACATAAAATACAAAATGCTGCAGGTTTTATACGATAATAACCATAGAGAATTTCCCACGAAATACAAAGTCAAGCGTTATACTATGTCAATTTCAATCTGGTTTATCAAAAAATATCTTTCAACAATTAAACACAGCATATGGTGCGTTAATATACATTATGTTTACCAGACTAAGTTAGAAAAAATAAGATAGCAGATAAATGCATCAGAGCAAGATGGTTAAATTCAAAGTTTGCCTGATTGTCCTAGATACAGTGGAATCTTACTGGATATACACTTGCACAATTATATATCTTAACATTACCGTTATTCACAATTATATATCTTAACAATACCGTTATGCACAATTATATATCTTAACATTACCGTTATGCACAAATATATATCTTAACATTGTCATTATTCGCAATTATATATCTTAACATTACCGTTATTCACAATTAGATATCTTAACATTACCGTTGTGCACAATTGTATATCTTAACATTACCGTTATGCACAATTATATATCTTAACATTACCGTTATGCACAATTATATATCATAACATTTAATTTACCTTTATGTTCAGTTATGTAACAATGCAACAAACTGTCCTCGTCATTCTCTGTCGTCGAAGGTGAGCATATAAAAGAAGGGGTCTGCCAAGCAAAGAACTTGGGATAAAAACCAGCAAGGGTCGACAAATTATCTCAAATTAAGACGTCTTTATGAAGCTTTCAGCAGGATATTAAAAATTGATCCAGCATTCATGGTATTTAAAATTTAAATAATCCTGTTCCTTTTGTGTCTCTAAATTTTTGATATTCAACAAAAGTGTTGTAGTCATTCTTGAAAGCAATTGCTAACAGATTAACCCTTTTTCTTTTTTTTTTAAAGACGATAGTTGAATAGTCAATGAATTAAAAAGGCTAACGTTATGTCAAATGATGTAACGTGACGGTACCAAAATTGCACCTTTTTTGACAGTTTTTTCACCTACGTTTTCCATATGATCCAGACAAGAGTTTCCATGCCATTTTTTTTTTAGATGTATCCTTGTTTACTATATAGTTAATTTTGAATACATATTGAATCATAGAAAAAAGGGTTTGATCCAAACGATCAAGCATTTCATAATAAGGAGTACCCAAATTGCATCCTTGCTTAAATTCACATCCTCAACAATTGAACAACAGATGTTTTGTTCCCTTCATGTATTTAGAACAATTTGACATAAATCCATGCTTACTATCCATTTTATAAGAAATGGATGCTTTTAACATATTTAGTTTGCTAACTTTTGAGAAAGTCGCATCTCGACGTTTCTGTAGATTTTACTTTTTCCAGTGAACGCTTGATAGTTACTGTGAATGTTTTGTGTATATTAAAATATCATTCAGCTGTGTTGAAAAACGTGTATAATGTCAAATGATAAAAATAACAAGTGTGTAGTCTCAAAGAAAAGATTTCCACAGCTATTTTAAATTTGTTGAATAGGTGCAATTTATTGTACTCGGTGCAATTGGAGAACTGTGACGTTAGACATGGTATTTTTATAACAGCATATAGTGCAATAAACTTGATTTTAGAATTAAAACAAAAACAAAAAAAGATTATGAAATCAATTGATATGAAATGGAACCGTTTGACATTACGGAGAAGTAAGGCTTAAGAGAAAGATAATCATGTACAGTGCCCACTTCATTGGAGAATTACAGCGATTTAGATTGACATTTAATGCATTGTTCTTTGACATTATAAAGATTTAGCAACGTATATGTACCGGTATTATTATTTTATATTGACATATAACGTCTTGAATTGATTGCACAGTACAAATATTCTTGGTGAAAATAAAGTTATACGGTATATTGTTCGGAGCCATTACGTCGACCATTTTAGTATTTGTTACCCTTTGATTTCCGGAATTATAGTATTACTTATTCCCTCGGACATAATTACTTACTTTGTATGGATAAGGTAAAGTGATTCTACCGAAACTAACAGATTATTACCAAATATAATGTGCCCATCGAGTCTGATTTTTTTCTCTGCTTTATCATGTATAGAAACCTTATTAGCAATTTCTATGAACTATAACCTATGTTTATATTGTACTTTTTCACTGTCATTGATCTATGATCAACTTCATGTTCGGAATCAGTCTTTTATTCACTCCCTGTGGAATAAGGCTGTCAATAAGTCAATGTCTGGTACGGATGAACAATGAATTTATGATTTGTTATCACGCCAAAAATTAAAATATATAATAATTTTATTTGTTCTACTTTGTTAAATGTACTATGAACCGAAGTAAGAGCTGTTTTATTCCCTTACATTTTCTATTACCAATATCCAGTATGATAAATAGTACAGGAACATTACTTATTTCTTATGGTAGATAAGCTGAATGAATGTAAAAGTAAAAACTGCTGAATATTTAGACAGATTCAAATGTTCTGAAATAGATGTATATATGTTTTGTTCTATGAAATTAATTGGTTTTTAGTGTTTTTCATCTCCGAAATTTGCTAATTTATGAAAAAATGTTAAAATTATCTTTGAAATTAATGTCTTTTTTTAATCAGCATTGCAAATGGTTGTTTGGTTTTTTTTCCAGCTTTCTAAATTTCTGGTTATGATATTCAAGTATTGTCACGTATTGCATTAAACACAGATCACTATGTTTTTTGCTAAGTATGACACTCAAATATTTTTTATCCGAACTGCGTTTGTTTCCTATTAATGAAACAATAGTTTCTCAAGCACCATGTTTTTCAAAGTTTTCCTTAATTTCGTTGCTAATGACAGAAGGTGGCATAGTAACGATCTTTTTGTTTACGTCATATTGTATTATAACCCTATGTGAAATAAATCTTCAGCTTCCTTTGCTGAGTGGTGATTAAAGCAATAAAACATGTAATTAATCTGATTGACAGTTTCAGACTTTTAGTTTAATGAAAATGGTCATACAATGAATTTAGAGATCTTCACATTGTTAAAAAAAATCTATAACAATTCTTATTTAAACATTTTAATTATTGGAAAACATTATTTTAACAATCTATTTTTCTGGCAAAACTTGATAAGTTTGGTCATTTTGTATGTATGCACAACAATATCACGGATACTGTAATATTTTGAATAACTTCAATGTAAGCAAACAAAATCAACAGTTGCTGTCATAATTTCTATATTTTATCAATCCTAAATTAAAATTAAAGAAAATTTTGAGAAATGCATGAACGTTGGTTTTTACTGGACAATTGTTTTTCGTTTACTCATTTTGTAATTATGATAAATCAGGCTGTTTATTTGTTTGTTTGAATATTTCACATGTCATTTCAGGGGCTTTATAACTAACTAAGCGGCAAAGCTTTTTTACTTATGGTTGAAGGCCGTATGGTGACATACTGTTGCTTAAATCCGCTTTACTCTAGTGTGCTAGATAGTTGTCTCATTGGCAATAATCCAACATCTCCTGATTTTAATTTATATGAAGATATGCAATATGTAAACGTAAAGAAAGGAAACATGTTAATCCTAAGGACAGATCGATTTTTTTTTTATTATTACCACCTTTTTTGTCCCAATAACTTACTGTTATATAAACAATAATAGTGTATTGACTTGACATATCAACGATATAAGGATGAGGCTTAGAAACGGGGAAATGCGAGGCTGTGCCGAGCTATTTCCCCGCTTCGGGCCGAATCCTTATATCGTTGATATGTCAAGTCAATGCACTATTATTGTCTTTATACTGCAATCTAAAAAACATTTTCAATTGTTGTTTAATGCGTTAAGGTTAATTATTTGATTTAAATATTGGGGGAAATACCCTTTAAAAAGGCCTCACATCATGTTCGCGGAGAAATATACAACACAATGAAATTTACATTTACCTGTTGAAACCAACACTCGATGGTGAACGAAATCGTTTGAGTATGGACTTAAATATCAACCATAAGCATAAAAGATAATGATTTATAGGTTGCAAACAAAAAATATTAACAAATTAAATATGTTTTTCCAATAATTGCAAAAGAAACAATGTTGAGTCGTTCCACACATCGTTGTATGCATTTGAAACAAGAACAGGTGGAAGAGGTCGTATGAATAATTCAATATTATTTCGGCAATTTCGATTTAAATATTCATGAGGAAAAGTGATATCGGGTCAGTGACTGTATATGACATAGAAATATACAGTCAACGCATGTTGACTGCTAAAATAGAACGAGTGCAGTATAAATAGAAATATAATGACTTGCCTGAACTTCAACAATCGTGCAATGTAAAAATTCGCAGTGACGTCTGGTGAAAATGGCGCCACGCTCTATCGTAACAATGCTTTTGGGGTTTAGTAGCAGTTATTGTGCAAGGTTAAAGTTCTATTTCTTTATATAACGCCGGTGTTTTACTCTATTCTTCAAATGCAAATGTTATGGAAAATGACTTCCAGCAAAATATATGTGGGCTAAACGTAAGGCAAGACAATATTGTAATAGAAAATGTCATTCAGCTTACATCATGCAAAAAACAACCGTTTTGTGTAAATAAATGTTTGAATTGTTTACAGTGTATTTTATCCTCAATCACTGTATATATAGTTTTAACGTTAAAGTATATATGTTGATGCATATTTTGATATATTAGAGAAAAAAACCATTTCTGATACAAGTACATAGATTAAACATATCTATTGGTGCTTTTTTAATCCCTTGCATTTTCAGTGATTTTTTTAACTTGAAAAATTACAACTGTATGGATTATACAAAATCAGAAATAACACGAAAGCTTGAGTTTTTACAAAAGCTGTTAATTTTTCTGGCGGGAATTTCTCGCTGCATTGAAGACCTTTTGGTGACCTTCTGCTGCTGTTTGTTCTATGGTCGGGTTGTTGTCTCTTTGACACATTCCCCATTTCCATTCTCAATTTTATTCTGGGGTTTCATTGTAGAATATTAGTATATGTAGTGAAGTTTTCAATATAAAGATATGAAGTTGTGGTATGATTGCCAACTCACCACAAGAGACCAAATGTTATAGAAATTACCAACTATAAGTCACTGTACGGCATACAACAATTAGAGCAAAGCCCATACCGCAAAGTCATCTAAAAAAGGCCACGAACTGGCAAAAACGAAAAAAATAATGGATTAACTTATGAACAAACAAAAAAAATATTGTTACAAAACAATATATGACAACCACTGAAGCTCCGGACTCATCACAGGCATATATTAAATGTGGCGGTGTTAAAGTAGTTTAATGGCACAAAACCTCCCCTAGTTTATGACAGTGGTGTAACAGTTGATATAACATAAAAACAAACAATTACAATCAGTGGAAATAAACTCATTATAGATACCAGGACTATTTAGTATATACGCCAGATGCACGTTTCGTCTACAAAAGACTCATCAGTGACATTCGAATCCAAAAAAGTTGAAAAGGCCAAATAAAGTACGAAGTTGAAGAGCATTGAGGACCAAAATCCCTAAAAGTTTTGCCAAATACAGCTAAGGTAATCTATGCCTGAGGTAGAAAAGCCTTAGTATTTCAAAAAATTCAAAAATTTGTAAACAGAAAATTTATAAATATAACCATATCAATGACAATTCATGTCAGCACAAAAAGTGCTGACTACTGGGCTTGTGATACCCTCGGGAAAATAAATCTCCACCAGCAGTGGCATCGACCCAGTGGTTGTAAATAAACTCATCATAGATACCAGGACTAAATTTAGTATATACGCCAGACGCACGTTTCTTTTACAAAAAAGGGTTTAACTTACCAAATAGTTACAAATAGAAATATCTCTTACAAACACAAAAAAATCATGTTCGGTTAAGCGTTTCAATAGATTTCAGTCCGTAGTGTTTGGAATTGCGTTGCTATCTCTGGAAAATAAAAGTTAATAAAGAAATGGTTGTGGAGTAATTGATTTGTATCATTCATTTCTTGTTACATTATTATTCTGTTTTCCATGTAATGGGACAAATTATCTTTGGAATAGATATAAATGTTTCACAGAACATTGCAAATAGCATCTCATAAAATATCGATGTTAAGGAATTTGTTTGTGTGTGCTGCTTAATTTGTTAGATGTTTTCCTAGTTATATGATGTTCCAGAAGCAACATTGTCATAATTGATACATATAATGACGTCATTCGTCAGTTTTAATGATGACGAAGAGAAGTACAGTCGTATCGATCCTGCAGCAGACACCGAACCATTATAGACCATTATGTAAATCAAATTAAACTTTTGAAATTTATTTATAAATTCAAAAACAACGAAGCATTTCGTGTGAAATATTAATGACATATTATATATATATTTCAAAAATAGTATATTTATGAAATGATTATGTTAATCACATATTGCATATTGCTCCTGAATTTATACACTATTCCACTTGTTTTCTGTAACATTTTATATACTTCATGACAAAATATGTTTTACTTAATGTTGGTCTGGTTCGTATCATTTGTAATAAAATTAACGGTACCAATTTTCTTGCACCAGATGCGCATTTCGACAATACATGTCTCTTCAGTGATGCTCGTGGCCAAAATATTTGAAATCCAAAGCTTATATAAAAGATGAAGAGCTATAATCCAAAAGGTCCAAAAAGTATAGCCAAATCCGTGAAAGGAATCAGAGCTTTGCATGAGGGAGATACATTCCTTAATTTATAATAATTTCTATCACATTATATACAAATTAGAATGAACACAAATCATTATGTTTGATTTAAAAACAAAAAGTAGCGTTCATGTATTAAGACAATTCTAGAAATCTAAATGTCAATTGTAAGTTTTAGATTGATTAATTGATAGGTGCTAGCTTTAACCCAAGGAGCAACTATTTGCTGTATATTCATTGCGATGATTGCATCTTAGGTACACAACAATCCAAAAAGCTTACATGCAAACAATGTATAATAGGTGTCATTGGACATAAAGTCTAAATTCGGGTTAACGATCGATGTTAGCTAACTGTAGTCATATTTCTTTCGAAACTAGGCGTTTAGCACTATCTTTGACAGGACAAATAAGATTGTGATATTTCAGAATTGACTATATTCTTTGTTTATTGATGCCTAACTAAGTTTAATGAGACGTTACGGAAGGGGAAGCGGAGTCAAATTAGTTATTGACAAAAACGATGTAGTTAAGACTAGATTTGGCACGAGTAGATATTGACAAAATCGAGGTAGTTAGATATGGTTTAGCATTAAATATGCTTGTATAAAATTGACCAAAACCTAACAAATATAAAATATGAAATTGAAATGATTTCTTGTATTCTTTTTTTTTTTCTACTATATAAACGGAGACTAAATGGGTTTAGTGTTCTATTTGATCATTTCGTTTTCATTTTTCGTTAAAAATCATATTAAGTAAGTAAAATGATTTCAAAGTAAAGTCATTCGTTTTGTTATGAACATTTGAAATAATAACCGTGACAGTATAAATTTGCATAATCGCTTTTGTAAAAATTTTATTCTACAAGTGAACAGATTTTGTTGTATCTTAATGTGTAAACATATTTTGCTGTATCAGAATATAAAAACAGATGTTGCTGTATCGCTATGTGTAAACAGAGTTTGCTGTATCAGAATGTGTAAACAGATGTTTGTGTATCTTAATGTGTAAACAGATTTTGCTGTATCAGAATGTGAAAACAGATTTTGCTGTATCAGAATGTGTAAACAGATTTTGTTGTATCAGAATGTGCAAACAGATTTTGCTATATCAGAATGTGAAAACAGATTTTGTTGTATCAGAATGTGTAAACATATTTGCTGTATCAGAATGTGCAAACAGATTTTGTTGTATCAGAATGTGCAAACAGATTTTGCTATATCAGAATGTGAAAACAGATTTTGCTGTATCAGAATGTGTAAACAGATTTTGTTGTATCAGAATGTGTAAACATATTTGCTATATCAGAATGTGCAAACAGATTTTGTTGTATTTGAATGTGTCAACAGATTTTGCTGTATCAGAATGTGTACATATTTTTTTGTATCAGAATGTGTAAACAGGTTTTACTGTATCAGAATGTGTAAACAGATTTTGCTGTATCAGAATGTGTAAACAGATTTCGCTGTATCAGAATGTGTAAACAGAATCAATACTTCCATTAAGATCCATTATCAGTTGAAAGAGAAATGCATGCGGAAGCAATATACTTAAGAATTTAATGATAAAAGACATGTAAATTTCTGCAGTATATTTAATGTATGTTTACTTTAATTTGAACATTATCTTGGCTTTTATAATAGATAGTCATGAAATTTGAAACTTCTGTAGAACTTGGACATCTGAAACACAAATTGCTATTAACATTTAAAATTCATTGCTTGAACTTCAAATAAAGCTTTTTCAAGTTTTACCATTTCCTCATTTTAACTACCTGTGTGTTGAAACATTTTCGATTTTGCAAGCTTTTTCTTATATCTCATATTGTTTACAAAAAGAAATCGGAATTGTATGATATTTATTTTACAAACGTAAACTAGTGACTTTGGTATAATATATGTGTTACTAGTGTTATGAGACTTGTTAAATGTAATGAAGGTGTAACCATACTTTTGTTTTTCTATCTGATTGATTTCCCCTTATTATTCTTTGTTAAATTTGCACTTTTCAAAAAATTGTGCATAATTTATCTTTGATTCAAATTAAAAAAAAAATACTTGGCATGAGTAAAGTTTTATCCTGTCCTGTAATATTGACAAAATTTCACATAACATTTCATTGAATATAAGAAAAACCATCACTGGAAGTTAACCAATTAAATGTTCACCTCTTTTTTCACTGTGTACAAGCTTTAGTGACCATGAAACCTCAAGTTTCCAAAATATTCTATAGAAACCCCAAATAAAAAAATAATGGTGCTTTGAAATAACCAAGATATATGTTTATGACCCAGAAAGGTTTTACTGCAATGAAATGTAGAATTAATTAACTACAACTGTCAAATTCAAGGGATTTATTTTTTCGACCTATTTTCGTATGCAACCGGATGTGACGTACTATAATTTGGTGGTATTTCTCTTTCCAACTTAACTTCAATCAGGTTACTTTAGCGACATCTCACTAAGGACTATTTATTACAATTGACATAATTAACACTAGTGATTGTGCCTTTCCCAGGACATGAATCTCGTCTGCTGTTGTCTTGGTTAAAATCTTAATGTTTAATTTTTATTTTTGGGGTAATTTTTGTGATTGACATATCCGTTATGATTTCTGTTACTTTTCTAGACTCGGGATGATCCATTAAAACTTGATGTACTCTGTAAACTAGTTTTATTTTTGAATACAGTATGTTTTCATCTAGATATTATTCGTATTTTTTTGTGTTGTTCGATTTCTTTCTTAGAGAATTTGATTACCATGTATTCGTACACTGCGTATACACTGTCAATAGTGGATACAAAAGTATTGTTTTGATGATTCAAAGAAAAACATTTACCAGTCAATTCAAATATGTCATGGGTAAAGTTGTTCTCTATAGTCAATAAGGTCAACTCATGTGCCACTACAGGATATGTGTTACAATAGAAGTTTTTGCTTTGGCATCTTATATAAATATCTATAGGCTTAATCTGATATAACTACACTGATTAAAAGTTGTTGGGGGGAAAATAAAACAATTATCCATTTTTTTTAACCTTGAATTCTAATTGAGAGACGTTAATTAAAAAAAAAAAATTTATGTATATTAAACAGTTTTCACTTTATTTCACTTTTTCCATTTTCATATTTCTGTATACATACACAAGCTACTGATACATATGATATAAATGCTTAAAGAAGCTGCTTGGCTTTTCGGACAGAGAAAAATGATTTATAGTATAAACCTTTCTAACCGGAAAAATATACCATTTGGGAGTAAATTCGACTATTCCATATATCGAATGAGTAAGAAAATCTAGAAGTAATTCTGCATTGTGACTTGTTGATAATGTAAATTTTGTTTAAGAGAGAAAACCAATTATACTTTTACACTGGGAATTATCTCGAAGGAATATCTGTCTACGATAAACAAAATAGTACAAGATAGGTTTTTGTATTCCCTTTCATTTTGATGATTGATACTAATACTACTTCACATTCTATATCATTTACATGTGCTAAGAGAAGAGATACTTTCTTAGTCACCAAAAAGCATGTCTGTATTTATAGATTATCGTAGATCATCTCAACGAGATCGATTTTCTCGCTTGATCCGGTAGGGCGAAAGCGAGAAAAGCAATCGAGTGGAGATGACCAATGATAATCAGTTTATCGCTATTTTACCTATAACGACGTTGTCGTGTCAATTTCATTAGCAACGCCACGTGCCTCCGTCGTTTCTAGCAATGATTTTCCATCTCAGGCGAGTAGAATGATATGAAAAATTATCATCAAAATATTCAGAGGAAAAATGCACAAAATGGCGATAATTCAGAATATTCTTTTACCTTTGTATTATTAGATAACATTCTTAGATGATGATGATGATGGGGATGTATGACATTTTAACGTCCAGTGGCAAAATAAAGGCATATTCAAGTCTTGAATGTGATATGTCATGAACCCTGCTAGTCTAAGATTCGTGATTTTTTGCATTAGTTGTATTTTGACATTGAACTAGCTCTCAGTAACTGCGAGTACTTTCACATCTGTAATTATAGTGTCCTTTTGTTTTTGGGATGTATCAGTACTCATCCACGTCTACTTTGTGGTTTGTTAGATGTAATTATGTATATGTAGATGTACATGTTGTCATAGTTTATATGATAATAAAGATATAGGTATATACAGGTTCTGTAGAATGTTGAATATCTAGCGAATCGACTGAAGTAAGATTTTAGCTATTATCCAAACAATTTAGTTTCATACCAATATTTTTCGAAAGAATTCAACCATATCATTTCATTTAAAAATCAGTTCGTAACTTCAGACGATCTATTTCCATCAACCTTGATTAATTTATTTTTCCTGTCAATATCTTGAAATAATTATAAAAGTTATTTAACAATGCGTGAATTAGTGAATTATTTGTTATTTATTCTATTAATGTTACAATATAATGAAAGCATTAGCACTTATATCAATAAACGAGCGTTTTCGGGTAGCTAGTATGGCGGGTTTATTGGCAGACGATAATTGAACATTTATCACTTTCATATGATCGATTAGTTATGTTATGTCATTCTATATGCATCAATCTTTAACACTATAGCTGTACGTTTCTGTTTTATTTACGATTTTTTTTTTTAATTTACTAGTCTCCACTGTTTTGAATAGACAGTCCCTCTTTCATCTCTTTCGGGCGAAGTTTTTCCCGAACTGTCATTATTGTGTAGCAGATAATTACGTAACACGTCCATTGTCTTTGTTGGTTTCCCACAAGAGGAAGCAAGTCATTCTAATGAGGCAATCACACCATAAATATAGTCAAAGAAATAATGAATTCAACAGATAACATGGAATTTGACATTTAACGGAATTCCCATGATTTCAAGACACGACATCTAGTCTCAGATATAGTAGTCTGAAAAAATGTAATCCCTACTTACATAATACAATGTGGTTAATCTTAAGTCTTCTGTAACCGAGTTTCTGTCTGTTTGTAGACGAGCATAATATTGACATGATGCATTGACATTTATTTAATATAATAAAAATGTATGGAAGTTGATCTTACGGGATTTCTGGGAGAGGGGGATATTATTTAAACTTTACATCCGAATAATTCCATCACGTAAAGAAAATAAAGTTGTTATTTTTTTATCACTGTTTCGGTTGTTACAAGTATTCAATGGGTGAAAAAGATGAATTTTAATTTAAGTTTAAAATGTAATATCTAACGTCTTGATTTGTGACATTGTAGTATATTTTCCACTAATATCATGCAAGGAAGTGGTGTTTTGTCTTTAGTAAAATATGCCCCTGTTATATACGCAGTTATATGTGACAGAGCTTTTTATTCTAAGCTTATTTAAACTACGAGAAGCCTCAAAGAATTGCAATAAGGGTTCTGTAACACGATAATACCTGAAGTTTTTTGTTTTTGATACTACATTTTGTATATCCCATTGTCCTTTCAATGTCAATGGCACAGAATCCTTTTAGTGACTCATTAAAGCTCATTGATAAAAACATCTGATAACACTTACTTCTACCTTGAGAATATTTAAAATTTATATAATCAAGAAATAGGGGGATTTACCCATGAGAATTAACTTCAAATACATTTGATATGAATGAACAGATATAAAAATAAAACATTTTTCTATACTTGAATATTTCAATTTTACACGGGAAACGATTATCAGGTTGTTTGCATGTTGATATTGTAAAATATCAGCTGCGAGTCACAATATGAATCTTTTTTGTTGAGTGAGCGCAGCGAACAAGATCAAGACACCTTCATATTGTGTCGAGCAGCTGATATTTTACAATATCAAAATGCAGATAACCTGATAATCGATTTATCGGGCTGTCTTTGCTATTTTAGAAGTGTTTTCTTAGTTTCACCAGCATGTGGAAGATGACCTGATAAGTTTGGGTCAACGTCGGGTCAAAACATTATGACGTCGCTGATATGTCCGGGTCAAAGTTATTAAGGCCGTGTCAACGTATTTGACGACACAAAGCCTTGATATGCAATTTTAAACGATTGTTTGTTCCCCTTTTGATAATTATCCTACTTTATTCTTAGTGAGATTTCATTATTCCCTATATTTGATGTATATATTTTTCTTTTGTTGCGCCGGTCTGTGATGTCGCCAACTAAAGCCGTCGATTACCGAAATCTTTTTAATACTTGTCTGTTCATTCACAGCCTGTACAGTTAGTTTTCATATGCATGTCATACTGTAACTTGTCCTTGTATTGTCCAATTTAGGACACAAATATTCTATTAGTGTACTCTAGAAATAAATACAATGTTATAAACAAAACGTCAAGACAGCGAACTGCACCCTTTATTATCATAATCTCGGCACATAAATAAATATGAACTTATGCATAAAACATTATATAACTCTGTTATGGATCTTCACTGAATTATAAACCGTTCTTTGGGAATGTAAATAATTCTTAAATGACGCATTTTAATTGACTGCTTTCTGAACGTAATTGATTTTCATAACTAAATATATTGCTATGCTGTTTTTTCCTGTAAAAGAACAAAATGGTAGTGGTGATTGAATGGTGTCAGGAGATTTGATTGAATACAAATATCAATTACAAAATGTTGCTGTAACTTAGTTGAAAGACAGAATTAATGTTTAGATTTTATTTAATTTTTCTATTTGTTCTTAACATTGATTCCAATTTATTTGCCGAGTTATTTTACATTTAGTAATTATCTGTGATTTAAGTGCCGTTTTTTGATGTGTCTAATTTAAAACGTTCCTTTATTTTAACAAGAAATTAGATTTAAAGCGCTCCTACAAAAGTCTTTTGATAAATCATTGATCGTGTAACATTGAAATGAAATATATTTCAAAATTATTCAATTTGAAAATCGTTGTAGTTAAACTCTATGCATTAAAATTCACAGATCAATAGGTTGGTAATAAGTTTTATGAAGCAAACAGAATGACAAGAAAATCGGCCAACGTACTTTTACTAATAATTCATTTGATCATGACACGATCTAAACCTCCATTTGCTTTTCTTTTACAGAATAAGTTGTATGCGCGGCATATTCATCAGATGAACATATTTCTTGCAATGCAACTGACGGAAAAACGAAACTAAAAAGACATTTCATTTTGCCAAACAATTCATACTAAATTACAATTAGTTTAAGATAGCTGAGGATTATTTCAACTCCTAAAGTCGAAGCTAATCTGACAATGCCATGACTAAAAACGAAAAGACAAAAACAACAGTCTACAAAACACTCCATAGAAAGCTAAAGACTATAAGCAACAGAAAAGAAGAAAAAATAACGGAGAACATTTTTCAACCTTATTCACTGGCTGACTACCAGATGACAATACGAGTGCTACTATTACAGGCTCATAAATTACCCTGTATAGGCCTACTTGTTTAATTCAGTCAAAGATTCACGATGTAACAGGTGTGTTCTAGGCTATGCTTTGCATTTGCGCTTAAAAACATTGCACACAACCAGCTTTTAATTACATTTGCGTAGATTTTGGATAATTATAGAATAACTAATGGAAGAATTCAAATAGAGAAAAATATTCAACGAGTGACCGAACAACACATTAATTCACGAATGCGCGTAGCGCATGAGTTAATTATCAGTGTTGTTCGGTCACGAGTTGAATATTTTTCGATATTTGAATTCTTTGATTAGTTATTCTTTTTATTACATTGGCAAATGGCTTTTTTAACGAAATTAATATAAAACATGTAAGGAACTATATCTTTTTTCTACGCATTCACAATTTGTTTTGATCCGCCGTTATCGACGTCTTGACAACGCCTATAGTTGTATGACGTCAGAGAGTGAAATAACCACGTTTATTTCACATGTGAAATTATCGGTTTTTATTTAACTGGGAAATCAATGTAATTCATTGCAACCAATGTAATAAACACACATATATTTCACTTATTTATTTTTCTATATGTACTGTTACAATTTACAAGTAACCCATTCCGTTAATATTAGTTCCCTTCACACCACTAAGAAGCTGTAAGTCCTTATATAAATGTTACGCATAAGCACTATACGTAATTAACAAAAACATAAGATGTAAAAACGGATCTAAAAAGTAATAGAAATTATGTTCACTTCTACGTTCTGGTATTCTCGGAATAGTTCAACAATATAATCTGTTTTATTTTTTTTAATTCCGCGTATAACTGTTTGTGTATCAAGCCTTTTAAGTTCGGATATATAATGCTATTCACTCTGTAATATTCGAAAATGAGCTTCATGTATATGTATATAAGCTACATGTATATGCAAGCAGTTGGCACTTCTGTGCTAACATGAATAATCATTGATACGGTCATACTTAAAAATTATCTGTTTACAAAACTGTTGAATTTTTGAAATACTAAGGTTTTTCTACCTCAGAAATAGATTACCTTAGCTGTATTTGGCAAAACTTTTAGTAATTTTGGTCCTCAATGCTCTTCAACTTCGTACTTTATTTGGCCTTTTTAACATTTGTGGATTTGAGCGTTACTGATGATACTTTTGTAGACGAAACGCGCATCTGGCGTAACTACAAAATTTAATCCTGGTATCTATGTTGATTTTTTTTTCTGATAGAGCGATTACGGAATTTTTCTCGATAATTCAATACGAAAATTATATAACACAAAATATCAAAATTTATAACTATCGACAAACATATATTAAAAGAATTAGATAGAGCAATTGCGCCCGTTTTAGATCTGTGTTAAATGTTCCATGGATAATGACAATTGAATCTTCAGCAACTTTATCTGTGTTCATTTATTTTTAATATTATTTTTTAATGTGTTTGTGGAAGTGAATAAAGTAGAAACCCAACGGTTAAAAATTCCAAAACACAACTAAAATTAGAAGTCGACATACCGCTTTCAACAGTGCATATGCTTAAATCTAACGGTAAAATGACCTCAAGTTTTAAAATTTATTGAAATGAATTAAACAGAGACTGGCGATAACCCATAACTTAAAGACAATAACTGACATGGACATATAGCTGAGTTGAACTAGTCATGAACCCTTTGGAACCTATCTCTTTTGCTGAGGTAACTGAATTCGCTCTCACCCCATATGAAATTCACTGACCCCATATATACCGTATTAGGTCACTAGCACACTATGTAAAGCCTCGGTCACACCTTACCGGATAGCACGAACGGACGCCTAACGGATGAAAATAAAAGTTGTTCGTTGACAAAATTGTTATCCGTTGGGAGTCCGTTAATGTGCTGAACGAATAAAACGGACGTGTAACGGATGCATAACGGACACACACAGGATATGCAACATACGAGAAACGGAAACGTACCGGACAGAACGGACGGATGTCGAACGTACATCCAACGGACGGACGAGTACCGCATAAAACGGACACCTACCGGATAAAACGGATGAAAATGATTTAAACCTCATAAATTAACTCGCATAAATATTCAAAATGTTTCTCTTCAACTGGTTTTGGTTTGTTCTTAAAAATTCCGCCAAAGGGCAGTGTCTGGCCTGAATAAGAACTGCTTGATTGTGAAGACGTCCCTATACTCTAAGATCAATTATGAATTCATGAACCTTAAGAAATCTGACATACCAATAATTGGCATTTCTGACGCGAAATTTTCAGTTGGCATTTATCTGTTTCAGATCCGTTCATCATCCGTTTTATCCGTTATACGTACGGTAGAAGTCCGTTTCTCATCCGTTCAACATCCGTTTTATCCGTTAAACGTCCGGTAGAAGTCCGTTGGTGAATTAATCTTCCAGACCTCCAACGGATGCATAACGGACACGTAACGGATACAAAACGGAAACGAAACGGACGCCTAACGGACGTTCAACGGACATTTTATCCGTTGGACGTCTGTTCAAAGTTTTGAACATGCTTAAAATTTTCCACTGGACAGAACAGACGTTGACGGATAAAACGCACGCTTAACGGACATGCAACGGATATGGACGGACGTCTAACGGATAAGAACGGACGTCTAACGGACATGAACGGATTGATCAAAAGTTATCCGTTAGACGTCCGTTCGAGCTATCCGGTAAGTTGTGACCGAGGCTTAACGAATTTATCTTACCGACTATCTTAACGTGTGAAAAGACTAGTGACCTATCAAAATGAGCAAGTCGTCAATACTTTTAGCATTAAGAAACTACTTCCATTGGACCTACAAAAACAGATGCCAACAATAACAACTTTTAGGTTTAAATGTGTTTTATGGATTTTTTTCAATCTTAATCATCAATTTCCTCGTCTGTTGAAACTTTTAAGATTTTTTCTCAGTACCGTTTTGTTTTTATAAAGGGACGTAACACCACTACTAACCGTATATGAAATAAGCCCCGCCTCCCTTTTAACCTAATATGGAATATAAAGGGACGTTACACCACTACTAACCGTGTATGAAATAAGTCCCGCCTCCCTACTAACCTTATATGAAATATACACGGTCTCCACGCAGACGCTTTTAACCAATCATATTCCTAGAAATGTATAGGAGTTAAGATAAATTGTTATACACGGTCTCGCGTGTTTCATATAATATATTACATAACCGACTGAATCATATTGATACTGATTAGTAAACAGGGCTAACAGATAGGTGTTCGGTGGTACTCAGAGACCTTTTACTAAGTTCAAAAAGTGAAAAAAAGGTCAGTGTATGAAGCACAAAAAATCCCATAGCTTATATACACCCCACAGTTTATATTATAGAAGAACAGCACTACACTAAACAATGTCAGTGAAAGTCTCAATAAAATTATTCTCAGTCACTTTTATCATACCTAAATCATCGGATAGAAACATGTTTGCGTATTCCTGTGACTAACCTCGTTTTATTCTAAACTTATTTAATATACATTATTCTGAAACTCCTAAAATGGCGCCATGTTAATACACTTGAAAGAATAATTAATGGCGTATTTTGTTTTGGTAGTAAATGGTACAATCGTCCTGTTTCTACACAATTCTACGCAATACAATCATAATGGCATCTAGCATTGTTTTCATCCTCTCTTTGGGGCTTGGAAATTTCAGGTAAATGGCTTTAATATTTTATAACTTTTACATTTTTCATTACATATACAAACGGATGAACCACTGCCTATTATAATTCATTGTGTCTATACACGGGTAGACGGGATTCCAGTGATCACTTGTTGTACACCTTTCTTCACCAGCATAGACATCTCACTTAATTCACTTGTGTATCTTTTTTACGTTCAGAATTGTATGTTTGTTTATCATACATTTTAATAGATCATTGTGAATACAATCGGTTACCTGGCCTAGAATTTCCTGCTCTATGTTGAAGGTCTGGTTCATTGAAATGAATATCTATGTGTAATTAATATTACTTGGAACATTTTTCAATAGTAAACACTAATATTTTCTCTTATCAACTTTTTACACGTGCTTATTCTAACTATGTGCCAATAATTCACTGTTGGAAAAAAGGTTGATATGGAACTAAATCCGGATGAACACCCTTTCATATAAAGAATATCTGAATAAATGAATATTATTATATACTTAGTAGTAAATACAGATAAATTGTATGTGTAATACAATCAATGGCAAGCGTGCTGTATCAGCCACCCGTGATGATATCGATATCAACACGGTTGCAAAAGCTTTATCACACCTTTATCATATACTTAGCATTGATATGATTGCATATGTGTAATAAGCGGAAGTACACAAGCCATAATTTCCCACCCGGGCTGATAACCCATATCAGGTGCATCTCGTGCACAAAACCCATAATAGTGCCTCTCGTGCAAGTTACTTCCGGTGTTTCCGGTATCGGTTGTTTACTTTTCCATTGTGACGTCAGATGTTTTTTTATGACGACGTCAAAATTTACGGGAACTTTTGTGGGGATAGTTTAATACTTGCTAACAAATGCCATTGACAATTATGAATCATTTTATAGTACAACAAACATGGAGTAGTAATGATCGTAAAACTCTTCCAAATTTTCAATGTTTCAAAATGCCTCTATAGGAAATGTTACCATAAATATATAAGGAGTTAATGATGCTGTTGTTGGACAACTATAGTATATTTGATTCATAATTTTGATTTTCTTTATAAAATGTTTGACTGTTTTAGTTATTGCATTAGTTTATTTGCCTTACATAAAACTATTGTCGGAAGTATATGATAAAGCGATTAATACATGGCCTTTTCCATATCAGCCTGGGTATCATCCCTCGACCCATATTAGCACCTCGACTCCGTCTCGGGCTGATATGGGGGTCTCGGGATGATACCCAGGCTGATATGGAAAAGGCCATGTATTTATCTCTATTTAATCTGTATGACGTTACGTCATCGATTGCAGTCACTGTTGCAAAGGCTTTATCAAACCCTAATCTGTATGACGTCATGTCAAAGCTAATGAGAGACAAACTAATATAAAATGGAGATCACCTTAATATCATTTAAAATTTTAATTGATATCTTAATGCATGAATCTCCAGAAGTTCAATTTCTATATAAACATTAATCAATTTTTCAAAAAACAATACAAAGAATGTTAAAAAAATGTTTATACGCAACTGCATCCGGATGTTTTGATTTTAGAATCAAGAAAATTATTGTCTCCAAATGGAGATTCTGAATAACATGGCATGTGTTAATTTCAATATCTAATGTCATAAAAGTCACTGGAGTTGTCTCGTGCCTTAAAGGTCACTGGAGTTATAGCGTGTCTTAAAGGTAACTGGAGTTATCTCGTGCATTTAACGTCACTAGGAGTACCATGATTTAAATATGAATCGCTTAATTAGTGACACGAATGCGACAATAATAGCACAATGTACTATAGAATATGTTTCAATTCAAAATAGAATGGGACGAAACGTGAGCAGTATGTATAAATAAGTAAAGGTCACGTGGTATAATGTCAATGAAACGGCTATTAAGAAGAAAAAATAAGTATTAAAATAGTAAGCCCTTTAAGATTCGTGTACAGTGGAAGTATTACACGTCGGTACTGCGATGACTTAAAATAATTGAATGTAATTATAATTTCACATCAATCTAGTATTACCATGGAGAAAACACAGTGTTGTTAAAATTCCACAAGAAGAGATGAGCATAAACGTACTAAGAACAAAGAGTCTTTTTAATTGCAGTTTAAAAAATAGTGCACTATATGAGATTTTGGTTCTTACTGAGAAACAATTTGGTTATTATATCTAAAATTATTTTAATTTCAAGTCATTTATACTATAGCGGAAGCTAAAACTTAATAACATTTTCTTAGCTTTTAATGTTCGTCGGTAGTATAAATAGTACTTCACAGCAGGTGAATTAAATTGTTTTAAACAGTTACTTGGAAACAATTTTATAAATTAGCGGAACTTTTCTAAAAGCTAAAACCTTTAATATCTATGAGTCTGATTTTGTAAGCTGGGTCCAGACATTTGTGACCTCCGATTTTACTTGTAACATTTTTGATATATTGCTGTAATAGTATTGCGATGTGTGTACTCTCGTTACAAACAGACATTGGGACTGTTGCTATATGTGGTCCGAATACAAACGATAGCCTGACAGGGATTAATATAATTGATCCATGTTCTGTATTGAAACTGAATCTCAGTTTTATATATTTGCTTTTAAGTACCTGAGCAAATGAAATCACTTGAATATAATTTTTTTTTAAATATAGCTGTTTGTTTGTAGAGTGTTTACTGTCAGACAAATGCACTTCAGGAGCAATCATTTGACTAAAACAAATAAAGCTTTTCATATAATATATGGAAGAGAAGAATTAAGAAGGTACGATTATCTTGTCAACAGATTAGATTCTTCGAGAAACTAGCTTTCATTATATGCGAGATTTTTAGATACGGTACGATACACTATTATTTATCTTATAGCTGCTTATTAGTCGTTCATAATATCTATTGCATTGTGTAAGATAAGGAGTCTGAATTAGTGTTATTATACAATCCTCTGTGCTTTTTTGTATTTAACTAATCAAGGTTATAAATCAGAATACTTACAAAACTAGCTTGTGAAAATCAGAAACCTTGTCAGATGTCTTTGTTTATAACCTTGTTCAAGATTATTGAAGACATTGTATTAATACTATACACAACGTGAGGCGCATTTTTTTAATGGTAATATGTATTTTTATTTTTTTACTTTAGAAAAATATTTTACCGGGAGTGTAATAATTTAGCTGGGATTGGGTGTTATTTTTATCAGGATAATAAACCAATCGGATTGCAAGATTCTTGCTTCATAAGAAAAAATGCAGATATTTGATAGCATTGGTACAATAATTACACCTCTTCTACGGTCAAGTTTTATGAGGAGCTTGACATAGTATCGATCTGAAGCCAATTTTTCGTCCTCTATTTGTCACTTTTCTTTTGTTTTGTTGGTCAATTTCTATTCTATTGATGTATCATTACTGCTTTTATACGGTTCATTTATGTTGTCTACACATTCAATGACGAGATATTTACGTTCGGATTTCAAACTCTTTCAGATAACAAAAACATAAGGATAATCAACTGCAGTATCTTACATTTTTTATATTGACATAAGCCTGACATGGAAGTAAAGAACAACAAGCTTAATCTTTAGCTGTACGACATCTTAAGCTATAATCCCAAAGATATTATGTGGTGTGGTTTGACGAGAAAATACGTTCAAATTACTAATATTTCTTAAGTTTAGTTCACATTTGGTTCAAACAAAACTTAATGCCATGAATACAATCAGTAAAGATTATCACTTTTGATAATGATGAATGCTTAAGTGGTGCTTAACAGGCATTACACTTTCGACCTCAATTAACCAATGAATTTTACTTACTTACTTAGTCCTTGTTATGCCTTTTGGCACATAGGACAAGGACAATTAATTTTACAATCTAAGTAATTTACTTCGGGACTTTTCCTTAAGCTTTGTTCATAAATATTGACCAATCAAGAATTCTCATGTTATCTACAAATGTATTGCCCTCATCAATCTTGATGAGAAAAAAGGTCTTCCGGATTCTAGGCAGCCAACTTTGATTAATTACAATCTCTCTATCACCTTATGTAATACCAGTGATTTATCATGCAAACATCAGACAACGTTTACTGAATATACCATTTTATAGTATGTAAAGAATTTGCATTTTGTCTGCAGAAGAGTTGAGATAGAATTAAGGATTTGCATTGTCCAATTCTTTTTTAGAATTAACTGTATATATATGATCAATGAGTTCGTGCATTCGTTTGTTATTTGATTATATAAATCACGAAAAACGTTGAATTCAAGCCTAGATTTATCCTTTACAAGTACATGAAACCCAAAATAACTATATCATTTTAGTTGCCAATGCTCTTCGTCTAACTACTAAGAAATTCTATAAAGATTGGGCAACACGAACCCTCAAAATAAAAAATTAATATCACAAAAATACTGAACTCAGGGGAAAATCAAATCGGAAATTCCCTAATCACATAGCAAAATCAAATGACAAAACACATCAGAAACGAATAGACAACAACTGTCAAAAGAAACCGGAGGTGAACCCGGGAAGAGTAAGCAGTTCCTACTCAATCAGTGACATCAGTTGTGTTGATCTTATTGCATTGTTCATGCTTTTGTTAACATGTTTGTTTGTCACGTTTGTGTGTACCTGGGCTTAATGTGCGAGTAATTTTCTACACGCGTTGCGATAAAGAGGTTATCATATTGTATAACAATATTGTTGAAAATTGTTTTTTGAACTCCATATGTTTGTTTGTTTTGTTGGGTTTTTATCGTTTAGTTGCTGTCCTATCGACCCCATACTTCATGTTATTCATATTGACAACAACCATTACAGTTAATCAATAGGATTATGACGCAAGTGATAGAACTTATAACAGTTCTCATCTTGACAAACATGGTTTAGTAATATGCATGTCACAAGAGGCAGACTTCAATCAAAATCAGTAAACAATTTTTTTTTCTTGGAAAGTTTTTTTTTTAAATAAACAAAGAAAGTATATATGATATTTTTTTTCTGTATTGCCCTGAGGCAAAGCCGTACTGAGTCCAACTTAGCTGGTAGAAAGCCAATGTCGAAGCCAATACAGAAAAAAATCACGTAATGAAATCTTTATCAATTGAATTCAGTATAAATTATTTTCTTATCCCATGTATAGATTACCTTACCCATATATATGTTCGACAAAACCTTTTGGAATATTGGGTCCTCAATGCTCTTCAACTTTATACTTGTTTGGATTTCTAACCATTTTGATCACTGATGAGTATTATGTAGACGAAACGTGCGCCAGGCGTATCAAATTATACGCCTTGTACCTTTGATAACTATTTAGACCGCTGGGCCGATGCCACTGCTGGTGGACGATTCGTCCCAAAGGGTATCACCAGCCCAGTATTCAGCACTTCGGTGTTGACATGATTATCAATTATGTGGTCTTTTGTATAAATTAACTATTTGCAAAAATATGAATTATTCGAAATACTAAGAATTTTCTTATCCCAGGTATAGAACACCTTAACCGTATTTGGCACAACTTTTTGGAATATTTGGTCCTCAATGCACTTCAACATTGTACTTGTTTTGGTTTCTAACTTTTCTAATTTTGATCTGAGCGTCACTGATGAGTCTTATGTAGCAAAACGCGTATCTGGCGTATCAAATTATAAGCCTGGTACAAATGGTAACTATTAACACTACTGGAATGGTGGACGTTTCGTCCCCGAGGGTATCACCAGCCACGTAGTCACACTTCGGAGGTGGCATGAATATCAATTATGTGGTCATTTTATTAAATTAACTGTTTGCAAAAATATGAATTATTCGAAATACTGAGGTTTTTCTTATACCAGGCTTAAATTACCTTAGCCGTATTTGGCACAACTTGTAGAACATTGGGTCCTCAATGCTTTTCAACTTTATACTTGTACGGCTTTCGAACTATTTTGATCTAATGGGTCTTATGTAGACATAACGCGCGTCTGGCGTATCAAATTATAAGCCTGGTACCTTTGATAACTATATATTGTGTTTTTGTTTTGTTTTTATGTTGTTGTTTTATTTATTTTCATAATATTTTTACATATATTTCCTTGTACTTGAACTCACCGTACCAATCTAAGTTTTCTTTTATAAATTGCAATGTAAAATGACCTGTTCCGAGGTGATTTCTGCATTTTCTGTTTCTGGATTTGTTTATCCTTTTCAGTCATTATAAAGTGTTTCAATTCATATTTAGACGCAGCACATAAATAGTATCAAAAAGGTACTGCTATTGCATGAGAAATGCAGAAACACTAAAAATAAAATTATGAACTGCATAGGCAAATGAGACAGCCACCCATAGACCAACTGACCTAAGAAGAAAAACGTGAAAAAATACAGGTCACCATGCTGCCTTCAATGATCCATAAAGTCAGTGAGATAGCAACTCAAAACATTATAATTACACCTTATGTAAGAATCCTGGGTTTTGATTGGTTGATAGCCAGTGTATTTTTCACCAATTCACTGTTATCAAACGAATATCGTTCATTTTTTTAACTCCGCCGGGGTATTTGCCAAAAAGGATTTGTCTTTTTTACCCTCTCTGCCGTGGTATTTGCCAAAAAATACTCTATCCGACTGGACGCTTGTAACGTCACGATCATCAATGCGTTTTAGAACATTAACATTCGGTGTAATTAAACAGATATATCATGTTCTTGATGGGTATTTGCGAAAAATACCAGTCTTGACAATGAATTTCCCTCGCCTTACGGCTCGTGAAATTTAACATTCTCTCGACTGGTATTTTTCGCAAATACCCCTCCTTAACATGATATATCTGTTTATAAATCCATTATACGCTATTACAACCTCAATGTGCGTTCTTTGGGGATAGACAAGTGTCCATGCCTTATGATATATGCGCTAAGTTATCCCGAGTTTGAATCAATGAATCAAAGGAAATTATTAGACGTCAAATTCCTTATTGGGGAAAAAAGAAGTACTAGTATAAGCAATAACGACCACTGACTCGATTCTTGACTCGGGCGTCGATACATTGGCATATGAAAGAGTTTTGTAGATACATAACCATTCTCATACATTTCAATCAGTGAAGTATCAAACATAAAAGAAAACCCTCAAGAAAAGTCAGATAATAAATAGACAAAATTGGTATAATAGATAACAATATTAGCCCAAGTGTAACAATACTCATATGTATACTTCAATCAGTTAATCATTTAATCAATCAATCAATCGTCTGATGTCGTTATACTTAATAAATTTGTGTTTATGCTATCTTTACCAATATTAACGGTACAGATTTTACTGCACCCATTTCAACAATCAATGTCTCTTCAGTGATGCTTGAGGCCAAGTAATGAATATATATTGCTATCCGATAATTGAAGATATTGCGTACATTGAAATCTAAAATACATGTTAAATATAGCATGTTTTATTTATTGTCATTAAAATTCATGATATCAAATAAAATTGGTAAATTTCGCTTTCTAAGTCCTAACTAGGGTCGTACCACCTCCTTTCTTTCTTTCTTTTCTATTACTCCTGAAAACTTGGTATCCTCTGACTTTAGAAGGTTTTCATTCTTGCAAGTCTGTTTCCTCAATACAGCGGATGATAAAATTACTTCCATGTAGGAAATACTGCAGTACTTATATTTGTATAAAGTTACATTCGTTTTGAGTGGGAAAATACATTAACAGGATAACAGGTATCACCAAAACTGAAAAGTGAAACACATTGCATTAACCACCATATAATCAATTTGAGCATAAAAGGATTTGTAAACATGTACAATGGCATATTCAGTGTTATTTCTTAAAAAATAATTGTAGTTACTGTGTTAGATTTATTCATACCTAGATTTCATTGAAGAAAATCTGTTCGATAAGATGATGCTGACGTGTCATTTAAAGTATTACATGAAGACACACTTCCACAAAAGCAAACAAGAATTCCTAGGGATTTACAACACTCAAGAGATACAAGCATATGATATTGTTGTTTACGTTACCATTGTCACAAAGATTGATGGGGAATTCCTGAATGTCCGTTAAAGCACTATTAAGCAAAAGATAACATACTTAATAGTTTCTCGATGGTGACATAAATTTACCATTCTGTGTTGGGTTTTTTTTTAAAGAATAATTACTTAAGTTGCAATTTCCTAGTTTCAATTATGCAATTTTAAAGATGATTCAAATTTGACTTGGCCTGTGACATACTTTATAGATTTGGAAACTTTATTTAAAGCTGATTTCTTCGTGCGATGTTAAACGTTGTCGTAATTAGATTGAAGATGAACCGTATTATGATCAGGAAAGAAAATAAATTGCTTGAACTCAGAATTGTAGACCTCATTTCCGTATTTAGATTCAAAGCATCTCCTGCATTCCAGCATGGTCGACTTCTGTTATTAACACAGAGTAGCTTCTCATTGGAAGCCCGAATTGATCCTGTGGGAAAGTTCAAGGTTTACTTAATCCAAAGGTTTTGATATGCTTTTGCTGGTATTTGGTTTTCTTAATGGCAATAGTACTCATGACCTCCAGTTTGGTCAGTCTGATTATACAAATATTGCGTGAGCATTTTATAAACTGTAGTACTGCAACTTTATTGTGTTTCCGTTCAAGTAACTCACATCGATACATTATGTTACATATTGTCATACTAATCAACTTAATTTTGCTTTTATATAAGCATCGCGCTTAACTGAGTTATTTTATCTGTAGTCAAAACTTATTTGCTGTTATCTTGTCTTGTATATATCATACTTTACTGTTATTATTGATTTTCGTATGCATGTAATTGATACAAAATTAGTAAATGCAATAAATTTTACCTACAGCCTTAGTGTTAATTTGATTAACAATTTCCTTTATCGATTGTTGCATCTTCATTATGAAGAGCGATGGTCAAATAATTATGATATAAATAATTAAACTTTCATTCCTAAGATTGACACGATTTTATGTGTAATATATCATCAATCCATTTCTTGGATCATCAAAATCGACAACAATTGTAGAAACAATATCTGTAAGAGTGATAATTGGAAACTAATCTAGAATCTAGTATTTTGTCACACTTCCACATTACTGATTACAAATGCTTTATTACTATTTCGTGTGTGAAGTTATCTTGTCTTTAACACCCAAGGCTGCGTAATTTCATTATAAAGTTAAGTAAGTAGTAAATTCTGTCTAGAACAGTTAGGGATGTTATTTGTTTTACTGCCGTAAAAATGGAAAAAGATATCACTGTGTTTCAAACTTCTCATCGATGCCTTGAAGGGGAGGTTTCAAATTCATACTATATCGATAGAGAAGTAACCTGTCACTAGAATTTTTCTAGCAATAAAACCATTTGATTTTTCAATCTTTCCATTTGTATCATGTACTATAATGCTTCAACTGTTTGACGAATCACAACTTTCCGCCATTCCAAGGATAATTTAAAAAAAAAAAACACCATACTGCCAACATATTGTGTTTGTGAGTTTTATATTTCGTTGAACCATATTGGACACGAATATTATTTTAATGTGTACATCAAATAAAACGTCATTTTTGGGGCCCTTTGTAGCTTTCTGTTCGGTGTGAGCCAAGGCTTCGTGTTAAAGACCGTACTTTGACCTATAATGGTTTACTTTTATAAATTGTGACATTGATGAGAGAGTTGTCGCATTGGCACTCATACCATATCTCATTATATCTATTATAACTTTTGAAACGATGGCCACATGGTCCTGAATAATGTGTAACAATACTGTTTTGTGTTGAATCTTTTGTTACAGTGGATGCATAGAGTTGTATTCTTTGTAACAGTGACAAAAGAGGGACGAAAGATACCAAAGGGACAGGAAAGGAGACATACATCTTGTATACACATCAACGAAAATAAGCTGTAAATAAATGCTGTGTTTTTTGTGTTCTTATTATCGTTAATTTACGTTTCGAATAGAAACCATCCGAAAATGCGATTGATTTGGAGTTATTTTGATGAACATCTATCGATTGTTTGTTTTATCTCTCACATTTATTTCGTGTTATAGAAGGTGTCAGACCACCAATTAAAAATCCCTATCTGTTCAACCAAATTTTGCAATTTTCACAGCTTTCTAAATATTTTACCTTAAGTTTAACTTCATAGAAACCAGGTATATCCTTGATTGTACATGTATCAACTTTCTACATGCCAATTTCCACCATACCTTTAAAGCCTTCTAACAAAATAACTGACCTTCAAACAGAGGTACTCCAAACTCATAAATCTAAAACAAACTGACCACGCCATTGCTAAAAATGAAAAAGACAAACAAACAACAGCACACATGACACAACATAGAAAACTAAAGAATAAACAACACGAACCCCACCAAAAAACTAGGGGTTATCTCAGGTGCTCCGGAAGGGTAAGCAGATCCTGCTCCACATGTGGCACCCGTCGTATTGCTTATGTGATAACAAATCCGGTAAATAATTCGGTAGGTCACATTCATGAAAAGGAAGGGGATTGTAGTTACGACGTAAGGATCATATCCGATATCATTTGTGAATCGGTTATTCCATAACAGTCAACCAACTCGTGATAGCGTCCGTAAAATTTACGAAGGGATGAGTTTGTATCATTTGTATCAAAGTCTGTATTTTGTTTAGTTTCGTGTATGTAGAGTTTCAAACAATTTTTGTTTGTTTGAGATTTACAAAACAATGAGAAATGTAAGAGAAATCAGCATCGCGTACCAATGCAATATTATAGGTGTTTATAATTTAATAATCTTTTCTATTGTAGTAGTAATATGGTATTTGTAATAAACCATGTACATACTAGAATAGCAAGTACATTTAATTACTCAATGCACGAGTAGTACATAGTAATGTAATTACTAAGTCATATTTAGGTCACAAGATTATTTGATTGTGTTTATTCTTCCTAAGGGAATGAACACTTCGTTTAAATGGTCAATTCGCAGCGTTAACACTCTCAATACGACGTGTAACGATACACTACAAATTGTCTTTCTTTCAAAACAAGGACACACTTTGATGTATCATATTGAGCATATATTGATTACAGTGTGTTAAATATTTAAAACATCTCGTTTCAGATGTGAGAAATTTTACTGATAATTAAATAGATTTGTTCTTGGTACATTCTAGATGATTAATTTATACAATATATGAATGCATGCTTCTATGACATACATATACAGACAACATACAGTTTAATTTTTAAGAAATCTAACCCAAAAATTGTTTTAAAATATATAAAAGAAAATCACAAAACATACTGAACTTCGAGGAAAATTCAATCAGAAAGTCCCTAATCACATGGCAAAATCAAGTGACAAAACACATCAAACGAATGGACAACATCTGTCATATTCCTGAAATAATACAGGCATTTTCAAATGTAGAAAATGGTGGATTGAACCTGGTTTTATAGCGCTAAACCTTTCACTTGTACGACAGTCTCATAAAATTCCATTATATTTACAACGATGCGTGAACAAAACAGACTTAGTAAATGAAATAGTCAAAATATTGGTACAGCAGTCATCCATCACTGTGTTACAATCTTAAAACAAACGATCATTTACAAAAGAGCACAAAAGTATCTATCAAATGAAAAAAAAAAAACATTCATTGCTTCGCGTGTCTGATGTCAGAAAATATACACGTCACATAGGAATAAATTTTGTCGTTTCAACGTTTATTCAAAACAAATTTATAATTTCACATTGGGAATATTGGCATACTGGGCTGAAAAATCAAAAGTTATGTTAGAATTAATTTCAAAAATAGACAGAGATTGCAGGCGTTTCAACTATATTTTAAATTCTATATTTGATGTCAGAGTCAAAAAGTAAAACTACAAAAATTCCGAACTCAGGTATAATTCTTTCTAAAAATTTGATGTCAGTGTCAAAAATTAAAATGACAACAATACCGAACACCGAGGAAAAACTGTTTTGTTTTATAAGGCATAGTCTTGCCATTGGATTGTATTTGTATGCACATCCTGGGACCAATATATAAGTGTTCGTATTATATATTAGTCCCAGGTATTTTCTTGAGAGTTTAGAACACAGAAGGACCTATTGTGTGATTTTTAAAACAGCACATGTATACATCATTGGTTCATCACTATTGCTTAACCACATCAGATAACCAAAAATAAAGGGTTTGTCACTAAAATACGTTTCGTTTTTCAATAAAATAAAATCTTTAAAGAATGTTGAGATTTAGTTTTGTTCTCCCCATTTCAAAAGATGGTAAAATAAACAAGCAACTGAATTACATTTGAGACTGAAAAAGAGCTGTTAAGATCCGTGTTGCAACTTCACATATTATACTATAAACCAACTTATTTTCGCGAGCGATTTATTTTCGCGACTTTCGCGAGTAGAAAAAAAACTCGAATTTAAATCGTCGCGAATATGTAAAACTTCAATTATTCCTTATTAAACTTCATCAAGTAAATCAGAAAATCGCGAAATTAAATACCCGCGAAGTGATCTAGAAAGGGTAAAACGCGAAATTAAGTATCCGCGAAAATAAGTTGGTTTACAGTATATATATATTTCGACTCTTTCGGAATTCAAGAGTCTATCCTTAATTGAGGTAAACTATATGGCCTTCCAAATACCGTTTCGATTTCTAATATCACTGAAGAGACATTGATTGTCGAAATCCGGATATGGTGTACAAAATTTTGCACCTCATGTTAGCGGTTTGCCATATTTTCCGCAAGATCACTGTTTTCTATTTTGTAATAAAATTAATAATAAGATTCATTTTGACACATTTGGTGATCAGTTTATTTTGAAATCGTCAATAGTATTCAGCAGTGTTTAAGGAGATCAGTTGTTCGTTCTGCTTGTCAAATGCGTTTTGTAAAAAATATACTTTTCCACTTTTTTAGTCTTTTGGAAAATGTTGTTTATGCTGTATTTAGATCCCTCTACCACGACATTTGTTTTGCCTGCACACGTATAAAAATTGCGTTTTTTTTTATCTAAAGCAATCATATGTTTAAATGTTGTTTTCTATTTAGATTTGTTTATATTTTTTTCGTTTTGGCTTGTATTGTATTTGCCTTTGGGTTTATATGATTCGTTTATCCTATTTCGACTTTTTCAAAATTCAAGAGTCTATCCTTAATTGAGGTAAACCATATGGCCTTCCCAATACCGTTTCGAGTCCTTACATCACTGAAGAGGCATTAATTGTCGAAATCTGGATTTGATGTACAAATGTTTGCACCTCATGTTTGCGATAAACCATCTTTTGGGCTTGTATCATTTGCCTTCGGGTTAATACGATCCGTTCATACTGTTTCGACTTTTCAAAATTCAAGAGTCTATTCTCAATTACATGACAGGGTCATCGGATACATATTTCAATCAAGATACCCTGTGAATGCAAGAATATTAAGGAATTCAACGTACTCGGGTATTTATAATTGGCCTATATGTAACAACTTGAACATGTCGTTACACAAATGAAAGTGTTTAAAACGCACATATTTTAAGGCTACTATCGAAACATACTGATCTTTTCCGTTTCTTTTTTTCTATAATAGCGTCAAAATTTGCTAAAAACATTAATTTCTTTCATCCAAGTAAGAATGGAAAAAGCAAACCGTCATTTGAAAGATATAAATAGTTCATATTTTAAGGTTGTTTTGACTGAAGATTTCAGTAGTACGTTCATTTCCACTAACTACTTCGAGGAAAATAAGTTTCATGAAATCATCTATGTAATGGTTTTGAACTTATGTATGTTTTTAAAAGTGTCTACATGTATTAGCTAGTGTGTAAACAAATTACATAAATAGAGATTTTCTCATCACTGTTATAAAAGGCAATCGGACACGACAGAAGACGAACTTACATATATATCTAAACAAAATAGTAATGAAAATCACAATAAATTACAGTATCCCTATTAAGCTTGTGCAAACGGATTGATTGATGCTTGTATTACGCTGTCTGGCAAATGGCTTTATCGTGACGAGAGCTTATTTTTGACGGCCTCAATATCGGTGTTGACTGGTCCAATAGTGTAATAATTATGCATTATAGTGATTCTGTGTATATCATCGTCGTTTACACTGGGGAAATAACATTGAGTACGTACACATCTATATCACTTTTATTAATGATTGAAACAAACGAAATCTTATTCTATTCTATTTTTATATATTTCTCGAAGCTATTACCCATTTTTAAGAAGAACTAAACTTTGGAAGTCATTAAGTCGAAATTAGCCCATAACAAGTAATACATTTACATTTATGCCACAAAAATAAATAACTCACTATTGTATCATCTTGATAAAAATACAAGGCAACTTCATGATTGATTTCTAAGGGGGAAACAGAGCCTTTCTACATGTGTGTTATCACTAACATAATAGTTATCAAAGGTACCAGGATTATAATTTAGTAAGCCAGACGCGCGTTTCGTCTACATTAGACTCATCAGTGACGCTCATATCAAAATATTTATAAAGCCAAACAAGTACAAAGTTGAAGAGCATTGAGGATCCAAAATTCCAAAATGTTGTGCCAAATACGGCTAAGGTAATCTATGCCTGGGATAAGAAAATCCTTAGTTTTTTCGAAAAATTCAAAGTTTAGTAAACAGGAAATTTATTAAATGACCACATAAACTGTTTGTAAGATTTCAAATAAGACAACTATTCATACAGGCCAAAAGCTAGGTAATATCATATAATAATATTAATATCATATCCTACAGCAATGAAGTCCGGAAAGCTATAAAAGACCCCGATATGACTACAGCAATGAAGTCCGATAAGCTATAAAAGACCCCGATATGACGAAATGTAAAACATTTCAAAAGCGAGAAGCAAATGTCTGAATTATACTTCACAAAGAAGAAAAAACACTAATATAACAGACAACAGCTAACGACGACTAACCACTAGATTATAGATTTCTGGCTTAGGGCAGGCACGATAAATAATTTGTATCTACGCTCATCCCTTCTGCTGATCTAGTTCAGTAGTTTAACAGTAAAATAAACATACGTTCTGTTACAATCAGTTCACATGGGATTCACTCGTCAGATCGGTCTTTGTTTAAATACAAAAAACTAAAAGACAAAAGTCACAAACAGAGTACTTGCTCTTTCTTATGCAAGTTCAAAGCAAAAACATATATGCAAATCGTTACACCTTCTATTTTCCTTAATGGTAATGTACATATTTCCACGTATTACCAGACCCTACACTATTCCCCTGTATACAGAAAATAATTTATTGCATACAAACATGTTGTCAATTATTCATAGATGGAAATCTTTAATTTAGAGTTGTCTCCTGTAACTATAATACAGTTCGTGAAAGATGACCTAAGTTATGGCTTGTTTTTTTCTGTCATCAGCAATAAATATTGTCTAGATGTAATTGAAAAGGCATCTCTTACAATATAATTTTTCTTTTGTACTTTATAAATATTCAAATACTGAATACATTTTGTATTTCAAATACATAATATTATTAACTGTGGGCCAATATTTAATTTGTAATGTCTAATTTTGTTCTCATGCAGATTTTATTTATAGAACTTCAAAGATTGCACTATGCTAAACTAATGAGGTTGTTGTAATGTACTTTTATGATAAAAGCAATGTTATTGTACTATTTTAGTGTTTTGGTAATTATTAGAATTTTAACAGTTGTAATTATCTCTTGCCATGTTTTACTGCAATTAAACGATGTTGTTTGTCATAATTGAATTTTGATGACGCATATCTTAGTTACAATTTTTGGCATAATTCAAAAATTTAAAAAAAAACCTTGTATATCTATACATTAACGCTTATCATATATCCACAACACAACAGTATCTATATTCTTATTTAATTATTAGTCTAGCTGTAAGCCTTCCGACTTTTGGAAGGGAAAAACTGATGATCGCCGATAAAAACGTCGATTTGAATGAAATATCGTTTTTGCTAAGATACTGTTGCTCATGTTACAGTTTTTACCAAAATATAAGATACATGAACTTTTTAGAAAGTGCAATTTACATGTTAATGGATGCTTGGTTCTAATAAACTATTGTAGTAACAGTAGCATTGTCAATATGATTTTCTTGATTAAAGTGACTACACTATATCACGTTTTTTTTTACTTTGGAAGTATTGCGTTTCAATTATGCGTGTTGATATCTTATATTTAAAATTGAGAGTTTAAGTCAATGGATTTGGCAGCTATTGACGTTTCAATGAAAGTACCATAGCCGAGAGTAAAGTATAGAGAACGGACAGTTTATTGAGGAAAAGACGAAAACATGAGGGATTCGAAGAAATTGAAGTACCGTGCATAAGTAATAAAAGTTCATATTTTTAACAATTCCTTCCCATTCCATTGAAAAATTTTATTTTATTTTCATTTTCCTAATTTTCATAGTTATTTATAAATCAAGAAATGACTAAATGGTTCTTCCAAATTGTGTGCATGATTGAATATGTAAGAGACTGATAGTTCTAGTCACTATAATCAAAATTTAGTTCATTTATACATGCCATTTATCATTTCTACTTGAATAATTAAGTCAACTTCCTGATAACACTTTGACAGTGATAAAACCAATGTCATTTCTTTTTCATATCAAAAAGAATTATCCATTGAAGCAAGAGAATAGTGAGGCATTTATAAGGATCTATAAATGTTATGTTCTTGTTTTATTCATGCTTGGTTAAAGCTTCATAAAGTTTTATATGTATTGTCATTCGTTTCCTGGGAAACGCATATTACTCAGAAAATATGATGATGTATGTTCTATACAGGAGCAGGCTGCTTAAGTAATCATATCAATAACAGAAAGAAAAAAAATTAGGCATTGAAATAAAACAAATTATAAAAGGACAAGATAAATGTCCAAAAAAAATGAGGAAATCTTGTCTTAAGTGGTCTGATTATTGGATTCCTCTTTAAAATGACCAGATTATATAAATTAAAACGATTTAATTTTAGATTTATAATTTTCACAATGCAATTGATGTCTGCTAAGAGCCTACTCCGATATATTTTAATTTTATTCTATATTTTTTTAAGTTTATCATTAAGATCCGTAAATCCGTTTCATGCGTCCATTCCATGCTTACCGAACATCATATTACTACACCAGTCACATGTTTTTTCGTAAATTATAATATATTATGTCTATTTGTTAACAAATATTATATCTATTTTTTTTTTAAATACAAATTATTATGTCTATTAATAAAAAATGTTATGTTTATTAGAAAGATCAAATTATGCTTATTAAATACAAAATATTCTGTCTATTAATAAAAAAAAATGTATGTCTTTTATTAAGAATAACACTTTATCATGTATTTCGTGCATCTGAAGCACTTTTCTTGATTTATCTTTATCAGGTTCGATCAACCAAAACATTTGATAGTCAAAGATGTATAAATAAGTTGAAACGTTATTCGAAATAGAATAGTCTAAAAAATCTCAGATAAGGGGAGGAATAAATATTTGCTAGCGTACACTTTAAGATCTTACATTGTTGGGCTAAATATGAGAAGAATTATATATATTATTATATATATCATTATTTCATTTTGTGTTTTTAAATGATCATGATTTATTATGCATTGTCAATGGAACCTCATCAAGTTAGTTCTATTAACTAAACTCATCTGCAATATTTGTCGATTTGTTCATACAAATATAAAGTAACATTTCTTCGCAGGATTTATTACAGTTGTAACTTGGCTTGAAGTTATATCATGTACACGAAATTATTAACTGATATTTAATCGTTCTACTGTGCATGTATCTCGACTAAACAGAATCCTCAATTTGACCTTATTCTCACCTTTAAAAGCAATGTTCATATAAACTTATCCGACGTCTAACATCTAGTTATGAAAATTCTACTGTACACTCTTCAGTCATGATTGATGTGGTCATGTTATTGCATTTTTACATCAGATCTCAATACTCAACACTTTGGGGAAAAAATGTTGAAAAACATATTTTGATAAGGACCTTGATATCTTGAATGATGCCTGAGTGATATGTGTTCGTATCCATTGTTGGAACAGCAAAACATGCTGTCGTGGTTTGCCAAACTTATTATTTCTATGTACAATACAGTTCAGAGAATTATATACAGTTGATCTGTATAACACTACTAAATAAAGGCAATAGTAATAAACAGTTTGAAACTCATAAATCGATTGAGAAAAAAACAAATCCGGGTTACAAACTAATACTGAGGGAAACGCATCAAATATATACCGCTGCACCACAATGTTCTTACTGTTTTATTGCTTCCTGAAAAGGCAACATATGTAATGTCTTATTCATGTCTGCAGCAAACAAAAGTTCTACTACGAGTAAAGGTGCTATTTTCACTACATTTGAATCAATTTTTCGTGAGGGAACTCATTTTTGTTGTGCTTAAATTTCTGAAAATTCTTTTATTTGCTGTGCTACTTCACGTCAGTTTGTTAAAATTGACAATATGGAATATTAATGAGTATATCTTTGTTTTAAGAATTGGACCAAATAGTCAAAATGATTAAATCGGTTGTAGTGGTAATGCACATTTTCGGCTAGGAAATTTACAATTTATATACTGATAGTGAGATCTTTTAATCCCATTTCTGGGGCTATTTCTTATTTTCTAAATTGAAGCCGATTTTGACTGTTTATTTTGTTTACTATTTCTACAACAATGGGACGGGTACGGTTATCTTTACTTCCTAATGGAGCCTTAGTGTTTATTCTACTTGTATCATTTTCTAATATTAAGTAAGTGAACAACTGTTAATGAACTGCATGAATACTTGTGAATGTTTTCAGACTAGAAAGTTGCAAAAAGCCTGAGAGTCCAAGTCTTATCCAACGTTATCATTAAAAAAAATAATGTGTTATTTGATTGATGCTATGTTGAAAAGGAGTCATTTACAAATATAGCAAGGCATTTGTTAGTGTAAGATTCAAGTAGTGAAGATGCATGAAATATTGAAACTATTGATTATTTTTATATTATAATTGAAGATGACCTTTTTAAAGTATAATACAGGGACATTTTAAGTCTCAAAACCTTAAATTTGTAACTGCTTTTACCAACGAAGTAAAGCAAATTTAAGCATGGTTGTCATACAGTAGGGGTTAGTAGTATCTTGTTCGATCTATCCAATTCCCTTTGAAAGATTAAAGTAGTTTAAAAGAATAAAGTTTTCCATCAGTAATTTTTCACTTTGTATATATAATTAAAATACTGCATCGGAGTTTCATTTATTTGCCTTTTACTTGTTTCTCTTGTCCAGAAATTGTTTACATGATAAGTCATATGTTTTCTAAAAAGAAATTGCCGATTTGAATTGACCATGGCAATTTGAAAATCTGGGAATATTTTATGTTTGCATTGTGTTACCTTCACATCGAATGATTCGTTATCTTCAGGATCCTTTTTTTTTTTTGGTTCTGAACAGTTTCATGTTGAATAAAAAGTATTATAAGCCATTCTTTTCTATCACTATCAACTGAAGAAGAGAAATATGAGATTCACTAGGGAATTGAAAAATGTCATTCTACTGATAATTTTCTTGATAATGTGCCGACCTTATCCTTTTCAAATTTTTGAATAGAATTTCGTTCAGAAAAAAATCGATGTGAAAGCCTTCTTTTTTTAATAAATAATGTCAGAATTTTTAATGATTTTCAATATTTTGTTCAATGATTAATTCCAAACAATTCATTTACATAATTTCTATTTACCACAAATTTAGATGGAATAAAGAAAAGGCAATTAAAAAAACAAATACCATTACATTAAAGAAAAACGACGAAAACCCAAAGAACAATACAAAACAGTTCACAGAAAACTGGAGACTGAGAAATACAAATCCCATCCAAAACAAGGGTGAACTCCGGTTCCACTGAGTAGTAATCAGTTTCTGTTACACTGGTGGCTTCCGTCGTATTTCTCAGTACAAGTAAAGACATGGGGATAAGTCGCTTTCGATAAAATCACAATTGAAGAAAAAGAGGTTTGATTGTGGTAATAGCAAGTGTATCATATAAGTCGTCACCTGTGAAACATCCATTTTATAACGTTTAACCATATCGTGTGCGCATTTATAACTTTAGAATGGATAAAATAAACTTTACTCTCAGCACAATAGCTTTTCTTTAAGCAATAAACCTCTATCAAGGAAATGATGATAACAAAATTAGTAATTAAAACCAAGCCCTGGAACCTTGGTCATAAAACTTTTCCCAGTACTGTTAGTACAAAATGTGTGCTCGAAACAACAAAAAGTGGATATGATATTCATACTCGAAAGTTTTATGACCTCAAACCAAAGAATAGCATATTGACTGGTAGATACATAGTACATAATTATGCAGGTGTTCATGGTTTGTTGCCAAATCATCATTTTGTATTGTAAAGTTCAAAACCACCCTTCATTGTCATTTTTAAGATGTACGTAAAGATATAAAGCAGACTACCGGTAAATCTCCTCATTCTCACATTAGGACAAACTGTCTTTAGCATAGCAAAACTAGTACTCACAAGCCTTTGATTTAGGAAGTATCAAGGCATAACATAATAAAACTTTTCCTCCATACAAACGCTTTGAATATTGCTGGATGTATATTTAATTAAAATTCTTGTACATAGACTCAAAGAAACCTGGCATGCAGCGCATAGATGCAAATGTCGTTGTTTAATAATTTCATTAGACACACTGATCTCGAAGAATTGTTTTTCGTAATAAAAGCATAAACAGTCTGGTTATAGACAAGTATAATTCTTTGTAAATAATCATTTTTGACAGGTCATTTCCTCTATATTTTTTGTTTTGAGTTTGCGTGACTAAAAGCTAAATTAAAAAGAAACGGAATACTTTTTAGACGAAATATAATCACCAAATATGGAAGAGATTAGTTGTGAAGCGTAATTAAATAATATATAACTACTTTTTTTTTATTTCAGGGTAGACTTTTAGCAAAAATAGATGAATCCGAAACTGAGTTTGACTATTTACAAGACACACCAGACGACGAAGTATGTATTCTTCTTAAAGTTATTCTCAAGTCATCTTTCGATGTTTTAGTCAGACAGTATTACATTCAAAACAAATATACACTACGGTAATGCATCGTAAAAATAGTTTTGTTTTATAAACATCAGCTTTTAAACGAGACTGAAAACAACTGTCTTATACTATACTTAAAATACAGATACCATTTTGTTAGCACTTTAATTTTTGTTTTTGCGCAATAAATTATTGTTTAAAAAAAAAGGACTATTGTTATTTAAAAACGCGTTCTATATTGAAAATAGTTGTACATAATAACCTATTAATTACAGAAGATATTTAAATCAGCATGTGTTATATTTCCTATTTTGTAAATTGGAACTGATCAAAATGTTTTAAAATTTCCAATTAACAAAATTGGAAATATAGCACGTGTTTTCAGAATGAATAAGTGACTTTAGACTCTTGTCAACGTATGAAAAATCGGTACCAGGATTTCTAATTGACTTATTTTCTGCCCAGTTGAATTCAAGGAAATAACTTACGTCGTTTAATGTCCGATAAATGTATGTGACAGGAAATGATAATTTGAGGCACATCGCGAATACTATTTAAGACGCATTTTAACATCAATGAAAGGGATAAAGCTAGATCGACAGATCAGGCTAGTGACCTTTAAATCATAGTCATGCAACATAGACATGTCCAGTAAATGAATTAAAAATAATTATGTGATCTGAATGAATAATGCCATTGCACTATTAGGGAACTTTTGCATATCAGATTTATATTTTATTAGCTCCTTATTTCGTAAATCAATGGATTGAACTAGATTCCGTGTTTATCAACCCCAATTTCTACAAATGCTTTACATTAATATTAACTTTTGATTTTTATTTGCTTTAAACTTCTTTTTCAAATGCTCTTTTCTACATCGTCTCTTTTCAACAGCAAAAAAAAAACTCATCAAAGATTCCAGGCTTGTAATTTGTTATGATTGACGCGTGTTTTGTCTACATTAGACTAATCAGTGGTGCTCAGTTCAAAGCAGTTGGAAAGCTAAATCAAATACGAAGTCGAAGATCATTTCAACCTGAAAAGTTTGAAAAGTATTGACAATTATGGCTTAGGCAATCTATACCTGGTGATTGTAAATTTACAGAAAATGAACATAGCTGTTACAATGATATTTAACCTCTGAGCTGATGTTTACCTCAGGGACGAAACTTGCAGCAGTGGTATCGAACCAGTGATTGTAAAAACTCATCAGTTACCAGGCTTTGAATTTGCTATAGCAAAATGAAAAAGAACAACAACAAAAAACAGTACACGAAGTCAAGATATTCGAATCGCATTCAGTGTGCAATATACCAAATATAAAACACGGGTTTGTAACTCTTTCAAAACGCCTGAAGTAGTGGATGCGTAGTCCTATGTTCACGACACATGAATTGTTGAACATGCAGTCAAAGCATTAAAAAATATTGTGTTTATAGACAAATCATGTTTTAAAAGGCTAAATAGAGTACATGGAATTTAAAACAAAACACCTTGGAATCCCACAAAGACCCTACATCATTCACGAAACAGAAACATTTTTAAAATTTTATATTCGTCCTCCTTTCGAGAAAATATGCCGTCTTTTAACTGGAGGAATAATCTTCGCAATAATCCTAATAAAGACCTAAATATAGCCTGGTCGTCGTGATGTTCGACTTAAGGTGGTATGGGAGTCTAAAATAAAAATGATAAAAAAATTTCATACTTTGCCAAAACATAGTATCTATTGATATATGATGAAAAATATAATAAAAATGATAGGTCACCGCGCATTTTCTCAAGCTACAGGACGTGACAAAATGACACATTTTGTATGGATTATACAGGAAAAAACACCATTTTGTGATTAGAAATTAAACAAAATGATAGAATTGTAAAATACTTAAGGAAAAGATAGCTTTCAGAAAATGCTTTGAGAATATCAAAAGAAAAGATAGGGTCACCGTACGTTTTTTCCGGCTAAAATACAAAATAGGAAAATTCCATGTAGAATCCTTCAGAAAATGCACTGCTTTAGAGTTACATCCCCTTAAAATGCCATTATTAAAAAATATAAAAACAACCAAACATAATCAAAATTTGCAAAAATATTAATATTTATAAGTTATATTCTTATAAATTGGTTCTTTTAAATGAATATTCACATTAAATACCTGCATTCCTGCATCAAATTTTGCTAACTTGTTAGAAAATCTGGACCTTTGGTTCTCTTTTTTTTACAATACAAGATGGAGGAAGACACCCATACCACCTTAACATCTTTCTTAATGTCCTCAGAAAATGATGGCCTTCGATATTATTGTGATAAAGTATATTCAAACAGCAGTATCTACAAAATCATTTTTTTTAACCGGCAAACTTAAAAATTTCGCAGTAATAAATGAATGTTCGTTTGTTTGCGCTGTTCACTACAATTCCCTTATGCTCAAATAAACAGAGCTTTATCTATACAAATCGGAAATACAAATTTATTGTTTTATATCTATAATACTAAAATGACGAGGTCCAATTTGTCAGCCGTCATCAGGTAAAAACGGCAAATCAAAGAATTAAACTTTATATATAGCTAATATAGGACAATGGTGTTGATTAAAAATTACAATACTCCAGACGCTTTTGTTGTCCACATAATTAATATTGCCAATAATTAACAAGTTCCGGGTCGAATCCGATACCGATACCAATAGTATATTCACCTGTCACCTATTACCTTATCTGTACGTTCCGCATCTAACAGGCGCACCACCATACGGTGTATTTAGGATTTTGCTATATACACGGGTCATAACCACAGGGTGGACACTACTAAATTAAACCATTCTCACATTGTCCCTATTGTAGTATTTTAATCAGTATTACTTTCTAAGATGACAATACGAATACTAAAAATCTGGACTTAAATTAAGGCGTATAGGTACAGTTTTCAATTTGTTAGCCGGCATGACGTAAAACAGCGAATCAAAGAATTCAACTTTATTTATAACTAATATAGGACAATGCTGTTGATTAAAAAATACTCCATTCCAGGCACTTTTGTTTTCCAAATAATTAATATTACCAATAATTAATAAGTTCCAGGTCGACGCGTTCAAACAGAAAGCTGAGAAAACTGTGCATCTTATAATCGGCATGACTTTATCAGATAATACGCATAGTTATATACTTTAATGCAGTCACGGACCCGCGATATAACGGGTGTGTTCTAGTTATTATAATATTTACGTTGTGAAGAACCACATTTATTACGAATATAAAACACACTAAAAATTATATCGGAAAATCAACAACAGATTTGTTGAGTTTAGAATATTAATGTTTCAACAGAAAGTTGGTGTTCTTATGGATAACTATTATGAGCCCTGGTCGATATGATTTGAAATCGCATATCACAATTTTTTGTAGATAAAAGATACAACCGAAAGTAAAACAGGTGCTTAATATCTTAATTTTTTCCTCTATGTTGTCAAATATCAAACCAGATTCTATTATAAACAAGATGATTTCAACATTCGGATTGTCAATTTCTCTTTTCTGAGCAGTAAAAAACCTTCTGTCCCCCATCAAATGGCGTCAACTGATGATATCCAGTAACACGTAACATTCCTGCATGTTCACACAAATTGCTTCATAAAAGGTATGATGAAGAGCGACAAGAATCTACTAAAATAGACACTACATACGTTTGACGGACACCATCATGAATTGGTTAACCGATATGTAAAATATAAAGTAAACTCACTAAAATACCGAACTCCCAGAAAAACTCCAAACGGAAAGTCTGTCATCAAATGGCAAAATCAAAAGCTCAAACACATCAATCGAAATGATAACGACTGTCATATTCCTGACTGTTACAGGCATTTTTTTATGTAGAAAATGGTGGCTAAAACCTGGTTTATAGCTAGCTAAACTTTTCACTTGTACGACAGTCGAATACAATTTTATTATATTGATAATAAGATGTGACCAAAAACAGTTGCGATGTTGATACGGGAAATTTATCAACAACGTCTTATATTATATGGCCATTGTTATATTATAGTTCGTTTCTCTGTGTGTTACATTTTAATGTTGTGTATCTGTTGTGTCGTAGTTCTCTTATATTTGATACGTTTCCCCTATCAGTTTAAGTTTTTAATCCGGATTTTTTTTTTACTCTATCGATTTATGAATTTCGAACAGCGTTATACTACTGTTGCCTTTATTTATATCTGTATCTCTACTGACAAACGACATGTTTCGAAGTAATTGACCTGAAAATTACATAGTGTCTCCTTTGTAAAATCAATTGTGAAATATTGAGAATTGATTGATTGTCGGTCGACGCATGTAAAGCTGGATACCACATACCCTGACAGTTACTAGGTATACTATCACCTCTATACAATTGCCCCGCTCCTTTGGATTTCATGCTTTTCACTTAGATTTCGCATTTTATCTTCATTTGTATCTTCTTAGTGACATTTTTACCTATTATATTTGTTAGTGTGGTCAATGTAAGAGAGTTTTAGGCGACTGTCATACAAGTTAGAAGTTTAGCTAGCTATAAAACCAGGTTTAATCTACCATTTTTTACATAAGGAAATGCCTGTATCAATTCAGAAATATGACTTTTGGTTTCTATTCGTTTGATGAGTTCGAGCTTTAGATTTTGCCATTTCATAAGGGACTTTTTGGAACTTTCTCTGGAGTTCAGTATTTTTGTTATTTTACTTTGTACACCACTTCTTGACTGTACTAAATTCATCTTTATTTTTGTATATATATTGCTATCACCAAAGCATTTAGAAAATAACATGCTCATGTCATGTTCATGCTTCTTTCATGTTATGTTTGAAGTAATTTAAGTGGAGAACTTGTTCTAAATTTTGAATTGTTATATAACTTAACAATTTACCGGTTGTTGGAAATGACTAACTTATTAATATTGATTCCACTCCAAGTTTATGTGTAATGAATAAGTTTGAATTGTGCAATCTTTAGATTAATTATTGTTTATGTTCTTTGTCAGAGAAGGTTAAATGTATTGTGCTGATGCTGTCTTCTAGAATCATTATTGTAAATACCCCTTGCAATGTCGGTATTATTGGTATGAAAAAATTAATATGCATATTACACGCGTAATATTTTGTCTTGTTATTCATACAGTAATTCTATAGTGTTATGATGAAACCTTGAACCGACCAATATGCCAACATTGCCTTTTCTGCTATTCTTCATCCTGTCAATAGGGGGTATTTCAACGATGAAAACAAAAAAGCAATCAACCAGTACTCTTTGATAATCATTGATAACTGCTACATGTGTCTTTTGTTTGTTATGCGACAAGTGAATGTATTTCAGTATGCCTTTCAACACAGGTAAAACTAAAATTTCGGTGTAAAGATTTTGTTATGTCTATAATAGTGGATTCTTTAACATTTACATTTTGCAACAAAAATTTGTCAATAACTGTTATTTATTCAATATTTTCAAAAGCGTTAATTGATAGATAATGTTTACTTGAAAAAGATTAACCTTTTCTATATTTTTATTTTCTAGTGTGTCATCTGTTTGTCTGCGAAGGCAACGATGCGTACCTTCCCATGTGGCCATAAAGTTGTCTGTCGGATGTGTTTTATAAAAACAATACAAAGTGCTGTCTCTCAAAGATGTCTACCCTTGAGATGTGTAGTTTGCAGAGAAAGGATTCTAAAACTACGTCAAAGTTCAAAAGTTCAAAGTTCAAGCCAAAAGACTGGTTGTAAATCCATTCGTCAAAAACTCTTTCCACGTGCCATCAAGTCAACAAGAAATCAACATAAATGTAGAAAATAAAGTAGAGTAAGCGCACTGTAGATTTTGTAATCAAAAACAACAGTCATATCAGTTATTTTTATGAACCTGACGATTCCGTGGTTATAAACATACCATTTATATGATATACATGTTATTCAATTTACCCACATATATACCAAACTGAACGTCTTTCAGTTCATACTCAAAGGTATATTGACATTACACAAAACTCTAATTTGAACATAAATGTAATTTGGTTTATGAGGCTGGCGTCAAAACATCTGACCAAATAGTGTATTGATACTACTATGCACTTGATGTTCCGATCCTTCGTGTTATGTAACCATTATTATCACCTTTAATCGGAAACATATGGGGAGACGATCCTATAGTTAAGGATATCATTGTTGACTGGAACAGTTCAATTGCTGTACGACTGTTTGTACACCAAAGATCAAGCTGTCCATTTACAATGCGTCACAAAAACTATTGACCCATGTACATTTATATAATATATGATATGAGAGTTTTGAATAGCGTTGCACATCATTCATATATATAACATATCAAACAAACCCCCTGCTATTGCAATGGTATGTCATCGGAAAAGCCTATTTTTAAGTAAGCTTAAAATTCTTATATACAAACATTACTCGACTCCTTCCAAACCCACCTGTCAGAGGTAAATAACTAAAAAAGAAAATAAGATTCAAAGATACAGATCTATATAAAGAACGAGAGTGAATGGGTCAAGTAAGAAAAGGGCCTTTGTTTATTTGTTATGTCAGTCACTGATATTTAGTTGCATGATAACATGAGAAAAAAGAAAAATCACAAAAATACTGAACTCCGAGGAAAATTCAAAACGGAAAATGGCAAAATCAAATGACAAAACACATCAAACGAATGGACAACAACTGTCATATTCCTGACTTTGAACAGGCATTTTCAAATGTTGAAAATATTGGATTGAGCCTGGTTTTATAGTGCTAATGTTTTATGTACACTTTGTATTGAGTATTGTTTCTCACAACAGCACCTTCATATATAATTACATAAACGACACAAGTGCTTATATCTATGTTAGATGTCTATGCAAATGTATTATTTATAAGATATTATTTGTGTAAAAACAATGTTAGAGGAATGATAAAAGCTATTATTTTATCACTAATGTAACAATCAAAACTGTTTATTATTTTCATACGATTATATTTGACACTACTATTTATGCTGATTTTCATTTAGACGACCATCGCTAAATATTTACTGTTACAATAATATGTAAGAATTTATATATTCTCAACTAGATGGTTTGATATGGCAATTTTTTTGTCCCATAAATTCATTTATTACGAAGTGGTCTATTATTGTCTGTTATCATACCTCTACCAGTCTATGAACCTATACAATATACCAATCTAATAAAGAAAATCAGTTGTATAATTTCATTTGAGGAAACTAAATCTAATGTTAGACGTTGAAAGGTATCAAAAGCTTGCCGAAATATTAGCTGTCAATATACTTGAATTAGTGCCAATGAATAACGGCCTCAATTTTCGCTTTCGCTTGTCTTTTGAGGTTTAATGTTTTATTGACAAGAAAATGAATTTGTATTGTGTGATAATGCGAAAGTCTTTCATTCTACATCTTTTATATCTTTTCTATAAAATAGTTTATTAATATTTCTGGCGTCTTTTATACTTATTTGTTATTATATTACCTTAACCTGATGCAAAGATTGTGTGCTACAGTGACAGTGTGTGCGTGTCACATTTATTTATTTCAAGATATGAGTTTTGTATTTGCACAAATTATTATTAGCGCAAAGTACAGGAAGGAAATGAAAGCGACGTAGTATAGTATAATGCATGTTTTTGTATATTTTACTTCATTTATGCAACTTTTTATGCTATTTTTTATGATAAAGTTCGGATTTATATCTAAAATCGTATGCTACATTTGTTGTAAATTAGTTACCCAGATTTGCAGTCAAAGCCATTTCTCCTTATTTTCTTATCAATAAATTTAGGAAAGACTCAGAGGGGTACACATTGAATGCTTTGTATATATGTGATATCATATTTCTATAGGATTTTGTAACCTATATGTTAAATTCCAGAACGTCTACACTTAACCGAGTTTCTCAAAGGAAACACCATTTCCTTTTTTTTTATTAAGAGTTCCAAATTCATAGCATTCCACTGCCTCTTTCGTAAAAACACCACTTTGCACGTATGGCGTTCAATTTACCTAATTTTTCATGCTTAAAGCACTGAACTTTGGTTGATTTGAAACTTAATTTAAATTCATTTTAATTATTACGTTACCTTTAAAGATGCTAAAGAAATCAAAAACACTGCACTGGATATCCAGTTAAAAGACTTGCGATTAGTATTCAAACCTCCATGAATTCATTGAGTACCATACACAATCTGTTTTAAGACACAACACAATACACATTATGGGATATTCGATATCCTCAGCATCCCTGAATTGCATATTTTATACACTATAAATCTTCATTCCAAGAACTGTAGCATTATTTACATCATAAATTATTTTTTTATAATTCAATACCTATAATGTTATCTTTTTTTCTATTTGGATTATATATATATAAATGTGTGTGTATTTCATTAAGGGTGAAAACACATTATATCGTGCAAAATATGCATATAAATGCAAATATAATAAATGTAACTACTTTGTCAACATAAACATTCTGATTGCAATGATATGTTGTAACAGTGAAATGAAATATGAGCGTTCCGATGTGCTTTTTACTTCTGAATGTTATATTCAGTAGCATTGTCACGCCAAAATTATTCATTGTATGCAAAGTTGAATAATGAAAACCTAATAAATCATTTTATGAACATATATTGTTGTTTCTATATAGACATTCGGATGAGGTTGTATTAAAGAATTCTAGATTGACACGTGGTACTGGAATAACCTTCATCAGGTAAGCTAGAGCCTTGAAAATAACATTTATGTGTGAAGCAAAATTTATCTCACCTCCTATACATTTCTAGGAATATTATTGGTTAAAATCAACCGCGTAGAGACCGTGTATATTTCTGATTGGGTTAGTGGGTGCAGTTTATTTAAATACACGGTTTGTAGTAGTGTTCTGTCCCGTTATAAAAACAACACGGTGTGTACGAAAATCTGAAGGGTTTTAACAGACGAAAAAATAGATGATTAACGGTTGCAATTAATTCATAAAACACATTAAAAGCCACCAAGTTATCAATGTTGTTTTTTGTTTTTGTGTATTCCATTAGAAGCATAGGTTCTTAATATTGAAAATTTTATCACGTTGATGGGTCACTGGCACTAGTATAGCTGTTAAGATAGTCAGTAAGATTAGTTCATTACACAGGGTTCTGGAGACAAAATATGATAAATATGGGGTTAGTCAATTCCATATAGGGATTCGAGCTTCGCTCTGACCCCATATGGAATTCACTCACCCAATATATATCAGTTGAGGTCACTATGACACTATGTATTTAATAATATCTGATGGAAGTATAAATCAGTATTCTGATAAAGAAATGTGGTTTGGTAACCAATGAGACAACTCTCCAACTCTCCACAAGAGACCAAGAGACACAGAAATTAACAACTATAGGTCACTGTGTGGCCTTCAAAAATGAGCAATGCCCATATTGCATAGTCAGCTGTAAAAGCGTGTTTTTTTCCTTCTTTTAAGACAGTTTTGAAATGAATGCATGGACTTTACTTTTACTGCACTGTATATGTCATTAGAATAATTTATAATGCAAGATTTCAAGAATAAGAAACAGAAATTAAACAATGGTTGACTAGAAACAAAAGAATCAAAGCATTGCCTTAATGTTTATTTCAATTCATTTGTTATATGAGCTTTTAACACAAAAGGTTTGTTGTTACTGTATTCGATGCGAATGATCTAAGTTTCCAGAATTCTTTCCCCGGAATTTTGATTTCAGCTGAAACTTGAAACATAATTTAAAATTAGATTTTACGTGCTTCGTGTTAACGAGATGACATGTCGAAGACTTGCATCGCATTATCTGTAACTTTTAACATAAACAACCACAGTTCTGCGACAGAATCACACCAGTTTCACACAACCCAACCAATCAAGCACATAATTGTACAATAAATTAGAGGTGAAACATGTCGAAGAGATAATCAAGCTCACAAGTCAAAAATATACTGACTCGTCTCATTGGCACTCATACCACATGTTCTTATATCTATTGACAATACCGTGGCAAAACAAAAACCAAAAAACAACCAAAGGACTAACAGAAGTATTAAGAATAAAGAACCAAAGACTTAGCAACATGAACCCACGAAAAACCGGGGCTGCTTGAGGAGCCCCAGAAAAGTAAGTAGATCATGTTTTACAAAATTCTTCCAAAGCAAAACAACTGGTCTTAGGTATCAACGATCAACCAATAATTACAATTCTGATGTATATGATAGAAGTTTTTTTTTAAAGAATCTTCCAATAACGTCAATCTGATGACATTTTCCTAAACATATTTGGAATGAACTTTTAAATTTCTAAATGAAATATATATAAGTTTGTTTCGGTGTTTTCTCATTCAAAACCTGTTAGTAAACAACAATTTTTTTATTAATTGAGGTTGCATTGATTGCGTAATGAATCAGAATTCATTTGAATTTTAATCCCCCATTTGGCAGAAGATAAGACCAATATTAATTCCATGATAATTTACGTTTTATAGTTCTTTGTTAGGTAATTGAGAAATAGGATGTAATAAACAATTTGTCATTCAGGTAAAGCAAAATGTATTAATCATGGCCAATCAATTTAGATAATCAAAAGCCAAACGTTTACTAACCCGTTTTAAAATGTGATGAGACGCCACAAATTGGCAAAAAATACATCATGGATGATCTAAGTACTTATTATATAAACGATTAACATGGTAAAGGTTGTGTGTGTGTGGATGGGGGCAACATTGTAGGATTTAAAGGATCAGACAAAATACTAAAGTCTATTCTTTCAAATAGTATATTCCCTATTATAGTATTCATTTTATTCACCATGAATTAAAGACCATCCAAAACTATTATACTATTGGTGTTCAATACTAATGTCTTAATCTTTTACTCTGGAAAGAAATGTAGGATTTTAACTATGAACACTGCAATGATCCTGACTTTTATGTGTTGATATCTGAATGTTTTTACCATCTATGAATTTTCATGTCATTGGTTTGATGATCTTAATTTTCATTTTCAGCTCGTCTCGACTCTGTCCAATTAGTTATTTGTCAGTTCCATTAGATGAAATCTCGACGACCTTTTTGTGATAGAGTTGTTCTCTCGTTGTTAAATTCTACATCTCCTTTGCTTCATTCATCTACGATAGGCATCATTATTTGAATCAAAAGTTAAGACAAATTAATCTATATATAAATAAAGACAACAGTATTAACTGCTGTTCAAAAGGCAACAAATTCAGACGATTCACGATGGTGACCGTCAAACATGTGTCCATTTCTGTCTCTCTTCCTCCAAAACATACAAGAGCCGCTTTTGTGTAAAGAGAAACCTGAGTAATTGAATGGTCTGTCAAATTTGGGGATGAACGTGTATAACTTATCAATTATAAAATATGTATACGCCTCACAATGGGAAAGAGAATATGTTACTGCTGAGAAATTAAAATATGTATACGCCTCACACTTGGACAGAGAATATGTTACTGCTGAGAAATTGGAAGGTGACAATAGTAAAACTGAAATTGTTATGTGTCTAATATAGCTTATTTTTTTTCGTTCATCTGCGTCAATATCGGAAAAAGATCAACATATATACCAGACCTTTTAGTTTTGGTATTATGTTTATTTAAAGGTCACTGAGCTATATGAGATGCAAGCACCCAACGAAATGTGTGATAAAACATCTTGTACAACTCATCTATAAATAAACAAAAATTCTACGGATGTCAACATTCAACATTCAACATTAAAATTGTGTTTTTAGCATTCATTTTCAACATTCAACAGTCAAAGTTATCAAAGGTACCAGGATTATAATTTAGTTTCGTTTACATAAGACTCATCAGTACGCTCATATCAAAATATTTATAAAGCCAAACAAATAGAAAGTTGCAGAGCATTGAGGATTCAAAATTCCTTTACTTCCATATCTTTTGTTAACATCCGTTTTTAACATTCCTTTAAAACTTTCGATTTTCAACCTTTAATATTAAAAACGAATGTTGAATGTTGAAAACGATTGTTAAATGTTAAAAAACGAATGTTGAAAACGAATGTTGAATGTGGAAAGTGAATGCTGAATGTGTGAAAACGAATGTTGAATGTGGAAAATCGAATGTGGAAGACGAATGCTGAAAAAAAAATTGAAAAAAAGCTTTACAAAAAGTATTTTGAATGTTGAATGTTAAAATTGAGTGTTGAATGTTAAAAATGAATGCTAAAATATACAAACATTTGAATGTTGAATGTTGAATGTCGAAAATTGAACCACCATGACATTCCTGAAAACTCCTGCATATCAATTGTATGAGCGTCTGTACATTGACTTCCCTTTGGTATCTTTCGTCCCTCTTTTAATGATAGGAATCAGTGATGTTCTTTACAATCTTCACTTAGTTATATTTGTTATAACCTAAAACATGGAATTTGTATCTGCATGTGACTTTTTTGTTTAGTGAGAGCCATGTAACCCATTTTTCAATTGAGCATATGTTAAAAAGTAATGTATAGCGTAGAAAAATCTTGTTTTTTGAAATAACTGCAAAATTGTGAAGATTGTGATTGAAGATTTTGAAGTAGATATTTAGAATGATAAAGAATTCGCAACTGATTGGCACAGTTGTTGAGTTTGTTGAATACACATCATCACAATATTTCTAAAGGACACAATTTACTCTAGAAAAAAATGAGGAAAAAAATTTAAACAGATTTGAAGTTGTCTATATTGACGACCAGTCTATATATGGTTTTGTATATTTGGGAAGTTTAGCTATCCAGTTAAAAGATGGGAAATTGCAATCGTTTTTTCTTAGGTTAATACCAAAGGAGGTTAGAACGGCTTTGTGATTTTCTCGAATCTAATTTTTCTTGAACAATGTCAGAAGTCTATCTAGTCCGTCCTGCGGTTCGGTAAATGTAATAAATATGTTCAGCTCTACTTTCCAACGTAGACACAATCACGATCACCGTCATTAAACACCGTCAACAATTCAGACCTTTATCATATACAAGATCCATTTGGGTACAAACCACATCAGAAGGAGGCTAAATTTATTCTTAGCACAACTTGTATTTGGAAACCACTTATGCGATTCCCATTCAAATCAAAACAAATATAGCTATTATCTTGAATATGGCACGTCAGACTTTTCTGCCGGCTTGGAATCCGACAAAAAATAACGGAGAAATAATAATTTTTAAAACTTGCCTGACACCATCAATTAATACAGTATCCTTCATCTTGATTTAGAGTCAAGAGTAGTTTTCTGAAGGTCATATCTCATTGTTAGACGATACACGATACAAATCTAGGTAAAAAAATGAAAACTCCAAACTAAACGACCGGGCAAGCGTCAGCTATCATACAAAAAATTAAATCACAAAAATACCTAATTCCGAGGAAAATTGAAAACGGAAAGTCCCTAATCAAATGGCAAAATCAAAAGACCAAACATTTCAAACGAATAGATAACAAGTGTCATATTCCTTAATTGGTACATACATTTTCTTATGTAGAAAATAAATCAGTTCAATGGAAAATATCTGCCTACTTTAACAAGAGTGCACACGCTGAAATGTCTCGCCTTCTATACTAATCATTGATATTATGTTGATAGTCCTAAGTATAAAGCTAAGCTTTATTACAACTGTCACATAAACTTAACATTAAACAAGATAACTAAACAAAGACCAATGAACCTTGAAAAAGAGGTCCAGGTCAGATGAACCATGCCAGGCAGACAGGTACAGCTAACAATGCTTCTATACAACATATATAGTTGACACATTACTTACTTATAGTTTAAGAAAAATAGACCAAAACACAAAAACTTAACACTGTGCAATGAACCGTGAAAATGAGGTCACGGTTAAATAAAACATGCTCGACTGACATAAAGATCATAAAATATTTCCATAAACCAAATATAGTTGACCTATGGCATATAGCATTAGATAAAAAGACCAAAACTCAAAAACTTAACTTTGACCACTGAACCATGAAAATGAGGTCAAGGTCACATGACATCTGCCCGCTAGACATGTACACTTAACAATCATTCCATACAACAAATATAGTAAACCTATTGCATATGGTATGAGAAAAACAGACCAAAACACAAAAATTTAACTATAACCACTGAACCATGAAAATGAGGTCAAGGTCAGATGACACCTGCCAGTTGGACATGTACACCTTACAGTCCTTCCATACACCGAATATACTAGCCCTATTGCTTATAGTATCTGAGATATGGACTTGACCACCAAAACTTAACCTTGTTCACTGATCCATGAAATGAGGTCGAGGTCAAGTGAAAACTGTCTGACAGACACGAGGACCTTGCAAGGTACGCACATATCAAATATAGTTATCATATTACTTATAATAAGAGAGAATTCAACATTACAAAAAATTTGAACTTTTTTTTCAAGTGGTCACTGAACCATGAAAATGAGGTCAAGGACATTGGACATGTGACTGACGGAAACTTCGTAACATGAAGCATCTATATACAAAGTATGAAGCATCCAGGTCTTCCACCTTCTAAAATATAAAGCTTTTAAGAAGTGAGCTAACGCCGCCGCCGTAGCCGCCGGATCACTATCCCTATGTCGAGCTTTCTGCAACAAAAGTTGCAGGCTCGACAAAAATGAGTCCATCAGTGCTTTTCTGCATATTTCGATATCTTTTCAACTTATGTGTTTAACATGTGTTGTAGGGGTTAAATATTGGTAACCTCACGTCTAAGCCTCCAATTTGCATCTACTTTAGTTCCCAATTTATATATAGTCCGGTCGGATTGCTTTTTAAGGCAATCACTTCAATAAAAAAATCTTCTTATGATTTTGGTCGAATTTAATTCATTTCAATTTCTTCCTGTTAATGTTTGCTATTTAAAATGTATATCTATCCTTCATAGTTTCCAAGATAATAGGCAAAAATTAAAAATATCAGTAAACGCTGTCATTTAAAAGAAGAACTCTAATATGAGTATTAAAAATTTCGACCAAGCAATTAATTTGTAGATCTCTTTCTGTTTATCATGTTTGTTTTTTATCAATATTCAATTGATCAATCCTAGTTTTAACGATATCTGGCAAAACACCAAAAAATAGTAAAATTGTCGTTAAAGGGCAATAATTACAAGGGGTCGCGAGATGATTTCAACAATCAATCTTGTAGATCTGGGCTCACGGTCATAAAACTTTACGCAGTGCTCGGAGTACAAAATTAGTGCTCGAAACACAAAATCCAGTATTTCAATTGGTTGATTCTCGTGTCTGAGTACAAAACCTTGCTCGAAAGTTTTATGACCACAAGGCCTGGTCTGGCTCATCTTTTTGTTTTTTCAAGTGTCTATGTAGCTATCTATTATAGTTTTTCTAACATTAGGCAAAAACGGAAAACAATATATAACATTTTCATTAACGGGCAATTACTCAAATCAGAAGTTGTCTGACGATTTCTACAATGCTTACTACTTGGTAGATGTATGAGCAATAACTTTTATAAGTTTTGATATCAATGGACAATGGCCTTTTGTAGTTTTCTGTTTGGTGTTAGCCTAGGCTCCGTCTTAAACATGATAAAGACTTCCTTCGAACCATAAATGCTAATTTTTATACATGTACATTGTTGCTTGGAAAGAGTTGTTTCATTGGCACTCATAACACATCTTCATATTTATAATACATTTAGTTATATATCAGCATTCTAAACATTTCTGATCCCTCAGATTTTTTCTCTTTATATGATTTTCAAGATAATAGACAAAACCTGCATTTTATCATTTGGTGTGGCTTGGTATTTATACATCCCACCATTGCGTTATTGTACTATAGTCATTCCTTGTATTGTTGTCTGTTTTGCTTATGTGCTTTGTATATATAAGTGTCATTTTGTTTTTCATTGTTGACATAGTTGTTTATTTATATAGTGGTTAAGATTACAACACAATGTTAACTGCTGTACCCAAGATTTTGACAGTTTACCTATCATGTCTGTGTGTGTGCTCACACATTATTGTCAATATAATGGAATTTATGCGACTACCAAGTTTAGGAAGCTATAGAACCAGGTTTAATCCATAATTTTCTACATTTGGAAATGCCTGCACATAGTTAGGAAAATGACAGTTGTTTTCCACTCCTTTCATGTGGTTGAGCAATGTTAGTAGGCAGATATTAGACACATTTTAAAAGGAGATACTCTAATGAGAATTGTGGCCCTGTTTGGTTAAATTTGGTCTAGTAGTTTCAAACATAATTTTGTAAAGTTAAAGATGAAAGACAACATATATTCTCATGATACTATCTAAGGATGTTATCCTGAACAATCATAGGTCTGTTATATGTTCTTTGAAATTTCAACCAACAGATACTTGCAATAGACTTTCTCCCCTGTAAATGATGTTTCTGTAATCTTTCTTAATAATACATTGGCCAATATACACCTTTAGACTTGTAAAATCAAAGGATTTGATTTATAATAAACAAGAATGTGTCCATAGTACACGGGTGCCCCACTCCCACTATCATTTTCTATGTTCAGTGGACCGTGAAATTGGGGTCAAAACTTTAATTTGGAATTAAAATTAGAAAGATCATATCATAGGGAACATGTGTACTAAGTTTCAAGTTGATGTAACTTTAACTTCATCAAAAACTACCTTGACCAAAAACTTTAACCTGAACTTTGCACTATCATTTTCTATGTTCAGTGGACCATGAAATTGGGGTCAAAACTATAATTTGGCATTAAAATTAGAAAAATCATATCATGGGGAACATGTGTATTAAGTTTCAAGTTGATTGGACTTTAGCTTCATCAAAAACTACCTCGACCAAAAACTTTAACCGGACGGACGAACGGAGGCACAGACGGACGGACGGACGAACAGAGGCACAGACCAGAAAACATAATGCCCCTCTACTATCGTAGGTGGGGCATAAAAATACTATGGTCTTCTTTTAATACAGGAATTATTCCTTGAATATATTATTATGAGAATTGTTTTACAAGCGTCATTTGTAATTATTATTTCTTGATAGCTTTTAACTGTAATTGGATTTTTTGATTTTAAACTAATCAAGATATAAGAGAAGCATTGAGTAATGAGTGTAGCTGTCCAACACAGTATTGATATAGTTTTGTTTCCTAGTTTTTTGGATCATTTAGAAATTTTGTATTGATGTAAGATTTTTTGTTTTCTATGTAAATTCAAATTGTATAGATTTGGAGATTCAGGCATTGTCATGTAGATTAAGGGCTTATTCCTCACAGAATGCTGTAATTAACCTACATGTCTATCTTTCGTTAACTTCAGTTGCTGTCATGTCGATATAAGATCTTCATCAGTCTTTATTTAATACATTATGGATATAGAACTGGGCTCAACAAAACAGTTTTATTCAGGAAATAAGTGAAATATTTGATCAAGTAAGCGAATTTAATTCAAATGATACTTAGTACAATAAATATTGCATACAATGAAAGACACCAATCTCTTGTGACCTGCCAGTGGTTGACTGCGACTCAATGTTCTATATTAAGACTAATTATTTCATTTGTCTTTTGTAGCCTCCTGTTGTTCAAACAAAGGATAATTGTTGAGTATATCATCCCATGTCCTGCGGCCAATAGAAAGATCTTGTACCATTTTAGGCAACTCTTCAACCTGCAATAGAAAACATTTGATTTTCAATGGTTTATTGAATTTGCTTTTAATACACAATACATTCATATTATTGAAAATTAATCAAATTTTTCAACATGCAATAGTAGGGTGTGAGATGCTTAGAAAGACTTACTTCTTGTTTATCAAAGATAGCGAGAAATAAAACATACATATCTGTCTGACTTACAACATCATATGCATCTTAGTTTTTCATCAAAATTATGTTTCATTGTCCACTTTGAATACGGTCTACTCACTCAAGGTAACATGAGTAAAATATTAACATTGTATACAACTTGAATGATTTTTTGGTTCCGGTTACAAAACATGCTGCTTAGATGTTAAAATCTGAATGTTTGGGAAAAACATAGTTATTCTGAAAAATATAAAAATCAAGATTATATTTTTTACCGTTTTTAAACTATTAATAGTTTTGCTGTTCAATATGCTACAAAAATTTCTATACTACTACACAAAACAATCAATAAATCATACATCCTAACAATTAGCTCAGGGAGTAAATAAAACATATAAAGTAAGGAAATACTGTAGACTTACAGGTGCCCTGACTTGTTTAGTTGAATCCCTTTCTCTGAGTGTGGCTGTAAATGGTGCTTTTAAGCTATCAAAGTCAATGGTTATACCAAAGGGTATAGATATCTGATCTGTTCTGGCATAACGTCGACCTATTGATCCACTACTGTCATCAACCTTGTGAGATATGTCATGCATTGTCAGGGCCTTGGCTGAAATATGTGCATAAAAAAATAGTACTATATTTTTAAAATAATTAAAACATGTAAACAGCAATGAAATTTCCTTAGAGAATCAAAACCCTTTACAAAGTGACTTCATGTTTTCTAATTGGTTGGCATCTTGGTTCATGTACAGGAGACAACAATTTCATTTACCCAGGGCAAAAACTTCTGCAAAACCAGATCAAGACTCATACTGAATCTTTAACTTCTTTAAAATGATATGACTATGATATGTAATTGTTTCATCTAAAAATTTGTAAGGGTTCTGCGGAACCCAGTGTCTCGCCTACTTTTCCTGTTAATTACACACTCAACAAAAAGGATGAAAAGAATCAATAAAAATATTCCTCTCAATACTACCTTTTGATTGTCAGAAGCTTTGGTAAAAATCCAGGATAGTTTATGAATCTTAAAAATGTTTTAAAAACTTCAACTGCACACTATAAGTTATGTTAACTGGAAGAAAGTCCATTTAAAAAGAAAAATACAGGAAAAATGGATTTTTTTTTTACAAAATTTACTTCTGGATACTATCTTATGATAAGAAACATGCTGCTGTCCAAGTTTGGTACAAATCAAGGATAGTTTAAGAAAGTACTCAGTACTCATTTTTTTTTAAAACTTTAACCACAAAGTGAATGTAATGTTTCCTGGTAGAAAAACTAAGTCCATTTATAAGTAAAATACAGAAAAATCGAAATTCTATTTTTACCAAATTTACTTTTGGATACTATCTTATGATCATAAACAAGCTTCTTTCCAGCTTTGGTACAAATCCAGGATAGTTTAAGAAAGTTATTAAATTTTAAAAAGTTTAACCATAGAGTGAATGTAATGTTTACCGGCAGAAAAATTAAGTCCAATTATAAGTAAAATACAGAAAAATTGGAATTTCATTTTTACAAAATATACTTCTGGATACTATCTTATGATCATAAACAAGCTATTAAGGTGGCTCGGGACTATTCGACTGCGCATAATTTCACGCATGAATTACAAAAGTATTTGTCGTAATTTTTTTTAATATTTTGATTGATTAGAAATATTAAATCATTGTAGTTATGTGACTAAAAGAATATTTTCGTTATTATCGGTATTTTTTAAAGGGTCAAAATGACATTTCACCCATTTTTACCATTTTCCCGCCAAAATTTGGGTTGTAAGGCAAACGGTGACCTATGTTTTTTATTGGCTCATTCTTTGAAGCTGTATTCCAGCTTTTCATATTACAGATTTGGAACAATTGTCATAGAACGTTTTTTTGATATTCCGAAAAAAAATATGTCAACACCTCTATTTCCCCTATCATTTCATTGAAAAATGGTCCCTTTTACATACCTGTTTAAAAGTAAAATTTTGAGCTTAAATGGTCCGTGACCCCCTATTTTTTTCGACCAATTTGATTCATTTTCTTTAAAGAATAAAATAACCAAAAATACGGCACTTCTGATAGAAACTTCGAATAGGCCCGAGCCACCTTAACTAGTTTTTTATGAAATAATTCAGGAATGAGAGAAAAAGATTTTTATGTCTTTTGCATAAAATGCTTGTTGAAGCCAAATTCATACTTTATCTGTTACTTCTTATTATGATTACTATGTATACCAAACATTTTTTTAAATTAAATAAACAAGAAATCTAATACAGAAAAAATTGTTATGGATTTTATTTATTTTTTATTTTACTTCCATGTTTGGTAACCAGCGATGTTGATCATTTTGGCTTGTCAACATATACATTAAATATAAATTTTAAACTAGACAACCTAAGGATGATTGTGGGCCAATTTGGCTCCTATGGACAGTGAAGTTGAAAATGAAATTTTAAGTGTGTCAATGGATATAAAATCACTGTATATGTGGAATCAAAAATTATCAGATGTCATTGTACATCTTAATCAAATCCTTTTGTAAAACGGATTTAAAAAATTATGTATACTTACAATGCTCTTAAACAATCATACTTACAAAGCTCCTTGACAAGAATGTGAAATTCTTTGTTGCCACTTAAAGGTAACACTGAACACTTATATGGTGCAATCTCAGCTGGCAGTGATAGATACTGAAAAAAATGTTAAAGCAACTTGAAATAAATTCTTAACAAAATATTTTCAAAACATTTTTTGTTTATGTTGTGTTAAATTGAGTGAAACCATGCTGAACAATATTTTTCTCAAACTTTTGCTAGTAAGACTTTATTGATAATTAGTTATTGACATAAAACATGGTGAACAGCATACATCTCCTATTTTTCTAATTAGAGAATAGTTGATAAGTAACTGACATCAAAATATTTTAAACATGGAAATTTTGCTTCACAATAATCATGTGAAAATATACACTGTGCCAAAATTGCAAAAACCAACAACGTACATGTGTTGACCTAACTTATAGTTGATGAGCAAATTAAACCCCCAAGCAAAACTATGAAAATAGCAACCACCAAAAATATCTGTTACAATATACCTTGAATAAGTTACAGATTGTAAAAAGTGATTCTATTAAGTTTGATCAATTTTAATATATAAACTGTTAGCAGTTTTGTTTTGTAAGGAATAGTAACAAAACAAGTTGGGAGATCTCAATTATGCCCTATTTTTCTCTATAAACTTACTGTTCTTTGTTCATCACCTTCTCTCATCTTGAAATTGTGTTCAAATACAGAATACATAACCCTACCAATACCAAAGGAAGGTTCTATAACGGACGGAACTATTTCTTCAACTGTAAATAAAAATCACAAAATTAAAATTTCCATGTCATTTAAATACTCTTTTTTTTTTTTTTTATCTTTCCTGAAATTTATATTTCAGATTTTTATCATGATTGTTATGATTATATTTATGCTTCAATGTTGGGAAAATAATTATTCTTCTGTCATGTATTTGATGAAAGCAATTACAAAATTGACCTACAACTACAAAATGTAACATTCTAATTTATGATATAATATTAATATAATGTTGAAACAAACCATGTAATTTTTTCTGGTATTTCTTTATAATAACCATGTCAGCTGTTACTTTAAAAGTCTGGCTGTTCACTGTTACCTCTACCTCACTGAAAAATAATAACAAAGTATTTACCTCTATAAAATAATAACATGGTAAATACCCCTATAATGTTACAATAATATAGCAAGAGCACACATGCTGAAATGTATTGTCTGCTAAGGGATGACATAAAAAATTCAATGTAAGATACAAATCTTAATTCACATTTTTTCACTGAACTCCCCCTGAACTTAATTTGGTAAAATATGGAAATATGTCAAATCAATGTTGGATAAACAAAACTTGCAGCAATTTTTACCCCCATCCTCCACCCCCAAACTATTTGATTTAAGTTTGTTATCCTACATTGATCTTTTGATGTCGTCCCTTTAAACTGATCATGACTGTTTTATATTAAAAGTCTTAAAAAACTATAAGTTTAATTGAAGTATATCATTAATAATTTGAATAAATTACTATCTAACTATTGAAAGCTATATAAGGTTTTCAATATATACATATCATACCCATTATCTTTAATTTTTTGTTCTATTTGCTCTATTTCAGCGGCTTCAAGTTTGCTAAGATATTCTGAGACTATTTTAGCCTCCTTTTTAAAAGATTTCCCAAGAACCTTCATCTGTGGCTGACATTCAACAACATCCACTATTCTGTGTTAATAGTCAAGGATCAAATTATAAATAGGACAGACTGCTACAAACTCATGAAAATTTTATATTTTTCCTACAATAAAAACAAATTAAATATCACTTTTTATAGTGACTAGAGTAAAACTTGTATCACTCAGATTACAATTCTACCTTGACTTCTTAGTTTGTATTTAGCCTATAAAATACTGATTTAGCCTTGAGAATTGAAAGGTCAGTTTATCCCATTCATACAATAGAAGTTTACCTATGAAGATCTGAATGAAGTTTACAGAATAGAGAATACATATAATAGCAATAATAAATATTGAATAGAGAAAATGAACAACAAAATAAAGAATAGAGAATAATGGGTTGCAAAAGTATAAAGAAAAACTGTGCAAAATAAAAGGTAATTTATGTACTGGTAAAATAAATCAATGTACAGAATTAATAAATAATCTTGAAACAGAAAGAATAAATATTATCGCTATTTTTTGCATTTTTCTTTTGATCTTTTTTTGTGATAATTTTCATATCATGCTTCTCGCTTGAGATGGAAAAATTATCGCTAGAAACTAAGGAGGCCACGTGGCGTTGCTAACGAAATTGACATTGAAATTGATAACGTCGTTATCGGTAAAATAGCAATAAACAGATTATCATTGGTCATCTCAACTCGATTGCTTTTCTCACTTTCGCTGTACCAGCTCAAGCGAGAAAATCAATCTCATTGAGATGATCAACGATAATCTATAAGTAAAATCATGTCATGAGATTTTACAGAATGAGAGTTATTTTTAAGGCTAAAGAGAAATGCCTTAAAAATTTAAAGAATGCAGATATTAAAAAAAAACCATCCAGGTCTTCATGTCATTTACATTGTCAAAATATATATACTAAACTTGACATTTGGTCAAACTGGTTTTAAACTAAAACTGGTTTGGTATAACTGACTGTTTGCTCCTGCCCTAGATGTCTATTTCACAGTGACCTTACGTGTTTGTGATTAGAGTACATTGTACTTTAATATTTTATTGATTTTCTGTTGGGGAATGACCTAAACATGCTTAACCTATGTTACTAGATTGTTAAATATAAAGTATTATTTTTTCAAATTACACTAAAAGGATATAGGTTCAGCAAGCTTTCTCTCAGCTACCAATTTGATACCAGTGGCCTTAGTGTGAGCCAACAAATCAAAGCATGACCTATCTGCACAACCAATACACTCTATCCAACCCTGAAATAAAACATACTAACTGTATACAGTCAATTTGTTTAATAATTGGTAATGGTGGAATACTTTTAACCTCAGAGAAAGTGAAGCTTATTCAAATTTTAGATATTTTTATTTAGTTCTTGGGTTTATAAATAAAAGTTCAGAAGAAACTTTCATTTAGTACTGTTTACAAAAAAAACTTTCATTTTATGAAAAAATTAAATTTAAAAACAACGTATTATTTAAATCAAAGCTCTGTTTAGTTGACAGATTTGCATTGATTCATGCATTCAGATTTAAAAAATATTCCAAAAAGCATCAGTTCATTCTGTTGAAAATAAGTTTCAGTGGCAGTAGTCACTGTGTTGGATTTCAAAACAAATCTTAAACCACAAACAAGGAAGGACCATAACAAAATGTGCCAGAGTTAACCATGTTTTGAGTGCACAACCCTACCCATAACTCTGGCGAAAGTGGTTAACAATACAAATAAGAAAACACTGTAAAAATCTACTCAGTAGTCTATTTTATGAGTCTGTAGTTTACTTACATATGAAGTTTTACATTCACAATCCCAGCAATCTTTAGCATAATGAGCCATTTCATTGGACATGTGTTGACGAAATCTTAACTTCTTAGGATCAATACCAACTCTCATCATAAATAAGTATATTCTGCCTAAGAAATAGCCCAGTGTCTCATTACAAATCAGACCCTGCAATACAAATAAAAAAAAACATTTATATATATATACAGTGTATATTTAAGAAACCATTTTTTTTCTCAGTATTTCCATTGATTTTTTTCCAAAATGGAATATTTAGAATTAAGTAAAGTTCTTAAATTTGATGTTTGCAATATCAACTATAGCTCATATCAATAGACAATTAAAACAAATATAAACAGCAGAATCAACAAACAGGTTTTATGTGTCATACCTCTTTAACAGCATCACCCAGTCTCTTGACTTCAGGAGGCTTTCCATCCATCTGATTACAGCCCGTGTAAAGGGTAAGGTTAAGATCGGCTACATTTTCAAACTTTGGATGATCTTTATTGGTGGGATCACAAAAATGTTCTATTTCTGCCATTGTAAATTCTCTAAAATATTCAGTACAGTTAAAATGTCTGCTATTTTACTTAAGACCTTGCAATTTTTTCAAAATATGCCTTTTGTTCTTGTTAAATTCAAAGATAAATAAAAATTGAGCATGTCTATATACCCCTCTGTAGTCTACAGGAGAGAAAAATATATATCAGATATTCACTTTTAGTTTCACATAATAAAACAATTATATTAAAAACAAGTTTTTATTCTACACAACACATTCCTAAGTAAATATTTCAAATGTGTTCAGAGCTCAAGTCAGGATTTGGAAAGGGCAAGGTGCTAATAAAAGAAAGTGTTTGAAATGGGATACTTTATATTTTCATATTGTTTGTAAAAGGTGCATTTTTATATTATCATATTGATTGTTAAATTAGACATGTTTATTGTATTCTCATATTGTTTATTAAATACATATACAATAACCGTTTAGTGTCTTTAAACATCAGTTGTATTTGTACGAGGCTAGGAAACAAGGTGTATGCGAGCTTTTAGCGAGCTACTGCACCTGTTTTGAGCTGAGTACAAATAAAGCTGATATTTAAAGACACTAAACAGTTATTGTCTTTATCCTGCAATTAATTCTGTATATTATTTGTGTTGTGAAAGACACAAAAACACATGTTTTGCATTTATTTTAGATTTGAAATCCCTTGAGGCCCATGTAGTAATACAATACAGTAATCACACATTCAGCTGAACACAGGTTCGCAAACAAAAAGAATCTTCAATGGTCAACAATAATACATCGCTCAAGGTAAATAACTCCATTTTAACATAACAGTTATTTCAACAGTAAAAACAAATAACAAAACATTGTCCAATTTGAAACAGGAGTGTATGAGTTGTCCTACGCTTCAGACTCTACATTCATTATACATGCATGCTGAAATTGACATGGTTGTTTTTGTTACACGATCATACACATTTAAGTTTTGAAATCGATAGTTGTCATCGTAGAAAAGACTGCTGTTCATGTGTGTATGTTATCAGAAAATTGGTGTGATTCTTATTGCTCTAAAAAAATGTTTGAAAACAAACAGAACGTATAAAAGAAATTATTAATTCGCAATAATACGTCATTGGAATGCGATTGCAATACACGTTCTGAGGTCAGACAGGTTCATACATACTCAGTCCGGCAGTGGGCGGAGCTTTAAAGCGATATCTGTATAGTATAAAGATACAGCATAGCGATATCTGTAGGGCTGTATCTGTATAGAAGAACACCCAATTGCAGGATAAAACATGTTAATATTCTAAGCATTTTGCTGATTCATTTTGAATGAAAGCATAACACACTTACAATTATTTGAACAGAGTATGAATATCTGAAGGTTAAAGTATAGCGTGTATTCTTAAAATGCCTAAAGAATTGTCTTACCTGACTCTAATTAGGCCAGCTCTTGGAGAGATTTCATTTCTAAATGCATTACCAATCTGGGCTGCTGCAAATGGGAGTTTACCTTGGTTAAATTCAAGAAGTCTTTTAAAATTTACAAATATGCCCTGAGCTGTTTCTGGTCTCAAAAATCTATAAACAAAAAAAAGACATAAATTTTGAAATCAATATACATACAAAGAGATGGTGTATGATTGCCAATGAGACAACTATCCATTCACCAAAAAGACAAAGATATGAATTATACAGATGACAATATAAGACCAACAACTATGAACTTAACCTTTACCACATGGTAGCATATGTATTTTTTTTTATTGATTTAAATAAGAACTTTGATAAAAGTATTTCTTAACTGTAAATTAATGTGTTTTGTCAAGACATCATTCAAAGTCCTTTATCAATAATTAAACCACTATGTCCTTTTGGCACATCACAATCGATGCAAGTGAGAGGTTTAGCACTATAAAAACAGGTTTCATCCACCAACTTCTATATTTGAAAATGCCTGTACCAAGTTAGGAATATGATAGTTGTCCATTCGTTTGATGTGTTTTATCATTTTATCTTGCCATTTTTCATTTTGAATTTTCATCGGAGTTCAGTATTTTTGTGATTTTACTTTTTGTAAAAATCAGTCTTTTTTTGTTTGTTAAAATCAGTGATACATAGGCTACACAAAAGGACACAACTACAAATTTATAGAATGTACTGTGGTGACACAATAAAATATCTTGCCCTCTGCAATATGGAAGTATTTCTGAAGGGTAGAAACTCTCAAATTGAGGTCAACCCACTGGTCAAATGAAATCTGTATTGATCTTGTTCATGTTATTACTATTCATACACATTATTTTTAAACCTATCATTTTTGAGCTACAACTAAGTCCAAACCAAGGATCCGGAAATTTTTTCACCTAATTTCGGTCATTTTCATATAACTAAAAAAGTTGGTGCCCCTTTTCAAAAACAGATTGTCAAAATCTCATTACTGCATGAATATGCTCCTACTCGTAGCATCACCAAACTTGTTTAACTGTTGCATCGCGTTTACTTCATGATTTATCCTACCATTTTCCTAAAATCGATCAAGAACAATTAAGGGAAGGCAACAGTTTAAGAATAAAATGATTTTAATGACTCAAAATCGTAATTTTCTCAGTCATCGCTTACGTTTCTTTCGATTCTGAAGTCGAAATTCAAACCAGATGTAATGCGACAATACTAAAACCTAAAACGAACAATTCCGGACTTATTCCCGGGATTAGTTTTGTTTATCAAATTCACAGGAAAACATTGTTTTTTTAATATTTTACCTTTAATAGTGTAAGAATATTAATGAAAATAGTTGCACTTGCTTTATTTAGCAAGAAATCATTTTAAATTTACAATTTAGTGTCAAATATGCGGAAGAGAATTTTAGGCATGCGTATCATAGTAAACAAAGCACGTGTGTTAGTAGTGAAAAAAATCTTTTTTTCTACGTAAATTGAATCAAGTTTTAATTTAATTTTAAATCATAATTGACAATTGTCTTAGCTCAAAAGTAATTAAATAATGAAGACAGTTGGTATTGAATTTTAATATCTTTATAATATTAGTTCTGAGCTTGTGATTAATAGCCAGGTGTGAATTAAAAACACAGGTAAAGAGATTAGCGATCATTAGCCAATAGCTCCCCGAGGCATTAATATAGCTATTAGGAGGGCCCTCAGGATTATAACACTTTACTGGAGTGGCAGTTTAATTACATAAAATCGATAACAAAACAAAAATATGTTTAAAATGGCGATTTGAAACTCAATCTCAACGAAATGACTGAAATTATTTCTGTTGAAAAATAAAATTTGACCTAAATCCCAATAAATGATTTAGGACTTTTGAGTTTCCAAATCGGTCATGTCTGGCATATATGACCGTTTCTGGAACCTTGGTCCAAACCAATCCACCTACCAGATACTAATTTCCAATCCTGCATTATTTATAACTTAGGGTAAACTCAAATCCTCAAAATACAATAGTAAAGTTTCGGAGGCTTGCAGGTACAAAATTTTCAGCAAAAAATTAAACATTTGTTTTTTCATTACAAATTTTATTTATTACACTGTTAGTTATTACTTTATGATATGGTACAAAAATCAACCAAAAAAATCAATTCAGTTTGGCCCAGGTGACTTTGAAAATGTTTATATCATTGAAAAAGCTCTAAATTATCTCCCTTTGCCATTTTTTTGCATTAAAATTGAAATATCTTTTTTAACACATCAATGACATATATTTTTTATCATTGTTTTAAAATAAGCTGTACATAAACTAAATAATTGTAAAATTTAAGCGATTTCTGTAATTAGTTTAATTTTCTATTTCAATATTACCTCTATTTCTCCTATTAGTTCAACTGAGAAAAAAAGGACATTATCAAAAATGTTAGCTTCTTTCGGAGGCAGATTGTGAGCTTAAATGAACATTGGTCCCATTTTTTTATTTCATTTTTCTATTTTGTATATGATAAAGTTCATTTATAAAAAAATATAGCGAAATCCTTTTTTTTTTAAAATATGATTTATACCCACGAGCCCCCTTAATGCACAAATATCAACAACTCACAATAGTAATGAATTAATATACTAACCCTTTAATATGACCAGTTGGTCCAATTGATGTAGCAAACATCAGGTTAAACTCCATTGGTTCTGAGAGTTCATTTCCTGTTATAGGAGACTTCATGTTGTACTGTTTAATTGCTTGTCCCATATCATCTTTACTGAGATTATCAATCTACAAAAAAAAAAAAATTACAGTGATAACAAAGCTTTATTTTTTAAACCAATTACAAAAGGATTGAAATTTTGAGTGCAATATTTATGATTTCTTCTACATATAGATAACAGAGCATCAGTCTTGCCAGTATATACTATTCAGTAACAGTTTGATCCTGTAGGCTGTGGTGTCTTACTACTTTTTTTTATCAAATATCTAATTGAAAGTTATGTCTTCAACACAGAGCTTTGGCTCGCATTGGACAGCAAGATATAAAAGGCTAAAAAAATGGCTAGTGTAAAACAATTTAAATGGGAAAACTAACAGTCTAATCTATATAAAAAACAAGAGAGAAACATTTATGAACCACATCAACCAACAACAACCACTGAACATCATGTTCCTGAAGTCTTTATGTTTTTTTCTTTTTTTTTCTTTCTAATCTGAGGCATCATAATAATATGATAATAACTATCATAAAAACCTATTCCCACTTAAAGCATTAAATGGGATTATTGAAAGGTAAATATAATATATCTAAAATTACTCGTAGCATGTGTGGTAAATTTTATGTGTCTGTATCACCATATTTGAATAAATTATTACCGTAGCCAGTAATCTCTTTATTTCTTCTTTCTTTTCTTGGCTTATTTTCTTGTCTGTAGCTAATTTCTCCAGTTGAGCTGTGTGTTAAATTGTAATGAAATAAATTACATTAAAGAAAATAACATTGCCCATGGACAATGCAATAAGTAACAATCTCCTTTAACCGGTGCGGGACGTTTGCGCTTTTTCATAGGACATTTGCGCTTTTATTTTTGGACACTTGCGCTTCACATCATAGGACATTTGCGCTTTTTAAAAATAGACATTTGTGCTTTTTACATAAGACATTTGCGCTTTTGCAATATTTGGTTTTTATGACTATCCCCCTCTTTTATCTGGGCTTGGGACCGGCAGGTTTAACCTCGCAGAGTTAAAAGTTTAAAAATCATTGCATAGCACATTTCTTTAATAGCACATTGATATATGTTAAAAAGTTTATATACAGCTATGAAAACTAGTAAAAGAAAGCATTCTTAAGACATGTTATGTACGGTCATCACAGGTCAGTTTTCGCCTGATATCTGAAGCCAAAGGACCGAAAAAAATAGCTCTTGTTATCTGTTCTGACTGGTATTTCTCCCATATTTCAAATAAATTATCATGTTTCTCAATTCTGGGGTGCCTGTTCATCAATATAACAAGTCGTAATGTAATAAACCGACTGTTGTTAAATGATACTCTTCAAAAAGAAAAGAAATATTTGCAGAATGAGTGAGTAGAACTGTTCATTAAAGTGGGCATGGAAGGATTCTGTACCATTTGTCATAATAATGAAAAATATAAGTTAAATTCATCTACGTAATATTACTTCTCCTTAAAATTACAGATGGACGACGATAGGTAAAAAGCGCAAATGTCCGGTCAATTTAATAAAGGTGAATCAAAATTTAAAGCGCAAATGTCGATAGTATTTGAAGCGCAAATGTCCTATCGTTTTACAGGTAAAAAAGTGCAAACATCCTGTGCCCCCTTTAACAACATAGAAAAGGTTGCTACAGTGTATATTTCCATGAAAAGTGTTTTTAGTGTTGGAAAACTATCAAAACTGGGCTATGAACAGGCTTTATGTATCTTTGGGTACAATTAGATAAGTACTTTGTGTTTTTTGTTGTTTTTAGTGTTTAGAACAGATCTGATGAGTTTAGGCCTTTCCTCCTGACTTAAACAATTTGTTTTATGTTGTGTTGTTGCATCACTGTCCCAGGTAAGGGGTCAAGCGTACATAGTCATCATAATACAGCATCCTTCTGATTGTGTCTGTCCCAAGCCAGGAATCTGTAAGCTTAGCATGGACACTGGACCTGTATTCCAATGAGATATATGAAATGTAAAATTATTTCTTATTAGAAATATCTATAAAGAATTCTTTACCTTCAATCAAATGATCTGCTCTGAAGCATTCACCAGTTTTTAAGTCTTTCACCATATAATCCTGGAATCTTTCCAAATGACCAGAGGCCCTAAAAACATAAATTCAACATTTCAACAGATGTATAACTGTATGGTACCAAAATTAAATGAAATATGCAACTAGATAGACCATAACTAATAGAATATTTTTAAAGTAAATGTGAAAAGTTGAAAACTAAAAATTAAATCAACAACTCAGACATGCATGACATGCTTTAATGCAAAGTATCTTAATTAACAATTCTTTTTTATAAAATTAGGCATATTACATGTAGGTATGCATTTCAAACGCCTTGTACTACATCTGAATATTGTCAAAAATCACGTTTTATTAAACCTCCAAAGGTACAATGTTATATTAGTCAATTGAAAAATAGTGAGCTGCACATTTTACACAAATGATTCCCCTATAAATATACATACTTAAGTACAGGTTCAGGTGTTAACATAGAACAATCTACTTCTAACATCTGCTCTTCTAAAACAAAGAAGTTTCTCCATAGCTGTAATAAATTGGACTTAACAGCACAGCCCATTGGTCCAAAATCATACAATCCATTTATACCTGTAATCAAATCAAAATGAGCCATTGATATTCAATATATATATACATCTTGCAAAAATAAAATTCTCCCCTCAATTCTGATTTACAAATTATTACATTTGTTATTAGAAGGACTGTTTATCAAATGAAAAATTAAAATTGCATTTTATTAAGCATGTGAAGGTAATACTATAAATTGCAGTTGGTTAAACAACAATTTTACTATTATGGATAAAGGAACTTAACTCCAATTAAAAATACAACTTTACAAAGAACGTCATTGATTTTTAAAATAAATACAAAATTCATGCATCATGCTCAGTCAGTCTTATTTTCTTGAGCGAGTATTGTTTTTCACATAATTTCTAACTTTAATATATGATTATATTTCATTGACAAATTTCTTGAAAAGAAATGTTCATGGATATAGGATGTATAGATTGTTGTGTGCAATGCTCTATGCTTGTTTTGTTTATCTCAAAAATAGTCTAGAAAATTTATAACTACTCATGTATGAAGCATGCAACATAAGGGCCTACTTCGATTCATCCAACTCGGGTTGACTCTAGTTTAAAGGTCAGTGCTAATGCGCATGATTGCAACCGTGCCGAATCGAAGCCAAAACTCTTCCATCGAGTTGACTATTATAAGGGAAGTGAAAAAATGTTTGTGCTGAACATTGAAATAAAAAAAAAAATTATGTTTCACAAAGAAAAGTCCTGATCCTGTATGCTTTTTAAACCAGATGCTCCGCAAGGCATAGCTTTATACGACCGCAGAGGTTGAACCCTGAACGGTTGGGGCAAGTATGGACACAACATTCAAGCTGGATTCAGCTCTAAATTTGGATTGTGATTAAATAGTTGACACAGCATAGGTTTCTGACACAGAATGAATGTGTTCTAATGAACTTAAAATTTTTGTTTTCTCTTAGAGCAATTCACTATGCTGTTGAATATTAATCCTCTCAAAAAAATGTTTGAAGAAATTTTCTTTTTTATTTATGAAATTTCAAATGAGAAAAATTGAACCCAATTTTTTTAATCACATCCCCCTTTCCCTTATTCCCAAACTAATCTCAATTAAAATTTCTAATGGAGTTTGCAACAATAACTACTCATTTAAATACATCATAAAATATTAAGATGTAAAAAAACTGCTTGTTATCACTGAATGGTAAAGATTATTTTAATTTATCAGTTGGTAGTAAAAAGTGAATATACATTGTATATTGTATATAACAAAGATTTAAGTTGATTCTGGACAAAGAAAGATAACTTCAATTAAAAAAAAATCTTGCTATTGCACAATATTTTGCAATTAGATATTTCTTGCTTACTATTCTGGACAAAGAAAGATAACTCTAATTAAAAAAAAATTTGCTATTTCACAATATTGTGCAATTAGATATTTCTTGCCATTGCGCAATACTGTGCAATTGAAAAGACTTGCTTTTGCACAATACTTAATATAATAATTTTAGATCCTGATTTGGACCAACTTGAAAACTGGGCCCATAATAAAAAATCTAAGTACATTTTTGGATTCAGCATATCAAAGAACCCCAAGATTTTAATTTTTGTTAAAATCAGACTAAGTTTAATTTTGGACCCTTTGGACTTTAGTGTAGACCAATTTGAAAACAGGACCAAAAATGAAGAATCTACATACACAGTTAGATTTGGTATATCAAAGAACCCCATTTATTCAATTTTTGATGAAATCAAACAAAGTTTAATTTTGGACCCCGATTTGGACCAACTTGAAAACTGGGCCAATAATCAAGAATCTAAGTACATTTTTAGATTCAGCATATCAAAGAACCTAACTGATTCATTTTTTGTCAAAATCAAACTAAGTTTAATTTTGGACCCTTTGGACCTTAATGTAGACCAATTTGAAAACGGGACCAAAAGTTAAGAATCTACATACACAGTCATGACAGTTAGATTCGGCATATCAAAGAACCCCAATTATTCAATTTTGATGAAATCAAACAAAGTTTAATTTTGGACCCTTTGGGCCCCTTATTATGTACGGACCAAAACTCCCAAAATCAATACCAACCTTCCTTTTATGGTCATAAACCTTGTGTTTAAATTTCATAGATTTCTATTTACTTATACTAACGTTATGGTGCGAAAACCAAGAAAAATGCTTATTTGGGTCCCTTTTTGGCCCCTAATTCCTAAACTGTTGGGACCTAAACTCCCAAAATCAATACCAACCTTCCTTTTGTAGTCATTAACATTGTGTTTAAATTTCATTGATTTCTATTTACTTAAACTAAAGTTATTGTGCGAAAACCAAGAATAATGCTTATTTGGGCCCTTTTTTGGCCCCTAATTCCTAAACTGTTGAAACCAAAACTCCCAAAATCAATCACAACCGTTCTTTTGTGGTCATAAACCTTGTGTAAAAATTTCATAGATTTCTATTAACTTAAACTAAAGTTATAGTGCGAAAACCAAGAAAATGCTTATTTGGGCCCTTTTTGGCCCCTGATTCCTAAAATGTTGGGACCAAAACTCCCAAAATCAATACCAACCTTCCTTTTGTGGTCATAAACCTTGTGTTAAAATTTCATAGATTTCCATTTACTTTTACTAAAGTTAGAGTGCGAAAACTAAAAGTATTCGGACGACGACGACGACGCAGACGACGACGCCAACGTGATAGCAATATACGACGAAAAAATTTTCAAATTTTGCGGTCGTATAAAAATAGTTTGTAAATGAGTTATAAAAAGTTGAAAAAAAATCGTTCAAAGAAACAAATATAATTTCTATTTCATTTCTAACCACCATCTACAGCTTTCTACACATTAACTCTATTTGTTGATTCCAAAATACAGGCAATAATAAATTCCCCTTGTCAGCTTTATTCTTCGGCTGTATTTTGTCAAATACTAGTTTATTTGTATCACTTTTATTTGTTGCAACTACTTGATGCCATCTTGAAACTCGACTAAACCTGTCATGAGCCAGGGTTGATGTCCAGTTAATTTGGGTAGGTTCAAAAGGTCAAACTCGGGGGGTTCGTTATCATTCGAGTAAACTCGATAGACTTTAATCCCTAGTTGGACAAATCGAAGTATGCGAAGGGTTTTGATTGCATTAAGGCAATCTTTACTCCAAAAATTGTCAAAGTCAAGGTCTCATCATAAAATTTACCAAGGCGTGGTCTTGAGCAAAATCAGATTCAACATATGTGATACATACCACCATATATAGCAAAGGATTGGTCGACAAAAAACTTTTGTTTCAGCAAATCTTCTAATTTAGCCCTATCAAAAAGATCCTTGGGTGCTAGTTCAAGCTCCTGAAATCATATAGAAAATGCATTAAAATAATAATTCTGTGAATTAAATAAAACAAAATACACTATTATATCCAATTACTTGTGCTGATCAATTTACAAATTTTGCAGTTTATTTTCGTACATAGCCCTTTTAAACCAGCTTTGAGAAGATTTAAATACATGTATGTGCTTTTTATTTTTTTTTACTGTCATGGATTGATATCAGGGTAACTCCAAGATTTTCATATTCACAACAATTTATCAAATATTTTCTACTCGTGGCAAAAATGAATCGCCTAAAAACATTAGTTGTTTTACAGAATATAAATGAATAAGATGATTAAAATCTGTTCAATAATTAACCTTTTGTAGAACAGAATATAACTTAATTTCATTCATGCTCAATCAGGTTAAATAAATAAAGTTACAAAATTAAAATGATTTACCTTGGCTTCTAGAGCATGTTTTCTCTGCTTAAGATCAGCAACTGCTCTCGCTACATCTAGTTCTGGGGCCTTCTCTGTCTTTAGTTTCCTTACTAAATCCCCCTGAAAAGCAAGACATTCTGTTAACATTCCATATGTTTAAAACTTAAAGTAAGGATGATACATTCCATGAACGATGTGGCGTATGGCTGAAATATACTATGGACATCATGGTGATGGCTCCTTTACACCATAACCCATGGTGGTGCTCCTACTTAAGGAGGAAGACATAGTCCTGTAACCTATGACCTCTGGGACATTATTTACTATTTCTATTTAATTCTGATTTTTTTTTACTATCATTGTGCATTAAAAGATAATGAAAATATCAGTATAAGAATGTAAAAAAATGTATAAGAATGTGAAGTCATATGTTATAGGACTAGACTTGCTAGAGGAAGACACAGAACATGCAAACATTTATTCAGTGTATGTTTACTTGTGTTGATATGTCTTTTGATTGATTACAGCCATTACAATTGATATTTTATAGTGTGTCTTTTTTATGTTGATGAAACCGTTGGTTTTCCCATTTGAATGGTTTAACCAGAGGCGCATTTAGAGGGTTTTTCAGGGGGCCCAGGCCCCCATTTTGTGGTATTAATTTGGTTGCTTATATAGGGAATCACTGAAGCACGACTGGAGCGTCCTCTTAGGCGGTCCAACGATTTACAGAAAAGAGCGACGATTTACAGAAAAGAACCGAAAAGGACCGAAAAGAACCGAAAAGAGGATACATTTATATTTATTATATAAAGTTAAAACAATGTATATATTCACGAATTTTTTTTTATATTGTCATGATTGTTATCATTTCTTCGTAATATTTAAAATGAATGCATTATTCAACTGTAGTCTTATATTGTGCATTTATAGGGATGCATTGTATCATGGATATGTGAACTTACAAAAAAGAAACAGTATAACTTGGTTTTTAAGTAATATTTTTTAAATATATAATGCATGCTTAATTATCATTTATTTTTCATCAATGATTTTAATCTTATAATTTAAAAAAAATTGTTTACATAGATATAAGGTGTGGCAACTCTCCATCCAAGTCATAATTTGTACAAGTATTAGTAAACTATCATTGGCTCACACCAAACAGCAAGCTATAAAGGGGCCCCTGAAATGACAAGTGTTAAACCATTCAAACGGGAAAACCAACGGTCTAATCAATATAAATCAAAGCGCTGTAAGCGCTGAAGGCAGTTAACCAAAAACCAAGGCAACCGTAATTATGAAAACTGTGGCAATATTGCCTCAACATTAAACATTCATATATATAGTACATTCATGTTTATCTAATGATTTAAGGCAAATAATTTATATGTTATCAAGGTTTCAAAAGCAATGCATATATCAATGTATATTTTTTTATGGTGAGTCTGCAGTGGTACAAGTTCCAAATGATTGCAGTTGTTCTACTTGGTAGTTAACCTTGGTTTTATTTGACTGCTAGAAGTTCAAGTTGACTTAGTATGAACATGTTATAGTATGAATGGACTGGTTTCCCTGAAAAGAAAACTGAGTTTGTGTTGTATAGTACAAAAGTTATGAGACACGAATCAGACAAATGTTCACTACAACAGGGATCAAAGGTGAGGTCTGACTGATCTGCCAATAGTAAATGTAAATGATTTGTTATTTTGTCCCATACATATGAATATATATAATTTAGGGGTGGGGATCTCAACGGTTTTCAAGTTCTCAAACAGGTAGGGGTAGGCAGAGGATTTAAGGAGGGCAGGGGGCCCGCTCCCCCCCCCCCTTTTTGGGAAAAAAATTGGTTGCTTATATAGGGAATCACTGAAGCGTGACTGGAGCGGGCCCCCACTTATGAAAATTTCTGGATCCGCCACTGGGGGTAGGGTGACCCTAGCGACTTCCCCTACATTTCATTTTATTTGTTATACTGTCCCATACATGAATATATATGGTTTAGGGGTTGGGATCTCATTGGTTTCCAAGTTCTCAAACAGGAGGGATAGGGTGACCCCAGGGACTCCATCTATATTTCATTTAATTAGTTATATAGGCCCATACATGAATATATATTGTTTTGGTGTGGGGATCTCAACCGTTTCCAAGTTCTCAAACAGGAGGGTTGGGGTGACCACAGGGACTTCCCCTATATTTTATTTGATTTGTTATATTGTCCCATACATGAGTATATATGGTTTAGGGGTAAGGATCTTGACCATTTCCAAGTTCTCAAACAGAAGGGTGAACAGTGACCTCAGGGACTCCCCTATCTTTCAATTGAATTGTTATGTTGTCCCGTACATGAATATATGGTTAAAGGGTGGCGATCTCAACAGGTTTCAAATTCTCAAACAGGAGGGATGGGGTGACCCAAGGGACTCCCCCTATATTTCATCTGATTTGTTATATTGTCCCATACATGAATATATATGGTTTAGGGGTGGGGATCTGAATCATTTTTAAATTCTAAAACAGGAAGGGTGGGTGACCCCCAGCGACTCTTCCTATATTTCATTTGATTTTTCATATTGTCACAAACATGAATATATATGGTTAAGGGGTGTGGATCTCGACCGTTTTCAAGTTCTCAAACAGGAGGGGGTGGGGTAACTCCAGGGACTTCCCCTATATTTCATTTTATTTATTATATTGTCCTATACTTGAATATATGCAGGGGCGGATTCAGGAGGGGGGGGGGGATGCGAGCTTGCATCCCCCTTAAATTTGCAAAGCATGGGTTGTTCTCAGCTTAATAATGAATATTCCGATAATTTTACCTCAAATTTTTTTTAGCCTCGCTCTGCTCTGGGAACAGTATATCTAATATATAATTTTAATATATATGTTCCTGCTCTGCTCGGCGAAAATTTAAGTTTGTGCCCCTCCTTACCTAAAATGCTGGATCTGCCCCTCATATGGTTTAGGGGTGGGGAACTCGACCGTTTCCAAGTTATCAAACAGGAGGGGTAGAGTGGCCCAAAGAATGCCTCCTATATATCATATGATTCACTTACATTTAGGTATATATAATATTGTTGCATTATTTGTGAAAATAAAGAAACTTTTAGCTACTTTAATTGACCCTTCAAAATTGAATAAAACAAATAACGCTTCAAAATTGCAGTACTATATTTACACTTTAAAAGCATCTCACATGCATTATCATCATTTATCACTGATAAAGAAAATATAGACTGTGACCATGAACATGTATATTGTTAGATATACTGTTCCCAGCTGTCACGTTGTATTGGATTTTTAAATTAAAATTTGTCAAAAAGTAATTTTGAGTTTCTGTATAAAATATTTTTCTGCTTTTTCTTTCTTTTACATATATCTTTTGGTTTACAATTCTAGTGTTTATATTCATTTACCATGCATAGATTTATTTTTTCACCTGCTTTGATTTATTTTGTAAATGATCGCTAAACCCGGAATTATCCTTATCCGCTTCCGGAATCGGATCCGATATTGTAAAATTTTGTCTTCACGGCCGCCATTGTTGTGTTTACAATGTTGTTTTTGTCAATCAGATACGATTTTACTCGAATTTATACAATATTTGTCGGCGAATATCTGTATAAAGCTAGCAGTTGAACAAAGTGAACATCGCTGTCATGAATAATAATGATAAAAATAAGTTTTTAGCTCGTTTAATTGGAGACTTTGGTGACTTGCATGGAAGGTTTGCAAAGTAATTTCTTATTTTCTTTCAAGTGGAAGGTGACTACGTCGGGCGTAGCTAGAAACCCACTATCCTAGTCGAAATTCCGCTTGCAAAAGTGGAAGGTCGCGGACCTCGGACCACCGCTAATTTGCACACCTGCCTCCAAATTGAAAAGCTACGAAAATTTCTTTTTCTAATTTGAAATTGCCGCCAACAGCATGAACAGTTGAACTTATTATATAATAGACTACTGACGTAATTGTACTACGTATTGATGACAAACAATATCCCTACGACTTTTGCCATTTGGGAAATCTAAACTACTTGTCTTAAGAGATTTTCGGCGATTAAATATTTCATACAATTGTTCTTTGACATCTTAGCCAAAAGCACAAGTCATAATGAACTACACAAGGATTCTTAATAAGCACTACTTCCTATGTGTAACTTCAAAACTTTTGGATAAATCGACGATCATTTAAGGTTTTTCTGGTCATATTTTTTGTAATCCAGAATAAAAAGTATTAAAAAAGTGTTCAATTAGTTATATATAACATAGTAGCGAGCTAGATAATAACAATGGCAAGTTTTTCAGCATTTAATGGGTAGAACACAAATCTAGGGCGCTCGCATAATGCAGCTTAACTGCATAAAAACGAGAAACAAGAAACACTTATGAAACACAAACCACACCAACAAACGACAATTATGCACTGAACATTAGGTTCCTGACTTAGGACAGGGGCAAATAAATATAAATGCAGCGGGTTTAAACATTTTGATAAGCCGATGATATTACATGTTTTTAATATTATAAATACGTAGTAAAAATAAATGAAAAGCTAATATTCTCGTACTATAAAAGTTTATCCTAACATTTAAACAATTATTTCGTTTGTTTATATTAAGATGCACGATGTCAGTATATTGCCGGTGGCATTGGGTATGGTTGTATAAAAAGTATACATGTCAGCATCATCATTTCCTCTCGGATGTTAAATGTTAAATATACAGGGAGTCCTTAATTGGTGAATTAAAATTTTTCTTCCGATTTTTCTATTCTATAAGATAGGCATCCGACCCTACATTTACCTGTAATGTTTCACATGCAAGTTAAAATTAGTCCTACCACAGTATAAGGTTTTCAATGCTTTGCAATATGCTAATCCTTCGATTACAAAAAAAATCTATTTCCTTTTCGGTTCTTTTCGGTTCTTTTTGGTCCTTTTCGGTTCTTTTCTGTAAATCGTCGCTCTTTTCTGTAAGTCGTCAAACCCCTCTTAGGCAGTCAGTGGGCCCCCACTTATGAAAATTTCTGTCATTTTTGAGGGCCTTTCAATTTTTTTCTATCAATATTACCTTTCTTGTCGCTAAAATAGTTTCCTTTTGCATATTCTTTTAATATTTATTTGGAATAAGTAACTTTAATAAAAAAAAATGTTTTCTAGTCCCTAAATAGTTTATTGCATTTGTCGCTTCTTGTCTCTAGAATTATTCTTCTTGTCGCTAATTAGTGAGACCGATAATGATTTTCAAACTTGCAGCAATAATTCCATTTTAATAACTGAGTATAAATACCAATTTATCAGTATAGCTGTGTCAACATATTAAATTGAGAACCTAAATTTTCAACATATTTTGTAAAATGTAAACAAGTCCATGCTAAGAAATTTGAAAAAAGCAAAAGAAACCAGTGATGAGAGAAGGATAATTTGTCACCTGTTCTTTTACTTGTTGTCTAAAAGGCTGCAAAATTTTCTCGATTTCTGGATCTGTCAATGCCATCATCTGTACCATATGCTGCAACTTTTTTCCAAATAGCTTCTTCTGATTTTTAGATTTACAAATGCACGGAACGCTAAGATGTATGGTGCGTTTATTTAAATCTTCTAAAATGGAGCCACTTAACCTCCTGCTTATCTTAAAGACACAAGAAAATAGTTGTTTCATAGAGATTTTGTCATGATGCAATTTGCCACGGAACCGGAAGTTCAACAGTGAGGTTCAAAGGAAATGTGAAATTCATCGAACATCTTTTTTGAAGCAAAAATCATAATCATAAAATAAAAGCAAGACTTTGTATCCATGGACAATATTGAAACCGTGTTTAAAGTTTTCAACTTAGTCTTTGTCAGTTTTCATGAACTTCTTAGTATTTTGTTTTTCCCCTCACGGGTCTCAAGTTCTGATTTCCAAGATGTCTGCGCCCATGAAACCAGGCATGAAATTATTTATGAAGGATGAAAATAGATTTAGACAATATTAGATAATTAATATCAAATTAATTCCATACAATGTTAACTTTCAGTAGACTTACATACATCCGAAATATAATAGGACAAGCGAAGAAAAACAAAATACTTGATGCCAGTTTTCGAGTTATTTCCCTTAGGCTTAGGAAGGTTGGAACACATCCAAGATTAGTCTTAGGGATTGAAACAAGTTGTGATGACACAGGTGCAGCTGTGGTTGATGATAAAGGGAACATACTTGGTGATGCGCTTAACTCCCAAACAAAAGTGCATGTGAAGTAAGCAGCCCTTGTACAAATGTTGTAAGAGGGGGTGATGGGGTAGTCCAAGATTACTCTGACGTCCAACTACTGTTTTTGCCAGACAAGCTAGGGTCGAACAGCCTTTGGACGTCAGAGTAATCTTGGACTAGTGATGGGGGTACCTCCATGACATATTTAAATAACAGTAGAAATTCATGCAAAATGACATTAAAAATAAATTTTGGTGACCGTCAGTCACGATCATGTGAAACTCAACTCATTTCATTCATTCAAGAGCTTGCAGCAAATAACAACAATAACACACAAATAGACTTAATTATAATGTACTTTGCCAAAGGATTTGACAAAGTCCCTCATAAAAGACTTCTATACAAACTTAAATATTATGGTATTCAAAAAGAAACACTCCACTGGGTCGCTGCCTTTTTTAAATGACAGAACACAAACAGTTGACCTGGATGGAGAGTCATCTGACCTGGCTCCAGTCAGCTCAGGTGTCCCTCAAGGCACAGTCCTGGGCCCAGTATTATTCTTGGTATATATATCAACGACCTACCAGAATACCTACATGTATACCGACGACAGTATCATCTACAAAACCATCAAATCTCAAAGTGACTGTAATGCACTCCAGTTAGATTTAGAAGCAGCTGCTAGGTGGGAGCAAGACTGGTTGATGGCTTTCCATCCAGACAAATGCACAGTTCTTACAGTCTCACAGAAGAAAAACCCATTTAAACATGACTATATCCTCCACAATCACAAACTGGAACTTGTCTCTTCGGCTAAATATCTGGGCATTACACTTCAAGCAAACCTAAAATGGTCAAAACATACAGACAACATCATAGCTAATGGCAACAAATCTCTGGGCTTCTTAAAAAGAAACTTAAAAACCTCATGTCAGAACATCAAAACTCAGGCATATCTGGCACTAGTTCGTCCAAAACTGGAATATTCATGTTCAGTGTGGGAACCTCACACAGTTGAACAAACCTCCAAAATCGAGATGGTCCAAAGGCGAGCTGCCAGATATGTCTGTAACAGATACCATAACATCAGTAGCCTGACAGATATGATAAACACCCTAAACTGGCCAACTCTACAGGAAAGAAGAACACGCACAAGATTAATAATGTTCTACAAAATAATACATCAAATCGTCGCTATACCATCTGCTATTCTCATACCATCAGACAGTAAAACCCGCAAAAACCATAATTATACTTTTAGACACTTTTCAACCAAAAAAGATACATATAAATATTTATTTTTTCCATATACCATAACTCAGTGGAACTTATTGCCAATGCAAACAGTCGCTGTCGCCACAGTCGACACTTTTAGAGAACAGCTCACACCAGCTGTTCTCCACAAATTCATTTAACTCATTATTAGCCTATGTACATAGTTTTAATCACCTTTTTAAAAAAGTTAAATTACGCACCTCAAATTTATTTCCATATACTTTTTGTCTTTGTCTTTGTAAATATATATATAGGCCACGCTGCGCGCGCAAACAGTAAATAATCTTCAAATCATTGAAGGACTACTGAAAACCTAAAGAAGAAGAAGAAAAATAAATTTTGGTGCATATTTTTTTGGCACTGGCTACGGTTACATGGAAATGTAACAATAATAAAAATATTATTGTTACTTTGAAGACTAAATGCCGGAATGCATGGTTTGGTAAGGATCTGTTTAATTACGAATGTAACAATAATTATTGAGGCTACGGTTACATAGGGTTATTGTTACATGAAAAACAGCAATGTACGATGGGACTAGTAATATGTACTAAATAATAAAAAATGAAGAAATTTATTTTATATTTGCAATACATGCATTTATTACATACAATTTATTTACTGTAATTTTTAATTTACAATGACAATTTCTACAAATCTAGTAAGTGGTTTTTAAAGTCCAACACATTTTTGATGAACAAAATTGCGTCCTCCACAGTTACGTGTACATACAGAAGTTCTTAGTATTTAAGTTACAGTTAGCAAACTTTGCTTTTGATGTATCAATTTGGGTCAAGTTGTATAGCTGTATGAAATTTATGTCTTGATTTTGTTTAAGTTTCACTGGTTTAAAACACATCCCAATTTTTAAAGATTTTCACCCTAACAAAATTGGTTCAAAGTATAATGACAGTAATAAGAGTAGGTGTGCAGTTAAATACTTTAAAAAAGTGAAACCATTGAACTATATGTTTCGCCTTTGACACTCCTAATCTTGAGTAGTATCTTTAAGAACATCAAAACCATTAATACGTAAAACTATTCAAGTTAAACACCATTTGATTGTTGAATAATAATATTTATTATTTATCAGTATTATTTATCAGTATTACAAGTATTGTTTAGTACATATAATAATAATAATAATAATAATAATAATCTTTATTTCAAGAGGGTATGCTCAATTAGTACAAACACTATTCTCCCTTGAGGCCCTCACACTCCACTCACAATGCAATTCACACAATTTCTTCATAACAAAGAAAAACATTAGAAAACATAAATCAAAGTTGATACATAGTCATTTAAATATTTCCTGGATTTTCAAGTAAAAACTTAAAGCAGTTTGTTTTAAAAGTATTTATGTTTGACATGTGTCTTAGTGCTTCTGGTAGTTTATTCCATAAAGTTGGGCCAGAATATGAAAAAGATCTTCTAAATGTGTTTGTTCTTGCCTTTGGTATATTAAGTAATTGGGTAGTATTTGATCTAAGTTGCATTCCATTTTTATTTGAAACATAGGAGATTTTGTTAGACAAATATTCTGGAACAGATCCATATAAACATCTATGAACATATAAGGCCTTGTGGTAAATCACACGATCAGTAAATCGAAGCCATGATAACTTTTTAAACATTGTATTAGATGGGGTATCATAAGGAAGTTCAAGAATAATTCTAGCTGCTCGTTTTTGAAGTTTATCTAATCTATTTGTATTTTGGTCACTGGTGTTTCCCCAAATTGTACAACAGTAATCCAAAATAGGGAGAATATAACCATTAAAGTATAACTTTCTTGTTTCAAGGGGTAGGGATTTCTTTATCCTAGACAAAAGATTTAGCCTTGTACTGATTTTTGTGCACAAAGTGTCAATTTGGGCTGTCCACTCAAGATTTTCATCAATAAAAACCCCAAGGAGCTTTTCACAATTATTATTAACATCTCTAATGTGTGAGTTACCAACACTCAAATTCAGAACATGGTCTGTTTTTGCTAGTTTCTGTCTAGAACCAATAACCATAGATGTAGTTTTTGTTGGATTTATATACATCTTATTTCCCTTGCACCATTCTTCAATTCTTTCTAAATCATTTGTAATGCTGTCCTGGATGGTATTGAGACTACGACCTGTGCAGTGAATGGTAGTATCATCTGCATAGAGGTCTGCTTGAGATGAGGTTATATGAAGGGGCAAATCATTAATGAACAATAAAAATAAAAGGGGGCCTAATATGGAGCCCTGAGGTACTCCAGTTTTTATTTCTAGTGCCCTTGACTTAATTGTCCCATTTTCCACTTGTTGGAATCTATGAGATAGATATGATTTAAACCAGTTACATGATAAATTTGAAATTTTGTAGCACTGCAGTTTTTGAAGAAGGATAACGTGATCTACCAGATCAAATGCTTTTTTAAAATCTAGGAAGATAATACCTATAATTTCTCCATCATCAATTGCTTTCAACCACTGATCAATAAGTTTTAGTAAAGCAGTATGACAAGAGTGGTGGCTTCTAAATCCAGACTGACTTGCATGAAGGAGCTTATATTTTAATAGGTATCGGTATAGGTGTTTGCAGACATGCTTTTCAAAAATCTTTGACATAGTAGGCAAAATAGATATTGGTCTATAGTTGTCGACAGTATCTTTAGGACCCTTTTTATGGCTTGGCATGACACGGGCATTTTTAAGCTCAGAAGGAAATATACCAGCAGTGATACTCCTATTTATAATATAAGCTATTGACGGTGAAATAACTTCTGATGATAATTTAAGTATGCGAGGACTTATCTGATCAATGCCTGTAGCTTTTGCAACATTTAAATTGCTAAGGCAGTCCTTAACTTCTGCAACTGTTATCAAGGGGATGTAAAACCAAGTATCTTGAGGTACTTTTGCTGCTACCTCCTCATAAATCTTGTTACTATCAAATTTGTATGATTGAGATGTTGACAGGCTATCTTTTGGGGCAATATTTATAAAATGTTTGTTAAAAGCATCAACTATATGCTGAGTTTCTGTGATAACACCATTGTGTGTCTTAAGTTGGTATGGAAAAGGAGAACTTTTTGTTTGGTTGAGCCCCTTGACATATTTCCATAATTCTTTTGGATTTTTAGCCTGTTCAATGGATGTTTTATAAAATTTGTTTTTTGCATCATCTATAAGTGATTTGCTTTTGTTCCTCCAGAACCTGTATCTGTCTAAATCATGCTTTTTATGGTAATAATCCCTGTTTTGTCTAGCAGTTAATATTTCAGGGGTTAACCATTCTGGCCTTTGAACATTTTTGACTCGCTTTGTTTTTATTGGAGCATGCTTATTTAAAACATTATTGAAAAGAGAATACCAGATATTTAAAGCTTTGTCTGTGTCATGTTCTTCTATCACATTATTAAAAGGTTTACATTGAAGTTCCTTTATAAAATTCTCTTCATTAAACTTTTTAAAACACCTATAAGTTATGATCTTGTGGCTAGAATCAGGTATTTCTTTAACATTTGTTTTTCTTGTAAGGCACACTGGGTAATGGTCACTTAATGCCAAATAAGGTACAAATGTTTCAATTATATTATCGAACTTATTTGTATAGATATGGTCAATGATCTTTTTACTTTTATCTGTTACTCTTGTTGGATTATCAATAAGTTGTGTAAGACCATGGCACTGTATCATATGGGACCATTTGTTGTTACTACATCCTTGAGCATAGTCAATATTTATATCACCCATAATAATAATTTCTAAATCTAAGCTTGATGCTTTACTTATTTCTAATTCAAAAGCATCTATCCAGTCTACTTTCATATCTGGTGGTCTGTAAACTGAACACAAAAGAATAGGTTTTGTGGATGGAAAATTGATCTGAAGCCAAATTGATTCAACATTACCAATCTCTAAGTCTTTTCTCCTTTCATATGCCATTAAGTTGTTTATATAAACTAATACCCCACCCCCTGTTTTGTCTTGGGTTTCATGTCTATCTTTTCTTATTGTGTCATAACCATTTACTTCAATTAAATTATCACCTAATTCTGAATTTAAGAATGTTTCACATAGACCCAAAATGTGTAAACTTTTCTTTTCATTAAGGGTGAGTCTTATTTCCTCAATTTTTGGCAATATGTGCTGAACATTGAGATTAGCTATTTTTAATCCCCTTTTTTGAAGACCAAATGAATTAAGCAATTTAGGATCATTAGTGCGTTGGCATTCACTTTGCAGACCACTTCCTTTCTCACCAACTAATTCACTCTTATTTGCATTGACACATGCATTAGCCTCAGGGAGAACTTCCATATTGGTAATAACACATACGGAGTCTACATTATTGTTAATTAAGGATTTAGAACATTTTTCATTAATGTCAATTAAAAGATTATCATAATCACAAGCACATGCCACTTTGTTACATTCATGACAGATATTACTTAACACCTCAAACCTTGTATATGTTTTTACAGTAATTTCGGCTTCCTTATCTTTGCCACATCCCTAATTGTTTTTGCAATTTTTTAATTTATGTCCCAGATAACCACATTTATAACACTCAATTTTATGTCCAAAGTTACAGTTTCTAGTACTATGTCCACCTTCTCCACAGTTAAAACACTTGTTTCTTCTGCTGTTATTTTGCTTCTGTTTTAGGATTGGAATATAACTATTATAAATTTTCAGAAGTTTAGCTGTTCCAAAGTCCGTCAAGTGTATTCCATCATACCAAAATAGTTTTCGTCTATTCACTCCAAATTCTTTTTCTGTTTTGATTTGAACGGCATCATAGTTTTCACATGTTTGTTTTATTATTTTGTTTATATCCGCCACATCACAATCTATCCTTGGTGTTGCTTCTGCTATGAAAACTTTTGTGTCTGGTGACCTATCATGAATATTCATAACAATTTCCTTTAAATCCTCTTGAACGGAAACCAGATCTCTCTTTTGACTGGCATCATTTCCACCTGCTTGTATTATAATCTCACTGCAGTTTTCAATGTTGGTATTTTGCAGTTTGGCTCTAATATCCCTAAAATTTGCACCTCGGTTTGTTGAGACTTTAATACTATGATCCAATCCTCTCAAATTAATTCTTTGCAGGATAGAACTGCCAATTATAATTTTGTTCTTTATTCCATTTTCATCTGTACCTTTTGAAGTTCGGACCGATTGACTTGGTACTGATTTATGTTGCTGTTGAGGACTTTTGATTCTGTTACCATTTTGTGCTTCCTCAATTGTATGCTCAGTTTGCACTGATATTTCATGCCTACTCATCATAATTGTGTCTTTGTTAGGCCTTTCTATTTCTGTTTGAGTTGATGAGTCTCTCATTTCATTTGAGCACTGAATTTTCTTATCAATAAGAGTTGGGGTGTTATTAGCTTTCTCCATAAGAGTCGAAACCAGTTTTTTCAATTGATCTATTTCCCATCTTAACATTAGTTCCAAAGACTGCTTAGCACAGGGTGTTGAAGTCAGTTGAAAAGCAGCACTAGGATTCAATTTGTTGTTCTCTACTTCAGATTCATTAAAAGAACTTGTAGCTGACACCATATCTGAGTGTTCACTTATGTCGAACTCTAAATGTTTCATTTCTGTTTGGGAACTTTCCAATTTGAGCTCTTGAGCATTATTGTCTTTTGGTTGAGATGCAGCTTCAAACATCTCAGTGTTTTCATTTACTTTTTCAATCAACATTTTTGCAATGTTGTTGAAATAAGTGTCAATCCACTGTTTGCAACCTTTTCCTTGGACATGAAAAGTACCGTACATGTTTGTTTGTATATATGAAGAACTGTCTTCTGTCCATTTATAAAGGTGTTAAATACAAGACCATTATTTTCCCTGTCTTCAAAAAGTGTTTGGTCAAAACTTGTAAATAGAATATTTTGGAAAATATTGAAGATTGCAGGAGCTTTAAATGTAATGACATATGAGCATGATCTGTCTGTACAATCTCTAAAGTCATAGTACTCACAATCTTTTGTGTATTCATTAACTTCCTCCAGATTAAATCCACTAAAATCTCCAATAAATGATGAAATGTTTTGGAAAAATGATGTAGTTATATCCATGTTTACTTATATATATAATTAATGTTATTAATTTAAATCATGATTTGATCCTTAATATCTATAGTAAGATGCACGAGACATGGACTAGTTTACTTCTAAATTATTTAGGACTTTACACTAGTCTAGTCATGTCACGATTTTGCGTAATATTTTTCATAGCTTCTGGGCCGGGGTCTTGAACGGCCGCCAGATCCCTCAATAAGAAAAACGAGTTGAAATGTATATTTATTGAATGACTAAAATGATCTGTATGTATTTTATAGGTTGTGCACCTCCTGTTGGCTCATATGATCCTAATATATGAAATATGAAAGAATTAAGCAAAACAACTATAGAAGATTTAAGTTTAATGAGGGTGGTAAAGGGGGGGTGCTTGCACGGAAAAAACGTGAAATAAGACATAATTTCACGTTGAATGTGAAATAATTTCTGTAATGAACGTTGCACGAACAAAAATAAATACTTTTATGTGAACCTTTTGTGACTGAATCACTGTCTTTTTGTATATATTAACTCTTTGTTTTACTTGATATTCCCGATTTAGTATACACATTTATGATTTAATTTGTTTACGGCTTTTAAAAAAGTATTTCTTGACGATCCCTGCCAAGTGTTTGATTTTTATTTGAAAATGCACGCAAAATAAGACTTTGAAAATCACGATGCACGTTAAATTAAATAAGCAGAATACGTTGAACGAGGCACCCGTCTTGCACGACTGAACGTCAAATAAAAAAGTAAAAACATGTTGAACGTGAAATAAAAAACGGCGATCACGTTGCACGAAAATAACCCTTTACCACCCTCTTTAATAAATCTAGCGTACATTGCTGTTTTTCATGTAACAATAATGTAATGTAACCGTAGCCTCAGTAATTATTGTTACATTCGTAATTAATCGGTTCCTCACCCAACTTTGCATTCCGGCAATTAGTCTCCAATGTAACAATAATATTTTTATTATTGTTACATTTCCATGTAACCGTAGCCAGTGCCTATTTTTTTTCCTTAAAGGTGATAAAAAAACGAATGTATTTGACTATTATTCCAAAAATAACGGTCACAATAATGTGAGACCTCTGACGACTCACGAGAAATTTAAATCAATTTGATGCTAACGGTAGCCAAAAATGACTGTTGAAAGCCCTCTTGTAATTTATCAAATTACTAGGAGAATTAAAAAAAGGACCAGTACCTTTCACTAGTGGCTGCATTTAGTTCAAAAGGCAAATATGACATCTTGCAAGGTTTTTTAATTTAATTTTTTTTTTAAGTGATGCCTTAATCCTACATTGTTGTAGGAAGGCGTCACAGAAAAAGATTTAAAATAGCCTTTCAAGAAGTCATAATTATTTGGACTAGGCTGAATCATATATATGCCACATGACAGTCACTGATAGATAGTTTTATATCTAACAGTGGGCAAAACTGATGTGCATATTGTGGCATCCCTCCTTATTTATTATGTATTCATTTTCAATGTACTGTAATCATAGCCAGTGCCTTATAATTACTCTGCTTTTATTTTAAGTATTTTCTAATAAATTTGGCAATAACTGTGGAATGTACATATAACTCTAATGGCCCTCAGATGTATATTCATGGTATTCGAAATAGAAACAGAAAATCTCTATTTGACCAATCATGTCATATATACTCTGAATATCACAAGGACCATAAGAGCTTAAGTTCATCACCTAGTTTAGTTGGCAAATAATACTGCATAATGACACAACTAGTCAAAATAACCTCGATGTTTTGAAATATGAAAATAAGAAGATGTGGTACTATTTTTATTAATAAGACAACTCCAAACCAGAGATATTATAACTAAAGTTTCCTTTACAATGTCTTGAACAATGAGCAAAACCCATTAAAGGGAAAATTCACGATTTTTCACTATTTTTTGCCAATATGAAATAAATCTCATTTAAGTCTTGTTCGTTAACCATCTGATAATGCGATTTAAAGCGCATCGATGTCTTTTGGTGTGGCTATAAACCAACTAAAACTAGGTGATAGCCATGATACTTTTAAAATTAGATTGTAGGATTTATCTTTTAACGATTTTTGGATACGAATTTTAGTTATAAAAGTAAATCATACAATAAAACATTTTAATGATTTTTTGCCCGACAAATGCTTTAAACAAACATATGAAACCTGAGACTACTGTTATAGTAGTCTCAGATGAAACTGACATGATCGATAGTGTATTAAAAATACTTGTTTGTATTGACCTTTTTGCTTCAGTCCAGCAAATATTACTTGAAGTTGTAATGTGGAAATACAATTGTGTATTGTTATGTGACACTAAGTGAATGTTGAATGCATGAGGGTAAACTTAAGGTAATAAAAAGATTAGCATTCTGTAATTGCAATCTTTTGATCTTCATTCAGTGAATTCTAGCCATCACGGTTTACCATGTAAGACATAATAGTGTCCTATGAAAAAGTGTCCACATGGACACTTTTTCATTGAATGAAATTTAGTATTTAATATAAATGTCCATTGCCATGGAATGGTGTGCCTCAACAGGACAGATTTTTTGCTAACAATATGAAATAGTGTCCACTCACAGGACAAATTTTCATAGTAGTTGCTATTGAATTGTGTCCTCCAAGGAAAGTAATACAAAGGTCATTACAAAGTTTTATTATACTTGAATTTTAATTAAAATATGAAGGATTGATGAGAAATTGATCAATACAAATGTAATTAAATAAATAATGGATGGAAGTGAATATAGAGAAATTTAAGTTCTAAGAAGTTCCCAGCAAATGGTAATGAACATGAAGAAAATGAAAGAATAACAATTAAGAACGAAGTGTAAAATCAGATATGAAGAACTTTATTAGCTCACCTGGCCCGAAGGGCCAAGTGAGCTTTTCTCATCACTTTGCGTCCGTTGTCCGTCGTCGTCGTCTGTTAACTTTTACAAAAATCTTCTCCTCTGAGACTACTGGGCCAAATTTAACCAAACTTGGCCACAATCATTATTGGGATATCTAGTTTTAAAAATGTGTCCGGTGACCCGGCCAACCAACTAAGATGGCCGCCATGGCTAAAAATAGAACATAGGGGTAAAATGCAGTTTTTGGCTTATAACTCAAAAACCAAAGCATTTAGAGAAAATCTGACAGGGTAAAATTGTTAATCAGGTCAAAATCTATCTGCCCTGAAATTTTCAGATGAATCAGACAATCCGTTGTTGGGTTGCTGCCCCCTGAATTGGTAATTTTAAGGAAATTTTGCTGTTTTTGAATATTATCTTGAATATTATTATAGATAGAGTTAAACTGTACACTGCAATAACGTTCAGCAAAGTAAGATTTACTAATAAGTCAACATGACAAAAATGGTCAGTTGACCCCTTTAGGAGTTATTGCCCTTTATAGTCAATTTTCAACCATTTTATGTAAATCTTAGTAATCTTTTACAAAAATCTTCTCCTCTGAAACTACTGGACAAAATTATTCCAAACATGACCACAATCATCTTTGGGGTATCTAGTTTAAAAATGTGTTTGGTGACCTGGCCATTCAACCAAGATGGCTGCCACAGCTAAAAATAGAAAATAGGGGTAAAATGCGTTTTAGGCTTATAACTCAAAAACCAAAGCATTTTGAGCAAATCTGACATTGGGGTTAAATTATTGATCATGTCAAGATCCATCTGCCCTGAAATTTTCAGATGGATTGGACAACCGGTTGTTGGGTTGCTGCCCCTGAATTAGTAATTTTAAGGAAATTTTGCCATTTTTTGTTATTATCTTGAATAGTTTTACAGATAGAGATAAACTGTAAACAGCAATAATGTACAGCAAAGTAAGACCTAAAATTAAGTCAACATGACCAAAATGGTCAATTGACCTTTCTAAGGAATTGTCCTTTATAGTCAATTTTTAACAATTTTCATAAAATTTGTTAATTTTTACTAACATTTTCCACTGAAACTACTGGGCCAAGTTCATTATAAATAGAGATAATTGTAAGCAGCAAGAATGTTCAGTAAAGTAAGATGTACAAACACATCACCATCACCAAATCACCATTTTGTCATGAATCCATCTGCTTCCTTTGTTTAATATTCATATAAACCAAGGTGAGCGACACAGGCTCTTTAGAGCCTCTAGTTATATTTATTATGTCAGAGAAGAAGGCAATAAAAAATAAATAATGTCCATTTCCATGAAAAATTGTCTCCTAAATATATATAAGTGAACAGCATTTTACAGTAATAGTTATGAAATATGGTCCATCTGCAGAACAAATTTGCGTAGTGAAAGTAAAATAAAATGGAACAGCATCTAACATGTGTATGATAATATTAAAAAATATAAATATGAAGATAAGGATGGTATGAGTGCCAATGAGACAATTTTTATGTCAAAGTAACAATTAATTCAAGTTCGTAATTAAAGTTAAAATGCGTCCAGTAATAACAAGGCAATGGATATCATTTAATATTTTAATCATATCAAAAAATACCCTGGCGGACACAATGTCCTGTGAAAAAAATGTCCACCTGGACAATATTATGGTAGTGAATAATGTCCATGTTCATGGACACTTTTTCATACCTTAGGACATGTTTTCATTGGAAATTGTGTCCAGGACACATTTAAATAAGTAAATATTGTCAAAATGTGTCCGGTGGACATTTTTTCATGGAGAACATTATCAAATCCTACAACCGTACCAGGTGTGAACAATATTATCTATGGATGATAAACAGATGGTGATGGTTTTAGACTCAGAAAATGTAAAAAAAAAAGAATTAAAATTAATTTAGTGGAGAATTAAGGTCGCACAATAATAGGATAGTCGTATATTTTGCGTAAGCTCACTGTTAAATGATTTATGACTACCGTAACGATGAAATACTGAATTAATTTAATTGATAAAATTTATTAATAATAATAGCCTTCTAAACACAAGTGTATGAACTAAGAATTGCGCTATTTTAAATTAGAATCGGTCACCTTGAATATTTGAAACAGATCATTACCAATTGCAATTATAGAATTTGGTCCTTCCAAAACGATCTTTATTTATGTATTCAGTAATTAATGTTCTCAACTTCTCATCAATATATTTTAAATCTCACAACTCATAAATACTTCAGCTATTTGAAAAAAAAACTGTTTAATAAAAAATTGACAGAAAATTTAAGGATCTTCTTGGAATGGAATCGAAAAATTACGTCTATTTATGAAAATATGGCACTTTGAATGCCGTTTAAGAGTTCAAAATCGAAAAAAAAGTGAAAAGTAGCCAAAATCAAGTGGGGGTGGGCATCTTTTGATGGCCACTACTTAACTAGTAGTCATTGTAGGTATAAACTGTTATCGTGAATGCATGCAAAGGTGATATTTAAACACAAAGAGGTATAATATGGCCAATAGGAAACTAGTCTGTAAAATCTAGGTCACCATTTTGTCAAAAATCCGTATAAACAGACATTTTTGGCAGACCTGCAGACTTAACAATAATAATTCGCCAGCAATTCGTAGCAAGACACTTCAGTCCCATATGCTCCCAGTTAGCATGAATGGACTGCAGTGATTATAGGGTAATACTTAAATGACAAAGAAACACAGTCAGGTCAATGTTTACCTCTCAAGGTCGTTTTAAAATCAGAAAATAGATGGGAAAATGACAATTTTTCAAAGGGGGGGGGGGGTCAGACCCACGAGAAAATCTACCACCCCCACCCATGCCATCTGCCCCCAAATCTCAATATATAGTTTAATAGATGAGTATCAGTTACAGCATCAAGAGTCTGCTAATTTGCATATGATTTCAAATTTTCGAAATTTGTCTGATTTTCCAGAAACCTCCTGGGGGAGAATGAGTTAAGCAAAGATACTCAAAGTTGATTTTCTGAACTCACAAAACAAAAAAAGGTCTTGTCGAGAAAACAGTCCTTATTATCATATTAGAATGAATGACACATTTGTTATATATTACATACATCATCATGATCATGTATAAAATTTGTAGACACTATAACTTCATCATATTCATCAATTTGGATTTTTGGAATTTTACTGATTGAATTACCATATTTTTGCACCAATTCAACTATTGACATCTACAAAATGATTTAATCATTACCCTATGTCTGTTATGTAATATTATTATGTTTTGATGCCAAAAAATTACAAAAAATCATTTATTTTTTGAATGGTGAACTAACTGGAAATTGTTAAATATTAATAGACACATGTACATGTTCAAAGATACTCAATAAATAAATAATGCAAAACTTATGAATTTTGCTCCACTCCAAGTAATGGGTAAAAAATCAATTCATTATTAACATCATTTAAAAGAAGAAATGTCTGTTATACTACATTTGTATTACAAATATTATACAAACATAATGATTTAATGAATATTTTATTTTTTGATAGTCATGGTGGAATAATACCTTCAGTGGCACAGGATTTACACAGGGAAAATATTGATGTTATTGTTCAGGAGGCTTTGAAGTCTGCCAATGTTGTATTGCAGGTAAATTGAGTCAAGAATACAGTAGTGATGTTAGGTTTGTTGACCCCACATGTGGTTAATATAAAAGCTGAAAGAATTGCCAACAGGTTAACATACATAGGTCATTTTTTAGTAGCAATAAACAAAAAGCTATGTCAATTGGACATGCTTTGATACTATATCTGCCCTTGAATTTTTACTATATAACATTTTTGTTCGCTTTGGAGATTCTGTATATTGTCAGGTTATCAGAATTCCAATGGGTAATAACTGTGCAGATATTTAGATATTTGGATGATATTTTGGCTCTCAATAATGACGACTTCAGTATGTATACTAAAGAAATTTATCCTGTTGAACTTACTTTAAATAAAGCTAATACTAACAATGACCACTGTCCTTTCCTCGATCTTGATATCTATATCATTAACGGAAAGCTTAATACTAAAATTTATGATAAAAGAGACGATTTTTCATTTCCTATCGTTAATAATCCATTTTTAGATGGCGATGTTCCCTTGTCACCATCATACGGTGTTTATATATCTCAACTTGTACCATTCACTCGTGTAACAATGTTTAAGATTTTAACAAGAGAAATTTATGTATTACTGAAAAATTATTACACCAGGGTTTTCGATATCACAAACTAGTCAAAACATTTACTATATTTTATCATCGGTATATGGACATCATTCGTAAATATAGCTCTACATGCAGACTTCTTATACATTCAGGTATTTCACATCCATTTTTAGCTCACCTGGCCCAAAGGGCCAAGTGAGCTTTTCTCATCACTTGGCGTCCGGCGTCCGTCGTCCGTCGTCCGTCGTCCGTCGTCGTCGTCGTCGTCGTCGTCCGTCGTTAGCTTTTACAAAAATCTTCTCCTCTGAAACTACTGGGCCAATTTTTACCAAACTTGGCCACAATCATTATTAGGGTATCTAGTTTAAAAATTGTGTCCGGTGACCCGGCCAACCAACCAAGATGGCCGCCATGGCTAAAAATAGAACATAGGGGTAAAATGCAGTTTTTGGCTTATAACTGAAAAACCAAAGCATTTAGAGCAAATCTGACATGGGGTAAAATGGTTAATCAGGTCTAGATCTATCTGCCCTGAAATTTTGAGATGAATCGGACAACCCGTTGATAGGTTGCTGCCCCTGAATTGGTAATTTTAAGGAAATTTTGCTGTTTTTGGTTATTATCTTGAATATTATCATAGATAGAGATAAACTGTAAACAACAAAAATGTTTAGTAAAGTAAGATCTACAAATAAGTCAACAGGACCAAAATGGTCTGTTGACCCCTTTAGGAGTTATTGCCCTTTATAATCAATTTTTAACCATTTTTCGTAAATCTTAGTCATCTTTTACAAAAATCTTCTCCTCTGAAACTACTGGGCCAATTTTTACCAAACTTGGCCACAATCATTATTAGGGTATCTAGTTAAAAAATTGTGTCCGATGACCTGGCTGACCAACCAAGATGGCTGCCATGGCTAAAAATAGAACATAGGGGTAAAATGCAGTTTTTGGCTTATCACTCAAAAACCAAAGCATTTAGAGCAAATCTGACATCAGGTAAAATTGTTTATCAGGTCAAGATCTATCTGCCCTGAAATTTTGAGATGAATTGGACAACCCGTTGATAGGTTGCTGCCCCTGAGTTGGTAATTTTAAGGACATTTTGCTGTTTTTGGTTATTATCTTGAATATTATTATAGATAGAGATAAACTGTAAACAGCAAAAATGTTCAGCAAAGTAAGATCTACAAATAAGTCAACAAGACCAAAATGGTCTATTGATTTCTTTAGGAGTTATTGCCCTTTATAGTCAATTTTTAACCATTTTTCGTAAATCTTAGTTATCTTTTACAAAAATCTTCTCCTCTGAAACTACTGGGCCAAATTAAACCAAACTTGGCCACAATCATCATTGGGGTATGTAGTTTAAAAATTGTGTCCCGTGACCTGGCCAACTCACCAAGATGGCCGCCATGGCTAAAAATAGAACATAGGGGTGAAATGAAGATTTTGGCTTATAACTCTGAAACCGCAGTCTGTAGAGCAAATCTGACATCGGGTAAAATTGTTTATCAGGTCAAGATCTATCTGCCCTGAAATTTTCAGATGAATCTGACAACCTGTTGTTGGGTTGCTGCCCCTGAATTGGTAATTTTAAGGAAATTTTGCTGTTTTTGGTTATTATCTTGAATATTATTATAGATAGGGATAAACTGTAAACATCAATAATGTTAAGCAAAGAAGATTTACAAATAAGTCAACATGATGGAAATGGTCAATTGACCCCTAAGGAGTTATTGTCCTTTATAGTCAATTTTTAACAATTTTCATAAAATTTGTAAATTTTAACTAACATTTTCCACTGAAACTACTGGGCCAAGTTCATTATAGATAGAGATAATTGTAAGTAGCAAGAATGTTCAGTAAAGTAAGAGGTACAAACACATCACCATCACCAAAACACAATTTTGTCATGAATCCATCTGTTTCCTTTGTTTAATATTCACATAGACCAAGGTGAGCGACACAGGCTCTTTAGAGCCTCTAGTTTTATGGAAATATTCTTTATAAAGCACAAAAATGTCAGTATTCACCCCAGAAGCAAACAAAACCTATAAATAGACTTATTAAGAAGAGATATAGTTACGATACTGTTGTCAGGTCATTAAAGATTGCATATTTTGGCGTTAATATTGATTCACTTATACAGTCTTTGCATCAGAACTAAACACATTTATTTAAAAACCAGTTGTTGGCATGACACGGGTTATGTTCTTCTCATATATGTTAAGATGGTATGATACTAAACCCCTAACGGGAGGGATTGTGCCTGATATTCATATGATAAAGACATGATCTTTCAATCAGTTAAATTAAAGTCTGGAACTGGCATATCAGTTTACTGCTAGTAGTCTGTTGTTATTTATGTATTATTGTCATTTTGTTTATTTTCTTTGGTAACATCTTCTGACATCAGACTCAGACTTCTCTTGAACTGAATTTTAATTTGGGTATTATTATGCGTTTACTTTTCTAAATTGGCTAGAGGTATAGGGGGAGGGTTGAGATCTCATAAACATGTTTAACCCCGCCGCATTTTTGCGCCTGTCCCAAGTCAGGAGCCTCTGGCCTTTGTTAGTCTTGTATTATTTTTAATTTTAGTTTCTTGTGTACAATTTGGAGTTTAGTATGGCATTCATTATCACTGAGCTAGTATATATTTGTTTAGAGGCCAGCTGAAGGACACCTCCAGGTGTGGGAATTTCTCGCTGCATTAAAGACCTGTTGGTGACCTTCTGCTGTTGTCTTTTCTATGGTCGGGTTGTTGTCTCTTTTACACATTCACCATTTCCATTCTCTATTTTATACACATGATGTTATAAAACAGTATGGAATAATAATGTTTGATTTTCGATACAACAGTCATAATTCAGTCTTTACTGTTCATAACAATTCTTGACTCTTACAACCCTTATTTAATACTGCAGAGTGCATTCATTCTTGTTTGGGGGACAATAATTTTAGTGGATTTCTTTGGTACAGGTGAAACACAAATTTAAATGTTAAAAAATGGTAAGGGTTCCACGGAACCCAGTGTCTCGCCTACTTTTGCTGTTAATCGCAGACTCAACAAAAATGAGGAAAAACATCAATAAAAATTTCCCTCTCGATACTGTCTTTTGATTGAAAGAAGCTTCCAAGTTTGGTAAAAAATCCAGGATAGTTTATGAATCTAATGATTTATAAACTTTAACTGCAGACTGTATGTAATGTTAACTGGAAGAAAAACCAAGTCCATTTATAAGTAAAATACGGAAAAAGTGATTTATTTTTTTACAAAATTTACTTCTGAATAATATCTTATGATCAGAAACAAGCTTTTGTCTAAGTTTGGTAGAAATCCAGGATAGTTTAAGAACATAATAAAAATTTTATAAGTAAAATACGGAAAAGTGGAAATTTATTTTTACAAAATTTTCTTTTTGATACTATCTTATGATCATAAACAAGCTTCTGTCCAAGTTTGGTACAAATCAAGGATAGTTTATGAAAGTTATTAAAATTTTAAAAACTTTAACCACAGAGTGAATATTTGTGGACGACGACGGAATGTAGGATCGCTTAGTCTCGCTTTTTCGACTTAAGTCGAAGACTCGACAAAAATGAAATACAACTGAACTCTCAAATACAAATTATTACACCTTTGATAAATCAGAAGCACACAATAAAGGATTTTATTACTTTGATACTAGACTAGATATAAGGAGCTGTATTTCAATAACATGTTTGCCAATCAGACAACTTATCATAGTAACAGAGCAAAGAACAAAGATGTTATTAGTATGTATATTATGAAAGTATAATTAACATTCAATTAACACACTGGTATATTACTACTTAGTAAAAAAGAGGTCAGATGTTCCAATATTTGTTCTATCCAAGAAAGTATTTTGTGAATAATATCTAAAAATTCAGAATTAAATATAATTTATTTATTATTGCAGGATATAGAGGCAATTGCAGTTACTACCAAACCAGGACTTGCTTTGTCATTAGGAGTAGGCTTAGAATATGCCAAAGACTTAGTAAAGGAATCAAGGTAGTTTGGTTTTTAATTCCTTTCCAAAACAATTTAGGAGTGATATTTGTTTTTTTATTTTTATGCCCCACCTACGATAGTAGAGGGGCATTATGTTTTCTGGTCTGTGCGTCTGTTCGTCTGTCTGTGTCTGTCTGTCTGTCTGTCTGTCTGTCTGTCTCTCTGTCTGTCTGCCTGTCTGTCTGTCTGTCTGTCTGTCTGTCTGTCTGTCTGTCTGTCTGTCTGTCTGTCTGTCTGTCTGTCTGTCTGTCTGTCTGTCTGTCTGTCTGTCTGTCTGTCTGTCTGTCTGTCTGTCTGTCTGTCTGTCTGTCTGTCTGTCTGTTCATCTGTCCCGCTTCAGGTTAAAGTTTTTGGTCAAGGTAGTTTTTGATGAAGTTGAAGTCCAATCAACTTGAAACTTAGTACACATGTTCTCTATGATATTATCTTTGTAATTTTAATGCCTTATTATATTTTTTATCCAATTTCATGGTCCATTGAACATGGAAAATAATAGTGCGAGTGGGGCATCGGTGTACTTTGGACACATTCTTGTTTTTTTATCTTTTGCATTATGAATATAATCCACAAATTATCAACTACTAGATGAATAATGTTTGCTAGTACTGAGATTTGTCGATAGTTATGAATTCTAAGGATCTTAAAAACTGTCACCTCTGACTATGTTTTAAATGTATTAAAGATTTGCATCAAAGTCCATATCTAAGGAATTATAATTCATTAATTAAATCCATGTTTTGTATAAACATCAAATATTGACAAAGGTCTTGTAGCAGGATTAGGAACAAGATATTTTCTAATATGTGACCCGCCATGATATTTGCAGGCTTATGGAGGTAGAACGTCATTGTTAGAAAAATTATAAACATGATAAATATCGAGATTCAATGAAATACGTATTTGTGAAGAAGAGATAAACACTTTCGTTGGCTTCTTTTTTGCAGACGCCGAACTATACATTTTTACAAGTTTTGAAGAAGTTTTACTTTATCGTTTGAAGTGAAAAATATTTGAATCTACATTTTAAATTGATACAAAAAAAAATCAAATTTCTGCTTTATAGATTTCCTTTCATAAATGAAGTCTGAAATATATCCATAATAAATGCACCGTATCAAATGCATATAAGAGAACACCTACTTATAAACTGTTACGCGTCGCTTACTATGTATAGAGACATGCATAATAAATCTAAATTAAAAAAAAGGAATTCTTAAAGCTTACTTTGATAAATTTTAAACTATCTTCATTTCAACAAGTTTAAATTAAATGTTCTAAAATAGAGCTATAAAAAAACAAATAATTCTCTGCTCTAAAGTTTTTCTTTCATAAATGAAGTCTGAAATATATCCATATAAATAAATGCACCGTATCAAATTAATATATGAGAACACCTACTTATAAACTGTTACGCGTCGCATACTATGTTTAGAGACATGCATAATAAATCTTAATTAAAAAAAAGGAATTCTTAAAGCTTACTTTGACAAATTTCAAACTTACTTCATTTCAACAAGTTTAAATTACATGTTCTAAAATAGAGCTAAGAATTGTTTGGATTGTAGTAAATTTAAGTCTTTGAAATTTTATTCAAATACGCTATTGAACATCACTAAAAGCCAATAAATACAATAATTTTGTGTTTTATAAATTAGTGGCTTCAATAAATAAAAGTCGTCATAGAACAGTCTCATTTTCATACCGGTATTTGAAATGTACGGAAGCATATTAGCGCCACACATTATTTTTCTCTTCCTATGTTTGCGTTACAACGCAAGCCTTTGCAAAATAACCCAAACCTTTTGCGTCAAACGCAAACCTTTGCGAAATAACGCAAACCTTTGCTTTTTACGCAAACCTTTGCGATATAACGCAAACATTTGTTTTATCTTATTTCTTATTTAAGATTCAAAGGAAACAGTAGTTATTAATGGAGGAGGCTGTATATATTAAAATTTATCACCTTTGTAGTCATTGCAAAGTAAAATGCTTGAATAATTAGATCATATCAATGACTAATAATGAGCAGAATAATGTAAGAAGATGTGGTATGAGTTCCAATAAGAAATCTCTCCATCTAAGTCACTATTCGTAAAAGTAAACCATCATAGGCCGAATTACGGTCTTCAACACGGAGCATTGGCTTACACTGAAAAACAAACTATAAAGGTCCCCAAAAACGATATCCATGTTACTACTAGTATATACATTACAAAGAAAATTGAGTAAATTGAGGTTAATATACCTAAGAAAAAAATCAACCCTGCTAATATAGCTATAACCGAATATAAATATACTTCCAAAGTAAGCTCTCGTTTGAGCACTGTGTAAAGTAGGTTAGATTCAAACAAGCTACCCTTTGGCAATAAATGTATAGAATGAAGACGTTTTATTAATAAAATTATGTTCTCTCTATTCAAATTGCTACCCAAGCATCTTAAAAATACTTCATTATATTGAAAAGAAAATTCAATGACTTTCTATCAAAGAATCTTGATCATATTCTGAGATTTAAAAAAAATGTTTCCTTATTAATAATTCATTTTAAAGCAGAAAGATCATTTTGTCTATTTGACTTGGAGGTTTCAGAATTGTATGACATTATTTTTATGCCCCACCTACGATAGAAGAGGGGCATTATGTTTTCTGGTCTGTGCCTCCGTTCGTCAGTGCATCCGTCTGTGCGTCCGTCCGTCCGTTCAGGTTAAAGTTTTTGGTCAAGGTAGTTTTTGATGAAGTTGAAGTCCAATCTACTTGAAACTTAATACACTTGTTGCTTATGATATGATCTTTCTAATTTTAAAGCCAAATTACACTTTTGACCCCAATTTTACGGTCCACTGAACATAGAAAATGAAAGTGGGAGTTTCAGGTTAAAGTTTTTGGTCGCGGTAGTTTTTAATGAAGCTGAAGTCCAATCAACTTGAAACTTAGTACACTTGTTGCTTATGATATGATCTTTCTAATTTTAAAGCCAAATTACACTTTTGACCCCAATTTCACGGTCCACTGAACATAGAAAATGAAGTGGGAGTTTCAGGTTAAAGTTTTTGGTCGAGGTAGTTTTTGATGAAGCTGAAGTCCAATCAACTTGAAACTTAGTACACTTGTTGCTTATGATATGATCTTTTTAATTTTAAAGCCAAATTAGTCTTTTGACCCCAATTTCACGGTCCACTGAACATAATAAATGAAAGTGGGAGTTTCAGGTTAAAGTTTTTGGTCAAGGTAGTTTTTGATGAAGTTTAAGTCCAATTAACTTGAAACTTAGTACACATGTTCCATATGATATGATCTTTATAATTTTAATGCCAAATTAGATTTTTTACCCAATTTCACGGTCCATTGAACATGAAAAATGATAGTGCGAGTGGGGCATCCGTGTACTTTGGACACATTCTTGTTTATCTTTCAATTTAAATATGACTATATACTAAACTATATCTATTTTCTTGTTAAATTATATACTATTCTGATGCACAAATCATTCTTAATTTATGTATAATTGCACTTCAAGTATTCCATTATTCCTATGCATATTTATTATAATGATTTGGCCTTGTATTTATGTTTCTTTTTAGCTCACCTGGCCCTAAGGGCCAAGTGAGCTTTTCCCATCACTTTGCGTCCGTCGTCCGTCGTCGTCTGTCGTTGTCCGTTGTCGTTAACTTTTACAAAAATCTTCTCCTCTGAAACTACTGGGCCAAATTAAACCAAACTTGGCAACAATCATCATTGGGGTATCTAGTTCAAAAAATGTGTGGCGTGACCCGGCCAACCAACCAAGATGGCTGCCATGGCTAAAAATAGAAGAATGGGGTAAAATGTAGATTTTGGCTTATAACTCTGAAACCAAAGCATTTAGAGCAAATCAGACATGGGGGTCAAATTGTTTTGAAAGTCAAGATCTATCTGCCCTGAAATTTTCAGATGAATCTGACAACTGGTTGTTGGGTTGCTGAACCTGAATTGGAAATTTTTAAGGAATTAAACTGAAACTACTGGGCCAAATTAAACCAAACTCGGCCACAATCATCATTTGGGTATATAGTTCAAAAAATGTGTGGTGTGACCCGGCCAACCAACCAAGATGTCCGCCATGGCTAAAAATAGTACATAGGGGCGAAATGTAGATTTTGGCTTATATCTCTGAAACCAAAGCATTTAGAGCAAATCTGACAGGGGATAAATTATTTATCAGGTCAACATCTATCTGCCCTGAAATTTTCAGACAAAACAGACAACCTGTTGTTGGGTTGCTGCCCCAGAATTAGTAATTTTATGGAAATTTTGCAGTTTTTGGGTATTATCTTGAATATTATAATAGATAGAGATAAACTGTAAACAGCAATAATGTTCAGCAAAGTAAGATCTAAAAATAAGTCAACATGACCAAAATTGTCAGTTTACCCCTTTATTGCCCTTTATAGTAATTTTTTTAACAATTTTCATGAATTTTTTGTAAATTTTTGTAAATTTTTAGAATATATTTTCCACTGTTATATTGCCCTTTATAGTAATTTTTTAACAATTTTCATGAATTTTTTGTAAATTTTTGTAAATTTTTAGAATATATTTTCCACTGTTATATTGCCCTTTATAGTAATTTTTTAACAATTTTCATGAATTTTTTGTTAATTTTTGTAAATTTTTAGAATATATTTTCCACTGTTATATTGCCCTTTATAGTAATAATAATTTTCATGAATTTTTTGTAAATTTTTGTAAATTTTTAGAATATATTTTCCACTGTTATTACTGGGCCAAGTTCATTATAGATAGAGATAATTGTAGCAAGAAGAATGTCCAGTAAAGTAAGATCTACAAACACATCATAATCACCAAAACACAATTTTGTCATGAATTTATCTGTGTGGTTTCATATGCACATAGACCAAGGTGAGCGACACAGGCTCTTGAGAGCCTCTAGTTTTATCTACTAGTAAATCACATCCGAAATGAATGACAGACGGACATATATACAAAACTGAATGAATAATTGAAATCAAGATATTTGCGTTATAACGCAAAGGTTTGCGTTATATCGCAAAGGTTGGCTTTATAACGCAAAGGTTTGCGTTAAAACGCAAAGGTTTGCGTTAAACGCAAAGATTTGCGTTAAAACGCAAAGATTTGCGTTAAAACGCAAACATAGGAAGAAATTTTTTTTTTTAAATGTGTGACGCTAATACGCTTCTGTAGTACTGACTCGTTTCAAATATGTCATAATACTAACATGACAGAGAGTTTTGTTTCAGAATATTCTAGATAAATATACAAAAATCAAATTTTAGACAATGTACCCTCCTAAGCCTGGAAATGGCATATAGTTAACGGCGATTTTCTCACAATGACGTTCTACCTCCATAAGCCTGGATATGTCATGGCTGGTCACATATGTGGATCAATTATTTTTAGTAAAATGTGAGATAAAAAAAAATGCAATTTTGCAAAATTTGAAGGGCCTATTGTGTTAAAGCATATTAGTGTGAAAAATCTCAAATTCAAACAATTAAATTCAGTTCTTTATTAACATTTAACCTTGTTTAAGTTTTGTTCAAGTTTTGCCAGAAGTGATGCAACAATGTTAATTATTCAATGATATATGCTTGCCATTTCCAGTAAACCAATGATACCAATACATCACATGGAGGCTCATGCTTTAACAGTCAGATTACTAAAAAAGTAAGTTTGAGAACACATTTATTACAAAAGCACTAAACTGAAAATTAAACATGTAACTTACGCTCATTTCTTCATATACAAGGGACTGTTTCATTTTTGTTTACTCTATAGGAGTTTTTAAATCAACATAATAAAATTGAGAATGGAAATGGGGAATGTGTCAAAGCGACAACAACCCGACCATAGAGCAGACAACAGCTGAAAACTGTTTTTAAAATTTACAAGGTGCAGTGAAAGAACCTATTCTTTGAATGGTTTACAAATGAATTAAAATATATATGTATACTTTGACCATATTTTTGGATAATGTGGGATGGCTAGTCATTACTTTTTTTTTTACTTCAATCACTTTTGATAATAGTAAATGGAATAGTCATCTCGCCAAAATATTGTCATTTTTCATTTTGGAGAAATAAAGTCTACATTGCTTGTGAGAGTAAAATGTTTTGTTTTGTTTTAGTAATTAATTTTAGCTTTTAATATTTGAACTCAAATAATTGCATCAACAGAATTCTTGGTGCTCACTTTGGAACATGTACATACTGTATGTGGTGGGATAAACTGTACCGTCATCTATACTAGAAACAATGAAATAAGAGATAAAAGATTACAAAGTTTATTCAAAATAAACTTTCCCATCAGTAATGAAGTTTGACAATGGTCAATTGATGATATACTCAAACTTGTATCAGAGTAATTCTACTCTAATATTATATTATGATATTAATTATTTTGTAGGGTTGATTTTCCATATCTTGTTTTCCTGATGAGCGGAGGGCATTGTCTGCTTGCTGTAGCTAATGATATTGATGATTTTGATATGCTAGGTACAAGTTTAGATGAGGCTCCAGGAGATTGCATTGACAAGGTAAAACTTTTACATTTACTTTGTGTGTGCATACAAAAATGTGTAGTATTGTTAAAGATGTTGTATTAAAACTTTAGGATAGACTTAGTTTTACAGGGCAACCAACTTGAATTTGAATATCTTGCAGAATTTATAAGAATATTTAATATTGGTTTAAAATATGGGAATATTTCAAAAATTTCAGACATTCTTGGAAGTACAATTGTAACAATATATTGGATTCTTTTTAAAGATAATATTTAGAAATACATTTATATATGCAAGTATATCTCTGATCACTAGGTAGTATTTTAACAATGCACAGTGAAAAATCTTAGGGAATGCACTTTATCATTGTATGTTCATTTAACAAATAGCAAAATAGTGAACCCCAAAAATGTAAATCTAATATAAACACAAAAAATCAAATGACATCTAGAGACCAACACTAGACAAGTGACTGTACAATATGTGTTAGTCTTGGGGAAATTGTGAATTAATCAACAAAATAAATCTGTCACAATGTGAGATTGAACTAGATAGAAGTTATTTATTCATAGTTTTCATCAAAAAGATTTTTCATGTACTAAACATCTATTCATTTGAAAAGACTTTTTATTTGTGTTAGACAGCTAGAAGCCTAGGTCTGAAGAATTTACCCCAATGTGAAGGTCTATCTGGTGGTGGTGCTATAGAAATGATGGCTAAGAATGGAGATCCATTATCATTTCCTGTACCACATGTAATGACCCATTATAGAGATTGTGACTTCTCATTTACTGGTCTTAAGACATACTTCAAAAGATTGATTCACGATGAAGTAACAAAACAAGGTAACATATTAACCAACTATTTAGACAAACATTGTAGAGATTTGTTAATTTTTAAAATATTTTGTAATCAGCAAGCTTCATCCACCAAAATATTTGAGCCTTGTTATGTGATTGATTGAGTACTATCAATGAACCACAATTAAAAAAATGTCTGTTTCCCGTCTTAATTTTTATTGTCATGTAATCTGAACTGTTGGGACATTAGAAATGGGATAACATTGTTTTATCTGTTCTATAACCCTGTATGTTTATTGATAAAAGGTAACAACTAATAGCTATTTAAAAATTTATGATTTGCACCCAACAATCCCCTCCTACTATAGCTATCTTTAAATAACTGATTTGCACCACACACACCCTCCTCCACCTCCCAAAAAGAATGAAAAAATAAAAAGGTGAAAAGAACAGCTTTGTTCTGGTAGTTGAATGGAAACAAAATATAGTTTTATATCACCATAAACAAAAGTGAAGTGGACTATATATATAGGGGAGATAATTGAGATTAATTACTGCATTATACATTGTGCAAAATGTATTACCATGCAGGGGTCTCCTTTTGTAAGTTTACTTGCAGTTCCAGATAAGTTTGGTTGGAGCTTTTATAAACCACTCCCACATTCACATGGAATCTCATAGGATTTTGTCATATTTATGCAGGAAAGATTTAATTTTCTTCTAAAAGATGATGTACCATTTGGAGTTTAAAACCTATACAATGTAGTTGCATATATCACCCTTACATGTTTAAACATTGTTAATTAGCTCCTAATAAATTTCAGATTACTTTTGTAGATGCTAACTCACCTGTTTTGTCGACTGCAGATACTACCAGTACACAATGTGTTAGTTTTTTGACAATTATGTTGTCATTTTCAACCCCTATAAATTAATGAAAACCTGATACTACAAAATGAATTATATGTACCTTATATTGTAATTTTCAGATCTAGCTGAAGGCCAGCGACTATCCAATGTGTTAGATGTGTGTGCAGCCTTACAGTATTCTATTATCAAGTTATATTTGTTCCTAATAATATTTGTTCCTGAGGGAAACAATATTATAATAATATTTTTTCTGTGAAAATTATGTCATGGAATACTTTTCCCTTCTGCATTATATTTGTTCCACTGATATTAGGAACTTATCTTATATTTTGATGAGTATAACAAATGTTCCTATTATGCTGAATTTCACACCTCCCACAAAAAATGTAATTTTCAGATCTAGCTGAAGGCCAGCTACTATCCAATGTGTCAGATGTGTGTGCAGCCTTACAGTATGCTATGACATATACTTTATGTAGGAAGTTACAGAGGGCCTTTATATACTCAGAGTTAAAAGGACTGTTGCCTGAACAGAACAGAGTATTGGTAATTTTTTCTAATTAAATTGTTATTTTTCTTGTTTAAATGTCATGAATGTAATGTAAATGTAAAAAACTAAAATCCTATAAAGTGATATTTCTTCATACAATGCAGATTTTGTTAGTAAGCTTGCAGCTATTAAAGACTGTCTAGATATTTTAAATTGTTGTCTTTTGTCCGAGCCATATATATATATAGGAAATAGAAAACGAGCAGCATAATAAGATCAACAATATTGCCTAATTGTTTGATAGTTATAAGAGTTTATTGCCATCAATTGATGTTTTTTGTTTATCTCAAAAATATATAACCTGTAATTAGTAAAAATGATCATCAATACAAGACAAACAAAAATGCCACAAAATAAGATTTATGAATAAGCTAAACATAACTGATTGCAAGTAACCCATATATCATGAGATAGGCCTAACACAAGTCTGTGAAACCTTTTCTATTGTAGGTAGCCTCAGGTGGCGTAGCCAGTAACCAGTATATCAGAAGAGGTCTAACACAAGTCTGTGATATGTTTTCTATTGTATGTAGCCTCAGGTGGTGTAGCCAGTAACCAGTATATTAGGAGAGGTCTAACACAAGTCTGTGATATGTTTCCTATTGTAGGTAGCCTTAGGTGGCGTAGCCAGTAACCAGTATATCAGAAGAGGCCTAACACCAGTCTGTGATATGTTTACTATTGTAGGTAGCCTCAGGCGGTGTGACCAGTAACCAGTATATTAGGAGAGGTCTGACACAAGTCTGTGATATGTTTTCTATTGTAGGTAGCCTCAGGTGGTGTGACCAGTAACTAGTATATCAGGAGAGGTCTAACACCAGTCTGTAATATATTTCTATTGTAGGTAGCCTCAGGTGGTGTAGTAACCAGTATATCAGGAGAGGTCTAACACAAGTCTGTAATATGTTTTCTATTGTAGGTAGCCTCAGGTGGTGTAGCCAGTAACCAGTATATAAGAAGAGGTCTAACACAAGTCTGTGATATGTTTTCCTGTCAGTTAATTTGTCCTCCTCCTCATCTTTGTACAGACAATGGTATAATGATAGCTTGGTATGTCAGAATAGTTTTGAAAACCTTTTAACATATATACAGAGACATGAACTTGAATAAACAAAACCTGACTGAATTCTTTTGATACCATTTCAATATTTTTAGCTAACATGGCCCTACAGGACCAGGTGAGCTTTTCTCATGACTTGGCATCCATTATTTGTCACCCGTGATCATTCTTCATCGTGTTATGTAAATATAAAAATTTATAAATCTTCTTTGCTGAAACTACTAGGCCAAATTTAACCAACATGGCCACAATCATCATTAATGTAGATGATTTCTTATTTGAGTTGTTGCCCTTGGATGAAAAATCTTACCATGTTTTTCATTTTTATGGCCCATTTATGGGCATTATGTTTTCTGGTCTGTGTGTCCAATTGTCTGTTCGTCTGTCCAACTTCAGGTTAAAGTTTTTGGTTGAGGTAGTTTTTGATGAAGTTGAAGTCCAACCAACTTGAAACTAAGTATACATGTTCCTTATGATATGATCTTTCTAATTTTAATGCCAAATTAAGAGTTTTTACCCCATTTTTATGGTCCACTGAACATAGAAAATGATAATGCAGATTGGGCATCCGTGTACTAGGGACACATTCTTGTTTACTTTTATCTTAAAAACTATTATATATAGATGGAGAGAAACTTTTAAAAGCAAAAATGATTAGCTAGACATGTTCTACAAATAATCATTGAAAAAGTCCTTTTTAGAGTTATGGCCTTTTCTTTAAATAAATTTTTGCGTTTTGCTTTATATTTTTCAAGTTATGATAGATGGATTGAATTTAAACAGGCAAAAATGATCACCACAACAAGATTTATAATTAATGTAATATGTGAAAATTATTGGATGACTCCTTATTGGAGTTATTGCCCTTAAATGACGATTTTACCATTTTTTTTGCATTGTGCCTTGTATATGAGAGAAAATTTAATAGATAGATAGAAACTTAAACAAGCAAAATTGATTAGCAAGACAAGATCTACTAACAAATCAAATTTTGAAGATATAGTTAGTAAGTAGACTGTCAGTCTTTATAGGAGTGATTGCCCTTAATTTTGGATTAATTTTTGCTTACCCTCTATTGTGTTTTGAGCAAAAACTAAAAAAGATAGAGAGAATTTAAACGGACTGAATGATAAACAATACTGGATCAACAAAACAAAGCCTTTAGAGTCATGAATTCTGTTCTTATGTTTGAGTGTCATTTGTTGAATATGCATATAGACCAAGGTGAGAGATACAGGCTCTTTGGGGCCTCTAGTTTAATCTGCCTTGAGTTCATGTATAGCATTAAAAAGATGGATGTTTTTACATACCTGTCATATAACTTAATATGACGTGAAATTGAATATTTATAAATAAACTCATCATAGATATCAGGACTAAATTTTGTACATACGCCAGATGCATGTTTCGTCTACAAAAGACTCATCAGTGACGCTGGGATCCAAAAAAGTAAAAAAGGCCAAATAAAGTACTTAGTTGAAGAGCATTGAGGACCAAAATTCCTAAAAGTTTTTCCAAATCCAGCTAAGGTAATCTATTCCTGAAAATATGTATCATGTAGATCAGTTGATGAATAGTCAAATTACACTCCACAGACATAGGATTACACACTTTCTACTCTCTTTTTGATAGAAAATTAAAAACATGTTTGATTGTTTTAAGGAATGGTATGGAGAAACTGATGGCAGGAAAAGAAATAGCAGAGGATCCAATGTCTATTCGGTTTGAACCAAAGTAAGAATATGTAAGATAAATACTGTCAACACATTATAATGTAGCAAGGGTATTAGTTAAATAATGCTTTTATGCTATACAGGTAATTTAGGAGTTATATGATTTAAAGGAGATGTGAAGTTTACATCAATTAGACAGCAAAACACAACATCTAAAAGCCATCTAGAAGTTAGCATAGTTGTATTATAAAATAAGGTGTTACTTTGTTTAGTATACTTTCAGACAGTAGAAAAACAATAAAGGAAAACATTTCATGCCAAGAAAATGTACTATTTGAGAACTACTTCTAATTTGCTCATAATGTCACGAATATTTGAAAATTAATAAAAATAAAAAAATATATAAATGAATTAGGTATGACTTACAAACCAATGGAGTCATAGTTATGATTGTGCCAATATTGAAGAAATTCAAATATGCTGCAGATTTTATTTTAAAGTTGTCTATCCATATTCCTATGTTAAAATATTGGTTGCAGCCAATTAACATCAAATTTTAGAGAAGCTTTCTTAAACATAATTCCAGCTAAAAAATTATTTTGGTGTGCCCATTCTTTTTCAATCCAAAGACTGAGATTTGTTCCAAGCTGGATCAAGTGATAGACTGGAACATCGGTATTAGCTGCTTTTCTTTTAGCATGTTCCATTTAAGAGTAAGATCAAAGACCAGATAATTTGTCCAGTTATTCAGTCTACCCCTGTACTGTTACCAACGTTAAAATCCAAGCTCAGTGTGTCTAGTACAAAGCAGGGTTAATATTGATACCACCATTAAAATTCTTATTAAAATTTCAGGTTTCCGTTTGGTATAGACAGAAGGGATGATGTCAGATTGATGAATATAAAGTTACCAAAATTGAAATTAAAGAGCTGATATACAATTAATGTTGTTCATGTACCGGTACATGATTTGATCAAAGAGACTCGGAATGAATTTGTATGTAGATAATTAAAAAAGAAGAAATATTTATAGATTGTTTCCTTTCTACAATAGAATGTCATCTGTAGAGCCATATAGAGTTTTATATTATCCCAATTGTTGTATAAACATATGGTTTATATGTAAAATGTGTTTTACAGACTTCAACAATAGACAGGAGTTTATAAAATGTGTCAAGTGCATAATCATCCTGAATATAAAAACAGGAATAAATTTAACAGAAATTATTGAAGATAATCGACACCAAATTCACCTAATAATAATATGACCATTTCCATGCACATTTCACCTTTTCAAGAACCTCATTGAAGTTCTAAGGCATATTTCACCTCCTTTTCATGAACCTCATTGGAGTGCTGGGGTTAAGTTTGATTTCACAACCCATTGCATGAACCTCATTGAAGTTCTAAGGTTGTCTGATTTCTACTCCTTTGCATGTGCATCATTGAAGGGGAGGCAGTATGATTTCATAACCTTTTCATGAACCTCATTGAAATTCTAAGGTGGTCTGATTTCTACTCCTTTTCATGTGCGTCATTGAAGGGGGAGGCAGTATGATTTCATAACCTTTTCATGAACCTCATTGAAATTCTAAGGTGGTCTGATTTCTACTCCTTTTCATGTGCGTCATTGAAGGGGGAGGCAGTATGATTTCATAACCTTTTCATGAACCATATTGAAGTGCTGAGGCAGTTTGATTTCAACACCTTTGCATGAACCTTTTTTAAGTTCTAAGGTGGTCTGATTTCACCTCCTTTTAAAGAGCCTCATTGAAGGGGGCAGTATGATTTCACCACCTATTCGTGAATCACATCGATTTGCTTAGGCAATTTGATTTCAGGGAAAATATAAATATTTACAAGAAGAAATTGTCTCATTGCAGGATATTAACAAATAACTGTTCAAATATTATTTTGGTAACAGTCTTCAGGATTGTGCCTGATGTTCATATGATGAAATCATAATCTTTCAGTCAGTTTAATTGAAGTCTGGAGCTGGCATGTCAGTTAACTGCTAGTAGTCTGTTGTTATTTATGTATTATTGTCATTTTGTTTATTTTCTTTGGTTACATCTTCTGACATCAGACTCGCACTTCTCTTGAACTGAATTTTAATGTGCGTATTGTTATGCGTTTACTTTTCTACATTGGATAGAGGTATAGGGGGAGGGTTGAGATCTCACAAATGTTTAACCCCGCCGCATTTTTGCGCCTGTCCCAAGTCAGGAGCCTCTGGCCTTCGTTAGTCTTGTATTATTTTAATTTTAGTTTCTTGTGTACAATTTGGAAATTAGTATGGCATTCATTATCACTGGACTAGTATATATTTGTTTAGGGGCCAGCTGAAGGACGCCTCCGGGTGCGGGAATTTCTCGCTACATTGAAGACCTGTTGGTGACCCTCTGCTGTTGTTTTTTAGTTGGTCGGGTTTTTGTCTCTTTGACACATTCCCCATTTCCATTCTCAATTTTATTTTAAGCCTTGTTTGACATGTAGGCATATAAAAATAGGCAAATTGAATGCATTTCTGATTTATTGTAGTGTACTGAAAGAGGAAGACAATTTCATGTATTTTTATCATTTAATAACTATGAATTAGATGTATAATAATATAAATGTTAATTATGTGTTATTGACCAGTGGTAGTCCTCCCTCTTATCATGTCAGCTGCTTTCTCTGCTATCATCACCACTGGTGTGTGTGTATTACCAGATACTATATCTCTCATTACAGAAGCATCTGCAACTCTCAAGCCTGATATACCTTTCACCCTGATAATTATAAAGAAAATATAATAATGTTGTATAGAAGCTGTTGGGCAAAATCACTCTAGATACCACAACACAAATACAGTATTTGCTAATCTTTGATGCATAAAATAAACTTAAACACACATTATTTCAGGGACACCGTATTTCTTTGTATCTATAGAAAAAGTTATAGTGACATAGCTGTGTATATACCTTCCTTAATAAAAATCGATATCACATCTTAAATTCAACTTTTTACAGAAATATATAAATAAAACAAATACTGAAAACTTTGTAATGATTATGTTCTAACAAAGAATTTGCAAGAAAAGTTCAAAAGGTAACATGGAGTTTAATCAAGCAGCTCTGGAATCATGCATATAGTTTACATATAGGCATTTAACATAATGAAGATATAGTATGCTTATACTATAATTGAACAAATGGTCTACTTTACCTAAGTTGTGAATCAACCACTGCTGTTGGGTCATTAGCAGAACCCATTCTACATGTACAGGAATAATGGAAGGCTGAAGAGGCCAGATTCTTTGTGTAACATCTCCAGTAGTCATCACTGTCAAACTCCATATCATCACAGAAACCTTCATACACACGTGGTATCAATGTAGCTCCAATCTTCTGCATAGCAGTACTGCTGGCTATATCCTGAACCACTCTGACAGCTTAAAACATAGAAGCAGTATTAAACAAGGAAAATTATGTACTTAGTCCTTAGGTCAGCCCAGCCTCATACAACAAAGAGAAAGTAGTATCGAATGTATAATAATACATGTATACTCAAAATAGTTGTGGGATGGTCATTTCAATTTTTGTCGAGCCTTCGACTTTAGTCGAAAAAGCGAGACTAAGCGATCCTACATTCCGTCGTCGTCGGCGTCCACAAATATTCACTCTGTGGTTAAAGTTTTTGAAATTTTAATAACTTTCTTAAACTATACTGATTTTCTACCAAACTTGGACAGAAGCTTGTTTATGATCATAAGAAAGTATCCAGAAGTAAATTTTGTAAAAATAAAATTCCATTTTTTCCGTATTTTACTTATAAATGGACTTAGTTTTTCTGCGAGGAAACATTACATTCACTCTGTGGTTAAAGTTTTTAAAATTTTAATAACTTTCATAAACTATCCTTGATTTGTACCAAACTTGGACAGAAGCTTGTTTATGATCATAAGATAGTATCAAGAAGAAAATTTTGTAAAAATAGATTTCCACTTTTCCGTATTTTACTTATAAATGGACTTATTTTTTTGGCCAGAAACAAAACATTCACTCTGTGGTTTAAGTTTTTAAAATTTTTATAATGTTCTTAAACTATCCTGGATTTCTACCAAACTTAGACATAAGCTTGTTTCTGATCATAAGATATTATTCAGAAGTAAATTTTGTGAAAAAAAAATTCACTTTTTCCGTATTTTACTTATAAATGGACTTAGTTTTTCTTCCAGTTAACATTGCATACAGTCTGCAGTTAAGGTTTATAAAACATTTATTAGATTCATAAACTATCCTGGATTTTTTACCAAACTTGGAAGCTTCTTTCAATCAAACGACAGTATCGAGAGGGAAATTTTTATTGATGTTTTTCCTCATTTTTGTTGAGTCTGCAATTAACAGCAAAAGTAGGCGAGACATTGGGTTCCGTGGAACCCTTACGAATTTTTAAATATACAAAAACATGAATTTACAGTAAGTGAAAAGAACATCTCTGAAAGTTGCATAATATTGCTTTTACAAGGGAATTCTTACCTCTCACAAACCCATCCACATCATCTTGGTGTGCAAGGTAATTTGGGTCTAGAGCTGGATAATCAAATGGGTCTTTGCTCTTTAGTCTTATTGTACCCTGACTTTTGGGGTGTAAATATACAGGTAGAAACCTAATGCCAGTGGAAGAAGCATCTGCCACCATTTTATCCAAGAGCTATCAAGAGAAATGTTATGGTCTAAAGACAAGCGGGTGAAACAATGTGCTATGATTAACTAACAGATAACAAAAAATAATGAAGCATAAATTGATGTAGCTGCAGAACCGTAGCTCTCATGTCCTTTATGTAATTTTTTGACTCTATGGTCTGCAAATAGTCAAAAATAACATAAGGACCTAAGAGCTACGGTTCTGCAGCTAGAATTGAGGAAGAATGACCCTGTTAGATTCATTGAAAACAAGTTAACAAATCCACATTAAAAATACAAAAAAGGTAAAATCTCACAAACTTAACCTTTTCTTTCACATTTTCGAAAGATAAGCCTTTCAGTCAAACTCTTAAACATGAATGTTAAGCTAAAAATTAATATATACTAGACCTTTAAATTCGAAAGAAATTCAACCTGTATCCAAGTATTTGTTATTCAAATCTTGGCTTTAACAGACATATAAACTGTTGCAAAAAAAAATCTTCCCGTTTTTCTTTGTGATTTGTTATTGATCTGACAATTTCTAGTTTATATAGTAATACTTCATCCTTGATGTTTTGATCCAAGCCATTTCGTAACTGTTCTTCTTCTGGTGCACTACTGAAGAAATGAACTTCAACATCTGGGGATCCTCTATCACTAGACTCTTTCCCTGTCTGTGCAAACAAGAGTGCATCACATCCTGTACCACTGTATATTCCTGTAGAATTCAATTTTTTAAAGCTGATTATTTAGACCAGGCAATGAGTTAGAGATTTGGTCTAAATAAGTAATATACAAAAACTTATTTAACAAGTAATCGTTTCCTTTCATGACTATACATAGGCGGATCCAGGGGGGCCTGAGCCCCCCCTTTCGTGGGAAAAATTTGGTTGATTATATAGGGAATCACTGAAGCATGACTGGAGAGGGCCCCCCCTTAGGAAAAGTTCTTGATCCGCCACTGCTATACACCTTATACGGCGGTTCCACAAATTCGAGTAGCGAGTGTCACGAAACCAATACTTTTGAGTGATTTGAAAGTTAGCTTTGAGGAGCAATAACTTGACATTAACATTTTTGGGGGGATACATATGTTTTGAAGCTTTTCGTTGTTTGTTGTGTGTCATTTCGTTCTCTTTCTTTTGTCTATCATGTTCTTTCTTCAACTTGTGTTGTTTTTTATAACTTTTTTTTAACTGTAAAGTAAAATAAAATGATGAGAGATTTAAGCATTCCGCTTTATATAATGATTACCCTTGTTGTTGAGTATGTAGTTTTCTTGTTCCTCAATATTGTTCAATTTTTCCTGATTCACTGCCCATGATACATTCAACTTATAAGACATAAAGATAAGTAAATGGTCCTTTAAGTTGTTACCAACTGGCAAGTCTTTCTTCACATCGATCTGAAATTGAAGAGTGCGGACAATTTGGTGCATCTTTATGTTTAAGGGCAAGCATACGATACAGTTTTGATCCCGTATTTAAAGTTTTGATGACAATTTGAATGTAGGTTATTTTTTACCTGATTAAATCAAATATGTAATAAAAAATATACTTTCATGTGCTACTTTTAATTTTGAGTAAATCGAGGTTCAAAATTCAGATATTTCCTAAAAATACGGATTTGTGGACGTATTTGTGGACGTATTTTTCCTTTCGATATAAATACATAACTTTTTTGTTTTAAAAGATAAACACGATCTGTTTTTTTGTTAAATTGTTTGTTATTTATATGTTATATAAATATCGCATAAATTTGTACATTTTATTTTTACAAATAATTCAAATTAATCAAATAATCATGAATGTAGGAAAAACCCGTAATTTTTTGCTGTATATTAATCAAATTTTAAAAAAAATTGGCACTATTTACGTTTTCATGGAAATTGGTACACATTATCTCTTACGTAATGAAACCAAATGTCATTTTAAAAAGAGGGGTCCATGAACTCGTTTTTATATTAAATCAGTTTGAATGATAAAAACCAGCCGAAAACGGCACCTTTCCCCGATAAGTCACCGTTTTTAAATCGGATAATCAAAGTAACGTTATGATTTCTAACTATAGACGTGCAACTAGAAGATGAATCGTTTTATTTTAAAATCCATTATGAAAGGGATTCTAAAATGGTTTATGTCAGGACACGAGCATATGGTAAGCTATACTTTGAGTACGATACTTGAACATTATATTTTAAGACTTTACATGTAAATAAAACACCGCAAGTAGCTTTGCATATCCTTGCGAATGATTCGGTCTGACATCTGACATCATCAAAAGATATTCAAATAAATGGAATATTCCTTATATTACCATTAAAATAATCGAAAACACTTGGGATAAATTACCTTTAACTTTTGTAGATGTTCTCGTGGTCCGACACCAGACAACATTAGAAGCTGTGCAGATCCAATAGCTCCGGCTGACAGAATAATTTCCTTTGTGGCAGAAACACTCTTTATTTTCCCGTCTTTCTCGAATTCTACTCCAACAGCTCTGTTGTTTTCTATTTTAATCTGTAAAAAATGCATTCCTAGCAAAAAAGGCCCTAAAACTAAAGAAGAATACATCTGAAAGAACGTCTTTTTTTTTATAAGGCTTCATTTGCTTTTAGGTATTGATTTTTAGAAGATGCTTTCTTTATATATATCCCTGCTTATCACCATTTAGATGATTCTTATTTAGACGAAACGTGCATCCGGAGAACAAACTTATAAGCGTCGTATCTTTGGTGAATATATTTTTAAAGAGTCACCAATAGCGCTAAGTTGGGTATACAAAATAGTGTAGGAAAATTAGGAGGTGGAGACACAAAGAAAACATCTTTTTCAATTACAAACAAATCGACGAGTGTCAATGGACTTTTTGGTATACATTTCAACTACTTAAAAGATAGTAATGTATCTATCATCAGATTATGACAAAAGGTGGAACGAGTACTTTCTAAAATTAATATCTTTTTAGTAAGTTTGCATGTGAGGAATTCATTTTCAATTGCACAAATAACAGCAAAAATTCTAAAAGATGTAAAGACTAAACGTTGAATTTTTACTTAAATTATAAGCATAGTACCTTTGTTACATGGCTGTTTATGCTAACTTGAAGATTATTCCTGTTCAAAGCTGGTCGTATATAAGCTTTGGCTGTGCTGCACCTTGTACCAGCGCGAACATCATTTTGGGTGGGACAAAACCCTGTAACGAACTAAATTTGCAGCAAACAAAAGACGTCTTTGGTATATGAAACAAATTTATTTGATATCTAAAGTTGAAGTAAATCAAAAGATAGCAATATATTAAATATAATACCTTATAAACTGCTTTAATACAATATCGGAGCAGACCCAACAGAAATTCTTTAGAGATTCTTAAGTGAACGTCTGAAATAAAGTCAGTTGAAGTCATCCTTTGTAAATATTCAAACAATTTGGTCTTTATAGTCTTCAGGTTTGCATCGGAACGATTGGCCTCAAGCCTAAAGCTTTGTTTAAAGGATATCAAAAGTTGTCTGTGAACAAATGTTTATATTCAGTCTGAAGCTGGACTTTTTAATCAAGTGCTCAACTGATGCAAATTATCTTTAAAAATATCCATTTTAGTTATCTGAATCTACTGTAGCTTCGCCTGTATTTCAGCTCAAACTTGAATACAATCATATTCGCTAACCAAGGGTTACGACACAATCCTGTCCTCTTCACGAGGATTTGATCGTAACCCTTGGCTAGCGAAGATGAAATTCAATTTGAATGATGTGAAATCCAACTGAAGATTAATTAGTGGAAATGGGTTTTGCATTGTTGAAAGCCGTACAGTCCCCTATAGTTTGTGACACCGATTTATTTGAATTCTGTTGGATAGTGGCTCATTTGCTGCCAGACCACATCTCCTTAAGCAATACTAACAAGAATGTGTCCAAAGTACACAGATGCCCCACTCGCACTATCATTTTCCATGTTCAATGGACCGTGAAAATGGGTAAAAAATATAATTAGGCATTAAAATTAAAAAGATCATATCATAGGGAACATTTGTACTAAGTTTCAAGTTGATTGGACTTCAACTTCATCAAAAACTACCTTGACCAAAAACTTTAACCTGAAACTCGCACTTTCATTTTCTATGTTCAGTGGACCGTGAAATAGGAGTCAAAAGTTTAATTTGTCTTTAAAATTAGAAAGATCATATCATAAGGAACATATGTACTAAGTTTCAAGTTGATTGGACTTCAGCTTCATCAAAAACTACCTCCACCAAAAACTTTAACCTGAAGCGGGACAGACGGACGGACGAACGAACGGATGGACGGACAGACGAACGAACGAACGGACGAACGGACGCACAGACCAGAAAACATAATGCCCCTCTACTATCGTAGGTGGGGCATAAAAATTATATTAACCTGTAATGTTCGGCCCACTACAGTCTGTTATGGGCCATCCTTTTTCTACCGCGGACTGCTGGTAAGCACTGATGAGTTGGCTATCTGCTGTAGGGGTTGTGGTAACGGTCATCGGTCCACCAGTTGAACGATACGCTGTCAAAATTACATATATATAACTAGTTGGTTTTTATGTAAATGTAATATTTTACTTCCAGATTTCATTGCATTTGTATTAGTTGTTGATTTCTTTTGATATTCCATACGATATAACACCGTAAACTATTAATAAATGTAGAAACAGTGCACAGTTCAATATATTGGCGTCCTAATTAGAAACAAGTTAACCATAATTGCCGCTCTTCTTAATTGTGATAGATCCATCTTGAGCCAAAACTGTCTATGAGTGCTTCATGTGCGTTACTGTTTTCCTTTTCGGAGTATCTGACTTCACCGAGGGGGGGCAAGGGGGGTCCCAATAACAGCAAAACAGCAAATTGATTTGGCTTATAACAGATAACAAGGAATTAAAATGGACAAAAACAGATAACAGTAAATGAAATATTAAAATAAGTCGTGTCCTTGACAAATTCAGTATTTCTTATTACGGGTATAATCCTTTGTAATGAATTCCATTTTCTATGAACATGGTTTTCAAAATTCTGTATCTAGATATGTATTTGGTATATTCTTGTCCGTCCGTCGTACATGTCGCACATTAACTCAAACATTCTTTAACCAATTTACATAAAATTTTGGGAAATTGTTTATATCTATTGACGTGAGCTCCCTATCGTTTTTTTTTTTATTTTAGATTTTAAGTTTCTGAGTAATGGGGTTTGATTAAAAAAAAATGGTGGTTTTTTTTCAGTTTTCTGATAATATCTCAAAAATTCTTTCACAAATTTTTAAGGAATTTTGGTGAATTGTTTATATCTATTGACATGAGCTCCCTTTCAATTTTATAAATTTTAGATTTTACGTTTCCGTGTTAAGGATTTTTGCTAATTAAAAGGGTAAATTTCTAGTTTTCGGACATTAACACAAACACATTTTCAGCAGTTCTCATGAAACTTTGCTGAATTGTTTATATCTATTGTTGTAAGCGCCCTTTCGAATTTTTTTAATTTCCGATTTAATGTTATTCAGTTAAGGGGTTTATTCATTAAAAAAAGGTGGTATTTTCCAGTTTTCGGACAATAACTCAAAAATGTTCTCTGCAGTTCTCATGAAATTTTGATATATTGTTTATATACTAGTACATGATATATATTGATTGATTTTTATAAATGTCTGATATGACATTGAGAAGTTATCAAATATTTCAAAAAGGTGACGGGCGTATCATGCACTCATGGCGTAGCTGTTTATTTGTTATGGAATTCTTTTTTCAGCATTTATTTTTGTACACATATCGAAACTCACACATGTTTGTAATTTAAATAATGTGTAATAAAATTGAGAATGGAAATGAGGAATATGTCAAAGAGACAAAAATTATATCTAGTAAAAATTCAAGGGCAGTTATGGTATCAAAGTAGGTCCAATTGACATAGTTCTTGTGTTTGTTGCTATTAAAAAATGATCTAAAAGAGTTTGAATATATATATTCGCATTCTGACTTTTTTAAATGCCCATTTAATGAGGTGTGTGAATTTTTCTGAATAAGACTATGAGGCAAAGTTGTATATAGGGTAGAAAAATCAAAAGTACCAATTATAAGCATGCAATTTATCAAGTACAAATGTAGGACCAATTTTGACACTCCAAAAGTAATTTATTCCACTATTTTCAAAGGCCTTATTTGAACACATTTTTATCAGGTTTTTGATTGTACCAAGTCTACTAGTAAGTAGAATACATAGTTTAATAGGGGAACTATGGCTTGAAGTTGAAATACATCTTTAATTGTAATGAGTTTTGTGCAGCTTTGGAACCCAGTACATGGTGGGAACTTTCATTGTACAATGTATTTGGTTCTGCTTTGAAAAAAGCTGAGTTTATGTACCATATAATATAAAAGCTTTACGAAGGATAATCATAATATATAATGGAATTGTCCTGGACCTCACTTTTGTGATGGGTATATGTTAATGGAATCCTTCTCCGAATATGGGACCAACAGATTAGTAGTGGTAGACTCCAATGTCCAATGATCTTCAATTTCTACCGAATTTTGGCTGTCCCAAAAATGTTAACATCCCAATTTTTCAATAACAGTTAACAGCAAATGCATTATCACAATAACAGATAACAAAAAAACTAAAAACCCAATAACAGCTAACAAAGAATAAGACAATAACAGCTAACAGCAAACATATTTTCAGAATAACAGATAACAAAGAATTAAAATGTCCCATAACAGCATAACAGCTAAACCCCTTGTCCCCCCTCTTCACCCTTAATTTGGGGTAGTTGTAACCCATCTTGACATTATTTGTGTCTGTTTTGTGTTTTGTGGATTGTTCTTTGTCTGTTTGTCTTGATTGACTCTTATCCTTTATTTAGTAATTCAAACTTTTCATAAAATTTCATTTCGTTTTTATTTCCCCTTTAGTTTAGCTAAAAAGGAGTTTAAGGCATACATGTGTATTCATTGTATTACCTTCATCTTTATATTCTGGTATCTGAACATCCTCTGCCTTTTTAAAGTACGGTAAAACATCATTATAACTCCACCCATCACATCCTTCGGCTGCCCATTCGTCATAATCATGCGGGCTTCCACGGACGTGTACCATATAGTGAGTAGAACTCGATCCTCCTAAAACCTTCCCCGCGGGCCAATACCCTTGCTACAAACCAAGTAAATGTTTCCGGCTTAAATGTGAGTCTGCATACAAATAAATACTTCAACAAAAAAATAGTTATTCCTATTCACCAAGGTTGTCCTTTTCATTCTTTGAGAGTCGGTTAGTGTAAGGGTGAAGTTTTAAGTTTAAATCGTTATCACGACTTAATACCAAAAACATAGTGAGAAATCTTGGCCGTTTAAATGTACGATAGCTTAGTTGTGATAACAAGAAATCTAAGTTGTAAAAAAGGTAAGCTACGTTGTTATAACGAGTTAGTAAGTCGTTATAAGGAGTTACTTATTCGTGGTAACGATGATAACGAAGAAATAAGTCATGATAACGAGTTACTTTGTCGATACCGAACTGCTAAGTCGTGATAATAAGTTAATAAATCGTGATTATGAGTTACTAAGTCGTGATAACAACTTAAAATTTAGATACACACACACGAAAAAAGTCGGAGTAGGAATGATATTGACTCTTTATGATATGATAGACGGGCTGACATGTGCTCTTTGGTGACTGTTTCCTGTATACCAGAGTATTCAGCATAAAGATGAGCAGGTTTCCTCAGAATTAATTTTGACGTTAAATATATTCTGAAAAAGGGATTTGTTGACCGTTGATTTTTAATAAAATAGTAAGAAGAACTTTCCCAAACAGTTGATGTTATCGCTTTTTTTTTTTAGAAATTGCCTAAAGTTTTTATGTACTACGCGTACGTCATTTGGTCTCTGGTGAAGAGTTGTGCCATTGGCAACCATGTCACATCTAATTTTTATGTTAACGTACCTTTTGAGTCAAAGATAATGATGAATTTGTTTGAGGGACAGTAAAATATTGCCAGTCTTGTTCAGAAAACTGAAGTGATGTCGTCATAAGAGGAACATCTATCAATGGGTTATCTAGCTCTGAACCACCTGCCTCTATTAATAGTACAGATACGGGATCTTCTGACAGACGTGACGCCAGAACAGACCCTGCAGTGCCGCCGCCGACTGAAAAACAATTTTATACATGGTAATTGGTCCTACTTCAAAACTCAAACTAACGCGCTATTGAAATTACAATTATATTGTAAAATTAAGGGCTCTTTATGGAATTTACCGTCAGTCATGATAGAGTCATTTGATTTTGTTTTTAAATCTTCATCATTGCGCTTGATTTGGTGAAGACGTGAAGAAAAAAACTTACCAACAATATAATCATACGAGTCTAAAATTGGTTTGTTCAAAATTCTCTCAGAAATTATCATCGGTACAAAAACCGCCAAAAATACAGCTACCATACAAGTAACTTCCATTCTTGTGACTCTGTCTGAAATAAATTCATGTGATTAAATTATATATCTTCCGACGGTAGACATATATTGCATATATATTCTTTAATAGTTTTGTAAAAAAAAATGCTCTCTGATTGCTTTCTTTAAGCAGCGTACTATATTTTAATTCAATGAAATGATAACATATGATTTTTTATTATTACTCATTCTCTAATAAATAAATAATAGGTTAACATTCGTAGAAATTTTCTAAAACGAAAAAAATAAACACTATCAGAAATTTAATCATTGGTCATCTGATCTTCAATATATGTTACGATCAGTAAAGCAAGTTTGTTTTCTTAGAGCTAAAAAAAAAAAAGCTTTTAAGATATACAAAAAGAAAAATCCCTTGAAAGATGTGCTTACCTATGTCAGCACGACGTGCTTACCTATGTCAGCACGACGTATGGCTTTATGTTATTATTATACATGGGGAAAGTAAAGTCTTTTTATCCGGTGGCCTTCATCTGTGTCCTATTATTACTTTTCAGCCTTGAACAACTAATAACCAAAACCCATATGTGTTTACCAGAAAATTATCATATAAGTATGATATGCAAACTGGATACTTTTTTTTAAATCATATTAGCACCAATTATGAATCATTAACTCTAATACAAATAAAAGTTAGACCTTTATATAAAAATCATTTTTAACATTGAACTGTCAGTGACATTTAAGACTCATGTTTCATGTGTTTAGAAAACAAACTTGATGCTCCTAGTATACTTTCGTTGGAAAGTCTATTCTACAAATATGATGAAATGTTGGAAATATATCGACCATCACGGATTGTCGGCGCTGCTTGTACGTTTGCGCTTTTTGATAGGACATTTGCGCTTTTTATACAGGATATTAGGTTTTTTTTACAGGAAATAATTTGAGCTTTATAAGCATAACATTCAAACTAACATGGTTAAAGGGGCACTAGCTGTCAGATTCATGTTCACCGATTTAACTCAAATTCTCATATTTGAATTATAACCATGTAAAACATTTATCCAAATTATAAAAAGTCTAAAATAAACAATTTTCAAGGCATGGGCTCTATAATATGCGGCTTCGTTTCGTGAGTATTTTAGTTTTAACGCCATCTAATTAACTATCGAGTTGACCCCCGAAGACCTCCGATGGTCATATAAGCGATATAAACATAAATATAGATATAAAGAGAAAGCTAACTCGTGCTATTGGATTTTTCTAAGCCGTCTGTTTAATTTTATATCATAGATAAAAAATATATGTTCTCGCCGTTTTAACCTGTATAAGAATGATTTTTTGTGTGCATCGAATCAGTCAATCAAATGATTCACATCCATCTTTAATTGTTTCACTGTCAATGACGACATTCAAAATGTATTGAGCAAAAACTCAAAGACCAGTTTCAACAAGAATGCTTTGCATTTGTTGCAGAATCACCTAAAACTTTATGCTATCGTATTTTTAAAAATAATTTTCAATTTGAGAAATATTTTTCTGTTTTACCTTATAAATTCATTTATACATTATGCAAATATAGATGTGGTAGTTGCCACTTGCCGATTGAGTCTGGAAGGTGGCAGGGTTTACCGAGAGAAGACAGAATCTGCCGTCTCTGTGACTCAAACGACATTGGTGACGAGTACCATTTTATTATGAATTGTGGATCTTTTAAGTTAGAAAGAAAGAAATTTTTACCTACTTACTGCTGGTCAAACCATAATATCTATAAATTTGATCTACTGTTTAATTCATGTAATATTGTAATATTAGAAAAACTATGTAAATTTATCAAAGTTATGAATGTGATAGTCAGTCCTCCAAGTTGATTTCATTGTATTGTTCACACATGCTTGTAATAATTGTACCTTATAGTTACATTTATGTATGTTCTCTATAACTATATGTAATTGTAGTTTTATGAGAAATATAGTATTCGTATTCGCATTCGTGTTCCTTTAAATCAGTAACCGAACGCGCACAGCTCATGCTTTGTCCATCGCTAGCTATTAAGGGGTTAAATTGTAGTTAATATATATACGGACTTGATGAGGTCGAATTATTCACCATCAATGTTTCTTAGCTTAATGTGACAAAATGAAACCATATATTGGCTGATTTATACGACAACGTTTAAATCGGGTGGTTGAAGTAATTTTAAAAGTCCCTAATCACAGCCTTGACTTTTTGGTCACAGTCAACATGAACAGCAGGTGGTTAAAACATTTTAATTTCAGTCTCCACAAACTGAAGAATCATATATTTCATAGGACTTTCCATACTTTAGAATGAACAAAAAGGGAATATACTTTCCATTTTTAATCCAATTGTGGTATAAAGCTGTTTAAAATATTTAGGGAAACATTTTGAATGTACCATTTATATAAATGTTCATATTATTTAAGTGCAAGTGTCCTTTTGTGTTGCTGGTAAAACAGCACAAACGTCGTGTGCCCAAAATACTAGAAGTTCACTGTAAATAAACTAATTAGAAACTTCATAAGAATGTCTGCCATAAACACCACAATAAACGAGTTATATCGCCACATCCACTCAATAAAAAAATCAATATTAACCGAATAAAATTGAGAATGGAAATAGGTAAATATGTCAAAGAGATTACAACCCGACCAAAGAGCAGATCCTAACTGAAGGCTACCAATGGGTCTTCAACACACGCGCAGCGAGAAAAATCCCGCACCCGGAGTCGGTCCTTATCTGGCCCCTGGATAAAATGGTGTACTAATTTAGTGAAAAGGGTCATACTAAACTCAAAAACATAAATGAACTAAAATTATAAAAACATATAAGGCCAGAGGCATCTGACTTGGTACAGGCGCAAAAATGCGGCGGGGTTAAACATGTTTTTAGAGATCTCAACCCTCCTCTATACCAGAGTCTAGCCGGGCCAATGTAGAATAAAGAAACACATAACAATACGCACAATAAAACTCAGTCTAAAAGAAGTCCGATTTTGATGTCAGAATGGGTAACAAAAAAAACCTAAGCAAAATGACAATGATACATAAATAAACACAGGACTACTAGCAGATACTGACATGCCAGCCCCAATTAAACTGATTGAAAGAGTATATCCTCGTCATATGAAGATCAAGCACACTCGATCCCTCTCGTTAGGGGTTTAGTATAATACCATCATAAAATATATGAGAAGAATTCAACAACTGGTTTGAATAAATTGGTTTATTTCCGATGCAAAGACCCATGAGTGAATCAATGTTAATTCCAAAATATGCAAATCCTTGCCAGTTTTTTGTGCTTTTGTAAAGAATATTAACATAAAAGATTGCATGCATATGAAATACCTGAGCGTATAAGATGTCTGCATGTTGATTTATATTTTCGAATGATGTCATTTTTTTTCGACAAAGCACACAAGCTTTAAAAAACGAAAGGGTGTGTTTGAAAAAGGCAACTAGGAAGATTTGTGCTGGTAACAACTGTCAATACATATGTTCCTGATTTGAACCATTACATTGGGAAAATAGTAAGAGAGGAGGACAGTAAACAATTCACTGTATACAGGCGCGTAGCTGCATATACGCTAACACGCAGTTGCGTGCACATCGATTCGGCATGCAAAAAAAAAATGGCAAAATAAAAATATAAATTAAATGTTTAAAGGAAACACATATGTTGTCACTTTTTTTTAATTAATGAAATGTCATTAAATAACGGCATTTGGTTTCAAAATAAAAGTTTTATTGGAGATCATGACAAAATCGGACAGTAACTTGTATCTTTCGCAAGATTTGAATTTGTTATACTCAGTCTAAAACATGTAGTTTCGGAGCACATTTTACTGAGTTCGGTTTATCTGTTTGGAATGAGATGTACCAATCGGCATTTGATTTATCAGATCCCGAGGCGATGTGTTCGACAGACAACAAGACCCAATCACCCTGCAAACACACCAAAACAGTATTGGAAAGTCTCATTATATTTTGCGTTCGTAGACCATATGATAATGAAACTGGAGAGTGAAGTCGCGTCTGGTATTATTAGAAAATCGCTTCTTTGCGCCGTATCTGCTTCCTTGTGTTGTTGGAAATATAACAAACGAAGAAATCTCAACTTTGTCTGAGACATACGAAACTGACCTGGCATGTATAATTTTGACGAATTCAATTGGGAGGTCGCTCGATGGCGAACACGTACGCTGATTTATAACACCTCGCGAGTGCTACCGTGGAGATATATCAAGGTACTACGTCTGTTGAAAACAAATGTACGATCAACAATGAACAACGACAGGTTATTATCGCTAGCATTACTGCATATTCATCGGGAATTCAGTGTTAATATTGACAAAGTAATAGAGAAGTTCGTTTCTGCCTAGACCCGAAGAGCAGATTTTGGACAATTTTGAGTAATCTCGGTATCACAAAAATGGGTTGTTTATGTATTCAATTTACCATGATTTACTCTATTCAGAAGATTAATTAATAGTTTTCATTCATAAATTGTTTATAAGTCCTTTCTACATGTAGCTCCTCCTTGAACCGTCCTATGACCGAAAACCGGAAAAAAAAATCTGCATAAAAGGGTCCCAATTTTTTTTTATGTTAAAACAACTGGGCTAGTCTTGCAAGTAGTGTGTCTGTGTTGATGTTGCGTATCCCTAGTTCTATTGTTCAGAACTGAGTGGTACATATATTTAGTTGGAGAATTCTGTGAGATCATATAGTGTTGTGCTGTTTCCACAGCTGCACAATTCGGTGTTTTTTGCCGAGTGCGGTGTTTATAGTAATTTAGGGTGGTAAATCATGTTCTTAGCTGTGTGAAGATACTGCAAAGAATGTTGTTGGAATTTTTTTTTTTTTTTTTTTTTTTATGTAGGATGGGTTTTTTTCAAAAAGATCTCTTCCTGTGTCACTTATTTCCAAAGTTCTGCCGTTTGCCACTTCAGCATGACACTTGTGTGTGCGCTTTGTTTAATAACATCTTGAAGCTTGATAATGTTGTTGTTTGGTGATCGTTTTGTTGCTTCCTCGGCTGCCGCGGTAATGCTTTGCCAATAAGGCAACAACCATTTTCTTATCTGGGGGGGGGGGGGGGGGGGGGGGGGGCCTGGGATTTTTTTTGTGTTCATAATTTTTTTTTCAGAACCTTCCTCCGACAATATATATTTTTTTCTTATGAGAAGGAAAGCAAAATTTGTTTTCCTATAATGTGGAACAGAAATACAATTTTTTTTTCACAAAACCATAAAATTAACATAAAATTCATTTTAATTTTTTAATTGATGTAAAATGTAAAGTGCATGGCTCTGTCTATATCCTGGCATTGGCTGTTGTCTCAGTTGGTTTTTTTAGCCCACTTTCTACATTATGATATTCTCGGAGTCCGTCATACAGGTATCCTTAAATTTTAATACTGCAATTGAAGTGGCCACCATTGCCATATGTAATGGCAAATAGTGAGTAGCTCGAGCTCCAACTTATAAAATCCAGTTTCCAACTATGATAATTGACATTCCAAACGGAAAATACTACCAGTATACAAGTCTGTGTCATACACAATCAGGGCTATCTTAAAAGACTGCTTATGATACCATATCTATTCCTGTTATAAAATGACCATTACATGTTTATAATAGTTGCAGTTTTAAGTATGGTCTTACAGTAGTAACATATATATATGCGGGAGATTTGGAATTCTTATAAATATTTCTGGATCAAACACTATTATAGGAACATACAAAAAGTGATAAGGTATAAAGATCTATAAATAGAAATCTTAGCTTAATCTGTATACTGGACAGATGTTTATAATCTGCTGTTTTACTGTCTCGTCTGTTGTTAGATTCACCATTCTCAAATTCAGAAGTGCAAAAAAAAATTTTTCAAGGTGACAGCATAAAAAAATTTTCAGCTTCAGTGTTAAATAATTTTTTTTCGGTCAGCTAGGCCATAAAAATATTTTTTTCAAAAAAATCCCAGGCGCCCCCCCCTAATTAAGGTCCTCGATGTATTCTTTCGGATGTCTCAATTTCAAATCACATCAAAGGATGTATTGACATATAACTGTCAATACATCATTGATCATCATTTGATGTGATTTGAGTGACATCCGCAAGAATACATCGTGGGTCTCATTGGGGTCTAAGCATGACGCGGGATTGCCGATTTTCGGTAAGCGTGACACGGTAGAGTCAAATTATTGTGTCGTGAAAACGGGAAATGAGGTCTAGCGGGACCCGAGAAATGACAAAAAAATGAGAATTGCTTACGTACATAGTGTAAGCGGGATACGGGATTCTGATAAAACAGTAAGCGGGACCCCCTACATCGAGGACCGGCTTAGATCCCAAGGGTTTAACTGTTTGCATCCTATGGATTGATCAATGTATGATTTTGGAGTGTTTTATTTTGTTAATTTTGTTTCGTTCTTCAAGTTTTGGTTTGTTTTTTCGATTTCTTGTCTTGTCTTCTTTCGTTTAGTTTTATTTAGTTTCCTTTCGTTTATATTTGTTTCGTTTCGTTTGTATTTCGATCCGTATTTTATATGCACACGCTCATACAAGGCAGTGTATTACGTCGTCTGCTAACACGCATTAGAAACTGAAAACTAAGAGAGAACCTATTGATAATTATGAGGTGAATAGACCCTTTTATGAACATTTTGTCCATTCTGTTTAAAACTAACAATGAGAAGTTGAATCTACTTTATTCCAGGACACTTTTTCTCAAGACACTTTTTTTTTAATGAGGTATTAATTAGTGCCAATGCAATGACAATGAGACAACTCTCCATTCAAATTTCAAGTCGTAGTTTACAAATGCAATATTAAACATTAATGATTATAGGTCAAAATACGGTCTTCAACACCAAGCCTTGGCTCACACCGAACAACAAGCTAGAAAGGCCCCAAAAATGACTGGTGACAAACCATTCAAACACAGTGAAACAGGAAAACCAACGATCTAACCAAAAATCTACCTTCACCCTTTCCCGAAATCACAACATAGAAAGACACATGAAAATATCAATGCTGAAGCTCACCAAGCTCTTGGCCTTCTGTTACCAGAAAAAAAAGTAATTAAAAGTGGCATAAGCATTGATTAGTAGTTAGATGCAACATTAGCTGTCAAATACTTGTTCACCAATTTGAGTTTTTTGACTAATTATCATATTAATTATCATATTTGATATTTTTATAACATAAAATAACTAAAATGTAGATATCCGAATTACAATAAGTCTGAAATCAACAATTAACAATGCTTGGGCTTTTGTATATTTTGATCCAGACTTCAACTAAATTAGTCTTTAGTAAGTGTCCCAAATGACACTGTAAACACTTGTGTATGTTTCCTCTTTTGTAGTTTCTTCACATATATGTAATGTAAAACTATCAAGATGACCTCCTAAGACTGGTGACAGTTACATTACCAGATATAAACATAACTGTAAATAATAAGCAACCTCTTCAATTGGACTTTTCTTGGTCTGCTTGATTTCATGTCATAGATTAAAAAAATAAGTAATCAATCATTCGACATTCATTGTTTTCACCAGTAAAAGAATGATTTTTTGACAATCTAGCTATTAAATGAGTTAAAAGAAAATCACATGAATACAGAATCAATGAAGTAGACCCTTCCCCCATTCATAACTTCATAACAATGTTTTAGGATTATTTTGACAAAATTGAATAAACTGGTTGCATAAAGCAAATTATTATTTCAGTATTTCCCTTTCACGAATGATTGAAAAAACAAAAAAATTATACTGTCTGTTATTTATGAATAAATTCAGAATATTAATATTTTCAGAACTTTATTTTAGGTGAGATATATTGTATTGTAGCTAAATTACAAATATGGAATATCTTGGTGGAGATGCCTTTAGTTCTTGTTTATCATGTATTAACACCTGTTTTCAAGGTGAGTGGATGATCAGGATCATCATTATTGAAAAACATCTTTTTTTTTTCATTTGATATCATGTAAAAATTGTAAACTAACAATTTATAAACTTTGAAAAGAAAACAGATGAACTAGCAATAAAAACTTTACAAAGAATTTTTTATTCAGTTAAGTTTTATTGATGTGTGTCTTTCACTAGCAGAGCTTTGAATGATGGTTGTCTACTCGGCAATCATACCACTTCTTTATTTTTATACTAAAAGTTTAAAGTTTCAGTTATTTTCATTATTTCATATTGACAATCTTGCAGCTGACAAATGTAAATACTGACTGAAATTAAATTTTAAATCAGCAGTGTATCCCAAGCTCTGTCTGACCAAAAAAATGTCAGACAAAAAATCATTCTGTCAGACAGAACTTAGAGGATTTTTTGGTTGAGTATATGTAGTTGAAAAGTTCAAATTTCTTTTCAGTCAGACAGACCCTAAACAGTTAAGCACAGATGTTGCCTTAATATAACTATAAATGCTTTCTTCATGGGCTGAAGAAAAAGACTTGCTTGGAAAACTATAATGAGACATACAGCAACCCAATAACACTACAAACCAAACTTTGACATCTGAAAATGTTGTTTACTAAAGAATTCCGTTTATGGACTTATTTCCCCAATTTGACTCCTAATTTGTTTGCCATTTACATGGAGTTTTTTTTTTCAATTTTCTGCCTTTGATAAAATGTTTAAAACTTTTCATTTGTGTGTTGTTTTTTGTAATCTTGGCTTATTTTTCAACTCCTGAAGTATTCTAAAATCATTTGTTTACATTATTTTTACTTCTTTTGTTGAACTAAAGCTGATTTTCCCATTGAATTATAGGAAATGACCACATACAACCTGAAACTTACTAAATGATTACACAACTTTTTAATATGTGGTGTAATAGGGCATTCTGATTATACATTGAATTGTTGAAATATAGAAAAACTCTGTATTGACAATATGCTATTCAGCTAATACAATGTATATTATATTTTTCAGAGTCAAAAGTTTGGGTGAATTTGGCATTTGTATGGTGTCAGCAGTTAGATTATGCCTATTTGATTAAAGAATATCACAGGCATATACTGCTGACTGTGTTCTTGCTTACAGTGTGTATTGTCTTCTACAAAAGAAACAAGTCAGGTAATGTTGCTATAAAATATTAGATAGCATTCCACTTAAATAAATTTTCACTGTAAAATAGCCATTTTGTTGTATTAACTTATAATATAACATTAAAGAGGCAGATTTAAAAATGATTTTACTTGACTTGTCTGTCAGTTCAATGATATTTGGAATACATTGCCTTGTACAAATGTATCATACAAGTCAGATATGGATAAAAGGTGATGTTAGGTTGATGTTAATAACAGAGCAACCACACAATATAAATTAACCATAAAAAGACATCTAAAGTTTGCTTCAATTCCCAGATGTTCCTATTCTTAGATAATAATATTATAATACTGACTATTATAGTACATTTCATTTATTTCAAAGAGACAAGTATATCTAAAACTTTTGCTGAAAAAAGTAAATTATCTAACAAATAAGAAACATATGAGACAGAGAAAGTCCCAAGAGAACATGCATGTCTCAATATATATGTAAATTATACAAGAATATAAGACATTAATTTACAATTTTGTTAAATGTACTTTATTAAGGTAAGAAAAATAAGGAGAATGAATGTGAGCTGAATCCCATAAAGATGAATTGGAATGTATATGATCTGGCCAAGGTAAGTTATTATTTTTCTGATAGCTCAACATTTCAAAATTTGTTTCTTAAAGTCATTTAAACCATTTAATCGGACTATTTCTGAACATGTGTGACATGCAAGTCTATTATTATACATGCACTCAGATGTTTTGGACTAGCTGAGCTAGCATACAACATTTAATGCAAGGAATGTGTGCCATAAGCAAACCCACATCAATCAACCAATCAATCATTATGAACTTTGAGGCGTTTCAAATAATGATTTAAGATATTTTTATTTCGGTTATGACAAAATCAAAACTATGTGAAGGCTATTATAAACTGTCATCTCAGATAAACTCATGCTGCTACAATGTACAATATAGGACCGAAACATGGAACACAAGCAATACAGGCTAAGGTTTCAAGAGATTACTTGTTTCAATAATATTCAAGTTTTCTTTAGTTGGTAATATCTATCATCTATTATAATGATTTTGTTATATATTTCAGTCTGCCTATGAGCCAGGCCATACAGAAGCAGTAATTTCATTGGTAGAAAAATATGAATATGATGTTAACTATGTGATGCCATCAGGAGGACTTTCATTATTTTTGGTATGCTCAAAGGTTGATAGTTTTTATGGCCGTGCAACAATGTTGGGGCCATATTGTTTCACCCTTGGCCTTGTCCACCATTCCACAACAAACCATAAACACAAATGTTTTCTAAACTCCTTTAGATATTATTGGGTGATTTTTGGTATGTGAGTTACAGATCAAGTTTAAGTTTTGTTCCTGTCTGCTAATTTTTGCCGAAATTATGGGCTTTGACTGAGATGAATTGAGGAAAATAAATGAATTGTTGAAAATTACAGTTATACAGACTTTTTTTCTAAATGCCTTCAGAAATTGGGCTGAACTTTGGTATTTGAGTTCACCATTTTATCAAAACCGTCTTATGTTTTTCAGCATCCCTCTTCATACTACTGTATGATGAGAGCGCTATTGATTCTGTTTTTTAATTTGTTTACTCATAATAATCTGTTATCAACGATAAACTTTTATTTCAGTGTTCTTGTTTAAGTGGTGATAGGAAGCTGATAAAGTATATGATTTCAAAAGGTAAAATTAATTTTTAAATCACTTTTTACTAAAATAAGTATATTTTAACATTTTGGGCTTAAAAGTTATAATACTAAGCTAGAGAAAAACTGGTTACAGTTGAACTAGTAGAAGAAATAACATTTTTGGTTAAAAAAATGCAATGCATCAATTATTTGACAAAATCCTTGTATAATCGTACTATCTTGCAAACATGGCGATCAATTTAAAAACATAAGAGAGGCAGCAACCTCTCCATATTTATCAGACATTTGCTTATTTTTTTTATTAATTCAACTGACACCCCAAAATCATTTCAGTTCAGCAGTATATTCAGTAGAGGATCATAAAACTTGCTTTTGAAAGAATAGTAGAGATGACAACTTCTGTAAAACAGTGGCTACATTTTGAATTTAATATTAATTATAGAATAACTAATCGAAGAATTCAAATAGAGAAAAATGTTCAACGAGTGACCGAACAACACATTAATTCACTAATGCGCGTAGCGCATGAGATTATTATCAGTGTTGTTTGGTCACGAGTTGAATATTTTTCAATATTTGAATTCATTGATTAGTTATTCTTTTTATTACATTGGTTAATGGCTTTTTTTAAGAAATTAATTTAAAACATGTAAGGAACTATATCTTTTTTCTACGCATTCCAATTTGTTTTGATCCGCCGTTATCGACGTCTTGACAATGCCTATTGTTGTATGACGTCAGAGAGTGAAATAACCACGTTTATTTCACATGCGAAATTATCGTTTTTTATTTAACTGGGAAATCAATGTAATAATGTAAAATATTTTTTTTCCCTGAATTAGATTATAGTATGTTGATTCTAAATCAAATATGAGAAAAGAAGTTGAGGTGTACTACAAAATGTTTATTATATATTTGTTGTGCAGGTGCAGTGATGAACATTCACACTAGGGATGGAGACTCTCCAATATATTTATCTACATTTGGAATTTTGAATTCTCCCTATGTTGATCCTGATGTTCTCACAGATTTAAGTCAAGCAGGTGAATATAATCAATAAAGTGTACAAAATTGTACAAAGTTCATTGCATCAATGTATATTTTCTTATTCTCTGTATTCATCTTTTATGAAAATTACTTAACATAATATGTTCTAAGTCTTTAAAAATAGGGAAAAAAAGTGTGGAAGATCAGCCTTACATGTAAATATCACTAATTTTTGTCATTTGGAATATTAAAATACCCTGAAACCCACTTTTCATTTAAATGAAGAAACTCCTATGATTTTGTCATATTGAAGCAAATAAAATTAATAAGTATAAAGTTGTAGAATTTATTTTACATGAAAAGAAAATAGAATCTTTGCACAATAAGGGGAGATAACTCAGAAATATTTGTAGACATGTTTGTAAATTTACTTTTTTCATGACCCAGTTTTCCCTTTTGATATTTTGGAAAGCATTTTATATAGAATGAATGCTGTTCAGGTAAATATTGTAGCAAATAAAATTAATAAGTACAGAATTTATTTTACTTGGAAATAAAGCAGGATCTTTGCACAATAAGGGGAGATAACTCAGAAATATTTTTTGAAGACATATTCTGTAAATGTACTTTTTTTATGACCCAGTTTTTTCCTTTTCATATTTTGAAAGCAATTTATATAGAATAAATGCTGTTCAGGTAAATTGACCATGAGGATTCAAATTATTGAAACAATTCAGATATTAAACAGACTTTGATACAAGATGAAATCCACTTGCTTTAGAATTAATTTAGTGTCAGAGCCCATATGAAAATTTACACATTAAACGTAGCCATTGATTCACTCTAACTTGAACTTTCAATACTTTTTTAAGGTCATGCAACATTAGAAAATATAGTGCATTGCACTTAAAGCATAGGTCAACATGGAAGCTGTGAAAGAGGTCCTTAAAAATAGTTGTCAAAACTGATGGACAGGATAGAAATCTTAAGTTTTAGTAATGGATATTTTTAGTTGATTGCAATGTACTCTGCCAATTTTGATAATTATAACCACCATTATGCCATTGGTGCTTTTTAGAAAGGTAGAAATCTAAAAATTATATATAAAAATAACTTTGAAAGAGCTGATTGCTACCAAATTTTGACAGATAAACAATGCATGTCCACACTTAAAAGAATTTTTTAAGTTGATGACTCTTCGTTATTAGAGTCAACTGTAGTTGAGTAATTTCTCTTATTCAGGATGTTGTGTTAATACTCAGAACATAAAAGGTTATACTCCACTTCATAGGGCTGCAGCAAAAGGCAACACAGATGTCATTAGACACTTACTGAAGCTAGGTATGTCAGAAATTAGAATAGTTATTCAAGAAATATTTGGAAAAAAGAAAGACAAATTCCTAAATTGTAATATATTACAAATGAAGAAAATTTTATGTCATATTTAGAAGGAAACATGTGACACACAGAACAAACTCTGGAGATCACATACCAATACAATGCAAAAAATGATTGATTTGAATTCAACATCACTTTCAACACTATTGTGCAATTTTGTGGCTTCAGTTTGTTTTTATTGGCAGAGGAAGCCAGAGTGCCCAGAGAGAACCACTGACCTTCCATAGGAAAACTGACAATCCTAGTAAATGAAGATAGTCAAGTGGACTACCAATAGCCAAATATTTAAAATTTCAAACTGTTTTTGTGTTCAAAAACAACCATTAGACATGCAAGCTAAAAATATGGAGGCATTGGAATGACAATGAAAATATAAGGGACCTATTATTAACATTGATTACAATGGAATAATGTTTGTGAAATAAATATCACCAAATAGTACATAAAGGTTGATAACAGGAATCAACCAAAATATCTTTCACATGAAAAAAAACATATTAAGGTGGATCAGGACTATTCGACTGCACATAATTTCATGCATGAATTACAATGCACATGAAAAGCATTTGTCGTAAAAAAAAATTTAATATTTTGATTGATTAGAAATGTTAAATCATTGTAGTTATGTCACTAAAAGAATATTTTCGTAATAATGTGTATCTGTTATAGGCTAAATAAATAGAGATTAATACATGGCCTTTTCCATATCAGCCTGTGTATCATCCCGAGACCCCCATATCAGCCCGAGACGGAGTCGAGGTGCTGATATGGGTCGAGGGATGATACCAAGGCTGATATGGAAAAGGCCATGTATTAATCGCTTTATCATATACTTCCGACAATAGTTTTATGTAAGGCAAATAAACTAATGCAATAACTAAAACAGTCAAACACTTTATAAAGAAAATTAAAATTATGAATCAAATATACTATAGTTGTCCAACAGCATCATTAACTCCTTATATATTTATGGTAACATATCCTATAGAGGAATTTTGAAACATTGAAAATTTGGAAGAGTTTTACGATCATTACTACTCCATGTTTGTTGTACTATAAAATGATTCATAATTGTCAATGGCATTTGTTAGCAAGTATTTTAAAAACTATCCCCACAAAAGTTCCCGTAAATTTTGACGTCGTCGTAAAAAAACATCTGACGTCACAATGGAAAAGTAAACAACCGATACCGGAAACATCGGAAGTAACTTGCACGAGAGGCACTGATATGGGTTTTTTGCACGAGAGGCACTTGATATGGGTTATCAGCCCGGGTGGGAAGATATGGCTTGTGCACTTCCGCCCATTACACATATGCAAAAGCTATCATATTAATGCTAAGTATATGATAATGACATTTAACACATTTTCACCATTTTCCTGCCAAAATTTGGGTTTAAGGCAAAACAAAAAAATTTTCTTATCAGTGACCTATGTTTTTTATTTGCTCATTCTTTTCAGCTTTTTTTATTGCAGTTTTGGACCAAGTGTCAAAGAACGTTTTTTTTATATATTGCGATTAAAATATGTCAACACCTCTATTTTCCCTATCATTTCATTGAAAAATAGTCCCTTTTACATACCTGTTTAAAAGTAAAATATTGAGCTTAAATGGTTCGTGACCCCCTATTTTTTTCGATCAATTTGATTCACTTTCTGTAAAGAATAAATAACAAAAAATACGGCACTTCTGATAGAAACTTCGAATAGGCCCGAGCCACCTTAAACACCAACACCCCTGTCCTTATAAACAGACTTGAAACCAATACATGGTCTAGATGGCTGATTTGGTACTAGCACTAAATGTGATGGAGTTAATCCATTTTTTCTTGTTTACTAACATCCCTCTTGTCCTATCTAGACAATTATATTATTTATTTTGTAAAGGAGCAGACAGATACTTACCGACAAGATCAGGCATCTATCCAATGGACAGTGCTATAAATGCAGGTAGGTCACCAAGTTAACCTTCAAGTTTAATTATTATTGGTAAGATAGACATTATAGCAAATGCAACATGTAAATAAAATTTTAAACATATTATGTTTGACATGGAAGATTGAATAAAAATCTGTATCATTGGCCAGTAGGAGAATGAACATAACAATTTTACAAAATATTTGACTCACCCAAATGGTTAAGTGAGCAAACTCTTCTCTTGGCATCCTTTGTCAATTAAACTTTTACCAAAATCAACTACTCTGAAACTTAACTGGTCAATCATTGGAATATCTAGATGTAGAGGTCAACATACAGTTTTCATTTCATTATACAGCCTACACCTTTAGCCTTTAGTCTGATGCACCAGACTAGTAATAGTATATTTGGACAGTAAATTTTTACAAAACTTTTTGTAAACAACATAAGGAAAATGTCTTTATATTTGTCTTTGATCTAGTTGGTATAGAATTTTGAGCGGATGGCATATTATGTAACTGAAATTTTATCTCAAGTTGGTATTCCCTACTTACCTTTAGATAAAGAGCAAATATAACACAAAATATTTTACATTGGTATTATGTAAAAATCCAAATATGCATTAACTTATTATCTTGACACTAAGTCATTATCTAATTTCAGGCCATTTAGAGGCTGCAGAATTATTAAAGATAAAACTGGAAAATCCACATGTTTGGGAAGTGGTGGATCCACACACACCACCAAGAATTAAACTAGGCCTACAAAGTCCAATTAGAAAACATCTTATAGAATCCTCAAGAGTACATAGACCATTTCAAAATGTATTTACGTTCTAGTTAAAAGGCTACATATTCATTGGTATTGTGGATTGTAATCAAAAGTGTGATCATATACATGTCCAGAAAGGAATACAGACTGATGTTTGAAAATGTTCTGGATTGACAAACCTACTTAATGATGCAAAGCTGATGCAATTCTCCAGAGAGGAAACCTTCAATAATGTTCTTTTTGTGTGTCAGTATGAATATAAAGGCAAATGAGGACAACAACATTTTTTAAAGTACCAAATGTTTAATTTATAATTCTGTGGGTTTTTAAATATAAGCCCAGGTCATCATTAGCTTATCTGTGATATTTGTGTTGTTAAGTTAGTTTTCTTTGTTTATTACAATATAAATAACTAAATAATGTATTTCCTAGTTCAGGAATATGCTTGTATACTTGTTTTTTTTTTTTAAATATAAATGAATTAAAAATATCTGCTTTTCTTTCTCTAAAAATTGAGCAACTGTGGATTCATTACTATTTTTTGGATACCAGTTTTCGTTAATTCTGTGGTACAGGTGATCCACAAAATTAAATGTTCAAGCAATAACAAATTTTTAATAGGCTTGTATACAGACTTCGACATAACCACAAAATTATATATCCACAAACATGCAAGTTTTCCTTGACAACAATTGGTACACACGAAAATACATGAATCCACAGAATTTAGACATGCACTTTGGACAAAAAATGACTGAACAAGTAAACCTTTTTAAGCACATTGGGATAAACTTGCATCACTTCTCTAAAACACTGAACAGACATTTGATTGAATGTTCCTTTTGGTATCTTGTTTAAAGAATTTTTAAGTTTTTGGTTTGACCTGGCTTTGAAAAAAATAGAACATAGGGGTCAATCTTTGGTGTGCGTCTCAAAAGATTTCAGATGAGGAGAAAACCTTGCAAGGATTAGCATGTAAGATCTACTTAATGGACTGGTTAATTGTGTTCGGGTAACCACTATGAATCGTTAGCATCCAGCTCAATGCCAACAACAAATTTATTTGGACTAGTAAGCTTATGCAAAACTTTGTTTAGACACACAAGGAAAATGTCGGAAAATTGGTCTTTGGACTGAAAAGATTTTTGTGCAGACTGACTACTTGAAGAGTTATAAAGTATTTTAACGTGCTAGTTAACAAGGTATCAGTCTTCAGGAAGACATGTTACCATCCCCAGGCACATTATTCCCATTCCAAGCTGACTGGTCTGCTCAACCGTGAAGCAGCAATTACCTTAACAGTACCGTAATCAATCTTGTAAAAATGAGGTTATGGTCATAATGGGATTTTTTTACCTTGCTAGCTAGTTTAAGTGACAAGTTTCTGTCTATGTATTATAGTTGTCAAGATAAAAGCAAAATCAACATTTCAATTTTTATTTTTTCCTTGCAATCATCAAGTCTAAAAACTCCAGATATTTTTTTTTCTGAGCTGATGCAGCTGGTATAAAATGTCCACCTGTATGCTGTAGTACCATTGGTTCTTTATAGCACTGTAGTAAATCTTCACTCATCTCTGAAATATTCAGGATTGATTTGAACTCAATATGTAAATAAAGCTCTTGCACGTCTAAATTTTAAATTGTCAATGAATATGTGAAAATGTAGACTATAGTGGATTTTAAAACAAAACAAATTATTAGTATGATCAAACTGAGGTTCAAATGGATCACTTTTATGGATATACAAAACATTCATTATATATCTGAATACACTTAACGTAATGTTCATATCAAATTGGTTCAATTTGCACTTTTCAAAAAATTGGGCAAGATTTATCTTTGTTTTAAATAGAGAAACACTTGGCATGAGTAAAGCTTTATTCTGTCCAGTACTATACACAAAATTTCACATAACATTTCATAGAATATAAGAAAATAATCATCACTGGAAGTCTACCAATCAAATTTTACCTCTTTTTAATTGTGTGCAAGCTTTAGTAGCCATGTAACCTCAAGTTTCCAAAATATTCTATAAAAACCCCAAATAAAAAAATAATGGTACTTTGAAATATCCAAGTTTATGGGCAAGAATTTTTTTACTGCAATGATATGTACAATCAATTTCCTACAACTGTCAAATTCAAGTGAATATTTTTTCTACCCTTTTTCGTATGCAATTGGATGTGAAATGATGATATGCATCATCAAAACTAACATTCATATTATTACCTTTTGCAATCACTTTATCTGTTTCACCAAATACATGCAAGGTAGGAATTTCTATAGTGATGTCATAAAACTTGGCATGCTCTTTTTGTCGACTCTTAAAACCAGACACAAATATGGCAAAATCAAATTTGATAGGAGAATCTGCAATAGTAAAGTGATTTTCATTACCTAAAAAGAGACCTAGGTTTCGGCTGAAAGAAAATGAAATACATGTACATGTATCTGATATAGCATTATAATAAATACACAACATTAAAATCAGATCAATTGAAGTTTGATTTTAGTTGCATTGACTAAAAATCCCTATACATGCATCTCCTTTTTAAATCTGATAGATCATTTAAGTATACAACAGTTATTTACTAGCTAATATTCGTTATACATTTTTTTAACTTGATATATGGACTGTTAACAAAATGTAACTCTCCCTATAATAAGAGCCATGGATGTCAGCAATAGTTCAGGTGGTAGAAAATGCTGGTACAATCATGGTCATTCTATTAACCTATGTTTGATTTTCAATTACCTGTTTCTTTTTGCTGTATGCTACATAAAAGTGACAGAAAGGCAGCTCCCTGACTAAAAGCTAATATTCCATCAAATGGTCCCTGTAAAAAGTTAAAACCAATTGTACAAAATGTGAAATTATAAAGGATGAGTTTTTATTGATCAACTAATAGTTCTTAGGCTAATAATTGAAGAGTTGGTTAACAGGTCAGAGCACCAACGTCAAATATTACACCTTTTAAAAATATGCTAGAAACGAAATAAAAGCATATAATTTCACATATTTGATTTTCTTGTCTGATCATTTTGATTCTTGACTTTGTCATATATCTTCGACTTATATCCAATGAAATAAGAAGAATTAAATATGAAGCTGAATGTTCTTTATGGTGTTTAGGTGGATATTTCTGATTTCCTAAAAACTTTACTTCCTACAGTTTTGTCCCTTTCATTATAGCTCAGTTATTTTATATAAAAGATTCAAATATAGTGATTCTGCAAAGTAATTTTATCTTCATGTTGATAATACCTGCTCTTCAAATGTCTGTATTATACACTGTAATGAGTCTTCAAAGCCTTTGGAACTGTCTGTATAATCTAGAGGATTGTAATAATTGTCTTCACTCCTGGAAAACCACCAACCTCTTGCATCTATATCTGTGTTAAAAAAAATCATTTTCAAAGGTTAATGTCAATTGGTACATCATGTTTTATTTAGTTCTCAATTTTTCTCATGTGTCTTTTAGACTATTTAATGCCCATGATCCACTAAAAATAATAATTGACTGTTTAAAGTTGCATAACTATTTTCATATAGAAAGACAGAATATAAAAATATTTTGAGGTCAACATATTGAAGAAATATAAGAAATCACAAGGCTTTTATATGCCAGTCAACTGCCTTGGCATATAAAAGATGTAAACTGTATAAATGATAAGTACCTACGGTGCTGTCAGCAGCCCCACCATCTGTTTCTAATGGAGGTACTCTGTTTGGAGCTGTGATGAAAACTGTAATCAAATATTTCATATGTTATAGTCATGAAAACACTGGAACTATATAACCTATACAACACATCTCATATTTATAAAATGAAATGTTTATATATATCTTTCAATTTCTTTAAAGAAAGTTACTACTATTTAAAATTGCTTATGAGTTTGCATTAAAAATCAAACCTTTTTATAAAAAGTGAAGAAATACAAGGCTTTATTTAGGCTCTATTTATGTTAGGCTTTTTTCTTTCCAAATAGACAATTTCTAGTAACATGTACCAAGATCAGCATGCTTCTTTATTATTTTCCTGAAAGCTCCAGTCCTCTCCCTAAAAACTTTTCCATTTTGCCTGAAAGTAAAACACATTATGCCTATAGCTAATGACACAGGGTTTAGACATTCTGACTTGTACAATATTAAAGCATATATATTATCTAATCAAATCTGGATATCCTGTATACAGACTGGAATTCTGATTAACCGTTCGTCTTCAAAGGTTAATTCCTTGTGTTAAAATGCATCTGATTTAGTAAAAATCCAAACTTTAAATAAAGCTTTTTAGCTAATCAAACGTGTTCAACATGCATATATAATTATGTATATAAGACATATTTTATTATTATATAGTGTTATGTCTTGTGTACTATGGTGATGTCAATATAAAAAAGAAGATGTGATATGATTGCCAATGAGATAACTCCCCACAAGAGACCAAATGACACAGAAATTAACAACTATAGGTCACCATACAGCTTTCGACAATAAGCAAAGCCCATACTTCATAGTCGGCTATAAAAGCCCCCAAAATCACATGTAAAACAATTCAAACAAGAAAAGTTACTGCTTAATTTATGTTAAAAAAAATGAACGAAAAATCTGTTTTTCTATCTATGAGTTTGACTGTCCCTCTGGTATCTTTCGTCCCTCTTTTATTAACCTATGGCAATAGTTAAAATTACATGCTAAGCTTATAACTTACTGCTAGATTATATATATCTTACCTGTAACCATGTATGCACAAAATCTGAAAATATAAAGACAAATTATTTATAATTTACACAGCAGTAGAATATTATGTTCTACAATTCCTGTATATGGTATCAAAAGTCTACCTAACACAGCTAGGATACCACTATTAACAATTAATTTTTCAAGTTAAAAAAAAATGACAAATATCTTGTTGGGAGTTAATACAGTTGGATTTTTTTTCATAGGAAACTGGGTATAATTCATACCCAAAAAGCCTGCCGTATGCCCTTCATACAGAAATATCATGTCAAAGTGGGGATGAATCATTGCAATTCAAAATCAAATCAAAAGTTTTAATAAAGTTGACATGTCTCATAATGCTCATAGTCCTAAAATATGAATTGGGGGCATTATTTTCTATTTCTATTTTCTTTTTACTGATTTTGTTATTTTTCTTTATTTTTGTTTATTATTCAATGTGCCATTAGCAAAAAAAAACTAAATATCAGCATGAAAACGTTAAATAGTGAATATATAATGCATTGTAATGCGAAGACATATATATTATATGACTAACTTAACATGTCTCAGAGGAATCCGGGTCTGTTCGCGCCCAATCACGTTCGCACCCTTCCACATTCGCCCCCATACACTTTCGCACCCCACATGTTCGCACCCAAATTTTGCGAAAAGTTCGTTCGCACCCCACACGTTCGCACCCAATTTTACCAATTTTTTGGAGGTGTATTGGTATAAATATATATGCCATTGTTTCTAAATAACTCGAGATACTGACAATTTTTTTGTGTCATGACAAGTTTATAAAAAAAAAGTCCTTGTTTTTAAGTCAGATTATGTTATTCTGACAACAACTATTTCATTTGTGTGTTGAATAATTCTTAATCGTGTTTTGGTTAGTGTATTGAAATAATTTGTTTTTCACTGTTTCTAGTCAATTAAGTGCAAATCTGACAACATGTTGAACAACTGGTATGCATGGTAAGTGTATTGCTATAATTAATATTTATTTTATTAGTATTTACATCAAAGCAATTTAAAACAACAATCATGATTTATAAACAACAGTAAACAATAACACCAAATTAGGCTGTTTATAAATACCAATTAGCAATAATCATACATAATCAACATTTTTAAAATAATTAATCATCAGATTGATAAAAAAAAAAATCTATTCAATAAATTCTCAAATTTTATTCAAAAAGAATACAATTATTTGTTATATTCATATGAATAATTTCTAACAATTTAACTTAAATTTTATTAAAAATTGGGCGCGAACATGTAGGGTGCGAACGGACGTGGGGGCGAAAATGTGAGGTGCGAACGTGTAGGGTGCGAAACTATATTGGGCGCGAACGGACCTGATACCGTCTCAGAGAAAATACATTAGCTCTTTGATCTTTTACAAAATGCAAAAAGATCTTCTATTAAAATATAACTTGATAATTCAAAAGAATTTCAAATACCAAGGATTTGTATACTTGAAATACTGTGTCTGTGAACCCCTGCAGATCATTGATGACAAGTTCTTGGCCATACTATTATACCACTTGCAGTTTGGTCATTTGTCACATCTTTACATTTTAACGTTTTGATATGTTATGGTTAAGATAGATAAATGTAATATATGCCTCTGGTTAAATTATGAATATTCTGTTTTACCTTCAAAGGCTGTTCATTTGACATCTTTGGGAGCTGGATAAGATCTAATCATATGATAAACGATAAAGTTTGTCGTTCTTAAACAGCTAACAGGTTTCCGAGTTTATGTTTGATCTGTTACCGCCTGACTATGCTCACATGGACACAGACCACAAGAGCGAAATCGATTTTAGCTCACATGTTCGTTTCTTTAGTTTCAGAAAACCATCAACATATTGATGTTTACTTTCCGGCGCATGCCTGGTAAATGTATTTATGAATATAGTTATTTTTTGTATTCCATATTTTTGTATATATTCGTTATATTATTAATTTTTACAATTTTTTCTTTGTTTTTAGATTTTTAGTTTTTATTTAGATTTTTCCAATAATATTGAGAATGGAAATGGGGAATCTGTCAAAGAGACAACAACCCGACCAAATAAGAAACAACAGCAGAGGGTCACCAACAGGTCTTCAATGTAGCGAGAAATTCCCGCACCCGGAGGCGTCCTTCACTGAGCTGGCCCCTAAACAAATATATACTAAATATATACTAGTCCAGTGATAATGAACGCCATACTAATTTCCAAATTGTACACAAGAAACTAAAATTAAAATAAAACAAGACTAACATTTTTTATCTTTATTTTTAATTTAAGATAAAAACATGGTTGCCTGATTACTTCAGGTGTGGATATGTATCAAGGAGCACATCGTGCGTGAGTGCACCCTTGAAGGTTTCTGTGGTAGTGTTTTTTGTTATGACTGAGGATATAAATTTGTTCCAGTCTTTAATTGTTTGACAAAAGAAAGAAAATTTGTAGCTGTCCTTGTTACATTGGATGAATTGTCAGCATCTTTGTTGGTGGATCTTGTGATGGACTGACTCATTTGTAATAAATTTTGTGAAGGAATGGCAATATTTTCATTTGTAATTTTGTAAAATCTTTTTTAGCATCTCAGACACACTGCTGGTTTTGTGATGTCTGTTACATGCATGCCTTGCCGCTCGTCTCTACTTTTTCTAATGATCGTATGTGTTCGTTTGTAAAGGGGTCCCATACAGTACAGCAGTATTCTAATTTGGATCTTATGATGGTTTGGTATGCTCTTTCTTTTATTTTTTGTGGCTGGACTTTGAGATTTCTTCTCATAAAGTATAAGATTTGTTTGCTTTGGCGGCTGTTTGTTGAATGTGGGTGTTCCATTTTAAATCTGAAGAAATTGTGATACCTAAATATTTAGCATGTTTTACTGATTCTAATATGTGCCCATACATGTTGTAGTAGAAGTGGATGGGAGTTCTCTTTGTTGTTATGTTTATTATGTTGCATTTGTCTGGGTGGAAAGACATGAGCCAGTCTTGCTCCCATTGTATGGCGGCTTCTAGATCTTCTTGAAGCTTGAGGCAGTCGTTGTGAGATTTAATTTGTCTGTAAATTATACTGTCATCTGCGAAGAGTCTGATTTTGCTATGTTTGATGTATTCTGGAAGGTCATTTATGTAAATAAGGAAGAGTATAGGTCCTAGCACTGTACCCTGTGGCACACCTGAAGTGACTGGTATTTTTGAAGATGACATGTTTTCTAAAAGTACTGTTTGAGTTCCAACAAAAGCCGTTGTAAGTTTTTCTCATCACTTGGCATCCGTCTTCATATAACTTTAACAAAATATTCTCTTTTCCAAAACTTCTGAACCAATGTCAACTAAACTTGACCACAACCATACATTAGGATATTAAGTTAAAACTAGAGACTCATTGGAAGGGGGTGGGCTTGGATCCTGTGTCGCTCACTGGCTGATATTTGTTTTTACAATAGATGAATGAAATGATTCAACCATTATACTTTTGCTAATATTACAGAGATATAAGCCAAAAACTGCATTTTATCCTATTGTTCTATTTTCAGAAATATCGGCCATGTTTGATGACAGGCAGTCAATCGGACAATGGAAGTAATATTCAATATTTTTTCTAAACTAGATATCCTGATAATGATTGTGGCCAAAATAGGAAGATGTGGTGTGAGTGCCAATGAGACAACTCTCCATCCAAACAACAATCTTAAAAAAAGCAACCATTATAGGTCAATGTACGGCCTTCAACACGGAGCCTTGGCTCACACCGAACAACAAGCTATAAAGGGTCCCAAAATTACTGGTGTAAAAGAACTATATTCATATTTTACCACGGGTGTGTACTCAAAGCGTTTGAAGGACGTCATGTTAGAATTAAGAAATAATTCATGGGGGCTTGAATATATCGTGATTTTACCACGGTTTGGCCCTTTATGACAAATATTTTACCCCTGAGCGATAGCGAGGGGTAAAATATCGGCATAAAGGGACAACCCGTGGTAAAATCTAGATATATTCAAGTGCCCATGAATTATTTCGATTCTAATAGGACACATACGGCAATTCTTTTGGATCGAAGCGCTCTAGGTGTAGGCAAATATTTGCCGTTCCCATAAATAAACGCACTAATAAACTAGCGTAAAAGAACGGAGCAAACTGCATTAGTGACATGCTTAAACTATTTAAAATAATGTATTTAGACAGTTTTGGATGAATTTGAATGATAATTTATTTATATGTCTTATATGATGTACAATAAAGGGCTTTTGTCACATTTTAGCATCATTTGCGTATGTTTCCTTGTGATGATTTTCGGATTCACAAGCGTGTATTTTCCCGTAAAATGCTTACATTCTAACGTCATTGTTCTATGACGTCGGGTATCTCATTCATAAAAAAGCATATGACGTGGGAGTACAATCGGAACAGCACTGGCAATATATTTAGACAATATATGTATAGTGTCTTGAAATATGAAATTTATTTGTATGAGGCTTAGAAACGGGAAAATGCGAGGTTCTACCGAGCATTTTCCCGTTTCGTGCCGAATACAAATAAATTTCATATTTCAAGACACTATACGTATACTGTTTTTATACTGAAACCGAAAAAAAAATATTTAAAAATGAAAAAATTATGTAACAAAAATTGTTAAAAAAAGTGTTTGGAATTTCCACTCTTGGGGTACCATTTTGGGGTATTTCCCTAAGAGCGTAGTCCAGGCGGTAAAACATTGACATATTAAGGAATTAGAAAGGAAAATGAACTTAATTGATAACATTTGATAACCATGGTATATAAATAACCAATTTGAAGACATAAAAGTTGAAATTCATAAAAGTTTGACCATTGTTACTTTACGTTGTCATGGTCGTGACGTATCGTTGTTGATGAAATACAATAAGGAGGCGGGGCTTATAGGTTAGTTGGGGTCATTGACGTATAAAGCTTACGTTTATACGTATAGCTTTATCTGTATAGTAAAATAGCTGATTGCAGTATAATCATATTTTACCACGGGTGTGTACTCAAAGCGTTTGAAGGACGTCATGTTAGAATAAAATTTAAATACGTCGGATATCTTTTTTAAAGATAGTTCTTGTATTATTTTTTTTTATCAAAAAAAATTATCAAAAAATGTTGTGCATACAAAATAACAGCATAGCGTAACATGTTTCTACTAAAATAAACTGATTAATAAAACATTATTATATTTTTAGAATGCAGTAAAGCTATAATTATAGACGGTCATATGAAAGGGACAAGATCGGTTTGTGCTGCAAGAGGAGTAAAAACTTTAGAATCAGAAGAGCTAGGAACAGTGGAAATGAGTTGTACAAAAATGCCCTGTAAAGGATCTTTGTATTGTCACGACCACAAAAGTTTACAAATGGAAAACCATAAAGCTTCGGTAATTTATTAAATCATACATTCATCCTTTCAAACTCTCATCTTTTTAAGCAGACAACTCTCCATACAAGTACATGTATATCTTTGTATTTCTTTTTTTTTTCTTTTTTGTATATTTAGCATTGTTTTATTACTTTAATGTAAACCTAGCATTAATTTAGTTCAACAATGTCAAACAAATAAAAAATAATACAAAAATATATTTTTTTACCAGTATTGTACCAAATAACAAGTTTTAAAATTGCTGAATACCATTTATTGTAGTAAAATTATTCTTTCTCCTCCCAGTGATAATGTATGTGTTTGTTGCGTTACCAAATAGATTAATAAATACAATTATTAAAATACACACCCCCTTTTTCCCATTTTCATTTTAATTTATACCAAAACACAATTGTGCTTTTATTTATTACTCTTATATACTAAAATTGTAATAATTACATTTAAATATTTGTAGGTTGCCAAAGAGTTTGACAATGAAGAAGATAGTACAGAATGCAGAACTTTAAAGGCCAAATGTCCTTTAAAAAAGTGTAAAACCGCCGGAATTTGTGCCTCCGTATATAATTGTGGAATAATTAATGGAATGACAGAATTGTGTGGATGTGAATCGTTAACTCAAGTTTACATGTTTTTAGTTTGGTTAACAAAGGAATTATTACATTTCCCAAACTTGTTAGCATATGATGATGCCTGTCATTTGAAAAAGTTCATTATCAATCCAGTTAGAATAAATAAAAGTCAGTATTCGCAATTTCTGGCTACCTTAAGAATAGTGGTGGATAAAATGCATTTCGCCAACCATGTTGACAAGTGGTGTCGACGTAATGTGAACCCGTACACAGATGACCAATTCAACAACATAAACACAGAAGCGTGTGAACAAACCTTTCAATTCGTGGCAAAATATAAATATACCACTAAACATATGTCACATGGAAAATATAATTTGTTCATGTTAAAACTGTCTGAAATGTTTAATATGGACCGACTTGTTAGAAACAGAAAAAAGTCAAAGTGTTAGTCCTGTACCTTATTCAAATAACAATACTTACAAGTAACGTATTATCTCTAGATCTTCTAACTAGTTTTACTAGTATCAAGTTTTCATTTCACATTACAACTTAATTAAACTAAAATAATATCAGTAATTATTATAACAATCAGTTTTAAATGTCTACAAAAAGTTTTATTGTTCCTTTAATTTTGTTCAATAAATTTGCAAATAACATGTATACAGTGTGCATTTATATGTTTCCTTTAGACAACTATGTAAACAATAAATAAGGGGTCAAACAATGTATACGATGTTGACTCCACATCGTGTTACCATAGTATACATCGCGATGTTAACAATGTCAACAATGTCAACACTATATAAGAGTTGAAGCAATGTAAACGATGTTGACACGATATCGTGTTAACATTGTATACATCGCGATGTTAACAATGTCAAGAATGAAAACACAATATAAGAGTTCAAGCAATGTAAACGATGTTGACACGACATCGTGTTTACATTGTATACATCGCGATGTTAACGATGTCAACGATGTAAACAATATATAAGGGTTCAAACAATGTAAACGATGTTAACACGACATCGTGTTTACATTGTAAACATCGCGATGTTAACGATGTCAACGATGTAAACAATATATAAGGGTTCAAACAATGTAAACGATGTGAACACGACATCGTGTTTACATTGTAAACATCACGATGTTAACGATGTCAACGATGTAAACAATATATAAGGGTTCAAACAATGTAAACGATGTTAACACGACATCGTGTTCACATTGTAAACATCGCGATGTAAACGATGTCAACGATGTAAACAATATATAAGGGTTCAAACAATGTAAACGATGTTAACACGACATCGTGTTTACATTGTAAACATCGCGATGTTAACGATGTCAACGATGTTAACAATATATAAGGGTTCAAACAATGTAAACAATGTTTACACGATATCGTTTTAACATTGTAGATATCGCGATGTCGACAATATTGAATAAACATCCTGCACTGGACATGAATGGTGTAAAACCATTCAAACGGGAAAACCAACGGTTTAATCTATATAAAATTTAAAAAAAAAAAAAAGAGAAACGAGTAACACGTAATTACATAAACAAACGACAACTACTGTATGTCTATTATCTTGAAAACTATAATAGATTGAGAGAATCATTTTATAGCAAGAATGAAGCACGATTGACACAGAGGTCGACATGGTCGATTCGAGATAGTCAGACGACTTCTTATTAAAGACATTGCTCGTCAATGATTTTTATAATTGTTTAGTGTAGTTACATTGACACTTTAATAACAAAAGATGATTAGCAAGTCAAGATCTACCATACAGTCAATTAACTCACTCCTTGTTGAAGTTATTTCTCTTCAATGACGATTTTCTCCAATTTTTACTATTTTCGCCTGATAATCATATCTCATAAACTATGATAGATAGATAAACCCTTTCAAATTGTAAAAATATAGGCAAACAGGCACAAATAAGTCGAAACACACCAAAAATCGTCAGACAATTCTTAACTGGAGTTACTGGCCTTATATATTTAATACTTTTACCATCATAGTTTTGGGGGATGTAATTGTGCCAAAAAGCTTTAAAACTATAAAACACTGTGTCTAAACCACACCGGCAAAATTTGCTCGGACTCGATGGTATCTAACATCCGGCACAATGACGGAACACCAATAGACAAAAGAAAGGTAGGTTTCTCCTTATTTTTTAATTTTTTTTATGATATCGAAGAATATTTATACATATACAACTATTTTCTATTGAGAGATGTAATATTTTCTACAACCGTTCTATATTAACGGAGAAATAAGTCAAAATGCATGTCAAAATGACGAATTGAGTGAACCTTGCCTCGAAATTGTTTAATTTCTCGTTAAATTGTTCACATTGTACGGAAAGAAAGGTACGGGAAGATAGATATTGACACGGAGATTGCATATTTAGTTATTATGAGCATCTCAATAATTGTATTTCTGTGTATCGAACGAAAGAAAAGGGTCATGTCAAATTAAAATAAACCGGTTTCGTCAATGTTGTTACTACACAATCACCCGGTTTCGTCTATATATATCACCCGGTTTTTTTTGGGTTTTTTTAACAAACAATTTATGAAAAGAAACTTTGGCACGGATCTGAACATTGTCTTTCGAGAATTTAAATATATATTTATTGTAAAGTAAACTTGGCGTGTTAAAATCTATTTTAAACGGGCACTTTTGGACATAGTTAATTATGCTAATACACATTTTCCTAATGAAAGGCGTATCCCTTATTTCCCTTAACTTCAAACTAATTTTAAATGGAATATAAATACTGAATATCAAACACTGGTATCTAATTATTTCGTAACATTATTATATTTTCTTTGTTTATAATAGTAGTATGTAAAGATGAAAAATAAAAGGATGTGTTTTGATTGTGCCATAATTTTAATTTACTATACTATATTATACACTTATAGTTTAAAATATTTACTATCAATTATTAATACATTTATGCATTCAATCATTGACGAACAGTCCCAAACCGACTATAGTCTATACTGTTCTGCACAAATTAATCATGCATGCAGTCCTGACAGATTTTCTGGTACTATATATACTGTGTTACTTGCGCACTAAAGCGAGTTTTCACACTTAAGCATCCATAACATAGCAGTGAGATTTGTAACTTTCTCTCCGTTTATGGTAGGCACATTTATTTTTATAGGCATGTTTTTCACATCATTTTTAGCTCACCTGGCCTAAAAGGCCATGTGAGCTTTTCTCATCACTTGGCGTCCGTCGTCGTCGTCGTCGTCGTCGACGTCGTCGTCGTCGTCGACGTCGTCGTCGTCGTCGTCGTCGTCGTCGTCGACGTCGTCGTCGTCGTCGTCGTCGTCGTCGTCGTCTGTCGTCGTTAACAATTTTTCAAACATCTTCTCCTCTGAAACTACTGAATGGATTTGAATGAAACTTAACATGATTGTTCCTTAGTATATCCTGCACAAAATGTGCGCTTCGATTTTTGATCGGTCAAAAAACATGGCCGCCGTTACTTAAAATAGAACATAGGGGTCAAATGCAGTTTTTGGCTTATATCTCAAAAACGAAAGCATTTAGAGCAAATCTGACATGGGGTAAAAATGTTCATTAGGTCAAGATCTATCAGCCCTGAAATTTTCAGATGAATCAAACAAACCATTGTTGGGTTGCTGCCACTTAATTGGTAATTTTAAGGAAATTTTGCAGTTTTTGGTCATTATCTTGAATATTATTATAGATAAAGATAAACTGTAAACAGCAAAAAAGATCAGCAAAGTAAGATCTACAAATAAGTTAATATGACCAAAATTGTCAATTGACCCCTTAAGGGGTTATTGTCCTTTAATGACAATTTTTCACAATTTGTTCATCATATTTGCTAACTTTAAAAAATCTTCTCCTCTGAAACTACTGAATGGATTTGGTTAAAACTTAGCATGGTTGTTCCTTAGATTATCCTGCACAAAGTGTGTGCTTTGATTTTTGATCCGTCAAAAAACATGGCCGCCGTTACTTAAAATAGAACATAGGGGTCAAATGCAGTTTTTGGCTTATATCTCAAAAACGAAAGCATTAAGAGCAAATCTGACATGGAGTAAAAATGTTCATTAGGTCAATATCTATCAGCCCTGAAATTTTCAGATGAATCAAACATCCAATTGTTGGGTTGCTGCCACTTAATTGGTAATTTTAAGGAAATTTTGCAGTTTTTGGTCATTATCTTGAATATTATTATAGATAAAGATAAACTGTAAACAGCAAAAAAGATCAGCAAAGTAAGATCTACAAATAAGTTAAAATGACCAAAATTGTCAATTGACCCCTTAAGGGGTTATTGTCCTTTAATGACAATTTTTCACAATTTGTTCATCATATTTGCTAACTTTAAAAAATCTTCTCCTCTGAAACTACTGAATGGATTTGGTTAAAACTTAGCATGGTTGTTCCTTAGATTATCCTGCACAAAGTGTGTGCTATGATTTTTGATCCGTCAAAAAACATGGCCGCCGTTACTTAAAATAGAACATAGGGGTCAAATGCAGTTTTTGGCTTATATCTCAAAAACGAAAGCATTAAGAGCAAATCTGACATGGAGTAAAAATGTTCATTAGGTCAATATCTATCAGCCCTGAAATTTTCAGATGAATCAAACATCCAATTGTTGGGTTGCTGCCACTTAATTGGTAATTTTAAGGAAATTTTGCAGTTTTTGGTCATTATCTTGAATATTATTATAGATAAAGATAAACTGTAAACAGCAAATATGATCAGCAAAGTAAGATCTACAAATAAGTCAATTTGACCAAAATTGTCAATTGACCTCTTTAGGAGTTATTGCCCTTTAAAGAGTTTTTTCACAATTTGTTCATCATGTTGACTTACTTTAAAAAATCTTCTCTTATGAAACTGCTGTATGAATTTCAGCCAAACTTAGGCTAAATGAGTTTCAGAGTTTCAGAGTATCTAGTATAAATTTTATATTTCATTTCCTTGTATGTCAAGAAACATAGCTCCTATGGCTAAAATAGAACATAGGAGAAAATGATTTTTTTTTGCTTTTGAAGAAAATAGGACGATTCAAAGAACATTTAAATAAATTGAAAAGCCAAAATAATCATTGATGAGAGATTAAACCAAAAAAATTCAGGTGAGCGATTCAGGCTCTTGAGAGCCTCTTGTTACAGTTCAAATTCATTTTTTGTACAGTTCAAATTCAATTGAAACTTCAAGATAACTTTCGAAAACAATATCTGACAGTTTTGTATTTTCAATGTAAATAAAAGTTGGTTTGCAAAACATGACCGTCATTTATATCTAGGTCTTATTTTAAAAAAGAACAAGTGATGGTAACCACTTATCCCATAAACATTGACAATTAGACAACTTTCTTTTAGACACAAAAATTATGTTGAATTAATCAAGTTTAGGTCAGCGTATGCCTTAAACAATGAGAAAAACACACAAACTGCATGAAAGCAAGCTAAAGCAGGGCCCTAAATTATAAATGTAAAACAATTCAAACAAGAAAACTACCTGCCTATTTTATGTTCTAAACGCATATGGTATGAAGCAACTAAAGACAACCATGGAATTACAAGCGTGTGATTCGGGAATGGACTGAGTCAAAGTGTTGTCGCTGACACAAAAAACTCAATAACTCCAAAATAAAAGTTTGAATAATCCCCAAAAAGTATAGACATCTTAAGATTAATATTAATAAGAAATGAGCAAAATTTAAACAATAATCATAAATAGGTTTTGAGATACATCGCTATAAGTGACCCTCCCTTTTTTGTTTTACCAAAAAAATTCAATCACTCTAAACCAAAATTTTAAACATCACCAAAAAGTAACAGAAGTTTAAAATATTTATATAACTAAGAAGTGTATAAAGTTTAATGCCGTTATAATACTTCGTTTTTGAGATATGGCGCGACATGTTAAAAAAAAACAAATTCCTGTTTCACTTACATTTTCTGTAACTCAAAACGATTAACTTTGATTTTCACTAAAAGGTTTGCAGGTCGTTTGACCATTATAAGAAATAACTATGTTAAATTTTAAGAAAATAAGATAAGCTGTCCTGAAGTTACGGTGCGACATGTTTATGCTGGATAGACGAATAGATAGACGGACGGACGGACGGACGGACCGAATGACTGATAGATGGAGGAACGGACGGATGAAAGGACGGACGGACAGACGGGTGTATACAATAATACGTCCTGTCAAAATTGGGACGGGCGTGTAAAAACGCAAAGAAATGAAAAAAAACCTCGTAATTAAAGGTCAATAAGTTTTATTAGGATATCGGCCAAGTCGATTTATTTGTATATTTGTCTGCCTTATCATTTTTGCTATATATCTTTTATATATATTTGAAAAAAATGTATAGAAATCGATAAAAAGAACTTGATATTCGGCATTTATTATAATAAACATAATCCAACTCACATAATCCGATTTCCCGGGTGTCCCTGTTTTCTCATTTCTTACAATATTTTAATTCGGTATACACTTTATAAGATAAGTGGCGAATCTAGATGACGTATAGGTTGCACGCCCCGACCCAACCTTTGGTTGCCAAAACTATATTGATTCCTGTATTTAACGATTTTGTAAAGCAAAAATATTATCAAAATATTGTTCGACTCGCTACGCTCGGCTGTATGTAAAAGTTGTTCGAATTACGTCCACTTTGAAATAAACTGAATCCGTCTGTCCGTATATATTGTCAAAATATATTGACCAACGTCAGTGTACGATCATCATAACACAACGGCGACAGTACAGACTCGTTTTTTAGTAATGTTAACAAAATAATTATTATTGAATTTTGTCGATGACCTGAGACTATTATACTAATTTGTACATAGCAGTATAGTTACAATAAGGGATACAAAAAAATATTTTAATGCATGGTAGTTGTAATCCTACATTCATTTTCTATGTTGATTATGCATGCATATACAGACTGAGTTGTCTTATTATCAACGTTTATCCTTAAGAAGATTTATTTTTAACGATTGTAGAAAAGATTACATACATAGAATGATTAGATTACTTATAAAGGTGTCCATCCTTTTGTGCGAGAAAATCACATATCAATTGTGTGTTTCGATTTTTAAGACCGTAAACTTTAATTTCAAATGTTCAACATATTTTCCCATAACACATATAGAAAACGCATATTTAGAGAGCTTTAATCTCAATATGCTGTTAAAAAATTTCGGAATGCAAAGTAAATTAAAATAATTGTGTTCTTTGAGAGTAGGAATTCAAGTTTTTGCTTATTATTTATTTGAATCTGAGACTCATATAAATAATAATAAGCCGTTGTCCGGTGAACAAACTTGTTTTCCAACGACCCACAAAACTCCTTTTGAACGCTGAAGTTAAATAATCAATTATAATGTAATGCGATTATGATTTTTTTCATTTGACCAAACCGGGTTATGCATTTTGAAATCTATGACGAAACCGGGTTGTATTGACGAAACCGGCCAGTTCCATTTTGACATGACCCATTTCTTTCGTTCAATACACAGAGATACAATTATGGAGATGCTCATAATAACTAAATTTGCAATCTCCGTGTCAATATCTATCTTCCCGTACCTTTCTTTCCGTACAATGTGAACAATTTAACGAGAAATTAAACAATTTCGAGGCAAGGTTCACTCAATTCGTCATTTTGACATGCGTTTTGACTTATTTCTCCGTTAATATAGAACGGTTGAAGAAAATATTACATCTCACAATAGAAAATAGTTGTATATGTATAAATATTCTTCGATATCATAAAAAAAATTAAAAAATAAGGAGAAACCTACCTTTCTTTTGTCTATTGGTGTTCCGTCATTGTGCCGGATGTTAGATACCATCGAGTCCGAGCAAATTTTGCCGGTGTGGTTTAGACACAGTGTAAAAGATGGATAGGATGTTTCAACAACAAAAAATAAACAACAAGACAGGATCTACAAATAAGTATAATTGCCGAAATCGTCAGAGGATTCCTTCTTGGGGTTATTGCACTTCAATAACTATTTTTACAAATTTTTAGTTTTTTTGTCTTTTTTTCTTGACAGTTTGCATAAGATAAATACTTTAGAAAAAAGTGATTTATGAAAGCAAGACAAGATTACAAGTCAAATCCGTTTTGTGGAGTCCTAGCTTTTTAATGACGATTTTTAAGATTTTCAGTTGTGTTTTTGCCAATTCAGAGGCGGATTTGGGGGGGGGGGGGGGGGGGGGGTCTTTTCTCGGAAAATTTTGGTTGATTATATAGAGATTCACTGAAGCATGACCGGAGCGGCCACCACTTATGAACATTTTTAGATCCGCCACTGCAATTAACTTGAAAACTACAAAGAAAGATACACTGTGAAATAGAAAAATAAAGGCAGTGGCATGATTCGACCGGCACCTGCAAAATAGCAGCAAATTTGCTATTTAGCCGGCTCTGATTAAATTATATCTAACTGGAATTAAAATTTAAGAATAATAATTAAATATCAAAATTTTCTATTTAAAAACTTGTTACTGTTGCTCATATAAACACTTAAACGTTTGACTAAAATAAACATATGGTGAATCTATTAAGAATAGAAGTGAAGTAATAAGATAATTGAAAAGTGAAATACAAATATGATAATAGTCACTTTGTAGCTATACTACATTCTGGAAACTATTATACTCTTTTCATTTACGGAACCAGCATTTTGATTGTGTTGCCGATCATGTGCAATGGCAGAATGGTCTTTCAGTACCATGAGAAGACTTGAGAAATACAATTATAATCAAGGGATTATCTGGCTTGGCGGCGTTTAAACACATTTTTTTCAGTATAAGAAATTCAAAAGAAAGCGAAATGTTCCTTGATTTTTAGAATTATATTTGAGAATGAAAAGGTGAAAAAAGACTAAAACATAGAGAAATGTAATTGTATTTATTTATGTATTTTCTCATTTTGAAAAATATCATGTAAGTTGCACAGATGCTGATCCTTATGATCCAATCTAGCTCAACCCAATACACATTAGAAGTTTGTTTTTCTTTCTTTATTTTTTTTTCATATTAATATATGATTTTTATGAGGTCATGTTAGGTTCCAGGAAATTGCGAGAATGCAGGATTTTTCACTATTAACACCAGAGCTTCCAGGGGCCTTGAGCAGCCCCAAACCCCCACGCCGTATGACTTACACTCGGCTTTGAGTACGCATCATTTTGGCCTAGCTACAACCCTGGCTATTTAGAGCGTGTATAAAGAGATTAAAGAAAAAGAACCCTATCTACATATGTAACATATGCACACAAGATGTAGATTCAAAGGAAGCCAGTGTAAAGTGTGGCTCCTATTTTGAGTGGCAACATTTATCTATTGTTAGACTAAACAACTTCCAAAGGCAAATAATTGGTTTTGTAACAATTGCAAATGTTAAATCATGTGCTCATTTGAGATTCATAGCAAACAACTATTAATATTGTCTGTCATATCTGTTTTATGTTTTGCATAACACAGTTTCAGTTTATCACTGGCAGAATATTTAAACCATACATTTTACACAGATTTGAAAATCAACATTTTGTTATAAATATTTTAGAAAAAAATATATTTAAAAATGTATTTACAAATGTATTATAAAGTTATAAATTATTTATAATATTTTATGAAAATCTTCAATAGTTTATTTTTGATTGTACTGTATTTTTAATGCTTGATATTGTCATGATTGTGATAAAATGATTTTAAATTATTATAAAGTTTTTTATTCTACTAATCACATCAATTGAACAGTTTTATTTAGTGCCGGCTAAATAGCAAATTTGCTATTTTGCCGGTGCCGGTCAAATAGCCACTGCCAAAAATAAATGATCATAAAGACACGATCTACCAATAAGTAAAATTTTGCCGAAATCGATTGTAGATTCTTTATAGATCTTTAAAGGAGTGATACTGAGACCTTGAATGACGATTTTTTTTGTTACCATTTTGTCCGTATTTGGACAAAAATTAAAGACCGAGATAAAATGTAAACAAATTAACAAACCAACAGATATCAGCAATACAAGACCTTAATTTTTTACCCCTGACAGTCAAACTTAGAATAACCAAAGGTATACAGATACATCAGGGGCAGGAATGGAATATGTCGTGAACTAATGTAACTTAAAGCTCACTTTAACCTTAACTTCAACTCAGGCTACGATATAATAACCCTGTCCAATTCACGCCCGTCTGATACCTTTTGTACCATAAAACTTTGGTAACCAAACTTGGTATGGTATGTCATATACCAGTCAGATTATTCCGACTTTGATCCATACGATTGTAAAAACTTGACCAATTCGTGCCCATTTATAACTTTTATCCACCATTTGGTATGCAGTTACATAATGGACCATTATGGGGCTTTGGGCTGAGAATTTATCATTGCCACTTTGATATAAAAACCACAGGGACTCGGTTAGCAGATTAAAATTTTGTTAATCAATGTTTTTATAATTATTTTTTCAGTATTTCCTGTCTATTTGTAATACTATATTAACGTATTTGACGTTACTATTTCTTTGTTTTCTAGCAATGTGCAGTTTACTGTCCATATTCGTATACTGAAAATAGTGATGTTAACGTCAAATACGTTAATAAAGTAATAAAAATAGATAGGAAGTACTAAAAAAATATTTAAACAAAATTTCAATCTGGAAACCGAGTCCCTGTAATCAAAACCTTATCCAATTCGTGTCTGGCTTATAACTTTTGCACATTAAATCTTAGATAGTCTAACTTGGTATCCAGTTGTAACATTGGTTTGGGAGGGTGTCACCATGTCATATATTAGTCAGATTGTTTCGACCTTGACCTTTGACCCCGAAGATTGTTAAACCTTGAACAATTCGTGCCAGCCCATGCTCATATCTTTTATATAGTCAAACTTAAGTTTACCACCCTTGGCATGTAATTGCATCATGGGCTGGCAATGGGTCACATACTATAGTTAGGTCTCTCTGACCTTGACTTGACTTTTGTCTACTATACAAAATATTGTCCAATTAGTGTTCAACTTATAACTCTGTATCTCAAAACTTAGGTAAACCAAACTTGGTACAGGCGCGGATCCAGTCATTTAAAAAGGGGGGGGGGGGGGGGGTTCCCAACCCAGAGTAAAGGGGGGGGGGTTCCAACTATATGCTCCCATTCAAATGCATTGATCGGCCAAAAAAAAAAGGGGGGTCCAACCCCCGGAACCCCCCCTCTGGATCCACCACTGTTGGTATGCAGTTGCAACAAATTGGATTGAGGTGTGTCATGTCCTAGTCAGATTATTCTCACCTTGACCTTGACTTTGATCCCTATGTCTGTGTGTCATTTACCAGTGTCAAGTCCACTGACCTTAAAACCCATTTATCATATATGTAATGGTAAAACCCGGTCTGATATGTGTCCTACCAATAGTTATTGTACAATAGAACTTAGATTGGCCAAACTTGGTAAGTTAATAAATCATGGTCTGGGGGTGTATAATACATTGTAATATAGTTTGATGACCTTTAATTTCATCTTTGACCCCTGTACAAGTAAAAACAAATCTTGTAAAAAAGAACCATGTGTCAATCTAACACAGAGGATAATATTAAATGAATGGCTGAAAACCAAATCTTAATACGTCATTTTCTCAATACTGAATGTCCAAGCAACAAATTGATGCATGTACAGGAATATAAGTACTGCTATGCAGACATCTCTAGTTTTACCTACATTATAAAACAATATATCTATTAAGGAGAGTCTATTAGTAATACTCGTATGTCATGTTCTTTCTACTGAAGTGAATTTTGAATGGTTAACAGGTGAATCACGCATAACAGCATAGGCTTGCCCTGTTGACATGCAATTCTGTAATATATTGAGGGTCTTTAATTTTAGAAAAGAGAATATCAGGTCAATACTACAGAATATAGAACCAAATTAAATTAAGAATAGAGTTAAACAGGCATAAAAATCTAGAATAGACAATAATGAGAAAAATATACAAAGAAATATCAGTTGATGAGGCCCCTCATGGGGGGTCCTAGTAATCACATAATCACCATTTTTTTGCCAATATAATCATATAATCATTAAATATTTGCTTATCTTTAGTAATCAAATAATCATAAACTAAAAATACAGTCCTAGGTAATCAAATAATCATGAAATATTTGGCTTAATAATCAAATAATCATTAAAAAAACGGTCAAGTAATCACATAATCAAAAACCCCATGAGGGCCCTCGTTGATGGATGACAGACACCAAGTCATAGCTGATTTGGCACTCTTGGCCATGTGAGATAAAACCAGATTTTGACATAAATATTAATATGGCATAATTTCCTTAGGTTGAGACTCCAAAGAGTCCGTCTACTGTGTTATGACACAAAAAATATCTTTAATCTTTCTCATTGTCATCAGATATTGTACAATGACAATGACTTGCATCTTTATTGATTGGGAGGATTGAAATATTGGCAATAAGCAATACACAAGATTTTTCAGAATTTTTATTAGTGGTATTTTCTTGACATGTTTTAAGAATTAATGATGGCCTTGTTGGTTGGCAATAACATTCTGAATAGGATAAACAATATATCTGTTCTCCAGTTGTTAACATTGATGACAGCAGTAAGCATGATATTAGTGGTTCACTAGACATTACTTCTCTAAATATTGCATTAGTGAACAACATGTGTATTGGCAGTCACATTAACTGTAAATAATTCTCAATAGAATAAATATATCAGTATACTCCAAGGTTCGACTTCCTACACTTTTGCAGGATTTTTAATTTATAGCATAGGCTGCAATGTTTGTTGGGAATTGATTATGTGACACATTTTTGATAGAATCCCTTAAATAAATGAAAACAAATTTTTAACTGGAAAAGGTATAGATTTTACAAATGAAGGACAGGTTAGTATCTTGTTTTTTTCTATATAATATCTAGAGAATAAAAAGAAGTCAATACCCCATATCCCAAAAAAAATCTTTATAGGTCATGACATATCAACTGGTGAATAATGTATATTTTTAAAAGAAGAAACAAAAAGTGTGCACGCTGAAATGTCTTGCCTTCTTTACTTATCATTGATATTATGTTGATAGTCCTAAATATAAAGCTTTATTACAACTGTCACATAAACTCAACATTAACCAAGAAAACTTAAACATTGATCAATAAACCATAAAAATGAGGTCAAGGTCAGATGAACCATTCCAGGCAGACATGTACAGCTAACTATTCTTACCATACAACAAAAATAGTTGACCTATTGCTTATAAATTAAGTAAAATAGACCAAAACACGAATACTTAACACTAAGCAATGAACTGTGAAAATGGGGTCAAGGTCAAATAAAACCTGCACGACTGACATATAGATCATAAAATATTTCCATTCACCAAAAATAGTTGACCTATTGCATATAGTGCATATAAAGATCAAAACTCAAAAACTTAACTTTGACAACTGAACCATTAAAATAAGGTCATGGTCAGATGACACCTGTCAGCTAGACATGTACACCTCACAATCATTCCATACACCAAATATAGTAGATGTATTGCATATAGCATCAAGAAAACAGACCAAAACACAAAAACTTTACTATAACCACTGAACCATGAAAACGAGGTTAAGGTCAGATGACACCTGTCAGCTGGACATGTACACCTAGCAGTCCTTCCATACGCCGAATATACTAGACCTATTGCTTATAGTATCTGAGATATGGACTTGACCACCAAAACTTAACCTTGTTCACTGATCCATGAAATGAGGTCGAGGTCAAGTGAAAACTGTCTGACTGGCATTAGGACCTTGCAAGGTATGCACATACCAAATATGTTTATCCTATTACTCATAATTAGAGAGAATTAAACATTACAAAATATCTTAACCTTTTTTTCAAGTAGTCACTGAACCATGAAAATGAGGTCAAGGACATTGGACATGTGACTGACGGAAAGTTTGTAACATGAGGCATTTATATACAAAGTATAGATATTTCACCTTCTTAAATATAAAGTTTTTAACAAGTTAGCTAACACTGCTGACGCTGTATCACTATCCCTATGTCGAGCTTTCGGGCTCAACAAAAACCACAAACTTTGCATATTTAATGTAAAAATTTTTGCCCTGTTAATTGAAAATATATTTTCTTTAATTTATTTTAAAAGCATCTTAGATATAATTAGTTTCATATAATTCTTCAGCTTTCTTTATATTTGCCAACAAAGGTTTTGGATTATATGGAAATAAATCAGAGTCCCATAGTCTACTAACTTTCATTCTTACTCTTACAATACAAGACATCAATAAATCTAACATCTCACTACTACCAGAAACTTTATCTATTTTCTTGACATTACAATTACATTTTTCATCTAAGCCAGAATCAGAAGTATTCTGATGATCAACAATTGATTCACATCTTTTACATGTTGAATGAGAGAATTGTAAATTGTTCACTTTATTACTATTCACAGAAATTCCTGATTCAGGAAAAGTTGTTGTGGCAGGGTTACTCTCAGAAGAGACAAGTTTATCAGTATTCTCTTGTAGACAGTCCACTGTTTGACAACTGTTGTTATTTGAACTGAAACCAGACAATTCATTAATGCAATCATTGCTTGTTTCGGTTTGATCACCAGGGGAGATAATTTCCTCGCTACTATCGGAATCATATAGTCCAACCAATGTTAAACCACATGATGTGGCACACATGTCATGTTCTACAGCATCCCGCTTTCCAGTTTCATGTTTAGAGTTCTTAGTGCTCAGTTTACCAGATTTATCATTATCTTTTGCAAACTTATCTGAATTCAAACAATTTTCTTCCTCCTCCAAAGTCATTTGCTTTACTGTTGATATCAACCAACCCCATTTACTACATATAAATTTCAGATAACGATTAAAATAAAGAAGAAAACAAGTTTCAGGGGATGTTAGTAAATCAATTACAACTGATTCATCAAAATCTGTAGTTTTTATGAATAACAGGAACTGTCGATGTGGGTTAATCACGGTCTGTAGTGCTGCTGGGAGTAAGTCAAACTCACTGAAAAATAATCATAAAATCATAAGTTTTACTTTCCTGTAAAAGAAGATAATAATGAAGATGTCATTACTAAAGCTGGCTTTACATTAAATTTAATGGTTGAAATCTCCTGATACATCATGCATAGACTGTGAAATAGTTAGTAACTAGATGTGTCAAAGCGACACAAATGGCCCCGTCCAAAAAAGTTGAAAAATCTGCAATTTCAATAACGCATGTGGACACAAACATGATGCCGGTAGTCTCACATTGATATGTTCATAATTATAAATTAACTGTTAACAAAACTCAGCTCAAAATGTGGAGGCCTATAGAAAAAATGTCTGTATAACTGTGATTTTCAACAATTTTCAAAGTTGTAAACCCTTAATTTTGGCAAAAATTAATGGAAAGGAACAAAACTTAAACTTGATCTGTAACTCATCATGGTTAACTCACAAACCAAAAATCAGCCCAATATCTGAAGGCGATAAGAAAAAAACTCTGTATAACTGTGATTTTCAACAATTTATCTTTAGTCTGTAGCCCATAATTTGGGCAAAAAATAGTCGAGTGGAACAAAACTTCAACTTGATCTGTAACTCATCTTGGTTAACTCACATACCAAAATCATCCTTATATCTGAAAGCATTTAGAAAAAAGTCTGTATAACTGATTTTCAACAATTTATCAGTCCAAAGCACGTAATTTTGGCAAAAATTAGCAGAGTGGAACGAAACTTAAACTCGATCTGAACTTCATCATGGTTAACTCACATACCCAATATCTGAAGGTGTTTTAAAAAAAACTTTGTATAATGATTTGTTACGGAATGACAGAAAGACGGAATTTCAGAATTACGAAATGACGTAATTTCCAGATTTAAATTCACTTGTAAAATGGTAAAGAAATAGTTAAAAGATTTCCCTTGTAACTTTTTTAAACATCTGTGTACTTTTACTCACTTTATACGGAAATTAATTTAGTATTGGTACAAAATGTATAATGTATGAAAAGTATGTATATTGAACAAAACAGTACCTTAACAGAACAACTTGATTATATATATCTAATAATGCCACAAGTGATTCAACCCAAAGGTCATCCTGGTCGTCAAACATCTCATCAACCCAATCATGTGTCTGTTCCTTTTCACTTGGACTCTTGTTTAACTTTACAAACAAGTCTAACTCAGAAAGACACTTTAAACAAACATCAGCTGAAATAAAATTGCCTGAAAAATAAGTGACAAGTTAATGCCAAAATTTTATTGTTTCAATCACTATATGTTTTTAAAATAACCTATATGTTGAGCACTTCAGTGACATGTATTTGCTTTCACCTTTCACCCACATCATTTGGTCTCTGATGGGATAGTTTACTCATTGAATTGTCTATCAAACCACATCTCCTTATTTTTATACAAATATAATTCTGGGATTGTATAACAATATAGTATATGCCAATAGGTATGTGTATCAGCCAATATTTTTATTCCACACTTCATCTGATGCTTATTTTCTTTTGATTAAAACAAATTTTCTATTTTCCTTCAAAAAGTATTGGAATAAATTCAACCGTTTAAGAAATTTGTCCATTTTTGTGTTTATATCATCAGAACAAATTAACTATTGACATATCAGGTTTTATTAGTAGCTATTTTCATGAAAACAACTGAAAAAGCCAAAAATAACGCAATGGTGTTTAAAAAGTGAGCCAAGAGTGTATTGTATGACTAAAATTATTCAATTAACCTGACATTGATTTGTTAATAAAAATATGTTTACATTTAAATATATGAATGCATTGTATTTACATCACAAATAATTTACCTGCTACTGTAGAGTGTTTCCATGACAGAATAATGGCTATGCTTTTCAAAGTCAATAAGATCACTAATTGTAGTTCTGTTTTATCCACTGTTGAATTTTCTTTCAAAGTAGTACCTGTAAAGCCACAACCATGTCCAAGGGGAATGACATTAAATCCATGTTGATAGAAAAAAGTGATTATGTTCTCAGCAGTCTCTTTAATAACCATGTTTATATCCAATGGCAGGGAAGACAAATCTCCATATGGAAATAAAGTATTTATTAGTTTCAAAACACTTTTTGTAAATATTGGCACCTTACAATTCAACATTAGATTCCAATGTCTTGAAAAGTTAACAATGTCTTTCAAAATATCCTTTTTTTCTGGTTTCTTGCTTTTTAAGATCAGCTTTACAACTTTTTTTGAAAGCCTTATAAGTTCATATGAACACAATTCTAATTGTCCAAGTTTGCCATTTCTAAGTTCCAAATCAAAGTTATATATACAACACATAATACAATTCCAATTTTCTGTTATATGATCAAACAGAATTTTGCTTTGGACAATTTCTACAAATGTTTTTCTTGACAATGCCCCATTCAGGCATGTGAGGGTTCTTAGTTTCATCCAGCATGGTTGATCAGCTGTTAATTTTTTCACTAGTTGCAAAGAGAAAGATTTCATTGCAGCCTGAAATGCAGATAATATTTTTTTTCATATATATTAAAAAATCAAATAAAAGAAATATAAGTTAAAGATAATATGCTATTAATAAAATACTTTTTGTGAGTTTAAACCACATCTTCTTATTTTTATATATTCTATAAAACCAAATATGCAAAAAATAACAAATTAACAATGCTGGTTCTGGAAAGTTTGCTCAGATCATGACACTGGGTAAATTATCTCTTTTAAGGAAAGATGTATGCTGCTGTACTCGCAACAGTTATATAAATCATTGAAAAGATTTTTTTAAAAGAGCCTCAAATTTCATGTAGGGTACATGTATATACATTTGTAGCATTGTTTGTTTGTTTACACATACTAGGTTAAAGGTTAATCAACTTAATTTAGGAATATTGCGTTGTTCTGCATTCATTTTCTGATTTCTGATTTATAATTCTAAAATTCTGGTGACTTCATAAACTATGTCATTGAAAATAATATTCATCAACCAGCTTTTACAATTGTTATTAAATTTATACAAGATGGATTCATTTTCCCTTGTATTACCTTTTATATTATTACTGAAGTATCTAGTAACATATCAAGCAGAAAATGTAAATCCTACTAGTTATTCAAAAGTGTGTACATTTCTCATACTATATATAATTACTGTGTAATGTTTTTGTGGAAACCAATTTGGTGAATTTAAGAAGAATTTGAATTTTCGTAGATAATCAATTAATATGTGGTTTTACAAAAGTCTGTGAACAAGTTAATAGAGAAAATATGTACATCATTGAACATTTAAATTTCTTATTCATGTACCCACAAAATCCATTACATTTGGTATCCCGTCAATAATAATGAATCCATTGTACAATTTTTATATGATAGACAGCATTAACATAAAATATTTCCTATAAGACATGAAAAAAGGAGATGTAGATCTTACAGATAATTTCAAAATATTTTTATGTTTGAACCATATTTAACAATAAATTGAAAGAGACAGGCAAATAATTACAAGATTTAGAACTAACTGTCATGAACTTGAAATTGAAAGTGGGAGGCATATTGGTATTAAAGCTGAAAACAGAAAGTGGGAGGCATATTGGTATTAAAGCTGAAAACAGAAAGTGGGAGGCATATTGGTATTAAAGCTGAAAACAGAAAGTGGGAGGCATATTGGTATTAAAGCTGAAAACAGAAAGTGGGAGGTATGTAAGAAACAGTTGAAGACGGACTACATTTTTTTTTTATTTCATTTTTTAAAATATACTGTTCTCAAAGATACTAGATCTCAACAATGACATCTGTCTAATTTAAATTCTAAATTCAAAATTTTATCTGATGAAATTTTTTGAATTCTTTCATCTGAAGATTTGTTTGTTACTTCCAACTTAACAAAACTAATGCACTCCTTTTTGAAGAAGGAAAGAAACTCTTAAAAAATGTCAATGTAGTTTGAAAAAATAGAAAGAAAGAAAAATATAAAATAAAATCGATCAGGAGTTGTCTCCCATAGACCTAGGACTATAAAATTATGTAATTTCTCCAGGACACAGTGGCTTCCAAAATAACTATGTTTTTCAAAAACATGGTTTATAATCATGTTATTTTGTGTGAATGTGTATCTATGGTTTTTAGTTTAAATGTACTTTAATCATTCTTATCATTCTAATCATTTACTGTGCTTTATTTTGTAATTCCTTTGATTGTATAGCCCAAATTGTCTGTATAATACAAGATGTCAAGATAGCCTGAATATTTCTTGAATAAATTTAACATAGATTATCAAAAGTCTGCAAGTAACAACAAATCTCAAATTAACAAACAAAAAACAAAGACGCAACAAAATAATGATGCAAGAAATTGACATAAGACAACCACACAAAAGTTTCCCGACTTGGGTGACCACATGAACATGTTAAAACATTTTTTTTTAAACTCAACATGATACCACATCTCCGTTTCTTAAAGTATATATTCATTGAAAAATAAGTGATATTCTACCTCTTCTTTACAGTTTGTCATAAAGACTTTCAGGGCCCCTGCTATTCCATAGTTTACAAATGGGTCTTCTATGTTCATCTCAAGCTGTAAAAAAAATAATAAATGTTGTCTGATACATGTACAATGTATCATAGGGAAACAAAATACTAGAAAACAAAATTTTAATTTAAACCTATTTTATTCAGAAAGTAGCTAAGAAGGAATGAATGAAAACAAAATCCTATTTATAAACTTCTATTTAGTTTAAACATATTTATTTATAGTGGATTGGGAAACAAGTTTTGCAACTTATATTAATCCCTTTCCACTTTGTGGGTGCGAGTGCTGCCTTGTAGCGGCATTAGCCTGCTCTTTTTCGAAATCTACACGGGTGTCTTTAACCTGCAAGAGATATGGCTTTCTCTTAATAAACTTCTATTCAAAGCTAAAAGTAAAATATCATTTGTATACAGGTGTACTACGCTTTAAACGTTTTACATACCCAGTGAGAAAAATCAATTATATTGTTTCAATCAAGGATAAATTTTTATAGTAAGAATCTTACTATACAAATCCGTTTCAGTTTAGTAAATTAGCATGATTAGTAGCATCTCACTTTCACACAATAGAAATGTAAAAACAGTAATACACATGTATTAATGATTGATTAATACACAAATGTACATGTGACAGTGTTTTGTCAAAATTGTGACCCTTATGAACATGCTGAAATATTTAAAATAAAAAATTTAATAATGTGAGATATTTACTTGCATACATGTAAATACATAACTTGCAAAAAAGTGTGTTTATTCTAAAATATATGTTATTTACATTATCATCTGTTGAAATACAATATTGCAGTATATTTTTTTTTCTCTCACAATATATTGCTGTTTTTAATACAAGAGTGCACACACTGAAATGTCTCGCCTTCTATACTAATCATTGATATTATGTTGATAGTCCTAAGTATAAAGCTAAGCTTTATTACAACTGTCACATAAACTTAACATTAACCAAGATAACTAAACAAAGACCAATGAACCTTGAAAATGAGGTCAAGGTCAGATGAACCAAGCCAGGCAGACATGTACAGCTAACAATGCTTCTATACAACATATATAGTTGACCCATTACTTATAGTTTAAGAAAAATAGACCAAAACACAAAAACTTAACACTGTGCAATGAACCGTAAAAATGAGGTCACGGTCAAATAAAACCTGCGCAACTGACATAAAGATCATAAAATATTTCCATACACCAAATATAGTTGACCTATGGCATACAGTATTAGATAAAAGACCGAAACTCAAAAACTTAACTTTGACCACTGAACCATGAAAATGAGGTCAACGTCACATGACATCTGCCCGCTAGATATGTACACCTTACAATCATTCCATACAACAAATATAGTAGACCTATTGCATATAGTATGAGAAAAATAGACCAAAACACAAAAATTTAACTATAACCACTGAACCATGAAAATGAGGTCAAGGTCAGATGACACCTGCCAGTTGGACATGTACACCTTACAGTCCTTCCATACACCAAATATACTAGCCCTATTGCTTATAGTATCTGAGATATGGACTTGACCACGAAAACTTAACCTTGTTCACTGATCCATGAAATGAGGTCTAGGTCAAGTGAAAACTGTCTGACAGACATGAGGACCTTGCAAGGTACGCACATATTAAATATAATTATCCTATTACTTATAATAAGAGAGTATTCAACATTACAAAAAATTTGAACTTTTTTTTCAAGTGGTCACTGAACCATGAAAATGAGGTCAAGGACATTGGACATGTGACTGACGGAAACTTCGTAACATGAAGCATCTATATACAAAGTATGAAGCATCCAGGTCTTCCACCTTCTAAAATATAAAGCTTTTAAGAAGTGAGCTAACACCGCCGCCGGATCACTATCCCTATGTCGAGCTTTCTGCAACAAAAGTTGCAGGCTCGACAAAAATTATGCACATGTATGATCAACTAACACTGGTATTTGGCATTAGGCAGCAACCATTTGATTTTCAGGGAGGGGGGCTATGGATTCTTTTCTGGACAAACTTTTTTTTTGCCATCAGCAAAAAACAATCTATTTTTTTGGTGACAAGTCGACAACATTTTTTTTCTTTCAATTTTAGCATAACATATAGTGGCAGTTGAGGGCAGTTGAAACAAACACATTTTTTTTCTCAGGGTCAAAAACAATTTATTTTTTCTCCCAAAACTGGAAACAAACTTTTTTTCCAAAAAAATCCATAGCCCCCCCATCCCCCCCCCCCCCCCCTTTACATATCAGGCTCTGTTTGCACAAAATCACATTTACCCCTATTCATGTTCTCCCCCATCTATTTTTGTCCCCTTAAATATAATTTTTCAATCATGTTTTAGTTAGTATTGTGCTGTAAAATAAAGATAATAAGTTTTTTTATTGTTTTAACAAGAGTGCATACGCTGAAATGTCTTGCCTTCTTTACTAATCGTTGTTATTATGTTGATAGACCTAAATTACAACTGTGACATAAACTTAACATCAACCAAGAAAACTAAACATTGACCAAAGAAACATGAAATGAGGTCAAGCCATGCCAGGCAGACATGTACAGCTAACAATTCTTCCATACAACAAATTTAGTTGACCTATTGCTTATAGTGTAAGAACAGACCAAAACACAAAAACTTAAAACTGAGCAATGAATCATGAAAATGAGGTCAAGGTCAGATGACACCTGCCAGTTGGATATGTATACCTTACAGTCCTTCCATATAGCGAATATACTAGACCTATTGCTTATAGTATCTGAGATATGGACTTGACCACCAAAACTTAACCTTGTTCACTGATCCATGAAATGAGGTAGAGATCAAGTGAAAACTGCCTGACTGGAATGAAGACATTGCAAGGTACGCACATACCAAATATAGTTATCCATAAGGGGGGGGGGGGTCGGAGGGGTCTGGATCCTGAAATTCCTGGCTTAAAAACATGAAATCCTGAGGTCCCGAATTCAAAGAAATTTAAATCCCTACATTTTTTGTACATCATGAAATTAGAAACAAGAATTCCCTGATCCTGAAAGAATCAATCTCAAAATCCCGAGCTTAAAGAACCCGATCCTGATGTCATGAAAAAGGTCCTGCCCCCTCTTATGATAAGAGAGAATTTAACATTACAAAAAATCTAAACTTTTTTTTCAAGTAGTCACCGACTCACTGAACCAATTAAATTAAGTCAAGGACATTGGACATGTGACTGCGGAAACTTCGTAACATTTGGCATCTATATACAAAGTATGAAGCATCCAGGTCTTCCACCTTCTATAATATATAAAGCTTTTAAGAAGTTAGCTTACACCATAGCCGCCACCAGATCACTATCCCTATGTCGAGCTTTCTGCAACAAAAGTCGCAGGCTCGAAAAATGTAAACTGGTTTCCCTTTGATGTGAAAATCCATGGATGGTACCAGCGGGATGCGAACCCTCAGGGTTCGAATCCCGCTGGTACCATCCATGGATTTTCTTCTTTGGTTCAATTGGTTAGAGCGCTGCCTTTAGATCCAGAGATTGAGGGTTCGAATCCCGCTGGTACCATCCATGGATATTTGCAACAATGGTGCTGCGAGCATCTGCTACTTGTACAAAAAATGTAAATAGAATATTGCCTGGCAGTTAGATGTTAGAATTGGTCATGAGGTTTGACCAGCCGGTCATAGGATACCATGGCAATTCTATGTGGCATCTAGGGAACTGGCCAGAGGGTTTCCGAGTAGAAGTCTTGGGGTTGTACAGTAAAACCTGTGAGTTGCTCAGATGGATGGTACGCAGCCCAAAAAAGAAAAGGGGGAAGAGTGTTGTAGACCTGGAGATATAAAGGTAGTCTAACTAGTTGAGTCTTTGGCTCAATTGGTTAGAGCGCTGCCTTCAGATCCCGAGATTGCGGGTTCGATTCTCGCTGGTACCATCCATGGATTTTCACACCTTTCAGTTTTGTAATTTATCTTATCAAAATCCTATGACGTTCAACAGCTGTTTACCAGGGACTCGAAACCTTATTCTATGCGAATAAATTTCAAAGCGTTTCCCCCCCCCACCCCTTTTCCCCAAATAAATAAAATCCCCCCCCCCCTTTTTCCCCAAATAAATAAATATATCACTAATTCAATGCATCTTTACAAAAGATTACCAGGTCTAATGCTGAGAATAAACTTGAATTAGTGTTCCTTTCCATTAAAAAGGCTCTTTGACAACGGTTAACATGTTGTAAAGCTTCCTGCATATTCTGATTATTTGCTTGTTTGTTTACATTATTCCGGAAGCACGTGTGAAGAAGCAAGACTATAGAACGGTACGGATATGATCTCTGCACCGGAGATTGCCATAAGGTGTGAGCTATGGAACAGTTAGCAGAATGCCCTGCGGAATCGGTAAAACCAACAGCCATGAGAGATGAACAAGCACATTAAGCTTTCTTCTTCTAGTACATAAATTATTCGGGTTTCGTTTGAAATAACATTTAGGGTTCCCGTTCCTCGAAAGAAAAAAAGGATTGATGATAGTGTCGAATACCTGCAAAATCATAAGATAATTAGAACAAACCATAACGTACCTTTTAAAATATATCTTCATAGCGATTTGTCGATTCTGCGATCTTCCAGTCTGATAAAATCAATCTTCTTATTCATAAATTCACCTGCTGTTGAGTTTTGAACAGTTGAAAACAACAAATTTGATAAAATTGAAGATAAAGTTCAATTTAGTGTTTTCCATTTATAGGCTTATATAAATGACACATGCCATGTGAACCTTGTTTAAACATCTGTAGATGTGTACTTAAGTAGGGTGACATCCCATTAGTCCGACAACCATTATTCCAACAGCCCATTACTCTGACAGCCCATTATTCCGACAGCCCATTACTCGGACAGCCCATTATTCCGACAACCCAATCATTATTCCGACAATGTGTTTTTCTTATGTGTATGGGTAAATTTTCTCTCAAAAGACCAACTCCGTTCTCTATGATATTTGTGGTTTGACTCAGTATATTGGAGTTGATACACCAGCCATTTAAAAAAAAAGGGGGGGGGGGTCCAACTATATGTCCCCATTCAAATGCATTGATCAGCCAAAAAAAAAAAGGGGAGGGGGAGTTCCAACCCCCATACCCCTCCCCCATTTGGATCCGCCACTGCACATGCTTATAGCAACTACTCAGTCCTTATCCTCGTCCGACTTTCGTACTTTATCTCTATATTTCGTTGTTTGTGTGTCCACTATCAGTCTGTGCTGTTATAGTTTGCTATTTTTTGCATGTGTGTCTTGTTCTACCTTCTTTCACTAGATCATCAGTTCCCCCTTTTCATGTATCAGAGGAGTGAGGTTTCCCCACTATTAACTACATAAATGAATATATCAGAGTTGGATAACACTACCCACCCTCTTTGTGCGGGAACTGTGAATCCACGAAATATGGAGACAGTACACAGCACTTCCAATAGCGATCGATCGCGATCAGACATAGTCTGTGAGATGAACCTCAATAAATATGTATGTTGTAGGGATACTGATTTTATATCCTGAGCTTATTTTAAAATCAAGAAAAATGTGTCTCTTTTATGGTTGGTGGAGATGCAGGAATGATGATTTACAACAAAACTTATTACGAAAAACAAATATGACAGACATGAATAGTTCAGCAACTTATATCTAAATATTCATAAGAAAAAGTGATATCAGGTCAGTGAGTGTATATGTCATAGAAATATACAGTTAACGCATTTTGAGTGCTCAAATAGAACAAGTGCAGTATAAAAGCCAATAAAAAACTAGTAAAAAATCTAAGACAATGTGTGACATTCTTGTCCGGCTTGTGTCTTTGTCAAATTGTCTAATTTTAAAAACTTAGTACATGTGTTTTGTTGGAATCTTGACACTTCTTTTTAATTTAAAGATTGTTTTCAAGAAAGGAAGAAATATTTAGATATCATTGATTGAAAGGTAGTTCATATGTTAATTCAGAATCGGTGCTCTTCCATTACATTAAGAATTGAAAATGCTAGATACTCAAAAAATCGCATGGTACAGTTGATAAAGTTGAGGATGAGCGTCATTTTTCAATCGAATGCTCACTTCATAATAATTTGAGGGAGGAACTCTTTCACCATATTTCTAGCACATGCAAGATCTTTAAAAAGTTAGATAAATATGATAAATTAACACAAGAAAACTTTACTATGATGATTATATTGTTAGTTCTTTTGAATTATGTAATACATGTCTTGATACTGACTGTTATTTGATGACATTGTTTGAGTTGTTTTTTTCTATTTTGTCTTGGCTCCGATTGTGACTGAGGCTAGCTTATAGTGCTATAAAGATAATTATATCATATTAGTATTGAAATGTCTTAATGCTGACCCAATCATTAGACCGCTGCTTCGAAAAAGTGGGGGTATACTGTTTTACCTCTGTCTGTCCATCCATCCAACTGTCCATCAGTCAGTTCGTCTGTCCGTCCGTCCCATAAATATTTTCATTGCATCTTTTTCATGAACTACATTACAAGGATTTCTGAAAGGTTTATTGAAGTGGGCTATATCGTGTGATACGTTTTCAAATTCATTACAGTTACTCATTACATGACAGTCAAGTTGAAAATTTTCGTCACATTTTTTCAGGAAATACAGGACAATGATTTCTGAAATTTGGTTTCAAGGTTTATATAAGTCTGTTATATTGTGTGATGCTTTTTCAGATTCACAACTCAAAAACTTCCTGTCTACCAAAATGTTTGGGCGGGGGTATCATCTGTAGCTCGTACCATCAATGGTTGTTCATGGTTTATATGCTCTTTAAAAGATCTTTTAATTTGGAAAATGAAATATTCTTTTCTGTTATATTCATTTCTATGTACAGATTTCGAATTGAGTATATAGAAAGTTTTCGAACTACCTTAGCCTTATGTTATAAATACGGAGTTATTTCTTAAAATATGTTATTCCATATCTAAACGTAATCAGGTAATAATACAGACAAATTATATTTTACCCTGATACCCTGAAAACTGTCGGACTTATGGGTTGTCGGAGTATTGGACTGTCGAAGCAATGGGTTGTCGGACTATTGGGTTGTCGGACTAAAGGGTTGTCGGACCAATGGTCTGTCGGACTAATGGGCTGTCGGAATAAAGGCGTGTAACCCTTTAGTAGTGCTTTTCATGCATTAAAGTGACTTGCTTGTTATGTATTTATGCATTGTAATATATGCTGTTTTAGTGTTTAGATATCAATGTTGAGAAACACACAAACTTTACCGTGACTTAATGTGGACGTCGTTAGGGAACTTTTTGTAATTTCATTCTATTATATAGTTGTGGCTCTATACTTCAATATGGCAAATGTAATTATATACATCTGAAACTCTTGTTTCCTTCATAGTATTATAATCCTGGTCACGGCACCATAATATTGTGAAGGAAACAAAAGTTGTTTTAACAAGTTTGCTAGCGTCAAAACCTCCCTCTAACCCTGGACAGTGGTATTACAGTACAACATGAAAACGAACTATAAAAAGGGCTTAACCCATCAGAATGATAACAAAGAAAAACATCTAAGAAAAACAGACTGGGTATTTAGACATCCCTTCAACAAAAAGACACTTTAAGTACAGTTCTGACAGAACTTGCAGTTAGTGACAACTACTTCAAAGCCAATAACAACTAGCTCCATGACATGCGTGAATTATAAGCTAATATATGTCCCTATCCATATGATATGGATTATGTTAAAAATATACAAGTCATGTATAAATAAACTTCCAAGATATTTTTCATTTATGATCAGGACTGAGACATTTCATTTTCCTCACTCTTTTTGTTTAAAGAGTTTGTCTTTGTATTGAACTTCTATAATTTGTATATTTCTAGGATTTGGCAGGAAGAGCAAGCGTCTGTGAAGGATGCCCGGGACAAGCTTTGTGCCAGTCGCAAGGTTTAATTTTTGCTTTTAATAAAACACACCTAGATTAAGGAATATATATGTATTCATGTGTAAAATACATGTACACACAGAAGAAAACATTTTAAGTAGTTTGTTGTTTGATTTTCAGTGACCTAAGAATGTGTATTGCAGCTCCATTCAAAAGAAGTATTGTTTGACCTTATGTGAACTATAAATAGATTTATGTTTTGTCTAACAATTTCAGGCTTTTCTTTGGAACAATTTCAAATAAACTCATTTTCTGCTTTAAGATATTGATTTTAATATTTGGTATATACTTTTACCATAACAATTTACAGCTAAAGCTCAAATTTCAATCTGTTTGGATGATTATTTCTTATGATCCTCAGACTTAGAAATTTTTACTGATAACCGTTTTTTTTACACTTTTTTTCATCACATTTGATAATAATGATTTGATATTTTTTTTTATAGTTTACACCATGAAAAGATATAGATCAAACTTTCATTTTGTTTCAAAACAATGAATTTTCAACCAGTACAGAACTATGTATTACCATGCAATACTCTCAGAATGCTTGTTGAAATTAATTTGTAAAAATATTGGCCGTATATAATAAGTGATTTAATTAGTATTATCATTTTGTTTATTATAAAACAATCTTGTCAGGACTTCTCTAAACTTTGACAGAAGTTACAGACTAACTGACTTGTAACCTTATATATTTCACCTTTATTTTTCAGGAAGAGTTGACCCAGACCAAGAAATGATTGATATAAGGATGAATCCAATTAAACACAAAATACTGGTAATGTCAGGAAAGGGAGGTAATTCAAAAGATTTTGTTTGTATGCAAATACACAACTAGCTAGAAACAGCATTCCATTACCAATTCTTGCAGTTTAATGGTTTAAAACAATAAACCTATTTTTATTCCACCCTGCTGATGCAGTTTAATTACTTTAGTAATTTTATCATCTAGTAAACAGAAAAAAATCCAAATTTGACTATAAAAACATTGTTATATATTGTACAGGAATATATAGATAATTACTCTGAAGCTAAATAAACATTGGCATAAAACAAACTTTTAATGAATATGAATAGTCTTCAGCTATCATAACAATGTTTTAAGATCTCACAAGAAGACAAAGGGACAGCTTAACCTTCATTGCTACCTTGTCTAATTGCTTATTAAAGAAACTATTTGTTTAAATTTAAATATAGTAATTTCATCTTGACTGATACTGTCACACCTGTCAAAGTTAGATGTCTCTGACCCATTTGCATAGATAATTTAAGATATACCTTTTAAATGTCTTGAAAATAACATTTGTTTAACTTTTTTATTCAGAAGTGTTCTCCCATGATATTTTTCAGGAGTAGGTAAATCAACAGTTGGATGTATGTTAGCTCAAGTATTGGCCTCTCAGTCTTGCAAAGTAGGTGTAGTAGACTTGGATATCTGTGGACCAAGTATTCCTAAACTTCTTTCAGTAGAGGAACAGGTTGTAGTCAACACAGAATATGGATGGAAAACTCTATTGTATGTATTTATTGCATTCTAATTTAGCATGCATAATTTTACTATATAAGTTGGCATATTAATCTATAAAATAATACTTTAAATCAGCACTTTTTGCTTTGTGGTCTTTAAAAAAGAAAATCAACACAACAAATCTATACCATGAACCAATTAAAGCAATACACAAGCGTAAACAATGACCAACACATGACAAAAATTAGCTTTAAAAAGATGAGTAAAAGACATAGTTGGTGTTATTCAATGGTGGATCAAATGTTCCAGGAGGGATGTTATTGTCCCTAATGGGAAGCTAGTGCCATAAATGTGTCAGGACAATTTAGTTCTAGAGAATATAAATTTTTACATTCCAGATCACCACATAATGGTATAAAAGTGATGTCAGTTGGTGCTATGTTAAAATCTGACAGGGATTCTGTTGTGTTTAGAGGACCAAGAAAAACAGGTGTGTTTGCATGCTTCAAAATGTATCCTGGTTAATGGTGAGTTAACTTTTATGCATATAACAGGGTAGTGATGTTATTTGTTGGATTGTTGAATACATAACAGCTCAAATTATACTGACAGAATGTTTTAGAAGATACTCTTTTAAAAAAGGAATAGGATGGTTTAAACTGAAATTAATTTGGAAGATTGGGATTAAAATATTTATGTACGTGATTCAATCTTTTATTATTTATGAAAGTCTTTTAGCAGAATTGTTTACTTTAAAAGGTCTAAATCATCATTGGCTACATATGAGTAGACCTTATCCTATGTATTGCAATTTATTTTAGTGTACAGTTTATCAGTATTTATATTTAGCTAAAAGAAGAAGAGAATTCAGAAAAACATGGGAAAATTTTGTGTTTAAACAAATAGAAAATGTATTAATAAAAATGATATAATCCAATGGTTTTTCCAACCATTGGATTTTAAATATAGACCATTATCTACCTTACACTTTTGGTGGTCTGAAATCTATGTGATAATTACTCAAATAAGTATCTTCTTATCTGTACTAGGTATTAGCCTGAGAAGTAAAAAATGAATAGGTTTCCATAAATATCAAAGATTTGAAAATATGTTGCTGTTTCTTTTAAATGAGTTTTCAAAATGTATTTATATATTTTTTTTCATATCTTCAGGTTTAATAAAGAGATTTTTCAAGGACACATTTTGGGGAAAACTTGATTATTTAATATGTGGTGAGTTTTAATTTTTATTTTGTTCATCAAAGTTTAGCTATACAAAACTTTGTTAGGATTTGTTCTCAAAGCTTGAAAAGAATGAAAACAAAATTTATTTCAAACTCTGACACACTTGAAAAGAGAAAAACCTAAACGTGTATTTATAAAAAAAAGTTTGGACACTGAACAATTTTTTTTTTTTTTTTCCTCAATAATATTATAAAATTGAAATTCTTTTTAACATAGTATTCTCAATAAGTCTAAAAATTTATGAAAATACATTTGTAGTTAACTTTTTCAGATACTCCTCCAGGTACAAGTGATGAACATCTTACAGCTATCAAAGTTTTGAAAAATGTGAAACCTGATGGAGCCATTATAGTTACAACATCTCAAGGTGTCTCCATAGCAACAGTTAGGAGAGAGGTTAACTTCTGTAGGAAGATGGGTGTGAAGATCTTAGGATTGGTTGTTAATATGAGCACATTTATGTGTCCTTTTTGTGATGTAAGCTACTTGTTTCTGGATCTCAGCTGGCTAGAAGTTTAAACTAAATCCCATCACTTGTTGCTATTGTCCATCTCTAAACTTTAAAATATCTTAGTTATTTGTCATAATAATACTATGGTTGTCTTGCTTCATATTTGTTCCCTGTTTTCCTGAAATTCTATAAACATGACTGTTGTTTAAATAACATGCATGTCAGTTTTTATGTTCTTTTCATTGCATTTGATGGGTGACATTTGTGCAGATTTTAAAATGACATGCATTACATTTGCACGGAGAAATGGTATTACGTTTGCACGAATTTACCTGTAGTTTACCTGAGTTTTTTTTACCTGTGATTTGTTTTTCGATTATTGTTTTGAACATATATTTGCAATCATACCACATCTTTTTACTTCATATATTGAATGATTAACGTATATAAGACAAGTCTTTATTTGTTTATATAAACATTTAAAAGCACTACATTTATTAATGGAAATAGAGACTATCATGGAAGAGAACATTCAAAGTATATAGTCATTTCAATAAAACGCAGTATACATAAGGATGATATCTATATGGAATTCATCTATAGATCAGTCCTTGCCTGGTATTTGTATCCTAGCGATTTGAGATAGCATTGACGGGAAATGTCAAGTTTGAAATTCAGTAAGAAATTGTTGAACGGTGAACTCTTTTTCTGTACGTTTTACAAGGGCTTGGTTATCGCAAATTTCAATGTAAGTTGTCGCTGAACTTGTAGAATAATCTCCAGGAAAGTGTAGATAGCAGGATGAGTTGAATAAATCTGTTTGTTGTAATGGCTAGGAAAAGACTATGGCACATGCAATTTTTATTTACAGGAGCATTTTATTTAGTAAATTTGTTCAAATTAATTTTAGATCATTTTAACAATATTAAGTATTTTTTTTATTAAAAGTTATGGATTTTGTTTTTAAATGTTTTTGTTCAAAACAGCGCAAATGTAGTAACTTTTCAACAGGTAAATTTCTTGCAAAGGTAAAGCGTTTTTCCATGCAAATGTGGATTTTTTACGCTCAAATATAGGACCAATCCGGGCAAACGTAACGCGCCACATTTGATCAATGTGACATTTATATCTAACTGTAAGTTCATCTCCAACTCAATACTTTGACACAACGTACAAGGTGTTGTACAGTTTATTTTTTTAAAGAACATAAAATAACAATAAAGCAAAATAGTAATATTTATGTAAGTAATTATTCATATTTTGGTTCTTGCAGGAAGTGACAAACATATTTCCAGAGGATGAGATAGAGAAACTTTCTGAGGAACAAAAGATACCTATATTAGCCAGGATACCTATAGACACGGTATATTAAACACATATTTTGTTGTTATAGCCATGTTAATAAAGTCATTGGTAATGTTGATAACAATGTTCCTTCTATTAGACTATTTCAATGAAATATTCATTATTCCTTTACTAATGCATAATTAGTTGTGTAGTTATTTTATGCAGATTTTGAATGTAACACAAAGGAAGAAAGCATTGATTGTTGCATTTATTAAGAGTAGGTTCAACATTGATTTGCGACAAAAAAAATAGACTTATACTTATAGAGACAACACAAATAAATTGTGGATTCCTTAATGTTTGTGGTATACCCATTTTTCAGATATAGGAAACACCAATTTCAATACTTAAGGCTAAGCAAATACTATTTTTTATTTATTTTGATAGGAGCTAATGTTGAAAATCTGAATAAAGTTTCCTAAAATAAGATTATTTTTGTTGAACCTCAAAAATTGATACCTGTTCTACTGTGGATTGTCTCGTTGGTAACAATTTTCATGGATTTTGGAAACATATATTTTCAGGGATATTTGGAAACCTATATTTTCAGGGATATTTGATTTCGTGGTTCTGCCAAAGTCTGGATACAACTTTATTATTATAGAAATTTGTTTTCGTTGACCATTTAAATTCATGATTCACCTGTATCCACAAAACCCACAAATATGGTATCCAACGAATAATAATGATACCATAGTATCATTAATACACAGTGAAGTCCATTATAGTTTTATAAATCTTCATAAAAAAATATTACTAATCACATGTGAAAAATAATTGTATATCCAATTGTTAAAGAACTTGGACAATAGTTACTAGAATTTCAATCGAATGTAGGACAGAAAGTCACAGGACAAAAAGTCACAGACAAAAAGTCACGGACAAAAAGTCACAGGACAAAAAGTCACAATTCATTTTTTCTGATTATTTTTTTTGAATAAAAACTGCTTATTTCTAGAAAAATATTTTTGTATTTTTCTTGAACAATTGTATATAAACCAACTTTGTTAACAAAATTTATCCAAAAAATATCAAAGATGATCAAATAATTGTTAAAAAAACAAAATGTCAAAATGGCTTGGCACTTAAATGGCTTCATGGTGCCAAGAAATATATCTTTTTCATGATTAAAATTAAATAAATCTTGATTTTTCAAGTATAATGACACATTTCCTAAACTTTAATATGAATATATGTATTAAAAAGTAAATATTTCAAGATATTTCTCTTATATATTCAAACAATTGTCAACAAATTATTTGTGACTTTTTGTCCTGTGACTTTTTGTCCTACCAAATTTGTGACTTTATGTCCTGTGACTTTTTGTCCTGTGACTTTCTGTCCGTTTACCTTTCAATCAATTGATAAAATAGTTGCTCTGAAATTTAATCTCTTTTAGTAAAAATTTTCAATTTACAATCAGACTTGTACAAATGGAGGCACAGTTTTTTTTACCACAACAGCCATTTTATTGTCACAGATAAATATTCACTGAAAAATAAGTAATGTAAGAGAAGTACTTATTTCTTAATCTTTAATTTTTAAAGATTTATACTAGTCAAAGGAGCTATAGATAAAACAGCCATTATTATTAACATGATTTGTATACTGTGGAAGTACTTAAATTCGTGGGTACCAATTTTTGTGGTTTGAGCCATATTTACATGTTGGTGGGTTTTTAATTTTCGTGGATTTTAGTTTTCTAAAAAAAAAATTGAAAAATTAAAGCTTTTAGAAAAGAACAATACAAATAGTCTGGATTGCAGGAAATTGCAAAGTAAACATTGACCCGTGTAAATCGTAGTAATAACACTAATTAACTCATTATAAAGGGATCAACAGATTAAAGACCATCAAAGGCCATAAACATGTCACCTAAAGAAAACAGTAACATAAACAAATGCTACATTATAAACGTATCTTGAATATTGTCAAATAATTCTTCATCAAAATCAAGCTCGGCATGAAATTATTATTTCCCATATGTATGAGAACTATGAGGATATAAAATGAACACTTTATCATACTAGCATATCAATAATGTATTTTCTAGATCATATCAGTAGTCAAACCTACTGAAGGGGATCTTTCCATGTCTTGATTTGGATAATTGTTGTTTTTATTACATTGGACACTTAAATTCGTGGATAAAGTTATCCACGAAAACCACGAAAATTGGTACCCCACGAATAAAAGTACTTTCACAGTAGTTTCATTATTTGATTTGATTTCTCCGAATTTTCAATCACATGACTTGTAAAGGTCAATATGTTAAAAGTCTAAACTGAATATACTAGGCTAACTTGTAAACATATTCACATTCAACAACAATCTTAATATGTATCTTGCAACCCAACATGTTTTGATGTACTATTTAATAGATATGCATAGGAACATGTCAGACATATTTTCTGTCACTTCAACCAACCCTTATATTATCTTTATGTTATAATATAACTAAAATGCTTGCTAAGACAATGTACTCTTCTTGGCCTTTTACAGACTTTTTTTTTTGTGATTTCAGAGAGTGACTGCATGTTGTGAAGTTGGGAGAAATCCAGTGATAGAACATCCAGACTCACAAGCTATAAAGTGCATGGAACAGCTTGTCAAATCTTTATCTAATGTTATAAATAGATAATGGTTGCTTAGCTTACACCATCTCCTGTTGCCAGACTCACAAACTATAAAGTGCATGGAACAACTAGTCAATTCAATTTCTAATGTTATAAATAGATAATGGTTAAATAATGTGTAATGGGATAACAAATGTTGGCATATAGATTCATTTCAACATCTTTATGTCTACCAGACAGGGTTTACCTGACCTTGACGGTAATGACCTCATTCCATGGATCAGTGATCAAAGTTATAGTTGTGTGATGAAATCAACTTCACAGATACTATTGCCTAGGTCAACTACTGTGGATTCATTTATTTTCGTGGGTATCAATTTTCGTGAATTAAGCAAAACTTACATGTTCGTGGATATTTGATTTCATGGTTTTGCAAAAGTATAGAAAATTTGTCATTCGTTGAACATTTAATTTTGTGGTTTACCTTTAGCCTTGAAATCCACTTAAATTGGTATCCAACGAATAATAATGAATCGACAGTATATTTGTTGTATGGATTGATTGTAAGAGGTACATGTCAGTGTGGCAGGTTTCATTTGTTCATGACTTCATTGTTCATTGGTTAGTGTCAAGTTTCTGTAATTTTGTCCTCTTCTCAGCTTTAGATGACTGTTTGGCAGGGTTCATCTTACCCTGACATCATTTTCATGATACATTGGTCTAAATTTAGTTTTTCTGGTTAAGTCTGATATTTATATATTATAAGCAAAAGGTCAACTATATTTGGTGCATAGAATTATTGTAAGTTGTACATGAATGTTTGCCATGTTTCATTGGACTTTGACCTTATTTGCATAGTTCAATGGTTAATGTTAAGTTTTCCTGGTTAAGTCTGTTTCTTGGATACTATTAGTATTAGCTTAACTATTTTTTGGTGCATGGAATGATTGTAAGGTGTCCATGTGTGTTGTGTTATCATCTGGCTTTGACCCAATTTTCATGGTGCATTGTTCAATGTTATGTTTTCACAGTTTAGCTTGTTTCTTTGATAGAATAAGCAAAAGGTTAACTACATTTGGTGTTTTGAATGATTCTGAGGTGTACATGTCTGCCTGCCAAGGATTATCTGACCTTAATCTTTTTGTCATTGATCATTGATAATGTTAAGTTTATGTGAATCTTGTGGTAGAACCTTTATTTTTAAGACTTTAAACATTAAATCAATCATGGCCAGTTAAGTAGATGAGACATTTTAGTGTGTGCACTCTTGTTATTATCTCAGTGTAACAACTACGATAAACATAATGGTTCTGGCTTCCATTTCATCAGATAATGTACTTCTTATAGTGAAATGTTATCATTTAAATGTTTGAAAATTTAAATTACCCTATTTCAGGTATAACCCTCACTGTTTATATGTATAGTGCTTTCTAAATTGAAAATAAGCACTTATCTAGTAATATGCAAAATTTGCAGATGAGAATTGAAATAATGGTTAATTACATTTCACTCACTAAGTAATAACCTAGCTGAAATGTATAATTAATACAAATTTGATAAATTTGATAAATTGTATGTTGTCTAAAATATTTTTTATTTGCAATAACAGTTTGTATCTTAATAAGTTTATAAATCTCATTGCAAGTTCAAGGGAAGAACTTTTATTTCAATTTTTAAACTTGATTTTATTGATTAATGTGATTCTTGTTGTGATAAAGTACGGGTATTAGATGTAAACATAAAATTGCTTCACATGTTTATTAACATAATTCAAATACCAAATTGTAATATTGAAATCAGGAAAATTGAGAGAAACTATCATCCTTTATGTACACTTTTTTAACTATATATCTTATTGTTAAAAACAATTATTTTGATCATTTGTATAAAAGTTATATTGGTGCTAGACTTATATTGAATATTTATACAGATATATGTTGGGTTTTTTTCAAATTAAAGAAATGTAATAAGTAATCCTTGTTATTTTCTAAGTCAGTATGAGTTTTTGCTATCAACTTGCATGGAATGTTCAGTAACCCCTTCCAGTAAACTACTGACCCAGTTGAAATAAAAGTTCTTTGGGTATATAGATTATAGTTTGTGAATTTTGTGTCTCTCCATCCACAAACTTGGTCACATGGTTAGAAATAGAACATATGGTAAAACACTGGTTTTCCTTATATCTTGAAAGACAAAAAAGATACAGAAAACTTAAAATGGCTAAACATTGTCAGGATGTAAAAATCTACTTTCTTTTATTTGTACCAAAATTATCAGACAATGCCCTGGAATGATGAATGTTTGCCAATTTTTGTATTTTGCCTATTAACTTGAAAACTATAATAGATAGACCGAAATACAAGATACAGAAAGACAACAATATATCAGTTAAACAAGATACAGAATTACCGGTATAGACAACAAAATGATCAGCAAAACTACATACAAAATTGTAGACAACAAAATAATCAGTAAAACAAGATACAAAATTGTAGACAATAAAATGATCAGCAAAACAAGATACAGAATTACCCGTATAGACATCAAAATAATCAGTAAAACAAGATACAGAATTGTAGACAACAAAATAATCAGTAAAACAAGATACAAAATTGTAGACAATAAAATGATCAGCAAAACAAGATACAGAATTACCCGTATAGACAACAAAATAATCAGTAAAACAAGATACAAAATTGTAGACAACAAAATAATCAGTAAAACAAGATACAAAATTGTAGACAATAAAATGATCAGCTAAACAAGATACAGAATAACCCGTATAGACAACAAAATAATCAGTAAAACAAGATACAAAATTGTAGACTACAAAATAATCAGTAAAACAAGATACAAAATTGTAGACTACAAAATGATCAGTAAAACAAGATACAAAATTGTAGACTACAAAATGATCAGTAAAACAGGATACAAAATTGTAGACTACAAAATGATCAGCAAAACAAGATACAGAATTGTAGACTACAAAATGATCAGTAAAACAGGATACAAAATTGTAGACTACAAAAGGATCAGTAAAACAAGATACAAAATTGTAGACAACAAAATGATCAGCAAAACAAGATACAGAATTACCCGTATAGACATGATCAGCAGAACAAGATATAGAATATTTTCACAACGCAGGTAAATTATCACATTGTGATTGGTTAAACACCGTCACATGGTGACCCCCTATGGATCCGTAGAGGGTTAATAAATTTCATCAGGGGGTCATGTCATCAAGTCTACTGTTAATGGTGACCTCATCTATGGATGTTGTTGTATTTCAGTGTTCATTTTTCTGCAAAACGCAGGGGGAAAAGTCTTGTGTGCTATAAATTTGTTTTACAGTTCAATACTTACCCCTTAAAAATTCATAGTGGGTTAGTAAAATCCATAGGGGACTCAGCCTATAGGCTAGTTCCTTGTAGGAGATAAGAGACACCAAAAGGACAACCAAGCCCATATATTGAAAATAAACTGACAACGCTATGGTAAAATAAGAAAAAACACCAAAAGACTAACAACAGTATACAAAACACATCATAGAAAATTAAAGACTGAGCAACATGAACACCACCAAAAACAGGGGTAATCTCCACTATCTAAGAAGGGTAAGCAGATCCAGCTCCACATGTTGTTACTCATTTTAGTACAAACCTGGTGTTAAGTATAATTCTATACCGGTAGGTCATATTCTGGAAAACATTGGCATTTGTTATAGCTTTGTGCTTATCATCATGAAACCTTTAATGATTAGTGACAAACTTTGTGTTTGTATCATATTTTAGTGTTAAAAGCAGCATTGTCATCCAAATTCATTTGGTTTCAAGAAAAAAGCTTGAGAATAAGTTTATGGATCTCTATGAAATTGCACAACAAGTTTCCATACCACAAAAGGAAGGTTGTGATAAATTTTGTGGGTTAATGTCCTAACTGTTTAGGAATTGGTGGCCAGAAACAAGCATTTTCTAGTTTCAGGACAATAACTTGTGTATAAAAGAGGGACGAAAGATACCAAAGGGACAGTCAAACTCATAAATCTAAAATAAACTGACAACGCCATGGCTAAAAATGAAAAAAGACAAACAGACAAACAAAAGTACATATCACACAACATAGAAAACTAAACAATAAACAACACGAACCCCACCAAAAACTAGGGGTGATCTCAGGTGCTCCGGAAGGGTAAGCAGATCCTGCTCCACATGTGGCACCTGTCTTGTTGCTTATGTGATAACAAATCCGGTAAATAGTATAATCTGGAAGGTGACATTCATGAAAGGGAAGGGGATTGTAGTTACGACGTAAGGAACATATCCGATATCATTTGTGAAACAGTCAACCAACTTGTGATGGTGTCTGTAAAATTTACGAAGGGATGATTTCAACTTCACCATTTGGAACTCTTGGTTTAATAGCTTCCTTGTGAGCAGCAACCCTCTATCAAGAAAATCATGATATGAAATGCTAACATAAGTATATAGATCTAAATGATGTTTAACCACAAAGTTTCATTACTCAAAAAAAACACCTGCCATGTGCAGAATTCTAACTTAAAACTTCAGAGAATTCAGGCTATTGATACAGTAGTTCAACTACTTAGACCACTCAGCATCAAGGCCCCACCCCATTTGTAAGAACATAAAAATAATAACTATTAAAAAGTTTATATTCATTTAATGTACATTTGTTACAAATTATATATGTTTCTACTGATTTATTGCACAATTGTCGACATCACCCTCTGAAGTTATCTTTTTCTGCCCTCAATGCTCCCATTGTCTCCACTGGATCTTTTTTACCAACATGAGCTTGCACATTACTCTCTCTGTAAGCAAAGGAATTACAGTATATGATATTTTTTTCTTATACTTATAGTGAAAAATGGTTGACTTGCACCAGTATTTATTTTAGGTACCAGTATGACATCACATCTTTTTTAATTGTTACTGGAGCTATCAGAAAAACTGATTATTGTTAAAATCAGAGGAACATTTTATTAAGAAGAAATCAAATATAATTAGTTAATTTATATGACTCGAGATGACCCCCAAAAACAAATCGTAAAGTCCAATTGAATACCTATCTGACTGGTTAGCTATATTGCAACCTTTTTTCTAATGAGGTTTTATGAGAACCCACAACATTGTTCAATGGGGTGGACATTCTTTAGATCACATCAATACACATTATCTCAAGCAATTTATAAATGATATTTTATCAAATATTCAATTTATAAATGATCCATATGTGTGTATTTCCATAGTTGGTAAGAAACTTCAGAAATTATTGCGATTTATTTATTATTGCGAAAAATGTGACAAAGTTATAAACGCAATAATTCAGACTCGCATTTTGAAATGTTTTTATGTGAATTAAACAGGATTTAAAATCGCATTTAAGTCTGAAATGACAAAATCGCAATAATAAATCCACACAATAATTTCTGAATTTACAGTATTTAAAACACCATCACAGAATTCATTCTTTTAATAACTTATGTTAAATTAAACTTTTTCTATAATAGACAAAATGTACTTACTTGACTCTCATGAATGGATTGAACTTTAATTCATCCTCAATAGTGGATGGAATTGTTGTAAGACCCTTTGATCTTTGTGCCTGAAATGAATATGTTATATAAATATGTAGGACTCGGAGGTGCGATGGTCACGCTGAAGTGCGATGGTCACGCTGAAGTGCGATGGTCCACGCCGAAGTACGATGGTCCTTTTGCTGAGGTGCGATGGTTTGGTCTGACGTTAGCATATTGTGACGTTTCGCCTTAGTAAAATACAACATAGATTCGCAGGCAGGACGATAGGGTTGTGTAGATGAAGGTTTCATGTTAACAAAGGAAACGAAGGGGAAAAGAAAGTACCGAACTATTGAAGTTCCGAAGAGTTTTGAGCATTATAAGTTGAGGTTACAAACTAGTCGTGCAACAAATCATTGAGAGCAAAGCAGCTGATGGATGAACTTGGTCTGCATATCGGAAAACCAGTGTTAGGAATTATGCCACAAACCAAAAAGATCCAAAAACAAATAAATAAAGCATATTGATCTAAATATTAATTTGGATTTACCTTTAAGTAAAAGTCTCGTGATTCTATGTCGACAATTTAATAGAAAAAAAATGTACTATTGTACTAGTAATGTTTTTATAGCTATAAATACGTTACCATCATAAATTCTGAGTGTAACCCCAATTGCGTCATAGGTCAGATGGAAAATCCCAACTAAAAATAAACGTACTCTCACTGGTCCGGACATATACCCCTGTTTGCCCATATTCTTCCATTCAATTTCCATCTGCGACATCGGTCACACGTGCACATCAAGTTTTACAGATTCAACAGAGAAGTGTTTAGTTTTTTGAATAGCTTAATTGCTTTTCATATATATTGTGTATTTTATTGGAAATATATTCCCTTGTTTTGTTTAAATTTCTAAACAAATTATTTGTGTTTTTGACTAAAGTAAAATTTATTATGGACTTTAATTTGAATAGTCCGTATGTAAGTATTCCTGGTTCGGACTATCTCTTAGATGGGTCACTACCTTTAAGTCCCCCCCCCAAACTACCAGTACATTGACCGGAGTTTCGACAACGGTGTCTGGTATTGCTACCTATCCGACCCTTTCACAAGGTTCGGCCATGCATTTTGGGGGGGTACCTACGTCAACTTCGGTGACTCATACTTTATCAAGGTCTGTTAATTCAGCGGGTACTATTAGTTCTGTCCCAGGTACAGCTATGGGCTTGAACTTGCCAGGTTCTAGACCCCCATTATCCTATTGTGGGTATATGCTTCCCAACACGGGCACACAACCTTTACCCTCATGGTCTCAGCCACCTTGGCCACAGTCTTACCCTTATGGTGGGTTTATGCCAAACCAACCTGGTTTTTGGCCTTATAGGGACAATTTCTATGGTCCCCCTTCTGGGGTAGCTACTGCACCACCTTTAGCTCCTGCTCTACCCGTAGCAGTATCTTTGACTTCTGCAGTAGCTCCTTCTACCACCGTACCTGACTCTCAAGCTTCTAGTTCTTCTCATGGTACTCAGGTTTCTGATCATGCATCACCTTTGGATGGTTTACAGAAGTTACTTTTAGACTTTGGTGAGTCTTTCAAGGCTGAATTTAGTACTCTATCCAGTCGTATGACTCTACTGGAAAATAGAGTTTCTTCTCATCAACCTTCTCCAGCTAAGTCTGTAGAATGTGATGAGAGGGAGGATGACGAGCTTTCTGTTTCCCCTGGGAGTCATGAAAGGGCTTTCCTCACTGATGAGGATGTTGAAAGTTCTTCTTCTCCCAAGGTATCGAAGACGGCCCCTGAGCCTTCTTCTAAGTCAGCTCAACAACCTCCCACCAAGGAGACTGAGGATCCTCCTTCCTTGAAGGATCTTAGGGATAAGGTGTATACCTTGATGAGGGATGAAGCACATATCCCTTTTCTCTCTCCTTCCAAGCCGAAGAAACCTTCTTCAACTTTTGAAGCTTCCTGTGGTATTTCTCAGGATACTGTGACTTCTCGCAATTCTTTTCCTGAATCTGGCCATATGACTTTTGCTTTACAATTTATTAATGAAGGTATCGCTAATTCTGCTAGTGAAAAGGTTGCTAATAACAATATCTCAGGATTTGGAATGTCATCCTTTTCTGATCAGGTTAAGTACAAGGATTTTGATATCTTTGATTCTTCACTGGGTAGACTTGTTCCCAGTTGTGACAAATCTATGTCATCTTTATTGGGAAAAAAGCCAGTAGATGGTCTTCGTCTCACTCAACCTGTTTGGTCAAAGACTGAGAATCTCCTTCGTAGTGCTTCTCAAGTTCTTGGCACAGCCGAACACTTTCTAGCTGCAACCGGACATTTGCTTAACAGCGAAGATTCGGTTGTTCCAGCAGAAGTACGATCCTTCTTACTTCAACTGGATAAAGCTTTAGGTTCATCTCAGTTGCTTTTAATGGGTTCTATTGCTAATTGCACCCTATCTAAAAGAGCAGAGTTTCTTGAAAACATTTCTATCGCTGAGCCTTTGAAAGATTCTTTACTGAAATCTCCACTCTCTGACAAGATGTTTGGTTTACCCTTACAGCGGGTTCAAGAGGAACTCAGCAAAAACCCTCCTCCAGTCAAAGTTAGTGTACAAGTTACTAATGGCAAGAGGTCGGTTAATGCTACATCTAGTTCTAATAGTACTTCTGCTTCAGGTGGTCCTCCTTCTTCTGCTAAGAAAAGGAAGAATAACTACGGCAAACCGCAGAACAAACCCAATAACTCAGGAAAAAGCTCAGGTAAGCCTTCTGGTGGTTTTAAGGGTTCCAAGAAACCTGGGTCTAGTACCTAGGTTCTTGCCCCCTCGTACGTTATTGACAGCTTCCCCAGGGGAAAATTTACAACAAGTTCCTCAAAAATCAATACCAGTAGGGGGGAGGTTAAGTTTTTTCCTAAATCAGTGGAAGAAAATTACCTCAGACTGTTATGTGCTGTCAATAATTCGAGGGGGATTAACACTTCAGTTCAAGAACCCACCTCCTCTATCTGCAGTTCCAATAAGTTTGTCTCATACACAAGACCCAGTCAAGTGTCAACTTCTATCAGTAGAAGTGGACACTATGTTACAAAAAGCTGCAATAGAGGAGGTGTCGATCTTAACTCTGTCTCCGGGATTTTATTCCCGTCTTTTTCTGGTTCCAAAGAAGACTGGAGGAATGAGGCCAGTCATAGACCTATCTATTCTGAACAAATTTCTTATTGTTCCCCACTTCAAAATGGAAACAAACAGATCCATCAGGGCTTCAATCCTTCCAGGAATGTGGACTACTTCTCTGGATCTTTCAGACGCGTATTTCCACATTCCCATTTCCAAAACTTACAGGAAATACCTTCGCTTCGTTTGGAACAACAAAGTTTTCCAGTTCAAGGCTCTCCCTTTTGGCCTGTCTACAGCCCCTTTGGCTTTTACCAAAATCATGCAGGCAGCTATAGCTCACCTACATTCCCTGTCTATTCAGATTCATTCCTATCTGGACGATTCCCTTCTCAAGGAATTTTGCCCAATCAAATTGAGGGTTCAGACAGACTTGGTCATCAATTGTTTTCTGTCCCTAGGCTTCCTTATCTCTTGGAAAAAGTCAGAGATAATTCCGTCTCAAGACTTTGTTTTCCTGGGAGAACATTTCCTAACCAGTGTAGGCCTAGTCCTCCCACCAGAGGAGAAATTTACAAAACTATGTCAGAAAATACATTTATTCCTGACGGTTCAATCAGTCACAGCACGTCAATTCTTGCAACTTCTGGGTCTATTGAACTCTCTGGCAGATGTAATTCCATTGGGACGACTTCACATTCGTCCGCTTCAGTTTTATCTGCACAAGTTATGGATTGCAGCTTCACAAGAATGGGAAGCATTGATTCCAATCACTCAGCCTTTATTTCCACACCTTCAATGGTGGTTAGTACGGGAAAATGTAATGAGGGGCCTATGTCTGTCCCCTCAAGTTCCCAGTCTAACATTATTCACAGATGCCTCCACCCTCGGTTGGGGAGCATATCTGGAGGGGCTTACAATCTCGGGAGTCTGGAGTCCAGATTTTTTGGAAGAGCATATCAATGTATTGGAAATGAAAGCAGTTCTGTTTGCACTGAATCATTTCCAAATGTCTCTAAAGAATCAGTCTGTCATTCTGGCCACGGACAACACAACAGTTGTAGCTTATCTCAAGAATCAGGGAGGAACTCATTCACCTTCTCTTTATCAGATAGCCAGAGACATTCTCCTTCTGTGTTTTCAACTCCAGGTTCATCTAGTGGTGAGACATATTGCGGGGCACCTCAATATTCTAGCCGACACTCTATCCAGATCCCTTGCTCCAGTAAACACGGAGTGGGAACTACTTCAAGTAGTTTTCAAAGCTGTGACCCTTCATTGGGGGTCACCTCAGATAGATCTGTTTGCGACCAGTCTCAATCACAAACTTCTAACATTTGTGTCTCCGGTTCCAGATCCAAAATCTTTTGCGGTAGACGCAATGAGCCTATCTTGGAAAGGAATGTTCGGGTACGCCTTCCCTCCTTTCAGGTTTCTCTCCCCAGTACTTCAGAAAATAGCAGGGGAAAATTGCAAGATCATAGTTATTGCTCCAGCATGGCCAAAACAGTCTTGGTTTCCAGACCTTCTGCGCCTATCATGTGCTTGTCCTCTGGTTCTACCTCTGAGACCAGACCTTCTGTCTCAAATCAAGGGCAAGGTTCTTTATCAAAATCCAGAAAAACTTCATCTACACGCCTGGCTTCTCTCAGGGTTAGCCTCAGAAAGAGAGGTTTTTCTGAAGGAGCAACCAAGCATCTCACAAAGTCTGTCAGAGACTCCACTAGCATTGTCTATGATGCAAAATGGTCAATCTTCTCAGATTGGTGTAGTGAGCGGGAAATTGATCCTTTCCAAGTCACTGTACAACAATTAGCAGACTTTCTAGTTTTTCTTTTTGAATCCAAAGGATTATGTCCCTCTACTATTAAGGGATATAGATCAGCTATCTCAAGAACTATTCATATTTCTGGTGGCCCAGATTTTGGAATCAATGAGCATATTTCTCTTTTGGTTCGTAGTTTTAGTCTTGAAAGACCAAGACAAAAAACTTTAGTTCCTAAGTGGGACCTTGGACTAGTTTTATCCTTTTTAAAACTTCCTCCTTTTGAACCAGCAGAAACAATAGATTTAAGGTTTCTTTCCTATAAATGCTGTTTTCTTTTAGCTTTGGCTTCTGGACGGAGAAGGAGTGAAATCCATGCCTTCTCTATTTCTGATGCTTGCCTTCGATTTAACAGGGATAAATCTTCTGTTACTCTTTTAACGGATCCTGCTTTTTTGGCAAAGAATCAGATTCCAGATAAGGGTGCAGAACCAGTTGTGATTCCTGCACTCCCTAGCGATTCTATTTCTGTACTTTTATGTCCAGTAAGAATCCTATCTATTTATCTGGAAAGAACGTGTAGTTTACGTTCTGTTTCTAACTCAAGACTCTTTATTCCTATTAAAAAAGGAATCTCAGATCTTTCTGTTAAAACTATTTCTACTTGGATATGCAAATGCATATCTTTAGCTTATGGTTCTTCTAAGGCAGAACTTTTAAATAGTTTTAATGTTAAAGCTCATGATGTTAGGGGTATCTCTACATCCTGGGCTCTGTTTAACAGTGCATCTTTAGAAGAGGTACTGTCTGCAGGTTTCTGGAGAAATGAGAACTCTTTTATATCTCACTACCTCCAATCTATGGCTACTTTTGCCGAAAGTTTATACTCTCTTGGACCTATAGTTTCAGCACAAAGATTGAACTTTCCTCCTGTTTCTTCTGTTACAGGGGATTCAGCTTTACGTTAGATTCTGTTACTCAGAATTTATGATGGTAACGTATTTATAGCTATAAAATATTCAAATTTTAAAGTAAATTTGGATTTTATTAGATAAATACTTACCATCATAAATTATAGGTCCCACCCACCTCCCCTTCATCCCCTTTCCTTATGTTTCTGTCTTGAGGAAATTGAATGGAAGAATATGGGCAAACAGGGGTATATGTCCGGACCAGTGAGAGTACGTTTATTTTTAGTTGGGATTTTCCATCTGACCTATGACGCAATTGGGGTTACACTCAGAATTTATGATGGTAAGTATTTATCTAATAAAATCCAAATTTACTTTAAAATTTGAATATTTTTGCTATATCAAGTTGCTATGATGATGAATCCTGATTTGTAAGAACACTGTCATTCTAGTCTTTTTTTTTTATAGTGGTTGCAGTGTTGATGTTTTACAACATGTTAGGCCAAAATTGACCTACAATGTAACTGATCCCTACATGTACTTCCCAATTTGTCATCACCTAATTTTTTCGTGGAATAATCAACAAGGATCGCTATTTGTCATATATATACATAAATGCACAAAGTGTTTTTTTACTCCGTGAGCAATCGGGTATATATAAATGGATGAATAATTGTTGTGAGCAATTTCTAAGTTTTGTCGTAATATATAATAAAATGAGATGGACCCTTCTAGGTACTATTATACAGACCTAAACGCTGTATCTTTTTTTTTTCGTCTTGAACGGCATATTATTTTACTCTCAACTACTGCGTGCTAATCGGAGAATTAGCATATTTTAAAATTAGATTAAAAAAATCAAAATTTAAAGCCTTAAGTTTTGTTTGACATAAACAGAAAATTAAAATCTTCATAATTCGAGGCTAAGGCCTATACATTTTCTCAAATCGTTATGATATTATTTCATTTAACCAGCTTGTATATACATTTTGCTTTTTTTTCCAATGTCACAGGAAGACCATCGTACTTCAGCGTAACCATCATCGCACTTCGGCGTATAGTTATCAACTAGTTAACGTCACAATGTCACCATCGCACTTCAGCGTATTAACCAACGCACTTCAGCGTGGACCATCGCACTTCAGCGTGACCATCGCGGTTCGGAGTACCATCGCGGTTCCGAGTCCTACATATATACTATATGTTTATGCTTTCAAATTTTTCCAAGCTTATGCACTTATTTAATATGGCTTCTACTAAAAAGCTCCAAATGGAGCTGATGTGTTTAGAGACCTCTTATGTCAGTACACCATTACTATATCAAATATGTTAACTTGTTTTCATTATTTATTGTCACTTACTTTTAATACTGTCCTGTTTGAACTTTAGACAATAAAACACATGTTAAAATCTTCTTCACTATTTTGAAAATTTAGGGAAAACAGATGTCAAATATTTTTACAATAGAACAACACAAAAAAAGGAAATTATACTTTTATAATAACATATGCATCTGGTTTATAGGATGGTATACTTTCTTAACAGTAGATTCAGTATTTTGAGTTTTTTTTTTCTGTAACTGGGAGTTATCTTTGATACTGTATTGTTTATCATTGTGTTGGTAGTACTTTTGTTTAAAAGCGGAGGGTTGATATCTCAAAAATCATGTTAAATCATGACACAAAATATTTGTCTTAAAAAGGCTATAGGTGTGCTTCTTAGAAATAGCAAAAAAATAAGTGTTCTTATCAGAAATACAAAGGGAATAAAATTTTAACAAATATTGAAATAGAAAATAAATGTTCCTGGTTCGATTCCCGTTTGGGATGAAAATTTCAGGAACTCAATTTTCGGCTCTCCCTTGACACCATCTGCGAGTATGGTCTTGAGGAAATGATGATAGTCCGTCGGAAGGGGACGATAAATGGCTGACCCGTGTTAAGAGAGAGTCATATCTCTTGCATGTTAAAGACACCCTTGTAGATTTCGAAAAAGAGTAGGCTGATGCCGCTACAAGGCAGCACTCGCACCCGCAAAGTGGAAAGGGATTGATATAAGTTGCAAAACTTGTTTCCCAATCCACTATAAATAAATATGTTTAAATTAAAAAAAATAAATAGAAAATAACTCAACATGCCATGAAGTAATATTATCAAGCTCCTATTAAAAATAAAGTTTGTAATAATGCACAGATTATAAACTGTTTAAAATTTATAAAACTTAATTTAGAACAATGCAAATGTAACTAGATAAACTTACAGTTGCCCATGCTAATTTCGTTTTTACTTCATCACTAGAAGGCTCTACATGTGCAGCAAACTTCAAATTATTTACTGTGTACTCATGACCACAAAATACTCTCTGTAATGAATTTTGATTATTGTAAATTCATATATTTTTGTTTTTATTATTGTTAACATTGCAAAAGGATAGGTGTTGCAAATATAAAGATAGATATTGATAGCATTATTGTATGCAGCTTTGCTTAAAAATATATATTTTTAACAATCACAATAGCAAATGCACAGGAATATTTATGAATTTACCAGCAAAATCTGGTATAAGTAGATATGTAAGGTGGGTGAAAACAACAAACACATGCCAATTCATGGTAGGATAACTTATCATGGCAAAGTTCTCTGTAATGGTTAAAAATTATCTTCATCAAGAAAATACACAATAGCTTTATAAAGAAACAAAATAAAATAGATGCAAGATGAACCAAGGGGTTGTGGCATAGATATGATTGAAAAGCTAATTGAACATACAGTAAGAATGAATTCATACTGTGTATTTATGTACACTATTTTTACATACTGTGTTCAGTGGTAACTTTGCCAGTATTTCTACCAAAGCTTTGTACATTTGATCTGGACTTCCTTCAAAGAATTTGCCACATCCAGCCATGAATAATGTGTCACCTAAAATATTTGCAAAAAAGTATTCATAACTTGGTTAGGAGTATATCTTTCTTCATAGAAAATAAAATCACAATAAACTACAAATTACTCTTGCTCATTTACTGTTTAAAAGTGTTTATTGTTTGGATATACATGTACTCATAACAAATAATTATTGTTTATTGTTTGGATATACTCATAACAAATAATTATTGTTTATTGTTTGGATATACTCATAACAAATAATTATTGTTTATTGTTTGGATATACTCATAACAAATAATTATTGTTTATTGTTTGGATATACTCATATAACTGGAATCACTCTCTGTAAAAATTATAAGCAGTAGTGAACTAATTTTTGTATGTCATTTTATTAAAACTAGCAAATTATCATTCTTAAATTTAATAATGTCACATTGACCTTCATTTTAAAGATCACTAACATATATCAAGTTTATACTTCTTTGTAGCTTTTGATATTTCACTGATCATTTATGAAAATGTTAAGCCCAATGCACAAAGCAAGAGTAAAAAAAATATAGATTGTTCCTACAGTTCAATTAATTCCAGTGATTTAATGATTGTTTAATATAACACATAGTCCTTCAAATTCAAGCTTTCATTTCACTCCTTTTTTGTTAAGAGAAACAGACCTCAATTTGAATTAAAACCTGTAATATTCAGTTTAATATCTGCTTCAATGGGAGATAATCTGAGGTTATCAGATTATCTCCCCCTTTTTATACGAAACAGATTTAATATGAAACAGAGATTGGACTGTCTTACACTCTTTGGAACTTCATGAAAACACATCTAAGCCAAATTTATATTATACTCGGTATTTTCCATTTTAGTTTGGAAAGAACCAAAAGATTAAATTTAACAGTTTAAGATGAGTTATAAAACCACTACCCTTCATTTCATGTGAATTCAAATTTAATATATATAAGTTACAGGCATTTTCTAAATTTAGGCAATTTGTAAAATTCCTGAAAACTTTAGGCATTTTCTAAAATGCCTGCAAGATTCAGTTATTTTACATAATGACTAATTTTTCTAGGCATTTTACAAGATTATTTTATAGAATAAAATGTTAAAAAAAAACTATTGAAAACTCTGAACATTGGAGCAGATTTATTTATGATAATTACTGAATTAAAATTTAAAAAAGGTTCGAATATTCAAGAATAAATTTTACAGAATTATGCCTAATTCACAAAAGCACAGAACTCGGAAGTTATTTGTTATTTCTTTAAACGTTTGAATGACAGAACTGTTAAACTATATTTGTCCTGATTTTTTCCAAATACATTGTTTGGCTTAAAATCTGATTTTAGAACTTCAACCACATTTTGGACTGAGAAAACTGAGACATGTTATTTTGTCACAATTTACCTCAAAAAGTGCCAATAAAAAATTAAAACTTAAGGGCATATGCAATAGTATAGATAGGGAAATCCTACTCTTAATTCTTTCTTAGCCATTCAAGCCAGCTAGGTGATCTCAAATCATATAATGGTTTTAAAACATTCTGCAATACAACATTTTCTTACCAGTAAATACTGCTGGCTGGTCTCCCTTTGAACTGGTTACATAGTAACAAATATGACCTGATGTATGACATGGTGTAAATAGACATTCAATGTCTAGACTGCCTATCTGTAAATAAAGTATATATATTTTTTGTTAAACTAGGTATAAAATATGATAAATAATTATATCAGAAAGGTACCCAGACAATCAATGTCTAAACATTTAAAATAAAAAAATTAAAGGGTGTCTACTTTCTTATATTTCTACTGTCAGTTTAAAAGTGAAACAAAAGTAATATTTTTTTTTAAATCTGTCCAAGTGTATAACTTTCACTTAAGGTTAAACTAATTTGTTGATGTCTAAAAAGAATAATAGAAAAAAATGAAGACATTCTTTGTAGGCAGGACAACAATTTGTTTATTATAGTTTTTCCTTCTCTAACCTACATTATACTTATCCATACCTTGAATTTGTCTCCATGTTTAACTTTATTAGAAAGGGCACCTATTCTGTCATCTCCACCAAACACTTTCACATTTAGTCCTCTTTTCTTCGTCAAATCTATTAATTTTTCATTTCCACCTGCATGATCCCTATAAATATGTGAATGAGCATATCTGAAACATCTCAAAATATTTCACCAAAGTAAAATGATTTAGATAAGAATGATATACTCCATAGAGACTACAATATTGCAAAATGAGATACTTCTGCCCACACCGACCAAATGGTTTAGGACTTTAAGTGCCATCATTGTCAATGCCAATTTATGAAAGATAAATACAATATTGAGTCAAAAATCTATAATATTTATTATGTAAACCTACTGTTTTTAGGTTGAATTGAACAGAATAACTTTTTTTCAGAAATAAAGGGAAATAATCCATAAAATAAATCCCAGCAAATGTTCAAAACACAAGGAACAATACTTTGAAATTCCAATGTTATATATTGTTAAGTCTTATTTCATTCGAGACAACAATCAAGTTTATTCATTTCATGAAATCACAAGTATGAAATAATACGCAGATGAAATTGTTCTATAGTGTTTATGAAACATTTGAGCTGGACTTAATTTTTAGAGCATTTCTGAGAATTCTATGAAAAAAAAGGTCCTTCAAACTTTATTAAGTTTGTGAGTGAGGTGGCAGAGTTGGTTGATAAATTCCTTCAAAATAATGTTTGTTTCTCAGTTAAAAAACAAAAACAAAGTAAATCCTACCAATGATGATGTGTTGTAAGCACACTGGTAAGAGTAACTCCAGCATCCTCCACTGCCTTTAGTACCTGCAATATCATAAATTATTTATATATACATTCTAGAAGTGCATTATTTTAAAATGAAATATTGCTTTCTGCCAATATGTAAAGGAATATAATTTTTATTACCTTAATCGTAATTTTTATTGATAATATTAATATTTGATTCTCATAAATATTTTCTGAAAAATTTATAACTTTATTGCACTCATAACTTAAAGCACTTATCTTCTGTTTTTCTATGGTGTATGTGAATTCAAAACTGTGTACATTTAAAATATTTTAATCATCCCAATACTACTACATTTGTATCATTATACACAAGCTAAGCATTTGAATACATGTAGGTACTTTGTTTATCACTTGGTTTATTCTTCTAGAAAATATGTATATTATTAAATCAAGTGAGTGCCAGTTTAACAGCTGTTTTGAGTTTCACATCTATAAAAGAAATGGAATATTATCATATATTAATGTATCTGTTGTTTAATTTTTTTTAATTCTTTATAAATGAAATCAATTTGGTATTCAAGAAATTTCATTTATTTCAACTGGCCAACTCGTATAGAGAATATTCATAGTGTGTATAACTTAAGCATGCAACCTTAATGCAGATGTCTTTTGAAACTTAGGTGAGAATAGAAAACATGTTTTAATTATTAAATGTTGACCAAGTTTCCTTCCTGTAATAATTAATGTCTGTATTACATCAGAAGCCTGTATTCTGATGTATGAGGATCTTTTTTTTTATCAATTCAGAAGGCCTGTGCTATAGTTTGCCATGACCTTCTATATGTTGCAAATAAACTTTCTGATACATGTACTTAAGTATATGAAGGAGACTATCATATTTGTCTCACTAGTAAAAATACTAAAATTCTGTTATTTTTACATAGATCATTAAGCACAGATCCTTTAACATATGTTGAATATAAATCGAAATTAATGTTTAAAAAAAAGTACTGGTAACATTAATAATAATTGTATGCCTCTGTATACCTCTGTGGTGCATTTTTATACGACCGCAAATTTTGAAAAAATTTTCGTCGTATATTGCTATCACGTTGGCGTCTGCGTCGTCGTCGTCGTCGTCGTCGTCGTCGTCCGGCGTCCGAATACTTTTAGTTTTCGCACTCTAACTTTAGTAAAAGTGAATAGAAATCTATGAAATTTTAACACAAGGTTTATGACCATAAAAGGAAGGTTGGTATTGATTTTGGGAGTTTTGGTCCCAACATTTTAGGAATAAGGGGCCAAAAAGGGCCCAAATAAGCATTTTCTTGGTTTTCGCACCATAACTTTAGTTTAAGTTAATAGAAATCTATGAAATTTTGACACAAGGTTTATGACCACAAAAGAAAGATTGGGATTCATTTTGGGAGTTTTGGTTTCAATAGTTTAGGAATAAGGGGCCAATAAAGGGCCCAAATAAGCATTTTTCTTGGTTTTTGCACAATAACCTTAGGTTAAGTAAATGGAAATCTATGAAATTTAAACACAATGTTTATGACCACAAAAGGAAGGTTGGTATTTATTTTGGGAGTTTAGGACCCAACAGATTAGGAATTAGGGGCCAAAAAGGGACCCAAATAAGCATTTTTCTTGGTTTTCGCACTATAATGTTAGTATAAGTAAATACAAATCTATGAAATTTAAACACAAGGCTTATGACCATAAAAGGAAGGTTGGTATTGATTTTGGGAGTTTTGGTCCCAACAGTTTAGGAAAAAGGGGCCCAAAGGGTCCAAAATTAAACTTTGTTTGATTTCATCAAAATTGAATAATTGGGGTTCTTTGATATGCCGAATCTAACTGTATATGTAGATTCTCAACTTTTGGTCCCGTTTTCAAATTGGTCTACATTAAGGTCCAAAGGGTCCAAAATTAAACTTAGTTTGATTTTGACAAAAAATGAATCGGTTGGGTTCTTTGATATGTTGAATCTAAAAATGTACTTAGATTCTTGATTATTGAAGTTTTTTTGGTCCAGTTTTCAAATTGGTCTACATTAAGGTCCAAAGGGTCCAAAATTAAACTTTGTTTGATTTCATCAAAAATTGAATCCTTGGGGTTCTTTGATATGCCAAATCTAACTGTGTATGTAGATTCTTCATTTTTGGTCCTGTTTTCAAATTTCAAATTCTACATTAAAGTTCAAAGGGTCCAAAATTAAACTAAGTTTGATTTTAACAAAAATTGAATTCTTGGGTCTCTTTGATATGCTGAATCTAAACATGTACTTAGATTTTTGATTATGGGCCCAGTTTTCAAGTTGGTCCAAATCAGGATCTAAAATTATTATATTAAGTATTGTGCAATAGCAAGTCTTTTCAATTGCACAGTATTGTGCAATGGCAAGAAATATCTAATTGCACAATATTGTGAAATAGCAAATTTTTTTTTAATTAGAGTTATCTTTCTTTGTCCAGAATAGTAAGCAAGAAATATCCTATTTGTGCAATAGCAAGAATTTTTTTTAATTGGAGTTATCTTTCTTTGTCCAGAATCAACTTAAATCTTTGTTAAATCTTTGTTATATACAATATACAATGCATATTCACTTTTTACTACCAACTGATAAATTAAAATAATCTTTACCATGATAACAAGCAGTTTTTTTACATCTTAATATTTTATGATGTATTTAAATGAGTAGTTATTGTTGCAAACTCCATTAGAAATTTGAATTGATATCAGTTTTGAAAAAGGGAAACGGGGATGTGAAAAAAAAGGGGGGGGGGGGTTAAATTTTTCTCATTTCAGATTTCATAAATAAAAAGAAAATTTCTTCAAACATTTTTTTGAGAGGATTAATATTCAACAGCATAGTGATTTGCTCAAAGGCAAAAAAAAACTTTTAAGTTCATTAGACCACATTCATTCTGTGTCAGAAACCTATGCTGTGTCAACTATTTAATTTTAGATTTAAAAAGTTTGAAGAAGAAATCTTTAATTGATTTGTAAAATCTTGGCATTTGTTTTGTGTAAAAAAAAAACCATGTAATGTCAAAAATTTGATCACAATCCAAATTCAGAGCTGTATCATGCTTGAATGTTTTGTCCATACTTGCCCCAACTGTTCAGGGTTCGACCTCTGCGGTCGTATAAAGCTGCGCCCTGCGGAGCACCTGGTTGGATTTACTTTCATCAGTAACCATCAAATCTGAATATTTTGATATTTTAAAAGCAATTGATATATGAGAATGGTAACAGTTGAAGAGCTTTTTGACCAAAAAATGACCTAAAAATAACAGTTTATACAAAATTCTCAGAAATGATCCTGAATATGTTTAATTGTCATTTGTTCCATGTTTGCAATGTGTTCTGATTCTTGTAAATATTTTTTAGGGTAAATTTATTTCTGTTTGATGTGATGCTGTTCTAATCTTATTTTAATTGTCTTTTGTTTATACTGTATCTTTTCTGTGGTAATCTGTTATGTAATAGGGAAATGTGTGTTAACACCTGAGCAAACATCCAACCTCATATCTTCTTGCAAATTCTTTGACCTGACAATTAAACCATCCTGATCTAACTTTCGGCCCTATATTTTAATTTTGCTAATAAATGTGTCAGTGAACAAAATCCTCAAAGTCACACATAATGAGTTCATATTAATTTCATAGTAATTTAAATAATTTAATTACCCCTGATTTCTTTCAGAACACACTGTTTGAACTCATGATATGTAAAATTAAGGATTTAGTGCTCACATTATTATCAACCTAATTTTTTCCTGCTATCACCTATCTTGTAAATAAACTCCTGGGAAATACTGTGTAGCAATGCCATTGGTATCCATGTTTGAATTAAACGTAAATCATAATTTAATTGCAACTTTTATTTTATATATATACATCACGATTATAATTTGGCCCTTGGGGAAACTACTCAGCTAAAAAATTTAATTTTTTGCTCCATGCCTAAACCAAGAGCCTAGCTATGTGCATACTGAAAAGTAGCAAAGTATAGACCCCTGGCTTGACATCACACCAATCCAATTGGAACGATGGTTCAAAATAAATGCATGAGGCTATCAGGAAGCCTATGAGGCTATCATTCCTAGAGGCTATCATGCCTATGAGGCTATGAGGAAGCCTATAATGAGACAATGAGGAAGCCTGTAAGGAGGCTATGAGGAAGCCTAGAAGTGTTGATGTTGAATTGGTGTTGGAATGAATTTGTATGAAATTTGACAGTTTATCCCCAGAAATTCTTGGGGGATGAGTGAAATTTTTGAAACAACCAGTGATAAAATTTCATAAATGGCCATAACACAGATGGTAACAGCTGAGTGTCCCCAAGGATTTGTGAGGTTAGGGAGGGGGTACCTTCAATAAAGCCATGAAATAAAAAAAAATAAAAAAATAATAAAAATAATAAATGTTATCACATAATAATACACAATATCAAAATCAATTGTCAAACAAAAACAATATCATCTAGAATCTCTGTAAAAAACATGCGTATGGAATATTTGAAAATGAGCATGCCCTTAAATTCTACCTAACCTACTTTGAGCTGTTTTAATAGATGCTGGCGTTACCCTAATGTATCTGATGTAACTATCTGAAGTCCAGCGCCCTAATGTTTTTATCAAGTGATCTTCTATTTTTGCCTTACCAGCACTTGTAGCTGCCCCAATTCTAAAACTATGACCATTATAATGACTTGAGTTGAAACCACATATCCAGTACTTTTTTGATACAAGTGATGAAATATTGTCTCTCCAAAGGTTTCTTATCAATGGTTATGAAAAGTGGATCAGTTTGATTAGTAGGAGAAAATTCTTTCCTTATTTGTATATATTCTAACAAAATTGTGTAAGGGCAGATAAGCTGACCTAATTTATGTAGCTGTATATTTATGCCTTTTCTAAAAGGATCTGATTTTGATTGTTTTAATTTCAAAACTACTAAGTCTGAGTGAAATACAACATCTTCAATACATAAATTAATATGTGGATCAAACTGTGAGGCCTTTGACACTGTAAACTCGCCACATCTCAAAAATCCATAAAATGCGACAATGCATGCAGTTCTGAACATTAAATCAGTAAACTTGGAACAAAAACCTTTTCTCAAACAATTTACAATTTTTTCCAAAATTTCGAAAGTTATTGGTAATCTTATGTGATTTTTTGTTTTTTGCAGTCTTTTTACAGAATTTAAAACATAATCAAGTCTGATTAAAGGTGTATTATGAGCAGATTGTAAGGGATCATTTTGATTACCCTGTACATATTTATACCTAATTCCACATAAATATAATTTAATGGTAGAGTATTGTAAACTCAGAATTTTAAAGCAGTGGGCTATGAAATAAATTAAAATATCCTCAGAAATAGGAGGTAAATTAGAAAATTGAAAACCATTCAATAACATAAAAGTCTCAAATTTTCTGAACCCAGTATCATAAACAGTTCTTGTAGTATTAGCAATAGCACTGTTCCAAAGTTCATTCACTGCTTGATTTAGGACCACATTACATCTGAGCTGCTTGGGCACTTCATTGGATGTTGTGCTGCACTGGGAGCTAAGTTTGCGGAATCTGTCTATCTGTAAACGAGATAGAGCATCACTTATATCATTCTGATATCCTGGAACATGTTTGGCACTAAAATGAAAGTTGTATTTACAAGCACACCATGTAAGTTTCCTCATTAATTTCATTATTTGTAAACACTTTGAACGGCCCTTTTTTACTATAGCCACTGTAGCTTCATTGTCACACCAGAAAAGAATGCGTTTTGTTGTCCACTGTGAGCCCCACAGTATTGCGGATACTACAATGGTGTATAATTCAAGAAAAGCCATTGAAAATGTTTTGTCAGGATAAGCAATGTTTGATGGCCATGATGAATAAAACCATTCTCCCTTGAAATATCCACCAAATCCTTTTGTTGATGAGGCATCAGTAAAAAGTTCAATATCATAACTTGAGTAAAATTGTCTACTGTAAAACATGTTCACACCATTCCAGCTGCTCAGAAAAAGTAACCAAAATAGTAGGTCAACATGGCATTCCTTATCTAATTTAACATAATGATGCAAATCATTGACAGTAGTGGACAGCCCTATGAGGTATGAAACAAAGGATCTACCAGGTAAAATGACACGTGAAGCAAAGTTTAAGTGACCCAAAAGCTGCAACAATTCCCTTTTTGTACAAGATTTTTTCCTGCATAATTTTTTGATGAATTCACAAATGCGATCAACTTTATTAAGAGGTAGTCGAGCTTCCATTTTTTCAGAATCTAGAATAATACCCAAATATTCTAAACATTTAACAGGACCTATTGTCTTATGTTTTGCTATAGGAATGTTCAGTTTTTTGAAAATCATCATCATTATAGCCATAGTCCTCTCACCATCAGCATCTGGTGGATCTATGGTTAGGAAATCATCCAATAAATGCAAAATGCTATTAACTTTGTAATTGTTTTCTGCAATATGACACAAAGCTTGGGATAAATGGTCAAAAATTTTGGGGCTTGAACGACATCCAAAAGTTAAACGGACATAAAAATAATACATTTTTTCCCATTTTATGCAGAAAAGAGGCCACTGACTTGGTACAATTGGACAATTTTTGAACGCGTCGGATATGTCGAACTTGCAAAGCCAGGAATTTCTTCCAAATTTCAAAATAACATCAATGGCGTCATCTATTCTAACATAAGACATTGAGCAATCCTGTTTGTCAATAAGATCATTAATACTTAGATGTTTATCATCATTATGTGGTGAAGATAAGTCCAATATTTGTCAGGATGAGAAATTAATTCTTTTGCAAGTATAATAACATTAATTGGAGTAGTAGCCAGATATGGGAAATCATGTAGTCATTGACCTTGCTTATTTGTTGTTATTTTCTCAAACTTTTGTGAAGAGTTTACTGTATGTGGCTTAGATTGTACTTCAGTCCTACCTTGAGAGGGGAAAACTTTTTGACAAGATAATAGGGTATGACCAGCGACTTTACATCTGCTACAGATATGTGAAAAATGACAAAAACTCCTGGTACAACCCCTACTGGTATTAAAATTATTGCACACCTCCCGCCCAGAATGATAAATTTTCTTTCTACCTAACTTATCAGTAGTGTCTACCTGCCTTGATACTTTATCTGGGTAGTCTTGATATGTCATGGAGGTTTGCATAGGACAAAAAGCAGTAGTGTGATCAACCAAATTACAAATTTTGCAAACATTTACATTCCCACCAGCAACTATTAATGAAAGAAGATCCCTATCTCTTTTGCTCCAGTCAACCTTAATCCTTCTCTCCCTTAAAAGAGCTGCTGATTTTGCAGAAAACAATTTATGGTAATCATAAAATCTGTCACCATAAAAATTACTAATATCTATAATCTCATCTTCATAAGCATCTAGCTCTGCTCTACGGTCAGGGTAAACTGATGACATGACCCTCTTAAACTTGCCAAATGCCTTAATGAATTCTTGAATTGTGAGTTTTCTATTAAGACGGGGATCTGGCTTCCCAGAAATATTTAACTCTAACCCATTAGCTGCAACAGAGTGAATTTGGGGAGTTTCATAGTTTGGGATAAGCAGAGATGCCAAATTAACATCCTTACCGTCAATGATTTGCTTTTGAATAGAAGGAGATATAATGTCCACATTAGAATATTCATCCGAACGCACTCCACATGAAACATTTCCAACTTGTGGTCCTGAGATGAAAGATGCATGCTCTTGTGTATTTCCATGTAAAACAGTATTATTTCCTCTGTTAGAAATTTCACTCCTATTCCCAATCCCTGCATGGTTGTACCACTGTTGAAGGTTGAATTTGCGATCTCTACCTGTGTCATGAGTACAATTGTCTCTGTAAATTAGCTGTTTAAAGGTCTCTTGAAGTCCTTCAAAACACTGAGCTATGTTCCTGTCTGTTCCACCATTTGAAACACTGCTTCTGTGTTGATGCACTGATTCTGCTAAGGTAATTGGAAGAGTGCTCTCTGGTGAGGAATCTGTGTTAATCTCATCACTAACGGTGTCTGTCTGTTGTGTCTCTAAAGATGTTACTCCATCAAAACAATTCTCTAAATAAAGTTGTTTTAACACTTGTTTTGACATACCAGAAGGTGTTCTTATTCCCTTTTTGTTAAGTTCTTCTTTTAGTTTGTTTATTGTCCAATTAGAAGGGTTATTAGAATCCCATTGGGTCTCATACGGAGAACTCCTAGTTTTCCTTCGAACACCTTTTCCTCTGCCAGACCTTTTGTTGTCAGTTAATCCAAAATAATGTTTATTGTTTCAGGTTATATAGTTTGAATTATATTTAGTTGTTTAAAAACTGTCATATAGCTTTTGTAAAGTAATCCAAACACTGAAAGTTCAAGTTTTTAGCTAAAACACTATTAGCACTATTAGCCAAGATTATTCTATAACTGCTTAATCTGCATTTAGATAAATGAATACTCAAGGCAGCATACACAGGTTTTTAATACACAACTTCTTAATGGGATACTCCTAAGTGGGAGGAGTTAAAACTGCACCCAGATTAATGTATCAAGAAACAAAGGACAAAGGAAGCCAAATGCCACAAGTGGTCACTAATTAACAAGACATGTATATTTGTATTGGAACTGATGAAATTAGACCTCCTGCTAAGAACATGTGATAAACTTCATATCTAACTGATTGACATATGATAATATCTGTTTCATCTCAACAGCAAAGAAAATACACATCCTGGGAAAATCCTAAAATAATGACTACTGAGTAATTAAAATCAAATTATGTATAAACATAACTTATATAACATATAAGTACCTACTAATAGATATAGGAAGATGTGGTGTGAGTGCCAATGAGACAACTCTCCATCCAAATAACAATTTATAAAAGTAAAGCATTATAGGTCAATGTACGGCTTTCAACATGGAGCCTTGGCTCAATCCAAACAACAAGCTATAAAGGGCCCAAAATTACTATTTGTAAAACCATTCAAACGGGAAAACCAACGATCTAATCTATATAAAAAACGAGAAACGAGAAACATGTATAAATTACATAAACAAACAACAACTAACAGGCTATTATTTGAACTTGGAATTATTTTTAATTATGGAATTTGCTTGATTTCTTGTTATTGAAATTTTCAAATAATAGCCTGTTAACTACTGTACATCAGATTCCTGACTTAGGACAGGTGCAATTTAAGGTCAAATTCTATTGATGCAAAGTTTACCTTTTCTGGTTCTACAGGATCAACAGCAGCACATTGTTTTGTTTCTTCGTCAATCAGTAGATACATGTAGTTATCCTCAAGGGCAGGAAGTAACTGAATCTTCATGTCTATAAACTGGGTAAGCTGTGGTCTACTGTGACAAAATCTTACAGATTCTGAATAATTACATGTAAAATATAATATATAATATAATATTATAAAATAATAGCAATGTGTTCCAAACAGAAAAATATAACAGTTAGAACTGTGAGCTATAGTGCTTACTAATGATACATTTACTTCAAGTATTCGTTTAAAAAGGAAGTTGAAGAAATATTTTTTTAGTGAAAATCCAATAACACAGTAAATCATGTTAGGGTAAATACTAGTTACAAATTTCAGGAGGGTTTTATTTGTAATTTCCTAGAAACATGTGATGAAAATTTCATAAATGGTTATATTTTTTAGAATATAAAGGTACTTTGCAAACAGGAAGATGATGAGCAAACTGAATCTGAAACCAGCTTTCACATGATAAACATGCTGACATGAAGCCATATATCAAATTTTAGAAGGCTGTGATTTGTAATATCTAGAAAAATGTGAAAAAATTAAACAGGGAATTGATTAGGGATGAATCTGAAACCATGGCACATATTATAACATACAAATATAGCTATTTAATAGTAAGTTTAGAATATTTGGTAAACAGAATAGTGATGAGTAATGACACAGTATGACGCCATGCACATGAAGCTTTAGTTTGTAGTTTTTGAGACAGATCTGATGGAAATTTCATGGGACAAATGGAAGGATATGCAGACAGACAGGAGTAAGAGAGTATAACCCCTCATTTACATATTTCCACACAGAGTTCGCGAAATCTTTTTTCCCTTGGTGGTCCTTGAAGAAAATCTACTGGTCCTCACTATTAATTCTATTGAAAAATACTAAAATTGTGTCAGTCCTACGCAAAATTTTGTTGGTAAAATCCTGAGGACTGACACTTTTCGCGAACTCTGTCCACATCTAATTAAACTTTTCCAGTATGCTAGTCTGCTCTTGTAATGTGAACATCTTTACAATTTTAAGAATAGGTCATTATGATTTGTTATCATGCATTTGTGGTCATCTTGATGTATTCACATTCAATGTTGACATCTGCATATATAAAGGTCTGTTTGAATTTGCTTAGTAACTTAACTTCATAAGTCTTATTCTTTTTATGCTGAAATATTCATATATATAAGAGTAGTGATGGGGGGTACCTGCATGACAAATAACAGTTAAATATTGTCAAATGACATAAATAGTAATTTTTGGTGCATGACGCTTAAATGTACATTTTCTTTATAACAATAAAAAATCAACTGACTAAGAGGAATCAAGTAAAATTCTTTCCAAAATTTGAAAAAAAAACAGATCATTATTTGAGACTCTGACCATTCACGATATTAAGTACATTTTGATAAATCACTTAAAATTTTATCCAATTTGACACTAATGTTAGTCGAAAAAAGGACTGTTTGACACCTGACAGTAAAAGGGCATTCATTTATACAAGTTATTAGCATGTTCCAGAGAGGTATACCATAGATGTAAATTAAAAAAGTGTAATATTACATCTATGGTTATACACACAGTTATAAAAATAATTTAAGGTACTTCAGGACTTTATTTGTGCAGCAACATTTCAGACCCATTTAACACAATTATCCTACAGTTATAAAAATAATATGAGATACTCCAGGACTTAGCTAACTTGTTATAATGACTAAGCTAATCTTGTTCGTTATAACAACTTAGCTAACTTGTTATAACAACTAAACAAACTCATTATAACAACTTAGCTAACATGTTTAAACCAGTTAGCTAAGTTGTTTTAACTAGTTAACTAAGTTGTTTAAACAAGTTAGTTAATTCGTTATAACTGTTAGTTAAATTGTTATAAGGAGTTAGAAAGTAAAGCAAAATTATATCCGGGTCAAATTTGTTCCGGAGGAAAAAATGTCACAGTAGTTGTTGTTATTTTTTTATCCAGAGGAAAATTTTTCCCTGGGATATTTTTTCTTTTGTTGTGAAATTCTATCTGGGTAGTTAACTTATTGAATAGTTATTAGAAAAAACTTATCCTTTACAAATACTATGAAATAATAATTGTGTATTTGAATTTAAGCTAAATTGTTAAAAAAATGTATAACAACGGGAAATAATTTCACAAATTATCATTGAAAAAATTTCCTGAAATATTCAAGTAAATATCATTCTTTTAAAAAGAAAATTATCATGAAACAAAAGAAAGAATTTCAGAAGTAATTTCAAAAATCGTAATTGTGAATTAATAGCATTATTAAATAAGGTACCGGTAAGTGAAACGCATGTAAATGTGAGTTGTTTTCAGATCTCAGTACAAATATAAATTAAAAAGTAAAGGTAGAAATATAGTTGCATTAATTACTACTGTTAACAGTAATGGGAAAATTTGAATATTATTTAACTACATGTATATAGATAGTTTTGTATGGGGACAAAGATGTGGTTGTTGATTATATGGAAATCAGATAATTCATAGCATTTAACAATATAATTGGATCAAAAGCAAAATTAAAAAGCTGGATAGTATTTATCTGTGAAATGTTATCCGTCTGATTAAATCATGTTGTAAGTCATCTTTTTATATAAATGAATATATAAAAAATAAGATTCAAGGAAAAATTTCACTATGAAATAGATTCAGGAATATATTATATCAAAATATCTGAAATATAAATTGTGTATAATTACCTCCCTTTGATAAATTATGCAAATTTGTTCTACCTTTGTGAAACATTTTATAATTATAGCCAGGTATATATTGATTGCGAGTAACTTCCATAGTAGTTAATAGGACTAATTTTTACAAGGTTCTGTGAAATATGGTACGGCAAATATATATCTGTACATACTATCTGCAGAACACAGATAGATTTTCACTCCTAAGGAAAAAATATACCTGTAAAATACCATGTCTGGAAAAAAATTACTGTGACAAATTATCCCCAGGATAAAATATCACAGAGGAAGAAATAAACCGTTACAGTTATAACAAGTTAGATAAGTTGTTTAAACGAGTTACCTAAGTTGTTTACATGAGTTAGCTAAGTTGTTAAAGCAAGTTCACTAAGTTGTTTTGATGAGTAAGTTAAGCTAAGTTGTTATAACAAGTTATCTTATAGTTGTCATAACAAGTTAGCTAAGTCGATTGTTATAACAACCTGAGACTACTATAACACATGTGTTATAGAAGTCTCAGTAACAACTGAAAAATAAAACTCCACCTTAACACTAACCGGCTTTTGCAGGAAGTTGTAATTTGACATTATATTCACAATTTAGTTTGATACAATATAAAATGATCCAATAATATACTAAACAGTTTTACACTTGAACCAGGCATGTTTACTAGATAACTCTTGTACATTTTTATAGCAGTACCATCATGACCGTACTAGTGTATTTTGTGTTTTTTTACTGCTCTACATATCTGTTAAGCATAAATGTTCAATGTAAAATTCAATGTATAATGGTTAATAAATGAATTGTTGTGTACCAGTATTGACAGCCTGTAAAACTCTCTTGATCACCGTAAGTCGTCGAGCAAACATTCGTATTATCGTCCTGAATTATGACCAGTCAGTGTCTGTCCGGGACCGGTTCGTAAATTAGAAAATAAAAATGTATGATAACGAAATCGACGATTTTGGGACTGAAGACACAGAAGTTAAATTAGGTTTTAAGATTTTACCTATATCATATTTTAAGTATACAGTCTGAAAGTAAACTTGCCTATCCAAAATCTCAGCAAAATTTAAAGAATACATAGAATTCAATTTGAAAAGAAAAACTCAAAATGCACTTGACAATTTGAAAAGAAAAACTCAAAATGCACTTGACAACAATGTAAACAACAAATTAAGTTTATCTGTGTATACGCATTCCTTCTTTTTCTACTGTGTATTATTCTTTCAGTAAGAAACACCAAATATAAATCTGCCTTTTCACTTACATAATTAAATTTTGGTTCATATATATACAGCAGATAATTGAATATGGAGGAATTAAAAGGGTTGGGCTCAAGTCAGAAAAAGTGGGATATTCCCTGTTTTCAGGGTACACCCCAGTTTTCTGGGAATAAAAAGAAAAGGTAAACGGACAGAAAGTTACTGAACATAAAGTCACAAATTTGGTAGGACAAAAAGTCAAAAATAATCTTTTTTTTTTTTTTTTTTAAACGTAATAATATCTTTATTGCATATTTGCTGTAACAATTTACTAAGTTTACAGCTTGTAACTTAGTATCCCTCATGTTAGTTTACCTAATAGTTTAGGGAAGCACTATTTGGTAAGATATAACTTATTCATAATATTAGTATCTATAGTACAATTGATTTCACAATTATATAAAATAAATATTGTGAATACACATACAGATCTTTGTTAAATAATTTCTTTCCTTTATTTTCAGGGATGATTCCATGTGTTTTCAAATGGGTCCCTTGAACATCAAATTGGGAATTTTTATCCCCATTGGGAATTTTTTATGCATATAATCTAAGACGAAATCATACCGTTTTCCTGTAAAAACGGAAAATGTATATTAAGTTTTACCTCTACACTGATTTAAGAAGTTGTAATATTTTGAATAATTACGGATGGGCTACTAAGTTATTAAGATATCTTATGAATATCTATCTTATTAACTATATAAGATAGATAACTTAAAACAATTTGTGCATGCGCCGGAAAGTAATTGTCCAAAAGTTAATGGTATTCTAAAACAGAAGAAAGGATCATTTTCATTACTTTTGAAACAGTTCCATATTAAATGGTGACATATCGTATTTCATGAATGGTCTAATCATCAACATTATTTTTCAAAAACGCTCAAACTTTTGTCTTTTGATGAAATAGAGCAAAATATAAAATAATTTATTTTCATCAAATTATATAACCATGCAGCTCTTCTGGGTGATCTGCTGTTACGACATCGGCGCCCATTAAAATGGATTCATCAATATTATATCAAAATTTGTGAATTTACTCTTAGCCTAGGTCTGATTTCACACCAATTTTGACAAACAAGTTTTTTTATCGACCTGCTAGGCGATCTACTTTTACGAGATCAAATAATCCCATAACATTTTAATCAATTGAATCCGGCTGCTATAATTGTTTACCACATGTTGACATAATCATAGATATCTATGACATAATCAGATTGTCCACTAAAGTCAAAATGTAGGACGATTCATAAAAATCTATACTTTGACTATATTTATCAACCTATAACGAATAAAGTCCTAAACTTTTCCTGAAATACCTATTTTTATTTTATTTTAATGAATTGGGAATTTATATTCACAAATATTTTTTTGGGGCCGCTGACCGATTTAAGAGCCGCCAAGCGGCCCTAAACTATTTAGTGGAATCATCCCTGATTTTATACACTTTTCCGGAATCTTTTCCGTTATCGATTTTATCAAATGATCCGTATTCCATTGAAAGGAATTGGGCATAGTTAGTGTTGTTTCAGCAAGCATGTGCGTTATCGCATTATCGATTGTGTCTAAATATTCTTATATAAACAGGATTTAACTTATTTTATAAAATTTGGTAAGTATGCCATTTTTGTTTAAGTTTCTACTGATCAATTGTATGTCGTCGTGTATATGTATTACACAAGTTAAGACATTCATTTTAGCGTGCACAATTCACAATTTGTCCACACTAGAATAAATTATTAAATAATCGTGATAACGCATGTTTATCTTTCCCCCCCCCCCCCCCCCCCCCCCCCCCCCATAATGTTTATGAATAAAACAACAATATGTACCATGTCGTTACTTATGCATGGTTGAACATTTTTACAAACATATCTGTAACACATGCCGACATGCATGATTGAACTTGTGAATAAATATGACCATATATGGCTTGTAAACAATTAACAGTTGTGTTTACAAATTACTATGTTTTTACTTTTTATAAAGTAATGTTTCAAACATTTAAATTGATTTAATTCTGATTTTTTTTTAAATCTTCAATGAATCTATTTGTTTTTAGAATTGTCTTACTATTATTTTTGTTATTAAAATTGTTCATTCAATAATATCTGAAATTTCTTTTTGGAAAATTTTCATAATGTTTATTTTTTTTGTTTTCTTTTCTGAGACATAATATGCTTTATATAATGAAAAGGATATTATTGTTAGTATGTAGTTAATATCAAAGTATGCTGAGTCTTCAATTTTGTACCCTATTACTAGATTTTCAAGACTTATAATGTTTTTGTCTATAGCTAGGGAGTTCATTAATTTCATTGCTATTTTTAGGAAGTCTGTATTAAATAAACAGTTGACAAAAAAGTGTTCATAGTTATCTTTTTCTTTACAATGCTTACATAAGTTGTCTTCAGTAATTTTCCACTTTTTTAATAGTTCATTGCATGACAGAATATAGTGAATAAGTTTCCATCTAAACATTTTTAATCTGTTATCAGTGAGATATTGAAAAATGAAAACAAAGTTATTTTTGAACTTGTAGCTTAAATTTTTGTCAAATAATTTTTCCCACAACAGAAAACCGTTCGGTTTTTCGTGATTTTCTTTTAGTTTGAACATTTTATAAAGTTCTCTAGTCCTCGTTAAAGGAGTTATTGTTGTGTACCTAATTTTTAAGTCGTTAACAACTTTAACTTTAGTTTTGATGGATTCTTCAGTACAAAGAATTAATTTCCAATTCATTGGAATAGCCTTTTTTAACATATATATTTGGTTTATCCAATTTTGTTTATATTTAAGCTTAGATAAGATGGTTGTTTCAGAGATTTTACCCTCTTCATCAATGATATCATTTATTGTAATTATATCACTTTTTATCCAATCGTCAAAGTTTAGACATTTTCTGTTAAACCTAATATTATCATTTCCCCACAAAACTTGTTTTCTAATTTCAAAAAATCTTTTGGGATATTTTGTGTTTCCTCCTTTTTTCACTAATCCAATCTTTAATTAGTTGCTTGTAAAAGTCTGGCATATTTTGTAACTTATTTTAATCAATGTCTTTAATACTTTTTAAATTCATTTTGAATACAAGAAGATTTTTCCCTAATTTGTTAAAATAAAATTTTGGAATGATTGTCCAATTATCATTTTTATCTTCACTTAATTTTAAAATCCAGCTGATATGCAGTGATTTTATGTAAACATCAATGTCTGTCATTTTAAGTCCACCTTCCAAAAAATCTTTTGAAAGTGTGGATCGTTTTATTTTATCTTTTTTGCCTTTCCATATAAAATTATATATCAAAGTTTTAAAATTTTGCAACATTTCTTTAGGAATTATAGTGTTTGATGCAATATATGTTAGGTTTGGCAAAACAAGTGATTTGATGATGACTATCTTTCCTATAATAGTAAGATTTCTTTTACTCCAGTCAGTTATTATTTTTTTACATTTTAAAAGCTGTTTTTCAAAGTTTAATTTTTGACATTCTTGTTTATTATGACCAAAATAAATTCCAAGACTTTTAATAGGTGTAGTACACCAATTTATATCTTCACATTTATCACGACAGTGTTTCAATTGGCCTAGCCATATACCTTCAGTTTTTGTTTTATTCAATTTTAAACCTGAGAAAGTACCAAATATTTCTATTAAATTAATTGCAAGAGTAACATCTTTTTTTGATTGAAGAAATAAAGTAGTATCATCTGCTAGTTGACAAATTTTCAGAGTATTACTTTTTCCGTCTAATTTTATTTCTAGTCCTTTTAAATGTTTATTTTCCCTTATCTTAATTGCCATTACTTCTACTGCTAGAACAAATAGTAACGATGATAACGGACATCCTTGTCGGATTCCACGTGAAGCACTGAATCGAGTAGAAACCCACCCGTTATTAATAATGCATCCTTTAATATCCGAGTACATTGTCTGAACCCACCTAATAAAATTATTTTTAAAGCCAAATTTCTTTAAAGTCTCAAACATGAAGTCCCATTCTAACGAGTCAAATGCTTTTGTAAAGTCAAGGAATAAGATTGCCCCATCTATTTTAAAAGTCTCAGAGTAATCTATTACATCTTGTATTTGTCGAATATTAAAACCAATATACCTATTTTTTTCCTTTCTGGTCAGTGTTTATAATTTTGGGTAGCACGGGTTTTAATCTTTGTGCTAATGCATAAGCGAGTAATTTTGCATCATAATTTAAAAGAGTTATAGGTCTATAATTGTCTAGTGAAAGAGGGTCATTTTTTTTTATAAATTAAGGATATTAAACCTACTTTCTGAGTATTTGATAGCTTTCCTTTTTCATAACAATAATTAAAAGTAGCGACTATAAAAGTTTTTAATTCTTCCCAGAATTTTCTGTAAAATTCAACATTTAATCCATCAAGCCCAGGAGCTTTATTTAGTTTCATCTTAAAAATTGCATCAGTACATTCATCAGCAGTTATTTCCCCTTCACAATTATTACTTTCACAGTCATTTAATAATCTGTTTTAATATATAAGAGAAATATCTTGAAATGTTTACATTTTAATGCATATATTCATATTAAAGTTTAGGAAATGTGTCCAATACTTGAAAAATGAAGATTTATTTAATTTTTATCATGCAAAAGAAAGATTTCTTGAAGCCATTTAAGTGTCAAGCCACTTTGACTTTTTTTTTTTTTAAACAATTATTTGATCATCTTTGATATTTTTTTGATAAATTTTGTTTACAAAGTTGGTTTATATACTATATAGTTCAAGAAAATAAAAAAATATTTTTGTAGAAATAATCGTTTTTTATTTGAAAAAAATAATCAGAAAAAATGAATTGTGACTTTTTGTCCGTAACTTTTTGTCTGTTTCAACTTTTTCCTGTGACTTTCTGTCCTACAGTATACAGGGACTCAATCTAATTAAAATTAAATCCTTTAATTGCTCCTGTTCTGATATGTCGCGCGACATATCAGAACAGGAGCAATTAAAGGATTTAATTTTAATTAGATTGACAGGGACTTCTTTTTTTCCTATCCAATTTATGGTATGAAATCTACAGATGCCACCTTCTTCATGTGATAACAATGATTTATGATAGAAAGTGGTTTTTTTTCATTTGTTATTTAGTTCAAAACACTATATACCTGAACATTTATTTATACTATCTATGTACGTATTTTACACATTTGGTTAATCTGCACAGTATTTAATAATTTAGATAACTAGTTATTTGAATGTATACCATTAAAATGTTATCATAATAAACAAAACTAGTAAGACAGGGACATGTATAATTTAATATTGCATTAACAGGTTCTAGCACCCCTTCTGAGAAAATTGTTTTACATGTGTTTCAAACAGAGAGTTACTTTATTTATCACGAATCAAAAACTATTGCAATTAAATTAATTGTTTAAATTTGTTGATATATTTTAGAGGAACCAAAACCAGTCAGATTAACATTCCATTTGATAGCTAAGAGAAACTTACCATTAGGGTATGATGAAAATGACCATGATCAAGTGTAAGTTTAGTGCTGTAGAAATAAGGAAATTTACGAGTAACAGTTAAACTCGTCATAGATACCAGGATTAAAATTTTATATTTACACCAGACGTATGTTTCGTCTAAAAAAGACTCGTCAGTGATGCTTGAATCAAAAAATGTTTAAAAGGCCAAATAGAGTACAAAGTTGAAGAGCATTGAGGACCAAAAATTCCTAAAAGTTTTGCCAAATACAGCTAAGGTAATCTATTCCTGAGGTAGAAAAGCCTTAGTTTTTCAAAAATACAAATAAAATTGAGAATGGAAATGGGGAATGTGTCAAAGAGACAACAACCGGACCATAGAAAAAACAACAGCAGAAGGTCACTAACAGGTCTTCAATGTAGCGAGACATTCCCGTTTTGTTTAATAACAGTTAAATTATAATTATGAACATATCAATGATAACTCAAGTCAACACAGAAGTGCTGATTATGGACTGGTGATACCCTCAGGGAAATAAATCTCCACTAGCAGTGGCATCGACCCAGTGGTTGCAAATGAACTCATCATAGATACCAGGATTAAAATTTTATATTTACACCAGACACACGTTTCGTCTACAAAAGACTCATTAGTGACCTCGAATAAAAAAATGTTTAAAAGACCAAATAGAGTAGGAAGTTGAAGAGCATTGAGGACCAATGTATGAGCATGATGAGTGATGGTAAAACTTGCACAAATTAAAGTCCATGACTTGATTAAAGGTGGCTTTAACTTTTAAAATTTAATAGACATTTAAATTGATATTTTATATATTTTTCTCTTATTTTCATCACAAAAGGGGTAGAGTTGAAATCTGTAAAAAAACATTAATTGCAGAAAAACAGGCAATTATAAAAAGAAAGAGAATTTAATATATATTAGCATTTAATATTTCAGTTTAAAATATAGCTAACCTCTAGGATTCATAATTAACATCAAATAATATGCTTGTCAACCTGAATTGTTTTGGAAAGAAATGGGGGTCAAGCTTGAACAACTCTAGATATAATATATAAAGCAGTTTATTTTTTTTTTTAATAAAACAAATTTTCTAAGTTTTCCACATTGTTTCATCACTTTATGCAAGTACATTAGTCAGATTAATCTTTTTAAGAGGGAATTTGAGTAATGATTCATGTTTTCTTGATATTCATCAAATTTGTATATTGTATTTGATATGTTGCTGTAATATCCAGCTTAATTATCTCCCCTGGACTTTAACATGGTTATTTAAAAGTTGTCTCCCATGGCAATATTTCTTTTATCATTAAATCAGTCCAATACTTGTGGTTTATTTCTTAAAAAGAAAAAGATATTTTAAAGTGCATATTTCTAAGAAAATAATAGCAAACTGAATGTTTGTAAATTTGGAAACTTATACAATTTACAACATCGGCATCTTTATTATTTATGGCGACTCTGTGGCTGTTGACTTGATTTATACAGTGTCTTTTTACCTTGTAATTGGACACAATACTTTTGATTTATAAGAGTCAGTTGCGTTTACATTTATATATACTTGTAACACTAGTGAAAGCACAAGACAGGAAAAACTGAGTCATCTAATCAGAACATATTTGTGAAATTCAAAAGTCATCTCAGGTGGCTATAAACACAGATTTTTTAATTAAGAATAAGTGTGGGACATTACCATTTCAAATCAAGCTTGTATAAGTTACAGAAACTGGTCATCATGCACTATCAGTTTTGTCTTGTTTTTTCTGGAATTCAGTTTTAACATAGAGACAAACATAAACAGTGAACATCTGTAGTTTACATTGGGCAGTTCCTCCTCTTTTTAAAAGGTCATTAAATTAAAAGTGATCATTTCCCTTATTGTTAGTATTTCAAGAACCATTTATTATGGTTTTCTGCTATGATTGGTTTATATTAAAGATTAAAAATTATAGCTGTTAATTGGAGATTTTCATCTGTATCGCTATCACTTCCCTCAATTATTTATTTTTTAGTCAACATTGTCACAAAATAGTTCAGAGATAAAAGAAAAAAATATTTTAAAATGTAGATTGTTTCCTCAGTTTTTTTAAAATTATGTCCTGCATTTTTAACTTTTGAATTAAAGTACCACTAACTTAAAGGAATAAATTTTAAGTTAAAGTGAACACAACAGAAACTTACATTTGATCAATAATTAAATATTATAATGTGTTTAAATATTTTTAGTGTAGTATAAATTATAATGTATATTCAGCTTTCCATGTACATAATTATGCTGTTTATTGTATATTTTAGATTGCAAGAACTGAATGCAATATCACGCATTAGATTAGACAGAGCAAATATTGGTAAAATTGATAGCTTTGAACTCTTGGGACCAAAAGTCACCAACCTCTATCTACAAGTGGTAAATAGTACTGACAGTAGAATTAGATTGCTTTAATTTATATTGGACAACTTTAACATATCTTTTAAAAACATTTTTTTAGGAGGGAACTATAAAATCAATTATTTCCTAGTCAAGCTGATATAAATGTTCCTGGGAAAGAGAAAATTGGGATTTTCTGAGCCTTTCTTAATGAAAAAATCCTAAATTTAAAAAAAATATTGATGCAAAATGAAAGTAAGGAGTTCAGAAATCTCCTTGTTTTTTTTACAGAACCTGATAGAAAAGATAGAGAATCTCGAATGTCTGAAGAATCTGACATTTTTGACACTTGCTGACAACAGAATTAGAAGGGTTGAAAATCTCAACTGTTTACCTAAACTGCATTTCTTGGACTTGTCTCATAACTGTGTCTCACAGCAGAATTTTGACATAGGTAATTATAAGTTTCAGTATCAGGTTTTCTATATTTTTGATGTGCAGCCATAAAACTCAAAATACTTTATTCATGTCATTCTGTACCAAGCAGTCAACACTGTTAATATTTTGTCCACCGACATACATTTTAAAATATATATAACTGATACATGTACTATCTATTTTAATATTTGTTTGAGTAATTTCAGGATAAATAAGATGATTATTTAATGATTTTGAAAAGCTTGTTGAGATAATGTGATGATCAAATTAGAAATTGTCACATTAAAAATTTAGGATGCAGTTGATAAATCTAATTTTAACTTTATATCATTGTGAATTAGCATGCTTCCCTGTGCAAGTCACATATATTTGCCAAAGTTTTTCGGCAAAAACTTTTGTATGAAGCCCTTATTACTTTGATGAAAGAAGTTTTTTGTCATTATTTATTTATATGATTGTTTTAGATTTATTTGTCTATTTTCACACTATCATCTGACAAGATAATGGTTGTGTAGAATGTTTTGTCACCAGTATCAGGCTTCCAAAGTCTAAATTAACTAAATTGACTAAATAGAAATAAAGAATGTCATTTATCTGATATTTTATTGTGGCATATCGATGTTCTGAATGTATCAAATTCATTCTATATTATTTGTTTTATTTTCTACAGACGAATTTCCACAGAGTCTGATTATTTTGAATTTAAAAGGGAATCCATGTTGCAATCATCCTGATCACAGGTAAAATTTATACTTCGTTCAACATTTAAATTTGTTGCTTGCAAAAATGCACAAAATTGGTACCCCATGAACAATAATGAATCCACAATACATCAAATACACATTTTAATAATAATTTATTGGATTAAGCAACAAGCTACCAAAGCTTTTTAAATCCTTGTAGCTCTGTTCACAAGATGCATTAAAACTGAAATTTATCATAAGTTCTAAACACTTATAAGTAACATTAATTGTAAGATTTTTTTGTAAACATGTCAAATGTTTTTAAAAAACAATAGCAATATTTTCACTAGGGAATTTGGAATGCTAAATAGGACAGATATCTTTAGGAATTTAGAAGAAACCAAACAAAGTAATAAGCTTGTCATATAATCCTTTTCTCTTGAAACTGATCATAGAGAAGTAAATAAATTATACCATTCAATGTAGAAAAAGCGAAACATGGATATGCTGTTTTTGGCAGCAGCATCAACAATCTATTGTATTAGCTTAGTTTAAGGGGCTCCATTAGTGATAGGTCCAAGCTAAGACATTTTGGTATGCAGGTGTATTAGCACAGACACTGGGTTTTTTTCAAGAAAATTTATGTGGCTCATTCCCCTAAGTTATGATTTATTGACTGAATGTTTTGCACTTCTGAAAGTTTGTAATTATATCGTTTTAAGATGAACCACCTTTGTTAAAGCGAATGATAAGTGGGATGCACTTGTATCAGAATTTGCATGTCCCTTCCTCTTCCCTACTAATCTTGTTCATTTAATTTCAAACTCTTGCATAGTTTACAAGAAAAAAATTGTGTTTTGGTTTAATAGATTTGCAGAGAACCTTTTTGGTATTTGGTATTCAGTTTCATAAGTATTGGCAATTATTATTACCAAGGAGGTTATTTGTCCCTGCTGTGTTAGCACATTTACTCATGGTTCATTGACTGATTTTGTGTTTGTATAGTTTACATATTGCCATTTTGATATTAACTTTTGCATTATATTATCAAATTAACAAAAAAAGTGAGACATATCTATTTATCAACAGTATATTTCATGTTTAAGTATAAACATTTAAGAATTGAATGCTTTTTTTTAGCTCACCTGGCCCGAAGGGCCAAGTGAGCTTTTCTCATCACTTGGCGTCCGTCGTCGTCCGTCGTCGTTAACTTTTACAAAAATCTTCTCCTCTAAAACTACTGGGCCAAATTAAACCAAACTTAGCCACAATCATCATTGGGGTATCTAGTTTAAAAAATGTGTGGCGTGACCCGGCCTACCAACCAAGATGGCCGCCATGGCTAAAAATAGAACATAGGGGTAAAATGAAGTTTTTGGCTTATAACTCAAAAACCAAAGCATTTAGAGCAAATCTGACATGGGGTAAAATTGTTTATCAGGTCAAGATCTATCTGCCCTGCAATTTTCAGATGAATCGGACAAGCCGTTGTTGGGTTGCTGCCCCTGAATTAGTAATTTTAAGGAAATTTTGCTGTTTTTGGTTATTATCTTGAATATTATTATAGATAGAAATAAACTGTAAACAGCTATAATGTTCAGCAAAGTAAGATTTACAAATAAGTCAACATGACTGAAATGGTCAGTTGACCCCTTTAGGAGTTATTGCCCTTAATAGTCAATTTTTAACCATTTTTCGTAAATCTTAATCTTTTACAAAAATCTTCTCCTTTGAAACTACTGGGCCAAGTTCATTATAGATAGAGATAATTGTAAGCAGCAAGAATGTTCAGTAAAGTAAGATTTACAAACACATCACCATCACCAAAACACAATTTTGTCAAGAATCCATCTGCGTCCTTTGTTTAATATTCACATAGACCAAGGTGAGCGACACAGGCTCTTTAGAGCCTCTAGTTATAATTTTATTAACCAGATTTCTGAAGAAAAATATTATTTATCATATTGGTGATGTACGATCGTCGGCTGGGGAGATAGGTTGTTTCCCGTAGTTTAATGAAGGTCAAGTCCTCTTTTCACGACTGTCATTTTTTTGTTGTTGTGTTGTAGTGAAAATTGATGCTTAGATTGAATATAGCCTTTACATTTCTGAACCCTACAAAATTCATTTATTTGTTTACTTGATACAGTTTTGGGTCAGATTTGCAAATGTCATTTTCTTGTAGGAATATTCAGTTTACTGTCAATCTGACAGCCTCTTGTAGGGGTATTAAAGGGTGGACTGAAGCACATTTTGTATGAAGCACAGATTCATTATTAAAATGAGTGCATGATATTTTTTTTTTCCCTAAAAAATTACAAAAAGAAGAATTCAATTTTTATATATGCATCTCATGCTGTATAAACCATTAAATTAATAGTTTGATGCATATAGTTTTATACAGAATTACAATTAGACATTGAAACATCACAATATTGTTATTTACAGATAACTATGGATTACTACTAATGAAATCAATTATGACAATAAGTTACATTTACAGATTGCAATTATCCCATACCTATTGGTAAGGGGCTAGCTGTAGCGTCCTCTGGAGATTTTCTTGGATTGAAGCTTTTTGGTTTGGATTGTTTTCTCTTAGACAAATTCCGTGCTTCCATTCTTGGATTATTTGTTATCATATTGTTCTAAAGAATAGAATTTACGACTTCCAAGCTAGAGTGGGGTTTGCAATAAAAAGTACAACTTGCAATTTTTTTCTAATTTCTCAGTAATTAATGACATCTTGAAGTTTAAACATGAGTTGTTACATTGCCTTTAAAGACCATACAACTTTATTTTAGAGGTAGAATGATTCAAGAACTGGTTAATTTGAGACAACTTGATGAAGTGGAAATTTCAGCTAAAGAGAAAAGGGAAGTAGGATTGGAGGCCAGTAGTGATGAAGAAGAAGAAGATGAAACAGAGGAAGAATTAGTTTCACCAAATAAAAAGCCTCAGGAAAAAGGTATATATTCTCAAAATTTATAACTGTTTATTGAAAAAAATTATTATAACATGCATATAGGGTTGATCGATTTTAATTGATATGATATTTTAGGGCTGCTTGTTGACTATATGTATAAAGCTTTTTTGAGTCCACAATAACAGCAAGTGCTAAATCTAATGTGATATTTGGTATTCAGAGACAGAGAATGACATAGAAGTTGGCAACTGTAGGTCACTGTATGGTATTTAGAAATTAGCAAAACCATTACAGCATACCTAGCTATAAAAATCTCAGACAAGAGCACTGTAAAATAATTCAAAGGAGAGAACAAAAGGCCTGATTCATGTACTAAATCATAATAACAAAACACAAATGATATAACGAAACAAATGTCAATATATAAACAGGCTCCTCACTTGGAAAGATACATACAGAGTGTTGGTTATATGTTTGCATGTGCCCATCCCACACCTTAGCCTATAGTGCAACACACAATATAATAACAAATAAAAGTAAGATGAAATGGACAGGATTCATGAGATCAATTCAAACTACGAAAATAATACCAACTTCATTTACTTATACAGGTTGCTCCTACTTCATATTATTTCAGTAGGTATAACCGTATACTTATACTATATTTGACACATGGAATGATTGTTAAGGTGAACATGTCTATCTTACAGCCTTTTTGTCGAGCCTTTGACTTTTGTCAAATAAGCGAGACATAGCAATCCTACATTCTGTCGGCTGTTTCGTTGGCGGCATCCACAAATATTCACTCTGTGATTAAAGTTTTTGAAATTTTAATAACTTTCTTTGCTATCCAGGGTTTCTACCAAATTTGGACAGAAGCTTGTTTATGACCATAAAATAGTATCCAGAAGTAAATTTTGTAAAAAAAAATCCTGTTTTTCCGTATTTTGCTTATCAATGGACTTAAGTTTTTCTGCCAGGATTCACTCTGTGGTTAAAGTTTTTTTTAAATTTTAATAACTTTCTTAAACTATCCTGGATTTGTACCAAACTTGGACAGAAGCTCAATTATGATGAAAAGCTAGTACAAAAAATGTATGTAAAAGGAAATTTTGTTAAGATTTTTTATCTGTTTATACGTATTTTACCTATAAATAGACTTAGTTATTCATGAACCTCATTTTCATAGTTCATTAGTCAAAGTAAACAGAACAACAAAAGTTGTCCATAATTATCATTACAGCTTAATGTCATAGAGCAACACTATTAACAATTTATATTTATCAAATATTTGTAACAGAACAAAAGCTTACTTGTTTACTTTTAGAGTCTCTACAATCGTTTTCAACTGAGATTTTAATAAGGTCACAGAGACGTATGGAACAAGGCTTAAAGGACCACCATAATCATACTGCTGAACTGGATGAGATAAGAGAACGAACTCATTTACCTCTGTCAAGTCGCAGACCACAAAAGTCTTGATCAATGGAGAACGTTATAATTAATGCATTACATGCCTTCAATACAAGCAATGATATCAGGTTATTATACTGTTTGAGAGAGGCATTTTGTAACCAGGCAATCAACTGATGATACATATCACCACGGACAGTGAAAAATACTCTTCAAAAGAGCGAACTTAACAAAACAAAAGTAATGTGATATGAATTAATAGAGACCAACTTTAAAAAGTACTGAGATAATTTTTTACCAGTGGTTGATGTCCAAAAGGATCAAAATTTATCAAAAGTTTGACATGTATAATTATTGTTAGATTATTGTTGTATTTTTCATTCCAAAACTCTGAACCCACCTGTTTTGAATGTGATTTGTTGTATATTTGTTGTATATTTATAATATTTTTGTACTTTTATTAATGTTTAGTTTTATATTGCAAAAAAAATTACTAATTTTATATTTATAAGAATGATCAAATAAATTTATAGTTTCAAGATATTTTTTTTTTTTAAATAACAAGTGCACACGCTGAAATGTATTGCCTTCTTCACTGATCATTGATATTATGTTAATCGTCCATAATATAAAGCTTTACTTCAACAATCACATAAACTTAACATGATCCAAGAAAATGAGGTCAAGGTCCTATAAACCAACAAATAAAATACATGTACACCTAACAATCATTCAATACACTAAATATAGTTGACCTATTGCTTATAGTTTCTAAGAGATAGACTTAACCAAGAAAACTAAAAATTGACCAATGAACCATGAAAATGAGGTCAAGGTCAAATGAACTATTCCAGGCAGACATGAACACCTTACAATTCTTCCATACAACAAATATAGTTGACCTTTAATTATAGTTTAAGAAAAACAGACCAACCCACAATAACTTAACACTGAGCAATGAACATCATGAACCATGAAAATGAGGTCAAGGTCAAATAAAACATTTGATAAAATTGAGAATGGAAATGGGGAATGTGCCAAAGAGACAACAACCCGACCATAGAAAAAAACAACAGCAGAAGGTCACCAACAGGTCTTCAATGTAGCGAGAAATTCCCGCACCCAGTGGCGTCCTTAAGCTGGCCCCAAAACAAATATATACTAGTTCAGTGATAATGAACGCCATACTAATTTCCAAATTATACACAAGAAACTAAAATTAAAATAATACAAGACTTACATGCACATCATAAAATATATCCATACACCAATTATAGTTGCCCTTTTGCATATATAGTATTAAAAAAAATGACCAATATTCAAAAACTTTACTTTGACCACTGTACCATAAAAATTTGGTCAAGGTCAGATGACAACTGCCAGCTAGACATGTACACCTTACAATCATTCCATACACCAAATACAGTAGACCTATTGCATACAGTATAAGACATGATAAGAAAAACCGATCAAAACTCAAAAACTTTACTATCATCACTGAACCAAGAAAATGAGGTCAAGGTCAGTTGACACCTGCCAGTTGGATACATGCATGTACAGCTTACAGTCCTTCCATACACTGAATAAACTTATCCTTGTTTACTGATCCATGAAATGAGGTCAAAATCAAGGGAAAACTTGGCAGACAGGAGGACCTTGCAAGTTATGCACATACCAAATATAGTTATTCTATTACTCATAACAAGAGAGACAGTAACGATTACAAAAAATCGATCTTTTTTTCATGTAGTCACTAAAACATGAAAAATAGGTCAAGGGCAACGTGACAGACATAAACTTTGTAACATGAGGCATCTATATTTAAAATATGAAGCATCGAGGTCTTCCACCTTCTAAAAAGATAGCTAAATCAGCCGTTGCCGGATCACTATATGTCCAGCTTTCTGCAACAAAAGTTGCAGGATCAACAAAAACTATGTTATTTGTAATATTTTTCATTGCTGAAAACATTTGATATTAAACTTACACTGACAGAATGGTTGCTTATACATACAATAGAATAAAAAGGCATTTAATAGTTGGAAATTTTAGATATACATTATCTAGACACTGATAGAAAAACTATTTTGGGGTACACAAAATTCTTAAACATAGTAGCCTGCGTTATATTAGCTTTATTGAGCGGTACAAATGTTCATTAACTAGTTTAACCCTGCCACATTCTATATTTGCCTGTAATTGAGTGGTTGTTGTTTGTTGCTCTTTGTCATGTATGTTTTTCGTTTATTTTGGTAAAGTGTATTCTTGTTTTGTGTTGTTGCAACTCTATCCCAAGTTCAAGAGTGTTTGGGGCCATCTAATTAGTTTAACCCACCACATTCTGTATTTTCCTGTCCCAAGTCAGGAGCCTTTAATTCAGGGCTGTTTATCCTAGTTTCAGAGGTGAAAATCTTTCACCCAAATAAGAATCAAAGATAACTTGTCTGCATTGTACTTATGTAAATACCTCATTGAATGAAGCACCCATCTCTTTCAAACCAAATACAGATTACATATGCAGAAGCATACATATTTCAATCTTGCAATGTTTGATTTGATTTGAAATGCTTATTTGGCAGAGGAATTATGTGCTACAATGTAGTCTTGTTTGCGCATTGCCTAACCAACATAAAATTTGGTTTATTTTCCAATAGTTTTCCTATGATGATTAAAGCCATAGTCACAGTAAGTCGTATTAACTAGAAAACTGACTGTCAAAAAGTGTTCCTGCACATTTTTTCTTTGGGGAACAGAATAAATAATCAATGCTGATTAGATGCAAATAATGCAATGCATTTTCATGCATTATCAGTTTCTTTGTAAATTTGTTAAACAGGTATAAAGGAATAGGTTCAGGAAGGTCCTAAAATGGCACCCTTTTTTAGCTTAAATTTTAAATTATGATTTATTGACCAATAGCACAATGAATCATGGCATATATAGTGACTTAATAGAAAATAAGCTCTTTTGTTGACAATTATCATTCCTACGTCTTGTTTATGACGTCACAAATGGTATTATTTTGATTTTCCTAGAAAAGTCATTGAAAATGGGTAAATTTCCATCGATTATTGGACAGGTCAACAACAAAGATCTTTTAAAATAGTGTTTGTAAATACATTTTATGTGTCTACCTTGAATATTTAGTTTGGTGGCGCCTGCCCTCCAAGTTTCCTGGTCCTAAATTTGGTTGAAATAAGCCAATTTGTAAAATTTGGCCAAAATTTCTTATCTTGACATATTTTGAATGTAAAAATCAACGCTTTAGAATACAACTTCGGTAAAAATAGTTTTATTTAACTTATCTCACATGTCTTTAAGTCATTGTAAAACATCATTCATCTTGTTACATTAAACTTTATTATCGGAGCCAAATATGTCCCTTACCGAAATTTCTCCTCTAGAATAAGCTCTACAAGTTTTATCGAAATCCAAGAACTAAGATTGTTTTATTTTTTTGCCAGACACATTGTATGAAGGACTGGTGGCAACTATGCAAATGTCTATATAAGAACATTATTTTTTTTAAACAATAATCAACCACAATCCTAAACACTTTATAAGATAAACAAGTCTGATTTAGAAAAGATAACAATTTATTCTTTTTCAAACAAAATATACAACATAACTATGTACAGTATCAGTCTTAACAAATCTTTAACAAATAAATAGACACAAACTATCTTTAAAGTTTATCGTACATGCTTAATGTCCTTCTCCAGGGATAATGTTATTAAAAAAAAATCCTAACCTGAAAGAAAAGAGCAATTACAATATTTAATTTCATTGACATTGTACAATAAGCATTAAGGGTAAACATCTTACAATAAGCATTTATGATAAACTATCAATTTTCAATTGAATTATCTAGTAACACAAAATCACTCTCGTATTACAACCTTTAGTATTCCATGGAAACAGATGTTTGCTTAGCACACAAATAAATGGTCATGAATACATACTTTCTGTGTTACTGGAAAATTCAACATGAAAAGTCTATATATAAATAGAAAGGCAGCTTCACATAGCACTACCAAATATCATGCCATTTTGTTATAAATAAATAGATAAATTAAATCACTAAACAGAAGAAACACATAAAAATCACCAAAGTAAAGGGCTTTCTTGCAACTTATTACATTAAAATTACATAGAACATACAGGGACAAGTTTGTAGTACTTAATATATAGAGAATAATACAAGGCAAAAATGTACCATATACTATATACATTTGGATTGCCTGAGGACTAATATTAATGGACTGTAACAGGGATACAGAAGGTTATCCAGGTATCACCATGGACTTTTCATTTATATGAACATGTTTTAAACAAAATCCAAACTTTAATTAATAAATTTTTCTTAAATAATTTAATATATAAAGGGTTATTTAATATTTGCATGCTTACTGAATAAAGACTACAGTAACTTCTTAAATTTTTATTTTTTTTTAAACTTGGATGAGTCTAACAGAGTAATTTTCAAATCTCTGTTACCTCAAGTACATTTTGAAGCTCCTTCAAAATAAAACTGACATAAAAAGCATGTATTGGCTTATATTTTAGAAGAAGCAGAAAATTTTAAAGAAAATAAAACATTATTGTTTCCAAATATATTGTCTATTACTAAAATATTTTTATTGTATTTTGATTAAAGCCATGTGAATCCTTTTGTATGCATAACAATCATAATGGCATAATTATCCAACTTTGATGATTAATAAATTTTCTACGTTTTTACAGAAGATAATAAAAAGGAAATTATAAAACCCAAGCCAATATAAATTCTCAGGCCTGCAGTCTCTTGCAAAAATTAAGGAAACAGAAACTGAAATGAAATGAAAACTTGATCTGAAAGTTCTCAGAATATATATGTATTAAAAATTCGGTAGAGATCTACATGCAATACAAAATAATTCAGACAAGTTTATTATAGTAACTTTTAAACAATTTCTTTATAGTATTTATGCAAGTGGATTACAATATAAAGTATTTTCAAACAATAACATACAAGGTTGACGATACATGGGAAAAAATATTGGTAACAGGAAAATATGTTTTTAGCAACTTGATTGACTCAAATCTCAGATAAATTTAAATAGAAACCTTCCAGTAATCCCAGGTTTTTACTGCAATTTCAACAAAACAAAATTTATTTAGTATATTAAAACAAAAACTGCAAACTTTTGTTAAAAAAAAGATTTTCTCACTAAATCACAATATATTGCAAGTACTAAATATATTACATTAGATACATGTTGTAGCAAGGTGGGAATATTTAATGAAATGAAAATGAAGAAGAGATGAATACAAAATGTAAAAATATGCTTCAAAATGCCATAGAATTTCCTGCAAGTGAGTTACTTTTTTTCTAATTCTGTCCTCTTAATTAAGACCTTTAGTTTTTGTGCATTATCATATACAAATACTCAAATATTAATAACCAACATCTACTACAACAGAGATATGTCATCACTGTTATGGCACAAGGGGATCTAAGAAAAAATAGTTACATATTGTTCATAAAAATATACAAAATGGGCGTCAGAAAAAAATATTGGATGGAAAACAGAGAGACTAGTGCAATGTACAATACTGAACTGAACACAACTAAATTTGATGAAGAAGACAAAGTCAAAACTGACGTAAGCATAGATAGTGACTCTTTTGTGTACTATCTTTCATTGTAAAGTTTGAAAAATGATTTAACAAAGCTGTTCTGTGAAATTTTACTCAATGATTGTAAAGTGAGTTTGAAAATTATAACTTATAAGCCTGATGTTCTTTTAAAGAATTTGAAATGACAAATGATTCACTTTTGGTTCTAGAGCCTTAACTAGTTCTCCAAGAATAAACTTATCAGGTAAAGAAAACTTGCCAAATATGCTTGTATCACTCAAACTTTGTTCTGATTAGAATCCATCTTAATGCCTTAATTATCATTTCATGTCCATTTATAAAGAATCAAAATTGACATCAGACGTCCCTTAAAACACTAGTAATCATCTGTAATGACAATGTCTTGTTCATCTATGAGATTCTACAGCCCTACTTGATACATGAACAAGCATGATCCCTGAAGAAACAATAATCATTTGATAAATGGCAGGAATGGAAATATAGTAACAATCTTATAGAACAAATAATACTGTTCTAAAAGACATTCACCTTAAACATTATTTATGCTGGTCAAGGTATTTAAAGACATCGCTATACAATTATAATTTCTTTTTATTGTAATACATTTAGAATAAGTGTATTGTTAGTTTTTCTGAATGTTCGATTCCATTCCCAAAAGACAAAACAAATTTTGAATTCCATTCCCAAAAACACCAAACAATTTTGAAAACAGCCATTGTTTTGGTACAACTCAATTTTATTTAAACTTGGAAGTTTGATCTTTTATATTTGAATTTTGTGAATAAGCATAAGCAATAATGTCTGTTTCCTCCAGGAATGCATATTGTAAAAAAAAGTATGTCAAAAGTCAACTAATATAGCTTGTGTATGCACCATTAATGATAACAAGTTTAGTATAAGATTTGCAAAAGATAATGTCATGGCTATCTAAACTTGATAGCTGCCTGTTAGAAATGTTTCACTTAAATCTAAATCATACATGTAAATTGTTAGGATAAGCCTTAAATAAGACAGCTGTTAGAATAGGTGTTATTATACAGTTCACTACCAGATCAACAGAAATCATTTATATTTACGGCTGTGAAGTGGGAAAAATAAATAAAGCCTATTTTAAGCAAACAAAATTTCCAGCTTAATGAATTAAAGCATTATCCATTCAGAGATGTCAGCAATACAAATAGATTATGAGTTTCTAATGTAGAAAATACACTTATTCATAATAAAGAACTAATATTTCACATGTACATTTCTATTTGTTTTTTGACTAACAGCATAGATCAAACATATCACTAGTATAAAGAGATGTATATAAAATATTTAACATAAGTGGACGGTTACAACGAGACACATTTGACTGACCTATATAATAACTTGTATGTCAAAATATTAATGATTTACAGCCATGATTCATTACGTGTACACTAAAATGTTAAATAATAACAAATATTCACATTTTTATTCATATTTCAATTAAATTATTTGATGGCAAAAATCTATATATTCTTCAATAATATAAGGAAAAACATTTATTTTATTAAAGCAGATGTGTAAAAATATTATTGCAATAAATAATGTTTTATAAAGAAATAATGAAGCTTTCTTTACTACCGTGAAAATTCTAAAAATGATCTAGTGTAATTAAATAAATTATAATACAATTGAAACCTTCTATTTCTTTTAAACTTTTCTTTATTACTTACTAACAAAAACTAGTCCTTTTTACACATGTATATGTACTTAAAATAATTTCTTACAAGTGAACAAATGGAAAATTTATGATAAAAATGCAGTCAATTAGCACTATCTATGCTTCTATTTATAATTCTATTTCAAAGAAGAAAAAAGTTATAATAAACTCCATCTTTAGATTCTTATCAAAATACACCTGAGGTTTAACAAAAGCACTTGATGGAAAATTTGTCACATGTATTCAACTTAAATTCATAAGGAAGTTTTGAACAAAACAAATCCTCCTAATTGATTTTTTTTTTGGTGAAACAAAAATCACATTAATACAATTCCTACATATGATTTATAATAAATTCATTATTCTTTTAAAATGAAGAATTGAAAGTTGAAACAGGAATTGAGCACTGATTTCATTGGCTAACAGAGGTAGACGTCTGGGTACTCTGTGTTCCCTGAGATTTTATAGTAACTTCTGGTGTGTACATCTTGCGTAATGGACAAAATGCTGAATCAACACTTGGCTTTAAAATAAATTGTGATGGCTTGATTGGACAATACAACAATGGTTCTTTAATGGTCGGATGACTTTTCCTGAAAATAAATATGATAGTTTTGTATTAGCAGAAGATATATATACACTTAGAAGTTGTCAATACTTATGTTTTGGCATTGTACAGGGTCATGCTTTTCTCAGAGTGTATTAAGTCTAAACAATTTTTTCAGATGTGTACTAGTGGTCATTTAGTCTAATTTGCTGCAATTGTCTTTAAAATCGAGTACTCTTAGATCGCTTCTTGGTGTATTTTGTCTTCTGTGTTGATGCCAATCTTTTGAGTCTAGGACTTTCCAATTGATTTTCAGTTCGTTCTTTTGAACTTTGTAAAAAGGTTTCACACCCCAAGTCTACTGATTCTGACCGAAGGTCTTATATCTTACACTTAGAATTTTGCATTTTTGTGTAGACATGCTTCTTGTAAATGATTTTTTAACAAACAATACAATAAAATCCATTAAATTGATATCAAATCAACTTAAATGTAAAAAGTTGAAGACTATATATAGTTTTGCCAATTTTTTATAATATCTGAGAATAAAACACTGTAAATGCTTGGTACTCACGTATCTTCATCAATAACTTTGACCTTTTCACAGCCATCTGGTGGTTCTCTTACAAACAAGTAGGAATTATTTGGTCCTGGACTAGATATTTTCTTTTGTAAACTATCAGGAGATTCACATCCTTCCACTGAAGAAAGAATCATAGAAAACTGACAATCAAATGTGTTATATACAGATGATTGCTATCAAGCAGAAAATCAAAACATATATTCAGAGGATGCTGTATTACTAAACATACAACTATGTGAAAAAAATATAAATAATCAAGGTCTTATAAGACTCACATGATTAGTAAAATATTATTGAACAATATAATGGCAAGAGTTGCAACTTCTTCCTGAAAATGAGATATTACAATGCTAAGTCGAAGTTCAAATGCCACTAATAAATACTACTTCTTAATAAATATATAATATATAAATCATACACATTATAGATTTGGTAAAATTTCAGTTTCTGAAGTATTTTTGTTTTTACTTGCACTTTTCCTTCATGCAGTTTTTAAATGAATGTAAGCAAATGCAAATGGAAACCCAAAATAACAAGTTATCAACATGATATGGACTTGGAGTGATGCAGGGCCTTCCAAAGTAGCTGGCGGATTTCTTCTGTTTACGGTGGCTTCAAGTGCCAGCTACTTCACTGACTAAAATATAAATTCAAAAAGAAAAAAATATCTTTTTTCAAATGTTTACAGGCAGCCAAGAGACGTTTTGTTGCAAAGTTGCGGTCACGATAAACAAGGATGAAAAGTCAGTGTTTACCTTGGGCTAAATATGGTTCACATGAATTCTGGTCATTGATTGGTTGTCTATTTAAAGTCAGAATGCATCGTTTCTTTTCAAAGATAACAAAAGAGACGTTCCCGTGGTCATTGAACAATAACAATAGAGACCTTCTGATGGTTATTAACTCGTTGCTTTTTTTTTTCTTTTAGAATGTGAAGAAAATCAGACAGGATGACAATTTTATGTTATAGAATAATACCAGTCAAATAAAAGAAAGTGTAGATCGTGTTGTTCAGCATCTGGAAAACAGTATCTTTTGAAGTTCATTTTTCAAAGCCCACGTGGTGTTCAGAGAATCAAGGTCAACCAGATGCTCCGCAGGGCGTAGCTTTATACGACCGCAGAGGTTGAACCCTGAACGGTTGGGGCAAGTATGGACACAACATTCAAGCTGGATTCAGCTCTAAATTTGGATTGTGATTAAATAGTTGACACAGCATAGGTTTCTGACACAGAATGAATGTGTTCTAATGAACTTAAAATTTTTGTTTTCTCTTAGAGCAATTCACTATGCTGTTGAATATTAATCCTCTCAAAAAAATGTTTGAAGAAATTTTCTTTTTTATTTATGAAATTTCAAATGAGAAAAATTGAACCCAATTTTTTTAATCACATCCCCCTTTCCCTTATTCCAAAACTAATCTCAATTAAAATTTCTAATGGAGTTTGCAACAATAACTACTCATTTAAATACATCATAAAATATTAAGATGTAAAAAAACTGCTTGTTATCACTGAATGGTAAAGATTATTTTAATTTATCAGTTGGTAGTAAAAAGTGAATATACATTGTATATTGTATATAACAAAGATTTTTAAAGTTGATTCTGGACAAAGAAAGATAACTCCAATTAAAAAAAAATCTTGCTATTGCACAATATTTTGCAATTAGATATTTCTTGCTTACTATTCTGGACAAAGAAAGATAACTCTAATTTAAAAAAAAATTGCTATTTCACAATATTGTGCAATTAGATATTTCTTGCCATTGCGCAATACTGTACAATTGAAAAGACTTGCTATTGCACAATACTTAATATAATAATTTTAGATCCTGATTTGGACCAACTTGAAAACTGGGCCCATAATAAAAAATCTAAGTACATTTTTGGATTCAGCATATCAAAGAACCCCAAGATTTCAATTTTTGTTAAAATCAGACTAAGTTTAATTTTGGACCCTTTGGACTTAAGTGTAGACCAATTTGAAAACAGGACCAAAAATGAAGAATCTACATACACAGTTAGATTTGGTATATCAAAGAACCCCATTTATTCAATTTTTGATGAAATCAAACAAAGTTTAATTTTGGACCCCGATTTGGACCAACTTGAAACTTGGGCCAATAATCAAGAATCTAAGTACATTTTTAGATTCAGCATATCAAAGAACCTAACTGATTCATTTTTTGTCAAAATCAAACTAAGTTTAATTTTGGACCCTTTGGACCTTAATGTAGACCAATTTGAAAACGGGACCAAAAGTTAAGAATCTACATACACAGTCATAACAGTTAGATTCGGCATATCAAAGAACCCCAATTATTCAATTTTGATGAAATCAAACAAAGTTTAATTTTGGACCCTTTGGGCCCCTTATTCTGTTGGGACCAAAACTCCCAAAATCAATACCAACCTTCCTTTTATGGTCATAAACCTTGTGTTTAAATTTCATAGATTTCTATTTACTTATACTAACGTTATGGTGCGAAAACCAAGAAAAATGCTTATTTGGGTCCCTTTTTGGCCCCTAATTCCTAAACTGTTGGGACCTAAACTTCCAAAATCAATACCAACCTTCCTTTTGTAGTCATTTACATTGTGTTTAAATTTCATTGATTTCTATTTACTTAAACTAAAGTTATTGTGTGAAAACCAAGAAAATGCTTATTTGGGCCCTTTTTTGGCCCCTAATTCCTAAACTGTTGAAACCAAAACTCCCAAAATCAATCCCAACCGTTCTTTTGTGGTCATAAACCTTGTGTCAAAATTTCATAGATTTCTATTAACTTAAACTAAAGTTATAGTGCGAAAACCAAGAAAATGCTTATTTGGGCCCTTTTTGGCCCCTAATTCCTAAAATGTTGGGACCAAAACTCCCAAAATCAATACCAACCTTCCTTTTGTGGTCATAAACCTTGTGTTAAAATTTCATAGATTTCCATTCACTTTTACTAAAGTTAGAGTGCGAAAACTAAAAGTATTCGGACGACGACGACGACGACGACGACGCAGACGACGACGCCAACGTGATAGCAATATACGAAGAAAATTTTTTCAAATTTTGCGGTCGTATAAAAACGAAAGTAGAATATTGTCGACGACCACAAATAAATATCATTTTCAAATGATTTATGTATCCAACTTATTGAACAGTTTACAAAAAAAAGAGAAAATCAGAGGATATATCAATTTTCTGTCAATGCTTGAGAAATAATATTGTATGATTAAAATATGTGTGACAGTCTTTGGAGAAAAAAAGGGGGTCATTTGTTTACAAATGCACATAGTTATGCAAAATAAATCGAACAAGATTTCTAACAAATCGGATTATTCTATAAATAAAACTCCTTTAAAAGCAAATGAAGTTTAAGCATAAGGTAAAGAAAATAAAAAACAAACCATTACATTAAAAATAAAAAATAAATTCTAAATGAGATTTTTTTTTCTTTAATTTTATACATAAACAAGAGGCTGTCACAACAACAGCAAACCGGATTTATTAATATTTATTTGTGTCCTGGCAATATCACAAGAACCATTACTGATGAATGGTGAAAGTGAAAATCGTCAATATCAAATTTGACCTCCATTTTGTCATCAGTATCAACATCTTAAAATTTGAAAAGCTTAGATTGTATGGTTCATGAGTAAATGCAACAACGTGAATGGAAACGCCATTTCACAATCTTTCAAGAACCACAACTCCTGAATGGTAAAAGTCAAAATCATCATTATTGAACTTGACTTCTAATTTGCCATCAGTAACAACATATAAAAATTTCAAAAGCTTTGGTTGAATGGTTCATGAGAAAATGCACGGACACGACTGGAAACACCATTTTTCAATCTTTCAAGAACCATAACTCCTGAACGGTAAAAGTCAAAATCGTCATTATTGAACTTGACTTCTATTTTGTCATCAGTAACAACATATTAAAATTTGGGAAGCTTTGGTAAAACAGTTCATACGTAAATGCATGGACACGACTGGAAACACCATTTTTCAATCTTTCAAGAACCATAACTCCTGAACGGTTAAAGTCAAAATCGTCATTATTGAACTTGACATCCATTTTGTCATCAGTAACAACATATTAAAATTTGGGAAGCTTAGGTAGAACAGTTCATGCGTAAATGCACGGACACGACTGGAAACTCCATTTTTCAATCTTTCAAGAACCATAACTCCTGAACGGTAAAAGTCAAAATCGCCATTATTGAACTTGACCTCCATTTTGTCATCAGTAACAACATATTAAAATTTGAGAAGCTTAGGTAGAACAGTTCATGCGTAAATGCACGAAAACGACTGGAAACTCCATTTTTCAATCTTTCAAGAACCATAACTCCTGAACGGTAAAAGTCAAAATCGCCATTATTGAACTTGACCTTCATTTAGTTGTCAGTAACAACATATTAAAATTTTAAAAGCTTTGGTTGAACGGTTCATGAGTTAATGCACGGACAACATTTGATTGCCGCCCGCCCGCCCGACCGACCGCCCGCCGTACATCCCCAAATCAATAACCGACATTTTTGTCACAAAAATCCGGTTAAAAATGGTTATTTGAAAGATGAAATAAGGTGCCAGGAGATTGTGAGAATGCGTGATTTTGCACGATTTATGCCAGAGCTTCTAAGGGCCGCTCAACCTACTTAAGCACCAAGCTTGCAGCTTGGTGGGTGTCCAGCTTCACCGAACGCATGTTACAGCCACCTATTATTGTAATTTAGCCTACTACTTCAATTTCAAGGGAAAGACCTGGTGATGATGAAATCAACAATATCTTGCCTCTTTGGACAAGCAAGATAATATAATCAATTAATATATAAAAAAAACTTTATGCAATAATTACCCTTTTCCATTTCTCTTGGTGAATATTCACTGGATGGGCGTCTAGGTGAAGAATCACTAGATGGACGCCTTGGTGAAGATTCACTAGATGGACGGGATGAATCCATATGACCTGGAATTATTGGAATGGCCGGACTAACTGAATGAGATCTACTACCAGAACTGTTGTCGCTGAGATTTCCTGTGCCTGGTGTCTGGGTATCTATACTTCTGGTACTACTACCTCTGTTAACAAGTTCAGGACAGGGAGCTTTATGTCCATCAGGAATATCATATGCATACTGTGACTGTATAAATTACAAAAATAAATGTTTAATTGTACTTTCTTTGTCAATGTACAAAGTAAAATCTGCTGGCAGTATAAGTATTATGTGTTTAAGCATATTTGTCTTGAAAATTATCACTGTAACTTATTCAAAGATTTAAAAAGACAATCAACTTAAAATCTCAGATCAAAACAAATATATTCAAAAATCTTATGCAGAGTTAATTCTCAATGAAATACTTGAAATGACCTTAAGATAAAGGTATTTATAAATATGTGTACATGTGTACTTGTTCAAACATATATCTACACTTTCAACTAAAATTCAAGTAACATTCTTGCCAACAACAAATGAGTGTACATGATATGAAAATAATGTATGTGAGTAAAACATATGCATGTGAAAATCAAACAAACCTTCACCACATTTCTGCTAATGAATGAAATATTTGTGTTTACAGCTTTTAAAGGAGCATGAAATCAATGATGAAATGACTTGAGTAAGGAAATATTTGTAAAATCAATATTGTATCCTGCTGTAAACACAATAAGTGGATTGATGATGCAGATGATTCGTGATGATGATTTGCCTACCAGTATAGATATCAAATTCAATGTATCAGGGGAGCATACCCTGTCCAATTCTTCTTCTCTGCTGTGAAGTACTAGCTTCTCTATCTCCTGTAATATATAAAATAATGATTAAAATTACCCATGCTAATTCTTTTTTAATTTGCTTATTCATTTATTGCGAAGTCCATGTTTTGGTAAGAAAAATCCTCTATAATTCAGATCAAATGTGTAAGGAAAGTGCTTGAGGGTAATGAGTGCATACATTTGTTTAGTGGAAAGTTAAAATAAAACATTACATTGCATTAATCATTGGCAGCCAATTAAAGATACCTTGCTTTGTTCATAGTTGTAGTCGGTTCATAGAAATATTCATTGTTACCCTCCAACTTTAAATTACCAATCAATACACATCCAATAGATTAAGTGTAAAGTCGTCCTAAATAGTATAGGAAATATGACCTTGTGCACTGCCAAAACATAAGTATTGACAGGATGTAGAACACAGCATTTCAGAGTTTTGATTGCATGCATTATATGTTTGCCTCCTGTTGATGAATCTATGCCATGTTTACTTTAATTATATTCAGTACATGTAGTCAAGTGTAATGTTTTGTATGGCCTGATATCATAATCAATGAGGTATCTATCCAATGTTATGTCAAAACTCACTGTATTCAATCCTTCTACACTGTTACGTTGATATCTAGACAGATTACTAGACTTAGGAATGTGATTAGGAATGCCCTGTGGTTTAGATGCCCTCTGTAAGCCCTGCAAGGCTGCTGGAGCTGTTGATGATAATGCCTGATGATTTCCTGGGACTGGACTTTGTTTTCCATTCTGTCTACTTCCTTCTTTAGTCTTTTGTAACCTATGCTTAATATACTGTAAAGAAATCAGAATACATAAATGTAGACAATATTAATAGTATTATACATTTTTTTACAAACAAACAAAAAAATTTAAATCAGTTAGAAACTTCCTCTGATGTGATATTTTGGTTTCATATAATGAGTGAAAATTGGATATTGCTTGATATCAATTTGAGTTGACTAGAATTTTATAGAACATGTTTCATACTCTGAGTTGCAATCTTTATGGGTTTGAAGTAGAAGTAACACAAAATGTGACATAAGTAGTTGGAACAAATCGGCAAGGTTTAAATCAATATTGATAGATGTGGATATAACCTCCTTCAACCACAATATCGATCTATAATAACTAGTAAGAAAATCATGGAAGTCCATTTTCACTCCAAAGTGCATCACAGACAAGACAGGTAAAGATCTGGTTTATGGCTCAAAAGATATAAACCAATACTGAAATTTTCCCTAATTTCAAAATTTTGATTGAAGGGACATGACTTCTTTGAACATTTGTTTACATCCAGGCCAATAAATATGTTTGTTACCTCCCCCCCCCCCCCCCCCCCCAACAACAACAACAACAACAACAACAATTTGTTTTTATTCCTGAATAATTTTTTGGAAAAGGATTGATAACCTAAATTAAAGGGATAATTCACGATTTTTCTCTTTTCATCTTATCATGTTCATAATACCATAAAAAACATATTCACCAAGTTTTATTTTGATATGAAAAGTAATAAAGAAGAAAATTGGTAATTATTAATTTTATTTCTTCAAACTTCTGACTTATGTGATGTAGTTTAAGTCTTTTTGCATGCCGGGAGTGAAATTAATCTCATTTAAGTCTTGTTCGTTAACCATCTAATAACGCTATTAAAGCGCATCGACGACTTTTGGTGTAGCTATTAACAAACGAAAAATAAGTGATAGCCATGCAACTTTTAAAATTAGATTGTATGATTCATGTGTGTTTTTTTTTATACCAATTTTAGTAATTAAAGTAAATAATGGAACATTTTTATGATTTTTTTCTACAAATACTTTAAACAAACATATGAAACTGACATGATCGATAGTGTTTTAAAAGATACATGTTTGTATTCTGACCTTTTTGCTTCATTCCAGCAAACATTTTCACTTCCTTGGAAATAAAATGTGTATTGTTTTGTGACACTTAGTGAATGTTGAATGCGTAGTTAAACTCAAGGTAATTAAAAGATTAGCATTATGTAATTCTAATCTTTTGATCTTCATGCAGTGAAAGCTAGGTGCACAGGTTCATTATTTCAGGTGTGAACAACATTTCGTATGAATGATAAGCGGGAGTCAGTAATAGTTTTAGACACAGAAATGTAAGAAAAGGATTAAAATTAATTTACGGGAGTAATAAGGTCGCACAATAACTGGATAGCCGTTTTATATTTTTATTTTTTATATTTTGCATAAGCTCACTTTTAAATGAATTATGACTTCTGATTACTTTTGTAACGATAAAATACTGAATTATTTAAATTGAATAAATTTACAGATAAAAATAGCATTCTAAACACGAGTGTATGAACTGAAAATTGTACTATTTTAAATTAAAATCGGCAACCTTTAATATTTCAAACAGATCATTAACAATTGCAATTATATAATTTAGTCCATCCAAAGCGATCTTTATTTACCTATTTAGGAATTAATGTTCTCATCAAAATATTTTAAATCTCACAACGCATGAATACTTCAGCTATTTGAAAAAAAGATTCACAGGAAATTTAAGGATCTTCTTGGAATGGAATCGAAAAATTAGGAACAGATATTCTTTTCAAAACGAGTGTGAAAAACATCAACCATAATTTATTCATAATCGGGAATGTCCTTATTAAAATAGTCTTCGTCTCACAACGTATAATACAAAATAAAGCTATTCTACCAACGAAGTTTAAAAAAAAAAGACTGCGAATTTAATGTCATCTTTCCCTATTTTTGTATGTAATTATAAGTCTGTTTTAACTGACAAAAATACCCCTAAAGCGGACAAGCAGTTTATTCTTTACATTGCTGTCCTTGAATATCAAGAAAGAAACTAAATCCTAAACTTGATTTGAAACTTTGATCCTCAATAGTTTTCCTGGAAAATATTCACATCCCTTGGGGATTATTAGTGTACGTCCAGTTGCATATATATTACATGCATGTCGGAACAATTGTCGTGATAACAAATTTCTTCCTTTATTTGAGAACAATCTAATTGATATATATTTCTGTGATTTTACTATGTCCATAACTTCGATGAACCATAGCAAGTTATATATCGACCTGTATTTAAATCAAATTGGTTCTCTTCTTCTTCTTCTCCTTCTTTTGGTATACAATAGTTTATCGACATTCGATGATTACATACTGTTGCCATACGTGGATTAGTCTATGTACAAAACTTTTACCCCAATTTACACAAAATGTATGTTTCTTTCTTATGTTCAATGAATAAATGTATATATTTTAAATTGCGCTATAGTTCCATAACTTTCTACCCAGTCGTATAAACGAATCGTCGACAAGTGCGGACACTTTTTTAAATCAATATTTCTGGTATGTTCCAATCTGTCTTTCACTATTGACAACGAGTATATATTACATTTTCCCAAATTTACCCTTGGAAAAAATATGTAAATAGATTTTTATTTCAGCAAATCTTATTTTTTGGTATTTTTATAAATAATATTCTTTACACCAGAAATGTTGTTTATAAACAAGCGTATGAGTTTAGTAATGACAAGTAAGACAGAGATGTATATTATACAATATACACCTGATAGTTCAAAATGGAAAGTTATAAGTTATCGGCCGTGTACACTGATCAATACCTTCAGAAGTGAAACGATGCATGAACTTGCAAGCCCCGACAGGAAATAGCTTGAATACCTGAACGTGTCACCTCAGACCACTCACAATACCTTTAGGAGTAATACCTTTAGCCATGCTGGTGATCGGATGAGGGAAGATCACAATTTATTTGAATAAAGTTTATTAATAAATGCCTTAAGAATGAAGCCCCTGTATATCTCACTGAAAAGTTTAAAGAAATGTCAGAAATAAGCCTATATTGTTTGAGAAATGCCTCTTGCAAAAATTTACAAGTTCCAAAAGCCAAAACAGAGCTTTATAAGAAATCTTTTTTTATATTCAGGATCTATTTTATGGAATAACTTTTCAATATCCCTGAAAAAATCAACCTCAAGTACAAGCTCATTCAAAAAAGATTTAAAAAATTACTTGATGGAACATTAAAGTCATAAGAAACCTCAAATCAAAAAAAATAATTCATACGTTTTTTTATAACTCAATGGATAGTTTTCATTGTAAAACTTGTGTACATATACTTTTTTCTGAAGAAAATTCTTTAATTTATCATATTTAGAAGAAGTTTACTTTATTCTAATTGCTTCCTTCCAGCAATTCCTCCCGACATATTTTCCATATGCAAAGTGACCTCAGTGTGACCCATCTCGTAAAAATCCAGTGATCACAATACGCATGGATGTCCTTAAAATAAACTATTATCTGAATTTACATTTTAAACACGTGCTCAATTTCCATGCTTTTTTGTTGATTTTTTGTCAATTGTTAACAAACAGGTGACAATCGTTAAACTTCGGCTTCAAAACACGAACTTTAATTACCTGCCATATTTTCACAACAACACTGACCGATTGAAAAAAATATAACGATTATACGAAATTTACATGAAAAAAATGATAAATTCGTGCACAGAAGACTAAGTTTATGATGTTTGTATGCATTGGTTCAAGAATTGGAAGAACATTATTTTTCACAGGTCACTCTTTTCTTATGACTTTAAGAAGCTGTGTGTTTTTTATATGCATAATAATTTTCACACACTTACCCAAACTTATGATATTGTTGATGCCAATACTATACATGTCATATATGAATTTGTAACTTTTACCTGTTTTGAAAATTGTATATTTCATAACAATATTTTATTTCATTATTCATGTATGTGTGTCTGTTTGATATTTTGTAATTGTTTGTTATATTTCATTGTATTTCATGAGAGCCTCAGGGAAGATTAGCTTTACAGCTAACTGTGTAACCCTCTTTAAATAAAGAATTATTATTATAATTATTATTACTTTAAAGAATTATGAACAAATTAGATTTTCGAAAACAATTTTCACGGAACACTTATTTATGATTTGAACTTTGACTTTTTAACTAATTCCAATATTAACAGTTTAAAAATAACAGACCATGGTTATTTAAAAAATAAGAATATTTTCCGTATCAAGTTAGTTAGTCGGATAAAACAACTGTACGATTGACAAGATATCGACACGCAATTACAACTACATCGGTTACTGTAGTTTTGTTCCTTTGTGGTTTATAGACATATCGTTGTTATTAATCAGGACAGAAGACAAAATGGCTGAACGCAGAAAATTGATACTCTAAATTTAAAATCGATGGTGATCTCTTATCTAGCGGAATAAAACTTTAATATCTATGAATTTGAGCAATTTTATACAGATTGGACATGATATCAATTTTTGATTTTTTTGCGAATTTTCCCTTTAATACACTCAAACTGAGCACAAACAACTGATAATATAAGTGGCCTCAACTAGACAGGTCAAACTATCCATCTTGTCCATGTGAACATGCTATGAAATCCATTTGAAAAAAAAGACCTACCTGCCTGGTTTGTTTAAAAAGGGTAGACATTGAAGGGGAGGGGAAACAGATATTCTTTTAAATGGAAAATCGTATACTTATCTTAGGCATACAAATATAATATATGTGTTTCAGATAACAATTTTAACAAGTAAAAAAATAAAAAGTGGAAGGTTGGCAAATAGTCTTATTTTCAAAAAGGTTTTAATAACTGGTTTCAAAAGGGGAAACAAAGAGTTAAATAATGCTAGGTAAAAATGCTAAAAACAATATAGGCCAGGTGCACATGCTCAAATTAGGATATTTAAGGTTCTGAGAAATACAGGTATAGTTTTAGGCCCTACTGTGTTTCTTGTGAACATGTTCTAAAATATTTACATGGATATTTTTAGCATTGGCAACATGATCTCCTTGTCCAAACGATGCAGATCGTCCATGGCTTTTCTTTTTCTTCTTTGTTTTCTGTTGACTGTTTATTTCCCAATCGTCAGGTGTCTGTAAAAAACAATTATTATCTATCTTAATATTTATGTGTCTAATGTGACAGTGAACTAGTAATATTTGTAATAGTGATTTTGTCAAATCCCTGAAATTTCAAGTTTTTTAAACCAAATTAGGGATGTATAATAATTAATCAATTATGAAATCAGCAGTTTTTTAACCCCTAAATTAAAATTGCTAGTAAAAATGTGTCACAGTAATAGATTCAAAACTTCAAATTTTTGGCTATTTTGAAATGACATGAACAAACTTAATGATGACTTGCAATTGGCACATTATCAAAATCACCAAGAAACATCATCATTGATCATATATTATACAAAAGTAATATAACATCAACAACTTAACTGAACTATTATGACAGTATATTGTTTTTTAGTACCTGGGTAGTCTGATCCACCATAAAATGTGATAAAACTTCTGGAGTTGGCCATTTACCACTTAGATATGAATTGTAAATAGCTTCCAATGATCCTGCTCTTCTTAATGATGGGCTTCCATTACTTCTCACTGCACGGGGTTTCTCTACTACAATTATATGAATGTGGATAGAGTTTAAAATCACAATTAATACTTTGTACAAAATTGACTAATGACTTTGACCTTATTTTCATAAGTCAATGATAATTCATGGTCTTGTCAGTAAATGAGATACTTTAAGCAGTAGCTACAGGTAAACCTTATATTATTGATGAAATGATTGCAAGGTGTATCTATCAGTCATACAGGATTCATCTGACCTTGGCCTCATTTTCATGGATCATTTGATTTAGTTTTCTTATCATGTACATGAAGCAAGAAGGCAACTAAAGGTAAATTAGGTGAATGGAATTATTGTAAGATTATCAAGACTGTCTGGTAGGGGTCATTTGACTTTGGCCTTATTACTTTAAATTATTTAGGTATGATTAAAAAAAAAAAGAAGGCGAGACATTTCTGCTTGTTCACTCTTATGGTATATAACAATGGGAATTATTTTTTTCTAGTTTAAAAATAATACTAAATATGGAATGTCATAATGTGTCCATGCATATGGGACACAGATGATACCACAACTTGCATATACATTGTAACACTATAAAGGGACATAACTCAACTGTAAAAGTGACGCTACCCAAATATGTACTTCATCTGTGTTTCATGGTAATACATTTTAAGCATTGTGTACCATTTATATGTTTCATAACATTAAGTTGAGACAAACTTGATATGATGAAGACATAATCTTTCAATCAGTTTAATTGAGGTCTGGGGCTGGCATGTCAGTTAACTGCTAGTAGTCTGTTGTTATTTATGTATTATTGTCATTTTATTTATTTTCTTTTGTTAAATCTTTTGACATCGGACTCGGACTTCTCTTGAACTGAATTTTTATGGCGTATTGTTATGCGTTTACTTTTCTACATTGGCTAGAGGTATAGGGGGAGAGTTGAGATCTCATAAACATGTTTCACCCGGCCGCAATTTTGCGCCTGTCCAAAGTCAGGAGCCTTTGGCCTTTGTTAGTCTTGTATGATTTTTAACTTTAGTTTCTTGTGTATAAATCGGAGTTTAGTATGACGTCCATTATCACTGTACTAGTTGTATCGGATCAATAAACATTATAACTTTGATTGATAATTAATTTTGGATTGTATGGTGATTATTTTAATCTGATAATGTTTCCGATATTAGTATTGATTTTATGACGGATTTATCCTGAATTGTTGATGTGATAAAGTACAGTATACGTTAAAGAAGTGGTACTTCAAATTATGGAGGTATTATCATGAGTAGAAAAGTACTGTATACAGACTCGTTTCTTTCCCCTTTCTCGATTAACACTGAAATGGTTTTTGAACTTGTTGTTCATTCTTGAAAACCAACAAGTTAATAGCAAATGATTGCTTTGATATAGGCTGTCAATGCGTAAGTGACATGCACATTATTATTTAACAAATGTTTGAACTGCTTATTGTGTCTAATTAACAGTTATCAATCATATATCAAACTTGTGACTTGTGTGTTAGTTGAATATTGTCATATTGTGTATTTTTAGGTTGAAACATCATTAACCATAAAAAGTTACAGCCTTTGACAAATTATCTTCATACACTAGTATACATATTTTTTAGGGGCCAGCTTAAGGACACTTACGGGTGCGGGAATTCTCACTTCATTGAAGACCCATTGGTGGCCTTCGGCTGTTGTCTGCTCTATGGTCGGGTTGATGTCGCTTTGACACGTTCCCCATTTCCTTATTCAGTTTTATTTAAGTTAGAAAAACGAAAACTGTAAAAGTGACGCCACCAAAACTTGAAGTTGATCTGTGTTTTGTGGTAAAAAGCATTGTGTATAACTTTCATAACATTTCATTGAGGCAAACTTGAGAAAACAAAAACTTCTGCAATTTTTCTATTTGTTAAGGGAATAACTCTTGCACGGTAATGATGCCACAAAAATTCAAACATGTTTTGTAGTAAAATATGCGTTTGGTGAGTTAACAACGGTGAAAGGAAAGGAAAAACTTATTCAACACAAAAGAGAGCCAGTCATTCCAGTGTGGGGTGAAAGAGAATGGGAGCAATAATGATTTTTGGCACCTAGAGCCTCCCCTATATATTTTTGTAAATTTTTTAAATGAAATATTTTTTTGGTGTTTAAATGATTAGTTTAATAATTAATTTATTTAAGATTACCGTTTATTGTTATAAATTTATAAAGTAATTTGGTATTATTGTTATGTGTTGGTGTAAAGTAAAATACAAGCAGTTAGCTTGGTAGCAGTAAAACAATGAAAAGGGGAGGACTGTTATCGGGACTCCTGGATTGGGTGTGTTTAAGCTCAGGATTTCTGGATTGATCCTCTCGGGATCCGGGAATTCTTTTTTCCAATTTCAGGATGTCTCAATTTAATTTTTTTTTAATTTGGGACCATAGGATTTCATGTTTTTAAGCCCAGGATTTCAGGACCAGGACCTCTCCGACCCCTATCAATGAAGATTTATATTAAAAAATGGAAGATAAATCATTTCACAGCTTGTGACAAATTTGATAGCCATTTGCAGTCTTCTGTCTCTTTTACTGTCAACGTATAATTGTTCCGCCTCACATAAGTTCTACTAGAAACTTTATTATAAACAATGTCATCACGGACATGTCAATAATCATAATTCATTTATCCAATTTAAAATAATTCACTAAAGCAAATCTGTTTAAATCTTTAAAATGTCACTTTATTTCAAAACAACAAAAAAACTTTATTTTTTATTTTCATAGCAATCATTAACTGCTGCATGATTAAAACTTATTCAACACAAAACCTTTATAATTGGGTGGGAGCGCCTGGGGTGCAAATGTGAAGGGGGTGAATGAGAATGGGAGCGCATGGATTCCAATCCCCTCAACCCCCCCCCCCCCCCCCATTTTCCAAACTCAAAGGAATACCAAATGGTTATCCAATCTCTTACACTGGTAATTGAAATTGTTTGAACTATCTTTTTTTTTTTTAAAGAAGACCGGTATAATAAATTTTTAAATCTAAATAAAATAGTACAACTATTAATTTTGGCAAGGTGCCAGTTTTCAAGACGCTATAGAACCTTTGCCGGCTTACAATACCCTCACCTTTAAAACTAGGCGATATAGGCGACTTTCGTTCTGGTGAATTCCGATGACCAATTGCAATCGGTGTTGGCGAACAAACTGGACTTTTTCTTGTAGGACTGCCTTTCAACGAGAACGGCTTCACTGCTTTCATAGGTCTCATCATGGATGGCATCGCAGAGGGTGACAAATTTAGCCGTCCTCTCTGAGAACCTTGTGATGACATTTCTCAATGAAATTCACGCTCAAATATTCTCAAATAAATTGTCTTACAATAACTCAAAATGCACCTTTGCATTAATTGTCAAACAGTAGGAATTTTACATAATTTTACAAGCGTTCGGTTGTGTATTATCGGTGTCCTCAAGAATGTGTGTCGTATCTCACGTGACTTGCTATTAGACATTTCATTGGATAATTACACCTGAGTGGTCCTGTTAGAATACAATTTATTCATTAGTTCTTTGTATTTGAGAAAACTCTACTGTAGATTTTCATATCTCAGGACATTAAAAAGAAGAAAACATAAGCATTCGTTTTCTTAGCTGAAAAAACAATCTGATCACTGGACAAAGGAAATTTGTTTAGTTTACGGTTATCTACCCTTTCATGACAACCCTTTTAACAACCTATTGTAAACATCCGGTCCACGTGTTGTAATGTCAAAACAAAATTTTAACGGTTAGGGCCTTTCTCTTCTCAAGCTTTCTATACCAATCAACCCTCCCATATTTTTGTCCCATCGGATGTATACTATAATGTAGCCCATGACATCCTTGGGCAAAGGCGACAATTATACCAGAGACATAATATGTATTATATTTCTGATTATTCCAAATAGAATAGTCGAATCACACAGGCACTTCCCAGCTAACACATAATATTTTCATGATATTATTGACTGGTTATATATATGTTTTTCAAAAATATTTACCAAAAATATTTTAAAGACATTTTTTTTACATCAGAAATTATGTATTAATGATATTTTAACAATAATATTGCGTCCCAATGTTTGATTGCTAATATAAACACATTTTTTGTAAATATTTTTAAATTTTATTTCTTAATGAATAATAAATATTCTTTGCTGATGTTTTTAAAACGTTAAATAGACAGTTTTATAAATGAGAACAATTGTATGTCGAGGAGATATTTCTTTGCAATATTCAATCAATATCTGATGGACATTTTTATATAACATTTAATATATATATTTTTTAGATGTGTAAAAGAAATGTTTATAAAACATTTTTGATTTACATCTATGTAAAGCATAGGTTTGATGTATAATAAAATATCTTTTTGATGTAACATCAATATACTTTTCTTGTCCTAATCAAAAATATAAAAATGGTAATATCTAATGAATATTTCAATAACATCATAACAATATATTTTTTCGATTTTATTTAGAAAATATTAGTTAAAGACTGTTTCATAATAGTTTTAAGATAATATGTTTAATAGATATTTGTAAGATGTATGCTAGAAATGTTCTCCAAATGTTTGTCAGTGATATTTGAGTGAAGCACATGTTTGATATGTAAAAAGAAATATTTTATAAACATTTTTACATAATATTTTTAATTGATATTTGTAAGATGTACGACAAATGTTTTTCTTATGTTTGTTAGTGATATTTGTGTGAAGTCCATGATGTTTGATATGAAAAAGAAAATATTTTTTATATAATTTTTTAATCAGATTAACATGAATGTCTTCTCATTTTTGATAGAAAAGTCTTAACAATTCTAATCTAACTTAAATGAAAATTCAAATCAAGTCAAAAGAAAAATTATCTAGCGAATAACGATTGTGTTCTAAGAGCATTGAGGACCCAGTAAAAATCAAAATGATAAAGTCATACCAAATAGGACTACGATAATCTGTGCCTAGAACTAGAAAATTCTTTGTATTTTGCCTAATTCAAAGTTTTTTAAACAGTGTTTATAAAAAAAATATCATTGATATTTCATGCCAATAAAGAAATATAAGCCAACATTGTGCCAACAATATGCCAACGTATTAGGTACTTATCTCCCCCCTTTATACCACATACTTGAAAATTATATTATTCCAATGTTCTAAAAAAAAATGTGCTTTTCCTTCTCTTTATCTAACATTTTCAAATCTGTGTAGTCATTTAAATGTATTTACCTAAATGATTGAATAATTTTATGCACAAACAAAAAATATTCAAAACCAGCCCAAAACAACAAATACAATTTGAATATACTTTCATTTTTTTCATTTTCTTGTATATCAACACATCATTGACACAGTGAATTTTCATACTCTCCAATTGTTAGTTGTTAATCTACTGAATATAATTATTATATTATCAACCAGTAGAATTTATCTATTGACTTATAATCATTCAATTCAATGCCTCAACTTTTTATTAAAATGAGAATAAGGGTGACAGACTGTATATTTAAAAAAAAAACATTAGGTAGACATCAATAAAACATATCCTAGACATTAGAAGAATATTTTGTCCAGATGTTTGAAAGATGTTGGCTGGATATTTTCAATTGAAACTGAATATAAAATCAAGATATTTAAAAATAATGCTCTTTAAACATTCAAGCAAATATTTCCAGAAAATATGCTATTCACATGAGTATAGCCAGACATATCACGTCAAAAACATGTTTTTGAATGATATTTTGGTGATATTTTGCAATATATTTTTAAAATATCAATAAAATGTTTTTGTGCTACCTGATTGTGGACTTGTCTCAGAAAAAAAACCTATATACCTTAATAAATATAGCATATTTTTTTTCATTAAGGTATATAGGATTTTTTTTCTGAGGCAAGTGCCTGTGTAGAATAATCATTTATAAGATCAAACAATTTAAGAGCCCCGAGGGCATATATAGCATACGAACAATATCATTATAAACAATAGCATATGCAATGCATAGAATTGAAACATGTGAAATAAAAAAATCAAATAGAAAACATAAATCTACTGTTTATAAATTAAGATATTGGTGAAAATTAATATAGATATGGACCAATTCAAGTACATCTTCTAGGGTGCTCTGGACTTTAGTGTTTTGCACGAGGTGTTTTGGAATTTTAAGGTTGTTTAGGACTTCTCTAAACAATAAATACTAGCACATCATAGAAAAACGAGTGAGTTGAAACTGTTACTATAAATAATAATGCTTTGCACGAAGTTTCCTGTGGTATAAGTAAAAAATACCCATCTCTATTATTCATTATCTATTGCCAAGTTACATTGAGACTAATTGCCGAATGCAGTGTTGGTTAGGAACTTATTAAACTTGGCATGATAGCTATAATCCGGTTTTTTCTTTCACTATAAAATCTATAATTTTTGTTCCCTTGATGCTGGTTTTGTTTGTGCATCTATAAATGTACACTGTCTGCTGGAATAATTGTTAGATTATGAGTTGGTAGCAGTCTTATCTTTCCTACGGTTATCGTTTTCATACATTTCTTCAGAAAGTGCCTAAATTTCCCCTCGGTTTTTCGTTAAAAATTCTATATCATGGCATTTAACTTTCATACTTTTGAAACTACGATATTGGAGCTAGCCTATTACACCAATTGCAAGTACTTTTCTTTTTCTCTGTTTTAGTGTATCTTCGCGTTGATCTTTTACTACAAGGAATCCCATATTATCAAAAGTATAACCTAAGGCCCTCAGGTTGCATTCAATATAGCAAAGGTAGGATATGTCACCATCATTCGTTGCTGATATTGATTACATACAAGTTATTATTCCACACACACACGTATTCCACCAAACCAGTGGTCGGAAGTGCGAGTTAGAATACCTTCAAAATGCACTCAAGATGGGTTTTTTAAGAGTCTTCCAGTACATATGCTTGCACATGTAGTCATCATCTCAAAGAAAAATGGCAAAGTAAGAATATATGTGTGTAGATTTCGGAGGCCTAAATTTTCAGACCAGAAAAGACGCATACCCATTACCACGGATTTTAGAAGCGCTCGACGCATCAAATGACGCCAAATACTTCTGCAGTCTTGATTTAGCGCATGGTTTCTTATTGAAACAACACACATTACCCCCAATTCATAATCGACATTTATTTACATCAAACCCAACACGTTATTTCATTCTGTGAAACCTTATTTTTTTTATAATAATTGGGGGGGGGGGGGGGGAACGAAAATGTTAATTTAACCTCATTTCTGTTGGAGACGTGTGTACACAACTAAAACACATTAATATTAATAAGTCAGCAGGTTTAGATGGAATTGGTCCCAAGTGCAGTGATAATATCACCATCAATAACTTTTCTAATAAACAAAAAGAATATTACATCAAACTCTAAAAAAAAGAAACATGCTAATATGCTATACACAAAGGAGGACCAACAGATGGTCCCTCAAATTATCGTCCAATCTATATTTTAAAACCCTAGTTTAAAAATTTGAGAGACATGCATTAATTGGTTTTGGCTTTTAACTAGCTGTCAGTAACTGCGAGTACTCTCAAATCGTATTTTCTTGTTAATTCGACCTGTTGATACTGTTTATAATGCTTTTTTGTTATTTTTTATTTATATGGATCTTGTCTGTACACCAGCTTTGATTATTTGTAATATCTTCAATTTTTCACTTATTATTACAACATTTGTATAAACTTCAAGATTATAAAAAAACCGGTTTTTTCTAAAGTGAACATTGATTGGTTAAATATTTCTCAGTCATATCCTGTGTTTGAATTTGTTTGTTAGCTTTTTGGTCATGAATGTTTGTCTCTAATATTTAATTAACTGTGCATTTGTATTCAGATATCGCAGATCAAATTTATTCGTTCATTGTTTAATCATAGGTTTTTTGATTGAGTTAAGTCTGCCAATTGATATTTTATCGTATGTTTTCTTTGTTGTGATGTTATGCTATTGTTTCAGAAAAAGGGAGAAGGTTTGGATCCATTAAAACGTTTAATCCCGCTGCAAATGTTTGCACCTGTCCTAAGTCAGGAATCTGATGTACAGTAGTTGTCGTTTGTTTATGTAATATATACGTGTTTCTCGTTTCTCGTTTTGTTTATATAGATTAGACCGTTGGTTTTCCCGTTTGAATGGTTTTACACTAGTAATTTTGGGGCCCTTTATAGCTTGTTGTTCGGTGTGAGCCAAGGCTCCGTGTTGAAGGCCGTACTTTAACCTAGAATGGTTTACTTTTTAAATTGTTATTTGTATGGAGAGTTGTCTCATTGGCACTCACACCACATCTTCCTATATCTATGTTATATGAATTTTTGAATACTAATAAAAATTGTTACATATAGTTCAGTGTGGTTTCAGGCGAGTTCATCCATGTCAAACAGCGCTGGCTAAGCTAATTGATGAGTGGTTAAAATATTGAAATAGCGGAGAATTAGTTGGTACTGTGTTTTTGGATTTCAGAAAGGATTTTGACCTTATACACCATGCCATACTTTTATATTACAAAAAAGTTAAAATTGTGTCATATCGGAGAACTTATAATAAATCGAATATAATCATATTTGTCTTAAAGACAACAAGAAGTTCAATACGCAAACATTAAATTTGATAAAACGTTTGTAAAATATCGAGTGCCTTAAGGTTATATTTAGGTCCTCTGTTGTTTTTAATTTATTTGAATGGTTTACCACTTCATGTTCAACAATCCAACATGGATTTAATTCTGATTATACAACATTGCATTTGCATTATAAGAAAGAAGAAGATTTACGAAGGGTTAACAATGGCCCTAAATTTTCTATGTTTTTTTTAAATCGGGCCAAAAAAGTTACAAATTTCACATAGAAAAAATATTTGTGATAATACTTTTAAGACAAAAATATATTTTTCTGTCATTTTCCTTAACATTTTATGGAGCTATGACCGCTTACATAAACATTCTTTGTATTTTAAGGTAAATTTTTGTACTTTTTCTCTCCATAATTTCAATTGTTTTTGGCATACTTAACATTAGCCTCCATCAACGATCCAAACAATTTTTATATTGATGAATTATATTTCAAAATTGGAATCTTTTGGTTACAACACATTTAGGATCGATCGTAGAAGGCGGCCAAGTTGTTTCTAAAGCTTTTAGGTCTGGAAATCACAAAATCATCATATTTTGGCAAAATTTCCGAAACGGGCTTACTTATGGGGAATATTATGTACTTTTATGAAAAGAACTGATGTATTTAGCATAAGACATTTGAAATAGACCCTTTACGAACCAAATTTTGACCTTCTTGGTGTTTGATGATAAAGTTGACATTGGAGGCCATTTTTTGCCGTAAGTGAACCTTTGAACAAATAAACATCATATATTGCAAAATTATTCAAATGATATATACAATCTTTGTGTAACCAATGACAGTATGACAATTAATGCACACAACAACACCCAAAATATATGAAATTGTGTTCGAATAAAAAACATAACAATCAGAATTATGAATAACTGGCCATCAACGAAACTCCATTTCAAATTATTTGGAATTGTCATTGATGAAAATTTAAGCTGGGTAGATCATTTTGATCGTAATGTAAGATTATCTCATCTAAAATATCACCTTTGTATAAAGTTAAAGACTATTTCCCTATACACACAAAACAACTATTTTATAATGCAAATAGTCTACCATATATATAGACTATTGTAGTTCAGTTTGAGGAAATTTATTACAAAAAGATTCAGATACAATCATAAAACTTCAAAAAGAGTAGCAAGAATTATATTTGAATGTGATATTTTTGAACCATCTACTTACATGTTTTCTTCTTTAAAATAGCTATCTTTTACGTGACAGAATAAAATACCGACAATCAATTCTAATGTATAAAATTTTTAATGAACTAACACCTGGCCTTGAAGTCATAAAACTTTCGAGTCAGTTTTTTGTACTCATATTCGAAAATCAACCAATCAAAATGTTGGATTTCATGTTTCGAGCATAATTTTTGTGCACCGAGCAGTGATCAAAGTTTTATGACTTTAACCCCAGATTACTTAGAAATGCTAAATATTGTTATCCGGACAAACACTGTGTAATTTAAGCGTACAGTTGCAAATACAAGAAACATTAAGACACTAAAAATACAATGAGCAGATTTTGGGAAATTTAGAATAATACTCGACAATGATGGTATGTTGGTATTAGGGACAGACTTTTGCACTGTAAAGACCAACTGCGGACCAAGTCAGTGTTTTTTTCCATTAAGGTGCATAAGCGTGGTAAACATCATACATAAGAATGTGATGGTCCCCATTCCTAACTGACTTGGCAAAGTATTTCCCCGCAAAGCCAAACTACATGAATGACCATTTTTCTATATCCCATTCAGCCCTTGTGGTTCACATTCAGATTTGATCCGTTCCAAACTAACCCCAAAATAGCTGATTTTGTTTATTTCTGTCGTTTAGTTGCTGTCTTATTTACGTATATACCTTACCCACGACATCACTTTTATTCATAAAAGGCGAAGTTAGCTTTAATTTCATCGATATTTTAAAACATGAAATTTGGGATATAGCGTACACATATCACATGATCCTCTGCACTTAAACTTTTAATATCAAGAGCCACACACACAATGTTATATTTTCCAGATATTCCATAGTGTTTGTGCTATAAGCTGATTTTAATTTCATTTATCCTATATATGTTTTCACTTAATCGCTACCGCTGCTGAATGGAAGACTGCATTGTTACGGTTAACCCTCTTGATGCCAGATTTAAAAAAAAGTTGCTTAATTATACCCACATCATTTGAAATCTGCTCGAAAGTTGTCTCATTGGCAATCATATATTTGAGTATTTTTATACAAATTCCCCCCAAAAAAATCATAAATGACCATGGCATATAAGACTTTAATCCGTACCCAAGAATTACAAAAAAACAAAACTGTGATAACGTATTCAACAAATTATTTTAACGAAGTTAATCTGTTATAACAATTTTATATAATTTAAAACAAATTAAGGATGTTTTCCTGTCATGTGTGGGATTTTTTGTCAGGTTTTATCCATTTTGAATGCCTTAAAAAAATTTGCCCATGAAACCTCTTTTTTTATAAATCTTTTACATGTATAATTATAAGCCATTTGTGATTTCTTATAAAATCTTATTTATTTTTTAATAGTTTCTGAGAACTTTAACTGGGCAATGATAAAGCTATGAAAAGTCAAGAGAGAACATTTTCCCGCCAAAATTCAAATGGCTAATATCTCGAAAACAAGCACATTGACCCCTATATTTTTTTTGCTTTTTTGATTCCTCAATTAATCCCCTATCAATATATACTAGTTTTATGGAAAGTTATTTATTTTGAAACTGAGCAGCAAACATCCTTAAAAAACATTTTGATAACAAAATCAATTAGTAATTGCGAATTAGAAAAACCCGGAAAGAAGTTTTTTCAGTTGTAGTGTTGGGATATACAGAAAACGTTCCTCCTTTTCACAACAATAAATATAATTTCGTGTATGAAATCTCAAAAAAAAAAAAATTTACTCGCTACGCTCGTCAGAAATTATACAATTATGGATAATGAGACTCCTCTTTTATTGGACCCTCCATCGATTGTAATAGTATTAAACCTATATCGTAGTAGAATATATATTTTTGAGACTTCTTTCTCTGTTTTGATGTTACACTTTTAGTTCGGGTAAGGGTGAATGTTGGTAGCTATTAAAACGTTTAAACCCGCTTCATTTGTTTGCACAGGTCCTATAACATATGACTTCGCTTTCTTTTTCAATTTTTAACGTCTTTATACTGATATTTCATATTTTTTAATTGGGTGGCACATTGATGGGGGTATTGATTGTAAAAAAAAAACCCACATCATATGTTATTTAAAGGACTTCATCTCTCATAAGTCAGGAATCTGATGTACTGACAGTAGTTGTCGTTTGTTGATTATAAGTGTCTTGTTTCTCATTTTTTATATATATTTATAGACCTTTGATTTCTCGTTTGAATGGTGAATTTACGCAAATCAGTTTTGTGACCCTTTATCGCTTGCTGTTCGGTGTGAGCCACGAATCGTTTTGAAGACCGTACTTTGACCTATAATGCTTTATCTTTCAAATTGCGTCTTGGATATAGGAGGGGCTGGACACGGGGGTAAGTTTCTCCCTGCTCCCGCCACTCTTCTCCCTTCCCCCGCCCATATGATCCCTTCTCCCGCACTCATTCTCCCTTCTCCCTCCCTTTTCTCTCTCCCTTACCTTTTCCGACATACATTTCATTAAAATCCTTAAAACATTCAAATGATTTTTGGAATGAAATTAACAAACAAGACTAATAAAATTGTCCTTGAAACTTGGTTAACTTATTTTGGCGCACAACTTTCCCTATATGTTCCAAATGTAACCAGTTTTGGAATATTTTTGGACGGAACAGAAAATATTGTTCCGAAAGGTTGTAAAAAATAGATTGCAAATACTGTAATCGTATAAGCGTAGTTGACACAGGATAGCAACATCGGAATGAGGAAAAAGACCTGTCATTTTGGGATGCCAACACTGAATGCGCACCCGTTGGGTTGAAATAAAATTAGATCATTCAGACCCCGTTACATATTTTTTCTTTCAATTCCGTATTTCAAAATTTACAATCACACGACTCATTAAATAAAACCCAGTGGCCATCAATAAATGAATAATCGGAATTTTTATGAAGGTAAACCGAGAAAACCGCTCTGAACTCCAAAAAATAATTAATTAGATATCTTTGTTTGCCTATATATTTCTTCAAATGCAGAAACAAACTGAAAACACTTACATTTTAATATCATTTTGGTTCATGTTTATGTTGTCACCAAATGCTTTGTAAAATAGAACACAGACATAAACGCTTATTATATATTTAGGTCCCTCGACAAAATACCGCGAACATGTATATATACGGTTTTACCCGTGTCCATTTGGCCGCCCGTCTCTCACTTAATCTGTATATAGGATGTAGCTTAGGTTTTATACAACTTATTTGGAAGTGCTATATTTTTATGCCCCATTTATTATCATATGCCCCACTTATGGGTATTATGTTTTCTGGTATGTGCGTCCGTCTGTTCGTTCGTTTGTCCGTCCGTACGTCTGTTCGTCCCGCTTCAGGTTAAAGTTTTTGGTCGAGGTAGGTTAAAATGTTTGGTCAAGGTAGTTTTTGATTAAGTTGAAGTCCAATCAACTTATAACTTTGTACACATTTTCCTTATGATATGTTCTTTTTAATTTTAATGCCAAATTAGAGATTTTTCTCCATTTTCACGGTCTACTGAACATAGAAAATGATAGTGTGGATGGGGCATCCGTGTACTTAGGACACATTCTTGTTTTATGTCAACTTTAATGTAAATATATATTCCAAAAGTGCGCATATTCAGTCAAGACTTTTTTTAAATGACAGCTTGCTAAATTTGGTATTTTCCAAATATATAAAGGTACACAGAGCACATAGTCGGACTTCCTCCTTCTACAGTGTACAATTTCAAGGTTGAACTTTTATAATGCACCAAGTGTTTTACTTATATAGAGGATGCATGTATGTTCTCAGAATTTTTTTTATTGTGTCATTTTTCTCGAATGACAGAATGTTACTTACATTCAATACAGTTTGCAAGGATTGTCTGCAAATATGCATACTACCAAAACGTTTACATCATACAGAGAATATACTATATTAAACATGTATTAATTTATCTTTCACTTTTACAACCGACGGAATGTTTTTATTAGTAACCTGTTTTGATGGCTACATTAGAAATGTATCTTTTAGACACAACAATTCCAAATTGTATTGTATCGTCCTGAACATGCCTGAAATATTTGCCACCGGACATTTTGCAACCTCAAATCAGTCAATTCAAATTGTACTTGAAAATCACTGTTCACTCAAAAAAAAAATTGAAGCTGAATGTGCATCTTTTTAGTTGGAAATACAACTAAATCATCAGAATTAATAGGAAATGTACGAATCCAGACATGAAAACAAAATAAGAAACACCATTCAGATCCCGTTACATATTTTTCAATACCTCTCAGAAAAAAACATGTTACTCTTTATTAAGTAATGTCATCCTTTTACTGCCAAATTCTATGCATATCGGTCAACTTTGAAGCAATTTATCTATATAAAAAAACAAGGAGTGTGACATCACGTGTGACATGTGTCTCTATACAATAAAATCCTGGAAATTGTTAGTTTTTAGTCTTTCTCCATATATATATGAGATCGAACTGAATAAGTGACGAGGTTCGGAATATTTTTCGTTACTATGCCATTTGGGGGAATTTTCTAAGACTGTAATACAAGTGAGAGGTTTGGCTAGCCATAAAACCAGGTCTTATATCCACCATTTTCTACATAAGAAAATGCCTGTACCAATTCGGAATATAACAGCTAGTCGTTATCCATTTGTTTGATTTTGCAGTTAGATTTAGGACTTTCCGTTATCAGATTTCCTCGGAGTGTGGGTCTCATTGGGGTCTAAGCGTGACGCGGATTTGCCGATTTTTTGTAAGCGTGACACGTGAAAGTCAAATTATTGTGTCGGGAAAACGGGTAATGAGGTCTAGCGGGACCCGGGAAATGACAAAAAAAAATATAATTGCTTACGTACATAGTGTAAGCGGGATACGGGAATCGGACAAAACAGTAAGCGGGATCCGGGATCGAAACCCCCCAATGAGACCCCCTCGGAGTCGTTTTTTGTTTTCTTTGTCTACTTTTTATTAGTCCGAGATTACTCTGACGATTACTCTGACGTCCAACGGCTGTTTTGCCAGACAAGCTTGTGACGTCCAACGGCTGTTTTGCCAGACAAGCTTGTGACGTCCAACGGCTGTTTTGCCAGACAAGCTTGTCTGGCAAAACAGCCGTTGGACGTCAGAACAATTTCGGACTAACTTTTTATTAGCGCTTTATTTGGAATCTTTTGATTAACTCATTTATTAGTAGAAGATAATTGTTTTCCTGCTAAATTTTAATAATTTAATATATATATTTTTTTGTCTCCTTTTTATTCCCTTTCTCCTTTCTCCTGCCCCTTCTCTCCTTTCTCCCACCACTCTCTCCCTTGCTCCCAATACCCTGTCCAGGCCCTCATATAGAGAGGAGGGTGGTAAAAGGGGGGGGGGGGGTGCTTGCACGAAAAAAACGTGAAATAAGACATAATTTCACGTTGAACGTGAAATAATTTCTGTAATGAACGTTGCACGAAAAATAAATACTTTAATTTGAACCTTTTGTGACTGAGTCACTGCCTTCTTATATATATTAACTCTTTGTTTTACTTGATATTCCCGATTTAGTATACACATTTATGATATAATTGGTTTACGGCTTTTAAAAAAGTATGTCTTGAAGATCCCTGCCTAATGTTTGAATTTTATTTGAAAAATACCGAGCACGTAAAATAAGACTTTATTGAAAATCACGATGCACGTAAAATTAAATAAGCAGAACACGTTGAACGAGGCACCCGTCTTGCACGACTGAACGTCAAATAAAAAAGTAAAAACACGTTGAACGTGAAATAAAAAACGGCGATCACGTTGCACGAAAATAACCATTTACCACCCTCGGAGAGCTGTCTCATTGACACTCGATCTTGTTATATTTATTTATAATAAATACTCGCTATTTATAGAATCTTTGGAATTTATCAACTAAGAATAGCCTCGAAACCCATGTGTATATTTATAGTTTTAAACCAGTCATACATTTTACGTCATACATAATTTTATGAGTGAAAACAAAAGTCATCATCATGTCGGAAGATACCAAGAAAATATTACAGAAATTTTTTGTTACCCTTCGTAACAATGTAAATGCTACAGCAATTTATCGCGAGGTTTGGGGTCTCACACAATTTGACAGAGAGTCAATTATCGCACAAAAGACCAACACCGAAGCTGTTGATAAATTGGTGGATATCATTGGAAGCAGAAGCACTAGGAGTTTTGTCAGTTTTGTTGATGCGCTTAAGAAGCATGGTCATACTGAGATTGCCGACAAGATCTTATTGGAAGCGAAACAGAATTATCCACATATTCATCGTGCTCTCCACTCAGTTCTGGTATTGCCAACAGCGACAGTGCCACCTTCTAGTAATACGCAATGTAGCCAAACAAAGAAATGTGTAGAAAATCAAGCCTATAGCAATTCACAGGTCAGTAGCTTTCTTAAAATGTTAATAAGATTTGTTTGTTTCAGTCTGCAACAGACAAACAAATGTCTCCCTTCTTACAATTTGACTACCCTTCCAGAGCACCTGAAATTACCCCCATTTTTGTGGGGTTCGTGTTGCTGAGTTTTTATTTTTCTGTGTTTTGTTTTATGTATCTGCTGTTTGTTAGTTTTTTACCATGGTATTGCATGTCTGTTTGTATTCGACTTCTGAGTTTAAATGCTTCTTTGGTAGTATCTTTCGCCTCTCTTCAACATTTAGGAGCAATAATTTGCAGTAATGTTCAATTGAAATTGGTTTAGTCTTGTAAACATGACAAAGATGCATGCATAATCAATCAATTCAAAATTGATAGATGGTAAAAAAAATCGGTGGTATCCCATTAGTCCGACAACTATTATTCCGACAGCCCATTACTCCGACAGCCCACTATTCCGACAGCCCATTACTCCGACAACCCATTATTCCGACAACCCATTACTCCGACAGCCCATTATTCCGACAATGCATTTTTCTTATGAGTATGGGTAAATTTTCTCAAAAAAGACCAACTCCGTTCTCTATATTTGTGGTTGTCCGTTTTGATTCCAATTATTCTTTCCATGAGGGATATTCAAATGTCTCAGTATATTGGAGTTGAGATACACATGCTTATTGCAACTGCTCAGTCCTTACCCTCGTCCCTCTTTCGTTTTAATTACGTGTCTGGGTATTTTATTTGTCTTTATATTTCGTCGTTTGTGTGCCTACTGTCAGTCTGTGCTGTTCTAGTTCACTGTTTTTGTGTCTTGATCTACATTCTTTCACTAGATATTCGGTTTCCCCCTTTCACGTATCAGGGGAGTGAGGTTTCACCACTATTAACTACATAAATATTAATATATCGGAGTTGGATAACACTACCCACTCTCTTTGGTCGCAACACTTTCTATCACTTGTATCACTCATCTGAGGTTTTTTTTAAATTAATTTTGTCGCAAAAAAGGGACTGATGTAGCGTCAGTCAAAATGAGAAAAACAAAGAGACAAATACATACCCAGATCCTTAAAAATAAGATACATGACAAATAAGACGAAATATGGGCTCAGAAAAGATGAGCAATTCCAATTATGAATACGGTATCATGTTTCTCGCTGCATTGAAGATCTTTTGGTGACCTTCTGATGTTGTCTGTTCTCTGGTCGGGTTGTCTCTTTGACACATTCCCCATTTCCATTCTCACTTTTCATTATTACGAAAAACAAGTATGACGGACATGAACATTTCGGCAACTTCTATCTAAATATTCATAAGTAAAAGTGATATCGGGTCAGTGACTGAATATGACATGGAAATATACAGTCAACGCATTTTGACTGCTCAAATAGAACGAGTGCAGTATAAAAGCCAATAACAACTAGTGAGAAATCTAAGACATTATGTGACATTCTTGTCCTACTTGTGTCTTTGTCAAATTGTCTAATCAATGTGTGAGGGTTTTTTTTCTATTTTGTTTTGGCTCCGATTGTGACTGAGGCTTATGGTGCTATAACGATAATTATATCATATTAGTATTGTAAAGTCTTAATGTTGACCCAATCATTATACCGCCGCTTCGAAAAAGTGGGGGTATTATAGGATTAAACACATTTTTTCTAGAGGTTATTGATGTGTTTTACCTCTGTCTGTCCGTCCGTCCAACCGTCAATCCGTCAGTCAGTCAGTCCGTCAGTTCGTCCGTCCGTCCCAAGAATATTTTCGTTAAATCTATTTCATGAACTACATACATTACAAGGATTTCTGAAAGGTTTATTGAAGTCGGCTATATCGTGTGATGCGTTTTCAGATTCATTACTAAACAACGTTCTTTAATGAACACTTTTCACATGACAGCCAAGTTGAAAATTTTCGTCAAATTTTTCTCAGGAACTACAAGACAATGATCTCTGAAATTTGGTTTCAAGGTTTATATAAGTCAGCTATACTGTGTGATGTTCTTTCAGATTCACAACTCAACAACGAAATATTTGGGCGGGGGTATCATCAGTAGCTCGCACCATCACTGGTTGTTCTTGATTTATATGCTCTTTATAGATCCTTTAATTTGGAAAATGAAATATTCTTTTCTGTTCTATTATATGTACAGATTTCAAATTGGGTAAACAGAAAGTATTCGAACTACCATAGCCTTATGTTATATATACGGTTATTTCTTAAAATATGTTATTACATATCGAAACGTCATAATACAGACACACAATTTTTATTTTACCCTGATACCCTGATACTTGACTTGATAAGTGTCGGACTTATGGGTTGTCGGAGTATTGGGCTGTCGGAGCAATGGGTTGTCGGACTATTGGGTTGTCGGACTAATGGGTTGTCGGACCAATTGGCTGTCTGACCAATGGGCTGTCGGAATAATGGCGTGTAACAAAATATCAACCTAAAATCTGCATATGCCGCCTGGAATGCTTTGACGTGTCCAAGTTCTGATATAAGAATTAAGTATCCGGTAAGGGGAAACCCTTTGCCCCACCCTCACAAGTTTCACTGATTGTTACTTCTAAATGGTATATTATTTGGTCGGTAACTTTTTGTTTTAAAGGGTTCTTCTTAGTAACATTAGGGGCAACATCTTATAGGTTATATATTTCATACAAAACATGTCTAACATTTTCAATTCAGCCTTGGTAACTTTTTATCCTGTGCCTTTAGTTCTATAAACATGTTTAAACTATTTTTGAATTTCTTACAGCTTTGTTCGTACTTGCACGAATGTTTTCTCGGGTTTTTTTTATCGAGTGCCTTTAGTTCTATAAACATGTCTAACATTTTTCTTACAGCCTTGTTCGTACTTGCAAGAATGTTTTCTCGGTTTTTTTTTATCCTGTGTCTGTGTTTTCCGTAGTTTGCAAGGTAATCTGACATACGGAGTACTAATCTCAAGAGTTAAGAGTGCACGTTAAAAACAGTGTAACCTAGCTTATAGTTAAGCTTGTGTTAGTGATTTTTTGCCTATTATGTATAATTTCCCGTCAGTACACTGAAGACACATTCCATTTTATCTTTGAGTGTATATATCTGATGAAAGCAAATATTTTTTTTTTTTTTTTTATTTTAGTAATTATAACTTCAAACAGATAATTAAGAAAATTACATTTTTCCTGCATTTAAAATCAGAGACAATGTTATAACATGAACATTGATTCACTGTCTGCTTACTTGTTTACTTTGAAATTTTATATTAATCATGTTGACACCGATGAACTGTAAAGTGTAAATTTAAGCCTCGGTCACACCTTAACGTATAGCTCGAACGGATGTCTAGCGGATAACTTTTTTTTCAATCCGTTCATGTCCGTTAGACGTCCGTTCTTATCCGTTAGACGTCCGTTCGTATCCGTTAGACGTCCGTCCATATCCGTTGCATGTCCGTAAAGCGTACGTTTTATCTGTCGACGTCCGTTTTGTCCGGTGAAAGATTTTGAGCATGTTCAAAACTTTGAACGGACGTCCAACGGATGAAATGTCCGTGGAACGTCCGGTAGGCGTCCGTATTGTACGGTACTCGTCCGTTTCGTTTCCGTTTTGTATCCGTTACGTGTCCGTTATACATCCGTTGGAGGTCTGGCAGATAAATTCACCAACGGACTTCTAACGGACGTCTAACGGTTAAAACGGATGTTGAACGAATATGAAACGGACTTCTACCGGACGTATAACGGATAAAACGGATGATGAACGGATCTGAAACGGACAAATGCCAATAAAAAAATTCTCGTCAGAAATGCCAATTAGATTTTTTGATGTTCATGAATTCTTATTATTCATAATCGATTTTAATAGAGTAAGGGCACGTCTTCACAATCAAGCAGCTCTTATTCAGGCCAGAAACTGCCCTTTGACGACATTTTGAAGAACAAACCAAAACCAGTTACATAGAAACATTTTGAATATTTTTGCGATTTACATGTATTATAATTGTTGCCTTTAATTTTTCTGTATATCTTGTTCATCCGTTTTATCCGGTACGCTTCCGTTAGGTGTCCGTTTTATGCGGTACTCGTCCGTTGAATGTACGTTCGACATCCGTTCTGTCCGTTACGTTTCCGTTTCTCGTACGTTGTGTGTCCGTTATGCATTCGTTACGCGTACGTTTTATTCGTTCAGTACATCAACGGACTCCCAACGGATAACAATTTTGTCAACGGACAACTTTTATTTTCATCCGTTAGGCGTCCGTTCGTGCTATCCGGTAAGGTGTGACCGAGGCTTAAGGCAATGAAAATTTGATATTCAAAAATTTGATAAAACACGTTGAACATTTTGTTTTCATAGATATTTCCTGTGCCATGTGTAACAGACGTGAATCCCGAAAATGAGGATGGTTACCGACGTCCGTCGTCGTCGATTTACTTTCAAAAAATCTTCTGCCCTGACCAACATGGCCGACTTGGTTAAAAATAGAACATATGGGTAAAATACAAGTTGGTCTTTTATCTCGAAAACGTCTGTTGGGGACAACTATGTTGAAAACTTTATAAAGATCTTGAAAACGTGAAGTTGAAATAAGACCCAAGCTCAGAAAAAAAAAATCCCTTTTCAAATTATAATGTTATCAACCACGAAAAGGATATTTAATTGGTCGATACACTATTCTTGTTTGTTTTTTTTTACTTATAACGTCAGAACTTGACAGTGGAGAATTTTTTAAAGTCCATGTCCTAGCAATGTGAGTAGTATGAATTCAAGTACGCATGTACCTGGTTGTAATGACTTGTTGGGAAGCAGACTGATTTTTATACGATCGTAAATTTTTTTTTATAATGCTATCATGTTGTCGTCGACGCATTTATTTTCCGGACAATAACTTTAGTTTTAGTGAACGGATCTCTATAAATTTTTGCCAGAAGGTTCAATATCACTTGAAGGAAGGTTGAGATTGATTTTGGGAGTTAAATAAGCAATTTTCTTGGTTTTCGCACAATAACTTTAGTATAAGTAAATAGAAATCTTTGAAATTTAAACACAAGGTTTATACAATAGGAAGGTTGGGATTGTTTTTAGGAGTTTTGGTTCCAACAGTTTAGATATTAGGCGCCAAAAAGGGCCCAAATAAGCATTTTTCTTGGTTTTCGCACAATAACTTTAGTATAAGCAAATAGAAATCTATGACATTTAAGCACAAGGTGTTTGACCACATAAGGGATTGATTTTTTGAGTTTGGGTTCCAACAGTTTAGGAATTACGGGTCCACAAGGGTCCAAAATTAAACTATGTGTGATTTCATCAAAAATTGAATTATTAGGGTTCCTTGATATGCAGAATCTAACCGTGTATTTAGATTCTTAATTTTTTGTCCCGTTTTCAAATTGGTCTACATTAAGGTTCAATGGGTCCAAAATTAAACTTAGTTTGATTTTAACAAAAATTGAATGCTTGGGGTTCTTTGATATGCTGAATCTGAACATGTACTTAGATTTTTTATTATAGGCCCAGGTTTCAAGTTGGTCCAAATCGAGGTCCAAAATAAAAATTTGTTTGATTTCAATCAAAAGTGAATATATGGGGTTCTTTGATATGCTGAATCTAAACATATGTATTTAGATTTTTGATATTTGATATTTGGGCCCAGTTATCAAATTGGTCAGCATTGAGGTCTAAAGGGTTCAAAATTGAACTTAATTAGATTTCTTCATACATTCAATTCTTGGGGTTCTTTGATATGCTGAATCTAATCATGTATTGTGATTTTGGATATTGTACCATATAATAGGTATATGTCCAATTTAAACGTTTCCAACTTTAAGTTTTTATACCACATTCAGTCTGTTTCAGAAACCTATGTTGTGTCAACTATTAAATCACAATCCTAATTCAGAGCTGTATCAAGCTTGAATGTTGTGTCCAGACGTGTCCCAACTGTTCAGGGTTCGACCTCTGCGGTCGTATAAAGCTGCGCCCTCTGTTTTTTTTTTTTTTTAATATTTTCCATTAGTGAACTTTTATTGTATAGTTAATATTTTCTTTATCTGGTATTAGATTTTAATATAAAAAGAAACGCTGAATTCAATTTATCATAACAAATAATGTTTTACTTGATAAATGACCAATGTATAAGTCCACGGTAAGATAAAGTTGTATTTAAACCTGATGATACACTTTTTGTATATAACGAGAAATATTAACTGTATTTCATCTTTTAACTTTCAGACTACGCCAAATGTTAGGAACAATATACGACATGCACAACATGAGGACGCAGCCACCCAAGACACAGAAGATAGTGACTCTGAGAACGAATCTAGTATTTTTACACTTGGTACGATTATCTATCTAAGCAGTAGAATAAAAGTGACGAAAGTCCATTTGAAGTATAATCACATTAGAAAAGGAAATAAGTTTAGGCTCACATCCTGTATAAATAGCTTGCCATCCTGTATAAATAGCTTGGCAACCTTATTTGATGAGAAATCATCTTATTTCAATTCTCAATCAAAAACAAGGAAGTCATATTTATTTTAATAAGCAATTCACAACTTAATCAGTTTCCTACACACTACAATGTGAAGTATACACCTTTACTCATTGTAAACCGTTTTTATTTAGATGAGTAGTCCACAGGCTGATGAGGACTTTTTTTTACATGTATATGAAAGATAGGAGATGTCTGGTCCAGCAGGTTCTTACTGTCGAGAAAAGTAATAGATCGATGTACAACGAAGTAACAAAACTCAACGTGTACTAGTATCACATATATGAAAACGTGTTTGTCATATTCTGGTTTCAATTGGCTGAACGATTCTCAAAAAGACAAAAGATTCCCGTATTTCCATTGGGGAAAAACGAAGATTAGATTTAAAAAAAATGTTGATTTGCACAACATTTACAGCAATTGGATAAGTACCTAACATGGTTTCTATAGATTAGTGGCTAACCTTTGTTATTAGTCTCCGCCTCTTGGTTTCCAATTATTAATTAAAAAACAGCCTGTAGTAAGAAACTACACGAAGAACCCTCTATGATATTCAGTTTAAGCTGATGTGGCAGTTCTCAGTTAGAAGATGATATAAATATCTAGTAGGCTTTAATCTGAATTTATGCTAACATGATTGTAGTTTATCTACGAAGATCAATGAACTAAAGAGTTAATTGAATAAAGCCAACATTCCAAATAATATTTAAAATCCTTTTTTCTTCTTCTTTAAATTAAATCCTACCCATTGTTTTCAGTATAATTTGTGAAAACTCATTAGCTCTCATGGTTTCTGAATTATAAATCAAGGCATTTTTCTTTTCTTCTATTTTAAAAATAATTTGCTTATCTCATTCGGTTTACAGCGAATTCCAGCAAATTATGGGTTTCTTACATGTAAATGTAGATATAACAGCCATGCACCCTACTTCATCCACAATCGTTGTTAATAATCATAATGTATACAATGTGCGCTTGAGGCATATATAAAATCAGAATTTGAAATTACAGATACCAAATTGAGCCAGATACCGTATACATATGTTGAGCCATGGGAGGATGAATTACGTAAAAACAAACAGTGGAAAAAATTGGCCACGAAGATGAAGCTTAACTACGAGATTGTAAAAGATTTAGGTCAGTGAGCAGACAGACAGTATTAAGTTTAATGTCAAACTTTTAATGTCATACTGATATAATATAATATAATTTGTCTACATACCATTCATTTAAAGCTTTACGTAAGGTCAATATGGCAGTCAAAAATTTGGAAACTTGGACAGAAGCTTTTTATGATCTAAAGACAGAATCCATATTCAGCCAATTTATATTTTTCCTTCATTTTTCCGTATTTCATTGACGAATGGACATAGTGTTTTGCAGTTTTAACACGTTGAGCTTCAGTCTTGAGTTGAAATTTTAAAGACATCAACATCTTTGTCAAACCTTCATAGAATTTTAATAAACTTTTTATGAATAAAAGACCATGTCTGCAGCAAAAACAAATACTTTTTCGTTTTTCTTAATTTTCCCGATAAATGGACTTTTTTCGTCATTTCTCATGGAATTAAAATGGAATCTGGACAGAAGCTTCTACAATATCTAGCATCTTATTCGAAAAAAAAGTTTTGTTTCCGTCTTTAGGAGTTCGTATAATGGTATGATGTCGTCGTCGCGTCGTCCGAAGATGCATTTGGTTTGCGGACAACCACCTTAGGTTAAATGCATTGATCTTTATGAAATTTTACAAGAAGGTTCAGCATAAAAAAAGGCAGGCTGGGATTGAATTTTGGGGTTATGGTTTTCCAAACAGTTTAGGATATAGGGGCCAAAAAAAGCATTTTGTAGTTTCCGGACAATAACTTGTGTGTAAGTGTACATTGTATGTATATCTCTATAAACATTGTACCACAAAGTTAATTATTAACAAGAACTATCTTTAAAAAAGATATCCGACGTATTTAAATTTGAGTATATGTTTAAAACTATTATTTCGATACCCTTCAGAAGCACAAAGATACCATTTCGTACAACAAAGTTTACATTAAAAATTATATAATTGTCCCGAATAAACAGCTGTCACGGATGCAAAGAGCTATTGGAGAAACAATTATTTTAATAAAACAAGTATGGACACAGACGCAAATTGTCAGTGGGGTTAAAGGTCGTTACAAATGTATTGAAAGCTAGACTGGAAATGTGTATTAACAAATTGAGTTGATGTGTACATGTCTTCATTCAAATGCATTGACTGATAAAAAAAAGGGGGGGCTTCAACTTCCACCCCTCTCTGTGAATTAGTTGTTTGAGTGTTTGAATATGGAGTTTGTTAATAAATAGCTGCACTGTAAGCGCATGATATGTCTTGATTCCTTTTAAGCTTGCTTAAAGGTTGAACTATTTTGTTTTGTACAATTATTAGTCTATTTGTTTTCTCATTTCAGTTGTTTTATATTTGTCATTTTAAGGTCTTTTATAGCTGACTGTGCTGTATGAGCTTTTGTCATTGTTGAAGGCTATTTGGGGACCTGTAGTTGTTAATCTTGTTTTAAATTTTGGAATGTAGCTGAAGTCAACAGACATAGACAATTCACCCAAGTTTTATAAAATGATGTGGAAGTGTTTATGTGAATAATTGAGATGGGAAATGAGGATAGTGTCAAAGTGACAACAACCCAACCATAGAGTAGACAACAGCTGAAGGCCTCCAATGGGTTTTCAATGTAGCCAGAAACTCCTGCACTTAAAGGTGTCCAAAAACTATAAAATCCCTTCTTTTTTTTAGCATATATAAAAATTCATAACACAGAAATGTATAATCTGAAATTTATTACAATCAAAAGGGACCTTAGGTCAATGGTGTAAACAATTCACCAAAGTTTAATTAAAGGTGATGGATGCATTTTTGTGTTATTGTTCAAAATTGGAAAATTCTCTCTTTTTTAAGGATAAAATCTCTCTTCAATACATGATAATGAAAATTCTAAAATTTATAAAATCGATGTGGAGCTTATGTCAATAGATATAAACATTTCAACAAATTTTCTTGAAAGTAGGGGGAAGTGTTTTCTAGTTATTGTCTGAAGTGTGGATGATGGACTAATAGACAACAGTATACTATATTATGTTGTGTGTGAGACATTGGTATAATAAAATGGTTTCGAATGAATAATGATTAGAAACTGTTTAATGCAGTTATTGAGGGAACGACAGTGAAGAAATTCCTGAGATCAATGCGTTTTGAATCCTAAGAATTCAATTTTTGTTGAAATGAAACAAAGTTCAATTTTTGACCCTTTGGATCTTAATGTAAACCAATTTGAAAAAGGGACAATCCTGTGCAATTGAATATTTATTGCTATTGTGCAATACTGTGCAATTAAAAATTTCTTGCTATTGCACAATACTGTGCAATTGGAGATTTCTTGCTATTGTGCAATACTGTGCAATTGAAAATTTCTTGGTATTGAACAATACTGTGCAATTGAAGATTTCTTGCTATTGCAGAATACTGCGCAATTGAAAATTCTTGCTATTGCACAATACTCAGTTAGTATAATAATTTTTGACCCCGATTTGGACCAACATGAAAACTGGGCCCATAATCAAAAATCTAAGTACATGTTAAGACTCACCATATCAAAGAACCCCAAGAATTCAATTTTTATTAAAATCAAGCTTATTTTAATTTTGGACCCTTTGGACTTTAATGTAGACCAATTAGAAAACAGGACCTAAAATTAAGAATTTGGACATGGTTAGATTTGGCATATCAAAGAAGCACAATACCGTATTTCATTTTTTTGATGAAATCAAACAAAGTTTAATTTTGGCCCCTTATTCCTTGGGACCAAAATTAATCCAAACCTACCTTTTGTGGTCATAAACCTTTATAGATTTCAATTAACTTATACTAAAGTTATTGTTCAAAAACCAAGAAAAATGCTTATTTGGGGCCTGTTTTTTGGCCCCTAAATCCTACACTGTTGGAACTAAAATTACCAAAATCTATCCCAACCCTCCTTATGTGGCCATAGACCTTATGTTAAAATATCATAGATTTCTGTTAACCAACTTAAGTTATAGAGCAAAAACCAAGAACAATGCTAATTTGGCCCCTTATTCCTAAACTGTTGAGACCAAAATACCCCAAATCAATCCCACCCTTCCTTTCATGGTCATAAATCTTGTGTCTAAATTTCATATATTTCCATTTTACTTTTACTGAAGTTAGAGTGCGAAAACCGAATGTCTTTGGATGAAGACGATGATGCCAACGTGATACCAATGTACAACCAAAAAGTTTTCAATTTTTGCGGTTGTATAAAAATGATGTCAAATCAAATTTTTAATGGAGTTTGCAACAGTAATTATTCAACTACTCATTTTAATACATCATAAAGTATTAAAGTGTAAATGTCATACAGTCATGGTGATGATGCCTCCGCTAGCATATAACGTTATAAAGGTACATAAATCAAGAACTGTAAAAGTGAAGCTGCTAAAAATTGAACTTAAACCAAGTTTAGAGGTACTGGTAATAAGCATTTGTATACACATTTCACTAAATTTAGTTGAGACAAACTTGAGAAATTTTTCCATTTGTGAAAGGGGATAACCCTAGAATGATAATCAAAGTGCTTGTAATCACTGAATGGCTATTAAAGACTGCTTAAATTTATCAGTTGGTAGTAAAGTGAATTTTGCATTGTATATTGTATACATAGCATTATTTTAAGTCGATTCAACTACTTTTCTGGACAGAGACAGATAACTCCAATTTTCAAAGAAGATTTCATAAAGCAATGGTTTTAGGTAATATTAATTCAACAACCATTCTGGACAAAGAAAGATAACTCCAATTTATTGCCTTGAATCTACAAAAATGTTTGTTTTTTGCCCTCAATTCCTCGACTGTTTGCCCCATAACCCACAAAATAGACCCCAAACTTCAACTTATGGTATTAAATATTATGGTACAGTTTCAAAACAATTGAAATACTTATACACAACTTTTTGTACTGACACAAGATTAATGCTTGTTTTGGGCACCTTTGGAACCCTTATTCATAAACCTTAGGGACTATATATATATAACCGCCCCAAAACAATCCCAAGCTTCCTTTTATGATTATAAATATTATGTTATAATTTAATGGCTTCCTTTTTACTTATACTGAAGTTATTATCTGGAAACCATCCGTCTTGGGAAGACGACGACAGGATACCTACATGTATTTCAACTGCAAAAATTTCTGTGGTTGTATAAAAATTTCAAATATGTACAATGAAATATAGTTTCAAAATTGATAAGCCTAGATAGGCCTTATAATTTTTTCCCCACATAGTTGAAGGACCATTTACACTCAGGACTGAGTCATAAGTAGGCAGTAAAGTCTACAGATGTATTAAAACAACCTAGCATCATATTGCTAGTAGTGGGAGTAGCATTCTTGGGTAAATTTGTTCTTTTTTTATATAATATGTTTGGTTCAAATCAAAATAGAATGCTTTTATCTCCCTAATACTTACATTGTAAATAGAGGTGGTACTACTTTGACAAATCCTTGTACATGAGAGTCTTCTGTCAAATCTTTATTTCACAAAGAATGAATTGCATAACAATGAACTGAGCTCAAAGCAAAGTACTTTAATAATACACTTAGACAAAGAGCTAAATCCAGTGATATACTTTGTACTACTGGTCCTTCATTAACATCCATTGACCAAAACCACATCTCAACGACATTCCATACTACATGGTTGGATTTGGAAGTCCTGAAAAAGACATGATTTTTTTTAACATATTTTAAGTATATATATACACAGGTTAAAACTTTCTTGTTGTATAATCATTCCGTATCTAGCAACTATCAATTTGCTTAATGCACATATTGATATATGTTGAGTGTACCTCTGTTGGAAATAAGAACACACAAACCTCCACCTAGTTTTAGTCAATGGACAAAACATTCAAAACTATAAAATATTATAGATCTAAGACTTGTCAGTGTCTATTTACCATTGCCACTGAATCAGTGATATATGTATTGTACACATAATTATATACATGCAAGACTAAAATTATAAAGTACATACATGTTTGTATATAAGACTAAAACTGACATTCAGTCTTTACAACATCTTCATTCCCAAAGTCATTTTCAAATCTGACTTCATGGTAAAATAAGATTCCATATCTACAACCAATTAAAAGGAAAAATCCCTCTGATAGACTAGCATTTAAATCCGATTTCTAAAATGGAAGCTAGGTCACCTTGGAACTTAGAACTAAAAAAAATCAAACAATATATCTGATATATTTCAAATGCATGTACATGAAATAATATAAATCTCTAAAATTCACCATATTGTTCCCTTTTTCATCTTCTGTTAGATACTGTATATCCAGTGGCGGATCCAGAAATTTTTTTAAGTGGGGGCTGACTGACCTAAGAGGGGGCTCGCTCAAGTCATGATTCAGTGATTCCCTATATAAGCAACCAAATTTTGTCTCAAAAAGCAGGCCCCCCCCTAAATCTGCCTCTGATATCAACCTCTAGATGTCTTTCAATTACATTCAGTTTAGTGTGGGTTGATCTTTGATTGTTGTACATGTTACAACCAGATTCCCGGCAGGGGGCAACTTTGTAAGACCGCAGAGGTTCAAGCTTAGATTTTGAAATAAGGGGGAAAATGTAACCTTTTCAATTTATAAAACAGGTTCAACATCATTTCTGTACATATATAAACATATTCTAAATTGTGGACACACCTTCATTAAATATTCTACTTCAATTAGTGGAGGAGATCAAATTAAAAAGTTGCAATGGTTAAATACTCCAATCACAGTCTTTCCTGCTAAAATCTCAAGTGTAGAATGTGATAAACGGTTTTTGGGTCTATATATTGTCCTTGATATTGAGGTTATCTTGACACAGCAAAATATAAAGAAAATGTAAACTATGATCTGGAAATTGACTTCGTTTTCCCAAAATAAGCCCACTTAAACTGAACTTTAAATGCAAAAGACCTCTAAATGGCTAACAGATATTGCTATATAAAAGAATAGTCCATGATTATACATGTATAATGATATTAAAGAATTCATGAAATTTACACTGATTCTGTCAGTTGAATGGACTAGAATGAGATAAGTTATATACATGATAGACATAAAGGTTTTTTCCAACAGTTGTGGTGTAAATTAATTCAGTTGTATTTTATGGTTGATATATTTATGTATATACATGTATGTAAATCATTGGCTCTTCAACCAATGATATTTTACAATATCAATTATTTGTTTATTTTTCTAATGTTGGTATTTTTCAGCATACTAAAAATGTTTTAGCACAACACGAGCACAAGCTTTATAGGGTGTCCTCACACAGGGTTTCCGCTGGCCGTCGCCATTTTTCCCAATTTGCGAAAAAATAATACTTGTGGCGATGAAAATTCGTCATTTGCTTAAGAATTTGGCGAAAGAAATATATAGAAAGATTTATTTTCCTCCTTCTTGTTTATTTACTTTTTTCGAGTTTCTCAGACTTTAACTTATCAGACAATACTCGGAATTCACCTTGACCTCATTAAGATTTTGACAGAAAATCAATTATCAGCTGATTGCAATTTACAGCTATCGACAACAAAGGACTAATTAATAAAGGTGTTGATTGAATTGTTTGTCAAAATGATATGGTTGAATGACTTCCACTAAATGTCACATACAGGAGTTATTTACCACTTTTCGACTCATGTGTTTGAAGAACTCTTTTGACGTCTCCTCTCCATATAAAGATAGTTTAGAAAAGAAAGTTGTTGTTGTGACAATAAATGTTAAAGGGCAAGAAAAATCTCCGATTTAAAACTTGAATTATCCTTTGACTTTGATGTAAGTAATTGATCAGGGAGACTACTTTAAAGTCGTTTGAGTGACACACGTGTTTCAAACATAGTTTACCGTCTAAACTTTTTCATTTAAGATGGTCAAGAAAAGATGGTCAAGATGGTGGTTATGAAGAAGGGGGGGGGGGGGGGGGAATGCATTCTGGCATCACAATTTCAAATGACAGAGGATAACATATGATCTGTCCATATACATGTATGGGGGTATCTTATTGAAGTATTCTTGCCAAATGAAGATTAAACAGTAATTCTTAGACATGACAATAAAAGAGGGGGGATAGGACCTTTATCGGGACTCCGGGATCGGGTGTTTTTAAGCTCGGGATTATCCCCCCTCATAAAATGTACACTTTTTTCAAGACGATTAAAAAATCAGCTGAATTTGACAAATCACACTATTTGTTTTCCAAAAATAACTGTAATTGGATGGGGGTTCTGTGTATTCACATTATTTTAACAACTCTCCTTGGGCCGAGAAAAAAAATCTGTGTTTCAGGTAACCTGACCGACCCTGTTTTTTAGCCCCGACCCTAACTTTTTTATTGGATCTTTCAAAAAAAAAAAAACAATAATAATTATCAACCGACCCTGTTTTTGACACAGGCTTCTGATAAATGACATAATATTTTTTCTCTCTTGCTTCCTCTTGCATAGAAAGCCAGTAAAACATTTTATTAATGTCAAAAGGTATTCCAAATAGATTAAAATCCAAGAAATTTGCACAGCAGGTGCTTCAAAAACATTGCAAATGGCCCAAGACCACAATTAATGACCCCGCTTTTTGTTGTTCACGAATGTAGTTCCTTTTAATTAGAGTGTATTTATCCTTAATTTTTTTTCTTTCCCTTCCCCACTCATTTCTTAGATTTTATTGGGTGGAAATGAAAGATGAGAGGTAAAATAATTTTTTGGATGTTGTATTTAAACTCATTTTGATATGGAATGAGTGATTAGGCCAAGTGCAAAAAGGTCATATTTACAGTTTTCAGAACATCTCTTGACTTGTCCATAGGGGTATGGATGTATATTGGCTAAATTTGTAAAAGTGATTGCTTCAATCTTTCTGAATTTTGGATATATTTTTGGACTAGTGCTATACATAAGACACACAAAAAATTTGACAAAAGTGCATGGTGCAATTTTTTTAATGATACAAAATGTTCTAAAGAAATGATAGAGAAATTAATTGTGGTCTGTGGCCAAATGGCACACTTCCAGTTTTTGAAACTAATTATGGATCCGGACTTGGAAAAAACATGATAAATACTTAATAACTCAAATATGAAATTTTGAATCATCACCAAAAAGTATACAGATATTTAGATTAATGTAACTAAGAAGTGTTTAAAGTTTTAAGCCATAATCAAGAATTGTTTTTGAGATACGGTGTGACATGTGAAAAAAACACCCCCCTGTTTAAGTTACAATGTGCCGTAACTCAAAAAGTTTTAATCTTATTTTCACCAAAAAGTATACAGATCATGTGACCATCATAAGAAACAACTATATTAAGTTTCATGAAATTTGGATAAGTCGTTCTCAAGTTACGGTGCCACATGTTTACGCTGGACAGACAGACGGACACCTGACATTTGTATACCATAATAGGTCCCGTCTTTGACGGACGTATAAAAAGCAGTACTAAGCGTGCATGTTACGCTAGAAACATATTCAAAGAATACAGTTTTATAACTTCTTAATGTCATATCCAATATTTATCAAAACCTAAAGGGGAGTTACATGTATCTTACTTCCTATATTTTTTCGTGGATGTCAATACACCTAATCGCTATTTATTCCATACCGGATGAATTCTAAAATTACACAACTTTTTCATCCAGTTGAAGCTATCTGGGGGCCGTTGAAACAATTCACCATGCACAATACTTTTTAATGAGACCCGTTTTAACTTATTCAAAAAGTTATTGTAAATACTTAAAACAAAATAATTTTTTACTTCAATTTTCAATTTCGAAAAATAGTGGATTATTAACTATTAAAGTTTCTTGATGATCGCTTTCTAAAGTTTTTCCTCCCTCAGCTCTCTAGTAAAAAACCTTTATTTTCAGTCGCATGACCCAAACAGAAAGTTGTACATACAGTGTATTACTGTTTTTCCCAGATTGGACTAAATAGCGATAATTAAATAAAGTGTAATTTCCGGGATTGTTGAAAACTTGCATATTCATCACTATCTGATTTTGTGGTTTTAACAATCCAGACAGACAAATAGCAATAAGGTGTTTAGAAAAAGATGACCTAAAACCTCCTTCATATAAGACAAAAAAACATGGGAACTCATACTGAATGGTCAAATGTGTTCAATATGAAAATTTGGTAAAATCACAAATCAGCCGTTAATGTAAATGGACTATAAGTATGACTTTTGAGCAATTTAAAGGGAAATGACGGGGAAGGGGCAAATTAGCTTTCAAGGGGAGCAAATGCTGTTTAAATTGGTAAGCGGGTTTTAAATATAGAGGGAAAGTGGAGTCATCTTTTTAGACTTTAGTTACATGACATGTAAATATAACTTATGTAGACTTACCTTCTAATTCTATAGACTATTAAAAAAAAAACACACACACAACTCGGAACTATTTCTAATTCACTTGGACTACTGATATGCAAACCTAAAAACAAAAAGAAAAATATCATAAAATAGTGATTGAAAGATTCATAACACTTTAAAAGGATAATTCAGACACGTGTTACACGGGGAGCATGTTTGTTTACATATAATAATGTCACGTGATCGCGCACTGACCTCGCATGCTGCATCGCCCTTACAATTCACTAATACATGTACATAACCATTTTCATGCAAACATGCAACGTGAATGTGATTGGTTATCAAATAATACAAAAATAATGCATGAACCGTTGAAGAAGAAATTATTTCATCAAATAGAGTGGATTTTCACTTTCGACACGAATAGGTCGAGTTGACATTCCTGTCATCGGAGATAGTATTGAGATAAAAGGGATAAAACGGACCGTCAAAAAGGTCTAGAGAATCACATCAGTAGAACCTTAACATAAATAAGTAATACTTGCCAACATTTCTCTAATTGATAACCTATAGAACTGAAATTTCACAAAAATACCGGTAAATAATTTTGTTGTGATGCTGGTTAAATTGGCGCTAAATAAATATTCTTACTCCTATTGCTTCATGTAAAAAAAAATGTATAGAATTGAATTCGACTACAGTTCAGAATAAAAAATAGTGAATATGCAAAAGCCAGGTAATATGTTAATGATAAAGTGTGTATAAATTTTCGTAAACGAAGTTACCCGTATACTCCCCCAAGAATTACATTTGAGCGCAAAGTTCTGTAATTGTGTGATATGGTTTTCGGTTTATGTAACATAATTTAGACTGGGATCCTGGCTAATCTTGACCTTACGACGCGCAGCTAGATTGGGCCGGATCCCAGTCTAATGTAACATCGTAGAACTCAGGGTAACGGAATTTTTTGCGTTGCTATTAGATCATTGAGGCCATCTATTTTTATTGCGGGTTCCACATATTTAAATCGGAATTATAGAAAAAATGGAATGTTGTGAGCAGAATCAAAACAGAAATGATGAACACTGCAACATTTCCAGAAAAATATAAATAGGATGGAGGATCTGTGTATTCACATTATTTGTAAAACTCTCCTTATTCATGTGAAGCGTGTGCTTAACATCGAGGCTTATTATGCTAATCATTGACGCCACAGTACTTCAACCAATCAGACAATGTTTATTTGGGGCATTCGATCGATTTTAACTCAGATTTTGGAATATTTCAATCGAAATTATAGAAAAATGGAATGTTGCTGGTACATATAAAATAGAAAATGATGAATACTTTTAGCTAAAGATAATTTGGATGGGGGTTCTGTGTATTCACATTATTTGCACAACTCTCCTTACTGATGCCATATTTTGAAATTTCCGTGACCTAAATGGTTCGCGAAAATTAATATTTTTATATATAGTATAGTAAATATAAATCTTTGTAAGATCTAGTTCAAATATTTATAGTTTTTCACTTGCTTTCCATCACGATATAATTAACTAGACGTTTTTTCAAACACAACCAAATCACCCACCATGACAGCATTTTGTCCAATCACAGAAAGGATTTTCGAGCATGCGTATTCTGTTGCCATAGTTAAGCGTCCTTAAGTTCAAAGGGCACAAACCGAAACTATACCGACTACGTCGGAAAAAAGGGAAGGCTGGATTGAGTATGGGGGTAATCGCACCAACAATTGCAAGAATAAGGGACAAAAGGGAACCCAAAACAAGCATTTAACTAGTTTTTAGACAATAACGTGTGTCTTAGTGTATAGATCTCTCTAAAATTGTACTACAAGGTTCCAAATTACAATGCGATTTGAAATTGGTTACTTATTGTTGCTAAATATCTCACAGACACATAGAGAACGTGTCAATCATTTTAACTGTTTTATTTAGAAGGATACCATTTTGTTACTTGCCACTGCTAACCTATTTATGACATGTACTATATTAATCTGCTTATAAATTTAGAATACATGATTATGGTTATCTATAGTAACAAACAAAGATGAGAAGACAAATGTATACCAGAATACTTTTTAGTATGTACCAACATTTTGTAGGATACTAAATAAATTATAAATAAATTACCGTCAGTTTCGAGGTCTCCATCCAATATTGTATATTTATCAAATTACAGAGAAAGAGGAAGATCCAGTTGACAAATTTTTTGAGCGTCATTGTTCAAAGCTTACCATTAAAAGATTTTTAAACTACTTGACAAAGGCTAGCATGACCAGTGTTCTAGCTATGGTACGAAAGCATGTGGATGAAACTGAAGGTAGATATTTTATAATATTTTAAAACAGAATTACACTTTATTTTCCAAATTTTGAATGCTCAATTTACTGCTTATATGCAATACGAAATTTACACTTAAAAAATATCAACACCACCGGCGATAGTGGGAAAACACGTTTCGGCAATAAAAAAACGGACCGATGTATATTATACATATTCATGTTTTTTTTTTTAAATCTACTGTTTACAAAATTTTGAATAATTCGAAGTACTTAGGTTTTTCTAATCAAAGTGTAGATTTGTCACAAGTTTTTGGAACTTAATTGGAGGTCATCAACTTCATTTTTGATTAGACTTAATGCAACTGATTCTAGCGTCACTGGTGAGTCTTTTAATATGTAGTCGAAACGCAGGTCTGGCGTACATATTAGAAGCCTGGAATCTCTGATGATTTTTATACGACCGCAAAAATTGAAATTTTTTTGATTGTATATTGGTATCACGTTGGCGTCTTCGTCTGCGTCGTCGTCGTCGTCGTCGTCGTCCGAATACTTTTAGTTTTCGCACTCTTACTTTAGTAAAAGTGAATAGAAATCTATGAAATTTTTACACAAGGTTTATGACCACAAAAGGAAGGTTGGGATTGATTTTGGAAGTTTTGGTCCCAACAGTTTAGGAATTAGGGGCCAACAAGGGGCCCAAGTAAGCATTATTCTTGGTTTTTGCACCATAACTTTAGTATAAGGATATAGAAATCAATGAAATTTAAACACAAGGTTTATGACCACAAAAGGAAGGTTGGGATTGATTTTGGGAGTTGAGGTCTGAACAGTTTAGGAATTAGGGGCCAACAAGGGGCCCAAGTAAGCATTATTCTTGGTTTTTGCACCATAACTTTAGTATCAGTAAATAGAAATCTATGAAATTTAAATACAAGGTTTATGACCACTAAAGGAAGGTTGGGTTTTAATTTTGGGAGTTTTGGTCCCAACAGTTTAGGAATAAGGGGCCCAAAGGGTCCAAAATTGAACTTTGTTTGATTTCATCAAAAATTGAATAATTGGGGTTCTTTGATATGCCGAATCTAACTGTGTATGTAGATTCTTAATTTTTCTAACTGTGTATGTAGATTCTTAATTTTTGGTCCCGTTTTCAAATTGGTCTACATTAAGGTCCAAAGGGTCCAAAATTAAACTTAGTTTGATTTTAACAAAAATTGAAACCTTGGGGTTCTTTGTTATGCTGAATCTAAAAAAGTACTTAGATTTTTTATTATTGGCCCAGTTTTCAAGTTGGTCCAAATCGGGGTCCAAAATTAAACTTTGTTTGATTTCATCAAAAATTGAATAATTGGGGTTCTTTGATATGCCAAATCCAACTGTGTATGTAGATTCTTAATTTTTAGTCCCGTTTTCAAATTGGTCTACATTAAAGTCAAAAGGGTCCAAAATTAAACTAAAATTTGATTTTAACAAAAATTGAATTCTTGGGCTTTTTTTATATGCTGAATCTAAACATGTACTTAGATTTTTAACCGGATTTTTGTGACAAAAATGTCGGTTATTGATTTGGGGATGTACGGCGGGCGGGCGGGCGGGCGGGCGGGCGGGCGGGCGGGCGGGCGGCAATCAAATGTTGTCCGTGCATTAACCCATGAACCGTTCAACCAAAGCTTTTAAAATTTTAATATGTTGTTACTGACAACTAAATGAAGGTCAAGTTCAATAATTGCGATTTTGACTTTTACTGTTCAGGAGTTATGGTTCTTGAAAGATTGAAAAATGAAGTTTCCAGTCGTGTCCGTGCATTAACGCATGAACTGTTCTACCAAAGCTTCCCAAATTTTAATATGTTGTTACTGATGACAAAATGGAGGTCAATTATAATAATGACGATTTTTGACTTTTACCGTTCAGGAGTTATGGTTCTTGAAAGATTGAAAAATGGAGTTTCCAGTCGTGTCCGTGCATTTACACATGAACTGTTCTACCAAAGCTTCCCAAATTTTAATATGTTGTTACTGATGACAAAATAGAGGTCAAGTTCAATAAAGACGATTTTGACTTTTACCGTTCAGGAGTTATGGTTCTTGAAAGATTGAAAAATGGTGTTTCCAGTCGTGTCCGTGCATTTTCTCATGAACCATTCAACCAAAGCTTTTGAAATTTTTATATGTTGCTACTGATGGCAAAATAGAGGTCAAGTTCAATAATGACGATTTTGACTTTTACCGTTCAGGAGTTATGGTTCTTGAAAGATTGTAAAATGGCGTTTCCATTCACGTTGTTGCATTTACTCATGAACCATTCAATCTAAGCTTTTCAAATTTTAATATGTTGATACTGATGACAAAATGGAGGTCAAATTTGATATTGATGATTTTCAATTTCACCATTCATCAGTAATGGTTCTTGTGATATTGCCAGGACACAAATAAATATTAATAAATCCGGTTTGCTGTCGTTGTGACAGCCTCTTGTTGATTATGGTCCCAGTTTTCAAGTTGGTTCAAATCAGGATCCAAAATTATTATATTAAGTATTGTGCAATAGCAAGAAATTTTCAATTGCACAGTATTCAGCAATAGCAAGAAATCTTCAATTGCACAGTATTGTGCAATAGCAAGAAATTTTCAATTGCACAGTATTGAGCAATAGCAAGAAATCTTCAATTGCACAGTATTGTGCAATAGCAAATATTTTCAATTGCACAGTATTGCGCAATAGCAAGAAATATCTAAATTAGCAAGAAATTTTCAATTGGAGCTATCTTTCTTTGTCCAGAATAGTAGTTGAATCAACTTAAATCATTGTTTTATACAATATACAATGTATATTCACTTTTACTACCAACTGATAAATTAAAACAATCTTTACCATTCAGTGATAACAAGCCCCTTTTGTTACATTTTGATATTTTATGATGTATTTAAATGAGTAGTTATTGTTGCAAACTCCATTAGAAATTTGAATTGAGATCAGTTTTGGAATAAGGGAAATGTGAAAAAAAATGGGGGGGGGGGGGGGGGGGGGTAAATTTTTCTCATTTCAGATTTCATAAATAAAAAGAAAATTTCTTCAAACATTTTTTTGAGAGGATTAATATTCAACAGCATAGTAAATTCCTCAAAGGCAAAAAAAAATATTTTAAGTTCATTAGACCACATTCATTCTGTGTCCGAAACCTATGCTGTGTCAACTATTTAATCACAATCAAAATTTAGAGCTGAATCCAGCTTGAATGTTGTGTCCATACTTGCCCCAACCGTTCAGGGTTCAACCTCTGCGGTCGTATAAAGCTGCGCCCTGCGGAGCATCTGGTTTACAACTACTGAGCCGATCCCAAATTATGCCAGTGGACATTCCACCACCCCGGTAGTCAGCAAATTGATTTGACTTGAAATATCAATTGATATGATCATATTTCTATAAATTTACTGTTTATAAAATGTTGAATTATTCGCAACACAAGGATTTTCTACCTCAGGAATAGATTATTTTAGCTGTAATAAATTGGCTCAAGTTTTTGCAATATTTCGTTCGTAATGCTCGTCCCTATTTAGGGAAACATTTGGTTGATTATTTAGTTAATCGCTGAGGCATGACTTGAGCGGGACCCCTCTACGTCAGTCAGTGACACTTAGCCCGTTCATAAACAAAACAATTCTGGATCCGAAACTTATTCGAGCGTCACTGAAGAGACTGATGAAGACGAAACGTGCTCCTGGCGTACACAATTATAATTCTTCGATGACTTTTATTGTAAAGATATTTTCTGCGGGAAAGGTGGCCGTTAGCTTTACCTTGTCAATCTCTTGTACATGATTATAAGTAATTTTCATTTCTGATTTTATCTCAATGACAATGTAATTGAATATAAGAGTTTGATTCGATTGTCGCATCTATTCTGTTTTACATGGAGTATTTCCCGTTAACTTATAGCCCTTATTAAAATACTGTTTTCATTGTTTCAAAAATTAAATCATAAATCTGAGCTTTTGCTTCATTATAGAAAAAAGAAGTTATCCTATACCGAATAAAATAAGAGTATTGCACAGGTGATTGATTGGTTGAATGATTTATTAATGTGCATTTACGCACTGTTGAGATATTATAAAGCTTACTATAAATCATTTAACTAATTATTGTAGACAGTTCTGGCGTCCAGCAAACACCTTTGCAAGAAGAAGGAAATAACGCACCTGTTCCAGTAGAACTTTTTAACGACACGCATGGAACTGTACCACAGATGAACTGTCTAAATCAAGACGATAGTATAACAGACAACACGCAGATCCCATGTAATGACAACAAGCCTCCCAGCCCCCTTATTTCAAAGAAAACGAATATTGGAAGTGTGTCGAATAATGAATCATCTGTCAACATCGCAAAAGTTGAGACTTTGACGATTTATACAATACAAGGACATCAAAGTTCACTGTCAGATAAAGATGGATCTATGAAGCCTGCGGAGACCGAAAAGAACATAATGGTTGACGACGAAAAAGAAGATAATCGCCGGAAGACGAAACAACAATTTGGGAATGATTTTCCAGATACTGTTGTTCCTGGGAATATGCTGTCTATGGATCGAACTTCACCATTGCAAGAGTTAAACACCAAAGAAGACACCATCCTAGCAGAACCTGAGAATATAAAAGAAAAATATAATGATCAATGGTGTGAAAATTTGCTGGATGAAGGGAGAATGAATGAGACATCGGAAGATAATCTAAGTTCATCTATACCAACCAACTCAGTTGTTCAACAGTTATTGCATACACAACCTGAGAGTATTGGCGAAAAATCAAAGAAACATCCTGCCGAACAGGACTGCAATGAAATGCTGACGGATGCTGGCATTCCGAGAAGAAGTGAGAATACATGCAGAAATATACACGACTCTATACCAGACGCCGATAGTGTAGTGGAATAGAAAGAGGAATGTCGTTGTAATTTAACAACAGTCTACAAAACACAAAGAAAACTAAATCGACTGAGAATACAATTCGATCCCAAAAAAACGTGGTGTTCTCAGGTGCTTCGGAAGGGTAAGTAGATCCTGCTTCACAAGTGGCATGTTGGTTAAAAAAGCAAGATCACAAAAATACTGAACTCAGAGGAAATTTCTAAAAGGAAAGTCCATACTCAAATGGCAAATAATAGCTACCTTGTTGGCAGCTATCCTCTATCAATGAAATTATGATAGGAAATGCGAGATATGTATTATCCTATCAACTTGGTGATCTGTACTCCATAATCAGGCGCTATAGAAATATATTTCTATATCGAAATTAAAGTTTGCAATTCGAAAGCTGAAATCTCCTCTTTTGTCGTGATTTTTTCTTTTCAACTCATCCTCATTATCGATGTCTTGCCGTAAGTCAAATTATGAGGCAGACTAAACCCGGTATCTGTAATATCTTTTTTTTCAAATTAGATGCGATAGATGCGTTTTACCTTGAATTATTTATGTCATACAAACACCTTTATAGCGTGAAGCTACTGGATAACGCTAGCATCTTTTCGGTCATCATAAGAGCTCCTGTATGATGTCTGCCTCATATGAATAATAATAATAATAAATTCTTTATTTAAAGAGAAAAAAGGAACAAATCGACTAGAAGAGGAGCACAGTTGGTTCTCATGTGACATAAAACTTTTATTTCCAATGAAAATAGCTATACTACAGTGCATGGTTATTATTGAAAAAAACATTAACATTTTCTTGGCGATTAATCTCATCAATGCGAAGGCAATGAAATATTATTTTGATTTACTAGGATTTATGTTCTATTTATTTAATTCAAGCCATTTGTATATGACCAACATTGATTTTTAGTATTTTTAGCTCACCTGGCCTAAAAGGCCATGTGAGCTTTTCTCATCACTTGGCGTCCGTCGTCGTCGTCGTCGTCGTCGTCGTCGTCGTCGTCGTCGTTAACAATTTTTCAAACATCTTCTCCTCTGAAACTACTGAATGGATTTGAATGAAACTTAACATGATTGTTCCTTAGTATATCCTGCACAAAATGTGCGCTTCGATTTTTGATCCGTCAAAAAACATGGCCGCCGTTACTTAAAATAGAACATAGGGGTCAAATGCAGTTTTTGGCTTATATCTCAAAAACGAAAGCATTTAGAGCAAATCTGACATGGAGTAAAAATGTTCATTAGGTCAACATCTATCAGCCCTGAAATTTTCAGATGAATCAAACAAACCATTGTTGGGTTGCTGCCAGTTAATTGGTAATTTTAAGGAAATTTTGCAGTTTTTGGTCATTATCTTGAATATTATTATAGATAAAGATAAACTGTAAACAGCAAAAAAGATCAGCAAAGTAAGATCTACAAATAAGTTAATATGACCAAAATTGTCAATTGACGCCTTAAGGGGTTATTGTCCTTTAATGACAATTTTTCACAATTTGTTCATCATATTTGCTAACTTTAAAAAATCTTCTCTGAAACTACTGATTGGATTTGGTTAAAACTTAACATGGTTGTTCCTTAGATTATCCTGCACAAAGTGTGTGCTTTGATTTTTGATCCGTCAAAAAACATGGCCGCCGTTACTTAAAATAGAACATAGGGGTCAAATGCAGTTTTTGGCTTATATCTCAAAAACGAAAGCATTTAGAGCAAATCTGACATGGAGTAAAAATGTTCATTAGGTCAATATCTATCAGCCCTGAAATTTTCAGATGAATCAAACATCCAATTGTTGGGTTGCTGCCACTTAATTGGTAATTTTAAGGAAATTTTGCAGTTTTTGGTCATTATCTTGAATATTATTATAGATAAAGATAAACTGTAAACAGCAAATATGATCAGCAAAGTAAGATCTACAAATAAGTCAATTTGACCAAAATTGTCAATTGACCTCTTTAGGAGTTATTGCCCTTTAAAGACTTTTTTCAAAATTTGTTCATCATGTTGACTTACTTTAAAAAATCTTCTCTTATGAAACTGCTGTATCAATTTCAGCCAAACTTAGGCTAAATGAGTTTCAGAGTTTCAGAGTTTCAGAGTATCTAGTATAAATTTTTTATTTCATTTCCTTGTATGTCAAGAAACATAGCTCCTATGGCTAAAATAGAACATAGGAGAAAATGATTTTTTTTTGCTTTTGAAGAAAATAGGACGATTCAAAGAACATTTAAATAAATTGAAAAGCCAAAATAATCATTGATGAGAGATTAAACCAAAAAAATTCAGGTGAGCGATTCAGGCTCTTGAGAGCCTCTTGTTTTTATACTATGTGATTTCATCATTGTTATGTTCATGTTCATCGTATACTTTGTACTACTAAATAGTTTGACAAAATTTTGAATTCGATTGTCTGCGGAAGGAATATTACCATAGCTGTATTTTTTTGGTATTTATGACATCATGGCCATTTAACTTTGTACTTTATTAAAATGTTGGTTGTTGAAAAGTGGAAATCACCAATATATTATCTGAAATTAGACTTTATAAATCTTTTCACATGTTTTATTGGTTTTTTTTATGTTTCGGATATATTCTGTGCTTCATATTCATGAGTGTAGAATCAGACGGCCGGTAGATGTGCAAGATTAATAGCCATTTGAATACAGACTTTCTGGTGAAATATCAATCCACCAAATTCAACAAATAAAAAAATCGAACTTTTTGGTGATATTTTCTTCGGTGTAAAAGATCCGTTTACGAATCAGCCACTGCGGTTCTTCACAGAGTAAGATTTTTCATGTTCTAACGAATTAGGAACAGAGTTAACAAACATTATGATTAGTTATTTCCATAATATTGCTTTATCAAAAGATTGAATACATCGTCTCATTTAACAGAACTTTTTCTACAATAAAATTGGAATTGTAGATTCTAATTCTAAATCTTAATGACTCGAGTTATAAAACTGACAAGATTTTATGCCTATTATACACATGACAACTAAAACAAAATAACTCATATTATATATGTAGGAAATTTTACTGATGGTCAGGTCTGCATAATCACAAAACGATTTATGACTGCTTGTTTTACCATGTCCAGTTGACCATACAATGAAATTCATAGCCAGCCGTCTTATAAATATGAATTTTCCCTAATTTTCAAGTGAAGATGTCTAAGGAGGGTCTAGTGGTATAATACAGTGGAATAGAATGAACATATAGTTACAGATAAGCTAATTAGTTATCAAAGGTACCAGGATTATAATTTAGTACGCCAGGCGCGCGTTTCGTCTACATAAGACTCATCAGTGACGCTCATGTCAAAATATTTATAAAGCCAAACAAGTACAAAGTTGAAGAGCATTGAGGATCCAAAATTCCAAAAAGTTGTGCCAAATATGGCTAAGTTAATCTATGCCTGGGATAAGAAAATCCTTAGTTTTTTCGAAAAATTCAAAGTTTTGTAAACAGGAAATTTATAAAAATGACTACATTATTGATATTCATGTCAACACCGAAGTGTTGACTACTGGGCTGGTGATACCCTTGGGGACGAAACGTCCATCAGCAGTGGTATCGACCCAGTGGTGTAAATAGTTATCAAAGGTACCAGGATCATAATTTAGTACGCCAGACACGCCTTTCGTCTACATAAGACTCATCAGTGACGCTCATATCAAAATATTTATAAAACTGTATTGGTAAAATCATCTTTAGTTTAATCACGTCCGAATCCTCTGTCACACACTAAAAATTCACACTAAAAGACACTACGATTGGGCAGGGACTTAGTATAGAAAGTCCATGGATGGGGGTGTTTCAGAATGGAGTTAAGGGATGTTTTTTCAGTCCAGTGTTTCTGCTGTTCCGTTGATTTTCTCTTATAGTTGATGTTTTCCCCACTGTTTTGTTTTCGCTTTATCTATTTATGACCATTGAACAGCGGTATACTACTGTTGTCTTAATTTTCCAAAGGTTTATGAATATGTCAGTTCGCCTCAAAGATGACAGTCTGCTAAGTACCGAACGTGACCTATACCCGAATACGATTGTTATACCGAGTGTAAATTTGCATTCCTACAAATGTATATCACGTTTCGATGTATTTTGTACATGTTGTGTACAATAAGTAAGTTTGTACAAATTATAATATCTACAGAGTTTTTGTACAAATTATAAGTTTTTTGAGACATACCTTCTTACACCATTTGCTTCAGTTTTATCTTCTAAACTATAATACTATAATGTTTTAAATTTAAATTTATATACTTCAACTTAACATTTAATGCTATTCTCCTGGTCATTCAACTGGAAATCAGGATACCTAAATGGTTTATATTCAAATTTTATTTTTCTCCTGATACCATATGCATATCCTGAAAAAGTCTTTTTGTGGTCTCATAATGTTTTCTGTATCAATGCTCAGTATTAGATTGTATCATGTAGTTATGAAAATATGACAGAAATATGCAAAACAAAAGACTGTGCTTGAATCATCCATTTGTGTTCAGCAGTTGATAAACACTGATAACTTGTAAAAAATATCTGTACATATTATAATTTGTACAACATTACAACTTGTACACAACATACATACCACATTCATGCATTTATTTTTTGATCGTTTCTGTTATGGTTTCGGTTGAATAATATGTAATGACTTTTTTTTTGTAGTCCAAATAATTATAAAATTGCCTTTCAATATCATCATTGTCATATTCCCGAATATGACTGTTACACGAGTATGAATCTGCATTTCTATACGACGTGTTTCGGTGTTTTATACATCCAACATTAATGACATTAATGTATTTATTTTTCATATTTCTGTAATGGTTTTGGTGAGATAATCTGTTAAGTCCTATCGTTTGAATTCCAAATAATTATAAAATTGTCTTTCCATAACATCTTTGTCATGAAAATTATTTGGACGATTATTGTGAAATAATTGTACAATGCTCGAGATTGCATGTTAGTTTCGTAAGCGCGTCACTGTTTTTGACATCCTGTGGAGTTTGTCGTTGATTGACTATGTTTGTTTTTATTCTGTGGTTTGCATGTTGTGTTTCTGTCCCGTAGTATTGTCATAAAGCAGGAGGTTTAGCTAGCTATTAATCTATGTTCAACCCATCATTTTTTTTTAAAATGTCCTGTACCAAGTCAGGAATATGACAGTTGTTATCAAATAGTTAGTTTCTATGTATGTTGTCGTTTTGGTTTTTTTTGCACTTCAGTGTTCCAGTCATTCCTTTGTTTTCCTTTTATAGTTGGTGTGTTTTCCTCGGTTTTAGTTTGTAACACGGATTTGTTTTCTCTCAATCGATTTATGACTTATGAACACCGATATACTACTGTTGCCTTTATTAAGCCCTTCATGGTTTCTAAGCAGGATTCCATCATTTTCTATTCCCATCCAACGTTTTTTGATAGTAAAGAAGATTGTCTTCTACTATAATTAGTAAGAAAAAAGGGGGGTTTGACCGTGACAGGTTTTCGACTAATTCACAGGAAAACCAACAATTATGTTCAGAAAGTTGTTAATTCACTTAGATTTGGTTGAGAACTAACGGTTGCATGTACAAAGGTAATCTATATTACTGTTGTGCATCTTTATCAGATCCGTTGCAGATATAATTCAAGTATAACTACTTACTCTACAATAAGGAGGAACTTTGTAAACACTGGAATTTACTTTTGACTTTGTTATCACTGAATATTTCGATACTTTACATTCCTCTGCAAAATATATTCGGAATGGTAAAGAAATACAGAAAATAGATAATCTTTATGTCTCCATCAGACGAACATTCGAAGAAGGATATTAAAAACACTTATGAACCACATCAACAATCGCCATGCACTGAACATCAGGTTCCTGACTTTATAGAACAGGTGCAAAACAATAAAAAATATACAGCGGGTTTAAACGTTTTAGTAGGAACCAACGTTTATCCTTACCTAAAACAGTAGTGTAACATCAACATCACAACATGGAAAGACACACTATAAAATATCAATTGAAATGGCTCAACTCGATCAAAAGACATTAACACAAACAAGTGAACATACACTGCACGAATAAACTTGATTTATGACACAATGTAAATACCATACCAATAAAATAAGGGGCGATATGTGAAACGATATAAAAAAGACAACCATAACCTAGACAACATGCCACCCAATAAAATGATGTACACAGGTAAATGGAAATAATTTTGTTGTAAGGTATACAGTAATGGAATGCGAAAATATTTTTTATAAAATAAATAATTTTATTGTTCATTATACCCCCATTTACATTAGTAAAACAGACATTGTTACTGTGAATTCTTTTACATTGATATTTTTTATACGACCGCAAACAAATTTTTGGGATCGTATAATGGTATGATGTCGTTGCCGTGGTCGTCCGAAGACACATTTGGTGTCCGGACAATAACTTAATTTAAGTGAATGGATCTCTATGAAATTTAGTAAGAAGGTTCAATACCATAAAAGGAAGGGTTAATTTGGGATTGATTTTGGGGATGGTGGTCCCCACCGTTTTGGAATTAGGGGACCAAAAGGGTCCCAAAACAAGCATTTTTCTACTTTCAGTATATTAACTTGTGTATAAGTATTTCAATTGCTTTGAAATTGTACCACAATGTTTAATACCACAAGTAGAAGGTTTGGATTCATTTTTGGGGTTTATGGTGCCAACGGTTTAGATATTAAGTGCCAAAAAGGGACCAAAAACTAGCATTTTGTAGTTTCTGGACAATAACTTGTGTGTAAGTGTATGGATATCTTTTACATTGTACCACAAGACTCCATATCACAAAAGGAAGGCTGGAATTTAGTTTGGTGGTTAATTGCCCAATCGATGCGAGAATTGGGAGCAAAAAACAAGCATTTTTCTAGTTTCCAGGCAATAACTCCTGTTTAAGAATATGGATTTCTCTGAAATCGTACTACAAGGTTCCATACTACAAAGAAAAGGTGGGGTAATTGTTCCAAATGGGAGGGGTTCAACCAAAGATGAACTGGATCTTCCGTCACTGTACTGGATACCTAAACTACATAAGTGTCCTGACAAACAACGGTATACTGCTGGATCTTCCAAATGCTCCATGAAACTTCTTTCTAAATTATTAACATCTATTTTATCAGCAATCAAAGCCGGGCTTCAAAGTTATTGTGAAACTGCCTTTTCTAGAGGTGGCGTGAATCAGACGCCATCATACTAAAAAATTTCAAAGATCTTTTCTTTCATCTTGCAATAGTATTAAAACATTTGACTTTTCTACTTTTTACACAAGTATTCCCCATCCCAAACTAAAAGAAAGACGAATTGAAAGAGTTGGTATTGTTGTTTCATAAAAAAAGAATGGCAAACGTAGATACAAGTATCTTGTCTTAGGGAGTGATTAATACTACTTTGTAAAGAGTCACTCGGATTCAAACAAAAAAATCTCTGAAACTGACATTATCAAGATGCTTGATTTCTTGATTGAAAACATATTTGCTACGTTTGGAGGACGTGTTTTTCAACGGACCGTCGAAATTCCAATGGGAACCAATTGTGTCCCTCATCTTGTGCCCGACTGGTTTCTTTATCATAATGAGGCTAAATTCATACAGGAAATTCTTAGGAAGAAAGATAAGAAGTTAAAAATATCCTTTAACTTTACTTTACGCTATATAGATGATGTTCTCTCACTATATTATTCAAAATTTGGTGATTATGTTGAACAAATCTATCCCATAGAACTAGATATAAAGGATACTACAGATACAGTAAAGACTGCCTCAAATATTGACTTACATCTAGAAATTGACAATGAGGGTCGGTTCAAAACAAAACTTTACGACAAAAGAGATGATTTCTGCTTCCCAATTGTGAACTTTCAATGTCTATGTAGCAACATTCCAGCAGCGCCTGCATACGGAGCACATATTTCCCAATTGACAGATATTTCCGGGCTTGTATTTCCTTGATAGAGTGTTGCTGCTCACAAGTAAGCTATTAATCCAAGAGTTCCAAATAGTGAAGCGGAAATCATCCCTTCGTAAATTTAAACATAAGCAACACGACGGCTTCCACATGCTGAGCAGGGTTTGCTTACCCTTCCGGAGCACCTGAGATCACCCCCAGTTTATGGCGGAGTTCGTTTTGCTTAGTCTTTAGTTTTCTTTGTTGTGTCTTGTGTACTATTTTTGTCTGTCTCTTTCCTTTTTAGCCATGGCGTTGTCAGTGTGTTTTGATCTATGAGTTTGATTGTCACTTTTGGTATCTTTCGACACTCCTTTAGTTCTTTATATTCCAGTCATTTGATCTCTGATAGATCATTATCTCATTTGCAATCACTTAATTTTCATTAAATGTATTTACCTACCAACAGAAGGTACAAAAAGGAACTCTATATTAGAAAGGCAGATACTTAATAAGAAATTTGATATTGATCTAGTACCAAAAAGTGTACTTTTAGGATTTCATTTTATAAAACAATGGGGTTGGTAATCAATGCAGAAAGTTTGCTTTGTCAAAACAGGACATTGATCAACAATGAATGGGAAATAGTATCCCACTATATAGCATGCTCATATGATGCTTTTTCACATACTTTTAGAAAGCTCTGACTTGTAGCTTCTGAGGAATATACTACAAACATTTCATTCATGCCCATTATGTTAAAATACCATCAAGTATATGACTATAAGGAGGTTGATGAGCTATTGATCACATTGTAATGCAGGAAGCTCAGATTTGTGGTTCCTGAGAAAAGGTAACAAACACTTTATATGACAGACCAACACACAGATGGACAGAGGAAAAAGGTATAATAAGCAAACCAGTATAACAACTCTTTAGGGATTTGGTATAAGATAAATAAAACTATGAATATTTTTTTTTATATTTTGTTAATCTGTAAGCTTACAACTTTTTAACAAACAAAATGCATATGCATAGTATAAAGAAAACAAAACAAACATCTACATTTAAGACTTTTGTGATATCATTTATTCTGGTTCAAAAAGTACAATTTATAACACTTATAAATATCACAAAAGTTGAATACAACCATTTCACACTGAAAATAAAAATTGTTTATACATCAACATTAGTTCTACCGATATCACATATATTTATATCACATTTGAATACACCATTAAGAAAAACAGTAACTTCTAGTATATTTTCAATGTAATTTTGGATTTCCATAGAATATCAGAAAATTACAATTTTATTTAATTTTTACAATATTATTGTAGCAGTACAATGCATTTTTCCACAGGCCTTGAACTGATGAAATTCTGCATTTGCCATGATTAACTATAAGCTCCTTTTGATAAATAACTGTGTCACATCAATATAGTTATCACTCCTGCAGGCTAAGTTGAAATTATATGGGTTTGAATATTCAGTTTTGACTCTTTTAGTTTTTGTGTGCTTTACAATGTTTTATATATTTAGCTTCATTATTTTTATCCTTAAGCGTACTGGTTTATTGTAAAAATTTATTGTTTATATGACAACAATATCATGTGGTTTTTTTTTATCACAGGGTCTGTACAGCTGCTGGTGGACCTTAAAATCTGTCAGGGCAAAATCTGCCTTTTGCCAGTAATTTAGTAATGGTATAATTCAAATGATAAATTACATTTATAAACCATTTCATAAAATTCTAAAACACAGTGCAAAGCTGAGATTGTAACTCCATCAAACAAAGTTGAACTTGCAAATTTTTGCTATTCTCTTTATTTGATTTTCCTAGTTTTTGTATACTCGAACATTTTTTAAGTTTTAATCATAAAAAACGCTACATTAGATAACTCCTTGAAGTACTATTTGTTTATACAACTCCTGGTATATTATGCACTTTGACACTAAGTGTTTACGCTGAAAATAAATCCACAAATGTTCATTCAGTGCAACAACATTTGTAACTTTCATTTTGATTTACTGTCACATCACTTTATATTTCCTTTGGTGAGATAGTTTTTTTTAACAATTCTATGACCAGGAGGAATATAACAGCATAGAAAGTGTTTTTGTATTCATGTAGAAATTATAAATAATATTTTGAAATTTTAAAGCTTTAAAGGATTTATCTTAAGTTTGACAATTATTCAATAATTACCCAAATTTTTATTATCTATCTACCTCAACACCCATCTTAAGTACAACTCTATATAAAAATCAAGTTGAAAGTGATTCAAAGAAAATGCTGTTATACAAATCATTTACAATGCATATGAAGTAAAACTTCTTTAAGAGAAGATCTTGCAAAGTTATTTCATCACAGTACAACTTGGGTATAAGAAAGTACAAATTAATTCTTGTGTATTATATACACTCAATGTTTTCTACATGATTTTTACACAGAGTTGTATTTAACATTGGTGTTTTGTATCTGTTTGAATGGAATTCTGTAAGGTTGTTTCTGGTGAATCTGATACTTCACTAGTCTGAAGATTCCTGTCGTTTTCTAATCTTAGTTGTTGTTCAATATCTCTTTGTAATGCCCTATGGTCTTGATCAGCATTTTTCTCCACATTATCATTTGTACTAATACTGTCTACTGGATGTTGTATTCTGTATTGTCTATTATCAGATTCACTGATTTGTTGCACTAATCCCCTATTATTATCTGATGATCTTGTTTCTGGTATGCTATTCTGAATGTCTCTGAAACTGTCTAGATTGAGTGGGTTCTGAAAATCCTCACTCAATGCAGCACGTTCTTGCTCCAGATTTTTTCCATTGTTTCCTGTGGTAGTATTCTCAGGATTGGCCAATAACTGCTGTTCAGTGTTACAAGGTTCTAGGCGAGATATTCTGTGTTCTGTGTCATGTTCTGGTATAGAACTGTCTCCACCAGACGAGGGGGGAATGATGCCTGGTCTATGTAATGCTGCTATTGTATCATCAACTATGTTATTGTTTCCTGTACTCCCAGCAGACAGATTCAGATTTGGGGACTGCTGTGAATCTATGCCAGTCGGTGATGGATTATCTTCAGCAGAAACTTCTCTCTCAATATTTCTAATTTCATCATTTTCCTCAGTATTCTCCTCTAAATTACATGCTGGGTTTTCTTTATCATTATGTAAATGTATATGTACAGTTTTAACAGCATCAAATTTCATGTGAGTTGAACTGAGGTTGTTAATTAATGTTTTACTGGCTCCATCTGTTTTCCCAGGTAAACACTCTGTTGATAGGACTTCTTCATTGTCAGTATTGCTTTTAATTGAATCATCTGAAATATTCAGCTTTTTCATACTATTGTTCAGTGGAGCTTTGTTTTTCTCAAACGAATTATTGGTCTCTTTTTCTTTGTTTACTTCTCTAAAATGATACAATATTTGATATTTTATAAAAGTCCAATTGAAATACATGTATATAATATATACTCTAGCTTTATTATTATTTTCATTGATAGTTGGTAAAGGTGAACCACACATTTAAAAGTTTACATTTTCTTTAGGCTTGTATGCTGTTATCTAACAACAACAAAAGTATAGTGAACTTTATCTTGGACTGTGATCGTATCAGAAGAGAAATTATTTAACTATTTTACTTGAACTGTTGAATTTTCTAATAATTTAGACATTCGTCCAAAACTATGTGTTATCTATTTTTCAAAATTCTGAACTTTAATTTGTCAGTGCATCGTAAGCCTATCTGGCTGGCTGTAATGTAATATTGTATTGATATGTATCTATTGTATATATACAGGTTGCACTATAATAAATTATTCATTCATTCATTCATTCATTCATTCATGTAGACCAAACCAAACAAGAGGCTGTCACAACGACAGCAAACCGGATTTATTAATATTTATTTGTGTCCTGGCAATATCACAAGAACCATTACTGATGAATGGTGAAAGTGAAAATCGTCAATATCAAATTTGACCTCCATTTTGTCATCAGTATCAACATTTTAAAATTTGAAAAGCTTAGATTGAATGGTTCATGAGTAAATGCAACAACGTGAATGGAAACGCCATTTTACAATCTTTCAAGAACCATAATGCCTGAACGGTAAAAGTCAAAATCGTCATTATTGAACTTGACCTCTATTTTGTCATCAGTAACAACATATAAAAATTTCAAAAGCTTTGGTTGAATGGTTCATGAGAAAATGCACGGACACGACTGGAAACACCATTTTTCAATCTTTCAAGAACCATAACTCCTGAACGGTGAAAGTCAAAATCGTCATTATTTAACTTGACCTCTATTTTGTCATCAGTTACAACATATTAAAATTTGGGAAGCTTTGGTAGAACAGTTCATGCGTAAATGCACGGACACAACTGGAAACTCCATTTTTCAATCTTTCAAGAACCATAACTCCTGAACGGTAAAGGTCAAAATCGTCATTATTGAACTTTACCTCCATTTTGTCATCAGTAACAACATATTAAAATTTGGGAAGCTTTGGTAGAACAGTTCATGCGTAAATGCACGGACACGACTGAAAACTCCAGTTTTCAATCTTTCAAGAACCATAACTCCTGAACGGTAAAAGTCAAAATCGCCATTACTGAACTTGACCTTCATTTAGTTGTCAGTAACAACATATTAAAATTTTAAAAGCTTTGGCTGAACGGTTCATGAATTAATGCACGGACAACATTTGATTGCCGCCCTCCAGGCCGCGCGGCCGCCCAGCCGCCCGCCGTACATCCCCAAATCAATAACCGACATTTTTGTCACAAAAATTCGGTTAAAAATCAATTATCCACAGATATTACAACTTTTCCTCTATGCACTAAATAAGTTCATAAGAAAAAAATAATGTAGTAGATGCAAAGACAATATCTTAAATAACTTTTTTTTTGTAAATTTTCATTTTTTAGGATAAAGGTTATGTTTTATTTATTATCAGTTAATAGATGGAGTACCATTTGGAGTCAAACTTGCCTAAAATCAATTTTGAATTTCAGCCTAAAGGGTTTAGGAGGAGAACCTGACATAAATAAATAATTTAGTTTGCAGATAAATTATGACAACGTCCATGTCATACAAAAGCTAACCCTTAAAATCATTCAGGTGAAGAAAGAAAAAATAGGAGGCACAAATATATAACATTCAAGTAAGATTAAGTTAAAGCTTCACATAATTCTATCAAGTGGTTCAGTAGCAGTTCAAAATACACAAGTGGGAAAGAAAAACAAACTAACAATAAAACCAACAGACTGACAGACTTCTCATCAAGATATACTGCCTGTTGTTTTAATCAGAGGTAAAACATTTCTCTTTTCAATGAAAACATAACTATACCTGTTAACAGGATCCTGATCAGTAGAAGTTCTTCCATGAAGTCCAGTATCTGTTACTGCTGTAGTCTGGTTAGAACTTCCCTGTATAACTGTTGATGGAACTGCAATTATGATAAAATTTTCACTTAAAAAGCTGAGGGCTACAAATGTACATGTCAATTTTATGTCATATCAAGTGCACATTTGCATATAGGTAAACACACCTGTTTCTTATATTACTGCATTAAAACAGAACATACATGTAAAGCAAAATATATGTAAGACTGCCAAATAATATGACAGGTAATAATATACTCAATAAAATAAACACATAATTTTTTTTAACTGAAAAAGTGGAGCCTTTTTTTCAATGAAAAATTTTATTGAGAGAAAAGTGAATAAATACAGTTATGATGAAGAATATTTTTTTCAACATTTTTTTACGAAATGATGAATAAATGAAATGTAATCTGAATGAATAGTTGGCAGCTTACATTTGTATATAAACATTAACTTGCATTATTACCTAGGCTTTGTTTAACTACTTCATGGATAGATGGAAGATCAGCAACATCTAAAAATTGCATCAGCTGCTTCACAGTAACTGATTCTTTACTACATAGAATGTCTAAGATTTCTTCTCCTGGCTTTTCTTTACTCTCTGAAAATAAAATCAAAAACAAAATACAAATGTACTACTAGCTGTTTCATTTTACAACTATCATTCTACATCAAAATTAGCATATCCATCTAATTTTAGCAGGATGATAACCTATAGATGATCCTATTAATTTATTGAAGTAAATTGGAGGTAAAACTTTACCCATGTCAATGAAATATGAAATGTAGCTCACAATGACATACCTTTGCTTTGTTTATAAAAATTTACATTTTTCTATTCAAACAATTGGTAACAGAGAGATAAAAATCATTCCGAAGCACAAAAAGGGAGAAAACAAAACAACATTATGTAAATCCTTTGGCAAAACTAAGGCTAAGTGCACACAATCTTGAAATTGAAAGAGGTAGATACATGCAAGTTAACAGAGAAGAAAGGTTGTGCAGATTATGTCCTAATAAAAATATAGAAGACGAAAAACATTTTATCTTGCACTGCACAAAATATGAATCACAAAGAAATGTTCTTATATCAAAATTGTCCTATTTTAAAAATTATGACAAACAATCTAAAACTGAGGATGAATATATCAAACTATTACTTAATAACAAGTGTAGAAAAACACTTAGATTAATATCATCTTTTGTTAATCAATCATTTGAATTAAGGAAAAACTTCCTTATAAATGAGTAATATGAACAATTTGAAGCTATAACATACAATATACTTATGTCAGTAGTCTATTCTTACAAATTAACCTATATATATATTGATATTTATAACTGCACAATTCATTGTTCGAAATGTGCCCAATGATATGCTATGTAGTATTAATTGTTTAATTGCTGCATCATTACTTTTAGTATACTAGTTGTATGGGCCGTTGCCAATTATTGTAATTGAGTTTGTGCCAATAAAATATTTGTATTTGTATTTGTATTTGTAAATGTGTAAGTATAAAAATAATGTAAAAGTTGCAAGTTCTATGAAGAGGTTCAAAATTCATACAGGTTTGACGAAGTTAATTATGACTAAAAAACTTAAACCTAACACCACATTTTATGACAATTGTAGAAAAAATATATGTCCATTTATCAGTAAAATTCAGAACAAGAGGCTGTCACAACGACAGCAAACCGGATTTATTAATATTTATTTGTGTCCTGGCAATATCACAAGAACCATTACTGATGAATGGTGAAAGTGAAAATCGTCAATATCAAATTTGACCTCCATTTTGTCATCAGTATCAACATCTTAAAATTTGAAAAGCTTAGATTGAATGGTTCATGAGTAAATGCAACAACGTGAATGGAAACGCCATTTCACAATCTTTCAAGAACCATAACTCCTGAACGGTAAAAGTCAAAATCGTCATTATTGAACTTGACCTCTAATTTGCCATCAGTAACAACATATAAAAATTTCAAAAGCTTTGGTTGAATGGTTCATGAGAAAATGCACGGACACGACTGGAAACACCATTTTTCAATCTTTCAAGAACCATAACTCCTGAACGGTAAAAGTCAAAATCGTCATTATTGAACTTGACCTCTATTTTGTCATCAGTAACAACATATTAAAATATGGGAAGCTTTGGTAAAACAGTTCATGCGTAAATGCACGAACACGACTGGAAACACCATTTTTCAATCTTTCAAGAACCATAACTCCTGAACGGTAAAAGTCAAAATCGTCATTATTAAACTTGACCTCCATTTTGTCATCAGTAACAACATATTAAAATTTGGGAAGCTTAGGTAGAACAGTTCATGCGTAAATGCACGGACACGACTGGAAACTCCATTTTTCAATCTTTCAAGAACCATAAGGGAGCTACCATTTGATTTTTATGAGGGGGCTAGGATGAAATTTGAAAAAAATAGGCAGGACAGGAGTTTTGAGTAAAAAAAAAAGGCAGGATGAGACACTTGCAAAAAAAAAAAGTCAGGACGACAATTTAGGTAAAAAAAAAGTCAGGATAAACTAAAAAAAAAAAGGCAGGACGGAACAGAGTGAAAAATAAAAAGGCAGGACAGAGATTACAGCTAAAAAAAATGCAGGACAAAATTTTTCATCCTAGCCCCCCCATAAAAATCAAATGGTAGCTCCCTAACTCCTGAACGGTAAAAGTCAAAATCGCCATTATTGAACTTGACCTTCATTTAGTTGTCAGTAACAACATATTAAAATTTTAAAAGCTTTGGTTGAACGGTTCATGAGTTAATGCACGGACAACATTTGATTCCCGCCCGCCCGCCCGACCGCCTGCCCGACCGACCGCCCGCCCACCGTACATCCCCAAATCAATAACCGACATTTTTGTCACAAAAATCCGGTTAAAAATGAAAGTAATTATTTTCAAAATTTTGCTACGATTATTATCGTTTTGTCATAAAAAAGTTTGTCAAATAAAACTCCATTAAAGTTTGACAAATACATCAATGCCTAAAAAATCTTTAACCACAGGTTGAACCCAAATTTAGATGACAGACTCAGGCCCGTAGCCAGGAATTTCCAAGGAGGAGGGGGGGGAGTATTTGGACTCATGAACTCGACTTTAACACTCACAATTTGAACAGAACGATGACTTTAACAGTCACAATTTGGTTTCAAGGGGGGGGGGGCATCCGAAACCCCTGAACCCCCTGGACATTAGTGACACTTTGTTTCACTCTCATGAATGGGATCCAGTCAAAAGTTTTCATTATAATTATTTCAGACATTATTTTAGAGGTCAATATTACTTTTAGTCAATCAGATTTTCAATTTTAATCAGAGATGTTTTGGTTTTTCATCTTTCTTTAAATTCATATCATGATTCTTTGATAGTTCCGATTATCTTCTGAAATGTTGTTATATCTTATACCAAACATTGAATATTTTTATGTTTGATTTTTTTTTTAGAAGAGACCTCTTTTACTATATATTAAAATAAGCATATTTAAATTATGTCTACATGCCATTTATTTTAACATTAGGCATATGTCAAACTTTCACTAGTATCAGAAGTCCTAGTAATCATGGAAATGGACTACTCCTAGTACATGTAGTATCCAATCAACTATTCTCTGGCAAAGTGTTGCTTGAAACAATGTAATTTCTAAAATGACATTGTCATAGTTTTAGGACACTGTCATGACTGTTGTTATCTGTATCAACATCAAAGAGTATTGTTCTTCATTGTAGGAGTTGGAGTTGCAGATTACCTGATTTAAAATCATTTTGATTCCAAACCAGCTGAATGTAACTTCTGAGAAAAAGATGAGTGTATAACAAAACAAGGGTAAAATAAACTCAAACTGCTTGTCAAGTCTTTAATAGATTTTTCTGACATATGAAAATCACTACGCATTTACAAACATAATCTGCAAAATATCTGTAGCTTCTGGAAGAGATTCCTATTTAAATCCCATGCCTAAGCAATAAATTAGATCAAACTATGCTGCTGACTACAAATCAAAGCTTGTTGAAAATTAGAACAGTAAAATGTTGATGATGTGTATGCTTAACCAGGGGCGGATCCAGCCATTTTAAAAAGGGGGGGGTTCCTAACCCAGGACAAAGGGGGGGTTCCAATTACATGTCCCCATTCAAATGCATTGATCGTCCCAAAAAAGGGGGGGGGTTCCAACCCCTGGAACCCCCCCTCTTGATCCGCGCCTGTTAACAGTTTGAAACTTTTAAAGTAACAATGACCTCAAATAGGAAGACAAATATCATCAATATCTTCATCTTTTATGTTATTCAACGAAGCACTGTCATGAAATAGAATGAAATTCAAAACAGTGTGGCTGTGGCCATTGATTGACACATTAAATTCATCCATTGACTGGGACAATTTACGTGAACGTGTGTCTGTAAATACCACTGTTCACGACGTACCTACGATAGACATTTAAACTGTGGGGTCACCTAAGGTTTCTTAACGCCTTTAATTATAAAATAATTCGAAAAATTAATCAGGAATAACCTTTATGTTTTGATTTATACAATTGATATAAATCAAAACATCGTTTTATTCCTGATTAATTTTTCGAATTACTTTATTAAGGTGTTGAGGACCTTTGGTGACCCCATAGTTTAAGTGTCTTTAAAAAGTACATAGACGTTACGCACGGTAATGGGTTCGGATAAAAATTACGTTATTATATGATTTTAGAACAGCAACCATTTGCCTATCAAAAAATAAAATCACCAACATCCATATATCTACAGAAAGGCCCGGACATTTTTTTCTTATTTTAAGTTAATCCTTAAAATTTTTGCACCATACATTTATTTTATTGGACTCACAAATCTTACTTTTGCGTGAAAAATTGCATGTCCGGCGTAACATTTCAGATTATATTAAATGCATTTCTCTATGTTCCGTTGTAATTTTGCACATAAAATCTGCGAAATTTAGTATATCAGCTTCCAACTAGATTTATATTATAACATCATACCCGTTTTTTGGTATTGGCTGAACTTTGAACCAAGCCTTCAACAAAATATTCAGCAGAGGAACCTGTCTTAATGAGTTTTGAGGAAAATTTATCAAAATTTCAGTTTGATTATTATCCCTATAAAATAATCAAATCATATTTAAACTATACTCAATAGAAAGTTCAGAAAAAGATAAACATTTTCAAAGTTTCAAATGTAAAAAAAACCTTTTTCTTGAAGCAGATTTTTTAAAAATCGAATGTCTAGCCACTATGTCCAAACGTTATTTTTGTCCATTCCTTAGGTGAAACATGTTGTATAAATACTAAATGTCCATTTATAATACAAAACTAACATATTTATAAGATACAAACTATAAGTTCATACAAATGGTTAAATGAGTCGGGTGTTTTCATTAACATCATGACCCTAAATTTTTTATCGGAAAGTATTCCCGATGTCTAGCCATTATGTCCAAGGGTGTCATTTTGACGTTTCTGCACAGTGGCGTCTTTTATACAAATACACATTATTTACGAACTATTTAGGCAGTTAAAATAATGCCAGGAAATGTTCATTCCACTATGGTCTGCTGAATCAAAATAACACTCAGATTAGAAAAACATACACACATAAGGAATAAACCCCACAGAGGAAAAGGGGGAAGGGCCGAGGGATAATTTGTTGTGGACAAAAGTTTTCACGCAAATCTAAAACACCTTTATAGATTAGAAACCGATTATAATCCGAGTTACAAAGGTCATACAAATTTATCTATATAAATACGTATTTGTAAAATTAAACCATCAGTTCTAAAAAGATCTAGAAATAGTCAGAAAACTCGCACAGATATTGGACAAAATTGAATTCAATCTAAAAAAAATCATTTCAACTAAAATCATTATAAAAAGAAATATTGCTGAATTATTATATTACCGATTTTATAAAAAATTACCATAAATTTTTATGTTCAATTTGTCAAAAAAATGTTCAGGCTAAATTTATCTTTTCATGTGTCGAACCTCAGGAAGCAAGATCTTTTTTAAAAGGTTGCTATGTATTTTATCCAAAATAAAATTGGAAAAAATTTGCATTTGTTTTCATATAATCACAGATCAGAAAATAAAAACTATCCTTACGTAATTAATTGCCTTATACATGATAAATTTTGAAACATTTCTTCAGCTTATGGTATTTATTTGATAAAAGTCGATCGAGTAGGTACTCCGTTCTTGATAACAAAATTGTCCCAGTCAATGGATGAATTTAATGTGTCAATCAATGGCCACAGCCACACTGTTTTGAATTTCATTCTATAGTCAATCAAGAATAAAAATTCCAATGACAACTTGTCCCACTTGCACATTCACATTTCCATTTTTAGTTTACTTCGAAAGCTGAATCAGTACACCATAATTTGGTATATATTTTTTAATTTACACCACAAACAGCATATGCACTGAGTTTCAAGACAACAACTTTATTGCATTTTTATTGAGTTTTGAAGAATAGACAAAAATGAGAGATTAATGATTGCTTTTCAGGAAGATCTGCATAGAGATGTATGTATCAGATATTAGAATGCAAGTTTTTGTTATTGCAATATTCACCAAGTCCCGTTATTTGCATAAATAAAAACCTCACAATTATATCTGAATTTAAAATATGGTAAACATCAATGAACCAAAACTTTAACCAGATATGAGATTGGTGGACTTAAGAATACCGGTAAGTACTGGAAAAAAATATAACCCCTTTCTGTCATAGGTTGGTATAAAAATATTCTCATTTACAGAAATAGAGGAAGATATGGGTCACATATTATAATTGTTTCTATTATAGGGCTGTGATTAGTTTGAAGGTTCCAATATTGTTAGAGACTTACTAAGATCTTTCATTTGTTTTCTTGAAAGCTGCATAATATCTCCAAGTTTGTTCCAGTAGTCATTACTGTTCAACTCAGCAGCCCATTTCATAAAGACAATGTTAGGTACATCTTCCAACAAAGTTTCTGGAAAATTGAAGATTATATGAGTACAATCTTTTAACATGTATAAGATAAACAAATAACAAGAATGTGTCCCAAGAACATGGATGCCTCATCCACACTATCATTTTCTATGTTCAGTGGACTGTGAAAAAATGGGAAGAAATCTCTATTTTGGCATTAAAATTAGAAAGATCATATCACAAGGAACATGTTTACTAAGTTTCAAGTTGATTGGACTTCAGATTCATCAAAAACTTCCTTAACCAAAAACATTAACCTGAAGCAAGACAGACAAACGGACAGACGAACAAACAGACGGATGAAAGGAACACACAGTCCAGAAAACATAATGCCCATAAATGGGGCATAATAATCATTAGATGAATGGTTAATATCTGAATAATTATTTCAAATTTCACATTCATTATTTTGAATTATTCATAAATTGAAAATTGGCTTAGGTCAGTAGTTTCTATAGATACAACCTGCTTTAGAAAGTAGAGGATATACTAGAACAACATTATCATTTTCACATCAAATCTAAATCTTATACACGTTCAATCGTAGTTTTCCAAAAGTAAATAACAAACTGTTATTACCTTCAGTGAATTTCACCTGTCTGGTAACTTCTCTAGTTCTGTGAACAGACTGAACAGTAAAACCACCACTACTGTATGTATCTGTAGATTCTTGTTCTCTTGTAATGATGGCCTGCCAAAAATATGAAGTTGATAAATCAATAAACAAATAAGAACATCATTTTAATCAGTACTAAGAGTGTTTGTATATGAATTTACTCTTGTTAGTTTATAAGGGCTACACAATGTTTGTCAGCATCAGAATTTGACATTTTCATCTATTAATCAAGCACACTTAAAATACATGTAAGGCAAAACCAAAAAGTATGTGTGTTAACTGTACCCCTACCTACCCTAATTTATATCCCCTGTCCTGAAGTTTTGCTTGCCATTTTTGATTAAAGTTGAAGTCACAATGTTGCCCCCATAGACTCAATTGAAGAAAAAAAATCCCTACCTTCTTGCCCTTATTACTATATATTTACTATAAAATGACCACACAATCATTAACACCTGTATATAACCTTAGAATTACCACACTGACCAATCATTAACACCTGCATATTAACCTTAGAATTACAACACTGACCAATCATTAACACCTGTATATTAACCTTAGAATTACAGCACTGACCAATCATTAACAGCTGCATATTAACCTCTGAATTACAACACTGACCAATCATTAACACCTGCATATTTACCATAGTATTACAACACTGACCAATCATTGAAACCTGTATATTTACCTTAGAATTACAACTGACCAATAATTAACACCTGCATATTAACCTTAGAATTACTACACTGACCAATCATTAACACCTGCATATTAACCTTAGAATTACCACACTGACCAATCATTAACACCTGCATATCAACCTTAGAATTACAACTGACCAATAATTAACACCTGTATATATACCTTAGAATTACAACACTGACCAATCATTAACACCTGCACATTTACCTTAGAATTACCACACTGACCAATCATTAACAGCTGCATATTAACCTCAGAATTACGACACTGACCAATCATTAACACCTGCATATAAACCTTAGAATTACTACACTGACCAATCATTAACACCTGTATATTAACCTTAGAATTACCACACTGACCAACATTAACACCTGCATATTTACCTTAGTATAACAACACTGACCAATCATTAACAGCTGCATATTAACCTCAGAATTACGACACTGACCAATCATTAACACCTGCATATAAACCTTAGAATTACTACACTGACCAATCATTAACACCTGTATATTAACCTTAGAATTACCACACTGACCAATCATTAACACCTGCATATTTACCTTAGTATTACAACACTGACCAATCATTAACAGCTGCATATTAACCTCAGAATTACGACACTGACCAATCATTAACACCTGCATATTTACCTTAGTATTACAATACTGACCAACCACATATAACACCTGAATATTAAACTTAGAATTTCAACACTGACCAATCATTAACAGCTGCATATTAACCTCAGAATTACGACACTGACCAATCATAAACACCTGCATATTTACCTTAGTATTACAACACTGACCAATCATTAACACCTGTATATTTACCTTAGTATTACAACACTGACCAATCATTAACACCTGCATATCAACCTTAGAATTACAACTGACCAATAATTAACACCTGTATATATTTACCTTAGAATTACAACACTGACCAACCACATATAACACCTGAATATTAAACTTAGAATTTCAACACTGAGCAATCATTAACACTTGCATATCAACCTTAGAATTACAACACTGACCAATTATTAACAGCTGCATATTTACCTTAGTATTACAACACTGACCAACCACATGTAACACCTGAATATTAAACTTAGAATTTCAACACTGAGCAATCATTAACACTTGCATATCAACCTTAGAATTACAACTGACCAATAATTAACACCTGTATATATTTACCTTAGTATTACAACACTGACCAACCACATATAACACCTGAATATTAAACTTAGAATTTCAATACTGAGCAATCATTAACACCTGCATATTAACCTCAGAATTACGACACTGACCAATAATTAACACCTGCATATTTACCTTAGTATTACAACACTGACCAACCACATATAACACCTGAATATTAAACTTAGAATTTCAATACTGAGCAATCATTAACACTTGCATATCAACCTTAGAATTACGACACTGACCAATCATTAACACCTGCATATTTACCTTAGTATTACAACACTGACCAACCACATGTAACACCTGAATATTAAACTTAGAATTTCAACACTGAGCAATCATTAACACTTGCATATCAACCTTAGAATTATGACACTGACCAATCATTAACACCTGCATATTTACCTTAGTATTACAACACTGACCAACCACATGTAACACCTGAATATTAAACTTAGAATTTCAACACTGAGCAATCATTAACACTTGCATATCAACCTTAGAATTACGACACTGACCAATAATTAACACCTGTATATATTTACCTTAGTATAACAATACTGACCAACCACATATAACACCTGAATATTAAACTTAGAATTTCAACACTGAGCAATCATTAACACCTGCATATCAACCTTAGAATTACAACTGACCAATAATTAACACCTGTATATATTTACCTTAGTATTACAACACTGACCAACCACATATAACACCTGAATATTAAACTTAGAATTTCACCTGACCTGAATTTCAATACTGAGCAATCATTAACACTTGCATATCAACCTTAGAATTACGACACTGACCAATCATTAACACCTGCATATTTACCTTAGTATTACAACACTGACCAACCACATGTAACACCTGAATATTAAACTTAGAATTTCAACACTGAGCAATCATTAACACTTGCATATCAACCTTAGAATTACAACTGACCAATAATTAACACCTGTATATATTTACCTTAGTATTACAACACTGACCAACCACATATAACACTTGCATATTAACCTTAGAAATACAACACTGACCAATCATTATAACACCTGCATATTAACCTTAGAAATACAACACTGACCAATCATTATAACACCTGCATATGAACCTTAGAAATACAACACTGACCAATCCTTATAACACCTGCATATTTGTAAAGCAAGATATTGTCCTATGAAATATTGTACCACAAGACTATGTATCGTGAAATATTGTCCTCATCTATGGAAAAATGTCCAGAGAAGGACAAATTTTCATAGTGAAATTTTGTCTGTATATAGACAATATTTCACAGATCAATACTATGGAACTTTGTCTTGTTAAAGGGAGGTTATATTTTGTGTGAATTGAGACAATATTTCACAGATGAATTCTATCAAATTTTGTTCTGTTAAAGGGAGGTTGTATTTTGGTTATATTTTGTGAGTATTGAGACAATATTTCATAGACAGATTGTCATGGAATTTTGTCTCATGAAGTGGAGGTTATCAACATATATTCATGTTAGAGAAGGTATATAGGAATTTTTAAATATATTTACAAAATAAGTGATTGTCAGTACATTACTTATATTTGTACAGTCATGACAGTGTAATAATGTAAAATAATGAAACATACAATAGAGAGTTGTCTCATTGGCACTCATACCACATCTTCCTATATCTATTTGACAATTCTTTAATCTATAATTAACCATTTGTAAAGTATCTATGCAAATTTTAAACTCACTATTAGTAATAATATAAATTCCTTACTATAAAAAAAACTAAATATAAAAATGTGCATGAAACATGCTTGTGTGCTACTATTTCTAATAATGTAATAACTCGATTAAAAAAGATTTTCAAAGCCAGTATTGATCAGTATTTCATAGTGAAATATTGTCATGAACAGAATGTCATAGTGAAATATTGTCCAGAAGGAGATGACAAAATTTCATGGACAAGAACACTATTTCATAAAAAATATTGTCAATGACAATATTTCATTATGAAATTCTGTCAGTGGACAATATTTTATATGAAATTTTGTCCGACAGACAATACTTCATGGGGACAATATTTTATCAGTACAGTAACACCAGAATATTTACCTTATTTGGCCTGCATACATTATTTTTTTGAATCATAACATAAACAAAGTAACCCATTGAAGATTTTTAAGATAGGAAAGGAATACAAATTTGAAAATTATATAACATAAATGACACAATCCTAAAACAAAATATAACTACCTGTGACCCTGCATCAGGACGCTGGCTAAATGTTGTTCTTTGGTGAATACTATGGCTCTCACTAAGTGGATAATTCTGAGCATCTGAACCTGAAGCAACTGAAGGCTTAACAGTTGCTGATGGTATTTGATTATGATGTCGCTCAAAATTCCGAATGCTAGTGTGTATATTTGGGAAATGATCTTGTGCGTATTGCATCATATCATATGCTATTTCTTGATTATACTCTTTTAAAACTGTCACAAATGACAAAAATGTTCTTGTCGTGCGACGTCCAAGTGTGTCTAGCAGTTTGTCGTTCCCAAGCATAGCACCATCCATGTTAGTTGTTGCCTGTATTTGTTGCTTATCAAAAACTGTGAGGCCTTCAATTATTGGCGTGACTGCACGGGGATCAACATTCGTTCGTAATACAACGTAAAACTTTCTCAAAATCATTTTGATATCATCGGAACTCATTGTACTTCTCACACTATGTTTATTTATGGCAGGATAAAATCCTTTCTTTACTTTCACTTTCAACAGGAAAGACAGATCCGACTTATTCATCCAGTCTGGTACCCGAACGATATACTTTAAAAGCTGAATTTTATGCGAACCCAGTCAAACATACCACTAGATAGCAGTCATAATTTTATAATTAGAATGGTTCATCTGTTTACCAAAAGAGCATTTCAGACCGATAATAAACCGTAAAGGACATTTCGCAACCACTTTAAATATTCATATATTTGACTTTTATATCTGACTTTTATATATATTTTTTACCAGGCTGGTCAAAATGTAAGGGGTCAAGTTTTTTTTTCGTAAGAAAGGAAAAGGGGATTCAATAAAAAAAATATTATAAAATCAAAGTTGGGGGATCATTCAAAGTTTTTTTTAAGAAAGGATAATATATATAAGATATAACTTATCTCCTGAAGATTCAATTTTCTCACCTTCTATACCTTGCACTTCAAGAGCTTCACAAGTGTCTGGTTCTGCTTGATTTTGATTTTCATCAAACTTTTTTCAAGCCCGGCTCATTAGATTTTCGGCATGGAATACTTGAATTTATTATTGTAAACATTCTTCGTGATATCATTTGATTCCGTTTCGAACAAATCCGAAGCAGAGATTTTTTTATAGCTGCCAATACCTGTCTTGGTTGAATTGATTCAAGCCCTCTTGCATCTTGATTCTATATTTGGAATAGTAAGGAAAATCTGAGGGCAGCATTCGTTAAAGGTTTTCAGTAACGATAATCTTAACAATTTCTCTCAAGCTGTAAAAAGCCTTTTCCCATTCTGTTTCTTAACCTTTGGGTTTCGCTTGAATTCCCTGTTTATTATGCCAATTTGAACAGTTCTCTTCCGTCTGATTGTTCGGCTAATATATATCAGTTCTAATATTTAGTAAGCTTTCTTCAAGTATGATGAAGTCAAAGTTTTGGCTACTCATTAATTATTCTGTCTAATGTCCTAGTGTACTATTCATTTTGATTTTCATTGCCTTTTTTAATAGAAAGGGGATCACATTTTTTTTTAATATTCTTAATTAACTTTTCCTCTTTACTCCTGGCATATAAGGCTGAAATGTTTTTAAAGGGGGAGGGGGTAGGGAAATATTATTGGGGTCAATAAAATTTTGACCCCCTTTCCCAGTTACTGACAAGATTTAAGTAATTTAAAGTCTGATGAAACAGGAAATTGACTGCAAACAATCAGATATACTATGCTTAAAATTGTCCTGTGTCTGTCGTTGATGGAAAATGTTCGTTGTTGTTATTCGGTTGCATATTGTGTCGACTATTCTATTATTTGTTTGTGCGTTTCCCTGTGATGAGTATTCTTGCGTGTGTTCGGCTGTATTTCTGTATTGCAGTGTTGTCATTTTAGCGATATGTTTTTCAACATCGTTAAATAAGCGGGAGGGTTGGATAGCCTTCAAAAAGGTTCAACCCATCATTTTTCTTAAACTGTCCTGTACCAAGTCAGGAAAATGACAGTTGTTATCAAAGAGTTCGTTTCTATGTATGTTGGCGTTTGATTTTGTTGCACTTCAGTGTTCCTGTTGTTCCTTTGTTTTATTATGGACAAATGAATACTTTTATGGGTTTTTCCATATTTTCCCACGTCCTACCGCTTTATGCAGTCTCGTCAATAGTCTCGTCAATGTTTATAGGGTATACTATGGTCGAGATTCAGAAATACAGTGTCTGCAGACGGCAATAATTCAATCTGGCTGTTTGACATACCAGGTTACCCAAATCCAGTGCAGCCAGATTCCCCAAGGTCTAAGGAATTTGTGGTCCGTTGTATAGTAGAGAAAATGTCTTCTTCTAGTCTACCAGAAGTACTATGGCTCAGGTTGATAATATATTCAAACACACATACAGCAACAACCAGTACATAAGTTGGACTGTGAAATACCTGGTACATTCCAATTCTGACCTTTCCATAGAGATTATAAAGGTCTTGAGATTGTTTATGTCAGTTGGATTAATTTGTGCTTCGTACTAATTTATTGGATTAAGCCATTTGAACTTGTTTTTTTACAGTTTGTTCTTTAGTTCTTTAAAAATTATAGTGACACAACACTGTCACAGGTTTGAAGAGGTTTGAGCGTTCACAAAATGTGGTAACCGCCACATTATTATTAGCCTGTACAAAGTCAGGCGCCTGTAATTAAGTCACTGTGGTTGTAGCTGGTTGATATCTGTCATATTTGTTTTTCGTAAAATGTTTTGTTAGAAATAAGGCTATTATACGTCTTGTTTTAAATTTTTCATGTTGGACATTTTAAAGCTGGCTATACGATACGGGATTTTCTTATTATTGAAGGTGACCAATAATTGCTTATATTTACGACATTTGAATTCTAGTGGATAGTTGTCTCATTGGCAAGCATGCCAACTTTTCTATTTTTATGCTGGTACAGCACCAAACTACACTATTTATTCAGACTTCTGTAATTCCGGAGTATCTTTGGTATGGTGCTTAGTAATGCATTCCTCTACATCTAATAGTCTGGCCTATGTGGGGAATTCCTTGTATAGCAATATTGAGTTGTACTATGTGACAAAACGGATAACTACGGAAGCCGTAAGGGGACACACACAAAATTAGAAAATATTTTTTTTAATTCGAGATCACGATAAAACATAATCGTTTTACCGAGATCTCGATAAAAAAAATATTTCGTATCTCGATAAAACGAAATTGTTATATCGAGATCTCGAATTATTATATCGTTATCCCGATTTATTATATCGTTATCTCGATAAAACGAAACTGTTATATCGAGATCGCGGATTATTATATCGTTAACTCATTCATTTATTTAGTTTCGGAGAATAAACTAGTGGATTTCCTTAACTTATTTTAACAGAAATTCCTTGGTTCAATGTATGGACGACCTGAATACCAAAACATATATATAAATACTAAAATACTCAACGTTATTATTTTTTTTCACGTTACTTTTGCTGTTCTTCATCCCATATTTATAGATATAACATTTCCATTGTGCCGCAATAACGGAATGGACTGCTGCTACCCTTCAGCCCCTAATTACAGGTATACATTATACCTCATTCGAAAGCCTATTAATAGAGGAACAAAAGGTATACAGTCAATATGTTCCACAACGCATATTAGAGGAGTAACAAAGGACCTAAAAACAGAAATACGGGTGAACATTCTTTGTTAATCCTCTAATAGGCGGTGCAGAACATATTAACTATATTTTTTTTTGTTCTATATAAATAAGCTTCCGAATGAGGTATAAGGTATGTATGAAATAAGGGACTAAAGGGTGGTCGCAGCAATCCATTCCATTATTTAAAATGGGCTATATCTAAATTTTCACGCGTATTTTGGCATTTACGGCCTCCATAACCCCTCTTATGGTTATTGCGGCAAAATGGACAAAAGAGTGCTTGCATGGTATATTTAACCGAGATAACAATTTAATAAACCGAGATCTCGGTGTAAATAGTGAGAGGACATCAACTATATGGCGGAACGCGATGTTAAAGAATAATGCTTGATTCTATTTATTCTTCGCAAGAAACTGTTGTTGTATGATACCGTATAGCGGGTTATCTTGTCGGACTCTTTAATTCCAATTAAATATTTTAGAGGATATATTTAATTCTCATATGAATGCTGATTGTTTGTTGAAGACATGACCAGCAGGCGTAATAGCTATGTCACGAACTCAAGCATTTTGATAATGTCAGTTTCAGAGCATTTTGGTTGGAGTTAATTTATTTAAAAATGATAGGTCTCTCCCTTAAACAATATAGATCTATTTGTATCTACTTTGGTCATTCCATTTCATTTATAACAAATTCTTACAATTTTTCTACGAGCTTGAATAGGGATCACTTGTATTACGAGTAGAAACCCAAATGTTTAAATATCTTGAGGAAACGATGATAGTCCATCGGAAGGGGCGATACATGGCTGACCCGTGTTAAGAGAAAGTCATATCTCTTGCACGTAAAAGGCACCCTTACATAGAATCGAAAAAGAATGTGCTAATACCGCTACAAGGCAGCACTCGCACCCGCAAAGTGGAAAGGGATTAATATAAGTTGCAATAACTTGTTTCCCAATTCACTATAAATAAATATGTTTAAGCTAAATGTTTCAATACTAATGCAAGAGACTAGATTGTATGTACTCTACCATATATTTGATTTTTAAGTATCTGTGACAGTGGAAAAAGCAGCTTCGTTTATTATTTTGGACTTTAATATAAAATTCTCAATTTTGATATTTCAGACTTTAATTCTCTTTGTTTTATAATTCATTTTATTTTATAATTTCGTTTCTATTTACATTTCGTATCCAGGACTTAAAATCAACATGCTTTTTAATTCTTAGTTTGGACATTGAGTGACATGTTTCAATCTGTTACCTAATTAGTGACATTTTACCTTATTCATAATGTATGTTCTTAATTGTCATAATCAGATTATCATTTAATATCTATTCTTCAAGTTCTAAAAATAGTTTAATCTTTGTCAGTGAACAATATCACTCAAATTAACTGTTATTTGTTATGTCTATTCTTGTCATTTCAATTGTGTATAAATACTTGCTTATAATTTCAATAAGCAAGATTTGGACTCAGGACTTTACACTGAACACAGTCCATCTGTAATAAAAGTATTAGTATTCCATGCTGAATTATTGGTTTATGCATCGCTAGTTCCAGAGTCTCAGTAGTTAGTTTTCACCAGAGTTTCAGTTCCAGAGTTCTCATTGCTATTCACAGCAATCGTTCGTTGTGTGATCAGGTGCATCACACAGTTTCAGTAACAAGAGGCCATTCAGTCAGGCTCTTGTTGCACGACCCCACAAGTCACCCAGTTTCCCCGGTGACAGATTGGTGGACGACGACGGCGTGCTGACTTCTATGCTCAACACACGATCCAGAGACCTCAAGCAGCCAAGCGAGTTCCCAGACAAGTAGCGTAGACAATATTCAACGATGGAGTACAGCTTCCGACCACAATGGAGACCATGGAACATCCAGTCAGGTTATAGTCCAGCATGTGGGAGGTGTGGCAAATTTCACAAACATTATATTTGTAACTCTTTCAATCAGAGATGTTATTCGTGCGGAAAATTCGGACATTATTCTAGTAAGTGTTTTTCTAAAGTTACAAAGGACAGCAAAAGTAAATCAGTTAGTGTGAAATCTAAAAAGCAAAAAGAGCGCGATACAGCTAGAATACACAGCTATATTCAGTGTAAAAATATTATCCGTGCTTTACCATTCTCTGGTATGCGGAATTCACCTTTCATTCAATATTTGGATATTTCAAATGTGCTCAAGACAGAATTAAAAAGTGTGAAGCAGAAAATTGCAAAGGAAAAGAATACAAATCTAGAACAGCAAAAGTGTATCGAGGCACTCAAAATTCAATTAAAGAATCAGCAAATCATCGAATCAGAAAGAGACCAGTTCAAGCAAGAACTTGAAAACCTGCGTCAACAGAAAGAAGAAAGTGCTTCGCGCATAAACGTACAGGAATATGTGGATCAAATTCAAGAATTAAAGGACCAAGTAATCGAAAAAAACGGGACTGTTAAAATGGTGCAAGATCTTTACTATATGCGTTCTACCGAATTTACGGATGAAATCCAATCATTGAAAAATGAAAAACAAGCATTAGAAAAAGAAAAAGCAGACCTATGTTCAAAGGTAAATTTTCAAGCGGACTCGATTTCTCAATTGACTTTTCAACTTCAGGACCTTAACCACGAACTCCATCTTGTATCCCGTCAAAACCAACAGCGTCCCAATAACAACAACAGACACTATTACAACCGCAGAGGAGGCCGATTCAGATAGTGCTAAGTCCGAGGACGGACTTAATTGGGAGGAGAGGCATATGTGACAGTGGAAAAAGCAGCTTCGTTTATTATTTTGGACTTTAATATAAAATTCTCAATTTTGATATTTCAGACTTTAATTCTCTTTGTTTTATAATTCATTTTATTTTATAATTTCGTTTCTATTTACATTTCGTATCCAGGACTTAAAATCAACATGCTTTTTAATTCTTAGTTTGGACATTGAGTGACATGTTTCAATCTGTTACCTAATTAGTGACATTTTACCTTATTCATAATGTATGTTCTTAATTGTCATAATCAGATTATCATTTAATATCTATTCTTCAAGTTCTAAAAATAGTTTAATCTTTGTCAGTGAACAATATCACTCAAATTAACTGTTATTTGTTATGTCTATTCTTGTCATTTCAATTGTGTATAAATACTTGCTTATAATTTCAATAAGCAAGATTTGGACTCAGGACTTTACACTGAACACAGTCCATCTGTAATAAAAGTATTAGTATTCCATGCTGAATTATTGGTTTATGCATCGCTAGTTCCAGAGTCTCAGTAGTTAGTTTTCACCAGAGTTTCAGTTCCAGAGTTCTCATTGCTATTCACAGCAATCGTTCGTTGTGTGATCAGGTGCATCACACAGTTTCAGTAACAAGAGGCCATTCAGTCAGGCTCTTGTTACACAACCTCACAAGTCACCCAGTTTCCCCGGTGACATATCTACGTCTGATTATCATCGCCCATAATGTAGATATTTTCCCAAAGTCTGAAGACTGGTTTTGATTGCTGATAATATTGGTGTTAATAGCTTAGAAAGATGTTTCGTGTAGCACTTGGAAAACCAAGCTATATGACATTATTTGTAGAGATTCCTATGTAGTTAAGGTATCCAATAAAATAAAGAAAGATCCACTTCTTCATCTTTGATTGAAATTCAAAGGAGCATATAGAAAAGACCTATGATTATTTCAGATTTCCTTTCTAGTAATATTCGTGAAGGTATATGTTGAATTTTCAAGTGAACTATTGTATTGATTTGTCATTCTTTTGATTTTGATCATATATGATGCTGTCTTTAAAAGACTTTAGATTTCACTTGCACCTTGTTAACTAATTTTTGACTTGTCGACCAAGACGACACACTGTCAGTGTGCAATGTGTATGAGTATAAGCCATGTGATTATCTTATCTACCTTCATAGGACACACATAACAAAAAGATCACCTAACTTGGACACACTTTGTTATGTACTAATACAAGTTTTAATAAGTTTAGAAAAAAGTTCAAATATTTAAATGGCTATTCATTAATTGATATTTATGGTGATCTGGTCACATTTGTCGTGTAATCTGAAAGCAATGGAACGCAAAAATATAGGAATAATCGGCATTGGTCGTATTGGAGAGGTACATCTATGTCACCTTGTCCAGAGTGCACAAGTAAATGTGACGTATTTGGTGGATATTGAACCGGTGCATGGCAAAATCAGAAATTTGGTGAAGCAGTATGGTTTGCAAAATGTAAAAGTGATCAACACGGAAGAAGTCACTCACATGCTTAGCGATAAATTGTAAGTTGGATTTATTATTTTAATGTCATTATTATATTGATACGATACAATAAAGTTAGGTTGTGTCAGCAGATGTGAGCAACAACGAGTTCCAAAAGAAAATGGAATGGTGGACCCTTTTTTTCTTATGGCATTTGAAATTCGAAAATGGAAAAGAATTTTAACGATTAGAATAAAAGTAAAATCACAAAAATACTGAACTCCGAGGAATATTCAAAACGGAAAGTCCCTAATCAAATGGCAAACTCAAAAGCTCAAACACACCAAACGATTGGATAACACCTGTCACTTTCCTGACTTGGTACAGGCATTTTCTTATGTAGAAAAGGGTGGCTTAAACCTGATTTTTAAGCGCTAAATCTCTCCCTTGTATGACAGTCGTATCAAATTCCATTATTTTGACAACTATGTGTGAACAAAACAAACAGACACAATAGGTAAAAATGTCACAAATAGGGGCACAACAGCAGCACGAACAAAACACAAATGAGTCTATCATGCAGATATCGATATTTCTTTTGAGAGTTTTGCATTATACATATTTGTATTAAGGCTCCAAATGTCTAACAAGAGAGTAAATAGTAAATGCTGAAAGGTAACAATAAGGATTGTTATTTTCATCATAGCTTTTTTGCAGTTTATTCTCAACACATTTATTGCGTGTGTATTTAACAATACCATTAAGAATTTACACGAACTATATAAAACGTCAAACTGGTTTCAAACGTTTAAATAGTCAAACAGCCCGTTTAGCGACATATTTTTGAATAGTTTATAGATATGTAATGTGTATTTTAACTTTTTATTTTACCTTTTCTAGATTAGATGCTGTTTTAATCTGCTCTCCTGTGTTCGGAAAACCACACAAGAAAAGCGAATTAGTAAAATTTGCTTTACAGGCAGGTTTGTAAACTTTAAGACATGTATATCTAAAATTTTCAAAACCTGCTTGCAAGTCATGATAACAATTAAACAATCATTGTTAAAACACTATATCAAGCAAACTATTATTTTAACAAATAATGATTTTAGACATATAGATATCTATACGACTAGAAAGTTAAATAACAACAATACCGAACTCCGAGGAAAATTCAATACTGAGAGTCCTTAAACAAATGCATAATGAAAAGCTCAAACTCATCAAACGAATAGATTACATATTCCTTACATGGTGCATGCATTTACTGATTTAGAAATGGTTGATTATACATAGTTTTATAGCTAGCTAAACCTCTCACAGCAATTCTAAAGTTCAAGTATCTGCTTAGAAATCATTGTTCTTGATATTAGTACTAAATTTTGTTATAATGAAAGTAAAAAGGCCATATTCAAATATTTAATAAATGTTTCCTATCATGGTTTGATATTATTGAAAATTAACAGGAAAACATGTATTCTGTGAGAAACCAGTTGACCTTGATCCAAGCGTGGTAGAAGAATGTTACAAGTTGGCAGAAGATCATAGAAAAACACTTCAATGTGGATTTGATAAGTTATTAAATTACAAACTGTCATGATCTGTTTCACTGAACTGGTTTGTCACCAGCCCAGTAGTCAGCACTTCTGTCTTGACTTGAGTTATCGTTGATATGTTCAAACATGTTGTTTTCAATTTTTTACATCATTGGGTCGATACCTCTGCTGTTGGACTATCAGTCCCCGAGGGTATCATCAGCTCAGTAGTCAGTACTATTGACATGATTAAACAAACTTTACTAAAACTGTCCGTTTATAAATTTTGAAATTATTAAGAAACTAAGGTTTCAACTCACTCAGACAACGTTGGCTTTAGATGATTTTGGCTATTTATTTTAGGTATTTTTGACATATAGCTCTTCAACTGTTTTGGTACTTATACATCTTGGAATTTCAATTGTTTGGCTTTGAGCGTTCCTGATGAAGGAAAACCCAAAAAAGCGCTTCGGACGCAAGAAATTATCAAACGTGTTGTTTTCAATTTTTTTCATAATTATAAATTAACTGTTAACAAAACTTTGATTTTTTGAAAAACAAAGGCTTTTCTACCTCAGGAATAGATTACATTAGCTGTATTTGGTAAAACTTTTAGGATTTTTTGGTCCTCAATGCTCTTCCACTTTGTACTCTATTTGGCATCTAAACATTTTTTTAATTAACACTGACGAGCCTTTTTTTAGACGAAACGCGCGTCTGGTGTAAGTATAACATTTTGATCCTGGTATCTATGATGAGTGTATTCTGTAAAGTATTGAAAATTGATTACTGTTCTAATTTCGCTATAATACGGGTAATTTAATACTGATCATCGAATAACAGCGACGTTTTGTCACGATAAAATAATGGTCAAACAAATAGTGTCCCACAATAAAAAAAAATGTCGGGTGAAGAAATCTTGACAATAATTTTATCTTGAGAAACGTTTCTTACATTCACAAGTTAAATCTTGTTCTTCGATGTCAAGTATTGTCTTACCAGATTAATAGCTGTATCTTTTGTACATTTTATTGGAGGCTGCATTTGCTTATATAATAATTGCTAGCACAGTCATTTCTATAAAATGATTCAACTAATCTCTATTCCTATCAAATAGTTTACCAGAGAACATGCATGTTTTTGGGGAATGTAGTGAAGCTGACTCTACTAACTGAAATAGCATTGCCCTTCACTGACTGCTGATTTTATGAAATACCTAAATTTTTATCATTTGCAGATAAAAAGAAATGCATGAAAGTTCGTCAGGGGATACAGAAGGGGGAGTTCAAATTAATCTGGTTTTTTTTATCACGTTATATTCAACGAATTTTGGTATGAAACCCTTTTTTGTCAAGACAGATAATTTCAAAACCCTCCCTTTTGAAATATTGCATAGTTTTACCGTGAACCTTATAACATACATGTGCATATCGTATCGATAAAAGCTGAATTGAATAAGAATACTATTCTAATCATTTTTTTGTACAGGCGTTTCGATATCAGCATACGTAAAATGTATGACAAGATTAAAGCAGGGGATTTGGGCGAACTTCGCATGATAAAACTAGTTGCACGTGAGCTTCCAGCATGGATTAATGCAGATTATTTAAAGTCGAGCGGTAAGTTCTGTATTAACAGTACTAAGTGAATGTGTGTGCACGGTTCACTGTATAACACAAAATTTCCTCTTTACCTTTTATGACTATAATTGAAGTGAGCGTCATCTTTATCGGTTATGGAACTCAACATTCATACGTGTCTATTTAACATGCCTTTTTTATGAGAAATATTGCCTTACTGCAGATGTTGAATAAAAGAAACTTAAATAGTTTTAAATTAAGACAAAACTCCGAATTAACTGTATACCATTTATCCAAGTAACAGTTAGGCGTAGTTCTCGGTTCTGTCACTGGGATACCATGTTATGATACATACAATCTGTTAACATGCTAAATTAAAGTTTCATGAGTTATGTTAAACACAGGGACTCGGTTAGCAGATTTAAATTTTGTTAATCAATGTTTTTAATTTTATTTAGTATTTCCTGTCTATTTGTATTACATTATCCACGTATTTGACGTTAATAACATTATTTCTTTGTTTTCCAGCAATGTGTAGTTTACTATCCATATCCGTATACTGAAAAAACGAAATACTAAAAAAAAATAAAAAAACATTGATTACTATAGTAACAAAATTTAAATCTGCTAACCCTGTGATGTTAAACTGCGTTGCAATAGTAAACAGTATTGTTAGAAGTAATATTATGCCAGAAATGTCATTGTCTATTTCTACGTAATTTCCGTCTTAGTCAGATACAGTGTAAGTTTAAGAAAATAGACATAAAAACAACCGAGAAAGATGCATGCCAAAGGTTAAAGTTTGATGTATTTAAAAGTTCTGTTACCAGACTGTGACTATTTTATTAATTACTAAGTTTCTGACTATTATAGGAGGTATAGTTGTAGACAGCGCTATACACGAACTTGATTTGATATGCTGGTTGTCTGGAGAAAGACCAGAAAGTGCAGTATGCTTTGGACATGCCAAAAATCCGATGTTTAAAGAATGTAACGATGTCGAGTGTGCCATGATTATGCTTAAATTTCCTAGCGGACTTGTTGGATATATTGAAAATGTACGAGGGGTTCCTTATGGCTACGATCAGAGATTTGAAGTAAGAACGTTGAGATAGCAAAAGCTTGCTTAGGCAATTATATTTTATAAATTAGCAAATTTTACAACACATTAATATCTGTAAACAATACTAGATCATTATAGAAATGGATTCTGTTGCATAAGACGTGGAATACATTTAGTTATAATTTGTCTAATTAGGAAATGTCATATGATTACAACTGAAACACCTTTCGACAATTGGTTTTCCAGTGGGAATAGTATAACACTAGTCATTTTAGGGACCTTTATAGCTTGCTGTTCGGTGTGAGCAAAGACTCCATGTTGAAGGCCGTACTTTGATCTATAATTGTTTACTTTTTGTACATTTTGATATGATTGGAAAGTTGTCTCATTGGCACTCATACCACATCTTCTTACTTATAATGGCTGCAAATTCCTTAATTTAAGTTGACCATATAGTGTTTTGGTTGCTCTGTTTGTGCCTAGTATTTAATGTTTATGCTCTAGTTTTAATTATTCGCTTTCCAAACTTTTGTTTTCTAACATAGCGAATGCAGGTTATTCGAGAAACGAATTCAGCGCACACGGAAATCGATATATGTGTATGTGATCAGATCGGTGCTGCAACTACAGACCTTGTAGTATCATTCTGATATTTAAAAAAAAAATTTTGGCTGATTTTTTTACAGTAAAAATACTGGAATACTAAGAAAACTTTAATTTCAAGATTCAAGATGTAAAATGTTTTCAGGTACTAGGAGAAAAGGGGATGCTTTGTATAGAGAATCCATCTACCACACATCTTCAGTTGTGGAATGAAGATGGACGTCTATTGGATACGATAGAACAAAATGGTTTACCTCGATTTTATGAGGCTTACAGAATGGAAAAACAACATTTCATAGATGTTATTAATGGTAAAACGCAATTAAATATCGATATGTTGTACTATCCGACCTTACTTTACTAAGGTGTTTGCTTCACAAATGAAATTAAAGAAATTATATACTAACTCAAGATTATAATTTTGCGTTTTCTATATAAAATGTATTGTTATACTGCATATTAATGAAATGGCAACCAAAGTCTCCATCCAGGCAACTAGGAAGTGGTAAATGTAAGGAAATATATGAACGATTGTTTAACCAATTGATTAGAATTTCTCGCTTTCTGCGTATAAGACCGATAAGTATGCATACTTCAATTAGTTGTAATAAGAATGGCCCAATAAGAATAGTATACTTTTTGCATAAAAAGGCGACATGATTACTCATTTCAACATGATGTGATAAAAATAATAAATAAACTATAAAAAGCAGTCGAAAAGGGCTTTACCCATCATATAGATACAAAGCAACAACAAAAAACAACTTCCGAAAACATATCAAATATAACATACTGACCACGGGAACATAACAGATATGCTCAAAATTCATATATAGGAACATACAGGGTATTTATTCATTGGTGGTTATAATATATATATTAGTCGACCGCAGCACTGTTTGAACAAAGGTTTTCACCAATCAAACGATCGGTTTCAGCACTGACATGATCACCGCTTGTTAGGACACATGGTTTATGCAAAACTAACTCATTTCTTCTTCTAGTGTTTTGAAAAATTAGCCGAAATGCAATGCGGATATTTGATGAATGGTAATTTTGAAAAGATGATTCTTCAATCATATATTGACACGATTATGATGTTTTAACTTACTGTTGGAAATCATGTTAAGTTCGACGATACAAATACAAATTTTGCCTCAGATGTTTATTAAATCCAACAATCATTGAAAACGAAAATAATCATTATATACTTTAGAAGTAACAGTAAAATGGTGTTTTGTACATTTCAGGTCAAGCATCATGTGAAGTTTTACCTGATGAAGTCATTTTCAACTCTAAGCTTACTCAATACTGCACCAAATCACTGAGGACAGGAACCATCGTGAACATTCCTTAAATAATTAAAAATACTAATTGTTTTTCTTTATGAGAATATAAAACTGGGAAAATCTGTACTTTCTTCTGTCTTCTCCAAGGGTAACGATCCTTTTACCGTAAGAATCAACCAGTCATGTAAATTTTTCTCATTAAAAATATATTAAAATTCGAATTAGTTGAGTTTTGCATTCTGTAGAGTAATTATTATGTTCTGTTGATACCTTAGTCTTTTAATTGTATATGCGTGTAGTTTTGTATAAAGTTTGAGTGTTCTGTAGTGTTCATTGAAAAAAAGACGCTCAACAGTTCGCATAAGGAAATAATGAAATGTTGGTCAATACTTTCCATACTTAATGTAATGCAGTGAGGGGGGGGGGGGGGGGGGGGGGGCACTTTCATGTCTATTTGTATTGTTGTTTTCACTACCACTTCCGAAATAATATCTTATTTTGCTCCCCGAAAAATTTGCAGGAGCATATATAGCCATCACATTGTCCGTCCGTCTTTCCGTCCGTATGTCCTTTTTTCCGTCCGTCCCTTCTTCTGTGTGTCCGAAACTAACTGATTGGTTAAGATGCGCAATTCATTTCAGGTAGGCCGTAATAGATTCCTTTGCCCATATCGTAAAAATGGATATGAATGATGGCTAATTTCAAAACTGAGACATTTTTACAGATGTGGTTTTATTTTCGAGGTTCGAAGTACTATAAAAACAATTAAAATGTCAATTGTTCTTGAACAATTGAGAGGTCTTTCCTTTTCGAAATGTAAAGTACATGTTGCAATAGGCGTAGAATGCATTGAAAAGCTCTCAAACACACATAAAACCGCTAAAAAATGACAAAAACAATAAATTCGATAATTTGGACATGACCTTGACTTTTGACCTTGTGACCTTTGTGAAGGTCATTGGTCCACAATGTCATTGTAAAAGACCCCATGGGTCTAGGACTTTTCGTTCAAGAGTTAAAGCTAATTTTACCTTTTCAGAAACCGTTAACGGCGGTTATGCCCCTTAAGAATATGTCAAATCCTTTCGGTCAAAATGTAAAAAAGTTGTGCCTCAGTCACCTTAACATTTTTCACTGTTTACTATTTCTGTAAGATTAACCGTTTTTGAGATATCGACTAAAAAGTTGAAAGGTCAAAGGTCAAGGTCAACCTTAAAAACACTTAAAACACACTCAAAATGCTTAAAATAAGGTCAAAAACACATAATTCGCTATCTGGGACATGACCTTGACCTTTGACCTTGTGACCTTTGTCAAGGTCATTAGTCCGCAATGTCATTGGTGAAGACCCCACGGGTCTAGGACCTTTGGTTATATAGTAAAAGCTGATTTTGTCTTTTCAGAAACCTAAATCAGGGGTTATGCCCCTTACAGAAAGGTCAAATCTCTTCGGTCAAAATGTAACAAAGTTGCGCCATAATGACCCAAACATTTTCCATTATTTAAAACTTCTGTAAGTATAATGGTTTCTGAGATTATCCCATAACAAGGTGTTAGGTCAAAGGTCAAGGTCAACATACAAATTTGACCTTGAGGTATTTTTCAAAGATACATGAATTGATGATGAATGGTGAAGATCCTAGGTGTCTACGACTTACGGTTTCTGAGTTTTGGTGGCCAACCGACACCGGTTAATTTTCATAGGGGCATAACCCTACCAATGAGTCGTTGAATCTTTTCGATCCAAATGTAACGAAGAACCAGGGTCTGGTCCTGAACAAATTTCACCCTTTGTTTTTTTTCTACCTATTACGGTTACGGTGTTGGAACGATAACAAGGTTTTTGGGTTTCGGAGGGATAACTCCGAACCGACAAAATATTTCGACTAACAGGGTGAGTTCCAGATAGGTATTCATGACACCGATACAAAGTGTGAACATGAAAGCGACACGTCTTACGGTTAACGCGGCTAAATTTGTCAAAGTTTGGCGGAAAAAGAATAATAATAATAATTAAACTGTCAATTGTTCTTGAACAATTGAGAGGTCTTTCCTTTTGTAATGTAAAATACATGTTCAAATAGACGTAGAATGTATTGAAAAGCTTTAAAACACACTGAAAAACCTTTAAATAAGGTTAAAAACACCAAATTGGCTATATGGGACATGACCTTGACCTTTGACCTTTTGACCTTTGTCAAGGTCATTAGTCCCCAATGTCATTGCCGAAGACCCCATGGGTCTAGGACCTTTGGTTATATAGTAAAAGATGATTTTGTCTTTCCAGAAACCTAAAACAGGTGTTATGCCCCTTAAAAAAAGGTCAAATCTCTTCGGTCAAAATGTAACAAAGTTGTGCCGTAATGACCCAAACATTTTCCACTATTTAAAACTTCTGTAAGTATAATGGTTTCTGAGATTATCCCATAACAAGGTGTTAGGTCAAAGGTCAAGGTCAACATACAAATTTGACCTTGAGGTATTTTTCAAAGATACATGAATTGATGATGAATGGTGAAGATCCTAGGTGTCTACGACTTACGGTTTCTGAGTTTTGGTGGCCAACCGACACCGGTTAATTTTCATAGGGGCATAACCCTACCAATGAGTCGTTGAATCTTTTCGATCCAAATGTAACGAAGAACCGAGGTCTGGTCCTGAACAAATTTCACCCTTTGTTTTTTTTCTACCTATTACGGTTATGGTGTTGGAACGATAACAAGGTTTTTGGGTTTCGGAGGGATTACTCCGAACCGACAAAATATTTCGACTCACAGGGTGAGTTCCAGATAGGTATTCATGACACCTATACAAAGTGTGAATATGAAAGCGACACGTCTTACGGTTAACGCGGCTAAATTTGTCAAAGTTTAACGGAAGAATAATAATAATAAACAAAAGAAATACAGTAAGGTCTTTCCCTTTAGTAAAAGGAAAGACCTTAATAATAATAATAATAATTAAAATGTCAATTGTTCTTGAACAATTGAGAGGTCTTTCCTTTTGTAATGTAAAATACATGTTCCAATAGACGTAGAATGTATTGAAAAGCTTTAAAACACACTGAATATCTTTTAAATAAGGTAAAAAAAACATAATTTGCTATATGGGACATGACCTTGACCTTTGACCTTTTGACCTTTGTCAAGGTCATTAGTCCCCAATGTCATTGCTGAAGACCCCATGGGTCTAGGACCTTTGGTTATACAGTAAAAGCTGATTTTGCCTTTTCAGAAATCTAAAACAAGGGTTATGCCCCTTATAGAAAGGTCAAATCTCTTCGGTCAAATGTCAAAAAGTTGCGCCTCATCCACCTCAACGCGTTTTTCACTATTTACTATTTCTGTAAGTACAATCGTTTTTGAGATATCGACTTAAAAGTTTTAAGGTCAAAGGTCAAGGTCAACCTTAAACAGCTTTAAAACACACTGAAAATCTTTAAAACACATTGAAAATCCCTTAAATAAGGTTAAAATCACTAAATTCGCTATCTGGTACATGACCTTGACCTTTGACCTTTTGACCTTTGTCAAGGTCATTGGTCCCCAATGTCATTGCTGAAGACCCCATGGGTCTAGGACCTTTGGTTATATAGTAAATGCTGATTTTGTCTTTTCAGAAACCTAAAACAGGGGTTATGCCCCTTACAAAAAGGTCAAATCTCTTCGGTCAAAATGTAACAAAGTTGCCCCGTAATGACCCAAACATTTTCCACTATTTAAAACTTCTGTAAGTATAATGGTTTCTGAGTTGTTCTGATAACAAGGTGTTAGGTCAAAGGTCAAGGTCAACATACACATTTGACCTTGAGGTATTTTTCAAAGTCACATGAATTGATGATGAATGGTGAAGATCCTAGGTCTCTACGACTTACGGTTTTTGAGTTTTGGTTGTCCACCGACACCGGTTAATTTTCATAGGGGCATAACCCTACCAATGAGTCGTTGAATCTTTTCGATCCAAATGTAACGAAGAACCGGGGTCTGGTCCTGAACAAATTTCACCCTTCGTTTATTTTCTACCTATTACGGTTACGGTGTTGGAACGATAACAAGGTTTTTTGGTTTCGGAGGAATTACTCCGAACCGACAAAATATTTCGACTAACAGGGTGAGTTCTAGATAGGTATATATGACACCGATACAAAGTGTGAACATGAAAGCGACACGTCTTACGGTTAAGGCTGCTAACTTCGTCAAAGTTTGGCGGAAAAAGAATAATAATAAACAGAAGAAATACAGTAAGGTCTTTCCCTTTTGTAAAAGGAAAGACCTTAATAATAATAAACAGAAGAAATACAGTAAGGTCTTTCCCTTTTGTAAAAGGAAAGACCTTAATTATCAAAATGGTCAACTCCGAAAGACCTCACAAAATGCCACTTCAGTTAGTATGAATCTCTATTTTCGCACAATTTAATTTCCTTGAAATTCAACTCTTTGCAACATTTGAAACTTCAAAGTTTTTACATCTTAATTGTACAGTCTTCTACTCTTCAAAAAAGAACGAATGTTTAAGATCGGTCAATATCTAAATAAAAAAAGCATCATGTCTAATAATATTGCATATCAGACTCAGACAGTTTTTTTGTATTTCCATTTAAAGTTGAGTATCCCACTCTCATGCGCAAATGTAAATAAACCGTCGTGGATCGCAAATAACCTCTTCTTTCGGTCTTTCTTGTACACTGAAATTTTACAAATTCGTCTTCATGTCTTAAAAAATAAAAATAACGAGCTTTTCCTTACACTGTTTATATATCATATATATACGGTAATGGGTATAAGTTTTGGTTGGTTATTTGGTTTAACTTTCTGGAGTCAACATAAAATATTTAGGAACCATCTATTTTAATCATCGATTACCACTGAAAATCCAAAGGTGAAAGTGATGATTGAATGTTGTTTGCTTTTTTAAATATTTCTCTTCAACGCATTGGTGTCATATAAGGGGTTGTATGATGATGATCCCCAGTATAAATTCTTATTTTAAATTTATCCGTATGGGATAATTTAGTATCTCTAGAAGCAAATTCATATAATTTATGTTTAATTAAGTACGTAATATTATAATTGACACATTGGAAAGATTTAAACGCGCCAAAACCTCATTTTCATATTAATTTGCAGTTGTTTTGGTTATCAAGTTAACCGAAGTTGTTTTCCTACAAAACTTTTTTTCAAAGAAATTACCCTAGCTGAATTATTGATAATATAGATTGACTGGTATGATTGCCAATGAGACAACTCTTCATCAGAGATCAATACGACATAGACGTTAACAACTATGGCTCACTGTGCGGTCTTTAACAATGAGCATTGCCCACACCGCATAGTGAACTAAATATTGATTGAAATGAAAAATGTAGAACAATTCAATAGATCCAATAAACGGCCTTATTTATGTACAAAACAAAAAACGAAAAAAATATGATATACAGCAACAAATAACAAACAATAATCATCAGAAATCATCGAACTAAGTTAGGTGAAATTTTTGCTTTTAGCTCAAACAATTTTGACTGGAAATTGAAGGGTTCTCACTGTTTGTTATCCAATACGCTATATAAGTGTTATTGGCTTGTTTGTACTTGATTCTGTAGTAAATCGTATCTTTATTTAAGATCCAAATAAAGTTTTTGAACTTGCTATTAATTACTTTGAGCATTCTTTAATACGGTATATTAGTATTTGTTTTTGTGCTTGCTTTTGTTATTCATAATACCCACAATATAATTTTATTAGAGTAAAGAGGTTATTTTCCTGTCCAATTTTTCATTGTTTTCTCTTTCATCTACATTTATTTTGTCCACATGTTGGCATTGAAAGGTAGGATATTGAGATATCAAATAAACTAGTTAACTACGCCATGTATTCCAGTGCATGTCCCCAGTCAGGCACCTTGTCAGCAGTTCTTTCTTGTCCTATCTTATTCAAATTCAAAGAGGGTTTCTGCTTACAAAGAAGCTAGTGAAACAAAAAGTTCCAAGTATGAAGTTGAAATCATACTTTCAAATGTTTTACGGACACAATTATGCACAAGTTGGTTGACCGTTATGCCAAATATCTTTTTCCCAGATGATGACAGATATGTTCCAAATGTTGAGACCACATCCTAATTTCCTCAAATGTGTACATGCATGTCAGAGCAACACAAAGGGTGACAAATGGTAGCAGGATTTTGTTATCCTTCCGGAACATCTAAGACCACCGAAAGTTTTTGCCCAGTCTAGTTAGCTATGTTGTCTTTTGGTTACTGTTGTTTGTCTTTCATCTTTTTTTCTTTTTTGCCATGGCATTGTTTGTTTTCTACTTATGGGTTTCAATATCCCTTTTGGTATATATTGCCTGTTTTATTCATATCTTTAGTCGACTAGGGACATTTTAGAGCTTGGCATATTAACTTAACAACTTTCTATTTTTAGAGACAGTATTTTGACTTCTAAAAACCTTTTGGCAATTTATGTTGATGCTTATTTCTGCATATTCCACATCTCCTTGAAACCCAGTACTCCATTCTTTGCTCTTCTTTTGGTTGCTACTTATACTTCTCTCTTGTTATTCATTTTACTGTGAATGAGTATGTACCTCTAACACAAACTATGAAACTGAAGATGGTGGAATTGAGGTCTTCAGAAAAGGTTGTAAATGATAACACAATAATGTATTATAAGAAATATAACATTTATTCAGATAACAATGAAATATCAACATCAATAAAAAATAAAAGGGTTCATTCACTGATTAAAACATTCACTATCTTTTAACCCAACTTGAAATGTTTTTAAACGTTTTTATTCCCACTTAAAATATAAATATTTTATTAGTTTAAAACACCATGTACTTCACCACTTCAAATGGAATGTTTGATTTACATTTTGTTATTACACTAACATTAAAGCAAGATGATAAATCTTAAGTATTAAAGCAAGATGATAAATCTTAAGTATTAAAGCAAGAAGTTAAAGTTTAAATACATGTATTCTTTTCAAACCATTTTCATTCTACAAAACAAATATCCTATTTCCTTAAAGCTTTCTACCTAGTCAAATAAATGCACGTCAATGAAAGCAAAGTCAGTAAAAATTAAATATTACAGTAGAACATTACAAATCAATAAATAGTTTGTATAATTGACTAGATTTTGTTATAAACCTTAAATAATAATATCATAAATGATTGTAATTGTCTTATGTCATGATTTAGTAAAAAATAAAAAATATCTTCAGGCATAAAACACTTGACTAGAATTAGTATGAGACTTGGTCTATGACTGTATAACATATTGGAATTATAATGGAGTTCCTTCTTTATGATTTTATGATTTATGCCATTGATTCATTGAGCTTTTAATTTCATTGAGCTATAGAGGTTATGTGGATGATGATTAATTACTTAAGCCTAAATAAAAAATGTAAAGACATTAAAAAAAATATATTATTGTTTTACTTTGGAAATCACAAGCAAGAAAACAGACCTATCTTTAATTTCCAAAAGTAATAATAAACAGTCATTGTCTACTGACAAAGATTAAATTAAAGAAAATAGGGCGATTCTAATTTTCTGCAGTAATCATTATTCCATTTGATTTATAATTTATTCAGTCTGCAATTTCAGAGAAAGGTATTGCTGATTATATACAATAAAATACCTAACAGCCTATAAAAGATAAGAACAGCTCAAAATTACCATACCACTAGGACCCATGTAGGAGAGCTGATTTCAAATTGGTTACATTTCAAATTTATGTAAATGTCAAAGGAAAAATATTTAACATCATAAATGTAATTTTCTTGAAATTGTGGGGCAGAGAAGAGGACTCTTGTATAAATTGTGTGATTTCTGATTTAACTATGTAAATGGATTTCATATCAGTGCATTTTAATGTTTTCAAAATGGTGAAGTCTGAAAAAATTGATAATATTCAAACTTTTAAAAAACATCAGGTCAAAATGAGGCTATTAACTATGATTTTACCTGGATATTGTTCATTGCCATCAGCAAGAACCCTTGCAGTAAATAGGATTATGTAGGTGACAAGTTGCAATGCAAACTTTCAAAACCTTTCCATCATGTCATCAATTTCTAGTTGTCAAAACTAATGTCTTTCTCCTATTACAGCCACTTGTTTGGGAAGCAGTCCTTTTGCGCCAATTACTGTTTTTCAGGGGTATCATTTGCGCCAAATATATTTTTCCAAATGTATCAATTGCACCAATTTTCGGAACTCATTAGCGCCAATTTACCTGTACACATATCTATCTATTTATTCTCATTTTTGCTTAAAAAGTATCATATGTTCAGAGATATTGCACCATGAAGATGAGCATCTGGAGAGAAATGACTTGAAATGCACTAGACAGTCCATATACATAGAGAGAAGAAAACTTATTGCTCTGCTTAATATTTAATTCAAGTTATGCAAAAGAGAAGAAAATAAAACCTTTTGCTGATTATGTTTAACCACATATGTTGATAACACAGTGATTTGTTTCCACCATCCATATGGACTGAAACTCTATCGACCGCAAGACGTACCAGTAATGGAGCTGAAGCATTCCCCAGTAATTATTATGAACGGTTTTATGCATTTAATTCTTCAATATTTGTCTTTTTGGACAATAAAGGGAAGTCACAAGCTACTACATACATTGTACCCATGGAGCAGCAGTAAGAAGAAAGTATGTTTCAGAAAAGGAAACATTTGCCATGTATAAACTGCCGGTTCAAAGTCCTAATAAAGGAGGAGGGAAGTCATTTTTTTTCAAATTGGCGCAATCGTATGTTTTATTTTTGGCGCAAATGATACCATGTAATTTTAAAACAGGTGGCACAAACGGAGCATTGAAGAAAAAAGTTGTGGCGCAAAAGGACGTATTTTTGGCGCAAACGGATCTCTCCCCTTGTTTGCATCTGCCTTACTGATTTAATGCATCTTAAGTTCTAGTCCTGAATATTGACAAAATAGTTGCCACATTGTTGGACATTAAGGAATAATCTAGCAATCTATTTATAAACAAGATTTACAACTTCATTCTACTGTAAGACTGTCAATCTTGTTCTTAACCGATTCACAATAGTTATTATGAAATATTTTTACTGAATTTCAAATTATTTAAACACAAAAATGTGTCCAACAAAAATCTTGTCATAAATTAAACAATTAATAAATTATCTGAGCAATCACATTTATAACAAGGATTTCATGTTATTGATAATGACACTGATACAATACAAAACACAACCATGACATTCATCAAGAATAATGTGATAGTGTATATTAAAATGTATCTTACATTTACATGATTTATGAAACAAAACAATATTATATTGTAGTGTGTATAACATATATTGATAAAAATTAAATGAGATCACAACAGAAAGGGAATGATATCAATTCATTGTTGTTATAATTGATACTGATAAAATATTTCACTGACTTATGAATAGAACTGAAATGAGAACAATCCCAACCAAAGTTTCATACTGCACTAATTTATAATACAAAACAAAAATGAATATTGACCAAATAGGTTATCAAAATTACCTTCATCAGGAATGCTCAATAGCAAATAAAAAACATTTTTACATTTTTGTCTTGAAATGGGCATAGCTAGTTTTATTTTTAATTGTCCTCTACTATTATAAATGAAAGATTACTACCCATAACATATATATGTATAAGTAATATCACAAAAGTTTTGCAGTTATATTAGAGGAAATACCATAATAACAAATTATCTTAATAGTATACTAAACTTATAACAATAACATGACAAAACTGACTAGATCTTTAACATAAATTAGCAAATATGATGAGCCAAAATAGAAATTTGACATGAAAATAAAATATAAACATTTTGGCAGGAAAATAAATTATATAATTGCACTTACATAATACTTAAATAGAACCATACATAATATCAAAGGACTAAAAAATATGATATGTATTACTAAACATATTAAGTTATAGCTAGGACCAATGTATAAATGTATTTGTGCCAAATTACAGCTATTCCTAGCAAGCCATAGCCACTGTTGTTGGTTACTTATGTTATATAGTTTTTATGCAGTCACTTCAGATTATTGATTTTCATGCTCATTTATTCTGCTGCTGATTTACCTTCATGTTTTATGAAATAAATAATGGACTTTGTTAGACATTACAAATAATTCATTTTACTCTGGAATTACAATTTGCAGTATCCCTTAAATTACCGATGAAAAATGTATTTTTAAAGATGTGCTTTTTTGTAAATTTAAAAAATAAATAAAAAACCTTGTTATTTATCATAAGACATGCTTTTTCTTTATCAAATTACCTTTAATTTAGGTCCCATAACTATGAAATGACAAATCTGAAAATTTCAAAATCAAATGATAGCTGGTCTCCATAGAAATGAACATTGTGCATAACTATGCATAAAAAAAGGCCCTTTAGATTAACCTGGCATATCACCAGTCATTGAAGATTTGACACAAGACGTTACCACTGATGGTCTGTGTCCTATTTCGTCGTGACAGGTTAAAATAAGGCACAGAAACAACTGTGTTGTCCCTGACCTGGTTAAAATTTGTTTTGGTAAAAAATTAACATCAATAAAATCAATTATGCTTCACAAAAAATCAATTTACTTTTATAATTTTCTTCCGATAAAAAAACCCAGTTTTATTAAAAACATTTAAAAGGGTGTTTTAGTAGTTGTCTTGAATATTGTTTGTAATTCTTTTTTTAATTCTTATATAAAACAAAATTTGAAGATCACAATTCCTTATAGATTAATTTTTCAAAACCGGCTGTACAATTAGTGGCAGTATAGTACATTATGGGCAGTATAGTACAATTAGTAGCAATATAGTACAATTAGTGGTAGTATAGAGCCAAGGTCTACCATTCACAAGTTTTCTCTCCAAACTTGAATATAGAAGATTATGCAATCATACAAAGAAACTGTTTCCATGACAACATATATCTTCATACTGTTTTGCACATCACTGATTGTAATTATGTGGAATGTTTCAAGCTTTACTGTAAGCTACTGGTGGCCTGTCTGTAAGAAAATAGGTTGTCATGTCACCCTTTCCTTTGACTCTAACAATTCCTCGGCACTCAAGAACATACCCTTTCTTATGTAAAATATTGTGTATTTCCTGGGTGACCTATTTCAAAAGAAAAATGAACTTTCTATAAATAAATGCAAGTAAAAGTTATTAATAATAATCCTACAACAAATGTAGGCTTGAGGGCACTTACAATTAAATATTTCTAATATATCATATTTCCAATGGTCATAACTCTTAAATATTTGGCACTGATTTTCAAACTTTTCTAAGGCATTGCTGAAATGACTCTTTGGTATAAATTTCATAAAATTCTAGTAAGTTTGCTACATCCAGTATTTCCAAGTTCCCTGCACCACATTGCCACATAGGATAATAAAGAAGTTCTAAAAAGTTTCATGAATTATCAAATGATTATGCACTTACAGGTCACATTGGTTTCTATTTTAAAAATTGATATTGATTGTAAGATATGAAATTAATTACAAATATATAGTGTGTTATCAAAAACCTACTTTGCACTCATCCTCCACCTAGAAGAGATTATACAAATATGATCTATAATTCAGAAGTAAGCATTGTTGCTGTGTTACATATTTGTTTTTCACTCATTTTTTGTACATTAATTAGGCTGTAAGTTTTCTTGTTTGAATGCTTGATCATTGTTGAAGGTCATAATCATGGAGAGTTTTTTTTTGGTAAACCAGTGCTGTTTGGTTGACAACTAATTGGTTTAACTCAATTCATCCTTTTCTAAACTTTTATTCATAATTGATTTCAGATTGCTTACCTGTATACGATCCTGAACACCAGTACTATCCATGCGACTTGCCACATTTACACTGTTTCCCCAGATATCATAGTGAGGTTTCCTAGCACCAATTACACCTGCCACTATAGGTCCAATATTCATACCTACACAAAGAAGTCATATTGAAGATATTTTCTACTACTAGTTTTAAAAATTAAAGTTTTATGTACATTTACTGTATATTTTATGTAAACAAAAAACATAATATTTCCCCAAAAAGTATAGTTAAATTACTTCCTCGGAGAGATTTTCATGGAATTTTCACTTTAACAAACAGTAGAAATATTCAGTGTTTCTGAAAATAATTTTGTGGGATTACTGTTTTCAAGAATGAATCATGTTAACATAAACACATGTGGAGCAGGATCTGCTTCCCCTTCCGGAGCAGCTGAGATCACCCCCAGTTTTTGGTGGGGTTCGTGTTGCTTGGTCTTTAATTTTAATATGTTGTGTTTTGTGTACTATTATATGTGTTTGTCTTTTTCTTTGTTAGCCATGGCATTGTGAGTTTATTTTTAATTTATGAGTTTGACTGTCCCTCTGGTATCTTTCACCCCTCTTTCCTAACATCATTTCTTTAAATTATATATAGGATGAACCCATAATGCTAGAAATGCATTAACTTTGTGTGTTTAAACATAGCAATTAATGAAAAGAATACAAAATTAAGTGCAAATTACCATTTTTACTTTTAACTTTTATAACATATAACTGTCCTTTATGTAGTCTAAATTATAACATTTCTTCACTTTATAAGCTAAGGTTTTTAAGGTGGTACCAAACACTTTAACTAAAATTAATTTGGCTCGTTTAATTTTCTTTAAATTTTGACAAAGTATTTACTTTAACCCTTTTACAAAAATATAAAAATTTCAAAAAATTTGAACCAACCGTTTTATCAGAAAAATTATACTGGTTATGTAGCAGTTTGACAAACACTTATTTTGATCATTGAGAAGCTTGATATTCCCTTAACAACAAAACGTAATCAAAACGTTAAGCTGATTTTACAGAGTTATCTCCCTGTAGTGTTAGGTACCACCTTAATGAATCTTTTTAGCTAATTCAACACTATCTGTCTTAAAAACCTGATTTCAGACTTACCTATCCTTAACTTGAAGTTATTGAATGAATGTTCATTGACATACTGGAGTTGTTCTCTGAGTGAGAAAGCAAACTCTGCCAGGGCTACAATATGCCTCATGTCAGCATAGTTTGTTTCCTTAGTTAAACCTGAGGCTGTCATATAACTCGATCCTATTGTTTTGATTTTTTCTAAACATTTAAATCTCTCCTCACTGATGATCTAAAAATATAAACAATAACTGATTAAATATACTCCATATAAAAATCTTATATTTAAACTTCAGTTCTGAATCAAAGTGACAAAATTTTGTTGTGAAAATCAGTGTTATAGAAACAAATTTTGAGAATGATTCTAAACCAGTTATGTATAGAAATTCGAAACAATGAGTAAAATATTAAACCCTAAAGCAATATGACTGAAGAGCTAAATTAAAGACATGTTTTGCACACTTACTCAAGAGCATATTCGGGAAAGTTTAGATGATCTTATGGAACCTGGTATATAAACTAAGGTGTTATCTAAGGTATAACTCCTACCTCATCAAAATCAGCTATTATTTCATTCAACAGCCTCAGGCATTCCACTCCTTCATTGTTGCCCTCTAACTCAATGTAGAAATCATTAAAGTTGGCAATAGATGCAAACATAATACCTGTGTTGTCTATATCTAAATGGTACAGATCCTGTAAGATAATAAAATCATTGTTATATCCCATCTACAACGATTAGAACGCCTTTTGTTAAATTTACTTAATCTATTGAACGGTGTCAAACACAAGAAACTACTGAGAAGTAAAACCATGATATTACAATAACATCTCAAAATTTCATTTCTTTTAAAATATAAATAATATTTGGTTACTTCATATAAAAATTATTTGTGTTTCTGATATCAACATGTCTTTTTTTTATAACCTTGGATCTTAGGATGCTCTTATTGACATTAAGTATAATAAATATGTTTCAGAAACTCTCCAGATAAAGAATGGAAAAAAGCTAGATTTTTCAAAAACATTTATGACATTTATACAAACATAATACAGCCACAATGGAATATTTACCTCATCTTTCTTGTGTTGATTTTTGAGGAAATTCTCAGCCACATGTAGAGGTAATATATTTGCTATCAGTTTGAGATTGTATGCTCGTAAACTTTCCATCTGTTCTTTCTCTTCTGTAGCCTATAATATAAAACAATGATTAATTGGAGAGAGACCGGTTTTAAAGTGTTCTGTTCCATATTATTAAAATTTGGCAATGTTTAGTGAACAATGTTCAGAAAGGGTCAGTTTTGCAAGTCAGGACCTAAACTTAAAGCTATTTGTTCTGAACGGCAGATTGGGATCTAGGACAATTTTTTTTATTTTACAGAATTATTTTATTGAGATCAGAGTTTTTTTTTCACATTTTGCACATGTTTTGTTTTGTAAACCCTTTCCTGGAAAAAAATAACCACTCCGATATAGTATGATAATCCTGAGGACCCTTATAACCATATTAATGCCTCCTGTAAATTTTGGCCAATGATCGCTTATCCTTTAAAAAAAATGTATGTTAGTGTAGCTTTTGAAACAGGCAGAGAAGGTACTACAGCAAAAACAATATATATCATATAGTCATACATTACTTATAAATACCTGAATTTTCCATAAGAAATCCAATCTTGCAGTTGCTTCAACCTGTTGACTGTGTACAAATAGCAAAACCACAAAGAAAATCAAAAACAAAATTATCTCCCATTTCAGAGGTATCACCGTCAAGGTATCCCACGTGTTTATACTAGAAATAGACAACATACACGTATCACAGCTAATAATTCTACAAATGAAAAAAAAATTATAGCTACTAATTAAGTCAATTTAGTGTCTATACTGGAGAACTTGTAGCCAAGTTAAATGTAAAACAAATAGATAGTCCAAATTCTACCACAATTTACCAGTGATTACCTTTTCTATCACAATTTCCGTGTGAATACCCATTCTATAATATCCCAGTGACTACCTTGTTTACCACTATACCCAAGTGATTACCCATTCTACAACAATATCCCAGTGATAACCTATTCTTCTAGTACTAAAATACATAACCTATTGATTACTTATTCTTCTACAAAATCCTAGTGATTACCTATTTTATCATACTGCACCTTTGCTTTATGTATTTTCTGTCTGGAAAATAGATAGCAAAAGTAGTTAAACCATTGAGTCAATACCACTGCTGGTGGACTACTAATCCCTGAGTCAAACCACTGCTGGTGGACTACTTATCCCCAAGGGTATTATCAAAGCAATTTTCACTCACAGATTTATAACATTCTTTGTTGGTATTAGACATTATTAAAATATTCCAAGTCCCTAAGGTGAAGTTGACATAAGGTACATTTTTTCGCCTATTCTTATTAGGTCGTTTTTGGTCACATGGCACCACAAGTATTTATACATCACTGGCTTTCAACTTTCTTGGATTTGACAGTTCCTGGTGTAGGTATATCCAGAAATGTGCTTTGGGTGAATCAAATTTATAGAAGTATTTTCACTTTAGTCACCAATATCAGAGATATACAATAGTCACGACCATGAGATAGATTTATTTCTTTTGGATTTATGAATAATTGAATCTACTATGACTATAATGCTTTGTGTTTTATCATCTGTTTCTATTAAGTTTGCATTTTGAACATCGCAATTATTTATTAACTTACCCTCTGTTAGCACTAATAAGAAAATCTCTGTTGTTAAGGAGATCAACAAAGAATACTTCCACCAATAACAAGTGGAAGAATGCCATCACAGTCCATACCAATAATTTCAGGACACTGCTGGCTTGTATGAACACTCCTAATGCTATCATAACCAACAACATACAAAATGATAGATACTGAAAAATAAAATAGAGTTTATAGTATTCTGTTTTGGAAATGTAATAAACAATTTGAGGTCACAATACAATCTGAATAAAATACTGATCATGTGTCCATGCCTGTTGCTAACTGTACATGGATCAGAAAACGTTTTGTTTTACTTTCTGGGTTTTTTAATATGACATCAGCCAATGCAGTCTTCTGCCTAGTTTTTAAAGGTGTTTATCATTATAACAAAACCAGAGGATCCCAAAAGTCTACAGGAAGGGTGACTAGATCCTTGTAAGCAAAGTGTGTACTCCCGATCAACATTTCAATCAAAGGGTCACAAATTACTCACAATACTTAGCAAGTTAGCATTGCTATAGAAAATGTCAAATAATTCTGTGTATCATGCCAATACAGTAATTCATAGATATCAGTTTAAATATGTTCTCAAGTCACAGATAATCTATGATAACAGATGAAAAGCAATATATCACATGATCCTTTGAGCATAATAAACTATAATAAATATATGATATTTACCTCTGGAAAATGTGACGTTTTATGTAGAGGATTACATATTGAATACTCGATACCAAGACTGATATTGGCCTGGTCCAGATGTGTTAGGTTGACTGATGATACAGGAATACCAAAATGTGTGGAAAGACATTCTTTTAAATCATACTGATAAACAGACACCTGAAATTACAATAAAACTTACAATAAATATATGGGAAGCATTTAGTAATAAAAAAAAATCAAATATAACTTTTGGAACACTCTTGTTACTGATCAATAACAAAACATTTCTGAAAATATGTTCCCTTAATAAACTGAAGGTAATACTGTATATTCAGAAATTAATACAAGGTTTGTACATGTATTATTGTGAAAAATGCGACAGAGTTGTAGAGGCAATAATTAAACTTGCATTTTGAAATATTTTATATGAATTAAACAGGATTTTTCTCAAAATCATAAAAATTAAATCACATTTAAGTCTAAAATGACAAAATTGCAATAATAAATGCATGCAATAATTTCTGAATTTACAGTATTTGAGAAGTAATAAATGTATAATTAAATGTGATATTAACATTACAGTATCCAACCTAATCATATGATCACTTAATAAAATTATATAATTACGTCATTCATCTATTCTTTGGAAAGACCTATTGCGTTTGTTATGATTATTTTTTTCTTCTTCCGCCAAATTTGTTACGTGCCCTGTTTTGTGATTACGCAAGATGTCGCTTAGATTTTTAGTGTATGATATCAAACAGTTATTGCGTTTTTGAGACTGACCCTGTTTAGTCGAAGACTTTTTATTGTAAGAGTTATCTCTCAGAACACTGTTTTCTTTGTGGTGAAATCTCCTCAGTAACCGTAAAAGAATTTATTTTACCAAATCTTGCTATCCCTCAGGATTTTTTGTCCAATTTTGACAGAAGCAAAACGAACTCCATTTGAGAGTTATTTCCCTTAATGCATTTGAAATAAGTGATACACATTTGTAACTGGTAAACCATAAGTGATAGTGACCTAGAGTCTGTTGATTTGAGGTCCTTGGTCTAAAGAATAGAAAACTAGGTCAAGGTTAACTTACCACAGGAAATAAAGCACTAGAATACAGAAATATAATGACTATCACAGCTATGGTTTACTTACCATAGGAAATAAGGCACTAGCATACAGAAGTATAATGACTATCACAGCTACAATTTGATTATACCAATGATTCACAGCTATTGTTCTGGCTATAGCCTTGATTCTCCTTGGTGTCCACTGAAAATAATAAGATGGCAGCAATACAGTCTTCAGGCATGTAAATTGTTCAAGATAAATCTGGGCTATTAGTTGTACACCTTGATCATACATTTCATATTCACCTTTTTGTGTGAGATTTCAGGCCTTTAAGGTGGTACCTAACACTACAGGGAGATAACTCTGTAAAAATCAGCTAAACGTTTTATTCACATTCAATTGTTAAGGAAATATTAATTTTCTCAATGATCAAAATTAGTGTTTGAAAAACTGCTATATAACCAATGAAATTTTTCTGATAAAGTGGCTGGTTCAAATTTTATGAAATTTTTACAATTTGTTAAAGGGTCAAAGTAAACATTTTGTCCAAACTTTATAAAAATTAAACAAGCCAAATTCATATAAGTCAAGGTGTTGGTTACTTTAAAATAAGTTTTCATCCATTTCATATCAATAGAAATTGCAATAACTCTTGATGCTTTTAATCTTAGATATGAAAATATGAAGGTTCTTGAATTTGTGGATTTTAGTTTTATGAAGAAAAAAAAATTGAGTGCGTAATTTGAAGACATCTGAAACGAAGAATCATATGTTGTTATATAATTAATGGACATTGTAAAATAAAGTTGTTATTCAACTCGTGACTGAACAAAATTGATAATTGGCGCATTTGTGAATTAATGCGTTGTGCATTCACTCATTGAATATTTTTCTCTATTTGAATACTTTGATTGGTTATTCTATAATTCAGGTGACAGACAAATGGCTCAGAATCTTTAAATTTTCTACATGTTTGTTCTGCAGAGTATATATTTTATTTGTTAACAATAATAGTACTCAAAAATATAATGTATTGTACTAACTTACCAAAAATGGTTCTGATAACATAAGAAAAAATAAACCAAGTATGGCTATACAGGAGATCGGAAATATTACAAACATTACAACTGACCTGAAAATAGAGTAAAAGTTTTTGGTCAAACAATACAAACATTACAAAAGACCTGCAAATAGATTTACAGCATTTGGTCAAACATCGTACATTAAGCAATATGAATTTTTATAGAACTTTATAAAAAAAAAACCTGTTTAACCAGTAAAAAATTCTTTTCATAAGATATGCTGTATCCATTATGTAAATTAAGGAAAACGCTGATGATTCGACTTATCTATATCAAAAAGTTATCCTCATTATCAAAATTCAAACTCCATTAACTAAATCACTATCTAATGACTAAAAATGATGGAGAAATATTGTATTTTGTGTCTTCTAGATATATCCAAACACTAATCTACATTATATGCTTGCCATAGTTTCCTTCTATGTTATATGAGAAAGGTCTTTTTTGCAATTATTTATAAAAAGCCTTATCTCATTTCAATTGATCTTTGCAAACTGAAATGAAAACTGTAAGACACATACTTGTAGATCTAAAATTGTTGGGCTTAATTTGAGACCAAGTATTTGATGTTTACTGTATCAGCTCTATGTAGCGATTGGTTATCCAATGAAGATTGACAATAAAGAAACCTAAGACTTATCACTCAGAGAGGTGTCACATAATTAGACATAAAAAAATCACAAGCTGAAATGTCTACGGTATATAAAATTAAGAAGCAGTTGTAGACTGCCAATGCATCAACTATCCAGCAGAGTTCAAATGATATGGATATATGCACCTTAAGGTCACAATTCAGCTTCATTAATGAGCAAAACCCATACAGTATAGTCAGCTATAAAAGATTTATAACAAGATAGCTAAAGAAAAAAATAAGACAGACATGAACCAATGACAACCACTGAATAATATGCTTCTGACTTGGGGCAAACACATAAAGAATGTGACAGGGTTAAACATATTGGTGAGTGCTCAACCTTCCCCTGTTTGCAATGAGTATTTTCTCAGCTTTAATACATAGGGAGGAGATCTTGTTATTTTGGAAAACTTGAAAATAATATACAAAAATTTCAAAATTTGGACACAATTTATAACCTGAATACAGATGAAATATCATATTTACAACTTAAATGGTCACTATATTCAGTAGAAATAAATTGAATAACATAAAAAAGTATAAAAAATAACTATAAACATCTGTGACAATCTGATAAACATACTAGAGTGATGTTACTTACTGTGGTAAAATAACTAAATGTATGGTGCAAACAAATAGTAAAGTGATCAGTGTGGAACCAATATGTGATGTAAACATTGTGTCTCGAACTTTACAATACTGAAAAGACAAATAAAATATTAATATATTGGCTAATATCATTGGTTATTCTTGCTTTATTAACAAAGATAATTCAAAATTCTGAACAACATTCAACAATACTACTGTATTTGATTCCTATATAATTGCTATTCCAATATGATATATGCCATTGCAGCTTTAGACAAAAAGTAGATACTAGAGAGACCAACCAGTATGGTAAAAATGGGGTACATCAATACATGATCTTCCAATTGGTGCTAACACCAGTAAAAAGTTGACTTCACAAAACAAACATTTTTATGTCACAATGTCAAATGATGTGTTTTCACCAAAATGACCCCAGGTCAATCAGGGCAGTTCATTCTTAAAATCAATTTCAGAATCTTAAGTATTATAATTAACATTACTGTAAAAATAAAAGACATCTTTAGGTTAACTATAACTTCTATGATTAAGAAGTATTTTAAATACAATGTGATAAACTCTTTTAAATCTTCATTTGCCTAGGCAAGATATGAATTAATTCAACTGAGACTAATAAAGATCTGCTTAATCAACAACTTAGTCCTAAAAGGTTATACACTCTATAACAGCTTCATCTCTGTGATGCATACATTTCTTCATACAAAGGGGACTTTAAACTATTCACCTGTTTTGACTACTTTTGAGTAAAATGACCTGCCTACTTCAGATCTATCATCTATTGTGATATGTACTAAATAGCATTAGTACTTTTAACATACAACTTACTTATAAATGTGATGTAATTTGTAAAATAGTGCAAATGTGTTTATCATATATATTAGCTTATGTACCTTTTCCTCTAAATCAGTCTTTAGGAATGTAAGAAAGAAGAATTTCACATGATCTGAGCGGAGTTTATCTATACTCCTGGCATCTATAGCTCGACGGAGATAGTCGTTTACTTCATCGTTAGGGTCTTTAGTATTCTGGTCATCACCAATACCAAGTCTAAGCAAAATAAAAGTTACATTTCAAAATATTGAAAGGTTTGTATTATAATTGGTATTTAACTCTACGTATTGGTTACAAAGTGTTGAACTTTATGTGTTAAATGATCAAAATAAAAAATGAGTAATAACAAAAGTTTTCACTACTCTCCTGTTACCCTTTCCCCCCCCCCCCCCCCCCCCCCCCCCCTGATTTCCAGTTTATGACATAGTAATTGCCCTTGACTCCAGGTTCCAATATTTAATTTCCTATTCCCATTCATTTACTGATCACTCAATTTTCATCATTTAGCTCTGTGTTCCAGGCCTTCAATCCACTTTCTTTACATAAATGAAAAACAAGGATTTTGTATTATTTTCAAAATTCAAAAGTTCATAGAGCATGTACTTAAAATTTTTCATAAATATCTATGCAGAAGAAAAGGAAACCTGATATGCCTATAACAAATTTGAACAGCTTTGTAAAATAACTTTGAATCTTAAACACTGAATGTGGATAAGATTCTGAAACTTGTACTTCAAATTACTGTTGTGTATAATAGTACCTTTTGTAAACTACTATTATACTGTAAATTTGGAAATTATTGCATGCATTTTTTATTGCGATTTTTAGACTAAAATGAGATTCTAATTTTTGTGATATTCAGAAAAATCCTGTTCATATAAAAAATTTCAAAACACAAGTTTTAATCATTGCGATTATAACCCTGTCGCATTTTTCACAATAATTTCTGAATTTACAGTAGTAGATCCACTTACTTCTGATGAATAGCTGCATTGGGATCACTGTGAAACTTTTTGTCTTTAGCACTACCATTAAACATGCCAATGGAATGTTTCTTACGAAAAGCTGACTTTGGTGAAGGTGGTCTTTCCTTATGAAATATAAAACAGATAAGATTTTACGACAGTGTAAAAAACAAAAACTACTAATCACAAACAAATCAATGTGTGTAAACACTGTGTGAATCTTTTCCAACTGACAATAATGCAATGTTATCAAGATGAAAAATCTTTCAAAGGTGAAAATTTTCAACACTATTGACAATCTCATCCTAGCAGTCAAAAAATGTATAAAGTTATATTTCAGTCATGATGGTATTCTGTTGTTATACGCCAACAGTCCAAATATCATAAATACATATTTCACATATTCAATCAAAATAATATATCTAATAAGAATAAAACTAAAATCAAATTTTTATCAGGTTACAAACGTTTCCTATACTTCGCAGTGAGCTACATCCTATCAATACTTTTATTTTGGAATTGCACAAGTTTTTGCCTTGTAAGTTCTCTCACCTTACTGGTACGATTTTCCTCCTGTACAATAAGATAAGTAGATATATTATGTTCTTTAAGATATGGATGTCTATCAGCACCATTACCTTCCTCAACTTCATAGTCATTTTTCAGAAGTTTCATTGTCTCCTCAGTGATATGGACACGCCTATAAATAAAGTAACTCTATATAATTTAATGCTTTTAAAAAGTATTGACAAAGAAATGATATTTGAAACAACTATTATTCTGTAAAAATTATTACAATGCTGTAACAATGCCATTATTTATTCCCTAATAGTGCAAACTGCAAAGACCTGCATACTAACCCTGGGAGTCCACCTGCTTCCATTATATTAGCTAATGTCACATCATTGGACCACACATCAAACTGCCATTTCCTTAGCCCCAAAACTCCACAATGGACTCTTCCAGAATGGATTCCAACTCTCATATTAACATCTGCTCCTGTTACATTTCTCACAAGTCTGAAATAACAATTTTGAAAATTGATCATTTAAACTTAATTTTTTCCAGTAGACCTTATTGATTTTCTGATGAACCCTCTGAAAATAGTACAAGTCTATTGGACGTTTATAGGTGTTGTAAGATATTCCAAAATGTTCTTCATAATTTTTATGAGTGACATAAGATACATTGCATTCAAAGGTTTAACATCTTTTATTATGCTCCGTTTGATTCAAATATACTAAAAACATTTCACTACTGTTTGATTCCAATATACTAAAAACATTTCACTACCTATTGACTAAACTTTTTCATCGGTTGAACAGTTTGAAAAGTCATGAATTCAACCAGCAACTTGAAATTAGAATTATGTCTGATTGTAATTGTGAATTGACATAGACATTAAAATAAGTACAGTAAAATATATAAAAAAAAACTTTATTTATGACCTCATAAGGTCAATGACTCAAAGAATATCATTTCCTCATTACAAATTCTGATCTGCAAATGAGACACTTTTTCTGTTGAAGTCTCTTTCATGTATTCAAAAATAAACTATTTAATGGGACTCATTGTTCAGTAAACCCATTAAAATAAGGGAGGTAAAAAATGGCATGTATAATATTACAATTCTTATCAATGCTAATTTCATCATAGTCAATAGCTTGCATAATTTTTGAAATTTTAAACCTCTTTTGTAAAAGTTATTGTAAAATATTCAGTTAACTGTCTACCACCATAAAGCAAACAATTGTAATTAAGGGGGCTCGCGGGTCTAAATCATTTTTTTTATTTAATATAGGATTTCGCTATATTTTTCTATAAATGAACTTTATCTTATATAATATAGAAAAATGAAATAAAAAAATGGGGTCACCGTTCATTTACGCTCACAATCTGCTTTCGAAAGAAGTATACATTTTTGACAATGTCCTTTTTTTCTGTTGAACTAATAAGAGAAAAAGTGGTAATATCGAAATAAAAAAAGAACTAAATTACAGAAAACACTTAAATTTTACAATTGTTTAGTTTATGTACTGTTTATTCGAAAACAACAATAAAAAATATAGGTCACCGATGAGTTAAAAAAGATATTTCAATTTTCAGGCCAAAAAATAGCATTTTTGCACCAAAGGGAGATAATTTGGAGCTTTTTCAATGATATCTACATTTTAAAAGTCCCTTGGGGCCAACACGAATTGTTTTATTGGGATGATTTTTGTACCATATGATAAAGTATCAACTACTTAAGGTAATAAATAAAATTTGTAGTGAAAAATAAATGTTTAATTTTTTTCTGAAAATCTTATACCCGCAAGCCTCCTTAATGACAGAAAAATTGAAATGACGAATTATGCAATAACTTTAACAATATCTTCTCAATTTAATCCAGATATGCTATTCCTATTGCATGTCTAGTGAACATAGTCATACCAAATCAGTACATGTACAAGTTATGGTTTTATTTCTATACATTTGTAGCTTTATTGTGTCTCTTGAACTGAATAACAAGTTTCTATTTCATTTTTACAAAGTCACAATAAATTTTAGTACCACAAATGATATGAGTCACATTCTAGATTACAGAATAAATATTCTGAGATTACCAACAAGAAGTGAATTACAGCAATAAATGTCAATTATAGTGCTGTTTCTTAAATTTGCTATAGGTTAAGTTTTGTGCATGTAGGATTTTATTACATGGATTACTTCACAATATCTCTTATTTTCCATTAGATTTAAGTTTTTTAAACAAAACCTTTGAATTTTCAGTGATTTTGTTTTTTATGTTAGCGCAAATAGCTACAAATATTTCCATCAGTGAAAAGACTGCAATATAAAATTTCAAAAGATTTGTAACAACATTCATCACACCTCAACTGGCTGAGAAATACAACTAACAAAACCTTTCTGATGAAAAAGCTTCCATTAAAATGTCACATCCATTTACTGTAAGAAGAAAACTGCAAATCACACTCCAGTATAACTATAGCAAACACTTAGTTTACATTTCAACTAAAATTGAGAAAAGAAATGGGGAATGTGTCTAAGCGACAACAACCGGACCATAGAGCAGACAACAACCGAAGGCCACCAATGGGTCTTTAATGTAGCGAGAATTCCCGCACCCATAGGTGTCCTTCAGCTGGCCCCTAAAAATATGTATACTAGTACAGTGATAATGGACATCATAGCCCACATCATATTTAGCCATGTTTAACAAAGTAAGCTTCAAAGAGTAAATACACATATAATTAACATTATTCAGTTTGACTACAAACATACCATTGAGTAGATGATTTGCAAATTTTCAGAAATAGAAACATGAATATCCCATCTCTAACATTCATTACATCAAGTTCAAACTTCTTACATATTGACATACCAAATAACCATCATAAAAAAAAAATTATAACCCAATACAACACTGACCTACCTAAAAACTTTCATCAAATAACATCCTAACTTCAGATAAAGCTAATCTTCTATTCAATAAACCATTGATACAAGTATCTGCATAAAGAGTCTGTTTTATTATATTAAGCATCATCTCCACAAAAATATTACTTACGAAATAGCTTCTATCATATCGAGACCCATCTCTACACAACACTGAGCATGATCTGCTCTGATGTCTGGAAGTCCACTCACACAATAATAACAGTCTCCTAAAATCTTGATTCTAAGGCAATGGTTGTCTGCAGCAAGTCGGTCAAAACGAGCAAATAATTCATTGAGTAGCTGTACAAGTTCCTGAGCAGTGCATTGGGAGGATAAAGCTGTGAAGCCACAAATATCAGCAAACACAATACTGTAACATACAAATTTTAGCCATTAAAAAAGATGTCTAAACAATTTATACAGACTTGGTTTCAGTGATAATGTAAAGGTCTTTCTTAGTTGTAAACATATATACAGAAAATTTTTCAATGTATTAAGGAGGCTCGAGGGTATAACAATTTCAGAAAAAAATCAAACATTTGTTTTTCATTACAAATTTTATTTATTTCCTTTTGTAGTTGTTACTTTATCATATGGTACAAAAATCATTCAAAACAATCAATTCGTGTTGGCCCCAGATGACTTTCAAAATGTATACATCATTAAAAAAGTTCCAAATTATCTCCCTTTGGTGGAAAAATGCCATTTTTTGGCTCTAAAATTGAAATATCTTTTTCAACTCATTGGTGACCTATCTTTTTTAATATAATTTCCATATAAGCTGTACTTAACTATAAGATAAAGTTCATTTATAGAAAAATATAGAGAAATCCTATATAAATGATTTAGACCCGCGAACCCCCTTAAGTATTCCCTATTTGTACGTAGATACTTGTTTGTTGGTGTTTAATTATACTCTTGGCTCGGATACCTTGGACAGTTTTTACTGGTGGGGGAAGCCACAGTACCTTCAGAGAACCACCATTTGTAGATAAACAAGTATAAAGTTAAAATGTATGTCATGCTTGGATAACTGACCAAATATTTTACCTCATGAAAAATAAATCTTATCAAAAACATTTCACACTGTCGCTAGATTATCAAGCCTAGGTATATCAGTCTGAAACATTCATTGCAAGAAAGACATGTGTTTTTGTAAGTGCATTGGAAACATAAACAATCTATGATTCCTTCGATCACTGACAGTACTTTTGTGTGGACAAACAAAGGAAATGTACTCCTGCTACTGAATACAATGTCTATAATCATTTGTTAGGGTTCATTAGTACAGAAACACCTACAATAAATCATTAACCTTAGGGAACATATAGTTCATATACTTAATTTCAATCTCAGCTATTATTTCATATATATAAATATATGATTAACACCTTATAACAAGCTTCATCATGTGTGGTATAACAAAAGCTTCCTTGTATAACATATGTAACGTCAATTCTCTGTCTTATTGTGAACAGGTAACACGAGATAGATTCCAATCAATCACTGGATAAAGGTAGTGTAAAGACAGAATTGTTGTTTTCAACAAACTACCAACATTTCATATGTACAATGTTATGTCATGTTGAATAAAAGTTATGGTACTTAAAGGTGTACTGTTCAAAACATTATGGTCTTGATAAATACAGTTTGTACTTTGGATTGATTCTAATTTGTTGATGCAAAAACAAGGACAAGGTTAAACATGTTTTGTGCTATATAAACCCTCCCTTATACCTCTAGCCAATTCAGAATAAATAAACATACAGGCATATGCACAGTAAAATGATCTTTTACTGAAAACTGAAAGAATATATCTTCATCATATGAAAATAACCCATAATCCCTCCCTTTTGGGGTTTCTTATCATATCATTGTAAAATATACAAGAATAACATAATCCACTTGAAACTTGTAAATAATCCTAAGTCAACTATACTATTCATAAAACTAAGGTTTATCCAGTTTCTCTTTTTTCAGCAGACCTAAGCTTTACTTAATATTGTCAGTTCATGAGATCCTTCATGTAAGTTTTAAACATTACTGACCTGACTTTGTCATGTCTCTGAATATAGATTTTATGGAACATTGTATCCTTTGGTGCACCAGCAATGTCTGCTTTCATCTCCATGGCAACATGTCGTGGCAATACAGAAAGTAGCAATCTTTCCTAAAATACAATAATAGTTTTGTTATCATCTTCATGAACCAAGAGAGGTTTATAGAAATAGCCATTTTAACCAGGTGCTCCACAGGGCGCAGCTTTATACGACCGCAGAAGTTGAACCCTGAACAGTTGGGGCAAGTATGGACACAACATTCAAACTTGATACAGCTCTGAGTTCGGATTGCGATAAAAATTTTGACGTAATATGAGTTTCTGACACAAAACAAATGTCAAGATCTTACAAATCTATTGCGCAATATTGTGCATTTAAAGATTTTTTCTTTTAACTTTTCAAAAATTTGGAATTTGAGAAATTTGAAGAAAAAAAAATTGAAAACAACTACCACCCCCTTTTTTTTTGCAATTAGTCCAAATCCTGACATTTCTTTATGCATCATATACAAGTAGTGTAAGGGAGGTCAATCAGAACATACCCAACATTGTATGTTAAATGTTTTAGAATAACCTCCCTTTCACTTTTAAATTGTCTAAATTGTCCATTGACCAGAAATACTTAGTTTTCCCCCTTTTTTGCCCCTTATTCTAAAACATTTTGAGCCATAACCCTCCCAAAGTCAATACTAACCGTCCCTTCATGGTATGGAAACTTAATTTCAGAGACATTCATACACTTAAACATATGTTTAACATTGTTTTAAAACTACAAAAATTATTATTTTGGGCCCCCTTTTTGGCCTCTAATTCCTAAACTATTCATACCATAACCCCCCAAATCAATCCCAACCTTCCTTTAGTGGTATTGAACCTTCTTGTAAAAAGTTATAGAGATCCATACACTTAAACACAAGTTATTGTCTGTAAACTAGAGAAATGCTTCTTTTTGGCCCTTTTTTGGCCCCTTATTCCTACATATTCTGGAAAATTAACCCCAAACTGAATCCCAGCCTTTCCTGTGTTATATGGAAACTTGTGGTACAATGTCAGATAAATCCATACAGTTTCACACAAGTTATTGTCTTAAATCTAGAAAAATGCTAGTTTTTGGCCCCTTTTTGGCCCTTAACTGCTAGACTGTTTGTCCAATAACCCCTTAAAATGAATCCCAACCTTATACTTATGGTATTAAACATTGTGGTACAATTTCAGAACAATTGAAATACTAATACACACCTATTTGTCCTGAAACTAGATAAATGCTGTTTTTGGTCCCTTTGGGCCCCTAATTTCTAAACCTTTGGTACCATTACCCTTAAAATCAATCTCAAGCTTCCTTTTGTGGTTATAAACATTGTGTCAAAAATTTTATTGAATTCTTTTTACTTATTCAAAAGTTATTATCCGGAAACAGTTCTTCATCGGATGACGACGACGACGACTTGATACCAATATACGACGAAATTTTTTTTAATTTTTGAAGTCGTATAAAAAGGACCCTTTATTATAAATTCTTAAAAAAGGGGCCGGGTTCTAAAGGGAATATGTTGCCAATTCATCAAAGAAAATTTAACCATATTTCCCCTGTCATATTGAAATTTAAAATAGAATGTTTAAATTGTAAACAGCGTCATAGTATCTATATGAATGAAAACCTCAATTGACTCCTTATAGGAGTTATTGCCCTACAGTCATTTTTTTTTCAAGCCAGCGTTTCAGACTTTTTAAGATTTACAATAAGACTTAAATCATCATTATTCCTCTTATAGAAGTAATTGCTGTTGTCTATTGTTGTTAGAAGAACCAGTGAAATAGGCGAGTTTTTCAATCCCTAAATCTATAACTTTTACCAACAATCAGTCTAACATGTACATGATGTAATAATTCTAAACCACAAAAACTTCCAGAAAAACAAATGGAAGAACACATTATTGTTCAAAGCATGGAAGTATTATATTAAATAATACTTCCATGTTCAAGGTGATTGCTTTAATCACAAGAAAGTTTTAATAATTAAGAATGTAATCAGGGCAGAGGACATACCTTAGATTAGTACTGTAAATATAAAATAAAGATATGTGGTATAATTGACAATTACATAAATATCCACAAAGATCAAAGAACAAGGTTGTGAACAATTACAAATAACATATTATGGTCTTCAACAATGAGCAGAACCTGTACCATATAGTATGTAACCTATAACCTGTTATAGAGTTTCTGGTATCACAAAATGTGAAACAATTCAGAAGAGAAAATCATTATTTCAGTGATTTCTCTAAAATTCTGTTATTTCTTCATCAGTCACTGAACAAATTAACTTGTACATCTTTATTCTTACTTAAAGGATGGATAATCACAAATTCTGAGTCAAAGCATATAATTTGAACTTTAGATACTTTTCTTCCATCTCTCTTGTGAGTAACAGAAATATATTAATCTTTTTTGATTAACACATTTCTGTGAGAATAGGGATATAAATCAATAACTACAAGATTACTTCTAAAATAAAACATTTCTGCCATATAAAGGTTCATTAGCAGACTACTGTATTAACAGTCATTAGAGACAGTTGGCATGGTTACAACAGAACAGGTAGGTAATCTTGAGATATTAAAACCAAGGCTTACATTGGATGGACTACTGTTTATCATGTAAGGTACTGACCGTGCGAGGGCTTTATAGCCAGTCAAGGTCATTGTAAAACCCCAAAAATAAGTCATGTAAGGTATCATGACCCCATTGATGAAAGATAACTTTATGAATAACAAATGTATCTATTACCTCTATCCACACAATAATATGTATTGTCTAACATAGAAAAATCACCAATTTAGTACTAATGACTATAGAAACAGATCTAAAAAAATTGAGAATGGAAATGGGGAATATTTCAAAGAGACAACAACCTGACCAAAGAGCAGATAACAGCCAAAGGCCAACAATGGGTCTACAATACAATCTTAACTTGACATTTTGGTAATATTTCAGAATCTATAATAAAGAGTTCCATTTCTTTGGTTTAATTTAATCTGCCGATATCCACCTATCAAAGGATTGAAATATCTTTTGTAGCTCGTTTGTTATTTTGACAGAACACAAGACATTGTAAGCAATCAGCATTAATTTGCTAAGATGTCTTTTCCATCAATGACAAATGTAATTTGTCTTATCCTTCACTTCAATTCCTCAGTGTCCTTAGCACAATAGTTCTAATCAGTATCCCATGAAATTCACTTTAACTTCTCCAAATCAAATTAAATATACCAATACCCTGAACAAAAGTAGAGATATTGGAAATTTTCGCCTTTAGTATTCAATTGCTTGCAGTTATACAATGATTTAGACATAAAGGCTCTAGGCTTTTTGAGACATAACATTTTATACAGTGAGATTTTCTTTGAGAATTTCATTAGTAGATTCTTTTACATGAAATCTGGACGAGAAATTAAATCACATTTCAAATGTCACTGAGTAACCTGGGTCATAACAAAAAGATTATCTATACCACAAGTTTTAGAATTCATTATAACCTAAATAAATCTGCTGTACAACAAACAATTTCCACTTAAAAACAATTAACTTGATCACACAAGTTTGATAGAGAAACATGCAAACATACAATGAAAGATTCAATTAATAAAGAGGATGAGGCTGATAACAAATACAGAATGATCACGGAAACAGTCAGCAAGGCTTAGGGGGATTAAAAATTTGCAGGAAGCTGAGATGAAATAATGTAATTTTCAATGCAATATAAATAAATTGATATATTAAGTGGGCAAAATTGCTCTTGGTCACCCCATCACTCTCCTCCTCTATCATAAATAAATGACTGGTTTCAACCAATGAAAATAGACATTACACTGAAAACCACAATAAATAAAATTGCTGCGCTTGATAAAATATTTTAGTGCAAAAGGGAAACCAAACAAAAAAAAGTGTATTACTTGTTCTTGATTTTCTCTCTGTGTTGTCAGACGAGCCTCTATACATCGCCTTGTTTCCAGGAAAGCTTGTCTCTGATTGTACTCTGTTGGCCAATGTGTAAATATCCCTACCAAATTTGTAGCTGTAAATATCAATGCATTTGCAATCCCCTGCAACAGAAAATGTTTGCATCAAGTAACAAAATAACAACATCCTTTGCAATTAGAAACATAGTGCTCATTACATGTTATGAAACGGTTTACTATCATTTTTTAATCTCAACAGAAAATTTCTGACATCTCATCAAATGCAATGTTTATTTTCTCTCCATCAAATCAATTCTGTCATGCAGAACAATTAAAGTAAAATTGGCAATAAAAAAGAAAAAAATAAACTGGACAAAACACTTGGTCCACTTGTATTTTCTTTCCCTTTTTTTTTTATATTTTAGTCAGAATGTTCTCTTTGAATGAAACAGAAAAAACTATGTCACTATCATGCTGAACTCTTAAAAAAAAGCTATGAAGTTATAATTCTATCTGGTCTCATTTTCTAGGAAATGTTTTTTTTAAATTATTTTTTTAACTACAAAATTTTTATCCAAGAAGGCAACACGAAAATATTCACACTTCGCTGGAATTTGCCAACTTTAAAGCCATTTGTATCATAATTTTGATGAACATACCATTTTGAAACATAAAACTCCAATTTACAGTCTTTAAGCTTTGTGAAGGATGAAATTTAATGAAATATGGAAAAAAAAAACTTAAACAATTTAAGTTAGACATATTATCCGTATTTGTTATAAAAACATAGTTACAAAATCTTTTTTGTCAATGTATATGTTATCTGTTTCTGGTCCTAAAAACCAAAGGAAATTGGCTCTTTTTCATTGAATTTAGTGGAAAACGGAAGTTGATGCTAATTGTGTAGTCAGTGACAGAGCCACAAATTTCTATCTGGTCATTGCTTTGACTCTACATGTACTGTAAATTCAGAAATTATTGCGTGCATTTATTATTGCGATTTTGTCATTTTAGACTGAAATGCGATTTTAGTTTTTGCGATATTCAGAAAAATCCTGTTTGATTCATATTAAAAATTTCAATATGCGAGTTTTAATAAATGCGATTATAACCCTGACACATTTATCGCAATAATAAAAACATCGCAATAATTTCTGAATTTACAGTAATCAATGTGATAATATGAAAACACATCTAAACAGAAATGTCTTAGCAGTATAAATATATCATAACGAATTATGTATTCCTTTCAACAAAGTGAAAAAAATCTAAATAATTTATACATTTTCTTGAATGACATATGCAAGAAGTGGAATGTGTCTCTTTTTAACAAGAAATTTTCCGTCGGAAGTGTAATGTATAAAATTTTAATAGATGTTTGCTTTTAAATAAAGGTTATTGCCCAACAGATAAGTCTACGTACTTCAATTGCCCTGGCTACAAATGCAGAAATACCAGATCATTCTTTAAAAAAGGCACATGAAGAATATAATTAATATGTCATTTTCTTAGATGCATTAGTGCTGCACCCCCTTTAATTAAAGAGGTCAAACAGACAAGTTTACATAACCAGTTTACCTAAAGGCCTTCTTTCTAGTTGAAACTTCAAAAAAGACGAAATTGTATAACTAAATTCAAAAAGTTTATACTATATACCTGTTTTACTCTGTATCCTTTGTCTGCTGTAAAACTGACAGTACACGATACACTAATAATGGACAGTGTGATTCCAGTCAGGCATGCAAATCTCATTCTAATAGGTAGCAGTGTGTAGATCATGTATATAAATATAACATTCATCCAAACTCCATCAGACCCTGATTTGGGTGAGTTGTCCAGAGAAACAAGAACACATGATGCACAAAAAAACAAAATAATGATGAACAAGGTTATCAACATTTGCTGTTGGTCAAAAGATGATCGATTACATAAAAATTCTAAAAATATACACAAAAAAAACAAAATGCCAAAATTGATGGCTCTTGCCGGCATAATAGCTCCATAAATATAGTAAGTCACTAGCAGTATTATACTAATAACACAAATGAATCCCAAAGAAATACACAGGTTCAACTGATTAAGTTTGAAGAAATACCGCTGGTATAATCGTTCAAGATCCTTATTTTGGAAATGACTTGATGAAAATACTTCTTTAACACCACTTAAGTTTAGAAATTTCTTCTGTTCTACTTTCTCATCAGGATCAACAAAAGGTTTTACTTTTGTTTTCTTTTTGCTGCATTCTAATTCTTGAGCTTTATATTTGTCTCTTGCTCTTTCCCATGCTGATTTCCTTGTAGCCGATGTGGGTGTGTCTGGACGAAGACTGTTTGGTGACACAGTACCTTCCAAGTTAACAATATGAGAATTATTGTCATTTCCATTCCTGTCAGTATTTCCATTTAGTAGTCTAGATCTTGATTCCAACTTCTGTATTATATGACCATTCTGTTGAACTTGTCCTGTGTCTAGAACAAGATGTGGATGAGGAACCTTTTCAGACTCCATATCTATAAAATAAAAGTAAATAGATAAATTTTAACAATGTGATAATTATATGATAAGGAATAGACAATGGAAACAGGGAAGACAACTATTCAAACAAAGGTTAGAGGTTCCAGACAGAGGGACAGGCACTAAAGTGTGGCAGTGTTAAATATTGTTTTGTGAGATCTCAAGCCTCCTCCTATACCTCTAGTCAATGTGGAATAAACAAACACACCGCAAAACTCACAGTAAAACTCAAATAAGTCTGATTCTAATGTTAGAATAGGACTACTAGAAGAGTCTGAGACTAAGCAAAATGAAAAAGATTAACAAAAATGAAACAAAAGACTACACAGTTACTAACATGCCAGCTCCATACTTAAATTAATCTGATTGAAAGATTATGTCATCATCATATGAAAATCATCCACAATCCCTTCTGTTTGGGGTTTCGTATCATGTAGTCATAAATTATACAAAATGTTCATAACTTGTTCAAGCTATAAGCATATGATATGTCCATACCTACCGGTAGTTCATACTATAAGCAGATGATATGTTCATATCTAGGTCACACTACAAGCTTAAATTATGTGTCAATAACAAAGCTCACAACATAAGCATAGGACATGTACATACCTAGTTCATAACATATAAGCATATGATTTGTCCATACCAAGTTCACACTATAAGCATATTACATGTCCATACCTAGTTCACAACATAAGCATATGATTTATCCATAACTAGTTCACACTATAAGCATATTATATGTCCATACCTATATCACACTATAAGTATATTGCATGTCCATACCTAGTTCAAACTTTAACCATATGATATATCCATACCTAGTTCACACTATAAGCATATGATATGTCCATACCTAGTTCACACTATAAGCTTATTTTGTGTCAATACGAAGTTCACAACATAAGCACAGGACATGTCCATACCAAGTTCACACTATAAGCACATGGAATGAACCTAATTAGTTCACTCTAAAAGCATATGATATGTCCATACCTAGTTCACACTATAAGCTTATTATGTGTCAATACGAAGTTCACAACATAAGCATAGGACATGTTCATACCTAGTTCACAACATAAGCAAATGATTTGTCCATACCTAGTTCATACTATAAGCATAATTATATGTCCATACCTAGTTCACACTATATGTATATGGCATGTCCATACCTAGTTCAAACTTTAACCATATGATATATACATACCTAGTTCACACTATAAACACATGATATGCCCTTAATTAGTTCACTCTATAAGCATATGATATGTCCCTACCTAGTTCACACTATAAGCTTATTATGTGTCAATACGAAATTCACAACATAAGCCTAGGACATGTCCATACCTAGTTCACAACATAAGCATATGATTTGTCCATACCTAGTTCACACTTTAAGCATATGATATGTCCATAACTAGTTCACACTATAAGCTTATTATGTGTCAATCAAAGTTCACAACATAAGCATAGGACATGTCCGTACCTAGTTCACACTATAAGAATATTGCATGTCCATACCTATTTCAAACTTTAACCATATGGTATATTGATACTTAGTTCACACTATAAGCACATGATATGTCCTTAATTAGTTCACACTATAAGCATCTGATATGTCTATACCTAGTTCACACTATAAGTATATGGCATGTCCATACCTAGTTCAAACTTTAACCATATGATATATCCATACTTAATTCACACTATTAGCATATGATATGTCCTTAATTAGTTCATACTATAAGCATATGATTTGTCCATACCTTGTTCACACTTAAAGCATATAATTAATTCTTACCTAGTTCACACTACAAGCTTATCATGGGTCAAAACCAAGTTCACACAATAAGCGTAGGACATATCCATGCCTTGTACACTTTTAGCATAGGACATGTCCATACATGTGTCTAGTTCACACTATCAGCATAGGATATGTCCATACCTAGTTAACATTCAGCCTATAATAAATCCATGCCTTAGTCCTTGTTCACACTTCAATTTTATTATGTGTCAATATACAAAGTTCACACTTTAAGCATACAACATATCCATGTCTAGTTCACACTTTAGGCATGAGACATGTCTATGTATTTCACACTATTAGCATATTTAATATTCATACCTAGTTCACATAGTGAGGATATGATATCCACATACCAAGTTCATACTATAACAGGGATAAGTCCATGTCTAGTTCACTCTTAAACCTTGGTATTTTATAAATTTGTATCAATATAAAATAGAAACATAGATCTCTGCACGGCCATCCAATCATATTTCCCCGGGCCAATCCCCTTGAGAAAATTATTTTTTATAGGGTAGACAAATATTCAGGTCTCTGAATAAACAGTGTATCACTGAACCTGGAAATGAAGTAAATCAATGCTGATAGTTTTACCACATTTTAGTTCCTTTTTTCCTTTAGAGCAATTCATTTAATAACTAGAACTGTATGAACCATTTATACAATTACTGTTATATTGCATTTATTTAATGCCAAATATCTTACATTTCAGTTAGTTTAGGAAATGAAAAATTGTTGAGTCCATTTACATTAAATAATGTAGTTTAGGATTTTTGTTCAATTGAATAAACTTTTTCCAGTACTATTGAAACACAAACTAGAGGCTCTAAAGAGCCTGTGTCGCTCACCTTGGTCTATGTGAATATTAAACAAAGGAAGCAGATGGATTCATGTGTTTGTACATCTTACTTTACTGAACATTCTTGCTGCTTACAATTATCTCTATCTATAATGAACTTGGCCCAGTAGTTTCAGTGGCTAATGTTAGTAAAAATTTATAAATTTTTTGAAAATTGTTAAAAATTGACTATAAAGGACAATAACTCCTTAGAGGGTCAATTGACCATTTCAGTCATGTTGACTTATTTGTAAATTTTACTTTGCTGAACATTATTGCTGTTTACACTTTATCACTATCTATAATAATATTCAAGATTAAAATTTCCTTTAAATTACCAATTTAGGGGCAGCAACCCAACAACGGGTTGTTCGAATCATCTGAAAATTTCAGGGCAGATAGATCTTGACCTGATAAACAATTTTACCCTGTCAGATTTGCTCTAAATGCTTTGGTTTTTGAGTTATAAGCCAAAAACTGCATTTTACCCCTATGTTCTATTTTTAGAAATGGCAGCTATCTTGGTTTGTTGGCCAGGTCACCGGACACATTTTTTAAACTAGATACCCCAATGATGATTGTGACCATGTTTGGTTTAATTTGGCCCAGTAGTTTCAGAGGAGAAGATTTTTGTAAAAGTTAACGCAGGACGCACGGACGACGCTGGACGCCGGACGCAAAATGATGGGAAAAGCTCAAAAAAGATAAACTTTGACTATCTTGAAACAGCCAAAGAATGCATTTAGCAATAAACAAAAATTTTGCTAACTCAGGTTAACAATTACGGGTATATAGGATTTCCAGAATCTGAAAATAAAATTGATTATTTTACATCTTTGATCATGATCAAAGCGTACTAACTGCATGAAAAAATCATTTAAAAACAAGTTCTTGATTTATCTAACTACATGAACTAGAAAACATATATCAGTTTATTTTGCATTGCAGAAAATTATCTAGTTTGACCAGTTTGGCATGGCAACCTCTTATCCTGAGTCTGCAACATACATAATGTCACAGTAACACCATAAAAGGCAGAAACTGTTTCGTTCAGAATAAGATCAAAATGGGAAAATAACAATGTGGTTTGTTTTCTTTTGCAATTTTTCTTCTCTACTTGGTAGTAACACAACAGTAAAATATGAAGAAAAGAATGACTTGGTTCAGGTGTTGGTAAGATTAAGTCTTTTAGATAACAATATTTCTTATGTGTTTTTCAAAGCTTCAAACGTTTTTCTTCTAATGCAAACCAGCAATAACTGTCAAAATAGATCAAGGTTTGTCCACAAAAAGACAATTTGCTACAAGGTATCTCTTATGAATATGTTTAAATATATTAATAGAATAGGACATGTCTCTTGTTTATTTTTGTCATTAACAACATGTCAATGTTCAAAATGTTTATCACAGTGACATCAAAACAGACCTGTCCAGATAATAATATCCCATTCATTTATTGATAAATGTATTATAATTAAATGAGGGAAAGCAATTACACAATTAATATACTGTAAACAAATCATTTTCCTGGGCGATTATTTTTTGCATTTTTTGCAAATAAAAAGATAAAACAAACATAAATCTTTGCAAATGTATTAATGTTCTATCTTCTTTAAAACTAGATAGTCAAAGTGCTTGTAAGCACAGAAGGGTAAAGATTGCAATAATTTATCAGTGAGAAGTATATTAAATATTGCATTGTCGATAAAGCATTGGCTGTAGTTGATTCAACTAGAGTACTGGACAATGGGAGATAGCTCCAATTTTTTTTAAATATAACTTAATTAACAATGACATCATTTATATTTTCAAAACAGATATTAGATTCCTGCACCTTGCGAAAGTTATATAATTTTCTTGACAGTTGTAACATTGTTTTGTGACTTGAATATCTGAGCATATATTACATTGATAAACTTCTTTAAATGTTCATGGATAGGTTGTATAGAATGTTATAATCAATGCACTATATTTTGTGTATCAAATAGGAAGTGATCAGCCTTGGAAGATTTAGATATCAAGTCAGTAACATAGGGTTTTGATTGCATTTTATGCAATCTTTACCCCAAAAAATTAAGAATTTAAGAGATTGCGTGAAAAAAAATGATGTAAATTAAGTTGGCTAAAAGTTTGGTTAAAAATGAAATAAAGTACATGTTTCATAAAAAAATAATTGGTTTGCATTAATAAATAGGCCATTTTACATTTCAACAAATGATAATAAACTTCAATGATCCTTTCTGGTGAAAACATCAAATGATTATAGTAAAACAACATAAAAAAGTAAACTATGGGCAAACCTACACCACTACCGTAAATTAAATTATTGCAATATTATAATATAGGGTTATTGCATGAATATTGGGGAATATTGTCCCGAGTAGAATGTTATATTGCACGAGCTTGTGAGTGCAATATATGTTCTACGATCTTCTATAGGATGTGTCAATGAATTTTGAAGATTCATTGCACTAGTGCAATATTGGAATTTATTGCACGCTCACTTTTGGTTACTTTCTGTGGGAAACATTATATTGCTATGCAATAACATGATATGTCTCATATATATATTAAGTCAATATACATATTATCCTAATAGTGTTTGTCTTTAATGATTTATATTTTGTCAAAGTACAGCTGTTTAACAAAATGTAAGCTACAGGTAGTCAACAATAAAACTAATTCAACACTAACTTTTTGGGAAACCAGGTGCTCAACAGGGCGCATCTTTATACGACCGCACAGGTCGAACCCTGAACAGTTGGGGCAAGTATGGACACAACATTAAAGCTTGATACAGCTCTGAATTAGGATTGTAATCAAATTTTTGACATATTTCTTACACAAAACAAATGTCAAGATCTTACAAATCTATTGCACAATATTGTGCAATTAAAAAGTTCTTCTTCAACCTTTTCAAAAATTTTAAATTTAAGAAATTTGGAGAAAAAAAATTGAAAACTACTACCACCTCCCTTTTTTTTGCAATTAGTCCAAAACCTGACATTCCTTTATATATAAATTACAAGTAGTGTAAAGGCTGTAAATCCTAACATACCCAACATTGCATGTTAAATATTTTTAAATTACCGGGGTACCTCCTTTACACTGCTTTTAAATTGTCTTAATTGTCCATTGACCAAAAAAAACTAGTTTTTCTCCTTTTTTTGCCCCTAATTCCAAAACATATTAAGCCATGACCCCCCAAAGTCAATACTAACTATCCCTTCATGGTATGGAAACTTGTGGTATAATTTCAGAAAGATTCATACACTTAAACACAAGTTATTGTTTGAAAACTACACAAATGCTTGTTTTGGACCCCCTTTTTAGCCCCATTACTCCTAAACTATTGGGACCATAACTCCCAAAAATGATACTAACTATCCCTTCATGGTATGGAAACTTGTGGAATAATTTCAATGAGAATCATACATTTAAACACGAGTTATTGTTTGAAAACTACAAAAATGCTTATTTTGGGCCCCCTTTTTGGCCCCTAATTCCAAAACTATTGGAACCATAACCCCAAAATCAATCCCAACCTTCCTTTAGAGGTATTGAACCTTCTGGTAAAAAGTTATAAAGATCCATGCACAAAAACTAAAGTTATTGTCCGGAAACTAAATGCGTCTTCGGATGACAACGACGCAGACGAGCACCACATGATAGCATTATACAACGCAAAAATTTTTTGCGGTTGTATAAAAAATAAATTGGTAACCAAAAGAAGTCAAAATTTGACACAGTAAAATTTAACCACAAATTTTTCGTCAAAGCTTCACAAATATCTTGATTTTATAAAAATACTGATTTTATAAACTAAATACAATAACCTCTTACAATGTTTGTTATAAGCTACTTTTATTTAATACTTATTATAATAATTGATCATCATATGTTATAATTAAGCCAAAGTCTCTTTACAACATCTTTCAGTTATTTTAATAAAGTTTCATTTTCAAACTTCTATGTTATGTTATAATTATAGATTATCATTGATCATCTCAACCAGATTGATTTTCTCGCTTGAGCCGGGACGGCGAAAGCGAGAAAAGCGATCGAGTTGAGATGACCAATGATAATCTATTTATCGCTATTTTACCTATGACGACGATGTCAATTTCATGTCAATTTCGTTAGCAACGCCACGTGCCTTCTTAGTTTCTAGCGATAATTTTCCATCTCAAGCAAGTAGCATGATATGAAAAATTATCACAAAAAAAGATCAAGGAAAAATTCACAAAATCGCAATAATGTAAATTATAAGAAAAATTTGTAAGTGTTAAGCAAAAACAAGTGTCTCACCTACTTTTGCTGTTAATTGCAGGCTCAACAAAAATGAAGAAAAAATTTATAAAAATATTCCTCTCGATACTATCTTTTGATTGGAAGAAGCTTCTTTTCAAGTTTGGTAAAATCCAAGATATTTTATGAATCTAATAAATGTTTTAAAAACTTGAACAGCAGACTGTATGTAAAGTTAACTGGAAGAAAAACTAAGTCCATTTATACATGTTATAAGTTAAATACTGATAAACAGATAAAAAAAATTAACAAAATTTCCTTCTAGATACTAGCTTTTGATCATAAACAAGCTTCTGTCGAAGTTTGCTAGAAATACAGGATAATTTAAGAAAGTTATTTAAATTTTAAAAATTTTAATCACAGAGTGATTGTTATATTTCCTGGCAGAAAAACTAAGTACATTTATAAGTAAAATACGGAAAAAATGGATTTTTTTATTTTAAAAATTTACCTCTGGACACTATCTTATGATCATAAACAAGCATCTGTCCAAGTTTGGTAGAAATCCAGGATCACTATGTCTCGCTTTTTCGACCGAAATCAAAGGCTGAACAAAAACCACTTATCAAAATTAATTGCAATTTTTCATTTTTTTTACTTGATGTCTTTTGGCAACTGACCCTTTAGAGGAAAATATATGAACCTTTATTGATGCTTTTTTATTTGCTGTTAATAATGGTTTGAAGACCAAATGAAAATCGATGGAAAAGATTATGAACTTTTATAGATTATGGTTAGATTGGAGGGTCATAAAGGGGGGAAATGGTATGGGGGAGGGATGGGGTTGTGGGGGTTACGAGCACAGACAAATATGAAACAATATAGTCATTTCACTAGGGTTAAAAAAACAAAAACAATATCTCTGTAACCAATTTGGACAAAAACAGTGAATACTAATCTTCATGCACTTAAACAAACATGTAAACAAGCTGCACAAAATAAGCCCTTACCATTAAGTTTTAAGAATAACACTTTATTCATTTTATATAAAAATCTCAGTTTAAATATAAGTGGCATTTGGTGGAATTAAACAAATATATCATGCTTACAAGGAGTATTTGCCAAAAATATGTGTTGAAAGGTAAAATAAATCCCTTGTTTAGCAGATCTGGAAATTTGTTTACCTCTGAACCAGTATGTTTGGAAAATACCACTTGTAAGCATGATATATTTGTATAAAATTTCATCATTATGCTATGGATCCTCATTTGATCATAAATAGTTTCTGTTAAATTTCCGTAAAATTTCTTGAAAACTTACTCACAAACTGAACTAAATATTGATGCCGACGACAAAATTTAGGATGGCTTTGTCCCAGGCTTGACAAAAATGCAAACCACATATCGAAATCTCAGCAGATAATAAATTGCTTTAAACAAAACGAAAGAGATTAGAATTCACAGTAGATTAGACTTTCACCAAACAAATATATAATGTGATACCATTTGGTTGAAAAGTAAATTTTGTCTCTTTTATTCGCAATGTTAAGCCATTGAAGAAAGAATTACAAGGCCAATGTACTTTTAATCATTCTTATTAATTTTATTTAGATTAAAATATTTTTTTATCAAGATTCAAGTGTATGCCCGGGGGTTTTGACGTAAACGTAGCTACGTGCCTGACAGTTTGGTTGTCATCATACATGATTCTTAAAGGAAACCTATATTTATCTATAAAATTGAGAATGGAAATGGGGAATGTGCCAAAGAGACAACAACCTGACCATAGAAAAAAACAACAGCAGAAGGTCACCAACAGTATAAACAAGTTTGGCTAGTAGTTTGCTCTTCATAGGATTTCTATTTTTTTTTTTATTAAATCTTTGGTCAAAATTACAATTTATCATTGACAACCACACTGGATGAAGGCTAGGGTCATCAAAACTAAAAGAATTAAATCAAACAAAATAACTTATCAGTAGATGAGTAAAATTCTCTTTTCTTCAAAACTCCTTTGTTTCCTGTAGGAAATCAATGACAAATATGAAATATTTCAAAATCAAAACAAATAGTTTATTAGAAAAAAGGTTTAGTGATGCGTGGGTATTAATAGTTATGACTTACCTTTAAAAAGTTAACTTCACATTTTACAGATAATCCACCAATACTGAATTCTAACTCTTTGTCATCAAATCTATATCATAATCTGTTCTATCGATCATCATTTGGTCTTCACACCTACTGCAAATAAACAATAAATCTTCAATAATCTTAAGTTTCAAATTCATTTTTAAATTGGAAAGTAAAAAAGATGTTGATGAAAAAACAAAATTCAAAGACAATAAAACAAAAATACTATAGAGTTTCTCTAATTCATCAGTCTTTTTGTGACGAAAAAAGAACTTTTATAACAAGATTTACAATTTTGCCATATATTTATAAGTTTTTTTACCATACATAACAGCAGGTTTTTTTAATGATAAGTTTTAATACTAATTAGAGATCTGGGTAAAGAAATTTCTCATTACTTATTTATTGTAACAACTCACTTATTTCTAATCCATAAATCGACATGCTCAAACTGTTACATTGCTTAAAATTATAATAATGAAGCCATTAATGAAGTCGTTACTTAAAATCAGTTCTTATAATTTAGAAAATATCGACAACATGTGTATTAGCACGTGAAAATACATCATACATGATACTAATACTAAGTATGTCATAAAATAGAAGTTCTTTTATAAAAAAATATCCACTTTAACAAATATTACAGTACTGACAGTAAGGTATTTGTTCCTTACAAATAAAGGGTATAGAATGTTTGTTCCAACAGGAACACATTATATGGCATTATTTTCAACAAAAGTTTTCAGGGGAACTATATACTATTAGGAGAAACAAATACATGTTGAAAAGTATTCTATATACCACTGCCCATATATATTTTGACTACTGCCAGATAGCAATGAAGACTAACAACATTTATAGTACCAACTTTACCACACCTGATTTCACAATTTCACATTTTAACAAATGAATATATCTTCATTGTGTGGTTGACAGTTGTTATTGGTGGAAAAAGCCAGAGTGCCCTGAGAAACCACTGACCCTTGGTAGTTAAAACTGACAATAATAGTTATTTAAGATCAAAGTCAAGCTCACCTGCCATGTGAGGGATTTGAACTGACAACCTCAGTGTTGACAGGCTAGTGATACAGAAGTTCCACCTTCAGCCAATGAAGCCCCCCTCAGTGTTGACAGGCTAGTGATACAGAAGTTCCACCTTCAGCCAATGAAGCCCCCCTCAGTGTTGACAGGCTAGTGATACAGAAGTTCCACCTTCAGCCAATGAAGCCCCCCTCAGTGTTGACAGGCTAGTGATACAGAAGTTCCACCTTCAGCCAATGAAGCCCCCCTCAGTGTTGACAGGCTAGTGATACAGAAGTTCCACCTTCAGCCAATGAAGCCCCCCTCAGTGTTGACAGGCTAGTGATACAGAAGTTCCACCTTCAGCCAATGAAGCCCCCCTCAGTGTTGACAGGCTAGTGATACAGAAGTTCCACCTTCAGCCAATGGAGCCCCCCTCAGTGTTGACAGGCTAGTGATACAGAAGTTCCACCTTCAGCCAATGAAGCCCCTTTACAAGTGTTGTGAAGTTCATACAACTAAATGGAACCAAAGAGATAACAACATGTTGACTGACCATACTGTATGGGTTTTCTCATTGTTGAAGGTCATATGGTTGACTATAATTGCTTACATCGAATTCATTTGAACTTTGGTGGATAGTTGTCTCAATGGCAATCATACCACATCTCCTTATTTTAATATAGGGAGATGTGATATGATTGCCATTGAGACAACTATCCACCAAAGTTCAAATGAAATGAAATGGACACATCTCCTTATTTTAATATATATCGCCACGATATAGCCTTGTTGTGCTAAGGCGACGTAAAGCAACCAACAATCAATCAATCAATATTTTAATATACATGTATCCACTAGATACAAAATTATATGGATAATATAATTTTCCCATGAGCAGAAACTAAATGCTCGATCCAGGTATAAAGGTGAACTAAAGAATGAACAAGATTCAATTACAAACCAATGTTCAAGGCTTCAGCAAAATAAAGTTGGTATGAAAATACTGATAAAACAGACATATAAAGTTTTGTCAAACATAATTTAAGACCTAAATGAGCAAACAAAACCTTTTAAACTCTATTAAGAAAAAGTTGTCAAAGGCTCACTGTTCCAAGTTTTAGACTTGTAAACTACTTATACTGTAAACAAGGTACATTTTTGTATTATTAAAAAAATAAAGAATAATTTCAATACTAGAATAAAAATGAAAAATAATATATGATGAAAACTAAACAAATTCAGGGGGTTAGCCAAGTATTTATGGGACAATCTGAAATATCAGTGAAAATAAAATTATCTTTACCCGTAGTTTGGTTAATTTTCATCATACATTTCTTTATATCAATTTTCAAGATTTCAAAATTATTCCAGATTCAAATAATACCTTGTTTGTATATAATTTGATCTGTAACTTTGAACTTGTGACTCACAAAAAAATATCTATTCAATAGATATAGAAAGATGTAGTGTGAGTGCCAATGAGACAACTCTCCATCAAAATAACAATTTATAAAAGTCATAGGTGGATCCAGGGGGGGGGGGGTGCCTGGGGGGCCAGGGCCCCCCTTTTGTTCCAAAAATTTGGTTGATTATATAGGGAATCACTGAAGCATGATTGGAGTGGGTCCCCCCCTTTAGGTCAGTCAGCAGGCCCCCCCCCCCCCCCCCCCTTATGAAAAGTTCTGGATCCGCCACTGAAAGTAAACCATTATAGGTCAATGTACGGCCTTCAACACGGATCTTTGGCTCACACCGAACAACAAGCTATAAAGGGCCCCAAAATTACTAGTGTAAAACCATTCAAATGGGAAAACCAACGGTCTAATCTGTATAAAAAACAAGAAATGTATATAGGAGGGATGAACAGAGCAGAAAACTATCCTATACAAGAAGGTCTACTGGAAAAACTTATAAGCCTTGGTCATCACTTACTACATACTGAAATGCATGAAAACATTTACAAGCAGCCGATTTTTACTATTTTACCTGTTATGTTGTTATTTGTATCTATAGTAATGTTGTTATTTGTATCTATAGTAACAGTGGCCATGTTAGTTGGTTTGGTTTAAAGTTAACCCCCTATAGACAATGTAGAAAAGCCTAAAAATATTTTATTTTCTTTGAAAAAGTAATTGATTATTTTGAAAGTTGTTGAGATTTCTAAAAACAAAATACAGTCATAAACTAAATCATTTTGTTAACTGCAGAATCATTATAAAAGGATACAATTTGAAACTAAATCATTTTGTTAACTGCAGAATCATTATAAAAGGATACAATTTGAAATTTTAGTTTGACATCTTTTTTTCTGGAAAGAGCCTTCAGTGAAATATTATAAAATCAACAAACATAAAAATTCATAAGATGAGTTTATATACATCCTATTATATACCTATACTTGAAGAAAAATATAATACACCATAGAAAAGCAACTTCTTGAATATCAGGGGTGGATCCAGACATTTTTAAAGGAGGGGTTCCGAACCCAGGATAAAAGGGGGGGGTCCAACATTCACATTCAAATGCCTTGATCGCCCCCCAAAAAGGGGTGTTCCAACCCCTGGAACCCTACCCCTGGACCCTCCACTGAATATGATTATCACATTCAATCTAACTAAAGCTCTTTCAGAAAAACCATCAATAGCAAATTTAACTGTACCAACTACACATTTCAACAAAAATTTTAAAAAAAATCAACATTTGAAATTCTGAAACCTAATACTGATAAAACCATACAGAAACAAAAGTAATTTTCTTTGTAAATGCAAACAATTGCAGTTTGATAATACAATATTTTTCATCTGATATTTACATTGATAATGATAATTTTAGAAATTTCCAGTTGAAGATGATCTATTCTGTTATCATATAGAGATTTAATACTTTTGGTCAGGAGTGCAAAGATCTAACGTAACGGTACCCAAATTGCACCTATTTAGAAAAAATAGCAGCGGAAATCTTACAAGATTTCCTAGAGACTAAACAATTTGTATTTTTATGATTTGATACTATGCACATCTTTCAACATAGGTAAAACTATTTAGATATGCACAAAACGTTCATAGTATTTATCAACAGATGAAGTGTTTACTGAAAAAGAAAGCAAAATGTACTGAAACGTCACCATGCGACGTCATCAAAACGTCATCTTTTTAAAAATGGTCAAATACAATATGTTACAAGCATCTATTTCTTAAAAAATGAAGAGTAAGCATGGACTAATCCAATTGTTCAAAATATTTGAAATAATTAAACAAAAGCTCTGTTATTAGACTTTTGACGATGGGAATTTAAGCACGGATGCAATTTGGGTACTCCTCATTTAAGAATCATTGATGGTTTGGAGGTCAGTGGTCAGTTTAGACCAATTTTTCTATGATTCCATATGGATTCAAAATGTAATTGGTGAAACAATATAATAAATAATGATACATCTACAAAATAAACATTTAATGAAAACTTTTGTTTGAAGTATAAATAAACGTAGGTTAAAAAACTGTCAAAATAGGTGCAATTTGGGTACTCTGACGTTATATACTGTATGATCAGGAAAAAAAACATCATTTTGGAAGTTCACATGACTTTTCTTTAAGAGCACATAAATTTTTGATTTTAATCTATCACTTGATTGTATGTAAAAATAATATAATTCTACTTTTTAGAAATCAGTGTTCATGAAAGCAACCTAGCTTGTGCTTTCTGAGCATGGTATCTCATTTTGAGCAGATTTTTCAACTTTCATTCGATCTAGTTCTGATATAGGCAATAAGATATTGTTTTTGTCTTTACAAAAGGAATAAATTTCATTTAGCATTCAGTACAAACATCACTGTCATAGCATAATTTGTCCTTACCTTATAAACATGAATTCCCTATAATGCGCTTACCGTAGTTACCAAAATAACTCCCAATATCAATGGCTTTTATTATTTGTCTTCACATCAAATATAGATGATTTAATAAATCAACAGATATGTACCATAAATAATAATAATATCACAAATCCAATATGTAAAATAGATATTTTGGAAACAATTCACTCAAAACATCAAATGTACATTAACGAACGTTCAACATTTACACACAATTTTAATTATCCAATTTTCAATTTATCTGCTTTTATAAAGTTAATCAATTGAACAAACTGAGAACTGCAATAAATACCTAATTAAATGAACATCAAGTAATCCTATGCATACACCTCTGTTAGACAGGTAAAAAAAACACCTGTCTTGTCAAATTGATATAAATATTTCTAAAATCAATTTCTATCCAAATTAAAAGGTCAATTGGTCAATTTGTAAATATGATGAATACAGGTAATATTTTACCTGCACACCTGCTCTATTGCTGTCTGTTATAATCAATATCTATAACCACAAATGATCACACAATATAATTACAACACAACATTTCTTGTCAAAGTCTCCAAGGGAATATGATGAACAAAGACCAAACTTGTCAAATCAAACACAGTTGCTTATTCATTTTTTTTTGTGGAATATGTTTATGATTGTAGATACTAAATTTCAGAGATCTGATACAATCTAGTTTGTTGCATAAAATATGAACAAATATAGTCTTTTTTTAATAATTCTGAAGGTAGAAATACTAGGGAAAACTAGATATTGAGCAATTGAAATTTAGAATTGCTTTGCCAGTCATGCAAGAATGTTTTTTTCTTTTTTTTACAAATTATTCTACATACATGTCTTGTCTACTATTCCAGGCAAGGTTAATTTAGATTATTCCAGCACAGGAATGACTTCAAAATTAACCTTTTATGTATTATCCAGCCAAATAAAGTTCAGGAGAAGCTTTCACAAAAAAAAAATGAGTAAGATTGATTGTCATGAACTATTCAGTTTATATTTAAGATAAATCCTAGCCATAATTATAAGTATTTTTGCAAAATTGACTCAAGATTTATAGTACAGTCATTTTTTTCCTGGTCATGCTTTTTGCACTTACTTTATTGAGTGTTGCATAACATGATGAATTTTCTTTACTAGAGCGTAAAATCGACAAATACCTTAGATTTATATTTAAAACTGAACCAAAGTCAATGAAGTGTGAAATGTAGGTCACATGTGTGAAATTAACAATATTTTTTAGCAGCTTGTGACAATGCTAAACATAGGTGTCGTGCATTTGCAGTCATTCAAAATTATATGTATAAACAGATTTTCAGAAAGTTTATTGGCATACATGTATCATCTGAACCGTAGAAGTGCCTGCAGCACTGATGGTACATTTAAGTTGCTTACTTAATTTTATATTTTACTTTCAATAAAGTTTACATATTTAACATGGGTTTCAACTTAGCAAAAAAAAAGTTCAAGTCTGATCTGATCTCCCACTTTAGAAAACAATGATATACCATAAAACTTTTCTTTTATGTCACAGAGAAAGTGTTAGATATTTATCAAGGACGTCCAAGGTTAGAAGCTTGACTTCATTGTCTGGAGACTACCTTTAAACATAAGAGTTCTAAATATTCTAAACAAAAATATTTGTAGGCTCAAAATAATATCTGGAGAGTTTCAATTCATGTGTGAAAACATCTGCATACATTGAAGAATCTACATATCAAATTGTCAGTGACTTTGTCATTCACATCAAACAATCAATGTAATTAACAAGAAGACTTTGTAAAGATTATCTCCCCATAATGTTTTGAATTAACATGCATATCTGACAGAAATTATGCTAACAACTTCCTGGTATGAATTGCTTATCAGATTAACTTAATCTGTTGTAAATAGACTAAATTCTGAACATGATTGTTTGCTGTACAGAATATCAATACACATTACAACCATTGCGATATTTCACCTCTTGTTACTTTGATTTTAAATCACAAATCTTAGTAAAAGTGGACATGCAGCAATGTCTACCAACATGATTGATTAATAAACAACAAAATTAAGAATATATGCATGGGATTTTCTCGCTGTATTGAAGACCCATTCCTGGTCTTGAACTGATTTTTTAAAAGGAGAAGTTACACTAGGGTAAATTTATTGCAAAAGGTTACTTTTTCAATGTTTAGTGTAACTAATGCTTTGATTAGTTGTGTTACTATAAGAATCTTTTCAGTAAATTCATTAAGACAAATAGGTCACAACTATATATCCCCATTCAAATGCATTGATAGTCCAAAAAATGGAGGGGGCCTAAAACGGTAGTATCTCTCATCTGACATCAAGCAATTTTACTGAGGCTAGATTTTCTCCCAGATTAAAAAAAAAAAGGTGAAACGAAGGGCACTTGAAGAATGCAAAGTTTCACAATAAAGATCATTTTTATTGCCTTTTTCAATTTGATGAGCTTCAAATGTATCAGGCTAACAAAACTTGTTCAGGGAAAGAGGTTAATAAATGCTTTTACACAAGTAACAGTAAATTATTGATATGATATTCTGTTTAATTTGAAAAAAAGGTTTTTCAGAGCATATTTTTTTGTTGCTTAAATGGTCTCCCATTACATCAGGACATATTAAATTAACAGTTTTATGTTTGGTTTACAGGAGTCTGAATAAAAGGAGATGTTGATAAGTCAAACATACAGCAACCCATCTACCCTAATAAACAAAAGACAATTTATCAGGATATAATCAACAACCTTATATATTTCATCTAAATTTTTCGCCCTCATACTATCAAGCTTTAGGTAGCTACCTATTCAAGTCACTCATCCTTGTCACTCATTACATGATCCCATCGTGCTTCTGTGATTCCCTATATGATCAACCAAATTTTCTCTACCAAAGGGGGGCAGGCCCCAGGCCCCTCCCTGGATCCACCTATGTTTTGTCAGAGACATATAATGTATTAATATATATGTCTCTGGTTTTGTATAGTATTTACAAGGATTTGTATAGTACAAATCCTTGGTATTTACTAGAAATCCTTAGTTAAATTTTGTACACAGAAATATTCAGTTCTTGTAAAGTATATTATTACAAGCAGAAGTATCAAAGGGAGATAATTTTTTAAAATATATATATCAAACTGGGGATTTACAGAACTCTTAAATTCATGTTCAGCTTGAATAATTTAATTCATTTCCATGTGTTTATTTAAATGTATAATGTAACATTTTATGGTATGCAAAATTTAAAAAAAGTTAGGTACATTGTAAAAATAAACTAGTACTTCGACTTTTACCATGTTTACCATGCATTTGCGTTGAAAGTAATGTTGACCAATTCTTTACCTCCCCCTTTTTTTCGTCCATGAATTAGGCTACAAGTGTCAAAGAGTGAAGCTGTAGTGTTACATTTAAATATTTCCTTGTCAATATACGTTAGATATAAACTACGGTGTAAAATTTCTGTAAGGCATGGTCTGTCAAATCTCCTTTGTTGATAATTTACCTTGGCACTTCCTGCAAAACTTCACGTCTACAGATATATGTAATCTTGACTCCAATTGGACGGAGTTGTTTTATTCAACAGGTGCGTGGTGCTGATATATTATTTATTGATTTGTTGTCATGACAACCCTTTTATTGTGTCAACTTAAGACAACATTCTATGATATTTTATTCTTGATATTAAAATTTGATGTGATTGCACGCATTTAAAACGTGTACTTTTTTCAATTGCTGATAAACCAGTTTACAAAAAAATACCTACAAATATTCTTTAAATTTATCTCCAAACGATATAGGAGAGACCAGAGACACAAAGACATCTAGCAATAGCATTCCAATGGAATTTTATAGTAAAATTATTGTTGTATCACAACTTGATTTAACAGAGACGTATAATACAAATTATATGTTATATGTGATTGTCTCTGAAGTTTAAGCACAGGCACTTGCGGAATTGTTTTCCCTACCAGAACCATTATTAAGATCTATTAAGGGTACTCAGAAAAATATTCTAATACAACTGCCTGTGATTTAAAGTCTTACAGCAAGGATTTGTATAGTGAAATACTTTAAAGACGGCGTGCACAAAGCTGAGTCCACAAACGTAACGTCTTCAAATTACTTGAACAATTTCTTTAGATTGTAACATAACTTATAGTAGCTGGACATTTTAAAAAAATCGGGTGTTCAGTCTGTATACTATCGAATCATTCATATTTTAAAGATTATTTTAAACTTCTGGTTATCCACATTTGGAATACCAAGTTATTTTGAAAATAAAAAGATTGCAATTCAGTCATTTCAAAATAAAGTACAAATTCGGAATCTGAACTTTTTGAAAAAAAAAGTTAAAATAAATGCAAATTAACTTAAAAAACCAATAGCATATTGATTTGTTAATATTTTTTCAAAATATGCAATCTTACCAACACCTGAGAAAATTTTATTTTAAAATTGTGTGCTAGCTTGTGTCAGATTTTGTCCATCCTGTTACTTTTTTTAACTGATAGCAAAAGTGATAATAGAAAAGAAAATATCCAATGAAAAGTGTGGCTCACATTTGCATCTAGAAGTGTTCATTTGAAATCACATTTACATTTATCATTTATGTAGATTACCAAAAAAAAATCTGCAGATAGTCGGTACGTTCAGGAAAATCGTCACATTTCTTATTTTTCAAACACTCTTAAAAAAATATTGTGGAGACAGTGGCATTGAAAATTTACTATTATGTCCCTTTTTAATGATACTGACTGGAAACTTAGTCAATAGATCATTTATGTTGATTGTAAAAATTATTTTACACATTTTTTGGGGTAACAGGAACGAACAAAGGCGGTAACAGGGAGGACAAAGTGGTAACAGTAGAGACAAAACATAATTTGGGTCACGAAAATCAATAACAAAAAACTGGATTTTGATTTTCATAGGGATACGAACGGGTGATATAAGTATCTAAACATCATACACGAACCATTTATACGTATATCAACCCTGTCCGGGTCAAACAAACAAAACAAAACAAAAACAAATAAAAAAATTGATATTGAAATTGAAATATGAAGTAAGATTTGATTGCCGCAAGTCGTAAAAATCAGTACACAAGATGACATGCCTTTCTGTGATCTACCGCTTTTAAGACCAAGTTCAGCATGTTGGTTCTTATTCATTTATCATATTCTCTTCCTGAATATGCCTTTAAGTGTCCACTGGAGGCTAACCAATCACAAGAACAACTACCCATCGTACCGTCTTAGAGAAGGTTTAAGATGTAGACGTAAAAAGCAGAACTAATTTCATATGTTATAAACAGGAGGACATGTTAAAGAACACAACAATACAACTGAACGGAAATTAAAAATATTTTTTTCTTATTGTCAAGGATTCTGATACTAGTATACATGTATCTAGTGTCTGACACATTTTAACACTGAATGAAGGCTTGTCATTCTTGGATTTTTGGATCATCTCCATAAGTTCACGAAGAGGTTCTGATTTTATTTTGAATCGGAATGATAGCCAATACTTTTGAAGTTGTAGCAGCGTCTTTCAATTATTTTGGCAAAGAAAAGCACGGAGGCGTAAAAAAAAGGGGGGGGGGGCGTATGTCATTATAAAAATGATAAAAATGAATAATACACACAGATTTGCCGCTGATGTGCGTATTTATATTTGGAATGGCAAATATATCAATGACCTGCAACTTTAAGAAGACAATAAATCAATGGGTAGAAATTCTTATATCAATTAATGGGTCGACCCATACGTACATAATATGCACCTACTGTAGACTTAAATTGGTGTTTTAATATTTGTATCTCCTAATATCATCTCATTTAAGTATGAAAGTGGTAGCTGTGAAATATATATGTGACGGAGAAGGGATTTTCACATTGTTATTTTATGAATAGGGCAGGGGAGTTCAAACCACAACCGGAGGTATTATATACCCACATTTATATGTTGTGCAACCCCCCTTTTTTGGAATAAAAAAACATTCTTTTGTTTGTAATAAGTGTTGCTGTCGTCTCGCAGGGTCTGTATCTCTATTTGCCTGTAATGAGAAAGTATCATGTCTCTAAGAAACCAGTACAAATGTTGGCAAAATATGATAATAGTTTTACAACCCAAGCAGAACAAAATAACACATCAAGGAACAAAATGAACCAAATTAGGTTCAGGTACTAAAGAAAACATTTAAGTACAAATCGCAAGGGTAAAGCAGTCAAAGAGTATTGAAAAGAAACAATGCGTATTCTATATGACACGCTTGAATTATAGCTGTACAGTAATATCGGCAACTGAATTTTAAATAAAAGTTGCACAATTAATAATTTTGTCCATCCTGTTACCAGTCAAGGTAGCACTTGACTTGTTCTAGAAATACCTCAATACAAATGTACATTTTATGAATTAATATACCGTACGGTCATAAATGTGTATAACAATTTATTTGCGATAATGTAAGAGGCATTTTGAGTTATCTTACAAAGTATGTCTATCCTGTTACCATTTTTGTCCCTCCTGTTACCACTGTATTTGTAACAGGAAGGACAGTAACAGGATGGAAAAATTAGTACATAACTTAAATTGATTTTAAAATAGTTGCTCCCTAATAATTGATGTAGTGTTTTTATACTTCCGGCCCATGCCTAAGTTACGGTAACAAGTGTTTTATTAGTCTTATGCAATAAAAAATTATATATCAACTGGTAACATTAAAGACATTACAAAAAGGTACGCATACATCAATACCTACCGATCTTTTGATTCTGATCACCAAAATCTTTCCACATAAAAAATTTCACCATGTCGTTACGTCCTGTATCCATGCCTACGACGTCACCATAAAAAACCGCCGTTATTTTAGGGAGAAACTAGTTTTATTCCGTAAACAAATAAATAGTAACAGGAAGGACAAATATTGATGAACAGACATTCCAGTAACTGTGGAATAAAAGTTGTCATGATTTGAAACATGGAAAGTTATTTATTTTCAATTATGATGTTACTATATGAAGAAAAATCATTCTGTTTACCTTTAACTGCAGTTTTATGTACAGATAATTTGAATGCAAAGGTTATTTATCAAAAATGAACGCATGGAAATTGGCGAATTTTCATACTTCAACGAAAATAAAAAAAATATGAAACTTTTTGCACACTAATATTTGCATGTACTATCTTGCACAATATGTAAACTCTTATGTTAAATTAAAAAAATATGTCAAACTTACAAATAAAACAGACAATAGACAATAACCGGAAAATGTACATTTTTTTGAAATGACTGAATTACGTATTTTTTCTTGCCGATTCTTCCATTTCGATTATTAGTCCTTCCAAATTACTACTTCTTACACATAACAAAGGTCATTCCAAACTTATCTACCGTGATCGATTTTGATTTTTTTTTGCTATGGAATTCGTGTGATGTCCGAGTCCGAATCCAAACAATTCTATTATACGAAAATGCAGGAAAATATGTTAAATTTGTATAAGTTTTAGGTCAAAAATTATAATTTATGCAAGTTACACCGTATTTTTGCCGTTTTCTGTATGTCCGTTTCATGCTTACATGTATATATCGAGGATCTTCGCAATCTTCTCAAGAATTTGTATGGTAAGTCTAAGTATACAATTCCTTGATATTCTTGATATTTACAGTGATCAGAAGGGTACGTAGAATAAAAAAAAGGAAAAAGTTGAGAATTAAGATCATATATATCAGTTTAACCTTATATTCTACATTAATAACTTCTGATCTTCTTTGACCCACAATTTGAATATTTTTAAATCCCATACTACCAGAAGAAGAACAAGAAAAAGCAGAAAGACCCTGTCATCACCAGAAGCTTTATATATACATTTACAAAGTTTATAAAAAAAGAAAATCAAATTATATCGAAAACATTAAATCAAATTAATGGTCTTACCCTGGAATATATATAATATTCAAAACACAGAAGTTTTGTGCAGGAAACACACCTTTTCTCTTCCTTTTTTTCTTCTTCTTTATTTGATGTTAAAAAAATAAAAGTTGATGTCATGATAATACCATTGATATGATAATTTATTTTCACTTATTAAATGTGTTTTGCTTTTATCTTTAATAGCAACTACAATAACCGTTGCTTGTATATTCTGCCCCTCTATACATATTTTCATGTGGAATGATATTTCAATAAAATGTTTTTAAAAGTTTTTATGGTTTTGGTAATATTTCATTTGGTAAAATATATGTACTAAAATGCAGTAAATTTGTGAATGAAAATGATGATTTATAAATTTGGTTCCGTTTGTAAGCACTTTTCTGTATTTACCTTTATGGGGACGCATTAACTCTACAAATATACCGATACTTGAAGATGCGACACATTGACGTATACGAGATGTTGTTGTTCACTCTTAATCCAAACAAAATTATAATGTCACCAACCTCGAACACGATTAAGATATATGTAATACTGCTACTCCGTATGACCGAATAGTGTCAGGTTTTTTTCTTCTCTTTTTCACACCTTCACGACATGACATTATTTTAATACATTTTCCATTTATATACAGTTAATTACCATACTTATAGTATTGGTTGACCAAACTGTTAAAGAAACAATAAACATGAATTTATTAAAAGAATTGACCAAAATTAATTAGTGACGGACAAAGCTTACAACACGTCAAGCAAACTAGATTTTGGAGACGACTAAAGGCTTGACACCTGTCTGTTGTTGGAGACCATATTTTGAACCCTAGATGCATGAATTTTGTGTCGCTGGTTTGCTGTCCTTTATGCGCACATTTCATTTCCTCTTTTCATTATTTACGACTAAGAAACTTAAAACACACATAACTAGAAAACAGAGTAAAGTACAGAAAACATTCCACTTTTTTCCTACAACTTGACTGTCATTAAAGTGAGAGGTTTAGCGCTATAAAACCAGGTTTAATCCACCATTTTCTACATTTGAAAATGCCTGTACCAAGTCAGGAATATAACAGTTATTGTCTATTCGTTTTTATGTGTTTTGTTATTTGATTTTGCCATGTGATTATGGACGTTCCGAATTGATTTTCCTCTAGTTTCAGTATTTTTGTGATTTTACTTTTTGATATACCAGAGACAAATAACAACTGGAGGCGGACTTAGAAGGATCACGGCCAGGCGCCCCTACCCCCATTTTGCTTAGAAATCATGGATCCGCACCTGACCATTATATAATTTCATATAATATATGATATGTGATATATTACCACTAGGATATACGATCTTTATTTAACATTTCAGTTATCGTCCTCATCTCTATTTCTATTGTTTTTAACAATTTAGGCACAGCTCAGTGAAATTATACAAAACAATCAAATATAATAATAAGATGTGGTACGATTGTTCAAGATACAATTCTCCACTAGATAAAAAATTACATAGAAGCTGGCACTATTATACTATAAAGTATAATAGTCCCAGATAGAAAGTAACATCTAAAAGCCAACGTTCTACATTCAACAATCAGCAAAACATATATTATATTATTTGAATGGGGAATACTTGTGAAAAGGGTTGTATTATCAGAAGCAACAGCTGCATTTTGCAGTACGTCATCCAAGAATTTCAAGCCAAAGTGATTTGAATTGTGTGAACATTTTTGGTTGCATTCAGTTAGCGTAAAAATCAAAGGTGTTGTCAATAGGCTTTGAGCTTGACGTCAGACATGAACTAGTTCTGTTCTGCGACTATAAATACATCCCAGTTCTGTTCAATGATGACTGGATCATCATAATGGGCCAGCCAATACGTCAATCGGTTCTTCTGTGACCACTGTACGTCAATCGGTTCTTTCGTGACCACTGTACGTCAATCGGTTCGTCTGTGACCTCACGAAAAGATGCCGACAGTGAATCCTGCCAATTCAATGTAACAGTTGCACATTCGACTAGACTGCAGCTTCATATAGCAGAACGCAAAGTTGTACAATTTAATGCGACTGTCATAAGTTGGAGGTTTAGCTAGCTATGAAACCAGGTTTAGTCCCAATTTTCTTCACTATAAAATGCCTGTAGCAAGTCAGGGATATGACTGACAGTTGTTATTCGTTCGATTGATGTGTTTTAGCTTTTGATTTTTCTATTTAATTAGGGACATTCAGTTTTTAGTTTTCCTCGGAGTTAAGTATTTTTATGATTTTACTTTTTGCAGCATAATTCTGCTGACATTTGTTTCCACAAGCACGTGTCTTTTAAAAATAAATACGTATATGTCTTTACATTTGAAGTTAAGAAGCTAATAACTGTTATGTGATTGAGTTAGTAATATTGTATAATCTTTACTCAAATTTATGATGCAATGATATTTTCAACTTTTATTTTTTTTTTAAACCATACAGTTAACAAATATATTATTTTATTCTTATGCACACATATAGCATTAGACAGTGTCTTATTTTAGAAATAATTGCAACTACGTGTTTGATATGATTTCAATCTAATTAAAACATGGAACTTAGATTTCGTTATATTACATACGTGTGTAATATAACGAAATCCGAGTTCAATATTTTTATAAGATTGGATATGATTTCATTACTACAAGTAGATGCGCATTATTGTTAGTTCACCTTTCCAAAGGAAATGTGAGCTTTTGAAATCACTTGGCGTCCGTCGTCGTCGGGGTCCGCCGTCCAGTGTAAAATATTTCAAACATATTCTCCTCTAAAACCACTAAACAAGTTCCAATCAAACTTAAGCTGAATGGTCCGTAGGGTATCTAGAATAAAGTTTGTGTTTTATTTTCTGTTTCGTCAAAAACATGGCCGTCATGGATTAAAATAGAACATAGGGGTAAAATACAGTTTTTGGCTTACATCTCAAAAACAAAAACATTTATATCAAACTAACATGCGGTATAAGTGTTCATTAGGCCAAGTTTTATCAGCACTGAAATTTTCAGATGAATCTAACAACCCATTGTTGGGTTGCTGCCACTGAATTGGTAATTTAATGAAATTTTGCAGTTTTCAGTTTGATCGTGAATATTATTATATAGATGCAGATAAACTGTAAACAGTAAAAATGTTCAGCAAAGTAAGATCTACAAATAAGTTTTTATGACAAAAATTGTCAATTTACCCCTTTATGAGTTATTGCCCTTTAAAGACAATTTATTACAATTTGTTCATTTACATTTGTAGTTTGCTTACTTTAAAAAATCGTCTCTTTTTAAAACTGCGGAATCAATTTCAGCCAAACTTCATGGGCTGTATGAGTTTCAGAGTATCTAGTATAATTCTTTTAGTTTATTTCCTTGTACGTCAAGAAAAACAGCCTCTATGGCTAAAATGGAACTGAGGAATAATAATGCAGTTTTCTGCTTTTGCAGAAAATATGACAAATACAAAGAGCGCTTAAATGGCATGTTTAATTTTTAAAAGTCAATCATCAATATATATCGAAAAGAAAGAAATAATCATTGATGAAAGATTTAAGCCAAAAAATTACAGGTGATCGATTCTGGCTCTTGGGAGCCTCTTATTTTTTTTTAATTTCTTGTAATAAATTCTTATTTACACTTTGACAAAGGATTTGTATATATAGTAAGACCTTCTTACTATACAATCCTTGTTGGAATTCAGAATTATAATCAGAGCCGGTAAAATAGCCATTGTAAATTTTTACGTACAATTCACTTCTAACATATCATCAGGTCTGTTCCGAGACAAATGTTTGAAACCATATAAAAAGTGACAAGAGGTACAAACCCTAATTCCCACCGCAAGATCTTCATGAGAAGTCAAGGTCGTTTAAAACCATCCTGATTACCAATCCTAACTGGGTCGTATAGCTACTCAAAGCTAACTAACAATCATGCGTTCAAGGGAAAAGCGTAAACACGGCCAAGAAAAGAATGAGGTTGATGACCCAATCGAACGAAAGTATGATCTGTGATTTCACTATACTTATAACTGATAATTAAGTAAGTCAAGATACTAGTAATGACCTTGTTAAATGCCGCACTTGACTGCTTTACATTTATTGTTGAAACCATTGTCTTAATATCTTTATTCTTTACTTTAGTGCCAATAACACGCAACAACCATTAGTCAGATGGATATTTTGTTAGTAAGCTGACGGAGTTACTAGACATTTCTCAATAATATTTCAATAAGACAAATATGAAAGAACATAAAGGCAATGAACAAGTTGACATTGGATATTGATTTCTAACAAGTTTTATATTCTTTCTTTATCCCCTGCTGAAATCATGAGGAATTAGCTTGACAGTAGTATGAACCCATGAGTACAATTTGAGAAAATGCTGAGATAAGTTCGTTTTTGAATTATATGATGTTAAAAGATGTTTTAAAAATGTACGAATATGTGAAGAATACTAATATTTTATTATAAAGATAAGAAGATTTGAATACAAATTTGTGATCTGATTTATGACACAACAATAATTGAAAAACTAATATGACAGACAACAACCAACAACAACATCTGAACTACCAGCTCATGAATTGGGACAAAGACAACCAACAACAACATCTGAACTACCAGTTCCTGAATTGGGACAAAGACAACCAATAACAACATCTGAACTACCAGCTCATGAATTGGGACAAAGACAACCAACAACAACATCTGAACTACCAGTTCCTGAATTGGGACAAAGACAACCAATAACAACATCTGAACTACCAGCTCCTGACTTGGGACAAAGACAACCAACAACAACATTTGAACTACCAGCTCCTGACTTGGGACAAAGACAACCAACAACAACCTCTGAACTACCAGCTCCTGACTTGGGACAAAGACAACCAACAACAACATCTGAACTACCAGCTCCTGACTTGGGACAAAGACAACTAACAACAACATCTGAACTACCAGCTCCTGACTTGGGACAAAGACAACCAACAACAACATCTGAACTACCAGCTCCTGACTTGGGACAAAGACAACCAACAACAACATCTGAACTACCAGCTCCTGACTTGGGACAAAGACAACCAACAACAACATCTGAACTACCAGCTCCTGACTTGGGACAAAGACAACCAACAACAACATCTGAACTACCAGCTCCTGACTTGGGACAAAGACAACCAACAACAACATCTGAACTACCAGCTCCTGACTTGGGACAAAGACAACCAACAACAACATCTAAACTACCAGCTCCTGACTTGGGACAAAGAAATACAGTGACTGGGTTAAACATGATTGTAAGAGCTCACCCAATACCTTGTATGAAGTGGTATAAAAGAACACAATATAAGAATAAGTTGAAAATAGATTAGCTCATCAGATAAGCACGAGACACAAACACTCTGACATAAAGGCAAAGTACATCAAATACTGTCTCATTTGTATGAAGTGCTATAAAAGAACACAATATAAAAATAAGTTGAAAATAGATTAGCTCATCAGATAAGCACGAAGTACAAACAAACTAACATAAAGGCAAAATACATCAAGTACTAATCTAAGAATACTTTCAATCAATGACAGCTAGTTTAAATCCAATTACAACTAATGAACAGAAATTATGTCATACCAAAACTATACAAGTGAAAATGGTGAAGAAAAACTGTTGAGTATATAAAAACGGGGGGAAAGAACCAAGTATCATAATATAAGTAATAGCCATAACGGCATCAGAGGATTGTTGATGAGGATCGTCAGGATTGTTGATGAGGATTGTTAGGGTTGTTGATGAGGATCGTTAGGGTTGTTGATGAGGATCGTTAGGGTTGTTGATGAGGATCGTCAGGGTTGTTGATGAGGATCGTTAGGGTTGTTGATGAGGATTGTGAGGGTTGTTGACGAAGATTGTGAGGATTGTGAGGATTGTGAGGATTGTTGATGAGGATCGTAAGGGTTGTTGACGAAGATTGTGAGGGTCGTTGATGAAGATTATGAGGGTTGTTGACGAAGATTGTGAGGGTCGTTGATGAAGATTGTGAGGGTTGTTGACGAAGATTGTGAGGATTGTTGATGAGGATCATGAGGGTTGTTGATGAGGATCGTCAGGGTTGTTGATGAGGATTGTTAGGGTTGTTGATGAGGATTGTTAGGGTTGTTAATGAGGATTGTTAGGGTTGTTGATGAGGATTGTTAGGGTTGTTGGTGAGGATCGTTAGGGTTGTTGATGAGGATCGTTAGGGTTGTTGATGAGGATCGTTAGGGTTGTTGATGAGGATCGTCAGGGTTGTTGATGAGGATCGTTAGGGTTGTTGATGAGGATCCTTAGGGTTGTTGATGAGGATCGTCAGGGTTGTTGATTAGGATTATTAGGTTTGTTGATGAGGATCGTTAGGGTTGTTGATGAGGATCATCAGGGTTGTTGATGAGGATCGTCAGGGTTGTTGATGAGGATTGTTAGGGTTGTTGATACGGATCGTGAGGGTTATTTATGAGGATCGCGAGGGTCGTTGATGGGGATCGCGAGGTTCGTTGATGAGGATCATCAGGATTGTTGATGAGGAGCGTCAGGGTTGTTGATAAGGATCATGAGGGTTCTTGATAAGGATTGTGAGTGTCGCTGATAAGGATCATGAGGATAATGAGGGTTGTTGATAAGGATCGTGAGGGTTGTTTATGAGGATCGTTGATGAGGATCGGGAGGGTCGTTGATGGGGATTGCGAGGGTCGTTGATGAGGATCGTGAGGGTTGTTGATGAGGATCGTCAGGGATGTTGATAAGGATCATTAGGGTTGTTGATAATGATTGTGAGTATCGTTGATTATGATCGTGAGGGTTAATGGTGAGGATCGTCAGGGTTGTTGATGAGGATTGTGAGGGTTGTTGAAGATTGTGAGGGTCGTTGTTGAGGATTGTGAGGGTTGTTGACGAATATTGTGAGGGTCGTTGATGAGGATTGTGAGGGTTGTTGACGAAGATTGTGAGGATTGTTGATTAGGATCGTGAGGATTGTTGATGAGGATCGTGAGGGTTGTTGACGAAGGTTATGAGGGTCGTTGACGAAGATTGCGAGGGTTGTTGACGAAAATTGTGAGGGTCGTTGATAATGATCGTGAGGGTTGTTGATGAGGATCGTCAGGGTTGTTGATGAGGATTGTGAGGGTTGTTGACGAAGATTGTGAGGGTCGTTGATAAGGATTGTGAGAGTTGTTGACGAAGATTGTTGATGAGGATTGTGGGGATTGTTGATGAGGATCGTGAGGGTTGTTGACGAAGATTGTGAGGGTTGTTGATGAAGATTATGAGGGTTGTTGACGAAGATTGTGAGGGTCGTTGATGAGGATTTTGAGGGTTGTTGACGAAGATTGTGAGGATTGTTGATGAGGATCATGAGGGTTGTTGATGAGGATCGTGAGGGTCGTTGAAGAAGGTTGTGAGGGTCGTTGATGAGGATTGTGAGGGTTGTTGACGAAGATTGTGTGAATTGTTGATGAGGATCGTGAGAGTTGTTGATAAGGTTCGTGAGGGTTGTTGATAAGGATTGTGAGGGTTGTTGATGAGGATCGTTCTCTGTCATACAAATGATGATGGCTTCTGTAAAACTTTCGTAAAGATGACTCGAAATTTACCACCCAGAAGGAGTCTTTTCAAATGCTTCCTTATAAGCAAATATCCTCTAATCAAAAAATTTAATAGGAAAGACAAATCCTGCAATAATGTATCAATTGGAAAAAACAAACTTCATATTGTCTGAATTTTGGTGCTTAAACATTTTAATAGTATACTATAAAAACATTAACATCATCTCTTTTGTTGTTTATTAAGTAGCTCCCAATCTATCTTTAATCTAAATTCCAGAAGGATGCCAGAAGCAACATTGCTTGTATACATGCAGTATTCAAATTTAATCAGCTAAAATGGGGTCAATGAAGTCACCAAAATTTTCACTGTTCAGCAGGAGGACATCATATACCAAGTGGAACTTGAATTTAAAGGATAATGCTAGCTTCGTTTCATTCTTCTCGAGAATGTTGTTTTTGGGCATTTTGTAAGTTGAAACAGAGGTTATATGACATTGAAGATTAAAAGTTGTAGTGTGCCTTTTGATAAATTTTTAAAGTATTTATCAACACAGGGCATTGAAAATGTTCTTTTACAACGTAAACAAATTAAAAGACTTATTTTATTGAAATGTGGATTCTTTCTTGATTGCAAAAATATATACTTTTCACTTCTAATAAAAATTCAATTGACTAAAATAGACATAATGATTGATAAACTAATAAACAATGGTTTGTTATAATTAAAAGTTTTAAAGTTTTAAAACTATTTCAAACCAATTCCTGATAAAAAAAATAGGGAACTAATCTAAATCGTTGATTAAATACAGATGATTATTGCAAATTTATCAAGTAAATCATAGGCCTTACTTACTTGAATACTTTTTATACATTCATATTTATATTTATATTCATATTTTTTTTATTTTTTTTTAAAGATCTTGTTAATCCATCAATCATTTATCTTTCAGATATAATTTACAGAATCACTTTATGCACTTTAGGAGGTGGGGCATTGTAATTAATGGTCTACTTAGTCTCTGATTGTTTAGTGATAATGACAGTTGTCAATCCTACTAGAATTGTATCAATACCCAATTACCTAATCAAAATGTTTTTAAAAAAAAAGCCTGCACATCAACACACCTTAATGACATTCTATTCTTTATTTACTTTAAACAATACAGTTTATCAGAATAATATGCATAAATATACATGCATTCTTAAATGAACTGCTCAAATAATATACCCATTTTTTCAATTTATATGTGTATTATGTGCACATACATAAGAACCATAGGGAACTATATTTCAGTGTGAATACATTTAGTAACAGTAGCAAACCTGCCGTGTTGTTAGGGAGGCTGGTGCCTTAGTTAAGATTTAGAACAAGTTCTAATCTTTCCAAAAATAGCAATAGTCTATTAAATGTACTTTTATTAAAAAACTTGAAATCAAAACATATCTGAGACTTAAAATTTTTTCGTGTTGCAGCTGTTACAAAAGGATGCATGTAGAATGTATTAAACTTGATTACAAACATGTTAATAAGAATAATTAACATTGTGCCATACCATAGTCAATGAAGTTTGACTAAAGGTGGTCCGTCTAATATTCTCCTCAAAACTGAAATGCAGGGATGTCAATCACAGGCACTTGAAAATAAGTGTCAAGTATCTAGTATAAATTAAATCTTCACAAATCAAATACACTTGATCAGACAATGCACTTTAAATAAAGTAAATATTCTGAAACCAATGAAGCATGGTGACTAAGGGAATCTCCAAGAAACCCATGTACATAAATTGTCATTTCTAAACAACACAGTTGTCTGTAGTACAATTAATTTTATTCATAATAGACTCAAATTGTAAAAATGAAATATAAGTGTACAGTTTTCCCTTTGAAGTACTTTACTACAAAATCATTACTAAAATATCATAAAAATACAATACATATAATAGTGTTAAGGTGGTACCTAACACTACAGGGAGATAACTCTGTAAAGTCAGCTAAACGTTTTAATTACGTTGTGTTGTAAAAGGAATATTAAGCTTCTCAATGATCAAAATTGGTGTTTGTCAAATTGCTATATAACCAGTGTAATTTTTCTGACAAAACGGTTGGTTCAAAATTTTTTAAATTTTTATATTTTTGTCAAAGGGTCAAAGTAAATACTTTGTCAAAATTTGATGCAAATTAAACGAGCCAAATTAATTTTAGTAAAAGTGTTAGGTACCACCTTAAGCATCAATCTGGAAATTATTTTCTAGAATAATATGACTAATCAATCATGAAGACACATCATTTCAATGAAAACAATTGCATTAAAACTTCTTGAAATCAATCCCATTACAGAGTTGACATGGCTAATTGTATAGAGGAATTTTACAATGGAGATATAATAAATCAATGATGCAGAAATCCTTGTGCTGAAGTCTGATAAAAAGGATTTTCTTCAAAAGGGCAATTTATTTTGCAATTTATTTAGGATTTGTTTGCTTGATTTTTCTAATGAATTTTCTGTTCATTTTGTTTTAATGAGAAAGCAATGACTTTTATGTCAAATTTATTCCTAATGTTTTTAAATGACTTCTTTCTTGATATAAAAAAAAAAAGTTAAGAGCTATTATCTGGCCTCTAAAATAGCAACAATTCGAAAATTCTTCAAGGTCTTTTAAAATGTATTTCTATTAATAGGATGATATACAGAATCTGCAAACTTAATAAGTACATGAATGTCACTTAATAAAATAAAGTGAAAATTCTACTAAACGTTTCGGGGAAACTAAGATATGGTCAAAGGCCTTACCTAAACATATATTGTACCAACATTTGTATCTTTGAATAAGACATCTTGTAGCCAAACAGATTTTTGACTAACTTATATCTAAATATTAATGACGAGGTTTAAAAATAGGCTATTTTGCACAGGCATTTGTCTCTAATTTTGTTTTACCTTTATATTTTAATATGTTATATTATAGTATATATAGGTTAACATTTATTGCAGAGACAAGTGTCTGTGCTAGTTATGGCAAATTTTGTATTTTTGAATTCAATACAAGATATTTGAAGCCACAAATAAAATCTGTAAAACAAAATTCAGAATGACTGATACTTACTTACAATGAACAGACAAGTGACTTATGAAAATGTAATATGCATATTACTGTGATCTGATTATGAACACAAAAATTCTGATAATATTTTATTTCACCTTGAGGATGAAATTTGTTCACATACTTAATCATCTACATGTATATGCATCACCTACCATATCATGTAGGAAATGTTTAAAATGTAATAAATATGTAATATGAAGGTGCAAATTTGTGAATTTGTTATTATAGTTGCCTCTAACATAGCTAAAATAATACAAGTGAACAAAAAACCTTTAGTTAGATTATATCAACTTTCCCTAGTACTGTCTCAAAAACAGAACACGGTTGAGTTTATGAAGTATTAATCTTACCATAGGGATCCTTAACATTTAATTTAAAAGTCACTGGGCTTGAAAGTTACTGGATCAAGGCTATAACCTCTCCACTTACTACTGCACTAATCAGAAAGCATCCCCTCGACATTTTAATTCTCTTTACCTTTAAAGGTTTATTGTGTATTTTTAATTAGTTTTCTTTGGTTGCTTACTGAATCATAAGACATAAATATAATGGAATTAATTTTCTGGTTCCACATTGAATGTATACTTTAACAAGAATGTGTCCTAAGTACACGGATGCCCCACTCGCACTATCATTTTCTATGTTCAGTGGACCATGAAATTAGGGTCAAAACTTTAATTTGGAATTAAAATTAGAAAGATCATATCATAGGGAACATGTGTACTAAGTTTCAAGTTGATTAGACTTCAACCTATTCAAAAACTACCTTGACCAAAAACTTTAACCTGAAGCGGACGGACGAACGGAGGCACAGACCAGAAAACATAATGCCCCTCTACTATCGTAGGTGGGGCATAAAAATTCTGGCAAAGTTCATGTTTAAGAAGTTTTTCAAGGTCAAGGCAATATCTTTGTCAAAAGTCAGCCAAGGACACCACAACAATAATTTGTTCTGGAGTCATTATACACTTATCTACCAAAGATAAGCTCTATAATTGCAGGAAAGTCCTAAAAAAAGTATTCAAATTTGTGTAATTTCAGACGAACAGAATTATGGAAGGCTGGACACTGGTAATATACTTCATCTGGCCTCTTAGTTGTGGGCCATAACAAGATAAATCAAGCCTTTTATAATCTTCATTTCAGAAAGGCACAAAGTCTGCTTCAGATATTTTAGCCCACTATCAATGTAGTGAATGTACATGAAGAAAGAAGAGAAACTAAATGAGATAGTGACCCAAAGTTCTTGCTTTAATACTATGACAAATTAAAACAATTAATGAGTCCTTAATGCAGACACAAATATGTACATCATTGATTATGATGATGATGGATGGCTGCTTAACGTCCAGCGGCAAATTAATATGCACATTCAGGACAAAAACATGTTAATGTAATATGAATATTAACCCTGCTTTGTACTAGGCCAACACTACATTGAATACAAGTGATAGAAGTTTGGCTGATATACTTTCAATCCAAGCAATTGCAAACTTCTTCAAATCCAGAAAGAGAAATTCAATCATAACCTACATTTTATGTGAATGTGAATTTCAACTTCAAGGTTATAAATACTAAATGAGTATCAGTACAATACAAATGCCCTCACTTTTAAAAATAAGATATGAACAGATACCATTTTTTCGTCAATAAAACAAATTCCTATCTTGTTTTCTTACTTAAATTAAACATTGGTAAACTTCTCATAAGAACAATTAGTTTAATATCTGGAGACACATATAAAAAAGTAGTAGAAAAACATGTTTACCATTGTACTTTCCAACAGCTTTTCTGAATAGATTGGTTGTAATATCTGTCGTATCATGTAAACCAACAGGAAATGAATATTCAGTCAAACCGATCATAATCAAAACAAATTACTATGTAATCATTTTTAGCAGCCAGTAGAAAATAAATTAAACATCTGTTATATTTCAAAGAGACAGAACAGACAGTTGGTAAAACTATTTAAAAAAAATAGAAGGTGCAATAAAATAATGCTATTAGTTAAGCAATATACCCAGATTGTGTGAAAATTACTCTGAAGAACAGATGAACAATGTTTCAATTCATGACTAATCTATGTACAAATATGACATATTTTGTAAGGGATGTTTGTATTATGAAATGATATAAATGGCAGTGTCAATGTTGTAATGTTTCTTGGCCTCTATGTTAGTCCAAATCGTTCTGCTCTTTTCGATTTCTTTGCCTGAAAAATACAAGAAATATATACTGCTAAGTTCTTTACAAAAACTTGTAACAAAAAAATGTCATTTTCACAATATTGTCTGACAATGGTATCAAGAACTTATTCTTTCATGAGCACTTTGACAATGGGAATAATTTTGAAATCAGTTAATCAACTTTTTAAAGTAACAGTCACATAAAAAAAATTAAAACAAATAAATGGGGAATGTGTCCATGGGACACAGATGATGCCCCCACTTGAATACAACATAATCAAGAACTGTAAAAGTGACGTTACCCAAATTTGTGTTTAATGGTAATAATTATTGTGTATAAGTTTCATAACATTTGGTTGAGGCAAACTAAAGATAGAGAACTTAAACAAAAAAATTCAGCAATATTTCCATTTGTAAAGGGACATAACTCTAAAACGGTAAAAATGAATCCACAAAAATCATACTTGATCTGTGTTTTGTAATACATGTAATATGAATTATGTATAAGTTTAATAACAATGGTTGAGGCAAACTTGAATTAGAGAACAGAAGCTAATTTTGGGTTGTTCTTATGTACAGGCGGACAAGGATTGGGGGGTGGGGGGATAAAAACAACATTGGTTCTGCAGCAAACCTATCTTAAATCTAGACATGGCAGTGACCAATTAGGATTCAAAATTTGAATTATTATCAATTTATTTTGAGAACAAAAATATCAAGACACAATACATGCAAGTTTAATTATTGCAAGAAAAACTGCATACAAATAAGGCTATCAATATCTAAATGAAACTTTTTATCTTTGAAACACTTATCTTGTTGCAATTTATGCAATAATAAAAACACTTGGAAAATTTCAGAATTTACATAGTATGATGTTTACACTTACAAATATTATATTATTACATTATATAATATGACATTCTGTTTTCACTCTGTGGAATATGTCATTTTAAAATGCACAATAAAGCATGACAGATATAAAAGGATGACATCAAAGTACACTTTATGTGCACAAATAATGCGTTAACAACAGCATCTAATGCAACATAAATTATAGTACCTTTTTTTTTGGCAAATTTTGTTACCAGAACAAAAATAATTAATGGCATCTAATAGTTTATATGGATTTTACCATGAAACATATTTTATTATCCAAAATATTACCTCATGGTTAAATCTCTAATATACCATGTGCTGACATATAAGTGATTCCCTAATTAAACCATATGAAATGAATTTATGCAGTAAATTGATTCTTTAAAGGGAAACTTCGCAAAAAAATCAAAAATTGATATTATGTCCATTCTGTATAAAAATTCTCAAATTTATAGATATTAAAATTTTATTCCGCTAGATAAGAGATCACCATCGATTTTAAATTTTGAGTATCAATTCTCTGCGTTCCGCCATTTTGTCATCTTCTACGATTAAAATCACGATATGTCTATAAACCACAAAGGATCAAAATTACAGTAACCGATGTAGTCGTAATTGCGTGTCGATATCTTGTCAATCGTACGTTTTTTTTTTATCTAACTAGCTAACTTGATACGGAAAATGTTCTTATTTTTTTTAAATAACCATAGTCTGTTATTTTTAAACTGTTAACATTGGAATTAGTTAAAAAGTCAAAGTTCAAATCTTAAATAAGTGTTCCATGAAAATTGTTTTCGAAAATCTAATTCGTTCATAAATCTTTAAAATAATAAACTTTATTCAAATAAATTCGGATCTTCCCTCATCTGATCACCAGCATGGCTAAAGGTATTACTCCCAAAGGTATTGTGAGGGGTGTGAGGTGACACGTCCAGGTATTCAAGCGATTTCCTGTCGGGCTTGCAAGTTCATGCATCGTTTTTCACTTCTGTAGGTATTGATCAGTGTACATGGCCGATAACGTATAACTCTCCATTTTGAACTATCAGGTGTATAATATACATCTCTGTCTTGCGTGTCCAAAAGTGATATAATATACTAATCATTACTTAACTCATACGCTTGTTTATAAATAACATTTCTGGTGTAAAGAATATTATTTATAAAAATATAAATAATACCAAAAAAAAGATCTGAAGAAATAAAAATCAATTTACATATTTTTTCCAAGGGTTAATTTGGGAAAATGTATATACTCGTTGTCAATAGTAAAGGACAGATTGGAACATACCAGAAATATTGATTTTAAAAATGTACGCACTTGTCGACGATTCGTTTATACGCCTGGATAGAAAGTTACGGAACTATAGCGCAATTTAAAATATATACATGTATACATTGAACATAAGAAAGAAACATGCATTTTGTGTAAATTGGGGTAAAAGTTTTGTAAATAGACTAGTCCACGTATACCAACAGTATGTAATCAACGAATTCGATAGACTATTGTATACCAAAAGAAGAAGAAGAAGAGAACCAATTTGATTTAAATACAGGTCGATATATAACTTGCTTTGGTTCATCGAAGTTATGAACATAGTTAAATCACAGATTTATATATCAATTAGATTGTTCTCCAATAAAGGAAGAAATTCGTCATCATCACAATTGTTCCGACATTCATGTAATATATATGCAACTGCATGGAGGTACACTAATAATCCCCAAGGGATGTGAATATTTTCTAGGAAAACTATCGAGTATTAAAGTTTCAAATCAATGTCGGGATTTATTTTCTTTCTTGATATTCAATGACAGCAATTTAAAGAATAAACTGCTTGTCCGCTTTAGGGATATTCTTGCAAGTTGAACAGACTTATCATTACATTCAAAAATAGGGAAAGATGACATTACATTCGTTGTCTTTTGTTTTTAAACATCGTTGGTCAAATAGCTAAAGTATTATACGTTGTGAGACGAAGACTATATTTAATAAGGACGTTCCCGATAATGAATAAATTTGGTTGACGTTTTTCACATTTGAAAAGAATATCAATTCGTAATTTTTCGATTCCATTCCAAGAAGATCCTTAAATTTCCTGTCAATTTTTAAAAAATCTTTTTTTTTCAAATAGCTGAAGTATTCATGCATTGTGAGATTTAAAATATTTTGATGAGAACATTAATTCCAAAATAGTTAAATAAAGATCGCTTTGGATGGACTAAATTATATAATTGCACCGTATGACCATCCAATACAAGCAAAGCCCCTACCGCTAAGTCAGCTAATTGATAATGTAAAACAATTCAAACGAAAAAATAAAAAAAAACAGCCTAATTTATTTAAGAGAAAATGAACGAAAAACAAATAGGTAACAAATCATAAGAGAAAAATATGTGAGTAAAAGTTAATTGAATTATCAAAGTTAATATCCTTTGGTCTCGAATGTATGTTAACTAATTAATGTGTTTTTATAGGCTAGCTCAAATCCTCATCCAAATAATATAATCTATATGTAATAATCGTTTCCTACCACACAGAGATTTAATGCCAAGCGGTAGAAATATTTTAGTACTAATTAAGTAATTAAATGAAGAATAGATAACAATAATAAATCATAAATGTGCAAAGATTTAAAAACAAAAGTATTTGTTCTTTATTCGTACATATTATATTCCGCTTCGGTAGTTTCAGATATATTAATTAATACATGGGTTTCAAAAGTCTAAATGTAAGTGTTCTCGTACATTTTTTTGCCTAATAAAGACAATCAAAATGCTTTGGTAAAGCTAGTTTTCTAATTTCTAAGTTCCCCTTTTTTATGAGACATAAATCAAGGACAAGAGGTGTATATCATTTCATTCTGACACATGAATTAAGTTTCCCGTCTTTAACCGAAAATTGTTTATTTCTTAGTAAATTAATTTATTTGAATTCAAATAAATAATAGCACCAAATATAATTAAATAATTCCACGGCGATCTATTTTCATTTGTCACCAACTTGAATATGTATTTTAAGTGTGTGTATTAAATGCTCCCTTGTTTTATAATCCACTGATCCGAATAGACAGTCACACCTGGCAAGGTGTGCCCTAGAGGCGTGGTTAAATACCGTGCAAATAGCAATTTACCTTTCAACAAGCCATCTACGAGTATTGCCACAGAACCGTGAATTATCGTATAAACCTAGTCATAGCAGAGACAGTAAAAGGTCAAAAGTACACCAACATATTGTCTTAACAGATTATTGTACTTTAATTTGTTCACCTTATCAGTCCGAAAATGCATTAATTAAAAATAAATTTATAACTTTTTGTGTTGTCTAAAAAAATAATTCGAATATATATATGTTTAACATAGAAATTTTATCTCATGAATGTGTACAATTGCACGTCTGTGCGTTTTATCTTCTTATTATCGGCTGGTTATTAGATAAATCATAAGTCATCGGCGCGCTTACGATTACGTTAAAATATGATTAAAAACCAAGACTTTTAATGATTGTATTTTAAATACCGGCATGCAAAAACCAGGAGAAAACGTCACGACCTACAGGAAGTTGTTAATATTTTTTCATTAATTATTGAATTTCTCCTTTATTACTGCACATATAGCGACAAAACTTTGTGAATATATATATTATGTCATAATGAACATATTTAAACCATAAGTAAAAAATCGCGAATTTTCCCTTTAATACATGTCTAAATTCATAAAACTATAAACTGGGTCAATATTCCTATAAATGGACATCAAAGTAAGGAACACAATTATATTTCTAAACTAAAAATACTTAGCCTTGATTTACGACATAATGCTATTGATATATTGATTAGAATTGATAATAAGTATTGTTTAAAAGGAAGAGAGAATTTGAAAAAAAGGTGAGTTTTATGTCCCAACAGTTAAAACAACAGGTAACCACAATGTTTTTCATTAGATTTAATACCTCAACTTCAGAACTGACAGCTGCAGTACTTATAGCACCAAATCTTTCTTTTCTTTTTAAAATCTTCTCTTGATCTTCACTCTGGATAAAAAAATTCTATAGCTATTAAAAAACTTATAAACAACATTTCTAACATGTTTTTTTCTGTATTTATTACTGGTCTGGTTGTCTCCCTTGTGATGTAAAACATGCTATCTTTTAAGGACAATTTCTAATTGCTTTTATTAAACATGTTTTTTTAACCCTTTAAAAGGCAATATTTTCTAAAACTTACAAATCTTCATAGTCATACTATTGTAAATTCAGAAATTATTTCTTGCATTTATTATTGCGATTTTGTAATTTTAGACTTAAATGCGATTTTAATTTTTATGATTTTGAGAAAAATCCTGTTTAATTCATATAAAATATTTTAGAATGTGAGTTTTAATTATTGCTCTTACAACTCTGTCACATTTATTGCACTAATAAAAACCTCACAATAATTTCTAAATTTACAGTACTTTAGAGCAATCCCACTAAATCTTGTTTTCAAATTTTCCCTTTTATTTTTTTAACATGAGCATGGGGTTTCTTATCAAATCTTTTTAAGTCTTCGATTTATGTGTGTAATTCACCAGTAAAGTTTAATATATCTGAGATTTTAAGTTAAGATCAACACATATTTGACAGACTTTATCATTAATATTGGTAACAGTTTCAACAAATTTCTTATTTGCTTTACTTCATAAAAATGATCATTTCACTATGCATAAGAGAGTAATGTACAATTGTAATGTGGATTAATTAGTCTTGATGAACCAATTAATAAGGATATCCATATGGATGAAGCACAAATCTTAAAGCTCAAATAAAAACGATCCTCATACAGAATTTATGGAAACCACAAAGTCAAATTTTCATGAAATATTATAGGATTAAACACATGTTTTCTAGAGGTTATTGATATGTAAACCGGGGCGATTAACTCACAAACTGAATAAAAGTCCGAAGGACTTTTATGTTTAGTTTGTGAGTAAGAGCCCCGGTTTACACATCAATAACCTCTAGAAAAAATGTGTTTAATCCTTATAATTCTTCAGCCAAACATTTTTTTGTTGATGGCCAATATATATATTTACCATCAAAAGCACAATGGCAAGTCGTAACTAAGGAGTACGCTGCCATCTTGACTTTCTAAAAACCATAAATGTCCGATAAATACAACGGAATCTTAAATGAAATAGCACCTACCTCAAAAACTTCATTTCAATTAAATTTTATCCGAATTTGAAGCTTACACGTAACGAAATAATCTTTCCCTTGAAAATTTCCATTCGTATGACGTCATCTTTTACCATGACGTAAATTCGCCAAATCCTTCATGAAATTTCGCGGAATTTTATTAAATTTAATTTTTGTACATTTTCGAAGCTTTAGTGAAATAAATTTATTTCTTTTTTTTGTTATATATGCACTAGAATAGTCACAACTGTTATGCAATTCTTTTTTAATCTCAATTTGCTGAAAATCCTGGGATCACTGCAAGCTTGTGTATCGCGCATGAATAGATTACAAAAGTAGTTTCGGAAACATGGTTTATCGAAGTGTAAACTTAGAGAAAAATTCTAATTGACCAATCCAATTCAAGTATTTATAGATATGCAAATCATATAAGAATTATTTAAACTTAAATCCAAGAGAATGAAAACCCAATAAATTAAATGATTCTACAGTAATATATCACATGAAAGCAACTTTCAACAAATGCATAAAAACAAATTGTCAAAAACAATTGTTAGTTATTTACTTTACTTAAGGCTGGTGCTACAGATCCACCAAATCGTTCAGCTCTCTGTTTTAATTTCTCTACATCAGCTACCTGCAAATAAGATATCAACTATTAACAAAGCCCTTTTAGTTTAAAATTTTAAATTGAGGCCAGCTACTGAATGTAATTCACCATTATATCAATAATCACTAAACATGAAAATATCAATTAATGCTATAGTGACACAAGTCATGTGATTTTAAAAGTGACACTTTTTTTTCAAATCCTGTATGAAAAAATAATATAACTAGGCCTTTTACAATTTTACAAGTAGGCATGCATTGTGTAATATAAATCAGTGTGAACATATCATAAATTATAGATCTTAATCTACTTTACCTTTGATAAAACAGGAGAAACTACGCCAAATCTTTCAGCTCTTTGTTTTAATTTATCTGAATCCACCTGGAAAGTAAAACATAATAGAAATTTATTCTTTTCTTTCCTAATTTCTGTATAAAGATATCTCAAATTGGAAATGAATTTAAATGATAAAAAAACTTTTATTTCATAAAATATTCTTTTCATTTTTGGTTAAATTAAATAAGTTGAATAGACTACCCTTTCCTGAAGCAATTTTAATATTTTTTGTCAATAATTATTAATATTTATGCAAATAATTTTTATCAGAATAATGTACTGTGAATATAAGGTGTGTTTTTAGGTTGACCAAAACTCAAAACTTATTGTTTTTCAACTTTAATAAAGCTTTTAATTAAGACACTCAGTTTAAAGTAACATATGACAAAGAAAGTGATTCCGTGATTGCTGGAAATGTCTAAACTTGGGACACATTGCTACAATAGGGAACAAGACTACCATTTTTAATCTTACCAAAGAGAACATGAAAAATTAAGATAAGCACTAATGATATTTTCAGCTGAAAATTTAGAAGCCTGGGCTACTGGGCTCTGCTAATCTTTTCCCTCCCCTGTTTTAAGATAATGTCAACCAATGTAACACATTTCTTCCAGGTTATATTCCTTAAACAATATACTTACTGAAACATCTCCAGTGATTTTCGCTGATGATATGTTTGAAGTTTTTTCTGACAACCCAAATCTATAAAAATAATTAAAAACATTATATGAAAATTTGTCCATCCACTAAGAAGTAAATAAGTATACTTTAAATATAAAATGGTATTATTGCCAATTAGACAACTCTCTCCCAGAAACATAATACATTTTTTTTTTGTAACTTGGAAGCTAGCAACTACAGAACATGGAACGGCCTTCAACATGCAAAACTCAAACTTCATAGCAAGCTATTCAAATCCCTCAAATGAACAATTAAACTTATGCCTAATATATATGTACAAAACAATAAACTAGAAAAAATATGATAAAGAGCAACATAATAAGGATAAAATACAGGCTCCTGTCTTGGGACAAGAACATTCAGAATGTGACTGAATAAAACATGTAATGCATGGGAAAGTTTGCATGTGTGCAAGGAAATATAACTTATGAAAAATATTTGAAACACATGCTATTAGACATAGAAGTCTGAAAAAAACCTTTTAATCAATTATTTACCCTTTGAAAGAAGCCTACAAGAAAACATTACCTTTCTGCTCTAAGTTGTTTCTTTGCTTCAGCACTTACAGCACCAAATTTTTCTGCTCTGCTTTTTAACCTCTAAAAGATAAAATATTTGTATGAGTACCAGTCACCTTAAATGGATGAAAGTGTTACATTGTACTTTTAAAGAAGTTATTCCCTTATCTTAGGAATAGTATCAATTATTTTCAAATAAGCTAAAATGTACATATTTTTTCATGAACATTGTTTTTTTCATATACTTTTTCTGATTTTTTTTATTGAATACCCTTCCCTTTAGGTAATTTGTTTGTTGTTGTTAAACTCTGGATTCACAACAGATATAGAATTACACCAATACATGTTTTGATGATTTTGTAATAACATTTCCAAGTTGACCTGTCTGGCTAATCAACAATATTCATTATCAAATACTGATGTCTTCCCTATCAAATGATGTCTTCCCTATCAAATACTGATGTCTTCCCTATCAAATGATGTCTTCCCTATCAAATGATGTCTTAAATTCCTCACTTAAGTTTTTTATTCATATAGTGAACATAAGTTCTCTAAAAAAAAACTAAAGTCCATGATTTGCTAAGGACAACATAAACCCTAACAATTATTATACCAATAAATGAAAACAAGTAGTTGCACAATGTCATCCCATTAAAAAGATTCTGAGAAAGTTTAATTGAAGCATGATCAGGGGTTAAGAAGGAGCAGCAGAACAAATGTGTGCCATAGTGAGCAGTTATAGCTAAGTCCATGTCTATGTCATGCCAATTAAAACCCTAAAATCATTCAGATGAAGACATGAAATATGAGGTGTAAAAGTTTGACATATATGTAAGGTTCTGTGAAAGGTTCACAAGTTTTCAAGCAGTTTAGGCAAAGTTAAGTAGCCTAAAATTATAAAGTAACTATTGGACAGGTTCCCCGTCAATATATATACACTGCCTGCTTATCAAAAAAATGTTTTACATGGAGATTCTGATGAGACTGATAAAGGATAATAGAAGAATGATTACATACTTAACTGTTACTTCTCTATGTTTGCATGATAGGAATTATTTTTATCATATAAATTTTACCAATTATGAAAAGTTCACTATATCATTAAGTTATATTTTATTAGGTCTTTTTGTATGGTTTTCAATCACTACTGTTTTTGTTCTAAAATAGCCAGATCATAATAACTAATAGTCACTAGCATACATATAAACATAATTTCTTCATAATATTGGATTTTTTTTTCTAAATTCTTATTACTCCTCAATCATGTATTTACATATATTTGTTTTCACCAAACAATTTACATAAAAATTGTCATTTTCAATTACATGACCAATAAAATTAACTTTCATACTTTAGTTCTATATATATATATAATAATAATCACCTCTGCATCTGAAAATCCTGATAAAGATATCTTCTTTGGTTTACCATTTTCTATGGATTCTTTACTTGAGCTATGAATTATAAAGCATAAATATTTCATTGACAAATAAAGAACAACAATGTAACACTACAATACAATTTAAAAAAAAAAAATCCAAGGGGCATTACTCTTTTTTAGGTTGGCACTATTTTTTAAAATATCAGCGACATTACTGATATAAACCTATAATATAAATTTCATAAAATTGGATATATTGTAGTGTGTTGTTGTTTTGATCTATTAAGCATAAATAAATGGTAGTTTAACTAAGCTTCACAAGCTGGTGTATATTCATATCCACATAAAAAGATGCAGTATGATTACCAATGAGACTCTCCACCAGAGACTGTAGTGTATAGCCTTCAGCAATGAGAAAAACAAATGCACTAGAGAAAACTATAAAAGGCCAAAAAAAGATGCATTTTTACACATTAAAAAAATGTCTTTCCATCAACTGAAAGCAACATCATGTGTTAAAAGATGTCAGGGACCATGAAACTTACCTCTCTGGAACTGTTTTAGATTCAGTTATCTCTAATTTGTCCTCTGTCAAGGTCATATCATCATCTACCTCCTCTTCTTCCTCTTCTTCTTGGAGAACTACCTGTTCTACCTGAAATTAAATATCATTAATGCAAAAAGTTTAATTGATTTTCTAGGTAAACAGTAATGTAGAGAAATCGTTATTTCATTAGTATTTTTGTTAATGATTGATACAAGAAGCTTAGGCTCTTTAGATTTAGAAAAGGACTTTGGTGCTTTGACCTACAAGTCATCAAAGTCTATCCTTGTTATTACACAGATCAAACAAATTCAAAGGTCACCAGAGTACTAGTATATGTATGACCATTATTCCTACATATTAATGTACCTTGACCTATAATGGTTTACTTTTATAAATTGTTATTTGGATGGAGAGTTGTCTCATTGGCACTCATACCACATATTTATATTAATGAAAAGTAACAACAAAACAAGGTAATCACACTCATGATCTGATCAAATGTTCTAAAATGGTCAAATAAATGTACATGTGTTATGTTGTAGCCTTGATTCTATCCTATACATATATATTATATTGTAGCCTTGATTTTATCAGAAAGGTGTGTTTTATTGTAAGCCTTAATTCTATCCTATACATATATTATATTTTAGTCTTAATTCTATCCCCAACATGTGTTATAATGTAGCCTTAATTCTATCCTATATATGACTTATATTGCAGCCTTGATTCTATCCTATACATGTATTATATTGTAAGCCTTAATTCTATCCTTAACATGTATCATATCAGTGCTCTAGCTAGAAATCAAAAGGGGCAGGGTGCCAGTGGAGGGCAGGGCACTTTTTATGATAAGAAAAGGCACTGCTCATTTTTTTGTCTACGTTTCTGTGTGTATCACGAGTTAACAAATCTCTTTTTTTTTTTTACTGCATATGGTTTTTTGTTAAAATAAAGATGCTTTTCAACTATAGTCTTTATTTTATTGTTTGTGTAGTTATGAATGATATAGTACATCTTCATCAACATATTATGTTTTTACAGTTTAACTTCACTCTACCCATTATCAAAGAATATGTGAGTTTTTTTGTTTTTTTTTATCTATATAGGAATTGTAGCTTTTAATACATCATATGAACTGAAATTGACAGCATTACTAATTTAATAATAAATGTTTAGAACATGGATTGCTAAAAGTATAATTATGAGGCCCCTCATGGGGGGGTCCCAGTAATCACATAATCACCATTTTTTTGCCAATATAATCACATAATCATTAAATATTTGCTTATCTTTAGTAATCAAATAATCATAAACTAAAAATACAGTCCTAGGTAATCAAATAATCATGAAATATTTGGCTTAATAATCAAATAATCATTAAAAAAACGGCCAAGTAATCACATAATCAAAAACCCCATGAGGGCCCTCAATTATCAAGTAGAAATTGCAATATATATTTTTTAATATGTTCAAAGACAGTTAATATCTTTAAGGTAACATTTTTATGTTATTATATATTCAATTGGTAATTTATTCCTTTTTTTGATACTAGATAATATTTTTAGAGCACAAATTTGTAATAAGCTAAAACAGGGGAAGTAACTCCAAAATCAATTTCCACCACGTTTGGGTTAATTAAAAACTGTGCTTGTCGCTAACAAGTTGAGATAGAAGGCATTTTAGTAAAGGCATAGTTCTATTTTGATGACTTAAATTCAATTCTTAAGTCATGAAAGTCTTCATTTATATACGCTCTTCCATTGTGACTTGGAGATCGAAAATGCGACCCAAGCTAAACACACTCGCTGACACATTCATCAAAAGTATGACAAAAAGATACATTGTCCTAATTAAATTACCTAGTTATTAACACCTTTGAAGTCTTTATCATTGTAATTGATTGTAATGACATGATTAACCTGGGGGCAATCACACAGGTGTCATATATGTAATTAACTTGGAGATCAGAAATCGATGATTTTTTTTTTATACCAAAACGGCACAAGATAATTTGGGAAAAAGACGTCAGGGCAGAAGGGCGCGGATGAAGGCACCCAGGGCGCGGCTGAGGGCACCCAGGGCGTGGCGCCCTTCTATTTTGGGCAAGCGAGACCACTGCATATTGTAAGCCTTAATTCTATCCTATACATGTACAAAATGTATAATGTTGCAGCCTTAATTCTATCCTATACATGTATTATGTTGCAGCCTTAATTTTATCCTATACATGTATTATATTGCAGCCTTAATTCTATCCTATACATGTATTATGTTGCAGCCTTAATTCTATCCTATACATGTATTATGTTGCAGCCTTAATTCTATCCTATACATGTATTATGTTGCAGCCTTAATTCTATCCTATACATGTATTATGTAGTCTTAATTCTTACCACTTCTTCAGTTTCTTCTAGCTCTTCTGTTTCTGTAAAACATATCAAAACAATTTCTAATTAAATTATTAAAGAACTGAAAATTAAACAGCTCAATTCATATAATATCTATATACTAGCTAGTAAAACAACTGTTTAAGTTATTGTATAAAATTCACAAACTCATTGTTTAAAGGGAGACTAGCTACAAGAACTATAAACAAATTAAAATATGTTTTTTCTTGCTAAAACGGCAATAAAATTGAAATGTCAAATGACAATTTTTAGCAGCCAGTATGGAAAAAATTGTCAAAATAAGGTAGTGCCCTTGAACAGGAAGATAACATGCTTGATATTCTTTTTTTTTTTTAATGTAAGTTGTTTGGTAAGAGTTGCTTTACTTATATTGAGATATACCAAAAAACTGTGTGTCAAAATGCAGTTTTTATCATTTTACCTGAAAATGTTCAATGTTCTTCATCTCTCATACACATACCTTCTAATTCCATGGCATCTTTTAATCTCTTCAATAACTCTGGTTTAGTCCCAGATACAGTCAAACCTTTCTCCTTTAATTTTTCTTTCAAATCAGCTACCTGTAACAGAAAAATAGTTATCAAATAACTATAAAGACACACTAATGTATAAGAGAAATGCATCCTATTTTAATGCAATGTACAAATTAAAAAGGTTGGGTCAAGTAAGCAATAATTTTTTACCAATCAGTCTCAAAGAGAGACATAATCCCTTACATCTAACTAATAAAACTCATTTAAGTGAATTTTAAGTCTTGCAAAAAAATAATGCTTTAATTAATAGCTTTTTACAGAATTCACCATCTTTCACAGGTGCTGCTTTAAATTAGGTGGACTGGCCTAGTAAAAACATTTACATTTTCAACAATTGTTACCTGCATATTTTTTTCAGTCATAGACTCTGCCTATGGTCTTAATGAGGGTACTTTCATGACAAATAAAGGTAAAAATTCTTGCCAAATGATGTTAAAGGTAATTTTCCGTGCATGATGATGATGAAATGTATACATGTACTTTCTTTAAGACCTGTGACTTATTTTATGATACAGCTTTTCATTAAGAACCGATTGTCGATTGAAATGGTCGTTTGTAACCAAATCCCCATCCGTTGTTTTTCTGATGTCAAAAAAATATAAATGGAACTTTTAGTTTTAGATCGTCAATCACTATCTAGACAATCTAGAGATATATATTACGGCATTTCTGATTGGTTAATAAAATTGAATTTCCGTCAAAATAGATGCTGGTTGTTGAGTTCGCTGCAAAGTACTATAAGATTTTGTACTGAAACCAGGATAAGTATGCATTTATAGTAATAACGAGATTTTGTAACCAGTCAATAAAGAAAAAGTGAAGCAGAGTCAGAGAAATGAAAAGAATTTCAGATTTTTTTCAATCAACAACAAAGCGAGAAAAAAAATTTGTTCTATGACATTTGCATTCAAATAATTGAGACACCCGCCTTGGTAATGTTCATAAAGTGCATGATCGTCGTCCTACAATGAAATGAAAAAATGAGAGCAATGTCTTGTCTAGTACAAGCAGACAACACATTATTTTCATTAAGTGATTTTCATTTTCTTGTTTTCAAGTGATAGAGCAACTAATTAAAAGCAGACTCTTCATTTTTACCATAAATCATATGTATACCTGTCCCATGGCCCTTCTTTTGAAATAAAAGAAAAAATTGTAGCCTATATGCATGTTTGTATAAATGGTCCTGATATGGACAGTCTCAAAAAATCCAATGTTATACAGTGAAACCTGGTAAAACCGAACCCTGATAAAACCGAATTTCATATCAAACCGAACAATTTCTAAAGTCCCGTAACATTTCTCTATTAATTACCGTTAATTTAACCTGATAAAACCGAATCCTGCTAACACCGAATTCCGAACGACATTTAAAGCCCCGTTAGTCAATGTGTATAAAAAATTTACCTGTCAAAATCGATCGATAGCAATCAAAACAATGTAAGTATTTACAACAATATGCATGCGTGATTTAACAATCATAGGCTAGCAGAGGATCCCTTGAGGGTATTTAAATTTTAATTTAATGGTGAGTTGTTTTTATAAACTAATTAGCTTGTACATGTTCACGAATGCAGTGTTAAAATGGAAACTCCTAAGAAGAAACGTAAATTCGACCAAAATGATAAACCTTCTCCATCGCCTAAAAGGGCAAGAAAGGAACTTTCTATTGAAAACAAAATGGATTTAATTAAAGATTCGGAGGCAGTTCCAAAAATTTCACAAAAGGATCTAAGTTTAAAGTATGGGATCGGGAAAGCTACTGTTTGTGACATTCTTAAACGTAAAGATACATATCGTACTCAATACGAAGAAAACATAGGAAGTAAGAGGAAACGTCATGCCAGTTCAAGTAAATTTTTCGATTTGAATGAACTTCTATTTCGTTGGTTTAAAGGTGCTCGTGAAAAGAACATTCCTTTGAGTGGACCTATCTTACAGGAAAAAGCTTTGGAGTTCGCAAAGGAGCTAAATTTGCCTGAGTTTAAAGCCTCAAATGGATGGCTAGAAAGCTGGCGTTTAAGATACGGTATTGGATTTTTCAAAGTTTGCGGGGAAAGTGCTGATGTGAATCTAAACGTTGTTGCAGAATTTAAAAGTAAATTACCCGAAATTGTTAAAGATTATGACCCAAGGGATACGTTCAATGCTGATGAAACAGGCCTTTTCTTTCGTGCCCTTCCTGACAAGACATTAGCGGAGCGTGGGAAAGAATGTAAAGGGGGTAAAATGTCAAAACAAAGGCTTACTGTTATGCTGTGTTGTAGTGTCAGAGGCGAGAAACTAAAACCTTTAGTCATTGGTAACGCTAATAAACCTAGATGTTTTCGCAATTTGGATGTTAAATCGCTTCCTGTGACTTGGAAGGCTAACAAAAAGTCCTGGATGAATAGCACATTTTTCACTGAATGGGTAAAGGACATTAATCGGGACATGCGGAAAAAATCTAGGAAAATCGTAATTTTCCTTGACAATGCAACTTCTCACTCGCACAATCTAAAGCTTAGTAATGTTGAATTGAAGTTTTTCCCAGCAAATACGACTTCTAAACTACAGCCACTTGATTTGGGTATTATTCGTGCCTTTAAAGCGAGATATAGAAAGCACATGATCAAACATTTACTGCCACAAATTGACAACTGCAATACAGTTACTGAACTTTGCAAAGAAATAAACGTTTTAAAAGCCATTCACTGGATTAAGAAGTCGTGGAACGAAACTAAATCCACAACAATTGAATCATGTTTTCGTGATGCGGGATTCCCCTTAGAGGCCCCAACAATTGTAGATGAGCCTGAAGACCCGGATGACGACATACCGTTAGCCGATTTAGTGGAACAATTAAGGTCAAGGGATCCGAGTGTACAAATTACAGAAGCTGACGATGTTGATGACAATTTGGCCACCGAATCAGCATTTGATAGTGAGTGGGAAACGGACTTAATCAGGGAATTTACTGGAGATACTTTAATCGAATCCGACGAAGATATTGACACAGACATTCCAACAGAGGTTCAACCCGGTTCCGATATGAACCATACTGACATTTTGGATTTATTGACAAAGTTGCGCAATTTTTCTATTTCTAAGGATAGCCGTTACCTAGATCAAACGGAACAAATGATTTCAATGACCGAGGACTTGATTGTAAAAAGCAAACTAGCTACACGTCAGACAACATTGGATAATTATTTCTCTGTACAATGAGATCGATTAACAGTTTGAACTTGCACTTTATTGTTCATTAAAAATTGTAATTGTTTTTTCTGCATCTATAAAATAACTTTTTGATATATTTTATTTTATTTTATATTGAAACCAACACGACAATACTTGTCATCTGTTGTATTACTTGGTGTCCGTCGTCTGGTGTATTATTTGGTGTCCGTCGTCAGTGTCTAAATCATTTTGCTGTCCACTTCCGTTTACCTCCACAATCCGAACACCTGTGAAAACCGAACAAAACACAAAGTCCCATGGGTGTTCGGTTTGGACAGGTTTCACTGTACCAAAAGCAGTGGAAACATGGATAGGAACTTAAAACAGGAGGAAACTTGCAGTAAAACAAAATTGTAGAATGAAAAACGAACAAAATCCTATTCCAAATATTACTGAAGTACAAGACATGTCAGTACAGACAGAGCCTGTTTCTCTTACAAGTTTAAGTGACAGAGAGGAGGTAAGGCTTGAAGTGCAGGCTGCAATCAAAAAAATGTATATAGATGATGATGATAATGAGGATGATGATGATGAACAAAATGAAAATAACAACATGTTTTAATAGAATCAAATAAATCAGATTGATATAATAATATTTGTATTTAAGTACTCAATTACAGGGTCCAATGAGAAAAATTAGTGGCTTATTTCTCTTACCAAGTAACTTAAACTACGGTACATAGAACTTTACTTATCAAAAATACCAAAGTGTTACTGTTAAGCATGATAACTTTCGTCCCTCAAAATACAAGGGTAAATGTTTTATTGTCAGTGGAGATAAGCCATGAATGTTTTTCATTGATTGTCATAAAAAATATAATTAGAATGTAAATATTTATACTGTTACACATAAAAACATCTTAGTCAAAATGCAAATATGGTATGATGTATGGGTGCAGCCTATGATAAATTATAATATTTATTCATGAAATATAATAATATGTTTCTTGTACATGTGACAGTCACAGTCGGTGTCTTGCAGGAAAAGACACTGAACCAAGAGGATTGAAATTTATGCTTGTACATCACATTTTCAAAACTATTTTTTTTAGGCTTTCTGGTAACACATCAAAGCTACACCATTGAAAAAAAAATGCCAAAATTACAAGTTATTTTTTATTAATTTGACCATAGTATCTCCTTTTCCTTAAACCCAGGAGCTTACAGGGGGCAAAGCCCCCCCTGGACCCTCCACAGGGCTTCACCCTCGATAAAAAAATATGAGACCTCTGACGAATCACAATAAGGTTATTTGACGAATCACAATAAGGTTATTTTGATGAATCACGATAAAATGTCAACCAATTTGACGCTAACGTAAACGATAACCGAAAATGGCCGTTTGACACCTGGCAGTACAGGGCACCTACTCTCATACACCTTATCGCTATTTGTCCGCCATTGCTGGAAATCACACAGGTTCCCCTAAAATTTTGACGTCATAAAACAAAATATCTGACGCCACAATGGAAAAGTGATTGTTGTTGACGTCAAAAGTTCAAGCGGCCGGGTCAGCCGGGATTAGCGATAAGGTGTATTGTCATACAAATTCATTTTTGCCATTCCATGAACATTCAACCATGCTCCCAAAATGACAAATTGACCCCCGATTCTCGCCATATGAGAATAGTTTTTATCATGATTACTTTTGACATTATTTTTTTTAACGCATTATGTTTATGATTGTGGAGAAACTTATTTTAAAAACCTTCAAAGTGCTCAAGTCTTCCATCGTGTTTTTCTTTTTATTTAACCGGAAATCACAATTTTAAACTTCCGCCCATTACCGAGAAAAACCAGAAAAAGATCCGGACTTGCTTACTATGTATACAAATAAAAATAGTAACAAAATAACGAATTTTTCTATTGATATAGACCCAAGTCAACGAAACGTGTCGAGTAATTGATTAGTCCAACGTCCTATGCTCTCATTTCAGATCTTTATCTACATTAAAGTGTTATCACGTAACAAAGCCCTATGAAACTCAGTTCTCGTATCTATTATCAATATAATCACATGACGATTTAGGTGTAAGTTGACTTAATTCAAAATGTTACAATTTACCTTTGGATGTTCATGTGTTTGTATCATTTTGATTCTATGTAGTTCGAACGTTCTAGCAAAGAGTTGCACTAAAAAATCAGCATGTTCTTGTCTAACAGATTCTGGACATTTAATTGATTTAACTCCATTGGCGAAAAAGGATGGAACCCCTGCGTAAGTTTGTTCTTTTTATTTATAGCAACATGGTTCAGAGTCTAACAATTATTTTGCTGACTCAATAAGATTTGATTTCATGTCAGGAAAGGAACCGTCACTGTTTGCGAAAAAAAAGTGAAATCACATAAATACTGAACTCTGAGGAAAATTCTAAACGGAAAGTCCCTAATCAAATCAAAAGACACAAATCCTTTCATCTACATGGCTCATTCAGTCATGTCTTCTTTTTCTCCAATCAATCCGTGACTGCATTCTTACACACACGACTCAGGTTATCTTCATCAATCAAGTCACAGTTTAATTCTGTTGACTTTTCACTTTTATCAGTTAGCTTCCGATTTTCTCATATCTTACTTTTAACTACCCTCTTCTCCTGAATGTAAGGTAGGGTTCTATTATTTTTTTCGACAATTAACACGAGAAAAGCCCGAAATGTTTTGCAAGTTCGGGGTTTTTTTTTTGTTAAACTTTTGTGTAATGAATTTTTAGTTATCTGTTCAAAAATGCACTGTGTTTTATTCTTATAGATTCTGGAATTTAGTGATTGATTTAAACCATGACAAACTTTATAGAAAATAGCAAACGAAGTTCACTTCTCACACATTTGGTGTCCGTCATCCCATACACAAGAATGAAGGACATTTAAATTTTTAAATTAATCAGTACACGTGCTATGTCTTAGATAAATCTTATAAATTTTATAGTTATCATTGATGTAAACGGAAAACACTTATACCCTGTTATGATTTTTAAAATATCTTTTTTTTACAAAAAACGTGATAAAAAATGTCCATAGCAAGTGAACTTTAAGAAGGATTTCCAAATATGATACTTAAAAAAAAAAAAAAAAAAATAAAGTCAGCGTTTACTGTTGTCAATGGACATTTGAAAATAGCCTTCATACTTTTTTTCTTTTTTCCCTATGTTACTATTGTGGTTATTGTACCTTTGACTTAAAAAAATTCTTAAAAATTCCGATATTCGTCGCAGTTAATTTTTCCATAGCAGATAAGATTGAAAAATGATGAAACAATCTAATTATCAAGATTTTTTTTTAACTCAATGTTTTCTGTTGTCAACTGCATTTTGAAATGCAATCAAAATGACAGTTTATGAATTTGATATACTGTGACCATGATATATTTCGGGGGGAAAATGAACAATTGAATAACACAGATACATTCAAAACCGAGGTTATGTCAATTTACCAAAATTATAAAGACTTAATTTTAATACACATACGAGATATCATTTGTCATAATAAATTATATATCTCGGTGAGCAATTTAAAACTATCAGAGTTTTTATTAAAAAAAAATGTAGGGTTATCTCGCTTGGAAATGTCCAATATTCTTGAACATGGTTAGTTTAAACATATTTATTTATAGTGGATTGTGAAATAAGTTTTGCAACTTATGTTAATCCCTTTCCACTTTGCAGGTGCGAGTTTACAATGCTGATCTACCTAATGTCTATAGATTTTGCCCTTTTAAAAGCGAAGAATTTTATCATTTATTTTCTCCATTTTTGCCTATTATGATCTTTTATCTTGAAATTATAATAGATATAGAGAAACGGTAAGAAGCACAAATGATCAGCAAGATAAGATCTACAAAAAATGTCAAAATCGTCAGACGACTCCTGATTGGAGTAATAGCCCTTTAATGACGATTTAAAAAAAAATTGTCTAATGTCAGAAAAATTAAAATAGGTAGATTGAAACATAAATCAGAAAACTGAAAACTATCAGCAACACAAGATCCATAAGTTTAGTAGTTGAAATCGTCCGATGATACAAGTTTTTATTAAATCAGGAAAATCAATACAAGTATAATTAAAAACCAATTGTTCAGAGAACAATTGAAAGTCTTTCCAAACTAAAGTAATTTGGATAAGAAGGTAGTTTCTTTATACTGATGCGATAAATGATGGTTTAATTATCTTTTTGAGTGATATAAGGGAGATAATATGCTACTACCGGTGAAATTAATGTCACATCCGGTCTCATATGATAGCTTCTTTCACACTGATTCCAAAAATATATAGTTTCTATATACTTTTGTATGTAGAATGGGAGATAATTGGCCACTTCCGGTTTGTTGGAAGTCATTTTTAGTCTTCAGTAATCTGTTCATGTATCTATATGACAAAATATATGGATTCTGGGTACTTTTAGGTGAAAGAAATTGCAAAAATAGCTACTTCCGGTTTTCTAAAGGTCACTTCCGGTAGCCATTTTTCAAGGTCATTAGTCACTTAACCTTTTGTATGAGGTCAAATGTCTTTATAATGAACTTAATTGAAGTTATAATCAAATAACTTCATATCAAGACATTTCAGGGGCACCAACTCCTATAAGATGCCATTTAATTGTATAAGACTAAATGTAACATATCTTCATTACAATAAAGCTGACATTTGCACTTGTTCTTTTATGTGTATCTCTCAAAGTGTCGGAGAAAATGCAAAAACAAGCAAAAGTCACAATTTAGAACTTGACCTTGACCTTTGACCTTGACCTCATTTTCTAAGTTGGGACCCATTGGACTCAAATAAAAACATTCCAGGGTTATACAGTTAACGGTTTATGAGTTAAATAAACATACCGACAAATTTATTTTGTAAAGGTAGATAACTCCTATAAAATTTCATCGAATCGCTTCGCTCCAAATGCGCCAAAAATTACTGAGGATGTAACGAACAATTTGTAAAAAGAATTTTGTCGCTATCTTTTTTTGTTACGAAGGAGATGCACACAGATGATAAACAGTGAATAGGGAGATAACTCTTACAAAGAAAATGGTTCGGCTTAGCAGGGTAAAATTTAAAAGCGCGTAAACTATACGATACCATATGAGAAATATCTAAGCGACATATTGCGAAACAAACATTTATCGCAAGAACAAAATTTGGCGGAAAAAAAAAATAATAATCAGAAGAAAAACAATAAGTCTTTCCACAGAAAAGTGGAAAGACTTAATGATGTCTTCCCCCACATTAACATGATATTACATCACATAAATACATATATATCATGTTTGACAAAATATCAAATCAAGGTTAAATGAATAAAATTACAAAGATTCAAAGCATAATTAATTTTATGTAATGGCATATATTTTTTGTATCATCAATATTTTGTGGGTTAATTAAACTAATAATGGTTTTCATAACTTTTTCAGGGCGCAGATCTTGATTAAATAGTTGTTTTCTATAATTTTAAATTTTTTTGCAATAAATAAGGTTATGTTTTTCATCCTCTATTTGATTACAGTTCAAGCATATTCTGTTTTCTCTCTTAAATTTTGGTCTGAAATATCTGCCCTTTTCAATCAAAAAAGGGTGGGAACTAATTCTTAATTTTGTAAGATTTCTTGTTAAGATACCTTATTAGAGTTACTGACCTTTAGTGGCAATTGTTACCACTTTTTCCCCCATTTTCGTCATATATCTTATAAGTTACAATAGATAGATAGAAGCTTGAAATAGCAAAAATGATCAGTCAGATAAGATCTACAAAAAAGTCTAATGGCCGAATTCTTTAGTAGACTCCTGATTTCATTTACTGCCTTTTAGTGACAATTTATTACCCATTTCTAGTGTTTTGCCCCTTATCTTGAAAACTATTACAGATAGATAGCCATTTCAAATACCAAATTGATCTGGATGAAATTTTCTTTGACTCCTTGCTGAAAGAGGTCTTGTTCATTAATGACTATATTTACCGACTTTTTGTGTTTTTGATGTTTATCTTTCAAACTATGAAAGATAGATAGATACTTTTAATAGCAAAAATGATCAACAAGATCAGATCGACAAATGAGTCAAATTTTGCTGAAATCTTTATTAGACTCTTGATAGGAGTGACTGCCCTAAAAAGACAACTTTTCTTTTTTTCTGCGTAATTGTGACGAAAACTAAAGATGAACAGAAATTATGATCAGAAAAAAAAATCAGCAATACAAGATCACTAAAACATATTTTTGTCACGAATTCATGAATTCCATCCTAGTCCACACAGTTGAAGAGTATTCATTGTTGAAGTTGCACATGCACCTATAGATGAGTTACACATGCTCTTTAGAGCCTCATGTCTTATAACACAGAATTAAACAGAATTTTTGCGCATTCTTTTACAGATATGCAGATATAATTGACCCTAATGGACAAGCAGATGCTTATGCTTGGAATCCATGTAATGCTTTTACTCTCAACGACTGTAATAATGTGGCAGTGAGTATCCTACATCATATTTCTTTAAAAGAACAAAAATCAATACACATTGTTTTTTTCTTTCATATACATGGTTATTGAATGGTGTTGAATATTTCAAGTGACATGGCTGTGGCGATTACCAGAGGCAATTTGTTTCAGTTCTCGACCATGTCCTACAGTTGTTTGTAGCTGGTCAGGGGCGGATCCAGCCATTTTAAAAGGGGGGGGGGGGGGTCCTAACCCAGGACAAAAAGGGGGGTTCCAACTACATGTCCCCATTCAAATGCATTGATCGTCCAAAAAAAAACCCGGACCCCCCCCCCCCCCCCCCCCCTGGATCCGCGCCTGCTGGTTGTAATAGGTTTGAAAGATTGGTTGTACGACTACAGTTTTTCGCTGTTTTTTTGTAAGTATTTTTTGTTTGCCTATGGCAGAGACATATAATACAATTGTAATATATGTCTCTTCCTATGGCTACACGGTCACTTGCAATTTTGATAGGCGAGTCTTGATTCTTTGAGCCTCGTTTTTAGGCTTTTCAGTGCTAGTTCATATTTCATGTTGCAGACACTGGATTTATTTTTTATGTCAGCTGATTACAAATATAAGCATGCTCTTGGATGAATTTGTAGATGATTTGGAGGTTTAAGTATTTGAGTGTGGCGATAATACAAGCGGATTCCAGTTTAGGGAAGACCGTGGTATATTTTGTCAAACATTTGAATATATAGTCTAGTAGATATCTTTAGTTCAGTTTTCATAATTTTTTGTTATATCGCATTCAAAGAGCTGTTTTTCTCATGATCTTTTACTCGTGAAGCCGTGTTGGCGAGGGTTAAGTATGTTATTCCCCTCTACTAGTCGGTTCAAAACTTTAGACGAATTTTTGTATATGTTATACATCAATATATCTTGGTATTTTGCTATTTTGATAGGTAACAGATATATAGATGACCTTATATTTAATATTCATATCAAATATATTTAAAAATATTTCTTTATTGTTTAGCTAGCGCAAAAACATATGTCATGTGTACTGGTTTACGCATGGCTGCATAACTTCCAGTGACAAATAATGAATGAAAAAATAGTGTCATATCATTCACAGAAAGAAACGAATATGCTAAAAAAAAAGAGAGGGTTTCTTATCGTCGAGTTGCAAGTTGCGAGTTAAGAAAGTCGAGTTGCGAGTTAAGCAAGTCGAGTTTCGAGTTACAAAAGTCGAGTTGCGAGTTACGAAAGTCGAGTTGCGAGTTACGAAAGTCGAGTTGCGAGTTACGGAAGTCGAGTTGCGAGTTACGAAAGTCGAGTTGCGAGTTACGAAAGTCGAGTTGCGAGTTACGGAAATCTAGTTGCGAGTTACGAAAGTCGAGTTGCGAGTTACAAAAGTCGAGTTGCGAGTTACAAAAGTCGAGTTGCGAGTTACGAAAGTCGAGTTGCGAGTTACGAAGTCGAGTTGCGAGTTACGAAGTCGAGTTGCGAGTTAGGAAAGTCGAGTAAGTCGAGTTGCGAGTTACGAAAGTCGAGTTGCGAGTTAGGAAAGTCGAGTAAGTCGAGTTGCGAGTTACGAAAGTCGAGTTGCGAGTTACAAAAGTCGAGTTGCGAGTTTCAAAAGTCGAGTTGCGAGTTACAAAAGTCGAGATGCGAGTTACAAAAGTCGAGTTGCGAGTTAAGAAAGTCGAGTTGCGAGTTAAAAAAATATTGTTTACACCGAATTTTCAGGTTTGATTCACATTTGATAAACAAATCATGCATGCACCTGAACTTAGTTATTCCCGTTATTGTGGGATTTGAAACAGTTTATGTGATACTTATTTATTAGAGTCTAATATAAGTTAAGTTCTGGAAGCATTTAAAAAAAATAATGTATCCTTAATGGACGAGATCGATCTTATTTAATTCAATGCGTTTACACTACAACAAAAAAAGAACCGATCTGACCATAAATTACCTTTCGTAAACAAATAATCCTAAAAATAGAATAGTAAAGGAAATTCTGCATCTCACGCAAACTATAACACATTGCAAAATCATTGAGAAAATAGTTTGCTCATTGGAATTTCGTATGGACTTATTAATCATTATTTTGGATCGTACATCACAAGTCATTAAACAAAGATATGTGTGTAAACTATATATCTATCGCTAAATAACGAACGGCCAATGCGTTTGAAGATGAGGATTTGCAGCAAACAAATAGAACTTATTGATTTAGAAGATAATAAAAAAATAGCCGAATCTATGTTTACTTTTCGTATTCCATCCATCATTTTTAAACACGCCGAACATGCGCAGATTTATTTTCATATCTGAATATATATTAACATTCACCTGACAAAAGCGATCGATCTAAACATTTAAACCTTGAAAAAAGATCGATTCAAATAAGATTAATCTTTTTAAAACTACATCGATATATATATATAGACTTTTTAAATCCGATTGAAGATCGATATTTTCCGTTTTCATTATTACATCCATCGTTTTGAAAAACGTGTGTTTTTGCCGCCAAACATAGGTAGTAATTTCCATGCAATCGTGACAGATATGTATAATAAAAGTGAATTATGTGCGAAAATAGATAATGTGCTTACTTCTAATTTGTATTCCCAAATTGAAGTAAACGAAGGGGATATTTTGAATCCCAACCTTTTTAAGATTTTTATAAAAGAATTTAACCGGATGCATTAAATGAAACCCTAGATGCTGTTGATATAAATGACCGCAAAATTGAGTGCCTCATGTATGCAGAGGATCTTGTTATTTTTTGTCTAGTTCCAAGGCAAGTCTTTCAAACACGAGTGTTTAGAGGTCACACTATCTAAACCCAAAGTTAATATGTTTAACAAACCTGGAAAAATTTTAAAAGAATATTTGTATTGCGAAAAAGATATAATAGAATGAGTTTACAATTATAAGAATCTAGGTTTAAAATGTATATTGACTTTTTAAGAATGGAAAGGGAGAGCTATACAAAAAATCACTATAAGCAATATTCAAATTGCGAACTTCATCATCTTACAATCCAAGTAATTTTACTCTATAACATATATATATATATATAGTGCAGGCGATTTGGTGTCACGATATCACAGTAGCATGGGTTCGAATCCTGGCGAGGGAAGAACCAAAAATTTGCGAAAGCAAATTTACAGATCTAACATTGTTGGGTTGATGTTTAATTTAATTAAGTTTAAAATAACTTATAATTGACAATATCAAACATGTGAACACTTCTATATAACTCAAGTTTAAACCTAAGTGACTCAGTTTAATAAGTTACCCAATAATTTCAGAGGCGGATTTAGGAGGGGGCGGGGCCAGGGGCCCCCTTTTTGGGAAAAAAAAGTGTTTGCTTATATAGGGAATCACTGAAGCGTGACTGGAGCGGGCCCCCTCTTAGGTCAGTCAGTGGGCCCCCACTTATGAAAATTTCTGGATCTGCCACTGACTTTAAAAAAATACGTATGAAATCACGATGTAGCAATAATCATTTTATACTTTCCAATTAAATCTTACCTGTAAATGGCGCAAATATAGTTTTTACAATAGTATCTTTGACAGCTACATTTATAAAATAAAGAATAAAAATGGGGAATGAGTCAAAAAGACAGCAACCAAATCAAAATATACAATTCAACCAAAGGTCATTAGGTCTACAAATTAACACAGCGAAAAATCACACACCTAGAGGAAGCCCTGAGCAGGCCCGAAACACAATATAGATAGATAAAGAATGTAGACGCCATTCTATGCTGCTAAATATAAAGATGAACCAAAATTAAAATGTATACAAGAGCAACAAAGGCTAAAGGTTCCTGAAATTGGTCAGACACAAAAAAGCGGCGTGTTTAAACTGGTTTTATTCACGCCCATCATATCCCCTTCATTTCTAGCCAATGCATAAGACATATATAATTTTAACATCCTCAATTTTTAGTGTCACTGACAAACAATAAATTTTGCGGTCACTAACGAATATTGCCCGGCTCCGCAGCTGCCCCAAAAAGCCCACTTTAAACGAAATCTGCAGAAGGGGTGTTTTACATATATGAAATATAGTTTAGTTGCTATGTCCCTTTACGTTTAATACGACGGTGCTATGTATGAAATTTTAAAATAATTAAAATGCAAGCCATCTGCTGTATTTCAAAAGGCTATCTGCTTCTTCAGAAAATACTAAACGTAGTGATTATCTAGTCCATTTTATTTTTACAAGAGACTCAAATAGAGTCCAAACCACAAAAATAATCAACAACACTATATACAATTCTATAAGAAATCATCATTCAGAAATGTTATCAGTTACACCAAAAAATTGAAATATTTTAGTTTCCACATTTTTACGCAATTCGACTTTTGTAACTCGCAACTCGACTTTCTTAACTCGCAACTCGATTTTCTTTACTCGCAACTCAACTTTTGTAACTCGCAACTCGACGTTCGTAACTCGCAACTCGACTTTTGTAACTCGCAACTCGACTTTTGTAACTCGCAACTCGAATTTTGTAACTCGCAACTCGACTTTCGTAACTCGCAACTCGACTTTCTCAACTCGCAACTCAACTTTTGTAACTCGCAACTCGACTTTCGTAACTCGCAACTCGACTTTCGTAACTCGCAACTCGACTTTCGTAACTCGCAGCTCGACTTTCGTAACTCGCAACTCGACTTTCGTAACTCGCAACTCGACTTTCGTAACTCGCAACTCGACTTTTGTAACTCGAAACTCGACTTTCGTAACTCGCAACTCGACTTTTGTAACTCGCAACTCGACTTTTGTAACTCGCAACTCGACTTTTGTAACTCGCAACTCGACTTTCGTAACTCGCAACTCGACTTTCTTAACTTGCAACTCGATTTTCTTAACTCGCAACTCGATACTCGACAACAAGTGAATCTCAAAAAAAGAATTGACAAAACAGAACATGTTAAAGCTTGCATGAACAGTCGTCAATTAAACCCCTTGACCTACAGTACACTGGTTATCCCCTAACATGCTGTATATTATATGTACTTTTCAGGTATGTCACGAAATAATATCTGGGCCAATATTCCAATACGTACCTATAGGCACACAGGACAGCGCAGAATTCTCATACGACGGAGATCAACTACAAATAGCTTACAGTGATACGCAAAACGCCGAACAGTAAGTTCCCTAAATAAATAAATGAAGTTCACATATTGCGGTTTTTATTCAACGCAATCCTTCGTGTACTATAGAGATGGTCGGATGACCGAGTTCCAGAGAGCACCCCAAAAGATATGCCATTAAAAGAATCGTGCCCTTAAGAAGCTTAGTCATATTAGAGTTCTTATCATAGACCAAAGTTAAAAATATTCAATGGATCACTGTTGTGGAAACACTGTCCATTTTATTTTTCTACGATATTTTAGTGCAGCACATTTTTGGTTGAATCAAGCGTGTTCATGTAACGGTGCATTTAATCAAATAAACGATCGTTAACCTGATTTTAACAAACTCTTGATAAACAATCAACTCCTTTTCGTTCCTTTTTCATACAGCCTTTGAAACAATCTTAAAGTATGCCCGGAACATATGAATAAAAGGAAGGTGTGGATTATACGTCAGTGATCGCGAGAGAAACCCAACGAAATTAACCAAAAGATAACAGAATGAGAAGTTTTACACATGTATCAATTTGTGGGTATTATTTATTTCAGAAAGGCTGTAATCAATTTGGTATGTGACAAATCAGTACACGGAGACTTGACTTCCCTTGGACAGGACATTCCTCCAACAGGAACTTTTGTAAGTATATTTATCTTTCCACATTGATTTATTTAAAACAAGATATGCCAACCAGAGAATTTTGTTTGTATATCACGGTGCCCTCAATTTCACACGACAACATATTTGCGGTTGTAAACCACCCGAGGTTACATTTTCTAATTTATCAACCGACCGACTAGTTAGATTTAACTGCGCAACGTGAAAGGGCTTCTTATAGTAACCACTTGTATGGACTTGTATGTCGCAACTTGACACAAGGGGTCGTGCGGCTTACTTGTATACAGTCAAGTCTAGTTGTTTCGATCATTGCAGCACTCCGTTGACATACTATAGTGGGTCAACAGGTTTTACTGTTTTACTGTTTTGCTGTTTATGGGACAAATTTAATTCGAAGATATATTTGCTGTACTGTTAATGGTTACTAAGTATTAAGTGTCTTATAAATAAAAAAAGTTTACGAAACCTTAGGTGACTTACAATTTATGAGTGCCTTGCAGTTTATAAGACCTTTAGTGTCTGACAGTTTGTGAGGCATTTTGTGTCTTACAGTTTATGGAGCCCTATTGTCTTATAGTTTATGGGGCCTCAAGTGTCTTACAGTTTATGAAGCCTTTAGTGTCTTTCGGGTGATGAGCATTGATGTGCTTTACAAATAACGTGACCTTGAGTGCCTTACAGTTCAGAATGCCTGGTATTCCTTACAGTTCGTAAGGCAAGTGACATGCTTAAAGTCTCACAGATTACCTTAGCCGTATTTGGCACAACTTTTTGGAATTTTAGGTCCTCAATGATCTTCAACTTTTTTTAAAATTGTTTGGCTTTATAACTATTTTGATCTGAGCGTCACTGGTGAGTCTTATGTAGACGAAACGCGCGTCTGGCGTATCAAATTATAATTCTGGTACCTTTGCTAACTATTTACAGTTTATGAGGCTTGGTGTGTGTAACAGTTAATATATCTTTTAAGTTATGATGTGCGCCTGTCTTATAGTGTTTAAGCCCTTATGTACCTTTCAGTTTACGATGCCTCCGTGGCTTTAGTGTATGAGGCTTGGTGTGCCTTACAGTGTATGAGGCTTGGTGTGCCTCACAGTGTATGAGGCGTGGTGTACCTTACAGTGAATGAGGCTTGGTGTGCCTTACAGTTTATGAGGCTTGGTATGCCTTACAGTTAATGAGCTAGGCGTGCTTAATCTGGTGTTCCTTACAGTATGTGAGGCTTGGTGTGCCTTACAGTTTATCAGATTTGTTATGCCTTACAGTTAATGAGCTTGGCGTCCTTAAAGGGGGTGTGCCTTACATTTTGTGAAGGCTTAATCTGGTGTTCCTTACAGTATGTAGCTTGGAGTGCCTTACGATGAGGTTATGAGGCTTTAGATGGTGTTCCATACAATTTTTGATGCTTGGTGTGCCTTACAGTTTATGAGGTTTTGGTGTGCTGGAAGATACCAATGGGGTCAATAAAAACTCAGAAGTCATAAGAAACTAACAACGCCTTCGAAAAAAACGAAAGACGACGCAATATAAGCAAGTTCATAAAACACTGCATGAAAAACTGATGCCACTTACCCCTTAAAAATTACATCCGAGTTATCTGAGGTACCCCGAAAGGGTTAGCAGATCCTGATCTTTAAGTGGCAATCGTTGTGTTACTTGTTGTAAGTACAAATGGTAAGTACACATTCGCCGAAGATTCTCATTCGGTGATAGTACTAGTAAATCGAACGGCATTGTTGTTTTGACATTTGGAAGTTGGAACATATCTGTAGTAATCTGTAGACACAGATATTCCATAACGGTGACGTCTAACAATTCGTAATGGCGTCCATAACACTTTCGAACTGGTAATTTTACTTCTCAGAACCCTTGGTTTAATAGTTTCATTGTAAGCAACAACCCTCTGTTATGGAAATCATGATTTGAAACGCTCTGGAATTCGTTTCAACTCGGAAAATATGCTAGTATACTCCATATGAACGCGCTGCTTAATTGTTGCTACATATAAATGGAAAATTTACAATTGTAAAGATAAAATCCCCAATTTAGTCGTACAGTTTTGTTCTCTACCGACCCTAGTTGTTAATTTCCAAATGTAAGTCAAGTTATGAGGCATACTAAACTGTATCTTGTACCCTTTAATTCAAGTTCAATGGGTTTAAAGCATTATAAGCTTCACTATATATTATATTTACACTTATTTTCTGTTAGTGTTAGTATAAAGTTTGTCAGTGGAGGCTTAATATTTCTTTAGTATTGTATTTTCAGATGTTTTCGACAACCTCTGTAATTCTACAACCCTTACGGGACCATGATATAGAGTCTCTGGCAGAATAATGCAAACTTTCCCTTTTCAGTTGTTCCAGTTGAAGTCCAAATACGTCTGTGATTCATCTGGATTATCTGTAGGCTCTATACTATGTATAGGGTAAGTTATTAATAATTCTTCATTTCGGGGTACGGATAGATAACATGTGTTTTAGAATATATATATGTATACACTTCTACATTATTGTCAGGTTCAGAGGGTATTAATAAATGTTTTGAAACGCACCTTTTTATTGTGAATTTATCAAAGTCGTCTTCGGCCCAATGACTGGGATAATTGGAGGAAAAAAACGAATGTCTAGTTCTTATATTATGATACTTTGATGGTTGAGAGATGTTAAATCAAGTTAAGGCACGATTATATAAATTCTGATTTTGAAATGTCGTGTCACTTTACCCTCTGGTATCTTTCGCCCCTCTTTTACGGACATGCATGTCCAAAGTATAAATAGCACGAGAAAAGACATACCTGTATATTTATACTGAGTAACATAAAAAGTTATATTTGTTAAGTGCTGCATAAATACAGTACTGCTTATGTGCAATTTTCAAAACGTTAACGCTGTAAAACTCGTGTGCTCTATTTTTCAATCTAATTAAAATATAGATCTCCCAATATATAGTATAACGCGAGCAGCTATCTATATTTGAATTAGATTGATCTATTTTGTCCTATTTTTATGTGGTTTTTTTTTGTAGGTTTGTATCTTTATTGTTTCTGTACATACTTATCGGAATACTCGTTCAAATATTTATACGTAAAGAATCTGGTAAACGAGTTATACCAAATCATGACTTTTGGGTTGCTGTACCAGTATATATAAAGGTAAAAATAATATGTTGTGTATATTTTTGTGACTTTGTCAACATTGGATATTTTAATCATTCGAAAGAGCATTTTTGAGGGTTTTTTTTCAAATTAAAGCTACTAGTATAAGATAAGATAAGATAAGATAAGATAAGATAAGATAAGATAAGATAAGATAAGATAAGATAAGAATTTTATTAATCTAATCAAGAACCCATAAAGGGCATCATTTTACAACAATATTATGACAATATGATTGAAAAAAGCAAAACAGAAAACTAATGCCATACCATATTGGTGAAAATAACGTATGGGAATTATTTCATGTACGCCTAAATGACGGTTATTAACCAATTTAACTGTGTTTTGCAATTATCTTTGGAACTATTATTTTGAAAGAGAAAAGTAAAGTTCATTTGAAAGATAACTTGAGTATCTACAAGTTATGAAAGTAGTCAATATACTTTCCGTTGGATGTGCTGTCCTAAAAAGAGTTGACCATACAAAATAAAATCTTATTGATCTGGATCAAACTGGTTGCAATCCAATGTGGTATATGACATCGCCATTGCCCCTATACTACTGTTGCTATAAAAATTGATGTTATATAGGTACCCTTCTATGTGAAATTTCCAGGCTCATTGGGGCCCGTTATTGTTTTACGGAAATTAGGCTTCGAGACGGTTTACTTGCTGAATATATACAAAGCTTCTGTATATAAAAAAAGTCAATTCAAACTGTTTCGCTTTTTTAAACTTGACACACTCAGGGCAAAGTTTAAATATTTTCACTGTATGTTGGTAAGAGGGTCATTTTGACCAATAAAGAAATTCATACCAGTAAGAGTTCTGGTCACTTGATAACTCTTCATTTTGAGTTGTATATCCTGTATAACTCATTGATTGAAAACCTTGCGTAGGCTTAGACAATCGTTTTACTCCTGTCACTTACATACGACAGACATAATGTAGTAGCTAATTGCTTCAAACATGTAAGTAATTAAAAAGGTATGATAGGGAATATTTGACCTTATACAAAAGTATTGACCTTATACAAAAGTATAAGTATTTCATATATATAAAAATGTACACCCTATTGTAATTATAGTTCATGAATTTACTGAATTTATACTTTTTTGTAGGATGGTACTCGTTTTGTTATTGGGAGAGGAAAAGTACGAACATACGATGCAATTTAATTTTATCTCGCAGTTTAAATCTATACAGTCATTATAGAATACTCATTTTTATTTTTGTATAACAGTTGTTTGTTCGTATGATAATAATATACATTTGTGTAATTGGTGAAGATGTTCTGCTTTATTCGGAGTTGTCCTTCGTTGATCGAAAAAAAATTCAATGCATATATAAGAGCCACACATGGATAGTTTTATGTCCTCTTATAGTACGTTTGTATTATAGTTATTTGTTTATGGAGATAACTTTTAGGCGTTGTGGAAATAAAGGCGATATTTCTATTATGCATGTTATTTCCGTTATGACTAAAATGGAGAAAAGAAAGTAGACAAAAAGATGAATTTATGGAGAAATGATTCATGTTAAATGTACACCCGTATGGAATCATCAATTAAATGAATGTATACTTGTTGGTTTTAAAGACTTTGTGTTTAACTGAATTTATTCATTTTATTCACGGTAGATTAAGTTTGAGTATATACAATTGATAGAAAAATGAGCAACATGGGTCAATTAAAAAACATGTATCGCATTCAAACGAATGAAATAATATTAAGCTCATGTAATACTACCATGATCCTACCCAGTCTATAAATTAGTGTCGTTTCTAGATTAAAAGTAAATATGGTCAATCAGAACAGTACAAACTAATAACAAGCAGGCATCGAAATTGAAACTAGCTTGTATGTTTCACTGACTACTTTCTTTAAAGACGACTGTAAAAAGATTCTATAGGGGTGCTAAGTCTCTCATCAGTTTGTTCATTTCTGTTGTATAATCATAAAAACAAGGAGATGAGGGTGGGATTGCAAATGAGCCAACTATCAAAATTAATAGCGAACAAAGGACAAGCATGTAAATAATTATGGGTCGACCAACATACGAGCTTCAACAATGAGCAAAAACAAATGCTGTAAACTATGTTATAAATGTCCCCGACATGACAATATCGTGAAAAAAAACAACCAAAAGGCGAAAACCAACTGTCTGATCTTTGGTAACTGCAGCGCTATTTTAGTATAAAATATTTTTTTGAAGCCATCAAATTACATATTACATCAAACTTGACTGATTTAATTCCAGTTTACAAATTTCAAAACTCCGTAGATGGTAGAATTCCACAATTCACTATTCACTCATGATTATTTTTGCAATAACTTACGTAATATAATGTTCAAACTTCAATAATACATAAAATTTTGTTTTTTAATCCTCCGTGTTAAAAAAAAACCCAATAAAAATCTTATATATATAGATATTTATCTAGCTGACACTTGTTTATATTAATGTAAAGGTATTTGGTGTTCACATTTTTTTCAATCGACTGCATCTCCAAAGTGATTGATATTAGCAGATCTGTCAAAATAAAAATAGTTAATTGTTATAAAAATACGTAATCATCTTACGAAGTTTTCAACAATCCTTTAATATCTTCCCGACGGCGTTAAATTTACACGAATTACTATTTTACAAACTTCCTTTTAACTACATAAAACACTCTTTCTGTTTTAATCTCTGTTCAGTGTACTTTAAAGGAGAATCAAATAAAACATACAAATTTCAAAAGTATGTTTTTTTTTTTATTTTACACTGAGTTTAATATTGTTTAAGTAAATGTTTAAGAATCGTAATATAAATACTTTTCTTTGTCAAACAGTGACAAAAGAAAAATGATAGCTCTGTAAATTTGACCAGAGAAAAACAAAAGTGAACAAAAAAACATTAAATCAATCAGTTAAATGTGTTGTGTCAATCCTTGTTGTGCCTTTCCAAAATGTCCATAATATATGTCTTATGTCTGTTATTAGGTTGGGTAACATTCAATTAATTATATTGGTCAACCATCTTCATAAATCTTTTTAAATCTAGGTCAAACGTGCAATTTACTGCTGGTCATTTACAAGGAGACGGAATCTCACATCAAATATAAAACTTCCTCTCACAAACTAATTCAAACAACAGCGGGAGCTTTTTTTTTTAATGATTTTATGAATGAGTCAGGCCAATTTCTATATTAGGATCTTTACACACACGGGGCAATAAACTCGTCCGACGTGCATCACTTTAACCTGATCACCCCCTGAAGGCAGTAATGGATCACTCTTACAAATGCCAATATCTTACATACACATACGATACCGTAGGAAGTTGTTGTTTAGTGTGTAGAAAACGATGAAATTATTATATGTGTGAAATTAAATACTTCTTCTTACAAAACAACTTTGGATAAAGTGATCACTTGGTTTTATAAATATGAGATTAACTAGTTATTTATTTCGTTTTAAAATGGATAAGGTATTTTTCTCAAAGTGTAGTTGCGGAAAAAATAGTTTTTTCGATGTTTCTGTGATAGTTTTGTTTGTGTGTATTTTTGGATATGCAATTCCTATAACTAGTGCCTTTAATTTGGATATAAAGAACGCTATAATTCAAAGAGGTGAAACTGGGAGTATGTTCGGATTCTCAGTAGCTCAACATCTCGACCAAAACACAGGATGGTAAGTTTTCACAAATTCTTTAAAGTTCACAAAGAAAAGTGTTGCCACAGTTACGAGAATAATCAATTACTAACTGAAGAGATGATATTTGTAGATGGTATTTCTAATGAAATATACATTGAAAATATTGTAATTACAAATAAAACTTGCAAGGTAAACTAATATGGATCGTAAGAGGTTGCTGCAATCATGTTCTTATCTAGTTTTATGTACTATACATGTAGTATGAACATTTTTGTTCAATCAGTACATAACTATAATCTGACGGGAAGACGAGGTTAAACGCTACACATGTTTTGTGTTTATTATTTTACAATTATCTTTTATCTCATCAAACATGTGTTATCTATGTGATGTAAACTTGGCTTAAAAAATCCTATGGTGAATCCCTAAGCGATCAGCAGGTGATCGGATTAATAGATCATTAATTGACTCTGGATAATATATATTCACGGATGACATCTACATGCTTTTGGTGTACTTAGGACCCCATTCTTCAATTTCTTTCAACCATTTACTTAATTGAAAAATTCAACTTCAAATGACACAGCATCTCTATTCACTTCGTTGTCATGTATCGTCTAATCTTGTTTTATAAATCTTACATATACAAACAAATGTACACGATTTTATATCAATGAAAAATAATCGTCAAAAACGTGTTAGCTAGATATTTACATTAATTTAGCCACGCTTATTTAAACAAAATAAACATCAAACTCTTTATAAAGGTCGATATATGTCTGTTTTGATTTTGTTATGTTTAACAGTTTCTTTTCTACGACGTGATACACGATAGCCTCCAGATATTGTCCATGCATAGATAAGTAATGATTGTAACCTATCAGTTATTGATGGATGAATAATTAAAGTAATGCTTCAATCTAAACTTTTAACCGAATGACCGTCTGGATACATTTTTTGTACATACATCAACATGATGTAAAATATGGATCATAGGCTTTTGCATTCCCCAAAATACTCTTTATTGCGGTGATGTAGTTGAAAAATAAGATCAGTTGAGTTCTACACTACCATCGTTGACCATAAGGCATAAATGTCAGTGTTGTTATTTTATGACTCTCTTAAAAGAACACTTTTAGGTTAAAAATTAGTGTATTTTTTCTTTTTTTGCATGGTAGTGTGGTGGCTATGATTTTGCATTATAATTGTTTAAAACTATTAAGTAAAGTTGATCACGTTTGTGAAATGAACTTGACAGGCTCGAGGAAGTTAAGTGATTATGTGATCCCTCCCATGATTATTTATTATCTAATCCAAACTAATTTATGACGACGTTGACTGCAGGCGCTCGACAGGACATTTTGACCTCCATGGGATAATTTGTCCGGAAACAGAACTATATTAGTAAACGCCCAAGCGTTATCTTGGGGATTTGACAGTCACCTAGGGAATAAACATGCACTAAAATTATCATATTTTAAAAATTTCTTCCATTCTGACATCGCTTCAGATACACATTTACGCATAATCTTACACATGGTTACCACATTTAAAATGAAGTCAACATCAGAACGAAACTAAAAAAATCCTTTGAACCATTATTTCAAAAAAAGATCTGACAATTTTTTTCATATACATATATGTCGTGTTTAAAGTACACAAGGTTTAACACTCAAGTGCATTAAAGATGTTTCACATGGCTTGTACCGTCAGAAAGCAGGTAATTTGAAATGAGTTAAGATCTTTTCCTGGAAAAAGTTGAAATTTTAAATAAAGTTCAGTCTGAGAACACAGTAATAAGATAAACATTACGTGTATTGATGAACTGGTAAACGCAATTACGTCAAATTTGATGGATGGATCTCCGGGTCGTGTTTACATGTCATACTAGAATATGGTGGATGCCAATCTTAATTACCAGATATAATTCGATAATATAAGTAACCACAGTACAATACTTTAACAATCCTTGTTGTATGGTTGTGTGGTTTATGGTCACCAAAAGATGATATATGGTCAATAAGTAAGTTACCAATGATCAGGTCTCTGATGTTTTTGTATCTTGCCTAGACTTGCTACATGTCCCTTCCTAATTATTATTATTTTTTCAATTTTGCCCCTTTAATAATTTTACTGCTATAACTAGGAGATTACAATTATACTGACATCTGCAGGAGGAAGGGACTTGTAAAGTTTGTCTGAGGCTTGACCAAACTGTTAATCTTAGAGTAATTAAGATTGACATTTATTGATAAGAATTTCAGATAACAGTTGGGAAGTGAAACTTGATATTCCAGTGTTGTGCAAATACTGTTTATTTATTTTCATTTTATAACTTACTAGAAAGATAAGGTCACTGAACTTATACATATGATCAAACATCACATCATTGTCAGAGTTTCTGTTGTGTCTAATGGCCGAAAGTTCTACTCCAAAAAAGTTTTTTAGATTTATAAAATTTACTCCAACAACTAAAAAAACTCTTTGTGTAATTTGTGGAAACAGAATTGAAAAATGTGATTACAGGAGAAAATTATTTCATGGCAGCATCAAATCTGAATACTGTATTCTTATTGAAAAATATCTGGAAATAAATATTACAGAAGAGACACATGCAGATACTGCATGTAGAAAATGTGTTAGAGAATTGCAAAAAATTGACAGTCTTTTCACAACATTTAAATCGTCATATCAGAATACTTTGGCAAAACTACGTGAAACACATGGACATAACTCGGTTTCATTCAAAAGACAATTTTCCGAGGATGGTAGTGCAACTGTTAATAGTAGGAAATCGTTGTTTCCTAGAGATGAGGAAAAAGAAGAAGACTCTGAATTCAATATTGACACTGAAACTGATTCAGAACTGAAGGTATGTTTGTAAAGTACATTATTGTAAAAACAGAGAAAATAAGAAAGGAATTTTCTTTCATAGGAAACATGTATCATCATCCTATAACCAACAGAAACGAGCAAAGAAAGTGTACAATCCCCTTTTGATTTATTGATTTTTTTATATTTTTTTTCCTCCAGTGGCAAATATTTCATGTGTTTCTAGATTCGAATTATGATTCAAGCATAGTTAATTTCAGTTTTGAATACAAAATTTTTAAAGAGCATATTTCTTGAATAGCATATTTATAAAAACTGTTAATTATATCTTTATGTATATGTTTAATTTACTTTTTTATACACTTATTCATACATAAAATAATGAAATTAAACATGAAACAGTAACTAATAAAAAACATTAGTTTAATAAGGAAACAATCATTTTTAGAGAAGGGAAATAGTGAGTATGGTTATTTTTTGAAGAACAAGTAATTTATTTTTGAAAAACTTTTGGGAACAATTATTTAATTTTAGCATACAGTAACAATATTTTTTTTTTGGAAAACAAAGTGTCAAATTTGTGTTTGTCCCAATTCTTAGTGGAAACAAACTGGTTTTATTTTACGACCCCTATCGATTAAAGATGATTTTCTCTCCGGAAAACTAGAATCTGGCAAATTTTAACCCCCCCTCCCCAGAAAAAAAAGAAACACACACACAAAAAGAACAGTTGATGCCAAAAGTGTTAACTAAGTCAATGGAAAGCTATCTTTGTGTGAAATACCAATATTAATGTTAAATTAAATAAAACATTAGATTTATTTTCAAAATGTGAAAATTATATTACTTGTATTTTAAATTTTTAGACATGATAATCTTTACTTATTGTTGAAGGCAGTATGGTAACCTGAAGTTGTTAATTTCTGTGTCATTTTGGTCTCTTGTGGAAAGTTGTCTCATCTGCAATCCTAACACATCTTCTTTTTTTGTTTTTAATAAAGACCTTCTTTCTTTTTTTAGGTTATAATATGCCGTGGATTAAAAAATGAAATACGGTGCATGCCTGCGAAGCACTTTCCAATTCTTGATGCCTTAACCTCTGGTGATATGCCTACAGTTGGTTCGTTAATTTCAAATTCTAGATTTACAAGATGTTTTCCAAGAAACAGTGTTTGATACCATCAAAGGAGAAATTAAGACTTTGGCACTAAGAGAGAATAACTCAATTTTACGTAACCATGACAAGATAAAGTCTCTTACATTTGCCAGAGTTATAGATGAATGGAGACAGAAGGCTCCTACGTTTTTAAAATCACTTGAGGCAGCGGTAGCAAACCCAGCACATCAGTTTAATAAGTATAAAAAGGGTGAAGCTTTAATACCAGGCATAGTGACTGCTGGCTGTAAACTTTTGACCCTTTACAGCAAAGATTTAAATGCTTTTCAACATTTTAATAGCTATATTTTGTGGAAAGGTGGTTGCAAAAAGTCTGCATTTTCTCGACTGAATGCCACATACGACTGCTTAAGCTACCAATCAACGCTAAGTTTGGCAGACAAGTTAGGGAATGACTGGGACAAGGATCTTGTTGCCATGCAAAAACTAGTAACAACTGAAACGTCACATGAATTAGTGTTACTTCAGAACATACAGATGATCAAAGAGTCCATTGATTTGGTGAATGGAGATGCTGATACAATGGTACAACGAATTCTTGAACTTTCTAATGCAGAAAATGATTTGCATCAGTACAGAGATTTAATGCACCCTGGCTTTTACTTTGTAGGAGATAATGTAGATATGCGTACAAAAGTCAGGAATATGACCATCTATAACCAACACAAAGACCATCATATGTACCAAATATGTGCCTATGAAAACAGGATTTCAGGGAACCACCTAGACAACACTGTTGCCAAAGGAGATGCAAATACAGTGCCCTTCACTACTTTCATACCGAGTCAGTTAGAATTGGACAGTATAGCTAGTGACTTCACTTTCCTAGTAGCAAAAATATGGAGTCAGCATATTCCACATTTCAAGATATTTGCACCAGTCCTTCCCGATAATATTGAGCATCAGTACATGAAAGAAATGAAACAAAAAACAGCAAGAGTAAGTTTATATTGTATGTGTTATTATTAACAAATTAATGAAAATTTTAAAATTGGTCAGTGGCAAATATTACATGCATATTGCAAACAAGGACAAGGATGTAACATAAACATTTATATAAACTTGACAAATCTTTGACTTTGGTTCACAAAGGGAAAAGGCTACCCTACATGTATGTGTTTAAAAATGGTTACTTTCAAATCCTGCATCTTAATTAAGTCTTCGAAAATTACTGTTTGTTATGGTGTCCTTCATTTTATCTCTTGATATTTAGCAAAAAACCTATTTATACAACATATTTCAATAAACCCACTATAAGTTTAAGTTGTGTTGATATATGTTAAGAATCAAGCAATAGCATATATATATAAATTAGTCGAAAAGATTATAACCCTAAAAAGTAATAATATGCTTAACTGGGGTCGTACAGTAGTAACATAGAGTTGTTAATTTCAAAGTCATTTGGTCTCTTGTGGAGTGTTGTCTCATAGGCAATCATAACCACTTCTTTTTTATATATATATATATTAAAAAGTATTAATACTTAAGTACAAAACATATAATTAATTTTTTACTATACATGCATATAAGAATTATATTTGATTGTGTTTAACTTCATGTACCTCATTTTGCTTTTAATAGATAAATATGGGAGTTTTGATGAAAAGTGAGCAATACAACGAAGATATGACAGACATTTGTGAATTTATGCACAAGTATGTACCTGGACACAATGAAACAGATGACTGGACAAAACAGCCACAAAAAGTCTTGAGTGGAGGAGACTATTTAACTTTTGAGAGACACAAACAGGCACAGTCATCCAAACGAAATGGTCGAACTCCAACAAAAAGATTAGAGGGACTGGTACCTAAAATGGAAGAATTTCACAACCAGGGAGAGTTGCTAAAGGTAATGTCTACAATACTCTAAGATGCATGATTTTTTATTAGTTGTTAGTGGCTTTGAACTAGCTGAGGGATAACTGAGAGTACTCTCAGAAATGTTCCTAGTGTCTTTTTGTTGTCGGGATGTACAAGTACCTGGCCACGTCCAATTGTATTTTTGTCCATCTGATGAGTTAAGCCTTTTTCAACTGATTTTTATAGTTCGTTCTTATATTGTACTGTTAAACCACTGTCCCACGTTAGGGGGAGGGTTGGGATCCCGCTTACATGTTTAACCCCACCACATTGTTTATGTACATGTGTGTGCCTGTCCCAAGTCAGGAGCCTGTAATTTAGTGGTTAACGTTTGTTTATGTGTTACATATGTGTTTTGTTTTACATTGTCATTACGGGGCCTTTTATAGCTGACAATGCGGTATGTACTTTGCCCATTGTTGAAGGCTGTACAGTGACCTATATATAGTTGTTAATGTCTGTGTCATTTTGGTCTCTTGTTGACAGTTGTCTCATTGGTAATCATACCACATCTTCTTTTTTATATCTACATAAGAAAGATAATTTGAAATAGATTATGTCGTATGTTGATATTTATTTTGAATATATTTTTTCAGAAAAACACTTTTATTTTTTGAGAAATGCATATTTTTTCATTGTTAAACCCGTAATCTGTCTGATTGTTTCAATTTCAGGTCATTTGGAAGTTGCTCTACTCAACCTCGTCAGCTAGAGACCAGGGAACTCTGTATGCAGCACGCAACACCATAAATGCAAGAAATGTTACCCAAGATCCGGCTGATGATTTTTATGCAGCTTCTGATCTTGTTGAGAAAGTTACCACAGCATATATTATAACAGGTGGTCTTACTCATTTTGGAATGGAAAGTATAGACTCTTTACCCTGTAAAAATGTGTATGAGGGTGCAGTTGGGAATACAAATGAAATGAAAGAATATATTTTTGACCAGGCACGCTCGTTTGTTAAGACATTCACATTGCCAGAAATACCTAAACTTCCAGAATATGGGCCAAATTGCAATACGTATAATTGTAGATACTGTGGAAAAAAGTACAAACAACCACATTCCCTCAGAAAACACGAATCCTCCATTCATGGTCATTATGACCCTCTTTTTGCTAAGGAAAAAGTTTCAAGTGGCAAGGATAACAACAATGAATCTGATGGAGTGAGTGCATATACAAAGTTGGTTTTAACATTGGGTTTATTACGAATGGATCACAACGATGCAATTCATATGGGTGATGGATCAAGGATGTTGAGAATTGACCAGTTCCTTGTTTTGTATTATAAATATTGTCATTGTACAAAATACGCCTTTGGTACATTGGAAACTATAGCCCAAACTGAAGTTCTGTTAACAGAACGCCAGGCACACAGACTGATATGGAACAGAACTGTAAACCATAAGGGGGACGCAAACACAAATCATCCTAATGATTTAGACGTAGAACATTGTAATAAGGTGTTTAAAGATTCTGCCCATAGTTACAGAGGTGTTTTTACTGAGAAAGTGGTGTCGAGAGTCAGTAAGAGTGCTATGAAAGTCCACGAAATTATCAAACAGTTTGACAAAATGTGTAACGTGATATAGGAAGATGTGGTGTGAGTGCCAATGAGACAACTCTCCATACAAATAACAATTTAAAAAGTAAACCATTATAGGTTAAAGTACGGCCTTCAACACGGAGCCTTAGCTCACACCGAACAACAAGCTATAAAGGGCCCCAAAATTACTAGTGTAAAACCATTCAAACGGGAAAACCAACGGTCTAATCTATATAAAGCGTGCATGTTCCATCAGGACGACATAAAACATGTGACAAGGAAATAGACATTATAACTTTGGTCAGACAATTCCAGGCATGTAATTTATTCGATTTCATTCCTGGCCGATCACATTATGCCTATCCAAACATGAAGGAAAATCCCCTTACAGAGCTAGACATGGAGTTTGTTAGAGACTGGATTGGTGCTAGTTTAAAAAAGTTTCAAAATAAACATTTCTATTAGCAGAACAATTTTATTGTTTCAAAACATTTCATCATCTGAACTGTAAATGACTTGTGGTTTTCTTGTTGACGATTCTAAAACATCACTGCCACTATCACTTGAAAACATATCATCCAGTTCTGTAATGTCATTGTCATCGTTATCATCACTATCATCATTGTCCTCATTTGACATAATAGCTGTGTTTATTTTAGGGAGAACTTGATTGCAAGTGTTTGTACATACACATTCATCTTCACAACTGCATGCCCATTTGCACGAGAGACGACAAATATCACAACAAAAGTGAGGTATATGTGCATGTTCAACAATTGTTTTAAATATATTTAGAATAAACGCCCGTCTACAGGTTTGAGATTTAACATATTCTTTCATAGATGGGAATATATTTTGACTTCCTAAACACCTTTTGTAAGTTAGTAGAATAGCATTGCATTGTTGTGAAGGTTCCCTACCAGCACGACCAGATTCTTGTACATAGTCATCAACATCATTAGCTGGACCATAATGTATAACTGTATCCACACCTTTTACATCTAGACCCATGCTAAAGGATGTTGAACATAGAACAACTCTAATATTACCATTTGGATTCATGTAGGATGTACAAATAAAATCTTTTACGTCGTCATCGGTTTTCATGTGGAACATGTCAAAAAGGCGATTTCTGTTATCATTTGGTCCTCCCTCTTTGAAGTCTATGTAAGCATCATGCTTAAGGGATGTTTCAAGATATTCATATACGTCTGCCATGTGTTTGATTTGCCTAAAGAATATAATCATCCTTGAAGTGGCCTGCTTATAACCTCTTAATAACTTTACTAACCATCTAAAATTGGTGCAAATATCATCTGAAGGTAAATTATGTACCCAGTATGTTACATTCTTTTTGTCGGGATTTACCATAATCTCAGAGCAGTTATCCATACAAAGTTGCTTTTTAATGACAGCTTTGGTTTCCTCTGTAGCTGTTGCTGTTAGAGCCACTACTGGTACATGACCCCCAACAAGTGAACGAATTTCGTCAAGTCGGCCATAACATGGTCTATATGCCAATTTCTTCTTCTTTTTATCTGGAAGCCCACTGAAAAAAATGAAATTAATTAATCATATTGCAATATAAATCTGCATAGGTCTCATAAAAATGCTTAAGCATTACAACGAAGTATTTCATAAGAAAAATTATGTAAGTACCATAGAAAACATATTTATAAAATCTTAATTAATGTAGATATCCAACAGTCCAGTAGCAAATATTTCATACATCTTTCAAAACATCACAATATGAATTGAAAGTTTTTAATTTTGATACCATTGGCAGAATAATCTTTCATAATAATAACAGAAATATTCAAATAAAAGGGTGATTAATTATTAAAAGTAAAATTAAATGAGAATGTTTTGAATAAATAAACATTAAATAGTTATTGCATGTACAGATATATATACATTTATAAATATATGATGTTCTTTTGTATGCATGTACTATTTTAAAGATATACATATTTCTTCTTATGTATGTTATAGCTTATGTTAGAGCGATTCAGATGATTTGTTTTTCTACTTTAGTATTATACATTATTATATGTACAAAAATAAATACTTACAACTTTTTTATGCAGTGAGCTTCGTCTACAAATACTGTCTTGATAAAATTTTTCTTTGCCAAATCCAATAGTAATTTTCTTTCATGTCCAATAAGTGACTCTGGACTGGAGAAAATAATGTCAATTTTGCCATCCTTTACATCTACTAAGGAAAGATTTGTTAGGCTGTCTTCAAAATTAGATGGTGAGGTAATGTCCTTCAAATATACTGCTTTAATTCCTTTTCTATTCAATGCTTGAGTCTGTGTACGCATTAAAGATGTTAGAGGCGAAATAACAAGTACAATACACATATCATTCTTCTGTAAATATTTAAATACAAAAGGTGCTATTTCAAAAGTTAGTGATTTGCCACTTCCAGTTGGAGAACAGAAAAATACATCTTTGCCTGCCAAAAAGCTTTCTACAACTTTTCTCTGGTTAATTTTGATTTCAGTAAATGACAACTTTTGTAATCCAAAATCTATTGCAGCAGATATGACATCTGTATCCATTTTGATGTAAGAATCATAAGAAAAGTGAAATTGTAATCTACTTGAGATAAAATATGGGAGAACAGCATGGGATATATACACATGACAGCCTAATTATCTACTATCAGCAGATGTGAAATAATAACCTCTTACCGACCAGTATCTGGTCGGTATAAAATGTTATTATACAAGTCCCTTTCTCCAAGGGCAATCAGTAGGCTGGCACTTATCAGTAAACATATAAATTAGTAAGAGAGAAATATTAGAAAGGGAATTGTAGCAAGTCTATATCTTGCCCGACAAGGGCCCATGATTGGTTTAATAAAAAAAATAATATCTAATGTCTATACACAGTGTGCGCCGATAGAAATAAGAAGTGATATTATGGGTACCATCTTCGCTAACCAACATGACCAAGGACAGGGACTGCCAAGTATTACGATCCACTCCCCTCCTCTCAACAATGAGACAACTCTCCATCCAAACCACAATACACTATAATGTATAGTCTTGGTTCAAACGCAAATAAACTGAAAGTACATTGGTCTCACATTGTATCATGTATAGTGTACCGTGAGTCACCAAAGTTGACAAATTTAAAGTTTTATTGAAAAATTCATTAGAAGCCTCCATCCATGAAATGTTACTTCAAATATTGTGTTAGGCTTTTGCAACATCTTGGATTAAGTTTTCTTGACCATTAATCAAAGTCGAAAAGGAAGTGGTATCATTACATAATTCTACTTCTTTATTAATTATAGTTATAACCGAGATTATGTTTTGTTTGATAAGTGACCCTTGTAATTATGTGACATTTATAGATGTGGAACACCTGGGCAAATGTTACCTACATACATATCAAAGTGAAAATATGATCTACATGTATGACCTTAGGTGACTTCTATAATGTAGCTACTGTTATAATACAGGGTTACATTTATCGGCATGTTATTGAAATATTTTAATTATGTTACATTTTTTTGTAACTAGAAAAATCCTGATGAACATAATGTGTCGATTTGCAACACAAACAGTGGCAAAATAAAAGTGTGTAGTAAGGATAACAGAAACCGTAAACCTTCTGTAACAGCAAACATCTAGAATTTACCACTTGTAACTATACACAAGCATGCTGTATGACATTGACCAGGACAGAAGGGATCACATCAGTAAATAATACAACACGAAGTTCAAGATACCACTACAACCATTGACGAGATTGTACAGTGTCAGTTTGGAATGACTATACAGGAGCACGGAGAGAGGGGATTATTCTAATATTATTTTTCCCCCAGATTTCTTGGCGACCTTTTACAAGAACAAGAACATATTTTATTACACATAATGGGTCCACAAGGGCCTATATAGCATGTATGCTTCTCATGTGTAAATTATGATTTTTAATGAACAAAAACTACATTTTACCCTGCTGAAATATCGAAGTTCTGTACAATGACTCAGCTTTACTGGCACCCATTTGTTGGAGTCCGGTGCTATTTTTCTGCCCGAAAATGTCCCCTGTTTAAAAAGATAAAATTTGAACTAGAATAAAACTCTTGATCAAATTACAACTTACTTTAGGTTCAGTACAATTTGCAAGGGCAGTCAGAAACCCCCACAGAAAACACAACTAGTCAAGTGCATGCTGATTAGTCTTAGCTGAACCAGAGGCTGAACGGGCACCTGTGCAGTCAAACTTTTTATTTACATGACATTTATTGTTACAGGATGTTAGTCGGAGCTCCAGAGGCTCAAACAAATCTTCAACCTGGAATTATAAGAGGAGGAGCTGTATATAGATGTAGCGTAGACACTCAATCATGTCGAGTCATTCCATTTGATAGGCAAGGTAAGCTTTGTCGCATCCCAACCGTAACCGTATGCGGTTTTGACTTACTATAGAGACTTCCTGTAATGCAAACTGCCTTGAAAAGTCTACAGGTATTAAATCAGCGAAATCATGATAAAAGCGCATCAAAATGATGGAAAAAAACCCCAAACCAAGCTGGCATACCGTCGAAGAAAAAAAACATTTAAAAAAAAGGTGAAAAGAGGTTGGGGATTATGACGATTATCTCCATTGACTCTAAGCTCCCAAATCAATTATATATGTCTCTGATTATATCCAGTTTGGGATAAACCCAAAATTGGATACATTAGGGGATGACCATTTGATATTCTGAGGGGGGGGGGGGGGGGGGGGGGCAGGAGGATTCGTTTTTGATCGGTTATCTATTTTCGTAAACAAAGAGGACAGATTATTCATTTTCTGCACTATTGAAGCAAGATTTTTCATTTTCATTAAAGCAAGGGACTGATTATTCATTTTCACAACTATATTTATGATATTCGAAAACATACAATTTTAAAATGATTTGTTTATTATAAATTATACATGTATAGTCAAGTCATTAAGTACCATTTAATCAGAATTAATCATCATCCTCTGCAGAAATTAATCTTTTATATTTTCAACTGCATATATGACATATATATGTATTGCATACATACATATTATTAAAGTTTGGTAGTAACTAGCCTTTTTTAAAAGTATTGGCAAACATATGTTGCCGAGGGGAGCGAGGCAAATTTTTTTTGAAGGGTTTTGGAGCCACTGAAGGCCCAAGAAGCTATAGAACAAATGATGCAAAATCATGCTTTCTGGGTGTTCCGAAAAACCCTTTTATAATCTGAAAATGCAAGTTTTGTTTTAATAATTTTTTGACAATATTTTTTTCTCAAAGCAAAATGTATAAATTCAGTGTTAAGTTCCTAGCAGCATCAAAAGACCAATGTGCATGATAAAGCAAAAATGGAATTCATATAGTTAAGTTTGTGGCTGCTGTTTTTTTTAAACTCTTGATCAAGTTCATAACAAAATTACTAGATTACAAAAGGAATGCAACACTAACCGAATACAGAAGGACAATCAATGAACAAAAGACAAATAAATAAGAAACATTGATCCCGAAAAATCAGGGCTACGTCTGAGGGAAAACAGAACTTGCTTCTTGCAAGGCACTCGCTGTGAACACAATTTGATATGGAGACAAGCGTTTTGTTTTGAAATTTCCTTCATGAGGCATTTGCCTCAATGTAGTTACGGCCCTGTTAAAATAAAAGTGAGGTAAGGTTTCCTGAGACAATATACATGTACCTGAAGTTAAATGAAACCATTTTTTTTTTAGACATTTCAAGTATATTCAAATGATATTTATACTTTTATTATTAAAAAAATTAGGAAGAGTTTCCCGATTTTTTTGGGGAAAAAAGATGAATTTATGAAGAATCTGGTGCCATCTCATACTTTCGATTAGACCTGCTGAGTTATTTATTTTCAATACATTGCAAGTCAGATAATTTATTTTCAAACTACCACAGAACAAACCATTTATTTTTGTGATTATCATGGCCAAGTTATTTTTCAAAATCCTACCTTGTTGGTATAAATAAGTTCGATCAATGCAGCAGCTTATTCATTTTCTGGAAACGTAACTTTCCAAAAGTTGCTACGGTTGACCAGGGACTTTCTATACTAACGTTAGTATAGAAAGTCCCTGGGTTGACCTTTATAAACAAATGCACCTTAGAATATTTTTGCTATTAAAATTCAAAATTTAAAATTTCTTGAATTAAATAAAGAAGTTTTATATTCTGAACCCATTTTGGAGATTAATCCCCAACCTGGAAAAGCCAAACAACAGTCCACAAAACGTGTAAAACACTACACAAAAATCTCAAAAAATGAGAAACTCAAATCTAACCTGGATTAAGTATTGAACTAAGTTGCTGCTGAAGGATAAGAGTTTCTCATTGTACTAGGAGTGAGTAACTGTCTTGTTGCTTACATTTTCCATGCCATGTAAACAGATTAAGTCACATTATATATCTTACTGATGAGGAGTGAACACAATTAAATATTGTCCCCCATGAAATTATGTCCACTAGACACTTTCACAGTAAATTGTGTCCATGGACATAATGTTATTATGAAATATTTTTGTGTTGAGACAGTTTTATGCATTAATTTAAGATACCAGGTCAGATCTACAAGACTTTTTAGCATGCGATTGTTGAATATCTCTCTTTTACTAGGAAATGATCAACAGTATAATGGAACAACTTATTTAGACAAAGAAGACAAATCATACCAATGGTTTGGTGCAACAGTAGTTAGTTCTGGTGTAAATGGTCTTGCGTTGGTGAGTATTTTATAAACTGATAGTTTAGTGTGATTTTAAAGTAGTGAGTTCTGGTGTGAATGGTCTGACATTGATGAGAATAGTTTTGGTGTCAATGGTCTGATGATTATCAATATACCATGAGGAAAATTTGTCAAGTTTTCATATAACCTAGTGAAATTTCTTCAAGGTTAAGGATCAAGGATGAGCAATTTCTTATTGTTTCTCAAGATTTCAGCAATGAAATAATATATTTAAATGTGGGAAACATGGGATCTACTGATTTGATATCTACCACCCTACACTTAATGTATATAACTGGCTGTACTTCATGGGAGATTTCCTACAGCTTTGTCATAAACAGTACAGGAAGACCAATCTTTAGCAATATCTATACAGAAGTTTAAAGTTAATAAATAAAATGTATTAATATTGCTTTGATAGTTTGCTAAATTAAAGCTTGAAGCAGATCTAAAACGTTTCTTTTATTCTTTCTGCACTGAAATTTTGATAAAATCTTGACATATTTTGTAAGATCAAGATTTATTGCGCTGTTCATGATCGTTCATGATGTTGCTGTATGATACATATTCTCGGACAAGTACATATACACATACCAATATCAGAGTAAAACTTTTTTTACATTGTTTTATTAGTTTATGTTTTAAATAAATGTCATGAATAAGTATATAATTTGAGAGATCATCTGTCATACATAAGTATAGTAAAATCAGATGTCAAATGACAATGATTTAAAAATTAGCTGATCAAGGTTGAAAAACTTGCTATACACATTCTTGCTATGTGATCTAATTTAAAAACTAAATATTTATATTTCTGCAGGTGTTTGATAAAGGTACATGTATACTTATGAACATTGTTTCTTCTGAATGAATCATTTCCTTGTGTTTATAAATAACTCAATATTACATAAATCAGGTATTTTATGGCAGCTTCAATTACAGATTAATTGCCAAATTTCTCTCCACATAAATGACATTGGTGAATGTGTAGTTATAGTATTTATAAATAAGAGGGGTCTTTGTCTTTGTTGTTGTGTACAGGTTCTCTGTTAGTAAAAGTTTCAAGTTGATTTAGAACTAGAATTTGGCCAGCAGACATGTTCCATATCTGTAAGTCATGTAATGAGTGCATGCAATTCTTTTATTTTAAAAGTTCACACACATAACCGAAGGTACTGACTTAGAAATGTATCATTCACCATGTTTACTAGCTTATGTCTTGGTATAACAGGGTTGGCTTCAGCCATTTTCAAAAGGAGGGGATTCAATTTATATGTCCCCATTCAAATGCATTGATTGTCCCATAAAAAGAGGGTGGGGTTCCAACCACGGAATCCTCACTCCTGGATCTGCCACTGTTTAAACCTTTGGTATTTCAACAACAAAAAATCCTTGGTTTAGACACGGAAATGAGCTTTAGTATGGTAGTACTTGTTTGCTTTGAACTATAGCTTTCATTAGCTGAAATAAAAGAAATAGTGTGCATTCATTATTATTCATGGGATACCAATTTGATATTGTTGGTATAGATATTGGTCACCATGAATTTAAAGTTCAGCTAAGTTTACATTTTCTATAGGGCTATGTACAAATTTTGGCAAAACCATCAAATCAAATATCTAATAAACTACAACTTTTCCTCAATCCATGAAAATTGCTGCCAACCAAAAATAAAGGAATACACTGTAACAATCAAAATTTCCCCTTCATTTTTGATGATCTAATGCCCACATCATATATACAAGTAGAGTCACAAGTGTCCTCTACATGGAATTATTTGAAGACATGCATGTACATTGAGACAGTAAATCATTACTTATATAATTGGTCGTAAAAGTAGATGAGGAAGTGTTTAATTGAGACTTACCACTTTATCCAAAGTACTTTGTACAAAAAGTATTTCTCTTTTTTTTCTAATTTAATGAAAGAATTTGAGGAAGGAAAGCAAATAGTACTGTATTTCTTTGTGTGTCATATAATTCAATAATAAAGAAGGTGGCTATTGATAAAGTGGATATATCTAAAATGGGGCTTCTGATCCAAAAACTGCGCAAAAATTATCATACAATAGAAAGATTGTAACCACACAAATATTTGTTAAGAGGACATTTCCCATATAAATAACCCTGGTCATTCATTGAACAAAATACCAAATAACTAGAAAAATAATCATTATTACTCACTCGGTCAAAAACACCTACTGAAAACTCCATAAAACTCTTTATTTTTTAGGAAAATATCTGGACATATCACAAACATTAAAATTCCCCTTTTCAAAACTTTGCTAAGTATACTCTATACAGGTCTGACAGGTGAAGAAACCAATATAAAAGTACACTAGTGACTGCTAGTTGATGAGTTGGTTGAAATATACCGTATAGACCAATACTAATTTTCATTACTGAATGAATAGATACATTGCAGATAAATGCATTGATGAGACCTGCATGATTGTGTACTCTGGTGGCACCATTAATTGATGTGGGATGTTAAGTACAATGACCTGAACGAGTACCTGTTGTTTATCTGATTATTACTCATTATCTTACTAATCTCAGGTCTGTTGTCCTCCACAACATGTTTTTTGAAGGTGAATAATTCTGGGATTGGAGAGTAAATGAGACATTTTCATATTCTCTTTGTTCATACTTCATGGTTTTCAGTTTTATTTACTGGTGAAATGAGCTAATTCAGAAATATTGTTTTTGTTATAATAGGGTAGTGAAGACCTGGAGTTTGACCATCAATCCCTAATGTACCCATCACCCATGGCAATCTTTTAAAAGTTATAAAACCAAAAAACAAGTTTATAAAACCAACTATAAGTTGCTTATTTTCTTAACTGAACATCAAAACTAATTTTTATGATTACAACTAATGCTGCAGTGAAATACATGTACAAAATAGAAAATGAGAATAATGTAACAGTGTCAGCCAGGTTATAACTTGACTAACTGTGATTAGGAGAAATGCATTCAGAAAAAATAAACGCTGAAGTTTCAATTGTTATCTTCTATTCTACTTTTCTTATTCTTCTATTCTGAGGATGTGTAACCAGTCAATTTAGTGGGAAGATGTGAATTTAAATATAATTTAACGCTGTTTCTAAGCAATAATACTACTGTCTGGCTTTGTGATTCTTTTTATTCCAGGTGAATGTACCCATGGTATTACTCCATCTGTGGTATTTGGTTTATCTCATTTTGCTACATTTATTTTATATACAAGAATGTAAAGGAAAATGAGATGACCCTCAAATTAATACCTTTTATATTGTCAGTTGATGTTATGTGGTGTATTGAGGATTTCCTTTCATTGACCTTCAGGTCAAGGTATTTGTACCAAGTTGTTAACTTGTAATAATAGGAGGTTGAAATGGGGCATGTTAAATGATCTAGTGGGCATCAATGTTAAAGAATTAAAATAATACTTTGTCAAGTAGTACCATATGGGTTGTCATATTGAAGCCGAGTGGAGTATGTTTTATGGTGTTGATACAGTTTCAATCATTTAACTTTTTGTCACAACTTTTTTAATCCTTATTTATTTTTATACGACCGCAAAAATTGAATATTTTATTGGTGACATTGGCGTCGTCCTCTTTGTCATCTGAAGACATTTGGTTTTCACAGTATAACTTTAGTATAAGTAAATAGAAATCTCTACAAGGTTTATAACCATAAAAGAAAGTGTGGGATTGATTTTGGGAGTTTTGGACCCAACAGTTTAGGAATTAGGGGCCAAAAAGGGCCCAAATAAGCATATTTCTTGGTTTTCTCTCAATAACTTTAGTATAAGTAAACAGAAATCTATGAAATTTTAACACAAGGTTTATGACCACAAGAGGAAGGATGGGATTGATTTTGGGAGTTTTGGTCCCAACAGTTTAGGAATTAAGGGCCAAATAAGCATTTTTCTTGTTTTTTTTGCACAATAACTTTAGTATAAGTAAATAGAAATCTATGAAATTTTAATACAAGGTTTATGACCACAAGAGGAAGGTTGGAATTGATTTTGGGAGTTTTGGTCCCAATAGTTTAGGAATTAGGGGCAAAAAGGGTCCAAAATAAAACTTTCTTTGATTTCATCAAAAAACGAATTATTGTGGTTCTTTGATATGCCGAATCTAACCATGCATTTAGTTTCTTAATTTTTGGTCCTGTTTTCAAATTGGTCTTCATTAAGGTCCAAAGGGTCCAGAATATATGGGGTTCTTCAATATGCTGAATCTAACCGTGTATTTAGATTTTTAATATTTGGGCCCGGTTATCAAATTGGTCCAAATTGAGGTCTAAAGGGTCTAAAATTGAACATTATTTGATTTCATCAAAAATTTAATTCTTGGTGTTCTATGATATGCTAAATCTAACCATGTATTTAGATTTTGGAATGGACCATAATAGGTAAATGTCCAATTTAAAATTTTTAAGTCTATTTTAAGTTTAAGTTCTTAGACCACATTCATTTTGTGTCAGAAACCTATGTTGTGTCAACTATTTAATCACAATCCAAATTCAGAGCTGTATCAAGCTTAAATGTTGTGTCCATACTTGCCCCAACTGTTCAGGGTTCGACCTCTGCAGTCGTATAAAGTTGCGTCCTGTGGAGCATCTGGTTTAATCCTGAGTATCCATTTCAATATCTTAAACCAAGAACTTGTACTTGCTTTAGAAAAGTAGAAAAGAGTTTTAAGTTCAATTTTCATAAAATTGAGAAGCACAGTAAATGGGGAATGTGTCAAAGAGACAACAACTGGACCACATAAATGTGCCTGTCTTCACAAACTAATAAGTGGTAGCACATAATATCTGGATGACAATAATCCTAAACAATGACCTTTGAGGTTGCAATACTGGACCACAACCTTATGTCTTTAATTGATTTGTGTTTTCTATAGGTTTTAGGCTATTAAGAATTTGATGGATTTGGACAGTTCTTTGTGAAAACTATAAACAAATGGTTTAAATATATTTTACACAACAAATGATACTGTTCCATTTAGACAGATACACAACAGTGATATGATTGGAAAGGGGATTTTTGTGATAATTTAGATCTTCTTAACAGATGTTTACAAAGATAGTTATCTATTTACATAAGAGTTCCTGGATATTTATAGCACAGGCTAATTATCTTCTGCTGTGCAGGAAGTCCATTAAAATAAGCATCTGTTTTACTTTACTGGTCTACTATAGGATGTCTGATAACCAGATTAGTTGCTGGAAACAACTTATATTCTTTTGCCATCTTATTTTAATCAAATGGCCCATTTTTTCTCCAATCTTGCTAAATAAATGTAATAAATGTAAATGAAATGAAAGTATGGTTAATTAATTGTTTAAAAAAAATTACCGCTGATGAAGCCTTGTAAAGTATGTCTACATTGAAGGAAGTTGTACAAATAGTTAAGCTTTTCTATTGATAATGATGGGTAAAGTGTTGCAATCTTCAACATATAGGGTTAGGTTAACTTACATAAGTGGTAATTAAGTCTCTTTATGTTTTAATCATGGGATTATTCAGAACTTTTAAAAGTTCATTAACTTAGTTTTTAGGAGCAAAGTTTGATGTGTAGTACTGTATCACTGTATATTGTAAACACTTTGTTTAAATAATTTAAGTAATGGCTAGTTTCTGACTACCACATCTTCTTATTTTTCTGTTGGTCAGGCACATGGGAAATAATGCATACTCATAGGCAGATCCAGGAGGGGCCCTCTTTTGTGGAAACAAATTAGTTGAGTATATATAGGGAATCACTAAAGTTATTTGGGATCCAAACACTCTTCCTGTTTTTTCTCAATTAGTGAAATTCTGAAGGGCACATAAAAGAAATGAAAAGAAATATCCGTGCTAGTTATGGTGGCTTTTATGGATAATGAGTTGTTCATTTTGTATGTAGGTCTTTTGAGAAGAGTTGGTAGTAAATGATAAATTCTTACCCACTTGCAATTTGTTTCATCAAAAGCAGTTGGTTAAAATTTCTACCACTCTGAATTTTTTTTGCAATAAAAGTTGTAGAATTTTGCTAGTTACTTATAAATTATGATTGTTTTATTTTCCAGGCCTGTGCACCCAGATATAAATATCATTCAACAGCATTAGACAAAGTAGAACCAGTAGGAACATGTTACTTAGGTCGACCAGGGTCAACATCATTTACAGAATATGCACCCTGTAGAAACTGTAAGTACACCCATCTGTCAAATAGTCTGAGAATAACCATATTACATAAGATATACAATTTGACAGACATATCTCTGTGTTAGGGATACACTGATCATGTTGGTTTCAGTATGGTATTAAAAATGTTCTACTGTGCATCATTAGAAAAATAATTTCTCACACAGATTGGAGACTTACTCCTCTTCTATGTGAAATCTACAATGTTATATGCTTGACATCTAATTCATAGTTGTAAATGGACTTTTAAGCTGCTCCTCTAAAATATGTACAAGAAGTCTGCTGAAGAGGAAAAGTTCTTGAATCTTATAAAATAAATAAATGTTCTTTTATATGCAATTGTCCCTAAGTGGTCATGGCATATAGTACAACCAGTATCCATTATTTGGTTCCTTAAGATTTTATTTCCAGAATGCCTGTCTATTTTAATTTGGTTCATTAGTCACATGTTCAAGCTTACTACTTTCTCAAGAATTCATTTGTAAATGTCAGTTAAATTTGTGCTGTTCTGAGTTATCTAGTTATAGGTTGCAATTTGTAAATACAGCTGTTTCTCAAAACATGCCTCTTTTGGGGAGAAATTGAATATTCATAGAAAATTAATTTTGTTTACATACTGGTTCCCAGTTATGCTCTCTGTGTTCCATATCGCAGAGACAGAACTTGGGAATGTTACCAGTAAATAAACACGTGCATATTGTTTACATTGAAATCTGTGGTATCCTTTCATTCGAGGTAGGGGTAGTTAAGAAATTTAGTGGAAGTTTAAACTCTGAGAAGTTCAGGGCATATAAATGTTGAAAATATGCCGCACAGCCCTATATTTTGACCTTTGAAAAAAATTGTGTGCATATGAACTATCAATACAGTTTTAGCTGTAAAAGGAGTTCCTATGGGAAATTGCATTGTCAATTCAATATTTGAATGTTTTAGATAGACTTTGCATATATTTGAAATGTCAATCTGGAGAAATTTTCCAGCATTGTCAAATGTATTACTTAGAGAGAAAAACTACAGAATTGATTCCTATGAATGGACAAATATGTTTTTTTCTTGCAATGACTATATTTTAATATGAATTTCAACTTACATATACCTACAAAGACATTGTGCTGATGTTGTTCAGGTGAAAACAGATTCATTTTGGTTAAAAACAGAATTTCATGAACTCTTAAATAAGTAAGATGAGGCTTGATAGAAGTCATGTGGTCAGTCCAAAGTCTAACTCAATAGCAAGTGTTCTTTAATAGTTATCCCACAAGGACGCAGTGTGTCAGTGTAAGATCACCCCGATGGCCGGAGGCCAGAGGGTGATCTAACCCTGACACACCAAGTCCGACTGGGATAACTATTTTACTTCCCAGCTGTTTTAGAGTAGACGAAAAAACATTTACAATTCATAAAATATAGTTTAGGACGCCACACAACCATAACAATATAATATATATATTACTATATGATGTATACCCTCTTTGACCCCCAAACACGATGAGTAGATATCAAACAGGGTAAACTCGCCCCACTTGCCAATCGCCCCACACTATATCGCCACTTTATAAGAATATCGTCCCACTCTTGTTTACCGACTTGCCCCACTTTGAAAAAGTGTAAAATCAAATTGAACAATCAGTCTGAAAACTCACTAATTAACGGAAAAGGTTAAAACCCCACTGAATAAAGGTCTGACAACTCGCCCCACTTATAAAAATATCTTGCTTCCTTTAAGTATGTCAAATTACAATTATTTCGTATCCAGTCGTCCTGGTGTAGTGGTAGTGTCGTGGCTTGATATGCTAAAGGTCTTTATAAGTTCGAATCCCAGCATATTCACTGGATTTTTTCTTTGTGAATTTTGATAGATAGTATTTTCCGTATAATTAATTATAAGTTTTATTGTGGATTTGACATTCCCTCCAAAATGTTACAGAACAAAGGAAAGCATGCATAACAAAGAAACTCAAACTGGGGTGATCTGGTAGGGGTGATCCGGCTCAGATCACCTCTGTTAGAACAAAGGAGCTGGGAAGTAAAGCTAGTAATTATAATTCGTAGACAAAACCTGTTATAATTTCTAATGGACAATGGTGGACAATTTGAATATATTAAGTTAATTTATTATTATTCAACACACTGGATATTTTCCAAACTAGCAACAATTTCCAAATAGCTGTCTTGTGTATTACTTTTGTCTCAACTTGACCAGTTGAAATAAGTATTATGTTTCTGGTGGTAGCAACGTTAGCATGTATAAGTTTCTGGTTAGGTTAGTTAATTGGGAACCACTTGTGGTAGGTCAATGACATTTGGTATGCAGTTGTTTTAGCATTTCCATCCAGATAATATGGCCAGTCTCCTCATTATGGTACATTGAATTTGAATGTTTAACATAGTATTACTGTTTTTGTTCTTATCATTCTAGGGTTTCAAATATTCAGTTTTGAGCATCCCTCAGTTGAATACTTATAAAGAAAATCCCTGTAAATATATAAAATTTATAAAGCATTGTTTTTTTCTTCAACAATTAGTCAACATTTGCATTATACATGTACTGTCAGAATTACAAAAAGGCAAGTCTTATCTGTTCTAAACATTTTATGAACTAGGAATAGCTTATTTGTAAAGGATTGGTGTGTTGAAAATAATATCAGGTAGGCCATAGAGGATTGTTCCTGCTATTTTTAGGATAGTTATTTACAACAGATTCACCTGTCATGTAGAAATTAGGATTACAAGAAAAATTAGGGAGGTTGGTTAAACATTTATAATTATGCTTACCATTCATATTATGTGCAGCTCTTTCAACAAATGATAAGAACATAAAAATAAATAAATTGTAAAAATACAAGTATTTAAAAGTTCTTATAATATACTTTTTGTGTAGCTTACAAGTTTAACAAATATATTTGAATTGCATTTTAGTGTGGCTTGAGCTGATTTTAGTTTGATTAGTATGACTGAGTAATTAACACTAGGATTTTCTGACAGTCTCTATAAAGCTAGGGTAATGATTAACTCTGTAATCAGTACACCTATGTGTGTATCTGTTTCACTGTTTAACTTATATGAATGGTGCACAGTGCCCTCTAAGTCTGATGTTCAAGATATTTTGAAAAACAACTTCAAGTCACATGCTCAGAGTTAAGATTTTGTTGGCTTGATCTTTAGAAGACTTTACCTGCAGGAAAGCTTTGTTTTGTCATTTACCAAATAAAAAAAAGAAAATTGTAACACTGGCTATATCATTGCTGAGAGAAACAAACAAAACACTGATTTAATATTGTGAATAGCTGTGTCTTAACTTTGGACTGAAGTGCAGAGTAATGCAAAAGACGCAATTAGATAAATGGTAATATGAAAAAGAAAAAAAAGCGTTAGTATTTCATTATGTAAGATTTTTGAAGCTGTAATCATGTGCTTCAAGCAGAAGTAATCAAGTACCTGTGTTATGATTTATATATTTAGCATATGATGTAAAGTACTTATAATATTATGTAATTATGATTTCAATCCAAATTATCCATACATGTTCAGATGTACTTATGGTAACTACAAGTACAAATGTAAGAAGATTAGAATTGCATTCATTGTAATCTTTCTCGATCTATATAATTTTTGTAAAATGTTTTATCCTGTTGAAAGAACCAGGAAGTAAAATTAGAAGGAGAGAGTCAGATAGACATAAATTACACATACAGGGCTTGGGCCTTTTCAATAACATCAAATTTGCTGTCAATTGTCTAATCTAAAACAATAATTGAGATTCAACAAAATTTCAGTAGGTCCAAAGAAAATGTATTCAAGGAATCGTTTTTCTTGATATGGACTTCGTAAAAAAGAACAATCACAAAAGTCGATCAAAACATGGGCCTCAATTATTTTTTGGGTATAAAATGAAGTGAACTCTGTTAATCTTTCTTCTGAATGTTTTATTCTTCTAAATAATGTGAACTAAAACTGGTTTAACTACTTGAATTTATTTCCCACAAATATGCATTTGAATTCATCTGTGTTGCAATTATACAATCTGTCTTTGTAAAAAAATTAAAAGTAATTCTTACTGGACATAAGCTGACATGAATAAGACTTGTCTCACTTGAATATGTTTTGGTTCTTTACAGCAAGAAAATATATATATCTTAGAATTATGAAACTTGTCAGAAGTGTTGTGTTTGATTTTTTGTTTTCAACCTGCAGCTGTGGCTAACTTATAGTTATTAGGTGAAGCTTCCTGCAGTAACAGCACATTTTGATCCTAGATTCTAAATGTGTCATCTTCTACGTTCCTGTTGAAGTTAGAAGTCATCCAGCTGGTAGCTAGACTGTGCAGGTTTTTTTTATTGTGTTTAAAACAAATGGTCTTGATTGGCAAAAGGGTATTCTGAAGTTAATCGCCCTGATATGTTCAGCTGATTTGATAAGTGTTTTCCTGTTTTGGTATTCTTCTTATCAAGTAAATCAGTAAAAGAATTAAAAAAAGCATTAAAAAAGTAATCAAGTAAAATTCAAAATCTAACTGATTTCTGTTTAAGAATATTCTTGATCCTTCTAGTAATCTAGTACAATCCAGAATCCTTCTAGTACATATGTACAAATACGGACATTCCAATTTCTACTGGTAGATGTTAATATCCTAATTTGAAATGTAACATAGATTTATGGTTTCACCAATATTAGTTCATGCACAAAGACTGCATTCACATAGAATAACAAGCCATATTTTGTAAAATTGACAACTACTAAATAATATGGAGCGAAAAATTCTATAGCAGCTAAAAAACTAGTTGTATAGTTCTGAAAGATGTTACATTGTGCCATATGATACAAAATGTACAGCCTTTACTTACAGTATTGCGCTAGGTCTGGAACACACATGATAGAGAAAAATGTAAAAATAGCACTTTGTAAAAGTTAATTATTTGCATTTCTCACAGTGACCTGCAAATAATTATAGTGTGAACTAGGAAAGTAGAATTCTTAGTATGTTGATTGTGTGATGCTGTTTATCCTGCTTGTGATTTTAGCTTTGCTGTTTCAGTTGTTTTGCTTATAGCTAGGATTGCACATTTTTGTGATGCAATGACTTAGTTTTTGACAAATGCAGGTCAGAAAAGTTGAATATGAAACCTTTATAATTTGCCTTTGATTTAAGATTGTTCAGTATCTTACATTTACAAGGACAATTTAGGGGATGAGAAATTATAACGTCTCAGAAGTCTCAGAAAGCAAATAAAGAGAATATGAACATGTATTGGTATAGCAATTATATATTTTCCCTTTATATTAATAATACAGATATAGTGAGTAGCCACCAATATGTTTAACTGAACCACATAAAGCTAGGTATTATTTTAGAGAGCATATATTGTTGTGGATCATTTGTAGAACTTTTATTATTTTGTTTATACAAGAGAAAATTTCATGAAAATCAAGTAAGTTTGATAATTATGCAAAGAGATATATAGACAATGCTCAAATGGTTTAGTAAACATTTGAAGTGGCTTCTCACTACCTGCTAATGATTGGTTATAGGGTCCAGGATATAGTATTATTACACAGCTTTATATAATTGCTTAAAATTTATGGTGAAGGAAGTTATATTGATGAGTACATGAGACCTTGAAATGAATGTTAATGACATACATAATATTACTGACATTAAAAATGTTTATTTTATTAATTTATTTCAATAGTCATATTTTATGTGTGTGCAATAAGAATATTGATGATTGTTTTATTTGCAAATCATCTTTGCTTTTAAAGGAGGACAAACTTTAAAACCAACAGCTGAGCAAATTCTGATCTATAAAAGATAATTAGAATGTTAATTTTTTTAATTTTGTTTGTGAGATGCATTTTACTAACTTTGTTACAAACTTTATTAAATGACAAAGCACTTTTTTGCACATTAACAAAGAAACATTAACTGAATTTGAAATGTTCTCATATGAATCTTTAGCCAAAAAGCACTGAACTATGCCTACTGTAACAGGTATCTGTTGATCTAAGTGGCATTGCAAACCTCTGAAATTAAAGCAGAATCTCATAACTGTAGTAATGGCCTGGTTATATCTTTGTGCTGATTTTGAAATTTAATGGATTATATATCTTTATCTTCTTCTAATTTTGTAGACTATTTTCTATGTTTTTTTTTAATTAATTATCACAACTTTGCATCACAGGAAAAACTTCCATTAATAATTTAACATAACCTCTGTTACTTAAACACAGAATATTTAACAAGAATTAACTGAAATCTTGGACTTACATAAAATGCTTACACCCTTGGCAGTTACATTGCTTACCAAAAAACACCTTGTGAGATTAGTGCCTGTTGGAATGCTCTTTGTTAAACAGGGAACCAGCGTTGTACATGCTTTATTTTGTTTGTAGCTGTGGATACTCGAAATGATATTGACCAACATCATAAACATGGTAAATGTACAGCGGGTTTCTCTGCTTCCATTACGTCAGTAAGTTTATTGTTGTTATAATGCCCAGTATTCATACAAACATTATTTAGTACGGTGTTCTTTGAATAATTATAATTTGAATTCAAGCATAAACTTGAATCGTCATGCACAGAGACATTTGAGGAAAGGAAAGATTTTAATTCTTACAGAAATTCAGTTTTTTTTGTCCAGATACATATTTATATTTCATAATATTTTCTCAAATACTTTAACATGAAACTTTTTGATGTTGGCCTTCAAGGTGTCCATAAAAAAACAACACATCAAGCATTCTTTGATATTCAGGTGTATCCATATTCTGCAGAAATTTTTGAAACATTGATGAAAATTATCTTAAACTGATATACATGATATATGATCTGTTTATCACATATTTAATATGTCTTTTTAAAAACTGCCCCCATTAATATCACACATTTATAACTAACTACTTTAACACAAAATAAAATGAGTAATAAATAAAAGTCATAACAAATAACTATATATTATCAAGAAGTATATTATTAAAATATCCAAGTCTAATGAAAACTCCATTTAGTGCATGTGCATGTTGCTTGATTGTGCATCTTGATTGTGCATCTTGAGTTTGATCATAACATTCAGCATGATATCTTTGATTTGTTGAGTTGACAGGAAAAGCACTTGCTTAAAAATACTGAGTATAAAGAAAAAACATTAATATTGATTCAATCATTAAGGATATCTGTTGCTTTTTTAAGCTTGTATTGTTGAAGGGATTAATACACACAGTCTGTGGGATTTGTTAGCATTCTTTGGTTAGTGTATGTTAAACATTCACTTTTTGTTATAGTTAATACGAATATTCATTAAAATTGTCTTGGACTATGACATTGTATCTTGCTTTTAATGTTTAACTGAAGGATGCAATTTTGTTAATATCTACAATTATAAATGATATCAGATATTTACAAACACCACAGTTCTTCTAAATAGTGTGTTTAAAAGTTATATTCGATTACAATTACCAGAAAAAACATAAAGTTATCCTAAATGTGATGGTGGGTGATTTCGCAAGGATTGATTCATCCATCTTGATACATTGGTTTATCTTTAATCAAGTTATCATTAAAAAATGATGATCAAAACCTAGGAAAGGAGAATAATTTTACATATCTATACCATAGAAAATATATTTATGATCAGGTTTGATGAAAAATGAGTCAGATTTCTGCACATCAACTAAACATGTAGGCCTACAGTTCTTGGGTTACTTCAATCTGAAATCTACTCTCATAAAATGCAAGTATGATAAACTCATTGAGTTAAAGGATAATTAATTAAGTCCACCTGTTGTTTGAGGTAGAGGCTGTTTGTCTTGCCCAATTATCTCATTACTGAAGGCGATAATGATCATATGACTGAAAGGATATGTGTTTATATATATCAAAGACACAACATTGCAACAATGAAATACATGTAGTTCTTCAGTGATAAAATGGCCATGCAATTTGAAACAAAAAGCATTTTCCATAAAATAAGTGTTCCTCCTTTCATGTTATAAGTTTATGGTGTAAAGAATCATAAACCAAATATATGTATGGATTTGTCAGTTAATCAGTAACCTTATCTATCAAGCTGTCATAGTTCTCTATGCTTCAGTGATTGGTATTTAGCAGTTTGCATGTTATATGAAGTTAAGGTCATAACTCATTTACCAAAGTTTACAGATTACTTTATAGAGATTTTTATTGGATTAAGTTACAAGATTGATTAGCCAGCTTTCTATGGTATAGATTTATTTTCTTCCAAACATTGATCTTTTCCGTTGCTGGACATAAAACATGTTGGGAAAATGATTCTTTAAAGTAATTGGCTCCTTTATTTATCTTTTTATGTCCCATTTAATATTAATTATCTGTTATTTTATTGAAAATTTACAATACATTCTCAATATGGTCAAGGCAGTTAGGTATAAAGATACAAGAGATGATATGTTTTCGTAAAATGTTTCTTCTGATGGACCTCACTGAACCATATTGTAATGTGAAAATAAAAATTACATATTTTGTAATTATATTTAAACCACTGCTCCATAGGAGGGTTTATACTGGTTTACATCTCTCCCTCCATTAGCCTATGGAAGGAACATTAGAATTGTACCTGTACTTGCATTGACTTTAGTTGTTGGTTTCAACATGTGTCTGTTTTTTTCCAATTGTGTTTTGTGACTGAATTTGATATAATTTCAACAAGTGTCTGAAAGAAATTAGCAAATTATTTTTGATTCAATTATGCATAGATAATAGTATTGCATATATCAGATATTTATGAATAGAAACAAATATATTTGGGTATAAACAGCCAGATTCATAATTTTGAGGAGACTTATTTTATCATCACAAAGAAGTGAGTAATTTTAGAAAATAATTTATATTAGAATTGACATTTATAGATGATGAATGTCATATTTATGAACTTTGATATTGCTGTGCTGAATGACAATAGTTTTTATAAGAATAATTATAAATTAATCAAATTTTAGATTTGTTGTCTGTGTATTGTTTATATGTTGTGTCCTTTGTATATATCCGTATCTTCTTGTCTTATAAAAATGATATATATATATATATATAATAGTTGTGTTATGTTGTTTTTGTACCAGTGTTTTGGACATGTTTTTTTTTTTAAAGTGTTAACATATTGGAAGTTTGTTTTTTTAAAGTGTTAACATATTGGAAAAGTGAGTAACCTCCTTTTACATAGTTTTAGGAAAGGGAAATAATTGTGACAAAGGTAATATTTTATTTGAATGACTTTATTGTCTCCCTTTGGCACATCAATTTTTCTTCTTCTTCAGCTTTGTAAAGGGAGGTAACTCAAATATATTTCCACATACAAATAATGATAATAATAGATCAGTGACATATAGCATGAATATAGTTGACGAATAGTTATGATATAATGATGAGTCAATTTGATATCGTGCATGGCACTGAAAGTAGATTCAGAACCTATCAAATGAACAGCTACATGCAGCTACAGATTAAGTTTATTGCATATATAGGCAAATTATATTTAGTGTCAAAAATTTGAAAGTATAAAGGACTAAGATTAGAAGCTTTTATCAGTATATAATCAGGCTCTCTGATTGCTACAGGCTGCCATTCTATGCACTTTATACAGAGCTCTAAGAGAGGCACATTTTGTCTATTTCACAACTGGTCATTAAGGGGCTGTTTAGATGTGATTTTCAATTCTAAAGCAGTTTTGTTTTTCTATATAATTTTCAGCCATTTAAATTCATCACAAAGCTAAATGTTCCTGCCATAAGTAACTTATCTTGGTTTTTTCCCCTCAATTATGAGAAACATTTTGAATTATATGGACATCGTTGTGATGTTGGTTTACCAAAAACAAATTTTGAAATTAAATGACAAAATGTGCTTAATTTCTTTTACAGTGACTTTACATTCGATCAACTTTGATATCTTATGGCAGTATATATATATTCTTTCTAAGTTTTCTTACAAATTTTTCTGTATTTATTTATTCTATACTTGTAAAGTCACTGACCAGTAATACTTGTGTTGTTCATGTGTAAACCAGAAAGTACATTAGGTACATAACAAAATAGAATAGTCTGAAGTGAAGGTACAATCTTAATCTTGAAAAAAGGAAAAAGTCGGAGATAATGTATGGCCACTTATAATAAAACAATAAAGATACATCCTTCCCCCTTTCTGTCAACATGACAGTCATGTGGCACATAAACGTCTATTTTACTGTATTTTTCAGCTAGGATAATAAAGCCCTTACTTTGTGTTGATTGCCATATTTCTTGTTTCTAAGAAAATCTTTTCAACCTTCTGTCTTATTGAATAATTTATTTTTTATCCTAAAAGTATTAATGTTTTCCTTATCATTCTTGAACATATTTGTCCTTCACAATTTTCCTAAATTTTCACCAAAAAATATCACACCTTTTATATGAGTTTTTACACATCCCAAGATATTTTCCATATATTTTTGAGTTTAACCTTATGACCTGAGAATGCACTTTCTGGTTTGTGTTGTCTATACATTATATCCATAGATAGAACGTTAGTATAGACAGAATGCTCCTTCTTGTTTCAGCTAATTGGGGTTTTCATAGACAAGGATTTTGTCAAGCAGGATTCAGTGCTACCTTAGCAAATGTGAGTTAAAGACTTTCACCAATATATGTTTTATGTGGTAAAGGGTTAATCTTCGGAAAATATGGTAGAGTATTCTTGTTCATACCTCTGATGAGGCATTTATTGAATTCATTCATCAAATGGTTTTACTTCATAATGAAAATAATTGAAATTACAGAAAAATGAAGACATGTCCTACAGTTTTAAGATATGACAGAAAGGAGAAATTTCAATAAGAGCCATATGTGGCCCGATTATTAAGTTCAATGCTTCAAGATAAAAACTCTCTATGTTTCCAGTCCTTAAAAATCAAAGAAATTTAACATTTTTCATTGAATTTTCATTGAAAATCAAAATAAGTGTCGTCATGTATAAAATGCTAGTATGTGTATTTTAACAAAAAGACATATTTCCTTTCTATTCATTGTTTGGCTTTATTACTATTTTGATCTGAGCGTAACTGATGAGTCTTGTGTAGACGAAACGCGCGTCTGGCGTATAAAATTATAATCCAGGTACCTTTGATAACTACATACTCCTTTGTATTAAGTTTTGAGATCTAGCTGCAAAAGTAATTTACTTATATTGTTTGGTGAGATGTTTAGATTCTATGTACGTATATGATAGAGCTAATAAAAAGTAAAGAATACAGACCATTTTCTGTTTCAATTATGTGACTGAACTGTATATGGTTCATCTAAATCACAATATGCAAAAATAAAAAAAGAAAACATAAGTGTACTTGAATTTTGTAAACTGATTCCTTCATGAATTGCACATGTACACATTAGACAAAAAAAATTTCACCATGTTATCTAAAACAGAAGTAAATATTTTGACTTGCTTTTAGTTCAATGAAAGAAAATTAGGCAAATAACTTGTTTTTTGTAAGATCTTAGATAGTGAAGTTCAAAAGTTATCCTTATCTACTCACGACTTACATTTGAACAGAAAACACATGATATAAACGCCTAGTACTTTAAGGACATGAAAACTGAATTCAAATTTCTGTCATATCTTAAAATTGAAAAAAGTGATGTTTTGAACACTTTCCTTTTTCATTGTATTGAATAAATTAAAAGTTGATTAATAAAAATTAACTCCCCTTTCTTTATGTGGATAATAATTATATTTAGTTGCTGAAAGATTTGTTTTTTTCTCATGATTTTTGGTTTGAGATAAACATATTCAGAACTAATACTGTAATAATGTAAACCAACTAATATTCGCAACTTTCGGGAATAAGAAAATAAGTTGGTGCAAGGATCTTGGATTTTATTTAACTACATCAAGCTAATTTGAAAATGGTCAAATTAAATCTCTGGGAAATGGGCTTGTTAGGACTAAACATGAAATAAAATATTAGCGAAAACAAGTTTACATTAGATATTATTATATTTTATTACTTTTTGATCATTATATTTTGTGTATAATGTGCTATTTTTATGACTTAATGAAGATATTTTTACAGACTTGCAATATACATAATATTTCCTATTTTCTTCATTATATTACTTGAATAATGAAATGTGATTGGCTACTTGTAGAATGGCAACAGGTTGTTGATTGGTGCTCCAGGGGCCTTTTACTGGCAAGGTCAGTATAGATCACAGTGATATTGTTGGCTTTTTTCAAAACTACCTCTACCCTTTTTTATTGGGAAAATATGCATCATTTTTATCAAATTTGGAAATTTATAATAAACCATGAATTTGACTGGAACTTCAATTTGCAGACCCCCTTTTAAGAGGTAAACCTTCATTTGAAACAAGACCTCTTATTATCAGTGATGATAAATAAATAGACCCTCATAAATCTAAACATATATAGCCCTTTTATGCATGAAAAATGTTTCAATGAGTCTTTTTCAGTTCGATTCATGCACAATTACTACTGAGACTGCACTGTTTGGGAAAAAAGTTGTCTATTTGGGAATAATTTTCAGCCATTTTTTTTTCAAATTGGGATTCTTCTCCAGGGGAAAAACCTTTATTCTCCAGTAATTTAAGGCAAACAATATCACTGGATAATCATCCTAATTTATTAAAAAAAAAAAAAAATCCAGACCTTTTTTCAACCACATTAATATGTGTAAACAAAATTATACAGAAATTGGAAATTTCCTTTGTAGAAAATCAATCTTAATTTTAAATCTTTCATTATAGTTATAGTGCTTGTATAACAATATTTGGTGTGTATTACAGGGCAAGTGTATAATGTGTACTTAGATAAAGGAAACCAAGCTGTATCTACCAAAGAAGGTGGAATGTTATATGATGATTCCTATAGGGGTAAGGATAATAATGAACCTACACAAGGGAGATAACTTAGCTTTATGCAATATTTGATGCAGATCATAAGATGTCAACATCAATTACTTTTCGGAGTCAGAATTGTCTTTGTTCAGGCAGTGACAAGAGGAATAAGCTTGTTATAAAAAATACAGCAACTCTTTTCTCAAAAAAACTTACAAATAAAACTACTTGTTAGTCATTTACATTTCATTATATCTTACGATCAATTGTCATGGTTAGATTTTTTTGTGAAAAGAGACGTTGATATGTTACAATATGTGAGGGAAGCTGCAGAATAATGTTTATGAAATTAAAAAAAAAACACCTTCACATGAAGGTGTTATTACCTGATAGAAATTTATTCTGATTAACATTTATGATGTGTCACTGTTGCTGTACATGCATGACATGATGGAGGGTTTACACAGTGTAGAGAAATTTATATTACACATAAGTCTAGTGGGATGATCTCAATAGCTTTCAAACTGTTTATTTTAAATGATTGATATCTTTTCTTAAATAATGACTAGCATTTTATTGAAATTATGTGATATAATGACTGATATCTTCACTTCTATTACTACTGATATGACTTTAAATTCAATTAAGCCCAAATAAGTTTGATGTTTAACAGTACATGTATCTGTATTCTTTAGCTTTGTCCAAATATTTTTCAAATTATGTAAGATGTAATGGTAAATGTATTATTTTAAGTTTGATGTATTGCCTTGAACATGCATGAAATATTTGCCACTAGACATTAAGCAACCAGCAATCAATAATTTAGATGTAAACCTAGAAATTTGATTAATAAAACAGCTAATCATTTTTTGTATACTTTTAGGATATTCTTCTGCTGTGGGGAATTTTAATGAAGATGCTGACCAGGGTAAGTCAATCGAATTAACCTTTACTTTTCAATAACAATAACAATATACTTTATTTGGAAACACTCATACACATAATTACATGTGCAACATAATTTTAATTGGTTTCAGCAATCTTGGAAAAAACCTGAAAAAAAAAATTAAAAATAGATAACTGGAATTTCTCAAATTCAAGACTATAAGTGGCTTTTCTTGAAATTCAGATCATTTAGCATTATATGTAAAAAAAATAATAAGATGTTTAATTGCCAATGAGACAACGCTCTACAAGAGACCAAATGGACACGATAATTAACAACTATAGGTCATGGTACAGCCTTCTGATTTAGGGATAGGCACATACAGAATGTAGCAGGGTTATACTAATTTGAAGGCACCAACCCCCTCTTACCAGGAACAGTTTTGTAACAGTACAACATAAGAACAAACTATAAATAAAACAGTTGAAAAAGGTTTATCTCATCAGATAGAAACAAAATAGAATAAATCTGACAAAAAAAACCAGGATGGACTTGGACAGGTACATAACAACACTAAGAACAGGTCTGAGAGTATAATATAACTGTTGAAGTATCAACAACAATTTGCTTTTTGTTTCAGAATATATTGTTGGAGTGCCTAGAGCAGAACTTCTACGAGGACAGGTAATTATGTAATGAATGTCATCTTCAGCTTTATTTTAGTTCATGGACCACAATCACAAAATGTTTTGATTATTAAAATTTTGTGAAAACTGATATAAGTATGTATTATCAGAAGATTGCAGGGAATGGCATAACATTACATATTAGATTAATGACTAAATGTGCAAAAAATGCTTTGTAAGGGTCGGTTAAGAACTAACAAATATCATATTTTAATTTTGTAAATTAAGTAATTTATGTATTTACTTAAGCTTTATTGAGCTTCTTTAAAGTAAATAAAACCACAGATTTTCCTCATCAAAAGACAGTAATTGTGTTGAATATCTTACACAGAGCATCTATGTTAATGTTTTTCAGATAACAATCTACAGACAAGATCTAGGTATCATTAGAAATATAACAGGAGAACAGGTGAGTAACCAGTGGCATGATGTAAAAGTCTCTGACTGCTAACTTGAAGGTCAGTTACACAGCTAATAAAAAGGGTGTTTGGATATATCTTTTCATATCAGTAACTAGTTTGGATCAAGTGAGGTAGTTCCTGGATGATTTTTTTCATCAGTTTGCCTGAATCTCAGTGAAACTTCCCAAATCATTGCCAATGACATTCATCAAAAGTCATAATGAAGGTCAAGGTTACATGGGTAGTAGATCAAGGGTCCGGAAACGGTCATATTTGCCAGTCATGTCCTAAACTGAAACTATAATGTCCTAAACTTTTAATTGGGATTTAGGTCAAATTTTATTTTTCTACATTAATAATTTCGGTCATTTCGTTGAGATCGACTTTCAAAATCGCCATTTTGAACATATTTTTGTTTAGTTATAGACTTCCTGTAATTAAACTGCCACTACAATAAAGTGTTATAATCCTGAGGGCCCTCCTAATAACTATATTTATGCCTTGGGGAGCTATTGGCTAATGATTGCTAATCTCTTTACCTGTGTTTTTAATTCAAATTCACACCTGGCAATTAATCACAAGCTCCAAACTATTATTATAAAGAAATAAAAATTCCATACCAACTGGCTTCAATATTTAATTACTCAACAAGTCAGACAATTGGCAATTATGATTTAAAATCAAATAAAAACTTGGTTTAATTTTGTAGAATTTTTTTTTTTTTTACTTCTAACACACGTGCTTTGTTTACTATGTAATACGCATGCTTGAAATTCTCTTCCACAGATTTAGACAATTAATCGTAAATTTTAAATAATTTAATCCTAAATAAAGCCAGTGCAACTACTTTAATTAATATTCTTACACTATTAAAGATAAAATATTAAAAAAAGCCGATGATTTCCTGTGATTTGGATAAACAAAACTAATCCCGGAAATGAGTCCGGAATTGTTCGTTTTAGTATTGTCGCAGTACATCCGGTTTGAATTTTGACTTCAGAATCGAAAGAAACGTAAGCGATTACTGAGAATATTATCGTTTTGAGTCATTAAAATCATTTTATTTTTAAACTGCTGCCTTCCCTTAATTGCCCTTGATCGATTTTTGGAAAATGGTAGGACAAATCATGAAGTAAATGCGATGCAACTGTGAAACAAGTTTGTTGATGCTACGAACATGACGATCGAGTATGAGCATACTCATAATGAGTCTCATGCAGTAATGTGATTTTGGCAATCATCTTTTGAAAAGGGGTATCAACTTTTAAGTTGTATGAAAATGACCGAAATTAGGTGAAAAAATTTCCGGATCCTTGTAGTAGATATAATAATTATTACCCATGACCTTGAATTTAATTGATGTCAGATTGATAGAGGTCATTTTTTGTCGAGCCTGCAACTTTTGTTGCAGAAAGCTCGACATAGGGATAGTGATCCGGCGGCGGCTACGGCGGCGGCGTTAGCTCACTTCTTAAAAGCTTTATATTTTAGAAGGTGGAAGACCTGGATGCTTCATACTTTGTATATAGATGCTTCATGTTACGAAGTTTCCGTCAGTCACATGTCCAATGTCCTTGACCTCATTTTCATGGTTCAGTGACCACTTGAAAAAAAAGTTCAAATTTTTTGTAATGTTGAATTCTCTCTTATTTTAAGTAATAGGATAACTATATTTGATATGTGCGTACCTTGCAAGGTCCTCGTGTCTCATTTCATGGATCAGTGAACAAGGTTAAGTTTTGGTGGTCAAGTCCATATCTCAGATACTATAAGCAATAGGGCTAGTATATTCGGTGTATGGAAGGACTGTAAGGTGTACATGTCCAACTGGCAGGTGTCATCTAACCTTGACCTCATTTTCATGGTTCAGTGGTTATAGTTAAATTTTTGTGTTTTGGTCTGTTTTTCTCATACCATATGCAATAGGTCTACTATATTTGTTGTATGGAATGATTGTTAAGTGTACATGTCTAGCGGGCAGATATCATGTGACCTTGACCTAATTTTCATGGTTCAGTGGTCAAAGTTAAGTTTTTGAGTTTTGGTCTTTTTATCTAATGCTATATGCCATAGGTCAACGATATTTGGTGTATAGAAATATTTTATGATCTTTATGTCAGTCGAGCAGGTTTTATTTAACCGTGACCTCATTTTCACGGTTCATTGCACAGTGTTAAGTTTTTGTGTTTTGGTCTATTTTTCTTAAACTATAAGTAATGTGTCAACTATATATGTTGTATAGAAGCATTGTTAGCTGTACCTGTCTGCCTGGCATGGTTCATCTGACCTGGACCTCTTTTTCAAGGTTCATTGGTCTTTGTTTAGTTATCTTGGTTAATGTTAAGTTTATGTGACAGTTGTAATAAAGCTTAGCTTTATACTTAGGACTATCAACATAATATCAATGATTAGTATAGAAGGCGAGACATTTCAGCGTGTGCACTCTTGTTTAAACAATTGAATAATTTCAGAGCAACAACATCTTGGGGTATTCAATAAATTAGAAAAGGTTGATGGAGTATTTATTAATTTAGTTCCACTAGTTTAAGGTCTGCTACAATAAATCGTTTAACAAGTTCATCTGAATAGAAAAAGTAAAGCTAGTGTATTTTGATTGTAATATCAGTATTCCATCAATCATAATATATAATTTGAAAATCACAAGGATAGACAAAGAATAATTGTCTTACTCTCCTAGAATTGATCCTTAAATTGGATTTTTTTCTTGGCAAGTTTGATTGTGGTTACAAGTTATGGTGTAGATGAACCTTTAGTGAATTGATGATTTTTCATTTGGTGTTTTTGTATAAAACCAATTAATTCAGTAATGGAGTTTGCTGTTACTTTAAATAATAAGAGATATATAACATTCATATTTCTAAAGGAAGCACTTAGCTTGCCTTTTTAACAGTGTTGAATTGATCTCTATGAGCTGTGGCCTTGTCATCTTAAAACTGGATAAAGTTGAAGTTCAACTATATCCTCTTTTATGTTAGGAGTGTACTCATTAGAAAATTAATGTAATTTAATACTAGTTTTGAATTTAAATAAGATTAATTACATGTAGTAAGACAGATATACATATTCAGAATGTAAGTTTGGAAATTGTCCAGAACTTGTTACTTAATTTTCTGTTTATGATAGACTTGTGTTAGGTAATCAGTTACAGGCTGATGATGCAAAATAATCAAACAAAGTCACTGGATTTCTGGAAGAAAGGAATCTGTGTTTCATTATACAGCCAATTTTATGAGGAAGAAGTTTTCTATAGGAATTTTAATAGCCCTCTTCTAATACAAAGAAATTATCAGCTAGATTCTTTACCTAGATTTATTTAATGGGTATTTTCTTTGGAAATATTAAGAAAATGTTTTGATTAATCGTTGTATAATGGTGCCTAAAATAAGTTCTCTAAATTAAACTTGAGAAATTAAGAGAATATAAGTTGTTGAAAGATTAAAGTAACACTTAAACCAATTTGATTAAGTACATGTTTTCAATATATTCACAATGGGAACTACCTTTTTTTTCTCTTCATTTTTGCAAAGAAAATTATGTTGATTAATTATCATTAAATGTTTAGTAGACAATTTTGACCCATCTCCTCATTCACCTCCTTGTCTCCAGTCAAATTTCTGAACCACCTTACTACAGTCACTTCTAATAAGGAATGCTTAGCGAAGTGGAGTCATTGGAGATAAGATTGTTGTGTCAAAGACTTTGAAAGGTGTGTGGCATCAGTAATTTGTGGTAGAAATCCCAGATATTTGGTTGAGAACTTTTCTAATTTATTTTCTATTGTGTACTGCTTGAGTTCATTATCAGATTTTCCTTATTTTTGGTAGTGTTATGTTTAATAGTATAATGGAAAGTTGATAGTAAGATTATAGATAGATGCTGTAGGAGAAAGGGTAACCACCTCACACAAAAAACTATATAGTATATCTGCATTAGTGATATTTTTATTGTTATTTATTTGGATACCTGTTTACTGAACAAGACATATCTACTGACAGACATCTTTAACGACTTGGCACCAAGAATCTTTATTTATGGATCATTGTAGATTCTTAGGTTATTTATAGAATAAGTCTGTCATTCTTCTTGATGTAATACTACAACTATCTATTGTACTATTATATTTTGTTCATATTGGAGAAATGTATGTGAAACAACAATCTTCTCAGAAACAAGCAACTATCATTGAAATGGCTGTTAATCATCTCGGTATCAAAGTTGTCTCATTGGCAATCATACATTAGTACCACATCTTATGATTACAATTGGTCCGAGACCACCATTGTCGTCCCTTGATTTTCGTTGTTCACAAATATAGTCCCTAGTGTTGACAGTGGGTTACTTGCCATTAATTTTTATACCCCTTCCAAATTTATTTCTCCATGTTCACTGCCTCAAATTGCAAGAAGGGGGTTGAAATTACACTGTAAAAAAATTTGGGTCCAGAATTTTAAAGGAAAGTAGTGATTTGGTCCAGCTGAAAAAGGTTGAAAATGAGCACTTCGGAAGCTGTCAAAAGATTTCAAGACGCCCTAAACATAAAATTGGCCATATTTTGAGTTAGAGGCGATGAAGTTTTCTATAAATTTGATATAATTTGTCCCAAAAGTAGTACAACACACTGTAAAAGTTTCTTTGAGAAAGCGCAGGTGGGATTTTTTTTATTTTCATTTATGTTCTAAAAGAAATGCACTACGAATTAATTGTGTTCTCGGACCTAAGAGGTGAAATCTGTAAATATAGAATTTGTACTCTGGCAACTTCCCTAAATGATTTGATGGTGTCAACTTGTCAAATAGCATGAAACTAAAGGATTTAAACTTTTATTTTATAGAATTTCTGCCAAAACGACCAATTTTGTCATTTTATGGTCAAAATAGGCATTTTATAACTTTTTCAATATTGATGCATAAATGGCATCCTGACTTTCTATCTGACAGGTTTTTATGTGTCAATATTTGTGTTTCTATGCCTTTACCTGCTTCTTTTACTTATTTATGAACTCTGAATCTACAGAAAAGAAGTTTATCTCAGATAAAATGTGCAAAATGTGTTGTATGAATGACCCTTGTCTAACGCCTTGTTTGGATGAAGGCAATAGTGGGGAGCTTGGTATATAAAATTTGATGTCCATATTAGAGACTTCACTAAATTTGTATCAAATGCACTTTACAATGTCTATTGTACCTGTTCCATTTCACATACTATATTTCTTTTCTTCTGTAGGATAGCAAGTGGTTTAAATATAAGCCTGTTGAGAATAAATTGCATGAAAGTTTTTCCCTAAAAAGGCAAAAATCTTTGTTTCAGCCCATACTGCTTGTAAGAAAAGTTATTTGCAAGAGTCTTTTTGTGCTCAGATTTGTTGTATCATGTCACATGAGTATAGAAATGATAAAAAAGACACACACTTTTATTTTTTATAGCCTCAATATGCATTTTTAAATGTAAATATGTGGCACGGCCTTAATTGACCCTAAATTTTTTCCAGTCTTACTTGGCCTAAGACCCTTTTAAACTAATATGATATGTTATTTGTAACTTTTCTTTCCATTTAAAGTACTTTAAATACATATGTAAGGATTATTTATAACCAAAAAGCTTCACAAATTTAAAATTGCTGGAAAATATTACATCTTCATGTAAGGCTCCACTTCATTGAAAAACCTGAATTTTTAGGCGCAGGCTCATATAAATTTGACTTATGAATAATTATGCCAAGTCTGATAAATCAAATGAGTACTCTATTGCTTTTAGTACATGATAAGTTATATATTAAGGCATTTAACAAGTATTTTTTTGCAATATTTAAATTTTTAAAGCCCCAAATGTTGATAGTTGAAATTTTTCAATTTTAACGTCAAAATTTTACACGCAAAGATGAGTATAGAACTAAACTTAATGTCTATAATATACATCCTATTGTCATGAAACTTTGTAAGTAGTGTTATAATACATTAAGCTTTGTTCATACCAAGTTTTTTTAAGATTTGTCTACTCTTTCTACCCTATTAGGTCCGAGACCACCATTGTCGTCCCTTGATTTTCGTTGTTCACAAATATAGTCCCTAGTGTTGACAGTGGGTTACTTGCCATTAATTTTTATACCCCTTCCAAATTTATTTCTCCATGTTCACTGCCTCAAATTGCAAGAAGGGGGTTGAAATTACACTGTAAAAAAATTTGGGTCCAGAATTTTAAAGGAAAGTAGTGATTTGGTCCAGCTGAAAAAGGTTGAAAATGAGCACTTCGGAAGCTGTCAAAAGATTTCAAGACGCCCTAAACATAAAATTGGCCATATTTTGAGTTAGAGGCGATGAAGTTTTCTATAAATTTGATATAATTTGTCCCAAAAGTAGTACAACACACTGTAAAAGTTTCTTTGAGAAAGCGCAGGTGGGATTTTTTTTATTTTCATTTATGTTCTAAAAGAAATGCACTACGAATTAATTGTGTTCTCGGACCAATTACTATTGTTTTGTAATGATTTGAAGTTTGTCTGTATATAAGATACTTTATTTTCCAAATTGTAGATATATATATCTAAAAAAATTCTAATTACATAAACTTAAATAAAGCTCTACCTTAGAAATGTTGTTAGGCGCCACTATTCACAAATACAGGTTGAAATTGACCAACTTCATTTAGTCTTTCTACCTAACATGATGATATATATATGGTATCTGTGTTACATGGACACATTCTGTTTGTATTTGCATAAATATTAAGGCTCTGCTACAACAGAATATTTTGGTTTTATAAAGCCTACTATACTTTCATCAATAATGAAATGTGCAGAATTCATAATTTTCTGTATAAAAGATACCGGTAAGTAAATATCAGTATCTTTGTAGGTCAACTTAAAATAGCAGATTATTAAGTCAGAATCAGGAATTCAGCATTGAAATTAATCTATATAACAGCTTTCTGTAATAAATACTTATCTTAAGTGATGCAATTTAGCTGAATAGCAGTTTTTCTCAATACAAAAATTAAGTGCTTTTAACATCAATCTTTCACTATTTAATGTGTATTCAGTGTTTTTCAAAGAGAATGAGATGATTTTTGGAGAGGACCGTACACCTTCAAATTTTTTATTTCTCAAAAATGTGTTGAACACAGATGATTATGGTCCTCAGTTACTGAAAAGTCTTGAATCTAGTCTGCCATCTGTTTGTTATCTTTTATAATAAATATGTTTCCTTCATATTCATTGAATTGATTGCCACATTTGAAATAAAATTGAAAAATAACATCAAAGCTCTTTGTTATCAGCTGCAAAATTTGTCCTAAATACTTGAGTTCCCTCAGTGGCAAATCAAGAAATTTCCTATAGAGGGACCTACTGACTGCTCTAAGATAGGACCCGCTCCAGTCATGCTTCCGTGATTCCATATAAAATCAACCAATTTTTTCCTACCTATGTCCCTTGTTAAAATGAATGCTTGAATTGATATGCAGAACGTTTCATCAAAACCCCAGTCACCACCCAATACAGATGATTAATTAAATTTTTAAATGTATCAACTGGACTAAGTCAAGAATACTAAACCTCATACTGCATAGCAAGCTATAAAAGGCCCAGACATGACAAACATAAAACAATTTAAATGAAAAAACTAACTACCTGATTTATATACAAAGTTATGAACTAAAAGTATAAATGATATATACACCAACATGTTTATTAAACATTAAAACAGGCTGTAACTCACAGAAACCAGTTGTAAATTGATATACATTGAATTATAATAACTACATGTATTATTGTTTATATATGCTTAATGTTTTTGTCTTGTTTAGGTTGGAGCCTACTTTGGTTATGCCTTAGCTGTACAGGACTTGGATGGTAACAAGTAAGTATGAATTTTACAACAGACTGAACTTGAAGAGGCTTGAAAGTTAAAGCTTGGGTTGCAGACACATTTGTCTATAAACACACAAGCACCAGTTTCACACAGAGCAACCAATTGAAGTCTTGCCCATGAATGTAACAGAGCTCAACATGTTTGTAATCATTCAAATCTCCTCTCTTCCGGCACAGTGTTGTAACAGAAAAACATAAGAACAAACTTTAAAAAATAGGATTGGCTTGACTAACTTAATTGGCAAGAAGCTCAAACAAATAACTAACATATAGACAAAATACACAAATTTCTGATCTAAGAGTACACATAGTTACTGAGAGCCAATTACATGTAGTAGACTAAAGACTTTTGAAAATGTTATAGCAGTTTAAGAAGAATTAGTTGGAAGCATAGTTTATTAAATGTTAAATGATTGAGTAGTCACAAGTTGGTATATAATCTCATAACAACAATGTATACAGAAATGAGATGTTCAAAGACTTATGGTTCCATTAAAATGTTGGTCTTTGTTTTGTTAATGCATTGCCTATGACATTCTTATTATGTTATTCTACTAATACATTTAAGTTAATGTTTTATCAAAGCAGAAATAAATGTTATAAAGCAATAAATTGCCTGGAATTTTGATGTTCCTGCCAGATTGTGTAAGATGTGGGAATCTTACTGATATTATATAATATACATAAACATATGGCGTAATCAGCTGATGTGTACTACAAAATATTTCTGGGAGATATTTGATCTTAGTTTAAATATTTTTTGTGAGAAATTGTTTATATTAATGGTATTACTTAGATTCGTTTGATGATGAATTAACAAATTAAGCATATTAACTATTCAACCTGTTAAGATTACAAACAATTTTCAGGTAAGAGGAACAAATTTTGGCCAAGTCCTTGAAACTTGTTGTAAAATTGAATTGTATGTTAAATCTTTGTGGCATACAGGTAATCGACACAGGTAGGGTGGCTTACTATGAAATGATTGCCGGTAGTAGGGATGAGCCACTGTAGTAGGTAGATATTAGATAGCTTTAAATATAATTTAACCTATTTCACAGTCAATACATGATTTAAGTATATTTTAACAATGTGCACACTCTAATCTTTCCCATTTTTTTTGCAGCCTTGATGATATTATTGTTGGAGCACCACTGTATTCAAATTACACCTCTGTACATAGCTATGATACTGGGAGAGTCTATGTGTACTACCAAAATAGACAGGTTAGTGTATTTCCTGATATATGTGTTGCCATGGTACCCTGCACATTTCACTAGGAATAGGCTTTGTAAGGCAAATACATAAATGCCATATATTTCTTTGTTATTATTGGACCTGAGGTAAATACTGTATGGTTATACAGTGAAACCTGTCTAAACTAAACCTCTTCAGGACTTTAGATTTTGTTTCTGATTTGACAGATGTTGGTTCAATCAGGTTCACATTTGGTATGACTAGAATTAGGAACATGTTTGGTTACGAGAGATTTCAGTTTATGCAAGATTGGTTTAGACAGGTTTCACTGGACAAGTATATCATATAGTTTTTAATAAAGATTTCTAAAGCAAATTACTGTAGAAAGTTTCATACAGGTATATTTTTGCATTATTCACAATCACTTGAAATGTGCAAAACATTTGCCACACAAACAATTTGTAGAATGCATAATTTTTCTACAGTTATAGTGTGGGTGGCATATTTATTGTTCAATAACTGCGGAGAAAGTTTAAGCATCAACTGGGGAAAATAAGAACCTGTGAAAATTATTTACATTTACATTGCAATCTGTATTTATGTTTTAGTATGTTTTTCATATGAAATCTTGGCCTGGCTTTATGTGTATAAATGATGATAAGAAAGTGTATTATTTTCAGAGAGAGTTTAATCCAAAGAAACGATATGATATATTAGAAGGACAAGATGCTAAATCCCGTTTTGGAGCTGCTTTGACAGGACTTGGTGATATAAATTATGATGGTTATAAAGGTTAGATATTAGATTTAAAGAGAAAAACATACATAAAAACATTATCTTTGAAAAGAATACTTAACTTTAGTTTAGATCTTAAACTTTTCTGTTTACATTCATATTTGATCAGGATTTTTTTTTAAGAGTAATTTTCTTTTTGGCACAATTGTATGCAATTATATTTAAATTTCCATCTAGAAGTATACAACTTCTGAGATTCATTTTGCTTAACATAATAATACATTATGAATGATTTTTTTAAAATTAAATAAAGTTTTACAAAATAGAAAACATACACAAAAGACATATAAATGGCTTCATTTATTTAAAGGCAATAACTATTTCAGATTTAGCCGTAGGAGCACCATACGGGGGCAAAGAAGGGAAAGGAGCAATATACATATACCATGGTTCTATGAAAGGAATTTTAACACAAGTTTCACAAGTATGTTTATTTCCAGATTGTTAATGGTTAAAGAGAAACCTACAGATGTGTTAACTTATATTGATTTCATTTGGTCCAAAAAGCAAAATATCAGCAATTGCCATCATCTCTGAACGGTTTCTAAACTCTTCTCTTCAATTTCAACCAAACTTAAATGATCCTTAAGATGTGTGGTATTGAGTTTGAAATTTTATTGGGATGTTAAAGAGTGGTATGAAGTGCCTGGAAGTGCTTCATTATGTGCAATTTTTTGTGGAAGAATGTGTTATTATGAATGTTGCATTTCATTTTGATATGAAGGCTATTTTTCGAATGACACACAATTTTTGTTAGCAAATCAAAATAACTGATTTTGGTGAAACATACATGTAATGTAATTATTTGGACTTTGTGGTGTATGCAGTATTCCAAAATTATTTCAACTCTTACCTCTATACAGTATTTCCCAATTGATTGATGCATATTTTTTATCATTGAAGGTCATACATGGAGCTGATTTTCCATCTGTTAAAAGTTTTGGATTTTCATTGTCTGGAGGACTTGACTTAGACAAAAACCAGTATCCAGGTAGTTTGAATTTATTATTTAATAAATTGTTATTCAGAAAAAACTTAACACATATACACCACTGGTATATTAAAAGGGCAACAATGTTGACAACTTAACAGCATGTTCACTACAGGCTTGTTAAAACGATATCAACTTAAACAACTTTTAAAAACTCATGTATTACAGGTATATTAAAAAGACATCAACTTAGACAACTTAAACACTTGTACACTGCAGGTATACTAAAATGACATCAACTTAGACAACTTAAACACATGTACACTACAGATATATTTAAAAGGCTCAACTTAGAAAACTTAAACACATACATTTCAGGTTTTTAAAAAGATATCAACTTAGATAACTTAAACACATACACTTCAGGTTTTTAAAAACACTTAGACATTTGAAGTAATTTTGTGCAAAACATTATTGTCACAAATCTGCTGGTTTTAAAATGAAAAAATATTCCTATGAGTAAGGGTAAAGATAGAATAATTGAATTCATGTATGTAGAAATTGATAATAAGTTGAGTCATTGTAACTGTAAATGTGATTTACTTTCAGATTTATTAGTCGGGGCATATGAGTCACAGGCAGCACTCCAATTGTGGTGAGTTTAGAGTGATTTAGTATATTAATAGGGGTATGTTTTATGGAAAGAAAAAGAATCTTTCAGTAATCAAATAACCAATCATCTTTATCAGATAGAACAGTGTAATAATTCTAATGTATGATCAAGAAATTAATTTTGATTTTAAAGTTAGTTAGGAAAAGTGAAAATAACTTTTATGTCAGTAAGAGAAATCATTTTAAATTTTTTTAAATTATTTCACCAATCTCCGTGAAAGGGAAAAATTATACAACTTTTTTTACCCTTTCAGAAACATTTAGCTTGAAAGAAAATAGTTAAAATAGCTTCAAGATGTTGGTTGAATTGATTTGGATGTTTACAAACTAAGAAAAGTAAATACATTATCAGAGCTTATCAGAGACAATGTTAAAAATGACTAGTACAAGTGAAAGTTGCACCCTAGCTAGTTAGTCAATTATTTCCCATGCTGTCATTTTAAAAACATGTAAGAAAAAACATCAGTATCATAATTTGATATATAATCTGAATATGAATTTTGAAGGGCAAGACCCATAGTAAGAGTTGCTGCCAGTGTACAACTACAACCCCAAACAATTGATTTGGAACAACAAAAGACTTGCCCAGTTACATGGAGTCAGGCGAAAGTTCTGTGGTAAGTCATACCATTCCTTTATTAATAACTAGGGAGTTTTTTTACAAACCCAAGGGTGTTAACACTTACTGGGAAAGACTGTGTCTGTAAAATAGATGTGTTTACAGTTTTGTTACATATAGAGTTGTTGGTAGTAAATTGTTAAAAATATTTGTCATAATAAACCATGTTAAAAGTATCGCAGTGGAAGATAGATACAACTTGTGATTCTGTGAAAAGCTTTATCTCAACAATATATATCTTAAATATGTGTACAAGCAATTAACCTGCAGGAATAGAACAATCTTAAGAGTAGGTTATATGCTCAATTTTTAATGCACAAAAAGCAATGAATTTCAAAAAGTATTATTTAATTCGAAAAAATTAAAGTTGATAAGATATAAACACAAATACATGTATTCTGAAAAACTCAAAGTTTCCATCTTGAAAACATTAATAGAAGTTAGTGGGCAAACCATGTACACTTCAATAAAGGAAACGAATGGAAAGATACATGCAGGAAATAAACAATACCCCCCCCCCCCTTTTTCTTAGCAGGGGGTGCGGAAATAAAAACAATAAAACATGTCTTATATTTATGAATTCACTTTGTATAGTGTTAAACCACTGTAATTGGTTTTAATTGTATTTTTATCTTAGCTTCAATGTTGGAACATGTGTGAAGTATAATGGCCTTGGTGTTTCTGAACGACTTATGTTTGACCTTTCGTGGGAGTTTGATTCTCTGAAGAAAACCAACAAAAGAGTTTTTCTCTTAGCCTCCCAGTTGTCAGAGGAAATGCTTTTGGATAAAGAATTAGAAAGAAATAAAACATTTTGTTACAATTCTTTTGTCTATATAAAAAATGTAAGTAGCTGTTTTGTCTTGTAATTGGTAAAGGGCATGCATCTAGGGGAATTGAATTACAAAATGTTTCATTGGTTAATTGAATTTTGTTTTGTTTTTACATATTTGAATGTTTAACCTCTGCATAACTTGCACTTATGCTATTTGCAACTGAATTTTAATCTGTTAATTTTTTAAACAGAGGGAAAAAGGGATTATGCAAGTACTTTATGCATGCAGTTTTGCTGGATTTTATATTGTTTGAAAAAACAAGCTAAATAAATTAAATAAATGACAATTTTTTTTTCTCACATAAATGACAATCTTTACAAACCAAACCCTTCATCACCTGTAAAGAAGCATGCTTCCCGTTACCCACATTTAAACATAGGAAGATATTAAACAACCATATTATATTTTAGGCGAACTCAATCAGAGACAAGCTGACACCAATCCAAGTGAATTTTAATTTTAAGTTAGCCAAAGATGATATAAATGATGTTTTAGGTGGAAGGAAAAAGAGGCAAGCTTTAGATTTCAATCTAGAACCTGTATTAGACCAGTACACTCCTACCCTAGTTAAAGCTGAGGTATTTATAACTATATTAACTCCTAGTCTAGAGAATGCTGAGGTATTTTAGATAAAGGTTTTATTCCTACTCAAGACTGAAGGCTGAGTAATTTTATAATATTAGCTATGTTGCAATTAGAATTTTTTGGTGGAAACCTCACTTAAAGGTCAACTCTCTTGAGAAGTTGCCTTTGATACTTCCCAAGAATGACTCCTTAATCATGTTAATACAGGTTTGACAATATAAATCGGGTTATAGTTTTGAATATTGGCTTATATATTATGACTAAAACTGACCATAGTCAATTCATGAGGGAATAGTGATTAGGTATGAAGGATGAACTCGTTTATGACTATTTTTGACTCAATTCATAATTTCGACAGCCCTTCCTTTTTTTACCCATACTGCCCTTTATAGTTTTTCAAAACTGCCCTAGCTGAAAGGTTGACAGCAGGAAGTTCAATGTTACAATTCTTGGTCCTTATATTTTTCTACCAGTGATAGAAGTATTCACTTCTATATAAGTATTCAAAAGTAAACTTTGACAAATGTACTGCTCTTTGGAACAGCCTCAAGAGGTAAAAACTGAGAAAAAAAAAACTTGGAGAAATAGGCAAATTTAGGTGGGATGGAAGTACTGGCTTGCTAGTTCATTAAAAGTGTATATCATAGATATTAACATTGATCCTAAATGCATCCATATTAAAATCAGAAGCACAAGGAGGTTAAATTGCCAGATTAGTGTAGGTTGGTAACAACCAGTAAAATTGCCAGATTAGTGTAGGTTGATATCAACCAGTAAAATTGCCAGATTAGTGTAGGTTGGTAACAACCAGTAAAATTGCCAGATTAGTGTAGGTTGGTAACAACCAGTAAGGGTGTGTTTGGATATACACCTGAGGCGGCCTATGGTTACCCATAGGTACCTATGGTTTGATATTTTGTGTATAAAATATCAAACTAAAGGTACTTATTGGTAACCATAGGCCGCCTCAGGTGTATATCCAAACACACCCTAAAATTGCCAGATTAGTGTAGGTTGGTAACAACCAGTAAAATTGCCAGATTAGTGTAGGTTGGTATCAACCAGTAAAATTGCCAGATTAGTGTAGGTTGGTAACAATCAGAAATCTTGGCAATTTATGCTTTGACTGATAAGATGATGTAAAAGTGTTATTTTTTAAGCAGAAACATGTTATTTTCTAACTATTTTTCTAACTGAAGTAAGACTTTTATTTGATTACAGGTTATATATAAAGTGCTGTATTTTGAAAATGAATTAATATTTGTATCTTTAATATATTTCAGGCCAATATTTTGAAAAATTGTGGTCCAGATGAAGTGTGTATTCCTGATCTCTCAGTATTACCATACTCGTAAGTCTTTGTGATTGTTATACAATATCTCATATATTGGTGGAAAAAGTTAGAGGGATAATGATCCATGATTGTACACTGTAGGCTAACTGTAGTCATTAGTACATGTATCTCTGTTTCCAAGGCTGCCAATACTGACCTGACACTTATATTTGGTTATAGTCCATGTACCGTCAGGAATAACAGAAAATTAACATATTGTGCATTATGCATGTTTCAAGAACTACCTTCAACACATGTCATATGGTCAAGACCAACAGTTTGCAATGCTAAAATTTATATAACATTTGGCAACCCAATAAATTGAAAGTTAAAAAACAGAAAAACCATACCAATTAAGGTCAACCTGCTTATAGTAGTTGCTACCTTAGCATAAAGTGCAATTTCACCGACGAAACATACATTTCTTTTTTAAACACTGTGGATTCATCTATTTTCAAGGGTACCAATTTTCATGGATTCAGGAAAACGTGCATGTTCGTGGGTATTTTGTTTTGTGGTTTTGTGGAAACCTGCACACATGGCTATCGAAAATTTGTCATTCTTTGAAAATTTAATTATCGTTGTTTACGTGTACCCACGAAATCCATGAAAATTGGTATCTTACGAAAAATTAGGATACCACAGTAATTCTAATATCTCTTTGAATTGGTTGACATAGTTAAGACAAAGTTTGAAAATATTTTATATTATGCAAAAGTGCATATCAAATTTTGTTCTGTTCCTTATTTGTTATACCATTATAGTTCTTGGGCTGAGGAGATTTTTTGAAAACTAGTTGTCTACATCAGTATATATCTATTTATATGCAAATGCATGTTTCTCCTTTTTTCATTTTTTATATAGATTAGACCATTGTTTTTTCTGTTGTATGATTTTTCACTAGTCATTTTGGGATCCTTTATAGCTAGCTGTTCAGTGTGAGCCAGGTCTTCATGTTGAAGGCCTTACTTTGACCTATAATTATTTACTTTATATACATTATTGCTTGGATGGAGAGTGGTCTCATTTGCACTCATACTAATTTATTTAATTGTTTTAGATTAACAAACCGTGTAATAATGGGCAATGCAAACAGCATAGATATCATTGTTAACATTGCCAATAGAGGAGAGGATGCGTACGAGACTTACCTTTATATAGATCTACCTAAAGGTGTAGAGTATGGCGGAATAAGGAACCAGGAGGTAAGTAGATTTTAAGGTTATCATAAAAGTCTTGGTCCAACCTGACATTTAAATATAGATTCTACCACTGCATTGAGTATGATACGATATTTATCCAATGGAGACAGTTAAAATTTCAAATTTAAATTTTGAGGCGCACTGAGTTGTTAGAATTGTCTGAGGCAATGTATTTTGTTCTATTTCATAACTCATCACTCTTTAAACAAATAAATTTTGTGACATAAATCCACCTTGTACATAAATAGTTGAATGTATTTTATTTCAGAATGCTCCAATCTGTGAATGGTTGGGAAGAAATAATGCATCATATAATTTGGTCAACTGTTCTATTGGTAATCCATTCCAAGCAAATAGAAAGGTAGTTATCCTAAGAAATTACTAGAAGTTTTGCATTTATACTTACATTACATCACTAGAATTCTTTAGTTTGATTGGCAGACAACAATTACACATCATTCAAAAAATTAATCATATCAAAATGAAATGTTACATTTGTAATGACATGTGCTTCCACAAAAAAAGAAGATGCACAGGTAAATAAAAGAAAAACACAATAAAACTTTTTTATTGTCTCAGCATAAAAATGAAATTTTTAAAAATTAATATTTCACTCTTTCAGCAGTTTGATAGGGTTTTAAAAGTATTGATGCACACATTTTTAGAATGAAGTGCTTCTGCTAGTCATACAAAATGTGTTTCGGTCAACACTTGTACACCCCAATGAAATTACAAAAAGAAGCATTTATTTCATTTAAGTGATGGATCTCTTTAAGTTAGTTGTAAATCTATCAACATTTTTATGTCCCACCTACGATAGTAGAGGGGCATTATGTTTTCTGGTCTGTGCGTCTGTTCGTCAGTGCGTCCGTTTGTCCGTCCGTTCGTCCGTCCGTCTGTCTGTCCCGCTCCAGGTTAAAGTTTTTGGTCAAGGTAGTTTTTGATGAAGTTGAAGTCCATTCGACTTCAAACTTTGTACACATGTTCCTTATGATATGATCTTTCTAATTTTAATGCCAAATTAGAGTTTTTACCCCAATTTCACGGTCCACTGAACCTGAAAAATGATAGTGCGAGTGGGGCATTCGTGTACTGAGGACACATTCTTGTTTTATATGACATATAGACAAATGATAGATAATTGGTTATGTTTATTTAGACTCTGATAAATATTTTCTATGTTTCAGACTAATTTTACAATGAGGGTTTACCCAACCAAAGTAGATGGTTTATCTAAAGACTTAGTGTTTTCGTTCAGAATAAACAGGTAACTTTATATTTTATAACTATTTAGTTGTAAGGAATTATCACAATATGGTCATTAAATAAAGTGCAATGTGTCACATGTGTTTAGTAGGAAGAAAAAAAAGTTGCTATTTAGTATACTGTATTGAAAGCAATATCCATATCATGAAAAGACATAGATCTGAATACTGGTAATTTGTATCCTAATACCTAGCAGACAATTTGTTTAGTTTATTTATTATATAGGTTTTATTATAATACCCCCTGCTCACTAAAGTGGGCTGTATATAGTGATCTAGGAGTCTGTCTATTCTTTTGTCTGGCCATTTGTTGGTTCTCATGTCCAACTTCTCCTGACCACTTAACAGAATTTTGTAAAACATTCACATAACCTTGCTCAAATGTTGTACTTATGCCCTTCCTTTTCTTTTCTGCATCTTAATGAACTATTAAACAATAAATGCACCAGAAAACCTGTGATGATTAACAAGTACAGAGTGTGTAACTTGTGATGATTAACAAGTACAGAGTGTGTAACTTGTGATGATTAACAAGTACAGAGTGTGTAACTTGTAGAAAAAATATATATAATCTGGCATTAACATTTGTATTTTGAAAATTTGATCTGTGAGAGTAATGTATGTTTAGATTTAAATGCACTCTATAGAAATATAAGTTTGTAGAATATATTTTGTTTGTGTGTTGTATTTACTTAAGTTCAATTATTAGATTAAAATCATTTTTTTTCCATGTGACTTCATTGAAGATTTAGCCTTCAGAAATATACATCTTTTTTTGTAGTACTAATCCAGAGAATAAATTGAACCTGACAGACAATCAATATGACATTAATATACTGCTACAACAGTCTTCTAACCTAACTATGATTGGGTAAGTCAAACTTCTACAATAGAGAACTAAGTTGTGTATAGTATTTTCTATCAACATTTGAATATATAGAATAGCTAATCCAATAACTCAAATGTAAAAACATATTCAATGAGTGACTGAACAACACATAAATTCATGAATCAGTCTGATACATTTTGTAAAAAACTTATTGATGAAATTTCTTTCTTGACATTTTCTGTCATATTCATTCATTGTATGGCTCTCACCATTTTACATTAAAATATTAGAGAAACAGATATTACCCTGGTGACTACAATATAATTTTTCAATTTTTTTTAAAACAAGTATAGTAAATAAATATCAATACCAGCATTTTTCAAAGGTAGAATATATATGAGCTAAATTTTGAAATTGTTATTGAGAGTAATTTACAACGGTAGCACAATACAAAGATTTTATACCTCCAATTCTCCACTTTTAAAATGCTGTAACTTTCTTTATAATGCTTAAACACTTATAAAAGTGGTATTTATGGATAGCTAACAAATTACTCTTTTAAATTAATGCAATGCTAGTATCATACAACAATTATGTAATCAATTATAATGTTACAAAATTTTACAAGAAATTTCCATTTTTGATTGAAATTAGTTTCTTTATGGATATCCCGAGAGGGTTGATTTTATTATATGTTGTTCCCAGAGCCATTATCTATAAAAGCGTGTCTCAGATTTTTGATAGAATGTATAGATCAAATTTTACACCTAATCAAATATTATTTTCTTTTATGTGGTAAGGATGTTTACACTAATTAGAGATTTATGAGAGAATGGAATACATAGAGATAATTTGAGACACCCTTTTGTAGCTCCTGCTGTGTTGAGCAAGATTTCATTGAAATTTCCTGTATCGTTATAGAGATGAAAGAGCGGAATTTGTTCAAGTGAACTGACCAAGATTTGGCCAATAATTGAATAATAATTGATTACATAATGATTGTATAACAAAAATATTGCATTCATGTAAAAGATTAATCTTTTATCTATCTACATATACCTCTTTTATTAATTTATATGTAGTCTTAAGAAAGTAACAGCATTTTAAAGGTTGGAGATTGGAAGTAAAAAAATCTTTGTATTTTTTTTTACCTTAATATAGAAAAACTCCAAAGTGACAGAACCAACAAGTCAGTTTAAATAGCACAAAAATTAAGCATAATTTTGAAAATAGTTAGAAGTAATCAACAAGTAGCTATCGATGCAGTACATTCTTCCCTTCCTTTTTATATGCTTTTGATATTTACATTTCTGTACACAGTTTACAACAAAACTATTTTAACCTGAATATGCTGGCTCTTCTCAGTTTGTAATATGAATGTTGTGCCTCTAGATATTTCACATACATATAGAATTAGTTTTATAAAGAACTCTTTACTTGTTAATTTAGAGAGACAGCTGGAAATAAAGAACAAGTGGTCTACAGTGATGATAGCGTGGAGAAGTTTAAAGACACTGGGTTTGGTCCTACTGTGGTCCATGAATATAAAGTAAGTCATATGCTGTACATTAATCTTTCTATTTAGTAAGGCTTAATATTTAGGATATCTTATGATGCATGGTATATTTTTCAGTAAGAATTATGTAAATGCCTTATTATAATCTTGAGATCAACTTGTGATCAACCCTCAGAAGACTGTTTTTAATGCCAAAAGGACAAAATATGAACAACTACATACCGGTATGTCAATGGCCTCCAACAAATAGCCAAACCCTATAATATGGATAAAGTAATCTATAATATGCCTCAGTATGGCAAAATGAGAAAAAATTCAAAAGAGAAATGAACCAGAAAACTAATACAGCAACCAACAACAACCACTGGATTACAATATCAGAGCTTGGGATAGGCATATACAGAATGTGGTGTGGTTTAACATATGTGTAAGTGCTCAAACCACCCTTTTACCTAGTAACAACACAACAGGAGAAAGAACTTAAAATCAGGCTTGAATTACCTAATCATTATTAAGAACAAAAACAGATATTCTCATAACTTAAAAAACAAGTACGGATTTTGGAGTACTCATCTGTACTGAAAGCTTGTGCAAAGACTTATTACAGCTTATGCCATGAATACTTTATACTTTTTATTAATGTTTTTTTATTCCATTTTTAGTTAACAAATTTAGGTTACAGTGACATAAAGGCATCCTTGGTACATATTTACTGGCCTAGTTTTGATGATTTAGGAAATAATCTTCTGTATCTTACCACTGTTCCAACAGTCAGTGGAACAGAGGGAGTATGTACCGAAGAAATTTATACACCTGCCAACAGTACAGTAAGTATAACTCTATACTGTCAGATTAGAATATAAATCCTAAGTTAAATGATCTTAAAAAGCTACAATCTACTTTTTGTCGAGCCTTCAACTTTTGTTGCAGAAAGCTCGACAAAGGGATAGTGATCCGGCAGCGGCTACGGTGGCGGCGTTAGCTCACTTCTTAAAAGCTTTATATTTTAGAAGGTGGAAGACCTGGATGCTTCATACTTTGTATTTAGATGCTTCATGTTACAAAGTGTCTGTCAGTCACATGTCTTATGTCCTTGACCTCATTTTCATGATTCAGTGACCACTTGAAAAAAAAGTTCAAATTTTTTGTAATGTTGAATTCTCTCTTATTATAAGTAATAGGATAACTATATTTGATATGTGCGTACCACACAAGGTCCTCATGTCTGTCGGACAGTTTTCACTTGACCTCGACCTCATTTCATGGATCAGTAAACAAGGTTAAGTTTTGGTGGTCAAGTCCATATCTCAGATACTATAAGCAATAGGGCTAGTATATTCAGTGTATGGAAGGACTGTAAGGTGTACATGTCCAACTGGCAGGTGTCATCTGACCTTGACCTCATTTTCATGGTTCAGTGGTTATAGTTAAATTTTTGTGTTTTGGTCTGTTTTTCTCATACTATATGCAATAGGTCTATTTTATTTGTTGTATGGAATGATTTTAAGGTGTACATGTCTAGCGGGCAGATGTCATGTGACCTTGACCTCATTTTCATGGTTCAGTGGTCAAAGTTAAGTTTTTGAGTTTTGGTATTTTATCTAATACTATATGCCGTAGGTCAACTATATTTGGTGTATGGAAATATTTTATGATCTTTATGTCAGTCGCGCAGGTTTTATTTGACCTTGACCTCATTTTCACCGTTCATTGCTCAGTGTTAAGTTTTTGTGTTTTGGTCTATTTTTCTTAAACTATAAGTAATGGGTCAACTATATATGTTGTATAGAAGCATTGTAAGCTGTACATGTCTGCCTGGTATGGTTCATCTGACCTTGACCTCATTTTCAAGGTTCATTGGTCTTTGTTTAGTTATCTTGGTTAATGTTAAGTTTATGTGACAGTTGTAATAAAGCTTAGCTTTATAATTGGGACTATCAACATAATATGAATGATTAGTATAGAAGGCGAGACATTTCAGCGTGTGCTCTCTTGTTATTCAAAAGACCTTTCAGGAGACTTTGGTTTTGTCAGATTAATTCACACCTTCAAAAATTTTGAAGGCTGAAATTTCATTTGCTTGTGTAATTATTAACAGAACAGAAATTAAAAGAAAGTGCTGTCATATCCTTGTAAGCAAAGATTGAACACAGGATTTGTGTTTTAATCTGATTGAACTCAATAGTATGTATTCAGAATGTATAGTCCTGTTTACAAGAGCAACACTTCAATAAAAACTAAAAACAAACAAATACCCTAAAGGAATATTATCGTATGTGAAGAACTACAAAACCAACATTGAAAAACCTTTATTGATATTCTTTTGTTATATTGTAAATACAGACTTTTGAAATATTTAATCAAAACCTTATTGAACAATTATGACATCATGCCCAGGCATCATGTCAAATTTATTTTATTAATGAATGTTATATTATCTTTGGCTGAATAATACTGCATTACACATACTCATTTAAAAATAAATGTGAATCTTTTGATAGATATAAGAAGATGTGGTATGCATGCCAATGAGACAACTCTCCAACCAATCATTATTTAGATGCAACAGTCATTTTTATAGTGTGCACTATCGTTTTTCGTATGGTTTTACAATGTTGTTGACATCTCACTTATTATTCTAGAAAATAAAAACATAAGCAAATATTTTTGAAAAGGAAAGATAACTGACATGCACTGTACAATATGATACACAAATGTTATTGATTATATTTCAGCTTTTAATAAAGGGCAGAGAGGATGAAAACTCTGGAGCTTATAGGACAAAAAGAGCAACAAGGAGTGATAACACAAGAAGAATTGTAAGGACTTTAGTATCAAAGAACTCATATGCTCACATGTTGTGTTATTTGATATGTGATAACAGCTTATATTACTAGTATATAAATATTACAGTTAACTTAGTAAGAAAAATACTTTTATGCCCCACCTATGGGCATTATGTTTTTTGGTCTGTTCCTCCGTCTGTCCTGCTTCAGCTTTAAGTTTTTGGTGAAATTAAAATCCAATTTTCAAGGTCCGCTGAACTTAACAAATGATAGTGCAAGTGGGGCATCCTTGTACAATGGAAACCTTCTTGTTTATCACTACCAGTATTTTCTAAAGTTTTCCTTTATTTTTTTTTGACAATTTTTGATATCGCACCGTTTGACTGAGAATGAGTGAACAATATGATGTCATAAGCTTACGTCATTGATGTTGTCTAGGAAAACAAAGATTAACAGATTATCAATGAACTTTCAAACTCAAACCTCAACAACAACTCATCTCAGGGCTGGGGTCATACAATTTTAAGTATTATTATCGTATCCAGACACAGAATTCAACCAATCAGAATAATGGATTTGGTGTTTCAAGCACAATTTTGTACTCCAAGTACATAAGTTTTATGACTTTGAGTGCTGATCTGAATTATAATTTATTTTCACTATAGCTACCAATACTGGTAAGGCATACATGCCAGCCATGGTGACTCTAGGTAATTGATTTTTGCAAAAAAGAGAACTTCTTTTGGACAAAATTTGTATTTTCTAGCTGGATAGTTCGTGGACATTTACAATCTAAAAGAATACAAAAAATATATACATCACTAAAATATTGTGGTATATTTGTTCTTGCTTTCTCTCTTTCTGAATTGGAATACAGGTCCAGTGAGAGTCAAGAATTGGCAAATTCAATGTACACATACATATATATCAGTGATAATAACTAAAAATGACAAAATATTTGCAATATTAAATGATAAAAAAATGTTGTAGACCTGTACAAGACAGTGGTGTACAAGAATTGTTTGTAACCTGAGGTACATGGAAGATACACAGACTGCACTCATTAAAGTTACAGCTAGAATATGGACAGATACACTAGTAAAGGTACATAGCTCATACAAATTATGTTCATTTGACGAAAGAAAAAAATATGGTCATCCTAAACTGCTGTTTAAGATTTATTTTTTCAAAGCTTTCTTGAATAAAACCTTTTCAGAGGAATATTCGATCTAAATTCTATCAATTATTAAAAAAAAAAAATCAGGAGTTTAAACCAAACTTGCCACAGGCATACTTTTGTCTTATAGTAAAGACTTCTTGAACTGACTCCTTCATTCAAACAATTTTTACCGCTGAAGATAAAATTCAAATTGAACTGACCAGTGGGTAAAAATGTAATCACCTTTGACTGTAAATGCTAGAAATGTGTGTTTTATGTTTACAATGCACTCTGCTACAACCAAACCAAGAGTTATTTGATAATATGAGCATACAGGTATAAGGTTATATGATAAATTAGTACTGTACCATCTCCCATTGTCATGATGGCAAGCTTGAAATTTTTTTAATGCCATTTAAATTCACCTTTTTGATTATCTATTGGCCACTTATCTCTATTCATGTTACAGAGGGGACTGAGCAAAGAACCATTTCACTTAGTGTCACAAGCAGTAGCCCAGGTGAAAGAGATGCCATACGATTTACCTACTACATCAGAAACATTTAGAGTTGTAAAACAAGAGGTGAGTTAAAGAATAGAAATGTTAACTTGTATCAAAGCATGGAGTGAAGCAGGATAATAAGACAGCAGCCTAACAACAATCAAAAATAACTTTCTAAAGTATAATGATCAGAGTTGAGTAGGCACTCATATTTTATAGAAAGCTCCGAACATCTCAAGACATGGCAAGTTATGAATGAATTCAACAATCGTAACTAGACATCAGAAAAAAGTAAAATCACAAAAATACTGAACTCGGAGAAAAATTCAAATGGAAAGTCCCTAATCAAATGGCAAAATCAAAAGCTCAAACACATCAAATAAAAGGACAACAACAGTCATATTCCTGACTTGGTACAGGCATTTTCTTATGTAGAATATGGTGGATTAAACCTGGTTTTAAAGTTATCTGAACCTCTCACTTGCAATACAGTTGCAATACAGAAAACAAGCATATAGAGAACCAAAGAATAAAGGTTGTTGACCTACAAATGTACAGAAATGTTGGGGTTGAATTTAGTTTTGTTTAAAATCAACCACCTTGAGAGTTGTGGGTTTAATAGTCTTAAACAGAAAGCATATTATAATGACAAACATCGTTTTATTTTCTATTAAAGGTTGTGACATATGTAAATGCAGGTAGATTAGCTCCGCCTCCTAAGAGTGTAGAACCCTGGATTATAGGAGTTGCCATAGCTGGGGGTTTACTGTTATTATTGCTTTTAATACTGCTTCTGTGGTGGGTAAGTAGCAGACACAATTTTATTATTTTCTTTCATATTGTATCAAGTTTTAGTTCTGAATATGCATGACATATTTGCCAACAACAACCAATCATTATTCAATATTGGATAATTTCATTTACGGTAGATAGGAATTCAATGACATTAGGATTTAATAGTATTGATTCTGATATGGTTATAGTTTTCACTTTCTAACTAAAATGCTCATTAAACTTTAACTTGCAGATGCTTATTATCAATTTCAAATAGTAACTCCACCATATAGTATTGCCCTTAAACAAATTTATCTGACAGTCATTAGAATTTTGTGTGGGCAAATTGCAATGAAATGTAGGGTTTATTTAGTTTAAAGTAATTGACACTAGAGTTTAATACATATTATGTACTGCTTTGATAACAAACTTGTCTGTTTTTCTCTAAGCAAAGTAATGCCTTTTATTAGTTATGTATATCTTTTCTAAAAGTGGGGGCTATATTGTATTCACCTCATCCATCTGTGTCCAATTATCAGTCTGTCCATTAGGCCAATTATTATTTACATCACACTTGTCTCCTATATTACTGAATAGAATAATTTTATTTTGGTCAGCAGCTTGACAATAATTGGTTATAATGTGTGAGCACTTTTCAGATCTACCAAACAGCCACTTCCTGTGTGCTGATACTTTGATATTTTTTTCAATATGTTAAATAATCTTGAAATTTTTCATCACACCTTTCTCTAGTACTGCTGAGCAGAATGACTTCATATTTAGTGATAATCTTATCAATGATAAGTGGTAAAGTATGAGCATTTTCAAGATCAGCCATACACCTTTTTGTTGTTGTCTGATACTTTGATTAACCAGTGGGATATGTTAAGCATGTCATACTTTTAACAAGTATTTTCAGTTACATTGTTATTTTGCCTAATGTAGGAAGATATTCAGTTAATGTAGGAAGATATTCAGTTGAATAAATGAGATGTGTAGTAAACATCAATGAGATAGTAACAAAATTACAAAAAACCCCAAAACAGACAACATTATGTCAGAAATTAGATCAAGAATATCTTCTTTATTTTCAGTGTGGATTTTTTCGAAGAAAGAGACCAGAAGATGCAATATCAGCTTCTCAAAAACCTTTGGTATATAAAAATGGAAGTCAGGCAAATTATGGTAATCAACAAATGTATGGAAATCCTTCAGGATATGGCAATGACCTTATGTCACGACCCTATGAATAACCATGTCAAGGTCATCATACTTCCATTGTGCCATTCCTCAACATTATCAAGAAATAATTCATGATTGTAGAATTTATTTGTTTATTTTAGTATTTTAACAAGAACAAGCTTTTATTGAGCTCATTAATTAGAGTATTCTACTTTTGTATTAAGAATGAAATTTATAGTTTAAATAATACAGATTAATGATTAGTACATGTTTAAAACCAAACTCTGAACAGAAGATGATTTATGCAAGTGGTAATGATCATAACTACTGTAAAATTATTGATGTCCAGAAACCTTTTTTTTATTTTGAATAACAGTTTTATAAATTTTGTATCAAGATATATTTTCATCTGTTAAGAAAGGTGTAATGCCCTCTGTTGAGATTTAAAGTTATACAATCGATTATGGAAGTATTTAGCAATATATTTGTTACACAGTCTATGCATTATACCCAGTTTATTTAAAATAAGATTACATTGGTTCATCATCTCAATAGTCTTTCACATAAGATGTTGTACACTTTGATCATTATGTATTTTATCAGAAAAAATCTTATTAGATTATTTTAAAAAGACCATAAATCTTTGTTTTATTTCTTGTAATGCAAATATTTATGTGTTTTACTGTTTATTACATAAAAAAATATTATGATAGTTAACAACATTTTTTGTAATTTCTTATCAACAATGTTTTTATATAGATATATGCATTATAGATAATCAAGTCTTTTTTGTAGATTAATGGGAATTTAACTGGTACATAAAAGTGTCATGATTGTTGTATTCTTTCCTCAGCAATTTTTTATGCAACTAATCTGTTTTTGTAAAAAATGATTTTATTTTCCCAAAAATTATTATTTTGGTATGCAGTACATGAATGATGAGTAATGCAAACATATGCGTCACATTTTGAATTTTCCTCTTATCAAAATATTTTAGGGTAATTGAAATTCACATTGAATTTTTACACTTGGTATTTCATGAAAACAAGAAAATGTCCATTGAATATGGAACTTAACTGAACAGAAACGGTTTAACAAACAAATGCTTTTTAAGGATGGAATTGATAAGGGTCATTCATGCAAAGAACCAAAAAATTAATATGAGTTCTATGTGATTTTACATGTCAAGGGAAAATTCAGATTTGATTTTTGTTGGGATTCTTAATTATTGACCTTTGAAGGTGTTAAATTACAGGATGTTTCCGATAAGTTTTAGTCCCTTATCTACTTAAGATGCAGAATACACTTTAACCACTGTTGTTATTTCCCCTCTCTGAATGGTTGATGTTGTTGATGTCCATCTGTCAGTGACTGTTTTTCTGTCTGTCCGTCCATCCCCAAAAGCTCTAGGAAACTGCAAATAAGATTTTTTTTATATCAAGCTACTTGTGATCCTGATTTACTGTGGTATGCATTTTTAAGATGAATCACTCATCAACTTCTTCTTACTGAATAATTATCGTTATACATAATGTTCATGTACATTGAAATTACAGTCACATTTTTCAAAGCAGCTTCCTGATTTTTTACATCAAACTCCTTTGAGCATGATTTACTTTGTGATGCATTTAAAGATTCAACGCTCATCAGATTCCTGTTTACTTAAATACCTAGATAATCTGTAACATAATGGCTATGTAGGAAATCTTTGTTACATTTTTCAGGAATTGCAAACCAAAGCTTCTTGAAACTTGATATCAAGCTTCGTGTAAGCAGGCTTGACTGTGTAATACCCTTTCACATTCATCACTGATCAACCTCCTCTTTACCGAATACTTATAGTGAGGTAATGTTGGTGAGCAATGGCTCACTGATCTACATGTTGATATTAGAAGAAATATTTAGGGGAAATAGAAGAAACTGTAATGTAATTACAAGTTATATTTGATAGTGCCTATTTGTGATATATTATTGTGTGTACATGTTGTTTAAGTTTATTTGTGATATTTAATAAGGTTGACATTATTGTTGTGTATTCATTTGTTTTAATTGTATTAAATAGCTTTTTGACAGCTGTTAACTTTATTGTATGTTATATTACACAAAGTCTATACATCAATTAAAGAAAATTTTCAGGATTGAGCTAGACATTGAAAATTTTTATGGTATGTCTTCTTAGATTGAATACTTAGTTTTGCTGAATTATGAGAATAAAACTTTTCTGTTATTACAGAGAAAGAATTTTATCTTTGTGCCATTTTTTAAGTATTATATTGCATTGTATTTTTTTCATTATTCATTTATCCGTTATCGTATATTTCCTTGGAAAAATGTAGACATGAACATTCATCTTACACTGATAGCTTAGTGAGAGTTATTTCTTTTTTTCCTTTTTCTAAATCTTATATGAATTGATTATATACAGATAATTGACAACCTGATTATTCTGTTTTACACTGAACCTAGAACACTTCCTGTTTTCTTTATCTGCCAAATATAGTAATAAATTGATATGTCGTGTAATGTTGATTTCATGTGGCATCACTTTTTTAACAATTTTGGGTTGGGTTCATTAAGAAAGAAAAAAAATGGTATAACATTTTTTAAACTATATTTAACGCTATTTTTAACTGCAGTATTAAAATATTATAATATTAGGTCAATGTTTATCTCATTTAATGTATGAAAAGGCAGTACAATTTTAATGACGTTCAAGAGTGAATGACAAACTGGACACTTTACTGGTCAATTTTTACTTTTTCACTATTTAAGTGTCTATAGAATTCATTGATCCTTGACTTAAGACTGTGGAATACAGAAAAAATCTCATTATTTCTCAAACTTATCAATTGTGATTTTTATATGTCTTCAAAGGTAAATCATGAATTTGAAACTGTAAACAAAGCATCAGTCCAGATACATATGATGTGTGGTTGTGTACAACCTGTGATGTATATATTATATTTATATGACAACGATGTTCATTGGTAAATATGGATATTTTGTGAAAGTGCAGTAAACCAAAGTGAAAATAAATCTACATATGATGCATGTCAATAGCAGATGTATTTTTTCTATGGAGGATATGACGTAGTACTTTTAATCTAGCATTTCAACATTTTGAGCTTGTTGCAGTATGAAGACTGCTGTAAAATATTTGACAAATGTTTAGAAACTATAATTTAAGTGAATTGGAATGATGTATGAAAAAAATACATATAATGCATTTCAATAGCAGATGTATTTTTTTCTATGGAGGATATGATTGAGTACTCTTAATTTAGCATTTCAACATTTTGAGCTTGTTGTAGTATTAAGACTGCTGTAAAATATTTCACAAGTGTTATAATAAAGCGTATTTAAGTGAATTGGAATGATGTATGAAAAAAAAAGTTATGATCATATTTTCTTTTTAATTCTTTCAAGTGTATTATGTTTAATATCAATCATTTATTTCATACAAATAACTACACTTCAGGTCAAAATCGTACAAAAACATTGCTTAAAATGACTAAGACATTTTTATAGGTCATGTAAAATAATAGGTACCAGTCTGCAGACACAATAATAATAGCTCCTGCTTTTAAAAAGGCAAAATGTATTGGTATTAGTGTACATATATGTAAAATATTATATTTATTTTTAATGTACTTTTGCACTTTTTTGTATTACTGTTTACTTGTAGAAAGTCTGAATATGAAAGTGTTATAATATGTATATATGTGCAGTATGTGAAGAAAAGTGTGTATGTATCAACAGTACATTCTATGCAGTAAAATTATGCAATATTGTGTCTGTGAAATAAAAGTCATTTGTCTATTCAGAATTAATTAATGCCAACGTTTTCTGGGCTCCCTAACTGGCTTTATAGCTATCTAAACCTCTCACTTGTATTACAGTTGCATTAGATTCCATTATATTAACAACAATGTATGATCAAAACAAACAGACATGATAGGTAAACCTGTCAAAAATTTGGGTACATCAGTCAACATTTTGTTATCAACTTAATCACAAACTAATATGTAACAAAGAAGTACAAACAAGCATATCGATAAAGCACATCTGCAAAAATGAAAGACAAGAATACAAAAATTATAGAACAATAAAACAATGACTGGATGTATTAGTACATAGCCACATTACATGTATCAAAGAATTACAAAAAGGCTTATAGACAAATCCCACTAGCAAAAATGAAAGACAATCATACCAAACTTGTCAAAGATCAATAACACAAAAAAGGGACGAAAGATACCAGAGGGATAGTCAAACTCATAAATCGAAAAAATAAACTTACAAGACCATGGCTAAAAATGAAAAAAAGACAAACAGACAAACAATAGTACACATGACACAACATATAAAACTTGAGAATAAGCAACACGAACCCCACCAAAAACTAGAGGTGATATCAGGTGCTTCGGAAGGGTAATCAGATCCTGCTCCACATGTGGCACCCGTCGTGTTCCTCATGTTATAACAAATACGGTAAATAGTGTAATTCTGTAGGTCACATTCATGAAAGGGAAGGGAATTGTAGTTAAGAAGTAATGAACATATCAGATATCATCTGTAAAACGGTTATTCCATAACGGTCAACCAACTCGTGATGGCGTCCGTAAAATTTACTAAGGGATGATTTCAACTTCACCATTTGGAACTCTTAGTTCCTTGTGGGCAGCAACCCTCTATCAAGAAAATCATGATAGGGAATATTGTATCAATTTGGAGATATATACCCCGTATGTAGGTGCTGTTTGAATTTTGCTACTTAGAAATGGAAAGCTAAAATCATCTCTTTTGTCGTAAAGTTTTGTTTTTAACCGACCCTCATTGTCAATTTCTAGATGTAAGTCGAGATATGAGACTGACTTAACTGTATCTGTTGTATCCTTTATCTCTAGTTCGATTGGATAGATGCGTTCAACATAGTCACCAAATTTTGAATTATTTAGTGACAGAACATCATCTATATAGCGGAAAGTAAAGTTAAAGGATATTGCCAACTTCTTATCTTTCTTCCTAAGAAGTTCCTGTATGAAGTCAGCCTAAAAAAAAATAAAGAAACAAGTCGGCAAGAAGAGGGGCACAATTGGTTCCCATTGAAATGTCGTCAGTCTGTCGGAAAAAGAGGGACGAAAGATACCAAAGGGACAGTCAAACTCATAAATCGATAATAAACTGACAACGCCATGGCTAAAAATGAAAAAGACAAACAGACAAACAATAGTACACATGACACAAAATAGAACGTCCTCCGAACGTAGCACATATGTTGCCATTCAAGAAATCAAGCATCTTGATAATGTCAGATTCAGAGAATTTTTTGTTTAAATAAGAATGATCCTTTACAAAGTAGGATACATCCCTTCTAAGACAAGATATGTGTATCTACGTTGGCCTTTCCTTTTTATGGAACAAAGAAATACCAACTCTTTTAATTTGTCTTTGGAATGTGGGATACTTGTGTAAAGTGTATAAAGTCAAATGTTTTAATACTATTGCAAGATGAAAGAGAGTTAAATTGTATGTACTCAAAAAGATCTTAGGATTTTTTAGTATCCACATCTGATTCACGCCACCTCCAGAATAGGCAGTTTGACAATAACTTTGCAGCCCGGCATTGATTGCTGATAAACTAGATGTTAATAATTTAGAAAGAGGTTTTGTGGAGCACTTGGAAGACCCAGCAATATACCATTGTTTGTAAGGACACTTATGTAGTCTAGGTATCCAATACAGTGATGGAAGATCCAGTTCTTCATTTTTGGTTGAAATTCCAAAGGAACATAGAGCAGACTTATGATTATCCAGGATTTCCTCTTTGGTAAGTGTCGTGAGTTTTACACCCAACAACGATGTTGTTTTATCTTCCTTCTCGCGCCTAGCCTATTGCCTGGCATAATCCTTGACTGAATCCATCAAAATTGTAAAGTTGTATTTCCAATTGATAGATTTAGGCTCACGATATATCGGACCTTTTGATAACAGATTTCGCAGGGAAGTGTTATTGACAATGTTGAGGTCACCGGTAGTAACGTGGACAGCCGAGTTATATGCGAATTGGAAACTAGCACAAGTGCAATCAGGAGGTTTAGACTTGAAGTTGTCAATATTCAAATCCTGCAAAACGTGTTTGTAATTAAAATTTTTAGTTGCAATAGGTTTGGTATAGGTATAAGAAATGCTGGGATAATTTAGTCACATCTAATGGATATCACCAAAAGTAGACTTGATTGTAAAAGTAATATTCATAAAGACAAATAAAAGAATAATATAACATGCTTAAGACGACAAACAACGTCAGTACCCAGAATCTATACTTCAAGACCATCGTGTATTTTTTGTGCAGTTGATTAGGAATATTTAATACCAAATGAATACCAAATAAGTTGGGAAATGTATATCCCATATGCCGATGAAGTTGGTATATGTATTATGTATGTTACTAAGGTTGGTGGATTGATAATTTCAAAATTGAAATCGCCTCGTTTGTCAAAGATTCTATTACTGATATGACTTTTTTTTATGTTAAATTCAAATCGATTTCAGACACTTTTTTTAAAATCTATTATTCCCACTAGGCAAACGAAAGTATTTATACAATACTAGTATGATGGACAGTAGTCATGATTTTCATACAGTTACACTCAAAGGTGTAAGTATTGATTGGATTAAACTCCACTCAAATGCAGTGTGATCCTAATTGGCTTGAGGCGGAAGATGGTTGAGTTATCATAAAAAGGGTTTCACACCGCCGCATTTTCATAATTCAAAGAAAAAATTAGGCGAAAGACAACCATTTTTTTTATTTGATCAGTTGGTAGATTAAAACTGACACTTTCAGAAAAAGTGTCACTCAAAGTATTAAAATTCTAGTTCGAACCAAATTTTAGGGGAATATGTGACTTTTTCATGCATTTTCTTGTAAATATATAATGTAGAATGTGTTGCCATGGATACACAAACAAGGAAATGTATTTCTTCATTTTAACAGTTGACAATTCAATCCATGGAAGATACTGATTACAAACATATGCACATGTATGACACAAAGTTTGCTTAATGTATTAGAAAGACCGAATTAGAAGATGATTAACCATTCTGAGACTCGTTTTTAATGTTATTTTTTAACTGGAGTGCTCTCTAAGGTGTCAACTGATGCCTACCTACAGGTGCGTGTTTTTCATACTACATTGAAGACCTTTTAGTCGTTTTTAGCTGTTATCCGCTCTTTGTTGGGTACTTGTCTCTTTGGCACATTTTAGTTTCCCTTCTGTTTTCTTCAATGTACTAAAACCTTCCCCCAGGAAATACTTTTTAGAAAGTTTTCCTTCATTGTACACTGATCAAGAATTTGAAATCCTTGCACAAATGTTAATGTTAGTCCTCTTTTTCACGAACCAAGAAATAGTGTACAGATACTAGTAGTGGAAGAGTGTTGCCTTCAAATTATACGGGTAACACTACATAAAAGGAAAGAAATATGACTTTTTCAGTAGTTTATGATCAAATTTTATGACCATGACTATACTTCTCTTTTCATTGACATTACTTGATAAAGAATTTACAAAGCCTTTAAAACCATATTTTCCCTCTGTTTCAATAGTAATTATAATAACAAACTAAGCCTGATATCTATGATGAATTTATCTAATATGCTATGTACGTCATGATTCAAGTATCCAAGGAATTGCATATTCCTTCAAATATAATCTGTCACTTATTATTTGGTGCTGATTAGTTATTTATCAATAAACTTCTCTGAAACTGCTTGGCAGACACTTTTGAACTTACACTGAAGTTAATCTAGTGAACCTCTAGACAATTACGAACCCCTCCATATTCAGTGTTTGCATGTGAAAAGGTTTTTTGTTCAATTTTATCTTACGCTGTATTGGGGATGTCTAACATTAATTGTCCTATATTTGAAATCAGGTTATATATCCTTATATGGATTGCACATCTGAAAGTTTCTCTTACTAAAAACGTTAGTACCTCTTTGACATTGAAAAAAGACAGAATAAACGATATAAAGATAATAAATCAAGAGACCAACAAACATATTGCATAATCTAATATGTAGATCTTTTTAATAATTTCTTTTATCTAAGAGTTTTTATCAATAAACACTAACACCAGCCAGGCGTCCAGTAACCATTATAATTATTTTGGTTAGATGCAGGATCTTGTTTCATTGATACTGGTGGCACTATATATTTCTTGTATTCTTCAAGCCTTTCTTTCATCTTTTTCAACATACTGCGCTCCTTGGTGTACAAATTATTATGTTCAGTAGGATCATCTACAAAATTTTATATATAAAAAAATTGTTATTGTTTGACTGACTCTCTGAAAACTAAATTCTGTAAATGATTGAATATACATGTATATCATATAATAAAAATTAAAATGCCACGACAATAATTAAAGATGTGACTAAAGATAACAAAATAGAAAATAACGAACTAGTAATACGAGGTCTACTTAGAGACTTTTTAAAACTTTACTAACAAGCAACTGCTTACTCAGAGACGGATTGAGGTCGGTAATCACTTATGTGGCAGTATTATGGTAAATGCATAGACTTTTTTCCACTCTTAACGATGCTTTGTTGTTGTTGACGTTTGGAGTCAGTTTGTTTTTTACTCCCTTAATAATAAAATTGAGAATGGAAATGGGGAATGTGTCAAAGAGACAACAACCCGACCACAGAACAAACAACAACAGAAGGTAACCAACAGGTCTTCACTTCAATGCAGCGAGAAATTCCCACACCCAGAGGCGTCCATCAGCTGACCCCTAAACAAATAAATATACTAGTTCAGTGATAATGAACGCCATACTACACTCCAAATTGTACACAAGAAACTAAAATTAAAAATAATACAAGACTAACAAAGGCCAGAAGCTCCTGACTTGGGACAGTCGCAAAAATGCAGCGAGGTTAAACATGTTTATGAGATCTCAACCCTACCCCTATACCTCTACCCAATACAGAAAAGTAAACGCATAACAATACGCACATTAAGATTCAGTTCAAGAGAAGTCCGAGTCTGATGTCAGAAGATGTAATCAAAGAAAATAAACAAAAATGACAATAATACATAAATAACAACAGACTACTAGCAGTTAACTGACATGCCAGCTCAAGACTTCAATTAAACTAATTGAAAGATTATGTCTTCATCATATGAATATCAGGCACAATCCTTCCAGTTAGGGGTTAAGTATCATAACATATAGGAAAAGAACATAACCCGTGTCATGCCAACAACTGTTTTTTTCATAGATGTGTTTAGTTCCGATACAAAGATCCTATAAGTGAATCAATATTAACGCCAAAATATGTAATTTGCTTTTTTTGAACTGGCTTTTAAGTTCGGTATTTTGTAATAAATTTTTATCAACGCATTTAATTCCATAATAGCGAATTCTGCCTATTTACTCGAAGACGAACTTCAGGTTACTGATCGATGCCGATGATAATTATGCTATAAAATGGTAAAGCGAGAGTTATATTTAAACAAAACGGTAAACTTTATCTGATTGGATCAGACCATTATAGTCTTGCATTCAGAACCTCAATTAAAATATATGATGTACAATGAGAACATGGATTTCTAATTAGTTATCAACGGTACCAGGATTATAATTTGATACTCTAGACGCGTTTCGTCTACATAAGTCTCATCAGTGACGCTCAGATCAAAATAGTTCAAAACCCAAAACAAGTACAAGTTGAAGAGTATTGAGGAAAAAAAATTCAAACAAGTTGTGCCAATTGCGGCTAAGGTAATTTATGCTTGGGATAAAAAAAAATCCTTAATATTTTGAATAATTCATACTTTTGCATACACAGTAAATTTATAAAAATGACCATATACTTGGTATTCATGTCAATACCAAAGTGATGACCACGGAGGCTAGTAATACCCTCGGAGACGAAACGTCAACCAGCAGTGGCATCGACACAGTGTTAAAAATAGTTTTAAACGGTACCAGGCTTACAATTTGATACGCCAGACGCGCGTTTCGTCTTCATAAGACTCATCAGTGACGCTGAGATCAAAATAATTCAAAAGCTAAACAAGTACAAAGTTGAAGAGCATGTGCATGGTTGTTGATGATTAATCCTCTCTTTACGACAAATATATGTTGTTATTCAAGACACAACTGGGAATCTAACATACACCCAATCCCTAGACCATCCACGAAAATAAGATTTTAGAAACTCTGTTCTTCTCTCTGTTGTATTGAACATAAATAACGAAGATAAAAAGCTTCCGTCTTTATGTAATAGCTGACTTTTAGGCCTCAAGGAAAACTAAAGTCGCTTTGCTAGGGTTCAGGATATTTATTAATCAGTAACGTAAAACACCCTGTAATAACAATGATAAAGTTATACTAATTTTACAGATCAAATAATAAATTAGTAATACACGTAATAAGTATAATATTCTTTCATTACATATAATGGTATTATACAAAATATTACACTTTAAAAATACATTTAAGTTATGAACATAATGAGATCAAATATTATGTTTAATCATCAAATCATAGTATTAATGTCTTTACATATAATATTCAGTTGTTCAGATTAACAACATTGATAAATTAAACAAATATTAAAAGCATCTAAACTCAAGGGAAATAACTCTTTATCAAAACTATGTGCTTAACATACTCCATAGTTAATTCAACCTTTTAAACGAAATACATTATAATTCTAGTAACATATTACTAATCCTTACCAACTTGTGGAGCAAGGTAGTTACTGTCGTGGCACAAACCAATTCAAACGTACATACTGGTATATCACACAGTGATATTTATATAACAGCTTACAAATTCTGTAAACCAAAATCACAATGTTAAATAACGGATTTAAAGAAACCTTATTTAAACATAGACCTTATTATAAAACATACAATATAAATATTGTCCTTGTGTATAAAATAAAACATAACTCGGACAATACTTTAAATATGTGCGGAAACGTAGTTCGCTATCTAATACAACGTTGTTTATGTTTTCTATTTATAATCAATCAACAATGTTATTGTGTACGGACTAATTCACACAAATAATACACGGTGGTATTTAAAATCTACTCATAACAAAGTCTTATCGAATACACCTCAAAGTATCGATCGGAATGTGTGTACTTTCTAAAGTGATTTACATATAGCTCTAACGAATGACTACCAGTACTTTATATAACAAAATAAGTGTATAATATATGCATTTTATGTAGCGATAATACTTTTCGGGATCATAAAGAAAAATAACCATTCATACCAAAAATCATTCAATCTATGAAAATATATTAGAAATATTAATAAAGAAGAATATAAAGAAAACTCACGTCAAAATGTCAAGTCTGTCAATACAACACAATGCTAACTATTCAGTATACTTTCAAACTATTTCAATGGCTACTGAACACAAACGTCTGTCCATTTTGACTCCATTAGTCCTTCTAACTCAAAACAAAGAAACTAAGAACTGAGCGGTAAATTTTAAACTAACCAATCAAATCCAAGTAATCATGAATAATGTATGGAAATATTTCAGTGTAATAAAAGTTTATATGAGACAATATGTTATGAAGTTTTATTTAATATTAACATAATTATACATCTTTATTTTACAATTAAAATATAAACAAAATAAAGAGGCTACCACATTTATACTTAATAGTTATTCTTCACAAAACAAATTCCTCATTTAGAACGTTATAAGTCCAGGTCGTAAAGAAGTTTTACTAACATCTTGTTACGTTCTTCCTCCCATACTTTTGAAAGTAAAACATGGACTTCAGGTGTGAAAATGCGATTTTAACCAACGGTGTTATTCAGAAGAGGTTTCTTGAAAATTCTAATATCTTTTACAAAGCCTTCGATCATTTTTAATTGCAAGATAAAATATTAATATCCTCTCATAGGTTTTCCTGCAAAAATGAGAATCGTATATGCAAATATCTTGTTTAAGGACATAACAAATCTTATTTTCAGAAGAACCGTACTGATTCCAAAATGAAAAGACAACAAAGACACGAAACTATTCTCCTAATTGTGTATTGTTACCTTAGACTGAGTCTTGGTTCGCATGACGGTTGGTGCATACAAAGTAGGAGACCCATAACCTATCAGCACTTCATTTCTTGATCATTTTTGTGTTCATAAATGTCTCTCAGTTATTGTCTATTATTTTGATTGTTTATTATTCGACTTAACATCGATAAATGTTAGTTATGTTTCATATATTTATGTAACAAACAATGGAATATACATTTCTCATGAAAAAGATAACTTGACATTTGTAACGATCTTGATTCCACTAACCTATGCAAACCTGAAGTGAAGTGCTGATTGATTATATATATATGACAAGGAGACTTGAACATCGGCAAACAACTAGAGCCTAAATTTACCTCTCAAGTTATACAACTGATAGTAGTCTTCTTTTGGGTCATCTTTTTCTGTTACTGTTTCGTTCTCAGGAACTGGGTACCATCCATTATATACACCAGCAAATCCTTCTATCAACTTGTAATTACCCATTCTATAGTAAAAAGTAGAATTGTTATATGTAGTATAACGATAGTAACCAGAAAGCAACCCTTTGCAACATATAACGTTATATATATTGACTATTTAGAGTATATTAATAATGTAAACTTGAATCCAAAATAACATAAACAGAAAATGAATTAGTGTCAGTTTTTTACATTATTTTCCAGTGTTTTTTTTTTTAAATCATTCATGAAATTATAAGACTTAACATGTCTAACGTATTTGCTTTACGCTTACCTAATAGCAGCATGCCCCATAATAGGTACTAAAGAATCGTCGAGGTTATAGATGAACTCTGACCTCAAGGAGGATGGAACTCCTTTACTTATGCTTGGCCACATATTCAAACCATCAATTCCTCTTACTTTAAAAAATATAAATGCAAAGATTGAAACGTTACATGAACATTCCAATTGCAATAATTCAACAAAATATCATCAATTAAAATTGAGGAAGACGTGAGTATATGCAGATAGTGGGTTCATATAAATATCTGCAAAAGTGTCTCAAATATTCATTATTGCTGATTTAATCATTAATTGAATATCAAATTTCCTGACAAATGTAACGTTTCAAACCAATTAAACGTCTAGAATGTCAAAAATAATGATAATATAATAATAATGTTGAATGCACTGGGACCGTACAAAAGTTAATATAAAAAGGAGTATCAACATTTGTGTTTCAACTGTTTGAACTTGTCATCATTTTTAGGGTTGACAAATTTGAAAAAAAGAATATATACATTTGTAATTCCATTTAAGAAAATACAAACAAACATTTGAAACTTGTCTTTAATACATAGATATAAGAAGATGTGGTAAGGGTGTCAATGATACAACTCTCCATCTAAGTAACAATTTATAAGAGTAAACCATTACAGGTCAAGGTACGGTCTTCAACACGAAGCCTTGACTCGCACCGAACAGCAAGCTATAAAGGGCCCCAAATATTACTAGTGTAAAACCATTCAAACGGGAAAACCAACGGTCTAATCTATATAAAAACGAGAAGCGAGAAACACGTGTGGACTACATAAACAGACGACAACTACTGTACATCAGATTCCTAACTTAGGACAGGTTCGAACATTCAATTAGTCTATTACATTACTTATTTGCTTGTAAAGACAATATTCAATCAGGATGTAAGCTAGATCTGTATTGAAGAGTCAATTTTCTTAAGAATCAGACAAGAACGTATACATGACGAACAAAAATCCGCTCAACATAACATTAATATAAACTCATCATAGGTACCAGGACTAAATTTTGTAAATACACCAGACGCGCGTTTCGTCCACAAAAGACTCACCAATGACGCTCGAATCCAAAAAAGTTTAAAATAGCCAAATAAAGTACGAAGTTAAAGAGCATTGAGGACCAAAATTCCTAAAAGTTTTGCCAAATACAGCTAAGATAATCTATGCCTGAAGTAGTATAGCCTTAGAATTTCAAAAAAAATAAGTTCAGAACGTATAATTGTTCACGAATGTAATCTTAGTTTCCTTTCCTTGTCCTGGTATTTTAAGATATAATTTGATTGAATTACACCAGAAATTAACAATGAAAAAGAGCTTACTAAATAATTTGTTACCACTATAACCAAAGCTTATCTATATATTTTTCCTGAGTAACCAGACAAGCAGTAACGCATTATCTAATTCAGGAGGCAAGTACCTTCAAAATAGGATGGTGTTTTGAAATTATTCTAAATGGCCTGATTTTTGCAAGGGGTGACACTTAATCTTCTTGTGTACCTTACAGACAAAGTCAAATTAAACTCTTTAGTATTTTATTGTTTAACGAATACAGATTTTAGATATGTATAGTTGTTCAATGTGTATGCAGCAAGCACACACACATACACACACAGACAATTTCTTTAAATACTTCACTACTTTTTCAGATTGTCATAAGGCACTTCCCGTTTTGTGTTTTCCTTGTAGTATATTTTTGTCATCTTACTTTTTACAAGTAATGCCCGAGAGCCAGTTGTCATTAATTATATATGTTTCATTGCTTAAGTGTTAAGTCACATATTTGTCAATCAGAAAATGTCAGCTATGTGTTTCGGACTTTGATCTTTCATAGAAAATGGTCAACTATTATTTAATTCATACATAGAAACCAGTTTAACCCGCCACATTATGTATGTATTGCCTGTCCCAAGTCAGGAGCTGTAATTCAGTGGTTGTCTTTTGTTTATGTGTTACATATTTGTTTTTCGTTCATTTTTTAAATAAATAAGTCCGTTAGTTTCTCGTTTGAATTGTTTTACATTGTTATTTCGGGGCCTTGTATAGCTAACTATGTGGTACGGGCTTTGCTTATTGTTGAAAGCCGTACGGTGACCTATAGTTGTTAATTTCTGTGCCATTTGGGTCTCTTGTGGAGAGTTGTCTCACTGGCAATCATATCACATCTTATTTTTTTATAGTACTTCATATACTGACTGAAATATATATATACCTTGACCTCCTCCTCCTCCAGCAGCAGAGATAATTGTTGGCATCCAGTCCACAGCATGAATCATTCTTAAAACAATAACAAACAATCGACTGATTAATAGAGATTAACAATTCTTTTCAAAAGAATATAATGTTTATTTCGAAGAAAAAATATAATATTTTTTTTTTATTCGAGCGTCACTGATGAGTCTTTTGTAGACGAAACGTGCGTCTGGTGTAAATATGAAATTTTAATCCTTGCATCTATCTATGATGAGTTTATTTGTAGTTTATTCAATGCATGACTTGTTTTTCCAAAAAAATTAGGTACTTTTTTTTTATTGTTAAAAAAACAACTACACCACGGATATAACTACAATCAATACTGGAATTATGTTTCTTATAATAATGGAAATAAATTATCAATACAACAATTAAAACAAAAAAGTTACTGCTACTGTCTAATATATAATTACCCGTCAAAAACAGTATTCGGTTTCTGAAGTCCCGAACCGTAAACGAAAGATGTAGCTCGAGTTCCTCCTTCATATACTGTTGTCTTACCCCCTCTCAGTGGGTAATTATTCCCAAAATAAGTTGGCGAACCTCCATTCTAAAAAGATAGTTCATTTCTTCTTTGAAAAATAACTTAATACTAATATAAGATTAATTAATAAATGTTATCGTTATATCATTCCACCCTGTTTTTAACTATTTTTCACTAGAGAATATTGGATGGGAATAATGTGAGAGCGTTGATCATGATATTGTTGTTTTGTTCATATTAGACCGGATTATTGTTTACGGTTAAAATCATAATAGTTTTCAAGGAACCAGTTTTATTATTTGACATTGACACCGAAGATATGTTTTTAAATCGAAGTCTACCAAACCGCAAATGTACAGAAAAACTTCGGCACTTCAGAATATATGAATATTACAATTAGTGTCAAAAGCATATGATTTGATGGATTTTATTAAAAAAATATCAAAATTTAGTTCGTAAATAAAGCATTATATTGTGTAATCATGTGTTCAAAGTGAGTACTAAAACACTCCATCGATATATAAATATTGAATACTAATGAAATAAATCCCGGTTCGAAGCAACTAGTGCAATCATTTCATGTACAAAATCAATTATCACTAATAATTCCTGGTTCAAAATCATTAGTATACTCATTCCTGGTTCAAAACATTTGTGTGAACATTCCATGGATGAAAAACACTAGTTAACTTTGTCCACGTTTTACATAAATCAGTTATGCAAGTTAAACTTAATTCAAATACCCCCTAAAAATACCAAGCCTCATTTGTTATAATTACCCCTTCAAAAAAAAAAACGTGTAAAATCTTACCAAGAGTGGTGGATATTTTACACTGGACTCGGATTATAGACCCTAGTGAATTTTTGTTGGTGAATAATAAACACTAGGGATTTTCATCCATCGGATAAAGTACACTGACGGAATCAAACCACTGTTACATACAGCAAAGGTACCATCTTCCTGGGGGTAAAACATCCTTAGCATTAAAAACCTCAAAATTTTGTAAAAAAACCAATCATTATTATTACCACATAAGTGATAATTCATGTTAAGTATTGACTACTGGGCTGGTGATACAATTGGGAGGGAAACCTCAACCAGCAGTGGCATCGACCAATTCGTTATCAATAAACCTTATTAACATTAGGTCAAATATAAATAATTAATATTTACAAATTAAATGACAGAGGAGCAACTTAACCAAAGTTTATTCAATTGATATTGCTTACAGTGTGATGAGTAAGGAGAATAGTTACATACCAATCATATATAAATCAATACAAATCAAAGGAACTCACTACATTTTCTGATGAACTAGGATAACATTATTTAAATTTCAGTATAACAAATAAACAGAAACCTTTCAAACTTGATTATGCTCGGATGGTTTCTGTATTACCCTAATATGTATTAATCACTATGAAACAATGTTTTTATCCTAATTTACAGAGTATGGACTTTATTTGCAATATAAAAGGAGATATTAAATGATTGTCAATTAGATGACTATCGACCAAAATTACTTGGATTAGTGCATCTATAGGTAACCTTCAACAGTGATCATCGTAAAATGCCCCCAAATCAATTGATGACAACAATCAAAGTCCTAAATGACTTTGTATTGTTCTTTTTTGCATATGAATAAACATGTATATTTTTCTTCAATAGAAAAAAAAGATATGCCAATATAGTCCTGAAATACTACTATAATCTTACATCTGTAGTAAATATGATTAGGGTATCTTTTAACATTCCGTTACGTTTCAGTGAATCTGTTACGTTTCCAATGGCATCATCTAATGCTGTTACCATTCCTGTAAAATCAAAACATCACCAATTCAGTTAATCTTCACTGGCCATGAGATAAGTAACTCATGTCTAGGGAAAGTTTCCATATAAAATCTATTAAGTACATAAGACGTATATTCCACTTTAGCATCTATGCAATAGAAGAAGTGTTGTGTTAATCTGTACAGCAGAAAAATTAATACAAACAACCATTAGAGGTCAAGAAACAATAATCATTGATGGTCAAACTTTCATCTAGATCTAAATTGTCTATCCAATAAATTCAATTGGGTTGTCTAAAACGAATTGAACAAAACCGAACATCAATGGTGGTTGCCATTTGTTGGCCTTCGACCGTTGTTTCCTTTATGGTCGAGTTGTTGTCTCAATTACACATTCCCAATTTCATTTTCTATGTTATGCCTTTATATTGCATATTTTCCCTTGAATTCACTAAGAACTTTTGAATGCTGTCACTGATTCACAAACTGAAAAAAACTGGACTAACTGATTGCCACAACTATTGTGGTGGTTATTGTACTGTTTTAATAATGAATAAAACAATCAATTCTAAAGAACAATGGATACAAGGATACTGACTTAAATAATTGCAATGATGCGTTAGAAAGACAAGTCATTCATCAACATTTTAGCATTTAGTCCTGTATTCTCTTTCTCCAGAAAGATTCCAGTAATGAGTATCAACACTCCCATTGGTTAGTTCATAGTAATATGTTTCATTTTAGAAATTATAGTAAATATTTCAATGAGCTGACTATTAGTAAACACATATATAAATTGATCGAGTTAAATCATTTAATCAATATTTAGTAGTGTTGTAATTATACGATAATGTCTCAGGTTAGGGTAAAGTTAGGATGATCATTTAAGCATTTAGTCCTGTATTTTATTTCACAAGAAAGTGTATATTTGTAAGTTTTAAATATGAAGGTCAACACTCTCAATGGCTAATTCTTAATAATATGTATCAGTTTAGATATTATAAACAAAGCCATGAGCTGATTATCTGGAATATTTATGTAAACCAAGTCTTTTTGATCGATTGATATTCTTAGTGTATTATATTGTGTTTTAATGTAAGCTTCTCTCTTAGGTTAGGATTAAGGTTACCCCTGTTAAAACGTTTCAATCCGCTGCATTTTAGTATAAATTGTCACTTGGAGGGAGAGTTGTGTCATTGGCACTCATACCATATCTTTTTATTTATATTTATGAGTATAGAGAATATTACCAGAAAATTTTCGTCTTCCTTCATTCTTTAAGTTTTTGTACATATTTTCGTAAATTTCAGGAACCTATAATATAAATATCATTTACTGTAGATTTTTGTGGATATGTGAAGACTTGTTTGTTCGTGGATATGTGAAGAACTGTATGTTCGTGGATATTTTATTCTGTGGTTTTGTCGTAGTCTGCATACAACCCTTTGGCAATTTTGTCAGACGCTGAACATCTGATACCCACCAAATCAATGAAAATTGGTATCCAAAAAATGACAATGAACCCACAGCAAAATAGCCCTTAGATGTGAAACATTATTTTTCTTCTCATATATTTAACAATATGCTTTATCTATGACATAATTTTGTGGTTCATTTTAGAGATGTTCACTGTTCCAAATTGTTTTTAAACTATTTACTTTAAGTAGTTTGCATTTGCTGATAAAATTGAAGAAAATAAATTATAAATCCGGTGCACCCGAAATTACCCCTAGTTTTGGAGGGGGCCGTGTTGTTTTTGTTTCACTATTTGTGACATTTTGTTCACGCGTCATTGCCAATTACAAAAAGAGGATTTTGTCATTATTATTAGTTGCTCCAATTATTGTAAGTGACATGTGACCACATATTGTTAACTATTCAAAAACACTTAGGGTTACAAGTAGAGCAAGCTAAATGTCACTTTCCTTGCAGTATCAATGGCATTGGTAATGGTTTGTGCTTTTGCAATGTTCTTGGTGATTTTTGTTCAGCACAAACTTTCTTTTTAATATCGGTAAACCTGTTAAACAGTGATACCACAATAATATCAGTGACGTCTTACCTCTATCGGTTCATGAACTTACTGGAAGGGAAGGTACAAGAACATAGGTTGACTTTTGTTGTGTTGGGTGATGACTTTGTCCGCTCGTCGGGCATAGGCATACTGTAAAATGAAGGAAAAAAATACACACAAAGTAAACAGTTTTCTTTATAAATAAAAAAATATATTGACTTGATTTTGATGGACATACAGAGACAAACACAATTTATAACTTTCTATTTACTTTGTTGGCCACCTACAAAATGAAGTACATGACATTTTTTTCTGCGTCTGTCTGTCTGTTAGTATCGTAGCAGATGTAAGTTTTGTTTCAAGTAGTTTCATGTTTGCAATAAAGTAATTCATGTTCACATCAATACGAAACTGAATCCTAATGTTCATCTTAAAATATAAATAAAAGCAACAGTAGTGTACTGGTGTTCAAAAGTGATAAATCGATTGAGAAAACACAAAACAAAAATTGTGGGTTAAACATGTTTTATTGCTAGTCAAATCCCCGCTTTAAATGACAATGCTAAAGAATATAGCTAAAATGACTTAACTACGTACCAGAAATACAGCACACACACACACATTGAAAGCATATGCAAAATAAGGGTTTTAAAACAAACTGACTCTATTCAAGTGAGTCTTGTGTGGACAAAATGCACTTCTGGCGTATTAAATTTAAAACCTGTTGCCTTTTGTTAGCTATTATTCGTGTGTTTCTTTGTCAATTGTGTTCTACTATTTATTTGTATTGTAGACCTGTAATGTTGTGTTGTCATTTTAATGTTATATTTCCCATGGCCATAAAAGAGGGAGGTTTGGCATGCCACAAAAACAGGTTCAACCCACCAATTTTTTCTTTTAAAAAAAAGTCCTGTACCAAGTGATGAATATGGTCATTATCTGGTCGACTATATTATAGTTTGTTTCTGTGTGTGTTACATTTTAACTTTCTGTTTCTTTTATGTCGTTTGTTTCCTCTTATATTTGAGTGTGAATTCACATTATTATAAGACGTGTCGCGGTACTTTTCTATCCCAAATTCATGTATTTAGTTTTGATGTTATATTTGTTATTCGCATCGGATTTTGTCTAATGCGTAGTTCGTTTCTGTGTGTGTTACATTTTAATGTTGTGTCGTCATTTTCTTGCAATTAATGCGTTTCCCTCGATTTTGGTTTATGACCCGGATTTATTTTTACTAACGATTTATGAGTTTTGAACGTCGTTATACTACTGTTGCCTTTCTTTATCTATTCACTTGAACTGGTAAATGTGGTGGTGCTTTTTGTTTAGTCTAAGAACAATTTTCCTAGACAAAATATATCGTGGTTTTGCGCGTTAATATACCATTGTTTAACCAATATACCAGAGCATTACACCCTCAAACATATATACACAAGTCCACGCACACACCTCATTATCTAATAAACCTGGCAATCTTACCGTAGAGTATTCGTATGGTCGTGTAGGTTCTTTATTATCACGGAAATCTGTATGATTAACTGGAATAAGGAGGAATGAAATTTTAAATATCAATTACATGAGTCTTTGTTTACTCATTGGTTTTGATTTGTATTGTCTTACACATGTAGCAGTATTAATCTGATATATAATGTATATTTCTTTATATACATAGATATCAGAAGATGTGGTATGAATACCAATGAGACTACTCTCCATCCAAGTTACAATTTGTAAAAGTTGTTGTTTATTTTTAAATATGAAAATTGTTAATCATTTGCATTAGACAAAAATAGATCAATCTCCTGCTAAAAAAAGTGCACTTGTATCATTTAATTTTATTTTTGTAGATTTGACCTATACATGTAGTGAAACGACAGAAAATACTATTAAATACATGATGCTTTTCATATCTTATGTCTTAGGCTTACAAATGGTATAGTTAAAGTAATCTTCTTTTCCGTTATAATATCCATAAAATGTATCGAACCCACGGTATGTCGGAGTACATTCCCATTTGCACATTCCCAAATGCCACCTGAAACAAATATACTAAACTATAATCCTAGTACCTTTGATAACTATATACATGATATATCCGAGGTTTCTGATTTTCATTTTTTAGGAACCATAGCTTATAAACAAATTGTTTAATACTTGTTAACTTTATGTAAATACTGATTTTTATCCAACAGTTCTGAAATATTTCAGAATTATATTAGTAAACATTTTTAAAAAGCTGCGAAATCAAAACTCAAAAGAACAATATGTGATATGATAGAAATGACAAATCAGGAAAGTGTGCATAATACAAAAGATGTATGCTTGCGTTAGGAAGTAAGTCGGAGACTTTTAATTATTGACTTCTTGAAAAAAAAATATACTAATTTCAGTAAAAACGAAATTGTATACTTTCCAATCATATGCGTTGCATATCCAAGTTCTTTCAATGTCTGTGGCAAAAATGTCCGATTAAGGGGTGCACATGATGGTGCCCATGGTACAATGACAAAGTTCTGAAAGAAACAATAAAATCAATGGTTACATTTGTCAAAAATAATGTCTAATTGTTTGGATATAATATATAACGTCTCGCGATTTCCCGCAGTAATTTGAAGGAAGTTGACGAATAATGCTTATCGATCGTCTCGTATTGTGTTTTCGACCGTCTTACGTTTTCGATCTAATTCTACTTTCACTTCCCGTATTCTGTGCATGCCCACGTGACGTCATATTCGGCTCATATACTTAGTAACAATAGCAAATAATACCACTTGTGGTGAAGATTTTCCAAATAAAGTAATTATAGTTAAGTATTTACGATTGTTTATTCGATATCACAGTTTTTGGACCTTTTCACTAATACTAGTTTTCCCTTACAAAAGAAACTATCAAAAATAAACAAATTTTCAAAAAAAAAATGGCAAAAGTCGTTTTGCATGGGAAGATTACATCAAGGTCATTAAGTCACATGACTGTCATGTGGTTAGTTGTAATACTTAAAGTTATTTTCAACACGGAAATTTGCATGATCCGTACAGCTTTTTACTGAAAAAATGAAATATCAATTAATTTTATTAACAGAAAAAACAGTCTGTCAGTGGAAATTGCAGACAATACTCACCCATCTCGCTTCACAATTCCTTAACTAAAATATTGATCAAAGTCATGTGGGGACCCACTGACTGCCTAAGAGGGGGCCCGCTTCAGTCACGCTTCAGTGATTCCCTTTATAAGCAACCAAATTTTTTCCCAAAAAGGGGGGACCGGGCCCCCTGCCCCCTGAATCCGCCTCTGCATGAAGTATACAAGATCCTAGACAAGATCATACACGGATTCCAAATAACATCAAGTAAGATATATTTAAATAATCAAAAATAGTTACCAAAGGTACCAGGATTATAAGATATCAAAATAATATTTTATGTCTTATAGTTGTATATGTAACCACTTAATTCATTATGTCATAAGTTTAATCGCCTCTAACATTTTGATATGAACCTTGGCATCAAATTATTACCTATTCCGGATTTGTACGACATGTCATTTCCGACTTTGGACCCGTTTCTTAAATAGGTCGAAAACACAAGACGCTTTTTTTTCTCAAAAAAGATGCCATTGATCTAATGAACTCAAATATAAAAAAAAAATAAAGATATGCACAATTATACTAGTGATTCTTAAAAAAGAAACCATTTCTATGTTCAAACATATAAAAGAGTAATTCGGAAATAGGTCGAAAATACAATACACGAGGATAAACGATGTATAAAAAATGAATGCAATATATTCAAACGTACATCTGGCGGTGAATGTATTGGGAACTGTTTGATACCTTGAGACCAATTATGTGTCTGTACTGCTTATTTCTATTTCTAAATTTGAAATAATAAAGGAATAAGAGTCAACACCATCGTCACGTCAACTGTTTTCTTCGCCTATTTTATCGCAGATTCCAATAATATTTGCATTTGCGCACATCATGGTTCATTGATGTTTTAAACGTTTTGTTGCTAATAGTTTTTGTATAGGAACACCGGTTTAATTGCACATTAGCCAACATATTGTTGTTACTTTCCAATTCATTTCTTAAAATTACAAATCTTAGAAAACATGGGAAAAGGATTTTAAATAACATTTTCGACCAGAACATTATATAGACACAAGTCTCATTCACTTAAACCGTGTTGTAGTTTCTGGATTTGTGGTTCGAAAATACTCTACTCTGTATAAAGTAGTATATATTTTGTCTTACCTGCAATCCTGATTTGAATGGATAAAATCCTGATAAAAAAGCGTTTCTTGACCTAAAAGAAGAAAGTATCATTCGCTCACAAATTTGCATGCACGAAGTTGTAAACATAAAATGCATACACATAAACTATAATACTAACCTATTCATATTCGATCTGATCTCAAAAAGAAAAAAATATATCATAAACATGTAAGCAACAAGCATTTTGTTAATTTAGACATATTGTTAAACGACGGCAAACTTTGGGCATTTTGTAAAAAATTTTTTAGGTTTTTTAGGCATTTTATATATTGACTGATTTAATAAAAAAAAAAGACGGATAAACATTTCAAGTACCTGAAATTATATTAAGAAATGAATTCAAATCCTGCACAGGGAAGGTGCACTCGACTCAAATTTTAATGGACTAGGATTATCAGTTTTCCGACTGAAGGTCGGTGGTTATCTCTTGGGAACTACATCTTCCTCAACAACAAAAAAACTGACCACCATAACACGAAATTACACAATGGTGTTGAAAGTTAAACACCAATCAATCCACCAATCAATCGTATTGATCTAATTTAACATTATGAAACTTATGTTTATAGCTCAGACTCAAGCCTGAAACAATGTCTTTATGTATTAATTGTAGTTATGAATACATACGGAGTACAGACTGGTTGAACATAAGAATTGTTCAATATCATCCCATTCTTTGCTAGATAGTCTATGTTAGGAGAAATAATATCCGGATTACGGAATCCGACATCGTTCCATCCTAAAAAAAACATTAAAAACGTAATATTGACTGATCTTCAATATAATTATAAACATTATAAACAAGTGACAAAAGTACATAAAAACCATTCATTTATTGAATCACTTTGAATAAAACCTATACTAAAATAACATGTTTGAGTAAACCATAAGTGACTTCGTGTCAATTATTTAGAAAATTGATGTGGAAATAATTATCAAAGGTACCAGGATTATAATTTAATACGACAGACGCGGGTTTCATCTACATAAGACTCATCAGAGACGCTCAGATCAAAATAGTTATAAGGCCAAACAAGTACAAAGTTGAAGAGCATTGATGACCCAAAATTCCTAAAAGTTGTGCCAAATGCGGCTAAGGTTATCTATTCCTGGGATAAGAAAATCCTTAGTTCTTCGAAAAATTCATAGTTTTTTAACAGGAAATTTATAAAACTGACCATACAATTGATATTCATGTCAACACCGAAGTGCTGACTACTTGGCTGGTGATACCCTTGGCGACCAAACGTCCACCAGCAAACCCAGTGATGTTAATAGTTATCAAAGGTACCAGGATTATATTTTAATATTCATATCATCAACACCGAAGTGCTGACTACTGGGAAGAGTTTCAATTGTTCTTTGAACATTTGGTTGGTTTTTAATTTACCTATTTTTAGCTCGTTTTGAAGACTTCATACACTATACACTCTAATTTGATCATGTTATGAGGCACTTTTAAAAGTATCAGAGAACTAAAGAAAAAGTTTAATCTTTTTCTCTTTCAAGAAATAACTTACTGTTTTGTTTTGTCGTTCTTTCCTCTTGTTGAAAATCATTTAAAAAATAGACTTACCCAAATCATCAGCCACAATAAACACAATATGTGGTGTTTTTGATACCACGCATTTAGACAGTGTTAAAAGAAGCAATCCATACATAAACACATCCATCCTCAGTCTAATGGGTAATATCTATCAAGTAATATAGTTAATATCAGTTTTACAAATATTCAGTTTTATCAGTGTTTTTTTTTTCTTTACATGTGGTAAAAGAAGATTTGTTGCAGTATTTGTTTGCTAAAAAAGGATGAAACTGTTTCGAAATAAACAAGTGACAAGTATAAATAATAAAAGAATAGCTTATTATTGGATCTGTGCAATTGTAGGGCTGATGAATTTGTTGTTAATGTGCACTCGATTTTGATATGCATGAACATTTGCCAACGGACGTCAACCAATAGGTTTACAGTAGTGAATAACACAAAAAAGAAAAGAAAACGTAAGACGGATATTGCAGCTAAAAAAACAAAGTAAAAGATGAATAGTAAGCAAATGACAAAAATCCTTATAAAAGAATTAATGTGGGAGCAAATTTATTCCTTTACTAAAACAATATTCTCTTATATGATATAAGCATGTGTGTCGAGTTATTCCTATTTTACTGCTTTAGAAGTGTGTCGTCCTATAAGGCCTAAATACTACATAACACCTATTCAAAGCTAATAATTCCAATATAATCTTCTATTTATTTAAATACACCTTGTATCATATAACTTTCAAAAGTGAATTTCGTGTCTTCATTTACATAACGAATGTATAAAAATCTGCCTTATGTGGGTTGTTAGAAACACGACACACTTATGTGTGTCAGCACCGTGTCGCAGTGTTGTACCGAATCAGTATAATTCGCTTAATGCAAATTAAGGACAGTTATTGACAATGATAAATCGTAAATAATATCCCGAAATATTTTTTTAACCCTTTTTAATATTTCTATAATCCTAAATGCTAACCTTAAGACGAGAATATGTGAGCAGCTTTAGTTATTTGAAAGTCGTAGGAATGGCGCCCAGACGAAACAAGACTGAACCCGAGTGCTTGGGTGTCGCAAATTTATATACAAAGACGACACACTAAGACACATCGTAACACAGATTTTGTATAAGAATAGAGAAGAATTGACGTTCACTTGTGTGACGTCATGCCACCTGCACTTTCCCAAGGTTCAATTTGTGACGTAATTTGTCAACAATAATGGCGACGACAATATCTGATACCAGAGCGTCGTACATGAAAATCAATGTACATAAAAATAACGGGACTTCAAATCATAGACATGAGTACTTTTAGATGCTACCACGGAATGCAAACAATAAATCGTAAAGGTAAGAATTCTTTATACATTACACATAAAATAAACGTTCAGTTGGAGTAATGAAATGAACCTGACATTCCCGAAACAGTTAATAATAACGATGTAATTTCACGAATATAAGTCCAGTAAATGCTTGAAACTTGTTTAGCCCTCCCAACGTTCATAACAGAACCGTGATGGTTGTAAATCAAATAACGAGACCGTTACAATACCCCCCTACCAAATGTAGTTTGTCCCCAAACTGAACGCATTTAACAATAATAGTCAATAAGTGAGCACAAAAAAAAAAAAAACAATAGTTAAATGAACACATTATTTGTATAATACTGAATTTGATGCACACATTGTTCGGCTGTAATGTCTTTTAACACAATTAGAAAAATCTACATGCAATAATGTCACAACTGCTTTCTTTATCCTCGTGCGTTTCTTTGGAATTTCCGACATCTTTTCTGTTTGGGTTCCTGAAATAGTGGTTAGTGGAGTAACTTGTACATTTTCATCACGAGTTTCGAGTGTAGTAGAAGCCTGAACTCCAGTGGCCCTGTATCTAAGGACTGGGATTTCTGGTACACAGTGGCTGGTAAGTGAATAGATCGTTCCATCCGGGAGCTCACATCTCTCAGTTTTGATTAGACCAGAATAACCATCTGTCAAAATGGTAGTAGTGATGTTGTTTCTTCTAGCCTGTTCACTGAGTCTCTTCAACAGTACAGCCTCATTAGAAGAGTGATAAGATGAAGGTGGACAAAGAAGCCCCTGTCTAGGATCCTCTGTGTCCTTCTCCTCAGGCAGTCCAAAGTGTCTGTAGTCATATATTTTTAAATTTTAAATGAGTAGGAGTAATTCTGGATGGGAGGTAGTTTGGCGTGGACGTCATCCCATCTATCTCGACAACCCTTATGTCTTCCTGAATGACATCAATTCCGTCCTCTGTAACCTCTACCAATTGCTCAATCACCTCTGTGACTGTGCCCTCTTCTGGTCATTCACTAATTACATTTTAATCTGGCTCTTGGATGTCCTCACTGACCGGAACTGATTGGTCATCCATGACTACTGTTTCTTTCTTAATTTCAAGACCATCTGGCTCTTGAACGTTATTAGTTGTTATCTTGGCTTGTTCTTGATCCTGCATTACTGATTTATCAAGCTCCTGAATACTCATAAGGGGAGTGTTATCTATCGAATTCTTATCTCTGCTACTGCAATAAATGGTAACGAAAACAGTAGGTCTTCTGTAGGGTTGGTATGTTTAGTGGCCATGAGTTCCTCGAATTCCACTCACATGGGTGAATGTTTCCTCAGTGGTGGGCATTCTGCTGAGGGCAATTTTGTAGACTCAGAGTTAGTGGAACTCTGCGTCTTCTTTTTTTTCTACTTTCCTTACCTCTGATGGTATTTTCTTTGTGGGTGTCTTTTGGTTTTCTTTACTTTCATCCTTGAACTTGTACCAGTGTTTGGTTTTCTCATGTTTTCTCATCCTGTAGGTGGCATTGGTTGAAACGTCGTAGGGACACCATCTACATGTCACTCTATTCTCAGTGTGCGTATAGCGAATGTGCCTCTTTAGACTCTCCAAAGTGGGATAATTCCTCATACACTCATTACAGGTGAACATCTGGGAAAATAAAATTGAACCATGAGTCCGAGAAAACACAAACAGGAGATACTAGAGCCACAGATTTGATTTTCCTTAACAGCTTTATATGTTTAGTCCTACCCCCCACCCTGTTCAACCATTTGATAATCCTTAACCATAAATTTTGACTATAAAACCCTGATTTAATTTCGAACCCTTTTTACTAAAATTATACAAAATCGTTTAGGTATATCGGCTTCTTTCTTAGTCTCGAAGGACGCGACGAAACGAGATCCGGTTCTTCAATATCTATTACATCAGACGATGATTCCAGAACTGTATCGGGAGAACCGAAATAGGGTTTCAACCTGTCATGGTGGATGACTATTTCTTTCGATCCGTTTTGCCGGGCTATTTTATAAAGTAAGTCTGTATAAACTTCTCTAATGATGTAAGGTCCTATCCAGTGTGGTTGCAGTTTTGGACTTAACCCTTTTCTTCGCAATGGGTTGAATATCCAGACAGCATCACCGACACGGTATTGTCGCGAATGTACCCTAGTGTCGTACTGACGTTTTTGTCTATCACTTACGTGTTTCATTTTCACTCTTGCGACATCGTGTATGTCCCAAAGTCCCTTTCGTAAATCTTTAAGATAATCACTCTCGGATTTCTCCTCTGTCTCTATACTATCTGGGTAAGATCAATAAATCAGGTCAACGGGAAGTTCAATTTCCCTTCCGAACATCAACATGAAGGGCGAAAACCCTGTACTCTCATGGTCGGATGACCTGTAAGCCATGAGAGCTAACTGTAGATGTTTATCCCAGTCTTTTTGATGTTTAGTTATGTATTTACTCAAAATATCTTCCTGTTTAGCCGCTCTACCATTCCATCACTTTGTGGATGCATTGCTGTGGTTCTTGTCTTGTCTATATTCAATCTGAAACATAGATCCTGAAACAGTTTGGACTCAAACTGAGTTCCTCTATCTGTGTGCAACTGTTTTTGAACTCCAAAACGTGTCACAAAAGAGGGAAGAAAGATACCAAAGGGACAGTCAAACTCATAAATCTAAAACAAACTGACAACGCCATGGCTAAAAATGAAAAGTATTGATTGACAAAAATTTCAGCGACTTCTTCGGCGGTCAGACCAATCATAGGGTAGGCTTCGGCCCATCGACTGAAATAGTCCGTGAGAACGAAGGTGTATCGGTAACCTGAATGAGGTTTGGGCAAAGGGTCAAGAATGTCAATAGCCACCTGTTCTTAAGGTGCCCTCACCAGATACTGCTTCATAAGTCCTCGATAATGTTTCTGGGGTTTCTTACGAGCTTCGCACGTTTTACATTGTCGACACCATTGTATCACGTTATCCTTGTAACCTGCCCAGTAAAATCTTCTCGAAGCTCTGGCTAAGGTGCGATGTTGGCCAAAATGTCCAGCGAGTGGATCGTCATGCAGCATTTTCATGACTTCCTCATGCCAACAGTCAGGTAAGATTAACTGAGTTATTTCACCCTTGTCTTTGGATTGCCAACACCTATATAGGACACCATTTTCCAACTTTATCTTGTTCCATTGGGCCCAATAAACTTTCAAAGTTATGCTTTGGAAAGAAATCTCTTCCCAATTGGGCCTTTCCGTACCTTTCAATTTCATCTCCCATAATTGCTTCAAACTGTGTCGTTTTGTTGAGCAATTGCGATTTCCTCGAGACTTCTACTTTGTACTCATTCAAAGCTGTGCGTGTTATCTTCTATGTCGACTTCTTCGGTATCGAATATTTCAGGTTCCTTTGTGGTTCCTTCCGCGACTCTGACATGTTCAATGTCATCCTTCTCGGTATTTTATCTGTTCTTACTTTCTTGACGGGTGCAGTATGTACACGGAGAACATGGACGTCGCGAGAGTTCATCTGCATTATTGTGTTGCCTGCCAGGTCTGTGTTGAATGGTGAAATTATAGGAGGCAAGGATCTCTAACCATCACGCGGTTTGACCTTATATGTTTTTGATTCATTATCTAATTGAGTGCGCCGTGATCTGTCCTAACCAGGAACGGGACTCCATACAAATAGTGATGAAAATGTTTGATGGACATAACTACTGCTAGCAACTCCCGTCGAGTGACACAGTAGTTCCGTTCGGGTTTATTCATACTCTTGCTGAAATACGCTATAACCTGCTATTTTTCGTCTGTTACTTGGGATAGCACCGCCCCAATTCCGTACCCACTAGCATCGGTATCCAAGATAAAAGGTTTGCTAATATCCGGATATCCAAGTATCGGAGCTGAGATTAGGCATTCCTTCAGTGTATCGAGCTCTTTTTGGCATTCTTGTGTCCATTTAAATCGATCTCCCTTTTCTGAAAGTTTATGAAATGGCCTAGCTATGTCGGAAAATCCACGAATGTACCTCCTATGGTAGGAGCAGGTAACTTATGAAACTTCGCACCTCGTGAACTGTTTTAGGGGTAGGCCACTCTTTTATAGCTGCTATCCTATAAGGGACTGTAGCAACTCCATCTTCTGATACCACGTGACAAGGAAATTATTTTTTTCCTGGAAAAACGAGCATTTCTTTGGTGATATTTTTAGATTTGCATTTTTGATTTTTGATTTTTGATATAAGTTGTTCTAAACGGGACAGGTGCTCTTCAAAAGAATCTGCAAAAATTATGACATCATCCAAATACAGCAGACAAATTTGCCAATTCAGCCCTGACAGAACGCACTCCATGAGTCTTTCGAAACAGCGTTGCATAAACCAAATGGCATTACTTTAAACTGGAAAAGGCCTTTAGTTGTTACAATACTCGTCTTTTCTTTGTCAGATTCGGCCACATTCGGTGTTCAATGAGGTCACTATAACCCAAATCGTTCTTTGATTTTGCAAAAGCATCGCTATGTCGGATCAGTAGATGTTTCAACTGCAATTTCTGCTCTTCGGACAACACACGACTACTTGCCACGAAAAGATCCTCAAGGTGGTGAGATAAGATTGAATAAATCTTATCTGTGTCCTGTTTATTAGTGGTAATTATATTAGTTCTTGCTACCACACTCCTTTCAGGAGGTTCCGACTGAAAGGAACCATATGGTAGTGTGTCAATCATGTTAACAATACACATCGGTATTATACAATTGCTAGGGTCAACTACCGATCATGCGACATGAAAATTCGTGTCGGTACTTGGATCAATAATAGCGTCAGAAATATGACTCGAATCTCCTACTATTGTTGCTCGGATAATGGATTCCGAAAAAGGAGGTAGCGTAATATTTTCGTCAATGGTAACCTTAAAAATAGACGCCATTAGCGACTCTTTCTGACATGCAATCTCAGTGCCTCCAAATGTTATAGTACCCTTGCCAAGGTCAATCTTACAGTTGTGTCGGTTGAGTAAATCATATCCCAAATTAACCGGCGTATCAATATCGGGTATCAATAAGATGTGTTGAAAACATTTCCCGTTTATTGTAATGGAAAATTCTGCTTTTCCAATAGTTGCCTAGAGGTCTCCATTTGCTAATTTTAAACGGACACCAGATTTAGACAATACGGGTCTTTGAGATTCTGGTATTGAAAAATATTTTCGACTATGTAATATGGACATTGTTGATCCAGTGTCAATCAAACAATTGACAAAAATTCCATTTAAATTAATTTTTAAATATAAACTATCATGCTTCATTTGTTCATTAGAAAATTCAATACATAATCCCTCATTAATAATGAAAGTGTCGGCCAAAGGTGAGACCCCTCCCCCCCCCCCCCTCGACCTTTCATAGTTTCCCGGCGGTAACACACCCGTAAGATTGGCTGTTTGTGTGCCTTGTGTGTAGGTTCTAGTATTTGCCTTCTGGTTAACATTATTATTTTGTTGTCGCCCCAGCGACGCCTGAAATTTTCTGCATTCCATTTTAATGTGACCTTTTGCCCCACAAAAGTAACAAGATCCTGCTGTTTTTTTTCTGGTTTCCTGTTTTTCTATCCTAGCCAACCTTTCAATGATGTTATCCATATCTTCTGACTCCTCTGAGTCACTTATAGAAATTCCCGTTGTTTGGCGTATAAGAGGCGCTCTATTTGAGTATTTCCTTCTATGTCCTGATGTAAATGCCTCGTATTCTAGCCCTATTTTGACACTATCGTTTATGGTTTTTGGTTTCCCTTGAAAAACTGCCCATTCAAGATCTGGATCGTTCAGTGAATCCATGAAACAATCGCGCGCTAGCTGTTCTCGTACTTCAATAGGAGCTGTAGGGTATGCAAGTCTAGTAATTTGATACTTTGTGCTAGTTCTGGCAACGATTGTCCCTTCCCACGAGTTTGATTCTTCATTTGTGCTCTGTATAATTCTGACTGGTTACTTGGTTGGAACCTTGATGTAAGAGCAGCTACTAAGTGTTCATAGCTTCTTAAGTCTGGTCGTAAGTCACTCAGAACTGCTTGGGCAGAGCCCCTCCAACTTGTTGCCAATTCAAGAGCTTTTGTTGTGTCGTCCCAGCCATTCATGCATCTCAGATACCATCTTAAAGTGGACTTGATAGTCCTGCAAACTACTCTCCCCGCCATAATTGGTTGGATTCTTTTATTTCTGCGTAGTACTTGCTGAATTTAGTTGCCTGTTGGTCGGCAATGATGTCATATTATCCTCTGCCCTCCGTCTGTCCGTCAATGCGGAAAGTTGGCATCCTAATTGGTTGTCGCAACGACCAGGATAATTATCCTCAAACCCTGACATAACGTCCGCAAAGTCCCGTTTCCGATTTCCAAATGAATCGGGATCTCTAGTGTCAGTGCGGATCTTCCATGGGGTAACCCTTTCCTCTCTCGTGGTAGCCCGACTTGGCATAGCCAACGATATAGGATCGTGAGATATATTCAGATGGCGTTGAACAAACGCTCGAGTGTCCGCGGGGTCCCCCGAAGTAAATTTACTATCATTTGGACTGATTTCAGATGATATATCTCTCCTTCCATGGGATAACCGTTGATTATCAACTATGAATGCCGTTGATCTATCAAATGCAGAATCATTTCTGTTCCTAGAAAATTCCGCTCCGCCAAAACGTTCTTTATCCGACTCACTGTGTCCACTCCTTAATCCGCAAGGTCCGATATCTGAGAGTGAGCTCCTTACGTGGCTTGGTTTAGTTGGTTTCGTCTTAACCCGCACCTGTACTTCTCCAGAGGGTGTTGCATCGATATATCGTTCTCTAACAGGTGCGGGGAGTCCTGTCATCTGGGCTCGCGTGTCGTGTATATCTTGATCTAATGTTGGTGATCGGTCATTGTCGAAGGTTGTCATATCAGCCAGTTCTTGATACATGTTTATTTTTCTGCGTGTGGATTCCTACTGTTTGTTATTAGTAGATCCCACCGCTGCCACCATTGAAGCGGGTCCGACCTGCTACCTGTGAGGTGTAATCAGCGACAATCTCCTCACCGATAACAATTTTATATCCAAGAAACTTAGTGTATCTATCGATGGACCTAGAGCGTTTAATACAGGGAGGATGGGTAATAACGTACTCCTATTATTTAACCTTAGCGGAATGATCCTGAACGTACGCCTCTAGGTACAGTTGATAGTATAACGTGGAATTACGTAAAGCATGTATAAGGAGATGCTCAATAAGTTAACGATTTATTAACTAGAAGTGAAATATATTATGAACTTTTATAACAATTAACAATAAGTCGATTAATTACCAAGAAACAGTTACTAATAACGCCCTAAATAGATTTATGGTATCTTATTTACATCTATGGTAGCAAATGAATGGCTCTGGTATCAGTATATCTCTATAACAATACTATGACAATAAACAAATAATATAACAATATTACTGAATTAGACATCCTTGTCACAGATAAAGAAATTTCTGATGCAATTCATACTTTAAAGAATAAAAAATCATGTGGCCCAGACAGTATTTCAAATGAAATGATAAAAAACAGTCAAAGTTTTCTAATTAAAAGTTTAAATCATGTTTTTAATAAAATACTTTCAACTGGAAACTATCCTCAGATATGGGCTAATGGTTTTATAACTGCCTTATTTAAAAATGGTTCAAAGGATGATCCATCAAATTATCGTGGACTAACTGTGACTACTTGTCTCAGTAAAGTATTTACAAAAATTCTTACTAAAAGATTAGAAAAATTTTGTATTAAAAGAAATACCATTTGTCCTGAGCAAATTGGTTTCTGCAAAGGCAAGCGTACTTCAGATCATATGTTTGTCATGAAATGTCTTATTGATAAATATACTCAAACAGGTTTAAAACATTTGTATACCTGCTTTATTGATTTCAAAAAAGCCTTTGATAAAGTTTGGCATGAAGGCTTATTTTATAAATTAAGAAAACTTGGTGTTAGTGATCTATTTTATAATGTTGTTAAAGATATATATATAGTAAAACTTTATTGTCAGTGAAAATTGACCCTAATCATGTAACTGACACTTTTTCATCTTTTATAGGAGTGAGACAGGGAGATAATTTAAGTCCCATCTTATACAACATTTTTGTTAATGATATTCCAGAAATATTTGATGAGGATTGCTTTCCAGTTAAACTAAATAATACAAAACTTAATTGTCTGATGTATGCAGATGATCTAATTTTGCTTTCTGAAACTCCTAGGGGTCTACAAGAATGTCTTGATAAACTACAGATATATTGCAATAATTGGGGACTGGAAGTTAATATTACTAAATCCAAAGTCATGATTTTTAGCAATTCTGGTAGACTTCTTTCTACTCAATTTCATTTAAATAATACCCCCTAACGAACACAAAACATTATACCTACTTGGGTGTCAAATTTAGTATTAATGGCAAATTTACAGATGCCCAACATGAAATGTATAATAAAGGGTTAAAGGCCTTATTTAAACTAAAAAAATGTTTCTCAGGTCATAAACCAAAAATAAAAACTCTCATTCATGTTTTTGACCATACAGTTAAATCCGTCTTAATGTATGGCAGTGAAATATGGGGTGACATTAACTTTCACAAACTAAACAATCAAGGGGATAACTATTTCAAAAAACTATGTGGAGACCTGGCAGTAGAGAAGGCTCATTTAAGCTTTTGTAAATTTATACTTGGCGTAAGTAAAAAAGCAACAAATATTGCAGTTATGGGTGAACTGGGCAGATATCCTCTATTTTTGGAGGTTTTGTTAAATATGTTTAAATATTATATACGTTTAAAAAAATCTGATGACTTATTATTAAAAGAGGCTTTCAACCTCTCAAAATCTCTACATGATGAGCAGAAAAAGAGCTGGTATACCAGTATTCAAACTTTATTTAAATACTTTAGCATCAATGAAAATTATGCACTTAATTTAAAGACAAAGTTAAAAAACTATTTATGCAAAAAGATGCAATCAAAATATGATTTAATATGGCAAACTGAGCTTAATAATGATTTCAGAGGCAATAAACTATATGGTAACAAGCTCAGAACTTATAGACTTTTTAAAAGCAGATTTTGCTTAGAAAATTACCTTTTGCAGGAAAATTTTAGATATAGACATTATTTAACAAAATTCCGTATCAGTGCTCACGATTTAGAGATTGAGAGGGGAAGGTACAAAAATCTGACAGTGTCAGAACGTATCTGTAAATTGTGCGGTACTGAGGTTGAGGATGAAATTCATTTTCTTCTTCAGTGCCACAAACTTTCAAATATTCGTTTCAACTTTTTAAATGAAATAAAACAACAGTTTAAAAATTTTAGTGGTTTAGATATTAAATCACAATTTATTTGGCTAATGTCCTCTGAAGATACCTTCATACTCCAGAAACTCGGAGAATTATTGGAAAATTTATCCTCATATAGGAAAGTTTCCTTAAATGATATATATATATATATAGAAATGTCCAGTGACCCCCCTTACATTATTAAACACTGTGCTTGTTGTATTCTTGTACTTGTCTTAATAAATATTTTTTTGGTTTGGTTGTTTTTTTGTTTTCTTTTTTTTAACATTGTGTCTTAATCATATTGAATCACTTGTAATCATTTGTATGTAATTAATGTTGATTGTTCTGCTCCTTGTGGGCGCTTTGATTAGCAATAAAATATATTTGAATTTGGATTTATACAATTTATTCCCTTACTAAAACAATATTCTCTTATATGATATCAGTATGTGTGTCGAGTTATTAATATTTTACTGCTTTAGAAGTGTGTCGTCCTATAAGGCCTAAATACTACATAAAACCTATTCAGAGCTAATAATTCCAATACAATCTTCTATTTGTTTAAATACACCTTGTATTATATAACTTTCAAAAGTGTATTTCGTGTCTTCATTTACATAAAGAATGTATAAAAATCTGCCTTATGTGGGTTGTTAGAAACACGACACACTTATGTGTGTCAGCACCGTGTCGCAGTGTTGATTTGTACCGAATCAGTATAATTCGCTTAATGCAAATTATTGACAATGATAAATCGTAAATAATATCCCGAAATATTTTTTTTAACCCTTTTTAATATTTTTATAATCCTAAATGCTAACCTTAAGACGAGAATATGTGAGCAGCTTTAGTTATTTGAAAGTCGTAGGAATGGCGCCCAGACGAAACAAGACTGAACCCGAGTGCTTGGGTGTCGCAAATTTATATACAAGGACGACACACTAAGACACACCGTGACACACATTTTGTATAAGAATATAGTAGAATTGACGTTCACTTGTGTGACGTCATGCCACCTGCACTTTCCCAAGGTTCAATTTGTGACGTAATTTGTCAACAATAATGGCGACGACAATATCTGATACCAGAGCGTCGTACATGAAAATCAATGTACATAAAAATAACGGGACTCCAAATTATAGACATGAGTACTTTTAGATGCTACCACGGAATGCAAACAATAAATCGTAAAGGTAAGAATTCTTTATACATTACACATAAAATAAACGTTCAGTTGGAGTAATGAAATGATCCTGACATTTCCGACACAGTTAATAATAACGATGTTATTTCACGAATATAAGTCCAGTAAATGCTTAAAACTTGTTTAGCCCTCCCAACGTTCATAACAGAACCGTGATAATTGTAAATCAAATAACGAGACCGCTACAATATGTGTCGTTTTCATATTATCCGTTAAGATGATCCGGCAAACACCTGATACAATTGGTGTTGGTGTGTCCTTGACAAAATCCGATTGACACCTTTTATCCTGCGCGATGTGTCATCCCGTATAATATTATTAATCTTACTTGTATTCATGCTGTTAGGCTACCGGGCTTAAGTTTCATATTTTGAAAATTATTTATGTGATAGTAGTTTATCAGATCATGAATTTTTATAAATGCGTCAAACACGAATTGGAAAAGCAGAGGTTTTTTTTCAAACACATTAGCTGTGTTTGGCAAAACTTTTAGGAATTTTGATCCTTAATGCTCTTCAACTTCGTACTTTATTTGGCCTTTTAAATTTATTTTGGATTCGAGCGTCACTGATAAGTCTCTTGTAGAAGAAACGCGCGTCTGGCGCATTTACAAAATTTTAGTCCTAGTATCTATGATGAGTTTATGCACATACGATATGTTATTCTAAAAGGTCCTTGCTTCAAGAATGAAAAATAGTAATTGCCAGTTTATGTATTTATTTTGATATAAAGCAATGTCTTACATCATGTACTTCTTTTTCCGGTAGGATGACAAAATAAATTGACAAATACAGGCATATATTGCAGCGGGACCTTTACAAGTTTTTTCGGGCACAAGATAATAGTTAAATGTAAATTTATTCAATTGTCTGCTGCTCAGATAATTTGAAAACTAAAATAGTGTAAAAGTAAAATCGGCTATTTCTGCAGAAATAGGGAAAAATTGGGAGGACACTTTTGTGTGCAAAATTAAACAAGACACACTCTTATTTCTTTGTAAAATATCCTTTAAAAGTGTCATTTGTCAATCCAATAATCTATTACAACTGTCATATTTTTGACTTGGTGCAGGCATTTTCTAATGTAAAAAAATGATGGATTGAACCTGGTTTTATAGCGCTGAACCTCTCACTTGTATGACAGTCGCATCAAATTTCATTTTATACAACTAGGCGTGAGCAAAACAGACATAATGGATAAAATTGTCAGAACAGAAGTACAGCATTCATCACTGTGTCAAAATCTCAATTAGAACAAAAACAAGCAAATGTTTAACACAGAAGCACAAAAATCATCTATCAAACTTAACAACCACATTCATTGCTTACTTCTATATGTATTTTAAATCAATCCATAAAGGATAAGGATTGAAATATTTGAAGTCCTTTGACTGAATGACTAGGTTCATATCAGTGTAGAGTCGCGTGTTTGACGCCAAAATGTAAACGTCACACAGGAAGAAATATGAAATATGAAATAATTTTGTCGTTCAAAGTATTTTCAAAAACATAATTTCATATAGGAAATGGGGATATACAGGGGTGAACATTCAAAAGTTTTGTTAGAACTAACTTCAGGTGTCAACCTTGTCTATTTCAATGACATAGTTTTTATTTAAATGCGTTATTTTGTTCCATTCTATCTAACGCTGAAAAAGGGATTTCTACAAGTTTCTCTTACTTAACACCGTTGACTCTTCAATACAGATTTACCTTACATCCTGATTGAATATTGTCTTTACAAGCAAATAAGTTATGTAATAGACTAATTGAATGTTTGAACCTGTCCTAAGTTAGGAATCTGATGTACAGTAGTTGTCGTCTGTTTATGTAGTCCACACGTGTTTCTCGCTTCTCGTTTTTATATAGATTAGACCGTTGGTTTCCCCGTTTGAATGGTTTTACACTAGTAATTTTGGGGCCCTTTATAGCTTGTTGTTCGGTGTGAGCCAAGGATCCGTGTTGAAGGACGTACATTGACCTATATATAATAGTTTACTTTTTTAAAATGTTATTAAGATGAAGAGTTGTCTCATTGGCACTCACACCACATCTTCCTATATCTACATAAGAATTAACCTCTTAGACATTGAATAGCGGCAGAATAAACGATATGAGGCTTATGAAAGAGTAGAACTACTAACACATTGCTTAATCTAGTGTGCAGATGCTTTTAATAAGTTCTATAACTTTGAGATTTTCATCAATAAACTCTAACACCATCCAGGTGTCCAGTAACCATTATATTTATTTGGGTTCGATGCAGGGTCTCGTGTCCTATTTAGAGGTGGCACTATATATTTCCTATACTCCTGAAGCCTTTCTTTCATCTTTTCTAACATGCTGTGCTCTTTGATGTGCAAATTATTGTGTTCATAAGGATCATCTACAAATTTAATACAAAAAAAAAAATATTACCTATAACATGTAGTTTGACTGACTTTCAGAAAATTCAAATTCGTGAATGAATAAAATATATATCACATAATAAAAATTAAACCAGCAAGACAAAACTCAAGGGACATGACCTAAGAGAATTAAATAGAAAATAATGCTCTACATAAGGAGATATTTTTAAACTCTACTAACAAGCAACTGCTTACTCAGAGACGGATTGAGTTCGGGAATAACTTATAGGGCAATATTTATGGATAAAGTCCCACTCCTAACGTTGCTTTGGTAATGACCCCTTTTAAAAATCTAGAATCCACATCTGTTTATCTATCATTGAACTTGAGCTTATCATGAATGTGGCAGTAGTGTACAACTTTATAATTGGTTAATGGTGTTTGATTTGGTCAGTTTTTATGGATTACCCCTTTATGATTTTGCCTTTGAGTTTGGTATATTTTTTATCAACTTATATTTGTACCTACATAGTGGATTGTCCTGTCTATTTACTAGAAGAAGAACTTCAGGTTATTGATCGATTATATTGATATATTGATAGTCAACATTTTAGCAAGTGAATGTCTCCCATATAGTTCAAAGAACTTAAGGTTACTACCGAACTAGAAACTATGTTTCATCTCTTGCTCTCTTTTTCGATTTTGACATATATGGACAATCTCAAATTGGAACCTATGACAAATTTGATGATGTAAACTCTCCAATAGTCAACTGAACATTTCTCAATAGGACCATATATTTTCCAAATCTTATGGCGTTTTCATATCTTAAGGGAAACAAAATATACCTAAGGGACATTCAAACGCGAAAGTCGAAAATATAGTGACAACGCCATGTCAAAAAAAATACCCAAAGAAAAGCTAAAGGTATTCAAAACACATCATAGGAAACTAAAGACTTGGCAACAAGTTATTCATCAAAAACCGAGGATGATATCGGGTTCTTTGAAATGATAAACAGGTTCTGCATCATATGTGGATTAACTTGAAACAAAATAATGCTACACCGATTTCATAAGCAGGGTTTTTCTTAACCAAAATTAACCATGTGTAAGAACCACTGCAATCGACACAATCATCAAGTTTACGCACGTCTGGCGTATTAAAATATAATTCTGGTCCTTTGTTACAGTCTTCGCAATAAAATTGCCTGAACGATAGATCAAATCTGTGTTTTGACTCACTAGCAACATGTTTTGCAGTCTTACGCCTTAAATACCGTTGTAGTTCTGTAATTAATTAGTTTACCAAATAATGTCCAATACCAAATTGAGATATATTTAGGTAGCAATATGTACGTAATCAGAATCTTCAATAGATTTAATATCCAGTATAGTTGATATGGTTCAAGATGATTTTTTTTGTATTCATGGCAACAATCTGCATGTATTCGCTAAAAATTATTGTAAACGAAGGAAGTAGAAGAGATGTCACATAGTTTTCCAAAATATGTCCAAAAATGTAATTTCTATCGCTTTAAGTTATACCTTTTTATGGGACTGTTTACATCAATCTATCAGGAAATCAAGTTAAAATCTTATGTCTTTGTTTTTTTTGTTTTTTTTTTTTACAAAATTGCAAAATTGCGTAAAACAATTCATGATAAACATTTCTGGATCTATGGACGGTTTGGCTACGAAATTACGGACAGTCAAACTGAAAACTGAACTAAACTACTAACTTGGTATTGCTACCTTATATGAGTTTGGATTCGCACAATGGATGTTGCAGACAGAAAACGCACACCCTATCGACACTACCTGTCTCTATCAGATTTGTGTTCATGAATGTCTCTCAGTAATAGTTTGTTACTTTGATTGTCTCATTAATCAATATATGGGATTTTAGCATTGGCTTATTACTAACTACTGTATTCCTGACAAAAGAGATTCATATAGAAACTTTGTTATAAACATTTCTAAAATGTACCTCTCTGTTTTGTCTTTTTTATAATCTGTATACCTCCAACCTATGTTATGCTGAAGTGAACTGCTGATTGATTATATATATGACAATGTGACTTGAATACCCTATATTTACCTCTCAAGTTATACAACTGGTAGTAATCTACCTTAGGTTCATTAATTGTAACGTCTTCCGCGGTCTCCGGAACTGGGTACCAGCCATTCCATGCACCAGCAAATCCTTCTATTAACTTGTAATCACCCATTCTATAGCAACAAGTACATGCAATTGTTTTTTAAAGTTCAACGTTAGTAACCAGATAGCAACTCTTTGTGAAATATTATATACATTTTTGACTATTTAGAGTATATTACATAAAGGCAACAGTAGTATACCGCTGTTCAAAATGTTACAAATGTTAACTTGAATCTTAAATAACATAAATAGACACAATTAAATGGTGTAAGTTTTCAGCATTGTTTACTCTTATATTTAAAAATAATTCATGAAACTATAAGCTCTAAAATGTCTTTATATTTTACTATACACTTACCTAATAGCAGCACGCCCAATATTAGGTACTAAAGAATCGTCGAGGTTATAGATGAACTCTGACCTCAAGGAGGATGGAACTCCTTTACTTATGCTTGGCCACATATTCAAACCATCAATGCCACTTACTTGAGAAAAAAAAAAATCTATTAATCCATTATTAAAATGAAACACGAATATTCCATTTTCACCAATTCAGAACAAATGATCATTAATTAAAATCAAAGAAGACGAGAGTAGATACAGTGAGTCTATTCACATCATAGCAAAAGTGTCTCTAATGTTCAGTTTTGTTGATTTGATCATTAATTACATATCAATTTCCTTGATAAAATGTAACACTTTAAACCAAGATTTTTCAAGGTGTATACACACACAGACAATGTGTTTAAAAAGTTCACTCTTTTTTCAGATTGTTCTTAGTCAAATAGATAATGTTTATGTAATCCGCTATGTATCGGACTATGATACTGTAGAGTACGACGACTAGGGTACATGTATTTTCATGTATTTTATTATGACGTGTGATAGACATGTAAGATATTTTTGATGTATGTTTTAAATTGGTATTTATAAAGCATACTGTTTAATATTCTGTTGAAAGTTATTATGTAGGAAACAGTAACTGTGTGAAATAACTTGTATTATACTACTTGTAATGCTTGTAGTCTGGAACATATGATAATTGAAGCAAATAAGTTTTAATTAACATTTAATAAAGTAAAGTTAGAACATTTACAATATTATGATTCTTGTAGAAATATTGAATTACTGTCATTTGTATATATTTGATAAACCAGTTGAAGTTCATGTAATAATTTACCAGTTCATAGTAATAATCCACTGAATAATCCAACTGTATGTCTTGTATTTTTGTGAAGATCCAATTGTAGAAACTGTAGTAAATCGTAGTAAATTCCACGCACCTGTGCTTGAATTTTATGAATGAAATGTAATGTATTGACATGCGCAGTAGAATCCATGTGTCACTTGGGACGATTGTTCAATAAAAACACTATTTTTACGTGTTGGCAACTGTTTTCACATACTTCTTGTAATTCCTTTTAGTATTTGTAGTCAACGTCTTCAATGTTTTGCAGATGTTAATGCTCACTATCCTAGATATTTGTCATTTTGGTCCGCCGGTGACACACATAACTTTTCGCAATGTTGTTTACGTATTGTGACTTCCGGTGGCGCTGTATATATTGTTGTATTTTTAGTTACTATAGAAACTTGTTTAGTACCATGCAAACTTTGTTTATTATATAAAGGTTACTAAAATTGTATATTATTGTGATTTTTGTAATTTATTTAAGTATTCAAATATTTGGTTGGACGGCAAGCGCGCGATCCAACAATCCAACCATCCAACCATCCAACCATCCAACAATCCAACATTGACGTAATTTCGACGCTTGGTCGTCAGTTCTGCTTAAACTTTTGGTTCTTACAGTTAGTATTTTATTTGCTCGTAAATTATTTCAGTAAAAATGGTTAAATTTTCTTAGAAACTTCATTTATTTAAAGGTTAAATTGTAAAGGAAAATAGTAAAGTTAGCGTTTTCAAAGTTTAAAAGGAATATATATTTCATTTTAACGGACTTTTTGAAGTTTTATTTCTAGTTTATCTTTTAAAGTTAGAATTATTGAAATTGTTCATTGAAGTTTATAGTTACTGTTAACGTTTGTCATTTTGTAATAAATAGGATTAAATAAGAAAACATTAGGCAAGTAAGGGATAATTTCCTAAAGGTCTGGAAATTATGATAAACAAAACAGTTGTTAGTTATTCAGGAAAGGTTCTGAATATAACTAATAATAATAAACATGTTTTATGTAACTGGTGAGTTATCAGTTACAACTATATGTACAAATGTCAGAAAGAGGTATTCTGATTAAATTCACTTGAAGTTAGGATTTTCTCTTAGGTAATTTATTTTCTTATTAGGATAGCAGGACTCAGCCTTTTTATGTATTTTTCTGACACACCAACATATTATCTCTTGAGTGTAGAGATAAGTTAATAAATATCTCTTGAGTTTAGAGATAAGTTAATGAATATCTCTTGAGTGTAGAGATAACTTTGTACATGTATCATACGGAATAGATTCTTGTCATATCATTTAAGTCTATAGTTTAAGTATATTACTAGTTTAAATTGTTGTTTATCTTGAATATAAATGAAAATATATGATTCTAGAAATGAATAAAGGATAGAAACTTATTTACGTGACTTTTAGCAAATGCCTATATTATACTGACCAGCTCATATCTTGTCGTACTGACTTTGTTATTTATAAACTACTCATATAATTTGAGTAAAAACTTTTGGGTCGAAGCATTTCAAGCCCCTGCCCGCTACATAATTTTGGCATCCTCGGTGGGATTCATTAAACTTTATTGGATCCTGTGATACGAACCTTTTGAAGTGTAATAGATAAACAGTGCAATGAGTAAACCAAGGTCTGTTCGTTCAAGAAAGACCGACACATATATTAATAGGGGACATAGTAGCCAATATGACACAGAAGACAGTGAAGTTAATACTCTCTATACCACTGATGATGAAACATGTCATTCTGAAAGTGACCAAGTTAATGAAGTTTCTAATGACTTGTCTTGTATTGAGACTGAAGAAGAAGAAACAATAGTCTTAAGACCCAGATCGAAATTGAGTAAGAGGCCAAGTCCTAGAAAAACTGGCTCTCCAAGAAGGTCCTCCAGATATCAAAAGCAAAATGATATAGAAAACAAGTCTGAACCTCAAAATCAAGGTGATTCTGGGGTATATGACAGTATAAAAGTAGCGATACAAGATATGACTGGTCAAGTAGTATCAGCCATTCAAAATGCTTTTACTGGTATTACCAAACAATATAGGCATAATAATGCTTCAAGTCAGCAGCAAAAACATGCTAAAAGTACAACAATTGCTAATAATAGCAATTCTATATCTAAAGTTAGAAAAAGTATTAAACCAAGTTTTACATCTTATAGTAATTTAGATTTCACATCAGCATCTGAGTGTGATGAATCTGATGATGAAATATTTAGTGATGCATGCTCTGATATGGATACAAATAGTATTGATACAGATGTAATAACCCAAAGTAAACGATCAAAATCAAAAATGGGGTTTTCCAATGCCAAACTCCCTTCTTTCACAGGAAAAGAAAAATGGGAGGTCTGGATAAATAGATTTGAGGCAGTTGCAAATCTTCAAAATTGGGATAACAGAACTAAATTGGGTGAATTGTTAACCAGACTTCAAGGGGAAGCTGGTGATTTTGTGTTTGATCAGCTTAATAGTAAAACATTAAAGAATTATTCAAAATTAGCCACAGAACTTAAGAATAGATTTGGGGTTTTTGAGAATAAAAGAGCATATCAGGTACAATTTAATAGACGTACCCAAAAACCTAATGAAGACACTGCAGACTATGCTGCAGAATTAAAACGCCTATATGATAAGGCGTATTCCAACAGACAGGCAAAAATTAGACAGGAAGACTTGCTCCAAAGATTTTTAATGGGACTGTCGGATACTGAAGCAAGAATTCATCTTGAACTTAATAAAGACCCCAAAACTATAGAGGAAGCAGTCCAAGAGGTCATTACCTATAAGGAGATAACTTCTGAAACACATGAGGGCATTAATTCAGGAAGAAATACCAAAGTAAGGCAACTAAAGAAAGAGAACACCAATTTCAACAAGCAAGATTCCACAAGTTCAGAAAAAGATGTAATTTCAGTAACCAAAGCTGAATTACAGAAGATGTTTGATCAAATGTACCTAGACAAGAAAAGAAATGATGAGATACAGTTTGACAGACAGCCCTTCAATGTCAACGCCCCACCCTATGTTCCTAATGGGAATTATAGGAATAACAATTGTGACAGAAACAATAACCCAGAAAACATCCCAAAATGTTACTATTGTGGTCGACCCGGTCATTATGCAAGAAAATGCTATAGCAATCCCAATAGGCAATCAGATTATAGAAATAATATGGCTATTAATCCTCCAAGACAGATGAATATGCCTTACACTCCCCCCAACAGTAGTATGTCACAAGGTGAAGTTAAATCAGATGGATATACATTAAACTAGAACGGGTTAACCCAGCTGACCAGAAGTTAGCCCTTAAGTTTAATGAAAACGGTCATATAAAATTGGACAATATTGGTGTACATGTACAAGAGCCAACAAGCAGTATAACTTTTAGTAATAGTAAAGAGAAACATATTTGCAATAGTAATAGCAAAGAGGAAAATATTAGCAATAGTAATAGTAAAGAGAAACATATTTGCAATAGTAATAGCAAAGAGGAAAATATTAGTAATAGTAATAGTAAAGAGGAAACTAGTAAATGTAGTAGTAATAGTAATAGTAAAGAGGAAACTAGTAGTAATAGTAATAGTAAAGAGGAAAATAGTAGTAATAGTAATAGTAAAGAGGAAACTAGTAGTAATAGTAATATATCTTCTGTCACTTTTATAGAAGATACAAATTTAGTTTGTTCTAACACAATTTTAGGAAGTGAACAATCAGTTGCAGGTAATGTTATTGCAAGACAAGTACTCCGAAGTGATGGAGTCTATGTTGAAGGACATATCCAAGGGTCTGAGGTTAATTTTACTGTAGATACAGGGGCAGTCCGGACAGTATTATCCGTGTATGCCTTTAATAAAATTCCTCATGTTAATAGACCAATCTTGGAAAAGTCTAATACTTTAGCTTGTGCTGATGGCAAACCCCTAAAGGAGCTAGGGAAAGCTATTTTTGAAATTAAATTAGGAAATTTATGTTTTGATACAGAAATGATAGTTGCAAATATAGAAGACGAAGCTTTGTTAGGACTAGATGTGTTGATAAAATCTCAGTGGGGTCCTGCTGACATACAGTTAACAGAAGGAATTATACTGCTCGGTGGTCATGCTGTCCATTGTACACAAATTGGCCAAAGAAATGAATTTATACGAAAAATTTATGGGGAAGCTTACTATGAAACTCCCCCAAGGTCTGAAAATTTTGTTGATGTTTTCATTGACCGACTTGATGATGATTCTCCTGAAACAGTTCAAGATTGCATTTTACAACCCACTGAGAAATTTTCAGAAAGATTTCCATTAGTAATGGCACCATGTTTAGTAAATAGTATTAGTAGCCAAGCTAACATAAGCCAAGATGTTACTTGTAATACTAGTACATGTAGTATAATGAACCCATACATGTATGATCAAGATACAGTAATTGGTTCAGCAGAAGTTGTTGAACATGAACCAAAGATGCTATCAAAATGTGAAGACACACTTGAACAAGTTGAAGTAAATAACCAAATTGCAATGAGAAGACTGCAATTTCATGACTCAAATTTAGAGTCTGGAAAGGGGGTATCCAAAGAAGAAATAGATAGACATTTGACAACTAAGGAAAAAGATCTGACACCAGAACCACCCCCTACAATACATTTTGTACATGTAGCAACAATGCTCCAGTTGCACAAAAGAAACAGAAGAAGTCCCTGGTAGCTACATGAAGAGACATTTAATTTAAGATTGAATAAAGATGTACATGTAATTTTAATTTTTAATAGAAATGTTATAGAAATGTTATGGTATTGTTTATTAGAATTGATAATATCAAAAGTAATTTAAGGCTATTATAAGATTAAAAGTTATTGAAAAATTAATTTAGAATGAAAATTTATTTTGGAAAGTTGAAAAGTTAAAAAGTTATTTATATTAGATATATACAGTCAAAGCTTTTAAGTGTTAAAAGTTAATTTTGGGTATATTTTTGAACTTATATTTAAATGTTTTGGTACTGTTTGCATAGTAACTAAAATTTTTCCTTCAGGAAACCTCTGGTTCTTAGCCATGTTCCAGTTTGTTCATAACGTTCAGTAATTTTCCACATCTGGTATATATATCTGTCTGTCTGGTATCTACTGCCCTCGTGCTGATGGTCATAATGGTGAAACTTCAGGTGTATCTGTAAAATATAATATGAAAAGACTTATAATTATGTATAATTTTTACATAATTTAATATATTATGATGTATTTGTGTTATAATCATAGATTGTATTAATAAGAAAGCTAATTTCATTCAGTTTTAGAAATAATTTCTTTTTAAGAAGAATATGTATTTAAGACATAGAAAAATTTCAAATGGAAACTTTTGCAAAAGTTTAAAGTATTTGCGGGGACGCAAATAATGGAAAGGGGGTAAAATGTAGAGTACGACGACTAGGGTACATGTATTTTCATGTATTTTATTATGACGTGTGATAGACATGTAAGATATTTTTGATGTATGTTTTAAATTGGTATTTATAAAGCATACTGTTTAATATTCTGTTGAAAGTTATTATGTAGGAAACAGTAACTGTGTGAAATAACTTGTATTATACTACTTGTAATGCTTGTAGTCTGGAACATATGATAATTGAAGCAAATAAGTTTTAATTAACATTTAATAAAGTAAAGTTAGAACATTTACAATATTATGATTCTTGTAGAAATATTGAATTACTGTCATTTGTATATATTTGATAAACCAGTTGAAGTTCATGTAATAATTTACCAGTTCATAGTAATAATCCACTGAATAATCCAACTGTATGTCTTGTATTTTTGTGAAGATCCAATTGTAGAAACTGTAGTAAATCGTAGTAAATTCCACGCACCTGTGCTTGAATTTTATGAATGAAATGTAATGTATTGACATGCGCAGTAGAATCCATGTGTCACTTGGGACGATTGTTCAATAAAAACACTATTTTTACGTGTTGGCAACTGTTTTCACATACTTCTTGTAATTCCTTTTAGTATTTGTAGTCAACGTCTTCAATGTTTTGCAGATGTTAATGCTCACTATCCTAGATATTTGTCATTTTGGTCCGCCGGTGACACACATAACTTTTCGCAATGTTGTTTACGTATTGTGACTTCCGGTGGCGCTGTATATATTGTTGTATTTTTAGTTACTATAGAAACTTGTTTAGTACCATGCAAACTTTGTTTATTATATAAAGGTTACTAAAATTGTATATTATTGTGATTTTTGTAATTTATTTAAGTATTCAAATATTTGGTTGGACGGCAAGCGCGCGATCCAACAATCCAACCATCCAACCATCCAACCATCCAACAATCCAACATTGACGTAATTTCGACGCTTGGTCGTCAGTTCTGCTTAAACTTTTGGTTCTTACAGTTAGTATTTTATTTGCTCGTAAATTATTTCAGTAAAAATGGTTAAATTTTCTTAGAAACTTCATTTATTTAAAGGTTAAATTGTAAAGGAAAATAGTAAAGTTAGCGTTTTCAAAGTTTAAAAGGAATATATATTTCATTTTAACGGACTTTTTGAAGTTTTATTTCTAGTTTATCTTTTAAAGTTAGAATTATTGAAATTGTTCATTGAAGTTTATAGTTACTGTTAACGTTTGTCATTTTGTAATAAATAGGATTAAATAAGAAAACATTAGGCAAGTAAGGGATAATTTCCTAAAGGTCTGGAAATTATGATAAACAAAACAGTTGTTAGTTATTCAGGAAAGGTTCTGAATATAACTAATAATAATAAACATGTTTTATGTAACTGGTGAGTTATCAGTTACAACTATATGTACAAATGTCAGAAAGAGGTATTCTGATTAAATTCACTTGAAGTTAGGATTTTCTCTTAGGTAATTTATTTTCTTATTAGGATAGCAGGACTCAGCCTTTTTATGTATTTTTCTGACACACCAACATATTATCTCTTGAGTGTAGAGATAAGTTAATAAATATCTCTTGAGTTTAGAGATAAGTTAATGAATATCTCTTGAGTGTAGAGATAACTTTGTACATGTATCATACGGAATAGATTCTTGTCATATCATTTAAGTCTATAGTTTAAGTATATTACTAGTTTAAATTGTTGTTTATCTTGAATATAAATGAAAATATATGATTCTAGAAATGAATAAAGGATAGAAACTTATTTACGTGACTTTTAGCAAATGCCTATATTATACTGACCAGCTCATATCTTGTCGTACTGACTTTGTTATTTATAAACTACTCATATAATTTGAGTAAAAACTTTTGGGTCGAAGCATTTCAAGCCCCTGCCCGCTACAATACATTTATCTTTCAAAGAAAATGACTATCTTTTATCCAATTTATTCATAAAACTGAAAATTTGAAACTGACTGAAATATATCTACATACCTTGACCTCCTCCAGCAGCAGAGAGAATTGTTGGCATCCAGTCCACAGCATGAATCATACTAAAACAGCAATAATAAAGCAAACAATCAGCTCAATATTGGAAGTCGTGTGGTTGAAATTTTACATTTTTTAATATATTATCATGTCAACTTTGAAGAAAAAAATATAATTTGTAGTTATATTAATACATTAATTCGAAAACAATCCATGTTATAGTAACAGCAAAGCAAGTACACCACTGAAGTAACTACAATATAAACTGGAAGTATGTTTCTTTTAGTAATTTGCATAAATTCTCAACACAGTAAAAAAAAATGTACTACTAATTTTAGATTTATTACCCGTCAAAAACAGTATCATTTTTCTGAATTCCCAAACCATATACGAAAGCTGAAGCCCGAGTTCCTCCTTCATATACTGTTGCCTTACTACCTCTCAGTGGGTAATTATTTCCAGAATGGATTGGCCAACCACCATTCTAAAACATTGTTCATTTCTTCCTTTAAAAATATCTTTAAACTTATTAGTATAAGATTAATAAGTAAATACTAAGAATATTTTAAAGTATGCAATAAACTCTACATCGATAACAGCATAATTATTTGACGCCAAACTATCAAACAGAGTAATTATGACATGGATTAGTGCAACTATAGATAACTGTTTGAACTTCAAAAATGATCATCGTGAAATGTTCCTTAAGACAACTGATGACGGTAATCAAATAACGTTGTAGTTTATTTGTCAGCATATATATATACGATGTTCGTATTCAAGATTAAAAAAGATATGTAAATACAGTCATGAAAAAAATTATACTCTGAACACTTTCAATATCTTACATCTGAAGTAAATATGATAAGTGTATCTTCAAACATTCCGTTACGCTTCAGTGAATCTGTTACGTTTCCTATGGCATCATCCATTGCTGTGACCATTCCTGTAAAATCAAACATCAATGTTTTTGGAGGTTGGTTAATTTTCAATGACTATGATCGGCTATAAAATATGAAAATCAATTCTGAGGAAAGTTTTAGTAGAAAAGTAGACCTGCTTTCCACTTCAGCAAAAACAGTTATATCAGTCATGCAATATGAGAAGTGTTGTGAAGATGTTAATTATGCATCAAGTGAATACAAACAACCAATAGAGACCAATACACAATAAGCAGTGATGGTCAAACTTTCATCTACATCTTGATAGTCTATCCGATAATTTCTAATTGATTTACCTAATATGAATTGAACAGAACTGACAACTAACACTGGCATGATATTGCATATGACGCCGAATCAAGGTCATACTTATCTTATTAAGCATATGCTAAATTCTAATTTAGCATATGCTTAATTGATTATAATAATGAAATTCACTGATCATCAATTTATTTGCAATATGTTTAGTATAAGATAGGACCGCATGCAGCAACTTTCCAACCAACTTATTAAGAAAGCGATCTACTCATTTGAGAGTTCATTTGATTTAGCATATACTAAATTATAATTCAGCATAAGCTAAATTTATTTTAGTATAAGCTAATTACTCATTTTAGCATTAGCTAAACCTCATTTTAGCATTAACTCACACAATCAATTTAAGATGAGCTAAAAAACATTAAAGCATAAGCTAAAATCATTTTAGCATAAGCTTAATTCATTTGACATAAAATCGATAATTTTGAGCCTGATTCTGCGCCATTTATATTTCCCCTATACTTAAATGGGTATGATGTCACTTAGTAAAAAACCAATAAAAAAATGAACTAATTATACATCACAATTATTTTAGTGATAACTGCACTGCATTTAATAACCAGTCCATTATAAAGAACAATGGATAAAAAGATAATGACTTAGATGATTAATTTTGGCATTCTTCATTATTTCCGCACTAAGTCCTGTGTTATCTTTCACCGAAAATATTCCAGTTTGTCCAGTTATTTGTTTTAAATATGAGTGTCAACACTCTCAAATAATGTAAACCAAGTCTTTTTGATCGATTGGTGCGTTTTAGTGTGTCATTTTATGTTTTAATGTTACACTTCTGTCTCATGTTAGAATTAAGATTATCGCCTGTTAAAACGTTTCAATAAAATTAACGGTACCAATTTTCTTGCACCAGATGCGCATTTCGACAATACATGTCTCTTCAGTGATGCTCGTGGCCAAAATATTTGAAATCCAAAGCTTATATAAAAGATGAAGAGCTATAATCCAAAAGGTCCAAAAAGTATAGCCAAATCCGTGGAAGGAATCAGAGCTTTGCATGAGGGAGATACATTCCTTAATTTATAATAATTTCTATCATTTTGTAACAGCACATTTTAATAACACAAAAAATCAGTATTTTCATGCCAGTACAGGCTACTGGGCTGGTGATACCCTCGGGAACTTATAGTCCACCAGCAGAGGCATCGACCCAGTGGTAGTAATAAAATTAACGGTACCAATTTTCTTGCACCAGATGCGCATTTCGACAATACATGTCTCTTCAGTGATGCTCGTGGTCAAAATATTTGAAATCGAAAGTTTATATAAAAGATTCAACCTGCTGCATTTTATCACACGTCATAAGTCAGGAGCTAATATTTAGTTGTTATCGTTTGTTAGTGTGGTTCATAAGTCTTTCTCCTTTCTCGTTTTTTATAAACATTAGACTATTGGTTTTCCTGTTTGAATTGTTTCACACTTATAAACTTTGGGCTCTACATAGCTTGCTCTTCAATGTAAGACAAGGCTCCGTGTTCGAGGTCGTACTTTGGTCTACAATTTTCAAATTTTGATACATTGTCACCAGGATGGATGGTTGTGTTTTTGGCACGCATACCACATATTCTTATCTATATTTACAAGTAAAGAGCATATTACCCGAAAATTTTCGTCTTCCGTCATTCTTTATGTCTTGATACATATTTTCGTAAATTTCAGGAACCTAAAATATAAATAACATATACAGTCGTTTCATTAATTTTGGTGGGTACCAACTTTAGTGGATACCAATTTTCGTTGATTAATGAAGACTTAATTTGACATGTTGATACAATTGTAAGGTTATTTTCGTTTTTCATATATATCAGAAAGTTGGTTTAACCGTTTGAATGGTTTTTCCACTTTCATTATTGGGACCCTTTATTGCTTACTGTTCGGTGTGTGCCAAGGCTCCGTGTTGAAGACTGTACCTTGACCTATAATGGTTTTTCTTTTATAAATTGTAAATTGGATAGAGAGTTATCTCATTAGCACTCATACCACGTCTCCTTATGTCTATTGCATGTTCGTAGAAATTTTATTCCGTGGTTTGTCGTAGATTGGATAAAATCCTAAAGAAAAATTGCCATTCGTTGAACATTTGATGTCATGGTTCATCTGTACACATGTATTCCTCGAAAATTGGTATCCAGCGAAAATAAATGATAAAAAAAGTAAAGTCATTAAACTACTGAACTGCGAGGAAAATTTAAAACGGAAAGTCCCTAATCAAATGGCAAAACCAAATGATGAAACACATCAAACGATTGGACAGCAACAGTCATATTCCTGACTTGGTACATGCGTTTTCAAATGTAGAAAATGGTGGATTGAACCTTGTTTTGTAGCACTAAACCTCTCAGTTGTACGACAGTCGCATTAAATACCATCATATTGACAAAGATGCGTGAACACAGTGTCACAAATAAGGGGTACAACAACAACTCGTACCCCACCAAAAACTGGGGTTTATGATCCACAGCAAAAATACTACTTAGTTGTAAAACATTATTTTTCACTTTTTTTGTCCATATTTTGTCGTTCATGCAAGAGATTTTCAATTTTTCAAATTGTTTTTAATCATTACTTTGGTAGTCTTTATTAGCTGATAGAAATGGAAAAACATATTATAAAATGTATGTGTCCGAAGAGCTTTTGTAAATTTATATTTATCAAACGCTGAAAGTCAAATATTTTTAAGCATATGATGTTTCATATCTGAATCACATGAAAAGCTTTATGAAAAGGCTCTTATGAATAATAGCACAAAACACTCAATGTCAACATTTTTCTATTTAAAAACACGAAAGAGAATATGCTATAAATATGGCAGTTCCGAAGCATCAACTACTGGTCAAATAATTTTGGGGAAAATAGTCCACATGTAGCGATATCGACCTAAGGCTAGTTAACGAAAATGATAGATTGTAGACGTCCTAGCTTCCTTCATATGTCAAATACAATGACGAATAGCCCAAAGAAAGTAGCGAAGGGTCATATATTCTAACGAGACATATGTTTCAAATGAGTGTGTGAAACATGATTTCAATGTTTGTGTCAGTGATTGGTTGTTCAATTATTCTGCAAGTGTTCACACTTTAAACGGAGTATCAGTGAAACCAAAATTAACTTTGTACTTGTTTTGCTTTATAACTATTTTGATCTGAGCGTCACTGATGAGTCTGATGTAGACGAAACGGGCGATTGGCGTATTGAATCATAATCCTGGTACCTTTGATAGCTAATAAAATAAGATACTCCAAAAACTTGGAAATGCAAAAAAAATCCTTAAAACAAACCCAAACAAAACATAGCCCCTGTTGCCGAATTGTCATTTATTAGAATATACATAATTCTAACAACATGTATCAAAAATGTAAATAGTCTCACTAATAGAATGTTGCATCTTATGACATCTCATCTTCATGTTAACATATTTAGTAGTTATTGTCTTAAATAGGCCTGGTTGTTTAAGGTGTACTTATTCATATATATTCGGTTTTCAAATTATCGAAGACAGCATACAACATTTCTTGAGGTAATCCAATTTAAGTTAAGACGCAAGTCTCTTAATTAATCATCTTTTAAATGTAGCCAACACTAATTATAACAGCAATATATGAAGCAAAGTTTAACCTTTTTATATAGATCTCTATATTTGTTTTGAAGATTTAAATGCGGGTTTTTTTTTGACAGGAGAGATAAATAAGTTATGTGTGCATTTCCAGTGGCAAATAGGTCATACAAATTCAAGACAAAATGAACATAAGAAAATGTATATAAAAATTATACTTGTATATTCAAAGACACAGTTATCAGTTAAACACAAGTATATAATTGCTTTTTCAAATAACTTTCAATTAATAATATAACCTCAGTAAACAAAATGTTCTCTTACCAATTCTAAACACCTGAATTTTTATTATTGTTAACGTCTCGCGAGTTTTCACAATGATTGTAACTGATATGTGACCACAGCATGTTAATTATTCAAAACACATAGGGTTACACGCAGAGTAAACTAAATCTTCATGGCCTTGCAGTATCAATGTAAATGGCGATGGTTTGTGCCTTCGTAATGTTCTTGGGTTTTTTTCAGCGTCACTTTCTTTTTGATATTGGAAAACATGTAAAGCAGTGCTAGAACAACATACCAGTAACAACTTACCTGTATTGGCTGATGAACTGACTGGAAAGGAAGGTATAAGAACATTGGTTGACTTTTGTTTTGTTGAGTGATTATTATGTCTGCACGTCGGGCATATGCATACTGTAAAATGAAAAAATAACTCAACATTTATAGTTTATATTTAATTATATAGACATACAGAGACGAACACAAAATGTAACGTTCTATTCATTTTGTTTTCCGCCTACAAAATAGATACACATGATGTTTTTTTCTATGTCCATATTTCATTATCGTATCATGTTTGAGTGTTTTTTAAGGAAAGTTGATGTTTGTAATAAGGTATTTCGTGCTCATATGAATTTGAAACTCAGTCCAAGAGTTCATCTTAAAATATGAATGTTAAAACATATGCAAAAATTAAGGTATTGAAACAAAACTCCTTGTTCATTTGAACCGGCATTGTTTGGTGCTTTTGATTTTTTTGAATTTCTATGAACAGGTGTTCTTGCTAGAATAGATCGTGCTTATGCGCGTTAAACACCATAGTTTAACTAATAGTCCATATCATAACACCCAAGCACGTATATACACAAGCACACGCATTCACTTCTTATCTTTTCAAAACACCTTGACATCTTACCGTAGAGTATTCGTTTGGTCGTATTGGTACTTTATTATCACGGAAATCTGACCCATTAGCTGGAAAAAAAAGAAATTTAATTTAAAATATCAGAAACACATGTAGCAGTTTTAATCTGACTTCTAAAATATATATAATGTTTAGACGAGTTATATATATAATGTATAAACATTTGGAAGTTTATTTTCAAAAATGAAATTGTTAATTACTTAAATTAGACAAACATATATCAATCTCCTACTTTAAAAGTGTTTTCATTTAACTTTGTAGTTTTGAACTATACATGTAGACTCAGACTTACCAATTGTATAGTTATAGTAATCTTCTTTTCCGTTATAATATCCATAAAATGTATCGAACCCACGGTATGTCGGGGTACATTCCCATTTGCACATTCCTAAATGCCACCTGAAAGACAAATAGTCATGTTTATCGGCGATTTTTGTTTCCCTTTTTGAGGAACCATAGATTATTGACAGATTATTTGATACTATTCAACCTTATGTGTATACTTATATTCTTCCAACAATTCTAAAATATTTAAGAATTATATGAGTTACCATTTTTGAAAAGCTTTGTAAACAAAACTTAAAAAATCAATATGGGATTTGATAGAAATGACAAATCATGAAAGAGTGCATACTACATAGAACGTGCGCTTGCCTAAAAGAAGTAAGTCTATGACATTGTTTTATTGACATCTTGAAGAAAATACTCATTTAAGTAAACAAAATTCGTTTGCATACTTTCCAATCATATGTGTTGCATATCCTAGCTCTTTCAGTTTCTGCGGCAGGAGGGTTTGGTTAAGGGGTGGACATGCTGCCTCCGTTGGTAATATGACATAATTCTGGAACAGAAAATAAACTCAATGGTGATATTTTGTCATAAGTGGAGTAAAAGTGTTTTAAAATATAAAGTATCACAATTTCCCCCCAGAAATGTAAAGGGAGTTCACGGACAATGCTTAAACTTTGTCTTTTTTACATTTGAAAATTTATTGTGAGCTAAATAGTGAACGTTTATCTGTGGGTGAATGTATAGCAAACTCTTTCATTCCTTGATACCAATTTTGTGTCTGAACTTCTATTTTTTTTAGATTTGAAATGATAAATAACGAAATTGTTATTTTCTATAGCAATAGGATAAACATCTTCGTCACCTAACTGTTATCTTGTCTAATTTGTCACATATTAGCTCCAAATTATTTGCATTTAGACACATCGTAGTGCATTGCTGTTTCAAACTTTTTGTTAAGAATAATTTATATTCATTTTATCATAAAAACACCGGTTACATTGCGCATTAGCAAAAATATTGATTCATTCCAATTCATATCTTTTAATTGCAAGTTTTAGAAAATCATAAAAAACACTCTCGTTCACTTAAATCGTGTGGTAGATTCCATGGTAGTTGTTCATAAATACTCTTACTTGTATTAAGTATAATATGTTTTGTTTATTAGACAATGCCTTAAACAAGAGTATTATTTTACCTGCAGTCCGGATTTGAATGGATAAAACCCTGATAAAAAGGCGCTTCTTGACCTAAAAGAAGAAAGTGTCATTCGTTCACAAATTCGCATTAACCAATCTGTTAACATGAAAATCATACAAATATTTCCAAAATTATCATACCTGTCCATATTTGATCTAAAACAAATTTATTTTAAAACAATTTATTAAAATTCAGTAATTCTTCACTTTATTTATGAAATATGATATATATGTTACATGCATTTTCTAAATTTAGGCATTTGGTAAAATGACTGGAAGTTTCAGGCATTTTATATATTGACTGATTTTTTTACAAAATGACTGGAAAATATAAAGGCATTTTAAAAATGCATGAAAATTATGAAAGATTCTCAGAAACTGATGAATTGGAAGTATTTAACAACATAGCAACTTACATTTGATAATAAATGAATTGTAACGGTTGCATTAACAGAAAATTAATTTTATACTAAATTGTTTAAAATTCACACAGGTACTGAACTCAATAATTGTTTACAACTGGACAAAGCTTTGTAAGTTGAGATGCTATTGGTGGGAATTAGTTTGGCTATGGAAGATGTATAAATTATTTATAAATTGGTATATTAAATGTTATGCTTCGTATTAGGAAAGTGCGGAGCTCTGTACGTTGAGAACTATTTGATCTTTCTGTAGAAATCAAATTAAGACATCAATAATTGTCGAACCTACTATGAATTTGATGAAATTTGAACAGAAGCTTTTTTTCATGACTAAAACACAGCATCTTCAGCAAAACTTTGAAGATATTTATTCTTATTCACTTTTCCTGAAAAATGGACATCAATTAATTTGTCAAATCTAGAATTTTATGAAACATTTTATTAAAGATTAATCTTCGCGTCATTTGTCTACTCGCGAAAATAAATCGCACGCGGAAATATGTTGGTTTCAAGTACTAGTGTAGATGCAACGCAAGTAAAATAATCATACTCATTACTGAAATTCTTGTAAAAATATGGACAAACAATCGTATGCTGTTACAATAATCTTACTTAATATTCTGACAGGACTTATGTAGATAGCCCTAGACCCGAACCTGAAAAAATGTCTCTGTGCATTATTTGTAGTTGTGAATACTTACGGAGAACATACTGGTTGTACATAAGAATTGTTCAATATCATTCCATTCTTTGCTAGATAGTCTATGTTAGGAGAAATAATAGCCGGATTACGGAATCCTACATCGTTCCATCCTAAAACACATTAAATACGTAATATTGACTGATGATATAAAAAAGATCAATACAATTATCAACATCGAACTATAAGTAGCTAAACCAGATATATATTAACTGACCCGGTCCGGTGTTCTAGACACTCGTCATTATGTGATTAAAAAAGGAAACTAAATTATACAGCAACTTTTCAAACCATGTATTGATAAATGATAAATGCGTCTTTCAAGTGATACGCATTTTAAATAAAGAAAGTAAACATGGATCGATAACAACTAGTAAAACATTATGAGGACATTATGAGATACAAACAGATTAAGCAAGTATCAAGAAAATTGTTAGGTTGAAGAATGATTTCGCTTTTTAAATTGGCACAAAGTTTATCTATTTTTTGCTCATTTTAAATCCTGCAAACACTAATTCCGGTTGTGTTGTAAAGCTCGTTCATAAATCTCCCCATACTACTTATAAAGTGTTTTTTAGTCAATGACTAACCTCAATGTTTAGTTTTATCGTACTTCATTGAGGTTAACAATTCTGTGAGAAAATAAACTTACCCAAATCATCAGCCACAATAAACACAATATTTGGTGATTTTGATACCACGCATTCAAACAGTGATAAAAGAAGCGGTACATACAAAATCACATCCATCCTTAGTCTAACAGGTTATATCTATAAAGTTATATAGTAAATATCAGTTATTCAAATATACAGTATGATAAGTGGTTTATACATTTTTATATGGTAAATGAAGATTTGTCTTAAGTCTTTCTCTAATAATCATCCTATTATATTATTGCAATTAACTCACAAAGGACTGAAAGGAAGAAATGATACATAAAATAAGTATATACATGTCACTTAAGCTTAACTAAAATTAATGTAATAAACACATGCTTACCAATGTTATACACTTCTATGAAATCAATGTAGAGATACTTCTCCAAACATATGACAGTGGTTATATAGATTTATGTAAATCACGTGTTCCTGTATTATTTCTTCATTTTCGTGTTAAGATAAGAATATTTTCAGTTGTATTTTTTTCATCATTCATATCATCAGATATTCTAATCAGATAGTAAGGTTAATACGTAGATCGATTACTAGTTTTGTGATTTCACTTTTTACTAGCCTATAAGAGAAGAGACGTGTATTACTGTAAAGGACAATAATCCTTAAGGGGTCAATTGACCATTTTGGTCATATTGAATTATTTGTAGATCTTACTTTGCTAAACATTATTGCTGTTTACAGTGGATCTTTATCTATAATAATATTCAAGATAATAACCAAAAACTGCAAAATTTCGTTTAAATAACCGATTCAGGGGCAGCAACCCAACAATGGGTTGTCCGATTCGACTGACAATTTCAGGACAAATAGAAATTGACCTCATGAACAATTTTACCTCATTTCAGATTTGCTCTAAATGCTTTGGTTTCAGAGATAAATCTACATTTTACACCTATGTTCTATTTTTAGCCATGGCGGCCATCTTGGTTGGTTGGCTGCGTCATCGAACATATTTTCAAAACTAGAACCCCAATGGTGGTTGTGGCCAAGTTTGAATTAATTTGGCCTAGTGGTTTCAGAGGAGAAGATTTTTGTAAAAGTTAACAGACGACGACGGACGCCAAGTGATGGGAAAAGCTCACTTGGCCCTTTAGACCATGTTAGCTACAAATATTAAAAAGGCACATAATTACATTATAATATATTTATTAAATGGTCTATTAAAGTTAATGCTTACAATATATATCACAGGTGTATATATTCTTACAGGTGTGGATTCTCAAAAGTTCAAAAGTTCCACTGCTTAATCTTAGATGACAATATCTGCAACTTTGCAGCAACGTTTTTACTTGTAATTTGTCTACGCTTTACACTACTATTCCTATGCTCAATTTAAGGATCGTCTTCGTCATCTCAATTAACAGAGCTTTTTCTATAAGCATAAAAATCCAAGATACAAATTTTCTGTTTTGGGTTATTATAATTTTATTTTATGAAGAACCACACTGATTCCACCAAAAAATATACTGAAGATGATATTATCAAAATGCTGGACTTTTTGATCGACAATATATTTGTTGAGTTCATAGGATTGATAATTCAACAGACAATCTGTATTTCAATGGGTATTAAATGTGTACCCCTACTGGCAGATTTATTTTTGTACTCGTATGAAACATAATTAATTCAAAACCTTCTAATGACAAAAGGAAAAGCAACTTGAGAAATTTTATTATTTTACTTTCAGAGATATTGATGATGTCCTATCACTGAATAACCCATATTTGAACCAGTACTTACATTTCATATATTATAGTGAACTTGAAATTAAGGATACTACTGATACAAGAAGAACTGCTTCATACCTTGATCTCTTCCTCAACATTCCTACAACGAGAGAGGCTAGTTTTGTAACTTGAAGGTGTAAATATGTGCTAAAATTGCTACGCTTCGGGTTTTAAATATTAATAAAACATGATCACCTTTTATCTACCATATACATTTTTGAAATGAAATTAAGTACTCGGACAGGCACTCGCTTTGCATTTTATAGCACAACCTTTTCATAGATTAACCGAGTGTGAGGGTTAAAATGTTTAAACCTGTTGAATTTGTTTTCACTGTCCTAAGTCAGTGGTTGACGTTTGTTGATGTTTTTCATAAGAGTTTCTCCTTTCTCGTTTTTTTTATTTAGCCGATGGTTTTACTGTTTGAATAGTTTTACACTAGTTATTTTCAGAGCCCATTATAGCTTGCTGTTCCGTACTTTGACCTATGATGGTTTACTTTTACAAATTGTGACTTTGTCTCATTGGCATTCATACACATCTTCTTATATCTATTAAGAGCAAATCGTCATAACCAGTTTTGATGTTAAACTGTTTTCAACGTGGTTTCGCAGAAGGCTTTACTGTGATATGGAGCGTGTATTGCTAGAAGTTGTCAATAACATACATTTAGTTACAGCAGTACTATTATGTTATATGCTAAAATTTCACTTTTAAGCTTATATCAGGTACAGTACATCATGAAAACACTAATTCTTGATGCATCATCAAAAGCTCTATACGTAGAGCACATTATCTATTAATTCATTTATGAATTATGTAATAAGCCACTGTATTACGCCGAATATCAAATAATTATCATCGAGTCATGGTCAGAATACATACAAATCATGCGACCAATATTTATTATCTACCTAATTTTAAATTTATCCAACATAAGATTGTCTTAAAACAATTATAGTAAATTAGTTTTTTTTATTGCTCTCACATGCATATATTTACCTTTTTTCTTACGAAGTAAGGATTTTGTTTTAGTCGAGGACTATCATTGACTTTGTTTTATTCTGTTCCTGCTTAGAACAATTACCTCCGATATTAAAACACAAATTCAAGTGTAAGATTCAAATTCGTCTGTCTTTGCATTTATTCTTTGTCAAATGCGGTTTTTGTACTTAGAGGTAAGAAGCAGAGCAGGAAGCTACATGCCTCACATGGTCTAAATGAGCAACACTATGGGTGCCACGTGAGGTACAGGATTTGTTTACCCTTCCGGAGCACCTGAGATCACCCCAAGTTTTTGGTTAAGTTTGTGTTGCTCAGTCTGTAGTTTTCTATGCTGTTTTTTGTGTACTATCATTTGTCTGTGTCTTTGTAATTTTTAGCCATGTCGTTGTCAGTTTTATTTTCGGTTTATGAGTTTGATGACTAATGTACCCATATTTTGACTATTTTATTTAATGTGTCTGTTTAGTTAACGCATTAATGTAAATATAACGGAATTTGATGAGACTGTCATCAAAGTGAAAGGGTTAGCGCTTTAAAACCAGGTTTAATTCACCATTTTCTACATTTGAAAATACCTGTACCAAGTCAGGAATATGACAGTTCTTGTCCATCCGTTTTTGATGCGTTTTGTTATTTGATTTTGCCATGTGATTATAGACTTTCCGAATTGATTTTCCTTTAAGTTCAGTATTTTTGTGATTTTACTTTTGACTGTTCCATTGGTATTTCGCCCCTCGTTGATTATAATACAAATATCGTTTTGAAAATACTTCATATTAACCTAAAAAGGGCATTAGCTGTCAAATTCATGATCACCGATTTGACTCAGATTCTCATATTTGATTTATAACATACTTAAACGTATATCTAGATTACAAAAGTCTGAAATATACAGTTAAGAAAGCATGTACTCGTTAATATGTATCAAAATTTTGTGTGTATTTAAGTGCAGATACCAACTAAGTATTTATCGAGATGTCCTTTGAATACTATTAACGGTCACATCACCCAATATAAACATATTTTTTGGGCCTTTTATAGCTTGCTATTCTGTGTGAGCCAATCTCCGTTGAAGGTCGTACCTTGACCTATAATGGTTTACTTTTATAAGTTCTTACTTGGATTGAGAGTTGTCTCATTGTCACTCATACCACATCTTCCTATGTCTATAAACATAACTTTAAATAGATTACAACCGATATAAGAATGATGTTTTATGGATCGAATCAGTCAAAGAAGTTGTTCACCTTTTTTTCACTTTCAATGTTGACATTATTTTTCTATTAATGGCTGACTACGACTGCATGCATAACCAATCTCTAGCTAAATTTCAGAAAATTGAACCGAATTGGCTGCTAAACACGAATAATGATTTCAGTATTTCAGTTTTATTATTGGTCGAGCCAAACGAAATCATACCTTTTTCCATATCTTGTAGCTAGTGCCCTTTTACCATGTTTAAGTATGGTCGTTAAGATATTAAGTTATTTTTTTATCATTTACACCTGAATACATTTTTGTGTATTGTGAACGTTGTGTAAACTTTAAATAACTGTTTGGAAAACACCTAAATGTTTGATTCATTCATAAGCGAGTTCGATCTACATTTAGACATTCTAGGAGCATCCCACATTTTGACACACAAACAATCCACATTTTGACACATGAGTATAAACAGTCAACATTATGACTTACTATAGTGGCTAACTAGATTTTGTGAGATAGACGACATTGACCGTAAAACGATCGTATTGAATTTTGATGTCCCAAAATAGACATATGGTACATTTTTTTACTTTATTCACATAATTACCTTAGTTATGAATCAATAAAAATATAGATTTATAATGATACTGAAAAATGTTATTCTTTATAAGATAAATAATAAATTTATCTGGAGTAGCCGTGCGTTAAACGCAATTTTCTTCGATAAAAGACTTGTTGAAAATGAAAAAAAAAAGTGTAGTGCGTAAATCTTCAATTTTATCTCTGGAATAGGTTGTTTAAACAACATGTTTTGTACTATATATTTGGAAAATTTTGTGAAAAAATAAGAAGTGACAATTCTTACCTTTCAAACCTTTAAAAAAAATCAAAATTTGGTGACTATGTTGAACGCATCAAGGATACAACAGATACAGTTAAGTCAGTCTCATATCTTGACTTACATCGAGAAATTGACAATGAGGGTCGGTTGAAAACAAAACTTTTCGAAAAAAGAGATGATTTCAGCTTTCCAATTGTCAACTTTCCATTTCTAAGTAGCAACATTCCAGCAGTTCCTGCATACGGGTTATCTATCTGTCATTTAGATACGATATTCCCGTGCTTGCATTTCCTATCATGATTTTCTTGATAGAGGGTTGCTGCTGACAAGGAAATAATTAAACCAAGAGTTCCAAATGGTGAAGTTGAAATCATCCCTTCGTAAACTTGACCGTTTTGGAATAACCGTTTCACAAATGATATCGGATATGTTCCTTAGGTCGTTACTACAATCCCTTCGCCTTTCATGAATGTGACTTACCGAATTAGACTATTTACCGGATTGTTTATAACATGAGCAACACGATGGGTGCACCATGTGGAGCAGGATATGCTTACCCTACCGGAACACCTGAGATCACCCCTAGTTTTTGTGGGGTTCGTGTTGCTTATTCTTTTGTGGTCTATGTTGTGTCATGTGTACTGTTATTTGTCTGTTTGCCTTTTTAAATGTGGTAACTTGAGGACAGACGACGGATAACTAATGTAATACGTCCAAAAGAAGTATCAAAATGACAGCATTCCTTTAATAGAGTACAAGTGTGAGGATCGTTTTGAAATTTTAGCACAAGGATACATACCACAAAAGGAAGGTTAGGATTGATTTTGGGGGTTATTCACTCATCTGTTTAGTAGAGAAGAACAAAACCATAAGATTTGAAGCGATTTTTTTCTACGATGCTACTTAAACATCCTGACATATAACATTTTTGCCTATTATGCATGTTTGTTTAGTTCACACATCGATGTCAATATAATGGAATTGCATACACCTCTCATAAAAATGAGAGCTTCACCTTGCTATAAAACCAGGTTTAATCCATCATTTTCTACATTAGAAAATGTCTGTATGAAGTCAGGAACATGACAGTTTGATGTTTGTAAGCTTCCGATTTTGCCATTTGATAATTGACTTTCAATTTTCCGTTTTCCTCGGTATTTTGGTATTTTCCTTTTTTCTAAAACAATAGTGTCTAGTTAATAATATTGTCATCCCTGATAATCAGCTTACAATAATATTAATTCAACTCCGTGAGGCTATTGACATGCGTGAATTCTAAACAAGTAAAAAATAATTAAGTGGGCAGCTGAATCCAGTCATCAAGGAAGGGAAAATCAACGATATGAAAAAAGGATTAGTTTCATTTAATTATAGTTTATTCATAAATTAAAATTTGAAGTATCACATCACGGGAAAGGAAAACGACGACGTTATAAATGGATTTTTGAATACAAGTTTTTTTTGTAAAAGATTGTCTTAAACATATTCCAAACAATCTATGTTTTTCTATCAAAGTGTAGGCTGTTGTCTTTTACTACGAACTAATATTCCTGGTACAAATTTGTCTCAGGTTCTATCTGATTTTCGTCTCGCCTGCGACAAAAGTTGTGGAAAGCGAAGACATTGGGATTATTTTTCCTGTGTTGGCAACATATATATAAAAGAAGATGTGGTATGATTGCCAATGAGAGCACTCTTCAAAAGAGACCAAATACACAGAAATCAACAACTATAGGTCACCGTACAGCCTTCAACAATTAGCAAAGCCAATATCGCACTTGCATGCTTACTTTTTTGCTAAATCATCTTTGCCCTTGGTTGAGTATAGGCCACTAACGATAAATTCTCCACCTTGTTCGGTTTTTTGCAAGCCTCTCCAGAACATGCCACTTGTACCCTTCCTTTTCCAGGTGTATCTTGGTGTGCTCCTGCCACGCTTTCCTTGTGGGTTCCACTGTAAGGCTTGCCTTGTAATGTTAGTCTTTAGCTTCCTCAGTGTGTCCTATGCATCGCAATTTTCATTTTTTCAACTTTTCATCAACTGGGGATTGATTGGTCTTTTCCCAAAGATTTTTGTTTGATATCTTCTCAGGCCATCTGATGTTAAGGATGCGCCTGAGTCAGTTGATAATGAAGACTTGAAGTTTATGAAGCAGGTCTGTTTTTACCACACAGCCAGCCACAAAAGGCTCCGAAACGACAAATGCAAAACAACCGAAACTAGAAAAAACAAAGGGTCAACCTATGCACAAAAAATGAACGTTCTCACCCCATATGGAATTTACTGACCCCATATATATCGTATTAGGTCACTAGCACACTATGTAACTAATTCTATATGACCCGCTGGTAATTCAGCTACATACAAAGTTAGTCATTATTCACAAAACCATTACAAAAGCAAACTTTCAAAACTCAGACAGCATTAATTTTTGGTAAACAAAAACAGTCACGTATCTGTGATGAGTTTATATCATATGCTATGTACGCCATAATTCAGCATCTGGTTCAAATCTCACACTTAACATTTGATGCGGATCATTTATTTGTCAATAGCCGTTTCTAAAACTATTTGGTAGATTCCTTCTTACTTACACTGAAGTTAATCTAGAGAACATCTAGGAATATATCAATCCCTCCATACGTAGGAGACATTGGCATTGAATCTGATATTCTTCCTAAGTCATAATTTCCTTCCATCATTACCGAACTGAACTGAACAAAGAAATAACACGACGGGTGCCGTATACGGTGCAAGAAATGCTGGAGCACCTGATTTCACTCCCGGTTTTTAGTGGAGTTTGTGTTGTTTCTTATTTATTATTTATGACTGTTGATGTAAATGTCTTTTGTTTATGCTTTGTTTACTCCTTGGTTTTTATTGTTATTGTCTTCAAAAAACGGGTTATGAATGAGGAGCTTTGATCTACTAACAAATGGCATAATCAAGTGTATGACTTTTTAATATTTTCGTTAACATTAGTTTATTTAACAACTAACACCAGCCAGGTGTCCAGTAACCATTATAATTATTTGGGTTTGCTGCAGGGTCTGCTTTCTCTGTTAGAGGTGGAACTATGTATTTTCTGTATTCATCAAGCCTTTCTTTCATCTTTTTTAACATGCTGTGCTCTTTGATGTGCAAGTTATTATGTTCGTTAGGATCATCTAAAACGTTTTATATAAAAGAATAAGATACTGCACATAATAGTTTGACTGACTTTCTAAAAACTAAAATGTCTAAATTATGAAAATGTATATCGTATAATAAAATTAAAATACTAAGACAATGTTTGAATTACATGACTAGACATTAAACAAAACAGAAAAAAAACCTATCATAATTTCCTTGATAGAGGGTCGCTGCTCAGAAGGAAGCTGTTACACCAAGGGTTCCAAATGGTGAGGCTGAACTCATACCTTCGAAAATGTTACGATCGCCATTACGAGTTAGTTAACTGTTACGGAATATCCGTTTCACAGCTGATAGCACATTATGTTCCTGATGTCGCAACTACAATCCCGTCCCTTTTCCCGAACGTAACCTACCGAATAAGATTTGTTACAGGGTTTATGCAAACATGCGCAACTCGACGGTTGCCACATGTCGAGCAAGATTTATTTATCCTCTGAAGAATTGAAGATCACCCTCAGTTTTAAGTGGGTTTCGGGATTTTTAGTCTTCAGTTTTCTATGTTGTGTTTTGTGTACTTTTTTTCTGTTTGTCTTTTTCTTTTTTAGTTATGGTGTTGTCTTCGACTTATAAGTTTGAATGTCCCTCTAATATCCATTGCCTCATTTTACACATATCGCACGGAAGTACTGATTGATTATATACTCGGCAGTGATTTACCTCTCAAGTTATACAACTGGTAGTAGTCTACTTTTGGTTCCTCTATTTCTGAATCTTCCTCGTTCTCAGGAACTGGGTACCAGCCATTATATGCACCAGCAAATCCTTCTATTAATTTGTAATTCCCCATTCTATATAACCAAAAATACAAGAATTCTTATGTATAGTATAACGTAAGAAACAGGAAAGCAAACTTTTGTTAAATATTACATTATATTAATAACCATGTAGTGTATGGTATATCTTCAGTGTAAAACTGAATCTAAACGAGGGACGAAAGATACCAAAGGGACAGTCAAACTCATAAATCTAAAACAAACTGACAACGCCATGGCTAAAAATGAAAAGACAAAAAAAAAAAAAATGACATTAATAGAGACAATTAAATAGTGTCACCTCTCGGCATCATTTACCAGTAGATACTACATCATCCAAAATAACTAACAATTTTGCGTTAAACTTACCTAATAGCAGCATGCCCTACAATAGGTACTAATGAATCGTCGAGGTTATAGATGAACTCTGACCTCAAGGATGATGGAACGCCTTCACTTATGCTTGGCCACAAATCCACACCATCAATTCCACTTACTTAAAAATAAAAAGATAAATTCAAATATTTAAATTTCCCTTGGAGGTCGGTATTTTTGTTATTTTACTTGTTTTTAAAATTGTCATATCGAGGAATATTATAGCTGACTATGCGGTATGGGCTTTGCTCATTGTTTAAGGCCGCACGGTGACCTATAGTTGTTAATGTCTGTGTCATTTTAGTCTCTTGTGGACAGTTGTCTCATTGGCAATCATGCCACATCTTCTTTTTATATGAACTATATATATACATACCTTGACCTCCTCCAGCAGCAGAGAGAATTGTTGGCATCCAGTCCACAGCATGAATCATACTAAAACAATGATATTAAAGCAAACAATCACCTCAATATTTGTGGTAAATTACTCGGTTCTTTAATTTTTATTTTTTAAATATCTTCATATACTTAAACTTTATGTAAATTTTAAAGAATAAATCAGGGATAATTAGGTTATTTAATGCATAACTTTAAAAAGAATTTAAAATAAACTTGTTATTTTATTGTTTAATAAACTTGGTACTTTATTTGGCATTTTTTTGTTTTACTTTTTTTGGATTCGAGCGTCACTGATGAGTCTTTTGTAGACGAAACGCGCGTCTGGCGTATATACTAAATTTAGTCCTGGTATCTATGATGAGTTTATTAACTACAATTAATACTGGAATTATTTTCTTTAAGTAATGAAAATAAATATTCAATACAACAAAAACACAGCACTGCTACTATAATGTATTACCCGTCAAAAACAGTATAGGGTTTCTGAATTCCCGAACCGTATACGAAAGCTGAAGCCCGAGTTCCTCCTTCATATACTGTTGCCTTACCACCTCTAAGTGGGTAATTATTTCCAGAAAAGGTTGTCCAACCACCATTCTATAAAAACAAGTTTATTCTTTCTTAAACAATCACTTTAACCTTATTTGTATAAGAGTTATCAGTAACAAGTATACAATAGTGAATAAAGTCTACATATTTTTAACTTAGTTTCTGGTGTATAAAAGAGGGATGAAAGATACCAGAGGGACAGTCAAACTAAAAAATTGAACATAAACTGACAACACCCTGGCTTATGGAGTTTAGTATGACGTCCATTATCCCTAAACTAGTTTCCATTTTTGTTAAGGGTCAGCTGAAGCACGCCTCCGGGAGGAGTTTCTCACTGCATTGAAGAACCATTGGTGGCCTTCGGTTGTTGTCTTTTCTTTGGTCGGGTAGTTGTCTCTTTGACATTCCCCCATTTTTTACTCAATTTTATATATAACAGTATTAAAAAAATTACACGTCAGACGAGCATCACTACTGACGCTCAAATCTTAAAATTTCAAAAGACTACATAAAGTTCGAATTTGCATTGAGGGCCAAAATATAAATGGTTTTGTCAAAAACAGCCAAGGCAATTTTTTCCTCGGGCAGAACATTCTAAGTATTTCGAAAAACTGAAAGTTTTGTAAAGTTAAATTATAACTTTGACCATATCAATGATAATTCATGTCAACACAAAAGTATTGACAACTGTTTGGTAGTACTTTTATGAAGAAAACCTTTACCAGCAGTGGCATCGACACAGTTGTTCTAAACTACATTATGTCCAATATATACAGTACACTTTGTATGAATATATGAGAGAGGAACAAAATCCACATACTTAAGCCAATCAATAAAGCTTCAAACCTCAAATAGTGTGACAAATCATAAGAATAGTTGCTTATCATATATGGATCAATAGCAAACCAATCAACGGAAAGCAAAAGCTTCTCTGATGATCAGGATAGATGTTTGTAAAGTTCATTTCAAATAATTAAGCTGTAAACTATTTTGATAATGATCGGATAGGTTTTTTTTTTTTTTTTTAAAAGAGAGCCAAGGTGTAGTGGTTATTGCATCGGACTTCTAACACATCGGTGCCTTGTTCAATTCCCGCTGCGGGTAGAACATTTCAGGGACTGAATTTTATTTTCGGCTCTCTCTTGACACTATACACGAGTATGGTCTTGAGGAAACGATGGTAGTTCGTCGGAAGGAGACGATAAATGGCTCTCCAGTTTTAAGAGAGAGCCATATCTTATGCACGTTAAAGAGTTCCTTGTAGATTGCGAAAAAGAGCAGGCTTATGCCGATACAAGGCAGTACTCAAACCTGTAAAGTGGAAAAGGATTAATAGAAGTTGCAATAACTTGTTTCTCAATCCAATATGAATAAATATGTTGAAACTATGGAACTCATCTCCATATAAAGGTTAGGAGATGTTGACTGATTGTTAATGATATAACTATGCACCATAGTCAAAGTCATATGGCTTAAAGCAATGTTATGTCACATATGACATTCAACAATGCCAAATGTAAAGTCCCTAAAGACAGCTGATGAGACGATCAATTGACTATGCATTGCATTACAAATACGTATGTTTGTAATGAATATTATAAAAAAGAAGAAATATAAATAAAAAATATAGTCCTAAAAAAGGATAATATTAAGATATTCATAATCTTACATCTGCAGTAAATATAATAAGGGTATCCTCAAACATTCCGTTACGCTTTAGTGACTCTGTTACGTTTCCTATTGCATCATCCATTGCTGTAACCATTCCTGTAAAATCAAAACATAATTTGTCTTCAATAGACAATCTCAGTAAAATGATTTATGTAATATAAGCTCTGTTTTCAACTTTTGCAAACACGTTATTTCATTCATGCAATTAAGAAAGTGTTGTGTAAAGTCAGTTAGGCAGCAGAAAGAAAGTAAACACAAACAAACAGTAAGAGGTCAATGCGCAATGATCAGTGATGGTCAAGTTTTCGTTTAAATCTAAATTGTCACAAGTCTATATAAGTTGTGAATGAATTAAAATTGAATTTCCAAATATGAATCGAACAAAACTTAAAACTAATACTAGTATAATATTTCATATTTCCTCTTGACTTTTAAGAAATTTGCATGTTGTCACAAAGACCGCATAAAACCGAGCAATTGAATATCAGAGTTACTGTACTGCCTTCAATAATCAACAACATAATCCAAAGTAGAGACATCGGAACAATGGAAGCAAGGCTATTAAATAAGATGATTGATTTGTTGAGTGAGTAAGGAAAAAACGTCTTTATAGATATAGGAAGATGTTTATATTCATTTAAGTATTGAGTCCTGTGATGTATTTTATCAGTAAGTTTCCGGTAAAGTATTACCGTGTGAGTATGAAAATTGTCTAATTCATAGTAATGTGTTGCAGTTAAAAACTTATAGATATGACAATTTTTTTTTAAGCCGACTAATTGAAATAAAAAAAATATAAGCCAAGTCTATTAATAGACAATATTACCCGAATATTTCCGTCTTCCCTCGTTCTTTATGTCTTGGTACATATTTTCGTAAATTTCCGGAACCTAAATTACAAATAATAGTCTTCTACAAGTACTAACGGCATAGAATACCCAACTCTAAACACGTAACCTTAGGCTCGTAACACTAATAAATCCCAAACTAAAGTTTATTACCCACATGACAGTGCCGTGTGCTGATTTTTACTGCACATTATGATACATAATATTTTGTCGACAAAATAAAGTAAGTAATTAATAATACTTCTGGAATCAAAGCATGTCAGTTCAGAAGTGATATCAGCTGGAATGACGATATCGTTTTTGAAGAAACGTCTACCAACAGTGATATCGCCCAAATGATTGTTAAATTCCACCAACAGTACTAGTAGAATAGGTTTATAATTTACGTAGCCTGATTTGCTTTTATCTACGCAAAACTCATCAGCGGCGCTCCGATGAAAACAGTTTGGAAACCAAATAAAACAAGAATTCAAAGAGGAATGAGAAAAACAAACAAAAAAGTATCAAAAATGCTAGGCCAAATTTGTTAAATTCGATCAATGCATTTGGGTGAAAAAATAAAAGAGTTTCAAACAATTTAATATTTAATAGACAGTACATCAATACAACATGCCAGTAAAGCGGTGAAGACTATTGAACTAGTTATACCATAGGGCGAAACATAGGGTTTTTAAACTTAGAAAAGGTATCAAGGCTATGAGTTAGTATGATTTATGATTAATAACACCTGACTCAAAACATCTAGAATGCAAAATTTAATATATATGTGAAGGTCATTGAAAATAATTGAGGTATGGAGCTGGCATGTCAGTTAACTGTTAGTAATCTGTTGTTATTTATGTATTATTGTCATTTTATTTATTTTCTTTTGTTACATCTTCTGACATCGGACTCGGACTCGGATCTCACAAACATGTTTAACCCCGCCGCAATTTTGCGCCTGTCCCAAGTCAGGAGTGGTCTTTGTTAGTCTTGTATGATTTTTTAATTTTAGTTTCTTGTGTATAATTCTGAGTTTAGTATTACGTCAATTATCACTGTATTAGTATACATATTTTTAAGGGGCCAGTTGAAGGACGCCTACGGGTGCGGGAGTTTCTCGCTACATCGAAGACCCATTGGTGGCCTTCTGCTGTTGTCTGCTCTATGGTCGGGTTGTTGTCGTTTTGCTATATTCCCCATTTCCTTTCTGAATTTTAATTATTAGCAAAGCACAATTATATAATTGCTGTATCAATGTCAATGTTAATTGTAATGTTGTGTGCTTTCGCTGTTTACCTTGAGAGTAAAGCAATATCAGTTATACGTACCTGTTTTGGTTCATGAACTGACTGGAAAGGAAGGTATAAAAACATTGGTTGACTCTTATTGTGTTGAGTAATGATTTTGTCTGCTCGTCGGGCATAGGCATACTGTAAAATAGACAAACAGACACATTTGACATTTTTCTTAATGTATACATGAATATATATTTTTGATTTTGTTTTTTTTAAGTGGACGAATAGACACAATCAAATTTATAACAATCTATTCACTTTTTGGTCCGCCTAAAAAAAGAGGTTCGTTACGTTTTCTGCGTACGTATGTCATTATCGTATCAGGTTTAAGATAGTTTTTTGTTTGGAATGAGGTAATTCGTTCTCATATCAATATGAAAATTATTTCTAATATTCAATTTAAATGTGAACTTTTAAGCATATGCCAAATAAGGGTTTTGAATAAAAATTTCTCTGTTCGCTAGAACTTTTCAATGTAATTGAGCGACTCTGGTTTTGTATCATATAAACATGGTTTCTTGCTAGAATAGATTGTGTTTTTGCGCGTTAATACTAAATCCTTTAACCAATAGACCATATCTTTACACGCATACACACATATGCAAAAGCACACGAAAGCACTAATCTTCCCAAAACACCTTGCCATCTTACCGTAGAATATTCGTTTGGTCGTATTGGTTCTTTATTATCACGGAAATCTGACCCATTCACTGAAATAAAGAGAAATAAAATTTAAAATATTAGAAACACATGAAGCAGTATTAATCTGTTTTCTAATGTAATTTCATTTGCATGTTTATTTCTTATTTACTCAAATAAGACAAACATACATCAATCTCCTACTTTAAAATGAGACTATCATTATTTAACTTTGTAGATTTAATTGATAATAATCAATGTTTGATATAGATTGCTTTTCTTATCTTATTACTCAAACTTACGAACTGTATAGTTATAGTAATCTTCTTGTCCGTTATAATATCCATAAAATGTATCGAACCCACGGTATGTCGGAGTACATTCCCATTTGCACATTCCTAAATGCCATCTGAAAGACATAAATATATGGATTATCCACGACTTCCGGTTTTTCTTTTAACATTTTTTTTAGGACAAATAACTCAAACACATATAAGGAATGACTGCAATATTTTTGTCTGTCTATGAAGAAATAACATAAAAATTAGGAGCACACTGATTAACGCGCGTAGCGGGTTATTTAACAGTGTGCACCACATTTTTTTATGTTATTTCAAATAGACAGAAAAAATATTAAAGTCATTTCTTATAATTTAATTCTAAATTCCGTTTTAAAGCGTAGAAAACCACAAAAATAATGTTGATGACGTCACGGTCACATGACTAAATTATATATATGTCCTGATAACAAAATAACGTCAGACAATCAGCAGACGCGTTACATCCAAAATTAAGTTATTATTTAATAATCTTTAAGTTAAAGAGTATGCTAGTTGTTAGCACTTAATTTTAGTTATATTTCGCATGTGTTCAGCAGAAAAGATGCCAATTACGAATAACGTGACGATCTTTGATTTGAGAAATCTCAAATGTTAAAATGTTGTGAGTATACAGTATACCTAAATAGTTTTACAGTTTCGTCAGGAAAAAATCAGTTCTCATTTAAAAAGAATGAAATTTAATCTAAACAAATATATAGAATTTATATAGATTATAATAGAAATTACCAATCAGGAAAAGTGTAGACTATAGAGTACGTACGCATATGTAAAGGAAGTGAGGCAACAGCTTTGTTTAAAGGACTTCGTAAATAAAAACAAGGCCCTTTATAACTTGTTGTTCGGTGTGAGCAAGGCTCCACGTTGAAGGCCGTACATTGACCTATGATGGTTTACTTTTCTAAAATTGTTATTTGGATGGAGAGCTGTCTCATTGGCACTAACACCACATCTTCCTATATCTAAAGCTATGTTTGAAAACAAAATATTCAATAGTTAGCATACTTTCCAATCATATGTGTTGCATATCCAAGTTCTTTCAGTTTCTGTGGCAGAAATGTTCGATTAAGGGGTGCACAGGAAGGCGCCTGTGGTAGAATGACAAAATTCTGAAAAAAAACAACAGAAATATCGATGGTGATATTTTGTTTAATTGTTTAAATATATAACGTCTAACGATTTTTTCACAGTAATTGATTTTAAGTTAGTTGACGGATAATGCTTAAATGTGTGTTTCTTACATTCAAAAGAAAATAATGTGGGCTAAATATGAAGACATACATCTATACGTGAATGTTTGGGAAACTGTTTGATACCTTCAAATTTATTTTGTTTATGAACTGATCATTTATATTTTTGTTTAGATTTTAATAATAGATAATGCAATTTTTGGCTAATTTCTATAGAGATGAGGGTAACATATTCTTTCGTCCCATTTGTCACATATTCGACACAGTTGTTTTGTACTTGTATCAATAATCAATAATCATTTTAGCATCAGAACTCTGGTTACGTTGACTTTTATCAAAATTATAGTAGTTACCTTCAAATTAATTTTTTTATTTGCATATTTAAAAAAAAAGAAAAAAGAAAAGGATCATAAATAAAATTTTTAACTGGAATATCTTAAAAACACAAGTCTCATTCGCTTAAAACTGTGTAATAGTTTCCGGATTTTTGTTTCATAAATACTCGTGACGTTGTCAATTAGTAGAGATTTGTTTAAGAAGACTATGCTTTCGACAAGAGTATTATCTCACCTGTAATCCTGATTTGAATGGATAAAATCCTGATAAAAAGGCGTTTCTTGACCTAAAAGAAGAAAGTATCATTAGTTCACAAATTAGCATGCACGAATCTGTTAACATGAAAAGCATATATTTATTTCCATATATACCATACCTAACAGTAAACTTTTGAATATTTTGATCTCCAAATAAAAAAATCACTTATAGAATTCATTGAAAATTGTTTTTATAGTTTAATATAGCATATATGTATATTTGAAACAGTGGAAAATATATTCACTTACACATTTCACAAAATGATATACAGGCAACGCATGTACAAATAATGATATTGAAAGTTTTTCAAAATCTAGGGACAAAACCTTATCAATACTTACGGAGAACAGACTGGTTGTACATAAGAATTGTTCAAGATCATCCCATTCTTTGCAAGATAGTCTATGTTAGGAGAAATAATAGCCGGATTGTGGAATCCTACATCGTTCCATCCTGAAACATAGAATACGTATACATTAAGTGTTAAATACAATCAACAACATTAAACTATTTATCGCACCGCGGGAACATTATCACGTTTTGATTGGTTTGAAGACGCCTTATATGGATTCGTAGGGGGTAGTAAATTTCATAGGGGTTCATGACGTCACGCCTACTATTAATGGTGACGTCGTCTGTTAATGTTGTTGTGTTTTATTGTTAGTTTTTCAACAAAACAAAGCAGAAAAAGTCCAGCGTGCGATAACTTCGTTATACGGTTAAATACTGACACTCTACGGAATCATAGAGGGTGAATAAAATCCATAGGCAAATTCGGCATCCTGCTCACTCCCAATGGATTTTACTAGCCCTCTATGGATCAGTAGGGGGTCAGTAGCGAACCATATAACTTATAAAGTGATATAAACTACTTATATATTAATCGACGGGTCCGGTGATTTCCCTTCGCGTCCTTGTGCAGTTTTAACGGATTTTTTTTTCTAAGGCAATAATCCAAAACTTGTCTAGATAAAAGATGTCAGACAGACAATGGACAAGGAGAAGATAATGTACAGATGGATAGCTCTTCACAAACATCTATACCATCACTGGTTCAGTTCTAACTTTGAGAAAACTAAAAGGATGGATCTAGAATAATGTTATGTTAGATAAATGAGTAAACGAAACAAAAAAGAACTGAAAATGATGGTAATCAGAGTTTTAACTATCATTATCTATAGGTACTGTCATTTTGTAAGTCGGTCGTTTCTGGCGTAATCGACCGTTATAGAATAACCGTTTCACAAATGATATCGAATATGTTCCTTACGTCGGAACTACAATTCGATTTCCTTTCATGAATGTGACCTACCGAATTAGACTATTTACCGGATTTGTTATATTATAAGCAACACGATGGGTGCCACATGTGGAGCAGGATCTGCTTACCCTTCCGAAGCACCTAAGATCAACCCTATTTTTTTATGGGGTTCGTGTTGCTTCTTCTTTAGTTTTCTATGTTGTATGTGCTATTGTTGTCTGTTTGTCTTTTTCGTTTTTTGCCATGGCGTTGTCAGTTTATTTTCGATTAATGAGTTTGACTGTCCCTTTGGTATCTTTCGTACCTCTTTTAAAGCAACTACAATTTATAACTAAAGATAGCATTGGTTCACATAATCAGTGGGTTATAGTATCAAAATAACAGTCTTTCTTATTATTTAACTCGACTGTGAAGGACATGAAACATGGAATAACAACACTTAGCTAATGCCAGTTTTAAAAGGGAGATATCACGTTTATAATATATAATTCACCTAATCATTGACAATCTAGTTCAAAATTTATTAACAAATTTGTCTTTTAACGTTGAGAACAACGAGATAAGAAAAGAGCACAAAAAGAGAGACTATCAAACATCAATTGAAATTGATCAACTCCATCAAAAGGACATTTTAACAAAAAATAAGAAATCGTATTCTGAACGAAAGCGTTTGTTTAGAATATATGTATCTATAAACTTTGAGAACAACTACAAAAATATAAACTATGAGAACAACTACAAAACTATAATCTTTGAGAACAACTACAAAACTATAAACTTTGAGAACAACTACAAAGCCAAAACTTTGAAAATAACTACAGAACTATTAACTTTGAAAATAACTGCAGAACTATTAACTTTGAAAACAACTATAAAACTAAAAACTTTGAGAATTAAAGAGGGAGAAAGTCAAATAACAAAAAACTCCTAGGAATATTCAAAACTGAAAGTCTCTAATCAAATGGCAAAATCGAAAGTTCAAACACATCAAACGAATGGACATCAAAAGTTATTGTTTTTTTTCAATTTTGAGAACGACTAGATAAGAATGGGCATCTCTATATTCTTTGATGATATATGATATTGGATGTCTGTATAAATGTTGACAAAAATAAGATAAGAACAGATGTCGCTAAAACCTTTAAAAACAAGAGTATAACAGATATCGATGGATGTTTTTATGAATTTTGAGAATAACTAGATACATAAAAAATGAATGTACCTACAAATAAAGGCAATAGAAGTATACTGCTGTTCGAAACTCATAAATGGATTGAGAAAAAAAAATCCAGGTAACAAACTAAAACTGAAAAAACGAATCAAATATAAGAGAACTACGACACAACAGAAACACAAAATTAAAATGTATCAACTTTAAGAACAGCAATATAACAAATGAATATCACTATAAACTTTGAGAACAACTAGAAAAGGAAGTCATGTCTCTAAACAATTTGAAAACTATACAAGAAATGGATGTCTCTACATTCGCTAAACGACTAAAAAGTAAAACAACAAAAATACCAAACTCCGAGTAAAATTTAAAACGAAAAGTTATCAAATTGCAAAATCAAAATCCCCAAAATATGAATCGATTGGGTAACAAGTGTAATATTCCAGACTTTGTACAAACATCTTCTTATGTTGAAAATCGTTTTTGTAGATGGCTTAACCTCTCACATAAGCAGATGTCCTTTAGAACTTTGAGAACAGCTAGATTCGAAATTATTGTCTAAAGGGTGGAGGTGGATTCATTACAGCACATAATGAACAGTTTATGGGCATCTTAAAAATCAAAGCTTCTTTCTAGTGGTGTACATTTTGTATGAAAAAAAACCAAAAAGAACGACAGACTGCACAGGTGTAATGAAATATGTAAGGTTGATGTACAAATTTGCATTTTGAAATAGACCTTTTCATTTTTATTACCAGTAATTATTTTGTTCGTTTAAAAGCTTGAAAACACTATACATTGCGACTCAACCCTTTTATTAAGCTCGTTTAAAAGTAGCCACTTACTACAAACAAGGTGTTTTTTCCTTTAAAATTGTGTTTTATCGTCCTTCATTGAGGTTGACAATCCTGTTTGAAATAAACTTACCCAAATCATCAGCCACAATAAACACAATATTTGGTGACTTGGATACCACACATTTAGACAGTGTTAAAAGAAGAAATCCATACAGAAACACATCCATCCTTAGTCTAATGGGTAATATCTGTCAAGTAATATAGTAAATATCAATTATACAAATATTCAATATTATCAGTGTGTATACACCATAGACATGTAGTATGTGTATCTCGTATGTATTTATATATCTGCCATAGATATTGACATTAAATCTCAATCAAGGCTTTATCAATTATCATCTTTAAGATAAAATTTGTTACCAACATAATTACGGTATAGGGTATTAGCTCTATGAAGCAATTTGTATAAGGATTGCTTCAGCTTATGTTCTAAACTTCATGACAAGAATATAAAGGATCTAAAAATTGTTCAAAGAAAACAAAACTGTCAGATGGTTTTATCAAATCTACTTTGTTATTTTTTGTTTGTTTCTAAGAACACGTACGGAAAATCAATATAAAGTATGCCACTTTATAAAACAGTAAAGGTTCCGGTATGAGAAATAGTAAAGGTTATCAAATAATTTTTTCACTGACAAATTGAAATTGATCCTCATTATTAATTCTAATTATAGAATATTTTGGGTAAGCTTAAATGTCTAGGAGATACCGGTCTCCCGTACGGTAAATAAACTCATCATAGATACCAGGACTAAATTTTGAATATACGCCAAACCCCCGTGTCACTAAGTCACATTTGCTCAATAGGTCAAAATTATGCAAAAAGGACACTTCGATGTGTGTTTGAATGGTTTAGTCTGTTTCTAATATTTGTATTTTTTATTTACATATGGTAATAGAAAGTTTATCGTAATATTTGTTAAGCGAAAAAAAAAATCAAGTTTAGTATCTTACGTTGGATATAAACCGCAATTTTCTAACATGTGCTTGGGAAAACAAATTTTTTGGTAGAGGGGTGTAAATACAACACAAACAACATTTTCCCTAATTCCAAAAAAGTTAATAAATAAACTCATCATAGATAAAAGGACTAAATTTTGTATTTACGCCAGACGGGTGTTTCGTCTACAAAAGACTCATCAGTGACGCTCGGATCCATAACAGTTTAAAAGGCCAAAATAAAGTACGAAGTTGAAGAGCATTGAGGACCAAAATTACTAAAAGTTTTGCCAAATACAGCTAAGGTAATCTATGCCTGAAGTATATTTCAACAAAACGCATCGAACAATGGATGTAACTTAAACCCTGCTTATTTGATAAATAATTCGTCTAAAAAAACAACCTAACAATGTTATATCTTTATCTATTTATAATTTACTGTGGTCTTCAGACAATGTTACATTAGATAACATCAGATAAATGGTGAATATTAGTCATATGATTTGCATGTACTCTATAGTATATTTGAACATACACCATTACGCAATCAAATCCAGTGGCTTATGTAAAAATATATAAATGCATTTAAAGACACTTTGCTCTTCGTATATATTGTCCAAAAATCACTTTGAAAGAAAGGTTTTCGTGAATTACTGAATTACTGGACCTGATGTAAGCTTAACATGGAAGTTTTAGCATTTTTAACTTGTGCTTTTCTCATAATGTAATGCTGAAAAACAGACTCGTAACAAAATATGTGTTATTGGCAACCACTAGCAGTTAACACTCCATTTTGCAGTGAAGCCTATTTTGACACCATATTTTAAAACAGTCATTATGAAGAGAACTGGTCACATTTATTTGGTTTCAAATGATAAATGCATACTTGGAGGGAATAAATGTGAAAAAAATCACTCATAGGTTCATTTTGAGATATAGTCATTGGTATCTAAATATGAGGGAAAACTGAGTGTCGTTGTTATTTTAATATAAGCAACAGTTTACTATTAGTAGATGAAACAGGAAATGATAAACTCTTTTTTTTTTTAAATTATTTGTATAATTCTCTTTATTCTTGTGAATTTGTGGTATTTCGTGACCTAAATTGTTTGCAAACATTTTTAGCTATGGCGTTGTCAGTTTATTTTCGATTTATGAGTTTGATTGTCCCTTTAGTATCTTTCATCCCTCTTTTAGTTTTATATAAAGTATAGTAACTTCATGCCACATAAATTGATATTACTGGCATTTCTGTTAAATGATGTTTGTCATGTCTAATGTTGCATAAATATCAGTAAAATTGTAAGGTAAGGGGAGGATTTGGACCCCGCTAACATGTTTAACCCCGCCACATTCTGTATAAATGTGCCTTTTCCAAGTTAGGAGCCTGTAAATCGGTAGTTGTCGTTTGTTGATGTGTTACATACATATTTGTTTTTCGTTCATTTTGTGTACATAAATTAGGTCGTAATTTTTTTCGTTTAAATTGTTATACATTTGTAATTTCGGGGACTTTTATCGCTGACTATGCGGTAAAATTTTTGCGCATTGTTGAAGGCTGTACGGTGACCCATAGTTATTAATTTCTGTGTCATTTGATCTCTTGTTGCAAGTTGTCACATTGGCAATCATAAAACATCTTCTTCACCATATAATATCATCTAATTGAAATATAGCAAAAGACTGATTTAGGATTGAAACGAAGAATTAATATATAAAAGATTTACCTCCAGATCAATAATTATACTATAATAAACATATACTAACAAGTGTTACTATGGAAACGTTTTCCTGGTTTTTTTTTTACATCATGCACATCATATGATATTCTTATCTGATGCTATGGTCAATACGCAGATAGACCAATAGCTTATACTTTTACGAGTTGTAACTAATCATGGTTAAGAAATAATCTGTTTGTATTTGTAAAAGTATCGACCAAGGATTTCCCCTTTTTGTGGTATCGTATGAAGAGTGAAAACGTGTTTTGTTGATATTAACTTCTCAATTTCTATATAAACAAGATACCCTTTAGTAAGGTAGTATCCGAAATTCTTGAATCAATTATGTATATTTTCAAACATTCATTTCCATATGGAGACTATTTCAGAAAAAAAAACATATGACGGGACTTATTTCTTACCCCCTAACATTGTAAAAATGGTAAGCATTTTTACTCTTAAAAATGCTTAAACTTATTATAAATGAAGTATAGGTTTGTTAATGTAAAAAAAAAAATACTATAAAATTCAAAGTGAGCGGCTTCCCCAAAAATTTAAATTTCATGATATTATAGGTTAAAAATTATTTGGGTCATCTTTTATAAACATTTAAGCAAGACAAAATATTTTTTTTAATTCAGAAAACATTCTACCCTAAACTTACAGTATTGCGATACATAAGAAATTGATGGTTCCTTCTAAAACGGTCTATAGGACCGAATACATGGAGTCATAATTTTTTCAAGTTAATTTCATGCTATCTTTGTTTTTACAGTCAGTAATATATGATATAAAGAGTAGAACACCGCTGTTCAAAAGTCATAAACCGATTGAGAGAATCTAATCCGGTTAACAAACTAAAACCGAAGGAAACACATCAACTATAAGAGGAAGGCAACTAAACAACAGAAACATTGAAGTACTGCAAAAGACAATGCAAAGTACATAGAAACAAAATATTAATTACAACTGCCATACTCCGGACTTGGTACAGTAGTTATCAAAGGTACCAGGATTATAATTTAGTACACCAGACGCGCGTTTCGTCTACATAAGACTCACCAGTGACGCTCATATCAAAATATTTATAAATAATATAATAGTACATTTCAACAAGTTAACCACAGATTAATTGGTATGAATTATTACAGTGACAAAAAAAGCCCAAAGGAGCAAGAAAACTGACGAAACAGTTAGAAAAATCAGAAAAGTCAATATAAACCCTATTATTGCACCCAAAAAATAAAACAATATTACAATAACACTAGTGTTAAATTGAATATCTAGCTTACGTCTACTGAAAATTTGAAAAAGCACTTATAAAAAGGAGCTTGATTTTTTCATTTTTTATTATTATTATTATTATTTACTCGATGACAGTCACTGTGGTTTTCCAGATCATAAGTTTTTATAAATGCTTCAAACACCAAATGCGAGAGGAGTAGTTTTATTTCAATCTCGCATACAATATGTAACATGATGTTATACCGTAACTTCTAGAACGGAGAGATGTTAGCTGATGATATAAGTATGTATATTGATATAAAACATTATCTTTAAATATGTATTATTTTCTAGTTAGATTACAAAATTGACAAAACTGGCATACTAAAGGATATTGCAGCTGGAACTTTACAATTTTAAGATGATGGACACAAGATAATAGCTAAAAGTATTACTATTTCATTTACGGCGCCTAGTTTATTTGAAAACTGAAATAGTGATGAAGGAATGTCGGCTATTTTTGCAAAAATAGCGAGAAATTGAGACTTTTGTGTGCCAAATTCAGCAAGGTGCATTCCTATTTGTACGTAAATTCTGAAACTTTAAATACCCTTAAATAATGCCATTGGCCAATAAAAAAAGCTATGCCACTTAAGCGTGTTAAGCAAGTTTCTTCACACCAAAAAGTGACGACAATTCAGAATTAGACAGTTTTTTTCAAAGAAAATTTAAAGCGAAAATGCATACCCAACATTTCACCACAATTACTTCATTTTTACCTTAATTATAGTCAACTAGCTATATAGACAGTTACTTCATTTAGATCTAAATAAATTATTTTAGTGGAGTGACTTTCACCATAACAATTTTTTTTCAATGCACCCACCATTATGCTTTGTCGTCAATTCAAAATCAAAGGTCAAGGTCAAACAAGTGCAAAAATTTCAAGGTGTCATCTTTTTGCATATTCTGTCTTCTTTACAAGAAAATCATGTTTGATAACAATTAATTTTTTAGGCAAACTGATAGACAGACACTTATTAAGTCCCTCTGATATCTTTCGACCATCTTTTATGCGCATTCTTGAATATCTAAAGCGTGTTTTGTGCATGTTCCGTGTTTACGTTCTACGTATGTTTTTCTTGACATTTGACTTTGATTTTACTATAATTGCACAGTATTTTTTTTTAAAGACTATACAAAACAGAAAGCAAAGATATTTAGCTTGTGGATGATAAAAAATACCGCCGTATGTTAGATGGATGCATTAAAGTCTATAACTAGACGTCTTTTGGAAAATCTCATTTTCGTCAGTATTTATGATATTCTCGTATTTGTGTTCTTTGCTAATGTGCTTTGGCTATATGTCATTTGGTATACCTTTTTTTTTTGTTTCTTTGTTACATATATGACATGGCTCTGTACGTATACATCCCGTCATTGTGTTATTGTACTATGGTTAATTTGTGTAGTCTTGTCTTTACATTTTTTGCTAATATGATTTGTCTATATGCCATTTGTGCCTCTTTGTTTCATATGTGTTCGTTATTTTAGTGATTATGATTATAAGACAATGTTTACTGCTGTATTTTTGACATTTTTACCTTTTATATCTGGGGGGGTTTTCACGCATCATTGTCAATATAATGGAATTTGATGCGACTGACATACAAGTGAGAGGTTTAGCTAGCTATAAACTTGGTTCAAACCACCATTTTCTACATGACAAAATGTATGTACCAAGTCAGGAACATGACAGTTGTTATCCGTTCATTTGATGTTTTTTGAGCTTTTGATTTTGCCATTTGATTAGGGACTTTCCTTTTTGAATTTTCCTTATAGTTCAGTATTTTTGTGATTTTGCTTTTCGATTACTTTGCATTAAGCTTTTAATAGCATATCTTTGTGATTAATTTTTTTATTAGATTGTATGACCATAAAATTAAAAAATGGAAATGGGGAATGTGTCAAAGAGACAACAACTCGACCATATAGCAGACAACAGCAAAAGGTCACAAACAGGTCTTCAATGCAGCGAGAAATCCCGCACCCGGAGGCGTCCTTCAGCTGGCCCCGAAACAAATATATATACTAGTTCAGTGATAATGAACGCCATACTAAACTCCAAATTGTACACAAGAAACTAAAAGTTAAAATAAAACAAGACTAACAACTGATTTGGGACAGGCGCAAGAATGCGGCGGGGTTAATCATGTTTTTGAGATCTCAACTCTCCTCCTATACCTCTAGCCAATGCAGAAAAGTAAACGCATAACAATACGCACATTAAAATTCAGTTCAAGAGAAGTCCGAGTCTGATGTCAGAAGATGTAACTAAAGAAAATAAACAAAATGACAATAATAAATAAATAACATCAGACTACTAGCAGATAATTGACATGCCAGCTCCAGACTTCAATTAAACTGATTGAAAAATTATGTCTTCATCATATGAATATCAGGCACAATCCTCCCCGTGAATAAATTTCAATCATAAAATGTCGTAGTACTTGCATACCATCTACAACATGTTTACATATATGAACCATTAGTAAATCGACTGCATACAAAGATACCTATGATTCACATTAACATGACAAAAAAACTTGCAAAAAAAACTCCGATAGCATGAGTTAAACTTAAAAAAAGCACGAAAAGCCTGCTATCTATGATGAATTTATTTAAAATGCTATATACACTATGATTCAATTGTCTGGTTCTGATCCTGCACCAAATACTTGATGCTGATTATTTATTTGTCAACTGCCTTATAAATAAAAACTAACACCAACCAGGTGTCCAGTAACCATTATAATTATTTGGGTCCGATGCAGGGTCTGCTTTCTCTGTTACAGGTGGAACGATATATTTTCTGTATTCTTCAAGCCTTTCTTTCATCTTTTTAAGCATGCGGTGTTCCTTGGTGTGCAAATTATTGCGTTCATTAGGATCATCTACAAAATGCCAAAACAATAATTACTAAAGAATACAAAATAATCAAAATAGAAAATAGCAAACTAGAAAAACGAAATCTTAGAGTGCTTTAAAACTGCGTACTCAGAGATGGATTGATTCCTGGAATCACTTATAGAGCAATATTTATGGATAATGCATACATTTTTCCCCATTTCTAACATGGCTTTGTTGATAATCCTGTTTCAAAATCCTGAAACAACTGTTATTTTATCACTGAAATTGGCAGTTGTTTTTCATTTGATTCGTGGGTTAATGGCGTCTGATTTTGTTAGTTTTTATGGACGACTTCAGGGTTCCACTTTATGCATTTGTCTTTGAGTTCGGTATTTATAAATTTGCCTTTGATTTCGGTATTTTTGTTAAACTTTTTTTCAACGTATATGTGTACTTCTAAATGCCAATGTATCCCATATATACAAGAGAACTTGAAATTAAGGAAACTATCGAAACATAAAGTTATGTTTCATAACTTAACCTCCTTATCGATTTTGACATAAATGGACGACTTTAAACTAGAATCTACGACAAACGTGTTTATATCAACTCTCCGATAGTTACTTTTACATTTCTCAATAGGATCATACCATAATCTCAATCTAATGGCTTTTTTATATTTCAAGAACTGCGAAATATACCAAAGGGACTTTCAAACTCAGTTAAAAATATAGTGACAACGCCATGATAAAAAATTAACCCAAAAATAATAATGGTATATAAAACACAACAAAGAAAACTAAAGACTGGGCACCATGATATCCACAAAAAAACGAGAGTGGTCTCGGGTGCTCCGGTAGAGTAAGCAGATCCTACTTTACATGTGGATAAACTTCGTGCACAGTCATGCTATACGGAACTCATAAGCAGGGATTATTTCCTTATAAAAAATTATCAATTGGGAAGAACCACTGCAATTGACACTTCATAAATTTACGGTCATTGTTAAAAATTGATGAACAATAGTAAAAATCTTTTTCATGACTCATTACCAACATGTAGTTGCAGTCTTAATGTTCATATACCGATGTAAACAGGGAATTTACAATTTTACCAAATTAGGACTTATTTCAAATTGTCATATATCTAGGTAGCAATATACAGTCAGGGAAAAATATATATGTAATCAGTATCTTTCGTAGATTTGATACCAAGTAGTTGAAATGGTTAATTTTGAAACATATTTATTTATAGTCGGTTGTGAAAACAATTTATTGCAATTTATATTAATTTCTTTCCACATTGCGGTTGCGATTACTGCTTGTAGCGTCATTAGCCTGCTCTTTCTCGAAATTTACAAGGATGTATTTAACGTGCAAGAGACATGACTCTCCCTTAACGCGGGTCAGCCATGTATTGTCCCCTTCCAAAGAACTTTTATCGTATCTCAACAACATATTCAGTTCCTAACATTTTCTCCCAGGAACCGGGATTGAACCAGAAAAAAATGTTTAGTATTCCAATGCGCTGCATCACGGCTCTTTATGTATTTGCTAAAAGTTGTTGTAAAAGGAGGGGATACAAATGTCACATATTTCTCAAAAATGTGTCCTAAAGTAGAATTTTAATTCCGCGGAGTGATACTTCTTCTGAAAATGTTAACATATATGTAGAAAACGCATACCCTATCGACAATACGTGTCTCGATCATTTTTGTGTTCAAGAATTTTTATCAGTTCTTTTTGTTACAATGATTGTCTTATTGATCGATTTATGGGATATTAACATCAATAAATTACTATTGCCTGTATTCCTACCAAAGAGTTTCCTATGGAATCTTTGTAATAAAAATACTAAAAAAACATATCCGTCGTGACAAATATTCTCTCCTCTCTTTTCCGACACGAACAAATACTGTAATGTTTCAGAATGTATCCTCCATTTTGAACTTATATTATAGAGGAATTTGTATTCCATGACAAAATCCCTACTGTTTTGGGGGGTATTTTACGATAATTTCCTCATGGCAATACTGTTGCATTAATCTATATAGCAAGACATAAATGATATATTTCTCATAAAAAAAACTAAGTGACAATTGGAACGATCTTGCTCAACTACTACAGCCTAAAGTTACCTCTCAAGTTATATAACTGGTAGTAGTCTACTTTTGGTTCATCTATTTTTGTGTCTTCTTCGGTCTCCGGAACTGGGTACCAGTCATTAAAAGCACCAGCAAATCCTTCTATTAACTTGAAATCACCCATTCTATAGCAAAAAGTACATGCAATTATTCAATGTAGTATTACGTTAGTATCATGAAAGCAACCCTTTGTAAGGTATTTCTGTTATTATTGACTATTTAGAGTATATCTCAAATGTAAACTTGAATCTAAATCAACATTAATAGACACAATCACATAGTGGCAGTTTTCGGCATTGCATGTATTTACCAGAAGAGTAAAAACAATCGTCAAATCATTACTCTTAAAATGTCTTACTATTTTGCTAAACACTGACCTAATAGCTGCACGCCCCATAATAGGTACTAAAGAATCGTCAAGGTTATAGATGAACTCTGATCTCAGAGAGGATGGAACTCCTTCACTTATGCTTGGCCACATATTCAAACCATCAATTCCACTTACTTGAGAAAAAAAAGATGAATTAAAGATTAAAATGTTACACGAATATTCTATTCTCACTAATTCAGAAGAAATAGTCATCAATTTAAATTGAGGAAGACTAGATTAGAAGCAGTTAGAGTATTTCAGATATTTTCTTTTGATCTTTTGAAGGGACTTCCCGTTTTGTGTTTCCTTGAAGTAGTTTTATAACGGTACTTTTTACAAGTACCGACCAAGTGATATTTATTTCATCTGTTATTTGCTTAATTATTCAGTCGAAATGTTTGTCAAACAGTAGATGTGTATATCATCGGCTTTGTCTCAGACTTTGATCTTTCAAAGAAAATTACCAACTATTATCCAATTATTTATAATTTCGTCATATTTGAAACTGACTGAGATATATATATATATATATATATATATATATTTACCTTGACCTCCTCCAGCAGCAGAGAGGATTGTTGGCATCCAGTCCACAGCATGAATCATACTAAAACAACAATATTGAGTAAACAATCACCTCAATAGTGGAAGTCGTTTGGTTAAATTTACATTTTTGTATAGATTATCATGTCAATGTTGAAGAAAAAACTTGTAGTTTAATAAATACATTAATTCGAAAATTCATTCAAGTTAATTCTTTTTTTTAATTGTTGTAGAAAGCAACAAAGCAAGTACACCATGGACTATCGTACTAACTGGAATTGTGTTTCAATTATCAAAGTCATAAATTCTCAATACAACAATAGACACAAAAAGGTACTGCTACTATTATATGTATTACCCATCAAAAACAGTATTCGGTTTCTGAAGTCCCAAACCGTAAACGAAAGATGAAGCCCGAGTTCCTCCTTCATATACTGTTGCCTTACTCCCTCTCAGTGGGTAATTATTCCCAGAATAGCTTGGCATACCACCATTCTAAAAATTAGTTATTTTCTTCCTTGAAAAATAACTTAATACTGATTTGTAAACAATTAATTAATAAACCCTAAGAAATGTTTAAATACTGAATAAACTCTGCATAGATACCAGGACTAAAAGTGTGTACGAGCATGTCATCTACAAAAGAATAATCAATACTGAATAACGATTTGCATTAAGGATTGTAAAAAACTATCCAAAAGATTGTGCCAAATACAGATTAGGGTAATCTATTCCTGCGGTCAAACATTGCTATCCCTTGTATTTGAAAAAAAAACAAAATTTGTAAAAAGTCCAATTATAGTTATGATCATATCAATGATTATTCGTGTTCAGTGTTGACTGCAAGGCTGCTGATTCAATCTACATGAAACTTCCACCAACAGTGGCATCTACCAAGTGGTTATCAGTAAACATTAGGTCAAATATCAACCTTTTAGAATTTTGGATCCTCAATGCTCTTCAACTTTGAACTTGTCTGGCTTTAAATATATTTTGATATGACCGTCACTGATGAGTCTTATGTAGACGAAACGCGCGTCTGGCGTACTAAATTATAATCCTGGTACCTTTAAAAACTACTATCAAACATAAATATTTCTAAATGAGATGGCAAAAGGAACAAAGTTTATTCAATCAATATTAGTTAAAACATTTGACAGTTTGACAAATAAGAAGAATGGGAACATACCAATCATATGATAGATCAATATGACACAAAAGGTTTTCATTACAATTTCTTTTGAATTAAGATAACTTCATATAAATTTCAGTGTAACAAATGAACAGTAAAATCTCAAACTTGATAATGCTCGATTAGCTTCTTCATTATTGTAATATGTTTTTTAAATGTTTCAATGCTTTCATCTTTACAAATTAACAAAATATTATATGATTGTCAATGCGATAAATATCCACCAGAGGCAAAATGACGTGGATTTGGTGACTACATGTTAGTATATGCCTTCAACAATGATCACCGTGTAATGTATCTCAAGACAACTGATGATAGCAATATAAAAATGACTGTGTATTGTATGTCTATAACATATAAATAAACACTTATGTTTGTATTCAATATGAAAAAGACAGTAGATATAGTGGTTTATATAAATGGTAATATTGAAATTGTCATATACTTACATCTGAAGTAAATATGATCAGGGTATCTTCAAACATTCCGTTACGCTTCAGTGAATCTGTAACGTTTCCAATGGCATCATCTAATGCTGTAACCATTCCTGTAAAATCAAAAATTCAAAACAATGTACTATGTTCTATAAGACCTGCTCTACAATTTAGCCAAATACACAATAAACAGTGATGGTCAAGTTTTCATTGGCTAATTCATAGCAATATGTTTCAGTGTAGAGATTAAAAACATGCCCATTAGCCGACTATTTGGAAAATTGGAGAGAATAAATATAGATCCAGTCTTCTTAATACAGTTAAGACATTTCAATTGATATGTTTTAAGGTGTCCTTTTATGTTGAAATGATACACTACTGTCTCAGATTAGGGTGACAGTTGGTGCCTGTTTAAACGTTTAATCCGCTGCATTTGTATGCACCCGTACTAAGTCAGGATGCTGTTGTTAACTTGTTGTCCTTTGTTGGTGTGGTTCATGAGTGTTTCTCGTGTTTCGTTTTTTAATATAGATTAGACCATTGTTGTTCCTGTTTGAATTGTGGAACACTAGTACTTGTTTGGGTCCTTTATAGTTTGATGTTCGGTTTGAGCCAAGACTCCGTATTAGAGGCCGTACTTTGATCACTTTAAACATTATGAGTTGAATTGAGAGTTGTTATATTGTTACTCATACCACATTTTCTTATGAAATATGTATAGAAAATATTACCCGAAAATTTTCGTCTTCCATCATTCTTGATGTCTTCGTACATATTTTCGTAAATTTTAGGAACCTAAAAGATAAATAGTTTTTACTATCGATATATTTTTTTTTATGAATACCAAATTTCGTGGATGAATGAAAATGTATGCTCGTAGATATTTAAGAATTGAATGCTTCTTTTTGTAACTTTATTGGGGTGTAAAAGCGTTGACCGAAGTACATGTTGTATGAAGCGCAGAAGCGCTTCATTCTAAAAATGTGCACACCTTAATCAGTTGCTCAAAGTCAAATATTTGTAGTCCAAATTATTTCAGAACTGAATCACATGAAGAGCTATATGAAAAAGGCTCATAAAGATATCAGCCAAATACACCCAAGGCCAACTTTGTATTTTTCTATTCAAAAGACGAAGAAGAATATGTAATAAAACTGTTAGTACAAAATCAACGACTACTGATCAAATAACATCGGAGATACGTCCACAAGTAGCAGTATCGAACTGAAATGAGATATACGATGATAATAGATTGTAGGCGTCCTAGCTTAATCAGGAATGATAAAAGCGAATGATGTATAACATAGAAACATAGGAAGGGCCATATATTTTAACGATAGATATGTTTCAAATGAGCGTATGAAACAAATGATAAATATGATCTCAGCGTTTGTGTCAGCGATTGGTTCAATCAGTCAGTAAGTGTTCAAACATTAAACGGAGTATTAGTGAAACAAAAATCAAATTAGATACTCTAAACTCTGCCAAAACGCTCTCTTTATTGAAATATTATATCTTCGGACAACACACCCTGACTTGACGAAAATAATGATTTTTTTGTCTTTTATAGACCTTGCTGTTTCGATGTGTACCTCTCCACATATATTCGGTGTTCTAAGTAACGTAGTCAGCATATTTTATTTCTTGAGGTGATCTAATATAAGATTGGCCTCGATTTTTTTCAAATCTATCATCTTTAATTTAACATACATATGTCACCATACGGCCTTCAACCATGAGCAAAGCCAATAGTCAGCCATAAAAGGCCCCGAAATCATAAATGTAAAACAATTCAAAAAGAAAACTAACGGCCTAAATAATGCTATTTTAATAGTACAGTTTGGTAGATTATAATGAATAGCAAAAGCGACCATACTGGTAATACAACGGTTATTTATATTTTGAAATTTGCTTATCAAAGATACAAGTTAATAAAATAAACACGCAATTTTGGCTACACAGGACTCAAGAGTGGCACTCAAATAAAATAAATTAGCAACAAAGGAATTCAACGTTGAAGAGCACAATTAACCAAAATTTAAAAAAAAGTGGCAATTTGCAACAACCATCTAGTGTGTGGGGCGAAAATCCTACTGGTTTCGAATAATTCATCATTTATATGAATAGCAAATTGACGGCATCAATGAAAGTTAAAGTAAATTTAGAACCAGGTTTAATCCACTATTTTCTACATTTGAAAGTGCCTATACCAAGTCAGGAATATGACAGTTCTTGTCCATTCGTTTTTGCTACGTTTTGTCATTTGATTTTGCCATGTGATTATTGACTTTCTGATTAGATTTTCCTCCGAGTTCAGTACTTTTGTGATTTTACTTTTTAGAAGTGCTATCAACTGGAATAATGATACCATCTGGAAGGACACGTCAACCAACAGTAGTATCGACTAAATATTTGTAAAATTTCACCAACAATATAATAGGTTTATAATTTATAATAGAACTGACGGGTCTTTTGTAGACAAAACGCGCTTCTGGCGCATATACAAAATTTTTCTCCAGGTATCCATAAGGAGTGTATTTAGTTAGTTATGAGGACAATTTAACACGAAGTGTAAAAGCAATATGAGACCGGAAACAAGATGAAACCCCCTCAAAAATCCCTAACGTAAGTTCAAATCAGTCTGATAAAAAAAAAATCTAAGAGTTTCGAGCAATTGGTCATTTCATAGACAGTAAATTGTATTAAACTGATTATCCATACTACATGTTAGTGAACACTTTTGATCTAGCCATACCTGTACGGACGAAACATGCACCAGTAGTTATATCGACCCTGTGATTTTTAAACTCAGAAAAAAGTAAAATCACAAAAATACTGAACTTAGAGGAAAATCAATTCGGAAAGTCCATAATCACATGGCAAAAGTAAATAACAAAACACATCAAAAACGAATGGACAAGAACTGTCATATAAGATAATAAGGTTATGATTTACTATGCCAAACGCATGATCTGTCTAACAAGCTTGAGACGCATTAATGGCATCTGACTCAACACAGCTGGAAGGTAAAATCCAATACAAAGTTGAAGAACATTGAAAATATAAAACTACACAAATGACTGTATCAGTAATAAACATATACCTATGTATTTTCTTTTAACAATTTGAACTAAGTTTAAAATCTTATAATCATTTATGATTTTATTGCAAGATTACACTGTTCCGAAGAAGATTATTTCGTTGTTTTTTCTTGATCAGAGTCAAATAGTTCATGCAAATTCAGGACAAAATGAATGTAAGACAATATACAGTGGCGTAGCTGGGTCATTTTTACGTGTACGCCCGAACCTTGGCGAGGGATATGAGGGGGCTAACAGCTCAATGCTAAAGCACCTGCTGGTAGTGGGTTCGAAAGGGACGAAGCCCCCGAAAGCTATCGAGAATGAGATACCATAATGATTCATGTCAGTAAAAAATCATTGATAGCAACATACTTTTTAATCTAAATGGTTTATTTGTTTTGGTTAAATTTTGTAATATGGTAAAATTGAGAATGGAAATGGGGAATGTGCCAAAGAGACAACAACCCGACCATAGAGCAGACAACAGCAGAAGTCTTCAATGCAACGAGAAATTCTCGCACCCGGAGGCGTCCTTCAGCTGGCCCCTAAACAAATATATAGCTTATTCATCGTGTTAAACTGGAAGCTATCGTAATGGTCATTGGTTTTAGAGAAAACGTCCAAACCAATATTACTGTTAAAAAAGTTTAAAGGGTGCCGTGAGTGAGCATACAATCGACAAAAGCACCTTTTAATGAACACGAAAAAAAATATTTCTAAGAGGTGCAATATAAAAAAAATTCTGGAACACCTAGGATTTCTTCCCACAAAAAGTGAATCAATTTATCATTTCTTTAAAAGGATTTAAAAAAAAATCTAAAATTTTCTTTTGATATTTTGTTTTTGTTCTGGAATATTTCACGACAACCTATGAAGGTTTATAAATTGAGCATGTAAAACAATTAATTGCGTAAAGAAGAGTCCGGCTATCTGTCTATCAGAAAAGAACAGAAAAATGAACGAAAAAAAATGTTTTCAAAATTTTAGCTTTAAACATTAGTCATAGAAAAAGCTTCTTATGCATTTTCATAAATTCAATAAAGGTTCGACAAGTTGTTAATGTAATTGAGAAATAAAAAAATGTAAGCCTAAACTGCGACCACTTATTAATTGCAGAAAGAAATACATTTTGTCCTTAAAATTCAGGAAAATTAAAGCTATAATTGCATTATTATATTGCTCTGGATACTCTTTTGATCATAAACAGTTTCTGTCCAACTTTCGTAAAATTTCACGGAGAGTCATTCAAAAGAATTTATCCACATTCGGAACCTAAATATTGACGCCGCTTTATCTCGCTTTTAGGACATAAATCACAGGCTCGACAAAAATACAAACATCATATCGAATTTGAGCAGATAGTGAATGGCTTTAAATATAAGAAAAGTACGTAGAATTCATAGTAGATTCAGACTTTTACAAAAGATTCGACCAAATATATTAAATGATCTATTTGAGTAAATTTAGTCCTTTTTATTCAAAATTACAATCCATTGAAAAAAGAAGCACAAGGCTGATGTGCTTTTCACCAGTTTTTCTTATTCTATGTCGATTATTTGTTTTATTTTCAAAATCCAAGTGTACGCCCGGGCGTTTTGACGTAAACGTAGCTACGCGCATGAATATATATATTTTACTCGTATATTCGAAGACACAGTTATAAAAAAAAATAACAAATATATAATCGCTGTATCAGAATAACTTTAAATCGGCAATATAACCATAGAAAACAAAATCTTGGCTTACCTATTCTAACAATCTCAATTGCAGGACAAGATTTTTTATTATTGTTTTAAAATGATTCGCCAACTGTCCCAATGATTATAAGTGACATGTGACCACACAATGTTAACTATTCAACAACACATTGGGTTATACCTAGAGTAAACTAAATGTTTCTGATCTTCTAGGGTAAATGTCAGTGGCAGTGGTTTGTGCTTTCCCATTGATTGTGTTGGGTTGTTTTTTTCAGCCTCACTTTCTTTTAAATATAAGTAAATAAAGGCAACAGTAGTATACCGCTGTTCGAAATTCATTAATCGATAGAGAAAAAAACAAATCCGGGTTACAAACTAAAACTGAGAGAAACGTATCAAGTATAAGAGAACTACGACACAACAGAAACACAACATTAAAATGTAACACACACAGAAACGAACTATAATATAACAATGACCATTTTCCTGACTTGGGACAGGGCATTTTTTTCTTAAAAATGGTGTGTTGAACCTGGTTTTGTGGCATGCCAAACCTCCCTCTTTAATGGCAATGTTAATTATAATATTAAAATGACAACATTACATGACAGGATTAAATACAAATAAATGGGAGAAAATATAGGACAAAGAAACAAACGAATAATAGCCAACAAAATGTACCAGGATAAAAATGTAATAAACCAGACGCGCGCCACGTCCACACAAGACAAACCAGCGACGCTCAGATGAAAAAAGTTTCAAAGTTTCAAACCAAGTACAAAGTTGAAGATTGCCGATGACCAAAAGTTCCAAAAAAGTTGTGACCAATACGGTCAAAGTTATCCGCCTTTGACAAGAACATCCTTATTATTTAGAATAATTCATACTTTTGCAAACTGTAAATTTTATAGAATGACTATATAATAGATATACATGATTAAACTGAAGTGGTGACTAGGTAGAGAATAAAAACGGATACATTACAACAATACACAGCCGTGTTAGCCAAACCAGTGCAACGCACAAAGTATATTGACTTCACATTTGAATTTCTAAAACGAGTTCCCAAAATTAAGAAAGAATTTGGATGGAATTCAAGATTGGATTTGTATGACTTATCTTACATATCAAATAGTGTAGAAAAGATATCAGTAACAAATTACCTCTATTGGTTCATGAACTGACTGGAAAGGAAGGTACAAGAACATAGGTTGACTTTTGTTGTGTTGGGTGATGACTTTGTCTGCTCGTCGGGCATAGGCATACTGTAAAATGAAGAAACTGATATATAAATATATAGACTTGATATTATTGTTTTTGTAAGTAGACGTACAGAGAAAAACACACAAATTAAAACTTTCCATCCACTTAAGTGGCCGCCTTCAAAAATACACGTGCGTGACGTTTTTTCTGCGTTCGTCTGTCATTACAGGTATCTGTATCGGGTTAAAGTTTTTGTTTAAGGTACGTTCATATTTGCAATATTGTAATTCGCACTCATGTCAATATGAAACTTAATACTAATAGTCATATTTAAATATTAATTTTAAAGCATATGCTAAATTAGGTTTTTTGAAACAACAAGTCTCTTTTCTCTTGAACTTGTTTTTGCTCTTTAGTAGTCCTACGGACAGGTTTTCTTGCTAGAATATACCATGTCGTCTTACCGTAGAGTATTCGTTTGGTCGCATTGGTTCTTTATTATCATGGAAATCTGTCCCATTTACTGAAATAAGGAGAAATAAAATTTAGAATATCAGAAACACATGAAGCAGTATTAATCTGAAAAGTAATGTATTTTTCATTTGCATGTTTATTTTCAAATACGATTTGGTTATTTACTTAAATCAGATAAACATAGATCAATCTACGACTTTAAAAGTGTTCTGTTAGCGTTTAACTTTGTATATTTGACCTATACATGTAGTGCATTTTGTAACGACGACAGGAATAACATTCAATATATATTGCTTTTCATATTTTAGTGCTCAGACTTACAAATTGTATAGTTATAGTAATCTTCTGCTCCATTATAATATCCATAAAAAGTATCAAACCCACGGTATGTCGGAGTACATTCCCATTTGCACATTCCTAAATGCCACCTAAAAGACATATATGCATGTTTTATTCGCGATTTATTGGTTTCAATTTTTGAGGACACATGGCTTATAAAAAAAATATTTAATAATCATAAACTTTCTGTGTAAACTGATTGGCATCTAACAAGTTGTAAATATTTCAGAATTAATCAGTAATCATTTTTTTTAAAGTTTTGAAATATAAAATCTGAAGATCATTTGGTATGCGATAGAAATGACAAATCAGGAAATAGTGAATACGTCAAATGACGTACGCTAGCGTAAATGAAGTATTTCAATAACATTATTTATTAGCTATTTGAAACAAGTAATTTAAGTAAAACAATAATAATATGTATACTTTCCAACGATATGTGTTGCATATCCAAGCTCTTTCAGTTTCTGCGGCAGAAACGTTCGATTAAGAGGTGCACATGATGGCGCCTGTGGCAATATAACCATGTTCTGAAATAAACAACAAAATCAATGGTGATATGTTGTCAAAGGTAAAGTTAAATTGTTTTAATATAACACTTTTCACGGTTATTTTTCCAGTAATTTGAAGGTGGTTAACGGATAATGCTTAAACGTTGTATGTTTTGCATTTAAGGAATCAAGGTAGGCTAAATATTCAAACGTACATCTAACGTTGAATGTATGGAAAATAAATTTTGTGTCTGAAGTGCTCATTTCTATTACTCAATTTGAAATAATAAACAACGGAATTGTTATTTTCTATAGGAACAAGAGTAAACATCTTCTCTACCTTAACTGTTTTTTAATCTAATTTGTCGCTGATTTGCTCTTATGATATATGTATTTAGGCACATTGTCGTGCATTGTTGTTTTTTTCTTCTTCCTTTTTAGTTGCTTATAGTTGATATGAGTTATAAGTTGCGCATTAGCAAAAATATTGGTGTTACCTTCCAACTCATTTTGAATTGCAAATCTTAGACAAATTGGAAAAAGAATTTTAAATAAAAAATTTCGACCTTAATATCATAAAAACATATATCTTTAATTAGAGTATGTCTTCTACCAGAGAATTGATCTTACCTGTAATCCTGATTTGAATGGATAAAATCCTGATAAAAAGGCGTTTCTTGACCTAAAAGTAGAAAGTATCATTCTTCTACAAATTTGCATGCACGAAACTGTAAACATGAAAAGCGAACAAAAATTTGGATGAACATTAAACCTGTCCATATTTGATCTCAAAAACAAATAAATCAATTGTTTATTTCATAAAATTCAATTCTTCTTCTATTTTATTTTGAAATATGATATATATGTTACAGGCATTTTCTAGATTTAGGCGTATTGTAAGATTGGAGCAATTTTTCGGCATATTACTAGAATATGTTTTCACAAAATGACTGAAATTATTTTTAAGAATGAGAGGTTCTCAAAAAATGAGCCGTTGAAAGTATTGAACAACAGAAAGGTTTTACATTTGTTATTAAATAAATTCAATGCTTGCATTTTCAGAGTTTAAACTAAAAATAGTAAATTCTATACCAAATTGTTTAAAATTCACACAAACACTGAAATGGATAAAAAGCATTTTAAGTTGAACCAAATGCTATAGACGGGAACCATTTTGGTTGGGGGGGATGTATAAAATGCAATTACTGTTATAAATGGGTACATTAAATATGATGCCTTGTGTAAGGAGAGTGTGGAGTTCTACACGGTGAATTTCCGTGGAAGACAAATTTAGACATATATAACTGTCAAACATACAAAGAATTTTACAAATTTCGGACAGAAACTTGTTTATGACCAAAAGACCGTGTCTTAAAAAAAACGTTGAAGATATTTTTTTTTCCTTGAACTTTTTTTTTAATTTTTACTGATTAATTCACATCAATAAGTTTGTCAAACTTTCATAGAATTTTATTAAAATTAACATGATTAAGTGAAGCATTTCATTTATGATAAACATAAATGTCAGATGCAAACGTTTGAAGATTTCTTTTTCATTTCAAGTTTATTTTTCTAATAGACGGGTTTAGCGTTAATATTTAGCATTTCTAAATCAGTCAAAAGTTAAAATAAATGACTGTGTCAAATTTGCTTGAATTGCTTTCTTATTACGATATCCATGTTTCTTGAAATTCTTTGTACTTTGAAGTGTGCTTTAAATCAATATTACTAGGTTTTTAGCCATTATAGGTTAAGCATTTTATAAATTCCCTGAATACTAAATTATTGTACATAATGCCTAAATTAAGAACATATATATATAATTGAAATAATTTAAAAACACAGTTCACTAACAAATTTCACAAAGTGATATGCAGACAACGCTGTTCAAGAAATCATACTGAAAGTCTTGTTAAATCTAGGGGTAGATATCCGTTATATGTTGTATTAATCTATTTTAACATTTTGAAGCTATGGGATTATGTCAATATCTCCAGATTCGCGCATGAAACAAGGACTTTATGCATTATTTGTAGTTATGAATACTTACGGAGTACAGACTGGTTGTACATAGGAATTGCTCAATATCATTCCATTCTTTGCTAGATAGTCTATATTAGGAGAAATAATATCCGGATTACGAAATCCTACATCATTCCATCCTGAAACATTGAATACGTAATATTGAGTGATGATATAAAAATGTTCAATATTATCCCATAGTTTGCTAGATAGTCTATCGGGGCCTTTTATAGTTGACTATGCGGTATGGGCTTTGCTCATTGTTGAAGGCTGTACGGTGACCTATAGTTGTTAATGTATGTGTCATTTTGGTCTTTTGTGGATAGTTGTCTCATTGGCAATCATACCACATCTTCTTTTTTATATGTTAGGAGATATAATAGCCGGATTGCGGAATCCTACATCGTTCCATCCTGAAACATGAAAACACGTAAAAATTTACTTATTATCTGAAATATGTGCATTACAATAATAAACATTCAAATATAAGTGATATAAATAAATCATATATTAACTGGCTAGTCTGGAGTACTCGAAACTTGTTCTTATGTTGTTCAAATGGGAAACTAAATTCTACAGTAACAATCCAAAACGTTGTTTGGATCACAGACAAACAATACCACAAGGAGAAAATAATACACAGACAATTAGCTATCAACAAAACACTTTCTATACACTGGTTCAAGTCAGGTAAGATTCAACCTTGAGAAAAACTAAAATGATAAAATACTGTGAGGTCAATGATATAAATGAATGTGTAAAATAAAGGAAATTTTAACTTTAGACTACAGTATTAACTACCATTAACTTAAAGGTAAAACATCACTGACTTTTGATTTCAGTCTGTCGTTTCTGGCTTTATGGACTAGACGCAACTGCCATTCATTACACTATATAACATCAATTTATATATTTTATAGTATTAAAATAACAGTCTTTCTAAATAATGACCTCCACTGAAAAGGACTTTACATCTGGACTAACAGCAATTAGCCAATGTCTGTTCTAAAATGGAGACTTCATGTCTATAATACATAATGTATAGTCACTGGCTGTCTAGGTTATAAGTTATAAACAATATCTTTTTCCATGAACTTTGAGAACAACGAGATTAGAAATGAATTTCTTTTTTTTAATTTTGAGAACAAGAACATTTGAAATGATTGCCTCTATTAATTTCGATAACAAAAAGGTAATAAATATTAGAAGTTTTGGCAGGAGTGACAATTAATCAACACTCCATCACAATTTGTAAAAAGTGAACCATAAAAAAATAAGAACAAAAATATAATAAACATGTGAAAGTAGAGTCACACTACCCATGATAGTAATACATAAGGGCATACACTACAAGCACGGAGATACATTATACTGCATCCACAGAATGCATGGATGTCTCTTTAAATTTTTATATAAACTATAAACTTGCATAGCTATAGAAGAAATGTGGACAACAAGATAATATTGTATGTTTCTATAAATGTTGAGAACAATAAGATAAGAACGGATGTATTTTTTACTTTTGAAAACAACAATATATCAGATGGATGTGTTGATGACCATATGAATAAAAAACAACAACATAAGGAATGAATGCACCTTTTTGTATACCATTTATACATTTTTGTTAAGGTAAACATTTTTGTTTAGGTATGTTTACATTTTTGATGCATTTTTGAATAAGGTATACATGTTTGTTTAACTATACATTTTTGTTTAGGGGCCAGCTGAAGCACGCTTTCGGATGCGGGAGTTTCTCGTTCCATTGAAGATCAATTGATGGACTTCGGCTCTTGTCTGTTCTTTGGTCTGGTTGTTGTCCTTTTGACACATTCCCCATTTCCATTCTCAATTTTACATATAAATTTTAAGAACAACAAGAGAAGGAATTATTGTCTCTATACAATTTGAGAGCTATTTGAGAAATATATTTCTCTATATTCTTTGAGAATAGTTAAATAATAAAAGATGTCTTCCTGGACTTTGACAACAACTGTATTAGATATTAGTGTCTGAAAGGTGGAGTCATTACATTACCAACAGTGTGTGCTAATCTCAAAATCAAAGCGTTTCCAGTTATACACATTTTTATGAAAAGCAAACATAGAAAACATACGGACAGACTGTGCAAGTAGCAGGAAATTTCTAAGGCTGATGTACAATATATATTTTTTTAATCAGCCTTTTAGTTCTTATCTATATTTTTTCTCTTTTTGAAGAATGCAAACACTAAACACTTTGATCCGACCCTATTAAAAAGAAAAGAATATCCCCGAACTATATATGTTGTGTTTTTTCCTCCAAGTACTTACCTCAATATTTTGTTTATTTGTACTTCCATAAGGTTAACAATCCTTGAAATAAACTTACCCAAATCATCAGCCACAATAAACACAATATGTGGTGATTTTGATACCACGCATTTAGACAGTGTTAAAAGAAGCAATCCATACACAAACACATCCATCCTCAGTCTAATAGGTAATATCTATCAAGTAATATTGTAAATATCAGTTTTACAAATATTCAGTTTTATCAGTGTTTTCCATTTTCATATATTAAAGATTTACTTGGGTAAGGCTTTAGAAAATAAAACCACGAAGTAAATGATGAATAGGAAGAAAATTACAAAATTCCTAATAAAAGTAAATATGTGAGAGCAAAAACAAACTTAAAAATATAAATTCGGGTCTCCTCCAGTGCTTAGGTGTTAACATTGTATGCAAATTACACATTTTGTTGTCGAGCATTTTTCTTCGTTTTCATAAAAAGATTTTAATGTTGCATATTCTAATTTACAAGTATCTTAAGACAACCTTACGTTGGATAACATAAGATAAAAATTAAAGATTGTCACATGATTTGTATGTACTCTGAATTATCACCCTATAGTACCTATCTGAACATGCAGCGTTATACTATCAAATCTAGTTGTTAATATTGACATATATAAATGAAATACTAATTAATCTTCGTATTGGGCTATTGATGAGTCACCATATATCACTATGATATCAGTGTCTTCAGGATTTACTTGGCCGGACATATACTTAAAAGGAAACCTTTGGCATATTTTTTGTGCTCCCCGTAAAAATACTGCTGCATAACAGACATGTGAATGTAATGCAATGTGTATTATTGGCACCCATTAGAAGTTAAAGCTCCATAATGCAGTTAAACCCATTTTGAAACCAAATTTTAAAAACCGAATTGTTGTCAGAACTGGTTATAACGATTTGCTCTTCAATGCAAAAGTGGAAAATTGAATACCTAAACAGGGCCATTTTGGGAAATTGTCATTGGTATGTAGATGTGAGCATCAGCATGTTGTCTAGATATCTAGATATATGCAACTGCAAAATATATTTTTCATAAGAGCTTCAAGCCTTCTAATTTAATGATAGTATTGGCATTTCTGTTAAGATATTGTCGTGGTCCATGTCTATGTCAATATTGTCTAAACTATGAGTAATATGACCATAGTGACATCACTTCACGAAATTAACCATAAAATATCATCCTATTATATTATAGTATTGCAATAGACTGATATAAAGGATTGAAAAGAAGAAATAATAAATAAAAGAATAACCTCCAGGTCAGTTCAACTGATCTAAAAATAGAATTGATAAAAAAAAATAAAGATATACTCACCAAGGCAATAAGTTACTATGAAAACGATGATGAGATGACGATCACGACATATAACAGTGGTTATATAGTATAGTAAATGTATATCACGTGTAACTGTATCAGTCAATAATTTTTCGTGTTATATAAGAACACTTTAAATTTTTTACATCGTGAATATCATATGATATTCATATCTAATATTAAGGTTAATACGTAGATCGATTACTAGTTTATACTATTGCGAATCGTAGCTGGTCATTTACAAGGGTGAAAAAACTATTTGTATTTGTAATTGTTTAGACTTTATAGTTCCCCCCTTTCCTGTTATTGTATATCAATTTTACATACCGGTAAACTTCGGCGATAGTCTCGAAAGTTAATTACCTTGCGATACACCTGAATAAAATTTTATTCGTCAATAATGAGTTATAGATTTGTAATTTATATACAAAAAAAATAAAATCACAACAATACTGAACTCCGAGGAAAATTAAAAACGGAAAGTCCCTAATCAAATAGTAAAAACAAATGATAAAACACATCAAACGAAAATGAACAACAACTGTCTTATTCCTGACTTGGTACAGGCATTTTCAAAAGTATAAAATGGTGGATTGTACCTGGTTTTATAGCGCAAAACATCTCACTTGTAAGACAGTCAAAAGCGTGCTTGCAGGACCATGTATAGTTTAAATCAGGTTTAGTATATATGCATGCACCGACTACTCATGTGAAAACTATTATTTATAGTACGCAATGGTGCCAAAGTTTCATGTTTTGTAAATGTATTCAGTGAGAATACTTCTGTTCGTGATAAAATAACACCCAGATATAAATTTATCATAAACTGGCATATATTGCAGCGGTGCAAGATAATAGCCAGAAGTAAATTTGTTATCTGTGCCCAATTCATTAGAAAGCTGAAATAGTGAGAATGGAATGGAGGAAACTTTCATGTGCAACGCTAAAATTTTTTCTTTGTATAATTTTAAAAACACAATAAGCGCAAAAAAGCAGTGAACCTCGATAGTATTTTGCATTTTTTTTCACACCTGAATATGATGTAAATTTAGAATTTGATCGTTTTTGTTCCAACCATGTTATCAAATGAAAGGCAGAACCCAATAAGGCTACCCTAGATTCCGCCTATATTTTTACCCATTAGTGTGGTCGCCTATATATTCAGTTTCCTTAATTTAATCTGAAAAATTTGTGAAAGTTTTAACCTATGCATATAAACTTTAAATACGATAAAAAAAAATCATGTATTTTTCAGGACTTCTGATCCAACCATGTAGTATGGCATGTTATTGAGATATGGTTCTGGTTGATGGATGTTCATGAAGGACCTGTAGTACAAAGTATATCACTGGATTGAGCTCTCTGTCTAAGTGTATTATTAAAGTGCTTTGCTTTGAGCTCGGTTCATTGTTATGCAATTCATTCTTTGTGAAATAAAGATTTTACAGTCAACTCTCATGTACAGGGAAGTCTCAAAGTATTATCATTTCTATGTACAATGTAAGTGTAAACAGGGAGATAAAAGCATTTTATTTTTTGTTTGAACCAAACATTATTTGTCCATTGACCACATTTAAAAGAAAAAAGAAGAACAAATTTACACAACAATGCTACTCCCGCTACTAGCAAAATGATGCTAGGTTGTATTAATACATCTGTAATGCCTACTGATGACTCGGTCCTGAGTGTAAATGGTCATTACGATACTGTTGTCAAGTCATTAAAGATTGCATATTTTGGCGTTAATATTGAGTCACTGATAAGGTCTTTGCATCGGAACTAAACACATTTATTCTAAAAACAGTTGTTGGCATGACACGGGTTATGTTCTTCTCATATATGTTATGATGGTATGATACTAAACCCCTAACGGGAAGGATTGTGCCTGATGTTCATATGATGAAATCATAATCTTTCAGTCAGTTTAATTGAAGTCTGGAGCTGGCATGTCAGTTAACTGCTAGTAGTCTGTTGTTATTTATGTATTATTGTCATTTTGTTTATTTTCTTTGGTTACATCTTCTGACATCAGACTCGGATTTCTCTTGAACTGAATTTTAATGTGCGTATTGTTATGCGTTCACTTTACTACATTGGTTAGAGGTATAGGGGGAGGGTTGAGATCTCACAAACATGTTTAACCCCGCCGCATTTTTGCGCCTGTCCCAAGTCAGGAGCCTTTTGCCTTTGTTAGTCTTGTATTATTTTAATTTTAGTTTCTTGTGTACAATTTGGAAATTAGTATGGCGTTCATTATCACTGGACTAGTATATATTTGGTTAGGGGCCAGCTGAAGGACGCCTCCGGGTGCGGGAATTTCTCGCTACATTGAAGACCTGTTGGTGACCCTCTGCTGTTGTTTTTTATTTGGTCGGGTTGTTGTCTCTTTGACACATTCCCCATTTCCATTCTCAATTTTATTCAATTATGTTAAAAATTAGACCAAAATTTATAAGGCCTTTCTGTCTTAATTGATATCTGAAACTATATTTCATTGTACAAGTTCAACATTTTTCACTCGTTTGTTTATTTTGTGTGAATAAACATTGTAACAGTAAATGTTAATTACAACAGTAACACTTTCATACCACAACAAATACTGTATTGGTATCACTTATAATTGTATCCACATATTAACAAAAAAAATGAAAAGAGAATAATTTTGCAATACCATTTTCATATTGAATACTATAACTTTTTAGATATTTGGACATATTAAGTAAATGTTTTTAATATCCACTTGACATGCTTGAAATTCTTTCAGATAACTTTTGGAGCAGTTCTTTGAGTCTTTGAAGCATGCTCACAAAGGTTCTTTCGGTGATATCATTTTCATATTGGTCAAAACTTTGTTTTGCTTTCACCAGCTTTGAAGGAGATATTATCTAAGAATTGATAGAAAACAGCACAGAAGCTTACTAGCTCATCAGGCCCAAGCATCATGTTAGGCATTGTCATTACTAAAAACCAATAAATGTCTTCTAATCTGAGGATCAATTCAACATTTTAAAGTGTTTTACTAATGATACTGACAAGCCACTACAAAGATATATAAATAGAACCATACAAATAGTTAGCAAATTAAATTAATACATATAAAAAGATGTGATATGATTGCCAATGAGACAATTCTCCACAACAGACCAAAATGATATAGAAATTAACAATTACAGGTCACCGCACAACCTTCAACAATGAGCAAAGCTAATACAGCATAGTCAGCTATAAAAGGTCTCGAAATGACAATGTAAAACAATTCAAAGGAGAAAAATAACAGGCTTATTTATGTACAAAAAATAAAGAAAAAAAAACGAATATGTAACACATAAACAAACGACAACCCCTGAAATACAGATTCCTTATATCATGTTCTCAGATATCATCTCTCAATTTTATAAAAATCACGAAAAATTGAACCTATTATGTGTTGCTCTCCTGGTAGCTATAAAATATATCCAAAATCAAAGATGTGGAACATATTCTATCATAATCATTTGGTAACTAATGCAATTAGTGTCTCTTCCATGCCCGTCTTGAACATAAAAACTAAACTAAATATAAAATAAACAACACTCCTAATGCTCAGGTTGGTTGTCATTGTGCAACACAGTTAATAACATATAGGAAAATCATAGAACTACATTAATCATAAAACACTGTCAAACATCCAAACATACTATCCACACTTGTTTAATCTGAATAAACTTTTTGTGTTTCGAACGTACTTGTAATCTTTAAATAACTGTTGGGAAACACCTAAATGTTTTGATTTATTTATGAACGAGAACGATCTACATTTTGACATTATTATGATCATCCTACATTTCGACACAGGGACAGTCCACATGTTGACAGCAGTATAAATAATCAACATATGACCTGATTGAGTGCAACATTCTAACATAGACTTTAGTATTACCTTTGTAGAGGTCTATGAATATGTTACCGACGATACACATTGGTTTACTTGTGGTGACTGTTTTTGTGGCATTGTGTGATGGACAGCATCCAAATATTGTCTTTATTGTAGCCGACGATCTAGGTAAGCTATTTTTATATGTGTTTGTTTATCCAATAAGATGAATATGAACAAAAGATGCATCTTCAGCAAGTGGTGTAAAACACCAATTAAGCAATCATTTATCAATCTGAGAACAGACAAACTAGTTCAAAACTAAAGTGACCACGTGTGTAGGAACAGCAAGGACTAGATAGGCAAACTTAAAAAGCATTTAAAGTTTCCGAAAATCAAAAACTTACCCTTTTTTGGGAATTTTTCGTTCTACATCAGGTGCCACAATAACTAGCAAATACCTGTATTTCATTTGACACGGTCCACATATTTACTAAGTTTAAATCACCTATTGTTATATATTTCTTCAAGCTAAAAGGCCTGAATTTTAGACACAATAAATTAAAATAACATATAGATATAGGACTAGACATGAATAGTTACATGTTTACTAAAAATTATAAGTAAAATAAAATTAGGGAAATTGTCAAAAGCTTAATTATAAGGACTGATTTTTTTACACTGTATTATCTCTGTAACCTAAATACCTTACTTTGACCCACATAATCTATTGAAACTTACTACCAATAGGTTTGTTAAAAAAGAGACTTCCAGTTCACACCAAAGGTTGATACATATAAATAACACAAACCAATAAAATTGTCACAGTTAATGGTGAAAGCCTCAGTAAAATTAATAAGAAATAAAAAACAAATTCACTATTAAAGATGGATTTAAAATCCATCGAGCTTTGTTCACTTTGTACTTTACAATTTTTTCTGTGATCATTTTTAAACAGTTCAGTCTGGAAATGAGTTCAAGTTTTTTGTAAATTATCAAATTTGTAGATTCACAACTTTTATTTCCTGGTATAAAGACATCGTTATTACAAGCTTTGTATTAAAAGATGTTTCATTTCTTTCAAAATTTGTACGCAATTAATTTTGGCATATATTACTAAAGATATTGCAAAATTTCGGTTTGTATTTTAATAGGATAATAAGTGTTATCTCTAGCATTCCAATCAATGATATTCAAAGACATCAAGATTATATTAATGATTTTAAGGCTTCTTTTAATAACTGCATTTGAGTGTAAATTTTTTTTTGTAATTTATTTTTATTTCATCTGAAAATACACCAAGTATTGTGATACATAATTATATCTATAGTTAATTCATAATACATGTATTGATATTAAATTTTTCAATAACAGTCTAAAATTAAAAAGTTATTTATGCTAATTGTTCTAATTTTTCTACTCGATCATACCCATCCTTTATCACTCTGGATTAGAATACCTGAATATGCTGATGAGATTAATGATGGCATCAGCCTTCTCCTCTAGCCACATGCATCACTGTCTATACAATGATGTTGAACATGAGAGGTACCAGGAGAGGCCACCAGAGATCATTAACAGATAACATGTTGAACAGAATCACATATAGTAAATGTCAACCTAAGTCAAGGGGAGATAATTCAAATACAATCAAACAAAAACTATTATATTAATTTATATGTAACAATATCAATAAACATAGATAGTACTTTTAAGATGCACACAAATCACTGTCCAGTTGTGATGTGCATCAACATATTATTAATTCTACATGAACTATTATAAAGCTAGTACAAAATAGGAAAATCTCTCCTCACATGTGAACTAAGTTTTTAATTAATTCCCATTTACTATCAAATTTCTCTCTTGCTTTAGGGGATCTGTAAAAGGAGGTAGATATTTTTTCTATTTGGTAGGAATTTTTAATCATAGCTATGACACCTGTAAGAGTCGGTAATGAATTATTAAAGCGACATGACCCAAGAACAATATTTTCCACATTAAATATTAAAGTTAAATTATTTTCAACTAGAAAAAGTGCTGCAATTTCTAACCACAAATTTCTAACTAGAGTACATTCCCAGAAAAGGTGACTTATATTTTCTTTAGTTTCATTACAGAAACTACACAAGTTAGTTTCTTTTAACCCACATTTCTGCAATAATGCATTTGTAGCGAGAGCTCTATGTAAAATCTTAAACTGGAACATACTAAATTTGTTGTTTTTAGTGCAACAAAAGGGTAAGCTATAAATAAAATCCCAATTTTCTATATGAGTGCCTAGTTCCTTACACGTTTTGTCTTCTTGTTTTGTAGAACGTTCTGTATACATTGACAAGATTTTTTTATAAAAGAACTGACATGACTTTTTATTGTTTTTTATAAATTCAAATTTATCGATAGATATGTGCGTAATTTTCTCTGAAGTAGTGATTAGATTTTTCCAGTCTTTTGGTATTATATGAAGCAAAGAATGGTATTCCAAGAAATTAATATTAAGATTATATTTTTCGCAGAATTCTTTTAAATTAAAAAAAATACTGTTTTCATCAAGTAAATCACCTACAAAGAAAACTCCGGATTCAACCCACCTCTGGTAAAAGACAGTTTTATTATTAATTTTCAAACTCTTTTTTAGCCATATGAATTGTTTCATGATCCCTTCAGCAGTGCTATTAGTGACAGTGTCTAGGATATTCCAGTTTAGTAAAATATCTTTCCAGAACTTATTAAATTTTGAAGAAATCTTTTGGATACCATCAGTGGTCATCAACCATATTTTGTCTGCTCCTAATCTGTTGTATTGATCTATTAACAATGTTTTCCATGGGGATATATTCAAAGGGTCTACAAGTTTATTTATCCATGTCATCTTTAATGAATAACAAAAAGATCTTATATCTGGCATTTTCAATCCCCCATTTTCAAATAACCCTATTATAACTTTTCTTTTAATCTTGTCTGGTTTTCCTGGCCACAAGAAACTGAAAAAAATATTTGAATTTCTTTTATTTTATCACCAGGCGGGTTTGGCAAAACTGTCAATGATTGAATTAGAATAGGTAGAGCTAGTGATTTAATGACAGTGATCTTTCCCATATATGTTAAATCTCTATAAACCCAGGAATTTAGTAAGTACTGCATTTTTTTTTTATTTTTTCAACAAAATTTACAAGCGTTTTATTTTCACTGAACAGATCAAATTTTATTCCTAAAAGTTTAAATTTTCCTGAATGATTCCAGTTCAAATTTCTTGTAGTTGTTAGCTTATCCCTTGAGTGAATCTTTGACCCAATCCATATGGCTTCAGTTTTATCAAAATTAGCTCTAAGTCTTTTGAGTGCAAAATTGATGACCGAAGAACATTGTGTATGAAGAGCAAACGTGTATCATACCAAGGAGGTTATATTAGAAGGAGAGTGAACACTCTGCTTGATACAAAATTAACATCCCCAGGATAGCAGTTCGATCAGAGAAAAATGATGAAAATATAAAGAAACCGACATGTTTATCACCCACTTGACATGGCCCTCTGATGTACCGGGCTGTTACCGCGAGCAGTTCGGGCTAATAGATAAATCGCATATGTCACGTGGTTGTTATCAGTGAGTGGGTCATTAGAGTTCATGTGTATTTTTGGAAACAATGCAGTGTATAGGTGTTTATGATATGGAAAAAGATTGGACGCGCAATTTCAAAATCAATCATCTGTCTACCGTGAAAAAAGATAAAGAAATGACAAAGTTATGAGGGTTTAAAGGAAAGTTAGTGTGCGATTTTTATTCAACACTACATTGCTTTAAACAAAGATTTTCGCTTCACCTGTCAATTCCTGTTGATGAGAATTGGCAGGTAATAATTATAGAAAATATACGAATATGCAAAGTACTTTAGTTACGGTGACCGGTAACGACCGGAAAGAATATTTGCAATTGAAACATAGAGAAATTTATCGGGAACAACGTAAAAGTGCTTTCTGTTGGTATTAACATCGACGGCAATGAGTATTCGTTTCATTTCTATTGGTTAGAAGTTAACTTTTAACATAAAATTTTAATTTTTAATTACTTAATAAAAAATATCACAAAAAATCGTACTAATATGTCAATAATTACATGCGCGTAGCTACGTTTACGTCAAAACGCCCGGGCGTACACTTGGATTTTGAAAATAAAACAAATAATCGACATAGAATAAGAAAAACTGGTGAAAAGCACATCAGCCTTGTGCTTCTTTTTTCAATGGATTGTAATTTTGAATAAAAAGGACTAAATTTACTCAAATAGATCATTTAATATATTTGGTCGAATCTTTTGTAAAAGTCTGAATCTACTATGAATTCTACGTACTTTTCTTATATTTAAAGCCATTCACTATCTGCTCAAATTCGATATGATGTTTGTATTTTTGTCGAGCCTGTGATTTATGTCCTAAAAGCGAGATAAAGCGGCGTCAATATTTAGGTTCCGAATGTGGATAAATTCTTTTGAATGACTCTCCGTGAAATTTTACGAAAGTTGGACAGAAACTGTTTATGATCAAAAGAGTATCCAGAGCAATATAATAATGCAATTATAGCTTTAATTTTCCTGAATTTTAAGGACAAAATGTATTTCTTTCTGCAATTAATAAGTGGTCGCAGTTTAGGCTTACATTTTTTTATTTCTCAATTACATTAACTACTTGTCGAACCTTTATTGAATTTATGAAAATGCATAAGAAGCTTTTTCTATGACTAATGTTTAAAGCTAAAATTTTGAAAACATTTTTTTTCGTTCATTTTTCTGTTCTTTTCTGATAGACAGATAGCCGGACTCTTCTTTACGCAATTAATTGTTTTACATGCTCAATTTATAAACCTTCATAGGTTGTCGTGAAATATTCCAGAACAAAAACAAAATATCAAAAGAAAATTTTAGATTTTTTTTTAAATCCTTTTAAAGAAATGATAAATTGATTCACTTTTTGTGGGAAGAAATCCTAGGTGTTCCAGAATTTTTTTTATATTGCACCTCTTAGAAATATTTTTTTTCGTGTTCATTAAAAGGTGCTTTTGTCGATTGTATGCTCACTCACGGCACCCTTTAAACTTTTTTAACAGTAATATTGGTTTGGACGTTTTCTCTAAAACCAATGACCATTACGATAGCTTCCAGTTTAACACGATGAATAAGCTATATATTTGTTTAGGGGCCAGCTGAAGGACGCCTCCGGGTGCGAGAATTTCTCGTTGCATTGAAGACTTCTGCTGTTGTCTGCTCTATGGTCGGGTTGTTGTCTCTTTGGCACATTCCCCATTTCCATTCTCAATTTTACCATATTACAAAATTTAACCAAAACAAATAAACCATTTAGATTAAAAAGTATGTTGCTATCAATGATTTTTTACTGACATGAATCATTATGGTATCTCATTCTCGATAGCTTTCGGGGGCTTCGTCCCTTTCGAACCCACTACCAGCAGGTGCTTTAGCATTGAGCTGTTAGCCCCCTCATATCCCTCGCCAAGGTTCGGGCGTACACGTAAAAATGACCCAGCTACGCCACTGAATTATATTTCCGGTCAGTTTATGACACCTCGGGTGTTTCCGTTCTTACTCGGGTATGTAATTAGGACAAAATCTCCCTCTGTGACAGAGTCGATCTCAAGTAATTAACACCCACTTACAGAAAAGTCGGTAACATTTTATGTGTAATTATCGTCTTTCGTCCTCTCTCCTTCTAATATAACCTCCTTGATCATACTTAACTGTGCGCATAGCAACGATATTACAACCATAGAAGTTAGAAGAAAGAAACGTTTAATTCTTATAATTACATTTCCATTATACAGACCTGAAATTAAGAGTCATATAAAACTTTTCGTTTGCATTCGTTAGCAATATATGTCTTAGAAAGCACGTGCAGTCACTCACGAATTTTACATTTGTTTATAAATAAATTTGGTGTATTTACTGTCTTCTGATTGGTTAAAAGAATTAGGTTTATTTTCAATGTTATCAATTATTATGGCGACACGCCCACTCTAACGTTGTGTATTCATACGCAAACATCTGTGTACGTTGTTATCCTTATTAATATATATCTTTGAGCCTTATTTTTGATAGAATTTATTTATAATGAATGGCAATAATTTATTTTGAATTTATTGAACCATAAAATTAATTTTTGACTCTTCACATTTAACACAATCCGCTTCGCGGATTATTCAATGTGAAGAGTCAAAAAATAATTTTATGGTTCAATAAACTCAAAATAAATAACAGCCATTCATTAATTGAAAGAAAAAGAAAACAAACAACGTAATTTGGGCAGGACGCAATTGTAAGGAAAAATAATACGGATTCTAATGAAATGAAACTTCGAAAATACAAGTTAAAGTATATTTAAACCTTGGTAGTTTTTCAAAATTTATGTTGATATCTTACTAGATATAAGAAGATGTAGTTTGAGTTACTAGGCTTATGTATAATTTATGTTGATATCTTACTAGATATAAGAAGATGTAGTTTGAGTTACTGGGCTTATGTATAATTTATGTTGATATCTTACTAGATATAAGAAGATGTAGTTTGAGTTACTAGGCTTATGTATAATTTATGTTGATATCTTACTAGATATAAGAAGATGTAGTTTGAGTTACTAGGCTTATGTATAATTTATGTTGATATCTTACTAGATATAAGAAGATGTAGTTTGAGTTACTAGGCTTATGTATAATTTATGTTGATATCTTACTAGATATAAGAAGATGTAGTTTGAGTTACTAGGCTTATGTATAATTTATGTTGATATCTTACATGATATAAGAAGATGTAGTTTGAGTTACTAGGCTTATGTATAATTTATGTTGATATCTTACTAGATATAAGAAGATGTAGTTTGAGTTACTAGGCTTATGTATAATTTATGCAAACAGGTTGGAATGATCTCGGTTTCCGAAATAAACATGTTATATCACCAAACATCGACAAACTGGCGGGAATGGGTATGATTCTGGACCAATCATATGTTCAACCAGTCTGCACCCCGTGAGTACTAGTAACAAAATGATTATGTAATACATGTCTTCTTATGAACCCCTTCAATCCACGTATCTATAAAGTTGTATGTTTAAAAACAAGTTGAGCGAATTAACAAAATAATAAGAGAAAAAGCAAACAGAAAGGTTTTTCAAGTATCAATTCATCCAAGAAAAATTGCAGAGAAACTTAAACAAAGACAGCTTCTTTGTCCTTGGTACAAGATACATATCCAAATGCCTTTATTTCATCATACCCATTGCATGTCACATTTCATAGAGTTTTAACCCTAGAAAACAGTTAATAAAGATTAAAAAAAAGAACACTGTTAATAAAGATTTAAAAAAAACAAGTGAAACTGCGAGCTACTGCTCACTGATGATACCCCCGCCGCAAGTGGATAATATTAATAGTGTAAAAATATGCAAGTGTTCGGTAAACAGGAAGTTGTCGAGTGATGAATCTGAAAACGCATCACACGGTATAGCTGACTTATATAAATCCTGAAACCAAATTTCAGAAATCCTTGTATTGTAGTTCCTGAGAAAAATGTGACGAAAATTTTCAACTTGGCTATCATGTGTAAAATCAGACAAGTGTTCGGTAAACAGGAAGTTGTCAAGTGCTGAATCTGAAAACGCATCACACGGTATGGCTGACATATATAAATGTTGATACCAAATTACAGAAAGGGTGGATGTGTAGTTCCTGAGAAAAATGTGACGAAAGTTTCATGGGACGGACTGACTGACGGACGGACTGACAGACAGAGGTAAAACAGTATACCCCCCCCCCCCTTTTTAAAGCGGGGGTATAAAAACAAATAGAACACAGTTAATAAAGATTAAAATATAAAACCTGGAACACCTTGGTTATATATATTCGAAAAGATTGTGAAAGTTAAACGAAACATATTTGTAATCATGAAAACTTTTGCTACTTCTAAAAACGAAAAACAACGAAAATACCTATTTCTTTAAATCAAAGAAGATATTTCTAAATTCCGAATTGATGTTTTGTTCCAATGATACTACAGTGTCGCCTGTGGGAAGATAAATTTGTATTCACTTTAGGGGTTGATTAATAAGAATCTTACATATTCAAATGAGTCTGTTGGTTCTGCTGCGTTATCTGTTAGACAATGATAGAGAATGATTTTCGGACTTTTACTTCAAATTCATTCGACTCGTTTTCATAACAAAAAAGAACATATGTCCATATTATCAAATCAGATATAACTCGGGTAAAAGTTCGTAAAGATGTAATATATTTTTCACATCTTAATCTAGTGTTGTCATTATTCCTTGTCCCATTCTCACACCGTTGTAGTCCTTAATTTGATTTTGTGCAAATATTTATAAATATTTTGTTCTAATTTCAGATCAAGAACTGCGTTTATGACAGGGGTGTATCCATTTAAAGTTGGGCAGCAGGTAATATATGTCAAACTTTTTATGTTTTCAAAGAAGGAAATGTTGATCAATCGCTTTTTGAAAACAAATATACACCATTTATGGTAAGTAAATATTTGAAAACCACCATTATTACAAATATAACCAAAACATGTTTGCGTAAGAAGAAAAGTGTAAGGTGGAAAGAAACAATAACAAACGATGAAATTCATATCGCTTCGGAAATTCTATATTTGTTAAGAAGATGTGGAAGATTGCAAATAATACAACTCTGCATAAGGACCAAAAGACACCAAAATTAACAACTATAGGCCCTCCATTAATCTGGGACAGTGGTGTAACAGTCCACCATAAGTACAAACTATGAAAATCAGTTGAAAAGGCCTTAACTCATCTGATAATTACAAAACTGAAATACATCAAACAAAAACACAACAGTGGACGTGGAAGGGTAGTAATACATCCCACAACAAAAAGACAGATCTGAGAGTACTTGCAGTTACTAACAGCTACTTAAACACCCATAACAACTACAGTTAAAAAACATGCATAATATACAAATCAGTACACATCCAATATCCAATAGATTTAGTGTAAAGACGTCATTAATATTCAGAGATGAACTTTGCATTGTGCAATGCGAAGATACAGATATCGACAGATTGTAGAGTCATGCATGTGCATATGTTCAATATACAAATAGTATATACAAATAACATTTTTTTAACAACAAAATTAATATAACACAATTTAAAGCAATTTTCAAAGATCAAATAATAGTGAAGATTAGGGGGAGGTTGATCTTTAAGAAGAAGTTTATTTAAAGGATTGCATCTAAATTTCCGGATCGGTAAACAACATCTCCGTAAAAATAGGATATGCTATACCGTTTGCTATAAGTTTTCTACAGGTACAACCAAACTGTGTGGTATATATCCAAAGATAATTAAAAAGATTATATTATCACTGTGCACGCACAATTTATCGGCACTCATCGTTTTTCTTGTCTTTCTTTTTTATCCATTAGTTGAAAAAATGAAAGAATAAACATTTATGAACAATCTTGTCCTTTTGTCTAAGGGAAGTTTTTTTTTTTTTTTTTTTTTATCTTCAACTGCTATTTGATTTTCAAATAGAACCTAATATTAGCGGTTCTTATAAAATAAGATCCCGAATACCGAAATTGGTCGTTAGTTATGCTGAAATGACTTTAAATCAAGTATATATTATATATATAATATTCAGAATAGAATAAAAGCAATGTTCCTTTGCCTTTAGTTTTGTCAATGTTTGTAAAGAGTTTGTGTCTTGCATTTGTACACTCATTCCCTTCGTTTCCGTTGAATTTGCTCATTGCATATACCTTTAAGTAATCTGTAAATAAATACTTGTATGTGTAAACAAATTCCATTTATTGTAGCATTTGGCGATGTTACCAGCGCAACCGTCTTGTGCCGCCATGGACAAAGTGATACTGCCACAAAAACTCAAAGAAAATGGATATAGTACACACATGCTTGGAAAGTAAGCAAAATTTCCAAGTTATAGTAATTATAATTAAACAAAATGTTATTTTCTTTCATGTAAATTGTAAAAGTCAGAAAGAAGTTTAAGTTTGCACTTAAAATACATCTTTGGATAACGGTTATGAATCACTTTGTCTAGAGTTTTTGAGGATATGCATCAATTCTTATTAAGCAATATACAGTATGAAGAAGTTAATATTTATCTTCATGTATCTGTGTTAAAATTCTGTACATGTTTGTTTCATGCATTGCAAGAGCTGGTGTCTTCCGGGAAATTCATGACTCATTTGGATGAATTCACCTTGGACATACACATGTTGACGGTTTTAAAAGTAATTTAAGATTCTTTACGAAAATATGAGCATTTGCAATTGATAATATGCACATTGGTATTTGTCATCTGTCATACCATTATTTAATTGTTACGTGCCGCTTTTGTACTGATACAAATTTGTATAAGTACGCAAATTGGGATAAAAAAAAAAGGGGGAGAGTTAACTGAGATATAAAAATTGTGCCAAGTCATGAACCTCGTCAGTGGTTTCTAAAGATTTAATGTTGACCATAGTATTTGCTTAACTCCATTACAACTTGTTAATAAAAATTGAGAATGGAAATGGGAAATGTGTCAAAGAGACAATAACCCGACCATAGAACAGACAACAGCAAAAGGTCACCAACAGGTTTTCAATGCAGTGAAAAATTCCCGCGCCCGGAGGCATCCTTCAGCTGGCCCCTTAACAAGTATATATACTAGTTCAGTGATAATGAACGCCCATACTAAGTCCAAATTGTACACAAGAAACTAAAATAAAAAATAATACAAGACTAACATAGGCCAGAGGCTCCTGACTTGAGACAGGCGCAAAAACGCGGCGGGGGTAAACATGTTTATGAGATCTCAACCCAGTGGCGGATCCAGAAATTTTCACAAGTGGGGGCCCACTGACTGACCTAAGAGGGGGCCCGCTAGAGTCACGCTTCAGTGATTCCCTATATAAGCAACCAATTTTTTTCCCAAATAGGGGGGGCCGGGCCCCTGCCCCCCCCTTAAATCCGCCTCTGCAACCCTCCCCAATACCTCTAGCCAATGTAGAAAAATAAACGCATAACAATACGCACATAGACTAAATACATTTAAAACCTTGACAACCGTATAGACATCTGTATATTTTTATGTTTCCCTCTGATATCTTTGGAATTTATGGTTGTTGCCATGTTGAAAACTGTATCACATCTGCATATTGCAAAATATTTATGTTTTCCTGTGATATCTTTGGGTTTTATGGCTGTTGTTTTTTTTGACAACTGTATAAATATCTACATATTGTAAAAAAAAATGTATCCTATGATGTGTGAGGGTTTTCTTGTTGTCGTCTCGTTGACAACTGTAAAGAAATTTGCATGTTGTTAAAAAATTTGTTTCCCTGTGATATCTTTGGGTTTTATGGCTGTTGTTGGTGCAATTCCCACTTCTGCAATAGTTCTTTTACATTTGTTTTCTACTGACTACAACTGGGACATATATTGCAGGTGGCATCTTGGTTTCTGTAAATGGGAATGTACACCAACATACCGAGGATTTGACAGTTTTTATGGTTACTACAATGGCCAGGTTGATTACTATAATTATACTATTTGTAAGTAGTTATTTAGGTAATTCATGTGTTGTAATGTTAGCAAGTCGATAATCGAAAATTTAGAAGCCAATGGTCATACCACGAAGAAAGTTAATAAGGTATGATAACTCTAATAATAAGCATTTCTTCTTTCTATAAATCTTAAGTGATTCGATGATTTTTATTTGATTTCATTCTATTTTGAACGGAAATCGAAGCTGAAATAAAACAATAACATTCTTTTGTATTATATATTTTTTTTTTATTTGTTCAAATATAGTGAATGGGATCGATTTTCGTGACAATAAACAGCCAATAAGACCTAAAGAATATTCAACAGTAAGTGATATTTACCATATTAACACTTTACCATGAATCAATTATTTTGCTGTACTTTATCCGTTTTGACATATTTCTTCGAGTATACTTAAGATTTCGTATAACGCCAATCTTATTGAAATAAAATGTCAGATAATAAAGTAGAGTTATGAGGCACAAAGAAGTATATGATCGCTGCTGTCATCTTCGACAGTTTATGATCACTCATTTGTTTATAATATCTATCTGTTGTGTGGCATATATCCAAATATAACTAAAAGTCTTCGATTTTCACAACAGGAAAGACTCGTACCTAAATAGAAAATAGAAACACGTTTGCTATTGCTATAAGCTCTTCTCATATTTCTGGAGTGAGGGGTATGCATGCTTGCTTGCTATGATTTCTGTGAGGATTATTCAGTTTATTGTGTGTTTTTAAATTACCAACAAAGAATTCTACTTGTACAAAAATGGATATCCTGAATTATCCAGAATTACACTGAAATAATCATATTTCTGTCAATATCTACTAGTGGAAAATAAATATAAGAAAAACATACGAATAGATTTTAGATATACACGTATCTGCGAATAACCAATATTTGTCAAATGAACTTTGTTAAGGAATTGAATATTCTACAATTCTCAATGTATACTTACAATAATATCCGACATGTTTTCATTTTCCTTGTATTTTCATTTTAGTTTGAATACGCTAAGCGTGCAGATGAAATACTGAGAACGCACAATAAGAGTCAACCCTTATTTCTATATTATGCTTTCCAATCTGTGCACGAACCAATAGAGGTATGCTTATAACACCAGTGTCATAAACGAAAACAAAATATGTGTAGCATAGCTGTCTTAAAAGTAGGGGAAAGTTTGATAAACGAGAAACGGAATTAATAAAAAGCGCAAGAAGGTTTTTATGTAACGATAATTTGCAAACAATCATAGCCACCACGTACGCAAAGCAGATAATTACGGGGATGTCTGCAAACAGTGGTATTTGACGGACTAGAAGCGAGTGAAATATAACAGCAATTATACAATTTTCAATATAACAGATCTTTTAAAAGACGATATCCTAAAATCATGAAGAGTCATCATAAATCTACATGAGAAAACAAATATGTATTCTGATTGTAGGTTCCTAAGTCGTACGAAGATAAATACAGTTGGATAAAAAATGAAGGCAGGAGGAAATATTTAGGTAAGGAAAAATACTTTACAAGCATGTCTTTTTTTTTATTGTATACTTCACCATATTATTTAAGCACATGGGACTAGTACATCTGCTAATTTGACAATGACAAGTAAGATTATTTCAGCAAATGATAATCTGACATTTACAAACCGAGGACGAATTTAGCACAAATTCGAAAAATGAATTGGAGCGAAAGATGTATTCCTAATGGTTCAACACGCAATTCATATATCTTAACTTTACTATTAATATAACTGTTACACTTTTGTTGGCTACTTTGACAGGTTGGGCACACAAAATTCACTTACTAAAAGTACTTAATATACAAAGTGTTGCTCATTTAGACCAAACCCGGTGACTAGTTCAATTCGGTAGGTCATATTCGACGAAAAGAGGACAGGATTGTGGTTAAGGAATTTGAACATATCTGTAGTCAACTGAGAAACAAATGGTATATGTAACGTTAAGCCAATTGGATGTGGAGTCTGCAAATTTTTTGCAGTAATGATTTGAATTCTGTCTTCACTCCTTATGACTCTTATTTTAATAACCTCCTTGTAAGCAGAAATCTTCTACTAAGGAAATCATGATAGAAAATGAAAGCTCTGGGATATTATGTAAACTCATAATACTGCATATACAGATGCTACTGATATATTGCTAACAAATTGGGAAGCTTTAATTATCTCTTTTGTCGTAAAGTTATGTTCTCAACCGACCATAATTGTCAATTTCTAGATGCAAGTCAATACCGGTATATAAGGCAGACTGTTGTATCTTGTATTTCAAGTTTGAAAGAATGGAGAAAACCAAATTTTGATTTTTCTTAGTGAAAGGACATCATCTACTAGTATATAGCGGAATGTTGCTTTAGTAATGTTGCTTACCATATGTCTAATACAATATGTAATAATATATAATTTATCTGATCCATATATTTTCCAAGGAATAATCTCATGACTGCTGAACAACTTTCTCTAACTTTGCTGAGATTTACCGTAATAAAACATTATGACTTTACAACACAGAGTTAATTCCAGTAGTGTATAAAAATAAACCTAGATTTTCTATTATATCAATCAGTTACTTAAAAGTATAAACCCGAAAATGCATTTGTTTTGAGTATATTGAAATAAACTAACAGTGAGTTTCTGTATATTAAACATTTCACTTATATTTACAGGCATGGTAACAGCATTAGATGATGCCATAGGCAATCTTACTGAATCTCTCAAGCAAGCCGGTCTTTTTGACAACACACTGATTATATTTACATCCGATGTGAGTAACACCCACATACTCTCTGTCGAATTTAATGGATTGGCAGTTGAAAAATTGTCGGTAATCTAATGATTAAGCAGCCTTACTTGCCGATCTTTATATTGATATGAATCTGATTTAAAACCTTCTCAGAAAACAGAATCATACGATATATAACGGGTCAATGAATACCATATGGAAAGTGTGGTAGTGAATTTATACCAAATATATAGGGTCAGTAAATTTTGTAAGGGATGGGAGTGAAGTTCTGATATATTTAGAAAGTCCTCTCACTGTATCACCATAATCATGATATGTATGACGTCAATGCATTCCATTTGGAAAAAAAATTAAAACAACACGTTTAATAATTTCATGCGTCGGAAACGCTTTTCTTGGTTACCCTTTATCAGAAACGCCCAAAGCCAACTATTTGAAATCCTAGGGAAACAGTTATATGACAAAAATGCATAAAACAAATAGCCAAATTAATCTAAGCTCAACTTTGCGTGAAGAAGTTGAAACCTTAGTTTGTAATTTCAAAATTTATAAACGGACAATTTTAGACAGTAGATAGATATAGAAAGATGTGGTATGAGTGCAAATGACACAACTCTTCATCCAAATAACAATTTATTAAAGTAAACCATTATAGGTCAATGTACGGCCTTCAACATATTATAGGTATGTTATAAATCATGTCAGTGCCGAAGTACTAACTATTGATCTGATGATACCCTCGGGGACTGATAGTCCACCAGCAGAGGTATCGATCCAGTTATGTAATGAATTGAAAACAACACATTTAATAATTTCATGCGTCCGAAGCGCATTTCTGAATTTACCTTCATCGGAACGCTTAAAGCCAAACATTTGAAATCCTAGGGAGTTATAGGTACCGAAACAGATGAAGAGCTGTATGACAAAAAAAAAAAAATACCTGAAACAAATAGCCAAATTCATCTAAGGTCAACTTCGTCTGAGGGAATTGAAACCTTAGTTTCTTTATAATTTCAAAATTTATAACGGACAATTTTAGAAAGGTTTGTTATAAATCATGTCAGTACCGAAGTACTGACAACTAAGCTGATGATACCCTCGGGGACTGATAGTCCAAAAACAGAAGTATCGATCCAGTTATGTAAAACATTGAAAATAACACGTTTAATAATTTCATGCGTCCGAATCGTATTAGATCACTACAACACTGTGTAACGAAATTATCTTACCAACTATCATTTTAACATCACGGTGGCATCTAGACTAGAAGTCAATATACAGAACGTATGAGTTTGCAGCTAACAAATACTACTCAAGCAGAGTATTTAGGTAGAAAGACTGAAATCGATACTACATTAGTTTTATTTAGTAGTTCCTTTTTTATTCATTATGTCAATAGGTAGTGGAACGTATAATGTAAATTATTGCCATGACTACATATTTTAACATATAGGATGTTTGTAGAGTTGATATTGTATATCTGCTTAATCTAAAACTTTTTTTGTAGAATGGTGGCTGGCCTCAGTTTTTTGGCAACAATTACCCTTTGAGAGGATCGAAGATTTCAGTGTATGAAGGAGGCACTAGAGCTTCAGCTTTCGTGTCTGGTAAAGGAATAAAAAATCATGGTACAACATATAAAGGGTAAGACATTAACAGGCACCGTTTTCAAAATAATGAGAGAAAAAAAGAGGGAAAAATGCACTTCTTACTTTTAAATTAAAAACAACCACTCATTTTGTCATTTTGTGTGCGTGTTATTTTATCAGAAAAAAATCAATCTTCCAAAATTATAGAATCGTATTCAAAAATGTACTTTTAAAAAGATTTAGATTATAATAATGAATGAACAAGTTTAAAAATGCCTGTACCAAGTCAGGAATATGCCAGTTGTTGTCCATTCGTTTGATTGTTTAATCATATGAATCTGCCATTTGATTGGGAACTTTCGTTTTGAATTTTCCTTAGAGTTCAGTATTTTTGTGATTTTACTTTTTATGCATATTCGGGATGAAAAATCAACAATGAATCTGATATAAAAGGTAGATTTCTAGATTTGGACATCTGGAGCAAAATGTAGGAAATTTGGACTATCACTAGTAAAGATGAAGGCATAGTGAATAGAGACATGCATTTTGCCTTGCAAATGTAGGGTCTGGAAGGATAATAACGTTCATGTGAAATCCGCTTTTTTTTTACAATTTAAGTGTCTCCACAATTGTCAAATATCTTACCGACAATAACTTTATTTTGTAGATTAATGCATGCAGTTGATTGGATGCCAACAATTTTGTCTGCGGCTAGTGTAAATCTGGGTAAGAACATGCAACAGGGGCGGATCCAGCCATTTAAAAGGGGGGGGGGGGGGTTCCTAACCCAGGACAAAGGGGGGTTCCAATTACATGTCCCCATTCAAATGCATTGATCGTCCAAAAAAAGGGGGGTTCCAACCCCCGGAACCCCCCCTCCCCCTCTGGATCCGCGCCTGTGCAATATCGGGACAAATTATTTCAACATACATTATTATAAGATGACAATTGAAAAAAAACAATTTGTATGAAGTAATTTTATAAAATTAAACATAGCATGAACATTCAAGACGGATAGCATAATTTGAAAACAAGGTGTGTATAATACATATTAATTTTTACAAATAATTACAAAAGATTTATTCCGATTTCATAGTATAAAAGTAATTGAGACCGAAAAATCAGAATTTACATAGACGTAAAAGTACCATGAATTGGATATGAAATGCTCGGTTGTTATCATTTATTTGTAAATTCCACATACTAAACCAATTGCAGTAGACTTTTACTCTACTATAAATAAAGAGAGTAAACATCAACCACTTAAAATAATGTTGATTTGTTTTTGTTTTTCTTCAGACAGTTCTATTGATGGAATTGACATGTGGGATAGTCTTCAAAATAACAACCCCTCGAAACGAACAGAATTTATATACAATCTAGACGACAAAACGCCCGAATTAACAGGACACGCAGCCATAAGGTATTGTATGGTTCACTGACAATGCAATATTTACAAACAGCCTAATTTGCATATATCAGGTTTTTTTTATCTAAAAATAACTTTTGATATGTCAATGGCATTTTTTATGTAGTTGTAGAAGCATTAGCAAATATCGTTACCATGAGGATTGTTCAGCCCTGTACCTTCAGTCACGGTTCATTGAATATCTGCATAACTTAGGGACGTTATCAAAAGTTCAATGTTGAAGAAAAAAACTTAATTCCCATAGTTTTTCTCTGATTCCCCACCCCACCTCCCTCCTAACTTAACTTGGGAAACATTTATTGACCAATATGGATATTATGTAAAATCGATGTCAAATTAACAAAACTTGCAGCAATTTTTATCCGCCACCCCAAACTATTTGAATATTTTTTTTTTTATCCTAAATAGATTTTTTTCATGTCGTCCTTTACATGTTAAAGTAATAGCTATTTTGATTTCAACATTAGCATTTGCAAAATTAAAAAAAAAGGCGAGCTATATTTCTGTGATAACAGTTCATTTTGATTTAATAGATCAAAATATAATTTTTATCATCCTTAGTTTTGCAGTAAATTATTTTTCTGGATGAAGCAATCTTAACATATGATAGCTTTAAACGAGTGAAATCAAAATATAAGTTTTAAAATATTTATTTGTTTTATTGGGCATATTTGTTCCAAGACTGGCAATGAGACAGGGTCATGTAAATCCTTGGCTGAATTTTAAGGATGAATGGAATATCGGAAAGGAAAACATACCAAGCATTCGTCCCCAAGCTACATTTAGCTAAATTAGTATGTTTTTATTCCCCATTTATGGACATTATGTGTTTTGGTTTGTGCGTCCGTTCGTCCCGATTCAGGTTAAAGTTTTTGGTCGAGGTAGTTTTTGATAAAGTTGAATTTCCAATCAACTTGAAACTTAGTAAACATGTTTCCTATGATATGATCTTTCTAATTTTAATGCCAAATTAGAGATTTTATCCCATTTTGACGGTCTACTGAACATAGAAAATGATAGTGCAGATGAGGCATCCGTGTACTGGGGACACGTTCTTGTTTCTGCTTATGTTGGTTCCTGGGGAAGTAGTGGGTAACATTCGGTTTCTCTGTACTAACTCAAAATGCTCCCAGGTAAAGTCCTAGCTTTATCATGTAATCTTTTAGATGATTACCCAAATATCAAAATGTGCAAACAAAAAAGATAAAAAATAACTGATGATACTACTTTTTCCTTGTTCCTCCAAACAAACAATTGTGAACCCTTAAAATACAAGACGGACTATACACATGGCTTTCATTTTCTGTCAATAAATGTGAGCTTTGGGGAGTACTTACAACTTTTCACCTGTCTTTTTCTGTTTCCTTTTTAGAATGGGTGACTATAAACTGATTGAGGGTAACCCCGGACTTTATCATGGATGGTATCCTCCACCGGAAGATGAATCAATTCTAGATACAGATCAATTTAACGAAATTCCCTTAGTTCCACAGCTGTATAATCTTAAAGGTATGTGGGTTTTTTTAACATTGGTTTGTTTATGTCCTAACTGACGGTATAAATATGCGTGCTTCATTTAATCAAGTTTCCTCATTTCTATGTGTCTCTCACCTATGCAGAGCAAACCGAACAGATGTCAATTTTTATATTTTCTTAATTATATATAATTTGTATTTTTCACAATAACTTATGTTCATCTTAAGGATAATCAAATGCCAAAATTATCAGACGTTAAGTTTAATCAGATATAACTTATTTACTTTATAGAGGATCCTAATGAACATAACAATTTGTTTTGGAAAGAAAGAGAAATATATAAAAAGCTAAACTCCCGAATGGAGGAATACAAGAAGGATATGGTACCTGCCGATTATCCAGGAAACGACAAGAAGAGTGCACCTAGTGATTATGGTGGATATTGGACTCCTGGCTGGTGTTAGGTGTTACGTGCACTCGATATCACGAAGAACATTGGCTTGACATTATTTGCTAAATGTCTTTAACATTCTGATTATTTCATCCATTTTTGTTTTGTATTCTTTGTTTCACGTTTATTAATTGTTTCCATGTTATTTTTATTTTTTGCCTTCCAAAGTTTTTGTCCTTCTCCTGATAAATAGTATTCAAAGATACACTTGTCGTATATGTGTTTACTGTTGAGATCGGCATATGACTGTTTTTGATAAATCTTTGTGATATACGAACGGATCTTTTGAACATTAAAGGATTAATCACAAAAAAAACCCCTGGCAGTTCCATTTCATTCAGTCACTTCAATTTAGCAGTAAACATTCTAGCAAGTATAACTAGCAAAGACTATAGAAAAGACAATTATCGAAAGGTATTGAAGTAATGTTAGTCCTCCGTCTTAACAAAAAGGTTGCGCTTTCAATATAAGGAAATTTGGCCGATAACATTCCCCCCCCCCCTAAATGTGTCTATTATAACATAATGCGATTAAAAATATTCTTACTGGCTGCTTTTTGCAATACGATTTGGTGTGAACAAACATTTCCGCTTTCCCCTTAACATATAAATTATTCAGAAAAGTCCACGAGTTCATTCGCTCCTTGTAACACTAAATATAAGGACAATCATAAGAATGAAGTCAGAGAAGAGGAAATCACAACTTTATTTACCGACCAAATTACTTTTTAAGTGTTAAATACAAACAAATAATACAAAAATCAAACATATCGTTAAAAAAAAACCTCTGAATTAAGGTAGCACAATACAACGATTTTTCATCCCCAATCAGACACCTTAAAACTGTTGTAATTCCACTAATCTTTCTTTAAATTTTATAAATGAGGTACCAAAAGAAAGAAGAAGAATTAATGTTTCAAATTGGTATGATTTCATTATGACATAATTATTACATAATTAATTGTTATGCAACAAGTGTGGACACAGATGAGTGTGGATAGTATGTTTGGATGTTTGACAGTGTTTTATGATAAATGTAGTTCTATGATTTTTCTATATGTGTTATTAACTGTGTTGCACGATGACAACCAACCTGAGCATTAGGAGTGTTGTTTATTTTATATTTAGTTTAGTTTTTATGTTCAAGACGGGCATGGAAGAGACACTAATTGCATTAGGTACCAAATGATTATGATAGAATGTGTTCCACATCTTTGATTTTGGATACATTTTATAGCTAGGAGAGCAACACATAACAGGTTCAATTTTTCGTGATTTTTTTTAAATTGAGAGATGATATCTGAGAACATGATATAAGGAGACTGTTATTTAGTGGTTGTCGTTTGTTTATGTGTTACATGTTCGTTTTTTCTTTATTTTTTGTACATAAATAAGCCTGTTATTTTTCTCCTTTGAATTGTTTTACATTGTCATTGCGAGACCTTTTATAGCTGACTATGCTGTATTAGCTTTGCTCATTGTTGAAGGTTGTGCGATGACCTGTAATTGTTAATTTCTATGTCATTTTGGTCTGTTGTGGAGAAGTGTCTAATTGGCAATCATATCACATCTTTTTATATATGTATTTGCTAACTATTTGTATGGTTCTATTTATATATCTTTGTGGTGGCTGTCAGTATCATTAGTAAAACACTTTAAAATGTTGAATTGATCCTCAGATTAGAAGACATTTATTGGTTTTTAGTAATGACAATGCCTAACATGATGCTTGGGCCTGATGAGCTAGAAAGTAAGCATCTGTGCTGTTTTCTATCAATTCTTTGATAATATCTCCTTCAAAGCTGGTGAAAGCAAAACAAAGTTTTGACCAATATGAAAATGGTATCACCGAAAGAACCTTTGTGAGCATGCTTCAAATACACATTACTGCTCCAGAAGTAATCTGATAGAATTTCAAGCATGTCAAGTGGATATTATAAACATTTACTTAATATGTCCAAATATCTAAAAAGTTATAGTATTCAATATGAAAATGGTATTGCAATATTATTCTCTTTTCATTTTTTTTGTTAATATGTGTATACAAATATAAGTGATACCAATACAGTATTTGTTGTGGTATGAAAGTGTTATTGTTGTAATTAACATTTACTGTTACAATGTTAATTCACACAAAATAAACAAACGAGTGAAAAATGTTGAACATGTACAATGAAATATTGTTTCAGACATCAATTAAGCCAGATAGGCCTTATAAAATTTGGTCTAATTTTTAACATAACTGAATGACCCTTTACACTCAGGACCGAGTCATCAGTAGGCATTACAGATGTATTAATACAACCTAGCATCATTTTGCTAGTAGCGGGAGTAGCATTGTTGTGTAAATTTGTTCTTTTTTTTTAAATTTGGTCAATGGACAAATAATGTTTGGAACAAACAAAAAATAAAATGCTTTTATCTGCCTGTTACCTACATTGTACATAGAAATGATAATACTTTGAGACATCCTTGTACATGAGAGTTGTCTGTAAAATCTTTATTTCACAAACAATGAATTGCATAACAATGAGCCGAGCTCAAAGCAAAGCACTTTAATAATACACTTAGACAGAGAGCTCAAACCAGTGATATAATTTGTATAACAGGTCCTTCATGAACATCCATCAACCAGAACCATATCTCAATAACATGCCATACTACATGGTTGGATCAGAAGTCCTGAAAAAGACATGATTTTTTTTTTATCGTATTTAAAGTATATATGCATAGGTTAATTAATTGTTATGTAATAAGTTGCCATATTGTGATGTCCATACTTGTATGAATTTAGCTTCTTTGTTATTCTTAGCATCCCAAAATATTTTATAGATTCTTGCACAACACAGTTAGACCTCCAAAACTGTGTCTCAGGTTTTTCCTATTGCATTTCATTCTCTCATAAATCTTCAATGAAGTTTGCAACATGATCCATTCATAAGAAACCACTAAATTCAATTGGGTATAAATTTGTTCTATTGATGTTTTTGGAAATCTGAGACACAGTTTTGAAGGTCAAGCTGTGTTGTACAAGAATCTATAAAATATTTTAGGATGCTATGAAGAACAAAGACGCTAAATTCATTCTAGTGTGGACATCACAATATAGCAACTAATTACATAATAATTAATTATGTAATAATTATGTCATAATGAAATAATCACAATTTGAAAGATTAATCTTTCTTCTTTCTTTTGGTACCTCATCTATAAAATATAAAGAAGGATGAAATAATTACATCAGTTTAAAGTTGTCTGATTGTGAGTGAAAAAATCTTTGTATTGTGCTACCTTAAAAGGGGACTACATTTAGACAACAAACATCGGAGGTAGATAAATGTGTCCACGGACAATTATTTTCTGTGAACTACAAAATTACTTTAACAAAAATGTATTTAAATGCATAAAGGAATGAATCTCATATATAACCAATTCAAGTTCTAGACTTCTATTCATTAGTATTTTGATTAGCAAGAGAGGAAGCCATTGGCCCACTCTATCTGAAATACGTCTGTCGCATGTGCCTCAAATAATTAAACATGATACTAACTTCGTCCAAGACAAGAAAAGAGAAGAATTATCAAACTTCTTCAAAATGGCATTATAGCGAATGAGCAGAATGACATAAGCAAAAGAAAACAAAGGAAAGGGCGATAATCCAATCACAATCCTAGATGAGCAGAGTGACTGTGCAGATTTATGAGTGCTAAGAAAATTTAGTTAGAAAAGCAAATAAAGCAAAATGTATAAAGTATTGAAATAAGGGAGGTTACACAACTTGTCAGTGCAATCAAAATATTATCTATTTGATAAAATTGTGAAAAATTCTATATGGGTGTGAGATTTGGGGTTTCAGCAATACTGATATTATAGAAAGAGTGCACTTTAAATTTTTTAAACTATTATTAAACCCAAAGAAGTCGACACCTAAGTTTATGATGTATGGTGAACTTGGTATTTATCAGAGATCTTCATATATACAGCTGTGCATGGTTAATTTTTGGTCAAAAATGGTAAATGGGGATGATAACAGGATTGGTAAAATATTATACAGAAACATTTTGTTGAAGAATTCTGACAACCAATTTAGGTCATATTGGTTGAAATACGTTAAAGATACATTAGATAAATGTGGATATAGTAATATATGGTTTTCACAAGGAAATTTCAATTATAAATGGTTGGGTATTAGTTTAAAACAAAAGTTATTAGATCAGTTTCAACAAAATTGGAGAGCTGATATTGACTGTTCATCAAAAGATTCAGCCTACAAATTCTTTAAACAAAATTTTGAATTTGAGGAATATCTGAATATTTTAAGTGATAAAGATAGAATAACATATTGTAGATTTGGAACGGGTATCCACAAGTTACCCATCGAAACTGGTAGATGGAATAAAATTGAACGTAACTTTAGATATTATAATTTATGTCATTGTAACGAGATTGGTGATGAATTTCACTACATTTTGCAGTGTAGTTCTTTGGCAAATTTTCGAGCACAATATTTGGACACTTTTTTCTTGCACAGATGTAACATACCAAAGTTTGAAAACTATTTCAGTTAAAAATAAAAAATAAGTTAAAAAGCTGTGCAAATTTATCAGGGTTATAACTTTGTAAGCAAGTCTTCCTGGTTAATCACAACTTTTCGCTACTACTGTTTATTTTATTTATATTATATTTTCATCTCATCTTGTCATGTGTGTTAATGTTATGTATATAACTTTTGATGAACTTCTTTGTACCATTGTAACTTTATTGTGTTTGAGAAATAAAAAAACTTGAATCTTGATTATAAAGTACTTAATGTTGGTACCATTGGCGGCATTGCTATTTTTAGCAATTACATATATCTCCTTAAATGCCGTTTTTAATCAACTATTTATGGAAAATTGCTGTTGTCTAATTGGAGCTCAATATCTGTTTGTGATTTTACCGCACCCATGTAACTATATTTAGTACATTGTAAACTGCAGGTTGACTTGTGCAAAGGAAAAGACGACGAAACATTCAATCGCCATGCAATTGTTTCCTTGATGATCGTTTGTAGAGATATCCTACATTGTTGACATTTTGATTGGTAAATAATACATTGAAACTTTTATAATCGATATTCTCGAAACTAGTACTGACTACTCATGTCATTAAAATTGTATTCAACACATTTCTGTTTAACAATATAATAGTATACATGTATATTATATCTAGAAATTATAGAAAAATAATTGATAAATAATAGTAAGCATTTCATTTATTGAGATTAAACATTTTCTTTTTCAAAGATAGGAATATGGCAGTTGTTGTCGTATAGTTTTTTTCTCTGTGTGTGTTACAATTTTTGTTTGGTTTTTGTTGCTGCACTTGAGTGTTTCTGTTGTTTCGTTGTTTTCCTCTTATAGTTGATGTTTTTCCCTCGGTTTTAGTTTGTTACTCGGATTTACTTTCTCTCAATTGGTTTATGACTTTAGAACAGCGGTATACTACTGTCAATGCCTATATTTGCGAAATAAAAGTATCTATATATTTTTTTCATTTAGGAATATCTCAACCAAGCTTTCAGCCTCCTATGTGTGTGCCTTGTACTTTTCATATAAGTAAAAAAAATCATGACATCGACATTAGGAATGTATCATTAAGTGACGGTCATTTTACGCTAGATAATGGATTAATGTTTAATCTCCCCTTTTCTGACTGTAGAAGGATGTAAACAATTATATAACAAGTTAATCCCTGACATATCAATATGGAGTACAATCAATTTCAATGTTTAATGTTTATATTCTTTGGATTTTTATGTTTTGTAAATAGTAAAAGTAAGTTTTAATTTTAATATGTATCACATTTCAACAAATTAAGCAGTCCAAGTAAATGCAATCATCCTGTATGAAATATCACACTATGTAGTTAACCTAATAACGTAGTCGAATGCATCTATGTCGAACATTCAATTTAATTTCATATCAGAGTTCGAGTAACTTAGGTATATTCTTGCTTCCTAATATCTCCACTTTTTGACAATTTTCAATTACATATAATTATTTCCTTTGAAACTAAAAGTTAATTACTTGAATAGTTACAATATGTATGCTATATAAATCCTCAACATTTATCTATTTATTGTGATGTAGTATATAAGCTTCTGAACTATTACATCCTGATAACATTCACGTTTTAATCTTCTACTTATATATATATGTTAGTCAAATGCGTTTTTTAAAAATACGCTTTTTCACTTTTTTGGTCTTTTGGAAAACGTTGTTTGTGTTGTATTTAGACCCTTCTACAACGAAATTTGTTTACATGTACACGTATAAAAATTGCGATTTTTATCCAACGCAATCAGAACGTAGTTTTCAATTTAGACTTGTGTATTATATACACACAACTCGTCTAAACATCAACCCAACAATGTAAGATCTGTAAAGCTTTCACAATTTTTTTTCTTCCCTAGCCGGGATTCGAACCCATGCTACTGAGATATCGTGACCCAAATCGCCAATATCCGTGGACGTTACTAACCATTATCCCGGGGAACTTCACGCAAGTTTTCCTTAGTTTGATGATTGCTCCTTGTGAAATATTGAATTCTGTAGATTATCCATGATGTTTGTAATTAAATATTTAATTCATTAACGATTTTGTCCTATTATGCCAATTATTTACACTCATTCCATTAAGTGCATCACTTGACTGCCACACCCCGTAGAAACTATGTAAAATTTCCAAATTTCAATAAAACTGTTTTAGATAATGAAAAAAACGTTGTTTTCACGTTACACTTTGTACCCGAAGTTCCATAAAACTCGCCCGATTCGGACTAAGACCGGGGATAAATTCATTATCTACGTTCTGTACACCCTTCGGCTACGCCTCATGGTGTACTTGGGTACTTCAGGGTGTTAAAATATCCATATCTACGGATATGAACGTAGATAACTTATATGAAGATGTTATTTTTACAGATCAGCTAAATCATCTATAGTAAAGGATGAAAAAATGAAAGTTGACAATTGTCTACCTACTCTATAGAAACGATATGCGTGTAACTCGCTCAAAAAACTAAATATAAATGAAACATATACATTTAACACCTTCTGCATACTCAAAATGATACAAAAGTAGAAATAACTGTCTGACACAACTGTTAGAAGGTGTGTTACCTCACAAAAAAAAGTAAAATCACAAAGTACTGATCTGAGAATAATACAAAAAGGAGGGTCCCTAATTAAAATTGAAAAATCAAAAGCTTAAACACATCAAACGAATGGACGATAACTGTCAATTCTTGGTACAGGCATTTTTTATGTAGAAAAAGGCAGTTTTAAAGCAAACTTAACCTCTTACTTGTATGACAGTCGCATCGAATTCCATTATATTGACAACAAAACAAACAGAAATAAAAGGTAAATATGTCTAACATAAGGGTACAGTAGTCAATATTGTGTTATAATCTTAATCACTATAAAAGCAAACAAATATGTAACAAAGAAGCACACACTGACATAGACCAATCATTTATAGCAAAATTGAGGACAGGAAGTTCCGAATGCACAAATTTATCATAGTACAATAACACAATGACGGGATGTATAAGTACAGAGTCGCGTCATATATGTATCAAAGAAACATAAAAAGCTATATAGACAAATCACATTACCAAAAATGAATGACAAGAATACTAAAATATTTTACAATTGCACAATAAGGGGATGTATAAGTACAGAGCCACGTCATATGTATCAAAGGAACAACAACAAAAAGCATATAGACAAAGCACATTAGCAAAAGGTGAAAGACTAGAATACAAGAATTATCATAGAACAATAACACAATGACGGGATGTACAAGTACCGTCAAAAAGATATCCATAAAAACAGATTAAGCAGTAAAAGTAATGCTATAAAGAAAAATAAAAGAGTAGTATAACACGTTTTTAGGATGATAAACAACGTCAGTACCCAGAATATATACTTCAAGACCATCGTGTATTATTTGTTAAGTTGATACGGAATATTTATCAACAAGGTCTTGGTACCTTTCGATTTTTTTAAAGGCGAGAAGCTCTTTGGCATACCCCTGGTTAATTAACTTTCTGCTCAGACATCGACTGGTGACGTTTTATAAAGTCTGAGTAAGAGCTGCAAGCTCTTGAATACCGAATAAGTTGGGAAATGAATATCCCATATGCAGGTGAAGTTGGTATATTGCTACTTAGGTGCGGGAAATTGATAATTTCAAAATTAAAAGCGTCTCATAGATTCTGAAACTGTGATGATCGTGTATGTCTAATTCGAGGTAAAAGTATACACTTGAGGCGGACAAAGCCGTGTCTGTTGTTTCTTTAATTTCAAGTTCTTGGGGACATATCAATGGAATCCAATAAGAAATTTTGAATTGTCAATGGAAAGAACATCATCAATATATCTGAAAGTGAAATGAAATGACCTGCCTTCTTCTATCTTTTTCTTTTGACAAGGGTCTGAAGAAAGTCTGATTCATATGAAATAAGAAGAGGTCGGCATGGAGTGGCACATAATTAATTCCCATAGGAATGCCGACAATTGTTGAAAAAGTGTATCTCTAAATTCAACAAATATGTTGTTAATAAGAAACTCACACATACCATGATAACTTGTTCCACTGTGTAGCATGTTTTACCTTTTAGTTCACTACTAAGTTAACAAAATAATTTATTTATCAAAAGTTTAAATAGAACTTACTTCAGAAAACAGTTTACAATAAGTTCTTAAAGTATAAAAAAAGAAGAGTTGGTATGATTGCCAATGAGACAACTATCCATAAAAGACTAAAATGACTCAGACATGAACAACTATAGGTCACCGTACGGCCTTCAACAATGAGCAAAGCCCATACCGCATAGTGAGCTATAAAAGGCCCCGATAAGAAAATGTAAAACAATTCAAACGAGAAAACTAACGGCCTTATTCATGTAAAAAAAAAACGAAAAACAAATATGTAACACATAAACAAACGACAACCACTGAATTACAGGCTCCTGACTTGGGACAGGCACGTAGGTTTTTCAGACACATCTTCTCGGTCTCGTTTGCATAGGCATAAACAAGTTGATATCGTGTATGCTAATGGGGGATCCCTTAAATCATTAAAAAAAACGTGCCAATGTCGCAATATCCTTTAGATAAACTGATAGATTAATTGAAGTATAATATGCAGTGGTAAAGGAGAAAATGTGATATTCGAAACAACTCTAAGATAGGTATGAGAACATATATGTAAATCTGTCCTTGACATCTAGTAAACAAAAAAATACGAAAAAGTCTTGTATCTTTTATGGGAACCACTCTCCAAAATCATTAAAAAAAATCATCAGAAAATACACATCAGTGCTATCAGGAACTTATGATTCCTTTAACAAAATATTATTAAATATATCACAGATATATTCCTTATTCTGAAATTAACAAAAGTCGTGTTGAAATTAAGGTTTAGGACCCCTTATGTAGCTATTGTTGTACGAACTTTTCAAACTTCAATTGTATCAAAACAACAGATATAAGGAATAATAGAGATAGGCCATTTTGCAAATATTCCAAGGGGAAACTTGATGCAAAGCATTGTTTTTACTGATTCATTGCCTTAAATAGAAAAAAAGGACTTTGTGGCAAATAAATCAAGATTTTTATAGAAAATCCACAGCTTTAATACAGTGATTTTTGTTATAAAATTTGAAGCATAAATCACTCACTTGATTTTCTATGATGTGCTAGTGTTTTTTTTCACAAAAAATTCTAAACAACCTGTGAATTCCAAAACACCTCGTGCTGAGTCACTTAAGTCGAGCGCACCCTAAAAGGTGTACTTGATTTTGTCCATATTTATATTTGTTTAACCAATAACTACATATAAAAACTTGTTTTAATAAAATCAATGCTAGCACTGCATGCAATAATCCTATATCTATCAGTTATCAAATTGCCAAAAATGAGAGTACAAGGATAAAGGATGTGGATTTTCTATAAAAATCTTGATTTATTTGCCATAAAGTCCTCTTTTTCTATTTAATGCAATGAAACAGTAAAACATAATGCTTTGCATCAAGTTTCCCCTTGGAATATGTGCAAAATGGCCTATCTCTATTATTCAGTATATCTGTAGTTTTGATACAATTGAAGTTTGAAAAGTTCGTACAAAAATGGCTACAGAAGGGGTCATAAACCTACGAAAATGGCTACAGAAGGGGTCATAAACCTTATTCTTCTGTAGACATTTTTGTACGTACGTAGTACGTTTCTAAATAAGGAAATTAGATAGATATGCTCCTCTCTGGACTCACTGTTCCTTAAATTTATAGTTAAGTGGTTTTCAGTGTTCACATTTAAATTGACGTAAATTCTAACTGGATCAGTATTTGTGAGTCTGATCTTTTTATATCTCGTTGCCATATTCCTATACATGTTTTTTTCCTGTAACTGTAGGATATGATGCCCAGTTATCGAGTACTCTCTACAGTTGGGAGAAGGCAAGATCAAGTCACCGTCTTATTGGGGACAGAATCAATGATGATATATCTGATATTCAATTAACACTGGAAACAAACAATAGTGTTGTTCCAGGATCAACATACGGGTGGATAGACGCAAATGCTGCATACCAGCCGTGGATGGAATATTTAGGTAAGGAAGACATAACTAATGTGGACTTCAGGAAATGTTTACTTATTTCATGAAACTATTTTGCACTGCATGAAGAAATTTCATGAATATCGGGTTTAGCAATTTTATAATCAGTAATTTGCATAGTAAAATTATTCTGTTACATCATTATTCTGAAGTCTCGAGAAAAGACGGAGGAAAGATACAAGAGGGAATTTTTAAACTCATAGATAAAAAAAATAAACTGACAACGCCATGACTACAAAAGAAAACGACAAACAAATGTACACAAAACACAACATGGAAAAATAAAGACTTAATCCAACCAAAAACTGGGGGTGATCTTGAAATTTTCTAGAGCAATTCATTGGTATGAAATATAAGTTGAGTGATACGTACTTGTTTATAAATGCTTTGAATTAGCATTGTTTTTAATTACAAATTTTTGTTTAGGTTGTTTTGTTATCAATCCGTCAAAAATCATTAAAGAGGTAGCTGTAAATGCCAGCACACAACTGTTAGAGTGTGTAAATGCATGTCCTGCATCGTCAGATATTGGTCTGCAAGTAAGTGGTATATTAAAGAACTATTTGTCTTTCAAGTTCGGCATGGATCGAAACAAGGTAGTTCCGGTCAATTTCAGTGTAAAATTAGAAATACTACTTTTGAAAAGTAAATACATTTGACTTCCGTTAAAGTTTATACCAATCTCGTACCACGGCGTTAAATTCAATGACCTCATTGCGATCGGCCGTGGCATTGCATTTATTCATCCCACACAAACGAACACTTCTCTCATAATAAGAAGGGGTTTGTTGCCAGGACAATTACAGATAACCATATCTCTATATTAATTACTACCATCCTTCGATAATGAAAATGTTATGTAATTCAAAAGGTAGGACCCGTATAAAGTATGATTCCGCTGTAATTACTTATTTTAACATTTATTAGGCTCTAATATTCAGTCACTTTCTGCCTGCCTTCTGATGTCTTTAAAAAAAGTTCCTTAAAATGGGAAAAATGATTTAAAAGTGCCTCAATATATACTAAGGAATAAAACCAGGAAACTTTGAGTCTCCTTGTACAACTATCATCAGACTTCATATTTTTTAAACAATTATTACAGTACATACAAAAATGAAGATGTTGTATGATTGCCAATGAGACAACACTCCACAAGAGACAAAAACACAGAAATTAACAACGACAGGTCACCGTACGGCCTTCAACAATGAGCAAAGCCCATACAGCATAGTCAGCTATAAAAGGCCACGAAATGACAATGTAAATTAATTCAGACGAGAAAACTAACGGCCTAAGTTACATATAAAAAATGAACGAAAAACAAGTATGTAACATATAAACAAATAAACAACCACTGAATGACAGGCTCCTGACTTGGGACAGGCACATACATAGAGAATGTGGTGAGGTTAAACATGTTAGCGGGATCCCAACCCTCCCCTAACCTGGGACAGTGGTTTAACAGTACAACATAAGAACGAACTATACAAATCAGTTGAAAAAGGCTCAACTCATTAGATGGATAAAAATACAAATACAAGTGGACGTGGACGGGTACATGACTTTTTGTATATCCCAACAACAAAAAGCACTAAGTACAGATCTGAGAGTACTCGCAGTTACTGACAGCTAGCTAGTTCAAAGCCACTAACAACTTATTAAAAACTCGTGCATCTAAGACTAAACATTATTTTATACAAATTGAATTATGAATGTTGTAGCAAAGTAAGTGTGTTTGTCTAAGTACAATCTCATTGACAAGTTCTGATGTCACTGGTGCAGCTACCAGACGTTTCTGTAATGGTGACGAAAATGCTTTTTGTGCTCCTGATCAAGCTGGGGTATATCAATTCGCTTTGTATTCAAGGAGTAAGTACATTTATGTAAATTTATTAAACTTAAATAATATTAAACACTAAAAAAACTACTTAGATTAATATATTCGAGTATGTATCCCAATGGATCATTAGCTTTAAAATTGTGGATTTTAAATTATTTTGGACAATGTCTAAACACAACACATTTAAAGAGTAAACTGACAAGTGTCACGTGTAGAGCAGGATCTGCTTACCGTTTCGGACCACAAGTACACTTCCGGATTTCGAAGGGGTTCGTGTTGCCCAGGTTAAGTTTTCGAATAGTGTTTTGCAGATTTGTTTTTGCTTTATTCAATTAACTTTTCATTTAATTTTCGACTCTTGTTGAGTTCTTGCAATTGCATGTTTTATAACTGTTTGTTTTTTACCTATCATCGAAATAAAACGGCACTGGGCTTAATTGATGCAAACTCTGTGGATTTCGAAAAAGTTATTTATTGTGAGTGCTACTGAGATACATATATAGAAATATTTTTATCATTTAGGTCCTGTTACACGTTCTATAAACAGTGGTATCGGAGACTGTCTTGTGATGACAGTTAGCAGCACCTCAAATCCTTCCGTTTATTTCGAACCCGCTCCATGTGGTACATATCTTAATCCTCATTGTTACAAAACGGTAATTCTTAGCTTAGTTGGATATTATTACAGCATATAAATATTTCAAAATCTTATTGAAAATAACAACAAGGTTTTCTTGTAATCATGTTTACGTTTCACTACAGTCGTGCTTAAATTAACGAAGGGGTATAGCTACGGTACTGCTGTCAGGTCATTATAGATGGTATTTTTGGTAATAGTAATGATTTATCATACGGTCTATGCATCGGAAATAAACACATTTTATTATAAAACCAGTTGATTTCACGAGACGGGTTTATATGTTCATATATTCTATGATGGTATGATACAAAATCCCTAACGGGAGGAATTGTGCTTGGTTTTCATAAGATGAAGACATAATCTTTCAATCAGTTTAATTGAGGGTTGGAGCTGGCATGTCAGCAATTGCAAGCAATATTTTGTTAATTCATGTATTAATGTCATTTTACTTAGTTTCTTTTGTTTCATATTTTGACATCGGACTCGGACTTCTTTTAAAATGAGTTTTACTGTGCAAATTAATGTGTTTTTCTTTATTCTACATTGATTAGAGGTATAGGGGAGGGTTGATATATTAATAAACATGTTTAACCCCGCTGCATTTTTCTGCATGTCCCAAGTCAGGAGCCTCTGCAGTACTACGGGTGCAGCAAGTACCCAATTGAAATGTTATTGTATGATTAATGTATATATTTATTTGTGCGTGCGTGCGTGTGTGTTTGTATTACAATTTCATAAGTGACGCTATTTCCTTTTTTAAACCACAGGGTATTTTTATAATATCTCTTGTAAAAACTACATGGAATGGTGCCTCACAATTCTGCCAACCCCCCAATGGTGAAATTACATCTCCATACCATATAGCTAGTTCGTCGAAAGGAACACAACAACCTGGATCATACTGGTTAGCTCAAATTAGAAAAGTCCAGTACTATTTATCCAAAGGTAAATAAACTACTTGTGAAGGAATCATATCTTTATATATTTAATGTCGGGACCTTTGATAGCCGACCTTACGGTATAAGGTTTTCTCATTGTTGAAGGCTGTACGTTTGCCTATATTTGATTACATCCACTTCATTTCAACTTAGATGGAAAGTTTTCTCATTGGCAATCCTACCTTTGTCATCTCCTTTTTTTTAATTAAAAATATTATAGAAAAATGTAAAATTCGTATTTGTTAGTATAGAATACTCCGTATGTTAAATTATTAATACATGTTAGACTTTTATAGACTTTATACCCGGAACTGAGAACTACTGTCTTGCTGCACGAGTAAAATCGGATGGGTATCTAGACATTTTACTTAGATCATGTGACCAACTGTTACCTGCATTGTACTATTTTAATATTTCGCCTCAGCTACCAGGTACTACACAAAACGGAACAAATAGCTTTTCTACTCCTTCTAGAGGTAAAGATGGATCACAACACCAACCTGTTTCAGATGGTAAGTATGTATAGAAGATAATCAACCAATTTAGTGCCCAAGCTATAAACTACGTATATAGTTATTTATGCTTTTCATGGCATAAACAAATTTTAATCAAAGATATGTCCTTATTATGACAAAACAACAAAAAATGTACAAAAAGAACATATCCTTTTTACAGAAAACTTACGAAGAATAAAAATGAACAAGCGGGGCACAGTCATTAAGTGATAGAGCAACATACTGACCAATCAGCTGAAAACGATTACGATAAAATGAAAATGACAAAATAAATGGTGTGAAATCGACAGTATTTGTGTTATTTTCGTACAGTACGGCTAATACGAATACACTGTCATGTAGATGCCTAAAAAAATCAAAGCGCTGTAAGCACTGTAGGCAGTTAACCAAAAACCAAGGCAAACATAATTATGAAAACTGTGGCAATGTTGCTTCAATTTTTTTTTTAAAGATTTAAAAGAACAAACATTAAACATTCATATATAATTGTACATTTATGTTCATTTAATGAATTAATCATTAAGGCAAATAATTCATATTGTATCAAGGTTTTCAATAGCAACGTTTATATCAAGAATTTTTTTTTTCATGGTCATGAGTCTCGAGTCAGCAGTGGTACAAATTCGCAATGATTGCAGTTCTTCTAGTTGATCGTAATTGTTCGTATTAGTTGACTTAGTATTTCAAGTTGACTTAAGTACGAGCTTGTAAAAGTATGTAAAAGACTTGTTTCCCTGGAAAGAAAACTGAGTTTGTGTTCTACAGTACAAAAGTTATGAGACACAAATCAGACAAATGTTTACAACTACAGGGATCAATAGTGAGGTGTGACTGACCTGTCCATAGTAAATGTAAATGACTCCCACCTTCAATCCAAGTCCATGATGTCTAAGTTTGGAATAAAATGACGGGTGTTAGGTCTAGCAAAGTGATACGCATATGTGACGCCTATGAGATTGACCTTGTATATGTCATTCAATCTTTTTGAAATGACAAACAGGAATGAATATGGTTTAGGAGTTGGTATCTAAATCTTTTACAAGTTCTCAAAACACACACAAGAGGGTGTGAGTGACTCTAGGGACTACCCCTATTTTTAATTTGATTTTTTATATTGTCCCTTACATGAATATATATGGTTTAGGGGTGGGGGACCCCAGTGACTTCCTCTATATTTCATTTGATGTGTTATATTGTCCAATACATGAATATATATGGTTGAGGGCTGGGGATCTCATCTGTTTCCAAGTTATCAAACAGGATTGGGTAGGGTGACCCTTATGACTCTCCCTATATTTCATTTGATTTGTTCTTTTGTACCATACATGAAAATATATGGTTTAATTTAAGGTTAGGATCTCGACTGTTTCCAAGTTCTCAAACACTAGGAGGGGTGGGGTGACCGCAGGGACTTCCCCTATATTTTATTTGATTTGTTATTTAGTCCCATACATATATATGGCTACGTTGTGAGGATCTCGACTGTTTCCAAGTTCTCAAACATGAGGGTGTAGTGACCCTAGGGACTCCCCCTATAGTTCATTTTATTTGTTAAATTGTCCAATACATGAATATATATGGTTTATGGAGGGGATCTCAACCGTTTTCAAATTCTCAAACAGGAAGGGGTAGAGTGGCACCACGAACTCCACATATATTTCATATGATTTGTTATATTGTCCCATACATGAATATATATGGATTAAGGGTGAGGATCTCGACCGTTTCCAAGTTCTCAAACAGGAGGGGTGGGATGACCCACAGGGACTCCCCCTATATTTCATTTGATTTATTATATTGTCCCATACATGAATATATATGGTTTAGGGGTGGGGATCTTGACTGTTTCAAAGTTCCCAAGCAGGAGTGGTGGGGTGACCCCAGGGACTCCCCCTGTATTTCATTTGATAGGTTATATTGTCCCATACATGAATAAAAATGTTTGAGGGGTGAGGATCTCAACTGTTTCCAAGTTCTGCAGCAGGAGGTGGTGGGTGACCCTAGGGACTTCACCTATATTTCATTTGATTAGTTCTATAGTCCCATACATGAATGTATATGGTTGAGAGGTGGGGATCTCATCCGTTTTAAAGTTATCAAACAGGAGGAGGTAGAGTGCCCCAAAGGACTCCACATACATAAAATTTGCTTACATTCAGGTATCATATAATCTAGTTGCACTATATGTGTAAAATAAGAAACTTCCAGCTATTTTAACTGACCCATCAAAATTGAGAAAAAAAATACCCATTTAGTAATATGTTTACACTTTAAAAGCATCTAACTTGCTTAACCGACATTTATTACTGATAAAGAAAATTTATACTGTCACCAGGACCATATATATTGTTAGATATACTGTTCCCAGCTGTCACAAAGACTCACATTGTATTGGATTTTGACATTAAATTTGTCAAAAAGTAATTTTGAGTTTCCTATGGATACCTATGGATCTTCAGAACGCTGGCACTGTTGCACCATTATATTCTGCTCTACTTCATCATCATTGTATTTAATTGTACGTTTCCCACATTTTCAGTACAAATATTTTCTGTTTTTTTTTCATTCTTTTACATATATCTTTTGGTTTTCAATTCTAGTGTTTACATTTATTTACCATGCAGAGATGTATTTTGTCATCTGTCTGATTTTTTTAAAAGTTCAAAGATCGCCAAAACCCGGAATTACCCATATCCGCTTCCGGAATCGGATCCGATATTAAAATTTTCTTCTCATGTCAGCCATTTTATTATCAATGTTGTTCCTGAGGTATTTGTCAGATACGATTTTACTCGAATTTACACATTATTTGTCGGCGATTTTCTGTATAAAGCTAGCGGTTGAACAAAAAGAAAAGATCAAATCCAACAAAAGACGCCATAATATCAAGTGAAATATTTCCAACTAACTATAATGTATACAGAAATGACAGAGGGACCCTTGGAGGGGTGTGTTTGTACTTGTAGAGAAATCCATTACACAAGTCGAACAAACATCCTTAATTACTGACGGAGAAATTGAATGGGTAAAGATCAAAATAAAAAACAACAAAGACTTGCTAGTTGGATCTTTTTACATGCCACACAGAGATCAAAAACACCTAAACGAACTGCAAAAGTCACTTGAAAAGGCCAGGACTAATGGGAACACCAATGTCATTCTAACAGGAGATTCAACTGCCCCGACATTATATGGGACACAGCAACAGCCCTTGGACCAGACAGAGAAATCCAACAAGGACTAGTTGATATAGCTGAAACATATAATCTGACACAAATACACACTATACCAACTCGTGAAGGAAACCTCCTAGATCTTGTATTTGTTACAAACCCAACTCTAGTTAAATCCTCCAATAACGTACCAGGTATATCAGACCATGACATTATAATCACCGACCTGGAAACAAAAGTACACCATCAAAAAAGCCTACCAAGAAAATGTTACATCTACAAGAAGGCAAAATGGGACCAAATCACCACAGACCTTAAACACACCCTAGAATAGGTCAAAGAAAAACATCATCAAGGAGCTGAGGTACATCAACTTTGGGACACCTTCAAAAGTCAGCTTCAAAAAACCATGAATACAAATATTCCGAACAAAGAAATAACATCAAGAAATAACATCCCATGGATCAAACACAGACAGAGGAAAATGCTAAAGAAAAACAGAGGCTATACAAACAAGCCAGAAAAACAAACAAATGGTCAAATTATAGGTCTTTTCAAAAGGGATGCAAGAAACAACTGAGGAAAGCAGAATATGAATATGTCAACCAAAACATCTTTGAGGGCCTAAACAACAATGACACAAAGCCGTTTTGGAAATACATTAAATCCAAATGCCAGGACTCAGGAGGAATAGCACCATTAAAAAGGGGACTGATCTTGTCAGTGACAGTAAAGGGAAAGCCGAACTCCTACTAGAACAATTCAATTCCGTATTCACAATAACATCAGACACTAACCTACCAACAACAAGAATACGAGCTAAAATCAATATAACACCATTAACGATCGACCAAAAGGGACTGGAAAAACTACTTAAAAACACCTCTGGACCAGACAACATCCCAAACCGCATACTCAAGGAATGTGCTGAACAACTCGCACCCATCCTACAAATCATAATGCAATGCTCGCTAGACACAGGTGAACTACCAAAAGACTGGAGAGACGCAAACATATCCAGTATCTTCAAAAAAGGAGACAAACACCTGGCAGAAAACTAGACCTGTATCCCTAACATCTGTCATCAGCAAAATACTAGAACATATCGTATATAGGCATATCCTAAAACATCTGAAAAAAAATTCCTAACCAACTTAAACCACGGCTTCAGGTCAGGATACTCATGTGAAACCAACTCATAACTACCATCAACGACTTCCTACAAGAACATGACAAGGGACATCAAATCGACGTAGGCATATTAGATTTTTCAAAAGCTTTCGACACAGTACCACACAACAAATTATTACATAAATTAGATCAGTATGGAATTAAAGGAAATACACACAAATGGCTTAAGAATTTCCTAACTGCAAGATCAATGAGAACCATCGTGGAAGGCGAATCATCTGGCGAAACAACAGTTGACTCTGGGGTCCCCCAGGGCACAGTCTTAGGACCAATCCTATTCCTGTGCCACATCAATGACCTACCAGACAGTGTAACATCATCAGTAAGACTATTTGCTGACGACTGTCTACTATACAGAACAATTAAAAATAGCCAAGACCAACAAAAGCTACAAACAGATTTGGAACAACTAGAAATCTAGGCCGACAAATGGGGAATGCGTTTCAACGCTAAAAAGTGCTATGTTCTATCCATAAACGAAAAAGCAGACAAATTCTACACGCTTAATAAACACATCCTACAAGAAGTACAAGTGAACCCCTACTTAGGACTCCAAACCTCAAACGATCTGAAATGGAGCTTCCACATAAATAACATCAGCAAGAAAGCCAACGCCATCTTGGGCTTTCTTCGAAGGAACTTGAGGAACGTACCAGAAGCATGTAGGAAAGTAGCATATATATCCCTAGTAAGATCAACAATGGAATATGGCGCAACAATCTGGAACCCATATATGAAAGGGGATATTGACAAACTAGAACGTATCCAAAACAGAGGCTTACGATTCATCAAGAAAAACTACAGGAGTTCAGAAACAGGGTCCATAACTAATATGAGACGCCAGCTTGAAATGGAGACGCTAGAGGAAAGAAGACACAGCCTCCGTCTTATCCTGATTTACAAGGTGGTTGAGGGTCTGGTGCCGGCTCTACCAGCCGACAATTTTGTCATACCAGCAAGACCTAAACGAACAATAAAAGCCAAAACTTATTCAAACTGTGAAACTGACAATATCATCGAACGTCAGGTTATCAATAACACCAGAGGGCTTAAAGTACCAAATAGCAACAAACCACAGTACAAACATTCATTTTTTGTGGAAACAACTATTCACTGGATTCTACCAGATAAAGTTGTGCATGCAGGTTCTGTAGAGGCATTTAAGACCGCTCTACAAGAACACCGCTCATAACAACGGCGCTCTTCTCCGCCGTGTATAAAAGCCTAACAGGATTATACACGTACCACTACAGATACAGATCGCTGTCATGAATAATAATGCTAAAAACAAGTTTTGAGATCGTTTATTAGAGACTTTGGTAAAAAGGTTTGCAAAGTTATTTTTTTATTTCCTCTCAAGTCGTGCATGTCGAGCGTACATGTAGCTAGTAAACAAGTCGAAAGTCCGACTGCAAAAGTGGAAGTTCGCAGACCTCGAACAACCGCTAATTGAACCCCTGCCTCCAAATTGAAAAGATACAAAAATTTCATCTTATAATTAAAAATTGCCGCCAACAGCATGAACAGTGGAATTTAAGACTACTGACGTAGTTGACTACGTATTGACGACAAACAATATTCCTACGAATTTTGCCATTTGGGAAATCTAAACTACTGGTCTTTAGAAATTTTCGGCGATTAAACATTTCATGCATTTGTTCTTTGACAGCTTAGCCAAAATCTTAGGGGATAATAAACTACATAAAGATTCCTAATGTACTTCCTATGTGCAACTTTAAAACTTTTGGATAAATCGACGATCATTTAAGGTTTTTCTGATCATATTTTTTGTAACCAAGAATTAAAAGTATGAAAAACTGTCCAATTAGTTATGAATAACATAACATCCAGCTAGATAATAACAATGGCACATATTTCAGCATTTAAATATTATTGGGTAGAACACAAATCTAGGGTGCTCGCATAAGGCAGCTTAACTGCCTAAAAATTGTTGTTGTTTTCATACCCCCGCTTTAAAAAAGGTGGTATACAGTAGCTGTTTAGCCGCTGTCTGTCCATCCGTCAGTCCGTCCGTCCCATGACTATTTTCGTCACATTTTTCTCAGGAACTACTTGACAAGGATTTCTGACATTTGGTTTCAGGGTTTATATAAGTCAGCTATACCGTGTGATGCCTTTTCAGATTCATCAATCAACAACTTCCTGTTTACCGAACACTTAGTCTTACATATTTTTACACTTTTAAGATTGTCCACTTGCAGCGGGGGTATCATCAGTGAGCAGTAGCTCACAGTTTCACTTGTTTTTGATAATCAAGTGTTTGTTTAGTAAGGTTTTGTCAAGTTCTAAGACCACAGTAATACAAAAAAGTAGATAACAAGGGAAACAATTATACACATACTTCGAATAATAACAAACAATGGACAAAGAAAAGACAAAGAACAGCAGAAACATATGGATAACCCAGAACTACTCTGAAAAAGTTGGATGTAAAATATTAAAATCGTATTGCATATCTAACAATCACAAATAAACCTCCTGACTTGCACATGAAAATAGAGCACGGTTAAATTGGCAAATCTCGATAAGTGTGCTCGACGTATATTGACAACTCTTTACAATAATGTCATGATGTGATATGAAAGACACTGCTCAAAAATTAGACAGGTCGTGTTTAAACATGCTAGCTAAAAGAGTTTAAATAGAATTATGACAAATCGTGAGTGCTTATAATTTAACTATCCACGGTGCATCAAAATTATGATATAAACTTGGACCGATCAACAGTGATATGCAACCCATGCGATACATGCTTTCGGGGATCATTTTGTAGTCGGTCAGTTACTTTTTAAAAACTTTCGATATTCGAAATGTTTGATGAGTTTTAAAAATACCATAGCTGTTTTATATATGAAAATGTTATATATTGTAGGTGTTTTAGCTGTAGTTGTTTCAGTACCTTGTTTAGTTATTGTTGTCGCTGCAGTCACTGGTTGGTTCACTTACAGGTAACTATTTCAACATTTAGACATATTTCAAACTCAAGTTGCATAGTCATTCTTTTGTAACTATAAACTTAGATATCATCGGATATTGAGTTACTTACAATTAATCATTTATTACATTTAAATCATTTCAAATAAAAATAAACTTTCATGAACATTTGTACCTTGTATCATTTCAGATGGTTTCATAAGAAAGCACAGAATATGAACGGACTGAATAACTTACCAAGGCAAATATCCTATTATGAGTCGTCAGGTGACTTCCCAACTACAACTACCACAACCGAACATGAAGTTTCTAGTGGATATGAAATGACAGATATTGCGTACTCTGAACCAATCGATTGTATCGATAACGAGGATCGATATAATCACATCGATCATACACGACACCGTGAAATCAATGAATCTTCAACGAGTAAATATCATGTCATGGTTTCCAATGAAGACAAGATGATCCTGGACGGTTATCATGCCATAAATCATTTTCCTAAGGATCGTGCACCCAATAAAGACTATGACAGAATGTCTACAGTTAAAATGGAACAACCTGGTGACTTGTCGGATGAACAAACTTCATTCAATGTATATAATACAGTACCTTCTGATGAATACAACGAGGACACGTATTATGATATCGATTTTATCGATAGCTATGAATCTGATTAATAATCAATAATTTTATCGTCATTATCGGCTAACTCAATTATAGCAACAAATAATCGATATTTTGTATGGTTTATAGTCCAGTATTATAGTTACATAGTGTGTTAGTAGCACACTATGTAACAAATTTATCTTACCGACTATCTTAAGGGTGAAATTTAGACTAGTGACCTATCAAAATGAGCAAGTCTTCAGTACTGTTAGCATTAAGAAACTACTTTCATTGATCCTACAAAAACAGCTAGATGCCAGCAATAACAACTTAATAGGTTTAAATGTGTTTTATGAATTTATTTCAATCTTAATCATCAATTTCTTCGTCTGTTGAACCTTTAAGATTTTTCTCAGTACCGCTTTGTTTTTATAAAAGGACGCATCACCACTACTAACCGTGTATGAAATAAGTCCCGCCTCCCTTCTTACCTAATATGGAATATAAAAGGACATAACTCCACTACTAACCGTGTATGAAATATGCCCCACCTCCCTTCTTACCCAATATGGAATATAAAGGGACGTTACTCCACTACTAACCGTGTATGAAATAAGCCCCGCCTCCCTACTAACCTAATATCAAATATACATTGTCTCCACGCGGACGCTTTTAACCAATCATATTCCTAGAAATGTATAGGAGGTAAGATAAATTTACATATTGTCTTTGCATCATTGTCAGTTTGTTTAGTTTCTTTTGTTACCTATTCTGACATCGAACTCGGACTTCTTTTAAGCTGAGTTTTACTGTACGTATTGCTGTGTGTGTGTTTTTTCTACATTGGCTAGAGATATAGGAGGAAGGTTGAGATCTAAAAAATATGTTTAACCCCGCCGGGTTTGTGCGCCTGTCCGAAGTCAGGAGCTTCTAGCCTTTGTTAGTCTTGTATGATTATTAAATTTTAGTTTCTTTTCTATATTTCAGAGTTCAGTATGACGTCCATTATCACTAAACTAGTACAAATGTTTGTTTAGGTTAAGCAGGCCTCCGGGTGTGGAATTTTCTCGCTGTATGGAAGACCCATTGGTGGCTTTCGGCTGTTTTCCGCTCTTTGGTCGGATAGTTGTCTCTTTGATACATTTCCCATTTCCATTCTCAATTCTATTTTCTGACAATGAGAGAGCAACATAACGCTACAAATAGCTAATTACACACTAGATGTATGTCAACAAACAGTCTTCAACCTTTTTCACATCTTGTCAAGCTTGAAATTGAAACGATTTTTGAAAGCTGTTAATAAATCTTGCAGTCAAAGACTATCGAAGAACAGATATAATTTCAAATGAAACAACTGACGAGATTTCCGACTTATGCCGAATATGTTTACAGGCTTAAGGGGCTAGGCTAGTTTTTTTTATATATCAAATTCCTTCAATTCAAATCACAATCAGTATAAACATTTGAAGATGTTGCATGATTGTCAGGGATAAGGCTCTTCATCGCAGGGTACCCTGGGTATGGATGAGAGCCAACGTGATCAATAGCAAAAACAAACCCAACACCTTTAATTGACACTTGAAATTTTAACATTGTAATTGTTTTATGGCAGACAATCATTGGACCTGCGAGCTCTTGGCTTGATAAAGGCAAATAAAGATTGATTAAACATGTTTGTGATCGCCAAGCCCTTTTCCTTAAATGAGACGCTGGCGTGATAAGTACAAGATAAGAACAACCTATAAAATGGGTGCAAGACCAGATGAGTAATTTTGCTATAACTTGTGTGAATGGTGAACCTAATGAACTTTTGTTAATTTGAGCCATATTATATTTAGTCGGATTCTACACTTAAAAAGCTAGTCAGCTCAAATCTGTATCGACACTTCTAGAAGATTAAGACGCGTTAGTTAAAGCGTAAGTAAGTAGAAATTTTCAGTTAAACTAGTAAAAGTTCTGAAACTTAAACTCCATTTTTAAACTCAATAAGATATGAAGCTAATTAAGTGGTAAATTTGTCAATTATTGAGATCAGAGTGCGACTAGGTGAATGACATTTACTTATAGGACTAAGGCCTTATGTTTTAAACATTTACTTAACGTACTATTTACATAACACTTAGTTTATATTTTCTGAACTTGAATACAGATAAATACCAATTTCATGTGATTGATTATTTGAAAAACATTAGAAAAAGATAACAGCTTAGGTCAAGTTGGTATAGTATAAGTTATTTAAACAAAAAAGTTAAAAAACTAGTATCTCAATTGTTTGTAAAACAATTGAAAGGTCTTTCCTGTAAAAGTGATGTTTTCGTAATGTTCTTTGTATGACCTTTCGTTTAATTTGATATACGACAAGCATACCTTTTGAAACTTTTCGCTTTTTACACTTAATGACCTCATCCACCTACATTTTTGAGATCGGAAGTATGATATATGTAACACAGGGTAAATGAGCTTTCATTTGATATGCGACAACGCCATGTTCTAAAAAGTTTGATTTTTGCACTTAATAACCCCATCCAACCAATTTTTGGAGGTTGGGAATTTGATATTTCAAATGTACACATCATGACCTTTCATTTGATATACAACAATCCTATCGTAAAAGAAAATTTATTTTTTGCACTCAATGACCCCATCCAACCAATTTTTGCGGGACGTCAATTTGAAATTTGAAATGTACGCTTTATGTTCTTTCATTTGATATGCGACAACCTTACCATCTGAGAAATTTGAATGTTTGCACTAAATGACCCCACCCGTCCCCCTGGGATGAAAAGGGGGTTTAAAATTTTCATTTTTAAGTAGAGTTTATTAAGACCTTCAATTTGATATATCAAATGACCCCATTTGACAAAGTGCAAATAATGATTCAATATCAACTATATAAATAGAAGTTATGAAACTTACAAAGTCAATGCAAAACTTGAAAATTTCAAATTGATTTTTTGGTGTTTTTTTCCATGGAATGTTTTTGGTATTTGGTCAAACATATAACTGTGTCAACCTCTTCAATTTCTAAAACATTTTAAATGGTAAGCTCTTGTTGATTCAGAAATACATGCCTCCGCTTGCAAAACTTCAAACTGCATTATCTCTTAAACGACAATAGATATCTCAAATCTGTTAAATGATAAATGATCTGCATTTGAAGGACAACATTATAGAAAAAGAATTGGGACAATTTCAAAGTTTACCAAGGTCACAATTAATCATCAAATATATGATGCAATACCAAACTTGAGAACCGGAAGTCGTAGAGACATGGGACTATCATCATTCAACTCAGGACCACTTGACCTTTCAAATATCACAAGGTCAAGGTCATAGTATAATGTGAAGGTCAAGATGAAATTTCATCATGACCTGATATTGACCTCAAATTGAAGGTATTGAACTACTGATCATCTTTGCAGTTTATAGTAGGTTGATATCTGTTACCTTTAAAAAGATATACACAAAATACTATACTTTTGAGAATCATCCCGTCGTAACTTTTGAACAGACAGTTGGACTCTTTTGAGCTCAGTGTATAAAATGTAGAGCTCGTCGAGAGGAACATTTTATACGCTGTAAGTATGCAGCAAACTCTTATCGTTTTCTTAATATGCAAGCTTGAAATTGCAGCGTAATTTTTCTTTGCACTCGGTGACCTTTGACCTTGGGTGCAAATTAAAGGTCACATGAACTTAAGATCATTGGTGTAGGTCTCAAGTCTCTATGACTTCCGGTTCTCGAAATAGAATTTTTGAAAAATTATTTTTAATTTTCAAAGGGAAATAACTCCTTATAATGGTTAGTAACAAATTAATTGTTTATGTTTATAAACATTGCCATCTGTTCTTATACATGCTGTCATTTTCAATTAAATTCTATCTCTAATACTTTTTGAGAAAAATGCAAATAAAAGAAATTGCTTCAAGGGGATATAACTCTCAAAGGAGATGATGAAATTTTATGCAGCCTCATATGGTAATACATCATGATGAAATTTACCTTTTGTCCAAATAAAGTCATGATATCTTTTAACTTATTTTGGGGGGACCATGTTGAAAAAAATCAATAAAAGGGAGATAACTTCTAAAAGGGATGGTGAAATCCTACAAAAGTTCATCTGGTAAAAGTTCATGTTGCGGTCTATCTAAGGTCCAATTTTGGTATTGATAAGTCAAATAAAGGCGGTAGGAGGGCGTGGCAAAAAAATGCTGGAAGAAAAAAAAGAAAAAAAAACATTAGAAAAACAATAAGGTCTTTCCTCGCGGAGAGGAAAGACCTTAAAAATACTAACATTAATTAGAATATACACAACCGTCCTGATCTGTGTTATCTCAGTAAGGAAATAACTACCGGAAACTACGTAAGTACCTATAATATTGTGTTAAATAGTCCATACCACGTCACTCATGCATGATATATAGATGAAACGCGAGTCTGGTGTACCATATTAAAAGCCTGGTATCTTTGCTGACCACCACTAAATCGATGCCACCTGGTGGACGTTTCGTATCCGAGTGTATCACCAGATTGTATTCACCACTTTTGCACGTACATGTTTGTGTTGACAAGAAATATTATTTATATGTTCATTTTCTGTAGATTTACTCTTACAAAATGTTGAATTTTTCGAAACACGGAGGCATTTTTCTTCCTCCAGACATAAATTGCCTCATCAGATCTCAACAGTATTTCTCATAACTTTTCGAAACTTAATGTTTTTATTGCTCTCCCACTTCGTTTTTGGTTTTGCCTTTAATTGGTTAAATAACAGTGGATCACATTAGAAATAATGAAAATATTGTACCCCCTAGATGCATATTGTCTGAGAATAACTGAAAAATCTACTACAATGTAAGAAAACAACGAACGACGTCTTTGCACTGCTGTCATTAGATAGTGTGCTGATAAATTTCCAGTTCATGGACACGTCATCAATGTTGTTCAACAAATACAAACGACGAAACAGATTTTATCTTTCAAAATTTAAAACAAAGTTACATTTTACCAATATTATATAAGTAAGATACCAGTTGATTAAAAGATTTTCCATCACCATTTTGTCGAACAAAGTTCATCTTTTCTGAAAATAGCAAAATAAAACTGAATCAAGGCAATGTATTTTCTTATTCTTTAACTTTTGTTGGAGGAAACGGAAGAACATTCTTAAACTAGAAGGTTAATCTTACATGTAGACTGTATAACGTGCTAACAGTGTTCAAGTTTTAACTTGTGTTTGAAGTTTAATGTATTTTAATTGTCAAACTACAAACATAGACTCATGATAGAGTTACTTGACCAATGATTCTTAACGTTATCCCAATAACTGCATAAATTAAAATTTTACCAAAACTTGTCAAATTTATCAAACTTGTATTTCGTATTAATTCTGATCAATTGAAGTATTGGTGAATACTGCCAACTCTTTAGACGAAAAAAGATCAAATGCACCAACAATTTACAAGCAATGGTGTTCTTCTGAATTCAATGCGATTGTTTTTAGTTGACGAGTTTCAAATTTTTAACCATTGTTTTCTATGTAATGTTTTGTTGGCTCACGTTGTTTATCATTACGTCTTTTGATACAATGATGTTGTCTATCTTTGTCTTAAGTGTTAGTTAATTTGCCTTACGGATTCTTTCTTAGGTAGTATCAAGAAATTGTACGTATAGAAAGAGATTTGTCAACAAAAGAACATTCTGTTAAAACATCAATATTTCATAGATATAGGAAGATGTGGTATGAGTGCCAATGAGACAACTCTCCATCCAAATAACAATTTATAAAAGTAAACCATTATAGGTCAATGTACGGCCTTCAACACAGAGCCTTGGCTCACACCGAACAACAAGCTATAAAGGGCCCCATAGATCAAACTACTTACGCTGAACTCTTTTATCAGCAATCTTCAAAGACCCTGAATCTGCTATTTTCTGCAATAGACTGCTTGGTAAGGTAAATGATCCTGAAAACCATTAGATAGTGAAGACTGAATGACCTTGTTCTGTTACAGATTTGTATATGACGAGGATGGTTTTTAACGACCTTGACTATGCATAAGGGTCTTGCACGGTCGGATTTGTATGCTCTTTGTTGCGGAGATAAAACTTAAAATCTTTCCTTTATTCCGTGACCCTATCCCATGTTAGACCAAAATAACATTTATTCCATTAATTATTACTGGCTGAAATAACGTAAAGACTAAACTGGTGCTACACAAATCTTCAAAACCAGTGAAAGAGGTAAGACTTATTTCCCCTGATATTATTTTCAAAAATTCCTCTGATCTAGACAAAAAATACACAGTATCAGAGCTTCATCTACGAGTCTTTTGAATTTTGATAATGCTGATGATCAAATTTGAAAATGTCTATAAATAGCTCAAAACTTCAGCTGTAATAAGTTTTTTGCACTATTACTGAAACTAAATGACTTGTGTGTTACAGTTAGTTGTGTTTAGTCTTTTTCGTCAATTTAATTGGTGCTCAATTCCTTTCCGGTTCGTTCTTCTGTTGTGCTGTTACATCATCTTCTCAGGTTCCGTAGAGGTTTGAGCGCTCGCAAAGTAATTTAACCCAACACATTTGATAGCAAGTTCAATGTGAGGAAGGAGCCTTTAATTCAGTGTTTGTCATTTTTTTCTGTCCGTCATATCTGTGTTTTTTTACGTTTATTATTTCAGCATAGAACCGACCGTTTGTTACTCGTTTGAATTTCCTACATTGTCATGCCGAGTTGTTTTCATGACTATAGTTCCATGCTACAAAGTTTTTTTTTTATTGCGGCAGGTCGTTTCAATGACTACCATACCACATACCTTAATTCTTATATACATTAAAAAGTAACTTACCAGACACCGTCAGTGTCAATAAACACACTAAAAACATAAAACTGCTATACTTCATTCTGTTCCTATGTTCAATTAAAGAAATTTCTGGTTATGAATGCAGAGAATATCTCTTCCGATAACTTTATAGAGGAGCGAAATATCCGATTAATTTCCAAATACATATAAAACCGATTAACTTCATTTTCCAGTTAATTAACTGCTTGATCAGATTGTGTCGGCGCATGAATTATATTAATTCTTTTAAGTTATCCTTTATATGATTTACGAATAACAATGCAACACGCGAAGCCTTTTGCGAGAGTATCTAGAAATAAGGGTGACAGTGTATAATTTAAGAAGAACAATGGGAACATGCGAATCCTTGTGTGAGAGTATCTAGAAATGAGGGTGACAGTGTATAATTTACGAAGAATAATGCGAACCTGCGAAGCTTTGTGTAAGAGTATCTAGAAAGGAGGGTGACTTTGTATAATTTACGAAAAACAATGCGAACATGCGAATCCTGTGTGAGAGCTACTAGAAATAAGGGGGATAGTGTATAATTTACGAAGAACAATGCGAACAGGCGAATCCTTGGGTGATAGTATCTAGAAATGAGGGTTACAGTGTATTATTACCGAAGAACAATGCGAACATCGAATCCTTGTGTGATAGTAGCTAGAAATAAGGGTGGCAGTGTACAATTTACGAAGAAAAATGCGAACATGCGAAGCTTTGTGTAAGAGTATCTAGAAATAGAGGTGCCAGAATATACTTTAGGAAGTCTGTATCATGCCTCCTATGTTATTTACACTTTCACAACTCTCAAAAACGCATTGCCTTCGAGTATTTGAGTCAGTTCAAATATATGTTTTAGTTGCGTACGTTTCATATTCAGGTTTATTCTCTTATACTCGTACTTTTCCGATGTTAATGTACACATATCATGTTTTGCGATCCGTCAATCAAAACTCGTACAGTCTATGATGTGATCCCAGTGAGCAGTGATTTATCAAAATTATTTCAAAGACCCATAATTAGCAGAGTTTTTTTTATGACAATACACAATATTTTTTTTTACAATCATATATTAATATAAAAAAATCACCTTATTTTACGATCTTAAGCTACAGCTAGGCCTAAGCCATAAGCATATGTGTTAAAAAGAATCAATGATATAGATTGTATAAAATGAGGGGGTGTTAATTGAACTTGTCCTGATTTTCATTCTCCTTTTTTTAAGGTTAAGTGTTTAAATACCATCATTTATATAAACTTAAAAACATAATCAACTTCATTTGCCTGAGTGACATTTTGTTTGTTTAACGTGCACAAACCATAAGATAATGAAATTGGTTTTTTTTCGTAGTTAAGAGTAACAATAAGCATGACTTGCAATACTTTGAAATGATATAAGAAGGGGACCATTCATGTTCAAAGCAGGATACTTCGATAACACAACTAGAACAATGGCTAACCCATCTTCATTTATATATATTACTATCCAAAATGAGAAATCTGTAAATAACAGGTGGCAGCATATATTATTAGATTTTGATGCACCCGTTGTCTGGTTTTATCGAATGAATCAGTTCACATTTGATCATGTCTTGGGTTGTTTTCATTGTCGGAGGCCTACATTGTCTCTATAGACGGTTCCAGTTGTGTCCATAAAATGGTGCAAGTTCAATATACATGTTGTGTGTATCTATTTGTCGATCAAATAACACACCAGTCATTGTCTCTACAAACGGTATAATATCGGTTTTTTAAACAGCTCCGATATGTCTTCCGATTTTACAGTTGAACAGTTATACTTAGCTCAAATTTAATAGCTGTTGTAATTAACTAAACTTTTCGTTTGCTTGTTTTTAGTAGAAATGGTATTTCAGTATTCACACTTTGTAAACACTGCATATAGTAAAACCCCGTTCGATTGACGTCAGCTCTTCAATACAATACTATTGTGATCTCACGATACCCTGTGTTGATAAACACATTTTTAAGATTGTTTTACATTCCTAATATTTCGATTTGAATAACAAGATCGTCCAGTTAAATATTAAACAATCCCGGAAAAATCGATCATGCAAAAATAACTACTTATAAAGCTATAAGAATGATTCAATTTATAGATATGAAAATTTCGTCACGATCTTACGGTATTTAATGTATTTTTCAATTCACCTTAAACTGCACTATACACCCTCATTCTATAGTACAAAAGTATTCAAAATACAATATTTGAAAATTCCAGATATAGTTTTAGCTATAATACATAGTCTTTGAATACTAAGTAGGACATTAAAACACAGGAATCATAACTAATTGGTTGGTCCTTATAAAAAGAAAGGTTTAGATCAAGAATTTATATAGTAAGACAAGTCCTTGGTTAGATGAATGTATACTGAACTAGACCTGTTCAACAAACTTCCATACAGTTGAAGGAGAGGTTCATTTGTAAAAAGAGAGATGCAGACAACATATGAGAGACTGCGAGAGGGGGACTTTATTTTTGTATTCTGTTATTTTTGCATTTTCTTTATATCTTATAGCATTCCATTATTTTCTATTCTTTATTTTTTTATTCGTTTTTTATCTTTAAACAAAACGTTAAAATACAGTTAAATTCTCTGAACTTATGTCAAGTACAAGAAAACCAGTTCTTAAGAAACTTTGCTCTTTTATAAAAAAATATAAATACTTGTGTTTGTACTCCTGGCTTGTAACTTATGTAACCTCTCTCACTTGTTTTGTACATATTGTTATTATTTGTTTTTGTTATCTCTGTACCGATGTAATGCATTGATAAAAAAAAATATATACCAATTATTCTCAGTCATCAATTTTATATTTAACAATTTTTCTAAAGCTAAAGAACAGATCATTATAATTCCTAGAAGACAGTTCCTTTTGTACAAAGACAATTCGCTTCTTTCCTGTCAAAAATCAATTACATGTGTTGCTTGTTAGATAGTGTATCTGCATATAAAAGGGAAACAAGGGGAAAGAATTTTGATTTTTCAATTTATTCAATAGTATTTTACTTAATCACTCGTCCAAAGATCGTTGTGGAAATCGTTACAAAACAAATAAGCAACTCATCGCTTAATTTAGTATGGTATGTCATAAAAACATTTTGATTACGTATACCTTGTAGTCTTTTATCAAAATGGAACTAAATCGAAACAGCTAAAAAGTTTGTGAGTAATCTCTGATTAACAATACTTTTTTGAAAGCGACAACTGTTAACTGTATCGTGTTTTAGCACTGAATAAACATTCGAAGTTGGTCAAATCAATTTTTGGTGATTCGGATGATAAATATAAAAGAAAACTTTGGCTCAATTTCATTATGAAAAGGGTGAAAATATGATACATTCCGTCAGATTATATGACACGATCGTATTTTCATCACAAATTTAATACGCCAATATAATTAATTCATATGGCAAACGCTAATTTCAAAAAGCATCATATATAATATATCACAACCATTACAGAAAAGCTCCAGTCCTTTTTGCTATTTGTTATTTTCAAGATATACCAATTTTTTCCATGGGTATTCATAAGTGCGCCAAAATATGGAATTCATTTTCGAACAATACTGTTTGTATGATTATCAAAATGTCTATATTTACCAGTTATATACTTCACTTCTAAATGAATTATGGTACCTTGAAGGAACAAATCAGTCTAGTGTTGTTTATCGCTTGACATAGGCAGAATCTCTTTGTTCTTACTGTGCTATTATCTGGATTTTTTGTACATGTAAATACTAAATAAATGTCTTCAAGTCAACTAAGATAATTATTTATTGACATTTCTGAAAATAAATATAAGTTTTAGATTAGTTTTGTGCTCATTGGTATTTATAACGACTATTTAAATATTTAGTCTTGATTAGTGACCACTCTAGTGCAATTTTATTGAGGATCATATTGTAATTATGTGCCTTAACAGGAAACAATAATAAGATACAATTAAATCAATATACTTCGTTTAGATTAGGCTGGTCATTAAGAATGAATACACATTGAAAAAACGGGTGTGTTCAAAAATTGAAATTATCATAATTTTTGTTAATTCTAATTTTGAAGAATGAACTGGCACATCTTGATTTTGACAAATTTGACATTTTTGTCGTTGAAAAAAATGTCACATGTGCATTTGATGCAATAAAATTGGTACCTTTAATGTTATCTAATGAAATGAATACGCCAATGGTAACTGCTAGATAAGCTTTCAGCATACATGATAAAATGACGCATGATACTAGGTAGTTTGAAATCTAGTGGTTTAAAAGTACAACTGCATGGCGCAAGTTGAAGCACAAAAGGATACATTTTTGTGAAAATTGTAGCACAAAAGGGTATATTTTAGGCGCAAACCGTTATATCAGTGACCAATCATTATCCTGCTACTTACTAATGTTATGAATGCTAGGTAACACGACATGCGTCATAACTTCCAAGTGTTTATATAGTGACAGATATTTGATAACAAAATTTGCTCAAAATATATCATAATTTTGTTTTTAAGTTTGGTAGCAAATGTGTTAACAGTAGGGTTAAAAAAAACAGTTAAAAAGATGGTCAAAGTGACGTTTTCTTATTTGAAGGCGTGGTCAATATTTATAATAATTAGGATATATATCATATCTCAACTTTGCCATATTTGTAAATATCTTTTAATAGAGTAAGGAAGTTAGGTTGCTTTAATAAATAAAAGATATCAACTGCAATTCGGACTTGTCAATGTAAAGGTTTCAGCACGTTCCCAGTCCATCTCACAACTGCAGCTGCAATATTACATACATTCGGCGTCGAAATCAGTTAGTATCCACCACAATGTATTTGTTTGTACATCTCTCTTGCTTCTGTCGATTTATCCCGCAGATCCAATACTGAACCAGAGCGAGTTTTTTATTCAATGTACTGTATATCTTTAAATAACTATCCTTTGATACATATGGAAATTTTTAAGAAACTAAGCTTCCCAAGTATTCAAATATTTATACATATTTATTTTTTATTTTTTGTTGGTATCAGCGATCGTGATCTTGATCGTAAAATGTCTTTGGACTTCAAATCTTATTCAGGTAGGTTTAATCAGCGTTTGTTTTTTTGATATTATCGTGCAGTATCTTTCAATAGGTCAACTGAAGAAGAAAGTTCGTACATTTTAGTATTATACTCTTGCAATAAATGGTTTTGCCGTTGTAATCTAAATTAAATGTCATGTGTTCTTTTGTATTACGTAATGCAACTATGACTAACTATTCAAATTTTAAAGTAAATTTGGATTTTATTAGATAAATACTTACCATCATAAATTCTGAGTGTAACCCCAATTGCGTCATAGGTCAGATGGAAAATCCCAACTAAAAATAAACGTACTCTCACTGGTCCGGACATATACCCCTGTTTGCCCATATTCTTCCATTCAATTTCCTCAAGACAGAAACATAAGGAAAGGGGATGAAGGGGAGGTGGGTGGGACCTATAATTTATGATGGTAAGTATTTATCTAATAAAATCCAAATTTACTTTAAAATTTGAATATTTTATAGCTATAAATACGTTACCATCATAAATTCTGAGTAACAGAATCTAACGTAAAGCTGAATCCCCTGTAACAGAAGAAACAGGAGGAAAGTTCAATCTTTGTGCTGAAACTATAGGTCCAAGAGAGTATAAACTTTCGGCAAAAGTAGCCATAGATTGGAGGTAGTGAGATATAAAAGAGTTCTCATTTCTCCAGAAACCTGCAGACAGTACCTCTTCTAAAGATGCACTGTTAAACAGAGCCCAGGATGTAGAGATACCCCTAACATCATGAGCTTTAACATTAAAACTATTTAAAAGTTCTGCCTTAGAAGAACCATAAGCTAAAGATATGCATTTGCATATCCAAGTAGAAATAGTTTTAACAGAAAGATCTGAGATTCCTTTTTTAATAGGAATAAAGAGTCTTGAGTTAGAAACAGAACGTAAACTACACGTTCTTTCCAGATAAATAGATAGGATTCTTACTGGACATAAAAGTACAGAAATAGAATCGCTAGGGAGTGCAGGAATCACAACTGGTTCTGCACCCTTATCTGGAATCTGATTCTTTGCCAAAAAAGCAGGATCCGTTAAAAGAGTAACAGAAGATTTATCCCTGTTAAATCGAAGGCAAGCATCAGAAATAGAGAAGGCATGGATTTCACTCCTTCTCCGTCCAGAAGCCAAAGCTAAAAGAAAACAGCATTTATAGGAAAGAAACCTTAAATCTATTGTTTCTGCTGGTTCAAAAGGAGGAAGTTTTAAAAAGGATAAAACTAGTCCAAGGTCCCACTTAGGAACTAAAGTTTTTTGTCTTGGTCTTTCAAGACTAAAACTACGAACCAAAAGAGAAATATGCTCATTGATTCCAAAATCTGGGCCACCAGAAATATGAATAGTTCTTGAGATAGCTGATCTATATCCCTTAATAGTAGAGGGACATAATCCTTTGGATTCAAAAAGAAAAACTAGAAAGTCTGCTAATTGTTGTACAGTGACTTGGAAAGGATCAATTTCCCGCTCACTACACCAATCTGAGAAGATTGACCATTTTGCATCATAGACAATGCTAGTGGAGTCTCTGACAGACTTTGTGAGATGCTTGGTTGCTCCTTCAGAAAAACCTCTCTTTCTGAGGCTAACCCTGAGAGAAGCCAGGCGTGTAGATGAAGTTTTTCTGGATTTTGATAAAGAACCTTGCCCTTGATTTGAGACAGAAGGTCTGGTCTCAGAGGTAGAACTAGAGGACAAGCACATGATAGGCGCAGAAGGTCTGGAAACCAAGACTGTTTTGGCCATGCTGGAGCAATAACTATGATCTTGCAATTTTCCCCTGCTATTTTCTGAAGTACTGGGGAGAGAAACCTGAAAGGAGGGAAGGCGTACCCGAACATTCCTTTCCAAGATAGGCTCATTGCGTCTACCGCAAAAGATTTTGGATCTGGAACCGGAGACACAAATGTTAGAAGTTTGTGATTGAGACTGGTCGCAAACAGATCTATCTGAGGTGACCCCCAATGAAGAGTCACAGCTTTGAAAACTACTTGAAGTAGTTCCCACTCCGTGTTTACTGGAGCAAGGGATCTGGATAGAGTGTCGGCTAGAATATTGAGGTGCCCCGCAATATGTCTCACCACTAGATGAACCTGGAGTTGAAAACACAGAAGGAGAATGTCTCTGGCTATCTGATAAAGAGAAGGTGAATGAGTTCCTCCCTGATTCTTGAGATAAGCTACAACTGTTGTGTTGTCCGTGGCCAGAATGACAGACTGATTCTTTAGAGACATTTGGAAATGATTCAGTGCAAACAGAACTGCTTTCATTTCCAATACATTGATATGCTCTTCCAAAAGATCTGGACTCCAGACTCCCGAGATTGTAAGCCCCTCCAGATATGCTCCCCAACCGAGGGTGGAGGCATCTGTGAATAATGTTAGACTGGGAACTTGAGGGGACAGACATAGGCCCCTCATTACATTTTCCCGTACTAACCACCATTGAAGGTGTGGAAATAAAGGCTGAGTGATTGGAATCAATGCTTCCCATTCTTGTGAAGCTGCAATCCATAACTTGTGCAGATAAAACTGAAGCGGACGAATGTGAAGTCGTCCCAATGGAATTACATCTGCCAGAGAGTTCAATAGACCCAGAAGTTGCAAGAATTGACGTGCTGTGACTGATTGAACCGTCAGGAATAAATGTATTTTCTGACATAGTTTTGTAAATTTCTCCTCTGGTGGGAGGACTAGGCCTACACTGGTTAGGAAATGTTCTCCCAGGAAAACAAAGTCTTGAGACGGAATTATCTCTGACTTTTTCCAAGAGATAAGGAAGCCTAGGGACAGAAAACAATTGATGACCAAGTCTGTCTGAACCCTCAATTTGATTGGGCAAAATTCCTTGAGAAGGGAATCGTCCAGATAGGAATGAATCTGAATAGACAGGGAATGTAGGTGAGCTATAGCTGCCTGCATGATTTTGGTAAAAGCCAAAGGGGCTGTAGACAGGCCAAAAGGGAGAGCCTTGAACTGGAAAACTTTGTTGTTCCAAACGAAGCGAAGGTATTTCCTGTAAGTTTTGGAAATGGGAATGTGGAAATACGCGTCTGAAAGATCCAGAGAAGTAGTCCACATTCCTGGAAGGATTGAAGCCCTGATGGATCTGTTTGTTTCCATTTTGAAGTGGGGAACAATAAGAAATTTGTTCAGAATAGATAGGTCTATGACTGGCCTCATTCCTCCAGTCTTCTTTGGAACCAGAAAAAGACGGGAATAAAATCCCGGAGACAGAGTTAAGATCGACACCTCCTCTATTGCAGCTTTTTGTAACATAGTGTCCACTTCTACTGATAGAAGTTGACACTTGACTGGGTCTTGTGTATGAGACAAACTTATTGGAACTGCAGATAGAGGAGGTGGGTTCTTGAACTGAAGTGTTAATCCCCCTCGAATTATTGACAGCACATAACAGTCTGAGGTAATTTTCTTCCACTGATTTAGGAAAAAACTTAACCTCCCCCCTACTGGTATTGATTTTTGAGGAACTTGTTGTAAATTTTTCCCTGGGGAAGCTGTCAATAACGTACGAGGGGGCAAGAACCTAGGTACTAGACCCAGGTTTCTTGGAACCCTTAAAACCACCAGAAGGCTTACCTGAGCTTTTTCCTGAGTTATTGGGTTTGTTCTGCGGTTTGCCGTAGTTATTCTTCCTTTTCTTAGCAGAAGAAGGAGGACCACCTGAAGCAGAAGTACTATTAGAACTAGATGTAGCATTAACCGACCTCTTGCCATTAGTAACTTGTACACTAACTTTGACTGGAGGAGGGTTTTTGCTGAGTTCCTCTTGAACCCGCTGTAAGGGTAAACCAAACATCTTGTCAGAGAGTGGAGATTTCAGTAAAGAATCTTTCAAAGGCTCAGCGATAGAAATGTTTTCAAGAAACTCTGCTCTTTTAGATAGGGTGCAATTAGCAATAGAACCCATTAAAAGCAACTGAGATGAACCTAAAGCTTTATCCAGTTGAAGTAAGAAAGATCGTACTTCTGCTGGAACAACCGAATCTTCGCTGTTAAGCAAATGTCCGGTTGCAGCTAGAAAATGTTCGGCTGTGCCAAGAACTTGAGAAGCACTACGAAGGAGATTCTCAGTCTTTGACCAAACAGGTTGAGTGAGACGAAGACCATCTACTGGCTTTTTTCCCAATAAAGATGACATAGATTTGTCACAACTGGGAACAAGTCTACCCAGTGAAGAATCAAAGATATCAAAATCCTTGTACTTAACCTGATCAGAAAAGGATGACATTCCAAATCCTGAGATATTGTTATTAGCAACCTTTTCACTAGCAGAATTAGCGATACCTTCATTAATAAATTGTAAAGCAAAAGTCATATGGCCAGATTCAGGAAAAGAATTGTGAGAAGTCACAGTATCCTGAGAAATACCACAGGAAGCTTCAAAAGTTGAAGAAGATTTCTTCGGCTTGGAAGGAGAGAGAAAAGGGATATGTGCTTCATCCCTCATCAAGGTATACACCTTATCCCTAAGATCCTTCAAGGAAGGAGGATCCTCAGTCTCCTTGGTGGGAGGTTGTTGAGCTGACTTAGAAGAAGGCTCAGGGGCCGTCTTCGATACCTTGGGAGAAGAAGAACTTTCAACATCCTCATCAGTGAGGAAAGCCCTTTCATGACTCCCAGGGGAAACAGAAAGCTCGTCATCCTCCCTCTCATCACATTCTACAGACTTAGCTGGAGAAGGTTGATGAGAAGAAACTCTATTTTCCAGTAGAGTCATACGACTGGATAGAGTACTAAATTCAGCCTTGAAAGACTCACCAAAGTCTAAAAGTAACTTCTGTAAACCATCCAAAGGTGATGCATGATCAGAAACCTGAGTACCATGAGAAGAACTAGAAGCTTGAGAGTCAGGTACGGTGGTAGAAGGAGCTACTGCAGAAGTCAAAGATACTGCTACGGGTAGAGCAGGAGCTAAAGGTGGTGCAGTAGCTACCCCAGAAGGGGGACCATAGAAATTGTCCCTATAAGGCCAAAAACCAGGTTGGTTTGGCATAAACCCACCATAAGGGTAAGACTGTGGCCAAGGTGGCTGAGACCATGAGGGTAAAGGTTGTGTGCCCGTGTTGGGAAGCATATACCCACAATAGGATAATGGGGGTCTAGAACCTGGCAAGTTCAAGCCCATAGCTGTACCTGGGACAGAACTAATAGTACCCGCTGAATTAACAGACCTAGATAAAGTATGAGTCACCGAAGTTGACGTAGGTACCCCCCCAAAATGCATGGCCGAACCTTGTGAAAAGGTCGGATAGGTAGCAATACCAGACACCGTTGTCGAAACTCCGGTCAATGTACTGGTAGTTTGGGGGGGACTTAAAGGTAGTGACCCATCTAAGAGATAGTCCGAACCAGGAATACTTACATACGGACTATTCAAATTAAAGTCCATAATAAATTACTTTAGTCAAAAACACAAATAATTTGTTTAGAAATTTAAACAAAACAAGGGAATATATTTCCAATAAAATACACAATATATATGAAAAGCAATTAAGCTATTCAAAAAACTAAACACTTCTCTGTTGAATCTGTAAAACTTGATGTGCACGTGTGACCGATGTCGCAGATGGAAATTGAATGGAAGAATATGGGCAAACAGGGGTATATGTCCGGACCAGTGAGAGTACGTTTATTTTTAGTTGGGATTTTCCATCTGACCTATGACGCAATTGGGGTTACACTCAGAATTTATGATGGTAACGTATTTATAGCTATAAAATCGGCGAGTACGAACCACGAGATGTCTATTGAATCATATCACGATCGAATTTAAAAATATACCTTTAAAACGTAACTAGGTAAATATTACCTTGGCGTATATTCAGTCTTAAAAGTATAGGATTGAATCGACCCAGTCTTTTTCTAATTTTAGCCTTTTAAAATGACAAGATATGCTAACCAGTATATATAGTTAAACCCGCCTTCTTCGTATTTCATTCTGCTATGTGAACTGTTTAACTGAAGGTAAGAAATTGTAATATTCAACAAACTGACATGAAATAAATTAGTTTATAACCCCGTATGTTCGATTCAAATTAATAATATAATTGTGTTTTAATGAATTTTGAAATTGTAGTTTTGAATAGAATATTTTTTTAAGAATATCAAGACGAAGTTTGATAATGCAACATTAACTGATTTTGTTTGAAGCAAAAAATATAGAAAAGTAAACAACATGTTTTGTGACTTGCTTAAAGTATTGTCAATTCGACTTCAAGTTATGGTATACGTCTCCTCCTATTTGTACGCAGATGATTTAAATTGTTTGTTGATTGATCGACTATCTGTTCGTTGTGCTTAAGCATGCTGATACTCCACCAGGCACGATCGCATGACAACTGACACTTTTAGAAATAGATGAGCCATGTCGTTTAAATTCTCGTTAATTTCATGTCTTCATATTAATATTGTTTATGATGTTATTATAATGTATTTCATTTTTGTTCGGTTATTTATTATTTGTATGTAATGGAGAAGACGTTCTAAGTTGCAAAACTTGTGTCTAATCCTATTGTCAATGTTTTTTTGGACAATAAAATATGTTTAAACTAACTGACACTCTTCAACAGCAACGATACAGTCGTGTTTATTAGATAGTTAGAAGTCTTTTTTCGACATCAAAATTTTCAAAGTGAAATTTTATTTTAGTCTTTTAAAACTTAAAACGTTATTTCCCGAAGGATGTAAATATTAATACAATAAAGGTTTTAATGCAATTGTCATTTCCAATTTTTCAGTTGAACCTAATATTATCACTTCCTATCTAATTCATTGGAAAGTGCTCGACAGTTTGCCAAAAGACAACCCAAATTAATGAGCTCTCTCACGACTGTTGATTCTTGAGTATTTTAATGATACACTTGTATCATGGTATCGTTCGACAAAACTTTTGGTTTCAAAATAATTATTTCAATTTTGTATATATGTTTATCGAAAGAATAAGAAAAAGCATGTTCGTAGGGCTCGCATGGCCATTATAATTCATACAAACGTCAAAAAAAATATGGAAACATCTGAATATTCTGAGCCGGTTTTTGGTAAAAATCTCACATGATCAATAAAATCAATTTGAAAAACTAAGATCCGAAACCGCGAAGGGAAGTAGTTATACATATATCTGGTTTTCAAATTTTGGGATTTGAGTTATTCTGATAAAGGCTCTTTCGGACGGACCAAAATTAGTAAAGTCAGCTTTATTTCATTTTAAAAGCTTTAGAAATTCAGCAACTAAAGCCAAGTTAGGCTTCAATTATCCCATGGGACACGAAAAAAATCTCATTGGATAATGGTCAATCCCAAGGGATTTTACTCTGTCTCATGGGGATTTTCGTTTTTGAAATTTGCCATATAAATTCATTTTAACAGAAAACATGCAATGAGTTTATTGAATCCCATGTAATTCCGCACATTTGGTTATATACATGACTCTGTAGCTCTGAGGAAAGGCGGCGGTGGATTTGCAAATGAGTGTTTTGCAAACTAAAAGTGTGCAGTGTTTATTCTTCTCACTAAATGTACATGATGATAAAATATTCAAAAATAGATTAATTATAACTCTGTGAAAACGTTCAAATAAATACAATCAAACATACAAAAATCGATGATAAAAAGTTAACTCCGTAGTCCAAAAAGACATTCCATTACTGATAGCCAATACTGTTAAGGTTACCAATAGCTATGCCCTTTTAAAAGATTACATTTTTCTGATAAAATAATTGATTTTTTTAGCTGATAATTTTTGGCAGGTAGATGTAGAATAATATCTTATTTTTTGTAGGAGACATTCAAGCCCAACGGATACCGCCATTCTTCACTTTCAGTAGTTAGTAAGAATGGACTCTACCGGCATTGTAACGGTCTTCTTCCTTTTGGGATTTATCTTATTTGCAAATGTAAGTTGTTTATGTTTATTTGTATGTGCCTTATTACAAGTGCTTCGTATTTAAAAATAGATATAAAGCAATTTTTGGAATTACATTCTGTCACTTGTCCAAAATAATTGTTTCTGTTTTAGGTCATACAAGTAAGGATATATAGGTATTATATAGAGATACATGGCCTTTTCCATATCAGCCTGGGTATCATCCCGAGACCCCCATATCGGCCTGAGACGTAGTCCGAGATTACTCTGACGTCCAACGGCTGTTTTGCCAGACAAGCTGGGGCCGTGGGACGTCAGAGCTCGTCCCATATCAAAAAGGGGATATTTGCCCACCCAAAATAGATGCGCTGCTTCGTCGCTTCTGGTGCCGATTGAGGGCCTTGGAATTATATAAATCGGGCATCAATTTGTTCATTTTTCATTTATCTCTTCATTTATGTTAGTTTCACCTACCTGCCAACCTTTATTTTTCCATATTTTAACAGTGTTCACAGAGACCCAATGATTTCTGCATTTTGACTTTCACTTTCAAATGGACGTCAAGTTACGAGAGAGTTCGTGACCTCGAGACTCAAATATGCAAATATTTATATATTGTTTTACCTCCTTTGAGGGCCCTCATGGAGTTTTTGATTATGTGATTACTTGGCCGTTTTTTTAATGATTATTTGATTATTAAGCCAAATATTTCATGATTATTTGATTACCTAGGACTGTATTTTTAGTTTATGATTATTTGATTACTAAAGATAAGCAAATATTTAATGATTATGTGATTATATTGGCAAAAAAATGGTGATTATGTGATTACTAGGACCCCCCCATGAGGGGCCTCTCCTTTATAGGAGATCGATGTTTAACATTTAAAAGCCAACCATGATTTGTCACCTCCTTTACAGGAGATCGGTATTAATCATTTAGTTCCGACCACGTTAACAATCGGAAGCTTTCGTAAATGCACGAGGTGTTACATTATGGTCATTTGCACTGTTTTCTCGTGATCACGTGATAATCTTTGAAAATGAAAGTCAAAATGCAGAAATCGATGGGTCTCCGTGAAAACTGTTAAAATATGGAAAGATAAATGTTGGCAGGTAGGTGAAACTTACATAAATGAAGAGATAAATGAAAAATTAACAGATTGATGCCCGATTTATACAATTCCAAGGCCCTCAATCGGCACCAGAAGCGACGAAGCAGCGCATCTATTTTGGGTGGGCAAATATCCACTTGTTGATATGGGACGAGCTCTGACGTCCCACGGCCCCAGCTTGTCTGGCAAAACAGCCGTTGGACGTCAGAGTAATCTCGGACTACCTGAGACGGAGTCGAGGTGCTGATATGGGTCGAGGGATGATACCCAGGCTGATATGGAAAAGGCCATGTATTAATCGCTTTATCATATACTTCCGACAATAGTTTTATGTAAATAAACTCATCATAGATACCAGGACTAAATAAGGCAAATAAACAAATGCAATAACTAAAACAGTCAAAAACTTTATAAAGAAGTTAAATTATGAATCAAATATACTATAACTTTCCAACAATAGCATCACTATCTCCATATATATGTATCGTAACATTTCCTATAGAGGCATTTTGAAACATTGAAAATTTGGAAGAGTTTTATGATCATTTTACACAATGTTTGTTGTACTATAAAATGAATCTTAATTGTCAATGGCATTTGTTAGCAAGTAGTGAAGTACTAACTTGGGGACAAAAGTTCCCGTAAATTTTGACGTCGTCATAAAAAATATCTGACGTCACAATGGAAAAGGAAACAATCGATACCAGAAACACCGGAAGTAACTTGCACGAGAAGCACTGTTATGGGTTTTTGCACGAGACGCCACTGATATGGGTTATCAGCCCGGGCTGATATGGGTTATCAGGCCGGGTGCGAAATTATGGCTTGTGTACTTCCGCTCATTACACATATGCAAAAGCTATCATATCAATGCTAAGTATATGATAAATGAAAATATTAAACACAATATAATTGATTAAATCATTGCAAATAAGTTGAAATTTAAAGAGCTCTATTCGTTTGATGTGTTCGAGCTTTTGAGTTTGATATTGACAAGGGACTTTCCGATGTAAATTTTCCTTGGAGTTTTTTGTTATTTTATTTTCTAACACCTTTCAGGCAAGATTTTCTAAAGATTCGGGTTGTGGTGTGACAAAAGGATGCTTTAGTGACTGCAGATCATGGGACGGATGTACGTATCTTATAACATGGGTACAAACATCAGCTGGTGTAGACTTTACCATAAAGGGGTCATTAATGTCATCCATAGATCAATATATTGCAGTTGGTTTCTCGAGTGACAAGAAAATGGTAAGTCTTACTACTTCTTCAGCTTTGTTTATAAGGAACATGATATTGTAAGTTTTACCTAGTTCCGTCTATTCGAATCTCCCTCTTAAACTGAAATAACACAATACATTGTATTGTCTGGTAGAATCATTTGATTGTCCGTACTGTATTTCACCCTTATTCAGAATATACAGAAATAATTTAATTTTGGATGTAACGCGTCATCTGATTGGCTGACGTTATTTTGTTATCAGCCCATAGACATAATTAAGTCATGTGACCGTGACGTCATCAACGTTTTTCATGGTTTTCTACGGTTTAAAATGGAATTTAGAATTAAATTATAAGAAAAGACTGTAATATTTTTTCTGTCTATTTGAAATAACATAAAAAAATGTGGTGCACACTGTTAAATAACCCGCTACGCGCGTTATTCAGTGTGCACCAAATTTTTTATGTAATTTATTCAAAGACAGAAAAAATATTACAGTCATTCCTCAAAGAAAGAACACTTTTCAACAGTTATAGACTATAGTGTAACCTGATGTTCATTGCATTACATGCAGGGTGATGGAAGTTTAACTGATTGTTTGTAAAATTACAAGGTGATGGAAGACCAGGATAGTGTAACATATAATAATAATAATAATAATAATAATAATAATAATAATAATAATAATAATAATAATAATAATAATAATAATAATAATAATAATAATAATAATAATAATAATAATAATAATAAATACTTTATTTAAAGAGGGTAAAATCAGTTAGTACAATACTAATTTCCCCTGATGCCCTCTGAGTACTTCAAAATATACAATAATATAATATATACATTTACGTACATACTTTTTATGCAAAATTAAAGGTGAAAAACATACAGAATAGGTTCATGAACATATTTTGTTAATGTTAAATGTAAAAGATAAATAAATGGACTTTTATATAATAGGTAAATTTCATCTGATAATTACATTTTTAGTTTAGAAACAAGAAATTATAAAAAAAAAAAAAAAAACTTTTTTTAAACTGTTCTATCGTTTCTATCGTTTTTATTCGAACAGGAATACTGTTCCAAAGAACTGTACTGGAATATTGAAAAGGTTTTTTTTTCATAAAATTTGTTCTCGGACGTGGTATGAAAAGACAATTACTGTCCGATGAACGCAATGAATATCTTGCATTAACATTTTGGTTAGTATTAAATAATTGACAAAGATAATCAGGTGCAAGACTATTTACGCACTTAACTGATTGCTACATATTATGGTATCTTTTATTCAAACAATGTTATTGTTATACCATTACAAATTGATGGAAACAGTTTTACCCGATTGTCATACCATCTCAGATTTACGGCTGATTATTCTAATGCAACGTCGTTTATAATAGTTATCAAAGGTACCAGGATTATAATTTAGTACGCCAGATGCGTGTTTCATCTACATAAGACTAATCAGTGACGCTCATATCGAAATATTTATAAAGCCAAACAAGTGCAAAGTTGAAGAGCATGGAGGATCCTAAATTCCAAAAGTTGTGCCAAATACGGTTTATTTTGATTTGCGACCATCAAATCACAATTGATGCCATACATTATTTCCTAATTATACCATGATTACAGATTGAATGTAACGGATTGTAATACAATATTGATGCAATCGGAGCTTAAAACACAATACAGTTATTTCTCATCATACCATGGTTACAGATTGACTGTAACGGATTGTAATACAATTACACTTTGAGAATCATATACAGTGTGTATGTAACTTATAAGCGTACTAAATTATAATCCTGGTACCTTTGATAACTATCATTTTCCTGCTATTACAGTTTGATTGTAATTGATTTTGATACCATTAAATAATGGTGGTACAGTATCTCATTGTCAAATCATTACACGACGATGGTGCATTAACTAAATATTTTGAAATTACAGGGTGATGATAGTGTAACAGAATGTGTAATGACCAATGGTAACACCTTCAGCGTCGTTAATTCGTTTAATGTTGATGATGATGACAACGAAATGACCACAACTGTAAGTACCATTTGCAGGTCCAGGGGGAGGGTTCCGGGAGTTGGACCCCCCCCCATTTTCTTGGACGATCAATGCATTTGAATGGCGAAATATAGTTGGAAACTCCCCTTTGTTCTGGGTTGGAACACCCCCTTTTAAAATAGCGGGATCCGCCCCTGAGTACATTATCCTGTAATTGTTTGTGTTCCTATAGCTTCATCCACATCACATCAAAATTTGCTTTTATATAACCGTCGGAGCAATAACTTCAACTCAACAACTAGGAACCTTTGGTTGAATAGCTTCCTTTTAAGCAACCCTCTTTTAATGAAATTAAGAAAGGATACGAACGCTCTGGAATATCATACAAATTGGGAGGTGTATGCTCCATATATACAGACGCTGCTTGAATCTTACTTCCTTGAAAAGAGAATTTCAAAAGTTCGAAGGTTTTACGGTCATCCGTTTTGTTGTACAGTTTTGTTCTCAAACCACCCATATTGTCATTTCCTTTGTATGTAAGTCACGATATTAGGTAAACTGAACTATGTCTGTTGTTACATTTATTCGATAAGAAAGATGTATACAATATAATCACCAAATTAAGAATTATTTTATTGTTCGTGCGGGGACACCATCTGTATAGAAAAAAATGAAGTATAAAGATAATCCAAGTTCCATTTTATATATTGTTTTGACGCTCCTGTATGTAGTTGGTTCTCATATTTTTTTCTTTTCATAACATTATCTTATCATCATTTTATAATTATAATTAAGTTTTATAATACCGCAAATAGACATAATGGAAGTTTTTAAATGTTTACCAAGTTTAACTCATTGAAGTTCAATTCCTTGCTAGTTGGTCTGTGGAGACATTTTCAATGTCAGGACGTCAAGTGTTTTATTATTTGGCATGCTGCTACGGCAATGTTACATATTATTCTAACCATGCTTATGACTTTGTTATTATCAGTGTATTTTACGTTTTGCAGCCAGCCACTGGTTTGTCATCAATAAGTGGAAGTTACACCAATGGTATACTGGATTGTTCTTTCCAACGTGCTAACACTACAGCAGATCCTCAGATTACTAGTCTCCTTACTGATTGGTATCTTTTTTGGGCCATTGGAAGAATGAAGGATTGTACGTATTACTTATCGGTTTAAATGTTTTACTCTTATACTAGTATTTGATGTGTTTCCCTCAGTTTTATTTTTTAACCCGGATTTGTTTTCTCTCAATCGATTTAAATTTTGAACAGCAGTAAACAACTATTGCCTCTGAATTATGATAGACAATTTCAGACTAAAGGAAATTGAAAAAATAATATGAACAAGTTTGATCTAACAATTGCAACTAGGTTACTCAACTAGAGCTCTTCATTGAAAGAATCGTCTTGAATGATTCAATTAAGATCAATTCAAAAGGTGAGAAATCAATTGGTTGCTTCTGGAAGTTAATATTTTTGTTATTTGTTGGGGTTTTCTTTTTTTTGGGGGGGGGATAACATATAAAAATAAATTTAATATTAAAGGAGATCTTAATTCCTTTACGTTGATATTGAATGACATAACGGATGTAAAGCACGATATAATGTTTATCAACTAATTTGGAACATTTGGCTTAGTGTCTTTATATTTTAATTTAACGAATCTCATCATATTGCAAACTCTTGAACAGCCGTTGAAAAATGATATAATCTATAAAGGAGTAGGGGCTTTAATGGCATAAAATGGCCCCAGATTTACAAGATAATAAGAATTCTAACAGAGCAGATTTTTCTCCATAAATTATTAGAATATGAGTCAATGATTTAAAAAAAATGTTTTTATTTAACTAAAAAATGTTCAATGACGTCACAATGGTAGGTGCAAATGACGTCATATTTGGGAAAATAAGCAAAAATACAGAAAATTTGATGGTTTTTATAAATTTTGACCACCGCACCATGCTTGCACCAAATAGAAATTTTAACGTTTTGACAAGTTCGTTCATATCAAACTTCGGATAAAAAATCTTTTTGGTGCAAGGTTGGTGCGATAGTTTATTTTATATTTTTCATAGCCAAGCGGAGCAATAAAAAGCTGAAATTTGCCGTCCAAATTGGACCTTTTCATCTGACAAAGTTTAGTTTATACATTCTTATGCCTATAGAAACTTATTTTTTTGTTTATGAATGTAAAGTGTATTCCTAATTATATTTCCGTAAGTTTATCTAGTTAAATTTCTTTAAAAAATCTGAAAGCAATGAACTTCATATGTACATGTAAGGGAGTCAATAACAACTTTGAGGACATTTTTTTTTTTTAATTATGAAATTTTAGATAGACCTTCAATATAACAAAATCTGTACATTTCTGATGTTTTTGCTAATTATCAATTCAAAATCTGTTGTTTGAATGGGGCAATCTTCTCTCTCTGGAATTAGGGTCAGATCCATGATCTATGTTACGAAAAGGGGGGGGGGGGGGATTATTTTACTTAAATTTCCATAATTGGCGAGAAACACGAGATTTATTTTGAAAATGAAACTACCTATATTCCAATTGGATGTGTCTTTGTGGGTAATGTGCATAGAGAACAAGTTCTATAAAATTTGATGGTAAGAAAACGGAAACGGCATTTAAAGGTAGATTATCCATATATCCGTATATACATGTACGGTATATATAAATAAGTACGTCTGAGCCAGTGACAACTCTACAACAGATTTATCCATTGGATCACCAGCAGTGATGGTGATACATGGCTGTGTACATTATGTATTATATACAACTCGTCTAAACATCAACCCAACAATGTAAGATCTGTAAATTTGCTTTCGCAAATGTATATATATATGGATAATTGACCTTTCCATGCATAGAAACAAGAGCCTGGGCTCTCGGTCATAAAACTGTACTCAGTACTCCGAGTACAAAATAAATGCTCGAAACAAACAATCTAGTATTTTGATTGGTTGATTCTTGAGTCTGAGTACAAAAATCGTGCTCGAAAGTTTTATGGCCGCAAGGCCTTAAGTCTGTAAGCATACTACATGTCTGTTACCTTTTTAAAGGTTATGTTTTGAATAGTTATATAATCATGCGTAAAAATAAAGTGTAAATTTTTAAATGTGACCCGGTTTTGTTGTTAAGCCCCATTTGTGGGCATGATGTTTTCTGGTCTATGCGTCTGTTCGTCAGTGCGTATGTTAGTCTGTTCGTCCGATTGTCCTTGTGTCTCGCTTCAGGTTTAAGTTTTCGGTCAAGGTAGTTGAATCTGACATCAGACTCAAACTTTTTTTGAAGTAAATTTTACTGTGTGTATTGTGTTTGATTTTTTTCTACTTTGGCTAGAGGTAAAGGGAGAGGGGGTTTGAGATCTCAAAGTAACATGTTTAAGCCTGCCGAATTTTTGGGCCTGTCCTAATTCAGGATTTTCTGGCCATTGTAAGTCTTGCGATTTGGGCATCCATGTACTAAAGACACATTCTTGTTTTCAATAATTTTGACGAATATATAATGAATATTGTCATGATGATCAAAGACCAAGTCATACGACACTAAGATTAGTGAAGGCGAAAAGTAAACTAGTCACATTGACAAGAACTATAATAAAAATTTAAGAATACAGATTTATTTGATATAGTAGCATGTTCCAATTTTGTAATGCTATAGAATGATACGGTTATAAGTCTAGACGTCTGAAATAGATAATAAAAATAAGATGAATTTCGAAAAGTCAACCCTAACGATCCTTTACATATGTTTAGAGGGGGTGTACTTCAATACTTAATTGATAGGTGGTGCCGCTGTTTTGTCACCTCACCTAGTTTTACATTTTAAAAATAGATACCTTTTCATAAATTGCGTAGGAAAAAACATTACCTTTTCCCATAATGATTTGGTTTCATGTGGTTTTATGTAAAAGAGTAATACTTAAGTGTCAAAATAGAAAAATTGGTTGATAAAGACACACCGGGAACACCAAACAAGTTGACAGTCAAAGAAGTTATGGGATCTTTATTGTCCTTATCATATATTTCTGATAGTTTTCTTAACTTTTCACTTATTCAAGCTTAAAAAGGTGTAAATAGGAGTGTCCCCCCCCCCCCCCTTCAACCCCAACCCCTTCCTGAAACATAACTACTGTAAAGGAAATACACTGACTTTTGAAAACACCCTTTAATGCATGTGTCTGTATCTATTTATTCAACATAATCAATATTAAGATTTCTTAGCGGTAAATGTGTCTTGTCTTTATATTATTCTTCTTGTCGCTGATAAGTGAGACTCCACTCAGCATCAGATGCACAATCTGTATATATCAGCAATACCCGGTGTTTTGTTTTGTTTGTTGATGTTTCAATATTGCTTTCCCCCTTAATATTAACCTTGGAGTTTGTTTCTTTTTACAATTTGCATCTTAAATTGCGTTTCAGTTGCAATATATTTAAAATTAAATCTTGTTAAATAGAAAACAAATTGCGGTTGCCATGGGCACAGATGTGTTGCTAGGGAGAAACAACAGTGAATTTAGCCAAAATATGCAATTAATTATGTAATATTTAAATAGTGTACAAGTGTAAAGTTCACTACATGCTAAACAGGTTCAATTTCAAATATAGATATATTAAAGCTGTATAATAATCATATTTGATGAGTTTAACTCCGCCATTATAGCGGTTGCTAGGCAACAGAATAAACGAGCTAGACCCAAAATTCAATTATTTTCAGAAGGTCTTTGGTATAGACTTACAACATGACAAATTAAATGAAATTTGGGGGTGGGGCCAAAAATGGCCCTTATAGCCCCTAGTCCAAATTTGCTGATTTATTCATATTTTGTAGCCGAAAAACATGAACATGAAGATTGGGGTATTTCCTCAAAGGTTGTTGATCTGCAAACCTACGAGGATGTAGGGGAATTAGGAAAGCCAAAAGTAAAAGCTCACGGTAAGTCTTTAGATGTATAATTGAGATTCTTATGATTTAGATTATAACGGTTTTACCTTTTCGTCTTACTTGACAATTGTTGAAAATTATATGATTCCAATTAGTTTGAATAACGACATATGTAGACGAAACGCGCGTCTGGCGTATAAAATTATAATCCTGGTACTTTTGATAACTATATATCAGTAGGCAATAATTTCTCTATTCGCATCTAGGATGGGATGGTGAAGATGTAATATAGCATTTAGCTAGACATCAATCTATATTATCTTTAGAAATAAGAGATTATTTAGGTTTCTGACATAGTTAATTAGAATCAAAACCAACCTATGTTTTTTAACATTATAACAAACCACGTTCACTTCATTATCTGCAACGGTACACTCATTTGAATTCCAGGATGCCTGACCATTATCGCCTGGGTTGGTTTCTGTAGTATTGGTGTTGTACTGGCACGATATTACAAGCCTATGTGGATCAGCAAGAAGTTGTTTGGCGCAGCTATATGGATCCAGGTACGGTAATTCAGTCCAAATGATATGAACATTTTTAATCTGATTTGTTTCCAAAAAATTGTCGTCGTCGTCGTATTAGGAAGGTTTTTATTTTATATAATTATATGCAATGATTATGCCGAAGTCAAACTTTTCATATTACTTAACATCCAATAATATGTCCAAGTCGATTTTGTTGTACACTGAATCAATATTCCCGTGTTTACACTTTGATGAACCCGTTTCAGCTTAAACAACATAGTTACTATATGTATTATATTCTTTGTTGATTGAATATTTCATAATACAATTTGAAAATACCTTTATGGCACCAACAATTTAACAAAAATGTTATTTTACTTATGTGATGTTTAAAACATGTATGGCAAATTAACCAATTACTTGTTTTACTCGCAGAGTCAAATCGCAAGATTGTTGGATCCTTCTGGAATTTGAGTTATAAACCTATTGATGTCTCAATGATAGATATCTTTTCAAATTTTTTAGTTTTTTCAAAAAATGCCGCAAAGGACACGCTTGACCTTAATTTGTATCTGCTAGATAATTCAGAGATTAGCTTCCAATAAAAAGATCTTGTTTATGATGTCCTGTTGAACATTGTCAAAATCTATCAAATTTGTAGCAACATGTCATCTTTAGGCTTTTTCTTTCAAAATTTAATATTAAAGTAGGTAAATGTAATATTTTTTCTAATGAAACAACAATTAAGACTAATGGACAAGTTTAACGGGGAAAATGTCCCCATTTTAGTCTATTGAATTGATTAGTCTACAGTCACCATTCAAATGGAACTGGTGTAAAAAAATGTTTGCCAATCTATAGTTCTATTTCAAAATTTTCAAATTCCAGGTCCACAGAGCACTGATGATTGCTGCGGCCTTGTTTAATTTGATTGCAGTTATAGTTATATTCGAAGGAGAATTCGAGGTAGGTGTTTCGAATACTAAAAGCAAACTAATGCAGGTAATGTGCTACTTTTAAAAAAAAATGCTACTAAAATTATATGTTTAACATTAAAACATAATCATTTCTTTATGTGGCAAACTTAACTTTTCTGCAAGTTTGCTTACAAACTAAAGTAGAAAACGAGATAAATGCTTTATTATTGAATTGAATTCAATCCAAAATACCTAACTCGAGATATTTGGAAAGTTCTCCCTCTTTCTGGATATGAATTTGTGACGGTAAATAATGATTTTGTTGATAATTTATATAAAAGCTAGATCCGATTGGAATGACAATGTGCATCATGCATCTTGGCTATTTAGAAACAAAATCTTTATTATTGGATACCCTATCTGTGGCCTAATATGGAAAATATTCCAAACTAAGTTTCGACGTTGTCAAATGTGAATTGATCATGCAGACAATTCAGTACATAAGCATACTACCAAACGTTTGTTTCTTTTTCATATATATAATATTTTATCCGCGTTACAGTTAATCCGGAAAATATATTCTTATTTCTATGTACATCTTGATTTTTTTAATAGATTTATGGATCTAGCTTCCAGAACGCACATCCTGTTTTAGGAATGATTGTAACAGTCGTGTCAGTTCTAAACGTAAGTAAACAATTATTAAAGTACTCACGTAGTGATAGAAAATGTGTTCATACATTAAAGGCACTGTTCATAATGAATTATGGAAGAAAAGCAAATTATATTTTTTTTTAAATAATTAAACATCACAATCACATGAAGTAACCAAAGAAAGAGCAAACATTTTATCACTTCCTCAATCAAACCAAATTTATTTTGACTTTTTCAGTGCATTGGTGGATTTCTGCGTCCAGGACCAAAACACAAATTCAGACCTTATTTCAACTGGGCCCACTTGATAATGGGACTTTTGTCCTACATTCTTGGAGGTAAGTAATATTTAAGTTGTTGAGATGGTAAAGTGTGTGTTTGAGTTTTATATATATAGACCACAGAAACACACATAATACAAAATTTGTCAGCAAATAAACACTGGAATTGAAAAGTAGAACATAAATGAATCAAATATATATTTTAAACTCTTGCGAAAACATTACGTTTCTAAAGCTAAATAAAGGCAACAGTAGTATACTGCTGTTCGAAACTTATAAATCGATAGAAAAAAAAGTCGGGTTACAAACCAAAACTGAGGAAAACGCCTCAAATATAAGAGGAGAACAACGACACAACAGAAACACAACATTAAAATGTAACACACACAGAAACGAACTAAAGCTAATTGTCAGATATTATACGAAAATGGGTTTTCAAATTGGTTAACCGTGAAAATAATTATTTTATTACTGGATTGTGTGGTTATTTCAACTTGTGTCAATTCAAAAGTATAAAGTACTGTGATATCATTTGAAAAAAATCTGAATTATGTTTTGCAGTGTTCACCATTGGTATTGGTCTGTCTATTGATGATGCTCATGTACCGTTCGATGTCATCTATGTCTTGGTAGCATTTGTCGTTTACCAGATTTCGTTTGAAGTTATTTTGGAGTTCATTGATCGGACAGGAAAAAGAAAACAATCTCAAGCAGGATGTAAGTATTGCTCTTTTATTAAATATTGGTTGACCTTTTGACTAGATGTATTTTTTAATGATAACTTGAATTGCTGTCCTATTTCGGATAAAATTCTGAAAATTTATTCCAAGGTATGCTTGTTTATTTCGATAACTAAACTAAATATATGAGTAATAAGTGCATAAATCAAATATTTATCATGCTAAAATGTTGGTAATGTAACTATACGGTTTTTTTTACATGTTACAGCATACGATACAAAGATGAATTCTATCGGTGAAAGTAAGACAAATGTTGATGAAAACGAAAAGAAGGCACAAGAACCAGAAAAGAAAGAACAAGATCAATATGTAAGTAGTTATAATGGTGTTTAAAATCTCGAAAATTGCACAAAAAGAATTCACAAGATAATGTTCTTTAGAATGAACAATAAAAAGGTAAATAACAAAAATACTGAACTCATAGGAAAATTCAAAACAGAAAGTCGCTAAACAAATCACAAAAGCTCAAACACACAGAACCAATGAATACCTGACATGGTACAGGCATTTTCTTGTGTAGAAAACGGTGGATTAAACCTGATTTTGTAACTAGCTTAACCTCTCATTTGTATGACAGTTGCATAAAATTTAAGATACAATGATAATAGTTTCTTTTAACCTCATTGAAAATAGGGTGAGTATGGTTTATCATTTGCGACAAGCTTTTTCTCCTTTGTCTTGTTTGATCAATCAAAATCAGCATCAACATTGAAAAAAAGTGATTCAAAGCAAGTAACAAAATAAAGGGAACAATGATTTGGCATCGATCCGAATACAAATATATGAGATATTATCAAACTTATGCAAAGGTAATCTAAAATCTCATACCTTACTTCAAACATATATTTGGTAATTTGAACTCATTACTCTTACATGCTTTCAAGTGCAATACCCTCGACTTTATTGCGTAGAGAAAAAGAAAACAATGAATGCCAAATTAATTTTAACATTCTATTGTAATCGCTTTTCGATTCGAAACTTGAAAATTATTTTCAATTGAAAAACATGTTAGATAATGAGCTACACGTTTTTTCCGACTAATGCTTTTGCATGAGTATCATTATGAAATTTCATAAATATTATTTTCTTTGTAGTGTGGAAAACTGAAGACTTATCTCTTGTTTCTTCATATTGGGATTATTACTGCCTTTACTTTGTCTATCATGATTGTCTTAGCTGCATATTAAAGAAAATTAAGTAATATATGGATGCAGTGATCTGATATACATCAAGAAGCTTCTACTCATAACACTACCTTTTAGTATATCTCTACTCACTTTATTCATCTATAGACATCATGTGCACGTTATGAGGAATTATACTGAAACTTTAAACTGATTGTTGTTTTGTTATATTTTTTCGATATTTTTATAAATGTTTTTTTTAAAGAATTTATATACATGTATATGTGATATTTAATTGTTTGAAAGTGTGATGGTTAATTTGGAAAATATTTATGTTTTGCATTATCTCGATTTATACTTCCTCTTTTTAACATGTAAGATATTAAAAAAAAATATGCTCATACTTTATTTTCTTATTATTGCCATACATTTAGATAAATGATTTAATGTAATAATACGTCAACGAGTTGACATCAACTGCAGTCCGTTCGATGCTAAAGCAATGCTGCTGAATATTTGACTGTTGATATCGAACTATCTATTTACGGTGACAAAACAACGACACATCAATGGATGTTTAACGATACTTTATTTCATTGGAATATAACTTTAAGTTTAAAGGGGCATAGGCTGTCAAATTCATTTTCATCGATTTGATTAAACTTCTAATATTTGAGTTAATGTAACATACTGAAACAAATAGCCATATTATAATAAGTCTAAAATATACTATTAACAATAAAATTGAGAAAAGAAATGGGGAATGTGTCAAAGCGACAACAACCCGACCATAGAGCAGACAACGTCCTTCAGCTGGCCCCTTAAAAAATATGTAAACTAGTTCAGTGATAATGGACGTCATACTAAACTCCAAATTATACACAAGAAACTAAAATTAAAAATCACAAGACTAACAAAGGCCAGAGGCTCTTGACTTGGGACAGGCGCAAAATTACTGCGGGGTTAAACGTGTTTATGAGATCTCAACCCTCTCCCTATACCTTTAGTCAATGTAGAATTGTAAACGCATAAAAATACGTACATTAAAATTCTGTTCAAGAGGAGTCCGAGTCCGATGTCAGAAGATGTAACAAAACAAAATAAACAAAATGACAATAATACATAAATAACAACAGACTACTAGCAGTTAACTGACATGCTAGCTCCAGACCTCAATTAAAATGATTGAAAGATTATATCTTCATCATATGAATATCAGGCACAATCCCTCCCGTTAGGGGTTGAGTATCATACTATCATGAAATATATGAGAAGAACATAACCCGTGTCATGTCAACAACTGTTTGTTTTAAATAAATGTGTTTAATGCATGGTATAGATTATTTGTTTCATCGTTTTGTGTGTATTTTAGTCTAGACGCAATCTACTTTACAATCGCATTGACCTTTGAAGACTGACGACGGTCATATTAGCGATATAAACATATATATATATATATATATATATATATAGGTAGCAAACTCGTGCAATTGGATTTTTTTTAGGTCTGTTTGATTTGACATTATAGGTTAAAAAATGCTCCACCGGGCACAGCTTCATACGACCGCAGAGGTCATTCTCTGAACGATATGGGCCACTATGGACACACCCACCATTCAAGCTTGATATAGCTCTAATTTTGGATTTTGATTAAATATTTGACACAGCATAGGTTTCTGACACAGAATAAATGTGGTCTAATGCACGTTAAAAATTACCTATTATGGTCCAATATTCAAAATCTAAATACATGGATTGATTCAGCATATCAAAGAATCCCAAGAATTCATTTTTTTTTTATGAAATCAAACAAAGTTTAATTTTGGACCCTTTTGACCTGAATATGGACTAATTTAATAACAGGCCCAAAAATCAAAAATCTAAATACATGATTAGATTTAGCATACATTCAATTTTTGTTGAAATCAAACGAAGTTAAAATTTTGGACCCCAATTTGCACCAACATGAAAACTGGGCCCATAATAAAAAATCTAAAAACATGTTTAGATTCAGCATATCAAAGAACCCTAAGAATTCAAGTTTGTTTAAATCAAACGAAGCTAAATTTTGGACCCTTTGGACCTTAATGTAGACCAATTTGAAAACTGGTCTACGTAAAAAAAAATATTTTGGGTCCCGTTTTCAAATTTAAGGTCCAAAGGGTCCGATATTAAACTTAGTTTGATTTTAACAAAAATTGAATTCTTGGAGTTCATCGATATGCTGAATTTAAACATGTATTTATTTATTTTTATTATGGACCAAGTTTTCAAGTTGGTCCAAATTGGGGTCTAAAATTAAAATTTGTTTGATTTCAACAAAAAATGAATATATGGGGTTCTTTGATATGCTTAATCTAACCATGTATTTAGATTTTTGATTTTTGGGCCCCGTTATTAAATTGGTCCCCATTGAGGTCAAAAGAGTCTATCATCAAAATGCGAATTATAGGGGTTCTTTGATATACCAAATCTAACTGTTTTAGATTTTCAATTTGAAGGCCAAATCAAGCACCACTAGTTGACGAGCATTGTACACCAAAATGTTTGTTTAATGCGTCTAAGGCACAATAAGCAATAGGTCAGAAAGGCTTTAGGGATCGGAATATTTCTAATATGTCAAACAGAACTTGAACATTTACGCATCTATCGCATCGTACTTGTGATAAAGGATACAATAGATACTGTTAAGTCTACCTAATATATTGACTTCCGACTAGTAATTGACAATGAGGGTCGTTGAAAACAAAATTTTACGACAAATAAAGGCAACAGTGGTATATAAGTGTTCAAAAATTGATTAAGCGAAAACAAATCTCGGTTACAAACAACTGAAGGAACCAAATCAACTGTTACTTTTCTATGTTGTGTTTTGTTAACAACTGTTTGTCTAATGGTTTTTTTTTAGACTTTGAATGTTCTTCTGGTATCTTTGGTCTCAAGTTTAATGTTAATATGTGTGTCAACACACATTGCTGACTACTTGACTGGTGATGAAATGTCTTCCAGCAATGGAATCGACTCAATGGTTGTAAAAACTCATTAAAGTACCACGTATTTGTTACTTCAAACGCGTAACTTCAGATTATTTAGTAATTAGTGTAAATAATAACAAAAAAGTTTAGGGCAAATCAAACACCAAGTTAAGGAAGTGTATGTTATAATTCAAAATATGACATAATTCGACGTCGTAATGTTTCAGGTGGAGAGTTGACCTATTTGCATATCCGAACATATTTTTTTGATAAGACTATGTAAAACCTGCGTGTTTCGAATAATTGATTTTTAAAAACAAAACAAACATATTACCAAGGATATATTCTTTTGAACACAATGTACGAATTATTTGGCTGGTTATACCATCGAAATGGACTAACACCAGTAGTGGGATCGACTTAGTTGTAAGGCTCAAAGGTACAAGCGTTTTTTGTCTAAATGAGACCCACCAGTGACGCTAGACTAAACAAAAAATGAAAACGAAGTTAAAGATCGCAAACAAAATTAAAAAAAAGAAATCCAAATACTGTTAAGGCTATCTTCACCTCGGGTGGAAAAAAACTTGCAATAAAATTTTACCAGCAAAATTGACAATATGTTGTATATCTCAACACAAAATGATGAAATTTAGCTGATAATACCATCGAGAACAAAAGGTACATCAGTAGTAACGTCGAGAACTCATCAAAGATACTAGGTTGTGAATTTTATGACGGAAACTCGATTTATAGAAGAGACAGATAAGTGATAACCGAATAAATAAAGTTGTAAGGTCAAATCAAACACGAAATAGAAGAGGTTTGCAAATCGGAAAAAAATTGTGCCAAATACGGTTAATGCCAACAATATGCCTGTGGTATAAAACTCTTAGTGTTTGGAATAATTAAAAATGTTGTAAACAGATAATGATCATAGCAATGATATTGTTTGTCAACATAATTGCTGCCCAAGTGGTTAGGTATACAATTTAGACATACTAGTAGATCATGTGCAATTTGATACAATTGTCAATTTTAGAAAAGTTTGCTCTTGCTAAAATCACGTACGTACACTAATTTTAAAAAAAGGCAAAACTAGAACAGCACAAGTATTAAATGAAGTTAATGAAATGATGAATTATTTGGATTGTGACCACTGTGCCCTGGTAGATAGATAGATATATATAAAAGTTTAGTAGTTGAAGGTGACTCGGTATCTGATAATTAAACTCCTTCGTAAATAAAGGCGACAGTAGTTTACCGATGTTAAAAAGTCTGTTACCTATTATGTACCTCATGTTCTAGTCATGATCAGTCAATAACAATAACAGTTTAGTCTGATGATGCAAGTTTAGTCTGATGATGCAAGTTTAGTCTGATGATGTAAGTTTAGTACCCTTAAAATTTCAATCAAATCTTCTCTAATATCATACACATTCTTACTAAGAAAATAAAAAATATGAAATGAATCTTCATTTAGTGTCTGGACAGAAAATCAATGTCAAATAACGTCTCGTCCTTTTTCTAAAAATGTTCATCGGACAGTATCAATATCTTGTTGATAAATACTCCCACTTCATAACTTCACAAATAAGACATGATTGATTGATTGTTGGTTGCTTAACGTCCAGTGGCAAATATTTCATGCATATTCAAGACATGATGGTATGGAAGTATAATATTCTGGGTTCAGACGTTGTTTATCATCTTAATAACATGTTACAGTATTCTTTTATTTGTCTTTACGAATATTACTTTTACTGTTTAGTCTATTTTTATTGTACCCATTCGACGTGGCTCTGTACTTATTCATTCCGTCATTGTGATATTTTTCTTTAAAAGTTTTGTGTTCTTGTCATTCATTTTTGCTAATATGCTTTGTCTATATGCCTTTTGTGTTTGTATTTTAGATATGACGTGGCTCTGTACTTAAACATCCCGTCATTGTGTTACCTTTATTGTTCTATGTTAATGTTTGTATTATTGTCTTTCAGTTTTTCTAATATGCTTTGTCTTTATTCCTGTTTGTGTTTTTTTTTTTAACATATGACGTGGCTCTGTACTTACACATCCCGTCATTGTGTTATTGTGCCATGGTTAATTTTTGTTTACATATTTGTTTGTTTTTACAGTGATTAAGACAATTACACACTGTTGACTGCTGCATCCCTTTTTGACATTTTTACCTATGATGTCTGTGTGCTTTGTTCACACACTGTTGTCGATATAATGAAATTTCACGCTACTGTCATACAAGTGAAAAGTAAAATCACAAAAATACTGAACTTAGAGGAAAATCAATTCGGAAAGTCCATAATCACATGGCAAAATCAAATAACAAAACGCATCAAAAACGAATGGACAAGAACTGTCATATTCCTGCCTTGGTACAGGCATTTTCAAATGTACAAAATGGTGGATTAAACCTGGTTTTATAGCGCTAACCCTCTCACTTTGATGACAGTCTCGTCAAATTCCGTTATATTTACATTGATGCGTTAACTAAACAGACACAATAAATAAAAGAGTCAAAAAAAAAGTTGAGCTAACTATAAAACCAGGTTTAATCCATCATTTTCTACTGAAGAAAAATTACTGTATCATGTCAAGAATATGACAGTTGTTGCTCATTCGTTTTACGTGTTTGTTGCCATTTGATAGGGACTTTCCGCTTTGAATTTTTCTAGTTCAGTTTTTTTGTGATTTTACTTTTTTCATATTAGCAACACATCTTACACATTGTAAAAGTGCAATAATTTTTATCAAATTGTGCTTTATCCCGATGTTTATTGTATGAACACTACAGGACATTACAGCCGAACAAGACATAATACAAACTATTATAAATCTATTTTTTTTTCATAAGTTTCTGAAGGTGTGATAAACTCAGTAGTTTCTACTTCGGAACTGACATGATTAATAACCAACCTTTCTTACTGTTGTCCTTTTATAAAGTTTTCAGTTTCCTCGGGCAAAGTTGATATTAATTGGACTTGGTTGTTACTTTAAGCTTATTTTTGGTAATAGAGTACTTCAACTGTTTCGGTTATAATACATTCTTGGCTTCGGAATATTTGCCTTTGGGCGTTCCTGATGAAGGTCATTCCAGAAAAGCACTTTAGTAGCATGCAATTTATAAGAAAATGTAAATATTTCACTTATTAATGAAGTATCGGTATTATACGTTGTATTTCCGTAATTGGGAATAAATATTTTATATCTGATTAATTGTTTGCATAATTGGACAAGGAATTTGACAAAGCTTTCATTATAAGTGGGTTGTAAGAAGCTTAAGATGTATCAACGATTGCAAATTAGAGGAAACATCATTTTAAGGATACAAAAATCGCATATTGTAAATACCGACCATAAATGACATATTAAGACGATTTTGTCCAAATGAATTTAGCAACGTGATGCTAAGCACCATAAACGCATGTCTGAGGATGATACTTCACCGTTCAAACACCTTGGAATACATTTACTCATTTTGCTATAGTTAAATGTCGTCTTATTTTTTAAATCAAGTTTGGCTATCATTCTCGATGAGAAGCCAGCAATTTCCCGCATTAGACCAAAATGCTATCTAATGATACAGCTTTTATTGAGTGTTAAAACTAAGGGACTATCCATGTTCATCTCTGGTTTTACTTCTAGAACAAAGACAGCCTCAGATGGACATTTCCCGTTTGCTTATCCTTTCAAATACACTTGTTTTTATATGGCTAATGAAACTTACCTGAAATCTTACCAACTGAAACAGGGCAACTGTTCTTAAGACATTGTACACTTGCATAATCTCAATACTCAACGTTAAAACATATGTCAAAGATATTTCAGGAGCAGGGGTATGTTAATGCTAAGAAAGTGGAAGTTAACAATTGCAGTTGAAATCATCATGTGTGTCATAGATTCTAGTTTGAATTCGTCGGTCTCTGTCAATATCGAGGAAAAGATCAAAATAAAAACATACCTTATACGTTTGGTACTATCTTTAATCTTAAGATTGCTTTGATATATGAGATGTAAGCATTAATTGTTATTGACTGACAAAACATCATCAATATAGATGTAAGTAAATTAAAGTACCTGCCAAGATAATGTTTAATGTGAATTCTGCTTCACGTTGTCGAGAAGACCGCGGGACCCGGCAACGTCTCGGAAGAAACATTGTAACCAAGATTGACGTCACAACGGCGACGTCACCTTATCTTTTTCTTAGTAACTAGTAAACGTCAAACTACAAAGCTGTTGTGCATTTTATCAGAGTTATATTATAAGATATCGTCCCCACATTTATGGTGCCGTGACTAATGGAGTTACCAAAGCTGAAATCAAGAAGAACGGGAAATCGTAGTGCCGTTACCAGACTTTTACGAAAATTTGCCGACGCAAAAGAAAGTTCTAAATTCGACACAGAGGAGCTGTTAGCCACATACGAAAATCTACAACAGAAGAAGAAAGTATTCGACAAACTGAATGAACAAATTGAGAACGCATCGGAAACAGGATATAGAGACGGAAATCGTAGACACAGATGAGTATACTACAAATGTTGTTACTAAACTGAGACATTTTAAGATATTCATAGATAAAACATCACAACCTATTTCCAATTAACCATCACATTCGTCTTATCAAGTTTTAAATGTAGACAGTCCACCGTTTATCCCTACTAGTTCACCCGAAATTGCACAGACAAGTTATGCCGCCCCGTCATTGCCACAGTCAAATGATGCCGCTCGAATTTTAACAGAGACAAGCCAAATTGCCACATCAATTCCCACGTCAAGCTATACTGTCCCGTACGCTATATCCAGCAATCACCGTTTGCCAAAATTAACTTTACCTACATTAAATGGCAATATATTAGAATGGCCGAGCTTTTGGGATTCTTACGAATTGGTAGTTCATTACAACCCAACATTGACATGTTCAGAAGTTTAATTATTTGAAGGCCCAATTAGAAAACGAAGCCGCTCAGACAATTGCCGGATTTTCTCTAACTAACGCTAACTATGCCGAAGCCGTAAATGTTCTGATAGAGAGATTTGGACAGACTCATAAAATAACACAAGCACACCTACAAGCACTGCTTGATATTACGCCACCCCGGAATGACCTCATAAGCCTGAGAATGTTTTATGACATAATTGAGAGTTTAGTTAGAGGACTCGAATCGCTTGGACAGACACAGGACTCATACGGTAATTTATTAGTCCCGATTATAATCAACAAACTGCCAGGCAAAATTAGAAAGCATCTCGCGCGGGAGCATGGTACGACAAGTTGGCTATTACGAGATCTTAGAAGAAGTATACACAAAGAGATACAAATCATGGAAGCCGGACAAGTTACACAGACAGAAAGTGATATTTCGTATTCTACCCTTTTCGCCGGTGCTAACTCACAAAGAAAACACAACGCAAGTACTAGAAATGTTAATCAGCATTTAACAGAAAAGCCGTGCATTTTCTGCAAAGATATTCATTCGCCTAGCTGCCAACTGCAAGAAAGTACGCGATTTAGATGAACGCATCGCTATTGTTAAACGCAACAATTTATGCTTCAACTGCCTCGGTACACAGCAAATCGAAAAGCTCATGTCGTAACTGTGGTAAACGACATCACTAGTCTATGTAATGAATTTGGACAAACCGCGAACCCCGACCAGAGAAGTGAAAACCTTTTCACTGACCCGAAAGATTCCGCTCACAGTTGTACGAACGAAAGTACGACATCTTATATCGAGTTAACTTGCTTCCGTAAATGAATTATGAATTATAGTTATCCCGTACCATTGTAATTTTCGTACCAACGTCAACTCGTACCACCAAAAAAAAACCTCGTACCAATGCAAACTCGTACCACTGCTAACTCGAACCAACTTATTTAAATACATTTAAATGGTGTTAAATGATGAATATATACTTTATTTTCACTCAGTACCTCTTAAGTCTGTGAAATATATACTTAGAAGCGTTTAGGAAGATTGAAGCTACAGGAGTTGATTATTGTGCAGTCAAGATAAAAATAGAACTGTTTTCCCCGACTTTTTACGTGAGTTTATCTTATCAGAGTCGGAAGACAAGAAGACATCTTGAAATACAACATGAATCCCAAATACATCATGGGTACAGCTATGGTTTTGTTACTTTTTGGAAATGGATGGATGAAGACACAGGAACATCGTCTCTCCAAGATCACTCTACAAAAAGGTCTGTGTTTGCAACTGTTCTGCAGATACAAAGGTATGTACATCTTTACCTTAACACCACACACCATGGTAGTAAAAAACACTGGAACATCGCTATCATACAAAATCCACCATCTCTCCTTTTAATTCGCATTCTTCTGATAATATCAGGAATTGAACAAAACCCAGGTCCTGTTCAAAACAGCTGCGGAATATGTCGTAAATTAGTCAAAAGAAATGACAAAGCAATACAATGTGATGAATGTGGTTTATGGATACATGCACGATGTACATCGATTGACAACACAACGTACACTAAATTACAGAACACAAATGATCAATGGTTCTGCCAAAACTGCGTTGCACCATAGGGAATTAGCTCGGGCAACATACATAAATGTGATCCAGCAATCGAATGTGACCGATGTAAAACATGGATTCATAACTCCTGTGCAATAGTGTCAAATGATGAATATAAAAACATACAAGCAACAAATTGTACATGGATTTGTCCATTATGTGATGAAACAAACTTATCAACATCATACTCAAGTACTTCATCAGGCATAGAAATCAACAATATCTTTGATACACTCATAAACAACAAAGAGACCCACACATGTAGTAGTATTGCAGATAAAAACAGACACATTTATACCAGTAAGATCAGAATGGTTTCCATCAACATCAACGGTTTAAGAGGAAAATAATTGAACTGCAGGCATATTTACAAACTGAAAACCCCGACATAGTAGCGCTGCAAGAGACCAAAATCAACAACAGCATTGCAACCAATGCATTAATTCCAGACACATTGGGCTATGATATATACCGCAACGACAGAACAGGCAATGAGGGAGGCACAATGCTACTCGTCAAAACACACCTTGACTCAGCACCTATGAAGATGCTCGAAAATGGATCAGAATCTATTTGGAGCAAAATAGTACTGCAAGGAAAACAGCATTACATAGGTAGCTGGTATAGACCACCTGATGCCCCTTTGGATCAAATACAACTTCTTAAGGACCAAATGGATAAAATCAAGAAACTAGGAAAAGCAAACAAGTAACCATGCATTCACATCTTGGGTGATTTTAACTACCGTAAAATAAATTGGCGGACAAACCTAAATAAAGATACCAACACATGCCTTAATGGTAGTGACGGCCAAGCATTAATAGACATACTAAAGGAAGCTAGTGCTGAACAACTCGTCCTATTTTCAACCAGGGAAAGTAATACACTAGACCTTTTAATTACAACATTACCAGGGCAGTTCACAGATATCCACTCACCTGATCGGTTGAGCGACCACGACATTGTAATGGGTACTCTGCGATGCACACTTCAAAGAAAAATAAGACCAGAAAGGACCTCCTACCAATACTCGAAGGGAAACTACAATCAGATGAGAGATGACTCAAGGGACTTTACCAGAGACAAATACTTCAACGGCCATCAAAACAACAGAAATGTGGAAGAAAACTGGAACATGATAAAAGAATTCATACTAGGAACCACCAAAATAAATGTACCAACTAAAATATTAAAAGGAAAACAGTCAATACCATGGATAAATAATAACATCAAGACCATGATAAAACGAAAGAACAGAACACACGTCAACTATAAAAGAACCAATTAACAGCATGAGATTAAAACGAAAATGGCAAGAATTAAGATGCAAAATTAACAAAGAAATTGAATTAGCCCACAACAACTACGTCAACAACTTAATAGGCGATTTAAAACAAGACTCTAAACCCTTTTGGAAATATATCAAAAACCAGAAAGCAGACAAACAGGGAATACCACCACTTAAGACTCATGATAAAAAGACCGCAGATACAGACCAACAAAAAGCTGAGGCATTGAACACTCAGTTTACAAGTGTATATACAGAGACAGAATATGAATCTATTCCATACAAAACTCCTCCTGTAGACAAAATAATAAACATCATAGTAACAACCAAGGGGGTAGAGAAGATACTAAAAAATATTAATGCATCAAAAGCGATGAGCCCTGATGGTATACACCCAAGAGTACTTAAAGAACTGGCACCTAACATATCAGAGGTAATGGCTCACTTTTTCCAACAATGCATCAACAGAGGAACCATCCCAGATGAATGGAAAATTGCTAATATATGCCCATTATTCAAAAAGAACGACAGAACCATCCCAAGTACAGACCAGTTTCACTAACATGTATCACTTGTAAATTACTAGAACACATCATTTGCTCAAACCTAATGCAGCACTTTGAAAAGCACAACATCCTAAATAGCCGTCAACATGCATTTAGAAGAAGACACAGCTGTGAAACCCAACTTATCAACGTTATACATGACTGGGCAACTGCTATTGATAAAAGGAAACAAACAGATATATTTATTTTGGATTTTGAAAAAGCATTTGACACCGTACCACACGAGCTTTTAAAAAGTAAACTTCACAAATATGGCGTGCCCAAAAACATCTTAAATTGGATTGACGCTTTTCTATCTACAAGATCTCAGTGTGTGATAGTAAATGGGGTTAAATCGGAAACATCGTCAGTCCTATTAGGAGTACCTCAAGGAACGGTTCTTGGTCCAATCCTATTTCTGGTCCATATCAACGACATAGCAGAAAACGTAACATCAGAGGCTGTTTGCAGACGACTGTGTATGCTACAGAGAAATTAAAACTGAAGATGACTGTGCTGAACTACAGAAGGATATAGATACCCTTGGTAATTGGGCGACTGATTGGGGAATGAGATTTCAACCAGTTAGGGAGCTACCATTTGATTTTTATGGGGGGGGGGGGGGCGCTAGGATGAAATTTGACAAAACAGGACAGGAGTTTTGAGTAAAAAAAAAAGGCAGGATGAGAAACTTGTTAAAAAAAAAGGCAGGATGACAATTTGTGTAAAAAAAGTCGGGATAAACTAGTAAAAAAAAAGGTAGGACCGAATAGAGTAAAAAATAAAAAGGCAGGACAGAGATTACAACTTAAAAAAAGCAGGACAAAATTTTTCATCCTAGCCCCCCCCCCCCCCCCCCCCCCTAAAAATCAAATGGTACCTCCCTTAAATGCAACATGATGACATAGAGTCGGAAAAAGAAAATAACATCATTTAAATACACCTTGAAAAATACGGAGCTCCAATTTTTAACATCCATAAAATATCTAGGAGTTAACATCACTGGGGTAAGCACATAGAGGAGATATGCAATAAATCTTACAGGACATTAGGTTTACTAAAAAGAAATCTATCCGCATGTCCACTTGAAGTTAAACTCCAGGCCTATAAAGGACTGATACGACCTGTCCTAGAATATGCAAGCACTGCCTGGGACCCACATCAACTATATCTCAAAGACCAACTGGAAAATGTACAGAAAAGAGCGGCTAGGTTTATAACATCAAACTACACTGATTACGAACCAGGAAGTATGACAGCGATCTTAAATCAGCTACAATTACCCTCTCTAAAAGACCGTCGTACACAAAACAGATTAATTCTTTTCTCCAAGAATATACACGGTCAAGCAAACTTACCATCTGACCAACTGAAAAAACCGTCCCGTACAACCAAGAACATGCACAGTCAACATTTTCTCAGACTCCAAACGAAAACAGACACATTAAAATACAGTTTTATTCCAAATACCATTAAAGACTGGAACCTACTACCACCGGATATCTTCACCAAAATACAGACAGCAGAAGAACCAGCTGAAACCTTTAGTGAAATTGTAAGGGGGTCCAACTTAAGTAAATTACTTGACGAACGCGCGGTGTATTAATATCCTTGGATGTATCACCGTAAACCTATCAAGATCAAGATCAAGGAATAGAATCTCCAGGAGTACACGGAAAAGAGAGCTATATAGAGTTTGGCAACTACAAAGATTATGAAAAGCTACCATTGAAACACGACAACGATTAATTGGAACATTAAATATTTTTATGGACTCTCGAAGTAAAGTGATCAAGCATATTTATTTAAAAATGTGTTACGCGATGAATATGGACTGTAATGCGAATTTGTTTTATGAACTACGTTAGTTCAACTGTGAAAGAACTGTGATTTTTTTATTTTGAAAGACTTTAATCTTAATTTAGTGTTATATATATATTGTATTTCAATTTTCTTTTCTACGGAAAGTAATTTTTTTTTTTGAGGCCCCGAGAATGTCGAGAAGACCGCGGGACCGGCAACATCTCGGAAGAAATATTGTAACCAAGGTCGACGTCACAATGGCGACGTCACCTTATCTTTTTCTTAGTACCTAGTAAACGTCAAACTACAAAGCTGTTGTGTATTTTATCAGAGTTATATTATAAGATATCGTCCCCACACACGTGTACAAAAACCATGTCGGACAGTAATGGTGTACAATTAACACCCATTGGAAAACCTACTTCCGAAATATCAATACACTAAACTCAACAAATATGTTGTCGATAAAAAAGTCCAGCATTGTGAAAACATCTTTAATTGTTGTAGGCATTAGTGTGGTTCTTCACAAAATAAGATTATTCATGACCTAATGTAGAAAAACGTCATCTTCTTTTTTCTAGGCCTTATTTTATGGCCTTTTGAGTTATATTAGTGATCTGCATAGTGCTTCAATCGATTCCAATTGTGGTCACAAAAAAAGCTATGTTTGATGAAACGATACGATCTTTTAATTGAGCATGTGGAATAGTTATAATGTACAGTAAAGACAAATCAAAGATGCATAGCCAATGAACCATGATGAAGGACAGTGACATGTAAACTGTTTGGATATAAGATGCGCCAATCCAAATACAACTACATACAACATATTTCAAATAGTTGAAACTAATGATTCTCCTTAAACTGACCTGATTACAAACTTAACATATTAACTCAGGAACATTCAAAGTAAATAGACCATGATTAAGTGTACGATACCAAATTTACATCATTGAAATAAAATGTGGTTATGATAATACAACTAAGTTCAGAATATCCTTGACTTGTCACATTAAAGTGGTTCATCCTAAACTGATCAATTACCATATTAACCATATTCACTCCTCAAGTTTAAAGTCAATAAACCATAACTAAAGGCCATTACAAAATATAAATATTTTTATTTTCATGATCATTAAATTCATTCGATACACTGATCTTGTTCAACCCAGACATACATGACCTAAGCTAGTTACAACAGTTTTCCGAAATTTCTCATGTTTGATGGTCTTCTGTTTCGTTCTTGGTTTTGCCTTCCATTTGTTATGATTTGGGTACAACTGAGTCTAGTTCTGATGAGTCTTCAGTTGATAGGCAGGTGTTTGCATACTGAGATAAAGGCCTAATATTGATTTTGAGTTTTTAAGCAACTGAAACAATGCAACTACTGGTTGACATTTCGTCCCCTAAGATATCAAGACATTGCCCTAATACTTAAATGAAAAATTGAATGCAATTCATTGGTAACCTAAAATTTTGATAGTTTTAGCTTTTCCAAGGGTACATGTACAACTTTGAAATGAAAAAATTTTTGAAAAAATTATACTTCCAACACAACCAGTGATAAGTCTTCCCTAGCAACCTTTTAAAACTTCAAATAATTTGTTAAAGGTAGCTCAACTTATTGAATTAAAAAGTAAAACAAATGTCATGCAATTTATAATCATTCATTTATTTTTCTTAAATTTTGCAATAAAAAATCCTATAGTGTCATTATCAACAGATAGCTGTGAGGAAATTGCACCAGGATCATAAAACTGAAGCTTTTGTCTTTGGTCATCAGTCAGACCTTCACATACTTGTCCTATCTGTCCCAAATGTGGTACCTGTAGATGATAGGTTAAAGGTCAAATACATAACTACTGAAGTCACAATCAGAACAGTACTAATTTCAGAAAGCTCCTATCAACCCTTTATATTTTTCAAACCTAAATCTTAAAATATTACTTAAACTCAAAAGGATGAGATTCATGCAAGTCAACTTATCTGTGTCAAAAACAATTATTTTAATAAAATATACTAACTTTATAACAGTTTCAGTTATTCCATTTCCAATTAAGTCAAAGCATTTGAAGGAAGAACTATTATTTCTATGATATGCGACAACATACCTGTGGTTCGAGAGATAACTCAGAAAATGTCTTCAATGCCCAAACAACTTGTTTTTCATTTTCTTCTTGGTTAAAAGTGCATGTACTGTAAACTAATGTTCCACCAGGTTTTAAGAGCTGAACTGCCTAAAATTGATAAATGTTATAAAAAAGATTAAACCTTTTTACTGTATATTAATTTTCAATCACAAGACTGTTGATGACAAAAAAGCCATTTGACAATAAAATATTCAATATCTTTTTAAGATATATATCTGCATCTAATTTATCAGTTCTATATTTGGGGGTTATTAAATTTGTTATTATAGTTTTGCATGCTCTTGTTGCTTGTAAAATTTCATGAAGGGATATCTGTTATTTACATACCTGTAACCTAGGGAGAATTACAGTTACTACAGCTGATATTATATCTGAATTTCCAATTCTCAAAAGGCAAAATGCTTTCTTTAAAAGAATAAAAATCTTATAATCAATTAAAGGTTTTAGTAAATACAAAATATCTTTTTTAGTCATTAGTTCAATCAATAGAATCATACAAGGCAGACAAATAATTTCTCCAAACTTTAAAAATCATCTAACATAAATGTTCTAGTTCATACTATAAACACTTAGTCTGTTTTCCTTTAGTTAGATGTAATCCATTTTTTTGCATGATTTTAAAAATTTACTTACAGCTTTTAGTAATTTTCTCTGATAAGTAGAATAAGATTTTAAGCTATTTAATGACATTTTATTTCTTTTAGATGGTCTCTGTCCTAATGCACTACATGGTCCATCTAATAAAACCTTATCAAAAGTTTCATTCGGAAAAGGAGGTCCACTCAAAGAATCTGAAATGAAAATAACAATATATACTCACTCTACATAATATTCAATTACAACAAACCGACTTTAACAAAATAAAACATGGAAACCGTATCATATTGACTGCAGAATACTGTATGGTTATTCCATATCCTAGTGACAGTATACAAACTACATATTGCTAATTATATTTCCATTGCCTTATAGCATAAATGCATATTTTTGCATCAGTAATCAAAATCTTCTTGAAAATGTATAACAAAAAATACCAAACTAAATAATATTAATAAGAGTGATTGTAATTCTGTTTGTTACCTGCGTTGTTGTCCACCATCTTTGTGGAATCATAAGGATATGTCTCAATCATATGTATATCCCATTCTTTAGCATGTGTCTGTATCTTCTCAATTTTCTGTACAGTTTTATCTATTGCCACTAATATCCCCTTGAATAAATAAATATGAAAAGGTTTTTTTTTAAGAAAATAGAATCTTTTTGTCATATATTTTCATTCTATTTTCCCTTTAAAATCTGTATTATGAATGATTTATTCACCTTCCAATTTATTACAGAATTTATGTTGTAAAGAATAATGTTGTTGAGGTTTTTTAAAGTTCAAATTATTTATTATAAACTTGAAAAATTTCGAAGGTGTAAATACATGTAATAATTCATATCTCAAACTTTCATCAATACAGTAAATATATATAAAAAAAATGTATATCACCCACCTAATTGTATTCAGTCTTATTTTTTCTAATTAAACCTGCAAACTTTTAGACTACACTTCCAACTACATCTTAGAAATAGAAATTTAATAATATCAATGTTAAATACCTTATTTTTCATTAACACAGCTAAATGAGTTGTTTTTCCACCTGAAAATATAAACTTTATACTCATTTGAATTGAAAAAAAAGTAAAATCACAAAAATACTGAACTCCTAGGAAAATTCAAAACAGAAAGTACAGGCATTTTCTTATATAGAAAATGGTGGATTGAACCTGGTTTTATAGCTAGCTAAACATCTCACTTGTATGACATTCACATCAAATTCCAACAACAGTATTTTAGTGTTTTTTTCTCAGATTCTTGTTGATTTAATAAATGTATAAATATAACTTAAATCAACTACACCTTGTGAACTTTTTACATCTTCTGTAATACTTCGATATTATAGCTTAGCTTTACTTAAATAATAGACGATTATTCTTCCATTTCTGATAAAGGGCTTAATGTGAAATTAATTTCAGGAATAAAGCTTATGACTTATATGAGTTTTGCTGCAACATGTTTATATTAAAATTATGACACTTGCACACTTTCTGTTTGTGCATTTTCATTGAGTTGCTATATGACAATACCAATCAATAATGTTCATCCATTATTTGTGTCTACAGTGTATAAAAATTTCAATGTATATTTAACTCTCACAGATTTCTTGTTGAAATTTCAAAACAACCCTTCATTTATAAAACCTCCAATAACATATTAACAATGATATTTGGACTACCCATGTAAAGAGAGAATTATTGCCACATAAATTTTTATTTATAATGCCTTCAATAACCTATTGTTTGGACTAGCCTTATCAACACCCACTCAAACATGTAGTTCTAGTACCCCAAATAACCCATTTATAAGCATGTTTGGAGTAGCCTTATCAACACCCACTCAAGCAGGTATTTCTAGTGCCTTGATTAACCTATTTACAAGCATGTTTGGAGTAGCCTTATCAATAGAGACTTATACCATATTTCAAACATGTATTTCTAGTGCCTCAAATAATCTATTTATATCAAAATTGGAGTAGCCTGATCAAAAAAGTTTTACCATCACCAAAATAAATACTTCGAGTGCCTTCAATTACTCATTTATAATCAAGTTTAAAGTAGCCATTATCAAGAAAGATTTGCCTGTCACCCCACAAACATTTACGGATAAAAGTACCTTTTTGAGAATCTATCAACATTCTATTGTCCTTAATTTATAGGAGGTGGAATTGTAATAAATGTGAACATTAAAAATAGTTACAAGTCAAAATAGGGCAATGACTAAAGATCAGCTTGATAGAAAAACTTCTGATTTGTACAGGTTATTCAAATGGTAATACTTAAGGCCTGTTTAGGGAACATCAGTTAGAATGCTAAATGATAAGGTGATATCCACCGATTTGTATAAATTGTAAAAACTAAGGAAAAAATTCTTCTAGGACCTTATTTATATTAACTAGCAGTGAAAACTGGTTAAAATTGGGTACTCTCCATTGAGAATGCTGTAGAAATATAATTTTAACCATTAAGAAAGAAAATCAAAACAAATATTCTCATGTTTAGATAAGAGATATTTGCAAATATTCAGATAAACATTTTAGAAAGTTTAAAGACTCAAGATTGAAACTGAAGAAGTTGATAAACCAAAACAGATTCTCTCTTTACCTTGCATACCAAAAATTAACAATATCATATGCTGGATATGAAAAGTGGCAAATAAAAAAGAATCTACTAAATATTGGTTTTTTTTCACCATTCATTTACCTGGAGCAGCACACATGTCAAGAATTGTCTCCCCTGGCTGTGGATCTAGTATATGACTACATACAATGGAAGGTAAATTTTGAGGAAATATCATATCGACACATGTTCCACTCAAACTAGGGGCTTCATACAGTGGTTCTGCCATTAACACACCTATACCACTAAAATAAAGAAAATATACATGTATATCAATTGAAACATATTAAAAATATGTTCTTCTACTAAGAAATATCTAGTCTCTAACTTCATAACTTCATTTTAAAGAATAACTTATCACTGGAATACATTATATTTGTGTACAGATAATAATAAAAACAGAATAAAGAATTTACCTAAGTGGTTGTTCATTGCAGTAAATTTCTTCTCTTGAAAATTGCACAATTCCATTACCAACAAATAATTTCTGTCCATCATATGTTTTAGTTAGTCCTCGTAAACATTTACCATCTACATCAGCATACACTGATACTTTGTCTCCTGCTCTAGTACCTGAAAAATATCATCAACATGATTCTTAATATCCTGAAGAAAAGACATAAGCATAAAACTAAACATTGACCAATGAACCATGAAAATGAAATCAAGGTCTAATTTACCCTGCCAGACTACCATGAACATCATCCTATCACTTCACAAACCATAGAAAGCTTACCTTTTGTTTATTGTATTTGAGGAAATGGCCTAATCAACCAATGAACCATGAAAATAAGGTTGAGGTCGAATGAACCCTAAAAGATGAATATGTATGCTGTAAATCAATCCGTACACCTAATATAGTTTTTCTAAGAATCTGAGAAACAGACACCCACTAAAACTTAATATTTACCAATGAAATATGAAAATATCAGGTCAATATCAGATAAAAACTGCCAGACAAGCATGTACACCGTACAACCATGCCATTTATCAAATATAGGTGATCTTTTGCTTACATTATCTGTGCATGACATACAGAGTTTCAGAAACAATGGGTACTCTTGATTAGTACTTTGGTCTTTTGTTTGTTTTGTTTTTTTGTGCTTCATGAAAATCTGATGAGTAACACTATTTCCAACTGATTTTTACAGTTTGCACCTATGTTTTGCTGTTATACCACTGTCACATCTATTGGCAATCACTGTCAATGTTTAAACTATCTCCATTACAAATTGTTTCTACAAATCAACAATACTTTTTTGAAGGGAACATCCCTGCCATATAAGTTTAGGCCATGAAATCATAAAAATGTGTTTCCCTCTAGTGATTTCGTTATCTATGCTGTTGTGTAACTGTCTCTTGACATATACCCCATATCTTTTTTTATTCATTTGATAATAAAGTGCAAATAAACTGCTGTCCCCCTGTCTACTGTCCAAATGTCTAAGAGATTTTTCCTAATTGCAATGACATGAAAACAGCATATTTGATACATACAATAGTTTATATAAATATCGATCTTTCACGTTTGCTAGGAGTCAGAAAGTTTATCAACAAACTTACCTGAGGGGCACCCTAAGATACCCTGTACAAACACATCAGCTCCTCTCAGCACAGCCATACCACATAGTAAATCTACAATGACTTCTTTCTTAACCTATAAATAGAATGGCACTAATAATAAAACATGTACTGTAGGTAAAACTTTTTTTTAAATAATAACGGTAGATTCAAGGTATTGTACATGTCTAGTCTTCAATTGGATAGCTTGAGGCTTATCTTTTCTTATGATTCAGTTATTTTAACAACATGCAGTTGGTATTTTGACAATTGTAGCAAAAAAAATAATGTTTCAGGTCAAATTATGTGAAACAGACTAATTTAAGGCATTTTTTTGCTAACTATTTCAGATGACAAGGAATACATTATAATGTTCTTTTGATTGTTTTGGGTCGTCTTTCCAGGTCAAATAAGTTATATAAAGTTAGACTGTGACTAATTGTAACCATCTAGGTTTACATTTATATATATCATAAGTAAAATGTTTGTGCAGAAACGTCAAAGTATAAACAGACAAGCTATGTCAAGTCATTGTACTTCTTCTATGTTAGAATCAAGTTGAGAAACTGATTTAGTGGATGTTGCCCGATATAGGCTTTTCCAAAAAGCTTGTATAAACATAAAAACATTATTTATATTACTGCAGTCAGCTTTCGTTTGTTATCAAATATCTTTTATGTACATGTTGAACAAAAATTGCCTAGAGCACAAAAAGCATACACATGAGTCCATGTTTATATCTCTCAAATAAGGTTAAACACAATTAAAACATGTTGCTTAAGAACATCCTGGCACTCCAAAAAATGCCATTAATGTTATGTAGCATAGATTTCATTAATTGGGAAAGAATATATGTCTTCATATTTACTTACATTATGTCATAACCAGATGCTCCACAGGGCGCAGCTTTATACGACGGCAGAGGTCAAACCCTGAAAAGTTGGGGCAAGTATGGACACAACATTTAAGCTTGATACATCTCTGAATTTGGATTGTGATTAAATAATTGACACAACAATGGTTTCTGACACAGAATGAATGTGGTATAAGAACTTAAACTTAAAAGCTTAAAATTTTAAATTGGACATTTACCTATTATGGTCCAACATCCAAAATCTAAATACATGGTTAGATTCAGCAAATCATAGAACCCCAAGAATTCAATTTTTGATGAAATCAAATAATGTTCCATTTTAGACCCTTAGACCTCAATGTGGACCAATTTGATAACCAGGCCCAAATATCAAAAATCTAAATACATGGTTAAATTTAGCATATTGACGAACCCCATATATTCAATTTTTGTTGAAATCAAACAAAGTTTAATTTTGGACCCAAATTTGGACAAACTTGAAAACTGGGCCCATAATCAAAAATCTAAGTACATGTTTAGATTCAGCATATCAAAGAACCCCAAGAATTCATTTTTTGTTAAAATCAAAATAAGTTTAATGTTGGACCCTTTGGACCTTAATGTAGACCAATTTGAAAACAGGACTTACAAGAATGTGTCCATAGTACACATATGCCCCACTCGCACTATCATTTTCTATGTTCAGTGAACCGGGAAATTGGGGTCAAAACACTAATTTGGTTTCAAAATTAGAAATCATATCATAAGCAACAAGTGTACTACAGTAAGTTTCAAGTTGATTGGACTTCAGCTTCATCAAAAACTACCTTGACCAAAAACTTTAACCTGAAGTGGGACAAACTAACAAACGGACAGACGGACGAAACGGAGCCACAGACCAGAAAACATAATGCCCCTCTACTATCATAGGTGCGGCATAAAAATTAAGAATCTAAATACACGGTTAGATTTGGCATATACAAGAACCCCAATAATTAATTTTGTTATCAAATCAAACAAAAAAAGTTTAATTTTGGACATTTTTGGCCCCTAATTCCTAAACTGTTGGGACCAAAACTCCCAAAATCAATCCCAACCTTCCTTTTGTGGTCATAAACCTTGTGTTAAAATTTCATAGATTTCTATGTACTTATATTAAAGTTATTGTGCAAAAACCAAGAAAAATGCTTATTTGGGACTTTTGTTGGTCCCTAATTCCTAAACTGTTGGGACCAAAACTCCCAAAATCAATCTCAACCTTCCTTTTATGCTCATAAGCCTTATGTTAAAATTTCATAGATTTCTGTTTACTTATACATTGTGTGTACTAAAGTTATTGTGCGAAAACCAAGAAAAATGTTTTACACATTAATACCTTACTTTTTCTCTGCACACTGGTCCTTTGTTTTTTATAACTATTGTATCATGGAGAACAGGATGTAGGCATATATCTGGCATGTCTAATCCTCGTAATCTGTAATTCTGAAATTTAAATTCAAAAACTGAAATTGATCTGTCTTTATTTAAGATAAACAATAACAATATGGGACAATGACTACACAATAAAATTTTGATTAAGTTTGAAATAAACAAAATCTCAATCAGATTTTAAATCCACTATGTTTCAATGACACTATTGGATGCATATCGATTCACCAAAGTATGAAATTGTTTATCCACATATTGATCAGAAATAGGATGAAAACCTGCAGTTGTCTTTCTTTGATCAAGTAAGAAAACTCAATCTAGTGAACCAATGTCTTTGTGTTTACTCTTGCTAGAAGCTCCCTAAATGGATACCTTGGTATACATGGTTGTCAATAATTTTATCAAATAAAGTACCCATTTGACACAAACACTTCATGAAACTGCAATTTTATTTAAAAGCAGGTCCACATGTTTCACCTGCCAGTCAACATCAGGACATTAGATACTGAAATAAGGCACTGACGTACAAAGCTTGGTTAATTAATTACAATGTCACAATGTGTTTCTCAACGTGAGAAAAATAATGAAGAGTAAAGGTTTTTGAAGTTAAAAATAGGGCAAATATATATAGATATACATATAATTGTTTGCTTGAAAGTAAACTTGTAAATTTTTTTTGTTTTATTTGATGCAAGACATTGTTCTGAGGGCTTGGTATCTAATGGATGAATATCACATGGTCTTTACCAATTGGCAAGGTTTCCCTTTTAAATTCCTGGGCATCAGTGACATTGGAAAATTTTGATCATCACTAATTAAGAAAATTTATTCTATAACATTGGTAAAAAAAAGCAATGCTTAGAAAACAGTTATTACAAAAGTTCCTGGTTTGAGTGATTTTGGTTACAATTCATCTACATATTTTATAATGTACCCATACTACTGATTTCCAAAAACATCACAAAAATTCAATACAGGAATACAAAATTCTTTTTTTTATGTGCTTTACATGTCACAAGAATATAACACTTAATATATGTAATGACAAAGGAGCTTCTTTTTGCTGATCTGATATTTTTGCATATAATAAATACAAAGAAATAGGAAAATTTTGAATATTTTCAGGAAAACAGTGCAAAATAAACATGGGTAAAAATCACACTTTATTGACAATAACTTCTATAAGGAGTGGACTTATGATGTTGGTCATTTTGACTTTTCAGTTGATCATGACATGCTAATCATTATTGTTGTATCATCCATTAACTGTTAAGTGTCTTTATTCATTGAATCATGTCCATAGTTTGCAACAAAACACACAAAAACATAACTCATATCATAAGGTTTTTGCCTGATCCTGCTGATCAGTTATTGTTTCTATAGATCATACTGAAGAGTAAACTAAAAAATCACATAGCCTTCTGACCAGATAAATTCAGAATGCATAACATGCAATAAATTTGCATATACTCCAGTTCCTTAGCAAAGTTTAGTTGAATCATTCTAAAGGGATATTAGTGTATTTTATTACCTTTTCTATTTCCTTTCTAAGGGAAGCAATGACTGTGTTTGTATCATGAATAAGTGTATTGATACGTAATGTTGTAAACAGAGGTGGACAGCCTAGTCTAAATAATAAATGTTCAAATCTGTCATCACCACGATCACCCTCAGCAGAAATCTAAAAGAAAAAGATCGTATATATATGTATATGTAAGATATCACAATACTTAAAAGTGAACAGAAAGCAATAATGATCAAAATTAAGAGACAGTAGGTAGTACTGTACCTCCATGCATTTGTTTTTCAGTTTTATATAACTGATTCACACTTACACAAAATAATTTTCTTTCTCGCCCACCCCTTCAGCCATAACAATATTTTTAGGCTACATGTACTTTCAATTATTTTTTTCGCCACCACTAATATAAATTTCAGTTTGTAGCTTTTTTTCTAATCTTTTATAATTCTACATACATGTACATGTATGGTTAAAGAAAACAAGAACAAACAACAATAAAAAATACATTTTTTACACAAATTGTCCAAAGACCAAAGTGAAAACTCAATTATAACTTGCAACATACATGTTCATGTACATGTAAAATAATCATTTCAATAGACCACTTTCGAGTTCATCTGTCACCGGAAAAAACTCGTCATTTAGGCGCGCCTTGTGACGTCATTTACCAGATAGAGGGGGTCGCCTGTATCCATGCACTATCAACGTTTATCAAGCGTTGATAGTGGTCATCATTGTGCAGGATAAACTAGAAATATTTTTTGTTTCGTAGGTACTTGAGCATAATTCCCTAATGACAGCAGTGCTGATTGTTAATCATGAGAATTTAGTTTTCCGAATAAATCGTGCAATATAGTATTATAATTTTCCAACCACTCGCTCAACATTGGAATGGAAGTGACGATGCCCCTAAACGCACGAATGATGTTCACTAAAACCAGAGTTTTTGACGGAAATGCATCGAACTCGAAAGTTGTCTATTAGAATGTTGATCAATTTTTTAACTTATAATAATTTGACCCAAACTTTGGTACAACTGCAAAAAATCAAATTAGGAGATTTTTTATAACGCAACAGTTATACAGTACAAATTTTTTTGTTATAAATGATATTATTTTAGACATCAATAAAAAAACATATGGTGTCTATTTTTATTTTATTGGTGGAGGAGGCGGGATTGCACAGAGAAAGCAATTACCTTTCGCATTTAGTAAACTATCCATCAATTAATTGCTTTCTCTGTGCAATCAAGCCTCCTCCACCAATAAAAAAAATTAGACACCATATATGTATGTTTTTTATTGATGTCTAAAATAATATCTTATTTTGTAATAACCTCTTTGTGAGTCCATTTGATGAAAATAAAAAATAAAAAATCTACTTCTATATCAATTAAAGTATGCTGAAAGTGACTTAAAAAATCAATCAGTCAGTGAACTTAAATTTATGAGTATTTTATGTAAAACTATATTTTGACAACATGTACAGTTGGATTTTTACAAAGTATGGGTTGAAAGGTCTGAAGTATTTTTGTTTATTTGGTCATATTTTTTTCTTCAGTTATTTTTGTTTTCTACTGATACAAATAGGTGTTTATATTTTACTGATTAAAAAAAAACATACTAGATTTATCATGCTTATATGAAATAAATAGAAACAAATTGTAGGTGACAAATCCTTATGGCCAATAATCGGGCCATGTACTGTATATTTCACATCTTCTTTCAATCATGGAAACAATATGTTTTCCTCACATTTTCCTTTGCTTCACTGAACATTGGTATACCCTTATCTTCTTTAATTAAAAAAAAAATGTTTTTATAGACTATACTGAAAGGCAATATTACAACACGTCCCTAGAACATGACTTTGACATTAACATACAATGTTCCCAAAAGTGACACCATAATTGTGTGTAACATCAAGCATTTTTTCCATATGGTACAATATGGTAGAGGTACAGGTATAAAATGGCAATGGTACAAAATGGTTATAGATGCTAGGTAAGAAGGTAGGTAGGTACGATCTGGGTACCAGAGATGTGTGTCATTGTGTGTGAGTGATGTACTGATATTTTAAGCACCCTGAGTGAGAATCGAACTCGGGACCTTCAGCACTGTAGTCATCGGTCGTAACCACTAGACCAAGATCCACTCATGACACATGGTACAAAAAGTCGAAATGACTTGCTACCTCTGTAACAGGAGTGGAGTTTCCACTGCCTTCCTTTCCCGTTGTCTACCAAAGTTCTGGGATATTGGACAAACTATGTAAAACACGTAAATATAAACAAGATGTTTATTTAGAAACTTAAACGTTATGGTTGAATATAAGTTACATATAAGAATAATAAAATATATGCTGGTGGATAGTCTACTTGTCATTGTAAAGTTCCATATTTGCAAGCCAAATGATATGAGCTTCTGCTCATTTCAAATCCTAAGTGTAGACTGCCCTGAACACAGTCGTCAGTGAGTGACGTCAAACTTATAGTTCCTAGGGACAACGAGGCCGGCCTGCCGGATGTCGGGCACATGCAAGAAGTCCAGACAAGAATAATAACATGGCCAGTCTCGTGAGAAAGAGTTACGGAAGTATTAGTAATACTAACATTAACCGATTTCCCCATATAAATAGAATATACAAGTAAACAAAGTGACCACCATAATTACAACTCTCTGATAGCCTATTGTAGGTCTACAAGTAGAACAAAATAACGTTGATAGTTATAAGATATCACAGGTATTTGGGGCCTGGATCCCCCTTTTTTGGACCTCACTAAAAAAAAAATTGTTTGGTGTTTTTTATATATTTACAGTTTTCTACAATGTATAGACATATATCACGTCTCAACAATCCATTACTAGTCAATTACAATACCCTTTTTACTATCCATACGAGCCCCAAGTGAAAAAATAAGCTTATTCTTTTTTCACTTGGGGCTCGTATGGATAGTAAAAAAGGTATTGTAATCGACTAGTTATGGATTGTTGAGACTTGATATATGTCTATAAATTGTAGACAATTGTAAATATATAAAAAAAACACCAATTTTAGTGAGGTCCAAAAAAGGGGGATCCATGCCCTAAATACCTGTGTAAGATATAAGTAACATTAAGAGTAGTTTACCATATTTGAAGTTAAATAATTGTCTCTTAAATAGGAATTAACATCTTCGTTTAACAATAAGTGAGGTTGTATATTTTCTTTTTCCATGATCGTGATTTCCAAATTCTACAGGGGAGCGAAACGCGTTTGAACGTATAAATCCTTTTACTGAAAACATTTCCTCCCAGTGTGGGAGAACCTCATAATAAGACACTGAGATCCGTACACATGTAACACAGGCACTTGTTTTCAATCCATGGGAAGATCTACTATCCCTATATATTACAAGAACTCGTAATATATAGGGATAGTAGATTTTCCCATGGATAGAAAACAAGTGCCTGTGACATGTAACATAATAAAGGACCCCATAGGGAATACGTTTCAATAACTTGTGTGGGTCATCCTAATGTCTTGGGCTACAGTGGTAATCTAGTCTATCACAGTTCTCAAGTACTCATTTGTATCTAGTCTTTAAGTATTATCAGAGACACATAATTATATGTCTTTGATATTATCAGAGACATTATATACTATTAAAACTGGTACTAAAAATATCAGTACATCAGAAGGGCGATTTTCACCCTCTCACACACATCTCTGGTACCCAGACCGGAGTTTAAACTAGAATGGGTACTATGGGGGCCTCGGTTGGTCAAAGTTGCTCCCGACTTTGACCTGGAGATCAATCTGCTGATATCTCTTCGGTTTGTCTGTTCCCGCCGAGCAGCCCGGTGGTTCTCTCCGAGTACTTCGGCTTCCTCCACCATAATAACAGACTCTGCCCGGTGTCCTAACACTCCCTGGTGTTGGGTGGGGATTGTCCTTGTAAATATTGAACATTGTAAATACGTTAGTGACACATCTCCATTAATCCCGATAGGGAGTGTACACGGATTCCACTGTACCCTCGCAGCTCTCGAGGGGTGCTCCGTAAACGGAGGGATCTACGTACATACATACATACATACATACATACATACATACATACATACATACATACATACATACATACATACATACATACATACATACATACATACATACATACATACATACATACATACATACATACATACATACATACATACATACATACATACATACATACATACATACATACATACATACATACATACATACATACATACATACATACATACATACATACATACATACATACAAAACATACGCCTAAAAAGATTGCAAAAACAATTATAAGCAATGAAAAGGAAACATTAAATGTTATATTTACATATATCCTTCATCAGCATGATTATGCTGTAAAATGAATCACATCAATCTAGTATTCTGATTTAAGCAATTCTTATATTTCAAAAATGACGTAGGTTATATATATATATATATATATATATAGGTATTTACAACAGAGACCGTATAGATATGTTTCCTATAAAGATAATAATGTCCGATATTTTCCCAGTTCGGTACTTTTTCTTAAAATTTTAACTTCAAGGTAATGGCAGTTGGCAACATGGTTCAGATGTTGAAAGTCGAAAATAAACAATTAACAAACTGCAATGCATGAACTTGATAATATGTATCAGAATTTCGTGTGTATTTTAGTCTGAAAGCTATCTAATGAACCACCGAGATGACCTTTGAAGACTGATAACAGTCATATACCCGATAAAACATAAATATAATCTAAAATATAAATGATACCGAACACGTGCAATTGCATTTTTTGTAGGTCACTTTTATTTCATAAAGGTTAAAAAAAATTATCTTAATCTTTGTTTTTATCAATTGTTTTTAATCCTTGTTTCACTTTTACTATTGACATTGAATCAATTATTTGACTCCTACTCTTTTACATTTAAAAGCTGAAAACGCCTGGCTCATGCGTTAACGATATCTAGCTCAGTATGGGTTAATTAAGTTGATGGGTACATGAATACAGATTCATTGAGGTTACGTTATTCAGTTGTAAGTCAATAATACATCTGCGACATTTATAGATATAAGGAGCTGTGGTATGAGTGTCAATGAGACAACTCTTCACTCAAGTCACAATTTTGAATGGCCGTAAATCTTTATAGATCAAAGTACGGCCTTCAACATGGAGCCTTGACTCACACCGAACAGCAAGCTATAAAGGGTCCAAAACATGACAAGTGTGAAATCATTCAAACAGGGAAACCAACGGTCAAATCTATATATAAAAAATGAGAAATATTAATGTAACATCACAACACAGAAAGACCAGCTTTATTTTTGAAACATTTTGGCCAAAGTTATGGACTGCCTATAACGAAATATTATTTCTTAATTCCTTTTTTATTAATACTTGAAACAAAAATAATCGTATGTCAATTCTTTGTATAAATCTTAGCTGGTGCCCCTTTATGCCAAGGAAAGGACAATATTCTTAAGCACTGATTTCGAACAACCTTATTCAGGTCATGTATCGTTTAATATGCTATCATTAAATCGTTGCTAATACAAAGCTGATTTCATAAATCATGCAAAAATGTTTCTGATGTATTTTTTTCAGGGTTGACAACATTTTTTTAACGCCATCGTATTTGAACGAATCCTTATGGTATTTAGGTCTGAGGTCAAATCATTTTGTTTCAGAAATTGAAGACAAACAAAACACTTTATCTAAAAATGATGTACACTCTCTAAATAGAGTTTACCCATTTCACGAAAATAAGGTTATAAATTAGTAGCATTTTCTGCTAAAACTATTTGAATATACGTTAAATATCAGAACATTACAAAGGTGACCATTTACAGTTCGTTTTATTTTTGTTCTCTTATCTTTAAGGTCATTTACGTGCACATGTGCCTACTATTACATGTACCACTAACAATAACATCTCTCAACCAATGAAAATTCTATCTATAAAGGAAGAAACACTGACAAGAAGATATTATGAAAACATAAAATGTGTGTATTTAGGATTAGAGATACGTCACATTGCTGATGTGCTGGAAAGTATCCACAATACAGATAGCAGTTAAAAATTAAAAATAATGTTTTGTCACAGTAACACAATTATTTATCAACTATCACGAATAAATACATGTGGGTGTGTTAAGTCGGTGAAAACGGAATCAAATGACAAAACGCACAATCCGCCATATGACCGCAAAAAACTTGAAATTTTCCAACTGAAACTTAAACTTACCGAGGATCCTCCGGAAAGTCTCCATTTTTGCACACGAGGATATTTGTCTCTTCATATTATTCTTAACTCTCTAAGTAGCACATCGAAATATGGTCTTGTTTGACATATTTCAGACTAAATTATGATGTCATTGATTATAATCCGGACTAATACCAAATCGGTATATCATGATAAAGTTAACTAAATAAAGTTTGCTGTAACAAGTAAACAGCAGACTTAACTAGTTAAGTTGTTGAAAGAAGATGTATCATGAACAGAGCCATCATTTGGCCCGTAGTGAAACAATGGTAAAATTCTTCGTTCTTTAAGAATAACCTTAGTTCTGTTTCAGGTCAAAAATGTCATTTGTGATGTCTCAAACATATTATAAGCATGTTGAAATTGACTTATAAGACATTAAAAATGGCAATTTTAAACATAAGTTTTGGGTTTAATCAGCTATGAGGGAAGGCATTACCCGAAACTATATTTTAACAATAACCTTTGGGTATAAGTCATCATGATGATCTTTAAGCAAAAGATAATTACGGTTTAGGTATAATTTAAAATCTGAGACTATGTGTTATAGTAGTATCAGCTAAAATCTAATGCCAAACGCTAGAAGTAAAAATGAAATACAGGTACACCTTTCGTTTGGTCATGGCTTTTAAATGTCTAGATTTAAGTGTTCCCGTACATATTTTGCCTATTTAGGACAATTAAAATGATTTTGTCAAACTAGTTCTTTTTTCCCTGTTTATAAAACATAAATAAATGATAGAAGTGTATATCATTTCATTCCGACATTACAACTAAATTTAATTTCCAGACTTTACCCGGTTCATTTCTTAGTTTTAAAACTTATTTGAATTCAAATAAAACAGAATTACCAAATATAATTAAATAATTCCACGGCGATTCACTTGTATTTGTCAACACCCGCGACCGTCTCCTGTCGTATAATCCACTAATCCGAATAGACAGTCACACCTGCACGGTGTGCCCCGGAGGCCAAGCTTATTACCGATCTGCAAATAACATTTCACCTTTATACAGGCCTTTCACAGGTATTGTCGGGGAATAATACAGGTTTATTCCCGATTGTCCCACTTTTTAAAATTTTAGAGTTCTGATTGTCCCACATGAAAAGTTCTGATTGTCCCACATTATTTTATTAAGTGAAATGTTCTTAAATAAACAGTAGACTTTGTGTTTATTTTGTTAAAATAACAAGAATTGATTATTTCCTTTTCAAAGTATTATTTTTGGATTGCATCCATTTTATTTGGTAAAAGAAATGATATATTTTTTTTAATTAAGAAATTTATTCACTTTTCACTAAATAATATAACATTCCGTATTTAAAATAATATCTAAAATGTTACTTTTGTTTAAAGAATAAATACAAATACCAACATTTATAAAAAAAAAAGAATTGTTTAAATTCTAAATAAATATAAAAATAATGCATACATTTAAAAAAAAAAAGTAAACAGGTTTAATATTTTTTGTTTAAATTCTAAAAATTAAAATGCATACATTTGAAGAAGAGTATAAATTCAACTATTTGCACCTTGAACAACATACCAATTGGATGCAACCTAGTACACAACCATCCCCCAAACCCAGCCAAACTAGAGGTCACCAAAGTATAGCAACACAAAAAGAAAAGATGAAGAGCAGATACTACTTATGTGCCAGCAATCTACAAACAGGAAATAGCCAAGCTTCGTACACCAGAATGGAATGACGATACTCAACAGATGGTTGAACAGCTCACAACTTTCCCTTCGATAAAATCTACTCATTATCGTCAACCACATCTACCAACATCTCTACTGAACATTGACCTCAAGGATGAGTGGACTCAAACAACAGCTGCTGAAAGATTTCTGCCAATCAATGATGGTACTTACGACAAGATACTTGTATTCGCCACTGACAACCACCTACAACACATGGCAAACAACGACAACAATATAATCTACGATGATGGTACCTTCTACACATGTCCATCAATCTTTGAACAGCTATACACTCTGCATGCACTGATTGATGTTCCCACTGGTGTTTGCACTATTACATGGGAAGTCAAAGGACATCTATACCAGATTCTTCTCACTACTGGAACCTAAAGACTGCTTGCACCCAACACCAGATTTTACTCAATCCAACAACTTTCTTCATAGATGACGTCACTACGTACTGGGTTGAAGCAAACGAACAGCTATGTAATCATTATCAAACAGAAGGACCAAGGACAACAAACCACTTAGAAGGATGGCACAGCAGTTTGAAAAAGATGACCCAAGTGCCGCACCCAACTGCAGAATGGTGATATTACCGTATTTCAGTTTGCAGACACTGCCTCCTATTTGTTACATTTGGACTAGATTTGTTACGATTTATATGATATTTTGTATTGTGTATGATTAGGCTTTAGTGATGTACTTATGTATTATGTATGGTTTATTGTTGAACCTTCTATAGTATGTGTGCTTTATATTATCAATTGTGTTCTAAAATACTGGTTTGAGACATAGTCCTTAGTGTGGACAGTGTATTACTTGCCAATTTTTGTTATACCCCTTCCAAATTTATTTCTCCATGTTTTATGCCTCATATAGCAAGTTGGGGGGTGAAATGACACTGTAAAAACATTTGGGTCATAAATATTAATGTAAAGTAGTGATTAGGTCCAGCTAAAAAAGGTCAGAAATTAGCACTTCGGAAGCTGTCAAAAGATTTCAAGACCCCCTTAACACAAAATTGTCCATATTTTGAGTTAGAGCTGATGAAGTTTTCTATAATTTTGATATAATTTGTCCCAAAAGTAGTACAACACACTGTAAAAATATTATTGAGAAAGCGCAGGTGGGATTTTTTTAATTTTCATTTATTGTCTAAAAGAAATGCACTACGAAATAACTGTGTACTCGGACCACATTAATGAAGAAATGAGTAGTGCTTGATATCTGATATTTCATGACTTTACATTATATTCTATGTTTGCTGTTATCTCATATTAATATGTGCAAAATAAAATATTTAATAAGAAACTGTTCAACAAGTGTTTTTCGAGTGGAGTCATCCCTACAACGTGGAATGTTGTGTTCGCATAAATGGACATCAGACAGACTGGTTCAACGTTCAATGTGGTCTTAAACAAGGCTGTTTGTTGTCGCCATTACTTTTCAACTTGTATATAAACGGATTAGCTACATATATCGATTCACTAGATATTGGAATTGACATCGATGGGGAAAAGGTGTCCATGTTACTTTATGCCGATGATTTAGTGTTGTTATCAAACACAGAAACAGAGCTACAAACATTACTTGATGCATTAGATTTATGGTGTACCGATAACAAGATGACAATAAACGACAACAAGTCAAATATAGTTCACTTTCGGCCAAATTCGCTCCCGAGAAGTCAAACAACCTTTCATTGCGGAAACCACATTTTACGGACAGTAGAACGTTACACTTATTTAGGCTTTGTTTTTACAGAACACTTGGACTATAACGTCATGGCAAAGTATATTGCAGCAGCAGCTAGTCGAGCACTTGGACTTGTAATATCGAAATACAAGGGACTAGGAGGTTTACCTTTTGGAACTTTTACAAAGCTGTACGACTCTATGGTTTGGAGTACTATCAGTTACGGTGCTGCAGTATGGGGAGATAAGTCATTCTCGTGTATAAATGCAGTTCAAAACAAAGCCATCCGTTTTTTCATGGGAGTTGGTCGTTATACCCCAAACGTTGCAGTAAATGGAGATTCGGGATGGACACCACCGTCTGGGAAACAATGGCGGGTTATCATAAACTATTGGAATCGGTTACGATATATGGATGAAAATAGAATAAATAAGAAAATAGACAATTGGGCAGAGCAGAATTTCAGGCGTCATCGAGTGTGCAAAAACTCAAACTTTAGAATTTATAGTCTATTCGAATCATGTGGTATAGCGAACTGGTTTAATGACACTGATATTGATAAGCAGCAAGTTAACAATGCTATACACGTAAAACTTATGTCTGACTTTAAACAGAAATGGAATGAAGATCTACATAAAGACACTACTAGACGAAATGGACCAGGAGGTAACAAACTACGTACATATAGAACATTTAAACAGGATGTATATACAGAACTTTACCTAGATAAGCTGATTATACCTTCACACAGAAGAGCTTACTCTCAGTTTCGCTGTGGTGTTGCCCCAATACGTGTGGAGACAGGACGCTACGAGAGTCTTCCAGTAGATCAAAGAACTTGTTTTGTTTGTGACAATAAAATTGAAAACGAGGAGCATGTATTAACTGAATGTCCGTTATACGACGATCTAAGAGACGAACTGTATAAGATTTTAAACTTTGAACACGAAAATTTTAGTCTATTACCGAATTTTTTGAAACTTTCATTTATTTTAGCGAGTGATAATATTAATGTGATACAAAAAAGTGCCAAAACCTGCAAGCTTATTTTAGACCGTAGAAGACGTTTTTTATACCGATAATTGATGTAAATATGTGTTACCATTTAACTTTTGTTTTATAATTGCTTTTTGAAAATTTGTAAATACTAGTTTCTTTTATTCCGTCTCTCATGATTCTTTTAGAATGGCATCAATAATTTTAAAAAGATTTACTTTTATAATGTGAAATGTTTATACTGTATTATTGATGGTGAGACGTTAATAAAATATTATTGTATTGTATTGTATTGTATGTTTTTTTTCTCAGATTTTACAAGAAAATGATTAGTTACCTGTAATTACCTTCTTCACACTATAAAAGCTGATTAATCACAATCAAAACAATTCCCGATTGTCCCACAATCAAACTTCCCAATTGTCCCACAAACATCTTCCCGATTGTCCCACAACATTTCACTACCTTTTTACCTGTAATTTTTGACTTTTGAAAAACTGATATTCACTGAGGCCGACGGCCGAAGTGAATATCAGTTTTTCAAAAGTCAATAAAACCCCATATTTACCGAAACAAAAGACAGTAATTGTTTTATTCCATAGTCCGAGAGAAAAAAATGTATCTAATGACAAACATATACCAATTATTTTTTACATGAAACATTTTACCATAACGTTGCATGTAAAAGCGCGTGACGTTTAGCGCGGTGAATAACACTTTCTTAGGTGAATATGCTTTTTTATTCAAAATCCAATTCATATAGAGAAACCTACTAAAATAATACCAATATGGAATAATTTAATTTATTCACTTTATCAGTCTGAAAAAGCATATATTAAAGCAAAACAATTAATAATAATTTCTTGTGCTGTCTGCAAAAATAAATCGAAATATATACGGTCAATATAGAAAATTTATCTCATGAATGTGTACAACTACACGTCTGTGCGTTTTATTTTCGTATTATCGGATGGTTATAAGATATATCATTAGTCATCGGCGCGCTTACGATTACGTTAAAATATGATTAAAACACCAAGACTTTTAATCGGATTGTATTTTAAATCCCGGCATGCAAAAACCAGGAGAAAACGTCACGACCTACAGGAAGTAGTCAATATTTTTTCATTAATTATTGAATTTCTTCTTTATTACTGCGCATATAGCAACAAAACTTTGGGAATATATATATTATGTCATAATGAACATATTTAAACCTTAAGTAAAAAATCGCGAATTTTCCCTTTAAGATCTCATATAATGAGGTTATTTTCATTAGATTTTGAAATTTTACATGAAATGCATGAAGTTTGAAGCTCTAAAGTAAACACACAAGACACAATTAAGACAATTAAAAATTCATTTCTGACAGTGTGTATTATTTGATTGATTTTAATAAATTTTCATTTTCGTATTCAAGGCCTGGAATGTACGTGAAGGTACATCCCTTTTAAAATGATTCATGAAATGCAGATTCGTGCTGGATGACACCGATTATATAGCCATCAGTTTCTGCTAATGAAGTTACGTTTTATTTGACAAATTATAAGTTGAAGTACATACAATTATTTTGGTTGAAGTCTTTAAAGGGACATTGACGGTAAAATTTATGTTAACTGATTTTATTCAAAGGCTCATATTTGATGTATGACACACTAAAACGTATATCCAAATTGCAAAAAAGTCTATAATAAACATTTGATGATGCATAGACTCGTAAATATGTATCAACATTTCGTTTGTACTTTATTCTAGATACAATCCGATAAACCATCAAGGTGACCCCAGGAAACTGCTGAAAATCATATAACCAGCTATATACATGGATATAGATATAAAAATAGATAGCGAACACTACATTCAATTGGATTTTTCTATGTCTGTTTGATTTTTATATTTTGTTTTGAAAAATATGTTTATCGTTGTTTTTTACCTTATAAAAATAAGTTTTGTGGATCGAATCAGTGAAATATATGATTTACTACTGTTTCACTTTCTATGTTGACATTCTTTTCATTCTCATAACTGAACACACCTAGTTTACGCATAACCTATCTCAACCCAAGTTGTAAAGTTGAAGGTCACATCTGAGATTACGTATAGTAGTCTCAGGTCACATGAATACAGATTAAATGAGGTAGAATTGTTCACTGGCAAATGAATAATTCATCAACGATGTTCTTTTCCTATTTTGACGAATTTGAACCAAACTTGCTGTTAAAAACGATTTTTTTTTCTCAGTAATTAAGTTATATTAATGTTTACAATGTGAGACAAGCTAAACATCGGCCCGAGTCGTGACAAATTGTCAGACACAACCGTATAATTGCCACCAATACAACATTCTCATTTCTCAAAAACAGTGATAAATGCTTGACACTTATTTTGCTGGATGAATAATTATAGGAACATTCAGTGCAATCTATCAAGCATAATTAGTGTCAAGCATTTATCCCTTGCTCCTATGGTCATCTATTCAGTTTAGTCCGTGTTCAACCTTTGACAATTTTTCCTCGTTACTGTCGTAATGACTTTTTGTGCGTGATGTTGTTGTCTGTATAGCCCAAAACCCGTTTGACACTGATTGTTCCTATCATCAACTATCCAGTTAAGTCAGTATAACGTTGGGGATAATAATGGATCATCTTGGGGTATGTTGATGGTTTTACTTGATGGATGATACATAAGAAATTGCCTGTACCAAGTCAGAACTATGACAGTTGTTGCGAATTTGATGCGACTGTCGTACAAGTGAGAGGTTTAGCGCTGTAAAACCAGGTTCAATTCACATTTCCTACATTTGAGAATGCCTGTATTTAGTCCGGAATATGACGGTTGTTGTCCATTCGTTTGATGTGTTTTATCGTTTGATTTTGCCATTTGATTAGGGACTTTCCTTTTTTAATTTTCCTCGAATTTTTGAAAGGCTTATAGATATCGCCGACAATAACTGACAAAAAGGATTCGTATTGACAACTAGTATATTGGATGGGATGACTTTTTGGGTCAGGGGTATTGACTATATTGGATGGGATGAATAATTGAGACAGTGGCATTGAGAACTAGTTTATTGGATGAGATGAATAATTGGGGGCTGAACATTGACTATTTTGGTTGGGATGAATAATTTAGGCAGATGTATTGACTATATTGGATGGGATGAATAATGGGGATGGTGGAGGCCAATCAGTGAAAATACTGGATGTATTACACTGCGGGAAACCAAAGCCAAAGTATAAGCACTGATTGTATGAGATGGTAAATCTTGGTGATGACCAGTGCAATTAATCATACTGAATGGATTGTCAGAGCATTAGTCTAACTACTACTACTATACTGGATGGTATATTGACCAATAAGTTCAAATCAGTTTCATACAAAGCACTGATTTGACTGGTTTGATGAGTATTGGATATTAGTCGGGCAAAGAACCTAATGATAAAACAATGCAGGTACTGCCACAATGCTAGTTGCACTCAAACAATAAGTCAAAAAATTTCTAAAATTGTGGTTTTCTACAATAAAGATTTACTTAAATTTTGTAACAGTTGAATATGGTATAGTTAAGGTAGACTCTTTAGGAATTTGTTCAATTCATAATTTAACACTGCCGAATCCTTCAAAGTTTACTACATAACCTAATTTTCCCACATTATCTTTTAGTAAGGAGACAGACAATCCCTGAACTTTGCAAGGAACTGTTTGCACAGATAGTAATCTATTACATAATACGTGTCAATATTGAGACATTTGCACTTACTTTCCACGAGAAGAATGATTCTATTGTTACCAATATTGTTTGTTTCGTGTCACGGATTGCTGTTAGATCCACCAGCATCAGCAGGTTTTTAATCTTATTTTTATGTTTACGAAATATGTGTTGTTGTCATATTGATATGATTCCTATATACAACCGGTTTTATTTCAGTTTGAGATGCTTTGTATGTTTTTTGAAAGAATACTTTTTCCACTGTTGGATTATCATTTCTTTTAACTTGAATGCATATAATCTTTGAAAATATTAACGAAAAGAAATGCCGAAAATTAATTCAATTAGCAATAATCCATATACTTAGGTATTTTACATAAAACGTTTAAAATATTTTCTCTTAAACTGAATATATTAGCAAGTTTACGACAAACAGCAGAATACAAAATAGAAAACTAATGACGTAACAACACGAACTCAGCCAAAAGTATAAGGTACGCTTGAAGGGTAGGCAGCTTATGCTCCATATCTGGCACATACCTGACGTGTTACTCATGTAAGTACAAACCAGGTGATAATACTCATTTGATAGGTCACATTCAAGTAATTGTTAAGATTCTATTACATACAATTTGTTACTTACCTATAGAACAGAAATGATAAGTATTTTACAAAAGATAACGCATGTTTTGTAATTTCAACTTTTTTATTTTCGTTTTTAGGCAGTGGGTTTTGTTCTTATCCGTGCAAACTGCAAGATAACCTCTTTTATAATGAAGCTGCAAACGACACGGTTATTACTCCAAACCCGTATACACTGGAATTATCAACACAGCAAAATAATAAAATAATTTGCTTTGAGAGATCTGGATCTTTCATTGTAAACAGGTACAATAATGTAATTGAGGGAAATTAGAAACGATTGTTCTGTTTTGTTGAACTGTTCATTCGCTCCCTTAACATGAACATTGTATCCCTTTAATAGTCAATTCAGAACTCGATTTCTGATCGTAAGGCTACAAAGAGGCGTACAAGTTTTCTCCTCATCGCAACTTGTAATGACTTTTGTTATATTAAGCAGTGGTTTTGCTAATCTACAAAATTTGTTATTTTACATTTACTATATTTTATATGAGCGTCACCGATGAGTCTTATGTACACGAAACGCGCGTCTGGCGTACTAAATTATAATCCTGGTAACTTTGATAACTATTTAATGAGGTGTGGAAATATTGCAATCCCTATAATTCTCCTGTCCGGCAGTAATATCCTTTATAAAGCAGAGCGACCGTCTGGCTGTGCGGGATGTGTAAAACGCATTCACGTCTGGTCGGAACGGAGATGTTATATATATATATATATCTTTGCCTCGTGTAGAGACTAGGGTTGTGGTAACGTTAAGAAACACTTGCAACCACTAGCCGGTGGCCTGTTATGAGTTAAAGTTTATGAAACCTTCTTTTCAGAACATAAATTGATAATGTGTTCTCGTCCTTAAAATGAATCAAATATTTGACCCTGGAAGCAATCAGCCAATGACATTACCGAAATATTAAATATCTTAGACGAAGTTTTCATTTTTAAGATATTGTTATTTCGATATAAATAGCGTAAATAATCATTAAATTAAATTCTTGTCTTTCATTTTTGCTAATGTGCTTTGTCTTTGTGCCTTTTTTTGTACTTCTTTGTTACATATTTGTTTGTTTTTATAGAGATTAATATTAAAACAAAATGTTGACTGCTCTTATTTCTATTTTTGACATTTTGGTTTATTATGTCTGTTCATCGTTATCAATATAATGGAATTTACAAGTGAGGAACTAGGTTTGATCCACCATTTTCTACATAAGAAAATGCATGTACCTAGTCAGGAATATGACAGTTGTAATTCATTCGTTTGGTGTGTTTGAGCTTTTGATTTTGCACTTTGAAAGGGACTTTCCGTTTTAAAATTCCTCGTAGTTCAGTATTTTTAAGATTTTTAGAGGGAAAATGTATGATTGTTTCTAACTGTAAATGATGTGACGTTTTTTTTCTCATTTCAGACGAGGGGCCAATAATGACACATATAGATGTATAAAGATCATTGATGTATGCGACGATGCAATAGTAGTGATACAGACAAAACTCTGTAAGATGGATTAAGTTTTGTACAACAAAGACTAAAACAAACATTATCTAATTCTCTATATTATCTTTTGTTGATAGCGATCTCTTCTAAAAAAAAAAACTCTAATAATTTATCAATTATGCAAATCGTTTGCTTTAGTTAATCCGCATTCTATGAAACCCCAATGAAAATTTTCTATTTAGACACCTGTTAAGATCTCTTAGTTTGTTGATACGCTAAGCTACTATAAGAAGTAAATGTTTATGCTACTTATTCCTTGTTAATTTACATGGAATAATTGGTTTGCATATAAACTACATACACATAAATTTTAATTATTTATTTCTTTATAAGTTACAATGACGACTCCGCCAAAACTTTGTGAGATCTGTACACCCGACAAGCTGACATCACAACCTGAACTATGGGTTTGTAAGTAAACTATTTCCTTATAGTCTGCATATTTTTAGATAATTTGACATGTTATCGAATATTTTATTTTGAAAAAAAAAATGTTTGTTCATATCAACGGAATTATGTATGCAACTACGTGTAAAATTCTAGTTAAAAAGATACGATAGCGCACTTGATATACGAATTTTTCATTAAAGTTGAAATAAATAAAGGCAACAGTAGTATACCGCTGTTCAACACTCGTAAACCTATGGACAAAAAACAAAATCGGGGTAACAAACTAAAACTGAAAACGAGAAGTGAAATTATTTTGCGTTTTTGCGTTATCGACTTAGCTTTTTCGTTTTTTTGCGATTTCGAATCCACGTTTTTACGTTTTTGAATTTGCGTTTTCACCTTTGATTGGATAAGGCGAAAACATGAAAACTCGAATTGGCTTTAACAGCTCACCATACGTTTGTGATATACCTAACTTTCAAAGCTGAAACCCACTTCACATACTTATACTTGAAGTCAGAGTTATGGTTTTTTTTCTTGTGATTTTAATGTTGCTGTAATTAAATGCAGTTGCCTCCAATAAATATTTGAAAAAAAAAACATTTCAAAGGTTTTTATCGAATCTATTCAACTGTTTTGAGAATCAAGAAGGATTTTAATCTGGCCCCTTCAGCTGCTGATTTTGTTGTCAATTTTAAATGAGAAATGTTTTCCATCGCTGATATATCTAAGATTGGACCAGTTAAAAAATTTGTAAACTTTCCGTTTTTTTAATAGACGAAATAATGTTCACTGGTTATGAAATAATATTCTTTCTCAAATTTGTGAGTGTTCTGATCGACATCTTATATTTGAGTTTACGTTGAATCCATCCAGGTTTAAAATATTTTTGAACTCGTCCGATCTTATTGAGGACTGCAAAAAAGTCCTTTTAAAAGTTGTAAGAACAGAAAAGAAAAATCTAATTTAAGTTCATATTCATTCGTCAATTATATCTACGTTGTGACATATAGTTTATTGTTACACATAAAAAATAATTCATTCGTATGCATATTCTAAGTTTCGACTTCTTGTGCAAATTGTCAACATAATTTTTTTACCATTTCAGCGATGAGTAAGACATGTAAGTGTTACATATATTATTATTATTAACTAACCTATGATAAATCTCCTAGTTAACATTCAGGAAACTCTTTCGCGCTCGTGCTAACGTTACAAGTTAAGTCGAATATTAGGGTCTTTACTTAATCGGCATTTCATATACTGTTGATACAGGGATCTTTTCAACCTGAATAAATTCAAAACTATTTGGCCATATAGCTTGCTTTCGAACTGAAGTTCTTATAACAGTTTGACTTGCTAAAATTTTCAATTCGAATTGCTATCGATTCTATTGGAAACACTTAACAAATAACCGCTATCGCCAAGAACAAACATATGAGAAAAATTGTGAAAATAACATTTAAAGATTTTCGGTACATATATATATTTATATAGATGAGTCTAAATTGAAAACTACGTTCAAACCTACGATTGCGTTGGATAAAAATCGCAATTTTTATATGTGTGCATGTAAAACAAATTTCGTTGTTGAAGGGTCTAAATACAGCACAAACAACATTTTCCAAAAGACCTAAAAGGTGAAAAAGTATATTTAAACAAAACGCATTTGACTAACAGGTCGAACAACTGATGTTCTTAAACCCTGCTGACTGCCATTGGCGATTGCCAAATAAAATTGATCACGAGATGTAACAAAATGGATCTTAATATAAATTTAATACTAAACAGAATACGATGAACTTGTGGCCAAGATGTTATGCCACAAACACATGGTTTCAATATTATATATATACATATGAGTTCATTGGCTAGACTTTGACCAACATATAAGCAAATTTTAAGTGAGGTCACTGGCTCACTGCATTTACATGATAATGCTAATAAAATAAAGTGAGAGTACTTTCTGATTTCAAGAACTCGGGTATAAGGCAATCATTTCTTCTTATACGGTATAAGTTTTTCTAAATAAGTATTGTTCTCCCTAAAGTTATAGTGTATTTTTAGAAACAAGCAATCTGGGTTTTGTTTCTGTGGCCAATAGTGTAAATCAAGGTAAATGCACTAAATTCTTTTTGAAATACTAAGACTTTTCTACCTCAGGCATAGATTTCCATATCTGTATTTGCAAAACGTTTAGGAATATTGGTCCTCAATGCTCTTCAGCTTCGTTCTTTATTTTGCCTTTTTAACTTTTTTTTATTCGAGCGTCACTGATCATGAGTCTTTTGTAGACAAAACGCGCGTCTGGCGTATATTCAAAATTTAGTCCTGGTTTCTATGATGAGTTTATTATTATATATATATATGTAAAATGCTTATTTTTGTATATGTACATACTGCATGATTCAAACCAGTAATATCTTTTCTGGTTCTAGTACTAAAATGCAACGTGCCATCTACATGTTCTAAAACTAGTGGCACTGACTGGAGATGCACTGGGTCCGAGAGTAATACTCCAGATAACGGTCAAAATTGTAAAACACATGGATAGCAATGGCACAGAAATGGTATTCTCACGAAGGATGGTCGACAGAGTATGGAAGGTCACTATAGTGAAAAAATAGAGTTTTATATTATGAAAACAATTACATTAAAATGAGATCATAATACTGTCGTCTGCATTTAAATACGGGTGAATATCTTGACCACACCACTACTTTATATTAGTAAGTAAGATTATCCAATCAAATATCCCATTATTCTCTGTACCCCAGAGTGGTATTGATCATCCGTCCGTCCATCTGTTCATCCCCCGTAATATATCTTCTCTTACTTACGTTGGATTGAAACGAAACTTGATATAATCACTTCATTACCTATGTAGGTCAAACCTTGTGTCTTGTATTTTGATCAGATTGATTTTTTGCTTCATATATAGCAAAGTATGGTTCTTTTTATAACTGTATGTAAAATTTGTAAGCAAATCTTACAATTTTTGTTAGAATAAACCAAACTTGACGGAATAACTTCGATACGACATCTTCATGGTATGTGTACATTCAAATTGATATGCTCTACCATTTTATATACATTGTTTTTTTTTATATTTAGCTTTTTCATAGAAAAATGACTTAACAATTTCTTAATGTGATGAACTTTCCCACACTATGAGTCATTATAATCACAAATTGGCCTCATTCGATTTTCTATGTACAGATATCGTTGAGATATAGATATATTTTAAGAATAGTCCCAGTCTTGAGCTTCAGACAGAGGAATACAGTTTCTGTAACAGATGCAGACATTTTTCATTAAGTTTAGGACCAAATGGGACCCTCTGAATATCCAATCCCTCTCCAACAGTTTAAGTTGGAAAGAAACCAATACCAAAATGATTAAATGAAGTTGTGTGCAACCGTGAATCTTTTTTTGACGAATTGCTTCTTTTTTTTTACATCAGCCAAAGTTCATACAGGGATTTCTCAAAATAAAGGATTAAAATGATGTAATGTTAACCATCATATTTTGTACATTATTAAATTCCACTACAGCAAAAATCAGAGCGCAAACAAATCTTTACGGTCATTATCACAAAATAAGGACACCAGATTATTCTATTATCAGGTATTTGACAAAATCCACGACCGTTAAACTTTATGCTTCATTGTAGCATGTACTGATATGGGTATTTTGCTTGTTTCAACAGCAGTTTCTCAGATAAAATTAAGAATAGTATTTCACAAGTCTACCTTCCGTTTGTATTTTTTCCCTATGTTGTCAAACAGATGAGTAAATTTAACATACCAACGAAGAGCTTGATACATTTACTTTTAGACAGGATGTGACATATTTACATTTGACCGTTTATTTAATCCTATGGCTCAATAAAACACTTTTACGTTTTTTTTTCAATAATAATACCTTGTAAGATCTACCAGTGAGCAACTCTAAACAACCACGAGGCGCAAAAGACGCAAATAAAAAAACTAACATATATTATACAATTAATCATTGTTTAACATGGACATGTCAACACTAATACGGCTGCAACAAACACTGATAAATGACCCTTATTGAAAGGACTACTTTGTTTACCTGCTTCCCTTATCACTATGAGATTTACATGTCATAATACGAAAGAATTGTTCATTTGGCTTTGTAAATATACAGACATGCAATAGTACTGTCATTTTCTGTAACAATTATGCAGCCTTTATAATAACTATTGTTGATTGTTGGATAAAACAAACTATTTATGGATTAAGGTTGTCACGTCATTCCTCTGTGCATTGAGTAGATAAGAACCGCTTCACACCCTTGTTATATCTAAAAGGAAGTATATGAAGCTCTTCATTGGTCTTCCGGGATCTCCGATACATATATATACATGTTAAAAAGAACGCAGTACTCAATTTAAAGCTATCTGGTAGAAAATCATGTTTGGAAGTATAACTGTGACAGTTTTTGCAACTCTGGTTGTGTGTAATGGGTTTTTTGTTGGTGATGCGACGACTTCAACAAGAAACCGATTGACGACAGTAGGTGGTCAAACAAACGTGCCTGTAATAACATTGAACAGCCAGAGTAATATTCCGACGACATCGACCAGGGCTGAGAAAATAGATTCAAAGCATGTATCAATAATTGAGAACAACCCGCATTTCGAAAATCTTACGGAATTCATACATGAGGAGTTCGAAAAATTATTCTCACAAAAAATGCTAGCTTTTAAAAAAAAATTGAACAATACATACCGGTTATTTGAATTAGATTTGGAAAAGCTTAGTAATAAATTTGATAACGAAACAATGATATTAAAAGATCAATTTACTAATATGACAGAGACTTGCAAAGCCGCTACGGCAGAATTAGCAGATGTTAAAAAAGACGTGGACAATCTAAATTATGAATATTTTGGATACAGTCTTGCATTAAAGTATGAAGTTGAGATGCTGAGAAAAGACGTAAACGATTCCTTTGATTTAATATGGGCAGAAAATAAGACAATTTTGAATATTTACAGCAAACAAGAACTGATGACAACTGAATTAGATTTTCTAAGACAGCAATTTGATGTGTTGAATAATTCTAGCCTTTATTTGGTTCAAGAAAAACTTAACAAATTAACAAACAATTCAAGATCTTTGAACAAAAGTCATATAAGCTTACATGAAGATCTTACTGATCTGAAACAGAAATACAAGAACGACAGTGAAAAAATATCAGAGAACAATAGATTGGTTGAAAACAAGTTTAATGTTCTTACCACTATCATTCATAGTTTAAATATGAGTTTTGATTCATTTCAAACTGAGTTGTATGAACACGTCGAAATATCAAAAAATGAATCTAGAAAACAAAAAAAGACTGATGGAATTCTTCTAAGCGAAATAATGAAGCTAAAAGGGGAATTTAATATTCTAAGGGATAATACCATCTCATTGAACAAGTATAGGATTGCGGCTGAACAAAACAAAGCAGTAATAGATGCTAAACGAAGTCAAATGGAAACAGATATAGTGGTCTTACAGAAATGTCTGAACAGTGTACCAACACTATCCAATGACACCAAACATTTGGAGAAAGTAATACAGGACAATAATTACAAGCTTGCCTCTATGAAGAGCGAAATCAACGCAAGGAGTCAAGATTTTCTGGCACTTTTGGACATGATTCAGAAAACAGGTAAAAGCACAAGATAATTTCGAAAATTATTATTTAATTGAACAGACACAAAGGTTTGCTATACACCTTCACCTTCAGCAAGAGTTATTTAATCAGTAATGAAAAAAGAGCATAGACACCGATAAAAATTTCGTTGATAAACAGAGAAAACTTTTGGAATGGCTAAAGAATAGACTAACAAGTGTACCCGTTTATTCTTAAATCTCATAACGACTTATTCAAACACAATTCCCTCACATATTGTCTCACGTGGCCAAATAGCAAATATTAGCTATTGCATTTTTGAAACTGAGATAAATATACCAAACTTTACCTGTATATTCCTTACGGAATCTATTTAAAAAAAACGTATCCGGGGATTTGAAAACAAGCCACACACAGCCATTTTTGCTTAAATTGAGTATATTGATACTCTACAGTTTTTAACATGTTTATCAACCCAAAACAATTTTTTGAGCAAAATTGACAATTATTAGCAGGTCAAGCTATTATCATATTACATTAAATTTTTTTAGTAAAACTGGTTAGTCAAATTTTTTGTGTGTGAGAAAAACATACATGTCGGGTCTGTGATATTTTTTTTAATATACAATTGGAATTGATTGATGTGTTTCTATTTAACCAATAATTGGGGTTCAGTAGATTATGGCAGTTTTAAACCTGTTTTCTATCTATTGCTGGTTTAAACATTTCTTAGATATACCACCTTCATATTTCAGACAGGAAACTGGAATACACAACGTTACGTCTTACAGAGCAACAGAATATAACATATTCCAATCTAGAACAAAATATCAGCCAATGTTTTGAACAAGGTATACATAATGTTCAATCATGCGTTACATTTTAACATGTAAGGCATATTGCTATATACATTTGTTGTATAAAATTCGAACTTGAACAATATTTTAACTATTATTTTTTGTTCATTTCAATTCAACATTAAGGGTAAGTGGATAACATATACATTCAAAATTCACATCTATACATTGTGAACATTAATTTTCTGAACAATGCTGACACAATAAATGTACATCTGGGCATTAAAAAGTACAAATTCAAAATTTGTTCTAAATATAAACGCAAATGTTTAAATTATTTTACTGATTGTCTTACTTTTTTCAAATAAAAATGCATTATAAAATAGATTTTAGGTTCTTTTCTAACGATGACCGTTTGTATAATGTACCGATGAAAAGTTTTTAATGTTTCAAGTCGTTTTATTTTATTTTTTATTCTTAATTCCTACGTCGAAAACAAAAATAGTTACTTGAGTATAAAAAATGAATAAAGACAAATGATATAATTCATATAAAGGTACACATTTCAAATAATGTCCTTTCAGTCAATAAAATGGATCAACATCTAGAAAACAAAATGAAGACTATAGAAAAGGCTCAGAATGTTGCTGCTTACAAGGCATTACTGGAAGAAGTCCACAATATATCAGAGAAAGGTAACAATTATTCGATATAGGTTTTAATAATGACAGTGATTTCTAAAAAATAACACCGAATGAAAAATTAAATTCTTAGTCATAGATAAGAGAAAAAAAGGAAGACGTGATAACAACCAGGTGCGTTGAAGTGATAGAAAGTTCAAGTACACTATAGTGTACTGTGTCCTATAGTGACACCCTTTTATAATGATCAAGTGAATAGCTGATGATACATCATATTCAGTGACAGTGGTGAACAAAGCTGCTTCCTACGATACATTGGTTACATTCGAGATCATACGTGACATAGGTTTCATGTATATGAATCACGCAAACATCAAACAGGCTTGTAAGAATAATTTGTCAAAACCGATAAATCAGATAGGAGTTGGTGGAAATTTATCGATTAACAAAACGTGGTAGAAACGATAGAAACATATAGAATTTTGTTTTTAATTGCGTTTAAATGCTTTAGTATGCCTATTAACGGTGAATTGATCATACATTAACGTTGTATTGATGAGCAATAAGAGTATGGTGTAAAATTTGCTTTAAAGGTCCTATTTAGGTAAAAAATCTAAACTGATAACTTGCCGTGCAGGGAAAAGGGTAATTGTATCAAAGTACGGCTAATTCTAGCTTGAATTTATCGTTTTATAAATGTAATACTTCTTGTTCTAAAAAGTGAAATCACAAAAAAAACTGCACTCATAGGTAATTTCAAAACCGAAAGTCCATAATCAGATAGCAAAATCAAAAGCTCAAATACATTAAACGAATGGATAATGTTGACTTGTTCTTTTAACTCTGAATTGTACAGGTATTTTCTTATGTAGAAGATAGTTAATTGAATCTGGTTTTATAGCACTAAACCTCTTACGAGTACGACAGTCGCATCAAATTCCATTATATTGACAACGACAAACAGACATAAAGGGTAAAAAAGTCAAAATTAGGGGTAAGGCAGTTAATGTTCGCCTATAGTCATTTTTGAAATTGAGCACAATTAACATTTTTCACATATCATTTGTTTAAGCAAGGGAAACAGACAACGATGTTGATAAAAGAATACTCAGATTACAGTCAAACCAAAGTAACATAACTCAGCAATTGGAACAAACAGCACAAAAAGGTATCGAAATGATGTATATATAGAAATATTAAGGAATACATAAGAAAAGAACCATTATTTTGTCCCTGAAATTACCCAAAAATATAGAAATTCTTCTTTTCATTAAAAAGCATGCACATTTTAATAATGATTTGTCACTTTTAATAGAGCAGAACTGTCACATGCAATGTCTTTTACTAGTCATATGAGGTATATGATTAAAAAATAGTCGATTATTCCACATATGAGCAGTGTCGAATAGAATTCGACCACATGTAAATAAATATCTCAATATGTTTGTCATCTAATTTCCGATTGAATTTTTTTTTATGCAAAGCCTGTAATTGTCTTATAATCAGTTGATATAAAACCCCTACAAAACAGTATAATATTTATTTCGTATTCGAATGGTCAAAATCAATCGAAGTCTTATACATGCTCATGCATAAGGTAGATTTCTACCTGACGCAGCTCATATGTTTTTGATAAAAATTAAAATCAGCAACAACCCAACACAAAAAGATAGGTATTCACATAAACATCTTATAAAAAAAATCGTTTTGTCTGAAACTGTGAATATTTCCTAATTTTAAGTCGTCATAAACATCAAATTGATCGAAGTGGTAATTATTTAAAATTAGAAATGTATTTTTTTCATGTATAGCTTGTTTATCGCCTCAATCTATACTAAAGTTTTGACAAATGAAAAAAGTACATTTGGTGAATATTCAATGCAGTTCGGGAATGAACGTATTCCGTCGCCTGTGAATGCAAAGTGATCTTTGGTCAAAAAACAAAATATGGCGTTAATATTCTCTATTAATTGTTACTGAATTTTATCTTCATCCGAGACAAATAAAAAAATAAAATGGCAAAGTCTTAGGACTCTACACAGCCAATTTTGCATAGGTACTATGTCTGTACCAAAAATCTGTAGTACTGGAAATCTACTTTTCATATTCAGTACTATTTTGTTACTCTAAAATAATTGTAATATTTAGGTACCTGTATTTTACAGTACTTGATTTGTACTTGAAAATTAAAGTACTACATATTTTTGGTTACAACGTTACATTTTCAGCATTTTGATAGTTCTCTTAAAATTATGATTTTTAAACATGGAATATTGTGATCGCTTTTGGTATTATTTCTGTACCAACATTTTAAGTACAAATCAAGTACTGTAAAATACAGGTACGTAAAAAGTACAATAATTTTAAAGTAAAGAAATAGTACTAAATTTCAAAAGTAAATTTTCAGTACTACAGACTTTAAGTACAAAAATAGTACCTATGCAAAATTGGCTGTGTATGTTGAATTTGGATGTCTTTTCTGGTTAAATGTGTCGTTCGCTTTTCATCTGTCATTGACGTCATACCGCTACATCATCTTTTTCAAACACACCATATATTTTATATTTAAAACCATATCAATGAGTCATTATTTTTCTTGTTATTTCAGCCGTTGTTACTGCATGTTCAATAAACGCAAATGTGTCTCATGGACAAGCAATACCGTTCAAAAAAATTAGAACTGCACATGGTATTAACAACACAAAATCACTTGAAAAGAGTGGAATATTTACCGCCGAAAAAGCTGGTTTGTATCTGATCACTGTATTCATTCAAACCAACACTACCAGGTATTCTTTCAATATCCTAAAGAACAATTACACAATAGCGGATGCGTTCTCATCTATGCCGGGATATTACCAAACCACCTCGACATCAATTATTGAAAGATTGGAGGTGAATGACATAATATCATTATCACCAAGACACTTTCACATGTATGTATTTGGTGGTGAAGAATCTTGTCTCTCTATTCTTCAAGTTTAGTAGCATGTGTTTTTAATCCAGAGAACAAAAGAAATGCGAGATTCAAAGATTAAAATGGCAGATAGCAGCGGCGGACATTGAAAAATATGTATTGTTCAACATTTGTAATATTGAATGATAATAAAATTTATACAGATAAAACTTCGATTTCTTCCGTTCTGAATAGAATGTAACATTAAACGTCAAGCTTTGAACATTGACCTTCATAAACATGCGACGTCAATTCTATGGCATCCACCAATGACGTGGAGTGGTAGGGGTGATCCGCTGGCAAAGGTCACTTTTTCAAGCTTCAAAATAAATTATCAGGTTTGAAAATTTAAATTCAGATTGTGATAAGAGTGTTGATTATTTTTAGTTGATGATCTGATTATATGTATACCAAAATATTTACAGTTCTTTTTAAGATAAATCTAAAACGCATTAGATATTTCACAAAATCTAGAAGAAAAGATAAGCAACTATATGTAATCTAATTTATGTGTTTGTAGATAGATGTTTTTTGTGTTCTGTTAAATTGTTCCTTATAAATTGTTACGCGATGATGACTGCTGTACCCATATTTTTACTATTTCATTTATTATGTCTGTTTAGTTCACGCATCATTGTAAATATAACGGAATTTGATCAGACTGTCATCAAAGTGAGAGGTTTAGCGCTGTAAAACCAGGTTTAATCCACCATTTTCTACATTTGAAAATGCCTGTACCAAGTCAGGAATATGACAGTTCTTGTCCATTCGTTTTTTATGTGTTTTGTCATTTGATTTTGCCATGTGATTATGGACTTTCCGATTGGATTTTCCTCTGAGTTCAGTATTTTTGTGATTTTACTTTTTACCTAGACTTGTTACTGTAGAGAATATACAAATTATCAATGCTAACTTATCACAATGTACAAAAGGATAGAAATGCTCCATACATTCATTTTTCTGCATTCTCTAAGTAAGGGACCAGTAATTCAGGGTAGTTGTTGGTTGCTTTATGTCATTTAACCTTTTCTGTTATTGCTTTATCAGTATATGTTAGGTCGTTGGTTTACTTGTGGGTTGCTTACCCAAATTTGTCATTAAAAAGGAAATATCAATAACTGTAATACAAGTGGGAGGTTTGGCTAAGTAGAACCACCATTTTCTTCGAGGAGTGCGAGTACCAAGTCATGACTATGACAGAAGTTTTCCATTAGTTCTGTTTGGTTTGATACAGTCCAGTGATACGACACCCAGTGTGTACGAAATATGAATCTGGAACATTATTCATGCGGTACACTCAAAATAAAACTTTTCAAAGCCATTTTTAAAAACATTGTGTTTAAAATTCAAATTTAAAACAGTAAAATTGATAAAGAAAAAAATCAGAAACCCCACCATCCCAATGTTAGATCAAACGACCTTCTTTAAAATATGTATAAGCATTAATTGATTTAAATTATATGAAAGGTGGTACATTAGTGTTTCCAGTCTCTTTTCACTCATTATTGTACTTCTAAAAAAAATTGGGACTCGATATCTATCTCATAGTGACATGTAATCGACCCTTACACGGCATTGTGGGGTAGTTTGTGTGACATAAGTTACACACATCACATTATCATCCAAGTGCGAAGCTCGAGTAAGTGTTTCTTTACTATGTGTTAATTTCGTATGGAATTACGACAGAGTTTCTAAAAAAAATAGTTTTTGGTGGTCTTTGTGACCATCAAGACTACAAATCTGATGGTCCGTGGAAATTTAGTTGGTTTACCTGTAATTGTAGAAAAGTTTTGTTTTCAATTATATTCATATCAAATTTTGCCAATGTGCACAATAACTAATATTATATGGTTCATATCCAAAATGGCCATATTTATTGCAAGGAAGAGATACTTTCTTGACCCAAATACTAGACAGCCTATAATAAGAGTAAAACAACCTCACTTTGAGCTGAACATGAGTACCACCAGCACACTCAAAAATGGCAGACCTGTCTGAATTTGGCTGTCACTTTTCATGAACACTGATATAGTCACTTTTAACATTTATGGTCTTCAAAATAATAAAAATGTTCAAGTGACATAACATTGATTGAAACTAGTTGTCAGGAAATTTCAGAAATTATAGCCCAAATGCTAAAAATGTCGAACATCAGTTAACCCCCTCAAAACTTGTCAAATCAAAATGAGGTATATTGCAGTCAATTACATGAACACATAAAAAATATTTTCACTCTGGATATTATCAAATCAAAATCGCGGTACAAATGGTCATCAACAAAGTTCAATGCAATTCTTTATTTACAAAATGTTTGACAACATACGTATATATCAATACTTATAACATTACATAAATAAAAGGCATTTACAATCAAAAGCGGTAAATACAAATGCAGTTAAACATATCAATATGATTTCAACCAAATAGCAAAGATATTTAACAAATGAAAAACTTGTTCTGGTAAAAGACAAATCAACGCAAAGTAATGCAGGTTTTAAAATAAACAAGACCAATACTGGGTCTGCAAGCAATAGATTAAGTTAAATATGTACATTAGCATAACGAATGAAGATGATGCTCTTAACGTTGAATTGGACATGAATAAAGTAATTCCATTTTTTTGTTCAATGAGTGTTATAGAATTTCAAACTATTGATAAACAAAAATGAGTTGCAGCTGCAAATTCAAAATTGATTACACGTTTAACAAAATGTAAACACATTCCCTGTTTGCCAAGCAAACTGTGACAAACCTTTTCTACTTTGGTACGGATGGACAGTTTCGAGCGGTAACTATACCTACTTTTACCGTTGTTAGAACACTGACCTTTTTGTAAACGTCAGGAATTGGTTTACATATAAATGTTTATTAAGAAAGATTTGTACAATAAACATTTTGATGAATTAAGTGATATCAAATTCTTTCTCAACACTATAATTATATAGTATCTGCTGCTTGACATAATCACACACAATCCTACCATGAACGAAAGGGTTGAGGTAAATGGTTCTTAAATAGAATTGCCCATAGAGCATAAATATTGTCCTTATTCTTGTATCACTTAAATGGCGTAGTTTCAACGTTGTATAAAGTTAACAGCACATAATGGTTAAATAGTATATACATAAGAGAGAATCCTTGAGTATGATCAAATGGTCTCAGAGGAATAGCTTTCATGAGGTTTATAATGTTAAAAAAGCTTATAGGCCAAATATATGCACAAATCCCGTAATAACTAGTATGCAAAAAATTGACTTCAAATAAAAATGAATGCCAGTATTATTAACTACAAATGATGTCAAACAATCATTCAAGATAAAAAAAAATGTATTTTTGTATTTTCTAACAGGAACAATATTCAGGTGTCATAATGATGTACACAAAACAAAATGTAAAGTCAAGTCATAAAAGTGATTAAAAAGTAAAATGACAAATGACAAAAATACCGAACTCCGAGGAAAATTCAAATCGGAAAGTCCCTAATCAAATGACAAAATCAAAAGCTCAAACACATCAAACGAATGAACAACAACTGTCATATTTCCGACTTGGCACAAGAATTCTCCTATGCAGAACACGGCGGATCAAAACTGGTTTAACAGCTAGCCAAACCCCTCACTTATGTTACAGTCGCATCAAATTCTATTATATTGACAACGTTGTGTGAACAAAATAAACAGACATAATAGGTAAAAATTGTCAAAAATAAGGGTACAGCAGTCAACATTGTGTTATAAATTACTATAAAAACAAACTGGATGTAACAAAGAAGCACAAAAAGGCACACAGACAAAACATACAAGCTAAAAAAAAAGACAAAAATACAAAATTTTAGAAAAGCACAATAACACAATGACGGGATGTATAAGTACAGAGTAAAGGCATAAAAACTTTGACACAGAACATAAGCAAAAATAATTATCCAATCAGAAGGACATCTTCATTCCTTTTCATCTGAATACAAGATACTGAGACGTTGACTTTCCAGCTATTCTCTCGACTGAGATTTTTAAAAGCTTTAGACAAATATTTAATAAGTAGCTTTTGTTATCAACATCACGGGATATCTTGTCAAGTAATTTTATTGAATTCTGAAACATACGTAGGCTATATAGTTACGTTTACCTATAAATACGTAATTTCACTAAATTTAATCAGTTATAATTTGATCAGTTACTAAAAAAAAAAGCAGAATACCCCAGCAATATTTAAAGTTGTGAATCTACTGATGACAAACAATAATTGTAGATTATGTCTGCTTTCGCTTTGAAACAAACCGTTATAGATATCTGAATTAAGGGATTTTTTCAGAGGGGAGATGTTTTTTACGGACGGATCACCTATTGACAGGTTGGTGTATGACTTAATTATCAAAATATTTTCAATTTTGTACACAATGATATCCTGCATTCTGTATGACAGACTATTCATTTTCATACTGTCATACTTTCAGTTCTTACCAGGTCAGCTTTCGAATATTTTTATTCATCCTTATAAATCCCTCCGAAAAATCTAAAAGTCATACCCTTAATACTAATTAAAGTTAGCTATACGTTTGTTTTTCATTACTAAGCTTGTTATTCAAGATCAACGTTCTCAATTGCCAAAAAGGTATATTTTGGTAACCGTCGCCTTTATAATACAATTAAATTATACGTGGGCACCATCTTAGTGTGGCGTTTGAACATATTCATTATAATTATCTTTAACAAAACTGCACTGTGGAAACCATTTGGCATGTTCACTCATAGGATCGTCTCCTGACTTCCAATCTTTCAAAGCACCACCACAGTGGAAACAACGAACAAAGTTGTCTCTTCCTGTAAAAAAAAATACTTTTTTCTGGCACTAATGAATAATAAAAAATATTGGGTATCTTTTAGATTAATCAGGAAAATCTAAAAATGTCGAAATTATTTTTGAGAAAAAAAGCTTGAAAGTGCAAAGTTTTATGAATATTATGGAATTACATTTACATCTAATGGCAAATATAAGCAATGTAAAGATGAACTATATAAAAGTCACTTAACGCGTTTTTTAAGCTATAGAGATGTTTGTCTTTCTCGAATCATAGTACTACAACGTTTATAAATCTGTATGATCATTTAATAAAACCAATTATTTTATATATGGTTGTAAAATTTAATAAATATATTTCTTAGAATTTGATGAGTAAATAATAAATTGTATGTAAGCGAACAAGTCAGGAATCTTTGAAAACGGTCTTGTTATTGGGCAATAAGTCCAACAAGGAGTCGACTGACGATTTATCCCATACTGACTTACTTTTGAATCTTGTTATGATTGTAATGTTTGCTTCCTCAAGTTTCTAGCTATTTACTATCATATTCAAGATAATAGGGGAAAATACCAAAATAAAAAGAAAACAAGAGGCTCTCAAGAGCCTGAATCGCTCACCTGGTAAACAATGCCTTATTGAACATATTGAACCATGCCAGGCAAACATGTACAGCTAACAATTCTTCAATATTACAAATATATATGACTTACTGTTTATAAATAAAGAAAATGAGACCAAAACACAAACACTTAAAACTTAGCAATGGACTGTGAAAATGAGGTCAAGTTCAAATAAAACCTGCGTAACCGACATAAAGATCATACCCAAAAACTGTAAAATTTCCTTAAAATTACCAATTAAGTGGCAGCAACCCAACAATGGTTTGTTTGATTCGTCTGAAAATTTCAGGGCTGATAGATCTTGACCTAATGAAAATTTTTACCCCTGTCAGATTTGCTCTAAATGCTTTCGTTTTTGAGATATAAGCCAAAAACTGCATTTGACCCCTATGTTCTATTTAAAGTAAGGGCAGCCATGTTTTTTGACGGATCAAAAATCGAAGCACACACTTTGTGCAGGATAATCTAATGAACTATCATGCTAAGTTTCATCCAAATCCATTCAGTAGTTTCAGAGAAGATTTTTTAAAGTTAGCAAATATGATGAACAAATTGTGAAAAATTGTCATTAAAGGACATTTACCCCTTAAGGGGTCAATTGACAATTTTGGTCATATTAACCTATTTGTAGATCTTACTTTGCTGATCATTTTTGCTGTTTACAGTTTATCTTCATCTATAATAATATTCAAGATAATGACCAAAAACTGCAAAGTTTCCTTAAAATTACCAATTAAGTGGCAGCAACCCAACAATGGTTTGTTTGATTCATCTGAAAATTTCTGGGCTGATAGATCTTGACCTAATGAACATTTTTACTCCTGTCAGATTTGCTCTAAATGCTTTAGTTTTTGAGATATAAGCCAAAAACTGCATTTGACCCCTATGTTCTATTTAAAGTAAGGGCGGCCATGTTTTTTGACGGATCAAAAATCGAAGCACACACTTTGTGCAGGATAATCTAAGGAACTATCATGCTAAGTTTCATCCAAATCCATTCAGTAGTTTCAGAGGAGAAGATTTTTTAAAGTTAGCAAATATGATGAACAAATTGTGAAAATTTGTCATTAAAGGACATTTACCCCTTAAGGGGTCAATTGACAATTTTGGTCATATTAACCTATTTGTAGATCTTACTTTGCTGATCATTTTTGCTGTTTACAGTTTATCTTCATCTATAATAATATTCAAGATAATGACCAAAAACTGCAAAATTTCCTTAAAATTACCAATTAAGTGGCAGCAACCCAACAATGGTTTGTTTGATTCATCTGAAAATTTCTGGGCTGATAGATCTTGACCTAATGAACATTTTTACCCCGTCAGATTTGCTCTAAATGCTTCCGTTTTTGAGATATAAGCCAAAAACTGCATTTGACCCCTATGTTCTATTTTAAGTAACGGCGGCCATGTTTTTTGACGGATCAAAAATCGAAGCACACACTTTGTGCAGGATAATCTAAGGAACAATCATTTTAAGTTTCATTCAAATCCATTCAGTAGTTTCAGATGAGAAGATGTTTGAAAAATTGTTAACGACGACGACGACGACGACGGACGCCAAGTGATGAGAAAAGCTCACATGGCCTTTTAGGCCAGGTGAGCTAAAAAAGTCATTAAAGGGCAATAAATCCAATAAGGAGACTTTTGATTGAGTTCAATTGATACTTTATAGTTTTTCTTTCTATGTTGTGATGTTACACTATGGTTTCAGATAAAGGTGAAAGTTCAACCGTATACCTATGCAATACGTTTAAACCTGCATTTTTTTTTCACCTGTACTGAGTCAGGAATCTGATGTTCAGTAGTTGTCGTTTGTTGTTGTGGTTTGTCGCTTGATAATGTGGATCATAAGATTAGTGTTTCTCATTTCTCGTTTTTAATATCGATTAGACCGTTGGTTTTTCCATTTGAATGGTTTTACACTAGTAATTATGTGGCCCTTTATAGCTTGCTGTTCGATGTAAGCCCAGGCTCCGTGTTGATGACCGTACTTTGCCCTATAATAGTTTACTTTTACAAATTGTGACTTTGATGGAGAGTTGTCTCATTAGCACTTATTGGTACTCATACCACATATTCTTATATCTATCGACGGGCGATTTTGGCTATGTTGACTTGTAGATCTGTTTTGTCTTGTCGATTTTCTATTTCTTTTTAAAGGTGCAGTAGCTACGAGATGTAAAAAAATAAGATTTTATTTTTTCAATCAATAATGAAAGTGAAAAAGTGAAATAACAATTCGCTTTTAAAAGCCTGTTTGTTAAAATAAGCTATGAAACAACGGTTAGGAATTATTCACTTGCAATTCATGTGAATTTCAAATTAACTCCTTAGCAAGAAATGGGTAACGTTTCATTGACCGATTTGATCCACAAAAAACTCAGTCTTCTGAATGTAAAAAAGATGATTAACAAATATCTTTTACTTATTATAAGAAATCTAACAGATCTAGAAAATTCAATTGCACGAGTTCATTATCTATTAATCTCTGTATTAATATGTTTATATCGGGTTATATGACCGTCGGCAGTTTTTGGAGGTCACCACGATGTTTAAATAGATGGCGTCTAGACTAAAATACACACAAAAGGTTGATACATATTATTGAGCCTATGTATTATAACTTATTTTATTAATATCTTTTATTTTTAAAGCAAATATGAGAATTTGAGTCAAATCAGTAAATATGAATTTGACAGCTAGTGCTCCTTTAAGGTTTATATCTATCTATTATAATATGTGTCTTTGTACTTGAAAAGTAAAGTTACTCAAAAACATTTAGTTTATAATTAATCATCGTGATATTCGCTGTTAGAGAAAGCGCTAAAATATATGTGAAACTTCAAGGAAGCAGGTGAATTTTTATCACCCTAATATTTTTGTACTGTTTTCATACAATTCCAAAAACCAAAGTAATATTTACCATAAGAGAAGAATCCAGCTTTCGCCAATATGCTGGGCGGTAATTCATGGCTTATACCGGTGAAACTCTTTATTCTTAATTCTTCAGAACTAAAGGTAGGATATTTAGGCTTTGGTTTTCTGATAGCATCAGTTTGTTCAACAAGGACTTCTGTATAATCTTCATTCTTTGAATCTCTCTTTATTTCATTTGACTCGCTGTCAGTTTTACCATTAGCATCAATGCCTGAAAATGTAAATATAACAAGACAAGACAGACATACAGTAACATTCGATCAAACGTTATCTAATCTGTCCTCCGTTCATTATACTAAAAATAAAGTTTTCAAAAAATATAGAAATTTCAGTAGAATAAATCTAGCTAGAGAAAATTTTAACAAAAACAAAAATAAGTGTGGTGCAATATGAATCACTTGGTAACGTGCCACTCAAAGGATGAAGAATCACAAATATTTTTTTTCCTATATTTTCATCAATTGGAGGAATTACTCAAATATGTATTTTTGAATCACTTATGTGTAATGTTTTGTATTAAAATTGTTGCAAGCATTATTTATCTATACCAGTTAATTTGTTATAAGTAATAATATGTACCACTTTAGAAGTTAAGAACTAATCAATTTTGCAGTGTTTAATAAAAAAAATTTCTCAGATTCTTATTCTGGGGAAAGATCTCGATCTTTCGTGTTTTTATAAGCATTTTTTAATGTTGCTCGTATTCAAAGAACTATGTTTTTTTCCGCGAATACGGCCTTTTAATATGTCCTTACACCTTTTCATTGATCTTTGCTTTAAAAAAAATAGACGTTCACAGAAGTTCAGTACATTAAACTTGTATCTGTAAATTCCAATGAAACTGATATTTTTAAAGGAAAAACTAAGTTAACTAAAACTTAAAGTACACATATGTTTATGGCTAAAAAGAACACCGAGCACTGCTGTGGTCGTAAAAATTAAAATTGGTAACTACAACTACTTCTGGTATATTAGCATCTTGTGTATAAACATACCTTTTCCATGTAAACTGTTTTCCTTTTCCTTATCTTCTGATGTCAAATTTTCGAGTTCTAGCGCGATCTCAACATCTGCAAATAATCGAGAAATTGATCATGGATAGTGCTTGACAAAACTTGCTTTGTTATTTTTTTTAATTATTATCCTAGACAATTAAAGCTTGAAAGCAAATGCAATTCAAACCCCGGTTAAAAACTATGTTTTACAAGGGGCATAACTCTTTAAGAAAAAATGGATAGGCACTGATTTTCAATTTTGTCCGACACATTGCTGATATAAACCTATGATATAAATTTGATGAAATTCTGGTAAGAATTGTACACATGAGATCAGCACATAACTCAAATAAACTTAAAAATGTCTGCAGCAACTGTCATCAACTTAAAAATATAATCCCAAAACATATACGATGAAATTATAAATTTTATTTATCCATGGAACCAATTTGACAAAGCCATTTCAAAAATGTTAAAGGATTCTACCAGCAATACTTTTAACGTTCTTTCTCATCGGCATGCAAAACAAAATCAAATAGAATTCAAGGACGGGTTAAGGGAACGACAATTTAAGTTACCTTCCAGGGGGGAACATATTCTGATCCCCAATATGATGAAAAAAATATTCTGGTCAAGCAGATGACAAAAAAACATATTATGAATGCTAATCCCCCCCCATATCTTATAGTGGTAAATTTAAAAATAGTCTGACTGATCGTGTCGAAAAACTAAATAAACGTGTTCGCTTTGCGCGATAGAAAATGGCCAGTGAACCGTGAAATTGGGGCTCAAAACTCTAATTTGGCTTTAAAAAATGGAGAGATCATATAACCATATTCTTCATCAAAACCTACTTTTAATAAACTAACTACAATGTTTACCCTTAAGTTAACTTTCAAAAGCTGCAATAATGATATCACAAAAAAGTGTGCAGACGCATTTAGCAAAAGATATCATACCATCTCCCTCTTGTCTCTTCTTTCTTCTCTGTTTACATAAAAACAGTAATGAATTCAACTTGGCATGTTTCCAGACTACGAATATACTTATGGAAGCGAGGAGAAATAAGACGACAACACATGGCCTGAAAGCATAATTAAACATTTATAAAATTTGAAAATAATACAAAAATAAGAAGATGTGGTATGATTGCCAATGAGACAACTCTCCGCCAGAGACCAAATGATACAGAAGTTAACTACTATTGGCCTTCGTCCGACCCTTAACAATGAGGTAAACCCATACCGGATAGTCAGCTATAAAAGACCCAAAACAAATAGCAAATCTTGAACAATTTAAACGAGAAATCTAACAGTCTGGTTTATGTACACAATGATGATATGCAGCAAAACTTCAACCCCTGAATAATTCAGTCTCCTGACTTGTATACACATACAGAATGTGGTGGGGTTAAACTAGTTTGGACATTAACTTGGAACAATGAGAACAAGAACTAACTATACAAAGCAAAAAACGAAAAACAAATTAAAGAAACAGCAAGAAAAGACAACCCCAAAATAACGGCATGCTTCTATAACTTGGGACGGGCACATATAGAATGTGGCGGGACAAAAATAGTTTGTTGGCGCCGAACCCTCGATCCCTCTAACCTAGAAAAATGGTGTAATAGTACAACAAAAAAACTATAAAAATCGTTTAAAGAGGGTTTTACTCATCAGATGAATACATTTTAAGCAGAAAGACATCTAACAAAACCACAGACCGGAAGTGGCAGGGTATTTATACATCCCAACAACAAAATGGACTCTAAATAAAGTTATAGTTCCTTTGTGTAAATTTCGGCAGTATATTTGGTAAATTGTTAATTATTTAACGAACAAAATATGATCAAGAAAACGTGTTGTTGAGTTTGGCTATAATCTGTGATTCATAAAAGTCAACAAGAACAAGTCAGCTATTAAAGTTTCGCATTTTTGTGTTCATAGGAATACCTACAATCTGTTGATAAACTATATAGCAGAAACATACATGAACATCATCTAGGATAAAAATTAACAGCTTCAATTATCCGAGCACACCTCCAGTTAGTTTATCTAGCAGATTATTTACCTGCCTCATAGTCATTGTCTGTAGAGAAGATGGCTTTAAATACGTTGCAGCAAATATGTTTGCAATCAGATTTATCAAACAACTATTTCAAAAGAAAACTTTTTGATAAAATTGTTTGGAAGTGTAGGGTAAAGAGTTGAAAATACAAAACTGTCAACCAACAGAATCAAAAGCACCTAATTTTAAAAACTAAAACATCCAAAGAATTTTACTTTTTATACCTCATTTATGGGCATTATGTTTTCTGGTCTGTGAGTCCGTTCGTTCGTCCGTCCGTCCGTTCGTCCGTCTGTTCGTTCGTCCGTCTGTCCCGCTTCAGGTTAAAGTTTTTGGTCGAGGTAGTTTTTGATGAAGAGCTTTCGGTGGGCATGTGTTACCTTTCCACGTCAGTTTTAATCTAGCGGCGTACTACAGTACATGATATATAAGGCATGAAGATGTTATTGTTACAGATCAGCAGGCGATTTGGTGTCACGATATCACAGTAGCATGGGTTCGAATCCCGGCGAGGGAAGAACCAAAAATTTGCGAAAGCAAATTTACAGATCTAACATTGTTGGGTTGATGTTTAGACGACTTGTATATACATTATGTACACAGCCATGTATCACCATCATTGATGGCGATCCGATGGATACATCTGTTGTAGGGTTGTCACTGACTCAGACGTACTTATGAATATAATTATTTTCTGTGACTGTATCTTACATTAATTTGTAGGATCCTTTACTATAGATAATTTAGCTGATCTGTAACAATAACATCTTCATGCCTTATATATCATGTACTGTAGTACGCCGCTAGATTAAAACTGACGTGGAAAGGTAACACATGCCCACCGAAAGCTCTTTTTTTGAGAGCACAGGTGGTCGTGTGGTCTAGCGGGACGGCTGCAGTGCAGGCGATTTGGTGTCACGATATCACAGTAGCATGGGTTCGAATCCCGGCGAGGGAAGAACCAAAAATTTGCGAAAGCAAATTTACAGATCTAACATTGTTGGGTTGATGTTTAGACGAGTTGTATATACATTATGTACACAGCCATGTATCACCATCATTGATGGCGATCCGATGGATACATCTGTTGTAGGGTTGTCACTGACTCAGACGTACTTATGAATATAATTATTTTCTGTGACTGTATCTTACATTAATTTGTAGGATCCTTTACTATAGATAATTTAGCTGATCTGTAACAATAACATCTTCATGCCTTATATATCATGTACTGTAGTACGCCGCTAGATTAAAAACTGACGTGGAAAGGTAACACATGCCCACCGAAAGCTCATTTTTTGAGGGCCCAGGTGGTCGTGTGGTCTAGCGGGACGGCTGCAGTGCAGGCGATTTGGTGTCACGATATCACAGTAGCATGGGTTCGAATCTCGGCGAGGGAAGAACCAAAAATTTGCAAAAGCAAATTTACAGATCTAACATTGTTGGGTTGATGTTTAGACGAGTTGTATATATATATATATATATATATTGTTTTAAAGATGTCAATCTTATTTTCAAAGTTTGTATAAACAACTATACAAACAAAGCAAGCAAGCCAACCAAAGTTTTACTTTGCAGGTTTAAGAAATCAGTTGTAATAATTTTATTCAGTTTGGCAAATGTCCGAGCCCGTTAAAAAACGAACAAACTGAAACTACAGTTGCTGACTTCACTACCTTAAAAAAAAAGGGGGAACAGTTTGGAAGTCCCATATACTGAAATGTGACCAACAAAAATACTTATAAATTTTGTTAACACTCCATGTATGTAAATATTTCTTCGTCTTTTTTACGAACACAAAATTCAAGGATCCCACATTTGCCTTTAATTATCTATACGAACATTGCTGTACTCTTGAATATCAGCACCGGCTGTTATCGACGGCTTACTTTACACCAGTAAGTTTGTCTCATGGGTAATTGTGTTTTTTCGCTGTTGTTTCGTTGCTTCTGGTGGATAAATACATGAAATCTCTGTGCCATCATCAAACATGTTAATGGCTTATTCAAACCCTTTTTTCTTCACATAGAAACAACTCTTCGTTAATCTGAGCATGGAAGTAATACTTTATATCACGAACTATAAATGAGGATACACAAAATGAAAAACTAAGCGAAATTGTGAATCCCGCATTGCACGAAAAAATGTGTTGTAACCAGGGATGGGCACGATTACTGACAAATGTAATCGATTAATAATCGATTACATGAAAGATTTTTGTGCAATCGATTAATAATCGATTACTCAAATTTTAGCATGTAATCGATTACAATCGATTACTTTATCAAAAGTAATTACATTACTTTTCGATTACTGTCAATTACATGCTTCAACGTTTCAACAAAAAAATAACATGAGTAAAACACCATTATATTGCTCAACATTTGTTTTGTGGAAATTAAGAAATTTACCAAATGTATCATTTAAAGCATTGTTTCTAAATTATAAGTTAATAGCTGTTTTTTAGATCAAATCTCTTAATGAAGATTAGAAATATTTAAAAAATCTTAAAATTTTGACTTTCAACATAAATGAAAGATGTCATCGCATTACAACAATCACTAAATCATAACTAATTGTTTTTCAAAAGTTTTGCTTTCTTACTGACTTACGTTGGCTTTATTGTTTTTACTCTTTAAATACAAAATATTTTAGCATAGTTATATTTTTATAATGACATGCATGATTTAAACCTTTTGTTTAAATAACCACCCTAATTACAGATTATTTAACTCCCACTGGAATACAATTTATAACCTGGGGCTAAATATTGTAAATTTCCTTCTTTATTAGACATAAGATAATTGAAATAAAAACAAAGTATGTTTGTTATTGATTAGAAGACTTTGATCATCTCATTAGTAAAGGCAAAAATGTTGTTAAGATTTTTTACCTTCTCCAATCATTATATACAAAATATATTTATAGTGTCAAAGGGATACATGTATCTCTTTCTTAAAAGAATTGCAATGCATTGCTGTTGGTTCATTGTTAAAAGGATTTTGCTTTTCTTTTTTAATTTAATTTATTTACATGCGTGTATATCATAACATTTAAGAAATCAAATGTGTATCTATTCTAAGCTTTAATTTCAACTCTGATTGAAAATGATGTTTTCAGGAAATTTAATACAAATAAGCTGACTACTTTAAAAAATTTAGTACAGAACTTAACAAAAGACAGACACATTTCTTATTTAAGATCTATTTTATTATTTTAAATCTATTTTCTTATTTTAATATCATAGCTCTTGAATTATTGACAAGCACATACATCCATTTGTTTCAAAAGCTAGATATAAAGTAAATTTAGGTAGGGGATCTGGTTGCTCATAATGCAGCTTGAGACAATAGACAGAAATAAGGCAGTTGCTTAGCCTTCAAGTATTGTTGATGCATAATATTTTATCTGTACTACAAAGGGATAACATACATATTTTCCTCTGAAATAGGTTATTTTTCATCAAGCTATTTTACTAAAGTAATCGAAATGTAATCGAAAAGTAATCGATGATTACATCCAAATTTTTGCTGTAATCGATTAAATTACGATTACATGTAATCGAAAATGTCTTCGATTACAGATTACTGTCGATTACTTGAAAAAATGTAATCAATTACAATCGATTACGATTACAGATTACGATTACCCCATCCCTGGTTGTAACACGTGTTCTTGGTTGATTGTAAACACGTAGTAGTCTATCATGCATTGTGACTTATTTAGTGGATTGGTCAAAAACCTTTGTAAAAATAAATTGCGTCACATGTAAATAAACAATTACATGTGCGAGAACATAAGTATGCTAATTTATGCATTTCCATATAAGGTAGTGGTCCCGACCAGTTCAATGACTGAATATTTAGCCATTGTGGCACCGTTAAAGTCCACAATTCCTCTAAATTGTTGTGAACTTTAGCGGTGTTGTGGACTTAAGAGGAATTGTGGACTTTAACGGTGCCACAAGCCATCATGCAGTATGAATTGTCATGTTTATTTTTAAGCATAGGAAAGACAAATCTATCAAATTTATACATACACAATAACATGGAAATAGTTAAAACTGTTTTCGTCAGGATTTTGTCCTTTGGTATTTTTCTCGCTATCCTCCTGTTCATCTACAAGTCAAAATAAAATGTTACAACTTGCAAATCTAACGAGAAAAATGCTTTGTTCATGATACACATTTACAACAATGATGCCTTAAATTCGACTTTTCAATATTTCCAAAAAGATTCGCCTTGAAATCGAAAAAAAATGCCAATTTATAAAATTTGTATAGTCTCACTATACAAATCCTTGATAATGGCAGCCAGATTTTTTTGTGCGGAGAAAATCGGACGACCCGGTAATAAAAAAAAAGGAACTTATTGGTATAAATGCACCGTTCGTTCTTATATTTAAATGAATGATGTTATTATCAATGTAGGATAAGGTAGACTATATAGACAAATGTATTCTTATAGTAGTGTCAGTAGTGTATATACATACCACTGAAGGCATTGTATGAATATAACATTTCACTATCCTCTTCAAAATTATAGGAACATTTGTAAGTGACATTCATGTCTTCAACAGTTACATTTTTTATAACAAGTCCAAAGCCATTCTTCTCTATTGTGAAAATATATTTCGCGTTTTCAGATTTCTCGGTGGAATCTTTACTTGACGATAACCATAAAGGTTTCTGTTTAGGCCCTCCAAACCATCGTTTTGTCATATTTGCAACACAACAATTGTCAACTTTACAGAATAGTTTAAGATTTTGGCCATAACTGTTAACCTTCTGTTGAACACTCCATTTTACTGTAATAAATAAAATAAAAGCAATATATTTCTGATTTATTCATGAAGAACTCATTTAATCTTTAAAATATTATATGGTCAGCATACCAAAAACTAAAACAAATACAAAGTGTTGTGTGTGTAGAATGCCGTTTCTTTTTATTTGTTACAATCATAAAATGTATAAAGTATTTGGACATGAAGAGAAGTTGCGATGTTCAAAATCAGCTGCCTATTTATCAGACTAAAAAACACATTGAATTTTAAAAACACTTAGAAACAATCAGGGCAAAACTATAATGTTTTAAAAAAAAATCATAATTTTTATTTATTTACTTCAGAAATTCATATAAACCATCATTTTTAGTTCTTGTCACTAAAGAAAAACTAGGATGAAGATTATAATTTGGTTTATTTGATACATATGACGTGGTTCTGTACTTATACATCCCATTATTGTGTTATTGTTCTATGATAATTTTCGTATTCTTGTCTTTCATTTTTGCTAATGTGCTTTGTCTATATGCTTTTCTGTGTTTCTTTGATACATATGACGTTGTTCTGTACTTATACATCACGTAATTGTGCTATTGTAAATTTTGTAATCTTGTCTTTCAGTTTTGCTAGTGTGCATTGTCTATGTGACTTCTTGTGCTTCTCTGCTACATATTTGTTTGTTTTTATATTGATTAAGGTTGTGGCACAATGTTGGCTGATGTGCCCCTATTTTTGACTTGTTTGCTCGTTGTGTCTCAGTCTGTTTCTTGGTTCTCGCGTCGTTGCCAATATAATGGGATATGATGCGACTGTCATACAATTGAGAGGATCAGCTAGCTATAAAATCAGGTTTAATCCACTGTTTTCTACGAAAATGCCAGTACTAAGTCAGGAATATGACAGTTGATATTCATTCATTTGATGTGTTTGAGCTTTTGATTTTTCTATTCAATTACTAGGTACTTTCCGTTTTGAATTTTCCTCGGAGTTCATTTTTTTTTTGTGTTTGACTTTTTGCATTAAATCTCTTAGTTATGTCCAAGACTTTGTTATATTGATTTTCATATGAAAACGGGTGTATATCGTCCACCATCCCAAATCAATTCAATCTTATTGAAATACAAATCCTCTGTCCAGGCTTCGCTTTCAAGATTTGAACACAACGCATAGACACATGTAGGATCTATAATGTAATCAGATTGAAGTAAATTGTACATGACTGTTTTTCTTCTTACTGTGTATGTTGTTGAAGAGGACAACCTGTTAAAAAATGTTTCTTTATGAAAAATGACCTGTGATGGAGTGTTGTCTCTGTGATTGGCACCCATACCACATCTTCTTATTTGTATCTGCATGATACATAAAGGCAACTGTAGTATACCGTTGTTCAGCAGTCATAACTCAAAACCAGTTGAATATTTTAAGAATAATCTAATAAGATGTTCAGGCTGAAAAGAGATATATAATTTAAAAAAACTTTTTGTGTATGACAAAGCCGATAGTCCGAGAAAGCTTGGAATACATTTAACGAAAGTAGTATTAGCATTTCAGTCATTGTCCGTAACTTACCTTCTGCTAGACAAAAGAAAACATTTCCCAGGAATAGAATAATAACGAGCTGTTGCATATGTGTCATGTTTTAAGGAAAACTTTACCTACAAAATATATTTTCAAAATGTATTATTCAAAATAAAAACTTGCACAGCCACAGCATAACAGGACAGCAAAAGGACATTATATATTTGGTTTTATTATGATTGTATGTGTAATGACATCGGTACGGATATCTACGTTTTCATTGACTTTTTTGTATTCATCTAACATTGTTTGTGTGAATAAATTAAGAGGGTTTTTATTTTTGCTTTAAAGAAAAGTCTGTATCGTGTATCTCTACCCATTTTCGACATTTAATGAGCATCATAAATATACTTTCATACCATCATGATTTGGTGGGCCATAATGGAATGACGGTGTAACTGTTGACAATGAATATCCATAGCGAATGTAACACAAACCGAAGTTTGCATTCGAAATTTCAAACTAGACGCTCCAATGAGCCTGTGTCGCTCACCTGATATTTTATAACTGTTGTACTTTTGCTTTTTTGTTTCAGAGATTCAGTCAAAATCTGCATTTTTCTTTCATGTTCTATATTTAGCCATGGCTGCCATGTTGGTTAGCAGGCAGGGTCATCGTACACAATTGTTAAACTAGATACCCTAATGCTGATTGTGGCCAAGTTTGGATGAATTTGTCTCAGTTGTTTCGTGAGAAGACTTTTGTAAAAGATAACAAACATTTACGAAAAACTGTTAAAATTTGACTCAAAAGGGCAATAACTCTTTATGAGGTAAATTTACAATTTTGATCAGGATGACTTATTTGTAGATCTTATTTTGCTGAAAATTATTGCTGTTTACAGTTTATAACTATCTTTAATAATATTCAAGATAATATCCAAAAACTGAAAAATTTCTATAAAATTACTAATTTAGGGGGAGCAACCCAACAACAGTTTGTCTGAACAGTCTGAAATTTTCAGAACAGATAGATCAACTTTGCTGAAAATGCTTTAGTTTCAGAGATATAAGCCAAAAACTGCATTTTACCCATATGTTTTATTTTTAGTCATGTCGGCCATGTTGGTTGGCAGGCGGGTTCATCGGACTTTTTTTTTTTAAATTGGATACCCTTGATATAATGATTGTGACCAAGTTTGCTTAAATTTGTCTCAGTAGTTTCAGAGGAGAAGACTTTTGTAAGATTACAAAACATTCCAAAAATTTGTTAAAAAAATACTATAAAGGACACACAAAAAACAATATTTAATAGATATAGGAAGATGTGGTGTGAGTGCCAATGAGACAACTCTCCATCCAAATAACAATTTATAAAAGTAAACCATTATAGGTCAATGTACGGCCTTCAAAACGTAGCCTTGGCTTAAATCCATATTGGAATTAACAACTCAATCTAATTAAAATAGAGATCAATACTTTAATTAGATTGATTACCAGCTGACATTGTCATGTCGATCTCACGTTGACTTTACATCTGACAGTTGTCAGTTGTTAATTTCAATATGGATTTTAATATTGTTTTTATTGTCCCGCAACAAATATGTCGGTGCCATATAGTTTTACCCTTGTCCGTAATTCCGTCATTCCGTCAATCCGCAACACACCATTATACAGAGTTTTTTTCTAAACGCATTCAGATATTGGGCTGATTTTTGGAATGTGAGTTAACCTTGATGAGTTACAGATCAAGTTTAAGTTTCCGCTTCGCTAATTTTTGCCGACATTACGGCCTATGGAATTTGATAAATTTTTGAAAATCACAGTTATGCGGACCCCTTTTCTAAATGCTTTTAGATATTTGGCTGATTGTTTTATATGTGAGCTAACCATGATGAGTTATAGATCAAGTTTAAGTTTCGTTCCGCTCCGCTAATTTTTGCCAAAATTAAGAGTTTACAACTTTGAAAGTTGTTGAAAATCACAGGACTGGTATGCCTCCAGATTTTGAGCTGATTTTTTTTATGTGAAACTACCATCATGTTTGTCTCCACATGTGTTATTGAAATTGCAGATTTTTCAACTTTTTGAGACCATTCATGTCGCTTTGTCACATCTAGTTTTTCTTTCTGTTTCACGATTTAATTATTTTCAGATATAGATATATAAAATATCTTGTAAATTCCTATATCTTTGATCAGCAATAATTTGCTTCCTATGAAACAAAATTGGTGCAGTCAGTGAAATTATAAATCCAAATCGTTCTGTTAATTTTGTGTTTCGTCTCGTTTGACAACGACCTCATTTCATAGTGCATTTGCCAATGCCAGGTTTTATGGTTTTTGTCAGGTTTATCAGATATTATTATTCCTATAAGCAATATGTCATATTTGAGTGTATGTAATGATTGTAAGGTGTACATGTCAGTCTGACAGGATTCATATGACCTTGACCTCATTTCCACGGTTCATTGGTCAACGATAATTTTTCGCGTTTTTGTCAGTTTTTTCAATACTTTCAGAAATAGGTCAACTGTATTTGGTGTACTGATTGAAAAAAAGTACATCTGTCTGTGATGGCTTGTCTGACCTTGACCTCATTTTCACGGTTCATTGATCAATACTATATTTGGTTTTCAGGTACTATAGCTATATAAGCAGTATGACCACTATATTCGGTATAGAGAATGAGTGTAATGTTTACATGTCTGTGTGGCATGGGTTCATCTGATTTTCCTGGAGATCATTGATAATGTTAAGTTAATATGATATTTGTAGTTAGACCTTTATGTTCAATATGAATTCAATCATAGATATGTAAAGCACTGAGACGAATCGTTTCAGCATCTGTGCTCTTGATGTTCTGAATATATCTAGGTTCTTATTAAAACATGAAACTACTTTTGAGTCTATCTGGGATTTTCATTCCCTAAACAGCCTGATGTTTTCAAGCTTATTGGTGAGCTCTCAAATGCTTTTAATGACAGTGACATCTAGTTGGTTATGCAAAGGATCTTGATACGTTTGTGAAGTATCATCTATAGGTGCTTCAGTAATGCAGGCATTTTATTATAGAAAGAAAATGCATCTAGAATGAACCATCGGCTCGCCGCCATGAACAATCACTTATAGATCATTATAGCACTATATATATAATATATGGACGCAGTTCCACATACTGTACATACGCTTGTATTGCTCTAAACTTTAACCGTTGTGTGTTCAGATTAATGTCGAAGCGATTGCTTTATTAGGATTAGTATCAGTTTGGGAAGAAAAGTGGAACTTACCATTAATCTCACAATACGAAAGCTAATGTCTCGAAAATTCCATTGTCTATTCATAGTAATATAGACCGTCACGGTTTTAATTGTACTATAAATAGACCTAAAATAGTATGTCATGTTTTATTTAAATCACGGTACATAAGTTATTTTTAAATCTACAACTGTGTTTTAATAAATCGGCTTCTAAAGTGATACAGCATAGAGTATAAAGAGAATTTTGAGATGTATAATTATAAAACTCTGAGGGCATAAAATGTAATGAAACATTTTATTTAAATCAATAGGTGTATATATAAAAATGTTTAAGGGTTCCGCAGAACCCAGTGTCTCGCCTAGTTTTACTCTAATCACACACTCAACAAATATGATGAAAAAATCAATAAAATTATTCCTCTCGATACTATCTTTTGATTGTCAGAAGCTTCTGTCCAAGTTTAGTAAAAATCCAGGCTAGTTTAAGAATCTTAAAAATGTGCAATGTTAACTGGAAGAAAAACTATAAGTCCATTTATAAGTAAAATACAGGAAAAATGGAATTTTATTTTTACAAAATTTACTTCTGAATACTATCTTCTGATCATAAACAAGCTTCTGGCCAAGTGTCCTACAATTCCAGGATAGTTTTAAAAAGTTACTAAAATTTAAAAGACTTTAACCACAGAGTGAATGTAATGTTTCCTGGCAGAAAAAAACTAAGTCCATTTATAAGTAAAATACGGAAAAAATGGAATTTTATTTTTACAAAATTTACTGCTGGATACTATCTTCTGATCATAAACAAGCTTCTGGCCAAGTTTTGTAAAATTCCAGGATAGTTTTAAAAAGTTACTAAAATTTAAACCAGATGCTCCGCAGGGCGCAGCTTTATACGACCGCAGAGGTTGAACCCTGAACGGTTGGGGCAAGTATGGACACAACATTCAAGCTGGATTCAGCTCTAAATTTGGATTGTGATTAAATAGTTGACACAGCATAGGTTTCGGACACAGAATGAATGTGGTCTAATGAACTTAAAATATTTGTTTTGCCTTTGAGCAATTCACTATGCTGTTGAATATTAATACTCTTAAAAAATGTTTGAAGAAATTTTCTTTTTGTTTATGAAATCTGAAATGAGAAAAATTTAACCCCCCCCCCCCCATTTTTTTTCACATCCCCCTTTCCTTTTTTCCAAAACTGATCTCAATTCAAATTTCTAATGGAGTTTGCAACAATAACTACTCATTTAAATACATCATAAAATATTAAACTGTAACAAAAGGTGCTTGTTATCACTAAATGGTAAAGATTGTTTTAATTCATCAGTTAGTAGTAAAAGTGAATATACATTGTGTATTGTATAAAACAATGATTTAAGTTGATTCAACGACTATTCTGGACAAAGAAAGATAACTCCAATCAATTGAAAATTTCTTGCTATTGCACAATATTGTGCAATTAGATATTTCTTGCTATTGCGCAATACTGTGCAATTGAAAATATTTGCTATTGCACAATACTGTGCAATTGAAGATTTCTTGCTATTGCGCAATACTGTGCAATTGAAAATATTTGCTATTGCACAATACTGTGCAATTGAAGATTTCTTGCTATTGCGCAATACTGTGCAATTGAAAATTTCTTGCTATTGCACAATACTGTGCAATTGAAGATTTCTTGCTATTGCTGAATACTGTGCAATTGAAAATTTCTTGCTATTGCACAATACTTAAGTACCAATCCACCTAAAAATCATGCAAAGGGTGATATGGTCCGAGAACACAATTATTTCGTAGTTTTAGAACATAAATGAAAATAAAAAAAATCGCACCTGCGCTTTCTCAAAGAAACTTTTACAGTGTGTTGTACTACTTTTGGGACAAATTATATCAAAATTATAAAAAACTTCATCGGCTCTAACTCAAAATATGGACAATTTTATGTTTAGGGCGTCTTGAAATCTTTTGACAGCTTCCGAAGTGCTAATTTTCAACCTTTTTCAGCTGGACCAAATCACTACTTTCCTTTAAAATTCTGGACCCAAATTTTTTTACAGTGTAATTTCACCCCCATACTTGCAATTTGAGGCAATAAACATGGAGAAATAAATTTGGAAGGGGTATAAAAATTAATGGCAAGTAACCCACTGTCAACACTAGGGACTATATTCGTTGTACGAAAAACAAGGGACGACAATTGTGGTCTCGGACCATATACTGAGGTTTTCAGAATCTGTTGAAAACTTACTTGGTGAAAGGTATTAATGATATAAAATATAATAATTTTGGATCCTGATTTGAACCAACTTGAACACTAGGCCCATAATAAAAAATCTAAGTACATGTTTAGATTCAGCATATCAAAGAACCCCAAGAATTCAATTTTTGATAAAATCAAACTTAGTTTAATTTTGGATCCTTTGGACTTTAATGTTGACCAATTTGAAAACGGGACTAAAAGTTAAGAATCTAGATACACAGTTAGATATGGCATATCAAAGAACCCCAATTATTCAATTTTTAATGAAAGACCCCGATTTGGACCAACTTGAAAACTGGGCCAATAATCAAAAATCTAAGTACATTTTTAGATTCAGCATAACAAAGAACCCCAAGGATTCTTTTTTTTTAATCAAACTAAGTTTAATTTTGGACCCTTTGGACCTTAATGTAGACGTAGACAATAGACCACTTTCGAGTTCATCCGTCACCGGAAAAAACTCCTCAATTATACGAGCCTTTATGACGTCATTTACCAGATAGAGGGGGGTCGCCTGTATCCCTGCACTATTTACGTTCATCAAGCGTCTTAGTGATCGTCATTGTGCAGGATAAACTAGAAATAATGGATGTTCTGTAGGTACTTAATGACAATTCCCTAATGACAGCAATGCTGATTGTCAATTTTGAGAATTCAATTTGCCGAATAATTCGTACAATATAGAATTATAGTTTTCCAACCACTCGCTCAACATTGGAATGGAAGTGACGACGCCCCTAAACGCACAAATGACGTTCACTAAAACCAGAGTTTTTGACGGAAATGCATCGAACTCGAAAGTTGTCTATTGGAAAACGGGACCAAAAATTAAGAATCTACATACACAGTAAGATTCGGCATATCAAAGAACCCCAATTATTCAATTTTTGATGAAATCAAACAAAGTTCAATTTTGTGGTCATAAATCGTGTGTTTAAATTTCATAGATTTCTATTTACTTATACTAAAGTTATTGTGCGAAAACCAAGAATAATGCTTATTTGGGCCCTTTTTTGGCCCCTGATTCCTAAACTGTTTGAACTTAAACTCCCAAAATCAATCCCAACCTTTCTTTTGTGGTCATAAACCTTGTGTCAAAATTTCATAGATTTCTATTTACTTAAACTAAAGTTATAGTGCGAAAACTAAGAAAATGCTTATTTGGGCCCTTTTTGGCCCCTAATTCCTAAAATGTTGGGACCAAAACTCCCAAAACCAATCCCAACCTTCCTTTTGTGGTCATAAACCTTGTGTTAAAATTTCATAGATTTCTATTCACTTTTACTAAAGTAAGAGTGCGAAAACTAAAAGTATTCGGACGACGACGACGACGACGACGACGCCAACGTGATACCAATATACGACCAAAAAATTTTCAATTTTTGCGGTCGTATACAAACTTTAACCACAGAGTGAATGTAATGTTTCCTGGCAGAAAAAACTAAGTCCATTTATAAGTAAAATACGGAAAAAATGAAATTTTATTTTTACAAAATTTACTTCTGGATACTTTCTTCTATCATAAACAAGCTTCTGGTCAAGTTTTGTACAATTCCAGGATACTAAAGAAAGTTATCAAAATTCTAAAAACTTTAACCACAGAGTGAATGTAATGGTTCCTGGCAGAAAAACCAAGTCCATTTATAAGTAAAATACGGAAATAATGGAATTTTATTTTTACAAAATTTACTCCTGGATACTATCTTATGAACATAAACAAGGTTCTGTCCAAGTTTGGTAGAAATCCAGGATATTTCAAGAAAGTTATTAAAATTTCAAAAACTTTAACCACAGAGTGAATATTTGTGGACGCCGCCGACTAAAGTCGAAGGCTCGACAAAAATCATTACGCATTCATAAAAATTCTATAAAACTACATACCAGTCACAATACATTTGAAATAATATGATTGATTGTAATTGGTCTGTATTTTCAATCGAATGTACAATACTCAGTAACTGCCGATGTTATGGAATCAGTAAAACTTCAATTCATTTTGTTTTACTACTTGGAGTTCATTCAAAGTCTAGTGAATACAGCTGTATTAACTAGCTCACTTAAGAATGCTCTCCATTGCATTCGTATTCAGGCTCTAAAATCTTCTATAGGATTATGACTGAAATTTTAAACTCAAAGGAGCCTCTACTCAGCAATCACCTGATGGATATGCTTCCAAAAATTAAAATGTTTCTATCCAAATTGGTAGATGTTCGGAGAATCCCATGTTTTGGCAAATCAATGTACTTTTTCAATAAAAAAAAAAAAAAAAAGATAGACTGCTTCCGTCTCAAGAAAAAAATGCTTGAGGAAAATTACAATTTGCGAAACATCTTTCGGAAAATGGTCTTTTTAATGATGAGAATTTGATTATAGTAAAGATCAGTAAAGTATGACAATAAACTGTTTCTAAAAACTATGCAAAAAATAAGATTGTGTGACAGATGGCCTCGTGACGTTACAGTACGCTTGGTCTGACTTTTTTTGCATTTTAAACTAATAAATAGCTTATCTTATCTAAATAAATCTTTATGCTCTTCATATTGCATTATAAGTGGGGGTTTTCAATCAACAAGAAACTCCTGTTTCACGGGGATTTCGTTTGAATGGAGTACAGCCTTGGTCTTATAAATGAAATTATATGGTGACCAAATTACGAAAACCTATTTTGGATATATGAACATAAATTTCTCTACAATTTCACAATTTTTGCTGGCCGGTGAGTGTGAATACATACAAGTGCATTAATTAATTTTAACATACCCAAAGCACCTTATATAAAGAGGAGAAGCTTCAATATTAGCCTGAAGGCATAGTTTTTTCTGTTCAAGTTACTTTCAGATATGGTTAATTTCATTTCGGTAAGGATTTCAGACAATAGTATTGTAACCCAAAACCTTTTTAAATAACTATGACCTTAAATGTTGTGATAATAAATATTAAGGGTCTTCCTCTTACTGGTAGCAGAGACATGTAGTATATTTATCATATGTAACCATATATCTAAGTAAGGTATGAAGCATTTTGATTGAGCATACAGAAAAAAAATCTGCACAAATTCAGTATAAAAGAGAAGATGTGGTATGATTGCCAATGAGACAAATCTCCACAAGAGACCAAATGAAACAGAAACTAACAGCTATAGGTCACTGTACAGCCTTCAACAATGAGCAAAGCTCATACCACCGTCTGCTAAAAAAGGCTCCGAGAAAACTAACAATAGTTTATTACCTTTGATGTTGTGGCCTTAAACATTAAACTCAAAGATTTTCCGTTAATTATGTGCAACCATATAACGAAATAGGGTTGCAATCCCATATGTAGTAACTGATTTAGCATGAGAAAACACTTTTCTAAACAAACTTTAGTCTCTACTTAGTAGCATGACCTTTGATAAGCGGGACTCAAAATCAAAAGGAATCTTCACCGCTCATTCTTTAAATTTGTAATCATTATTTTAAGATCTTTTAAGGTTGCAATTCCATGAGACGGCATGACTTTTAGATTTTCAATTGTAGCATCTGGAAATCATTTTGCTGCACAAATTTGATTTATTTAAGAAGCTTCGACCTTGACCAGTGATGTAGTGACCTCAAAATCATTAATTACGTTCTGTTCATTGCATCATGTAACCATATATCCAGATATCCAAGTATATAAGCAGTCACTTATGTAGAATTCGATTAAGCATCACCAAAAACATTTTTCTGCTTAAATTCAGTCTGGTAGCTGTGGCTTTTAACTGTCAAATGTGCCCATACATATATCCCAATATGGTAGCAATTCGATATTAAGTATTAGAGTATTCTAACTCAGTGCTTTGTGTCTATTGTTTTTATATTTCATACTGATCTTTGGAATTAAACCAATTTCGGCTGATTTTAGGGGTTATTTCTTATTGTGTGCTATTACAGTAAACCATTGTCTCAGGTTATGGGAGGGTCGAGTGCTAACAAACATGTTTAAGCACATTACCGGTACATTTTAAGAGCATGTCCCAAGTCAGGAGTCTAGTGCATGTGGTTGTTATCGCTTCATCTCATTTAAGATGTTTTTCATAAAATTTAAATGGTTTTGTAATAAATTATATTTTTAGTCCATTAGTTGTTTCATCTGAATTGTTCATATTTTTAATGGCAGTGCCTTTTTTAGCATATGGCCGAAAAAAAATATATATGTCTGCTTACGGTTACCTGACTTTTCAGCACCAACCCCACGTCATTTTATTTCCGTCTATAGTAAAAAATAAACTGAACTTGTTTCAAAAGTGAAGATAGTGTTGCCAATAATATAAATCAATTGCCTGATACATCCTAATGTTCACAATCATGAATATGATAGCTGTTTTAAGCAATTTCGAGACTCGTGTGATGAAATAAACACTTTGCCACCATTTTTTCCAACCAATAACAAAGGGAAATAATCCAATCATTTAAAATATGGGTAAACTCAGCCTATGATCAATTGGACCATAACAAGACGAAACTGCATGACTCAAAATAATGTCACAAAAAATAAAATGGAAATACCGAACTACCTACCCAATTTTTTTAAAGTATGTTACCTGAAACAGACATTTTTTTTTTGCCCGTGTTTTTCTCATTGTATAAGGTCCTATGCATATGGTTGTCCATAATTTATTACTTATTACTTCATTTGAAATCATTGGTAATTATACAACAAAATTCCTTACCTTTGAAGAAATGAAATTATTAGCTTATAAGATGAACTTATAGACGACATCAAAATACTTAATTCATATAGTTTTTTCACTGACCCGCTACCCCCCCTTTAACTTAATTTGAGAAATTGATTGACCAATAAGAATAAATATAAAGTCAATGTCAATTAAACAAAAAACAAATCTTGCAGCAAAACTTTCGACCCCTCACCCCCAAACTATTTAATTTGAATTAAGTTTTTTATCCATCATTGATTTTTTTTATGTCCTCCCTAATTACCTACCCCAAACTTTTTGTTCAACTCGTATGCAAAACAAAAGTTATGTACAAAAAAACATGTATTATTTTTCAACCTCTGACAAATTCTGTTTGGGAAGAAGGATCCCCCTTTTTGGGAAAAAAATTGGTTGCTTAAATAGAGAATCACTCCCCTCTTAGGCAGTCAGTGTGTTTCCACTTGTGAAGATTTCTGATTCCGCCACTATTATCACCAATCTAATTTCTAAACTTCTAATTTCTCTTATAAACCAGTTGATTAAAGGGTTGTGTAGCAAATAAAAACAAATGCTTTCAAGTCAACAATGTCCCCCAGGAGGGTTACTGACTATCCTTTCGGGTATAACTGTGCCAACAGCACTTGCCAAATCATACCCTGTTCTAACCAGAAAAAGTTCAACATCAAAAACAATTCAATTGTCATATTTTCAATATTGCAACAACTAAATGTATTTCAAAAATAATGTTTTATTTGTACGATGTATTCTTTTACTTTCTATTTTTCAGTCTTTTCTTTTTTATTTCTGAAGCAATCCCTGTTTCTAAAATGTCTCCTTTCCTTTTTGTTTTAATAACTTCCATTTGGTTCCATATTTCCTCATCATCATTGTTTTCTTTACAGTTGTTACTTTGGACTTCAGGCATTTTTTCTTCTATGTTCTTAGAGGAAATTTCTTCACTGCAGCTTTCATTCAAATATAAACAATTCAATCGTGACTTCAAATAGAATTTGTGTTTAAGCTCTTTGGTTTTATAATCATGTATTCTGACATACCGATCAAGTCCACATGATGCAACATATGGTTCTGTTTTAAAACACTTTAAGTCTCTTATGCTACCGGCAAGCCCTTTAAAAATGTTAACAACACTTCCTTTTCTAAAATCTATTGTTGCCATTTTTCCTCTTGAATTGCCTATGACTGCCTGATTATTGGCCAATGGGCACACTGATAGAGCAGTTATTGGAAATTCATCAAATGTCATATCTAAAACTGGGCGTCTCTGAACTTTAGGATCATATATTCGGACTTGTTTATAGCCTGTTGATGTTACAATTTTGTCTGTTGAAGGAATGAATTCAGCATCAAGGACCCATATTGGCACTCGTAAATTGAGCCAATCATTTTTTACATTCTTTGCTTCAAATAAAGCCTTCTCTGAGTCATTTATATTCCATATTTTAAGGTCTGTTTCTTTACCACCAGTTGCAATTATTTCTGGTGTGTCCGGACTCTGAATCATACAACACAAATTACTGTTCAATGTAACCCCTGATGAAAACTCTTTAACAAGTTCATGATTATTATTCCATACTTTCACTATTCCGTCCTCTCCAGCGGTAATAATATTTTCTCCGCACGTCTTTAACGCCTTGCAATTGGGTTTTCTGTTTTCTAACTGAAAAACACGTTTTATACAATCTTCCCTAATATCACAACTGAAGACTTTGTAAGATCTTGTCCCAAAATAAAGTTCGTTGGTGAAATTTGAACTGGAACAAATGTCACGAATTTCATTCTCTTTATCTGCATTAGCTATCTGATTTATGTTGTCCCATTTATTTGTCAATGTATTCACACCCTTGAGCAGACCGGTCTCCGATCCAGCAAACACGTTGAATTTCCTAGGCGCAGCCATTTGGTTTCCTTTCGATTCTCTTTACACATGATAAATCTACATGTTCTTTAAAAAGTTGATACGACAACATACAATAACGTACCAAATTAACCAGCGTTGATGTTGAAACTTTGTTCTTTATAATTATTTAATATTCAATTATCTTTCCTTATAAATGGTTTGATGCAATAGAACGCATATATTCAAATTTGTACAGTTGAATTTCATTTAAAGTAGGATACACCAGGAACATAGATATACTTTTCCGAGAATACATTAACCGTTTTTTGCTTATGAAAACTCGCCCCGTTGGAAAATCGCCCCACACATTTTCAATTTTTTTTTTATAGATTAGATATATCTATTAAAGCAAGATTTATTTTTTTGAATACGTGTGGTGAGACTGGTATAATTAGCATTATTGTAAAATTCATAAGCGACATGTATAATTCTAGAAATGCTTTATTGAGTACTAAAAAACTTTGTGGTACCACCTACTCTCAGATATTATAATATACATTTATTACTGTAACAATAGTTTCTTTTGATAATGAAGGGATATATATACCGAAAACATGATTTGCCAAAAAATGTAAAACATATCCGGATTTAGACAATTAATGTCTCTTCAGTGTTGTTAGGGATCGAAACGGTACTGATTTGGAAGTCCACATAATTTACCTCAATTTAGGGTCTACTAAAAAGCGCCCGGGGAAGAAAAGACAGCACTGGGGGAAAGAAAAGGCGCCTGGGGGAAATATATAGATATTGTATTGGCATGAGACAACTTTGTGTCGATAAAATAAGTTAACGCACATTGATTATTATTTTTAAATTCAGACATGTATTTTGCAAATGCAGATAATAGACATTTGTAATAAAGCACAAAAACAAGTATGAATGTTTCAATTTTAACAATAATGATGAATACAATTTCGAAAGACAGATAATAATGGATCGATCACAGTTTATGCTAAAGATTTATAAAATGTAAGACAGTAAAAGACATGTTTTTCAAAAACGATATCAAAATGAAAAATGCAAAATCAACAGTGTGTACAGTTAACGATTGTTAAAAATAAAAACGGATGAAGAATAATGAAATATTAAAATTCCATAAGCGTACCTTTTGTATTGGCTGAAAAAAACGTTTTATTATTTTCTCTCTATTATTTATATAATATATTACAAATCTCATCTCTGTCAATCGTAATAAAGCTGATGAGTATGAGTATTCATCTGACTGGTCATGGGAAAACACCCTTTGCATGAACAATTTTACATTTTTGTCTGTGAGGAACATCTCGAAAATAAAAAAAGAAGATGTGGTATGATTGCCAATGAGACAACTCTCCACAAGAGACCAAAATGACACATAAATTGACAACTATAGGTCACCGTACGGCCTTCAACAATGAGCAAAGGTCTGCTAATTCAAGATAGTAGCATCGTACATATCCCCATTTATATTAAGGACAAAACAAGCAATGATCTTTTTTTTTATTCAGGAAAACATTTATTGTTGTAGCATATTATTATTTTATTCTCCCGGGTGCCTTTTCTTTTCCCCGGGCGCTGTTTTTTCTTCCTTGGGCGCTTTTTATTTTCTGCGGGCGCGTTTTAGTAGGAGCGCCAATTTAAGATAGACTCTTGAATTTTAAAGAGTCAAAATAGGATGATATAAACTCAAAGGAAAATATAATACAAGCCCAAACGAAAAAAAATTAAACAAGTCTAAATTGAAAACAACGTTCAAACCTATGATTGCATTGGATAAAAAAACGCAATTTTTATACGTGTGCATGTATAACAACTTTCTTGGTAGAGGGGTCTAAATACAGCACAAACAACATTTTCCAAAAGACCAAAAAAAGTGAAAAGCATATTTAATCAAATTGCATTTGACTGACAGGTCGAACAACTGATGTTCTTAAACCCTTCTGACTGCCATTAACGATTGCCAAATAAATTGAGATGTAACATGGATCTTAATTATTAATTTAATACCAAACAGAAAACAATTAACTTGAGGAGAAGGTGGTCTCCGCTAACATGCGGTGCAAAAAATTGTAAACCATATCCGGATTTCGACTTTTCATGTCTCCTCAGTGATGTTAAGGATCGAAACGGTATTTGAAAGGCCATATAATTTACCTCAATTTAGGAAAGACTCGTGAAATTTTAAAGAGTCAAAATATGACGTATCATACAATGTTTATAAATGTGGTCGGATATATGTTTGTATGTTTGAGTATAACCAATGTTTGTTGTCTTAGTATCAATCCTTTAATAATTTTGGATTTCAAACCAATAAAATATCTTATCTTATCTTATCCCCACACCAAATCGCCACACATTTTCGCAAAGTCGCTCCACTCTTATTAACCAACTCGCCACACTAAAGAAAAAGGGTAAAATGGATTATCCCAATAGGTCCCACGTAAGACCCACTTGTGAAAAATTTGCAATCCCGTTGGATATAGGTCTACCAACTCGCCTCATTATGAATAACTGTACTGAATTTATATTAAGCCTACAAACTCGTCCCACTAATGAATCAATTCAGGAATGAATAACGTGGCTTATGAAACCCTTAGAAAAGAGGGTAGAAAAATACCAGAGGAACATTCGAACTAATAGTTTGAAAATAAACTGACAACGCCATGGCTAAAAAGAAAAACAGACAAATAATCGTACACAAGACACACCATAGAAAATTAAAGACTAAGCCACACTAATCCCACCAAACACTGGGCTGATCTCAGGTACTCCGGGAGGATAAGCAGATCCTACTCCACATGTGGAACCCGTCGAGTTGCTTATGTTATTACAAACCCAGTAAAAACTAGTAATCTAATTTGGTAGGTCACATTCGTGAAAAGGGGACCTGATTGTATTTAATAACATACATAAGGACATATACGACATCATCTGTGAAACGGATATTTCTTAACAGTTAACCAACTTATGATGGCGTCCGTAAAATTTACGGAGGGATGATTTCAACTTCACCATTTGGTACTCTTGATTCAATAGATTCATTGTGGGCAGCAACTATCTATCAAGGAAATCATGAAAATTGATAGGAAATACAAGCCCAAGAATATCGTATCAATGGTATCAATTGGGAGATATATACTCCATATGCAGGCGCTGCTTGAATGTTGCTACAAAGAAATGAAAAGTTCACAATTGGGAAGCTGTAATCATCTCTTTTGTCGTAAAGTTTTGTTTTCAATCGACTCTCACTGTCAATCTCTAGATGTAAGCTAAGGTATGAGGCAGACTTAACTGTATCTGCTCAAGTGTATTCTTTATCTCTAGTTAGATGGGATAGATGTGTTCAACATAGTCACCAAATTTTGAATTATTTAGTGAAAGAAAATTATCTATATAGCGAAAAGTAAGTGAAAGGATATTGCTAACTTCTTTTCTTTCCTTCCTTAGAACTTGGTTTTAAACTTTTTTTCTGGTTAAAACTTAAGCAGAGACTTTCTATACTAACTTAGTATAGACTGTCCCTCTTGAAATAAAGCAAAAAGAAGTAAGTATCAGTATTGACTAAAGTAACTGTTTATGACGTTTGCTCTCTGGTAAATATAATTACAATTTTACATGCTAAAAAGAATAATATTTTTATTTTTAGATGCTAGGTTTGCACAATAAGTCAGTTATGAAAAGCACTGACATGTTACGCAAAACGAAGTACTAGATGAAATGTCAATACTAGAAACATGAACATGAATAAACAACTATTGCATACCATAAATAAGTTTTAATACTGCGCAACTAGTTGTGTTTATTTCCTTAATTTAGTAACATAGCTATATTTTGTGCAATTTCAATTTCATCATGCAACACTTTTTCCATAGTCAGGGGTTCATTAGGGGATGAAAATAAGTTTGAAATTTGTGTTACAATTCAAATAGCTATGAATTTGTGTATTTAAGTTGCAGTACAAAAACAATATTAGGTCAATGTCAGAAAAATATAAACTTTTTTGTACTCGGCGCAAAACTGGGGAAGGACTTGGTAGAACCTCGCCCTTCCCCAGTTTCTCAGCCTCATACAAAAAAGTTGACATTTTTCTGACATTGGCCTAATAATGTATGTATTTATAAGTGGGACGAGTTGGTAGACCTTTATTATATATTCATCGGGGTTTACCCATTTTCATTAGTGGCGCGAGTTGGCAGGAGAACATTTAACGGGATTTATTCTTTTTGATAAGTGGGGCGAATTTTCTTAAACACTTTGCGGCGATTTTTTTTTTTTAAGTGGAGGAGTGGGTCTTAAGTGAGCGATTTGGTGTGGGTGAGTTGTCTTGCTACCTATATTGCTTACCTATAAAGTGCTATAAAGCTAATTCTGGAAAATTAGGCACCTGGTCAAAACAGCACTTTATCAATACGGCACCTTGTTAATTCGGCACCCGAAGTAGTTATATGTATATTTCGTCACCAAAAATTAATGTTATGTTTCGTAAGTATTCTAAAACTAAATTCTGAAAATTCTATGTTGCTACTATATCAAGCCCCGGTCCACTAGACCACGATCGCACTACGCTCACCGCGATATAAAATAAATTCAGATCGTGGTGAGGTCGTGGTATGAGCGGCATGAAAATGTAAATTTGCATTGCTTTCACGATGCTACTACGTCGTCATTACGCTTCTACAACGATCCCGCTACGAATTTACCACGTTCTCATCGCGCTTATTCTGCGACCTCTCTACGCTCATCACGGTCTCGATCACTACAACCATACCACGAGTTATCCGATTGCAACACGATCGTACCACGCTTTTATTGCGATTATAGTACGTTCTTACCACGATTTTACTACGTTCACATCACGATCTTACTACTTTATCAGTAATAACGTCAACATCGTGTCGCATATCAATATAAAAAATTGAAAACAGCACGTTTATTAATTTCTTGCGTCCGAAGCGCTTTTCTGGGTTTACCTTCATCAGGAACGCTAAAAGCCAAACATTTGAAGAGCTAAATGTCAAAAATACCAAAAATAAAATAGCCAAATTCATCTAAAGCCAACTTTGCCTGAGGGAGTTGAAACCTTAGTTCCTTAATAATTTCAAAATTTATCAACGGACAATTTTAGTAAAGTTTGATAAATCATGTCAGTACCGAAGTACTGACTACTGAGGTGATGATACAATTCAATTCCTTCTATTTCTGATTAATACATATCTTATTAGACTTTCTTGGAAACAATACAGTCATGCCACCAACATCTTCTAGAACACGTGGGCGTGGTGGTAGGGGTTGATGTAGAGCTCTAATAGTAACGAACCTGATCATCAAGCAGATATTTCGGACCGACCAATCCAACCTGAATTATAACCTTGTGCCGGTTTATAAAGATCAAATGACGATATTTTAGTGAACGATAGCAGAGATGACACAGATTTGTCAATAGATATAGGAAGATGTGGTATGAATGCCAATGAGACAACTCTCCATCCAAGTAACAATTTATAAAAGTAAACCGTTATAGGCCAAGGTACGGCCTTCAACACTGAGCCTCTGCTCACACCGAACAGCAAGCTATAAAGGGTCCCAAAATTACTAGTGTAAAACCATTCAAACGGGAAAACCAACGGTATAATCTATACAAACGAGAAGCATTGTTGAGCCGTTAGAGAAAATGGACAAGAACTACATACAGACAAACAGACAAACACGACCGTGATACGACCTTACTGGTGGACTATAAGTTCCCGAGGCCATCACCAGCCCAGTAGCTAGTACTTCGGTACTGGCATGAAAATACGGATTTTTTGTGTTATTAAAATTTGCTGTTACAAAATGATAGAAATTATTATAAATTAAGGAATGTATCCCTCATGCAAAGCTCTGATTCCTTTCACGGATTTGGCTATACTTTTTGGACGTTTTGGATTATAGCTCTTCATCTTTTATATAAGCTTTGGATTTCAAATATTTTGGCCACGAGCATCACTGAAGAGACATGTATTGTCGAAATGCGCATCTGGTGCAAGAAAATTGGTACCGGTAATTTTATTACTGCGATCTCATGACACGATCGTACTATGATCATCAAAATTTGCATTTTTTCACAGATCGTAGTGCGACCGTGGCCTAGTGCCCGGACTGCAGTATAAGTTTCAGTTATAATTTATATTATGAAGGAACCTCTATCTCATGACAACTGCGCGTTGCTATAGTTAACATTTGCCAAATAGTTGGTACCAACGTCATTCGTTTATACACGTGGACAGGAAATGCAGAAAAAAACCAATTCAAATTACATAATATTTCATGAACAGTATAAACAGTGAAATATTGTCATATACATATTTCCTCAGTGAAATATTGTCCAGAAGGAGATGACCAAATTTCATGGACAAGGACATGCAGTAGTAATATTTCTTAATAAAAGGGGGGCAATACCTTTTTATGTTAACCTGTTTTGGCCTTCTTCAAGGTGTGGTTATCAATTCAAATTGTTAACTGTTTTTATCCCACTTTGTTAACTTTTATCAGCATTTAATTTTGCAATTGTTGATAACTGTTTTTTCAAAAATCGAGGTATTGTTAACATGTTAATTGGGGTTCGTGTTACTTTTTTTTGTCTGTTTGTCTTTTTCATTTTTAGCCATGGAATTGTCTGTTTATTTTTGATTTATGAGTTTGATTGTCCCTTTGGTATCTTTCTTCCCTCTTTTTTTAAAAACGGACCACATATTGTGCCCATCATAAAATGTTATACCGCTGCGGACAATATATTTCATGGCTGAAATAATTTTATGTTACGCGTTAAAAGATCTGTACTGGGTAAGATTAGGTTCGACACGCGTTTGTATAGAAAGACATATATACAAATTTCCGGGTTCGAGTACTTGGTCATAAGTGTTCTTTGTTGTTTATGAACGATGTACTTTCTTTTCGGTTTTAGCCTTAATCAATAAAAAAGAAATTCCGAAAAGAAGGTCAAGGACTAATTATATTTAACCAATACGGTGACAGAAAATATTTACTACGGGACACTGTTTGGCGGCAACCTCAAAGATGAAAATAGACACAATAACATCAAATAATTGACTAAACCTTTCTACTCTCAAAATTTCACTTACAGTTACTGCATTTATCAAATATATAAATCAATCTAATCTAAAATCACTCTGAAAACAAAATTATGAACTGCTTGGAGCAAGTATTTTGGATTTTCAAAACAAATGATCTCCGAGTATGATGTCAGACGGCAAGGCGAGGGTATTTTAAAGTATAGATATGACGAAAAACCAGCGACATGACAAGAAAAGTAAGCCACTTGAAACTAGAGCTCTTGTGAATTTATTATACAATAAGTACATGACCATGCATACTACCTATTCCAACAAAAAAAATGTACCCCTGATTTGGCATAATTTTTGTAACACAAATTATGTAACATCTGCCACTGGGTAGAATTTTTTGAAAATTTCATATAAACTTACTCACATGATGTACTTTTGCAACTGGAACCTATTGAATTCTTCATTTGAATAAAGATATATATACATTTTTACTTCACATTTACTATACATGCGATACAATTATACATGTCACTGTCTGACTGTCATTTGCTATAATATGTGTACCAGAGATAAGCAAATTATTGGAAGAAGAGGTTAGGGTGGATCCTCATAAATGGATACTATAACCATTTACAGTGATATAAAAGTTTGTATTTCATCATAATACATGTGGCTGTTAGTGTTATTATGCAAACATAGATAAAGAACATAAACCTCGCATCAAATGCAGATGATATTTACCGAATTTTTGTCTCCCAATTATTAGTGAAATGTCACTGTGTGAGTTATAAAATTATCTATAATTGGTAGTACTGTCAATCACACATCTCTATTTTTAGGTCTTATATCGTTGATTGATTGCATTAGATAAACATCACTTATACTTTTAAGTTTAGTTAAAATGAGTTGTGGAAATGAATGCTGTGAAGATTTGAATGACTTGGACATGTACTGATCTACATTTCTATAACGAGGGATAATTTTATCCCTCTATAGAATGATTATCCCTGTATAAAGGTAAAAACACCATAAAGAGGGTTTCCCAACCTGTTTATTGATCATTCTAAGTCATGCTATGTATAAACAAAGTTTAGCACCAAAGGTTTTATTTTCTCAATGCATTAGTTTTGTGTGATGTGCTTCAAATTCACCATTGACCCCACCAAGCATCAAACATTAACCAGGGAAAAGACTGATTATCTGTGTCTTTCACATTTGACAGGTCTGCTTTTGTGGATTGTTAAAAATGTTGTTTTCAAGCAACTTGTCTGCAATTTTTTATTTCTTTCTTCAATGTAGCTAATTAATCATTGTGTTACATGAACATTGTTAGTAACCTTAGTATACCTATTTTTCATGTTTTATTCATCAAGACAGGACCAATTACTCAATTTGTATATGCCCATAACCCTCTTTTTTATGAACTTATACATGTATGATGAAGACTGCGTTGTACTGTCATTCTATATACATATTTATATCTTGTACTGGGTAAAATATTAATATTTAAAAAATGTTTAGACTCACCATTATGATTCTTCACACAAAAAATTCTATAAAACCAACAAATAAAAAAATCTTAGTCTGTTAATGAATATGAAACTGTTGATAACATTTTTTTTTTATTTATAGAATCAAGCCCAAAAGGTAAAAGAAAGCTTGATTTCATTGAAAAGAAAAGAACAAAGACACCTTTAACAGGGAAAACTATCTTTCTGGATATCAAAGAAACTAAAGTAAAGAAACGGTTAGAAGAAGATATCATCAAACTTGGAGCTGTGAGTAGAATAATGTAATCAGTAACTTTTATTTTATTTATTTTTGATAATTTTTTAATACCACAGAATTGGACATAAGTAGAAATCCATTTTTTAAACCAACAATCAAAAATGAAGTTGCAAGCAAAGTTGGTAATTATGCCTACCTGTCTGATTTCTGATAAGTTTCTGAAAAAAAAGACACAGGAGCCTGTAATTCAGTGATTGTTGATGTTGTCTACAGATTTCTCATTCATGTTTTGTACATAAATTCAGGGACAAAACTTAAAGGAAGCCCAGTCGCCAATGGCTTTTAGATTTTGAGCTTGGTCCCTAAACTTTCAGGTAAATTTCAGTTGAACAAATTATGAAATATCTGGTCTGGGCTCCCAGCTTAAAAATCACAAGTTTAGTCCCTGAAATTAGGCCGTTCATTTTCTCGATTGGATTGTTTATGTTTGTCATTTCTTGGCCTTCTATAGCTGACTATGCTTTATGGGCTTTGCTGATTGTTGAAGGCCGTAGAATTCCTATAGTTGTTAATTTCTGTGTCATTTGGTCTCTTGTTGAGAGTTGTCTCATTGGCAATCATACCACATCTTCTTTATCATATACACAATGGAACAAGTGATCAGTAAGCTGGAGTCTCTTATTGACAACATATAAGTATGCCATTGGATATTTAGTATTCAGTACAAAATGCTCACAACAACAGCTTAATTGATATTTCATAATTATGACCATTTGATTTTATTTTTTGCAGAAAGTAGAAACGTTTTTGAGTAAAGACATCAATTATTTAATAACTGCCAACCCACCAGCCAAACCAACAGGAAATGAAGATAAATATGGATCTCCTGAGAGTCCCTCCATTTCTACTCCAAGTCCATTCAACATGGGAGCATCCCCTTCACCAAGTAATCCAGAGAGTGTCAAAAATACAATCCAAACAGTTAGTTAATTTAACATACAGTTGAATATTAATTATGTAGATAGCCTAAATAGAAACCTGGAGTTGTGACTAACAGAATATTTCCTATCAAAAGGGTTTTGAATTTTGAAACATAAGGCCAGGGTTTTTTAATTTGTTGGGGAAAGGATTTTTCACATGATAAAGTCCACTAGGTTGGTCAGGGGGAAAATTAATAATGAATATTTGCCTATAACGAAAAAGACTCCTCCACTGGAAAGATTGAATTCATCAGTTATCATGCATTCCTTTTTCTCAATTTTCAAATGGATGAACTTTTCTTTTAATATCTATGAAATACAAAAATTCCAAATTGTTTGTGAATATCTATTACTCTTACTTGACGCTATTGCGTTTTGGACAGGTCCATTTCATCCAGGAGATGATACACCTTACAGAATTGCGACAAAAAAGAAAAAGCAATCTTATTGTAATGGGTTTTAAACATAGGTTTCACTCTGTAACATTATTTTGATCAAACAACATTTAAAGGTCAGTTATGATTGATTTTCTTTGCCAGCTAATCCAGATGCTATGTCTAGCTCAACTAAGTTAGATTTCATGTTTATGTAATATTTACTTTGTGTTAATGAATTTAGCTGCATTGCAACCCATTATCTTTTTAATGAAAATTAAAACCTCTTCAACAAACCAAGAGACTAATGTGGTGTTCTAATTTTCCTATTTTGAACACTGAAATTCAATATAATCTTAAGTTCTAAAGTGCTTGATATATATATGTGTAAAGTGTCTGGATTTTTATTTTCAGGTTTCAAGGGGGAAAGCCATATACAACAAAGCCAAGATTGCCACTAAGGTAAATAATTAGTCTTTTATGCTTTATAAATTTTTAAAAACTTTATACATTTGTACAGCTGATCTTTTTGAAATGCCAGTGCTCAGTTTGTTAAAGAGCTGCCATTTTTCTGTTACAATTTGAACAATCATTTAAAATTAAAAAAATGCAATAAGCATACAAATGTTTATACAAAAGTGCTGAATCAAAACATGGTAAATAAAATGAAAAAAAAACGCTATCTGTAAATTTTGTAAAAGATTATTGCATTTATGACCTTGATTCCTCACTTTTTTTGCAGAACAATATTGTCGTTGAAAATGCCCAGAAATGGGGTGTTAAGATAGTTGGATTGGAAGGTATGGATATTTTTTGTAACCAATTTATAAGTCAAAGTTGGTTTTGCATATAACATTAAAAATAGGCTTGCATAATTTTGGAAAGATTAGAACTTGTTCTAAATCTTTACTAAGACACTGGCCTCTCTTACACAGCCAATTTTGCATAGGTACTATTTTTGTACTTAAAATCTGTAGTACTGAAAATTTACTATTGATATTTAGTACTATTTCTTTACTTTGAAATTATTGTACTTTTTACGTACCTGTATTTTACAGTAATTGATTTGTACTTAAAATTTTGGTATAGAAATAAAACCAAAAGCGATCACAATATTCTATGTTTAAAAATCATAATTTTAAGAGATTTGAAATAGACATACTATCAAAATGCTGAAAATGTAACGTTGTAACCAAAAATATGTAGTACTTAAATTTTCAAGTACAAATCGAGTACTGTAAAATACAGGTACCTAAATATTACAATAATTTTAGAATAACAAAATAGTACTGAATATGAAAAGTAGATTTCCAGTACTACAGATTTTTGGTACAGACATAGTACCTATGCAAAATTGGCTGTGTACAACACGACAGCTAAGCTACTGTTACTAAATGTATTCATACTGAAATATAGTTCCCTATAGGTCTCATGTATGTGCACATAATACACATATGAACTGAAAAAAAGATATATTTTTGGAGCAGTTCATCCAAGAATGTATGTAACTAAGGTGTGTTGATGTGCAGGCTTTTTTTTATAACATTTTGATTAGGTAATTGGGTATTGATACAATACTATAATGATTGACAACTGTCATTTTTACCAAACAATCAGAAACAAGGTGGACCTTTAATTACAATGCCCCACCTCCTAAACTGTCAATCAAATTGACCACATTACTTATCAACCTCAGTCTTAAATAATTAAAACCTTCAATATACAACTGCAATATACAAGTATTTGACCTCATAATTGAATACACAAATGTATATATTAGATGTTTGATATATATATAAGGATAATAGATTTATTTATTTCCTATTATTTTTTATCTACAATACATAAAGTGATACTGTAAATCATGTCTTGAAAGATAATTGATCAATGGATTAACAAGATATCTTTAAAAAAAAAATGAAATATGAATATATAAAAGCTATTCATGTAAGGCCTGTAATTTTCTTGATAAATTTCCAATATTCATCTGTAATTAATCAACAATTTAGATAAGTTCACTTATTTTTTTATCATTAGGAATTGGCTTGAAACAGTTTTAAAATTTTAAAACTTTTAATTAAAACAAACCATTGTTTATTAATTTATTCCCAATCAATCATCATGTCTATTTCAGTCTTTGAATTTTTATTAGGAGTGAATATATATCAAGAAAGAATCAAAATTTTAATAGGATAAGTTTTTTTTAATTTGTTTACATTGAAAAAGTACATTTTCAATGCCCTGTTTTGAGAAATACTTTAAAAATTGATCAAAAGGCACTCTACAACTTTTTAATCTTCAATGTCATATAACCTATGTTTCAACTTACAAAATGCCCCCAAAAAACATATTTAGATTATTTTTGTTGACACTTTAAAGTTCTTAGCTGTTGGTCCAGATTTTATGTCTTACAATGATAGTTGGAAGCATTTACTAGAAGAATTTTGGTTTGCAATTGTTTGTTTTTTTGAAACATGTTCAGAACAGGCAACATTATTTGGATAAGATATAAACTGCAGTTTAAATAAAATTGTGCAAATTAAGAGACCCATATTATTTAATTCAATGAGCTCATTTTATTCTCATACTGAAAAATTTTCAGCAATAGTGCTTTATTAATGTTCATTTCCCCCCACCACACCTTAACATAAAATTTTTCAAACTACTCTTCTAATCTTTCCATTAGTGATTTCCATCACTTTGATTTTGGTCTGTTTATGAACGTGAGTGATTTGATATATGTTGTAACGGATGTATGTTATATAAACCTTAATGTTTATTGATGATTATATTTTGCAGTTGCCCAGAAATGGATACAGAAGGAAGTTCTGAAGTTACCTCTAGACACCAAGAAGGTTAGATACATTTATTACCACATTTGGCACTTAAGATATGATAAACTAAATATTAACATGTATCATACATATATAAGAGTTTACATTTTTAGGCTCTAACCATGATGTATTTTTATTGCAATATCATTATACATCAGGTTAAGATCCAAATACTCTATAGTTCCATTCAAATCTAAATCATTTCTAAAGAACAAATTACTTTAATAAGACTCATAAAACTTTATTTATATTTGATATACAGGTGTGTTGTTTCATAATAGTTACCTCTTAAACTAGTAAGTATCACACTATAATCGATCTTTTCACCAAACATAGATTATAACTGTATCAATGATTAGTTACAGAAAATTATGAGTCTATTCTAATATTTTAGGATTTGAAAGGGAAGAAAACCTGTTCCACATCCAAAGGAGATGAATTTAAAGGTAACCTTCCATCAACCAAAAGGGTTTCTTCTTTTTCATACTACCTTAAATATTTTGGGGACACATATTCATTGTACTGTTATAAAACTAAGTGTTACACATTTTTAGTGTGTCTTAAAATAACAAAAATACTGAACTCTGAGGAAAATTCAAAACAGAAAGTCCCTAATCAAATGGTAAAGTCAAATGACAAAACACATCAAACAAAGGGACAACAACGGTCATATTCCTGACATGGTACAGGCATTTTCAAATGTAGAAAATGGTGCATTAAACCTCGTCTTATAGCGCTAAACCATTCACTTGTATGACAGTCGCATCAAACTCCATTATAACGATGCATGAACAAAACAGACATAACAGGTTAAATTATCAAAACAGGGGTACAGCAATCATCATTGTGTCACAATCTCAATAAGAAAAAACTAACAAATATTTAACAAAGAAGCACAAAAAGCATCCATCAAAGAGTGAAGTGTTTGGTTTGTCGGAATGTAAACGTCAATACGAAATAATTTTGTCATCCAAAGTATAAGTAAATTAAATCATAATCTTGTGAAAAAAAATTATGTTACATATCATAGCTCATTAACATGCATCAGAATCAGATGTTCATTAGATATTGGGGGGGGGGGTATATTTTATACCCCTCTCTCTCCCCCCCTTCCCCAATATCTAAAGAACATCTGATTCTGATGCATGTTAATGAGAGCTATGATATGTTACATAATTTTTTTTCACAAGATTATGATTTAATTCCCTATTATTAATTTTCTTTTTTTAGATGGTGATGTTCCTTTGGCACCATCTTACAGTGTTTATATTTGACAACTTGTTCGCTATGCCAGTGTCTGTTGTGACGTTTTTGATTTTAACGAACGCAACCTATGTATTACTGGTAAATTATTAAACCAGGGATATCATTACCATAAATTAATTAAAACCTTAACTAAATTTTTCCATAGATATAAAGATTTGGTTTTGAAGTTTGGTTGTACCTGTAGAAAACTTATTTCAAAAGGGATAGCACGTCCTCATTTTTATGGAAATGTTGTTAACCGTGCCCTGAAATTTAGAAATGATCCATGTAAACTTGTCGCTCCTTTAAATAAACTTATTCTAAAAGGTTACCTATTCAACACTGTAATAAGATCATTGAATATTGTTTTTATTGGTATAAATATTGATTTTGTTATCAGTAAATTAAAAACTAACTAAATATTACTAGTATGTTATATGCATATACATATTCATGGATCTACAATCTGTCGATACCTGTAACTTGGCATTGCACAAGGTCATGTTTTTCTCTGGCTGTTTATGACTTCTTTACACTAAATCCATTGGATGTTGGATGTGAACAGATTGATAGTTTAGTCTTAGATACATGATTTTTTTATTAGTTGTTAGTGGCTTTGAACTAGCTGTCAGATAACTACGAGTACTCTCAGATCTGTTCATGTGTCTTTTTGTGTCGGGATGTATAAGTACCGGGCCACGTCCACTTGTATTTTTGTCCATCTGATGAGTTAAGCCTTTTTCAACTGATTTTTATAGTTCGTTCTTATAATGTACTGTTATACCACTGTCCCAGGTTAGGGGGAGGGTTGGGATCCCGCTAACATGTTTAACCCTACCACATTATTTATGTATGTGCCTGTCCCAAGTCAGGAGCCTGTAATTCAGTGGTTGTCGTTTGTTTATGTGTTGCATATTTGTTTTTCGTTCATTTTTTTTTTTTTTTTTTACATAAACAAGGCTGTTAGTTTTCTCGTTTAAATTGCTTTACATTGTCTTATCGGGGCCTTTGCGGTATGGGCTTTGCTCATTGTTGAAGGCCTTACGGTGACCTATAGTTGTTAATGTCTGTGTCATTTTGGTCTTTTGTGGATAGTTGTCTCATTGGCAATCATACCACATCTTCTTTTTTATATTAGGCACTATTTTTGTGTCTTGATACAATTGTACACCAATTTAGAAAGAATTAATCAGTAATATTTCAGAAATAAATGCGTTCTTTTTCAATTTCAGTCATAGTTCAATGAGCTAAAATATATCAAAATCTGTGTCATGGCTTATTTACTCTTCCTTGACCATAACTTATTTATTGTATAGACAGATGTCTGTTGTTGAAGACTGTATGTTGCCCTCTCTGTGTCTTATAGTTATTTTTGTTGTTCGATTGCTTTCTCATTGACATAAACTTCATATCATCTGTTGATAAAACTTAATATTATAGTCACAGTTTTAAAAAAAGATTTAATACTGACAAGTCACTTTATGAATACTGACAAACGCTAGAATGTTGAAAAATATAGTCTTGAAAGCTTGTAAACCCAGAGTGCAAACAGATAAACTTACTGTTCATAACAATTATACGCATTAAAGATTTGTAGGGTAATCAATTTAACATGATCACTTTCTTAACTTTTCTTTATTTTTGTTTTTAGTTAAAAAACTAAAGAGGCCCTTTTTAAAGTTTGAAGACACAAGTCATCAGTATAAAATTGTATACAAACATCTGGAAACATGGCCGCATGTAAATGTAGACACACCCAAAGGTAGCTGTCCATTTGATGGTACCAGAGTTGGGAAGGATGACGAGTCCGTGGGGGACAGGAGAGACAAGATTGGGCTACCCAACATAGAAGTACATTCTGAGGATGAATGCAGGGATAATACATGTGATAGCAACACACCCATAGATGGGTGAGTGGGTCTTTGGTTGAGCTAATGAATGAAATGAGATCAAATTCAAAATGTTTTGTTTAGCAGCTATTTGAATTCTTGTATTTCTTACAAATTGACTACTCTTTCACTCAACATCATGAAAAAGTTCATTTGTTTCCTTTGGTAGAATTAGCCAGAAAGGAAAAAAAGACGGAAAAAATTGAGATTACAAAAGTACAATGATTGAAAGTAAATAAATGGGGCCGGCTGTTTTGTTACATACAAACATCAAACTGCTAAAAGATAAGCCTGGAAAAAACAACCAGATTTATTCCAAATGAATTTGCTTCATATGCTTGCCTATGAAATAGTGTTTCAAACAAATGCTTACATTTTTCCCTACTAACTTTAAAAAAATTTAGCATATAGAGAGTATAGATAATTTAATGATCTGCATCACCATATCTTATTGTGCTTTAGTCGTGATTTTTACCCATTTTATAGCGTTTTCTACATAATCTATAAAGCTTCTATATATAGACAGATACTGTAAACGGCAATCACTATTCTTAATACAATCTCAACAAATAATATAGATTATTGCTCTTTTCAATTAGTGAACAGTATATTAAGTTAAAAAATCTTATGTGATTTGCCAATTTGATGAAATTTCCACGACAGCATTCAAAGACAGCAAAGCTAATATCAATGAAATCTTTCTGTCAAACTTATTGAAATTTTTCTCACTAAATTATTTATGACCTTTACATATTGCTATAATGTATGTATGGTTTATACCTTAAAAAAACTCCATGCTCTGAAAACACATTTAAAGCTGGTCTTAACCTAATTTTAAACGAAAATAAAGTTGCCTGTTTTCTACATAACATCTAGTATTTGTGTTCTGCATTTTAATTGTCCAAATTGCAAATACGAGATGTCCATCATTTTAGGTTTATATATTGAAGTAAAAGATTTATATGACATTAATTTGTAGGAAAATAAAAAAATCTGACAGTATTATTGGTCCAGTAAGGATTATGACAGCAGGAGATATTAGACGCAAAGCAGAGCGAAAGAGATTATTAGAGAAGAAACGTGGATATTGTGAATGTTGTCTCATCAGATATGAACACATAGATCAGGTTTGTTCAAATGAAAAAAATTATACCCCAGCTTTAAAAAAGTGGGGGTATACTGTTTTACCTTTGTCCCATGATTTTTTTTGTCACATTTTACTCGGGAACTACTGGACAAGGATTTCTGAAATTTGGTTTCAGGGTTTATATAAGTCAGTTGGTTTCATGGTTTATGACTTTATGTAAGTCAGTTGGTTTCAGGGTTTATATAAGTCAGTTATATTGTGTGATGCGTTTTCAGATTCATCACTCAACAACTTCCTGTTTACTGAACACTTGTATCATTTTACACATAATAGCCAAGTTGAAAATTTTTGTCACATTTTTCTCAGGAATATACAGGAATTTCTGAAATTTGGTTTCAGGGTTTATACAAGTCAGCTATACTGTGTGATGTGTGTCAGATTAATCACTCAACAACTTCCTGTTTACTGATATATTTCTGCAGGGGTATCATCAGTGAGCACAGTTTTACTTGTTAAACCTGCTTAAACTTGACTAGATTGAATAGGTTAAACAAAAGACTTTCTACGCGTCGTGAAGTAAACTCAATTTGTGACAGTAAAAATATACTTTTTATGTAGGCCAAGCTTTGAATACAATACAATCTCCTGAATGATCTGATGAACACATAGAAAATGCTTGTTATACATCATATAATATCATAAAGACCTTCAAAGTTTTAAAGGGCATTATATTGATTTACTGTACATAAACTCTTACACAGCAAAATGTGGAAAAACAGTTTTGATTTACAGACCGTTCTTTGCAGAAAATGTTTTTAAAAAGTGTTATGATATTAAGTTAGTATTGTTAATTATATTGCAGCATATCAAGAATGAGCAGCATAAGCAGTTTGTTAGGGATAAAAAGAATTACGAATCATTAGATATTCTTATAAAGAATGGTTCAAACTGTAACACAGCAAAGTTTTTACAGAGAACTCTTACTACACATCTGAGAAAAGGCAAGACCATAAGGTATATAACCAAGAGATAATATAATGTTTTGTAGGTGAAAAAAAAAACTTTGCATTACAGAAAGATCTATCTTGTTCCTTTATATGCATTGTATGATAGTGTAAAGGTCATGATGGATTGGTACTTATCCATAATAAAACTTGAGTTCTCATATTTGAATTATAACATACTAAAATGTCTATCCAAATTTATAAAAAAAAATAGGTAAATCACATTTTTCCCTGTGTAAGAATGATGTTTTTTGTGGGCAGAAGTAGTCTCTGAAAAGGGATCTTCCCAGAGTCTGCATTGTTCCACTTTTCAATGTTGACATCCTTTAAAACATGTTGGTTTTTTTTACTTGCAAGCCAATAATGCATCTGGGATGTTTTAGAGCTAATCTTGTAAAATTAGACCAAACTGACTGTTATAATAACTGATGAAATATTATTTCACAATTACACTTTTATAAATATTATAGGTTGATTTTTTTGTTAATTTGTAGCTAATGCTCCTATGATAACCCTGAACAAATCAACAAGATATAGTCATATCTTTAATTTTTGATAAATTTCCAGAAAACTTAGTCTTTGTATTATATCCTATATCTACCCTAGTAAGACTTTTTTTAATCCAGTTGCATGATTAAAAAAATCTCTGATATTATTAAGTTGCAAACCAATGCTACTTATCAAAATTTGAATGTCTATAAACAATTTACCTGTATAGTGAATTAGTCTAATTTAACCAGTCAACATCAGATGTCAGCTGCTCTATTAGAAACCATTGTTAAATATGCTTTGTGGTTGGCGTATTTAAATTTATATCTAATGCAAATATATTACGATTTTGTTAGGAAAATAATCTGGCCACAGATAGAGATCAAACCTCAATATATATTTTCTTTAAAGATGAAATATACAGCAAAGTATAAAGTAATATTCCTGGTAGGTTTAACTGCTAAATTTCAAACTTTTATGGGAAATGTTAAGTATGGAATGAAGAAGCATGGTTTAAAAGTTTTAATAGAAATTAGTACTTAGCCATGTTAGGTGCAGTATATTGTGTAGTTTTTAGGGGTACAAAATGTTAAACTTATTATTCTGCAGTTAGGACTGTTTCATTCATTTATACATGGTACACAAAGAAGGCCCTTTAAAAATGGAGTTACCATCTTTAGAGGCAATTTGTGAACTTCTCTTACATTTTCCCTCTATTTAACACATGCATTGTAAAGTTCCTTCTCTGGGTCCCATGTATTTTTTATGGAGCAACCATTATCAAATTGATATTTGAGAAGCATTTAAACAAATTTCAATGGAAGAATAGGGCTCATAAAGAGAATAGCGATTACCGGTAATAAAAAAAAAAATCTATTCACAAACAGCAAAATTTGAAATAGTTTTCTATTTTTGTTCATATTTCATGTACATTATTTTTTTTAGTGAAGATATAGATACATCCATTCCTGAGGCCAAACAATGGACCCCAAGAAAATCTGCTTCAGCAAAAATTGCAATGAAAAAACAAAGAAAAGAAAAAAAGGATGACATTACTGTAAAGCAGAAAAACCATATTTCTGAAACAGTTCAACAACCAGGAGAAATTATAAATGTCAAAGAAAAGAAAAGAAGTCTTAGAAAAACTGAGGAAAATGTTATTGTTAGTAGTAAAACTCAGCAGGAAGAAAGTTCTATGAATGAAAAGGAATGTCCAATTACATGTATAAATGGCAATGAATCAAATACAAGTACTCAGGATAGCAAATGTCAAATGTCAGAAGTGAAAAAAATGGAAAGAGTTACTAGTAGAATTGAATTTGAAAGGGATATGGTTATTGACAAACTAGATGACTTGACTGTCAATAGTGAGGTCCAGATAAGTTTATCAGCTTTAAATGTAAACTCATCTGGAATGAATACCAGTTTAAATGAGGACAGCTTGCTAAATATGTCATCTAAAGAAATAAAAGATAATCAGTTGGCAATGAGTAAAAATGATAGGAAATTTTATAATGATTCTGTTGATAAAATTAAGGATGCTGAAACTTGTATAAAAAATAGACAAACTAGTAAGGGAGATAAGTTACAAGACAATAAAATCACCAAAGATAAGATAAAACAAAGTTGTGCTAAGAATGACAAGTTACCACATAATCATAATGTTAATGAAACAAGAAATAAAAGAGATGAAGAAAGAAATAAAGTAATCAGCTGTGAAAGTGCTGAAGTGAAGAAAGATAATGAAGAAACATCCCAAACAAAGGTCAATATTGAGAACCATTATGTTCCTAAAGCAAAATCATTCTTTATGCAGCAAAATATGTCACCATGCCGGGTAGACTGGGGAGATTTTAAAAACATTGAAACACAAGATGCAAAGGTTGTGGTAAAAAGATGGTCACAAAAACTTGAAACGTCAAATCAACCATTGAAGAAGAATATCACACACAAAACAGACAAGTCTGATTTGACTGAAAAATCCAATGTGTCAAACAATGATAAGGAAATGGTTGAAAAGAAAACCAACCATAAAGTATCAAGTGATAAGAAATATTGCCAGGAAAAAACTATTTGTACTAATGAACTTTCAAAGCAGAGTCCTGCCAGAAAGGTTAAAGGTTATAACAAAACACCAATGTTGTCACCAATTCAAAATGATTTACAACAATCTAAAAACAACAACATGGATGTTTATGATTTCCAAGATACTCCACAGAAGTGTAAGGATGTATATGCTATGAGTAGTGAAATCAGTTTGATTGGCACAGAATCCCCAAAATTAAATAGAAAACATAAAACACCTACATCAGCAAATAGAATGAAACTTCAAAGTAGGAAATTTAATTCAGGTAGCCCAAGAAGTGGAACAAGTACAACTCCCGGATCAGCAAGAAAAAAAATGTGGCGCAAACCTAACTACACTCCAACATCTGCAAAGTTTAATTCTAAAAAACTTAATAGGTTGAAATTGCCAGTTGATTCTCTAAGTTCATCTAACACAGATTCTGATTTAAAATCAAACAAAAAATTGACAGAAACTTGTCAGGATTTAAAAACAAGCACCAAGATTAAAACCACTGAACATGTAAATAATTCACAGAACAAGAAAAAACACACAGTTTTAAAGGTACCTAAAGATGTGAGTGGTAATGTGAAAAACAATGTCTCGTGTGGTGGAATGTTACGAAAAAAACATAAGAACAAAAAATCACATGAAACGGAAACAAACATTCACAAAACCAAAGATATTTCATCAGAAAAGAAGAAATCCTGTTTGCCATCAGGCACTAAAGAAGTAAGCGATAGAGCCAGTCCTTTACATTCTAGTGTGAAACATACATGTTCTGATAATAAAAGATATCAAACAGAATGTGCTCCTAGTACTACAAATAAGATATCTGCTATAAAACGGTTGAGTCCATCAAAACCATTTAATCCTGATAATACAGTGGAGACTTTTGATCAAGCAATGAACACTAAAGAGAAAACCCCCCAAAAGTCTCAGAAAAGTTTGCTTCGTAATTCTGTAGTAAGTCCCAGTAGTAGAAAATCGCCAATGAAGATATTAGTTTGGAAGGCAGCAAATCTGGATATAAAAAAATCAAAGAAAGTCAAATTAAATACAAGTTGGTCATTACTTAGTGATAGAAGTGTTGGGAAACTACTTGCCAGTGATGATGGTAACAATGAAGAGTTTGACGGCTTCTCTAAGGAAGATATCACAGCAGAGAGTAATCTTGATAGTGATGCTTCGTTTGTGGAAACAACAGAAATAGACATGGATGAAAATTCCCATCAGGAATGGGTAATTAATGCTGAATTAGTCAATGAGGACAGTAATGATATACAGGATCTAGTTCCTGTATTTACCTCTCCTGGAAAACGTTCTGACTCCTCGTGGGGAGATGCTTGTGAGGAATATATACAGTCACAAGTCTCATTTAATAACTCAAACACAAAAAGTATGTTAGAAACTTTCTCTAGTCCAAAAAAGTTTTCTCCGAGAAAAAGAAAGAGACTTTGTAGCGAAGAGGACAATACTTTCTACAAAAGTGCTTTACACTGTTCTTTGTTAAGGTCACCAAATCCCAAAAGAAAGAGGAGGAAAGTAATTCAGGATGGAATTGAAAAAGTTGACAATGAAATAGAATTTAATCATTTAAGTCCACAAAAGCTTAGAGGATTTGTAAGTCCAGCCAAAAACTGTGATGAAGAAACAATGTTTTCCTCTAGTCCATTGAAAGGTGTTTGTAGTACATCCACTCCATTTAGATTGGTTTCTGGTATTGAGGAGAGCAAATTAAGCAGAAGTGCCCCTTTAAATTTCACATGTAAACAAAGAAAGTCTTGTGAGAAGTTGAAATTTCAGAAAGAAACAAATAAACTTAATCATCACAATAAAAACATGGGGAGTGAAAAATCCAAAGATAAAATTAAGGCATCGAAATTTACTGTGAAAGCTCAACATGGAAGAAGTAGGTCACGAAGTAGAAAATGATGATAGTATTTGTAAAGCTAATGAATCAATAGATATAGGGGAAAACCAGTTGAAAAAAATGATCTCACAACCAGGTACTAAGATAACTTATCAATATAGTGGAGTCCTCCATTGCACAATTGCATACACATATATATGCATTTGAATTCAAATTACCAGCATGACCAGTCCACAACAGCATTTTTCATCTCTCAGTGTAAAACAAATTTTTAATTGCGTTGGCTAGAGCAGCAATTTTGTTAGTAGTGATCAATTTTTTATTTTTTATTTGTTGGCCAACCAAATTTTGCAATTTTCAAAAGAAGAAAAAAATGAATTGTAATTTTTGATGTTTTTTACAAACCCTTCATAACATTTTATTCTTGTAATATGAATATGAAATAATACACATACAGTGTATACAATCTTTTTTTCCCACAAACAGATAAACCCAAACATTTTTAGAGTAAACATAATTGAAGCAAATTAAAAACCATGGTCTTAATAACATAAATATATTTGCTACATTATAAAAAAAACAATTATTTTTCCTTATTTACTTCTTTTCTTTGAAGTGAATAATTTTATCTTTCGTATAGTCTAAGCAGTTTAAAGGCATCTACTGTCGTGACTATTAATTTTTAAGGAGGTTAATTTTTTTAATCTATTTTTAGACTAGTAAAGTTTTTAAGATATAGAAATGTTTAATACTCTTGCATACCTCTGTCATGTATGTGTTTTTAGTCTTATCATGCTGTGATCATTGTATTTGACTACCATCTTTCTTTTGTAACTTTTTTAACACAATATATATGAAGAGTTAAAATATTCTATGCATCACTTTAGTTATTTATTTGTGTTGAAAGAAATATTTTGATACTGTAAATTCAGAATTTATTGTGTGATTTTTATTAATTTGAATAATATGACTGAGTGAGTATCACAAAATAAGAACTCACATTTTTATATCTGAAACATATATCTGTATGCAGATTTTCCTGACATTGCAATAATTAATCTCACATGTTTGTCCATTTTTCAAAAAATCCCAATAATAAATGCACACAATAATTTCTGAATTTACAGTAATTAGTTTAGATAACTCAAGAGTCGAGAGTCTGACATGATAAATTGCCAACACTGATGGACTTACACTATGTCAACTTGAAATCTTTCACCTACCTCATCTCAAGCTTTAAGGCTTTGTCTTAAAATACTGTTATAACTTTTTTAAATGAATGTAACATCTATGTGAATGAACAAACCACTGATTTGCTGTTTCTAAAAACACGTTAGTAAGAAAATTTATTTGAGAGAAAAAAATGTTTTTTGTGTCTAGCCTTTCACTGCAGTGTTAGATGCTCATCCAGCGACAATGCATGTGTAAGGTGTACACATCTTGTCTGGCAAGTTTTTTCTTACCTTTACCTGGTTGTCTTGACCATTGCTAATGTAAAATTTATGTAACACTTGTGCTGAGTAAATAAAAAATCTTGGTTTCTACATTAAATCAATCATGGTCAGTAAAGCAGGCAAGACATTTCATTGTGTGCACTCTTTACTTATTTAGTTATGTTTACATTTCAAAATACCTCAGGAACTTAAATATATCATGTATGAAGTATGGAGTATGTCGACTTTTATTTTTTTCTGAAACAGTTGATGGCCTTGACCTCATTTTAATGTTCCTGTGGTTGGGTATTAGATTTGGTTTTAATAATAGTTGATAAGTTGGAAATATCTTGTATGTAAATCAATGTGTGCTTCAGACAGGCTTCATATCACCTTGTCCAGTTCTGGGAGTTTTTTTGGCTTTCAAATAGATCAATTATTGTGCAAAAGAGACATTTAAACATATCATAATATGTCAACTCTTGTTTAATAATACAGAAATCAAGAAATGCTGGTGAATTAGGTTTTGACATAAAAAAAAGTCTTAAAGGACTTGACAGTCACATTTTGCAAACGGTACAATGTTCTAATCTATACCTATATCTTTTTCTTTTCTGTCTTATTATCTATGTTACACTTTGTATTTTTATTTGTGTTTTATATGCAATAATAATAATAGTTGTATAGTGTTACTGAATATCATTATATTTTGATATCTTATTTGAATTACATTAAATAAGACTAATACCCAGTGTTTCTGTAAATGTAATTCTGGATTTCTTTACTGTGAGTCATTTTATGTTATTTTCATTAGCTGAAGATTTCTAATTAAAATGATATATATAACATTTGGGTTTTCATATGTTAATTCTGCAAAATATTTATCAATTATGTATCTTTACCAAGTAGAGATGGTTGACATTTTCTTTATCACTAAGGTAAAGATGACTGCAAATATGTGAACCCTATAACTTAACCATTGAAAGTCCTTCCCTTCAACACATTTTTAGTTCGCCCAAAAGTTTTTAGGGAACTTTTCTCTTCACTTGTCGTTGTCGTTCTTTGTCATCTGTTAATTTTTACAAAATCTTCTCTGAAACAGCTGGTACGTGATATTAAAACAAGAGTCTACACACTAAATGTCCCCAATCTTTACTTTCTTTATGAATGTAAGTTGAAAGTCTATTATAGGAAGGTTTTTCTTACTGTATCACTTAAACTTGACCTCATTTTAATGGATCATTGATAATGTTAAGATAAGGATAACCATACCACACAGACATAGGGACCTCACACTCATTCAATACACCAACCAAAGTGATCCTGTTGCTTATAATACATGGAAACAGACCAAATATTTTTAAAAAACTTAACATTGAACCATGAAAATGAGGTCAAATCTTATAAACCCTGCAAGACTGAACCTAAAAATGAGATCAAGGACAATGGATATATGACAGAGAAAATTAAAAAAAACTTGATATTTGTGGACTAGACATGAAGCATCAAGGTCTGAAATACAAAGCTTTATACATAGTTTATATTGTAGCTGGAATGTAATTCCTTCTTCTATTATCCTGTGGTTTTCTTTGACACATGTACGACAAAAATGCATTTTATTTATCTGACATTCAAAGTCCAATAAACTCTGGAATGACATATCTGAAATTTTTCAGGGTTTATATTCCTCAATTCCAACAATTGTGTAAAGTTTACAGTAATTCAGTTCAAACAAAATCATGATATGGTACATTATGTGAAAAATTTACTTAAATCTTACATTTAAAGTCTCATTGCTCTATTAGGACAAACAGGAAAAGTATGCAGGAGTGTACATGCTAAATGTCTCTCCTGTTTACTTATCATTGAATACACGTTGAAAGTCTCTAATATGAAGGTTTTACACATAAACTTCACATTTTAAATCATTAAAATGAATTTTGAAAATAATGACAGACAAACATGTACACCTTACAAGCATTCCATACACCAAATAAAGTGGTCTCTTTGCTATAAGAACATGTCTTAGAAACAGATGAAACTGCAAATTCACAACATTGACCAATGAACCACGATATTTACATCAAGGTCATTTGAACACTGCCAGACGGATATCTACACCTTGCAATCATTTCATACACAACACATAGTTGACCTATTGCTTATAGTATAATAGAACTGAAATAATTATGAAAACTTATCCTTGACCAATGGAACATGAAAATAGGGTCAATGTCGGATAAAACCTGCCAGACAGCAAGTACATAAACAATCTTTCCATACACCAAATAGAGTGGCCCTATTGCTTATAGTATCTAAGAAAAAGAGCAAACCTGAACAAGAGGCTGTCACAACGACAGCAAACCGGATTTATTAACATTTATTTGTGTCCTGGCAATATCACAAGATCCATAACTGATAAACAGTGAAAGTGAAAATCATCAATATCAAATTTGACCTCCATTTTGTCATCAGTATCAACATATTAAAATTTGAAAAGCTTAGATTGAACAGTTCATGAGTAAATGCAACAACATAATTGGAAACGCCATTTTTTTTTATCTTTCGAGAACCATAACTCCTGAACGTAAAAGTCAAAATCAACATTATTGAACTTGACCTCCATTTTTTCATCAGTAACAACATATTAAAATTTGAAAAGCTTTGGTTGAACAGTTCATGAGTAAATGCACAGACAAAACTGGAAACGCCATTTTTCAATCTTTCGAGAACCATAACTCCTGAACGGTAAAAATCAAAATCATCGTTATTGAACTTGACCTCCATTTTTTCATCAGTAACAACATATTAAAATTTGAAAAGCTTTTGTTTAACATTTCATGAGAAAATGCACGGACACGACTGGAAACACCATTTTTCAATCTTTCAAGAACCATAACTCTTTAACAGTAAAAGTCAAAATCGTCATTATTGAACTTGACCTTCATTTATTATGTCAGTAACAACATATTAAAATGTTAAAAGCTTTGGTTGAACGGTTCTTGAGTAATTGTACGGACAACATTTGGTGGCCGCCTGCCTGCATGCCGTACATCCCCAAACTTTACCACATAACATCACTGATCAATGAAATGAGGTCTAGGTTAGATAAACCACTGAAGGAGATGTAGACATTGCAAAGTACCCATATACCAACTATGGACATTTTTTTCAAGCAGTCACTGAACCATGAAAATGAGGTCAAGGACGACAAAATGTTTTATAGTATTTCAGATATAAACTTTACCACATAACATCACTGATCAATGAAATGAGGTCTAGGTTAGATAAACCACTGAAGGAGATGTAGACATTGCAAGGTACCAATATACCAACTATGGATATTTTTAAAGTTTTTTTTCAAGCAGTCACTGAATCATGAAAATGAGGTCAAGGACATTAGACAAGACGAATTGAAACTGTGTTACATCTGCACTAAAGGTATGAAGCTCCCATGTATTTGGCCTTCAGAAATTTAAAGCTTTATATAAATAGTTTCCCAGTGGATGCCAGATTGTATTCCCTAATTCAACTTCTGTCACAGGCCAGACAAAAATAGAAAAAGAGGTTCTTTCCTGCAATCATAAAATCATAAAGTTTGGCGTATCAATCCAGGATTCTAAAGAGAGCTTTCTTCTGTCAATCCTAATCTTGTGTTGAATCTATATGAGAATTGATAAAAGCCAATTTGAATTATCATACAAAAGTGTTTAGGATGAATAATCTTTGGTATACCATAATATGTATGGTAGTGAATTAGAAGTTTTGATGGTGGAGGAGGCAACATTATCAAGATAAAACTAATAACCTCCTAAATGAGAAGGTGCAAACCCCTGTCAGTTCAAATTGGACTTCAACACAAGAAGTGTTTTAAGTTTTAACTGACAACTTAAAAGACTACTTGACCACTGAGGCCCATTTGTATTTGTAACAGAAATAAATCAGATTGTTTGATATTTTATTATTTTTGACATGAGATAGTTGAGTGACATGGAATTTTCAAATTCCACTCTAAATTACAATTGAGGATATCATACACTTACTTTTTGTTTGTACACATACAATAATATATTACATGTTTGTTTATGTACATATAACAATAAAACATCTCGTTTTAATTGTACATCCATGACTATCTACATAATTTAAAATAAACAAATTGCCATTCATTTTATACACATAAATATAAATTTATAAATCTATATGACATGAAATAGGTTATAATTTTTCTTCAGTCTATCACAAAATACAGATACATCTTGAAAAAGTTGAAAAATTAATAAAACTACACAAGAGTTTGGTGAAAAGTATTTAATCTAATTGTTGAAATTAATTCTATTACCTTTGTCAAAAAGGAATATGCTTCACACATTTCATCAAATTACAGTAAATTAAATTTATTACTCTATTTTCCAATGAGAAAGTTTTCTAATTTTTCACATTCAGACTGACATTCCAAAAAATAATTAGAAAAGTATACAGCTTCAGTAAGTTATTCTGACGTTTAATTATATTCCAATGTTGTCTTTGTGTGATTTGTTTTAAAAACTTCCATATAAGTAGAAATGGAAATCTAGGTTTTACTGTTAGATATCGTAAAAATCAATCCATTCAATAGTCCATTTGTCAATTACAGACTTCAAATTTGATTTTAAGAAACAGTATATATTTAGGACAAACTTTCTCAAGCTACACAAACTGAGACGAATGAGCTTGGTGTATTGTGAAGGAATGCCATAATTTATTCTTTGCAAGTGCATTACACATTTCTGGTAAAAACATGATGGCAAAATAAGTGATTATGCAATGAAATTTCATAAAAGTTTACATACTTTCTTCCAAGTTTGTTTACAGTCTGTCCTACCTAGTGTTCCTTCCCTTTGCAAAATAAGGGTAACAGTTGGTAATTTAAATTGGAAAATGAAACTATTACATAAATTAAAAGTAGCACAACTACACAAGTATAAAAAATCTGTCGCGTGGTTTTATCATTCCTGTTTTATGTATGAGATTATACATGGACAAAACAGATGAACAAGACAAAAAACAAAAAGTAAACCTATAAAACTCTAACTGTGTTTATACTGCAAATCTCTCAACAACAATTACTACTTTCATTCACAAATTATAGATGTGAAGAAAAATGACTTATTGTAACCAATAAACATGAAAACACTACATATAACATTCTTATTATAAAACGCCAAACCCTTACATGTGGTAGAGTTGATTAATGAAGTCAAGTGACCTTGGTCAGACAAACATGTAAACCTTTAAACAATTCTTTAGGCCAAATATACTTGATCTACTTGTTATCACCCGGTTTAGTTTTAATGATCTAACCAACAGATATTGTTTTTATCATTAAATTTAGGCCAAAATTACACTGAACCAAAATTTGTGATGTCGGTCAAGTTTATTGACAACAGGTAAAATAAAACTGGAGGTCAGAAATTTGTGATTCTAAATTTTTAATTGAGTTGAGCTGGACAAAAAAAGAAGAGGGAACAAAATGAATTATTGATTTATTTGATGTCAATATTCATCACTGTTGAGAACACATTTCTCAACCAGATGCTCCGCAGGGCGCAGCTTTATACGACCGCAGAGGTCGAACCCTGAACAGTTGGGGCAAGTATGGACACAACATTTAAGCTTGTTACAACTCTGAATTTGGATTGTGATTAAATAGTTGACACAACATAGGTTTCTGACACAGAATGAATGTGGTCTAAGAACTTAAACTTAAAAACTTAAAAATTTTATAAATTGGACATTTACCTATTATGGTCCAATATCCAAAATCTAAATACATGGTTAGATTCAGCATATCATAGAACCCCAAGAATTCATTTTTTGATGAAATCAAATAATGTTCAATTTTAGACCCTTTAGACCTCAATGTGGACCAATTTGATAACCGGGCCCAAATATCAAAAATCTAAATACATGGTTAGATTCAGCATATCAAAGAACCCCAAGAATTCAATTTTTGTTAAAATCAAACTAAGTTTTATTTTGGACCCTTTGGACCTTAATGAAGTACAATTTGAAAACAGGACCAAATATTAAGAATCTAAATACACAGTTAGATTCGGCATATCAAAGAACTGCAATGATTCATTTTTTGATGAAATCAAACAAAGTTTAATTTTGGACCCTTTTGGACCCTTTTGGACCCTAATTCCAAAACTGTTGGGACAGACCAAAACTCCCAAAATCAATCCAAACCTTCCAATTGTGGTCATAAACCTTGTGTTAAAATTTCATAGATTTCTATTTACTTATACTAAAGTTATTGTGCAAAAACCAAGAAAAATGCTTATTTGGGACCTTTTTTTAGCCCCTAATTCCTAAACTGTTGGGAACAAAACTCCCAAAATCAATCCCAACCTTCCTTTTGTGGTCATAAACCTTATATTTAAATTTTGTAGATTTCTATTTATTTGTACTAAAGTTATTGTCTGAAAACCAAGAGAAATGCTTATTTGGGCCCTTTTTGGCCCCTAATTCCTAAACTGTTGGGACCAAAACTACCAAAATCAATCCCAACCTTCCTTTAATGGTCATAAACCTTGTGTTTAAATTACCGGTACATAGATTTCTATTTACTTATACTAAAGTTAGAGTGCGAAAACCAAATGTTTTCGGACGACGACGCCAACATCATACCAATATATGACCAAAAAAATTTCAATTTTTGCAGTCGTATAAAAACCTATCGTTGAGTGTGACCATGGTATAAACCAGTTATTTACATGCAAGATGTTGGCCAGGTTTCATTTCATTTTTTTCAAGCTTGACAATGCTAACAGCTGCAAGGGATGGCAACTATGCAAATTATGACTAACAAATATATGAGACATGTAAAATAAATCTTCTTAAACCTTAATCATTCTTTAATCTTAGTTCAAATTAATACATGTACCCTCATTTCAAAATATCACATTAAATATACCCCATCAGTTTCCATAAATGTGTTTGCTAAAATGCATTATAGTTTATATCATAACAATATCAGATATAATACATTTAATAGTGTTCAATTTGATCATCAAAGTCAAAATCTTTCCAGTGATCCCACAATCAATCTACTAAAACAGTATTCTTTGGTGTATTGAAATTTCTCTTCATATTTATATCTTTTTTAATAATTTGAGCACCTTTAAAATATCCTTAAGCTTACATCTATATACCCCTTATCTATACAGTGGTATACAATTATTAACCAAGCCTTTAACAGATTAACACTAACAATACATCTTTGAACATTCTAACTAGATTCTGTCATACTGTACTTGTAGTGTAGAAACAGAAAAAAATATATTAAACACAAATGTAATGGATACTTATTATTATATCTGAATCAAAGAGTCATCCTCTATCCAAAGGACTTTCTTCAATTTCATACATTTGTCTTTTAATTTTATGTCTAAAATTCCAAACAGTTTTGAGAAAATCAAGAAAAACATTTTTTTCCCCCCACATTCCCAAATTTTTGTGGAAAGAGCATAAGGGTATTTATTTTTCTAAATTATTTATTTATTAGTTATTTTAGGGGGCACTTTTCAGATCGATTGCCGTTTAGCTTAATCATGTTAATGATTTACCAAAACTAAATTCCCCTTAGTCGTTTTAAAAGTCAACGAAAGAGTCACTTAGTCACTTATTACTTATTACTTCTAGCAACACAATAGGCATACACGCTAAAAATCTTATGGGTAATTCCTAAAACTAAAAATGCAATAGCTTAAACTTTGTCAATCTTATTTACAAAATACAATATAAAAGTTTTTGCTTTTAATTTATATGACTGTAGAATAAAACCTGGATATAAAAAACCATTTCATGAATGTTTCAAGCCTGGTGTCTTAGTTGACATTTACAACAATTTTCTTATAAATATTTCTCTATTTAGTAGAATTTTTTCCTTTAGAAGCATCATTACAAGTTATTGGGATAATACATTTCATTGAAATAGTGTGATTACATAAAATGAGATTGTCAAGTTATTAAAAAGCTTCTAACCATCAACACCTGAGGTTGACATCGAGTAACATCACTCTTAGGCAAGTATATTTAACAAATCTTTAAACTGAACCAGAGTATAAATTGCTCTATTATTGGTACCTATTAGGAAACACTTTAGGTATTGGCATTCTTTTGTCTTTCAAAATAATCTTGATAATAATTTAACATTAACTTTCAAGCCATTGAAACAAAAAAATGTCAAGAACAACAGACATAACCGTATGCCTGACAAAATTTACACGATAAGAAATCTATAAACTAATAAGCATTATCTACCTTATAAATTATATATATAAAGCATTTATAAAATTAAGTTACCAGTTGCTTAAATAGCAAATGGTTGTCTTGCCTTTCCTTGGCATTTATTGTGATGAGACAATAAGTATCTTTAACTTTAAATTGAAAAGTTTTTCAAACTTTTAAAGAAGGTTTCTTAGAATCCATTCATTTTCACATGAAATATTGTAATAAAAATAAAAATTTGAAGGTATCTTTTATTTCATTTGATGAATAAATAGAAAACATTAACCAACAATATAAAATGTTTAGGGCATTTTTGAAAATTTCTAAAAAAAATTGCACATAAAAAAAATTGAACAATTTCATCTTTTAAGAGGAAACACATACAGATAAGTCACTTCATGACAATATGGAAGAAAATTAACATTCATTGTCTAGATTGAACATAATTTTTTTTTCAAACTTTTTAAAAAATAACTATACCATGTTTACTGCAGATCTATTTATTTTTTAGGGTACCAAATATCATCGAATTTCGGAAAAAAAAATCAAATTCTACCTTAACAATGCTTAAGTGTGTGTGTTTGAATGAACATTCAAATTCAAGATTCATTTAGTTCATAATAATAATGAAATGTCTCAAAATGTAATTTTTGAAGAGCTGGTTTTAAAGAAATTGTTTAATACTTGAAACTGAAATGAAATATCAATCATGTCAAAAGAAAATCTAAACTTTTTTGTTCAGTATACATTTTTATCTGTTAATTATAAACTGACATCAAATAACTTCTATTTAAAAAATATGGTCATTGTGACATTCCACATTCATTTTAGATTTGGTTATTAAATGCTAAACTATGAAATAAAAGAACTTGAAAAGTAGATTATTTTTACCCTTTGAAAAAAAGACAGGTTTTCATGGTTTTCACAGTGAAATCGCTATTTTTTAGTATTAAAATAAAATTTTGTGCAAAATGTAAACTGTAATATCAATATATCTTTCTATTATTTACATCAGTTACTAAAATCAAACAAATTTCTACGTCAAAAGCAAAGCCACAATGATCATGAATTTTGCATCAACAAAATTGAGCAAAACAAAATTCCTGAGAGCAGTTGAATTGTCGCTGTGTTTTGTTCAGTATTCATAATGAAGCTATAAATACAATGAAAACAAATAAGCAAAAATTGTGATATTCCTTACTGAATTTGTTCACATATACATAACACAATATACATCACACACTTTTCTGAATTATTAAACAATTTATAAAATGCAAATAATTAATGTTCACAAATTCATAAAAAAAAAAGTAATTCCTTAATTCATATATTGCCATAAAAAATAACTTAAAGACATTCACCTTGTTCAAAGTACAAAAACCATTTTATACTGTTACTTCATAAAATATTATTAGATAGGGAGTATAATTGTTGTTGGAACAATCCAAACATAATGAAATAATAAAAACAAGCATATTCAAATAAATATAACAGCAGATTTCAAAGTATCTTTGTACCATGTTTTGTTCTTTTAAACAGTACATACCATCTAGACATGTGCCAAACAATATTCTAGCAAAGGTTTCATTCTAAATCTAATAAATTGAGTGTAGCGGTGGTGTCCAACTGATAGTTTGTGAAGATTTTGAACTTTTTTTATGCCTTCTGGTATTAAGCGGAGCTGCGGCATAAGGCTTTTCCGACTTTAAAGTACCAATTATAAATTCTAGATTTTTTAAATTTTACTATAAGTACATCCTTAAATCTATTACATGAAATTTAATACATGAATGGTTTATCATGTTTATACTGTCAGAAAAAAAATGTAAGTTTTCAGTCAAGATTGAAATGAAAAATCAATTTTGATTTGAAGATATGACAATTAAAACAGGGAAAAAATTGAAGGAACATTATATTTAATCTAAGATGACAGGAATAAAGCATTTTCTTATCACAAAAAGTTGACATCAACCTCCTATTTTACCTCTTTTTTTTTTTTTTTAAATAAAGAGTGAGAAAAATAAATGCCTTAATGATGTGATTAACTATTCATACACTTATGAATTAAGTCTGGTAATTCCATTCACCTAATAACTTTGTGTACCTTACTTACAGAAACTTACTTACAGAAACATTATCAGACAGCAGCTAAGTTATTCTTTAAGTTCTTTGAATCAGATTTGATAACATAGAGAAAAAAATGCAGAATTTCTAATAACAAAGTATAAAGATATCATCAAACATCCCTAGGCTCTTTTTCATCTTTCATTAATAAATTTGTATTTCAGTCTTGAAATTAATTTTGTGACTTAAATTAACTACCAAAACCAATAAGTGCTTCATTCATTAAATCATCGTCTATTTCTGAAGGTGAAGCAGTGTGATGTTCCATTTTTATGAGTACAGGTGATTGTAATTGTGATTGTTTTACTTTATGAATGGGTGAAGCATTTTTTGTCTTCAGTATTGTATTATTGCCAATTTTATCAGAAGACACTTCAATGTTTGGTGAATTTGTCTTGTTCTGCAAAGTTCTTGGTGACAATGTTTGACAGTCGATAACTAACTCAGGGCTGCTCACAGGACTAGAAGGAGATAAAACAGGTTTTGATGTACAAATTCTTTGTTTTTTTCTAATCACATAATTTTCTGTATCTTCTATGTCATCTGAATTGTGAGCCTTTGGTGTAGGCACTTTAAATACATCAGAATCTTTTGATTTATTGTCACTTCCTCCTTCTTTTGTTACCGTTTCTCCATTGAATTTCTTTGGATTTTGTTTTGGTGATGGCGTCCTTGAATGTTTATTTGTATTAGAAAATTTCTCACATTGACTGGATTCCATTTCACAGTTAGTGTTACTATTTCTTACTTCTGATGTGCTACTACTTTCTTCACTTTTTGATATATCTACAACCGCTTTTCCATCATTCGATTTTGACCCCTTGTCTTTTGGGGAATATGAATTTTCTGAAGCACTTTTAAGTATTGATGTAAACAAATTTCTTGAATCATCATTCTTAATATTTTCTTTTCCAGAATTAGTTTTAGAAGGTGAATCACTACGCTTTTTCACATTTTCACAACTTTTTGTCTTTGGGCTAGAATTGTTATTCTTAGCCTCTTTATCATCCTTTCGAATTTTGCCTTGAATATTTGAATCCTTAGAAATTTTATCCTGTGCACTTTTAGAATTATGGTTAGTAGCATCAGTCTTTTCTGTTCTACAATTGACCACATTTTTATCACTTTCATTTAGACTAGATAATGATGATTCCTGGTTAACACTTTCCACCGACTGTTTATTTACATCCTCAGAACCACATTCATATGAAGTCTGTTTTGTAAGTTTATCAATAACAGCTGTTAATGACCCTTTTCTTGGTCTTGATTTGTGACTTATAGGGTTAGAAGACAACTGACTTGTGTTTTGAGCAGATCCAGTTGCTATTGTACCAGAAGAAGGTGTAGTAGAATTTTGAGTAGTTTTTTTAAGCGAATCACTACCACTGCTGCTACTACTACTACTCACAGATTTAGAAACAGATGTTGAAGGATTAGATGACGAACTACTTCTGCTCACAGAGCTAGTTACAGTAGGTGATACAGAGGTAGCCATTTTACTTGATGTTGTACTAGATGTTGAAGTGACAAGTTTCGATGAAGAACTCGTTGTACACGTCACAGTTGTCACTGACCGACTAAATCCTCCGCTACAACTTGGAATCACATTATTTGACTTTGATATAAATGGGTTTTGTTTCACTGATGTTGGTGTAGTAACAGTCTTTGTATGAGCTGGACTTGATGATGTTGAAATGCTTGGTTTTGTATTTTGTACACTATTTGTCCTCGAGTTTGATACACTGGTTGACACAGCACTCTTAGAACTATTTATACTTGAATTAGTCAAATTTGTTTTAGCACTAACAGTTGATGTTGGGTTCACTTTACTATTTACAGAAACAGAAGATGTCACTGCTTTGGAAATAGATTCTGTAGTTTGAGATTTATTTGTTCCAGAAGACACTGCTGTATTTGTTTTTGCCATTTTGGGAATTTTCGGCAGATTTGCAATGACACTAGAGTCTCTGTTGAGAAAAGACAAAACGTCTGCCGATTGATTTTTGTTTGAGAAGGGAGATGAGGTAGATGATGATAGGTTTTTATTTGATGAGTGTGAAGATTTAGACAAGTTCATTGGATTTCTTGAACCTGCCATTGGAGAACTGCTTTTTCTAACACTAGAATTTTTACTACTATTTGAAGTTCCATTTCTTTCTTTCTTACTTTCTTTATTATCTGACGAGCCTCTATTTGAGGATGAACTGTTTGATCTTTGTGAAGGTATTTTAGCAGCAGAAGGCAGTGAAGAAGTACTTTTACTTGAAGATTTCATATTTGGGAATGATTTTGATAGCGATGTTGGTGTACTTGCTTTTACACTTGCTGGTGGAGTAAGAGATCCACTTTTTGTTAAGGACACTGCTCCCATACGGCCAATCGTTGTTGAAGTAGGAGTAGTAGATCCTTTCGTTGAGCTTGCTGTGGAGTATGCTGGTGGGGTTTTTGCTGAGCCTACACTGACTGATGAACTAGTAGGCATTGCAATTGGTTTGAGTTTGATGGTTGGAGTTTTTGTAATAAGTTTGGAATCTGCTTTGCTAACAGTGATACTATTTGATGGCGATGATTGTTGGTGTACTTTATAGGCTTTCTGTGATGATGATTTCTTACTTGATGACAAGTGTTTATCATACTTTTCTTTTGATTTTTTCACAGTTTCATTTTTACTAGTCAATACTTCTCTGCTTGGACTTTTACCAACAGATATGCCAAGACTGCTTTTATTGATCTTTAGTTTAGGAATTGGCTTTAGATTACTACTACTATTACTGTCTTCTGATACAACTGTAACAGATTTATAAATAGCAGATTCATCAAGAGAAGTACTTTTATAATTTTCCATCATTTTCTGTTTTTTCTTCCTTTCTTTCTTCGATTCATTTTTATCTTTTTTTCGTTTCTCACCCGACACAATATTATTCTTAGATTCTTTTTTCTTGTCCTTCTCTTTACTCAGTTTGTGATTGTAAAGTTTTTGTTTGTGAATATGCAGGCGTGTAGGTGATGAGGATACAACTTTCATTTTGTCTCTAAAATCAAATGGATCATCGTCATCGTCATCACTATGAAAATCAAACGGAGCTTTTGACTTTTTATTAATTCCAGTGTTTAATAACTCATTCGGTAATGAACTTTGCCTCAACCCTTGTACAGTTGAAACTTTAAGTCTTATATTTTTTGTTCCTTCCTCCTTTTTGAATTTATCTTTATCAATCACATTATTCTCTGCTTTTTCTTTCCCTATTGTAAGTAACGTTCTTAAGTCATGCACATTCTCCTCCTTAACTTCTTGTTTTATTTTTAATGAACTGCTAGAGTCTGAATTAGCTGCCAATGCTGGGTTTTTATTTGAAGTTTTTGCATTAAATGCTGTGCTATCACATGACTTTTCTTTGTACGGAAACGTGTCACTATCACTTAAATCCGACATAGAATTAGATCGCACATGACTTCCATGACTTAACTTTCTATTACTTGGCTCATTTGAGGTCAATGAAATCATTGAAATATTAGAATTCTGCCTCTGAAAATTATAAGAAGATTCCGGCTCTTCTTGTTTGATGCTAAGTAGGTCCATTAAGCTCTGATGTGCGTAGTTGGGTGACGTCGGGTCTGTGGTCTTTAACACCTCCCTCGACCCGCTGAGGATTTTATCCTCTCGAGAGGTAGACACTTTATCGTTTTTTGGCACCGAGTTATGATAATAATGGTGTGGAGACTGTGTCTCCTTTGCTGGGCTTGTATCTCCATAATCTGACAATAACTGAGACAATTCACTATCTTGTCTATGTGGCTGTCTTGGCAACTTATTTCCTACCATACTTTCAAGCTTCTGCATTTCAGATTCTCCTGAAAATCCTGCAGGAGTATCAGCCTGTGAATCGGTTAAATCAATGATACTCAACTGTCTGGTCAGTGTTGGATGTCCATGACTATGTATTGAATGAGGAGGTCCTGGATTTGGGACATCACCAAAGTCAAACGATCCACCGCTAGAATCAAAATCTAAGTGTGGTAATGATCCATTGCTTTCTGATTCTTTTTCTGAAATACGAGGATGTTTAGGACTACGTCCAACAACTGGTGTATCTCCTTTAGAGCTTCTTTTTCGACGCACTTGTTTTGCTTTAAGTGGTGGCTGAGGAATACTTGAGGCCATAGCTGAAGCATTGCTGTCCTCTAACAGTTTAGACATAATTGGTGCTTCACTTTGTGGCAGATTTTGAATAGGATCAGGAGTAGGACTTGGTGAATTACGATCTAACAAGTCAGCTAACAATGGATTATGAGGTTTTTCTGGAGCAGGTGGTTCAATTAAAATTCCCTCTGGAGGCAGTGAAGGTTGTATAGAAGAACCAATTCCACTCATTAAATTTCCCAAACTATATGAAATTTGTGGGGAATGTTGCAATCCATAATTTCTAAATGCCATATTATTCGGAGAAATATTTTTTAAATCCATAGGAATTCTTCCAGGACTAAAATGACTAGAATAGTATTCTGGTGGCCACGGAGGAGGCCGATCTGCCGGAATAGTCACTGACACAGGTTCTGGGGGTGGTTCTTTACGAATTTCATCCGAGACTTTGTTAATTACTGACCGCAATGTAACAGGCACAGAAAGACATCTATTAAATGTAAAATACAATAATGTAAATGCATGATATAATATAAAATAATATGACATGGGATAAAAGAAATAATAAGTGCATTCTTTTATAGATTTACTTATCGTATGATTTTTTTAATCTAAGGAAGAGTAGTTGATTGATCAGTTGCTTTGTTGTCAGTTTTAGCATTTATAAATGAATTATAATATCAGTGTATGCTATAAATGTGTTTGACAAGTCGTAGAGTAAATATTTTTTTTCGTGGCAAATTTCTCTTTGCACCCGAATCTCTAATGCATTGATAATACATTTCAATGTGAAGATAGAAAAAAATCTCCCTATGAGCAAAAGTTAACATTTCTGGAGTACTGTAATGATGCTTTCATCTGTTGCTTGAATACAAAGTATAAACACGACATACAAAAAAATCTGTATACTTCTGAAACTATAACTTTACCATTTTATTTCTGTTCAAATAAAACCACAATAAAGTTATGTAAGATTTCAATCAAGAATATTGCTTGTTTCTTGAAAACGAATTTCACATGTGTTGCTTTAAGTGCATATCAATTTGTGTGTGTGACTTGTTTCAATTCTATTTCATGATAGTCATGTTTAAGAGTATATAAATATTCAATGATTTATCAAGTTTGCTTCAAACCATAATCATATAGATTCACTAACAAATGTTAAAAAAAAAAATCAAACTAAAACACTAATTCAAAAATAAGGACTAACTTGTCCTTTCCTTACATTAACTGTTGTAAGCTTAATAAGTAAACAATATCTTCTTTTCACAGATTTCATTTGTTCAGGGCAATTTTTCATTTTATGAATTTAACATAGTGTACTCATTCTTCAATATATCAAATTTTTATTTTGAAATAATTTACAAGCCTATTTATTACTAGCATATTACAGTTTCAGTTTATTTTTATCATTGAATATTATACATGATCAGGGCTTTCAATAAGTTTAGAAGTAGGAGGATAAAACCAAAAAATAGGAGTCCCATCAATGCGGACGGCGAAGCCGGCCGCGGCGACGAGCTTGCTCGTCGAACCTACGGCCGGGGGTCTGGGGCCCGCTCAAGGGCCCCGGAATTTTTTTTTAAAATGGTGCAAAATCCTGCATTCTGGGAGTCTCCTGGACCCTGTTTCAGTCCTCTCAAAACATCATTTTTTTAATGAAGATAATGTAAATGTTTGATTAAAATTTGTAGCATGGTTGGATTTTCTGTGAATACAGATTACATTTATATATGCATTTGATCCAGACTTCAACTTAAAGCTTGTATTTGAAGTTGTTTGAGAATAGCAATGACATGGTGATAATATAGGGAAAGATCATATTTATTCATTAATAAAATTTTATTATACTTGATATTATGCTTGAACTTCTTGAGTTGATTTGTATTGATTTTCATTTCAGGTATAAAGAGTGAAAAACTGAAAAGTATCAATTCTTCATCTTATGTTTTACTGCCTAATATTACCAAAACTGTATGAATTCAACTCTAGTAAATTATATATAATGAGTAAAATTTGATGTACCCTAAATACTTTTTACTTGGAAGGTAAATTATAAATTATCCCAAGACTTTATGTAAATTTGTAATTTGAACTAGTCTATGATCAATTATGAACATTCACAGACAAGTCAAGGTAAACATATAAAAAAAAGAAGATGTGGCATGATTGCCAATGAAACAACTATCCACAAGAGACCAAAATGACACAGACATTAACAACTATAGGTCACTGTACAGCCTTCAACAATGAGCAAAGCCCATGGTGATAATGATTATGTCAGATGATGGATCTGCTTAATTAAAGAAAAATATAATTGATATTGATTAAAATCTTGTATTTTTAATTGGCTTAACATTGTTGTTTCTAAAAGTCAAAGTTGCTATCATCCTGAGTATTGCTACGGCAGTTAACATTCAGTTCAGTAGATACAACAGAGGCAGACAAATCCTTAACAGGATAATAAATTATATGATCCTTGACATGGGCATTGAGTGTGGGTACATCGTTGTATTGTGCATTGAAGTCAGAAGACCCTAAAGTGGCCCCAAATTTGACAGTGATGCTTTACAGATACAAAGAAAAGAAGATTGCGACACCAATTTATTTAATTTCTAATACAAAGCCAACATAGTTATAATGGAAAATGTCCATGTAGTTCACTCTATGTAAATTATAGGATTTGAATCTAAAACAAACTTGGGATCGGTGTCCTTGCGAACACGTGGATCAGTGGCTGTACGTTGTTTATATTGGAGTTTGTTTGTTTTTTATTTTATTTTAACATTGTGAAAATATACAGTGTTCTCCTTTGAATAAGTTGTATTTCCATTCAATATTTATAAAGCACCTTGTTTTTGTATTTTTCTAATCCATTGACTGATGTCACTTTGTTTTCGTTTACTCATTTTCGTACACGCCTATTAATTACACCAATCGTAGGTCGTTTAAGAAAACCGGTTGTAAATCGACCAATCAGGAGTCTGTTTACGGACGGTGTTCGGGTGCCTTCTGCTGGTTTCTACTTTCAGTAGTTTTCGCCTTACTCTCCTTGTTGATAGCGATCCCAGCCTAGGCGTTCGTGACTACTCGGGTCACTTCACGTAGATAGGGAAAGTTTATAAATATCAACCACACTTTATCGGAAATCCCCTGGTTGTGTCAACAGCGTAAATTTCCCCTTTAGTCATTTTTATTGATTTTTTAATTTTACAATTTTGAGCAAAGTAGGCGGCGGATTTCCTTCAAGTAGACGACGAAAATCGCCACCTACCGCCTTCTATTGAAAGCCCTGCATGATATTATGCCATTAACCGTTGACATATTACAGTTTTATATACTTTATATCATACCTTTGAAATATTTTACCAGCTAAATCTTCTGAACAAAGTGACTGTTCTTCTTCACTATAAATAACCTTGAACTTGGGATACGTAATATCACTCAAATCTATTTCAGCTGAAAAAAATAAAAATATGCTATATATTAGTAGTAGTTCATTAAATAAATAAAAATCATTCAAGAGAGTACTGCTGTTCCCTACAATTTCAATATTCACTTCAGTCAAATTAAAGGTTAAAGTTAGGAACAAGTGAAAAGAACCTGTTTTTTTGTGTGGACTCTGACAATAATTTTTACTTTGTGCATTAAAAATAGGATGCAAAATATTCGTGTTCATTCTCAACCTGTATATATGTTATGTATTGACATCAAATAAATCTTACATTTAAATATTAAGAATGAACACAAATGCCGCCACTTCCATTTCAGACTGAAACTGTCTAAAATTAACTAAAATACTAATATTTTAAAGATTTCAGTAATTTAGCACAACTTTATGATGCTAGCACTTGATACATGTGCATTGTATGTAAAAAACAGACAATTTTGATGTAACAAAAGTATTCTTCTTTCCAATAAATAGCTTAAACTTTACATTTTGTTAAATAATTTAAAACTGCTATATTTTGGGGCCAAAAACGGGTCTTACTGGACCTACTCCTTTAAAATAATAATCATATCATAAGTAAAGACAAAACATGTCTTACCTGTGACCATTGTATTGTGTAGAGGATGTTCAAATGAGAGGGTCATTTGTTGTAAGGATAAGGCATTCAACTCAAATACAACAGAACATTCTGAAAAATAGGTATAAAAAGATCAAAATTATATCACAACTGTAGCTATTCAGGATTTTTTTCAGACAAACAATTATAATTTCAAGATCCCTATAATATAAATGCTTGAAGGATGAGAATTATATGTGTGAATGTCTTAAGGGCATACGATACAGTTTTGAACCTGTATTTACAAGTTGATGAAAATTTGCATATAGGCTATTTTTTACCTGTCAATCAAATATGTCATAAAAAATATACCTTCATGTGCTACTTTTTGAGTAAAATGAGGTCGAAATTTTGTATATTTGCTCAAAATTCAGATTTGTGTATTTTCTTTTTCGAAAGAACGATGTAACTTTTTTGCTTTAAAAGATAAATACAAATTGTTTTTTGTTAAATAATCGGTAATTTCTGTATTTTATAAGTATCATTAAAAATTATGCAATTTTCATTCCGAAATAACTCTATATTCATCAAATGTTCATGAATAGAGGAAAAAACGTCATTTTTTGCTGCATGTTTATTAAAATTAAAAAAATTGTGCTATTTACAGTTTTATAAAATTTGGGTCACATAATCTCCTTGCAAAATGAAACAAATTGCTGTTTTAAAAAATCGGGGGTCCATGCACTTGTTTTAAAATTAAATCAGTTTGAATGATAAAAATCAGTCGAAAAATGCATCTTTTCCCAATATGTCACAGTTTGACGTCGCGAAAATAACATTTTACGTTAGCAACGTCATTACCTTCCCTGTAACTGTATCGTATGCCCTTAATGTGTATTTACCAGTATGTATGTATTGTAGGATGAGCTTTTGTTCTGTTGGTTCAAAAGCTCTTGAAAACTTGTTTGTTATTGACTTGCATATAACAACTTTTAGACTTATGTCTTATGCACTATCAGAACAGCATGTATTGCTTTCAGGGAAGACAAAAAGTTCACAACACTGTATATATATCATATAAATAATGCATGAATGATATAATTATTACTTAATTGGAATATCAAGAGTTGAACAAATAAGTAAGTCCATTGACCCAACGTCCGATTAGCATAACTATGTCTTTAAATTAACTGTTCTTTATAATTGAATATGATCTCTTAGACTTTAGTGGAAAGTTGTCTCATTGGCATTCAATCCACATCTTCTTATTTTCATACTGAATGCTGGAAAAAAAATTTTGACTGATATATGTATTATTATCAATGATATCATCTTTCTCCAACATATTTATTTTGTCAAAATTCATTTTCCTATCACAGCTTTACAAGCTCAATGAACTACTACTGAATTGTAAATTAAAACATTCAAGTTACAATCTTTTAATAAGCTTTTTGTTTGTACTCACGAATTCTGTGTTCTAAAAAAATCTTACCTTGACTAGCATTTGGTCTAATACTACTACCAATAACTGTATTAAAGATGAGTTGTTGTCGTAAACAGTTAAGGACTTGAGCAACATTGGTTGGATGAGTAAAGGGAATCTTACTGACCATCACTGCAGGTTGTTCCAGCGAACAACCATTGATATCATTCATATAAAATACATGCTGTTGATCTGGCAAAGTCTGAAAATAGGACAAAGTTAAAATCACATTTGTTAAACTGAGCAAATATTATAACCTAAAAAGATCCATTTTCGATATAGGCAGGCAGTTTTGAGGATTATGGAATTATTGCTAAAAGAGTTGAATTAAATGAGTTGTGAATCTTATGAATTCAGTCACAATATTAGTAAACTAGTTCTATCAATCCAGTTTCAAGACAACTTTCAATGTCTTATAAATTGCATACCACAGTGGTACAGTAGTGCAGATAATTCAGTTAATATTTGGACCATACATGTATATTTGCTTACTGAAATTTTAGCAGTACATTTATATTTCAACTGATTTCCCTAAAAACTAACAGTGCAAATGTACTTACAACAAAGAATTCATCCTCAGCTTTACATTTAAAAACATCTTTTAACAACAAAGTAATTAAACTGTTCTCTTCACCAACTGTTATCACATCTAAATCTATAACAAAATATATTTAAGATTTAAAACATACAATATTCACCATTGCATTTGTTTGTTTGTCAAGGAAACCTACTAAGTCAAAACAGATATTTGAATACTATTAAGGGAAACTTGCAACACCCAAAGAATTTTCATTCTCCTTTATCGAAGTCTCATATGTTTAGGAAATAACAGCATTCAGTCAAAAAAAGGGCTTGGAATATCCTTTTTTTTAAATTGTGTATGTTGAATACCAAATTGAGTTTAAATGTATCATTTCTTGTATCTAGCTAAGGCATCAATATCCAGTTGACAGTAACACGAGTTAAACACATGAGCTTTATGTTGAACAAGTGCTGATTTGGAATGTGATATGAAATCCTATATCATGTTCTTTTTTTATTGAGAGTTTTTTTCCAGCCGTGACTTCTATAGACATCATCCTAATTATATTGAACATGTGATTTACTAGACTTACTTGTAACATTTTTAATCAACCTGACCACAGACAAGGCCACAGGGATGGGCTGTGGTAATACCAATACAAAACAGGCAGATAACATACAACTGTTGACATTGGATAATGCTTGAAATGATGGTAAACTGAAAAGATAAGACTGTCATTTAGACACACAGTTTTGCAAGTACATGTGTAATAAAGTAGACTTTTTGTTTTTGAGTAAAATATAATATCAAAATAAGTCAAAATACATATGTTTTTGCTACAATATTTCAGTAAAATGGAAGTCATCAATCTTTTAATTATGTTTTTTTTTTACAGTTTGCAATACCTGATGACAGTAAAAATTTGCCAAAATATTTGTTTAGAGTCAATTTCCTAATAGATGTAGAGTTTGGTTGGCTTGTTTGTCATGCTAGCTTTGTTTGTTTTAGTGTTTGACAAAGCATTTTAATTAAGTTTGACATCAGCAAACAATATAAGAAGGTGCAGTTAAACTGGTATATAATATACATTATATAATAATCAAATTTACCTATATACAAGTTGAACTCCACCTACTTAAATAGTTTGTCAAAAGGGTCTAATGAAATCTTTTTCATGGATATAAAATCAGCATCAAAACCAAAGTTTAACATTAAAGACCATCATCTGATTGTCTTAGTACAGTGGAACAATCAAATATAGATGTCTCATGTCAACCTATACACTAATTGACAGCTTTACTAGATAAATAAAAAGAATATCTGAGGGAATGAACTTATCAAGAAAGATCAGCATTAACCAATAAACCATTAAATAATTAGGCCAATCAGATGAAAACTGTCCACCTTACAATCATTTAATCATCCAATTTAAGAAACTATTACGAATAGTATTTGACAAACAATCCTCATCACCAAAACTCAATGTGAACCATGAAAAATGAGGTCAAGGTTCATGTACATCTAACAGTCATTCCATAAATCAAATATAGTAGACCTACAGAATATAGTAGTGGAGAAACAGGCTTAATCAGGTTGGGCTCAAGTCATGAAACATGGGGTGATCCCAAGTTTATGGGATAAACACGTTTTTCTGGGGTCGAAAAACCCCACAAAACTGGGGTAAAAAACTTCGTACATAAATTTCACAGCACTGTGAAAAAGCGCACAATGTCAGCTGTTGCGGTAATTTTTATCCAACATGAACTTTTGTTTACGTTAAGTAGTTTGCCATTGCTATAGTTTATTCTTTTGTGTAAGTCTCAGGATAAATGGGCTTCATAACCGGAAGTGTAAAAATCAAGCCATTTATGAATAATATCATATCGTTTCTTTACTTTCCAGACAAATTTTCTTTCTTACTAACTTTGTCGACTAACATTACTCCATCTTGAACAACAATGCATGTGCAATATGAAACAAAGCTTTCTATTGGTCGATTAATCTTTTGAGCTTTGTTAAATTCTATGGAGGGCAAAATTAACAAAACAATACTATAAACTGTTTTTCGTTTAATAGACTATTGTGAATATACCTTGACAAGACGAAATTAATTATGAAAACTGGAATAATCAATTATACTCTCTTGTATAATAGTCCCAGATGACAATGACCATATTTTGTATGTTTAAAGAAATTTGTAAGCAATTAAAATTAGATAAGTTTATAAGCTAGCCCTTATCCTTACAAAGTTTATCAAAAATTAAATTGCAATATACATTGACATGTCAAGGTATATACACAAGTCTATAAATAGTATTACATCAGCATTTTTCTTATATATTTGTCGTATTCATTAGGAATGATTCTATCTTATCAAAGATGATAGATTCCTCCTAGATGTTTTGCACTAAATTTGAAAATTTAAATTTACATGCCAATCCCCCCTTTTTGGCGAAACTACAAAATAAGTAAAGAATATATTTAGTTTATAATATAAAGATTGACTAAAACATTTAGTTGTGTCTGTTCTTAAAATTTAGTTATTAACATTCTACTTTTATATTAATGTATGTATAGCATGCTTCTTTATTATAATGTGACTTGACATATGTATTGATATCAGCATGTAATTTATTGTATATAAACCACACACGCGAGTTTATAACAACTTTGACTGGATATATAGCCCTCGCAAGGTCAGTGATGAGATTTGTCCTATATTTCTATTATATATCTATTTTAACAAGTTTATTTACAAGGTATAATTTTTTCATAAGAATAGCAAAGTATTCTATAAAATATACAGTAAATTGAAAAATATATTTTAAATCAATATAAGATAGTTTCATTTATATCTTCACTTAATAATCTGTTCTTACACAGTAATATAGTTCATTTTGAGTCATTCCTTATTCTTGCAAAGGGAGATAATTTCAGCATATCCGATACAAAATGAAAAACAGTTTTTGGTATTGTTTTGTTAATTTTGCCCTCCATAGAATTTAACAAAGCTCAAAAGATTAATCGACCAATAGAAAGCTTTGTTTCATAATGCACATGCATTGTTGTTCAAGATGGAGTAATGTTAGTCGACAAAGTTAGTAAGAAAGAAAATTTGTCTGGAAAGTAAAGAAACGATATGATATTATTCATAAATGGCTTGATTTTTACACTTCCGGTTATGAAGCCCATTTATCCTTAGACTTACACAAAAGAATAAACTATAGCAATGGCAAACTACTTAACGTAAACAAAAGTTCATGTTGGATAAAAATTACCGCAACAGCTGACATTGTGCGCTTTTTCACAGTTGCTGTGAAATTTATGTACGAAGTTTTTTACCCCAGTTTTGTGGGGTTTTTCGACCCCAGAAAAACGTGTTTATCCCATAAACTTGGGATCACCCCATGTTTCATGACTTGAGCCCAACCTGTTAATTGAAATTGAACATTATGACCTATAGTTGTTAAATTCTGTGTCATTTTAGTCTCCCGTGGAGAGTGGTCTCATTGGCAATCATACCACATCTTCTTTTTACATTGACCAATGAATCATGAATATAAGGTTGTCAGATAAAACCCTGCCAGAAAACATATATAAACCTTACAACTATTTCATACACCAAAATTAGTTCAACTTCTGCTTATAGATTCTTGACCTCATAATGAAAAGAAACTTTGATCACTGATTCATGAAATGAGGGAAGGGTCATATGAAATTTGTCGGACAGACACAGCTTCATTGCTCTGGTCAACTTTTAGATCATATACAGAATCTTTTAATTACAATAGCTAAATTTTTTAGTTTACTAATATATTTTTAGCTTCCATGAGAGATAACAATATCTAAAGAATTGAGATATATTTTCTGTCAATATCATTTGCCTACCTTTTACCATCTTGTGTAACCACACTCATCAATGGCATTGTCTGTAGTCTGCTTGACACTGAACACTGTTGTATGCATACAGTTACACTCTGTCCACACTCATATTCTGTTATAGCTATTAAGAAGAATTCATTTTACAAACATTTAAACTATCAACCAAATTGTGTGTTATCCAAGGAAGACTTGTGTTCTCTGTCCTTTCTAAATAATGTAAGCTTATTTATTATTCCTTTAAAGTATAACTTGCCAGTTATTCTGAAACACTTCTGCTGTTGTCTGCTCTTTTGATTGGGTTGTCTCTTTGACACACTCCCCATTTCCATTCTCAATTTTATTTGAATATTAACCTCACTTATAATGGCGTCAATTGAAAATGTTCATGAATATATTTTAGCTCTCAAAATATTGAGTCTGACCATATTAATACAATAACAATAACTAATGCCACATGAGCTCAAAATCATACAAGTGCACTTGTGCCTAGTATTTCCTTAGAAATATTTGAAACAATCAATTTTTCCAAAACATAAAGAGCATTTAATTTGGATAAGACTGTTTTTCCTGTAAATGAGTTACCTTCAACTGTCAATGGATGTGGTGAGTTACTTCTCTTGTCCAATAGGTCATAGGGTGAAACAAAGTAAATTAACTTCATAGGATAACCTAAAAGAAAAATAATCACAATTAAAGTAAAAAAGTTTAAAGAATTTATATCTTCAACTTGTCATCCTTCATTCTAGTGTTCACAGCTAAACTCATAAACAATAACTATCCATTTTCAGAAACAAACTCGAGAGATTTATTATGGTCTTTAAGATTGTCTTGATGGGGGGTTGGATGGCACTTTTTTTATGCCACTGCCCATACAGTTTCATTTAAACTTTTGATACATAACCACACAATTTGAACTTGCTGACCTGCCCCCACATATACATAAACATTTCAAGTACCTTCCACTCTCCACCCCCATCACCTATATATTGGGTTTTTTTCTGGAATATCCCTATATAGAGAATATATTTTGTTTATTTCAAATTGTTTTTCACTTGACATTTAAGGGCAGATAATTTAGCTAATTTAAATTTTATGGTTCTTACTGCAGACATAGCTATAAAATCTAAACCAAAATTGTGACCGATGAACGTACATGAACATCACTTTATACAACGTCTTTGCAAGAAAGGATTATAAAATTGTCAAAGCTAATTTAATATATTGAATGACTTGACACAAGTTTACTCATAATTTTACCAGAAATAACTTATATATGTATTTTTTATTCGATAGAAGACTAATCTTGCTGCTATGTTTATCCATGTTTAACAAATTAAACATGCTCAATTAGAATCAATCTGTCACTACAGCCCACTTACTTAAATATCATAACATTTTTTTACACATCATTAATGTAATGTGTGCAATAAAACATTTTTTTCTTTTCATAAATTGAATGTATTTATATGTGACGGATCATATTAGTTTTTCTTGTTTTTTTCCCCAGGGCTGTTCCAAAAATTAATATACGGTGGGGGGGTATTCTAGCTATTTTATTTGACCCAACCATGCATAAATTTTTAATTGGATATTTCCTTTAAAAGGTCAAGCAAGCTTTCTTAAATTACCACCAACCATCAAATTTAAATAAAAGTGCCATCTTGACAGTCAGTTGCATATACATGTATATATCAGTATTAGAGAATTGGTTGTACATTCATATTCAACCACAGATCGGTTTTATGATTTTTTTAGCATCTTTTTATAAATCAATTTTTTAATCCTGGTGAGGAAAATAATCTTTTTTCTCCTTTAATAATGATATTTCTTGGCAGTAATAAAATGTCACCAGATTGTCAAGTAGCAGTTACCTAACAATCCAATGAACAGAATGTTGCTTAAAATTCAGTAATTAACACCATTACAATGTCTTGTTAAAATTTTAACAACATTAATATTGAGTTCTACTTACCACCTTTCCTTGGCAGCAGTATACCCAGTGGAGACTTGTGGATACAGTTAGAAACACCTTTGATAGAGCTGAAATAAAATATTCTAGTTTTAGAACTTAATATTTCTTCTATTTTTCATGCTGTATAGTAGAACTATTGAGAGGTGCTGATTTCAGCCTATGTGTAATGCTGAATATAAGATGTCATGGCCATTATGTAAAGGAATATATATTTATATATATAAAGTGCCTAGAAAATCAACCTAACGATGTTAAGAGTAGATTTGATTTGTAACTTCCTCCCAGGCGCCGGGGCTGGAACCTGTACTTTTTATTTCTAACTTCTACGACAACACCGCCTAGCATTGAGCAGAGACCTTATCCCCTCTTCTAACTCTAGTTTATAAAAATAAGCTTTAGTTTCGGGAGGTGTTACCTTGTCGTAGGAATTAAACAAGGATCTCTGATACAATACACGAAGTATTCTTTTTAGTGTACAGAAATGATCATCTACTCATCTCTTCAGTATAATTACAGGATGCTAATCTATTTTTAGAAGCATACAATCACTGTAAATTAATATATGTATATCTCTGACTATGTGTAGTGACAACTGCAAATTAAAAATTGTCCATCGGATATCTTATGATTAAGAAATACCAGGCGTTAGAATATGTATAACGTGCCTAGAAAATCAACCTAACGATGTTAGAGTAGATTTGATTTGTAACTTCCTCCCCGGCGCCGGGGCTGGAACCTGTACTTTTTATTTCTAACTTCTACGACAACACCGCCTAGCATTATATATATAAGTATTTGGTAAAACAGGAAGTTGATAACCAATATTTGTGAAAACACCACAAGTAGCTTAAAATGAATTATAGGGAGCTCTGATTTGTTGTTCATTTGAAAACAGGTACACAAATTTCACAGGACATTAAATTCCTGTAATTCAGAGGTTGTCCTTTGTTTATGTCTTACATATTTGTTTTTTGTTCATTTTTTGTACATAATTAAGCTATCAGTTTTCTGGTTTAAATTGTTATACATTGTCATTTCGGGCCTTTTATAGCTTAGTATGCAGTGTGGGCTTTGCTCATTGTTGAAGGCTGTATGGTAACCTATAGTTGTTAATTTTTGTGTCATTTGGTGTCTTGTGGAGAGTTGTCTCATTGGCAATCATACCACATCTTCTTTTTTATATTATGTCCTTCAAAATTTGATATAAAAATGGTTGAACTTGAAATTTTAGTTCCAAATGACTGCAGTTTTGCATACGATAAAAGCTAATCCTACAACGTATAAAAGCTTTCTGTATATTAATTTTTTAGGAAAAGACAGTAATAGCAGTAAATTTTCACCTTTGTAACTGAGCAAGGTCATTGAGATCTGTTTCTAGAGACTGTAAAGCCAAGTATGCTTTGGACTTCTGCTTCCTGTAAAAGAAATTAATATTTTTTTCTGTAATACCCGAAGTTGACAAAGCAAAACCATGGTAAATATTATTATTAATAACTTATTTGTTTACAATTTCTTATTTTTGTCGAAAAAATATGGAACACCTGCTTTAAAAATTAACTGATCATTTATAGACAGAGAAGAGTTCTAACCTGATGAACATGTGAGATAGCAGTGTAATTAAAATTTAATTATTATTCATAATGGAAAAATAAATCTTTCAAATATGATTTGGAAAGATATTAAAACTTTAATCAATAAAATATTTTGCCTCCAGATTTATTTTTTGAGGGAGAGGGTGCGGTGTCCTTGTTTTGATTTCATCAATTGTTATTATGCATGAATAAGAAAATCTACATAAACTTATGAAAGAATAAGCTAAGAAACTGAACAATTAAATTTTTGATACTTAACTTATTGATACTACATGCCAAGAAATCAAATAATAACAGTAGTCATTAAAAAGGCTCCTAAAAATGATATCATTATCATCATCTTTCAAAAATGGTCAGTAACCTTTAACCATTAATAACTGTAAATATTGACCAGATTTAAAGGTGTAATACTGGAAAAAGTATCACATAAAAAGCATCATCAGAAACCTCCCACTTATGCATTTATTTCTCCATATTTGGATGTCAGAAGTGCCCTTCGTCTATATAATGAAGTGTGTAAGTCCATGAAATGTAAAACACCTTCTTATTAAAACATGTTCATCAGTTATCTGTCTGTCTGATGCATGTGTATGTACTACATGTAAGCTGTGTAAGTATCCCTTGCTGTCTTCTTACTGACCACAGAAACAAACTTACTTGTCTCCAGGTATCTTGTAGATGGATAAAAATCCTTGCAAATGTCCAGAAAATTCATCATACTGCTCTCTACTGAGGACTTCTGTCAGCTCTTCATTACTCTGAAATCAATAATTTATTTTATAGAAAAAAGCTGAATTATTTTTTTCAAAATATATCTTTTTTTATGTATAACTATCATAACTATTGTTTTATATAAATTCTTTAGATTTTTATTTTCCCTGCAGGAAGATGAGTTACTGATGCATGCATATAGTCACATTATAGTGACCAAAAGACTATAGTTGTTTCATGCATGCATGGTCTCTTGTTTTAGAGTTGTCTCATTGGCACATGTGGCAATCATAACACAACTTCTTATTTTAGTATTATATGAATTACATGTGAAAAAGTGTGTACAAGCTTACTTTACTGAAACCAACCAATTCATTTAACTCCCATGTATAGATAAATCATTCAGAGATTGTTCAAGTTTTAAAACCACATTTATTTTTGCTTTTATTAAATGGATGGATGGTTGTTTAACCTCCAGTGGTAAAATTAAATGCATATGCAGGATAAGGACATTTCAACTATATTTGCAACAAATTTCTGATGGTGGGCAACAAGAAAACCAAGCATAAATATATCTATCAAGACATTCAAAAGCTCTGCGTCTCATGTGACTTTGTATATTTTATACAGAGATATAAATTTGACCTTGACGTTTCTATCACTAATCCAATTAATCAAGGGTGTGAATTTTGTGAATGGTTTCACATAACTTACCATTGCTTCTCCCTGGTGACAAACTCTGACATCTTTTACAACTCCCTTTGTATCCATGGAGATTTCAACAGTAAACATTTCACAGCTGATGGAAGCTGGTTTATCTGGAAGTGCTGGTGGATTAAACATCAAGCTTTGCTGACGGGCAATGGATTCCAGTTTTTCCAGCAGGGTTTGCTGATTTTCAACTGAAAAATATTTGCTTATTTCAATTCTATTACCACTTATGTTTTGTTTTGCTATACATGTAGATTATTCCCTCCTGATAAGTAATGATTTTCCTCAATAAATGGAAAACAAACCTTTTTCTTCTAATACCATTTTACATAACCACAGAAGCTGACCATAAACTTAATTAACTAATGTTAAAATTGACAATGGAAATAGGGAATGTGTCAAAGAGACAACAACCCAACCATAGAGAAGACAATCTGTTAATGTTATCTGTATTTTGATAAACATTCATTTAAACAAGTTCCTGGATTTATATCAATAACCATTAATATGTATAAAGTTAATGTAGTGTGAAACATGTTGTTATAGAAATTATTTTTTACAACAAAAGTTTTAAATATCAAACAGATGGCACATATGTTCAACTTCTATGTAATGAAATTTCTGTCTCTATAAAGACAGCTCTTAGTTGAAACTTAAAAAACTCAGTCTCCTATATCAACTAGAATCTGCATATAGCCACATTTATGGCATATCTCCGACCCAATTGGACTTTTATCAGTCTGTCATTGGCCCTTTATTAGTTTATTATACAGTTTTAAATTACTTTAAAAAAATTGTCAAGAATAGATTCTTCACATGAATCATTTTATGTACAGCAGTATTTGTTTCCTATCTCTAAATTGTCCTAAATCTGCCACTCTTAATTAGCAAAATGTCAACCACTATAAAATATTTCCTTGCAGTAACCAGGATGTGTTTGCTTTTTAATAGTTTGAATTTATGATGATTTAAGACAACAGTAGTTTACTTCAATATCCATTATGACTTCTCCAACCGTTTGTATTGCAAGAAGGTGTTGGTTCACTTGACATTTTCAATTTTTATCATGTATAATTTTATGGAACAGACTTCAGTCTTAACCCAACTTTTAATCTTAAGTTAAAAGTTCAAATAAATTAATGAGGACATGTTTATGTAAACATCTATAACCAAGTTTGACCTCCAAATATGATGATACAAAATTACAAATAAAACAAGATTCCAGTAGGTCCTAAATTGATAATCTTTGCAACCAACAAAAAAGTCTTCACTACACTGTCAATATATTACCTTTAATTGCCTTTTGTAGCTTGTCCACACATGACAGTATGCTGGACCTCTCCAATGCATCTGACTGGCAACGCTTGTCCTATAAATTAATAATGCATGTAAATATTAACATGTAAATTGGTATATTTTCATACTATAGTATACACCCAAGGCCTTAGGATGCTTGCACTTCTTTTTTTTTTTTACCTGTAACACAAATGACATTTGACCTAAAAATACATTGGACATTTGCACTTTTTTCCAGTGAACCTGTAAATGGAATTATCAGTTTTATATGTACAACAAATTTAGGTGTGGTTTGTAGTATGTTTTAAAAATGTTTGGATTGAACATTCAAACATTGCAATAAATTGTTAAACAGATTGATTTATATGACTAATTGGATTATAAATGGACACTATACTCTTCTTGTGTTTATCCTTTGCCTAAAAAGTTGGTGGAACATTACTATCTACAATTTTTGTTTATCTGAGCCTATTTCAATAAGGGAAAATGTAAATTTGATTGTTAAAATTTATGGCTGTTAATGTTGACTTTGAAGAAAGAGTCATTATTGTTATTATGATATTATTTTCACCTTCTATTTTAAAGTGTTTTTGTTTTCGTCTCTGACACAAGCATGTTGTACACATGCTTATTTTTTGTAAGAGGTACAAATGTACAGAAAAAATAACTAATTCTGATACAAACTAGCCAATCCATTATACAGGATTTAGATTTTCATAAATTCTGACAATATATATCCTATGTTATTATATTTTCTTGATGTGTTATAGCAGTCATTCAAACATGCTGGCTGTTGGAAAGATTTTGACAATGTACATGTATTGCATGTATTATGAACAGCAACTGTGCAAAATTTCATTGATAACATACAAGTATTTTTTTAATTTTGTTGTTCATAAAAACTGTTTCTTGAAATATGTGATTTAAAAAAATAAATATAAATATTATTACAAAAAGATAATATTGATACATGTATGTATTTACATATATTGCAAAAACAACTGTGTTAAATTTCATTATCATCCTATCCATTGCTTTGGAGTTGTTGCATTTTTTCAAAAAAACTGTTCCCATACAATGTACAAAGAGGCAATTTAAAAACTACACAGCTCCCTCATCCGTCATGCAGGTCAATGCTTATATCTTTAAACACTTTAAATGTAATTTTTTGTATACATATAACTATTACCAAGTTCAATCATTTTCTATTGAATAACTGTCTTCACACTTCCAAATAAATCAATCTAAATATTGGTCTTAATCAATCTAGAGACATGGAGACAATGATATTAACTTTCACAATTCCTCTGGGATTTTCACTCAAGCAACAGGAAATCAACATTTTCACACTTATAATTAGAGACAATCACTTACACAAAACCAATCAAGATACATGAAATAATGAAATTTAGCCATTTAAAGGCCTGGAAGTGTAATAAAAGACATTATATGGCAACGAAAATAACTAAAACAGTTACATTCTTCGATACTTTCAAAATATTTTTGTATTTATTTAGAAATGAATATGATGATGATGATGATTGGTTTTGATAAGTGAAAACCTTTGTACACTTTTTCCGAGTATCTGTAAAATAAAGGGGCTTTCCTGGGGACTATACAAGTAATATGTAAAATTTTAGAAGTAGTCCCCCAAAATAAATGTTTCCCCATTAAACATGTTTTTTTTCTTCAAAATTGAATACATCAAGCTTAAACTGAGTGGAAACTTTACTATAAAAACAAGAGGCTCTCAAGAGCCTGAATCGCTCACCTTAATTCTTTTGGTTTAATCTCTCATCAATGATTATTTTGGCTTTTCAATTTATTTAAATGTTTTTTGGATCGTCCTATTTTCTTCAAAAGCCAAAAAAAATAATCATTTTCTCCTATGTTCTATTTTAGTCATAGTAGCTATGTTTCTTGACATACAAGGAAATAAAATATAAAATTTATACTAAATACTCTGAAACTCATTTAGCCTAAGTTTGGCTGAAATTGATACAGCAGTTTCAAAGGAGAAGATTTTTTAAAGTAAGTCAACATGATGAACAAATTGCGAAAAAAGTCCTTAAAGGGCAATAACTCCTTAAGGGGTCAATTGACAATTTTGGTCAAATTGACTTAATTGAAGATCTTACTTTGCTGAACATCATTGCTGTTTACAGTTTATTTCTATCTATAATTATATTCAAGATAATAAACAAAAACAGCAAAATGTCCTTAAAATTATCAATTCAGGGGCAGCAACCCAACAACAGGTTGTCTGATTCATCTGAAAATTTCAGGGCAGATAGATCTTGACCTGATAAACAATATAAACCCAGGTCAGATTTGCTCTAAATGCTTTGGTTTTTGAGTTATAAGCCAAAAACTGCATTTGACCCCTATGTTCTATTTTTAGCAATGGCAACCATGTTTGTTGATAGATCATAACTTCGGATACAATTTACAAACCACTACCCTAAGGAACATTTAGTTAAAGTTTGAAAGTATTTTGCCCAGTAGTTTCAGATGAGAAGATTTTTGTAAAAGATTACTAAGATTTACGAAAAATGGTTAAAAATTGACTATAAAGGGCAATAACTCCTAAAGAGGTCAACTTACCATTTCCGTCATGTTGACTTATTTGTAAATCTTACTTTGCTGAACATTATTGCTGTTTACAGTTTATCTCTATCTATAATAATATTCAAGATAATAACCAAAAACAGCAAAATTTCCTTAAAATTACCAATTCAGGGGCAGTAACCCAACAACGGGTTGTCTGATTCATCTGAAAATTTCAGGGCAGATAGATCTTGACCTGATAAACAATATTACCCCATGTCAGATTTGCTCTAAATGCTTTGGTTTTTGAGTTATAAGCCAAAAACTGCATTTGACCCCTATGTTCTATTTTTAGCAATGGCGACCATGTTTGTTGATAGATAAAAACTTCGGATACAATTTATAAATTAGATACCCTAAGGAACATTCAGTTAAAGTTTGAAAGTATTTGGCCCAGTAGTTTCAGAGGAGAAGATTCTTGAAATAGTTTACGACGACAGACGACGACAGACGACGGACGACAGACGACGACGGACGCCAAGTGATGGCATAAGCTCACTTGTCCCTTCGGGACAGGTGAGCTAAAAATTCTATTCAGTGAAATGCTCTGTGTTGTATAGTTTCATAAATGTCAATCAAAATAAAATTGTCTCATTGCATCTTATAAAATCACTACATAATCCATACAGTCAAGTTTTATAACTTAAAAAGATGGGATTTTTAGCTGGGTTGCTGTTTCATTGATGCATAACCCACATCTCCCTTTATTCATATATAAAATTAGAGGACGGAAACCAACTTGGGACATAAGTATACACGTATATACGTACCTGCAGAAGGACAAGGGTAAAACTTAATGTCCCTTCTGCTCTGGCGGGGGCATAAAAATAGTACTTGCATTTTGTGAATGGCTTACATTCTAACTTACATTTGTTATTGCAACTATGACTGCCTTGATAATTTCTGTCCAGTTTCGATTCTGGGAACTACGCGACTGTAACTTCTCCATTAACATGCGTAGTTCATCAAAGTCTTCTGGAGTCATTACTGAAATAAAATAAATAATCAGTACATAACAACATAAATCATCTCAAACTTGATCATCTCATTGTCATTGCTTGATTTACTATTCCATTAAAACTAAATGAAATTCAAATATCAATGCTTTGTTTGGGACAATTTTTTTTCCATGCTTTTTATAAACATTCATCTCAAATATACTTTCTGAAAAAATATTTTCAAAGTCTATTAATTCTGCTACATTTAAATCAAGATTAATTTCTTCCATCACAATTCATTGGAAAAATCCAGACATAAATTTTTTTCCTACAATAATATTTTATTTTTTCAATTGCTTTTATCTAAAAAAAAAAACCAAACATACAAGACCTACATGCAGATATAATTTTACATTCTCTAGGCCTATTGAACAAGATATTCTCCATTTTGAAGCCCTAAATGTAACTTTTAGGTAAACATTGTTGAACTTATAAGATTAGCAAGAACACATTAAATTAATGTCTTATAATGTATAAGGATTTCAGGCTTTTTTGTCCTGCCATCCTTAGTGCCTATTTTCCAATCTATCATGAATAATGTCATTAACAGCAAAAGTCAAAATTGTCAATATCAAACTTGAACGCCATTTTGTCATCTGTTGCATCATATGAAAATTTGAAAAACTTTGGTTGGACATCATGAACATTTCATACAATATTGCACAGAATCGCCATATGTGCCATTTTCAAATCTATAATCAATCTATCAAGGACCATAACTCCTGAACAGTAGAAATATATTGATTAAGTTATGGGACAAGTGATGTTGTATCGGTCAAATGTTTGTAAATATAGGTGTTTGTTTTTATACCTGCAGTACTAAGCACAAGTTTTGTTTATGTTACATGTAACTACGATTGGATGACATAAACCAGCAATGCGGCTTTTACAGGTACATTGTATATTTTACTATATACAGTTAATGAAAATTATGAAGCGCATGACTGATTAAAACTTATGGAGTTTGTTGAAGCATTTAATGTAAATGGAAGTTTGCACTAATAGCAGCAGTTGGTAATTAAATTTACCCTTTTTGAGTTGATTATTGTTAAGGGGATATACAATTATGTTTAACTTATAGTAATATGTCATCTCCATGCATTTTGTTACAAAAGTTGCAACATAATAAACTTTGAAACACATTGGTTAAACAGGTTAACAATTGATATCTGTTCAACTCAAAACCATTGAAACACTAGTTTATGTGTAACCTCATACAATTATTGTTTTTTAACCAAGTTTATTACTAATTTGTTTTCAAAGAGTAGCAGTATTTTTAAAAAGCACTTTTAAAGTAAAACTGATGATTTGAAGAAGTTTTACCCAAAAATATTTCAGTTTTGATATAAAACAGGTGTTTACATGCACAAAAAAGGATGAAATTTTACATTTTAAAGGAAATTTTATTAGTGATGCTTTAACAAACATTTCATTAATAATTTACACAAAATCAATATAATATTTTCAATCTAATATGTTCAGAGATAGGAAATGACCATAATAGTCTGTTATTAGAAATATTATTCTTGTTTTCATAAGTTTTTAAACATTCAGATATCTAAAGCCTTCTACATGTAAAGCTAGCAATTGAAAAGTAGTTACATGTATAACACAAATGTTAAAAACACAGAGGTACACATATGTTTACCAGTGTTATAAAGTCAAGTACTTTTTCTGATCTTAATATTTTTTTTAAAATCAATTTTAAATGCTTACTAATGAAACATAGCTATCATTTTTTTTGGTTTAAAAATGAAAGATGAAGAACAATGGATGTGAAAACACATCACATTCAATAGTGTGCTGAAATGAATTCTAATATCAAATTTTAAGGTGTTCTGATCATGATTCGTAATTCCTGATAAAAATGAGTTTAATCTTAAATCAGGAAGTAAGGAATGAGAAATTGCTTCACAGGATATAGCATGTAAATATGTAGCCATATATATTAAATTTCAAGAAGCTCTTATTTGCAATTTCCAAGAAAACTTTCAAGCATGGCTCTTATTGTGTAAAAATAAGAAAGTCATATAAGTATCATGTGGATTTGATCTTCAAGGAAGTTGATGAGAAAAACTGAAATGAAAGTGAGAGTGTCACATGGTAAAGCATGCTCAAATGTAGCTTGGTACCAAATCTAACAAAGCTAAGGGGCTCTTTTCACAATAAATATTACAACTAAAATTGATCTTAATACCACTGAAATGAGTCGTTGATGTGAAGTTCCTGACACAAATCAAAATGGTTACATGTACTACCATAGGACAATTATATTTTTAGATTTAAATGGCAATTTTTTTTAAGCAAAAAGAATAAAATCTTGACCTGTTCCAATTGGATTGGAATTATTTTTAAAATTTCATATGTACTGCATTTTAAGTCAATTTTTGCTGCAAAACCATAAATATTTTTTTGGGCTGTTTAACTCTGACATTTTTAGTATCAGGAACTGCAACCCATTCTTTCTTGTTTCAGTACACTTGTGTAGTTGTCAACAACCAATGAAATAGATGCAGGTCTGTCAAATTGTATAGCAATTCCTATCAAAATGTCTAGTGTTATCACAGTCTCAGTACAGTGACTATAACTATAAATAAATTATTAATTAGTTTGAGATCCTGTTGCATTGATTGGTTTATATATCAAGTCACTTTTGCAAGAGTTCGCTATGCATGATTTTCATTTGTCATGTTATCAAGTTTTTTTTTGTGAGTTCTCATTGCATGCTGATTGGTCCAAATAATAAGTCACATTGGCAACAAATGTCGGCCTTAATTTTTACCATGAATATCATCCATGTCATCAGGAAACAACACATTACATTTTAAAACATAACACAATAACTTAATTGTTCATGTTTTTTGGGGACAGGCAAAATCTACAACACTATTTAAACAATGTCAGACAGAAACCAAATTGGTTTGGCAGATTGGTATGGGACACCACTGGTATCAGACTGGTATCCTATGGCAAATGCATTAAAAAATGATTGTGCCCTTGTAATTTATTGCATATTTTAAAGATATCTATATGTTAATTAATTATTTCAATAAGTAAACATCAGGATTTTTTATTGTCGAAAATTCAAGATTTTCACAAGTTAATAAAACAAAAGGTGACTAAATTAGCTGTTTTTACTTATCATCTGACTGACTAATACAAACTGTTACATTTGTGAGGTGTCAAAGTTCAATTATTAACTTAAACGTCAGCTCTCCTTTAATGTTACTTGGCCAGAATTAATTTGCGCCAATTAGTTTTGAAAAGGTATCAATTACGACACTCTTTAATTTTTCTTATGGTTTTAATTGTGCCAATAAATGGTATCAAATCTCACTTTAGATTAAACAGAACATCAACAAACAAATTGTTCAGTAAGAATAGTTTTTCACATGTAAAGATATCTGTTCAAGAAAATAATGTCAGAGAAAAAAACTATAGTCATTGTAGGAGATCACAAAGACATTTATAAAAAAAAACCATGGAGAAATTAGTTCGAAATTAATGAAGTCTCTTCAGGTCCGTCAACTTTTGTGTTTTAGATACATTTATTTGTACTCTCACAAAGGTTCAGGACATGACATAAATCTAAATCTGTGTACAATTGTTGCAATGGATATTCATATTGCCACAAATAAAACCTATTAGTTTTCAAAATGAAGTGGCACAGAAGTAACATTGGCACAAATAAGTTGTGGCACAAAAAGATAACAGCCATATTTACATACAGGAAAAAGAAATAAGTGATTTATGCAAGGTCTGCTAAAAAAGAAAAAGATTCCCTGTAGGGTATATTAACATGATTAAAGTGAGACAAAATGGATGGAATGGAAATTTTAAAGGAACTTTACTCTTAATGTATTATTTAAAATTGTGTAATTAATGAAAGTAGTTACTTACAACTCCCGTTAGCGCCATGTGTCGCATAGGGCACGAATGCATTTTGCGTTCTGTAACTTTTAAGTTTTTTACAAGGATAGGTTGTTGGCCTATTGCACAATCCCCAACCTGGAGAAAAGTTTCTTTCCTATAGATCCATGAGAGTAGACGCACAGTGGCGGATCCAGAACTTTTCCTAAGGGGGGGCCCGCTGACTGACCTAAGGGGCCCGCTCCAGTCATGCTTCAATGATTCCCTATATAATCAACCAAATTTTTCCCACGAAAGGGGGGGCCTGGGCCCCCCCCCCCACTGGATCCGCCTATGACTCAGTAGTGTCTATGTAAAATTTTAATTCATATATATATATGTAGGACTCTAAAGTGTGATGGTATTCTAAAGTTTAATGGTCTACTCTAAAGTGTGATGGTCACACTTAAGTTTGATGGTCTCTCTAAAGTGCGATGGTCACACTAAAGTTTGATGGTCTGCTCTAAAGTGCGATGGTCTACGCTAAAGTACAATGGTGTATCACGCTAAAGTGCGATGATTGTTTGTTTGCTAAAGTATGATGGAATATCACGCTATAGTGCGATGGACCAAAAGGGTGTTAATAAAAAGTCTTCTTGCAAAAGCTAGTATGCCAAGGTTTTGTAACATAAGTGATAGGCTTTATAATTACTAGAAGGCTTAAGTGATTGTTTCTGAATCAAGAAGAACGACTACGTAAATTGCTAAAATGATAATTCAGGTGCGACTGAAATATATATATCCTGAATATGATTTTTTTTTAAATCGGGCTGGTATCAAATATTTGGATAATTGGTGAAACTTGCCATTCACAAGGCTACCCCTAATGTGAATATCTCCCCTGAATGTCATCATTGTAAATTACAAATACAAAATTCGTTCATTGCATAACTATTTTTTTGTTTGAAAAAATCTTAATTTAAATGAAAGAGAAATGCCATGTTCTTCAAGCTTTCTCCTTTTTCGCAGCGAGTACAAATACAAGTTGTATTTCCTACAATGTACAAAGTAATGTTTTAGCGGACAAGTTGTATTTATGATTAAAGCATGAAACATGTAGCTTTATTTTACCAACTTTACTTTTCGATAAAATCGACATATTTTAACCGCAAAGTAAACTGCAACATAAACAATGATTTCAATAGAAACAAGATAAAGGATTCATCATTCTTATGCGTATACTTTTGTGTCTGTATAGTAAAATAGTCCACTGCAGGACACAAGTACTACTTCCATCACCCAAAAAAAACATTTGCCTCAGCCGACAAAGCTCGGTTAGGTTTTAATTAAGTAAGTCATGGACATTTGGTTTAAAGTTGTTATATTCTACATTTATCTTTGGGCATATTCATCTTTTTGTTTGTATAAACGACTATTCACGTCATAATCCATAGTACTTTTATTACGTCTATACTTTTGCTAACCATCACACTTTAGCGAAGACCATCTCAATTAAGCGTGACCATCGTACTTTAGCATGATCATCGCACTTAAGAGTTCTACATGTACATATATAACACTCAGAAACCTCTTTTTCCCCTTAAAAGTGTCCCATCCCCTAAATGTGATAATATGACACTATCTCAGTACACCCATACTTGTCTAGCTTGTGTATATATAGGACAGAGAAAGTGTATATTTTTCACAAACGACAAATTAAAATTTCATATATTTCAAAAGTGTTCAAATGCAGGGGTTTATCTGGGTATTTTGGGAAAAAGGACCCTGGCCAGTTTTGGGAATTTTTTAATGCGGTTTTCAATGAAATTGGGAAAAACAACCAATATACCAGATGTTAGTTTTAGTATGTTTAGTTCATAATTATTTTTTTTGTTGGTGAAAATAAAGTAAGGACTACACCTTCTTTGGGTTTTTTTTAAATATAACAACATGGTATTAAAGTTTATTTGAGTATCAAAATAATGAGTTCTAACTTAAAGGATTGTTACATTTTTTTTATTTTGACATGAAATTTTGTGAACTAAAATATTTTGGGTTCTGTATAAAATATATCCTGTTTCTATTTTCTTTATTATACATCTTTTAGTTTTCAATTTTAGTGTTGCTAGGATACATGTAGCTGTCACATGTTTGGTTCTTTTCATTTTTTATTTACTGTATTTGATTGACAAACCCGGAATTATATACTTGTCTGTTTCCAGATTTGACCTGGTTTTAGTATATTCCCACACTTCCTGTTTATTTATGGCAGCCATTGTTTGTCAATGTTGTTTTCATTCAATATGTTTCAACTTGGATTTACACATTACTTGTTGGCGATTTTTGACATAAAGCTATCGGTTGAATAAAATAAACATCTCTGTCATGAATAATAAAGATGAAAATGAATTTTGTGATCATTTGGGAATTTTGCTACCAAAATTTGGAAAAATGTAGGGTTTTTGCCGTTGGGAATGGGTCCGAAAACCGGACCCTGTGGAATGCTAGAAAAATCCATGAAATGTATCCACCTGTATGACAAATGATTCGTTACAACTTTAGTTTGAAATCAAATAAAGGTGATCTTATAACAGGGACCTTAGACCTGATCTTTAAATTAAAAGCACAAAGAGAAAGTATTCCATACAAATTCTCAACAAGAACATTTGGACTACCAATTAATTTAAATTCTTTTGTCAAGCATTTTCAGGTACTGACATTAAGATATTTACTGTATCCACATTCCTTCTTTTTATTCTTTCTGTGATTATTTTACAATCTTTGCAACTTATGAGATTTCCACTTTAGATTTCATCCCTGCGTTGTAACACAGTTATTTAGCATTGATGACAATTTGATGTCTTTTAATAATGGTTTTGGTTTGAACTCCAGCAAAAAACTGGTGTTTTAAATTGAGTCCCTTGTGACTATTACAGACCAGAGGACATATTAGCACTAAAAGATTCAAAACGTTTTGGAGGATAGAAATAATTTGGACATGTACATGTTTGGGGTGAAAATATTACAATTTTGAGCAGCCATATTTGGTAGTTTGACCCTTTCACCGCTATACACGGCATATGCCGCGATGGCATGCGCCTTCCGCCACTGCTATTCACGGCATATGCAGCAATGACAACGGATTTTTCATAAGGACTGTTTAACCATTCGGTTTTCATTCGGGTCCTCTCTAATTTTTCCTTGTATGAATCGAGGATATACAAGGTCTCATTTGCACTTCAATTCCTAGCAATTTTTATGGTAAATTCATGCAGTAGAAGGAAAATTGAAGGAAAATAAAAACAAATATTTTGACAAATGCAAATGGCAGAAATCAGAAACGAAGCTGTAAATATGGAAATATTTCAGCATTTCTATGGCGAAACTGACAACGAGGATTAGTTAAAAGGTTTCTTGTTATCTCAAGGTGTTTATCACATTCAATTCGTGTGGGAAATATGATTTGGTCGATCATTACGAGACATAGAAAAAAGGGGGGAAAACGGATGTTGACTGAAAATTTTTGAGGACGGAGCCACTTATTTGTGCCACGATTACATAATATGTTGTGTATGGTGCAATACGCTACGGAATCTAGCAACTGGTGTCTTCTTTATTATATATATATGGCAGATAAAACAACAAAATAGATGAAGACTAAAAGTAGTTTTTATTCCAAATTCAACACAAATGTAATAAATTACACCTTTTACCTGTTAATTACCTGAAAATGCAGGTAACCTGATAAAATTTTTACTGAAATAACTGCCCAACATTACAGTTCATACTCTCCTGAGCATTTTTTCATGCAATAACTTTCTCTGTATTTCTTATAATAAAAAAGATACAGCAGTCTAAAAACGAATATACTGTTCTCATGAATGAAAACAAAAAAAATGCAGCATTAGCAGCCATTTTCTATTTTTTTGTGTAGCGTTGAAAGGGTTAAGGGATAGGATTTAGTGAAATGGCCACATTTCCGTTGGGTTGGGCCCAACTTGGGAATGAACAAGTTTGACAGTGTTGCATATACATAATCAAAAAGACATTTAGCAAAAATGCATATGCCTATTATTGATTTGGGCATTATAAAATTTTTAAGACAATACAAAATTGACCAGGTAGCTAGGGACAGCTTTTTATAGATATATCCACTTAAAAATGTCAAATGACAAGTATATGTACAAATGTATTTGCGAGCATTTACTATTGACTTCGTAGATTCTTGTGTTATTTCTCTGTGCCACCATTAAGGAGGGATAAATGGAATGGGCTGAGGTATATTAGACCTCAAACATGACATCAAAAGGGAAGTAACTCTTGCTCAGTTTTTCTAAATCGAAACCTACTTATTCCGGTATTGACTAGTTTTTAGTTGACCTAGATTTAGATGCACCAAATCTGTAAAGGGTTATTTTCCTTTCCATGCTTATTGAACACTGCAATAACCTAAACAATATGGTTTCTCACTCCGATTTTGTATCCTTCAATGACAGAAACTTTGGTTAAAAGTTGAATCATTTTTCTTTTGCCAAAAATGCATATTTTTAAACACAAAGGTTAAGAAGGTGCGAGGACCAAGTTATTATAAGTATCAGAGTATTGTTATAAAGGTAAACAAATCAATAGATACATGTACCTTCAGGTGTTCATTTTTCCAGGTCCCTCAACGATTTTACTTTTTTCTTGTTTCTAAGTTTTGTTTATCAAAAAATGTAGGAGGTACATTGTATCTTGACATTTTTCATTATAAACTGCTTGTTTACTTTTGTAGTTTTTCAACTAAATATATTAAAAGGAAGACATGCAGAAGATACCAATCATAAATTATTCAAAGAACAAAATAGATAGTCAAAGATAAACAAGTCCTAACAGAATAACTAAGGACTTAAAATTAACAACGAAGTGGGGGTGATAAATCAGGAATTAAAAGTTTCAATTTAAGCAAAAGGTTCAGATACGTTGTACAGCCTTTTATTTTTATGCTGTCCTATTCGTAAGAAGAAATTCTCGTTGAGGCCCCAAAAAATATTTAACCCGCAGCAATTTAAAATAAATCTGCACTTCCGTTAGCATATCAGTAGCCTTTAAAGTAAAATCAGCGGCGTATCAATATATATATATATATATATATGTACATCATTCATATACTAATGGTACTACTGCCTGTACAATTTACTGCAAAGAGGAAGACATTTACAAAATATAACTATAACCATTTCCCAATCTGTATTTCCTTCCTTATTGAAATGAACAGATAAAGTTACACTCAAATAACTATCAAATGAAGACATTTATCTAGACCTGTAGCACAATACACAGGCATGTACAAAATCAAAATACACCAACAGTTGAAGCCACAATGGGGATGCAGATTTTTGCGATCAATACAAACTGCGATCTTTAGTGAATATCAACAAAATGACAACTGGACTCATACCCACATTAATAATGAATACAACACAGGTAGTGGTTCGTTAAATTTCACACGCATACCTTTAAAATCGCACTGATTTTCCCAGCGAGCGGGGTATACCCCGTCCTCGGCTGCCATATTTGATTTATCTGCATTCGGAGTTCAGCGGCCTCTGGTAGCGATGTTTTGCACTAACCAGGCTTATTACATCCCAGTTATGTGTAAATATTTATCATAATGTAAATTATTTCCTAAATTAAAGAATGTATATAGCTGTATTCGATTAAGGGAAGACAGTTTCCATGGTTTATCGAGGTGGAAATTCTCGCACCTCCATAATAAAATTGGGTCTTGTCGGGGTCATCAAAATGTTTCGAGGTTGGTCAGATTCACAGTGACGTCACTTGTAAAATTTCGTCTGAATTTATAAAAATGACGTCTGTGAAAATTACGAAACGAATTTCGAATTTTTATAACTTAACATGTCCACACTTAGCTTAAGCTGAGACATACTACAGCACACAAGATTTACAACTCCAATACATTTGTATACAATACTCGTGCATAACATTTCTTATATAAACAAAAATTAAATTAAATGTCTGGGGTTAGAGGGGCACTGAATTGACTCAAATTCTCATATTTAATATTTAATTTTTAATTTTTAACTATGTAAAACATTTCTCCAAATTAAAAAATATCTAAAGTAATTAAATTTATTACATGGCATGTGCTCTTTAATATGAAACTTTGTTTCGTGTGTTTTTCAGTCATAGGTTGAAAAGATAATGTAATTATAAGAATGATTTTTTGTGGAAGAGTCAAAGAATTATTGGAATTTGCACAAATTGAATTGTTGACATTGAAATATTGACGCATGAAATTGATATATCAGACTGGCTGTATTGAACTGAACAAGAAACGATAAAAACAAAAATCACTACCGATACATTTAACTGTGTTGCAACACATGTGCAGAAAGGCTGAGGAATTTCTTCTCAATATTAGTAAAATCAGAGGCGGATTCAGATGGATATGAGGTTCGGACCCTCACTTATGGTGCTACATTTATGGTTATTGTGTAGACTTTTTTCTATAATACTCTCCTACCGTTGCTTAGTTTGCCCTCTTTCAAAAACGCCAAACAAAAGGTATTAGATAAGTCTAGAATTATTTTGTCTCGGGGCGAATATGAATACCTTTAAATTAAACATGTATTAAGATTTTACTGGAGAATCTAAACATTATCAAATGTCTAAGTGTATTTACTATATTGAAATATAAACTGCATTTTTCCTCTGATGTTTTAAAGAAATAATTTGCTTTTAAAACATTGTGTTGATGGAAAACCATGGGATATTATCTACAAGTTTATGTAGTACTATATTCAGTTGATAATAAGATATGCAGCTCAACTTTTAAACCCGCTTCATTTGGTTGCACCTATCCGCATAAGTCAAGAATCTGATGTTCAGTAGCTATCGTTTTTTGATTTGGTTCATAAGTATTTCTCGTTTTCTCATTTTGTATATAGATTAGACCGTTGTTTTACACTAGTCAATTTTTTGGCTCTTTGTAGCTTGCTGTTTGGTGTTAGAGCCAAGGCTCCGTGTTGAATACCACACTTTGACCTATAGTGGTTTCTTTTACATATTATGACTTGGATGGGGAGTGGTCTCATTAGTATTATACTAAACCCCTAACAGGGGAAATTGTGCTTGACTTTCCATATATCAATACATCATCTTTCAATCAGTTTAATCGAAGTCTGGATCTGTATTGCATGACAGTACCTGCTTAACTATGCACCATAGTCATTTCCCTTACTTTCTTTTGTTTCCTATTCTGACGGACTTCTCTTATCTTAGTTATACTATGTACAGTGTTGTGTGTATTTTCTACATTGACTAGAGGTATGGGGAGGGGGATGAAATCCCAATATAAATTTGTTTAACCCAGCTTCATTTTTGAGTCTGTTCCAAGTCAGGAGCCTCTGCTATGGCAAGCCGTTAACTATTTATTTGATTATCAAGATATCTCCTATAATATATAAGATATCTTATATATTATAGGAGATATCTTATATATAATAAGAAGATGTGGTATGATTGCCAGCAAGACAACTCTCCACAAGAGACCAAAATGACACAGATATTAACAACTTTAGGTCATCGTACGGCCTTCAACAATGAGCAAAGCCCATACCACATAATCAGCTATAAAAGACCCCGAAATAACAATGTAAAACAATTCAAACTAGAAAACTAATTTATATAAGATATCTTATAAACTATATAAGATATCTTATAAAGTTTAAGAGCTATTTTGAAGTAAGAATAAATAGCAAAACGGCTTGTCATACTCTGGCCTTTGTTAGTCTTGAATGATTGTTAATTTTAGTTCATTTATAAGTTTTGGGGGTTTAGTTTGACGTTCAGTTTTCACTGAACTAGTTCATAGTTTTGTTTAGGAGTCATCTGTCTAGTAGCCCGCCTCTGGGTGCGAGGTTTTCTCTTGAAGATCCGTTGATGGCCTTCGGCTGTTTCTGCTCTTTGGTCGGGTGGTTGTCTCTGTGACACATTCCCCATTTCCATTCTCAATTTTATTAATTGTAGAAACATCGTCGTTGGTTTTTTCTTTCAATTGTTTCGCAATATGTCATGTTACGGCATGACCATATATATATAATGTATACGGTTTTGCTTATCATTGTTAAAAGCCGTATGGAAATCTATAATTGCGTAATCCACACTAGTTGAATATATTTCATTGGCAATCATAGTGATACCACAACTCCTTATAACATGTTGAATTAAATATATAATCTCAAGTCTACATAGTTAATCTGTGTGGCATACTAGGAAAAAATTCACAATTATAAGATAAGATAAGATAAGAAAACTTTATTTTGATTCGGCATAAGTACAAATAAGCAACACAAGCTCTAAGGAGCTTTTAACCGAATATAAAACATATAAATAACATAAAAACAGTGCATTTAGACATATAAAACAACCTGTAATGATAAGTTGAAATCTCACATACATAGCATGCAATAAAAATAAGCAACGAATTTTCGAATAAAGTAAAAACATGCTACACCAGAGCAACCAAAAGCAGCATAAATAATAATCAGCTCAAGAATTATCTGCAAGCAGAACAGCGACATTCCAAACCGTTCCAGGACTGAACAAGACTTTTAAAATGTGAAAAACTGTTTTCAGTCCTGAAATGGTTTGGAAGGCTGTTCCAAAAAGTAGCAGCAGCAAATTTGAACGATTTTTTTTCTGTAACGGATTGACTTTACCTGTGGAATTTCAAGAATATTTACATACGTGAAAGAATATTTAAATTTTTTGACATTCACCAAATTTTGTAAGCACACAGGAGCTATGTTGTTAATAATTTTAAAAGTTTCTAGAGCCATTGTTCTTATCCGTCTGATCTGCAAGGAGGGCACCTTAGCTTTAAGTAAGAGGTCCTCGTAGGAGCTGGTAAAATCCTCATATACAAAACGGAGTACTCTTTCCTGCACCTTTTCTAGTTTTTTGGAATTGTTCTCAGTGTAAAAATGCCATGCCAAAGGGCAAAAATTTAAATTACTAAGAATAAAAGTATGAAATATAGTAAGTTTACTAAGTCTATCCAAAACTGAGCCTAAACGTTTTAAAACATTTAATTGCTGTGATGCCTTCCTGCAGATTGAGCTAATATGAACATCAAAATTTAGCTGGTAGTCTATTTCTATGCCTAATAATTTTGCTGTTTTTCATGTAAGGTTCGAATTTTGAATATGTATAGATGGGTTCTTTTCAAAGGTCTTTTTGCCAACAGCCAAAACTTGAAATTTGTCAGGATTTGCTTGCATGTTATTCACCCTGAACCACTCAATAAGTATTTTTGAATCAGATTCCAAAGTTGAAATTAGTAAATCGAAATCTGGAGTACAAAAGACAAAGTATTGTCATCTGCATAGTTATATAAACTACCATTTAACCTTGCTCATACATCTAAATTGGATATTTACAGTGAGGGAAATAAGGATGTCGAAAAGAACAGAACTTTCTGCACACTATATACAAAGTTCATTGCATGTGGCGGTATGGAAAAGAGAAAATATCATTTATAAATATGTTAAACAACAATGGCCCTAGTATCGAACCCTGTTGTACGCCTTTATGGATGTCAGCCCAACCACTAGAACATTGTTGACTTTACTTTACTGTTTTCGATTAGATAAATAGGACTTTAAAAGAGCAACAGCATTGGGGTTAAACCATATGCTGATAATTTATCTAGCATGATATTGTGAGGCAGTCAGTCAAAAGCCGGCTTAGAAAGATCCATTAATACCGCTGCAATTTACTGGTTTTTATCAAGAGCTTCACGCCAGTCTTCTAACACTCTGAGAAGTGTGGTCTGATATCCATGTCCACGTCTAAATGCACACAAAAATGGATTAAATATTTTATCAAAATAATCAGTTAATTGAATTTCCTATATTTTTTCAAAGATTTCAGAAAATATGGGTAAGACACTAACTGGTCTATAATTTGTTTTTAATAATGGGTCACTCTTTTTATGAAGGGGGATCACTTGGGCTTCTTTATGTTTATTAGGGAAACAATTATTTTCAATTGACAAATTTACAAGTGTTGTCAGCTGTAGTGCAATATAAGATTTACAATTTTTTACTATTTTTGCTGGAATACCATCAGCTCCTGTAGCCTTCTTTGTGTTTATTTTATCTAAAAAAAAATCGACATGATCTTTAGATACTATTTGAATTCAAAATCAGAATCATTCTTTCTGTTAATTAAAATTTCTTTTATACTTGGATGATTCGAGGGGTGATATACCACATCTGCTCCAATTTTGTCTGCTACTGTGGAGAAAAAAATATTAAAAACATTGAATGACAATTCTTATCCAATTCTGAAGCTGACTATTTTCTAGTGTCTTTATGTAGGTATAAGAAAAGCAGTTTCATAACATCATAAAGCAGTTGATATAAATTTTATGTTACAATGCATAATACTGTAATACTCGTTACAACAATCCAGTAAATTCACAAAAATACTGAAATCCGAGGAAAATTTAAAGTTAAAAATGGAAAGTCTTTTATCAAATGGCAAAATCAAAAGCCCAAACACATCAATGGGCAACAACTGTTACATTACTGACTTGGTTTAGGCGTTTTCTACATAATTAAACCTAAGCTGTGCATGCTTATAAAAAATATAGAATGAATGGTGGATCAAAGGCTACATACAAGTGCATTTATACATTTAATGTGAGCTCTGAATAGGGGAAATCTGCTGATCTTGTACTAGAATACTTACTATACTATTAGTATAATAGTACAAGGCCTGTTTTCAACGTCACTTTAGATAAATGCTCAAGTCAGACAAGCTTTTTGAGTGAAGGTTTTCTTTATACAGATCCCTTGAAAAAAGCTAATATATTAAACGAACAATATAAATCAACTTTTACATCTGATATCAATACAGTTATCCCTGACAAAGATCCATCAACACATCCAATAATGGACAAAATAGACATCAACAAAGAAGGCATCTATAGATTAATTAAAAATATAAATCCAAAAACGGCAACAGGACCAAATAACATTACTGAAAAAGAACACATTAACACATGCACAGACATACTCACTCTAATTTTTACAAAATCAATGCAAACAGGAATAGACCCTCACGATTGGAACCACGCAAATGTAACACCTCTTTTCAAAAAAGGAGAAAAACAGCATCCTGGTAACTAACGTCCAATTGCATTAACATGTATTTCCTGCAAATTATTAGAGAACATAATTGCAAGCATCATCAAGAAACACCTTGGATCCAACAACATACTTTATGACTTGGAGCACAGCTTCAGGGCAAATAGATCATGCGAATCCCAAATAATATCACTAATTCACCAGCTGTGTTCAAATAACGACAAAAACATACAAACCGATCTAATCATTATGGATTTCGCAAAAGCCTTTGACAAGGTTCCCCACAACCGTTAACTATATAAACTAAATTTTTCGGTGTATCAGATCAAGCTACAAACTAGATAAAATCTTTCCTCAGTCAAATCGTTCATAAACAGCTATGCTAGAAAACCATTCCTCTGACAACATACCAGTTACATCAGGTGTTCCGCAGGGTACTGTTTTAGGTCCAATACTATTTTTAATATACATTAATGACTTACCTGACTAAATTTTACATCACAGTCAAATCAGGCTCTTTCCTGACGATAGCATCATTTACCGACAGATAAAATCAACATAAGATTGCTTTAAACTCCAGGAAGACATAAAAGGGGCAATCAAATGGGAACAAGACTGGCTAATGCTGTTCCACTCTGACAAATGCAACATACTTCGAGTGACCGCAAAGAAAACACCTATCCATTTGTATTATAACAGGCACGGTCACATTCTTGAGTCAGCTGAAAATGCAAAATATTTAGGTATAACTATATTATCAAATTTAAAATGGAAAAAACACATTCAGAACATGACATCAAAAGCAAATAAGACCCTTGGATTCATCAGAAGAAATTTCAAAATAAACTCAGTAAGACAGTAACTATCAAAGACCGAGAATACCAAGCCCTTATTAGACCAAAACATGAATACTGCTTCCCTGTCTGGGACCCTTATACAACAGTAACATTAACTCCATAGATAAAGTCCAAAGACGTGCAGCGAGATATGTATGCTCCAACTACAAATATACTGAAAGTGTAACAAACATGGTAAACACACTTCATTGGCCAACATTACAAGAAAGGAGATTCAAAAGCAGATTAAATATGTTCCATAGAATAACAAACAACAAAATTGCAATACCACATACTGACATGCTAATCAAAAGCAAATCAAACACCAGGTCCAGCCACAAACAAACATAGCGACAAATTCGATGCAGAAAAGACAGTACGTTACAAATTTTCATTTTTCTGCCAAACTATAAAAGACTTGAACAAATTACCTAAACCAATAGCCCGCAGCACCACTACTGAGTGCTCCAAGATGAAACTCACTAGAGAGATGCTCTTTGACACTTACCAACACCTACATGTTTAATATATATCTTGTTTTTATCTTATACCAAAAATTAAAAATAGAAATTGAAAAATATTACTTACCTATACATCTATAATACTAAAATAACGAGGTCCAATTTGTCAGCAGTCATGGGGTAAAACACTACAAATCAAAGAATTAAACTTTATATATTACAAATTTTACAAGAACAGAATTCATTTATTGCAGAATCATCAAAACTATCATTTTTTCGACATTTTTGTTTTTCAAATAAACGTGCACACTATGTTGACCAATTGAATATGTTGAAAGATAGAGCACCTTTGGCAAAACTAAGTCTAAGTGCACACAATCTTGAAATTGAAAGAGGTAGATACATGCAAGTTAACAGAGAAGAAAGGTTGTGCAAATTATGTCATAATAAAAATATAGAAGACGAAAAACATTTTATCTTGCACTGCACAAAATATGAATTTATAAAGAAATGTTCTTATATCAAAATTGTCCTGTTTTAAAAATTATGACAAACAATCCAAAACTGAGGATGAATCAGTATATCAAACTACTACTTTTAATAACAAGTGTAGAAAAACACTTAGATTAATATCATCTTTTATTAATCAATCATTTGAATTAAGGAAAAATGTCCTTATAAATGAGTAATATGAACAATTTGAAGCTATAACATACAATATACTTATGTCAGTAGTCTATTCTTACAAATTAACCTATACATATTGATATTTATAACTGCACATTTCATTGTTCGAAATGTGCCCAATGATATGCTATGTAGTATTGTTTATATATATAGTTATGTACTTTAATTCAGTCAAGGACCCGCAATATCACGGGTGTGTTCTAGTTTGTATATATAAAAATAGAAAAAATATTATAAAATCAAAAATATATTTTTAAACATTTACAATATTGTTAAACCAGGCATGCGTCGGAAAGTAATCATCAACCAGTTGAGGTTTTTCTGTATATAAAGAAGAAGAAGAAGAAAGACTAATTCTTTTCTTATGAATATGATTTCAACACGAGTTACTTCTCTTTGATTTAATTCGTGTCGTTTATTTTCTTCAGTGTTCCGTAAAATGCATGTACCGAAATGGGTACCCACAATGCAACAAAACTGAACCATTTCCACTTTGCTGGAGAAATTTAAATGTTTACAAACTTGTGTTTATGGCTTGAATTTGATACTGGTGTCTATTGTACAGGTTAATTGTGCAACTATTAAAAAAAAGGTAAGGGTTTATACGATTTACAAGAAGAATTTGACTAAAGCAGATATAAAGTACCTGTCAAAAATGACATTTTATCGGGTTTCAGTTTGTGACCAAAATAATTTGTTAATTATTTTTCAAGTCTATGGTAAACCCCTGCAAGATTCATCGCATGCTGTCATTTACATTGTATTTGGAGTTATTATCACCCAAATTGACTCCAAGTTTTAGAACCACATGCGATTGTGAATCGAGACTCATCATATTCTCGTGTATGATTTTTAAGTCATATTTTTTTGACACACCCTTTTCATTTAATCTCTTATAGTTTTACTTAAATTACTGAAACATCAAACTCAGTGTACAGTTCAAATGTATTTGATGTGGATGTCGTAAAACTATCCCATTGACAACTTTATATATCATAACGGCTTATACAGGTTGTGGAACTTCCTGATAAAACTACCAATTTATGCCAATAATTATGGGATCTCCCTTTAGAGTCTAGTCAAGAAGGCTAACCAAGCAACAACAAGGCTACTTTATCAACAAGAAAAAAAACTTGGCATCAAATGAACTTGCTATTACAATTATTTCAAATTAATAAAGTTAGAAACATGGAAAAAAGCTTTAATATGTTAAAAAGTAGTCAAATAATTATGACATAAAGTCGCTGTCATGTAAAGGAGTATGTTCGGAAAGGTCCTAAAATGGCCCCCCTTTTTAGCATAAATTTCAAATTCGGATTTATTGACCAATATCACAATATATAATAGCTAATACAGTGACTAGAAAGGAAATAAGCCATTTTGTTGAAATTTTTACGTTTCTGCGTTTCATTATGACGTCACAAGTTGTACTCATATTGATTTTCACGAAATAATCAATGAAAATGGGTAAATTTCCATAGATTATTGGACAGGAAACGTAAAGCGCATACGTCGACAACAAAGATCTTTTAAAATAATGTTTGTGAAGACATTTTACATGTCTCATTTGAAAATTAAGTTTGTCGACGCCTGCGCTCTATGTTTCCTGGTCCTCAATTTGGTTGAAATCCAGCTGATTTGGTCAAATTTCACCAAAATCCCTTATCTTGACCTTTTTGGGATGTAAAAATCAATGTGTTAGAATTAAACTTTTGACAAAAATAGTTCTGTTTAACTTTATCACGTGTCTTTAAGGCAACTTAAAACATTTAACGTCTTGTAACTATGAACTTTATAATTGGGGTCAAATATGACCCTTACCGAACATACTCCTTTGGTACATTGTACCATGTTTTTGGTTGAAAAATTTTAAAGTACCAACCGCATTCTGACATTCAAAAAATAAACTACTGTCCTACCTTGTATTGTGTTTGCACTGTAAAATCCTGACCTTCACATAATCCAAGACTATTTTGTATGGTGGAATCCAAAATTGTTATTACTGGAAGTGTTGCTGTGGAGTTCCACTTTCTGTCTATTTTCTCGGGTCTCTCAAGTCATTTCATTATCTTTATTGTTTAAATGCAAAAAGCATCGGAAATTGTATCACATCAATGACAAGGATATTACCGGAGGCGGAAAGTAATGAATGTTATGTAAATAAGGGATCCTTAAAGAAACTTAAGACAACAGTTTTACAATGTAAATAATCTTGAAAAATGTGAAGGTCAGGATTATACAGTGCAATCACAATGAATGGTAGGACAGTAGTTGATATTTGGAAAGGATTTTTCTTCTGCTAATAGAAAAACATCACCCCCGGTGGATGCAACTGATATTTAAAAATATTTCAACAAATTTCATGGTGCCAATTTTACGTGACTGTGACTATAGTGTCGATGTAAGGCATCAAAGAAAAAAAGTATAATTTCCTGTCAAGACGTCACAATTATTTGGACTAGTTAAAAAGATAGAAAATTTTTTTTGCTGACGTTTATAACTTCCAATGAATACTAATTGACACATTTAACATGTTGAATGTAGAATATTTATTTGTGTTTCCTGCAGCTTTTCCTAGAGGGCACTCCTTCAATGTAGCATGATTGGTTACATTTTAAGGGCAGATAATTTCACTTTTAGAGCACTCTTAACATAGAAATATGTGCTCTGTTTAAATAGATAGGGATATAATTGAATGTACCATTGTTTCATACTTACAATGTATTGGGAAGAAATAAAGATACATGTATGTATATTACTATTAGTTTGTTAATTTTAGTCCTTTAGTAATAAAATTATCACTTCTTGACTCAGAATCTTGATCATGTTCATTGTGCTTCTGCCTCATTTCAATCATTAAATTCAGTTATAAATACTGGATCACTGATGAGGCTGTCATACATGTAAGATGTGGTGTTGTTAAAGTGGACATGACCAAGAGCATGCATAATTTGTCTTTTAGATGCACAGAAGAAGTGCTACATTTTTTTGTAAATGCCTTTTGGATCTCACATGTTTATACCAATCATACATGAAGATGTAAACATAGCTACCTTGGCTCATTAATGTACAAAATAGTTTAAGAATATTCAAAGATTTGTATAGCAAGACTTATTATACATATTCTGCTGCTTTTATTCACTTTTCCATCTGAGTGTTTTTGTGTATTTTTTTTTCAACACATTGTTTATTATTTTGAATTATAATTATAATTATAATAAATTCAAAACTAAATTCTTTTCTTTAATTTGATAACACCAGTATGAAAGTAGTCGTAATTCACACACAAATTCTGACGTCTTCACAGACCGAATAGTATAAAAAGAAAATATAAACAAACATTGGATTGTTCATGTAATTATCATAAGAATACATTTTTTTTCATCTCAAAATTATAACTCAAATGATTGCCTGGATCCCTTTAAAATGGTCTATATTTTAAGATCGTAGAGGTACGAATAGATGTTGTCACTATAAGATTCAAATTTAATCGTGAATCATATTGTACTCTGTTGCTCCAAACTGTTCAAACATAATAATGATTGAAATTCAGCAATGTTCAGTAAAATGTTGGCCTTAAAAATTTTTGATTTCGTTTCAAGGGTAATAACTCAAAATGGTCTTGCAGCACCAAAATTAAAATTACGGCAGGGCGTTCTAAAATACGATGAAGAAGCGGCAGGGTGCCAATTTTTTCCCTAAAAGCGCAGTGCATCAAGAAACATGACAGGGCGCCCTACCACACTTAAACATTCTGCAGGAAACACTATATAAAAATAAACACAGAAATTGTTCTGTAATGGATACATTCTACTTTAATATTTTGGACTATATATATTGTTATACAATTTGGGAAATACCAAATATGATGAAAATACACTTTATCATATAATCTATATTCTTTTCAATCGGATTAGAATACAGATCCATTGTCCAAGGATCTAAAAACACTCCAACCATATGAAGTTACTTTCTGTTTTAGAGGCCTTTTGGAATACTCAGGTTTTGTCAGATTAAATGTACACTATAAAAAATTTGAAGGCTGAAATTTAAGGATGTATTCTTCAAAGTTTCAGTCTTGTTGAAATCTCTTTAGGAATTATTTCCTAAACATGTGATACAAGTGGAAAATATCATTGAATTAATTTTTAAAATGTTGTAATCAAAATTAACTCAGTGAAAAAATAATGACTGGGGGCTTGAATTTATACTGATCTTACCACAGGTTGGTCTTTTATGTCTATATTTTACCCCTCCCTGTCGCTAGTGGTAAAATAATTAGCAAAAATGACCAAGCCGTGTTAAAATCAGTAAAAAGCCACCATGAATTATTTCTATTCTTATAGGACAAAAATGGCAATTCTTTTGGATCGAAGCACTCTAGGGGAGGGCAAATATTTGCCGTTTCCACAAATAAAGGCACCATTAAATTGCTGTAAAAGAAGTAGCAAATTAAATAAGTGACATGCTTAAAATAATAACAATATGGTATTTTAATTGATAATTTTACTTATATATCTTATTTGTATAAAAAAAAAATGGCTTATAACACATTTTAGCATCGTTTGTTCATGTCTCCTAGTGATGATTTTTGGTTTCAGAAGAGTGTATTTTCCCGTAAAATGCTTATTGCCGAGCCTTTGACGTTAGTCGAAAAAGCGAGACACAGCAATCCTACATTCTGCCAGTGACAGAGGCGTCCTCAAATATTCTCTCGGTGGTTAAAGTTTTTGAAATTTTAATAACTTTCCTTAAACTATCCTGTATTTCTACGAAACTTAGACAGAAGCTTGTATATGATCATAAGATAGTATGATCTGTCTTTTAATCTGATTGTGTTGAATGACTCTATTCAGTATAAACCTTATCACTATTTGTACGCCATTACTGGACATCACAAAGGTTCCTGTAAAATTTTGAAGTCATGTACAAATATCTGACGCCACAATTGAAAAGTGATTTTTTTTGTATGATGTCAATAGGTCAATAGTTCAGGCAGAACAAATTTTCAAGTCTCCAAATAGCGGTAAGGTGTATCCTTTGTTACTTAACAGCTGTGGGAGATATTTCCCTACGGCATTTTGCAATTTTGTTTAAGCTATCATATGGTATTCGACTGTAAATATATATTAATTAGATGACAAATTCTGCTTGAATTAACCTTTTGCACTTAACCAAATGAAATTTGTATTTCATTAAACTGAAACATCCTATTTATTCCTAAAAATATTCAATATCTGCCCAATAACATTATCATGGCTTGCTGCTATGACAAATACCAATGTAACAGTGGAACTGATTAAATTATTATGTTAAATAATGAAAAATTGTAAAACCAACAGTTCACAATCAAAGATATCAGAACGGGAATAATGAATTAAATGTTTTTAGAATATGCCTGTTATTAATCTCTGTTTCTCAACAAGGTTCTTAAGAATCATGAACATATTACAATTCAATTGATGAATATTAACTTAAAAATCACATTTCTAAGTTCATTTCTTCAATGTTTGTTTAAGTTGATACTTGTATTGATTTTGATGTCTAAAAATAGAAGATATGTCATTATATGAGTAATCAAGTAATTTTTGAATCCTTTACATGCCTATTTATAGGACCTAAATAGATTATAATTGTTTACACTTTATTTACCATGTGTAGCTGTATATTCTTGGGAAATCAGAAAAAAGACATCATGTCAAAGGCAAAGGCTCAGCAGCCAGCAGTTATACACAAGGTGATAATGGTTGGCAGTGGAGGTGTAGGAAAATCAGCATTAACATTACAGTTTATGTATGATGAGGTAAGTCAATACTGTTGTCTGGTCAACATGTTGGGATTGAATTTGATAATTCCAGAGATTGTTCATGACTAAAGTTTTTAAATACATGTAGTAAGTACCCGTTCATGTACAAATGTACATGTATACAAAAATGTTTTATTGGAATATTGTTGGATTGAAAATAATATTTTTACATATAAAAATATGGAATGATAACAATAAGCAATTATACAGTCATGACATTTACAATTCGACTGAAGTATACTCAATACTTTTGAAAAAAATTGTCAATCCTCTAGGATCTAGCTACATGTTTTTGGTTAGTTTTTTTTCAGTAATACTGTACTGGCATAATTCAACTAATGCCTTGATTGATTAATTGAATGATTGGTGTTTAATGCCACTTTTAACACTTGTACTATGTTGTGGTGGTCAGTTATTTATTGTGGAGGAAGCTGGAGTGCTCAGAGAGAACCAATGTCTTTCGGTAGAAAACAACATTCCTTATCAATTAAGATTGAAGTCAAAAGCATCTGCCATGTGCAGGAATGGAACTTACAAGCTCAGTGTTGGAGGCTAGTGACAGTGTTCTCCCCAGATATTTCATTTAGCATCCTGGGTAACAGGGGAAATACCATCATGTATTTAAAAATTATAGCATTACATCCATAACACAATTACAACCTATAAGAGAACCGATTCAAATAGCATCACATAACCATGATGCTAAAAGTCCCTGGGGAGAACACTGAACTGTGATACAGTAGTTTGACTACTTAGACCACTCAGCCACTGAGGTCCGTAGATCTCCTTAACATGCTTAAAGAACAATAAGACTACTGTTAAGGAAGCCATTGACCTAAGTCTTAATTTTCCTAAAAGATAAGTATCATAAAATATAGTTGTCAACACAATAAAAACTATTTTGGATTTTGTACTCATGATGAATTTTCAATTGGTCATTTTTTTCCCCATTTAGTTTGTAGAGGATTATGAACCAACAAAAGCTGATTCTTACAGAAAGAAAGTTGTTTTAGATGGTGAGGAAGTTCAGATAGACATTTTAGATACTGCAGGACAGGAGGATTATGCTGCAATCAGAGACAATTATTTTCGTAGTGGTGAAGGATTTTTATGTGTATTCTCAATAACAGAACAAGAATCATTTCAAGCCACAGCTGAATTTAGGTTGGTTTCATATATCATTTCCTTTGAACTAATTCAATCTCTCATGATCTGAAGTTTTGGCATGGTTGAAAAATATTTCAAAGAAGCTTGTAAAATACCTGCACCAATTATTTTTAACTGCAGTAAAATGTTCAAATTTTTTCTATACGATTAAAAAAAAAATGAGAAATTGGACATTAATAAGATGCAATCAATCAATATTTTAGCATGTTTAGGGAAACTTATTTAATATTTTAGAACTTATTTTGGATATCTAAGATCTAATTTCTTCTTGCAGTATGAAGGTTTTTACTGTGTTGCAAAGTTCCTCATAATATATAGAACCATGTCCACTAATTTGGATCCAGTTAGAAAAAAACATACAAGATATATAGTACACATTATTTTGAATAAAAATATATAATTTAATTTTGGATGTAAGACGTCTTCTGATAGGCTGACGTTATTTTGTTATTAGACCATAGACCTAATTTAGACATGTGACCATGACGTCATCAACGTTTTTTCAAGGTTTTCTACTGTTTAAAATGGAATTTACAATTAAATTATAAGAAATGACAGTAATTTTTTTTCTGTCTATTCGAAATAATATAAAAAACGTGGTGCACACTGTTAAATAACCCGCTACGCACGTTATTCAGTGTGCACCAAATTTTTTATGTTATTTCTTCATAGACAGAAAAAATATTACAGTCATTCCTTAAATGAATATCATTGCAACTGCATTTGAACTTAAGACAAAGTACATGTAGCCATTCATGCTTGAAATAGCGGAATTTAACATTGAAAGCAATGAGTCAATGAATTTGTGGTATTATTCCATAAACAAATGATAAAGGGCAAATTTTGTATTAAAGTCTGCTATGAGAGCTTTAAAATTGAGAATTTGACATGCATTCTTGTGTACAATTTGGAGTTTAGTATGGCGTTCATTATCACTGAACTAGTATATATTTGTTTAGGGGCCAGCTGAAGGACGCCTCCGGGTGTGGGAATTTCTCGTTGCATTGAAGACCTGTTGGTGACCTTCTGCTGTTGTCTGCTCTTTGGTCGGGTTGTTGTCTCTTTGGCACATTCCCCATTTCCATTCTCAATTTTATTGACTAGATTTTTTACAGTCAAAGATAACATCTTTTAAAGATTATTTAGCTGATATTTCAAATGAGTGGCTTTCGTATGCATTCTTGTACCTTACATGTATGAAGATTCTACATTTTGTAGAAAATGGTTTGATCTGGGTAGTCATGTTGAATACAGCTTTTTAACAATCATTTTAGTCCCTGTTATTTGTGTGATAAGATATATCCCATCACTACTACATGTATTTATAAGTCGTGTAAACAAGACAAATCATGGTGTTTCTGGAAGTAGGGGTGATTTAAGTTAGTAAGTGATTAGATCAGTCAAGTGGAATAACTAGTGGTAGAATAATGAAATTTATATACAGATGTATTAGTTTGATATTGGCATAACTTATTTTCATGGAAATTTTGCAGTCCTGCACCTGAATGGTTTGCAAAGTTCACATGTTTAAATATTGCCATTTTATGTTTCTACTTTTGCATTATATAAAGCATTATTGATATTAAATACACTAGACAATGCTAGATAAGAAAGGATATGGAATGTGAGGTATCCACTCATGACACAAAATCAGTATATGCAAGGCAAAAGAACAACTCTTTTATTCTTCATCTCAAATCCACAGTGAGGCCTTCAACACTGAGCAAAAAAACTCTTGCCTCTTTGCAAGATTAAAAGGGCTGAGGGCCCCTAGCACCAGTTTCAGCTGACATACTGGCATACATTAAGCCATTCTGACCGTAATTTGTCAACTTTTTGTTTCTCTAAATTTATCCATTTTATTTTTGACCAAGTCAAAAAGAACATATATACATGTATGGATCACCAATTTCTTAGACAAAGTCTTTTGACAATTTTCTACTCCATTAGAGTGTGCACAGAAAGCTCTGCATGTATTTGTACTAAGATAAGTGCCTTTTTGTGTAAAGTTCAGTTCTCATATATACTCTTGACTTTAATGTCATTCATTGATATCAGTGGCTTACAATATTAAAGTAGCATAAGATTTAAGTCTTGTTCTCATCTAAATTATAAGATACATTTTAAGCTGAAGTCATTTAACTTTGCATAAGGATGCAGTTATATCAAAGAGTCATGAGATGACCATCTATATTAACACAGTAGGTTAAAAACACCTAAATCTCAACAAAAAATAAAAAGACAACAATTGTTTATGCCACCTGTGTTACAAATGTTTTACAAACCCTATGTTGTTGTGTTGCTGCTTAATTTATGTTTACCATTTACATGTATCTCCCTTTATTTATGAAATAAATTACATGTAAAGAAGCATTATTATTTAACATGTTTAACATAATTAACCTCAAAGAAAATTGTAACTTAGAAAAATACAATCATGCATATGACAGTTGTACTTTTAAAGACTTAATCATTTAAAGAATTATTTTTTTTACATACATGTATCCACACAATGTACAAATGTATCTTTCTCTTTTTGGAAATTTTGGATTTCCAGAAATGAAATGCAGCAATTAAGCTTATTCAATATCTGAACATATGGACTTTGGCCAAGTCTGTTTAACAAGTAAGATGATCAGACTGTACTTTTGAATTAGCTACAGTAAAAAGGGATAGAAAGCCTATGTTTTGATGATAAAATGTTACTATTTTGTTGTTATGCTCTATGCGATTTGTTATCAATACTCATTTCCTTTAAGCATGTAATGAGGAAATAAGTGTTAAATATAGGAAATTAAATTTATATAATACAAGATAAATGTATACTTACAACATGTAATACAGGCCTAAAACAAAACAGTACAAGATTTATATGAAGTCTGAAATACCCTTTATAACGGGTTCATTTTGAAAGAAAATATGCAGCCATACAAAAAATCAGTCTTATTAATTTTGTGGAGCAGTATAAAATATCTGCCTTGTTTTTAATCCAAGTGTGTTGATTGTTTGTTCAGTCAAATTAAAGAATTGCTATTTGCTCATATTCATTTTTCATTATCGAGTAGACTAGCCTCAAGACTAGCAATAAGGAGTAAGAGCAAAAAGTGGATAACTTCAGGGTATGAGAAAGACAAGTAATAAATTTCTATTGAGTAAGAAAGTTGATGTGTAAACATTATTGCTGCATCATCACCATGATACATAACTTGTTCTTATCTTGAAATTCTGAAGTTTACCCACCTGTTAGATATATGTTAGATATTTTTTTTGTTAATTTTCTACATGTGTTCTCATCAAAAAGTTTCCAATTATTTGTATAGATAGGAGTTGGTACATTTATGTTTAAAACCGGTAGTCCTAAGTTCAATAAAACATTTTCAGTCTGATATTATCAATATATAATCTAACATTCTGGAGAAGAGTTTGGTTATTTAGAGTTCAGAACATTGTTTGTCTTGCTTGCCTACAAGAATTAAAATTTTGATTATTTATTATACATGTCAAATATTTTGTGAGGCAGTTGCCTAATAGACATAATATAAGTTATGCAACTGATAATGATTGATCATAGTTTACAGGTTTTAGATCATTTAAAGTAGTACTATTAGTTAGAAATAAGGTTAATGTAGTTTTGAAAAACAAGAGTGAAACACAAATTACATGAATTAATGGAATGTTAAATAACATTTTAGTGAAAATTAAAGCAAACAATTGCAAGTTTCCTATAAAAAAAACCACTTAGGCTTGTCAAAATAAAAAGCGAGTTGTTATTATATACACAAATTATTTTCAAAAAAGACAACTGTGACAATATGATGCAACTTCAAAATGATTCATTGTCAGAGGCCTGTGAAGAAAATCTCAGACTGAAAGTTGAGGAATGCCAATCCTGCAGCAGACGTGTAAACTATTAGTATTAAGGTGGTACCCAACACTTTGACTAAAATTAATTTGGCTCGTTTAATTTTCTTAAAATTTTGACAAAGTATTTACTTTGACCCTTTTACAAAAGTATAAAAATTTCAAAACATTTGAACCAACCGTTTTATCAGAAAAATTACACTGGTTATATAGCAGTTTGACAAACACTTATTTTGATCATTGAGAAGCTTAACATTCCCTTAACAACACAACGGAATTAAAACGTTAAGCTGATTTTACAGAGTTATCTCCCTGTAGTGTTAGGTACAACCTTAAGCTTTATACTTAAAGCAGGTAGAAAACCTGATCACCTGGATACTTCATACAGTTCTCATGTTCTGAAATGTCCAACTTTCTTATGTCTTGTCCTTGACCTCATATTCATGGTTAATGGACTTCTAAAATAGTTCAGTGATTTTCTCTTTTATTATGAGTAAAAGGATAATCATATTAAGTAAATATATAGAATCATTGAAAGTCTACTTGTCTGTCAGACAGGTAAGATAGGTACCACTTGACCATGACACTGAGGTTATGAGTTTGAACTCCTCTTGTGCGGTGACTCAACTCCAAGTCTTAATTGACTATGATTGTCAGTTTTCATATCAAAGGCATACTTTTCTCCAGGCAATCTGGCTTCCTCATATTCTGGACGCCAATCTTTGCTCCTTTATTATATAATTCACTAACAAAACAATTATGAAGCTTAGAAATGGAAAATTACTAAATACTAAACTTGTTCAAAGGGTATCCACACGTCTCAATCTTCAAAATCGGTTATCTAAAAATACTACCATCGCTAACATTTTTAACAATAAAAATCGTGGTTACCCTTCTATCGATAAGTGTCATGCCAAAAAATGACTTACATGTCCCCGTCTTTCCACCAACAATACGGTAAGGTCCACGTTTAATGGTCGCACATTTTCTTTAAATTTTGAAACTGATATAACTTGAAAAACAAACAGTATTATTTATTTACTCACATGAAACAAACCAGGGTGTGGTATTCAGTACGTAGGAGAAACTGGACGATATTTATCTAAACGCACTCAAGAACATCTGTATCGTTTTAAAAGACCCAATAAATTCAAAAGTATCATTTACCAACACCTTAAGAAGCACAACCATCCTTTTAAATATTTAGCAGTTCAACCTTTAGAAGTTGTAAATAAGCAGCCTGGTGAATCGCATTCAAAGTTTGTACGATCACGGAAAATAATTGAATTAAATTGGATTAAAAAATTACAGACAGTTTACCCTTTCGGTCTAAATGATAATATCATGGGAATTGGTAATATATCTAGAACCAATTCCGTTAACATTTTGGATATAGTTTCTAAAACTGTTCGTAAAAAACGTTCTCACGGTCGTAGAACAAATCGCAATCAAAGAAAATTTCGGGCCAATCATACCAATATTTCGGACCTAATTTCTATTTCAAAAAACAACGGCAGACATTATCTGTTAACAAAACTCTGTTCGTTACCGGTTAATAAGTTAAATAAAATTTTGGAGGATTGCAACACAATTTCATATAGCAGTCCTAAGTATGAAATTGTTCAAATTATTATGGCATATTGTTATTCTAAATTATTTCCCAAAATTGATCGCCCTGAAGATCATAAAAAACATTTTATTAAAATTAAGTATGTCAATAAAGGCTTTGATTTTGTAAATATTGCCGGTATATTTAACGACCATTCTGTTAAAGAATAAATTCCTGGATATTTTGACAATACTGAGCTACCTCTTATTTGTTATATTTACAAGAAATCTACCTGGAAATTTGTGTTTAATTATAGTCAATTGTGTAAAGATGTTAATATCAGTGAAAATACACCTGTAATTGCAGTAATTCCGAATATATTTATGGACCCATTTCCCATGTTATTACAGGAGATCTTAACATCGTTCAAGACCGAGAGTTAAAATCATTCCTCAGTAAAGGACCTAAATATCGTCCCCCGTCAATTATTAATTGGAATGAGTGTCGTAATATCATCCACGACTCACTCCATACTTACTGTATGAAATGGATAAAACGGGAAAAAGCTGACAAAAAATCTTTGGACTCTTTTTTAATTCAGTAATGAAGATAGTTGATATACGTATTCAACATTTTAAAGAACATTTTACTATAAACAATAACCACAATAAACCTATTTCTCTGGACTCTTTTTTAATTCAGTAATGAAGATAGTTGATATACGTATTCAACATTTTAAAGAACATTTTACTATAAACAATAACCACAATAAACCTATTTCTCGTATCAAACATAAACTAAAAGAACTAGCCAAGGAATTTGTTTTTGTCCCGGCAGATAAAGCTGCTAATAATATTATTATTGTTTGACGTAAATTTTACATTGAGGTTCTGAAAAAGGAAATCACCAATTCACCAACATTCCAACTGACTCCATTTTCAGAAAACGAAATCTGTAACAAACATAAACTGTTAGCCACCGCTTTACAAGCAGAGCCAAATACAATGAAAGTCCCAACTATGTATTGGCTTCCGAAGCTACACAAAACCCCTTACAAATATAGATTTATTTCGTCTTCAAGCCATTGTTCAACTACTAAATTGTCTATTCTTCTTACCAGCACACTTGGTACAATTAAAAACCTGATAATAAATTGTTCAAATAAGGCCTTCGAAAATAGTGGAATAAATTACTTTTGGAGTGTCAAGAACTCGTTGGAAGTACTTGATAAATTGCATGCTTATATTGGTGATTTTGAATCTGTTCAAAGTTTTGATTTTTCTACCCTGTATACCACATTGCCTCACATTCTCATTAAGAAAAAATTCACACACCTAATTAAATGGGCATTCAAAAAATCAGAATGTGAATATATATGTTCAAACTCTTTTAGGTCATTTTTTAGTAGCAATAACCAAAAAAACTATGTTAATTGGACATGCTTTGATACTATATATGCCCTTGAATTTTTACTAGATAACATTTTTGTTCGCTTTGGAGATTCCGTATATCGTCAGATTATCGGAATTCCAATGGGGACTAACTGTGCACCACTTATTGCGGACCTGTTTTTGCATTGTTATGAGTTACAATTTATGACAAAAATAAGCAAAGACCCATCGAAACAACATCTGATAAACAAATTTAATAATACTTTTAGATATTTGGATGATATTTTGGCTCTCAATAATGACGACTTCAGTATGTATATTAATGAAATTTATCCTGTTGAACTTACTTTAAATAAAGCTAATACTAACAATGACCACTGCCCTTTTCTTGATCTTGATATCTATATCACTAATGGAAAGCTGAATACTAAAATTATGATAAAAGGGATGATTTTTCATTTCCTATCGTTAATTATCCGTTTTTAGATGGTGACGTTCCCTTGTCACCATCTTATGGTGTTTATATATCTCAACTTGTACGATTCGCTCGTGTATGTAACAATGTTTTCGATTTTAACGAGAGAAATTTATGTATTACTGAAAAATTATTACACCAGGGTTTTCGATATCACAAACTAGTCAAAACATTTACTAAATTTTATCATCGGTATAAAGACATCATTCGTAAATATAGCTCAACATGCAGACTTCTAATACGTTCAGGTATTTCACATCCAATTTTTTATGGTAATATTCTTTATAAAGCACAAAGGTGTCAGTATTCACCTCAGAAACTTACAAAACCTTTGAATAGACTTATTAAGAAGGGATATAATTACGATACTGTTGTCAAGTCATTAAAGATTGCATATTTTGGCGTTAATATTGAGTCACTGATAAGGTCTTTGCATCAGAACTAAACACATTTATTCTAAAATACAGTTGTTGGCATGACACGGGTTATGTTCTTCTCATATATGTTATGATGGTATGATACTAAACCCCTAACGGGAAGGATTGTGCCTGATGTTCATATGATGAAATCATAATCTTTCAGTCAGTTTATTTGAAGTCTGGAGCTGGCATGTCAGTTAACTGCTAGTAGTCTGTTGTTATTTATGTATTATTGTCATTTTGTTTATTTTCTTTGGTTACATCTTCTGACATCAGACTCGGATTTCTCTTGAACTGAATTTTAATGTGCGTATTGTTATGCGTTTACTTTACTACATTGGTTAGAGGTATAGGGGGAGGGTTGAGATCTCACAAACATGTTTAACCCCGCCGCATTTTTGCGTCTGTCCCAAGTCAGGAGCATCTGGCCTTTGTTAGTCTTGTATTATTTTAATTTTAGTTTCTTGTGTACAATTTGGAAATTAGTATGGCGTTCATTATCACTGGACTAGTATATATTTGTTTAGGGGCCAGCTGAAGGACGCCTCCGGGTGCGGGAATTTCTCGCTACATTGAAGACCTGTTGGTGACCCTCTGCTGTTGTTGTTTTTTATTTGGTCGGGTTGTTGTCTCTTTGACACATTCCCCATTTCCATTCTCAATTTTATTCCTCAACCAATAAAAACTGATATGAAATAGCCTAAAAGTGACTGTTAAAAGTGGTGTTAAAACACCAACAACCAATCAAACAATCATAAATCATTTTGTTTAGTTTATGTGATATGTTCTAAATTGTAGTTAACCTTGAAGTCTTTCAACATTATACAAAGTCAATCATAATCAGTAAAGCAGGCTAGACATGTCAGAGTGTTTACTGTGTTTATACATTTTACAGCTTTGACTCTTTAAAGAATAAACACTCACTTTAACAGTATTCATAATGTATAGAGTTGCCCTTTCACAAGTAGAACACACCTTTTATACCTCTGTTTATTTATAATGTATGAATCAGGCCAATTAGATAAAAAGTTTTCTAATTTCAGGGAGCAAATTTTACGTGTCAAAAATGTTAATAGTGATAAAAGTGACGACAGCATTCCTTTTCTGTTGGTTGGGAACAAAGCTGATCTAGAAGACAAACGACAAGTCCCTGTAGAGGAAGCCCAACAACGATGTCAACAATGGAAAGTTCCATACGTAGAAACTTCAGCTAAAACCAGGGCTAATGTTGATAAGGTAATAATTTCAGATCAAACTTTAACCAGTTAATGATGAAGACTAGATAGTGTCAACACTGAAGTAAACATTAACAATTAACCTGCTAAAACCAGGTCTTAAATACTATATATTGTGATTAGGGTAAGCTACTGTCATCATTGGCATATAGTATGGGAAATAATGAATGGTATTGAAAGTTTTAGAACTGTTTTTATGTAACTTAGGGTCATGATTTTATAACTGTTTGTACTTTTGAATTTGTTACCCAAACAGTGGTGCATCATGGGCAATTGACTAAATTAACAGTTCTGAATCTGTATTTGTGAAAACATGAGAATTTTGCCTGATTTTTTTCCATTTCAAGGATATTTAATACAAAAAATTAGATTTTTAAACCAAATGTGCAGTTCTTTATTAATGATAAATATTTTTTAATTTTGATTTTGCAAATAGGAGAGATTTTGAAATACATTTGACTATAGGTTTATTATTTCACAAAGAAGTGCCTTCACAACTTGTGTAAACTCTGTGTAATAAGCCTTATAATATCAGGATGTTATATTGATGTCTGTACCAATATATTATTGCAAACAGTTGTTGCACTCTTTTCATTTGGCATGTTTTTTGTGTTGCTTCTTCATTGATGTACACCCCTCATTTTGCCTTGTGCATACTAAAGACATTTAAAGTAAAATTTATGGTTTTTGATATGTTTTAAAAAAGAAATTGGGTTTCCTGTTAATGTGGTGAAATTTGAAATTTGTAATTAACAGCAGTACTAGTGCCTCTGAATCGATAGATTAGATTAATTTTGTGTTTAAAGTAGAATGTATATAATAAAGAGAGAGACAGTTGAATTTCAGCAAATATTTAGGTATTTGATACAATTTTTTGTTATTACATTCAGTATTAATGATTGTTTAAACATCTGTTTCCAATGATGTTCATAGATAAACTATGTACAGGGTGTTTCTCAGTTAACTGATATCAGCACTCTATGATCACTGATGTTAGTATGATCTCTAATCAAACAGGGTTTATATATATACATATACAACATTGATTTCTTGTCAAATTTTATTCATGCAGCTGCAGGTTTTATCTTTTGAGAAAAGTAAAAATTTACAACTGCAAAGCATATTTCTAATTGGATCGTAAAAATGTTAAAAGAATCTGTTTTTAGATAAATGGCAATGAAACTGCAATCCAACAACATATAAAAGAGAAAAGTATTATTAAATCTATTAACTTAAGACAACAACTAACAAGGTTTTCAACATGAAACATGCACATTAAAACTTTCTGAACTCTCAATCTTCCTCCTTTTAAACACTTGTGAATAATACTGTATCAAAGCTGGATTTTAGCCTGCTCAAAGTATTTTTAAACATATAGAAATCAACAAAATTCAGGTCTTCTTACACTGTAATATTGAGTGCTGTACTTTCAAGAAGATTTCCTTCAGATAATTTATGAACATCACAGCAGATGTTATCTTTTTCAATGCTTCAAGTAAAATTTTAATTCTAAATTCTAATTATTTCTGAACAGAAAAGAAATTATGTGAAACATTGTAGTATGAATGTGATGATTTAAAATTTTCAAAAAAAAAAAAAAATCTCAATGCATTTAATATTTATTACCTTTATTCAGAAGTCAATTGAGCCAAAAGAAAAATTGCTGTGTAAGTCATCATATTCCTTTGTCTAAATTATCATTGTTACCTATGACAAAAGTTGCAGAAGGCGAGTCAAAATTGTTGCTTTACTGGCGACATCTTATACTTCAGAAATTATTTGGGCCTGTTCCTGTAATCCTTATTGTTTAACTTGGTGTATTTCGCATAATTTAATTTACTGTTTCTTTTCTTAAAGTATAGCTCATTTGCATTTTACTATCAAAATTATGCACAGGGAGACAAATTTCTGTGTCAACAGTTAATTTTTATTTAATGTAGTACTAGTATTTATAGTTTACTATTTCATAAATTGATTGAAATTACAGTACATTTAAAAACCTTTTAGAATAGATACAGGAAGTTTGGTTCTAGTGCAATTTATCAATTCATGTATATCAATATGTGAATACAAAGTTTCAAACCAATTTCCCAGTGTCCTATGAATTATTACATGACAAGAGACTAAAAACCTATTAACCATTTTTTACTGACATGAACTAAAGTATCCCAGTTCTCATTTCCTTATTGATTTGTTTGTTTGCAGGCGTTTTATGATTTATTGCGCATCATGAACAAAGCTAAGTTAAACCCACGAACTGGTGGAAAGTCAAATACATTACCTTACAAGAAATCGGCTACTCTAAAATCTTCAAATGTTCCAAAACTTAAAGCTGATGCAGATGAGCAAAAAGAAATTAAAAATCAACAGAAATGTTGCATTCTTCAATAAAAATGCAAAAACAACATTGACACTTTTACAAGCTTGAAAAATATTGTAATTTCACATACATGTATTGCAATCAAAATAAAGGTTCTATCTTATTTTATATTTTTGTTTGGGCTTTTTCAATTGTAAACACAAAATGTTAATGTACTAACCACCAGTTATCAAAATTAAGGTTTGTTGAAATTTTAATTTCCAATAATCCTACCATCTTATTTATTTAGGCTTATGTAAAATAGCTGACAACCTTTCATTTTTACCCCAGCAACATCCGTTTGCTTGATAACACTTCACTCCATATGTTTTACCATGCACCTTTTGCATGTAGAGTAAACAGAGATATGTTTCAATTCAGTTAACCGGAGACTTTGGTCAAAACTTTACAGTATCTCTTATCATAAATGAGCTACAATGTATGTGTAAACTTTGCTGTTGCTGATAGAATTACATGTCTAACTGTAACATTGCCAATATCTCATAGAAGATTGAGATTCACACACTAACTTTTATATTTGTAAGGATAACTTATGAAGAGTATGTCAATTATCTATGCAATTGCATATTGCTTGTGTAATTTTATTTCAATAATATGTATGTTTTATGACACAGACCTTATAATGGTTGTTATATCAATACCAGTATCCTTTGTTTCCTGTGTATATGTCATCCATACACCTTTTTGTCATCTTCATTACACAAAAGAAATATATGCATGTCTTATTTTGTTTTAGGTTGCCATCTCAATGACCAGACTAATGACCATCATGATCTTTTGTTGATATCTATTTATAGATTATCATGATCATCATGTGTCCATGCCCCATTTTACTTTATAACCATTATAACAGTGGCTTTTATGCTATAGAATCGGTCTGTTCATCCTTTTAATATGCCATATAAGTACACTATTACTAACAACAATAGGCAAGTTCAGGATATTTATGAGTTATGGCCCTTATTTTAACAAGCTAAAAAGAAACAAAATGTTAAACATCTTAACAGAGCTGTGATTATTTTTTCATAGTCTTTATGGAAATGCCTATTAGTTTATATATGAGCTTAAAAAAATTGCAGTCGTATATTGGTATCATGTTGTCATCATTGTCTGCATCGTACAAAGTCATTTGGTTTTCACACAATAATGTTTAAAGTAGATAGAAATTTATGAAATTTTAACACAATGTTTATGACCACAAAAGGAAGGTATGGTCCCTTCAGTTTAGGATACGAAGCAATTTATTAAATTTTGTAGATGTACGAGGGATTTAGAGTGCTGGTCATTAAACAGTAGTACTTGAATTAAATTTTTAAAATTCCATATAAACACACACTTACCTTGTTTTTGGTGAGATGCAGAAGAGACTGCTTCAAAGAAATAAAAGATTAAGTAATCATTCTTTTGTGATACATATTTTGTCCTTGAAATTTGGTTCTGTTGCAGATCTTCAGTTTCAGCAAAAGGAAAAGCATTCGCACGAAATGGCAATAACTGACCATTTGTCTGTCCATCAATTCATCTGTTCTATTGTTAACCTAGACATCTTGCAATACTCTCAAGTTTGCTTATGAAGATATTTAGGAAATTTATACACAGTTCATGTTTTATAATGTAAGCTGTCTTTTGTTTTTGATGACTTTGATTTAAACTTTGCTAGAATGTTTTTGAAATTCTAGTTTCGAGCTATAGAATTGTTTTAACAAAATAATCAAAAGTACAGTTTTTATGCACAACCTTTGATAGTAGTGTGTCATTTTGTGTTTGCCTGTCTGTCTGATACTCCCATATCAGGGTAAAGTGTGTGGTCATGATAGATATAAAAAAAACTTATACTAGTCTCATCAAAAACATGTGGATAAAGTAAATGCCAAATTACTGTTTTGAAGCCAACTTCATGGTTCATTCAATTTGAACTGACTACAACTTCATGATTAAATTAACTACTTTAATTAAAACTTAAATTTGATACGGGATGGACACAGAAACCAGGAAACATAATGCACTCTACTAACATAAGTGGAGCAGAATTACATACACAGTCTGTTCCAAACGTGAACATTCAGCTATAATAATAATCAAAGGAAGATAACTCCAATTCATTGTTTCAACTAGCTTTTAAATACAATTCAAAATGAAAGCATTCTTTTCTGTCAAACACTTTGATAAACAATTGTCAACAATTATAATAGTTCAGGGATGTATTCTCCTCTATGATACACAGTAAGTCAAATAGTAAATATTCAGCCAAATTTGGACCAAACTGTTTTACTTGGACTTTGATTTTTATTAGACAGTTGGTCTAGTATTTTTACTTGGACTTTGATTTTTATTAGACAGTTGGTCTAGTATTTTTACTTGGACTTTGATTTTTATTAGACAGTTGGTCTAGTATTGTTTACAGAATGTGGTTGATGTGTATGAGACAAATGCTTCATGGGACACAGAGAAATAAATAACTGGGTTTTTATGTGTTTTTCATCAGAGTAATAACTACTGGTGATGTTATATAAAATATTTAACTGGATAGTATTTATACAATTTTGAATATTGGGAATAATTTTGAATTACCAAAATTTGTGATATTTGCAAAACACTAATTTATGGTCTTTGACCTCAATAGTTTTCTGTAATGATGAATTTAAAAACAGTTTGACTTAGTGGCTGACAAAACGTTTAAAATATGTTTTCCCTGATCGACTTAACATTTACTTGTAAAATTATTATTTCTGACTGAAACATGAATTTCACATTTAAAAAAATCTCATCAAGTTTACATCTTTATTGTTCAATTGTTTACCTTGCATTTTCTTATCATTTCAGGTATTTTATGATCTAATGAGGGAAATAAGGTCAAGGAAGATGGAAGCTAGTAAACAAAACAATGGAAAGATCAGAAAAAAAGAAAAATCCAAGAGAAAATGTACAATTTTATGAACAAATATTTGAACATAGAATGCCTTTTAAACATGACATTGTATTATTTTAGCCAGGCTTGATCTAAATGTTACTGCTACCAGTGTTAAACATTGTATGAACAGCTTCAGATAAGTCTTCTGAATATAGATGATGGTGTCATACCAGTTCTGAAGTGTCATAAATAAATAAATATTGATTGCAAAAAATACATATTTAAGGTTTATATGTCTTTATGCTGATTACTAGTATTTCATTTAAAGTAAAATCTATAATCCGATCTTTTTCAGCTGTTTTTATAATCTCATTAAAATCCAATGTTCTGATACGCTACTCTCCACATTGGATGTTCTGATACGATACCCTCCAATGTCAGAACATCGATGTTTAATGAGACTGCTGTATTTATTTCAAAGTGTTTATTCCATTACAGTTCAAACACTGTTTTTAGTAGAAAAAAAAACTTTCATTGAAATATGAAATAACAAAATAACAAAATAAAGTTAATTTTGTGTGCTTTCCTTGTCTTTATATTTTGAACATAGCATAACTGCTTTAAAAATCTTCTGTTGTACTGATGTTGTAATTCTTTATATTGATATGAATATTGTGCATCAATAATCATTGTGCATTTATTTGTAATTGGTTTTCTATTGTATTACACTGGTCATGTAGGTTTTTGTTTAGGTAAAACAAAGCAAATCGTTTTGGGTCTGTTGTGTTTAATCGTCATTATTAAAAATTGAAAATTCAACAAAAGAGTATTAATTCTAGAATAATAATTAAGTTTGAATATTGATAAAAATTATCAGTTTTTAAGCCTATAGGCATCTTAAATGTTGCAAAAAGCCAAAATGATGAAGTGGCATTTGGACCTTTAAAAGAACCTTAGATTTCTTTGGTTTTTTTCTGTCAATTTTCTTGTTTATAGTTAGGTTTTAAGCAATGTTTGATTGTACTTGGGTATAAAAAAGAACTTAGAAAATATGATGAAAAATAAAATAAAATAAAATGTTTCAGTAATGAAAACTATGGTGTTCCAATGAATAATTCTGTGAACTAAATGTTTCTTTATTGAATTTTGAGTTTCCAAAAGAAGCCAGATTTCCCAGTTATACTGACAATATTGTGACATTTTGTCCCCCCAAAAAAAGCTTCAAACAAAGACAAACTGTACTATTTCTATACTTTTCCTTTTATGTATCTTGAATCTCATTGTTATTGTCTTCCTTTCTCCTCCATATTCAACATTAAATACTGAGGATGACTGGTGATTTGTACATGCCTTTATAAAAAAAGTACTGTCAAGCCCTTCATTGAGAAACTGGATGAGATAGTTGAGGAAGGGATGTTGTACACCTGATGGGTAATAGAACATTTAAATCAAGCCTTTGTTTTACAGTCATTTAGTATTATGTATCTTCTCAGCAGATTTATCTGCTTTTATCTCAAATTTATATGTATTTATAAATTAAAAAATCTGTGACTTATTAAAAACTTTAAATAGTTCATTTTAGCCCTTCATGATGATAAGAATTATAAGCTATCCATGCCTGGAAATGTACTATTCACTCAATATATCTTGAATACATTTAGAGTGTTTTTAGCAATACTTATGGTCTAAACTATTTATTAAATAACATAAATATTTGTACAAATAATTTTGTTAATTTATAAATTTCAATTTTAATCAGAACAATATTTATATCACAATGTTATCATTACTTTTAATAATAAATATGTTATCATTGTCTGTTTTTATTCCCACCAAATTGTTTATGGGAACAATCAAGACATTTTATGTATTACCATTTGGTTATTTTAATCTTTTCATTTCTGTATGCCAAACCAACATTTTACCTTTTTCTGATGAAATATATATTAATAGAATATAAATTCATCATTTATTAACTGTATAACTGAAAGTAAACAAAACAGCAATTTTCAGGAAATGTGTCAATTTAAATAAAAGTTTTAAACTTTTTTAAATATTGCTTCATGCAATTTGTTATACTAGTCTGTGTTATGTATTGTCTTGTTCCAGTGTAATGATATTTTATATGATGGTAGAAACATATGTCTTCATTGTCTTTATGTCATCTTGTTATTCTATGTGAATAGGTGGAACAAAAGTTTAATCCTGCGCAATGTAACTTAAAGTGCTTGTCTTGTATTTATAATAGTAATATTCTTATAATTTGAGGACAGATAGTGATGTATACTATTGGGAAAAAGGGAACACATATTAACAAACTATTTCAAAATAGATGGTACATGTTGCTCATCTTTGTGTTTAAAGACATTGTTAGTTGAATAGATCAGATGAAATGAAAGTATTTTCCTTGATGAAGAACATAAACTTTATTTTTCCAAAGTTTAAAGAATATTTTTATGTTTAAAAGCTGTAGCAGTCTGCAAATGTTTTTTCTTGAAAGACTCACATTTGTGTTATGTAAAGAATAATCAAAACAAAATATTTTTTGAAATTTTTTTGTTCACGATCAAGTTAAGAGTGCAATTTTTTAGTAGGTGTATCACTGAAGATTGATCAGAATGAAACACATAGCTCTCCGTACTAATTATGTTTGTACATGTGAAATTTTACTCACTGGTAATTCTAAACAAAACCATGTTATATATAAACCTTTGTGCTGTGGATTTATAATTATTCCTGTGTCTGTGGATTTATAATTATTCCTGTGTCACCAATTTGAGGAGATTGGTTGGTATAGGTGAACTACTAATATGTAAAACGAAGTACAAATTTACTATAGCCTTGTATGCAGGTTTTGGCAAATCCAAAAAATCAAATATCTATGAAAATAAAATTTTTCCTAAAACCTCCAACAAAAATATATGAATTCACAGAATGTATGAATATTAATGCTATGTTATTATTGTACATAAATAACATAATGCTCATTATTTTTTCACAAAATCATCTTTTTTAGTTAGAGACTTTATACACATGACAGAGGAAATAGATGAAAGATCAATTATGCAATCTCTCTTTTTGATATATGTCATGTTCCTTGTACAAATCATTCTTATATGTGTACATTACTAGTAATTAATATTCTAGATATAGTGTATATGTATATACATAGTTAGGTTACACAAGTGTAAAATCAGCTTCTACAACATACTTATAGAAGTTCTTTAGTGTATTGTATATAAAATACTCTTGCATGACTTTATGTCAGTGTTTGAAATAATAGGTAATGACTATTGCTAATGTTTTAATCATACAATTCATTACTTGTAATTGGTTATAGTTTTTGATGACAAACATTTTCAGCAGTACGTATTTCAACAACAATTAAGTAAACAAAGGTATTCAAAGAATGTGTGCCTATGTTATATTTATACATAAGGAAGAAAGAGAGGCCTAGGGATACCATGAAAATAAACCTTAAAAAATCAAACCCATGTTTTTGTGCAATACTTATTAATTGAATTTGTAATAAAATATTTTTGAAATACAGTAAAGTAATATAGTGTAATCAAATCTTGATCTGTATACATATGATCTGTAAATGAAGAAGTTAGAAGCTGGAAGTATTATATTAGCAGAAAAAGGGGATAAGGACATGAATACAGGGTCCTTTATGATTACTGCTAAATGTAAACATAATATAGTTCATGCTTGGCATTATTATGATATTTATATTGTCTGGTGAATTCTGCTTCTGTCTTTCTGTTTAATACTTATGTTATGTATTTAATTGCATCTTTATTTAATAAATTGAAACTCTTGTAACCTTGTTGTTGATTTTAAAACCCCTCACATCATAATTATAGCTAGGGACAAAGTAAAAATTCTGCCATGCCAGTGTGCCTGTATGTCAATACCCTGAGTAACCACTGTTGTTTTCATTAACATACTGATTAATCAGTTCCTTCAGCTATCTTCATGAAGTAAGATAAGATTGAAGTATTCAATATTTTATTAGTCTCAACTTGTATAACATATGCATTCACTTACATAATGTGAAACATAGTTTACATTGAAACTAACAGTAACAAAGTCATTTGCTCACATACAAGTGCCTTTCAATTTGAAATTATAAGAAACTATATATTATATGACCGCGAAAAAATGTTGCTGTCGTAGATTGGTATCACGTCGTCCGAAGACAGTTGGTTTCTGGACAATAACTTAATTAAGTATAAGTAAATTGAAATTTATGAAATTTAAACACAAGGTTTATAACCACACAAGGAATGTTGGGATTGATTAAGGGGATTATGAACTTATGGTCCTAACAGTTTAGGAATTAGGGGTCCAAAAAAGGCCCCAGAAAGCATTTTTCTAGTTTCCTTACAATAACTTGTAAACAAAATGTCAGCCATGTAGTTGAGAGGAAAAATAAAGAACTGAAGAAGGCCAATGGCCGAAACGTCTTTAAAATTGGTTTATTTATACAATTATAATAACTTGTGTATAAGTGTATGGATCTCTGAAAATATACAAGAAGTTTCCATACCACAAAGGGATTGTTAGGATTGGCTTTGAGGGATTATGGCTCAAACCGTTTAGGAATTGGGGGCAAAAAAGGGGGAAAACATGGGTTTCTTGGTTTATGGACAATTCAGACTTAACTTTAAAGCTGTGCAAGGGAGGTAATCCAAAAATATTGACTCCCTTACACTGTTTTAAAATTATGTCTAAAGACATGTTGTATTGTCTTGAGATGATAAGCTGTGAATTTACTTTATTCTCATTTCAGATTTCAGAAATTAAAAAGAACATTTTGTATATGTTTGTTGTTGCAAAAAAAAGGGGAGGAACCTATTATGTTTCAAATATTGAATTCCAATCTGAATTCAGACCTGTATCAAGTCTGAATATTGTGTCCATTTTTGCCCCAACAGTTCAGGGTTGGACATCTGTGGTCATATCCAGCTGCACTTGGCAAAGCAATTTATTAAAGACTAGATTTGAGTTTTCATTGTCAGGAGAGGATGACATGTATTGACTAAATAATAAGAGTCCTAAATACAAATGTCTAGTTTAAATCTAGGTTCTGAGTCTACACTTGACCAACATGGTGCAGACTTTTCAGTTTTCTTTCCTTTAATCATACTATCAACCTGAACAATTCAAAATGGAATTTTCTGGGTGATATAAAGATGTGAAGATGTAAGGAGGCAGAAGGTACCAAGAAGACATTCAACACAATTAATATGCCCTGCAGGTAATGACAATAAAAACATGATGACCTCAACAATACTAAACATTGAAAACTGAGGACTGAACAACAAAAACCTCATCAATAACAATGGGTAATCTCAAGTGCTCTGGAAAGTTGAGCAGAAAATAATCTCAGCGGAATCTGCTCCCCTTGTAACACCCATTACACTAAAATACTACCAAAAATACTTATTTTAAGTTTGATGCAATGTAAAATGCAGAATTAAACCAGATTATCACTCTTTATGTGTTAAAGGACTTTTTCGATTTCTATTGTACACAATAACTGTCAAGAGAGGATGATCCATACTAATGTTCAAGGTCAGATGTTAAAGTTCAAGCTCAGGGGGCAAAAACTCTAAAAGCATGATTCAGACATAAAAGTTTGTCAAGTTTGTCATGCAGTTTAGCCAATAAAGTTGATTTTCAGAGAGAAAGTTCAAGCTGAAATTGAGGGTAATGTACAACACAGTACTGATTTACAGACTTTTTCGTTTTAAAGCAGATTAAAATTTTGTTAATCATTTTTTTTAAAGTATTTCCTTTTTATGCCCCACCTACGATAGTAGAGGGGCATTATGTTTTCTGGTCTGTGGCTCCGTTCGTCCGTCCGTTCAAGTTAAAGTTTTTGGTCAAGGTAGTTTTTGATGAAGCTGTCAAGTCCAATCAACTTGAAACTTAGTAGACTTGTTGCTTATGATATGATCTTTCTAATTTTAAAGCCAAATTATACTTTTGACCCCAATTTCACGGTCCACTGAACATAGAAAATGAAAGTGGGAGTTTCAGGTTAAAGTTTTTGGTCAAGGTAGTTTTTGGTGAAGCTGAAGTCCAATCAACTTGAAACTTAGTAAACTTTTTGCTTATGATATAATCTTTTTAATTTTGGAGCCAAATTAGACTTTTGATCCTAATTTCACGGTCCACTAAACTTAGAAAATGAAAGTGAGAGTTTCAGGTTAAAGTTTTTGGTCAAGGTAGTTTTTGATAAAATTGAAGTCCAATCAACTTGAAACTTAGTACATATGTTCCCTATAGTATAATCTTTCAAATTTTAATACCAAATTAGAATATTACCCAATTTCACAGTCCATGGAACATGGAAAAGGATAGTGCGAGTGGGGCATCCGTGTACTTTGGACACATTCTTGTTTGTATTACTTTATTAACGTATTTGACGCTGACTTTACTATTTTTTTGTTTTCTTAGCAATGTGCAGTTTACTGAGCACCTGAGATCACCCCTAGTTTTTTGGTGGGGTTCGTGTTGTTTATTCTTTAGTTTTCTATGTTGTGTCGTGTGTGCTGTTGTTTGTTTGTCTTTTTCATTTTTAGCCATGGCGTTGTCAGTTTGTTCTAGATTTATGAGTTTGACTGTCCCTTTGGTATCTTTCGTCCCTCTCTTCTTTTACTATCCATATCCGTCATGTCCGTAAACTGAAAAATAGGATCACAAAAATATATAAAAAAAAAAAAAATCTGTAGAAAAACAGATCACGATAGCGAAAATGTGCCGATCACGAAGAACGAAAATAACCCATCAGGCCCCTCATTGTGAAAAAAGGATAATCTGATTCTATTCGTAGGAATAAAGAAAGTAATATGTTATACCAGAAATGCCTTTTAATGATCATTGACCGTGGAGGTTCAAAAATTAAAAATGCCTTGCTTTCATTATATTTGCATGGGGTCCGTGTAACACTTATCAATTCAAAATATTAAAAAGTAGTTTCCATGGTAATGATAGCCATTTTGAAAAATCCAGAGACAGATTCCACTTTGACTCAATACATGTTACCTACCAATAATGTTTCCTTGTTTTTATGATTTCAAATTTTAGATTTTTAAAATTTTGATCAAAGTTTTAAAATATCAATATTCCAAACATTTGAAAAATTTTGAAATTTTCACCAAATAGTTAAAATTTCAAAATTCTAAAATAACGTTTTTATATTTGTTAGTTTAGATATTAGATCAAACTTTTAAAGTACTAAACTTAACGTGCAGTTTTGATTATTTCGCTTTTTCAGAGTTTGATTTTAAAATAGAAAAATAGAAAAGGGGTGAATAGGGCCCCCCCCCCTTTTTGTGGGAAAAATTTAGTTGATTATATAGGGAATCACTGAAGCATGACTGGAGCAGGCCCCCCTTAGGTCAGTCAGTGCCCTACTATTTTCCCAAACAGTGCGGTCTCAGTAGTAATTGTGCATGAATACAAACTGATAAACACTGATTAAAACATTTAAACATTTTTCATGCCTAAAATGACTATGTGCAGATTTGATGGTCTATTTAGGGAGTTTTGAGTAAAAAAAAGGCAGGATGAAACACTTGCAAAAAAAAGAAGTCAGGACGACAATTTAGGTAAAAAAAAAAGTCAGGATAAACTAAAAAAAAAAAATAAAGGCAGGACCGAACAGAGTGAAAATTAAAAATGCAGGACAGAGATTACAGCTAAAAAAAAATGCAGGACAAAATTTTACATCCTAGCCCCCCCCCCCCCCCCCCCCCCCCCCCCCCCCCCCCCCATAAAAATCAAATGGTAGCTCCCTTACCTTGAAAGGGTGTCTGCAAATTGAAGTTCCAGTCAAATTCATGGTTTATTATAAATATCCCAATTTGATAAAAATGATGCATATTTTCCCCAAAAAGGTTAGAAGTAGTTTTAAAAAAAAGCCAACAATATAACTGAGAGCTATTGTTTTCTCTGAACATTAGGGAGCTACTATTTGATTTTTAGGGGGAGGTGGGGGTCTAGGATGAAAAAGTCGAAAAACATTGTCCTGGTTTTTTTTTCAAATTTCATCGCAGATTCCCATAAAAATCAAATTGTACAGCTCCCTTATTGTGAACATGTATGTCATGTAGGCGGACTTTGAAATAAATTATTACTTTCTCAAAAGCTCCAGAATTTTATTTCCCGGAAAAAGCACATGTGGTGACCGATATTGCTTTAAAAATTATAAATATAAATTAGATCTGTATCATTTATGCGTTTATTAAAACGTAATCTTAGAGGTCGAAATAATGTTATTGTTAAACATCGAGTGTAAAAAATTGCCAAACGTTCGAAATTAAAAAGACAATACCAAAAATGAATGGAAGTGACGAATCTGACGGGGACAGGTTACAGGGAGCGGCCCTTATCGTCGACGATGGCGGGTTGGATGATTTCGATTTGGATATCCCACCCACTACTGGAAATGAATACTTACGTCGAGTTCGGTTTGTGAATAAATTTATTTGACTTGTTCATCTTAAAGGGAAACTTCTCAAAAAAATCAAAAATTGATATTATGTCCATTCTGTATAAAAATGCTCAAATTTATAGATATTAAAGTTTTATTCCGCTAAATAAGAGATCACCATCGATTTTAAATTTTGAGTATCAGTTCCGTGCTCTCCGCCATATTGTCACCTTCTCCGATGAAAAATCCCGATATGTCTATAAACCACAAAGGAACAAAACTACAGTAAACGATGTAGTCGTAATTGCGTGTCGATATCTTGTCAATCGTACGGTTGTTTTATCTGACTGAATAACTTGATACGGAAAATGGTCTTATATTTTTAAATAACCATATAGTCTGTTATTTTTAAACTGATAATATTGTAATTAGTTAAAAAGTCAAAGTTCAAATCATAAATAAGTGTTCCGTGGAAATTGTTTTCGAAAATCTAATTCGTTCATAATTCTTTCAAGTAATAAACTTTATTTAAATAAATTCGGATCTTCCCTCATCTGATCACCAGCATGGCTAAAGGTATTACTCCCAAAGGTATTGGAAGGGGTGTAAGGTGACACGTCCAGGTATTCAATCGATTTCCTGTCCGGCTGGCTTGCAAGTTCATGCATCGTTTCACTTCTGTAGGTATTGATCAGTGTACACGACCGTTACTTATAACTTTCCATTTTGAACTATCAGGTGCATGTATAATATACATTTTTGTCTTGCGTGTCCGAAAGTGATATTTATACTAGTCATTACTGAACTCATACGCTTGTTTATAAATAACATTTCTGGTGTAAAGAATATTATCTATAAAAAAAAATTAATACAAAAAAAAAAATTGAAGAAATACAAATCTATTTACATATTTTTCCAAGGGTTAATTTGGGAAAATGTAATATATACTCATTGTCAATAGTTTAGGACAGATTGGAACATACCAGAATTATTGATTTAAAAAAATGTGCGCACTTGTCGACGATTCGTGTATACATACGCCTGGGTAGAAAGTTACGGAACTATAGTCAGTAGCGCAATTTAAAATATGTATACATGTATACATTGAACATAAGAAAGAAACATACATTTTGTGTAAATTGTGGTAAAAGTTTTGTAAATTATTATAGACTAGTCCACGTATGCCAACAGTATGTAATCAACGAATTCGATAGACTATTGTATACCAAAAGAAGAAGAAGAAAAAAAGAAACAATTTGATTTAAATACAGGTCAATTTATAACTTGCTTTGGTTCATCGAAGTTAAGAACATAGTAAACTAAAGATTTATATATCAATTAGATTGTTCTCGAATAAAGGACGAAATTTGTCATCTTCACAATTGTTCCAACATTCATGTAAAATATATGCAACTGGACGTACACTAATAATCCCCAAGGGATGTGAATATTTTCTAGGAAAACTATTGAGTATCAATTTCGGGATTTATTTTCTTTCTTGACAGCAATTTAAAGAATAAACTGCTTGTCGGATATTTGTCCGCTTTAGGGGTATTCTTGCAAGTTGAACAGACTTATAATAACATTCAAAAATAGGGAATGATAACATTAAATTCGTTGTCTTAATTTTAAACATCGTTGGTCAAATAGTTATTTAAGTATATATATACGTTGGGAGACGACGATTATTATAGTAGTCTCAGATTTTAATAAGGACGTTCCCGATTATGAATAAATTTGGTTGACGTTTTTCACACTTGAAAAGAATATCTATTCGTAATTTTTCGATTCCATTCCAATACAAAAGTATTTTTTCTTTATTCGTACATATTATATTCCGCTTCGGTAGAGTTATCTTCAGATAGTTTCATATATTAATTAATACATGGCTTTCAAAAGTCTAAATGTAAGTGTTCTCGTACATTTTTTCGCCCAATAAAGACAAATAAAAATGATTTAGTAAAGCTATTTCTAATTTCTAAGTCCCCCTTTTTTATGAGACATAAATCAAGGACAAGACTTGTATATCATTTCATTCTGACATATGAATTAAGTTTCCCGTCTTTAACCGAAAATTGTGTATTTCTTAGTAAATTAACTTATTTGAATTCAAATAAATAATAGCACCAAATATAATTAAATAATTCCACGGCGACCAATTTTTATTTGTCACCAACTTGAATATGTATTTGTAATGTGTGTATTAAATGCTCCCACTGATCCGAATAGACAGTCACACCTGGCAAGGTGTGCCCTAGAGGCGTGGTTAAATACCGAAGTGCAAATAACAATTTACCTTTCAACAAGCCATCTACGAGTATTGCCACAGAACCGTGAATACACACATCGTATAAACCTAGTCATAGCAGAGATAGTAAAAAGTTAATAATCATGAGTACACCAACATATTGTCTTTACAGATTATTGTACTTTAATTTGTTCACCTTATCAGTCCGAAAATGCATTTATTAAAAATAAATTTATAACTTTTTGTGTTGTCTACAAACATAATTCAAATATATACGTTTAACATAGATAATTTATCTCACGAATGAGTACAATTGAACGTCTGTGCGTTTTATCTTCTTATTATCGGATGGTTATTAGATAAAGCATAAGTCATCGGCGCGCTTACGATTACGTTAAAATATGATTAAAAACCAAGACTTTTAATGATTGTATTTTAAATCCCGGCATGCAAAAATCAGGAGAAAACGTCACGACCTACAGGAAGTAGTTGATATTTTTTCATTAATTATTGAATTTCTCCTTTATTACTGCACATATAGCGATAAAACTTTGTGAATATATATATTATGTCATAATGAACATATTTAAACCATAAGTAAAAAATCGTGAATTTTCCCTTTAAGGTTCATCATAACCTTTTGGCTAAAATGGCCGTATTTACACCCCAAATTTTACTCTGAGTACAGACTAACCTATACACCTGCAACAGTTTTAAGGGATGGCAGGAACTAGATATATAAATTTTAAATGCATTTTATGTTTCAGAAAATTATAAACTTTTCTAGATTTTGCTAACCATTTTTTTCCGTTCCTGCAGAAGGTGCCAAAATTAATTAAGTAGTGAAAACGATTGAGAAGCTCCCCTCATATAATCAATGTTGTGAGTAGTATTGATTTAAATGGACAATAGGTGGACAATAGACACCTGTAAACAATAGGTGATTTAACAGGTTTAAACTGTGTAACTGAGTGGACCGTATCAAATGAAACTCGGGTGTTTGTTTATTTTGCTATCTTCTGCAGACTGGAAAAAAATGAACATCAAAATCCAGGTAAGTTTTTAATTTTCTGAAACGTAGACTTCATATAACTTTTATATAGAATAGAATAGAATAGAATATTTTTATTTCCCAAATTACAGGGCCCATAAAGGGCATAAAATCAGATACAATTGATTTACATAATTGGTAACAACAATATCTAGTTCCTGCCATGCCTTAAAACTTTCCTGGATGTACCAGTTTGTCTGTACTCATAGTAATTTTGGAGGTGTAAACACGGCCATATTTTTCAATTCCTTATGATGAACCTTAACAAATTATTCCATGGCATGACCATGTGGATCTTTTGGAATCTCATAATTAGGGTCCCGCCAAAGGCGGTCCCCTATAGTGATTAGTCTGTCCGTCCATCCGTCCGTCCGTCCGTCTGTAACACTTTGTGTCCGCTCCATATCTAGAGAACCATTATGATTTCATACTGTATACTTTACATGTTTATTAACCACCACCAGAGGGCGTGTCATGATGTATGTACAACTTCCTAGGTCAAAGGTCAAGGTAAAAAAACTTTGGTTTCAGTTGACAACCCTGTGTCCTGTGGTGAAGATCGTGTCCGCTCTATATCTTGAGAACCGTTATGATTTCAAAGTTTATACTTGACATGTATATGAACCAACACCAGAGGGTGTGTCATAATTTATGAACGACTGCCTAGGGCAAAGTTCAAGGTTAAAAACTTTGGTTTCAGTTGACAACCCATGTCCTATGGTAAAGATTGTGTCTGCTCTATATCTTGAGAACCGTTATCATTTCAAAGTTTTTACTTGACATGTATATAAACCAACACCAAAGGGTGTGTCATAATTTATTTACAACTTCATAGGTCAAAGGTCAAGGTCAAAAACTTTGGTTTCAGTTGACAAACCCATGTCCTATGGTAAAGATACAATTTTTTAATGCACATTATTCACAGCGGGGCCCACAGAGATGGCTCCCATCTCAATGATATCTAGTTTACCTTGAGTGCAGAAAAACCAGGGCATCCAAAATAGTTTAAAAGCATAGCATTTCCAGGATAAATGAAAATTCATTTAGGATGATTTTAAAAAAAAAAGACAGGAAAGTCGTTTTACGTTAAAATGGACAGGATGAAAATTATGCTGCCATAAAAAAAAGACAGGATGTCAATTTATGTAAAAAAAAAAAGTCAGGATACACTAATGAAAAAAAGGCAGGACAGAAAAGCGTGTTAAATAAAAAGGCAGGACATACATGACATAAGTTATCCAAATAATTATGAGAAAATGATGTCTGGCATGTCTATTTTAACGTAGGAAGGCGTCCAAGAAAAAGAAAAAATTCCTTGTGTGAGTTCGTGGTCTAATGGTTAAGACCAATGTCTACAGTGCTGAAGGTCCTGAATTTGATTCTCACTCAGGGTGCTAAAAATATCAGCACATCAGAAGGGTGATTTTCACCCTCTCATACACATCTCTGGTACCCAGACCAGAGTTTAAACTAGAATGGGTACTATGGGAGCCTCGGTTGGTCAAAGTTGCTCCCGACTTTGACCTGGAGATCAATCTGCTGATATCTCTTGGGGTTGTCTGTTCCTGACGAGCAGCCTGGTGGTTCTCTCGAGTACTTCGGCTTCCTCCACCATAATAACTGACTCTGACCGGTGTCCTAACACTCCCTGGTGTTGGGTGGGGATTGTCTTTGTAAATTTTAAACATTGTAAATACTTTAATGACACATCTCCATTAATCCTGATAGGGGGTGTACATGGATTCCACTGTACCCTCACAGCTCTCAAGGGGTGCTCCCTAAACGGAGGGATCTATGTGCATACATACATACTTGCCAGACGTCATAATTGTTTGGACTTGACATACATGACATAAGAGATAATAACTAAAAAAAAATGCATGACTAAATTTCTCATTCTAGCCTCGCACAAAAATCAAATGGCAGCTCCCTAAACACTTGTGATTCACTTGATATGGTAGACTCAGTGACACATGTACAATTCAAAATCACCTTTAAAAAAACAACGTGTATTAGCATCTTTAACATACCGAATATTACAATTGTGAACGACTGGTGATACATGTAAATAATCAATAAAACAAATCAGCTGAAATACATCGTTATTGATAACTCAAACAGACACTCAGTTTTGCTACAAATTATGCTTCATAAAGGAAAAATTTCCCACAAACTACATGTATAAGCAGAAAGAATTTTCCTGCCATACCTTTGAAGTTTTTTTATCGTAATAGTAGAACCACACTGCAATCCCATTTAAGGAGGTTCGTGGGTATAAGATTTTTAGAAAAAAATTAAACATTAATTTTTCATTACAGATTTTATTTATTACCTTTAGTAGTTGTTACTTTATCATGTGGTACAAAAATCATTCCAAAAAATCAATCGTGTTGGCCCTAGCGGACTTTTAAAATGTAGATATCACTTAAAAAGCTCCAAATTATCTCCCTTTGGTGCAAAAATGCCATTATTTGGCAATAAAATTAAAATATCTTTTTTAACTCATCGATGACCTATATTTTTTATTGTTGTTTTCGAATAAGCTGTACATAAACTAAATAATTGTAAAATTTTAGCGATTTCTGTAATTTAGTTCTATTTTTATTTCGATATTACCGCTATTTCTCCTATGTTTTAGTTCAACAGAAAAAAAGGACATTAACAAAAATGTATGTTTCTTTCGAAAGCAGATTGTGAGTGTAAATGAACGGTGACCCCATTTTTTTATTTCATTTTTCTATTAAGTATAAGATTAAGTTCATTTATAGAAAAATATAGAGAAATCCTATATTAAATTAAAAAAATCCTTTAGACCCGCGAGCCCCCTTAAGCAGATAATAATACATGTAAAGGATAATTTCCATTTTGATTTTCTAAATGAATGCCCCAGTTAAGTTTTGTGCCAGTGGTTTTGGGCTTTGCACATTTAATTTGAAATAAACATTTTCCAAAGACTTAAGTTCATAAAATTTTATGAAGGTCACAGTTTGGCAAAATTATTGGTGTCTAATAAAACTTAACCACAGACTAAACCAAAATGTTGACGCTACCAATGGCATAATCTAGGATTGCTATGTCTCAACAAAAATAGATAATTCAGTTTTTATTATTCTTGTGCATGTTGAGTGTTTGAGTGAAAGCAAGAACGTTTTTACCTTTTTTGACATGAATTATTAAGATATGATGCATAAACATGTATGTGACATAAGAGTTTATAAATGTATTCATGTTTACCATTCAATACAAAATTTTACACCATCTTTTATTTGGTTTGTTAGTGGCTGAGTGAATGTCATGTTTACACAGTAATAAACTTCTAATTATTGATATTTCATTTTAAATTAAGATTTGACTTCAGACAGATGTACTATCATGACTATTATTAATGCAGCTTTCATTTTATATTAAGGAGAGAAGCCAATGATTGTCCAAAAGTTGTAGTAGCTGATTTAGATACTAGTATTTTTACAAAAAAACAGACCGTCAATGTCAGACATGTAAGTTGGTGTTCTACACTGGTTATTAAACTTATATTTGATCTATTTTGTAAAAAGATATGTATTTCTATGACGATATAGCCTAGTAAACAATTTTTTTTTAAACGGAACATGAATTTTAAGGCTGTTATTATCCCACAAAAAAGTTGTATTCCTTGTATATTTATAGTCTTTTTATAGAAATTTTTCTACCAGCTATACAAACAATTTACAGAACATATATAACCTAGCTACTAACACATAGTGTTGGAAATGTTTATACTAGTAAGGGCGTTTCATGTCCTCTGTTTTTTCAATTTTTATGAATTATAAATTGTATTTATTTATTTCAGGATACAAGAGGCTGTCACCCTGCACCTAAAGGTTTTGCACCAGACTTAGAGTGGCAAAGAACACAAATAGCTGATTTTGCAGAGTTCAGACAAGTATTTGTTTATAATCTATCCATTTAAATAATTGTTAGAATATTAAGTAATTTATTATATGACATTTTACTTTTTTTGTGAAATTATCTAATCAATTAAATGGTATGATGTGGCAATACATTTAGGGTAATGAGTGCCATCCCATCTTATCTTACATCTACTATGGAATTTGTAAGTATTTTTTAAAACCTTTTCAATAAAACAAAAAAAGTATACATATCAAGGAAGAGCACTGCTATTGAGATAATTAGATTTTACAACTTTTCACAAGTTTTATCCTTCGTTTGAAAATGTAGAATTATTTGGATTTTATTTTTCTAACATTTGATATCAGGGGACTCACTACTTCCCCTGTTCAAATTTGTGTGATTTGTTATCAATATTTCAATTTCAAATGTAGAATTTTTCCTTTGAAGTAATTCCAATAAAACTTTTATAAGCTCTTAAAGGTTTTCTTAAATGTCCACTGTAGGTTTTCAAAGATAACTTTATCACAAAGGCAGATTTCATAAAGCACATGGAAAAGAAAGAAATATAGTTTACATAGAATGTTTACTCTGAATGAATGAATGAATAATTTATTTGCAAGAAGCATATACATGCTATGGCAATTGAAAATATATACAATATATAACAAACAAAAGACAGCATAGAACAGTAGTTACAAAGTATACAATAATATTATGACAATATATGAGATCTAATTTTCCAAGCTGCATTCAAATAGTTGCATAGTTTTACTGTCAGAGATTTAGAATGAGCTTGTAATAAATTATCTAACTTGTGCCGATTTGGCCAAGAACAATAGAATAAAGGTAAAAATTCTATACGCACAGATCTATACGCTGGACATGATAAAACAAAATACTAATAATTTGTCTTTGACTTAAAGTATATGTTTTTAGTACTGATAAATTACTTGATTAGTTAAAGTTTCTAATTACACATTCATCTAAGGCCACATCAATTTGATTCCTTGTTCGATGGACCCGCCCGCACCTATTTTTTCAAAACAGAATTTTTTATTTTTTTTATATTCCCGCTTCCCGCATCCGGAAATGTAATCATGTCCATTTCCCGCACTGTTTTTTTTGTAAATATTATAAAAAGATATCAACATTTGTTTTTAAAATCACAGTCTAACGGTTCTAACCTGTATATAACGATTTTAAACATAAAAGCACCCATCCACACTTTGTAAATATCTGTGAGAATGTTTGTTTCAGCATGAAACCTATTTATCCAAAGCGGGAGTGCTCTGATATAAATTTATAATAGCGGAAATTCCTGTAAAGAACAAAAAATTGGTTACTTTCCCCCTTACTTATATTCCCTATCAAAAAATGTTCGTTGTTAGAATAAAGTACAAAGAACTTCTGAAGGATTTGCCTTCAACTGCAATTATAGTGTATGCTGGCGAAACAAAACTATCCATAGCCGCTGCATATTTATCAGCAGTTATTGTTTGTTGATGTTGTTCATTGGTATTTTCCCGTTTGAATATACATGATATATAAATTAGATTGTTGGTTTTCCTGTTCGAATTGTGTGCGCTAATAATTTTGGGGTCCTTTATAGCCTGCTGTTTGGTCTGTATCAAAGCCCTGTGTAAAAGGCCGTACTTTGACCTGTGTTTGTTATTATCAGATTGAGAACAACCCTCCCTCAGACAAGGGGTCATTTTACTGATGTAGAAAAGAAAATAGAAATACCAAGGATTTGTATAGTTCTTCTAAACAAAACCTTTGAAAACTTAGAATTTTGTACTCAAAAAGAGGAGAGTTACATCATATTTTAAACAACTTTTAAAAGAGGGGTCCACTTATTTTTAATAATATTAAACTGTTAAAGTAAATGTGTTAACATGGTTAAAGTCAAGGTATATTACAAAATTCTTGGACATGTTTTGACCATTTAATACCAGATAGATATATAGTTCTTTGAGAAAATATGAGCCCTTTTGTACAAACAAATATATAATATATTGATCCCTCATAAAACATGTAAAAGGGATATTTATAACATTAAGGGGTTGTCCCCAAACTGATTATGACTTGGATGGAGAATTGTCTCATTGTCAGTCACACATACATAGACCAGATTTAATTATTTCTTGGTGAACAGGGAAAAAATACTTCAGAAATTAAAGAAATGTCAAAGTACAAGTGATAAATCAAGCTTTAATATTGTCAAAACCTACTATTTTATGTTTACAAAAAAAAATTATAATGGCTCGCCTTTTATACTTTTCAAGCTTCGCCTCAAAAATTTGCAAATTAAATATTTTTTTATTAAAATTTTCAAATCGCTTGCTCGCCCCAAATTTTGGAGTCCAAAAATCCGTAGAACAAGAAATTAAATTGGTGTGGCCTAATAATTTACTTATTTTCTGAACAAAAGCAGAATGGACATTGTTCTGATAAACTGATTGTATATTAATTAAATTTAGATAGATTTTTCCTATAAAATTATAATATTATCTGATCAGTAGATGTTAATATTTTTCAATAACAGAAAATTGTATTGTTGTGTTGTTTAGCTGGACAATACCTTGAAAAAAGCAAATGTTATTATACATAATATATTTTTTTACAGAGTTATGCTAGACAGAAAGCATTACGCAAAAAGAACAAATTGTTGAAAATTGAAAATGTGGTAAGTTTAAGAAGAAACCAAGATGATTTAAAAACTCCACAGACTATTTAGTAAAGTGTCCTAAATATTTTGGGCAGACAGCATAATTGAATATCATATATGAACAGTAAGTTCAAGCATTCATTCATACACTATTGTTTATACTTTTGATCTCCATAATCTTGTGTTACATTAAATATTATGTGTATAATAATTTACTTTCCTCTTTTATGCCTCTCACCGTAGCAGAAGATGGCATTAAGTTTTTCCCTTGTCCATATGTACATTTGTCTGATCAAGTTTGAAATTTACATATTAAAGATGGTACCAGCTTTGTGTAATCAGATTGTCCACATGTATATGTTGGGCACCTTTTAAATTTATTGAATTGTTTGAGGAATTTGTATAAAATAGCCATGTCTAGTGTGGATAGGTGAATTAAATCTGATGACATGTATAGGGAAAGTGACAACACTCTTTGCATGTAAAACGTATTCCAGTCATGAGGTGGGAGGCTAAGATTTATATCTGTTGAGTACTATTAAACATTTTTATTTGTACACATTCACTTCTATAGAAAAAAACAGATCATTACAAGTTACATTTTAATTTTGCAGCCATTAGCAAATGACGTTGAAGGTTGGTGTCGTCTTTGTTTTGGACGTTTACAACCACCAGGATCTGTTCCACATGAACTTAAAGAAAATGAAAGTGAGAATGGCACAGATAGACAAGGGACTTTACCTTTACTCAGTATAATGATGGCCATGGACCAGGTAAATGTTATTGTTAGATAGTTGTATAGATGAACAAGGGACATAATTCAGTATAATGATAGCCCTGAACATAAAGTCGTGTTCTAGATAACTGTACTGATGAAAAGGAATCTAAATCAGTGTAATGATAGCATAGAACCCATTTGTTTTTATTTTCAAGATTATCATTTTTACTGGTACATGTATTTGTCTAATGGGACTTAAAGTCAATTTAAAAAAAATATATATATATATACCAACCAATTAAGGTGGTACCCAACACCTTAACTAAAATTAATTTGGCTCGTTTAATTTTCATAAAATTTTGACAAAGTATTTACTTTGACCCTTTGACAAAAATATAAAAATTTCAAAAAATTTAAACCAACCGTTTTATCCGAAAAATTTCACTGGTTATATAGCAGTTCGACAAACACTTATTTTGATCATCGAGAAGCTTAATATTCCCTAAACAACACAACGTAATTAAAACGTTTAGCTGATTTTACAGAGTTATCTCCCTGTAGTGTTAGGAACCACCTTAATATAATATAACAGGAAAGTGTTATGGTCCAAATACTGAGTAACAAGGAACTTTGCTTGGTGGATCATTGCCTAGGTAGTTGCCATGGTGCAGTAGATGAAACATAAGTCAGTAGCCAGGAGTTCATTGGTTGTTGTTGGTTTATATCTGTCAAATTGGTTTGTTTTAAATCAGGCTGTTAGTTTTCTCAATTGAATTTTTTCATATTTTTCATGTCAATGCTTTTTATAGCCTACTTTACAGTATGGGTTTTTATCATTTTGGAAGGTTGTACTGTTGCCTATAATTGCTTACCTTTACTTTATTTGAACTTTGAAGGATAGTTGTCTCATTGGCAATCATACCACATCTCCTAATTTTTATATAAAACTTCACTCAGAATAATTTGATCTGATGGCTATTGATCTTATTGTTTTTCGGCAAATCACTTTCTCATTCAATTTGTGGTTTGGAGAAAAATTTGACTCAATTTGACACATTTGTTGCCTCTTAAAAAATAAAATCAGGGGTAACAGAACAGAAACTTCAAGGCATATAGCATCTACTGGTATAGATAGAATATGGCTGATCTAACTCTGCTACCTTCTTAAATATATCAGAACTTATTTACAATCTTCACACACATGTATAGTATGTATTTATCTCACTTTCAACTTCATAAGAAAACCAACAAGTTCCTATAGAAGATTTATTGATATTGGTTTTTTTCTTTTTTTCTTTTGTAGCCTGCTGTCATTAAAGTATTAGAATATCACATTAACTGGTTTGAGGCTACAGGATTTTCAGACAAACAGGTATTAAATGATGTTCATTTTATAAATTGTGACATGTAGAAAAAAGTTTAGTTCTTTTTTACCACAAGAGTTTTGAATAATAGTCAACAGAACTTCCCTCCTGCAGTAAAACAGATTCTTGGAGGTTATGATTCGATGTATTGGATATAATTACATAACCATGTCTATGGTGGATGGGTGAATTAAATTGATGAAATGTATAGGAAAAGTGACAAATTTTGCATGTAAAAGGCCTAATGCAGCAAATCTTTGATAGGTCCAAAGGGGCTGGGGGTCTTTTTGTAAGCACAGTTTTGTTTCCTGTCCAACATACAATTTTTTAGTCAACCCACCTTGTAGAACCTATGCAGTGGATTTATCATTAAATGGGTCTCATCCTGATATGTATGAAACATATTCCACTGGACTATAAGCTAACAATAAGCAATCATTCTTTTATTCCACTTCAGTTCAGGTGGAAAATAATAATATTTTTGCTGACTTGTTTAGATACTGGTGTAAATTGTCCAATTTTAATGTTGTTGATTTCAAATTTAAAGTCTTAAATTCTTTGGGTTCCTTGATATGCTGATTCTATGTATTTAGATTTTGGATATTGGACTATATTGGTAAAATTTCAATTTCCAATTTTTCAGTTCTTTGATAACATTTTCATCATTCACTCTGTGTTGGAAATCTATGCTGTGTCAAATGTTCACCACAATCCAAATTCTGTGATTACCAAGCTTGAATGTAGTGTCCATACCTGCCCCAACTCAACTGTTCTGGGTTTGTCCTCTGCAGTAGTATCAAGCTGTGCCCCATGGAACATTTTATAAAGACATTGAACCAGAATTGAAATAATCTGTTTTACTTTAAAGCATAGGATGTCTATTTGAAAATGGTTGGCACAAACCTACTAATGACTCCTAACATAGTTCTTCTTTAAGGAGACACCAATACACTAGTCTTTATTTTATATCCTATGTATGATTACTATCTCCAAAATGGAGAGAGAATTTAAGCTTAAATATGTTTTTGACATGAAGATTTTACAGTCATTACATTAAAAGAATGCAAGAAGTATCTCTTTATAAGATATGTTCTTTGAGATTTGAAGCACAACATATTAAAAATAATAATTGATATTTAAAATGCAAATAATTTCATTTGTTATTTTAGGGCAGTTGGTTTTATTCTTTGTTGGTTTGTTTGGAAAAACCTCTTTCCCCAGAAGCTTGTTCAACTCTTAGAACTTTAGCCAGGTCTTGTTCCAATCTAAGAGCTTCACTTGTAAGTAGTAATTTTGCATAAATAAAAGTAAAAGAGAGAAAATATCACCCAAACACAATACAACGTTGAATAAAGTCTGAATACCTGGGATTCAATATAAACAATTTTTAAAAGATTGTTACTTTGTGACCTTATTTGAAAAGAAGGGTTTTAATTGGGTATAATTCTGAATATACATGTAATATTTGATAGCTTTCTATCATCCTCTTACCCTTGATCAGTGGTTTAATAGTACAACATATGAGAAAAAAAACCTATAAAAATCAGTTGGAAATGGCATGATGCACAAACAAAACTTACCTTACATGAAGACAACATACCCAAAGTACTGTCAGATCTAAGAATACCCTCATTTACTGAAAGCCATTAAAAACTGATAAGTAAATCATGTTCTCCCAGACTTAAGTATCACACATATCAATTTCTCCATAATTTGCCTAGTTTGTTTCATTTTTTACAAGGGTTTTGCTTATGTTCCCTCTGTCAAACTTAAAATGCCCTTGCAAATTTCTTCGTTTGAAATCTTAACAGTAATGACTTTGTTGGAGAAGTCTCATTTTTATGGCACAGTAACTATAACTTTTCAAAATTTAATAAAAAATTTATTCAACCTTACATTTAGTCAAAGATGTGGTAAGTAGGAAATATAAACTATTCATAGACTATAACTTTTCTATAAATGTAAAAACATGTTTAAAGAATTTACAGATTAAAGATTTATATCAGGATACTGGTCATTGAAATCTCAAACCACATGTTGGCAAATTTGTCGTTAATGACATAGCTTTAATTGTCTCTGTTTAGTATATTTACAAATTTGATATAATCTGGGCTATTTAGATCTTGACATACTGTATGGACTCATGTTTCAGACTCTTTGATCTCATCAATATGTGTTTTGATTTTTTTGTTGGTTTCACGTCTCATTGATGTACACAAGACCACTTCTTTTGTTCATACTATATGTATTTCTATATAAAAGACATAAGCATGTTCTGGTCACAACTGAAGTTATATGCAATAATGGTTCTAAAAAAATTTAAATGTTGTTTGATGATATTGATAGATGAAAAGATGGTGCTTGAAATGATAAAACTGAGTGTTTGCCACAGTTATCATGGTTATAGATTACAACATTATAGAAATAGAAATTTGATACAACTGTTTTTGAAGTCATTATATATTGAACCAATTCAGAAGAGGTATTTTCCAATATTAAGCAAAAAATAAACTTATTGTTTAATTTGAATTATATACTATTATACAATTAATTTAATTATAGGAAAATTCAGATGATCCACGACTATCACCATTGAACCTATTTATATGCATAGTGGCTAGATATTTTGACCAAATAGATTTAGCTGATTCAGGAACCTGAAGAATTCTATAAAATCTGTTCAGAAATTTGATAGAACCAAGGTCAAGCTGTATGAGGGAAAAGAATACAGAAAGTTGATAATCATATAAACTTTGGTATTTCTTCATCAAAGGAGAAATAAATGATTTATCTAATAAATAACATGACGAACTAGATGTTAATATTTCCTCAACACCAGTACTTTAATTGATTAATCAACACCAGTACTTATAATTGATTACAAAGTAGAAAATGCAATGTGAGCTTTATTGATTAGGTTCACATCACAAAATCAAATCTTTTTGTTGAGTCCCAACAAATCATGTTCACATATGAAATTATGGTGTAATGAGAAGGAGCAGACACTCATAATATTATTTTAACGCCCTCGTATGGAGAGACCATAAAGTGTTACCCTTGTCTGTCCATCTGTTCATACGTCCATCAAGAAAAAGGTTTCTGTTCTGTATTTTTTTGCATCAACCAAATTTCATGAAACTTACACAATGCTTATTACCACAAAACTCAGATCAAGTTTGAATTAGGGTTATGTCAATTATACTGTTTTTGATTTATGCTCTTTTAAAACACGAAATGCAAGCACAAGGATCATCAGTGTCCAGTTTACACATTCTCCTTGTATTTACATCATATTTAACATAAAAGAGATGAGATTATGTATAAGATCAGTTTTTGCTTTTAACTGTTGTTTTTTTTAAAGAAAAATGTGAGTTATTAATTTAGTAAAGGACAGCAAGCTGCAAATTATTTCTGTGCAATACTTTTGAACCGTTGAACCACTGCTTTGCTAGTTTTTTATACGGCTGCAAAATTTGAAAATTTTTTCGTCGTATATTGCTATCACGTTGGCGTCGTCGTCGTCCGAATACTTTTAGTTTTCACACTCTAACTTTAGTAAAACTGAATAGAAATCTATGAAATTTTAACACAAGGTTTATGACCACAAAAAGAAGGTTGGGATTGATTTTGGGAGTTTTGGTTCCAACATTTTAGGAATTAGGGGCCAAAAAGGGCCCAAATAAGCATTTTCTTGGTTTTCGCACTATAACTTTAGTTTAAGTTAATAGAAATCTATGAAATTTTGACACAAAGTTTATGACCACAAAAGAAAGGTTGGGATTGATTTTGGGAGTTTTGGTTCCAACAGTTTAGGAATTGGGGGCCAAAAAAGGGCCCAAATAAGCATTATTCTTGGTTTTTCGCACAATAACTTTAGTTTAAGTAAATAGAAATCAATGAAATTTAAACACAATGTTTATGACCACAAAAGGAAGGTTGGTATTGATTTTGGGAGTTGAGGTCCCAACAGTTTAGGAATTAGGGGCCAAAAAGGGACCCAAATAAGCATTTTTCTTGGTTTTCACACCATAACTTTAGTATAAGTAAATAGAAATGTATGAAATTTAAACACAAGGTTTATGACCATAAAAGGAAGGTTGGTATTGATTTTGGGAGTTTTGGTCCCAACAGTTTAGGAATAAAGGGCCCAAAGGGTCCAAAATTAAACTTTGTTTGATTTCATCAAAAATTGAATAATTGGGGTTCTTTGATATGCCGAATCTAACTGTGTATGTAGATTCTTAATTTTTGGTCCCGTTTTCAAATTGGTCTACATTAAGGTCCAAAGGGTCCAAAATTAAACTTAGTTTGATTTTAACAAAAATTGAATCCTTGGGGTTCTTTGATATGCTGAATCTAAAAATGTACTTAGATTTTTGATTATTGGCCCAGTTTTCAAGTTGGTCCAAATCGGGGTCCAAAATTAAACTTTGTTTGATTTCATCAAAAATTGAATAATTGGGGTTCTTTGATATGCCAAATCTAACTGTGTATGTAGATTCTTAATTGTTGGTCCCGTTTTAAAATTGGTCTACATTAAAGTCCAAAGGGTCCAAAATTAAACTAAGTTTGATTTTAACAAAAATTGAATTCTTGGGCCTCTTTAATATGCTGAATCTAAACATGTACTTAGATTTTTGATTATGGGCCCAGTTTTCAAGTTGGTCCAAATCAGGATCCAAAATTATTATATTAAGTATTGTGCAATAGCAAGAAATTTTCAATTGCACAGTATTCAGCAATAGCAAGAAATCTTCAATTGCACAGTATTGTGCAATAGCAAGAAATCTTCAATTGCACAGTATTGTGCAATAGCAAATATTTTCAATTGCACAGTATTGTACAATAGCAAGAAATATCTAATTGCACAATATTGTGCAATAGCAAGAAATATCTAATTTCAATTTCAATTTGAGTTATCTTTCTTTGTCCAGAATAGTAGTTGAATCAACTTAAAGCATTGTTTTATACAATATACAATGTATATTCACTTTTACTACCAACTGATAGATTAAAACAATCTTTACCATTCAGTAATAACAAGCACTTTTTTTACATTTTAATATTTTATGATGTATTTAAATGAGGAGTTATTGTTGCAAACTTCATTAGAAATTTGAATTGAGATCAGTTTTGAAATAAGGGAAAGGGGGATGTGAAAAAAAAATTGGGGGGTCAATTTTTTTCATTTCAGATTTCATAAATAAAAAGAAAATTTCTTCAAACATTTTTTTGAGAGGATTAATATTCAACAGCATAGTGAATTGCTCAAAGGCAAAATTTTTTGTTTAAGTTCATTAGACCACATTCATTCTGTGTCAGAAACCTATGCTGTGTCAACTATTTAATCACAATCCAAATTTAGAGCTGAATCCAGCTTGAATGTTGTGTCCATACTTGCCCCAACCGTTCAGGGTTCAACCTCTGCGGTCGTATAATGCTGCGCCCTGCGAAGCAACTGGTTAAAATATGTTTTTAGGATTTATGCAAGTTTGTGATCAAGTTTATTATTCAAGATTATCATTTTTACAATTCAGAAGTTATGGTCCTTGATTTTGAAATTGCACTTAACATTGTTTCCCTTATATAATCTATGAACCTTTCAATCAAGACTTTTCAAATATTTATATGTTGTAACCGAAGACAAATGGAGGCTACCTTCAAATTGATGATTTTTACTTTTACTGTTCAGGAATTATGGTCCTTGATAAATTTGAAAAAAGGCACACAGAATGTTGTAGGGCAAAACATTGTTCAATGGTTGTCTTTTGTTAATTTGGTTCATAAGTGTTTCTTGTTTTGTTATATAAATTAGACAGTTGGTTTTCCGGTTTGAATTGTTTTAAACATGTCATTTTGGGGCCTTCTATAGCTTGCTGTTCAGTGTGAGCCAAGGCTCCTTGTTAAAGGGCATACTTTGACCTATAATTGTTTACTTCTACAAATCATAGCATGGCATAGTTATTGCACATGAGTTATTGGCTGTTTCCAGAGGTGACTATCTGTAAATAAATATTTGTGTGCTTGAAAGATCAATAGTAAGTTATTAAATAATGTTTCACATAAAAAATACAAACACGAAATGTTTTAAGGTTTATCATAACAAAGTTTTATGGCCTGGCATCCACTAGATATATAAAAGCTAAATGTATTTTGCATATCAGAAAGATGAAATCTTTTTGGGTTTTTAATGGGCATTTTTTTTTTCGTGCAGAAGGTGTTAAAATAGACTGTTGGGATACAACTTTGAGATGCTTCCTCTCGGATAACAACTGGTTTCTATTGTCCTTGATTGTCCTTGACAATAGATATCTACACATCTATAGGTGAGTTAAAGGTAGTAATTGAGTGGACAGTATCAATCCAAATTCAGGTATTATTTATTTTTACACCTTCTGTAGGAAGGGGAAAAAAATGCCCATCAAATTTTATCTTTCTGATACACAAAATGCATTTATTTTTTATATATCTAGTGGATGCCAGGCCTTAAAACTTTCCAAACTGCACAAGTAAGTCTGTACACAGAGTAGTTTTTGGGGTGAAATGCTCATGTGTTGTGATGAACCTTAAATCAGAAGAAAAGAACAGTTAAAAAATGTTGGGTACACATGTCAAGAAGTCAGCAAATCCACAAGAAAGAAAACTCGACTGACATCTAGGTATCTACACAGTCTTCAACAATAGACAAGTGGTTAATCATGTACCAAACATCAATCTCTTAAGAGCCTAGACTTTACTAGAGGTCTACATAGTCTTCACCAATGGGTACTCAAGTTCAGAAACCTTTGGCACAGAAAATCTTATCGTTTTAATAACACATATTTATAAGATCCCATCTCGAATGGTGTAAACTTAAAAAATCTTCTATGAAATAACTGGTAGCAATTTTTTCCATGGTATCTTGTATAAATTTTCTGTTTTATCACTTGGCGTCCATCGTCGTCAACTATTACAAAAATCTTCTCCTCTGAAACTACTGGGCCAAATTAAACCAAACTTGGCCACAATCATCATTGGGGTATCAAGTTTAAAAAATGTGTTCGGTGACCCGGCAAAGCAACCAAGATGGCTGCCATGGCTAAAAATAGAACATAGGGGTAAAATGTAGATTTGGGCTTATAACTCTGAAACCAAAGCATTTAGAGCAAATCTGACATTAGGGTAAAATTGTTTATCAGGTCAAGATCTATCCGCCCTGAAATTTTCAGACCAATCGGGCAACTTGTTGGGTTGCTGCCCCTGAATTGGTAATTTTAAGAAAATTTTATGGCTTTTGGTTATTATCTTGAATATTATAATAGATAGAGATAAACTGTAAACAGCAAAGTATAAGAGCTACAAATAAGTCAACATGACCAAAGTGGTCAATTGACCCCTTAAGGAATTATTGCCCTTTATAGTAATTTTTTTTTACAATTTTCATAAAGTTTACAATTTTTGTATATTTTTACAAATTATTTTCCACTGTCACATTCTGGGCCAATTTCATTATAGATAGAGATAATTGTAAGCAGCAAGATTGTTTAGTAAAGTAAGATCTACAAGCACATCACCAACACCAAAACACAATTTTGTCATGGATCCATCTGTGTCCTTTGTTTAATATGCACATAAACCAAGGTGAGGGACACAGGCTCTTTAGAGCCTCTAGTTTAAAATTGTTCCTGCCAATCCATCCAACATGGCTGCCTTGGCTAAAATAGGGTTAAGATAAAGGTAAATGCTAGTAATTGTCTTATATTTTCAAAATTATAATAGATAGAATTTGAGGCTCTAAACATCATGTGTCGCTCACCTGCATCTTCAACAATAGCCACTTTATTAGTAACAAGAGTGCACACGCTGAAATGTCTCGCCTTCCTTACTAATCATTGATATTATGTTGATAGTCCTAAATATAAAGCTTTATTACAACTGTCACATAAACTTTACATTAACCAAGAAAACTAAACATTGACCAATGAGCCATGAAAATGAGGTCATGGTCAGATGAACCATGCCAGGCAGTCATGTACAGCTAACAATTCTTCCATAAAACAAATATAGTTGGGACAATATCCCTAATGCGCCTCAGAATGAGGAACTCAAAAGTCATGTGTAAACAAAAAATCTCTGTGTAGTGATATTGGACATGTTTCTATTTTTTTACAAATGACTGAGCTTAACCATGTGTGTTGATTTAGAAAGTAGGGGAACATAGAATGAATATGTAAAGACTGGAGCTATTAAATGTGTTCAAAGTATTAAATTTTAAAAGAACTTATAGTGTTAAAAAAAAGGATTTTTTACCACGAGGAGCTGCATCACCAAAGGATACTCGGGGTTTGCTAATTTACGGAAAAAGTTATCTCACTTCGAACCCTGAAAATTTAACCACATATGTGAAAATGTCTCAGCTCCGAAACGATCCATCTTACATATCCAAGTTTACGATATGGACTGAGCAACAGAAGAAAATGTTACCATTACCGCCTATGGAGAAACTAATGCACATCTTGACCCAGTTGACTTATTGCTTATAGTATAAGAAAACAACAAAACACAAATACTTAACACTCAGCAATGAACTGTGAAAATGAGGTCAAGGTCAAATAAAACCTGCCAAACTGACATATAGATCATAAAATATGTCCTTTCACCAAATATAGCTGACCTATTGCATATACCGGTAGTATTAGAAAAAAAGACCAAAACTCAAAAATTAACTCTGACCACTGAACCATGAAAATGAGGTCAAGGTCAGATGACACCTGCCAGCTAGACATGTACACCTTACAATCATTCCATACACTAAATACAGTAGACCTATTGCATACAGTATAAGAAAAACAGACCAAAACACAAAAACTTAACTATAACCACTGAACCATGAAAATGGGGTCAAGGTCAGATGACACCTACCAGTTGGACATGTACACCTTACAGTCCTTTCATACACCAAATATACTAGACCTATTGCTTATAGTATCTGAGATATTGACTTGACAACCAAAACTTAACCCTGTTCACTGACCCATTAGGACATTGCAAGGTACGCACATACCAAATATAGTTAACCTATTACTTATAATAAGAGAAAATTTAACACTACAAAAAATTTGAACTTTTTTTTCAAGTAGTCACTGAACCATGAAAATGAGCTCAAGGACATTGGACATGAGACTGACAGAAACTTCGTAACATGAGGCATCTATATACCAAGTATGAAGCATCCAGGTCTTCCACCTTCTAAAATATAAAGCTTTTAAAAAGTTAGCTAATGCTGCAGCCATCGGATCACTATCCCTATGTCAAGCTTTCTGCAACAAAAGTCTGAGGCGCGACAAAAATCATCATTTAAGGGGAATAACTCTATAAAGAGATATATGCAAATATTCAAAGTCTATAAACCATGATTAAGGCTAAACAATTTCCATGGAAAAAAGATGTGCAAATGCTCATACCACTGCATACCAAATATCATTAACTTATCATATGTTATTCCCTTCAAACAAACCTAAACACAAACATTAACTTGTAAAGAGGGCGGTTAAGGGTTGTTTTTGTGCAACGTTTTCAGCCTTTTTATTTCACGTGTTTTGGTGTTTTATTTCTTGTTTTCTCATGTTTGTTCAATGTGCGTGCTTCGTGTTTCCCATTATTTTTTTTTCTTGTTTCATGTCGGTGCTCTTAATTTCTCATTTGATTAAAAAGTAAATTGGAACTAATTCAAAGTGTGTTATACCTTCCAAAACTTGTGTAATCTAATAGAAATTACTATGAATAATATTTCCCCCCCCCCCCAATCAGATGCAAGTAGCAGATGCTTAAATTATAAAGGTGACCGCAAGGTCTTCATGTCCATTAATAATGGCTACATGATCTCCAAGAACGGCTGAGTAATAACTTCTGGTACTTTTTTCCTTAATATTTACAATTTTATTTCTCATGCACCATTTTTCCTGGGTTTTTTTTTCGTGCTACGTTTTTGCGATTTTTATTTCATGTGTTTCCGTGTTCAGTACTAATGCTGATATAACTGCTTTTGGACGAAATGATACCAATATACAACTACAAAAAAAAAGCGGTCGTAAAAAAATCAATAGACATAAGTGGGTAGAGCCAAATAATTTCCATGGAAATGAGATATGCTAATGCTTATACAAGTGAAAACAAAATAGTGTTGACCTACCACTTGTGGTTCCCCATAAACTGACCTAATCATAAACTAATACATGTAAACTAAACACAGACTTCAAAGTCAAAAGACCATGAGATGATGACTGAGGATGTAGGGCCAAATAATCTCCATTGAAATAAGATGTGCTAATGTTAAAACAACTGCATACTAAATATCTTATCCTGCTGATAATTTTTCTTTTTTTAAATTTCTATTGCTATTTTAAGTTTTTATCTATCTCATATAGTTTATAAGATATTAAGAAAAAACACATAAAAAAATGTAAATAGTAAATATATAAAGCAATAACTCTCATACAATGATGACAAGATTTCTGCCATGTTTGACTTAATTGTAGATTTTGTCTTGCTTATCAATTTTGATATTCAAGGTTTTTATCTATCTATTATTATTATTTTCCAGATACAAAGTAATAGGTAAAAATTTCAAAAAAAGTAAAATTCATCATCTAAAGGCAATAACTCTTTAACGAAGTCATCTGACAGTTTTGTCTTAATGAACAATTGGTAGAGCTTAATATTCTGAACATTTTTGCCCTTGTCAGTTTTGATAGCAATTTTTCAAAATATTACACAAAACTAGCATTTTAACCCTATCCTTCATTTTCAGCCATGTCAGACAACTTGATTTGCAGGCAGGGGTAATCAGACACATTTGTTAAACTAGATACCCCAATGAAGAATCAAGATTGTGGTCAAGTTTGGTAAAAATCAGCCAGTTAGTTTCAAAGAAGAAGATTTTTTTTGAATTTAACAATGTCATGGACCCCATGTGATAAGAAAAGCTCAGTTGGCCTTTAAGGCAGGTGAGCTTATAAAAAAAGGAGATAAGTCTATTAAAACAATGTTGTAAACTCAGTTTAATTTGTTAGCAATAAGAAAATCTTTTAACAAACAAGAAGGTGTCCATAGTACATGGATGCCCCACTCACACTATCATTTTCTATGTTCAGTGGACCCTGAAATTGGGTTTATTTAATTCTTTTATTTAGCATTACAATTGAAAAGGACATATTATAAGGAGCATGTGTACTAAGTTTCAAGTTGATTGAATTTCAACTTCATCAAAAACTACTTTGAACAAAAACTTTAACCTGAAGCGGAACAGACAGACAAACGAACAGACGCACAGACCAGAAAACATAATGCCCAACTACTATCCTAGGTGGGGCATAAAAATATGTTTGTTTTATATTGTTATTATTTTGACAAAAAAGAAAATGACCCATGGGGAAACCCTGGTATGGCTATAGCTCATCATGATCCTAGTTAGTTTAGTTAGTTGAGGTAAAATGACATGCAATTCATAACAATAACTTAAATCTCTCAGTTGATATACAGAGTTTATTACATCTAATAAAACTTAAACAAAACAAAGCTACTGATACTTTCATATTGATGAAGTGACAAAAAAAAACATCTACAGTACAGAACTTATTTTAAAAGCACCAATCTGTTCAACAACGTCTTAGAAACGAATGAAAATAAATATTATATTAACATATACTAGAAACTGAATTCATTTTTATCGAAATTGAAATGCTTAAAGCCAAGTCACAGTCATCAATGCAGTTACTTTTGTCATTTTTAATTATACATTTCATTAATAAATTCATCATTTAATAAACACCAAACAGGTTGCATCTCTTCAAGATAAGTAGCTACTACATAGTATGTGGTCTGTAATAATGAATTGTAACATGAATGGGAAAATACAACATTATTCACACACAATTATTTCAGTCATATTCTTAACTATCCTTTGAAGGTCCAATATAAATTAAGGAAAACTAAAAACAATATCAACATAGTTCTTAGCAAATGCACATGTGAGAGGTTGAAAAATAGTTTTGCTACTATAACAAGATCTTTAGAAATCAGATATTTTTTTTATTTTTCCACATATCCTTCTTAAAATAACAATCAGAACCTGAGCATTCCATGAAGAATGTCATAATAAAAGTTCTAATCCTTGGTTGCAATAGTCATTGTTTATGTTAAATACTTTTAAAGTAGAAATGCAGTATATCTTATTCTAAAACCTGTTAAATTAACCTCTTTAATGATGTGTTCATTAAAAAAAATGTTTTGTTTTTTTCTGCATTATTGTTAATATTAAAAAAAATATTTGTTTCTATAAAATATTAATTGGATACTTTACTTATTGATTTACAATGTATATCCTATTCAATATATCAAAAACAAATGTTACACCTGCGTTTCATGGTCAACATATACATATTTAGAAAGAAAGAAAGGATTAACGTCACATGAACACCAAAGATTGATTCTAAGGCAGATTGCTTATAGGAAGATCAAACAATGATAAATACCTGCATTCTAAAATAAAGATAATTTAAGAAGTCATTTTCTCTAAAATTAGACAAGGGCTGATCTCATGTTCCTTTTAAAAACAAGTGCCATATTCCTTTGTAAAAAGACATCATCCTCTGAAACTTTGAAAAATACCAAAAATAAAACAATGCTATAAACATGTATATTCCTAGAATTAAAAAAAAAACCATCTCTGTGACAATATATCTCTTTACAAGAATATGTTCAAAAGCAGGGTCAATCTATTTTCAAAATTATAAAATTTCAATAAATATCCATATAATGTTATATCACTAAATATCTTAATCAAGTTTAAATCCAATATTAAAATATTGTAGTACAAATAACAACAAATACAAGTATCACAATTTCTTGGCATTCACTGGTACATTATTATTGTTCATATAATTCCAAGTTATCTAAGTTCAGCCTTCATTAACTATTGTAGATTAGGACTTTGGGTTTTTGAGCTCGTATAGATGGAGCTCCAAATTTTTGCTTAGCTCGTTTAAGAAAAGAGTTCACCATCTCTTTCACAACTGTATCAAAGAAAACTGCAGATAACTGAGAGTGCAGAGCATGTCTAAACTCAAATGACACCTAAAAAAGAGTAAATTTATTATAAGGTTGAGAAACAGAGAAATGTGTACAATCATGTCTAAGAACTACAGAAGTCCTTACAACAGACACCTAAATATTTACAGTATGTAAACCAATATGACTTTATTATTATTCATAAATGCAGAATGTTTTTTTTTAGATTAAATTTCAACATCTTGAATGTCAAAAACTTAGTTATTTTATATATCAAAAGATTTCTTTTTTATAAATTACGTGCTGTTCAGCTCATGATTGCGTAAAATTGTATCACAAAGTTATTCAAAGAATTATGAAAAATAAAAGTAAATAAATAAATTTGGTGTATTTACTGTCTTCTGATTGGTTAAAAGTATTACTTTTATTTTCAATGTTGTCAATTTTTATGGTGACACGCCCACTCTGACGTGTATTTGTACATCAACATGTGTACATGTGTGGTGAACGTTGTTATTGTTAATATAAATAGTTCTTTGAGCCTTATTTTTGATAGAAATTTATTCATAATGAATGGCAATAATTTATTTTGAATTTATTGAACCATAAAATTAATTTTTGAATCTTCACATTTTACATTCGTGGATTATTCAATGTGAAGTCAAAAATTAATTTTATGGTTCAATAAATTCAAAATAAATAATAGCCATTCATTAAATATTACAAAACATCTGGACCTATGTCTGGTATGGAGATGAAAATAGCACCATGGCCAAGATGTGAAACCCCAAAGTTTGGACACAAAGAAGTGAAATATTGTTCCACCAATTCAGTGTTGAAAACATTCCAAACTTTACAACAACAAATAAAACAAAAATCCATCTATTTCTTGTGATTCTGTTTTTCTACGCTACGTCTTTTCAATAATTCAGTAAACCCCTGAAAAACACTGATGTATTCCGTTAATTTTGGTTATAATTGTTTTCATCCAGATCATTATAGTAAATTCCTTAACACTCCAGAAACATAGCTACCAAAAAATCAATAAAACAATAGATTCAACTATGTTATAATAAATTTTTACTTACAGAGAAATCTAGTACACAGGTATTGGGAATATCAGGTACACCAGGACTAAACTGCCATATTGTTAGTAAATGATTAAACAGTCTACCATCAGTACACTCAGACTGAAACAAAAAGGTTTATGCATTAATATGAAAGTTTAAAATGATGGTGACAGGTTAATATATAGCAGTCTACCATCTATACATGTCAGACTGAGAATAAATGGTTTCACAGTCTATCATCAATTAACTAATAAACTGTTGACACATATATTTGTATCACTTATATGTAATATTGATAGCATAATGCAAATGTTGAAATAACAATACCCCTGTAAACTATTGAAAAAATTCAGAGTCAATGACAACGGTTCAGAATCAAATAAAACCTTAATGAAAATGAGATATACCAATGCCAGTACAACTGTCTATGGTATATCATTGACTTCCCCATAACTAACCTAATTGCAAATTTTTATATTTGCTAATATTCCAAAGTCAATGAACCATGACGAATGGCACAAAGGATGTATTATTTCCATAGAAATGAGATGAACTAAATCTAATGCAACTGCATACTAAATGTCATTGACTTACCATTAGTGGTTGATCCTAAATTTACCTAATCAAACTTAACATACAAACTAAGCAAAAGGTTGAGATGTAATATTAATAGACCAAGACTGATGGGGTCCTGCCAAGTAATCTCTGTGGATATGAGATGTGCCAACACTAATACAACTGTATACAAAATATCATTGACTTACCATTAGTGGTTCCCTTTAAACTGAATTAATCATAACCTCTGAATGACAAGTTGTTAATCAATGAAAAAAGATCAAGGTCAGATGAAACCTGCCAGACACTCATGCGTAAACTAAATGAACTTAAATAGTGACAAATCAAATATTTAAGGTCTTTCCCCTACGTGAGGAAAGACCTTATTGTTTTTCTAATGTTTTTTCTTCCAACATTTTTTTGGCATGGCCTCCCCATGTTTCTTTTGAAGTTATCAAGACCAAACATGGACCATCGATAAACCTCATCTTGAGGTATAACCAGATGACCCTGTTAAGGATTTCATCATCCCTTTTATAAGTTATCTTCCTTTTATTAGTTTTTTTCAACATGGCCCCCTCTCGTTGTTTTTCAAGATATCATGACCTTATTTGGACAATAGGTAGATTTCATCATGATGTATTACCATATGAGGTTGAATAGGATTGCATCGTCCCCTATGAGAGTTATATCCCCTTGAAACAATTTCTTTCCTTTGCATTTTTCTCAAAAAGTATTAGATAGAATTGATTTGAAAACGGCAATATGTATCGTCTTGGTACCTGTTTTGACGCGGACCAGAAATGACGCACCAATTTAGTTTTGGGTTTTATATTTCTAAACAAAAGCTGTGACGTCATCGATAATTACCATTCATAACATGATGGTGAAGGTCATATGACTACAACATAGATGCCTCAAACTCTGTCCAGAAATGTTATTATTGCTTGAATTAGTAAAGATAATGCAATTTCCGCCATTTTATTAAGGTAAAAAACAGTCGACCCTTCCCAGAATGATTATCAGTCCTAAATCCACTTTGGCCGGCAACAGTATGTAAGCACATGCTTCCCCAGTTTGTGTTTTTCAAATCATATGACTGTCATGTGACATAGTTTTACATTTAAGCGGGAATCACTGTAGAACAAATGATCGTCGCTTATATAATTTTCTATTGTTTATCGATTTTTTTCATTCATTGTACGAAGTATACATTGATAAATGTTTTAATGTCAATGTTGTTTTATGAATGCAATTACTTCTTATTTTCAAGTATATGGAATATATATGTCACTTTGATAAATTTTGAACAATTTTATATAAAATTTGAAATAAAATATAGGTTACAATTAAATTAATGAAAAAAATTGTGTTGCTATCAACATGATCATAAAAGTGACTGTAAATGTCAACATTTGTTATTAAAATTAAATTTGTTGAATACTGTTAACTTTAAATTATCCGGATTGAAGCAATTTTTCGAACACCAGGTACACTGCAAGTGGTTTTTACTGGTTTGTTTATAGTGCGTCATTACTGGTACCCATCATAAGTTGACAGTCCGTTTGTAATGTTAGCAAACATGATTTTTATTGCTTTTACTGTTTCAAAAATCAACTGTTTAATGATTGAAATACATTAACAAGTGATCAATCTTTCATTCTATTCCGTGTTTCTTTTTCTTTTAAATGGTAGATTAAATGCAGAGACAAACACAACGTTAGGTGCGTCATTACTGGTTCCTCGGGGATACAGGAACACTCAACAGATGGCAATGTTAATGAACATATACAATCATTTTGTTATTAACCCTTATAAGGAGTTATTCCCCTTGGAAAATTGTACAGAATTTTAGAAAAATTGTATTTCGAGAACCAGAAGTCGTAGAGACTTGAGACCTACACCAATAATCTGAAGTTCATGTGACATTTAATTTGCACCCAAGGTCAAAGGTCACCCAGTGCAAAAAAAAATTACGCTGCAATTTCAAGCTTACATATTAGGAAAACGATAAGAGTTTGCTGCATACTTACAGCGTATAATTTGTTCCTCTTGACGAGCTCTACATTTTATATAATAAGCCCAAAAATGTCCGACCGTCTGTTCAAAAGTTACAACGGGATGATTCTTAAAAGTAGAGTATTTTGTGTATATCTTTTTAAAGGTAACAGATATCAATCTACTATAAACTGCAAAGATGATCAGTAATTCAAAACCTTCAATTTGAGGTCAATGTCAGGTCATGGTGAAATTTCACCTTGACCTTCACATTATACTATGACCTTGAACTTTGGATATTTGAAAGGTCAAGTAGTCCTCAGTTGAATGGTGGTGATCCCATGTCTGTACGACTTCCGGTTCTCAAGTTTGGTATTGCATCATATATTTGATGATTAATTGTGACCTTGGTGAACTTTGAAATTGTCCCAATGCTTTTTCTATAATGTTGTCCTTTAACTGTAGATCATTTACCATTTAACAGATTTGAGATATCTATTGTCGTTTTAAAGATAATGCAGTTTGAAATTTTGCGAGCGGCGGCATGTATTTCTGAATCAACAACAGCTTACCACTTAAAATGTTTCAGAAATTGAAGACGTTCATATAGTTATATGTTTGACCAAATACCAAAAAATTCCATTTAAAAAAAACACCAAAAAATCATTTTGAAATTTTCATGTTTTGCATTGACTTTGTAAATTTCATAACTTCTATTTATATCGTTGATATTGCATCACTTTTGGCACTTTGTCAAATGGGGTTATCTGATATATCAAATTGAAGGTCTCAATAAACTCTACTTAAAAATGAAAATTTTAAACCTCTTTTTCATCTCAGGTGGAAGGGTGGGGTCATTTAGTGCAAAAATTCAGATTTCTCAGATGGTAAGGTTGTCGCATATCAAACGAAAGAACATGAAGCGTACATTTCAAATTTCAAATTGACGTCCCCCAAAAATTGGTTGGATGGGGTCATTGAGTGCAAAAAAACAAATTTCTTTTATGATAGGGTTGTTGTATATAAAATGAAAGGTCATGATGTGTACAATTGAAATATCAAATTCCCAACCTCCAAAAATTGGTTGGATGGGGTAATTAAGTGCAAAAATCAAACTTTTTAGAACATGGCGTTGTCGCATATCAAATGAAAGCTCATCTACCCTGTGTTACATATATCATACTTCCGATCTCAAAAATGTAGGCGGATGAGGTCATTAAGTGTAAAAAGCGGAAAGTTTCAAAAGGTATGCTTGTCGTATATCAAACGAAAGGTCATACAAAGAACATTACGAAAACATCACTTTTACAGGAAAGACCTTTCAATTGTTTTACAAACAATTGAGATACTAGTTTTGTTAATTATTACAAAAGGAATGTATGCCAGTTTTACAATTGAAGCTTGTGCCCAACTACCATTACTTATTTTTAATCTTCAAATTCAATTCTATGAACCTTGACCACAGCAAGCTCCTTATTAACCCCCTTCAAAAACCAAAGATTTTAACGGACTAAAATATTGTTACTAAATAGTATATAATAAAGCCATTTTCATTATATAAAAAGTGTGAGGTACAATGTAACATTGGATCTGAAACAGGTGACAAATAAGCTAAGTTGAAGTAGAAGGAGACGCAGGTACAAGATACCTATTCTCTTTTGTAAATATGGTAAAGTCTGTATTTTGGTCCAAGACACACAAAAAAGACAACTGGATAAAAATGCCTTATAGGTTCTTTAAAAATATTTGCTTATTATTTGAACTCTGTTGTAATCAGATATAGGAAGATGTGGTATGAGTGCCATCGAGAAAACTCTCCATCCAAATAACAAATTATAAAAGTAAACCATTATAGGTCTGGGTACGGCCTTCAACACTGAGCCTTGGCTCACACCGAACAGTAAGCTATAAAGGGCCCCAAAAATTAGTATTAAATGTAAAACCATTGAAACGGGAAAATGCATTTTATAGTATTATTTTGTTTCATTTCTATGTCAAGTATCACAATACTAACCTTTACAAGGTTTGGTTTAGCAACTGTAACACAGGAAGTGTATCTTTCACTCAAGGGAGGAAACCCTACTTCCATCTTACATTTAAAACTTCCTGGTTTACTGTTGAATACTGTTGACTGGGTACACCAAGGAACAAATTCTGTATACTTTTCAACATCAGCAACAATTTCATACATCTGTTCCATGGAATACCTTTAAAATATAATGATTATTATAATGCTGTACTTTCAGATTTTTTTCTCATGTTTTTATTATTGTACAAATAAATCAGATTTGGTTAATTATGCATATAGATTTTGAAAGCATTACTTGTATACAGTATTAAAAGAAACCATAATAATTGATTTTGCATTTTTGCCTATGTTTCAATAATCCCTGGCAATAATTTTCTAAACAAAATATATATTTCTATGTTTTTTTCAAGTCTTATTCCACAAAATTCTTCAATATATTTTTCTGTCCTTACTTATAGTATATATTTGCCTGATTTTGATTTTGACATCACTGTGAACAAGTTATCCTGTTAATTTTTAACTAATTATAACAAACATGACTTGTCTACAGCAATTCTCAATATTTCCAGATATGTCCTAAACTAAAAGGCGAATGTCAGAAATGGCAGATTACGATTAAGGTCCAAAATTCATTTTGCTTAGAAAAAATGTTGGTCATTTCATTGTGATTAGGTTGCCAATTGGCTCTTATTTTTGTTAAGAAATGCTTTTACGCAAATATGACTGCCATTTGAGTAAAGTATGATCATCCTGAGGGTCCTCTCAATAATCCTATTATTAATGCCTCTGCAGGATATTGGCTAATGGTTGCTATTTCTTTATTTAGTGTGATACAAAAAAATCTACATTAATTTGATTGGCTACTCCAGTATTAAGATGATATTACAGCATTTCCATTAGCTATTCTTTAGGTCATTGATTACTTTCAAATGTTAAGACAAATTCAATATACATTTCGTCCATTGCTAGGGACATATGTGATTTCTTCAATAAAATACAAAACACTCATACTTTTCACCTGACAATCTTCTTTATGACAAATTTTATTACATTCAGAGGCGTACAAAAAGTCTAAAGTGTCTGATGTTAAAGAATGGCACAGGAAAAGGACAAATGATGGCATACAGAATGTGCATAGTAATAGTAATAATAAACTTGACAAAGGCTCATTTATTATTATATTGAAATTAAATAACTCAAATTGCCAATTATGAATAAAGAGTATTAATATGTATGTATTATCAAAATATTTCAGTTTTAAAGGTTACCAATTTAAAAAATTATGAAGTGTTGCAAAACTCACCATTATGATCATTTTTAATTACTATTTAGCTGTTGTCTAACATGTCAAAACTTGTGCGAGTGTTTTTTTTTAACGTTTTTACTGGTTTTAATGATTTACCCTAGCAATCTCCTTTCTGAATAGTCTTTTCTCTTGTTAGTGGTGGTGCCTGGTAACTTTGGTAGTTGAAACAAACATCTTTGTTGTGTGAGGCATATATCATCATGGCTGAAACATGGTATTATTGGGTAGCAGGCTAATACTGCAGTTCTACAAAAAAAAACATACTCATTGAGCTGATAGGTAAAACATAAAGTAAGATATCAAGAAAAGTAAACTCAAATAATTTGTAAAAGGTTTTTGAAACCAAGAGTTTACTTGTAAATGGTGCTGTCAGCGTACAAGTGAACTGTTATTTAAATAACTAAAGACTTAGTCAATTAAAATGTAAAATTCAGAAATAAAATACAAAAAAATTAAACCTTGTTTTGTTGATTAATTTTTAAAACTATTGTTTTTCAATTTATCAAAATACTGAAATATGCATTTATCACAGTTAATCATTTTAACTGTGCTAACTTTTGGTTAATTTTTTTTCTTCAGAAAATGGTCAAGTTTTTTGGATTGATACATGTACCTCTGAAAAGCAATGACTTCCAAGAGATCAATCATATAAACAAACAGGAATAATATTACTGGAATTCCAATATTGTGGTTTAAATAAAACTTTATCCGTGATATCAGGTGGCAAAATTTAAGAAATGATGTATGATCATTTTACCAGATTTAAGCACTTAATATTTAAAGTTGTTATCATAATAATAAATTATCAGTTTTTAGGACTTTATATGTACATGTAATATACACATATTTATGGTTAAGGGCTGTTATACATGTACATGTATGTTTAAATGATAATAAAGAGCAATTTTCATCAAATCTTCTATTGTCTTTTTCTTAAAAGGTCCATATATACTTCAAGTCTTTCCTATTTTTTTCAATATAGATTGATAGATAATTCTTCTACATATTTATCAAATTGCCATTCTGTCTAAATTGGAATGATCAAACTGTAAACAACATAAAAGAATTCTGCTGGACTTTTTCTGTATACATGGAATAAATTAAAATTCAAGTTCAAAAATATAAGTTAAATAATTATAATGAAACAGGCTATTAAAAAATGTGCATTTATATCATGATTTTCATTTCTAAAAGTGTAATTTTCGTATACTTATGTGTACATGTACATCATTAATTGATAAAGTAATTATTTTATTTTAGATTTGATTATATATCAATAGTTGGCTTTTTACTTGTGTGAGGGACTTTCCCCTTAGGTTGTTTATTTAGAAATATGATGGGAAACAATTAAATCTTACAATTTATTCCTAATTGCACTAAAACTTTCCCACTGCAACATAATTTTTTCCTATTTATTTTTTTCTTTTACCATAAAAAATATTACCATTAGTCAAGAACAGGAAATTGTTGGTGCTTTTGTCATCTGTCAGCAGCCATATTTTGATGAACAAGAAAATCACAATTTGCGATAAAGAATAAAAATTAATCAGTAATTAAAGAAGAAATAGGAGAAGCCCAGTGCAGTCACTGAGTCATGTACAGTTTTAGAGTTTTGGCGAAATTCAGATTTAAATAATTATAAACATGATAAATGGGTTTATGTATTTTACATAAATAAAGATGCTGAGAACAGCCGTAGAATGGAGTTACATCACATGTATAGTTATAATAAAAACACAGGATTTTACTATCGTAGTATCTGACAGTTTCCAATTGTATTGAAATTTGCTGCTTTTAAAATGCTTAAAGATTTTTTGTTCAATTTTTAACTAAGTTTATTATGTAAATTATTATAATAACAAATTATTGAGTTAAACAATAAAATGAATACAACTATCAGTTATAATCTGGGGATGAAGTCCCCAACAACGGTAACAAAATCCATCAAAAATATCAACAACAAAAAAATCGGGAAAATTTCTCGAATTTTTCCATTCTACTAATGAACTCAAAATCGTTAACTTTTTTTTTCAGACTTTTTTAAATCTCAGCATCTGCACAGAAATCTACTTCATTTTCCTGTCTTGTTTGCATGAGACTTTGAATAAAATATATAGTTATCAGTTGAGTAAAATATAGGGAGGAACTCAAGACGATGGCTACATTACTGAAGGTCCCGAGTTCGATTCTCACTCGAGACGTCGAATTTTCAGTACATCAGTAGGGTAATTTTGACCCTCCCACACACATCTCTGGTATCAAGACCGGAGTTAAAACTATATTGGATACTTTGGGGGCCTTGGTAGGTCAAAGTTGTTCCCAGCTTGACCTGGAGATCAATCTTCTGAAATCTCTTTGAGTTGTCTGTTCCCGCCGAAAATCCTGGTGGTTCTCTCCGAGTACTTCGGCTTCCTCCACCATAATAACAGATTTCCCAGTGTCCTACACACTCCCTTGGGTGGGGATTGTTTTGGTGGTAGGATAATATCAGGACGAAGTCCCTATTACAGTTGAAAAATCCCTTTTTTAATTCCTCCATTTGCGCAGAACACAGAAATCTGCTTCCTTTTTCTGGTCTTGTTGTCGTGAGAATGAGTAGTCTAGTAAAATATAGGAACTCGAGGAACACAATACCAATATTTCATTTTTAATAATTCTTTGTCCTTGATATGAATTAACGTTACCCAATGCATTGGCCATTGCATTTCTTTGTTTACAATGAACATGACGTCAACTTTAATAACGTGACAAGTAATATCCCTAACAGCAGAACCAAAATCGGAAACGTTACTGTATTTCCATTATTTTTTTTAACAAATATTTAAGTTACAAAAAAAGTACATTCATACAACATGCATACATGTACAATACCAATATTCATTTTTAATAATTGTTTGATATGAAAAAACGTTACCCGATGACAGCAGTTCTTTGTTTACATTGAATATGACGTCATAGTTTAAATAACGTCACATCTTAAATCCCCTTTTTTCACGACTGAATTAAAAAAAAAAAAAAATCACACAGACTTCGTCCCCATTCACATGTTTATGCCTGCCTCATATTAGCTTTTCTGATACAATTCATTATGATTCATGACTTATCAAAAGATGTCTTTTATATATACTTGTACTTTACATACTTATCTAAATTACTTTCTCTCTTAATTTGCCTAAATACTCGGCAAATTATTGTCCCTGGTCGAGTCAGGTTTCGTAAAGTTGCCATTCATAATTAATGACCTTGACCTTATGCAATAACTTCCGGTTTTTGTTCGTCGGCTTACGTTTAGCTGAATAAAGGATAGATTCCTCGAATGCAAGTACCGAAGGATAAAGGGTATGACGAAAAATACCTCGAGCTTTGTACTATAAGACATAAACTTATCTCTGAGATGTGTTCCAACAGTACAGAGGCTTTTGTACCATTTACTGAGAATGAGATCCAGAGCGGTATTAATCACCTACATGCTGGTAAAGCAATAGACGAATTTGATATATGTGCCGAACAACTGAAGGCAGCAGGAGACATTTTAGTGCCAATTATAACAAAGTCTTTTAACTCAATACTAAGTAATGGTGCCTTCCCTGATGCTTTAAAGTCTGGAATCTTAACACCAATTCTGAAGAAATTAAAAGATCCTTCCATTTTGGATAATTACAGAGGAATAACTCTAACTCCTGTTTTCACTAAGTTATTTGAATGTGTATTACTCCCAAAAATTGAACAACATTTTGGAAATGATCAAAGTCCGCTTCAGTTTGGGTTTACAAAAGGCCTATCCATGCTACTAGCAGCACTGATTATCTTAGAAGCAAAATGTGAGAGCAAACTTACTCCTCTGACACCGTTATGTCTTATTACAGTTGACAGTATGAAGGCGTTTGATGTTGTCAGTCATATAATCGTTCTTGACAAGTTGTACGAAACAGGGGTGCACCCTAAGATATGGACTATCGTAAAAGACCTATATAATGGTATGACTTCTAAAGTAAGATGGGCTGGTGGAATTAGTGACAACTTTAAAATTCTTCAAGGAGTGAGACAAGGTGGAATTTTGTCTCCATTGCTATATAAAATCTATAACAACAATTTGCTAATGGAATTACAAAGGGCAAGACTCGGATTTAGAATAGGCAACATTTATATGGGTTGTCCAACATGTGCCGACGACATCGCTCTTCTCTCAAGAGATACTAATGAACTACAATGTATGTTGTCAACTTTACATAGACATTCCTTACAAGATAGAGTTACAATTCACCCCACAAAGACAAAAGCAGTGGTATTCAGTAAAACAAAAAGTATAAAATCTTCATTGTCTTGGAAACTAGGGGACTCTGACATATCGCCAACCAACCAAGCAGTACATCTTGGTATTCTTAGGTCAGAACTGAAAGAAAATGTTTTAAATATAGAGGATCGTATTAGTTTATCTAGAAGGACAATGTATGCCTTACTTAATACAGGCCTCCATGGATCAATGGTATCAATCCAATTGTCTCTTACAAAATTTACCAGTCTTACATCATACCGAAGTTATTATATGGTCTGGAAGTTCTCCCTCTGAATAACTCTCAATTAGACATCTTGAAAAGATTTCATATCTCAAATCTGCGCCGATTTCAATCTTTGCCAACGCGTACAGCAACATGTATAGTCTATTTACTATTGGGTGCACTACCGATAGATGCAGAGATACACAAGAGGCATCTTAGTCTTCTCCATAACATTCTCACTTGTAATAACACAACAATAAGAAATCTTCTGCTCAGACAACGTGCAGTAAATGGTGATAACTGTGACAGTTTTTTGGGTAGAATTCAAGAAATTCTTGAATTGTATGAGTTACCAGATATTGATTCTCTATTACTGGAACAACCATCAAAATTAGCATTTAAATATCAGTGTAAATGTGCAATCCAGAAGACATGGACAAACTTACTTAAAGCTGAAATGGACAATAAATTAACTCTAAAATATATAAATGTAAATGTACTGTCTATTGGTACTCCGCATACATTATGGAAATCCCTCCGCTCAATGGTATCAGAAGTGAAGATGGGCATCACTAAAGCTAGGATGCTGACTGGCACATTTATGACACAAGCAACTAGATATAAATTTAAAATAGAAAACGCTGATCACATTTGCCAGCTATGTGCGATATATTCAGAGGATATTAAACATATTTTGCTAGAATGTCCAGCTCTTCATAGTGTAAGACAATTATACTACAGCCGTTTGAAATTAGAAGTTATTCATGTAATTGGGGAAAAGAAATGGCTTGAACTCTTTGGAAACCATGAATCTATATTGCTTCTGATTTTGGACTGCTCAAACTTTAGTGGAAATTTTAATACCGAACAAATAACGGTCATTACAAAAATATCTACCGAATTGTGTCATCAGCTATATATTAAAAGACTTAAACTGTTGGAAGGACTCAAAATAACATCAACAATTAACAAAGGGACAAGTTCATCTAATGTGTAGTATTTCCAAGTGATCAGTAACTTTATAACATATATATTATTTGTCTTAATATATACATATCAGTGATTGAGGTGATGGCAAGGTAGTCTGCTCCCTTTTTTCTATAAACTTTACTTATAGTGTTGAGACCAGCATTAGTAGTATAGGTCGTGTATACATGTACATAATTCCTTGAGAGGACCTATGGAGAACCTGTGTATATAGTGTATATATATTTAAAGTGCTACAAGATATTCTTGGTGTTCCTTAATGGAAGGATAATACATACAGAAGAAGAAGAAGTAGTACTCGAGCTTTTAGGAATTGTATGCTGGACTAGTGACGTATATTGTTAACAGCAGAAAGTGCAATTTGTTGTTGAATAAAAAAAAAAAAAGAGATACAATTTTAAGTATAAATGAAAAATGATAGAGTATGTTCATACTTAATCAAAACGTAGTGTCTGCTGTGGTATATTAAAAAAATATAATGAAATAAAAGGTCATAAGGTACAAGTTGTGACAAAATGGCACATTTTGAATGGCTTGTAAACAAGAAAAAACATCATTATGTGATAAGAAGCTAAACTAAACGATAGAAATGTAAAATAAAATACGAAAAGATAGCTTTAAGAAAATATAGGGTCACCATACGTTTTTTCCTGCTATTATATAGAATAGCAAATTGCATGTAGATTCCTTAAAAAAATGCGCCATTGTAGAGTTACCTGCCCTTAACATACTCAATTAAAAAAACATTAAAAAATCAAGCAAAATAATCTATGCTTGTAAAATATTAATATTTGTAAGTTGAAATCTAATAAATTAATTGTTTTTTTTTTAAAGAAAATTAACATTAGTTATCTGCATTTTTGCATCAAATTTTAATTGAAAATTTAGGTCTAAGATTCTCTCTTATTTACAATCAAAGAAGGCGAAAGACACCCATTTAATTCTTTATTCATATTTGTTTTTTAATTTTGCCGTGGGATTTAAAGTTTTAATCTTTGCATTTGTGCTTTAAATCATACATGTTTTATTTATTTTCGACATAAAGCTTTAAAGAGCCTTTTTTTTATAGTTTCTAGTGTAAATCGATTTAAAATAAAACTTAATTTTTGCATTCGAATAATACGTTTGTCGGTTTTTACTCGGACTTCAGTACGTACATTAAAGAGATTTATCCTGCCTAGCTGACTTTATATAAAGCAAATACTAACAATGAACACTGCCCTTTCCTGGATCTAGATATCCGGTATATCTTTAACAGGCAGCTTAATACCCAAATTTTTGATATAAGAGATGTTTTTTCATTTCTTATTGTTAATTATCCATTTTTAGATGGTGCATGATGTCTTGTCGCCATCTTATGGTATTTACATGCATTTATCTCAACTTATTCGATTCGCTCGTGTATGTAACAACGTATTTGATTTCAAAGAAAGAAGTCTCTGTATTACTTAAAAATTATTACACCAGAGTTTTTGATATCACAAACTATTCAAAAAATTTAATGAATTTTATCACCATTACAAGGACATCATTCGTAAATATAAATCAACATGCAGACATCTTATACGTTCAGGTATTTCACATCCAATATTCTATGGTAATATTCTTTACTAAGCACAAAAAATGTCGGCATTCACCTCAAAAGCTAACCAAACCGTTAAACAGACTTACTATAATGGTTTACTTTTATAAATTGTTATTTGGATGGAGAGTTGTCTCATTGGCACCTACACCACATCTTCCTATATCTAATTATTCGGAAGGATATCGTAAAGATACTATTGTCAAGTCATTAAGGATTGTATATTGGTTAACTCATGAGGTCTTTGCATCGGAATTCAAAACATTTTTCTAAAACCAGTTGTTGTCATGATACTCAGTGCTGTGATACTAGTTATGTTCTTCTCATATATTTTTTATGGTATGATACTAAACCCCTTTCGGAAGGGATGGTACTTGATTTTCATACGATGAAGACAAAATCGTTCAATCAGTTCGATTGAAGGCTGGAGCTGGTATATATCAGTAACTGCTAGCAGTCCTTTGTAAATTTATGTATCAATGTCATTTTGCTTACTTTTTTTGTTACCTATTCTGACATTGGTCTCGGAATTCTTTTAAACTGAGTATACTGTGCGATTTTCTGTGTTTCTTTAATCTACATTGGTTAGAGGTATAGGAGGAGGGTTGAGATCTTACAAAACATGTTTAACCCCGCTGCAATTTTGCACCTGTCCCAACCCTCGTTGTGGTCTATGATTGTGATGGTAAGTTTTTTTAGATCAGCTTGGGCGTGCCCAGGTGATCTCAAATGACGACGCCCAAGCTGATCTCAAATACCTTACCATCACAATCATAGACCACAACGAGGGTTGGTCGAAGGCTGACAGAGTAACTCGGGAAAGATTTTGGATTAGAAAGTTAAGGACAGTTTCCCCAGAGGGCATAAATGAAAAAAACATAGAATGAGTCACTCATTTTCCCTACCATCACTCATTTTCCTGTCATCACTGTTTTTCCTATCATCACTTGGTCCCAGTAACTCCGGCTTCCGTACTGGACTTACAGCTTTAAGAATTTAAGAAAAAAAAATATACCAGTTTAAATTACAGGGCTCCATTCATTCAAGTACACAGCCACGTTCAGTTATTTTACCTTAGTAAATAAAAATTTATTTATTTTTCTAATCATTATTTAACTGCTATTTTTTTTTTTGGGGGGGGGGCTTAAATATGCCGTCTCTGTTGCAATTGCCCTACCGTTGTCAAATTTGAAATATTATACCAACTTAGATCGGTTAGGGCGTTTTTGTTTATTTTTGGGGACTGTTATCCACGCAGTTGTTGTTACATTTTTACTGGCATCACCTTTGGAATTTTAGAGTTGTGTCAGTTCACATCGCAAATTACTATTTTTATTTTGGCATCTCTTTGCAGTCTTTGCGTCGTGTTTGGAAATTTTAAAATTGTACCAGCGTCTCTGATGTTCGCCTAAACTGTTTTTTGTTTGTGTATAAATTTCAAGATTGTGATAGTGTTATAATAAGAATAGATTAATTGACATGATTCATTTTAGTGGTCATACTGAAGAAGGATATCTGTAATCCGAAATAGCTAACATTTGTTCATTTTATTGTTATTTTATGGTGATGTTGTACCCTTTTTGACTTGTTAATATATATATATATATACATATATACAAGTCTAAATTGAAAACTACGTCCAAACCTATGACTGCGTTAGATAAAAACCGCAATTTTTATACGTGTGCATGTAAAACAAATTTCGTTGTAGAAGGGTCTAAATACAGCACAAATAACATTTTCCAAAAGACCAAAAAAGTGAAAAAGTATATAAAATACAGATGAAATATTTACTCCAAAAAGTAAAATCGACGAAAATGTCGCCATGCGAAGGCCACAAAGAGTCAACTTTCAAAAATATGCAATTAGAATTTGCTACAGGCATCCATTTTGTTTTTAAATCGACAGTATGTATGGACTACTGTCAAATTGTTCAAATATTTAAAGATAAAGAAAGTTATTCGATTTTACGGACATGAATTTAAGCATGGATGCAATTTTGGTACATCTCATTCACAGAACCATGGGCCCTAACTCGTTTGGAGGTCATCAAAATAAGCACATTGTCTTGATCATAGATAAACGTAGGCGAAAAAAAAACCCCAACATATGGTCCAATTTGAGTTGTTACAAGGATCTTTATAACGTACACAAAACATCAGTGGCACTCTTTCTAAACATGTCCAAACAACCAAACCTAAAATGTTACATATTTCATTTCTTAATTTTTTTCTTGTTTCTCGGCATACTTTTACTCATAGTCGTCTCATATTTTTTTTCTCTTATAATTTAGTTTTGGCTTTCTGATTTATGATTGATATCTACTAAATTTTCTATTGGTGATTTATATTTTCTCTGTTTTTTTTTTACAATCACCAGTAAACCACGGAGCCTTCTTACAGTTTTGTATTTTTTTATTATCAAGTTGGATATTTGTGCCAAAAGTACTCCTGGCTACATTAATTGGTATTTTTATATACTCCAAACTGGTGGCATTTATGGTTGTTTCCCTCATCGGTACGTTGTCAACCATATTTAAAAGTTGATTCAGTGTTTCGCTTACTATTTCTCCGTCTATATTATGAATAAAAGTCTGCAGTTTTCATAATTTCCTAGTTTCTATACATTTTTTTCATATTACGGTTCATACAAAACCACTTCATTTTCATTTATTCACGAGTCGTCTCGATTAATGATAACAGATTACATATATATAAAAAGAAAAAAGAAAAGACCCAACATAAATACTTCAACTGTCGAGCAGTGAGCTAGGACCCCAAGATAGTTTAAAATTAACATCTCGGTCATATACGAATGACCATGGCCATATATAGGAGGCTATGTCTAAAGTTATCTTTGTTTTACCATGGAAGTATTGTTTGACTGATGTTGCTACACCTAAAACTTGAACTAAACTTTTACTGGGTAATCTTTATTATTAGAAACATTAAAATGCCTCTATTTTAATTCCCTCTTATTCAATATATAAGCCGTGACATATATTTAGCAGTATCTTAGGAAACTTAGTATATTCTTTGTACATTTCTCACTAAAATGTAGATTATTATTTGAATTTTCGTAAATTCTAAACACATAATCTGAGACCACCAATAGGTCAATGTAATAGTCCCAAGGTATAATATTTTTTTTAAGGGGCACTAGCTGTCAAATTCATGTTCACCAATTTGAACAACTTATTTACAGTGCATGGGCCCGATAATATGAAGCTTCGTTTCGTGTGTATTTTAGTCTAGACGCCAGCTATATTTAAACTATCGAGTTGACCTCCGAAGTCCTCAAATGACCATATAAGCGATGTAAACACAAATATAGATACAAATAGATTTATCGAACTCGTGCAATTCGATTTTTCTAGGTCTGTTCAATTCATATCATAGATTAAAAATATATGTTTATCTTCATCGTTTTTGTCTGTATATTTTTTGTGGATCAAATCAGTCAATCAATCAATTGATTGTAAAAAAGAAGATGTGGTATGATTGCCAATGAGACAACTCTCCACAAGAGACCAAATATTACAGATATTAACAAATATAGGTCACCGTACGGCCTTCAACAATGACCGGCAAAGCCCATACCGCATAGTCAGCGATAAAATGCCCCGAAATGACAATTCAAACGAGAAAACTCGCGCGGCATAATTTATGTACAAAAAATGAACGAAAAACATAACACATATATAAACAAACGACAACCACTGAATTACAGGCCCCTGGTCGTCGGGACAGACACAAACATACAGAATGTGGAGGGGTTAGACATGTTAATGGGATCCCAATCCTCCCCTTACCTGGGACAGTAGTGTAACAGTACAACATAAAAAACGAACTATAAAAACCAGTTGAAAAGGCTTAACTCATCAGATGGATAAAAATCAGTACAAATAAGTATTACAAATACAAGTAGAAACCTTTGTTATCTTTCATGTTAACATTTTTTCCCTTTATAAAATAAATTTACAAGCAAAATTCATGCGTTATCCATCTTTTGCTAAGGGGTTAAATTGAAGTTTACATGAATACGGATTAAATGAGGTTGAATTATTCACTTGCAACTGAGTGAATAATTCATCATAGTGCCCCTTTAACCGCGAATAAAATAAAACAAAAACAATGTAAAAACAGTAAAAAAAAAAACTTAGATTAGAATAACACAGTAAGGTTATAGTTCTAGAAAAAAAATAAACAGAAATCAAAATCTACAAAACAAATGCCGATGTGGGCACTTTTCTACATTGGCTAGAAGGTATAGGGGGAGGGGGGGGATCTCATAAACATGTTTAACCCCGCCGCAATTTTGCGCCTGTCCCAAGTAAGGAGCCTTTGGCCTTTGTTAGTCTTGTATGATTTTTGATTTTAGTTTCTTGTGTATAATTCGGAGTTTAGTATGACGTCCATTATCACTGTACTAGTCATGATACATATTTTTAGGGGCCAGCTGAAGGACACCTACGGGTGCGGGAATTCTCGCTACATTGAAGACTGGTGGCCTTCGGCTGTTGTTTGCTCTATGCCGGGTTGTTGTCGCTTTGACACATTCCCCATTTCCTTTCTCAATTTTGGAGTTTGTTTGAGACTCCGAGATTTCACGCACATTGTTTGTAAATTAAAGTCTTCCATTTATTCATCAATAGACCAGCAAAATGGCTGCAACAACAAGAGAAGGTCCGTATACTATTTCCCCACTTCTCCCCTAGAAAACTTATATGAAACAACCTCAAATGTAGCAATATGACATTTTAATTAAATTTACATATAAGTAAACATCCACACACGTGGCTTTGTGTTGCAACGTATAATGGAACACATGTGTGTTAAAAGGTTCAAGATTTTATTTTCGAATTCTTGAATCTTGTCATACTACATTGTTCTTAGCAGTTCTTTTTCATAGTGGCTGTCTCGATCCATATCCAATACTATTTTAACTCATTGTGAATTAGAGAGAATCTTTACCTTCAGAAGATATGCTGCCCAACAGGGCTGATAACACGTTTCGGTCGCATAAGTTATAACCAGTTCAGCCATAGGTCATTTCGGCTGTAGAACTAGTTTTGCAATAGTCCATTCAGCCACACTAATTTTTCCATTAATACATGCATCATGTATGTTCTGAAAAGGAATATTATTTAAGTCATTTAGTTACAATAAGTTGAACAAGTGTAAAAAATTGCTTGTCTCCACCAGGACTCGAAACACAGGACCTTAGTCTTTAGTCTTTAGTAAGTGTCCCAAATGACACTGTAAACACTTGTGTACGTTTCCTCTTTTGTAGTTTCTTCACATATGTAATGTTTCAGTTTGTGTAACAAGGAAGCACTTATGGCTGACTAAATGTCTACCACATTTATGAACGAAAGCAATCCTGTCACACTTCCCCCACCTCAAGAGTCATCATACCATTATGACTCTCACACACATTCCCTAGCTAGAATGACTCTCTAACCACCTATATTATGTATAACATCATCATATCGGCACTAGTATAAGCACAAGAATACTATGAAAAGAAAAGGTGCCTTTGCAAGAGTATAACAACTACTGTGGAACTAAAAGCTATAACAAATGTAGTGCAAAGCAAATTTCAACTCATATCAAATTTTGATTATTAATTCCAACAGAATTAGGGTTAAATTAAAACATTTTAACCAGCCTGAAAAAAAACCCATGACTAGGCCTAAAATAAAATATTGTTTGTTTCCCCAATCCCAACCGACCCTGCAAAAACAGTGCTACTCATAAAATTTTATTGTCAAATTTAAGTCAAATATTATTTTATTCATTTCCTATTTTCAGGCTTGCAGGATCGTCCAATGTTGTTCAAGCTTTTTGGAAAAAATAAAATTATTTCCCTACCTTCCGACCCACACCTGGCTTGGCAGGGTCAGGATTGGGGAAACAAACAATATATTAATTTAGGCCCTAGTTATTAACGTTTTAATTTATGAAAAGAACTCAATCAACATAATCAATGTTGCATTGCAGTAGTAGTACATGTAAATGAAGAGAGATCTTAAAGATCATACCATTGAAGAAATTGATAACTTCAAGAATCAGTTAATTCAAATGACCAATGAGTCAGATATGAATTTTCTGGCTCTACTAAAGAAAGTTTTTAACAACCTTGACTGGCTACACAGCCCTTGCACGGTCAGAATTCTGGCTCCGTATTAATCCATATACTTGTAGAAATCAGAATGTGATATCCCTTTTCTAATAGGTATTCCACAGATACAACCAATTAAAAAAAAAAGATCTGTCTCTTTAAAATAATTAAGTAAAATAAGGGCATGAAGGGGATGTGGCATCATGGACATAGTTTCTTAAAGTTGAAAATTCAGCTTTTATTTAATTAAAATTTATATAAAAAAAAAGATGAAGTATGACTGCCAATGAGACAACTCTGCACCAGAGACTAAATGACATACAAAATTAACTACTTAGTGAAAAAATTAAAAAACTTAACTATGTTGAATTGCATCAAATAAAAAGGGGTAAGTCCAAGAAATCCCACTGACAATATGAACTATCCATTTAAAAACCCTACTCAAATATTAACATACAAATGATTCAAAATTAAAATGGAGATATTTATTTCAGAAATTGAAGAACAAGTACGAAATCTTCAACAAAAGAAAAAGAAGCTCCAAGATGGAGGGGCAGATGAAGAAGATGAGGCAAATAAAGTTGGTTTGGGAGCAGAAGGCCATTATGATACAGATATTTACAGTGCACATGGGAAGTTTGAAGGATATGTCACATCTATTGCTCCAAATGAAGAATTAGATGTAAGCAATATGTTTTTCTTCAAAAAAAGTTTTGATTTGAACATAAAGCAGTTTTATTGAAAGTTGGTTATGTGTTTTTTTATAATATAGGTAAGCTTTATAGAGCTTTTAACCTAACAAATACTCTTTAGTTTTTATTAATGAATTTACAGCTTTGTATGAATGTACATGTACACAATTTAAAAAGGATGATGGTAGAATATACTAAAGCAGATATCATATCAATTTTATGGTGATAAGGAATTCAAATTGTGTAACTTTCTAATAGCTGATCAAAGCTCCAGATAAGCTGCGTATTTGCGTGATCACGCAATACAAAGAATAAAAAACCCAATGCAATTGCCCATTGCAGGGTTCAATAACCCAATTAATTCAAAGGAAAACCCAATAATATGCCAAAACCATGAGTTCTCGACCCTTTTATTGGCTTCCATTTGCGTTATTTACCCTTATCTGTTTACAGTCGTCGCGTAAACTATTTTTATAATATTTATAATTGGAAATTTCCTTTCGTTCTAAAAATAGATCCCTGCATCAAGTAGCTGAAATGGGTCCCTGTTAGAGTTTTTCGTTGCTCAAAGGATACACGTGTTTTTGAAAACATTTCGATCTTCTCGGTGTTTATCCAATTAGCGTGTGTCATGTAGTCATATTTTTTTCGCATTGCTCGGGATTTATCATAACATACATTAAAACGAAAGTGAATGTCCGGTAAAAATATTGAATACAGAAGCATGTTTTCTGCTTCTTTTGAAAAGCTGAGGGAAAGTTATGATGATAACAAGACTCAGCCAGTGTTTTTAGGAAGCGTCCATCGAACACACGGGCGTGTGTGCATACCTTAACGAGAACATTGCTAATAAAAACAGGGTTTCCTCAAAAACGAAATCAGTTGGAAAAAGTGAAAGGCCAAATCAATTATGACATGATAAAGCATCAGAAACCAAAAGTTCTATTAAAAGACAACTAAACCCAGATTTATGAAAATTAGAATAAAACAAAACCATTCAAGTATAATTAGAGTTTATATACTATTTTTTTTTCATTTTACTGTTAATTAATGAATACACACACAGGCACTGGTCTCAGAATTTATTATATAAAGGTATAAGACGAGTGCCTGTGCATATACATATCCGTTTTTTTTACAGTTTATATGAAAAAATACAAAACTGGCAGAAGGTTTGAAACGGAACACAAATCAAACCTACAATTGCTCCTCAGTGAATAAACCAAGTAAAACAGCTAGCAAATAACCCTAACCCTAAACCAAATAAAACAGCTAAACAAAGAAAGAAACATATTTAAGATGGAAAAAATCTGGGGTTGCTATTGCCTAAATATCAAATATTGTGTTGATGAAAAACCCAATACATTAAGGAGCTTGGTGGTGAAAAACCCAATTTGATATTAACATGAGGGGTGAATTGAAATTGATCATGCAATTAAAAAACTTTATCACCCAATTGTATATGAAAATGGTGGGTTAAAAACCCAATTTATGAATTCTTATCTGGAGCTCTGGCTGATGGATTTTTCTCTACTTGAAAGTTGTTTTATTATACTTTTTGTATTTGCAGGATGATGATGACATTGGTGCAGGATATCCAAAGCGAGGCTCTTCATATACAGCACCATTAAATTTCCTAAATGACACAATTAATGATAAGGTAACAATTTATTTTAAAAATACTATTGCTACATAGGAAGCACAGAGTAGACAAAAAAGACTCCTCGATTTTATAGTACAGTCCATTGTCACAACTTCTTTTATGAATTGAAAATCATATTGCACTTTTGAAATAAACAACAGTATTTGAATAATGGAAGAATTTGAGTCAACTGTATATTATTATGTTATCCCCAAATTCAATAAAGTTGAAGAGGTGAAATAGTATTTCTACAAAGTATTCATTAATTATGAAGAAATCTTGAAGCAATAGGATTATTAATAGTGTATTATCACATTCACTGCATAGAGAATTAAGTGAGATACATGAATTAACAAAAAGTTAATGAAATTATTTAATTTCATAGTATACATTTAAGTACTGTGATTTTTTTTCAAGATACATTAAAAAATAACATAGATAAACAAGTTTATCATGTTTATCTTTACTTTCAGGACTTTGATCCTATGGCAGAACACCGTGCCCCTAAGATTGCTGATAGAGAAGGAGAATATCGAGCTAGGATGCGACAAAGAATTATCTCTCCTCCACGTTATGATCCTTTTGCTGACGGTGGGTGTATTTCTATTCACTTCTATATTAATAATGTTAGGTCTATCAAGCATTTACATAAAATAACACATGAACTTCATCATGCTCATTATGGAAAGTTTTGGCTGTATGAATTAAAAACAATGGCTTCATGTGAAATATACCAAAAATACAAATTTTATAGAAATAAAAGTTTCAAAATGAACTAGTTCATAGGTGATTTGTTGTAAATGCTATTTGGAAAAATTACTGGACATATTTGCTATGATAATTTGAATTGAATGAACCAACAATCCTAAAAATTGTTGTTATTCTTATAAACGAAATTTAAAAAAAATATTTATTTCATACTTCAATTTTTATTTTTTATGAAACTTTTAATTAGGAAAGCAAAGGATTATTTGAAAAATTCAAAAGAAATATAAAACGATGCACCTGTTTAGTAGCAGCACCTGCAATTGGAATGTTGGTTTCTATTCTATTTTATAAAATCAATATCAGTTGTTAATACTTATGTGCATGCTTAGAATTGTCAACACTTTGTGAAAGGTATTATCTTGTTAACTGATGCAAAGATATTCTTGCACATTATCTTAATCATTTGTTTAATGTGGTATTAAGATGTACAAGATTTTGTTATTTTTTCGTAAAAAATAGTACCTAGATGTCAGAAATTTATTTTAATTATAGAAATGAAAGTTTCAGGTGTTGGATGTATGGATGTATAATTCCCTTCAGTATATGTCCATTTGACTTGTCCATATATTTCATTGGAAGTAAATTGCCTTTCAACAAACTCATCATATAATATGTGCTATGATGATAAAATAGTAGTGAGAAATTAAGAAAATTACATTCTATGTCACTTAATTAACAGTGAAATCTTTAAAAACAAATTGTAACTTCTCTGGATATATCTTACAGCAAAATGGGATTTATAAAATAGATTATTAGAGTTTGAAAATAATCCTCCCAAAAAGATCCTTTTAACTCTCATTTGTCTATGGTAGTGATAGTATCAAGCAAGAAATAGGGCCTTCATTGAAGTTTTCTTTACCTGGGTCTTCTGTTTCCAAAATAATAGTTAATTGATCTTTTGAAGATTTGGTTTAATGATTTTCCATCACACTGACAGTAACGTTAACGGAGGATATAGGGGACTCTTTCAGGGTTTTTCCGAGTTCAATTTACTGTATGAAAGAATAGATTAATGTTTTCTTCTTTCCCCATGAACCCCTTATATGACATTGATTATATTATTGTTTGTTGATATATGACATATTTTCTGTAGCACACAATAGTTATCTGTAAGTTACAAGAGTCGAAAAGATTCTAATCTAAGTTATCTTTCCTTTCTAGCGCCAGAGAATCAGTGTGGAGCTGCCTGTTCACGGACATCCATGTTAAAATGAGGTTGTTACACCTCAAGTTATATAATCAAAGATAATCTTCATGATTAAGCATTCAAAATTCTATTTTTTTTTTAAAGATCATTAAAAAAATTCAATAAGTAATGAGATAACGAAGTCATTCTAATTTGAATAATCTGAAAAGTTTTCTACTTCATTTTTTTTATACTAAATTCTGAAGAAAAAAAATCATGAAAGTCATACGGTTTTGAACTAAATGAATTTATTTAGTAAACTTTGGGACTGATAAGGAAAACAAACTGCACATGTCCTTCTATTTTTTAATTTTTTTTCAAGAGAAATCCCCAAATTGTGTGTACATGTTGTGTGTTAGAAAGTCATACTATATTAATATGAGACTAATTTTAGGCTTATTGGAAGCAGGTTTCCATGGTGATTGATATAAGAAGATGTAAAGCGTACGTATGAGTAAAAAAAGCTTAAATGTGTTCTGAATCTGCACCTGACAAAATTGCTGTAATGATAACATGAAGAAAAAAAATCCAAGATGAATTGCAAACCAAAATTAATAAAGCGTTTAGTTAATAATTGAAATATTACTATATATATATTTTACATATAAAAAGTATTTTTCAAAATAATTTTTTGAAGTCATTTTTATATCTAAATTTTTATTCTACGTTTAATTTTTTTGTTATCATGATTTTTTGTATTTTCATAAGAGTTTGTAATGTCAAAAATCAAACTTTGAATTATAAATAACCTAAAAATCTCCATTTCCAAGATATGACAATTTCAAATTTTAATAAGAGGCTTTTTAGTTTCACATTTTTGGGAAATCATTATCAGATAATTTACATTCAACATTTTATTTTTCTGTTTATTTCAATTTATGTAATTTCATATAGTAATATGTTAATTGCTAACTTCTCTTTTGCTAACATTTGTATCAAAAAGTATCTGTTATCATTGCAGTACTTGAACAGCCTACAACTTAAAAAAAGGGGGTTAGATTATAACAGTTGGTGAAAATCATATTAATCTAAAAATTGTGAGTGGTTTTTTGGGGCATCATTAGGCTTTTAGGACTTAGTTATTGTAAAGAAAATAGTTGGATTTCTCAAAATAAATTTGTGTTAAAAATTTCAAATCCTGGTTTGAAACGAGTTATAGGTTGTTCATCTTGTCACTGTGTTTAAGACATTTTTGTGAATATCTTAGTGAAAAAGTAAGTTTTAAATACTTTTAACTTGAATAACTAATTTATCTTACTAATTTGTTGTCTGTCACGGCTCATGTCGTGACATTTCTTTTTATATATTACAGGTGGGAAAACACCAGACATGAACGCTCGAACATTCTCTAAAGTCATGGTCAGTCAACAGTTGGATAGAGAAAAGGTAAAGATAATTAAGGGATTAAGTATTGAAACAGTTAATGTTAAATGTCTTTTTTTTAAGGCCAGTAATGGGCCCGATAGACATATTTCTGTTTAGCTCACATTGCATCTAGAAATCATGAAAGAATTTTTCGTCGCTTTGCATCTGTGCTACCGTCTTCTGCCTTCCGTAAACTTTCACATTAAACATCCTCTCATCTGAAACTGCTCATTGGAATGATACCAAAATTTGCTTCCTCTTAGGATATAGCTACTGGTTACAAGAGCGCAATTATTTGTAATGCATTTTCCATAGTGCTTCATTGGTGTTTCAAATTTTATTTCTTGATGAATACACAATTTAGAAATGATAGGTTGCAGTTCCAGATACTTGAAATGGCAATGTTGTATTACAGCCAAAACAATTGTACATGGTCATGTGGCAAAAGTTGTCCTAAATTTCAGATAAATTTGATAACTACTTTTCAGAAATAAAGGGGTAACTAATATTTTGCAAAAGAAATTTGTAGATTTCATTATGATAACAATAAACATAAAGTCATACAAAAAGATGTCTTGTTTCATAATTATTGACTTTAAAATTGATTAAGCCTGCTACACATACAAGAAATATTTATGAAAGTCTTGGTATTTAGAGAAACTTTTTATGTTTTAAAATGTTTCTATCTAATTTTGAATTGAACATCACATAACAGTTCCTTTTCATAATAAAAAAAAAACGTTAGTATTCTAAGTTTGAATTCATAAATTGTAGAAACTTCTGGAGAAACAAATGCAAGAAAAAGCCAAAGATGGAGGACTGAAAGCTGTTAACGGATCTGCAGGTGATGCATCATCACAGAAAGTGCAACAAGCAGCAGCACAGGCAGAGAAAAAGAAGAGAAGATGGGATCAGTCAGCTGATGATACTCCAGCCAAGAAAAGTAAGAGTGGCTGGGAAGAGGCTGCCACACCATCTAACACAAGATGGGATGAAACTCCTGGAAGGCCCAAAGGTTCAGATACCCCAGGTGCTACACCTGGACAAAGTACCAGAGTTTGGGACACTACACCTGGTCATGCTACACCTGGTGCCACCACCCCAGGTCGTGGAGACAGTACCCCTGGACATAACACCACACCTAGTGCGAGAAGAAACAGATGGGATGAAACTCCAAGAACTGAAAGAGGTTAGTTCACATACAGTTTAAAACGCAATTCTGTATTCTAAGGCTATTTTGATTTAAAATTTAGATGGGTTTTAAAAAAAATCTGATAAGATATTCAATTGTTTTCAAGAATTTCAACTGTTGAAACAGTGGAAACTTGGGTATAAAACTAAGAGTATTATATAATTCTAAAAATAAACACTGTAAGATCATTACAGAACGAAGTTCCAGTTAAAAAAAGAATACCATCTGGGAGATGGTTGTGTTATATATTTATTTAGCCAAAACTGTGTCACAAGAATTATGTCATAGCCAAACTGATTTTTCAAATGACAATTATTATACCCCCGCTTTAAAAAAGGGGGGGTATACTGTTTTACCTCTGTCTGTCAGTCCGTCCGTCCATCAGTCCGTCCCATGAAACTTTCGTCACATTTTTCTCAGGAACTACACATCCACCCTTTCTGTAATTTGGTATCAACATTTATATATGTCAGCCATACCGTGTGATGCGTTTTCAGATTCATCACTTGACAACTTCCTGTTTACCGAACACTTGTCTGATTTTACACATGATAGCCAAGTTGAAAATTTTCGTCACATTTTTCTCAGGAACTACAATACAAGGATTTCTGAAATTTGGTTTCAGGATTTTTATAAGTCAGCTATATCGTGTGATGCGTTTTCAGATTCATCACTCGACAACTTCCTGTTTACCGAACACTTGCATATTTTTACACTATTAATATTATCCACTTGCGGCGGGGGTATCATCAGTGAGCAGTAGCTCGCAGTTTCACTTGTTTTGTTTGTTTCTCCTAGACTGTATCATTTTTTAAACTTGAGGGTTAAAATGTGAGTTTTCGTCTTGCATGAAACAAAATTTCAGAAGTGAGACTTGGGGAAATGTACTGAACTTATTCAACAATTCAATCATTGTTTCTCTTGTAGAAACCCCTGGGCATGGTAGTGGATGGGCAGAAACTCCTAAAACAGATAGAGGTGGAGATTTAATACAGGACACACCCACTCCAGGGGCCAGCAAAAGACGATCACGTTGGGATGAAACACCTGGTGCCACACCAAGTGGTGGTGGTGGAGGTGGTGCCACTCCAAGTGGTGGACACACTCCAGGTGGACTTACTCCTAGTATGACACCAGGGGGAACAACACCAGGTGGATCAACTCCCAGTGGATTTACTCCTGGAGGACAGACACCAGCAGGTTTTACTCCCAGTGGTGCAACTCCTATAGGGGCTAAAGCTATGGCCATGGCCACCCCTTCTCCTGGACAGTTGATGTCCATGACACCTGAACAGCTACAAGCCTTCACTTGGCAGAGAGAAATAGATGAAAGGAACAGACCACTTGGAGATGATGAATTAGATTCTATTTTGCCACCAGGATACAAGGTAAAACAAAATTTTGTATTGAATTAAAATAGGGTTCTCAGGAAAAAGTAGGTGGCTCATGATCAGTTGTCAAAAGAAAGCAAAACATAAATTGTAATAAGGAGTTATTATTGGAGATCCTTTATAATATATATATATTTTAATATGAACTTTCATAAGTTATCTACCAGTATTATCAAAATACATGTGAGTGACATTGTTTCGAAAATTTTATTGGATAATTATTTTAAATTGAATATTATTTAATTTGAGTTTATTTATACACTGTAGGTTTTAAATCCACCAGCAGGATATGTACCAATCAGAACTCCAGCCAGAAGGTTATTAGCCACACCTACACCTATAGCAGGTACTCCAACAGGTTTCCGTATCCAGACTCCTGACAACAAGGTCCAAATTGTAGACATGCAGCCTAAGGGTAACCTGCCTATGATGAAGCCTGATGATATGCAGTACTTTGATAAACTTCTGGTAAGTGTAATAGCTTTAGTATTGAAATTTTATTATGTCTCCCCGTTAATGAATGAAGGCATAACATTTTACTTGTTTATTCTATTAAACTTTGCACTGAATATGATTAGCTAATTATTGGTTGTCCTGAATAAAGAAACTCATAGTCATTGGTATATGACATTAATAAGTCTGTAATTCAAGTTACAAACATGTGTCTTAATACAAAGTTTCTGTCTCAATCAATAACATCACAATGTTTTTATGGATGTGTTTAAATGAATCTGTTTTTACATCAATACTTTATCATTACAGGTTGATATTGATGAAGAAACACTGAGTCCAGAGGAACAAAAAGAAAGGAAGATCATGAAATTGTTACTGAAAATAAAAAATGGAACACCTCCGATGAGAAAGGTTTGTACACAAAGATTATAGAAAACTTTGTTATAAGGTTGAATAATTTGGGAAAATATGGTGGTGATAATTATGATAATGGTAATACAAAATGTAATAAATAAAAATAGATAGAAGAGATTTAAAATATGTGATGTTTCCAAAATGTAAAGTTTTTCTGTGGTTATCTTCGACAAGTAGATCTACAGTCATAAAACTGAGTACTGAGTAAAATTTGACGTTTGAAAGGCCAGTTCTGACAAGTGTTTCCAAAATATATTCTTTGATGACCTTGACATGATTCTGTATATTGTAGGCTGCTTTAAGACAGATTACAGACAAAGCCAGAGAATTTGGAGCTGGTCCCCTGTTCAATCAAATATTACCTTTACTTATGTCTCCTACATTAGAGGACCAGGAGAGACATTTGTTGGTCAAGGTTATTGATCGTATCCTGTACAAACTTGATGATTTGGTGAGACCATACGTTCACAAGATTCTGGTTGTAATTGAACCCTTGTTGATTGATGAAGATTATTATGCCAGAGTTGAGGGCAGAGAAATCATATCTAATTTAGCAAAGGTTGGTACAAAATAGACATATTATACATTGCCACTTAGTTTCTTTGCCATACTAGTGTTAATATTTATGTGAAAATTTAATAAAATTCTGCTTCTAATAAACAATGATTGTACATTAATTGCATATATTCACCACTACTGTCTTCCAATACTGTTCAGAATTGATTTACAATAATTTTACTATATTTTTATATCGAATAATACATGGTGTATCACCATGAGAAACTAATATCAGTCCAGAGGGGACGAAGGGCTATAAAACCGCTTGACAGATTTGAACAAAATTTTCGAAGAATCTTCTAGGGAACGTATTGTTGCTGTGCAGCTGCTATTGTACCTTTTAATCTGAGTGAATTTTTGGGGTACAAAAACATGGATTTACCCACTTCTTTTAATAGGTGGATAATGTGCAAAACAGTTAGGATGAAAAAAATAACATGTCAGAATTCGTTCAATTATTGGAACAAGACTTTGCAAAGATAAATTTTTGTACAGAACATCTTGAAAAAAAACCCCTATAAAATTGAATATTTATAAAAAAGAAACATATAATTATACTTATCAGTGTAAAGTAATATTTAAATATGCCAACTTTTGATTAATGTACCATGTTTTACAGGCTGCTGGTTTGGCTACAATGATTTCTACAATGAGACCTGATATTGACAATATGGATGAATATGTCCGTAACACCACAGCTAGAGCCTTTGCTGTTGTCGCTTCAGCCTTAGGAATACCTTCACTTCTACCTTTCTTAAAGGCCGTATGTAAGAGTAAGAAGAGTTGGCAAGCTAGACATACAGGAATTAAAATTGTACAACAGATTGCCATCTTGATGGGTTGTGCTATATTGCCACATTTGAAGAATTTAGTAGAAATTATTGAACATGGTGAGGATAATCTTTATACGTTATATGCAATAACTCCACGTTGGGCCCAAACACTTTTAATTTACATACTGAAAATGTAGGTAAAGAATGTGAATATGCAGAACATGTGTATTATAGGGGCATAGACAAGTGAACAATGAATTTTCTGTATTTGGTAGTTTGTTCACTTTTAATTGTAGAGCTCTTATGAAGTGCATTTGACCACTAGGGCATGTTCATTCAGACCTCATTCTCAGAAACATCGAAAGTTAATTATTTAACCCCTTGCTGTATAGGCTTAAGATGGCTATTTGACCTACTTTTTATGCTTCACTTGCATTGGATTAAGTATACATAGAAATTTATATCTTTTTGGTATTAAAAGTTGGATCATCTTTTGATATTTTTGTTCAGGAAAGTTTTCATTTATGGTGGGATTGTTTGACATCTTTTGATGTAAAGCAAACATACATTTAATTTACACCCTAACAAACGAAAATTATCTTAGTATAATAGTATTTTGTTTTAAAGTAAAATCTTTTAACATGAATAATTTATGGACACAAATGTATACCTTTGTGGCCAACAACTTATTATTTAATTATTTATATTATTAATTTTAAAATATAAATAGGTCTTGTGGATGAACAGCAGAAAGTGAGAACCATTACAGCTTTGGCTTTAGCTGCTCTTGCAGAAGCAGCCACACCTTATGGTATTGAATCCTTTGATAGTGTATTGAAACCACTGTGGAAGGGTATCAGGCAGCACAGAGGAAAGGTAAGTACCATCTATATATACTCATTCAAATTGTTTAACAAAGATGAAAGATCGTATGAAATTACTATGAAGGGAAAACAAAGGTTCATTTACTAGCACACTGTTTATTTGAAAATATATGTAACTGAATATTGTGATAAGGAAGAAATTGATTAACAGATTTATTTTCCCAAATTCCCTTTCTTTAAGCTATGTGCAGGAGCCTCAGTGGTCTAAGTAGGCCATTTTATATTAAAATTCTGCAAACCAACTATTTAAAAATCCTTGGTGAAACTTATTGACCTCAGACCAGACCTAAAATAAATTTATATCAGGTTCTATCATAGTTATGTCAGGTCCTGTATGTACCTGTTATGTTATCAGTTTATTATATTATGTCACATATTTGTAGGGTTTGGCTGCTTTCCTGAAGGCTATTGGATATTTAATCCCCTTGATGGATGCTGAGTATGCTAACTACTATACCAGAGAAGTGATGTTGATCTTGATTAGAGAGTTCCAGTCTCCTGATGAAGAAATGAAGAAGATTGTGTTAAAGGTATGTCATCAATAGAAAATGGTAAACACACGCAAATATCAAAAATTAAGATAACTCTTTTTCATTATTAATAGAAATGTATATCTGGAACATTCTAAAGTATATTCACAGTAAGAGAAACTTAATAAGGGACATTTAAAAAAAAATAGGTGAATATTTCCTTCATAGTATAAAGATGAGATAAAAAAAAATAATCACAGTATTATTGAATGAACATATTTTTCATCGCTAAACCTGGAAAACATCACAATAAAAATATTAATGCCTGCATTTTTATATCGTCTTTCTTAGGACATAGAAATTGATGTATAAGTATACATTTTTATATTATTTACAAGGTTGAAAAAATTGGTGAACAATGTTGTATTGTTTGTTCTATTATTTCATAGTCATAAGTCAATTTTTTTCAATTTATAGGTAGTGAAACAGTGCTGTGCAACTGATGGTGTAGAACCACAATATATTAAAGAAGAAATCTTGCCACCTTTCTTCAAACATTTCTGGAATCAGAGAATGGCTCTGGACAGAAGGAATTACAGACAGCTTGTAGATACCACAGTAGAAATAGCTAACAAGGTTGGAGCAGCAGAAATTGTGGGTCGTGTTGTAGACGACCTTAAAGATGAAGCTGAACAATACAGAAAGATGGTAATGGAAACAATAGAAAAGATCATGGCTAACTTGGGAGCCGCTGATATTGATTCACGTCTTGAAGAACAGTTGATTGATGGTATATTGTATGCCTTCCAGGAACAGACAACTGAGGTATGTTATTATTAATTTATAGCAAACTAGAATAACAATAACATTGAGACAGACACACTACATGTCACATTTCAAGACAACTTTGCGTACTGTTGATTGTTTCCTCACACCTTTGCAACATTTTTAATATGTGTTTTAATATTTGGAGGTCTCTGAAATTCATCTAAGAGTGTTTTAAAAAGGAATCTCACAAAAAATATAGTTCAACATGTTAAAACCTTCAGCATCTCCTAAGAAAAAGGAAAACACATAGAGAAAATATATACTAGTAGCTGTCTTAGTATAACTGGGATTAGGTAACCAGGTTTAAAGGTACCTAAACACCCTAAGCTATCTTCAAATTCAAAGGAAGGTTGAAAAAAATCATAGTTTCAATAAAAAAATGAAAGAAGGATTATGCCAAAATGCTAAAAATAAAATGGAAAATAAATTAACCATACACAATGTGTAAAATTTTTTATACACAGTTACCCTTTTATACTGATGAAGATGTAGTTTAAAGAAAGGACCAACGTGTATGAATTTGTTATACTTTCACATTGTTTACATTGTCTACCTATGAATTAAAAGTAATGCATGCTTTTTCTTTTGATTACAGGTAAATTTTCACCTTCTGAACATTTTCGGTGTTATTAATAAATTTATCCAAAAGACAATACAAAGTGACATTTTAAATGTGAAATATATGTGGACTAGTAAACGTAATATATATTTCAAGCTTAAAAACGGAGAAATTCACAAAGTTGTGAAATCAAGATCGTACTATAGAACGGAGAATGGGTGTAGAGTGATTTTTGACAGATAAAATTATTAGTTTTGGTATATTGATTGAAACTTAACTTGTAATCTAATTTATAGTTCTTTTGAAATAAGGGATTTTATAAGATTTTTTAGACATTTTATGCAACCCAGCTATTGAGTCTTTGATCCATCTTTTTGTGTAAACTGTTTGGATTTTGCATTGTTGAAAATTGGTTTATTATTTTTATTTATTATTGTATTTGATTTATAGTTGTATTTTGATATCTTATTTGACCATATATTTTTCTTTCTTTTTTGATGAACACCAGGATGTAGTGATGTTGAATGGTTTTGGTACAGTGGTAAATGCCCTAGGGAAGCGTGTAAAGCCTTATCTCCCTCAGATCTGTGGTACAATCCTGTGGCGTCTCAACAACAAGTCAGCCAAAGTACGACAACAGGCAGCAGATCTCATCTCAAGAATTGCTATAGTCATGAAAACTTGTCAGGAGGTGAGAATATTGATTTACTTATTGGATATAATTAAAACACAGTTCTTCTATTTATAATTTGTAGATTCTGACTTATAAAACAAAAGTAAAGTGAAACAGGATAATGTTTAAGAAAAATATAAAAAATATTTGCTTCTACAGTGAAACCTGGGTAAAACGAACCCTGATAAAACCTAATTTCAGTTTAAACCGAACAATTTTCAAAGTCCCGAAAAATTTCCCTATCAATTAACGTTAATCTAACCTGACAAAACCGAACCCTGTCAACACCGAATTCCGAAAGCTTTTTGAAGGCTAGTTAGTAAATTTGTCTTTAAAAATTACCTGTCAAAATCGATCAATAGCAATCAAAACAAAAAAGCATTTTTAATTATTTGCATGATTTAATTAAACAAACACAGGAAGACAGAGTATCCCCGAGGGTATTTGAGATTAATTAACTGGTGAGTTGTTATTACAAACTAATTAGCATGTTTGTGTCCATGTCTAAAGTAATTTTTTTGTAAAGAAACGTTAAACTGGTCAGCTACCCCCATGGCCGATAATGACAAGGAAGGAACTTTCAGATCAATTAAATGCACGTTACTCAAATAATTACGACCATAAAATCGCAACTGCCATTTTGTAGCTAAACTGTTTAATTAAATAATAGTTTTAAAGCTTTTCACTGGATTAAGAAGTCGTGCAACACAACAAGGTCAATGGCTTTCGATTGTCGGATTCCCGTTAGAGGCCCTATATATTTGATACGGATGCTCCCAAAGACTTCCGTTAGCTATTCAGCAACGATAAAGTCCGAGAATAAACTGGACCCCTGCTTTTGTTTCCCTCTTATCGTGTGCCGAAGTATCAATCAGCAGGTGACCAGTTTAGTCCGAGAACTCGTGTGTACAATGACGTTCCGACTTCAACTACGGAATCGTCATTTGACAGCGACTGCGAACCTGAATTAGTCAGTGAATTATAGATGAGAAAATAATTATCAAAAACAAAATCTCTCTATGTCGGACATCTCACAACGACGAGCGTGATTGACGGAGTGGCGTTTGATTTATTAACAAAAATGAAGCAAAACGTTGATCATCATCTACTTATATTGTTTACATTTACATCTAAATCAACACAAAAATAAATTGTCGTCTATTGTGCACCTATAATCCCTTGTCAGTAAGTTCCAAAATTATTTTGGTGTCGACTTCCGTTTACCTCTATAATCCGAACACCTGTGAAAACCGAACAAAACGCAAAGTCCCGTGGTTGTTCGGTTTGGACAGGTTTCACTGTATATGAAAATTATATTCTTTTCATTAAAGCATGCATTTCAATATTTGAAAACATTTTGATGTACTTCTATCTTGTTAAGATTTTAGTATGTATTCCTTTTCATATATATTGTACAAGTAAGGAGGAGGTATTATGAAGGTCATTACTTGCCTCTTCAGTACATCCAAGCTGATTTTTTATGCCCCATTTATGGGCATTATGTTTTCTTGTCTGTGCGTCCATTCGTTCGTCCGGTCGTCCCGCTTCAGGTTAAAGTTTTTAGTCGAGGTAGTTTTTGATGAAGTTGAAGTCCAATCAACTTGAAACTTAGTGCACATGTTCCTTATGATATGATATTTCTAATTTTAATACAAAATTAGAGATTTTACCCCATTTTCACAGTCCACTGAACATAGAAAATGATAATGCGGATGGGGCATCCGTGTTCTTTGGACACATTGTTTCTTAATGATTAAAGATGACGCAGATGACATAGTCTTGTCATTTTAATGGAGAATGTAAATTTACTGGCATAAACAACATCATACTTGCACCAACTTTTTTGGCAAAATATCTTTTTGTGTAAATGAAGCTTTTGTTTGTACCTAAATATTAACAGAAATATCTACATATCTAGAAAGGAGGAAATCACTGTCTATAGCCTTCACTAAATGTTTATAGCAACATTAATCAAGATGTCTTGAGAGACTTATCCCTCATTATTATCTGAAGGCTATTTTTTCTATTTTAGATTAGGTCAACTTTGTGTCACTTTTATATTCTCCTTTACAAAATGTTACTTCAAGTATATTCTTTGTTAAGCAAATACAATCTTTATAATTACTGTAATTGCTGATATACAATTTATTTACAGGAAAGATTGATGGGACATTTAGGTGTTGTATTGTATGAGTACTTGGGAGAGGAATACCCAGAGGTATTAGGGAGTATCCTGGGGGCATTGAAAGGCATTGTCAATGTCATTGGTATGACCAAGATGACTCCGCCCATCAAAGATCTCTTACCAAGACTAACACCTATTCTCAAAAACAGGTAAACTCAAAAATAGAATGGTTTATTTTGAATTTTAAAATTAAAAAAAATTGTTTAAGAGTTTAAATCATTAACTTATAGATTGAGATTTTAACTTGAAAATTATATTATTATGTTCTATTCGTACTTTTATTCTGACACAGTGAAATGGATTCATCATAACTTACCCAATTCTGTCACATTTTTGTAGAGCCTATATCATAAGATAAAAAATGTAAGAAGTTTTGGCATTATCTAATTTCGTTATATTAAATCAATTAATTGGACCATAAAAGACTAAACATACATGATGTTATTGATATAAGATTTATATTAAACTGGATTGCCGCTTTGTTTAAAGCCTCTGTAACATTTTAACATTTTTATTTCAGACATGAAAAGGTACAAGAGAATTGTATAGACTTAGTAGGTAGGATAGCTGATAGAGGGGCAGAATATGTATCGGCCAGGGAATGGATGAGGATTTGTTTTGAGTTACTTGAATTACTGAAAGCACATAAGAAAGCAATCAGGAGAGCGACAGTCAATACATTTGGTTACATAGCTAAAGCTATTGGGTAGGTTCTTTTAGAATTATAGAAACCAACAAAACTTTATTTTAACCAGGAATTTTATATTTTTAATTTTAAAAATCAAATACATACTTAAAAGATCAGGAAACATAAATGCAATGGGTAAAATATTGGTGTTAATACGAGGACACAAAAGAAAGTTTGTCATTCTGGTATTTGGAAGTTCAAAAAGTTAGTAAACATTTGTGAACTGGATTATTGCTTAAATCCTTGTTTAGGTTTCTACAGAATCAATCTACATGTTTTTATCTAAGAAAATGAAGAGGAAAAAAACAAGTCAGATACAAAGTTGAAGGGTATAGCTGATGATGAAAAAAGTTGTTCATGAAACACATAATACAAAGATTTCATAATGAAAAAGAACAAAGATTTCATTATGATTAAAACAATACAGGTCAAAATGATACAATTTCATGAGATGAACACTTTCAATATTACTAAGAAAACCTATTTAATTTATTTTAATGTAAAAATATCTTTTATTTTTCAGTCCTCATGACGTATTGGCCACATTACTCAACAATCTCAAAGTACAGGAAAGACAGAATCGTGTGTGTACCACAGTGGCTATAGCTATTGTAGCAGAGACATGTTCTCCTTTTACTGTTATACCAGCCCTAATGAACGAATATCGTGTACCTGAACTCAATGTACAAAATGGTGTATTAAAATCATTATCATTTATGTTTGAATATATTGGTGAGATGGGAAAAGATTATATTTATGCTATTGCTCCCCTGTTGGAGGATGCTTTAATGGACAGGTAAGAGTGTACACTGATAATTGCTTTATTTACTTGACGAAGGGTATTACGGTTAAAATATTCTCAATTAACACTAAGTTTCAGGTTTGATGTCAATAAAGTTCATGTATAATGGTAATTTGCATATCATTGATTTATTAAATGACATTCTAAAATTGATAATCACTACTATTTGGTCTAGAATAGAAAATGGTCTCCATCAATACATAAATAGTTAGATGCAGAGGAAATAATAATATCTTGGTAATACAATATTACAAGATACTGAATTTAATTTCATACACCATATAAAAATGAAAAGATGTGGTATGATTGCCAATGAGAGAACTATCCACCAAAGTTCAAATGAAGTGGATGTAAGCAATACACATATTTGGAATATTTCAATCCCGTAATCTGTTGTAACTTTTCAATTATTAAACTGTTTTTAGTTGGAAGTTGACTTGCTAATCATATATAAGATTCAAAGTAAGTAAGTAATCCATTGTAGATTGACATTTGTTATTCATTAATTTAAAGTAATTTTAAAATTTCCCAAATATTTTCATGTAAATTATGTGTTAAAAATGATATTTTTTCACTGTATTCTGTGAAAGTAATGTGATTCAAAAAATAAAACTGCTATGGCTGAAATGATTACAAAAACTTGTTTCCTTTTTGCAGAGATCTGGTACACAGACAGACCACAATGTCCACCATACAACACATGGCTTTAGGTGTATATGGCTTTGGTTGTGAGGATGCTTTGGTACATTTATTAAACTATGTATGGCCAAATATATTTGAAACATCACCTCATGTCGTCCAGGCCTTCATGGGAGCCATTGAAGGATTTAGAGTAGGAATGGGGGCTGCAAAAATACTGCAATATGCTCTTCAGGTATTTATTGTTTATGTCTAGAATTTGATGACATTTATTGAATTGAAGTTCATGCTTACTTTTGATTTATTTACAAATGCTTCCATAACATCCAGCAACAATTATTTCATGCATATTCAGGACATCAAGCTTTTGAGTTTCAGAATTGATGTAAGGATTATTTATTTTCTTAAAATATAAGTACAAAATATAAATTAAAAAAGTTCTATATTTCAGAGATGAGTAGTGCTTGATAAGTTTCATTTGTATACAGATGCCTTATCTTATGGTCTGAAGTTGACCTCTTTTAATGCTTCAATAAATGCATAAATAATCGGATTTTTCTCAGTTATTTTGAGTAATAGGAGATCTATATTTGGTTAATAGAATCTTTGCAAGGTATACTTGTCCATCTCACAGGGTCCATCTCGTCTTATCTCACATAAGTTTATTTTAGTGATAAGGTCAAATGCTATCTTCAAAATGTTTGGTTTTGTGTTGATAATTTGATTAAAGTTTTCAAACTAAACTTGCAAAACATGGTAACAAATTATATCAAGGAAACTCTTACATAGTGGAAAATGTAAAATAATAGACCGACACAGCAACAAATTTAACCTGTAAATATGACGATGCATAGTGTAGGATGTAAATTATCCACTGAAGATATCTGATTTCCTCTTGTTATGAATAAGACATTAGAATGGGAAGAAAATAATCAATATGTTTTCTCTTGTTTATTTTAGGGCTTATTTCATCCTGCCAGAAAAGTACGAGATGTTTATTGGAAAGTTTACAATACAGTTTATATTGGTGCACAGGACAGTATGATTCCATCCTATCCACGAGTACCTAATGATGTCAAAAACAGTTATGTCAGATATGAGCTGGATTATGTGTTATAGTCATACAACATTTTTATCATTTTCTCTCTTGTAAAATTGTGTTTGTTTTCATGCATCTAAAAATCATCATTTGAACTGTTAAATATCACCAAATATTTAGTGCTGGGAATTCACTGTTTTTGACTGTGTGACCTTGATAAATATTTCATCATGCCTCAATTCCTTGTAGTGCTGAGTAATCATATTATTTTGTATAACTACAATATTTATTTCATCATGTCTCATTTAAAAAAAAAAAAATAATAAAGAGTTGGTTTTACTGCAGGATGATGAGAATTTTGTGGCAAAATTCTTTCTTTACTAAATGATGAAGTTTTACATATTTATTTCATAAAAAACATTTAAAAACATAAGTAACCTTTCCTGGTACTCACGTTTCAAATTTTCATTGACAATTTGACAATAAATAAGATCAGGTATAGATATTCTTTTACCATATTTGTCAGTTTACATGTATATATTGTTTGCCAAAGATAATTGATGTTTTCTGGTGAAACATTTATAGTTTGATTAATTAGACTTCAAAGAAAATGTGAACCCTTCAGTTTGTAATCTTTTATATAAAATAAATGTCTTTGAGACATAGTACATATAGTTTGAACTTTATTTTGATTTGAAAATTTTATCTTTTTCTTGAAATTCTGTATAAAGTGACTGAAGTAATCAATGTTTGTGGCAACTATTTAAAAATATATTGTAGTAATCCATGTGTATATATTTGGTTACTGTGTGATTACACTCTATATACATGTAATAACACTGTCATTGTATAATGAACACATTTGTTACAATGTCCATACTTTGTACTGTATATGTATATGGTAACATCCTCATTACACTCTGTATACATTTAATACCACTGTCATTGTATAGTGAACACAAGTGTTACAATGTCCATACTTTGTACTGTATATGTATATGGTAACATCCTCATTACACTGTGTATACATGTAATAACACTGTCATTGTATAGTGAACACATTTGTTACAATGTCCATACTTTGTACTGTATATGTATATGGTAACATCCTCATTACACTGTGTATACATGTAATAACCCTGTCATTGTAGAGTGAACACATTTGTTACAATGTCCATACTTTGTACTGTATATGTATATGGTAACATCCTCATTGCACTGTGTATTTTGTAACAGTAGCATTGTACATTGTGTTAATTTAGTAACAGTATCGTCCATTATACCTTTATCTTGTCTGATATAAATTTCATCCAATTGTTGGTTTAATGGCACTATTAGATATGATCTGGTACAAATACCATGTTGTTTCCTTTGATGCATGTTGATTCCAACATATATATCCTATTATAATATCATGTATCACCATCATGTCAATGTCATGTTTCAAGGTTAAGTATCAACATGAACAGAAACAAGCTGTTATAGTTCAATGTCATAAAACAATTACAGAAAAATATCATTGTAATCTGTTTATTATCTTCCTTTTGAAATGTGATGAAGAATATGAATTCCATGTTTTGTAACATGAAATAAAATGTAAAACATGCACACAGTTGTATCTCTCACTTCTGAATAAAGATATCCTTTGCTGGTGAAAATGTTCAAATTGATTGGTTGATTGTTGGTTGTTCAACAGCTGGTTTTATAAGTAGAAAGAGTGTTATCTGCAAATGACTTTTTTTTGTCGAGCCTGCGACTTCTGTTGCAGAAAGATCAACATGGGGATAGTGATCAGACTGTGGTGGCAGTGGGATAAAGTAACTTCTTAAAAACCTAATATTTCAGAAGGTGGAAAATCTAGATGCATCATACTTTGTACATAGATGCTTTGTGATATGAAGTTAACATCTGTTATATGTTCTTTGTCATTGACCACATTTTTATGGTTCAATGACTACTTGAAAAAAGTTAAAATTTTTGGTAATGTTAATGTAATGTTAATGTCTATTTTATTATGAGTAATAGGATGAATATATTTGGTATGCGAATACCTTGCAAGGTCCTCATGCATGTCCAACAGTATTCACTTGACCTTCATGGATCCGTGTTAGTGTCAGGTCTGTATCTCAGATACTATAAGCAATAGTTCTGCTATATTTAGTGTATGTAATGATTGTGTAGTGTGCATGTTCAACTGTCAGGCGTCATCTGACCTTCATCTCATTTTTATGGTTCAAAAGTCGAAGTTCAGTTTTTGTATTTTTGGTCTGTTTTTCTAATACTGAATGCAGAACGTTGGTATATGGAAATATTTTATGATGTACATGTCAGTCTGGCAAGTTTTATTTGACCATGACCTCATTTTCATGCTTCATTGCTTAATTTTGGCAGGGTATGAAATTAGATGGGGCCCACAGGCCAATGGCCCCTAATATTTGGTGTGGGCTACTTATATTAGTTGTTTTCTTGTATAGGACTATATATATGGACTACAAAATTTAAGCTGTCCAAAGTCTTCAGTTCTATCCCTGGTTGGTCGTTTTTTGTTTTTTTTTGGTCTGTTTTTTCAGATACTGAATGAAATAGGTTGGCTATATTGGTGTATGGGAATATTTTATGATGTACATGTCAGTCTGGAAGGTTTTATTTGACATTACCTCATTTTCATGGTTAATTGCAAATTGCTCAATGTCAAGTTCTGTGCTTTGATCTGTTTTTCTTAAACTTTGAGCAAAGGTAAACTATTTTTGGTGTATGGAAAGATTGTAAGGTGTATATTTAAAAAAAGAAGATGTGGTATGATTTCCAATGAGACAAGTGTCCACAAGAGACCAAAATGACACAAACATTAACAACTGTAGGTCATTGTTCTGCCTATATGTCTAAGACCTGCACCTAATTTTTATGGTTAATTGGTCAATGTTCAGTTTTCCTGATTAACTTTGTTTCTTAGATATTATAAGTAAAAGGTATATTTGACGCTTGGAATGATTGTAAGGTGAACATTTCTGAATGGCTGGGTTCAACTGACCTTGGAACTCATTTTCATGCTTTAGAGTAAATATATGTGGTTTATGGTGTTACAGTTTGGGAGTGCATGTCTGTCTGGCCGGATTCATCTGACTGACCCAATTTTCATTCGTCATTGATAAAGTTTATGCAACGATTTTAATGAAAAACCTTAATGTTTCAACTTTCAACATAAAATAAATCACAATGAAAAACAGGCAAAGTGCGCTCTTGCTTCATCTGAATAGAATATATATTGTCATGTTGTACCTGTTAATTCAGATATTATTGTGTGCATTTATTATTGCAATTTTGTCATATTAGATTATTCAATTTTTCAACAAAAACTAGACCTAATCACAAACTAATACATTGTTGACGCTGTGGCGGCTGTCGCTGCTGGAAACAACATACCCATGTCTCACTTTTTGGTCGGTCAAGCGAGACAAAATTCAAGTATGAAAATTTGGGTAAAGATCAAGTAAATACCAAGACAGATGGACAGACTAACATTGGTATTCAATAATATGACATCTTAAACTGTTAAAGTAAACTTGACAGTCATGGCTGGCCTAAATATAATTTTATCGTATAATGCACATGCTGAATGTTAAAAGAGGGACGAAAGATACCAAAGGGACAGTCAAACTCATAAATCTAAAACAAACTGACAACGCCATGGCTAAAAATGAAAAAGACAAACAGAAAAACAATAGTACACATGACACAACATAGAAAACTAAAGAATAAACAACACGAACCCCACCAAAAACTAGGGGTGATCTCAGGTGCTCCGGAAGGGTAAGCAGATCCTGCTCCACATGTGGCACCCGTCGTGTTGCTTATGTGATTACAAATCCAGTAAATAGTCTAATTCGGTAGGTCACATTCATGAAAGGGAAGGGGATTGTAGTTACGACGTAAGGAACATATCCGATATCATTTGTGAAACGGTTATTCCATAACGGTCAACCAACTCGTGATGGCATCCGTAAAATTTACGAAGGGATGATTTCAACTTCACCATTTGAAACTCTTGATTTAATAGCTTCCTTGTGAGCAGTAACCCTCTATCAAGAAAATCATGATAGGAAATGCAAGCACGGGAATATCGTATCAATTGGGAGATATATACCCCGTATGCAGGTGCTGCTGGAATGTTGCTACTTAGAAATGGAAAAGTTCACAATTGGAAAGCTGAAATCATCTCTTTTGTCGTAAAGTTTTGTTTTCAACCGACCCTCATTGTCAATTTCTAGATGTAAGTCCAGATATGAAGCCGACTTAACTGTATCTGTAGTATCCTTTATCTCCAATTCGATGGGATAGATGCGTTCCACATAGTCGCCAAATTTTGAATTGTTTAGTGAAAGAACGTCATCTATATAGTGGAAAGTAGAGTTAAAGGATATTGCTAACTTCTTATCTTTCTTCCTAAGAAGTTCCTGCATGAAGTCAGCCTCATAATAATAAAGAAACAAGTCGGCAAGTAGAGGGGCACAATTTGTTCTCATTGGGATGCCGACAGTCTGTTGAAAAACATGTTCTCTGAACGTTACAAATATGTTGTCAATCAAGAAATCAAGCATCTTGATAATATCGGTTTCAAAGAATTTTTTGTTTGAATCAGAGTGATTCTTTACAAAGTATGATTTATCCCTCCCTAAGACAAGATACTTGTATCTACGCTGGCCATTCTTTTTTATGAAGCAAAGTAATACCAACTCTTTCAATTTGTCTTTTAGTTTGGAATGTGGAATACTTGTGTAAAGAGTAGAAAAGTCAAATGTTTTAATACTGTTACAAGATGAAAGAGAGTAAGATTGTATGTACTCTAAAAGATCTTTGGAATTTTTAAGTATCCACATCTGATTCACGCCACCTCTAGAATAGGCAGTTTCACAATAACTTTAAAGCCCGTCTTTGATTGCTGATAAAAAGGGGTTAATAATTTAGAAAGAGGTTTCATGGAGCACTTGGAAGACACAGCAATGTACCGTTGTTTGTAAGGACACTTATGTAGTTTAGGTATCCAATACAGTGATTGAAGATCCAGTTCTTCATCTTTGGTTGAAATACCAAAGGAACAAAGAACAGACCTATGATTATCCAGGATTTCCTCTTTGGTAAGTGTTGTGAGGGTATATGCTGAGTTTCCAAGTGAATTGTCTATACCTAATTCGTTTATCAAGCAATTATTAAACTATGCAAAACTTTCAGAGTCAATAGACCATAAATGAGCCATATTATCAACATGGAAATGAGATACAACAATGTTATTACTACTGAAAACTTTAAAATTTACACACAAATTCAAAAGGGTTCTCTTTTTAAAAATGATATCACCACAAACTGTAACATGTAAATTGAGCAAACAGTTTCAAAGTTAACAAACCATGAATGAATAGCGCTAAATAATCACAACAGTAATAAGATTTACCAATGTTTCAACAACTGCATATCTAATTATAATTAGTAAATCCCCAAAACTGACCTTGTCACACACTTTAACATGTAAATTGTATTGTTATAAATTAGGCTGTTTTTTTTCTAGTTTGAATTGTTTCACATATGTCATATTGTAGAGCCTATTATAGCTGACTATATCTTCTTTTTTTTTTTTATTGTTAAAGGTCATACAGTGACCTGTAGTTGATATCCATATCATTTGATCACTGGTGGATAGTTGTCACATTAGCAATCTTACCACATCACCTTATTTTGATATAAAAGTTTCAACGGTACAGATAATGATGGAGTGGTTCCAAATAATCTCCACGGAAATGAGATGTACCATTGCTTTACAATCACTGACTAACTATCAGTGGCTTCCCTTTAATTGACTTCGATTTCAATATTATAATCAACTAATGACGCAGGTTATGTTCTTCTCATATATGTTATGATGGTATGATACTAAATCCCTAACAGGAAGGATTATGTCTGATAACCATATGATGAAATCATGATTGTTCAATCAGTTTAATTGAAGTCTGGAGCTGGCATGTCAGTTAACTGCTAGTAGTCTGTTGTTATTTATGTATTATTGTCATTTTGTTGATTTTCTTTGGTTACTTCTTCTGACATCAGACTCAGACTTCTCTTGAACTGAATTTTAATGTGCGTATTGTTATGCATTTACTTTTCTACATTGGCTAGAGGTATAGGGGGAAAGTTGAGATCTCATCCGTGGCAGATTCAGTGGGGGGCATAGAGGGCGTATGACCCCCCCCCTTTTGCTTAGACTTTTTTTTTTTGTAAAATAACTAAGGCGACGATTCTTTACTTTTAAAGATATTTACTGATTATGTCAAAGTCATGTGATTTTGGTGATATGGTGGAGTTGACCAGTGCGTCAAAAAAATGTCACTCAGTCATTTTGAAAATTCAAATTACAGTAACACATTGCTTAGGCTGAGGATGTCAACTATGATACCTTCAAAGCGACATAGGATTGAGCAAGAACGAAGTGACTTCTTTTCACAATTCAACCAAACTACTCTATTACTTTCATGAAAAAAAATTCACAGCAATATTATTTACCTCCGAAAACGTGTTGAACCCCAAACCATTTTAAAATAAAATGATAGCTTTATAAGCTCTAGATAGATTTGAAGTCTAAGGTACGAACCATTTGATTTGAGGAGGCAGTCTAAGGTATTTGAGAGACTAAAATCTGACTCTGATTTTTGCATTAAATAAAAATTCTGGCCGTATCTGGTTTGAAAACAATAATGAATAAAAAACGGGCGTATTATTTTGAGGCCAGGGTTTGCATGTCTGACCGGAATTTCTGTTTCGCAGAGCTGATATATTGAATACTTTTTTCAAGACAAGACTGCAACCTGACTGCTGAGTGTGGCCTTTATGTCTCCATTTGTCGACCGTCATTCACAAATTCGTTGTCATTTCAGACTCATTCGTAGCCTTTGGTTGATTTGGAACCCCTCACCACTCTTTATTTTGTTGGGTGAAACATACCAACTAAACATTTGGATAAAAATTTGTAAGGGTTCCGCGGAACCTAGTGTCTCGCCTACTTTTGCTGTTTATCACACACTCATCAAAAATGGTGAAAAAAATCAATAAAATTATTCCTCTCGATACTATCTTTTGATTGTCAGAAGCTTCTGTCCAAGTTTGGTAAAAATCCAGGCTAGTTTAAGAATCTTAAAAATGTTTTAAATACTTTAACTGCAGACTGTATGTAATGTTAACTGGAAGAAAAACTAAGTCCATTTATAAGTCCAATACGGTAAAAATGGAATTTTATTTTTACAAAATTTACTTCTGGATACTATCTTCTGATCATAAACAAGCTTCTGGCCAAGTTTCTTACAATTCCAGGATAGTTTAAGAAAGTTATTAAAATTTAAAAACTTTAACCACAGAGTGAATGTAATAAAAAACTAAGTCCATTTATAAGTAAAATACGGAAAAAATGGAATTTTATTTTTACAAAATTTACTTCTGGATACTATCTCCTGATCATAAACAAGCTTCTGGCCATGTTTTGTACATATCCAGGATAGTTTAAGAAAGTTATTAAAATTTCAAAAACTTTAACCACAGAGTGAATGTAATGTTTCCTTGCAGAAAAAACTAAGTCCATTTATAAGTAAAATACGGAAAAAATGGAATTTTATTTTTACAAAATTTACTTCTGGATACTATCTTATGAACATAAACAAGCTTCTGTCCAAGTTTTGTACAATTCAAGGATAGTCTAAGAAAGTTATTAAAATTTCAAAAACTTTAACCACAGAGTGAATATTTGTGGACGCCGCCGACGCCAACGACGGAATGTAGGATCGCTATGTCTCGCTTTTTCGACTAAAGTCGAAGGCTCAACAAAAATTGCTTGTTTGACTTTTTTAACTCGTGTCGGTCGTATTGTAAATCATCGAATAGCCCGGCGTTTACAACAAGAAATATGTGAGGTTATGCTAACTTAACAAACGAGAATTTTTCATGTCTGTTTTTTACTGACAAGTCCCACATCAAATATATCAGTACATAGCTTTGGATCCATACTATCATTTTATGATGGACAATCAATAGGGAAAATACAGCATAACAAATGTCCAACCCTTACACTTTACAGCAACTATAGATTATACATGCCCCACGCCAGGAACTGTTTAAAAAGTGCATTTTACACTTATTTTATGTTTTTTAGTCCAAAAAAGGTCCCAAAAATTTTTCACCTCGCTCAGCTCAGCAATCTTTAAAAAGTTCACCCTCCTTTCAAAAATTCTGGATTCACCCCTGCTCATAACATGTTTAACCCCACTGCATTTTTGCGCCTGTCCCAAGTCAGGAGCTTCTGGCCTTTGTTAGTCTTGTATTATTTTAATTTTAGTTTCTTGTGTACAATTTGGAGTTTAGTATGGCATTCATTATCACTGAACTAGTATATATTTGTTTAGGGGCCAGCTGAAGGACGCCTCCGTGTGTGGGAATTTCCTGCTACATTGAAGACCTGCTGATGACCTTCTGCTGTTGTTTTTACTATGGTCGGGTTGTTGTCTCTTTGACACATTCCCCATTTCCATTCTCAATTTTAATCACAACTTTTATCAATTATTGATGCTGCCTACAATAGAAACAGATGCTCTAATTCTAATTTAGCAAAAGGCAAGACAATAAATTATACTTTTACATCTATTCCTTTTATTGCATCAAATACATTTGTAAAAATAATAATACACAAATTCAAGATAAAACATTTGAATAAATAATATGATTTAAAGTTTATTTTTCAACAGAGCTGCTCTTACTGTGTCAGCAACATTACCATTAAATATATCATAACCACGATCATTAAGGTGGACCCCATCATCACGGTACAGCGAGAGATTTACATTTCTTATATCAGGATGATGGATCATAAATCCCCCCATTGACTCCACTGCCGGTTTGACGTATTTATTTATAGTCAATCTTTGTTGTTCCCCATCCTGATTAGTTGGAGCACCTCTCCAGTTGATTCTGGATAAGATCTCATTGTAAATCAGCTGAGTTTCAGGACACATTTCTTTAATGGTACATAAATCGTTCTTAATCATTTTGACCAAGTCCATTGGTTTGACATAGCCAACATCGTTTGAACCAACATATAATATTAATACATCTGGGGGTGGTTTTGACTGTACAAGTTCCATCAACTTTGGCAACAGTGCATTCCATCTCATTCCTCGTGTGCCATACCATTCTACACAGGCTTCTGTGGTTTTTACCCCAAGGTTGATGTCTCTCAGCTGAGATGCCCTCTTGTGAGCCCAGTAAACAATAGATGACCCAACTATCCATACTGAAGCTGAAAGCAGAATAATAAAATGATAAATATACAATTGGATTTTGAACTTTAACTCAGTAAGTTCTCATAGATTACCTTTTCTTGTGCATGTTTTTTCCCCTGGATTTTTGCAAAAATAAAAATTTAGATCATGATTATGATTCTCAAACTTAGAAATCAAAATACTGGATTTGATATTACCAGCACATATTTTGTACTCTGAGTTCTGAGTAAAATTTTATGACATACACCAAAAAAAGTCCATCTGTGTTTATTTTTACAATTTGCTTTTAATGAGTATAGACAATAGCTTGCAGGTTAAGCAATCACAGACAGAATTGGCTAGCATTATTGTGCTAAGAAGGTGTCTGACAAATACAAAAGGGCACACTTACTTTACAACTTGCACTTCAGAAGCTGGCAAAATATGAAGGGACATGTTAAGAAGTACCTTAGAAAATATACTAATCAGGTATAAAATGCAACCTTTAAAAGAGTGGTGTATAATATATTAAAATCCAAGTAAGCTTAGATATATATACATGCTTATTGTCTTATTTCATTTTGTTTGTTTAAAGCTGGGATTAGGGATTAAAACATATTTGTTTCTAAAATTTGTCAAGAGTTGCTTTCTGCAATTAAATCACTATGTGTCAAATTATTGGTTTTCTTTTTTCCCCCAATGTTTTATAAACAAAAAGATGTATATAAATCTTTGATAATTAATGCAAATGAAAAGATTTAAGTTAGACCTGTTCATAGTGTTGTTTTTTGTTGTTGTGGGATGTATAAACAGTTTAACTAATTTTACCCCACTACATTCTGTATGTGCCTGTCCTAAGTCAGGAGCCTGTAAATCAGATCTTGTCATTTGTTGCTGAATATTATATGTTTTTTTGTTCATTGTTTTGTACATAAATTAGTTAAAGCTGACTATGCAGTATGGGTTTTGTTCATTGTTTTATACTGTACAGTAGCCTATAATTATAAATTTCCATGTAGATTGGTCTCTTGTGGAGAATTGTTACATTGGCAATCATACCACATCTTCTTATTTTTATATTTGAAATATTTTTGTTGAAATGTTACACTATATTGAACTTAAATAAACTGTTATCACAGAGATATGTCTCGCCTTTTTGTTATTTTGATAATGCAAATGTTGAAATCAAAATAGCAATACTTTAACATCTTACACAAGTTATGCAAATATTCAAAGTCAATGAATGATGACTGAGTTACCTGGCTAAAGAATCTTCATGTAAATGAGATGTGCCAACGCTAACACAACTGCATACCAAATACCATTGACTTATTATAAGTCGTTCTCAAACCTAAACGCAAACACTAACTTGTAAACTTTGAAAAAGTTTCAAAGTCAATGAACCATGAAGAGGGGGTGGGGCTATATAATCTCCATGGAAACAATACTTGGAAACGATACTTGCAAATGCCAATAAATTTGCATACCAAATATCATTGACTTAACATTAGCAGTTCATCTTAAATTATTCTAATCACAAACTAATACATGTAAACTAAGATAAGCTTCAAAGTCAATAGACCATGACTGAGGGGGCGAGGCCAAATATTCTCCATGGAAATGAGATGTGACAATGCTTATACAACTGAATACCAATTAACTTTGGCCTACCACTAATGGTTCCCCTTGAACTGACCTAATCACAAACTAAAACATGATAACTAAGCAAAATTTCAGTCAAAAGACCATGACTAAGGGGGCGGAGCCAAATTATCTCCATGGAAATGAAATATGCCAATGCTTATACAACTCAGTGTTCCAGCTAGCATGAAATGGAGGGGCGCCGCGCCCCGCCCCCGAAAGTTTGCGCCCCTCTGCCCTCTTTAAGCGCCCCTGTGCCCCTCTGTGTGCCCTTTTGAAAAAAAGTTTAAAAAACGATCTTTTTTCCTCATATCGTCGCCATTTTGTTGAGGTCTTTATACACACACTTCATTAAGACAACAGATTAAAGTGTTTGACACTTGTTACCTGTATATAATCACCTATTTGATTAGAGTCAATTACTTAATCAGGTGAAATTTACGACCCTGTCTAATCCCTTTGCCCTGAAGCACCAAACATCGAAGTTAAATGTTTTGATTATTTTAACACCTGACGATGCTAAATATAGAATTATAAAATAAATGTGAACGGCAGAACTGTGTTCATTTCTATTGTATTTGTTATTTATAAAATAACGTTCATTTAAAAAGAATCATTCCAATAGGTCAACACGCAAAATGCCGACGATAAAAAGAAAAAATTGACCAACTCCGAAATGACAAGAAGAAAATATCAAAGACTTGCCAGTCTATTACATCTTTTTTCAAGAATAATGACCATCAAAAGCAAAAAAATAATTTAATTTTTTACCTTTATGAAAAATCGAGAAGAAGAAAGGTTTTTATCAAATATCGCAATTGTTCTTCTATTGTTAATTCCGCCGATTACGGAGCACTCGAAAGTCCGATTTTTATATCATTTTTTCTTAAATTGAAATCCGTTTTGACTAACTTTAATATTGATATTATTAAATACGCTCAACATGAAGTAAACGGAGATGCTTGTTGAATTGATAATAAACTTACAAAATTGAATCAATTTATTATTGTGGCGATTACGGAGCTTTCGAAAGTCCGATTTTTGTATCACTGTTCTTATTGAAATCACAGGCACTTGTTTCTATCCATTGGAAGACCCCCCATCAACGTATATTTCCGTAAATATACGTTGATAGGGGGTCTTCCAATGAACAAGTGCCTGTGATTGAAATCCGTTTTGACAAACTTATTGATTTTATTAGATACGCTCAACATGAAATATACGGAGATGCTTGTTGAATTGAACAGACAACAATGAAACAATGTATGGTTATACAGAGATAGAAGCTCTGGCAAATACATTTGACATGGACCCTGAAACTCTCCTTATTCAATAACAGGACTTTATAGCTCTTGTGTCATCAGCAGAACTTAGAAGTCGTTCCTTATCTAGTCTGCTAGAGCTATTTCATTCACCTTGTCATTAGGATAAAAACCTATTATCTATGTACCCTCTTGTTGCAAAACTATTCAGTGTTGCAATATGACATGTACAATGTACATCCACTCAGTACAGCAGAAGTGGAGAAAATATTCTCTCAGGTCAAATTGATAAAGACAGGTCACAGGCAGATAGGGCAAACTTGAAAACACAGACATTAACAAAAATATTAACTGTAAAATTAAACTGTGATGAAACTAAATTTGAAAAAAATCTTGATCAATGTGTGACAACCTTCTTCAAAAAGAAAAACAGAAGATTTGTCATTGTTGTTTATTTATTTGCATTTGAACTCTTCTTTGAAAAAATCTATAGTTCTGAAAGAGAAATGAATATAGTAATGTCTATTATTGCTATCAGTTTGATTTTAACTTATACATGTTATATGTTCTAAATAAATGATTTTTAAACTTGTATATAATAGCTATTTAACTTAGCTACATGCTTGCTAAAAATATGTCTTTATGTGGTAACATAAAGTATTTGATTTTTTTCAGTGAGAACGCGCTAAAGTGCCCTTTTTAAAAACGCGCCCCTCTATTTTCAAATCCTAGCTGGAACACTGCAACTACATACCAAATATCATTGACCTACCACTTGTGGTCCCCAAAAACTGACCTTATCACAAACTAATAAATGTAAAATAAGCAAAAGTTTCAAAGTCAACAGACCATAACTGAGGAGGCAGGGCCAAAATCTCCATGGAAATGAGATGTGCTATATATATATAATGCTTATACAACTGCATACCAAATATGATTGACCTACCACTTGTGGTTCACCATAAACTAGACATAATCACAAGTAATACATTGCTGACATCGCCGCTGCCGTCAACAGAAAACAGCATACCTATGTCTTGCTTTTTGACTCCGTCAAGGAGAGAAAAAAATTAATTAATTTATTATTAGTCATACTTCTTGATCTTTTATCCTTAACTCCTGGAGTTAATTCAGCAGTTGGGAACCAGCCTTTTACTGGTGGTGTGTTGACTGATGCCCTGCCACCATATGTGCTGTATCTTGAATGTTGACGATCTGGAGATCTTGACCTACTTCTTTGACTTCCATTGCTGTACTTCGATCCTAACTCATATCTTTCTCTAGAATAAGACCTTCTCTCATCTGACCTAGATCTATTTCTCTTTGATTTATTTGTATCTGGTGACCTGCTTCTTGACCTTGCATATCTACGTTGTGATTGCTCTCTTTTTTCATTTGAACTTGACCTTTTTCTCCTAGACTTATTTGCATCTGGTGACCTGCTTCTTGACCTCGTATATCTACGACGTGATTGCTCTCTTTTTTCATTTGAACTGGATCTATTTCTCCTAGACTTATTTTTGTCTGGGGACCTACTTTTTGACCTTGTATATCTATGATGTGATTGTTCTCTTCTTTCATTTGACATAGATCTATTTCTCCTAGACTTATTTTTGGATGGTGACCTACTACTTGACCTTGAATGTCTCTGATATGATTGCTCTTTAGATATTCTACTTGATTTAGAATCTCTGACCCTATCTTTCGTATCTGTTCTATTATCAGGTGACCTATTCCTTCTTTCTTTCTGTCTGGAATCATGTGACTGTTTATTATACTTTTGCTCATAAAAATCACTTCCTGTGTTACTACTGGAGTCTGAGTCTGAGTCACTAGAACTTTCATAACGCTTCTGTTTGTAGTTTTTTGAATTTCTTTGTCTCTCTCTTGATGACCTTTTGTCAGGACTTGAGCTGTATCTTCTCATCTTTCCTTTGCCTTTATCTCTTCTTTTAGACTTCAAATCTATGTCTGGAAAAAATCAAAATCTACTGAGATGCAAAATAAAAAATCACAATTTATTTCCTCTTCTAAATAAAAAAAAAAAATGTATTCAGTTTGTTTTTGTTTAGTATAAAATAAACACTTTAAACTGATATTAAGAAGAATGAAATTGTCTACAATCGATACATGTAAAATGTTAAATGCAGATTATATTGTTGCACATAGGAAGAATTAGGTAAATTAACATTTGTAAAGTAAAGAAAAAATCCGAGAGTATATTTGTACTATACTTTGTGAAATAAATGGACCTATAGCCAAATGTATTTCAAAATCTCTCCTATTTGCAAAATCAAAATTAAAAATATTTATCATTAATAAAGAACTGCACATTTGGTTTAAAAATCTAATTTTTTGTATTAAATATCCTTGAAATGGAAAAAAATCAGGCAAAATTCTCATGTTTTCACAAATACAGATTCAGAACTGTTAATTTAGTCAATTGCCCATGATGCACCACTGTTTGGGTAACAAATTCAAAAGTACAAACAGTTATAAAATCATGACCCTAAGTTACACAGGAGTGCACACGCTGAAATGTCTCGCCTTCTATACTAATCATTGATATTATGTTGATAGTCCTAAATATAAAGCTAAGCTTTATTACAACTGTCACATAAACTTAACATTAACCAAGATAACTAAACAAAGACCAATGAACCTTGAAAAAGAGGTCCAGGTCAGATGAACCATGCCAGGCAGACATGTACAGCTAACAATGCTTCTATACAACATATATAGTTGACCCATTACTTATAGTTTAAGAAAAATAGACCAAACACAAAAACTTAACACTGTGCAATGAACCGTGAAAATGAGGTCACGGTCAAATAAAACCTGCGCGACTGACATCAAGATCATAAAATTTTTACATACACCAAATATAGTTGACCTATGGCATATAGTATTAGATAAAAAGACCAAAACTCAAAAACTTAACTTTGACCACTGAACCTAATCAAAGCCTTAAAGGCTGTAAAAGCAATTGCTGCCATGTTAATGTTTGGGGACTTTTATTTTTCATCCACATATATACAAGAATTAAACCTGACATGAGTGTTGTCTAGTTAAAAGTAAGAAGGTTTTAACTTGATATAAATAAAAGACTTTAGCAGAAAGTCATTTTTAATATGTTTTATATTTCACAAGGAGACAACACGTTTACCAGGCTAAAGTTGCGGTCAAATATACATGTGCTGAAACATAACTCAAGAAGAAATCATCATGGATTATCCCCTGGTAGTGTTTGTAACTTCCTTGGCAATAATTTCCTTTATTGATTTAATTTTAACAATTTTCATTATTAATTTATATTTAACCATTAACACAAATGATTAAGTTAAAACATTTCAACTTTCCAGACGCAAATGTTAAAAAACGGGAAAGAAATAAAATATCTTACAAGACATAAACATGTAAAGAATATATGTATATTTCAGCTTAATAAAAATATTTTCATAATGTTACTTTGTCATCATTTTTAAAACTAAGTTCCAAACATTATTGCTCAGTTGATATGTGTCCTTCTGATGCGGTACGAGCACAGGCACTTGTTTCTATCCATAGGAAGGTCGATTATCCATATAAATAGTTTTATATGGATAGTCGACCTTCCTATGAATAGAAACAAGTGCATGTGGGTACGAGATAACTACAATTCTCATGCAATCCCGAAAAGGGGGGTCATCACAGACAAACATGACATTAAATCATTAAATCGTTATCACTGAACTAGTATATATATTGTATAGGGGCCAGCTGAAGGACGCCTCCGGGTGCGGGAATTTTTCGCTGCATTGAAGACCTGTTGTCTCTTTGACAAATTCCCCATTTCCATTCTCAATTTTATTATACGAACAAGAACAAACAGCTCTACGTTGCTTTGATATTTATCAATTTTCAGGAAACATTGCGAAAAATGATCTTCAATATTTCGAAAACATGTGAAATAAAATTGCTAACACGGTGGACCGTCGAGTGTCAACAAACGTAGTAGACTTGTTCACTGAAAAGACGAGGATAATGGTTTCATCTGACATTTGTTATGCAAACCCAGTTTTGATCATGATATTTAAAAAGACGTACTTTTTTTCAATCCATGTATTAATAAACTAGAAAATTCCAAATTGTAAATATCTCTTCATCTGGACCGACTTGGCATCTACTACGTTTGGACGGGTCCATTTCATTAGTAAGGTGATCGATAAATATTACGGAGTTTTGACAGAAAAGGAAAACGAACTTATTGGTATGTGTTTTCAACAGGGGTTTCGTTCCGGTAAATTATTTGCGCAAATAAAGTTTGTCTATTTTTAGATTACAGGTAATAATTTGACACTACGCATTAACTTGTGTAGTGATTTTGATTTTACGATAAATGTATGAATGAACGATAATTTTATGAATGAACAAGAGCACCTGACCTCTTAAAGAAACACAAATTAAACATAAAAAACCGTATTTATTAGGAGATCATTCAGTTAAATTTTCAATACTAAATCAACAACTGAAATGAATCCATATTTTGTTGAAACATCGTACGAACGGCGGAAAACAGAATCGCATTTATAAAAATGTACTTTTTTTCACTCGGACTTCTATGTTATTTGATAGTCAAACGGTTGACCCTTTAAATACAAAAATACATCTACAAGAACATATTCTGAAACTTCTTAAATCCATTAACTTTTTTTTTAAAGTTTCAAGCTATGTATTGCAGTAGAAAACATACATAGGTGTTAAAGAATGACTGACCAGGAGCCTGTTTAACAAAATACTATGGCTTGATCTGGGCGGAGTCTCTGATCTGGGTCACAAAGATGGCCATACGCGACGGCATAAAAGCAATTGCTTTAAAAATGAGGTCAAGGTCACATGACATCTGCCCACTAGACATGTACACCTTACAATCATTCCATACAACAAATATAGTAGACCTGTTGCATATAGTATGAGAAAAACAGACCAAAACACAAAAATTTAACTATAACCACTGAACCATGAAAATGAGGTCAAGGTCAGATGACACCTGCCAGTTGGACATATACACCTTACAGTCCTTCCATACACCGAATTTACTAGCCCTGTTGCTTATAGTATCTGAGATATGGACTTGATCACCAAAACTTAACCTTGTTCACTGATCCATGAAATGAGGTCGAGGTCAAGTGAAAACTGTCTGACAGACATGAGGACCTTGCAAGGTATGCACATATCAAATATAGTTATCCTATTACTTATAATAAGAGAGAATTCAACATTACAAAAAATTTGAACTTTTTTTTCAAGTGGTAACTGAACCATGCAAATGAGGTCAAGGACATTGGTCATGTGACTGACGGAAACTTCATAACATGAAGCATCTATATACAAAGTATGAAGCATCCAGGTCTTCCACCTTCTAAAATATAAAGCTTTTAAGAAGTGAGCTAACGCTGCTGCCGCCGCCGTATCACTATCCCTATGTCGAGCTTTCTGCAACAAAAGTTGCAGGCTCGACAAAAACCAACCTGTTTTCAATCCAGCGTCAATTAAAAAAAAAAATGGACACCATAAAAAAAACCCCAATTTTTAAGATACTCTAGAGATGAGACAAATGGCCTGAAATGGCCTAAAAGTTTGTAGTATTTCAAACAAAATTTATTTCAAAGAAAGCTTGCAGTTTTACTAAATGCTAAGTAAATTCACTCAAGTACTGTAATATTACTCTGAGAAAATGTTAGACCTGAATATTTGATATTCCTAACAATATTTTAAACTGTTTTTCTCTTACTTATAAGAAAAAAAAGTTTTAAATATCTAAAATAACTAGCAAAACACATTTTTTATTTAGTCAATTTAAAAAAAAAAATCAGTGACCAAAATCAAAATTGGATAGAAATGAGAATGTGTGCATATTTTTAGTAATTTTAGTATCCCATTCAGAGGTTAGATAAAATAACTTGATAGAGCATTTATGCATAGCTGCATATCAACAGTCCTTTAGAGAGGTAAGTAATTTTATCCCAGACTATTGAATTCTCTGCAATTTATATATTTAATATTTACTTGAACTAGAACGGTCTCTTCTTTTCTTTGAATCTTCATCACTACTATCACTGTCAGTTTCTTCGTTTCTTTTTTTCTTTTTTCTTCTTGAGCTTTCATCTTCAGAATCTAAATAAGATATAAGATTTTTTTAAATTTATTCTCTTTAATCTTTACTAACATCAATATTTATCCAACTGTAAGCAATAGATTTACATATATTATATCTATAATAGAAGAGTGTTCATTAACCAATAAACTGTTATGGCCATTTGAAATCTAATTATACAGAAAACATGGGGTCCAAGATAACTTGTTTCACTAATAAAATCAATTAAATTTTGACAATGCGTAAATATTTAAACCTGATGATTTAATAATAATACTTTATTCCAAAAGCAATTCAGCTTATAGAATATTAAAGGAATAAGTATTTGTAGCATTTACCTCATAGTGTTCAATTAAGGCATTTATAAATGCTGTTTTATTAGTTAACTATTACCTGAAGAAGACCTATGCTTCTTTTTCTTCTTTTGCTTTTTGTCTTTTTTTGACTTCTTAACTTTTCCTTCCTGTATTTTGTTCAGTTTCCTATAAATAAAATGTAGACTATGTTAAAAGAAAACGAAACTCAGAAACATTAAATTGATCACACAAAATTTAAAAAGTTAATCAATCATTTATGACAGTCTATGGTGAGATACATTTAATTGATACACATGTTATTATATATTTGAGGATAAAACAGTCAAGCTAAATGTCTTTTGGGAATATGTGTGGATATTGTCTAATTGATTTATATCCCATTTCTCTATTTATTCATACTCAAATAATAATTTATTTGTGAAGAGAACCAAGTCCCTGTTCCCTTGGTGTACAAATATGAAATCTAGTACATCAACACATATATATGAGGAATCAGTAGTCAAGTCAAGTTATTATATCATAATTTCATATTGTTTTCACATTGTTGATCATGACGGGTGTTCATATTTCATGGAAATATACAGATGTTTGCAAATTGAATAAAATTTGAAATCATTTCCATAGGAAAGTGGTCATGCTGTTAAAATGAGGTTAAAGACTATATATAATAAATGCAAGACCAAAATGCAATGATAACCAAATTCTGGCATGTATAATCCAATTTGCCAGGCATACAAAGTAGAGGGTGCCCTATTTTATTTTTCAATTCTTTTGTCTAATTTATTATATACTGCAGCTGTCCTATTTGAGCAGTCAAATTGCATTGACTGTATATTCATATGTGATATACAGTCACTGACTGTATATCACCTTGTTTATGATGTTGACAATACGTTTCCGTAGAGTTTTATTTATGACGTCAATAAAACATACAGGTTCGCGGAAATTTTACGTCGTCCGCTCCAAATTAAAAAATGATGGTTTTTACCCTAAATACTTCATTTAGAACACTTATAAGAGTTGCAGTATATAAAAAATAACCATACATTGTCTCGAAATATCAATCGGTTATTTGTACTCGGCTCAAAACAGGTAGAAATGCTCGGCACAGCCTCGCTTTCTACCTGTTTCTAAGCCTTGTACAAATAACATTGATATTCCGAGACAATGTATGGTTATTCTATATATATATGTAACTTTCATATAAAATAGAATATTTGTCAACAATTATCAAAGTCATGAGCTTCAGTACAAATTTCTTCATTTGTTTTGTAGTTTTAGAAAAATCTTATCTGATCTAACTAACATTGTCTTAGACAGAAAAATAATTGATTCATCCTTTTGATTAAGTGTTCTGACAGCTTCAGGGCTTTCTTTTATATTAAAGTCCTTCAAATTTAATTGATTCATTTTTTTTTTTCTTTAATTAATACAATTATTATGGTAATATATTTTGCCTTGCTACTATGATTAAATAATCTATTGACAAATAAATATGACCCTCCTGTTGTCAGAAAATTCAGAAAAAGTTCAGGCTTCAAAATAGTCATTAAACTTAACTGTATTGATAGTTATGCAACTTTATAGAAAAATCATTACAAGTACATAATGTAGTACCTTTCAAACTGACTTAAGCAAAAAATGTCACAAATGTTCACATCGCAGATGCCAGAAAAGCAACACCTATGTCTCGCTTTCTGTGACTTTAGTTGCAGGCATGACAAAAATGAATTAAGCAGAACTGAACTCTATTAGAGGGTATTAATATATAGTGAAACACTTATAAAAACTTTTTCAATAGCAATGTTTACTTTAGTAACTTTTTCTTCTGTTTAGCACTGAGTGACTTTAGAAACTTGACCTCAGGGTCATCTTCATCTCCACTTTCTAACAGTTTCTACAAAATATAAAACAAATATATAATGTTTTTATCAAAATATATAAAAAACAGTGTTTTACCTACAAAATATAAAACCAATATATCATGTTTTTAGCTACGGGGAAAAATATAGTGTCATGGTACCGCCACCCTGAAACAGCCTGGGGAGAACACTGTGAATATAAATTAAATTTACATGGCCATGATGGACATATTGTGCAATATTACTATCATTACCTCATGTTCTGCTGATGGATCTTCAGCCATTCTACCCAGGATGCTTTGCTTTAATTTAAATCCATCCTCCTTCATTCCTTCTACTAATGCTGCTGCACTTGTTGATGCTGTAAAAACATATTCAAATTACTTAAACCAATTATCTTCAGCGGTTACTAGACATTTTAAAAGTAAATCAACAATCAGTGTTCCAAAATAAGTAAAACTAAAAGTTTCAAACACTGAAGCAAGACTTAGTAGATTGTCATTTTGGGGCCTATGCAGTATGGGCTTTCGTCATTGTTGAAGGCCGTACAGACCTATAGTTGTTAATTTCTGTGTCATTTTGGTCTTTTGAGGAGAGTTGTCTCATTGGCAATCATACCACATCTTCTTTTTTATATATAGTAATGGAATGGTCTAAAATACTGCAATATACAATGCATTAAGTACATATATGATACATATCACTGCAAGTGATGGCAGTAGCTCATCTCAGGACCCAATATGTTCAAAATAAACTTACGTTGAGGTGGTTCTGCTGTCAAATCTCTGTTAAATAATGGACATATTTTGTCTGTATTAACATGGCCCCATTTTCTACATTTGATACAGCGCACATTACGAACCTCAATACCAAAAGGCTGGTCACGTATTTCATCATCATTCTTGGCATACCTGCAATAATAAATCACATCAGGTACAAAAGTTGCTACAATGACAGCTTATGGATTTAAGAGCTAATATTGATTAATAATTCTTGTTATATTAACAATATTTTATCAAGAAAATGCACAAGCATATAAAACATAAAAATAATTAGTTTCAAATAAAGCCTGATTACAAGTTTCAGTACGGTGAACTACGAGATGACTAAATAGGAACACTGATGATATCCCTGCTTTAGGTACATATATACACTAACACAATTGCATGCTAAATACCAAAAAGTGGTGCTCTTTAACTGACCAGTTACCTAATCACACATATCAACATGTAAACCATGCAAAAAATCAATACACTTTGACAGAGGCAGTAGGGTGAAATAATATCCATAAAAATGAGATGTACCAATGTGTAACTTACTAAATACTAAATAGCATATATCATTTAATCACCACTAGTGGTTTCCCCTACATAGGGACTTATTCACAAACTAATTATTGAGGGTAATGCCATTAACAACATTTGTTTGTCTTGCCTACGTGAATATCTATAGCGGCAAGACAATAAATCTAGTGTTAACAGTACACAATAAATAACAACTTACTGTTCTCTTGGAGCATTATATTTTCTCTGCCATTCAAACTTGACCTCTGTTTCAACATCTTTCTCCTGTAAATTCAAAACTTATTCATGGTAAATCAAATTGAAATGTTGTATGAAAATGTCCTTCATGATCTTGTGATTTGATTTTCAGTTTGATTTTTTATTGTAAAATGTAAAGTGTTTCATGAATTTCTAGGCTCAGATGCTGGTTGTTAACATTGATCATTCTTAGAATGCAGGGAATTTTGAATATATTTCATGTATAAATTGTTTATTATATTACATTGTGTATTTATATTTTATTTTTAAACTGAAACATTTTCTTAAGTTGTCAATAGTTTGATGGGTGTTGGTACAGTACGTACAGAGAGTTTGTAATCGCAAACTCTAATCACTGATTTTGGAGTGTAGCGGTGTCACACTGGGAATCACGGATTATACTCCCAATTTCCTCCAAAGATTCTCTCCCAACACCGTGCGGCTGTTAATTGGTTTATTGCCCATCAGATGTACTGACAATTAATGACGCGTGACAACATAATCAGATTAGCCAGATTTATTACCTTTGTACATTTAATCGATCTTGATTGCACCTGTGTGCTTTAAAACACAGTATTAAAATTTCCTTTCTTTGACAGATAAATATGTGACATTTTCATTCAAAATATTCGAAATAAGATAATTATTCTTGTATGTATTTGCCCCATGTCATTGTCATTTGAGATAAAACGTACAAATGTATAAACATACGAATAAAACATTTATTTTGTAATTTTATTATAGTCTAGTCAGGTCATAATTTTTTTTTTTTTCAACAAAGAAGATTTTACCACAATTAGAATATTTTATGACCTACTCAGTGAGCAATATCAAGTTCATTAATTGTTCAATATATAAATATCAACTGTATAACCAATATGAAAATTTGTCTTCTTTTAAAGAAATTTTCCTTTGATCTTACCAACTGATAATTTCCTTTCTCAGAACAGTCAGTAGAGTGATATGAAAAATTACCGCTAGAAACTAATGGCGCAAATGCCGTTGTCAATGAAATTAACAATGTCGTTATATTGATAAACAGATTGTCATTGAGGGGGGACAGGACCTTTATCAGGACTTTGGGATCGGGGTGTTTTTAAGCTCGGGAATTCAGGATTGACCCTTTAGGGATTCGGGAATACTTTTTAAGAATTTTGGTATGTTGGGATTTAAACTTATTTAAATTCGGGACCTAAGGATTTTGTGTTTTCAAGCCCAGGATTTCAGTATCAGGACCCCTCCTACCCCCCATCATTGGTCAACCTGTGCAGGCCAAGCGAGAAAATCTATCTTGTTCAGATAAACAACGATAATCTATAAGGATCTATTTTCAACTACATTGCTGACTTGTCTATTTTTGCATGTACATATATGTTCATGTCTGATGTTTATTTACATTATCAGTGAAAACTACTTTTACAAATTATGACAAGCTTTGATAAACCTTGTTAATTTGTTAAAATAAGACATCTGTAAAAAACTCTTACGTCTTCTTTTTTCTTCAGTCCTGGTGGAGCATCGTACATAAAACTTAAACCAAGCTTTGCCTTTTCATCACCCAGTAATGCCCTAAAACAAATAAATTCAAACTATGTTAGAGAAAATTTTCATCCCCAAGAAGATCTTTGAAATACATAATTATTGTAAATAAAAGATTTTCAGGGAAATTATGAAGGACCTGAAACATAAAAAACAACTTCATCATTTATTTACCCAGTATTAGTAGAATCTAAACCAAGGTAAAATAGTGACATGGTTTTGAATTCAGCCTTAAACTTTAAAGGTAAAGTAATTTTTGCCATTGTATAAAATCAACTGAAAATGATCTACATTTAAAGCATAAAAGTCAATATCTAAAAAAATATCAAGAGAAAGTATTTCTGAAATATAACTGTAAGTTACATGTATCTCAAAATAAATGGGAGTAAGTATACGTGTATGAAATCCTAGTAAACCTTTCCAAAAATCAGGTACTGATAAACTAAAATATGAAACCATGTAGATTATAAAATGGATTAAGGATATATATAAAATCATGAAGACTTTTTTTAACAGTTTGAATAGCATGAAAATTATTTTGCATTATTCTAGAAAAATGTTCTTTTGTTTTTTAGACTTTCAAGTTTCAATAAGAAAAATTATCCTGAATGACAGCCCCATGAATGAATATGAACAACAATACTATTTGCTCATATGCATCAGCCACGAGGAAGGACTTAACTCGAAGATTTTTTTTTCTATAATGGATGTGATGCTGCTTCTGGTGCATGGTCAATAATCGCTAAACATACAGGTTTGATATGTGACTACATGTATTAACTAAATTTATATTTCATTTTTTTTGTCAAACATATTTCTATTTTTATTTTTGTTTATTGTCTATTGCAATTGTGTGATAAAAAAATCAATGTACTGATTATGCCTGTAATGGGTCCACTATTGGAAATAAAATATATAATATCTTATCTTATATCAAATTGGCAGTATGTTTTTACCTGTTTGAATATGTTTCTTGTTCTTTTTGATACTGATTGAGTAATTCTTCCTGTTTTTTCTTCTCAAATTCTGTTTTCTGTTGAGCCATCCATACCTATTTAAAAGAGGTGGAAATAGTATGAAAATATGGGGAATCCTATGCATGTTTCCAAGCTCAGTTTTAATGATGACTCAAAATTCCAATAGGGATAAAATGATGCACAGACAAATCTGAATTGATTGTTCAGTGTTTAAAGCTGCTTTCAATAAAATTGTGCTACATTTTTCATATTTTGAGGCGGTCACTATTTATTGGTAGAGAAGTCATCGAAATGTCCTTATCATTTGTTTGAGGTCTCAAATAATTATGGTTATTGTTATTTCTGGAAAATATTTAACTGTAAGAATTGTCTATATTCATGATATTAGTTGATCTTTTTTAACATCTTAAAGAAAGTGTACATTTTTAGTCAAGCACCCAAAATTACTGCTTCATTTCGCAAGAATTTTTACCATTCTTCGCCATTCACCTAATCACTATTTGTCACAACTTTAGGTTCTCTAAAATTTTGATTTCATAGCGGAGGCGGATCTAGAGGGTTTTTCAAAGGGCTCATGGCGCCAGCTTGTCTGGCAAAACAGTTGTTGTACCTCAGAGTAATCTCGGACTAGTTCGACCACTGCATAATACAAAATATATGTCGCCACAATGGAAAAGTGATTGTTGTATGACGTCAATAGTTCAAGCGGGGCAGATTGTTGGGTCATCCGTGACAGATTTCCAAATAGCGATAAGGTGTATAACCACATTCCTACAATGTACATCATATAATTTTTGAGTTTTTAACATGCAAATGAAAGCCCAAAAAATAATTCACAGGCACTTGTTTTCTATCCATGGGAAGATCTACTATCCCTATCTCGATATACATAGGGATAGTAGATCTTCCCATGGATAGAAAACAAGTGCCTGTGAGATATTTTTTGGGCTTCCATTTGCATGTTAAAACTTTTTTGTGAAGATTGTACCGTATGTGTGATTTATAAGCATCTTACCCTTTTGATATTTTCTTTGCTTGATGGATGGAAAAATTTCTTGGTCATATAATTATTGAAACCCTTCCCCATGACTGTTTTTTGTTCGAAAACCTTTCTCAACGTTTGAGGATAACAGGAAGTGAATTTGAACTGATTCCGAGGTAAATAGACAAACTTCCGGTGTTACGAAATCATGAACCCGAAATCGTCTGCTATTCAAATGTGGTCATGACCGGTTGCAAACTCATCAAAGTCCTCCCATCCTGTCTATCCTTTGTCCTGAAAAGAAAGAAAGTATTGCATATAAACAGGTTGGTCAGTTTGTACTGTACGTCCGTCCGTCCGTCTTATCCTTACATGTATCGAAATTTGATGTTGATTTACAAAACATGTACTTTACCTCAACCCACAGGAGGTTGAAATCCTATCAATGAGGGTCTAAGCTCTACTGTGATAGTCGAGTTGACATATTTATAGACCCTCATTGATAGGATTTCAACCTCCTGTGCTCAACCTTAGTCCAAATAATTATGACATCTTGAAACTCAAGGCTATTATATTTTTTTCTTTGACGCCTTACATCAACAGGAAGGCGTCAAAGCAAATTTTAAATAGTTCCAACATGTCATAATTATTTGGACTTCCTCAACCTTTACAATAGTCCGAGTCCCACGGCCCTGGGCCCCAACTTGTCTGGCAAAACAGCCGTTGGACGTCAGAGTAATCTCGGACTACCTTTACAGACACAGGCACTTGTTTCTGTCAATATGCGGTTTTACTACCTGTACGAAAAATCATCTGTTTAAGCGAACACATTGAAAATTTTTGTAAGCTACGTTGTGTGATTTTTCGTACGGGTGTGGATAGTAAATCGCATATTGACAGAAACAAGTGCATGTGGTATGTTCCCAAAAAAAGTTCTCGTCCATTCATGTTCACCCCCTTCACTTTCGCATACAGGTCACTACACTTTTGCGCCCAACATGTCCGCACCCAATTTTTATTGGTTTTGTGTTTAACAGTTCTGCCAACTTTTCATGAAGCAAATGCGTGAGATTTGGCCAAATTTGAAAAGATCAAAGAGAAAAAACAACAATAGATCAATAGAAAATGCCGCCAAAAAAGCATGAACATGTGTGAGTCTCATGCTAAATGCGTTAGACTTGGCAGCCCTGGTTTAATACTTTCGTAATGGAGTTTTGGTAAGTGTATTGCTATGATTATATTTTTATGCCCTTGCAGTAGCGGAGGAGGCATTAAGTTTAACCTGTGAACAGTATATCTAACATATATGTTCCTGGTTTTACCCTTATCCGTCTGTACATATGTACGTCCCATATTTAGTTTCTGTTCTCTAGCTTGAGTTTGCCGCAACTAAATGTTATGAAACTTATACACAATGTTTATTACCACTAAATACAGATCAAATTTGAATTTTGGTAGTGTCACTCTAACCGTTCTAGAGTTATGCCCCTTTATAAATTGAAAAATTGAATTTGGACAAAATAATCACAAATTCATACTGGTATCTGAAATACAGAGTGAGTATGTACTTAATGTAGTTTCACAAAAAAAATACACATCATATGATATACAACCCTTCCCAGCTGGTTTTTATACTCACGTCAAAATAATTACCCTGTCAAAATAATTTTGATGGGCGTATTATTGTATACAAATGTCCGGTGTCCGTCCGTCCGTCTGTCTGTCTGGCATAAACATGTCGCGCCGTAACTTGAGAACGACATATCCAAATTTCATGAAACTTAATACAGTTGTTTCTTACGATGATCAAATGATCTGTATAGTTTTTGGTGAAAATAAAATTAACACTTTTTGAGTTACGGCACTTTGTAACTAAAACATGGGTGTGTTTTTTTCACATGTCGCACTGTATCTCAAAAACAATTTTTGTTTATTGCTCAAAACTTTACACATTTCTTAGTTATATTAATCTTAAGATCTGTATACTTTTTGGTGATGATTCAAAATTTCATTTTTGGGTTATTGAGTATTTTGTAAAAAAGGGGGAGGTTTTTTTTACATGTCGCACCGTATCTCAAAAACAATTTATGATTATTGCTTAAAACTTTACACACTTCTTTGTCATATTAATCTAAAAATCTGTATACTTTTTGGTGATAATTCAAAATTTTATTTTTGAGTTATTGAGTATTTTGTAAAAAAGGGGGAGGAGTTTTTTTACATGTCGTGCCGTATCTCAAAAACAATTTATGATTATTGCTTAAAACATTACACACTTCTTTGTTATGTTAATCTAAAGATCTGTATACTTTTTGATTCAAAATTTTATTTTAGTGATTTTTACTTTTTTTGTTAAAAAAAAAGGAAAAGGGGGGGGGGGTTAACATGTCCCGTCGTACTTATACCACAGAACTCAGATCAAGTACAAACTTGGGTAGGGTCACTTTTATTGTTCTTGAGTTATGTCCCTTTATAATGTTGTATGCAAGCGAGGGCATCATTTGTGTCCACACATTCTCCATTTATTATTGTAAATCTGTAATTTATAAAGTGTCTCTGGTCAGTATTTATGAAATCGAGATTTGAAATGGGGAATATGTCAAAGTGACAACAATCCGCCCAAAGAGCAGACAACAGCCGAAGGCCATCAATAGGTCTTCAACACAGTGAGAAAATCTCGCACCCAGAGTTGGTTTTCAGCTGGCCCCTAAGGAAATTGTGTAATAGCTCAGTGGACGTCACAAGGGGGTCAAATTTGAGTTTTCTAGCGTACTGGCCAGCCGGACCAGTGGACTGAAAATCTACTGGTTTCGGCTCCAAATCTACTGGTCCTGCAAAAATGACATTCATTTGACAAACACTAAATTATATAAATGATAGATGTTTACTTTTATATTCATGCTGTCTTTTACATTTTCAAGATTGTCAAAAATATTATTTTTCTTGTCCTTCCAAAAATTTCCACATTTTGTGTTGTTGTGAAAGATACTCACCCGAGTTATTAATTAACTTGATCAATTACAGTGTAATTGATTTCTTTAAACGACAAATTTCTACTGGTCCGCCAGACCACCAGCTGACAAAATCTACTGGTCTAACGCAAATTCTACTGGTCTCAGACCACCGGACCAGTGCTAATTTCGACCCCTGCGTCACACTAAACTCCAAAATATAAAAATGAACTTAAATTAAAAAAACATACTAGACTTACAAAGGCCAGAGGTAAAAAATGGGGTTAAACATGTTTTGTGATATTTTAACCCTCCCCTATACCTCTAGCCAATGTAGAATTAAGAAACATATAGCAATATGCACAGTAAAGCTCAGTTTAAAAGAAGTCTGAGTCTGATGTCAAAATAGGTAACAAAAGAAACTTCAGCAAAATGACAATGAATCCATTAATTAACGGACTACTAGCAGTTACTCACATGTCAGCTCCAGACCTCATTTAAACTGATTCAAAGATTATGTCTTCATCATATGAAAATCAAGTACAATCCATCCCATTAGGGGTTTAGTATCATACCATCATAAAATATACAAGAAGAACATGACCTGTATCATGCCAACAACTGGTTTTAGAATAAACATGTTTATTTCCGATGCAAAGACCCTATGAGTGAATCAATATTAATACCAAAATATTCAATCCTTAATGAGCTGACAACAGTATTGTAACTATATCCATTCTGAATAAGTCTGTTCAAAGGTTTGGTTAACTTTTAAGGTGAATACTAATATTTTTGTGCTTTGTAAAGAATATTACCATAAAATATTGGATGGGAAATACCTTAACTATTTAAGCTGTTTATTAACATTCAATAGATAGATTATTTAGAAAGGCCCAATCAAATGAGCAAAAAAGGTAATTATTATTCACTAATATTTTTTTCCAGAAATTTTGGAAGAAAAATGACAGATGGGAGCAATCATTTGGAGAGAACTGCAGAAAGTGGAAGAAATAATGTAACTTCTGTTCTATAATCAATCAAATGCAGTCTTCACACTTAACCACAATTCCTACAGCAGTGGCTTGTGAAATTGCTTTCAGACTTGTAAAATTCCTTTCTTCAAGCCAACAGAATCCAACTAAAATTTTCAAAAAATTTGTGCTTCAGGCTTGTGGACACAAAAGTTAACCCTGAAATGACAAGGCAGATTTTATAGGCATCTTTTGTGTATAACTTAGTGTTTTCTTATCAGCATATATATGTTCCATTTGGAATTTGACATTTTGTGCTCATTAGTTCTTAATGATGACTGTAAAATTATAATATATATAAAATATATAATGCAATTAAAGTAATGCTGCAACCAATTTATATTATATGTATTATATTTTCATGCATTTCCTTTAATTAAATAACTGCAATAAATTTCAATTTAATGATCCTTTAATGGCACAAAAAGAAGTATAGTTTTATTTTATTCTTGTCATACTCTTATTTGTAGTTTCTATTTTTTATCAGATTTTTATGCATTGAATTTCAAGATAAAAAATGAGATGTGACATAATACATTTCATTTTAACACACACTAACCATAAATACCAGAATATAATATTTCAATCTACAAATTACTGCATGGCATTCAACAAAAAGCAGAATCCTGTTACAATATTTGAAAAATTTAAATGCCAAGAGAGACAACAAATTTAAAAATGGATGTAATTGTATTTTTTCCAGTTTTTGATAATAAAGTAATACATTTGAAAAAACTGTAATAGATTACAAACTGCATATAATTTGTAGACCATTGATTGAAGATTAGTCTGAAAATTATTATTGTTCTTTGCAGATAACCTCCTTGGCAACAGTCATAGGATTAAGACAGGAGTCGACAACAGTAAAAAGTCTGCGGTTAAAAATTCATGATGAAAGGCTAACTTTCAAGGCAGGACAGTGGTAAGGTTTAAAATGAAATAAAAGAGACCATTGGTTTACGTTTTTGAGACAGCAACCAATAAAAAATAAATCATAAATGACACAAAGAAGGAAAAAGGCAAGATTAGACAAGTGTCTTTATCACACCATCAACTCTAAATTATTGGAATTTGGTTTATATGAGAATGATATATTATTTTAACTCTTTTCGCTTTTGATAATTGCATGAAATATCAAATTTTAATTTGTTTTGCATTTACTGTGGATTTTATAGTTGATTCCTTTATACATGTATTATATAGAGATTAATATATGGCCTTTTCCATATCAGCCTGGGTATCATCCCGAGACCCCCATATCAGCCCGAGACAGAGTCGAGGTGCTGATATGGGTCGAGGGATGATACCCAGGCTGATATGGAAAAGGCCATACGTATTAATCGCTTTATCATATACTTCCGACAATAGTTTTGTGTAAGGCAAATAAACAAATGCAATGACTAAAACAGTCAAAAACTATTTAAAGAAGTTAAATTATGAATCAAATAAACTAAACTTGTCCAACAACAGCATCACTACCTCCATTATCCATATATATGTATGGTAACATTTCCTATAGAGGCATTTTGAAACATTGAAAATTTGGAAGAGTTTTATGATTATTATTACTCCATGTTTGTTGTACTATAAAATGATTCACAATTGTCAATGGCATTTGTTAGCAAGTACTAAACTGTCCCCACAAACGTTCCTGTAAATTTTGACGTCGTCATAAAAAATATATGACGTCACAATGGAAAATTAAACAACCGATACCGGAAACACCGGAAGTTACTTGCACGAGAGGCACTATTATGGGTTTTGTGCACGAGATGCACCTGATATGGGTTATCAGCCCGGGTGGGAAATTATGGCTTGTGTACTTCCGCTCATTACACATATGCAAAAGCTATCATATCAATGCTTAGTATATGATAAATATTAGAAAATTTTCTGCATCTTAAATCAGGGCTTCCAAAAAACATTTGAGCCAGCCCTGACTTAAATACCATACATAGACTCAATAATAACAAAACCAAAGCAGTAAAGCTTAGATCATCATCAATGAACCATTTTCCATTTTTATTTCATTTAACTTTTTCTACCCTATAAACAAGTATTCCCCATTCTAAAATGGCATAGCATTGTTTGTTCGACCTATGATTTGACTATCTATTTTTGGTATCTTGTTCATTTAGCTGAGAACTGATGAAAAATTGATGGATTTTTTACCTCTATTACGTTCTGTGGATTCAATTGCAATTTTCATTGATTTATACGTTTATATGAACCCTGACTTTAAATATCTAATGAAGTTTATACAATGTATATGCTATATATGCTTAATTAACTTCAAAATCCATATAACTTGTGTACGGTACATTTATATGTGAGCAGAAAATCATTTGTTAATGATGAAATCAGATGCACAATTTTTATTTTAACTACAGGGTTGATATGTTTATGCCTGAAGTTGACATTGTTGGTGGTTTTTCTATGTATTCATCACCAGAACAGTTACAGAGAGAGGGCACTATTGATTTAGCTGTAAAATACAGTACACATCCACCAGCATTATGGGTACATTCAAAGGTAATCACAAACTTACAATTTAACATTGTATCTTGCAGAGAAACAAACCTTGTCACAATGTTTTGCACTTATAAGTGTATTTATTTATATTAGAAAAGCAGCTGATTGTTGCAAATGTTTAATAGATTTTTGGAGTGTGATAAGAACAGTGTGATTCCACATTTTAACATGATCTGAATGCAGTCTTTATTATAATTCCTATTTCTATTTATTGTTTTGATGAATACATGAAATTAGCTGTAAGTTGATTTTTAAACACCCATCAACAAAGAAAGTTTTACGGTCTGAGAGTCTGTATATTTCTATACGACTGCAAACATTTTTTTAGCAATCGTATATTGGTATCACTTCACCATCGTTGTTGTTGCCGTCGTCATCGTCAGAAGACATTTTGGTTTTCACACAATAACTTTAGGATAAGTAAATAGAAATCTATGAAATTTAAACACAAGGTTTATGACCACAAAAGGAAGGTTGGGATTGATTTGGGAGGTTTGGTCCCAACAGTTTAGGAATTAGGGGCCAAAAAAGGGTCCAAATAAGCATTTTTCTTGGTTTTCGCACAATAACTTTAGTATAAGTAAATATAAACTTAACCAAATTAAAACACAAGGTTTATGACCACCAAAGGAAGGTTGGGATTGATTTTTGGGAGTATTGGTCCCAACAGTTTAGGAATTAGGGGGCCAAAAGGGTCCAAAATTAAACTGTTTTTGATTTCATCAAAAATTGAATTATTGGGGTTCTTTGATATATGCCGAATCTTACTGTGTATTTAGATTCTTAATTTTTGGTCCTGTTTTCAAATTAGTCTACAAATTTAGATCTCCAAAGGATCCAAAATTAAACTTTGTTTGATTTTAACAAAAAATGAATTCTTGGGGTTCTTTGATATGCTGAATCTGAACATGTACTTAGATTTTTGATTACCGGGTATGGGCCCAGTTTTCAAGTTGGTCAGAATTGGGGTCCAAATTAAACTTTGTTTGATTTCAACAAAAATTGAATATATGGGGTTCTTTGATATGCTAAATCTAACCATGTATTTAGATTTTTGATGTTTGGGCCCCGTTATCAAATTGGTCCACATTGAGGTCTAAAGGGTCCAAAATTGAACTTTGTATGATTTCATCTAAAATTGAAATCTTGGGGTTCTTTGATATGCTGAGTCTAACCATGTATTTAGATTTTGGATATTGGACCATAAATTATTTTTTTTTAAGTTCTTAGACCACATTCATTCTGTGTCAACTATTTAATCCATACTTGCCTAACTGTTCAGGGTTCGACCTCTGTGGTCGAATGAAGCTGCGCCCTGTGGAGCATTTTTAACCGGATTTTTGTGACAAAAATGTCGGTTATTGATTTGGGGATGTACGGCGGGCGGGCGGCAACCAAATGTTGTGCGTGCATTTACTCATGAACCGTTCAACCAAAGCTTTTAAAATTTTAATATGTTGTTACTAACAACAAAATGAAGGTCAAGTTCAATAATGACAATTTTGACTTTTACCGTTCAGGAGTTATGGTTCTTGAAAGATTGAAAAATGGCATTTCCTGTCGTGTCCATGCATTTACACATGAACTGTTTAACCAAAGCTTACCAAATTTTATTGTGTTGTTACTGATGACAAAATGGAGGTCAAGCTCATTAATTACGATTTTGACTTTTACTGTTCAGGAGTTATGGTTCTTGAAAGATTGAAAAATAGCTTTTCCAGTCGTGTCCGTGCATTTACTCATGAACTGTTCAACCAAAGCTAATCAAATTTTAATATGTTGATTCTGATGACATAATGGAGGTCAAATTTGATATTGACAATTTTCACTTTCACTGTTCATCAGTTATGGTTCTTGTGATATTGGCAGGACACAAATAAATGTTAATAAATCCGGTTTGCTGTCGTTGTGACAGCCTCTTGTATTTACTTATTTTCTCATTTTTCAGTTCTGAGTTATGGGACGTTAATCTAAAAAAAATAAACATCTTTACTGTGACTTGATTGTAAGTGTTGCTCACCACGTATTGCAGTTTATTCAAAATTCTGACAATACTGCAATTTGTTTAATCAAACCAAACTATTTGATAAAACAAATTGCAATTTGGTCAGAATTTTGAATAAACTGCAATTGATCTCTGTTTGGCAGGTATCATTTGTCCTTGAACTATTTTTCATGGTTTCATTTGTCAATGTTTAGTTTTGTCCTCTTCTCAGATACTCATAGTACTAGGTCAACTTTATTTGGTGCATGGAATGACTATAAGTTTCATATGTGTGTCTGGTACAGTTCATCTAACCTTTACAACCCCATTTCCATGGTTCATTGGACAATGTTAAGTTTTCCTTGTAAAGTCTGTTTCTTAGATACTATAAGCAATAGGTTAAATATAGTTGGTGCAAGGAATTATTGATTGAAAGGCATACATGTCATCTGACCTTGAACTAAATCCATGGTTCATCAGTCAATGTTAAGTTTTCACAGTTTGGTTTGTTTCTTTGATACTTTAAGCAAAGAGTCAGTTGTATTTGGTGTATGAAATGGTTGTGAACATGTATGTCTGTTAGGGTTTATCTGACTGATAAATATTGTCATTGATCATTGATAATGTTGTTTATGTGATACATTTTAAGACTTTGAACATTAAATCAATCATGGTCAGAAAAGCAGGCAAGGCATGTCAATGTGTGCACACTTGTTTTACTTTAATTGTTAAAATAGGGAAATACATATTGTACAAATACTCCAGAATGTCTTGAACTTATAAACTATAATTTCTACAAGATTATTAAGAATGAGTCTGTAGATTTTCGCTTATGGGATCATAGTCATCATACTACCTAAATTTTGCAGCTCCCTTAACGAAGTTGAGTATTTTAACACACTGGTATTCAGTTATTATTTAGTAACATGGACTTTCCTTTGGGTATTAAAACATCAATTTTTCTTCAGATACTTGCCAATATTTTATAATGATTGATTGTGACAGGAAAATCACTTTTTGTGAATTAGTTTATATTCTACTTTGTATTTATTTCAGTGTAATGAAGGTACCAAAGTATATTTAAGAGTTGGTGGAGATATTTACTATGACCCTAGTGTGTCAGAGCCACCCCATGATCTCTTGCTGATAGCTGGTGGCATTGGTATCAACCCTCTATTAAGTATATTGTACCATGTCAGAGATTTAATAACCTTAAAGGAAAAAGGAAACCTTGAAGACGACAAATTAATACCACAGAAAGTTTTATTGTTGTACAGTGCAGCTAAACAAGAGGAACTTATTTGTAAGGTATCGTACGCAAATGATTAAATTTTGTTGATTAATTCACCTTTCATTAAAATATACAAAATTTAATTGTTTATACCAGTAGTATAGTAGAAGATGCTTTGGTCCAGTCTATTTCTATTATGATTTACAAGATTTGTATTCAAACTTTAAAAACCTTTTAGAAAATGTACTCTTTTTGTGAGGTGTCATCAGACATGGGCACTTTTTTTGTTAGGTCACAGGAAGGCAAGGACATTTTTGACAATTGAAGAACTGAGGACAATCAAATCAAACCTTGAGTATAAAAAACTAAGTAACTAGTCTAGGAAAGTAAATATAGACTAAGAATTAATTATATATCCTACTTATCAAATAATTATTTCTGTGACTGTATCATACGATCCTTTACGATTAATATTTTGCATATCTGCAAGCAGTTTCATCCTCGTGTCTCGATATCCAAATAGCATGAGTTTGAATCCCAGCAAGGGAAGAACAAAAATTTGCCTCTTGTAGTGAAAATTACAAAAACTATATTTTACTTATATTTAACTATATACATTGTACTAGTATAATTGCACAGTATTTTTTGGGGGTCAAATTTTGATTTAAGTCTTCAATTGTTTCCTTTATAGAACATTGGAATTTTTTTCTTTTCCTATTTATTGTAGAATGAGATAGAAAAGATAGTATCTGCAAATGATGAGATCAAATGTAAATTTTTTGTGACTCAGGCAGAATCTAGTAATGGTTTAAAGGGTAAGTTTTACTGGCAGACTTATGAGCTGGTTTTTAATAATACAGTATACGGACGGTTTAGACTTCATTTACTATTTAGTTCAGTAAACTTGATGTCAGTTATTTTACTTCACTATTATAAAAGTCAACCAATACATGTACATTATTTTACTCAAAACATATTTACAAATTCAACCAGTAGTTTGATTACTTCTATCAATTATTTCCCCTTTCGCTGTATGTTTGTAAAAATTTGTAAATTATGACTCTGCAATAAAATATACAAATTAAAGAGCATGTGTTCTATCACTTCTTATTTCCTTACTGTAAAATAAGATTGAATATAGGTATTTACATCTAACTAGTGTAAATTCAGAAATTATTGTGTGCATTTATTATTACAATTTTGCCATTTTAGACTAAAATGTGATTTTACTCTTTGCGATTTTGATAAAAATCCTGTTACAATCATATAAACTGTTGCGATTCTAACCCTGTTGCATTTTTCTCAATAATAAAAAACTGCAATAATTTCTGATATAACGGTATATGCACCACATTAATTTATTGTAGGTGATAATGCTTTAAAATTTACACTCTGAAAACATTTTCAGCTGGAAGAATTTGTAAAGAAGATATAAAAGAATCATTTAATTGGTTGAAAGAACATCAGACAAAAACTTATATATGTGGACCACCACCAATGATTACAGACATGGAAAAACTTTTGATAGAGCAAGGATTAGACAAAAATACGATACTATATGAACAGTGGTGGACTTCTGCTGAAACATCATAAATGTCAATTTATATACATGATTTTTGCTTTTACATAATATATGAATAAATAATTAAGTTTTAAATAATTTTTGAGGCCAATGAGATACCCAAGTTAGTCATGTACTTGAACTTACAGCAAATGCTGAGGCTTAATTAAGATATTTTCAGTATTTTATATGATTTCAGTAGTCATATTTATAGGCCATGCAATGATTTATGTATAACATGTATAATGGTATACTATTGTCCATCTGTCAAACTAAATGTTAGTTGGTCTGCTAGTATGAATGATTCAAGGAAAATCATCTGACCAGTTTATTCATACTTGGTCGAATGTTTTGGATGGTTAATTTGAGTTGTGATTTTTATGCCCTTAAATTTTACCCTTGTCCTTCAGTATGTTTGTCCATCTGTCTGTCTGTCCATTTCTTTACTAGTTTTCATTTGCTAACTTTAGTTTGCCTCAACCAGATGTTATGGAACTCGTACACAATGCTTGTTACATTTTGTACCACAAAACACAGATCAAGTTTGAAATTTGGTGGTGTCTCTATTACCATTCTAGAGGTATGCCCCTTTACACATGAACAAATTGCTGAGGTTTTCGTTTTCATTCTCTAACTTGAGTTTCCCTTGACCAAATGTTATGAATATTTTTATATAGTGATTTATTACCACAAAGCACAGATTATGATTGAATTTTGGTGGGATAACTTTTATCATTCTATAGTTGCCTTTACAAATGTAAAAAATGCTGAATATTTCGTTTTGTTCTCTTACTTAAGTTTGCCTAAACCAAATGTTATGAAACTTATACACAATGCTTATTACCACAAAACTCAAATCAGATACGAACTTGAGTAACTTCACTTTTACCGTTCATGAGTTATGCCCTTTATAATGCTATTTGCAGGCGAGGGCATCATCTGTGTCCCATGGACAAATTTCCTATTTATTTTATTATGCTTTAAGGGTTAATGTGTTATGATGACTCTTTTAATTTATAAAACATAGTTCATTTTCTGGTTTCTGGGTGACTAAGAAAGTACCACTGATCTAAATAGATTGATATTTAATTGAAGTACTGCTGACCACAAAATATAGGTTATGTGTATTTTTGGCTGATTTTGAATAAAGAGTTCTGAAGATGTGGTCCTTTTTTTGCTAAAAAATAGTTAGTTTTGGTGTTCCTAGATATAAAAGAGTGAACAGATGAACCAAATTGAATGAAATTTTACCTTGTACCAGTCACATTATTTAAAAAGCTTTTTTAATATTTTATTTATTGAGGATTTGTTTTTTTTTATTTTACCACCTGGAATTAAGTAATTAGTAGTGTCTCATACAAGAGAGCAAATAAGAAAAAGAATTGTCCTTAATGCTTTCATTCTGATTTGATAGATTCACTGATAAAGGGTTATAACCATACTGTTGTTGAATAATTGAGCAGTATTTTTAGTTAACACCAATGATGCTGCTCAGAAACACAGTCACAGATATTAGTGTAGGATGGCATGATCAGATATATTTTCAGTAGTATTTATAGTATGTTGAGCTTTTTTCTGTAAATGTAAACATTCTTTGAAAAGGTATTATCGTTTTGCTTGTTCATATTTTTTGTTATTTTCTATTTTCTGAACATTTTAATGCACCTTTTTTATTTTCCATAGAACTATTTAAAGGGGTAAGATTTCATGGAGGACACTTGTCTGTTCCAGATCAGGAGTCGTGATTTTGGTTAGCTTTTAAAATTTACTGTGGATTCTTTTATATTAAATAGTTAATTCTTGTGGATTGAAGAAAGTTTTTTTTTGTTTGATTTATGTGATTTCCCTAGTTTTTACATGGTCTATCTTTATGAAGTTTCATGTATTTGATGGCCTCTTCTGAATATATTTACAACTTTTCTAGACTCTTGGTGATTTTTGCAACAAACCAAGTTCTTATTTTTTTCATTTTTTTCTTTAAAAATGTCCTGTACCAAGTCAGGAATATGGCCATTGTTATATTATAGTTCGTTTCTGTATGTGTTACATTTTAACGTTGCGTCGTTTGTTTTCTCTTATTTTTGAGTGTAAATTCATTTTGCGATAAGACGTGTCACGTTACTTGTCTATCCCATATTCATGTATTTGGTTATGATGTTATATTTGTTATTCTCGTGGGATTTTGTCTGTTGCTTGGTCCGTTTCTGTGTGTGTTACGTTGTAGTGTTGTGTCGTTGTTCTCCTCTTATATTTAATGCGTTTCCCTCAGTTTTAGTTTGTTACCCCGATTTTGTTTTTTGTCCATGGATTTATGAGTTTGAACATCGGTATACTACTGTTGCCTTTACTTATCCTATTATGAGTACCAGTAGATAATATGGAGCAGTCATCAGTCTGAAAACTTAATTGGTCTAGTGTTTGATTGTTGGTGTTAAATGGCCACTTGGTATGTTGACAACAAAGCCATATGAAATATATCAGATTAAAATATACTCCTTCCAACAAATACCAAATAGTGTTGATCTATCCTGTTACTGTAATGATTGATTGATTGTTTGGGTTTTAACGACACTTTTAAGCGCCACCTTTGGGCTATTTCCTGGCGGCCAATTTTAATAGGTGTAGGAGGCCATGGTCCTAAGGGAAAACAATGACCTTTCAATTGGAATACTGACGATTCTAGTCAATTAAAAGTAATTACTGTATTCAGATCTTTGGAAGGTGCAAATAAGATTAAGGCGTATGCAAGACAAAGATGTACATGTATATACTTCCTACAACCAATCCTTTTATCAAATAGTGTAGACCTATATGCATTTAAGGAACAGACCTAATCCTGAAATTTTGACCTGACCATTGCTGTATGGAAACCGGGCCAGACCACAATGACCATCTGACAAGTTAATGCAAATTGTAAGCACTGTTGTCACCATTGCTGATAAACATTCCCAAAATGTGAGGTAAATATTGTTTACAGAGACAGCTTCAGGAGTGGTCTACACAATGTAATTAGGTATACATATTGTGGGCTTTGGCAAATAATTTGATAACACGTATTTAGATGAAGTCATTTATTCCATTGTGATGATATTTTTTTTCAGAATGATTTTAAAAATCTTTCATAAATCAAACAAGCAGAAAAAGAATGATTCTTGGTCTCATTCATGGCATTAATGATGAAGGAAAAACATGGAGTGGTGTATTAATTGTTAAATAAACAAAGTTTAACAAGAAGGTGACCATTGTTAATCTATTGAATCAATTTTCGAGCTTGATGTTACAATGTATTGAATGGTTTTTACTGAAAAATCAGTACTACAAAGTTAATTACCTAAAATGAACCTCTCCATGTTATCCATTCTTAAAAATTTAAATGAAAGAACATTATTTACATGTAACCTAAACTAAGCACTGTAAAAAAGATGATGTTTGTACAACTCCAATAAAAACTTATGAATATCTTCACTAAAAATATTTTGCATATGAACAATCTCGGACATGAAAATCAATAAAAGGCAGATAAATGTGAGTGGAATTAATTTGCATGCAAACGATTTCACACACACACACACTGAAAACGAAATATGTGTACAAAAGTACTGTTTCCACATGCTGATTACCACACAGTGGTATCGTATGTGACAAAGTGGGGCAGATTCCTAAAACTAAGTGTCTTCAAACAGTTACTTCTTTTTCTAATTTTGAATTTTAAGTTTTGTGCTTTTGATAGGACTGACAGTGCTGACATTATTGCCATACAAAACTTTGTTCTCACTTTATTCTACAAAATGATTTAACTTTTTGATGTATTACACAGTAAAATTAAATATAATACAAAATGGAGAATAAATGGTTTTGACAAAATATTTTGTAGAATCGACTACATTTAAAATATTGCTGTATAAAATATTTAGAAAATAAACTTTCTTTAAAAATTGATTAACAGTAAAGATACATATAATTTGTTTTGGAGGAAATTGAAAAAGAACAGAATTAATTCTGTACTTTCTATTTAGGTCTGAGAATGAATAACCTGGCATTAATTGCGTTTTTCAAAAGAAAAAATTGTGAGGTAATAAAAACTGAATTATAAATTGTAAAATAAAAACAAATATGCAATAGTAAAAATGTAAAATATTCAAATAGGAATCCCTACTCATAAACTCTCCCCAGTATTCATCAATAATAAACATTTTTAAAATATCAATAACAATGAGATTAATGGTCCACCATTTTTCGTCTTAAAACAAGATATATAATGATAAAAATTCTGTTTGAATTTCAGAAATAAAATTTGATTTAAGTATTTTAACGGTCATACATTTCTATAATATAACAATCAGCAGACATTTGGATTTCTAGAACACCAAGAAATTTTGGAACACGTTTTTTAAAATTTAGTTTTCAGTGTGAATTCAATGCTATAGAACCAATAACTAAACTTCAACCGATTTGATGATTATTTGTGTTTTTGAGAATCAATGATCTGCTATAATAAAAACTTAAGTATTTCACTATCAGCATAAGGTGTGATGTTTTTTTTCTCTTTTTCTAGGTCCTCACCGAAAGTATAAGAAGCAACTAAACCTACAGACTAATTGAGTATTCCATCACCTGAGGTATCATCAAACAGTGAGGACATCCCACTGAGGTATCATCAAACAGTGAGGACATCCCACCTTACCCTGAGCAATGAAAAACATTGTCCTTACCATGTTGTCAATCTCAACAATATTGTATTGCATATTATTACACAAACCAATCCTCCCTAATGGCTGGGCATGTAACAGAGTAAAAGTCTCTGGTTTAAAACAGTTCCATAGCTTCTGGTCTTTTCAAAATATAAAAAGAAACTTTTGAGGAAAGTTAACAATATTACTCTCATTTTTCTAAATAAAGTTTCCTTTTTAATTTAAACCGAAGTGGAAATTCTTCATTCCTTTTTTATTTTATTTTTTATTGGGGGATTGGTATAAGTTGGTGTTGAGTGCAAACAAAACAGTCCTTTTCATCAAAAGTGTAATAACTAAACAGTTATTGTTTTAACTTCAATTGTGAAACTCTAAATAAAACAATAATAATTTTAAATTCCAACACATAAGAATATGTTAGGATAGACTGAAATGGTGAACCAACATATACATAATCATGAAAAACAAAATATGACCTGGATGAAACAATTATCTACAAACTAACATATCTACCAAGCACTAAGTTTCTTTACAGCATACAAATCAACATTAGGATAAACAATTATCAATGACTGTACAATTTTGGAAGTTCATTTGCTACCATTTTATTTTCCTTCACATACTAATTTCTGCATAACTAAGCTTCTATTTGTATAAAATTTTAGTTTGTTCATACAGGCCCATAAATTGCAGGTTGTTCATACAGGCCCACAAGTTGTAGGTTGTTCAAACAGGCCCACAAAATGATATACCTGCTCCAAGATGTTTAACTCAATTCTCTCTTATAAAATATATGATCAAAGCCTCATCATTAATTGCCATATGAATGATGAATAACATATTATCATTTTCTTTTCTAGAAAGGGTTGCACGATAAAAAAAAAAAAAAAAAAATCGTTAGAAAAGGGAGATAAATCAAGCAATGAAATGTTAATCTTGATTGAAACATAAAGGCAGTGAGTTATTTTGTTTCATGTGAATAAGGAGGTAGTTTTTCTGAATTACACCAAAAATTTGTGGTAGTTAAATCCATATTGCTGTAGTTTTATCATTGACAAAAATATCAAACTTTGGAATATTTTGATTTCAAATTTTTAATCAATTTAAGTTTTTGTCTATAAATATTGTTTGCCTGGCATGCAGCTGCCAAGTTTGCTGCCCAATAAAAGATAAATGCACACAACAAATCCAAAAGTCAGACTGCATCAAGTTTTTTAAACATCTGTTATACCTCAAATGAGAAGAATTTTGAAATCATCCAATTAGAATACAGAATTGCCTCTGGTATGCTTTTCATTTGGATGTATGATTTAAACATGAAGACTAGGTTTGTAACTTTACAGAAAAGATATAAATGGCAATTAGATGAGGACATTGATCATATGGCTTCTGGGTCAGGTTATCTAACAGTATATTTAAACTTTAGGTTACTGCTGACAAAGATAGCCAATGAGAAAGTAGTGCTATGAATTAGGAGATGCCTTCAAGGTTAAAACCTGTAATGAATGATGCACTACCATACATCGAATTCAATTTTAATGACATAACTAAACAATATTTAAAAATATTAAAAACAATAAAATTCACAATGTGATTTATAACAAACATTTAAACATATTCATCAATATCAAATTAAAGAACTAAAAAGCAAAAAAAATAAAAATTAAAAAACCAATAATTGATCTTTAACAAAATGATTATTTCTTTGTTACTATATACAATTTTTCAATTCTCCCAGTTTTTATTTACATCTGCCTCCATTACTGCACCATGTGCATCACTAAAAATATTTCACACCTTTTTTTCACTGAAATAATTGTTGCATTTTGCAACTAAAATGTATAAGGCTTTGAAAATAAATTAAAATCTTGATCTTTAATAGTTTTTTATTTGTTCATTGTAAGGCTACTTTAAGTTGCCAGAAAGTTGAAAATTTCAAGGTAAATTTTACATTTTTTTTCATAAATATATCACGGGTAATGCCCTCCATATTATCACGAGCATATGTATACAACTATAGGTCTATTATAAATAAAAGATTTAAGTAAAAAAAATAATTCTATATTATCCTTACTTCTAAATTTTTAAATGCCCTGCAATTAACTTTTTATAATTCATATAAAACAATACATTCATGAAGAAGGCTTGATTTTGATTTTTCTTGGAATTATTTAAGTACAAAAAGATGAAAGAATAAAATTTTCTGATTAAGTTGTTCTGTACCGGGATAACCACATCACTATTAAAAATGTTTGACTTCTCAGGTATAATTTTACATTGATGCCCCAAGTGAAGGTGTTTGTTCTTTTTATTGAAGGGTCTCTATTTGGATGTTCAACTATTTTGCAATAGTATTCAATCTTAAGCTGCTAGTTTAACATACATATTCTCCAAATGAACGACCACAAGGGTAGTTTTTAACAACATTGACTACCAATAGGGTTTTGCAAGGTCTCCTAATAAACACTATCTAGTGTATAGTACATATGTACTAACATTATTTATACTGAAGTTGGTGTCCAAATCAAAGAAATGTAATCAAACAATCACCTTTTAATAATGATATGACCTGAGAAACAAGACATCTAAAATAGCAAAACAGATCTTTGGTATTATGCTAAGTATTTTAGTTTTTATTTGAAAGAGCAATGAAAAAATAAGTACAAAATTTGTTTTTTTATAACTCAATAACTTAATTATTATTCATGGACAAAGTAATAAATTTAATGTAATTTACAATTTACAAAATGACAAATGTATTTGATCTTCATTTAATTTGATAACATACATATCATACTGACACATAGAAAACTGGAAGAACTTATTTCAACAAACAAACATAATGAATAGCGCCATTGGTCCTTTAGAAGTCAACTTTATTACTATAAGAAACATTTATCCTTTAATATTTTTTCTATTCACAAAGACATTTGGCCATTTTCTATTCACTTTTAAATGGCTACTCTAATTTACCTATATCTAATGTACTTCTATTTGCATAAAAATATCAACAATTTACAATGTTTATAACGAATAGGGTATAAAGATACCAACAATTCTAGGCTGTAAATCACACTCTTCAATTTACTCAATTTCATTTTGTAAACCAACAACATTTATTACAAATTAAAAAAAAGACGTTCATAATATTTTGTCCCTTTATACAGTAAAAACATTTTCTCAACTGCTTGAATATGCATATTACACATTTCAAACAAAAAGAGTGATTCTAGCACCTAGTTGTTACAAGAGAGAAGAGACAAAATCTTATGGTTAAATTGTGACTTAAAGTCTAGAAGATTGATTTCACCTGGTTTTAATAAGCAAGACAATAACAGAAAACAAAAATAAAAATACTACTTGTAAATCTATGAAAAATGTTTGAGTAGCTGCAATGCAAAACTGAAGGATTTTAAAAAAGGATGACAATTTTCATGAGGTAGCGTTTGTGAATAAAGATGTTTTTGTTGTAACATAAAGGGGAAGCCATTGCTGTAAACATTGCTGTTGTTCTTTTGGTTGTCTTGTGGCACTTTGGTTCATCATGATGTGAATCTGTAAAGAAATAAATAAAAACATACAATGCTGTTAGCAGAATTTCTAACCTATATTTGACAATAAAGAGACTTGGACTGTTTGTTGTTGGGTGAACAGCTGATTTGATTGACCATAAAACTACTTTCTCATGTAAAAGAAAGGGTCTTAATTGCTTTAACCTATATCGATTAATAAATATGTTTATACTGTTACTGAATGTAGACTTGGTCATGTTTTTGTCTTATTGTTTGTGATTAAGACTAAAGGTGAACTTACTACGATAATAAAACTTGTGTTATGTAATTCAAAATCTCGACTTGCTGATGTGTTTGTCTTAGTTTTTATGATTAGATTAGAGGGTAAAAACACTTATGTCTATGTTGAAGATGCTGATGTTAAGTATGTTGTAAAAGTGCTCATAAATGGGGATAAATATTGTACTACTTACGTTGAAGGTTGAGATGTAAAGATTTGATAATGTTGCTGTAAGGCATCCTCTGTGGTTAAACCATGTTCCTGTAGATTAGAAGTTTATGTTATAAAAACCAATAAGTCTATTCATATATACATAGTCATTGAGTAAATTTTTATTTTAATAATTATCAGTATTTCATATTGTGGCTTTCCAAAATTTTGACGACAGGCATACAATAATAAATATTCCAGGACCCCAAATTTTTAGTTCCTGAATGGAGTTTCTGTATTTCTGGTTGAAGACTTTATTCACAACCAAATCAATGAAGATTTGCCTTTTGTTAGTCTATCAATGAATGGAAAACCCCAGGTCAAATTAATATCACATCATAATAATTCTATTCCACCATTCATAACAATTCTTTAAAATAACCTATAAATGGCCTGATGACCTTGAGTAGACTTACATCTAATTGTAGAGGTTGTAGAAAAGCTCCTGCTCCAGCTGCTGAGTTAGAACCATAGGGGAATTGGTAAGCAGCGTTTCCAGTCAGGTACTGCAAAAACAACGCAAAATAATTCAATAAATATTACGTCTTTATAAATAAATAATGTAAAATTCAGATTTATTCAAAAAGTAAACGTTCATTGCTATAGATCAATATGAAACAGTAAACAAAATTCATGAACCTGCTGATAAAAAAACTTTAGTCACAGCAGATATGCATAATTTACTTCAAAAGTCAAAATACCTATATTTGCAAATTAGTTTATATTCATCGGAGTTTGGTTATATGATATTATACAAACTTGCTTACGAAATACATACATGCTTACAAATGATAGCAAAAAGACAATAGAATATTAAAACCACCTCAAACTTTTACAATATTTATTTGGTCTCTACATGCTAGAATAACATATAAAATTTAAAATATGTATAATACGCATTTCAATATGTTCCAATATAATACAAGTACACACTGGATTATGTTTGGTTACAAAATCTAAAATCTAACAGAACTGTCAGTAATTTGATCAAATATTTGACCTGCATATATTGTTCTTTTTTTTAATTCTTAAATTTTCGGAAAGGCATTGACTGAAAAAAATATTCTACCTGATCAAGTATTTTAATCAAAACTGACAATATATCTGTTTGCTAAGGATATGGTACTTTTCAAAGAAGATGCATACATCATAAACTAGATCTTTTTTAATGAATTCTCTGTTAATGATATATGTTTAAATATAGCATTACTTCTTAAAAAAGCATGTTAAGTACAAAAAAAATGTAATTCTGCAATAGTTAGCAGCATCTTCTTCAATGTTTGTGATACTGAGTATAATACAATGTTAAATAGGAAAATGTTATCATCTATAATAGCAGAAAATATGTATCATTCAACAATAAACTAATTGTAATTTAATTTGATTACAATTGCAGGTTCCACTGCGAACTCCACAAATTTTCATTCATTGTGTCAAACTGCATATACAAAGAGATGTGTATAAATTATATAATTTATCTTTCTTTTTCATTCCTTTCTAAAAATGTTATGCAGTTTAAGACAAATCTGACAGAGGTACAATATGTATATATAAAATGTGTAAAGTATACAAAAATACAAAGAGTGTACAATATCTTTTGTTTACAAGTGCCGGGTAAGCATTAGTGGTAGTGATGATACACACTTGGTTTGAAATCAACATCATAGCATTGGTAAATTACATCTAAATATATTTACAGAGGAGTTAGCTTTCATTTGCTATTGTTTGTATGCAAGTTTTGGATTTTATAAAAAAAAAAATTTCAATAAAATTGATTTAATTTTTTTTTCTTCTTTTTTTTCTTGGTCAAAATAAAAAATAAGGAAATGACCTTGATATATAATCTATGAGATGATTTCAAATTTGATATATAATTTCGGGTTTATATTGATATATAATTAACTGAGAATCTACGAAAGCAGTGCAAATAAAAGCTCAATCCATGCTTACAAACATAAATAAAAAAAACATCAGTATATAATTACTGCAACGGATATATATATATATTTTACAAAGCATAGAGTACATAGTTCAACTGATATATGAATATATATATGGAATAAAACCAACACCAATCATTATTTACCAGGCACTATTCTGTTGGAAGATGTTTTCACCTGACATCTAGACTTCACATACATCAGTATCCATATTCTCTAATATTTAGCTTCTAGAAAAGTATCTTTATGGTGAACACATCTTTTTTCTCTCTTCAAACAATAAGTTTTCTACCATTCTTCAAGTTTCAGGTCCAATCTTCACATTACATTGATCATGTTTCAAATCAAAACCAAGCAATCAACAACTTGTTATTATCTTAAATACCATGAAAATGGATTTTCTTTTTATTCTTTATATAAAATGATCTTCAGTCATGGATAAATACCCTGTATCCTTTCTTTTTCTTTCAGTTTCTTTTACAACCAAATATGTCTATATCCCTATAGCATGATTTGCAAGTCCCGGCAAGGAAAGAACAAAAATTTGTGAAACAAAAATTTGTAGATTTAACAATGTTGTGCTGATATTTAGAGTAGTTATGTATATATATAGCCAAAAGCATGTTTTCTTATGTTTTTTGGTTATATGTGACAATGAGTTGCTGTCTCATTGACATATAACCAACATGATGGCGATATTTCCTTTTAACCATATTGTAGCTCTTGTCATAAGGAAAGTTTCTTTTGCAAGGTCTTAAACATCTTACTTTTCTGTTTTTTTCTGTTTCTTACATTCAAGAATGAAGGCAGGTAGTATAAAAACAAATTTCTGACAAATGACTTTATTTTCCATGAATTCAATATGACAACAATGTCATTTGTTAACAAAATGTCAACAAGAGCAGACAACTCCTGTTTAATCTGAATCTGATGATAACTTATTTTTGTAAATATCTCGTTAATGTTCAATATTGTACCTTTTAATAACTAGTCCTTCTTGTAGTGTTTCCTTGTCATTCTATTCTATTTTGACTTATCTTGAAACCCCTATCAAGTAGCTATCATCCTCAAAACACTCATGTTATACAGCATTCAGTCCAAATAATATACAGCAATTGCAGCAAATAATCAAAACCACACATTTTTTTACAAAAGTTTGATTCAAATTAAACAGGGTTGTTTGCTTACATATAAAACTGCAAATACGCCAATCTCATTGCAGTACGATGTAAAAATAAACAATCTTCATTTGTAAAAATAAGTGAAAAAATTCCTTGGTCAAGTAAATAATAAAGCATTCAAAATAAAAAATAAAAAATATGATAATTAATGATTTAATGAAATTTGATCTACTACTACAAAAGGATAGTAAAGGCAATGGTGTTTTGAAATTGTACTCGCACATACTGATTCTTCAAATTATCTTTCTTATTTTCTTTCATATGCAGGAGTGGGCGTGTACATTTACGAGTAGTAACATAGAAATTAGAATATTAAAAAAAATTGGACAAAATAAATATGCTCTTTTTTTTCCTGCAGATAAATTTGTCTGCATATTTGAGATAATTTTACTCTATATGTAAGATCTGATCTTGTACTATATCAGTAATATTTGCCTGGTCTTTTACTAAATCAGTCATGTTTGGAACAAAACACCATTTCCTTCACAATAAAAACTATTTACATAAACCATCACCAATGAAACATGAGATAGTTCTTTAAGATTTTATGCAGTCCATAACATAATGTTGTAAATAATATATGTCATTTCTGGAGAGAAAAAATGTTCAAACTTGAACAAATATCTTCAATATATCATCTATTTCATCCAAATAAACAGGATTTCTAAAAGAAACTGTAACAAGAAAGTTATAATCTAAACGACTGCATAGAGATCTTAAAAGAACACATTATAAATAGGAACAACTTTGGATTTACAGAGTTTGCTATTTTGACAAAAAAAATACCTATTTACACATTTGTAGAATGTAAATAAATAAGAATCAAAAACTGAAAAAAATATCAGTTAGGTAAAAGAAAGAAAGACCATGAAAAACTGAAACAAAAACAAACAAAAACTGAAATAAAATATATTATACATATAGGACAATTCCACTATACTGAAAGGTCACTGGATGTCAAAGTTAATGTGTTCAGAAAAACAAAAACATATTCAAAAAACATCATGATGTCAAAAATAACTTAAAATTTGATCAAACATCATATTTTCATATAAAAATGGATTTTCTATTGATTTAAAGAGACAAATCTTTTCTCTGCTAACCGTATATACTTTCTTTAAATAATTTTTTATATTAAAATAGTTTGCACCGAATAAATAAGTATTTTTTGCTATACATTTTATGTATATATATAAATTATATATACTGTAAGTAGATTCACCAATATCATTTGTGTAATACCACATCACCAGCATAATATGAATCTCTCTACATTTACTATTTATGAAAACTATTATAGGATTTATTCCTGTGTGACTTTTTATTCTTTTAACAGTTTTTATGATAATTTCAAAAGGATATTCAACGTCAACTACAGAACTAAAGAAACTGTTAATCAGAAAATATTTCAAGTTTACCCTGATTTTCTACGGCTAATTCCAGTAAATATGATGTATATTAGTAGGAGTATCATTATGGCTGAGTAGTTTACACAAGATGAAAGTTTAACTTAGCACCACTTTTTAAATGCTTGGATTTGATTATTGCTACCGTTTTATATAACTACGGAATTAGAGTTTACTGGTAAAAAGTGGATATATGTTGCTATATATTAACACATTGTGAATATAAGGAATAATATCGGGCGATCACAAAACGGATCTCGTCATTGGAGGTAGCACTTTTGGTGAGGATTTTTTATGATACAAAATATTTTTATAAAAAAAACTGGCCTACCATTATCAGCACAAATAATTTTCTAACTTGTTATATCACTTATGAGGGCAAGGTTTTATAGAGTTTTGGTATAAATTACAAATTAAATTTGGTATAGCCTATTAATTTCTACTATGCATTTCAACAGCCACTTAGTATTAACAAGATTATAGAAATCTAAGCCAACATGTAAACAAATTTAATAGTTTATACATGCTTGTAACATGTTAGATTATATAGTTTAAAAAAAAAACCTGAGTATTTTTTCACTTTGATGAAAAAAATATAAACAAAATTTACAGATGCTAAAATTTAATATATTAAGTACCACTTTTAAACTTTATATACTTTTGCAACAAACGTAAAAATTACTTAACAAATTTATAAATTAATATCTATTAGAAATATGTATCTATAAAATATTTTTATTCTACTCAAAAAAACTACGGAGTGTCCTCTTAAGAATTTTGTCATCTGAATCATAATTATCAGGGAATATTAACTTTAAATCATTTAGTTTTGGTTCATAACTGCATTTTTTTCACACTCAAAATCAATTTTAAGACCAGACAATTCTAAATGGAAACAAAAAAATCAAAATTTCTCCCTCCACACTATGATCCCACTAAGATAAACCATGACAGTTATCATTACCGTGTAAAAGAATGGAATTTAACAAAACACAAAAGTTTCCCCATCTACATCATCTTAAAATTTCCTAATTTTTTGCATATGACAAAAATAACACACATGATATTTACAACTATTTACATTTGCATAGATCTTCATGATACATATGTTTGCAATCTGAAAAGCAAAATTAATTTACAAACAAAAAATTCAATGTTTGTCAAACTTATATTGTAACTGAAACTAACTGGATGTGTGTATAGAAATTTGTCTAATCATTCATGCTGCAATCCTAAAAGGCTTTAAACAAAATATCATGCTTCTTATAATATTTGGTTCCACTCACATTGGACAAGCAGGACACAAAATAAAGTGTTTTGGCATTCCAGATTTTGATTTTAATATTTTGAATGTTTCATTCCAAGCTATCAACACAGATCTCTACAGTTACACAATGAAATTCACTAATAAAAAAAAGATATTCAAAAGCAAATGTAGAGAAACTGCAAGTGGAATTCTTTTCATAATTTTGAATGAGGGCAAAAAGAAAGAAACTGTTTCCTTCACAATTTCAACATCATTTTAAAAAAACAGCCAGAAAAAAATGGTGAATTAATCATTTAATTAATTAAAATTGAGAAAAAATCTTATTGAAAAAAATATATAAAAAAAGTTAATTTTCACATTGTTAATATTCTACTTGCAGCTTAAAAAGCGGACAACACAAATTCTAAGTTTGAGGTGATTGATTCAATAACTAAATGTTAATGCATTGCCCAAGACGATCATTGGCCTACCGAGCCTTGGGAAATGTGTAGCTGTCCCATTTGAGCAGATAAAGAGGGAAGCGTGGACTGGATACATGGGGTACCAGTGTACATCGTTGATGACGGAACAATCTGAAACAGAATCAGACCTTACTCAATGCTAGCATAAATTATCCAATTTTCGTTAGTAGAATTACCAAAGATTAGCCAAGATGCTAGCATTAGGTCTTTAAACTAAATTTGCAAATAAAATTAGATGCAAAAAGCTATAATTCATTGACAATGTTCACTTCTTTAGCCTTTTTCTTTTTAAATAGAGGATGAATTAAATAAACTATGATAACAAACAGAAATTAAAATAAAAATCTAGACTTATAGAAAATTAGTCAGTTAAAAAAAAGTTTAAAGGGGACAGTTCAATTCCAAGGTGGTCTGTAGGCATATGATAGATAATTGGGCAAACTTCTATAAATATAGCTATGTAATCATAAATATTACTCAATAAATAAGTTTTTAAAGTTGCACAACAAAGAAGAGAGTAAATAAAAATAAACTGCAAAAGATGACAAACTTTTCTAAATGAAGAAATAAGGATATGATAATCTTAGGTTTACAACATCAATAAGGAGATCTGAATTACCATGATAACGTTTTATTACAATGTATATTCTGAACAATAATAACTTTAATTTCTTTGGCATGTTTCTCTGATAAAAAGATCGTCTTTTGGTATTTTTTATCTCTGAACTACCTTAAATTCTTTATTCATTCTTCAATTCCTTTCCTGCATTTTCAAAAATCCCTCTCCAATTATGGTTCAAATGCATTTTTCCGCCAAAATTTTTACCAACACTGTATGATATTTTATACGCCAGTATAATTTCAGTTACAAATTCATTGCGTCAGTAACAATAAAAAAAATATGTACACTCATTCATGGTTTTCTAAAGATGGTCATTGACCAAAAATAACTATCCTACACAAAAATAAAATCAAATAAAATCGAAATAAAAATGACTTAAGAATGTGTTATCTAAAATCTGCTAAAATGTACATGATGATAAATTCTGCCCAAAATACTACATTCAAATTAAAATGAAAGTGCTAAAGATTAATGTGAAATACTGCCACAAAATTCTTCTTAACTGTTTTATATTTAAGTCTATCAATAATTATTACCATATTTCAATTGCATCAAAATACATGGCATTTACTATTTTATTCTTCCTTAAACATCCAAATAGCAATTGATCAAATTGGTGTTATATATATATATACTTTTTAGGACATCTCATATTGCGCAAGAAATACTTTCACTTCTAAAAAGTTTCTCTGCAGAATATGAAACTGATTGTTGATAAAAGTATTTTCATAAAGAATTTGAAATTGTATTTCACATTAATGTGCCACACTTAATACACAATATCCACAAATCATCCACTCATATTCCACTAAGCATATTAACAATCATTTGTTCATGAAGTAAGTTCATATAAAAGTTCACAATTTATTTTCAATTTGACGGATCAATCAAACCTTGTGCCTGGCCACTATAATAAGAAAATGGGCTTACATGGGCCATTGGTGGTTGAACTATGTAGCCACTAGGATGGACCCAGCCTGCTGCACCTGCTGACTGATGAACTTGGTATGTGGTTTGGGGTGTGGTTGCCATGGAGTATCTAGGGAGAAGGCCTTGGCTAAGCAACTGCTGGGCAGCAAGTCTGAAAAAATTTAATATAAGCTTATTATAAACATAAATAAGTTGAAAGCAGATAAAAAAAAACATCATTTAGCCTATAAAACATAAATAAGTTGAAAGCAGATAAAAAAAAACATCATTTAGCCTATAAAACATAAATAACAAGAATGTGTCCTCAGTACACGAATGCCCCACTCGCACTATAATTTTCTATGTTCAGTGGACCGTGAAATTGGGGTAAACCCTCTAATTTGGCATTAAAATTAAAAAGATCATATCATAGGGAACATGTATACTAAGTTTGAAGTCGATTGGACTTCAACTTCATCAAAAACTACCTTGACCAAAAACTTTAACCTGAAGCGGGACAGACGGACGAACGAACGAACGAACGAACGGACGAACGGACGCATAGACCAGAAAACATAATGCCCCTCTACTATCGTAGGTGGGGCATAAAAATATATGAAGTTGAGAATACATATATGTAAAAAACATAATCAAGCTGAAGAGAATAAGGGTGGTCGAGTCAAAAATAATAAACAAGATACAAAAAAATAATAATAATAAGTGCAAAGACTTTTGGATGTACATCAAACTATCACACAGTGAAATAATCATATGATTACTGTTTCAGTGCACATGACAAGTTTATGGAATTACCTTCATCAGATATTCTTCTGACTAAATGTAAGGAAGCCAAATTCATAAAACATTTGCCAACATTTAAACTATAAACAGCCTAACAATAGTCAAACACACTTCACATAAAATTTTCCTACAGGTAGTTTTACAATACATGTATCAAATAGATTTTTATCGAAAATTTCCCATCCAAATGCATCATTTTAATCCTTACAGAAGCACTGTCTTTTGGGTGGATGGAACAATATAGGAATGAAAGTCCATCAGTGTGACAACTACAGAAGTAAATATGCAAATACTGTACTATATTTCGACTATAAAGTAAAAACTTACCCATTTTGTTGAGCTATAATACTTGCTTGGTCAGCATACGCAGATGATGGAATTAGTAACTACAAAATATAATAAGAAATTAATACTTCATTGAAGCAAAGAGAGCTGGGATGAGTAACTAGTTTCTAAGCAGAGCATCAGTTCTCTCATCTTAGTTATGTTTTAACAATATCTTCCTCTCATATTATTTTGTCTATTCAGATCAGTCTACCTTATTTTAATTAGGATATTCTACTCTACAATGATCTCAATGAAATCCTTTTTATCTAGAGTAATCTCCCCTTGACAGAAAAAGTAACTTACATCTCTAGTTGCATCAGCCCAAATTTTTGTAGGAATTGTGAGAGCTTGTGGTGTCTTTTTCTTATTTCCACCATCAGCAAGTTTGACTATCATAGGTTCTGTACTGCCTAAAAACGAAAAAGATAAAAGATAAATATTGCCAAATTAAAGAAGAAAGATTCAATTTTGATGATGTGTGTTTATCATTTTTGGTACAAATGTAGATTAGGTTTGGTTTGAGTTTTTTTTAAAAGTTTTTAATAAAATATGAAATCTTAATTAAGATCATCTCAGTAAATGCAAAATTTTAGAGCAACAGTTTTAGCATCAGATTTGCAGACTGATAGTCAATATTTTGTTTTTTGTCAGAGTATTTTTTAATAAAAGAAGTGTTGACAACTTATCAGATTTGCTCTCTATTAAAAATGAACTCCCAACAGATTGTTCACTTCATTGTAGTCTCTTATTCAGCTATTATTCTTGAGATTTTAAATATATGACTAGTTGCTATGGTAACACATTTTTTATTTGACAAATGATGTAAGAATAATACTTCACATCAAGTTACAACTTGATATATCATGCTAACATAATCTTGATCATAAATACTTCTCTCTTCAAAATTTACATTTAAATGGGTTTATATCTACTCCTGAAATTTTCCTATTGAAAGTTATTATGTGTACTAATTTCAAGGAATTTTGGGTGTTGCATTTTCAAAAAAACAAAATAATTGATATGCGTGTGCAGTTTTTGTTAGCATTGTCACATATGTGTATTTTCTAATTAAAAAAAATGGCTTAAAAACAAGAAAAATTACAGTTTTTGTTACAGATTTTCCTTTGCACTGTTAAATAAGATTTTTTTTTATGTCACACAGTGTAGGCAGCTGTGAACCGTATAAGCCTTAAGTAATGTATACAAATTTTTAAATGCCAAGGTATTTAGTTTGACATACCACGTTTCAGGATGAATTGTTTGTCAACGTGGGCTCGTTACTACACCTTTGTTATGCAAACTAAGTTAAAGCTTCACCGAATTTTTCATAACACTGCTATTAATGGTGTTTTTCAAAAAAGATTTATGCAGGTATACTATTTTTTAATCTAAAATTAGCCCTTTTACCTATGCAAGGAAAACTTTTACTGAAACGCAGTATTGTAATAGAGTGAATACAATAAATGGCTGTAAATGTATAGAGCAGATTTACACAAATTTCAGCACCTTTTGTATTTAAAAGTAGTTCATATTAAAATTCAAAATTAATACAACCAAATACAAGTTAGAGAGTTTCTTCTCTTAACGTAAATTTCTGCATTAAAATAATTAGAACACAGACTGTAAATGTATAAAAGTCCTGACATAAGCTGTTAACATCTAATTAGAAATGAAACCTTTCCCTTAGTGCCCTTAAATGGCCATATCTGCGATCAAAGCTCTCAAGTTATAGGTCTTTAACGCCAATCATTAACATAAAAGGGTGATATATAGGACAATATCAACTTTGGTATTATTGCCCACTATATCACTATATTCAATCTCTCAAGTCAGGTGGTGATATATGACACCAACCTGATATTCTATGGAAAAAATTTAAAATTTACGATATTTGAACTTTGTAATTAAAAGATAAAATCATGCAAGAAAGAAAGTTTGGGGGTCACCACAGACGATAAAATCTAATATCATAATTATAGAATACTACAGATTAATTACTTTAAAAAACTTTATTAATATTTCTTCAAAGCAGGTGAATAAGGTTAATAAAAAAGATAATAAGTATGTATATTGTAAAAAAAGGCACATACCTGGTACAAGTTTTCCATTAAAAACAGTTATAATTTGTTCACATTTTTCTTTCGATTCCATTCTTGCAAAACCTACTCCTTTACTGACACCATCAGGGTTTCTTAAAATTCTTGTAGATATAACAGTACCATATTCCTTAAACATATTTTCTAAATGTGTTTCTGTGTATTGTATTGGCAAATTGGCAATGTATAAGTTGGTAGGATCTTGTTCTTGTTGCTGAAAAATAATACATGTACTGTAAAGATTGCTTGCTTTTTTAAATCAATGTTTATTTTTCTGATAAAACAGAGCAAAGTGAACATTTCTATTAAAGAACATTACAGCAACCCAAGGATGAAAGACCATTACAGCTATCCAAGGATAAAAGAACATTACAGCAACCCAAGGTCGAAAGAACATTACAGCTACCAAAGAATGAAAGAACATTGCAGTTACCCAAGGATGAAAGAACATTACAGCTACCCTAGGATAAAAGAACATTACAGCTACCAAAGGATAACAGACCATTAAGCAACCCAAGGATGAAAGACCATTACAGCTATCCAAGGATAAAAGAACATTACAGCAACCCAAGGTCGAAAGAACATTACAGCTACCAAAGAATGAAAGAACATTGCAGCTACCCATGGATGAAAGAACATTACAGCTACCCAAGGATAAAAGAACATTACAGCTACCAAAGGATAACAGACCATTAAGCAACCCAAGGATGAAAGAACATTACAGCTACCTAAGAACAAAAGAACATTGCATCTAAATAAGGATAAAAGAACATTGCAGATACCCAAGGATGAAAGAATGCTGCAGCTTCCCAAGGACAAAAGATCATTATATCAACCCAAGGATGAAAGAACATGGCAGGTTCCCAAGGAACCACAATCAGAAAATGTATCTACATGAAGTATATTAGGTTTTGCATTGTCATATTCAACTATATGATTTGAATTTGGGTATTTTTTTTAAGTATGTTTGACATCATATCTATTTTGATTGAATGATTGTTGAATGCTATTTCTATTTCGATATAAGACATTTATTAGATTTTTTACTCAGTTTAACATTACATATAACAAATGATCCCAATTTTAAAATTCTATTAACCTCTATTTGGGGTTATGGATTTTCTTGCAAATTGAAACCTGCACACATCAAAATTTTGGCTTGTCTAATTTACCAATAAAATGCCATTGTATTTTGTCATCTAATCAATATTCTGAAAATTGACCTTTAATTATGTGCCATTATGTCTGAAAAAATGGTAAAGAAGGCATATTAAGATGATAAATCAAGGATCAGCCATTTACAATTTACATAACCAAACACACTGGACTCCATACAAACAATTTTACCTCTCATTTCCAATGACAAATACAATTTATTTCTTGTCACATTTTATTCCGATCATACTGAACAAGAATGAGCTTAAACATGCAAGCCATACAATTATAAATCAATTTTCCCTGATGCCATATACCCTTTTAAGGTGTCAATAAATTTGTGCGACAGTTTGAATTACTAGGGGTGTAATTGTCATGTTATTGTATAAGATGTGATTTTTATCAATAAACTACCAGCACTTGATATTTACTTTCAAAATACAATTAAATAATATCAAACCAGTCGGTGATTTTGGTGCAAAAAAAGATTGACTTATTTAAAGACCAAACATTCATTACTTTACATGTACTTTTAATGAATATGATCGGAAAACCCTCACAGCTCAAAAGTAAACAATTATTAAATTTAACTTGAATATCATCTCATTATGAAAACATGGTTCAAGCAACCTCTCAAAACACAAACTTCACTATTCTAATATTTATCTTGATAAAAAAAACCTTTCCCCACAAAAATACCATAGGCATGTTCCAATTTAAAACGCAAATATCTTACTATCACAATGGGTATCAATGAAGAAAATTAAGCTATAGATTAATATATAATGCCCAACGCTGATGATTGATCCCATAAGATTTTTTATTGCAAAAGTACTGAAATAAAACAAGACCCATATTAATTAAATGCACCAGCATGAAATATAAATAATGATTAAAATATCATATATAATTTAAATGGAAGATAATAATTCAACTATTTTACTTTTTATGACAAGTATAATTGATTTTTTTTGGCAAAATTCCATTTACATTGGGTCAACAACCATAAACCCAAAGTCAACTCAGATTTCACAACTGTTGAAATAAACTGACATAACAGGTAAATAAAACCAAAATTGAAGCATGAATACCTGCAGAAAACCTGGGGGACCAGTAAATTTGAGCATGAATATAAAATTCTTTTTCAAATTTTATCCATATTTTCATTGTTATGTGTTTGTTTTAGTGGTGTTACTTATTTTTTTCAGTAAACATTTTTAACCAACATTCTAGGGGCAATCTAAATCTCAAGGTCAGTGATTAATACACTAACCAGTCGCTTATCTGAACAGGAAACCAGCTTCCTGTCTGCTGGGGGCTAAACTGATATTCTCAAAATAAAAGCTTTTGGTTAATTAGTATCTATTTTTTCATAACTAGGTATTGCAAAATTTATTTCTGTTGCCTTCTCGTATTTCTCAAATGCCATTTTTTGACACACGAATAAATTAACTAAAAACTGGATTATGTCAATAAACATATGATTCACATAAAACATGAGCTACTCTAAAACAGATAATATCCTTGAAAAAAAAATGATAACCATAAAACATGCATTACTTAACACACATTAAAAAATTTATAAAAAAAATTCCACTGACACTTTATCTCGTCAAATTGTTCATGCTTTACACCCATACTGTATCATTAATTTAAACAAGATGCTTTCATTACCCTTAAAGGTATGTGGGCATTCATGTGTATAGATAGATGAAGAATACCGCCTCATCTCAAATGACACGTCTGGTACAATATAATCATTTAAAAATTCAATTTGCTGAAAACTGCCATATGTTGATAAATTTTCTACTTTTAGTGGAAAAGCATAAAACATTTGAAATGATTTGATAAGAATTGTGTTTTTATGAAAAAGAATGTTGCAATTTTAAAAATTCGACTGTTGGACCACCTTTATTTGAAATTTTAAGGACTAAATCAATGTCAGCTGGATTTAAGTACACATGTATCATGTGACCTCAAAATACCCACAAGAAATAAAACATGTTTTCAGTATCTGCCAAACTAGAGTTGTTAAATTCTCTTTTGAACTGTGTTGTGATAAATTTTTACATTTATAGAACTGACTTTATATTAATTTCATAGCAAATATGGAAAATAGAGTTTATGTAACGGAAGTTTAAGACCTGCCACCTAAGTGATTTAGCTAACCTATTTTGAGCTACTTTTTTTTACATTAAACCCTCCTATCAATTTATAGACCCTCAGATCTTTCCATGGACTGTTAATATATTGTTGTATCTGTAACAATTCAACCTTAAACAGCTGCACTTTTTTAGTGTAAAACATCTGTATAAATTCTCTTCATAAAACCTAACAAATTCATAAAACTGTAAACTTTTTTTCACTTCAACAAATCCTTTAACATGTGGTTATGCTAAGAGAGTTTCTTAAAAAAGGGATTAAATGAATAATTTCTTTACTGAAAAGAAACACTTCTTTGCTTGTAACAGTAGGATAGAAATATGAAGAAATATGATACTTAATGTTTGTTTTGTAAAGAAGATCTAATATGTCAAACAAAATAAAGAGAAAGTAAAATACCAAATGAAATTACAATTTAATCAATGACCTAAGGGGCACATATGAAATATAACCTACTTGTTTTGTCCTACATAGAACAATTTGAAAAGCATGTGAAAAAATCATTTAAATTTCTAAACAATATCATCACTGAACCATTCTACATATTAAGTAAAAAGATTTTCCATTATACCAACACACATATAGTTTTCATTTTGATTAAGAGGGAAATAGGGGGTCTCCTCATTTTTATTCAGAAAATTTGTTGATTGAAAAGAAACACTTGGTAAGAATATAGATGCACTGTTTAAAGTGCACTGTTTGATTCACTGAATGTAGTAATCTGATTTCTTCAGTAAGGTTATATCTTATTAAACAATTTAAAACACAAAACTCTCTTACTCTTTTTACAGGAAATTAGCTTGTTACATTTCATAGACCACCACAGTGATTAGCACATACTAAATACTGTTTTTTTCTGGTGTGTGTTATCAGAAATGACTTATATTTGATATATCTATGAACATTGAAAAATTAACATAACAGCCCAGAGAAACCCCTACACACATGGATAGAAAAAAAGACATCCTTTTACATCATCAAGCTTGTTATAAGCCATTTAGAACTCGTATCAGATTACCCAAATCTAGTAACTAAATAGGAGTTCTATTGAATTAATATCTTATTATTCTTTATTTTTCATGCAAAAGAATATCAATTGTCATGACAAATGACTAACATAATGATCACAACACAATCTCTTATTTAATTCTAAGAAAACATATTTTTCCTTTCATCCATTTAGACAGAGTAGATTGGAAATAACTTAGAGATTGTCATTCAAATATTGATCTGTTTCCAAGCATATAATTGTTTGGACATTGTATGTTATTGTAGAAATATGGCTGAGTATTGTCTGGGGAGTCTCTCTAAAAAGCTAATTTTTTTACATCTAACAAACGTGGCAGGTTGTTATCAGACTTATTTAGCTAATGTTTATTTCAAATAATCTGGAAACAGTATAACATAAATTAGGTCGTTAGTTTTCTCAATTGAATTGTTTTACATTGTCATTTCGGGGCCTTTTACAGCTGACTATGAGGTATGGGCTTTGCTCATTATTGAAGGCCATATGGTGACCTATAGTTGTTAATTTCTGTGTAATTTTGGTCCCTTGTGGACAGTTGTCTCATTGGCAATAATACCCCATCTTCTTTTTTATATAAAGCTGAATTAAAAAATGCTTGTATAAAAAAAATATGGTGACAGAAAATCAGAATACTTCCTAGTCTAGTTAGTGCTTTTATATGATTAAATAGTCCATACCTACATGTACTGTAGAAAGGAAGAGTATGTTGTGAAGCATTTTGGTATTTGAAACTTATTTTAAATGAAATTCAATGCATTTGATTCACAAAAGTAAAAAATGTCAATTGTAACAAGAGCTTTTAGTTTACAGTAATATAATGAGCCTTTGTCAGAACCTAACCATCTTAACATTAATACAAATCAAATATACACTGATCCTTAACCACAAACAAAATTCCCCTTCCAAGTAAATGGATTTTCCTAAGCAAAAGCAATTGACTTGATGATTCAATATTTTCTTGTCTATAACAGTCTCCTGCAAACTGTAATCGGCAGCATTGTATTACAACATGTTGTTATTTAATTCTCATTCAATCGGAAAAACTTTTTCAATGTATTGACAACTAGAAAATGCAGTTTGAATTGATCTGTGAAATTTGTGATGTACCAGCGACAACGTGTCCTGATGTCCCAAATAAAGCAGGGAACAAATTGAATTTGATGAATATTGTAATTGATCTGTTGCTCAAAGCATTTTTATTGAATGATAGGGAAATCCATTTCATGACCAAGTACAATAACTAAAACAGCTACAACAATAAAACAGCCACAATTTAATGAGATTTTTGTTATCTTGTTGGAAATAAAGAAAGCTAATGTTTTGTATTTGGTTTTCTATCGATGTTCAATTTTAAGAAATAAGAAACTCCCTCAGGCAAATTTGACTTTAGATGGGTTTTGACTATTATTTTAAGTTGCCCTTTGGTCATATAGCTAATGTAATATAGTACTTAATATACATCCTTAGCTTTCAAATACTTTGGTTTGAGCGTTCCCTATAAAGTGCTTCAGACACATCAATATTATAAATTGTGTTTTTATATTTTTGGATATTATTTTAAAGTGACCTGGTTATATGGAAAAGAACTGCTTATTTCGTATATATACTGTTTACATTGATTATAAATGACAGTTAAATTATGAGATTGTCAGAGCTTGACCACTAGAAAGGTCAAACTTTTATTAACTTTATATACAAATCCATATTGTGATATGGCCTTTTTTTTTTTTAACTTTGGTCAGATCATTGACACTCACCTTGGCCATTTGTGCTTGAATACCCTGGGCTTGTAATGCCTGAACAGCTACCTCTGCTGCCTGGTGAGATTCAAAATCAACAAAACCATATCCTGTAATTAATAAACAATTGATCATTACAAAACCAAAATAAAAAGTAGTACCTTAACCAGAAAGGAAAGAGTAGTGAGTGTTCATCTACCATGGATTAAGGACGTAAGATAATAAACAATTGCTGCATGCATAAAGGAGGGGACTGCATTCTATCTTTTTAATCTATATATTCAACATCCTCATGACTGAGATTAAAACAAACAGCTAAGTCTTGGGAATTCCTCATGACTGAGATTAAAACAAACAGCTAAGTCTTGGGGATTTTTGGCGAACCATTTGAAATAATCAAACAATGAACTTGACACACAAAACAAGGAATGTACACTACCACAGAAATATTGGGACTTGGACAAGAAATCTCACCTTTGCATTTACTTGTACTTAGGTCTATAATTGCCTTAGTGGATACAATGTGGCCATATCTGCAATGAAAATAAATACTGTATATTATATTGATATATTAATTGTCTCACCTTTGCATTTTTTTGTATTTTCATCTAATATGGCCTTCGTTGAAATGATTTTGCCATATCTGCAAAAGAGAAAAAATCTTTAATAAATTGTTGCAATAAAGAATGAATGGATCATTTCTTATCACATACTTGTGTATCTAAATTTTGATAAAAGGGGATTATGTGTAAACAGGAAGTAGTCCAAGAGAATGCAATTTACACTTACTAGTTTTTTCAAGGTCTGATAGTTACAGATAAAACGATTCAAATGATTTTGGATCATTTTCTGCATAAATGATGCAATTCATGGCTAGAAATGTAAAAATATGTGAGATGTGGTATTGCCAATGTGAAAACTTTCAACCAGAGTTAGAAGTTGATTAAAGCAACTCTTCGTCATCATATGGCCTTTAACAATGAAAAAAAAATACTTTGTAGTCGGCTAAAAAAGGCCAATCCAGCTGATGTGTAATATGTGAATTGTTTCAAACTAAAAATAGAACGGGCTAATTCATCACAAAGTTATTTACGAAAAGCCCAAAATGACAAACATGAACCAACAAGAACCACTGAACAACAGGCTCCTGACTTGGGACATAAAGAAAGGACAGTAATTTTGTGGAATTTATCAGTAATCTACTAAATTTCTATTAAATATGATTGTCTCATATAGTCAAGAAAATTAATAAGCATATAGCAAGTTTTCAGACCATCAGAAAATGAATTAACTCAAAAATCTATACATCATCTGTTAAGAAAGTCAAATCCTGTAATTACCAAATGAAATCGCTAATCACGCCATCAATAATTATTGTAATTAACGTGATTTTCGTCACAAAATGCTTTTACGTTGATTATATTCCCTTTCATAAAGTAATTAATGACTGAAAGAAAAAGGCTGCAGTCAGATTATTCCATAAGAAATGCATTTTACACATGCAATAATTGTGCAGAATCATAAAATTTACAACATAAATGAAATGTAAAATCAATTTGTTTATGACCTATTGATGAAGCAGGTAATCTTAGAAGGAATTAAAACCTACAACTGCTGGAATATCTCAAACTTCTATTTCCATTCTTGGTCATAAAAACAGGCCATGGTAACATTTTATAGTTTTAATTTCATAATGACTCCAAGAATGGAATAATGACTTTTGGTGGACTATCATTAAGAATTCATCTATTGATAGATTTTTAGTAAAATACTACAAGTTAGTATTTAATATATATATATGCAAAATGTACTTCTCATATATTTTTTTATAAATCTTTGCAGGACTTCAGGTTCCTGCAGATACTAAAATCTTTTCTAACTTTGAAAAAAATATTTTTACAGCAAGACAAGAAAAGAAAAAGACTGAACAAAAACCCTAAACTTTTTAAAACCATTAAAAAACTATGCTTCTAGACTTTGCCTCACAGAAAACCATAAAAACTTGGAATACTAGTAAGACAAATGGAAGGTGTCAACTGTCATCTTCAACTCATTAAAGTTTTCTTTGTATCACTTTTTATTATAGATGTTAGTACATTTCAATTAGTAATTAATCAAAATAATTAATGATGGCATTATTATTAACAGAGTAATTATCTCATGAAAATATCTTAAAATTTCTTTGTGTAAAATCTTTAAAAATTATCCAAACATAAAAGATCAAATGGCAACAATTTGTCATCATCAATTTGCCAAAAAAGTCTACTGACATTTCTAGTGATTTATCAAACTTTCACTATTTCATTTCAGATATTGCTTGTGACAATTTTTCAAAAAGTCTGTTTTCCCCTGTCATTATTTACAAAATGTCTTTTCCCCCCCCTGTTGATTTTCAAAAAGTCTTTTTTATCCTGCCATGAAGGACATCATTTTTTAATCATTCTGTAATTCAGTTAAACATTGGTGCCCTTGGGTGCATCAAGTTCATTTAAATACCTAAACAAGATAGCCATTGTTCCTACATGTCTAAAGTTATGATAGCCTTTATGATATCTATCAAAGAAAAACAAACACTATTACACCTTTATTACACAAGATTTGAAGTAATCTTGTTTTCATTTAATTTCATGTATGTAAATTGGAAGATTATCTTCTTAGTTAATTTTTGAAATTGAGCATAACTTGTTAAATTCTAAATCAAATATTTTAATCTGTTTTGCAAGATCATGAATAATGCCTTAAGAAAAAACCAATATTTGCTGTCAGTCTTAGTTTTAATTGGAAACAAAACTGTAATTTTTCTTTCACCATGCACTGACTTCTAACAAAGCCATCTTTCTTCGGTAAGCAATATCATATTAGGTGATAAAAATCAAATAGTTTCTCAGGAATTTCAATGTTATAATTCATTTAGATAGTATTTAAAACATGTTTTCTACACACAAATACTGATGCTTTTTATGAAAGTTATAAAGGGCAGTAGACCTTAATTTTTTAAGGGTTACAAATCACCAATAAAGGCAGAAAAAAATCTTAAAGTGAGGCAGCAAATACTATTTTTAACAAAAGATCAACACACAACATGGGATCAAAGAAAGCATGCTCAAGAAGGAAAGCTATATCTTGCTTAATCATTAAGACCACCGATTTTTGCAAATTTATTTGTTACGAAATAAATATCACTGGCAGTTGGTGTGCAAGTTTATATTATTTGATGTTTAAACAATTGGCATGGTGTAATAACTTTTTCCTCCTTTCTAAGTAATACCACAAGTCCTCAGATAAATCATATTTTGCCAGTTAATAAACATTGGAACCTAACCACTTGAGGATTTTCATGATTAATGCCAAAAATCAATGATTTAGATGTTCAGTGTGGTTTTGAATTTCAAGCTGACAGTCAGAAGAAATGTTGATTTGGTCAAGTTAACCACATGTCATCTTGAAAACTAAATGTGTTTTACAACTGGTTGCACATGTTTTAAATCGGTTATGTGTAATATGAATGCTGGTCATTGATATACAGGAGGTGACAGAATTTCTACCGATACAGAATAAAAAAAAAAACCAAACAAATGGCGTGTCTGAGCACATTCAGTCATCTTACATTTATACACAATTTTGCCTCCTAAATATTAAGGCAAGAATTATTGACTTTTAAAATACTAAGTTATATTGCTCACCATGAAAGAAGTTATAGTTATTTGGAAGTCTAGACAAACTATTGATGTCATTTATGCAATTTATCTGTGCAGACAAATGCACTTGTATTCGTAACCAATTTCTAACAATATCAACATTGATTTTACCAAGTCACAAATGTTATAAAAAGATTGCTGACAGAATTGGTGAAATTATTCTAGCACTGGACAGTAATGTAAATGATTTAATGTCATATCGTGGAGACAGACATGATTTCTAATAATCTTAATAGTCACTGTCAGCTGTAGTTACTTTGACATTTGTACTTGAAATGTTTATGAAAAAGATTGGTAGGTATTGGTAGGTATACAGACAGTAACCTTAAAACATAGAAACAGAGATTATAAACCATTCCTGAAAGAGGTAACATAATGTCAGTTCTACATTTAGGAATTTGGTAGCCTGTCATAACAAGAAAGTTGTTAACAAGATAACTAAAACCTGTCAAATACTTGAACTTAACCAGAAATATTCAAATTTTACTACAAATATTTGATTTTCTAATAAAACCAGCTCCTTATAAGCTTTTTAATAAACACGACAGAGTAAAACTTTATTAAATACCCCTTCTTATGTCAACAAATCTGTTGCTTGGATGTGGAAGAATTGTGTGATTACTTATTGTAAACAGATATGTAAATTTCCATCTAATTGAACAAAAATCAATGGCTGTGCTTTTAAAAAACAGCAAAATGAAAGTCTTTGATCTTTTGTCAACTAACAAAACACTGCAATGTTATGCACTGTAAAATGAAGATCAGTCAATGAAATGTCAAATATTGCACTTCATTAAAACAATCTTCAGGCATAAAAGCTTTCATACTCTTTAAAATCCAATTTCCATGTTATAACAGCATGCCTCATGTTTACCTTCTAAAGTAGTGAAAACCAACTGTTTTTAATATATCTTATTTCAATTCATACATATTTAAAAGGTAATGTGGGATATATGTCAATGAGGCAGCAACATATCAACATAGAAAATCAATAGAACTCTAAACGTTAACATTACTGTCTTCAAGCACACACAACACAAGTATATCTATAATATCTAAGAGACAATGCCAGAGAAAAGCAGGCAGAACTTCAAAATCTTGTTCAAGAAGTTTTTTTTGACATAGAATTTTAACCTAAATACCCCAGCTTGAATAACCTAGAAAAGTTGAAATAGTTGAGGACAAGTGAGACTGGCATAAATAACAGACAGATGAACCACCCTCCCACATACACCAATGAACCTTGATGGCCTAATTGTACCTAGAGATAAAAGGTTTGATGCCAATTATTAACCTACTTGCAATCCCACACAAAATCTAACCTCTTGTTTACTTTATAATGTTTAGATCTCCAAGAGACTTTCAACTTTGATATCTGATATATAATCCTCCAAACTTCAAAGATATTAGTGAGCAATGTAGAGTATTGGAATAAGGCTTTCCATAACCCATTAAAAGTTAATACACCTCAATATCTGGACAATTTTGGCTAGGTTACATTTTGAACTTCCAATAGTTTATACGTTTTTGAAAACAGTATCAATCCCCCTAATGATCCCCTACAGAAACTAATAAATCTCCCCTATCATTAGGCCTCATTAACTGAACCATTAATACATACGAATAGGAGATGAAGAGAACTTTAACAAGAAAATACAGGATGTTAGATCCCTGATGAAAAATGACAACTTCCTATACAGACATTAGTTTTAAATTATATAGATGATAAAATCACACATTTATTGAGAAATATGAAGGATGTTGGCTACTGTGCTATCTGTTAATCTCAAAGTAGATCTGAACTCATGAGGTGATCAAATCCTAAAAAAAATATAATGTTGGCCATCAGCAGATTTTTTGAAAAAAATCTTTACAGGTCATTGGTTCATTCCAAAGGGGCTTAAATCAAATAATAAAAGAGTGAAAAGCCTACTTTTAACAAAATTCTGGTATTACCCTTATAAAGAGTTACCTCCCCCAACTCCAATTTACACATATTTCATTGAACATGGATTCAACTGACCCATAATTAATATTTGAAAACTAGCGAGCACAAAATATAAGCATCAACCACAAACTCAGAAAATGATAGGCTTATGTTAACTTGTGTTGCTGTATCAGTTTCAGTTGATTTTTCTGCTAAATTGCAAAATAAAGATGTTTATATTAGGATTAATACAACAATGGTAATGAAAAGAAAGTAACCACAGAAAGAACAGATTGTCTCTTTTTAAAAAAATTGTCTTTTTAAATATAAAAGAAAATACTTAATGAACTTCCTTTATAACAGAATACTGACATCCAAATAACCTGACAAGTAAGAAGACTTAAAATGAAGCTATCTCCTGCTGTAATGTCAGTAAGTGTTAAAGTCAATATCTTATACACTTCCACTTTCTGAATTCTAAATGGATATTAAAAGATGCACACTAAGTGTGGTTACCGAGTGGACACCTTCCGTGGCATATGTGTTCAAATGGATTTTGCTATAACAGCTGAGACTAAAGTGATGAATTGTTTTGTAATAATGGAAAACATTGGTCACATTAAGATATGACAGTCTTCTCTTAATGATTTCAGGAAGATTAGGACAGACTACTGACTCATGGCAATTAACACCAAGAATCAACAATTGAGGATTTGGTTTTGTTGAAAGCATTGAAAGTGATAAGTTCTTCTTATTGTCATCTACAACAAAAGCCCAATACTACATCTGTATAGACTGTAGATTGTGTATAATAATATATTCATGTAGTATTTATCTCCTCATTGTTTATTGCATGGAAACTGTATACCCCAAGTGTTTACAGAATTTGTGTACATTGTAAGTGGTATCTCCAAGTGAATGTTCACTTCTAATGAATGTATAAAAACAATATAAAAAGTTAAAAGTGAGCATGAAGAGACTTGGTCATATTTATTCTTGACATTTCACCAAGTCAGCACAAATCTGTCATGTCTTTTCAATGTGTTTACTGCATGCATAATTTTTTATGTGAGAGAATCAAGGTTTTGTTTTTCTTTACCAGTGTATAAAGCTGACATCTCATATTCTTCATTATTCTACTACGAAGAAACTGGTTTCAAGAGAGGAAAAAAATTCATGATAATCGTCGTCACAATTTTAAGAAATACTTACGGCTGGCATAAATTAATTAAATCTTTATCAGTAGTATTAGGATTAAGTCCACGTATATACAGATTTGTTTTGCTGAGGTCGTTCATGCTTCCGCTCTGTGAACTAGACTGACTGCTGGTGGTGTTTGGACTTGCCGCAGGCATGCTGCGAGGTGTGTAGGTCTGAAAAATAAAATATTGGAATGAAAACAATTATATAAAATTTACTTTTCTTTATGCAACAACATCATTTTAGCTTAACACATAAGTAATGTATAATTCTGATTACCAATTAACGGGAGGAAGATTTTGTTCTGTACAGCAGTACCGTTTAGAAAACAAATGCTCTGAAAAAAAAGTGAACCATAGTTCCTTCAAGATTCTTATTGGAAAAAAGGATTTTTAAATGTTCAGATGATGCAATCAAACTGATAGCTGGTAACAATAGCCATTCTGAACAAGACGTAACCTTGAGGCAGTAAACAAACTCATAGGCACTTCCATTGCGAAAAAAAACATACTTCAACTATTATCAAAATAAATGTATTGTAAAGATGTATGTTTGTCAAAGGTATGTCCTAATACCAAGAATAAACTTCAAAGAGAATAAAGAGATCACTGATATGTGGCATGAACGATCTTATATCTAAAGTCAAGTGTTTGCACTTTTGCTCAGATTAATATTTCACTATTTTTTCTTTTAAGAACAAGAATATATATCCTTCATATGAAGATCCATACAGTTAAAAAATACTAAAATAGCACACAGACTTCGAAAAAAACCAACACACCATTACTTTCAAAAGTTAATTGGTCATTTCTAAGGGGTACATCCTTAAGATTTATTAAAACCAGCTACTCCCATTCAACTTCAAGACAAGAAATATGTGATCCTTAAATGGAGAATAACACAGTTTACATTCTTAATTTATCTAATTTGTCTGCTGGGGCTCATGAAAGGAGAATGAAGCATGCCAGTTTCTCTCCAATGAATTTCAGATAGGTTTTCTTGCACATTCATCAAAGTATAATTTTTTTAACTTCAGGAAGTTAAAAGTGATGATAATCAAACTTAATTTAAATGGAACCAATAAGAACCTATCCTATATGATTATCTTTGGCTCTAGTTAAATTGGTGAAACCCTGAGCATAGATTATGCTTGTGAATGTCAGGCATTTTTACTGAACACTTAAATGGGGGCTTTCGTGATGCACACTTTAATTACTTTTTATATAAGTTCATTTTTATTTCAATTAATACAGAGACAGAATGCTGCCTGTAACTCCCATTATCCCCATAATGATTTTCTCTCGGCTTCAGTGCCCCTCTCCAGTAAGTTAAACACTCTATTATCTCAATTGTTATATCAAGTGTTCCCAGTAATAATGTCCTTACATTAACAGAGCAGAAAATTGTATGTATGAATAATGTCATCAAACTCATGTGATTTGCAATTATCGAGTCATCTGCATATTAAACATTGCATTTTATAGAATAAAAGTTCAATATATAAAAAGTTTTCATTGTGAAATTCAAAGACCACAGATATTTCAACCTGAGAAAATGAAATGGGATAGTGTTTTCTAAAAGCAATCATTTGTCACTGCCATCTTTATTTAAATTAGCCTGAAGCATGTTTATAATGTTGGTATGAAAAGAGATGACTTTGATAGTTAAAAAACGTAGCACAAGTAGGTAAAAATACTTATACACCATTTAACTAGATTGGTTTTAAGATAATTATTTGCAGAAAACAGGCAAGCTTTGATGGGATATTCTAATAACATTTTCTTTCATCATGATATTGAACTGCCGTGAACGAGATCTTTTTCCCTAATTATTTCATCTAATTAATAACCACTCAGAGCTTGCTATAATAGCCCACTGTGTGAGAGTTGGTTTTTATTAACACGAAAGTACATGTACACTGTACATACTTTTAAACAAATTAAAAGCCCAACCTCAAATTCTTGTATGTGATAATATATTTGACATTTTTCACAGTTCAACAGATGAATACTTCGTGCAGAATATGCAAGTATTGCTGCGGTTTATTTCAACCTTTAAATTATACATGGTGCAGAGAAAAACCCCAGAATAAACCAACATACCTTTTGAAAGAAAAATTAATTCAAAGCTTGAACATCACAATATGAACTACCATGTCATGTGACCTACTTCAATTTAATAGTGCAATTATCCCTAAAAATGTGGAGAATTTGTTTTCCATTGGACATGAGTGCCGACAGATTAATATCTCATCAAATACTGACAGAATAATAATACAATGGTTCATTAATATCTGTATTATATAGATAGGAACAATTGTGTATAATCATCCACTGATTTCTTCAAAGTATTGTATATTGAAAACAGGAGCAAATTGCTCAAGATTCCTATCTGATACAAGAAAAAAAAAACTTAATGCAGCTGCCCAATACTATCTCAATATGACAGCCATAATTTGATTCACAGTCAATGCAGTTTAAAAACCTTGATTTTTATATACACTTCTTGGCTGTTTCAAAACAAATTGGCACTTTTTAAGCTAAGCGCCTACTTTTATTAAAATTACCATTTTGAAAACTGTTATGTGTGTCACCCGAAAAGTTTAATATAGGGAGAAAAAGCTTGATATAAGAGATAATTTATACCTTACCATACTGTGCCAAATGAACAAGCTATCCACTTATAAACTTATTATTTTGTCAGTTTGGAGTATTCATAAAACCTTTAAAAATTGACAATTTTTTATGAGAAAATCTTTTATCTATATCTAAAACTATGCCTACGTCAAAGGTTTTGTAGAAAATTCTGTATATCAAATGCTTCAGACTACAACCACCAGGCGCCCAAAGTCCTTAGCAAACAATTTCTGTATATAGGATATCATAAATTCTTTGACCACTATCCCTGTAATAATGTTATATGGACAGACCTACACAGTAAACAAATATAAGTCCCTTTATGACTCTTTAAGCTGAAAACTATAATCGCTTGACCTACATATTTTGGTTGTTCAAATTCTCTATCCATAAGCTGATAACCAGGATTTACTCTTTCACAAATCTATTTAACAAAATGTTTTTGTAACCAAAAAATATGACATAATAAAATGACATATCAGGGATATTGTAACATCAATTTTACACATATAATCAATGTTTTATTTGACTTTTACAAAAGTTTGAAAATTATCAGTTATTTATAAACCATTTGGAATTTTACACAGAACATTATATTTATATATTTATAAATGTTTATGTGTTATTCAATACCGGTATTTGAAATAAAAATTTGAAACTTCAATTTTGTTTTACATACACTTGAAGTAAAATGGTTTCCCAGAGTTAACTAACAGCATCCTAAATACTAGAAAATTAACTTACTATGTTTCCTGATACACCTGTTTGATCACAATTAAATCCTATCCCACATAATACTACCAAGTCAATAGAAATTTGTACAAAATTCTCCCTAATATTGTTTATATAAACCACATTCCTTTAAAGAAAGTTTTAATTGAATTTGTAAAATAAATTACACAACAAATTAACAATCAACCATTCACCAAGTATCAAACTTACAACTACTGTGACTTTTCATGGGCTAACAGAGAATAATGGGGTGGTTGACTGTGATTAACTGATTAATCTGGCTGAATACCACACAAAGTAAAGGCAGTGCAGGTCAGTAAATAAGATTATCCTATAAGACATTGTGAAAACAAATTCCTTTTTAAATCGGTGGAAAATTGATCAAAAATACAATTACCTGAGCAAGACAGGTACATAAATTTGTCTTGTTTAATTGAGCGGCGAAGGACATATATTTCATATTGGGAGAGGTTCTCTCTGATTCAGAACAAAAATTAAATAAAATCCTATGAATCAATAGTCCCGTCATGACGACAATGAACTTGTGTTTCTCAAAGAACACTCCATTATACAATTTGTATTATCTATATTTAGTTCAATAGTAAATTGTAGTTTTTCAAAATTATTTACTTTACCAAGAGAAAGAGACATTCTTCTCAAATAACACTATACTTTACTGAATGGCAATTATTATTTTAATTATGACTAATAATTAAAATGAAGTTTAAATGGGTATGTCTTACAGTGCGATCACCCCAAAATATGTCAATAGTCGGACTACAGTATCAAATATGAAGTTGTAGAAATGTTTTATTTAAACTTCAATTGAGTATTTAGATGATAATTGTACATCAATACATTTATTTCTAAAGACCAAACTTGGTGTACAATTTGATTTTAAATAAGTTATAGAGAAAAAAAGAGATATTGACCTAAAATATTTCCTAAACATAATTAACCGATTTATGACAATTATTAATTGCCATTTGTGACATTTTTGTGACAATAAACATTAGAAGAAACATATATGTCAATGATAATGTTGTATGTTTAATCATCACAAGTTGAAGAAGTACCTTTTTTTATTTAGTGAAGGTCATATTAATGTATGCAAAATAATTACATCACTAAGCATTAACCATGCCAGATCTTTTCAAAAATTGTTTGTGAATTTTTACACCCTACACTCTTTCAAAAGTACATCAACTCCTGTATTATCTAAAAGCTCTGACTAAATACAATTGCTACTTAAAGAAAAGCAAAATGAATTTCATATCAAACGTCAAAATGTTTTTTACATTACAACATTCTAAAAACATTTTTCCTGTTTCCAAACTGTTTTAACCATTAACCTTTACTGTAAAACTGATCTTGTTAATGATGAAAACAGCTCATAGATAATTGCTAATGGCTTAGACTTTGGAAATCTTCAGAAAAAGAAGATAAAAAAGGTCTGATATTTTCCAGAGTTAAAGCAATTGAAGATTGATCGCCTCTCAATATAGACTGGCCATTTAGCTTTTTTGGATAAAAGTTCTCTCTTATTTTAGAATAATTTCAGTTATAAACATAGAACTGTTATAACAGATCAATGATGCTGTTCTTAACTGCAATGATTTGTTTAGTTACAGTGACTAACAGGGAATATGGGGTGCTTGGATAAAATTTAATTTGCAAAGTGCTACTCCAGAAATTTATCCTTAAGGCATTTTTAGTCAAGTTCAGAATTGAAGATTTTGTTTAAGATTTATAAACAGTCCCTTCATAAAAATAAGTCAATTTATAGTATTTTCATGAAACAAGGGCGTAATTGATAGCCAGCCGATCAAAATACCTACCCCTATCTGTACTAATTATACTTTTATTAAATTTAGTTAAAATTGAATTGGTGGCAATAAATGTAAGAGAATTATCTCTACAAAGCTGTAAAACTGTGGCAACAATCCAAACTTTATATATTCTGTGCTGAGTTTGTTTTTAAACCAATTACTTCTAAACTTAAAAGATTAATGAGTCCTTAAGAGCAAGTTTATATCATTGCAGGCTCTGTTTTGTCATAAGAATGCACCTGATTTGTACAAATAAATGATAAATACAGAGTTTTATTGCCTCCTTAAAGTAGTGGTACATATTGCAGAGCTGGTTAAAAACATATATAAAGTATTAAATCGACCACCTACTCTGGACTCCCGAAAAAAATACATGCACAAACAAAAAGACGAACAACATGTAAAACAAAACTAAATCGTCTGTCCTCAAAAGGTTTTATTACTTGTATCATACATTAAAGGACTGCCTTTATAATTGACTTAGAAAGTTTTTTGGGTACATATATCACTTAAATTAGGCCATAAAGAGGAATTTATGGCAGCCATCCTGACTGTCCAAAAGACCCAATTTATTTCAAACACTGGCATTGTACAACCATGATTTACAAATAACAGTTATTAAATTTCGTGGCGGGAGGACCAGAGCTCAATATTTACCCAAGATTTTCAATCTTTAATGGATTACTCTGTTGATAAACCATTATAGCTTTCATAGATATGGTTATGCCATGTATATATCCCAAGATTTTACTTTGTCAAATTTAAAAATTCTAAATAATATATGCTTTACATTGCAAGCTGAGATAAATAATTTTATAAACCAATGCAAAATGACGATATCAGGGTGACCCCTTTCTTAAATGTTTGCATAGATTTATAAAGCATTACATTTAATCGTAATGACTTATGATGCGAATATTACAAAATAAAACATAAATACCCATTTAAGTCTACTTTATTCCTTCACAGTTTTGGAATCATGGCATACCAGTGTTTGAGAGATGAGAAAACATAGTAGGAGATACCTGTCTGACCATAAAATATTTCTTGATAACAACGAAATGCTAACACATCAAATTTGAAATCGGCAAACAGACATAGCAATAAAATAGCCTCTATACTAGGGGCATAAAACTTTTAAATTCCCTAACAATGTATGTTTATAAAGTTAATAGACACATAAAAATGTCTAAGTAGCCAGGTTATTTTGTGAAGATCACTTAAGGTGTCTCCAGTCTAAAGGTTTAATTTTCAGCAACAGAAGTGTACTAGAATACTTTCAAACACAGGTTTTAACAGTAAATACTTTTTTTTATTTTTTAGGAATTCAAACAAGTGCTGAACATCTTCACAAGTTTTCATCAGAGTTCTTTGAATAACAAAATGTTAGAAATTTCATCAAAACTAAATTGAGTGCATTGACCCCATTTTCTGATATGTCACATGTAGGTCTGGTGAATCCCTTCAAGGAGTCACAATCAGGTGACCTTTCACTTAGGTTAAAATTAGATTCATTTAATAGCATGGTCAGTGTAACTTAAATGAAACAGTTGGGATATTTCTGGTGTATAGTACATGTACTACCATATCAAACAGATATAACATAGTCTTACATGAACCAATGCTTCTAGTTCTATGTAAGGCGTAAACAATCATTTCAAGATGTTATTCATTCTTAGTTTTAAAAATATAAAAAAATATCACAATATTTATGTTGATAAAACTTACATCAATCAACAATTGGATGTTTGAAATCATATGATCTCCGATTGGCGAGGAATGGAAATATCATGGAGGCTTACATAAAAACTCTTAACATAAATAAGTTACCTTGTCAAAGGTGTTCTGATTAATTAATCACTTCAAATTAAGTCAATATTTACAAAACTATTGAAACTTGTTGGTGACATTTTGAATGACCAAACATAGGATGTTTCAACATGACCGATACAAACACATATGAACTTTACAATTTCAATCAAAAATGAAACAAGTAAGAAAATATTCCTTTGAACAAATGAGTAAAAAAAACTTTACCTTGAAAAACCTTTAAATCTTATGTTTTTAATATTGAAGCAAAGAAAATCTCATTTAAAAAAAAATCTGTTACATGTTTTATTTTCATACATTTATAAACTTTTAAAAAAAATTAAATCAAATCTTTCTAAACAAGTTTGTCTTAACTCTTTTTTTTTGTTTATCACTTTTTAATTGTGTAATGACTTACTTTTAAACTAAGAAATAAAGCACTTCACCCGACAAAAACCATGTAACTCCTGAATGACTGTAGATATGATAGGTATTTACTATACAGGTACGCTCGTTTACACAAGTATAGAGATATATACCCCCTAACAGGTGAAATGTGACATATTATACCTTCTAGTCAAAGACATGCCCACACAAATATATCTACAAAATTGACATTAAATATCAGCCTTTAATTATAGGAGGCAGAAATTTAAAAAACCAATTTTTAAACTCATGTCATAACTTAAAAACTTTTTCTGCCATTTTCTGTTTATTTTGCCAATAAAAATCAATTTTTTGTTGAAAGATAAATCACTTCAGCTGGTAGCAAACCTGGTTATTAAAAGGTGTGTCTTGTAGATTTAGGTTAATGCTTTTTGGATAAAGTACAGATTATGAATTTATTTATCCAACAGACCTTGATCGATCTCATTTAATTTGTGTCCTTTTTTTTTTTTTTAAAACAGATGATGAAAGACACTCCATCCTTTATTTACTCCCTTTTCCCCAAAAACATTATTTTTGGTCCCAGGTATTTCCCCCTCTATACATAAAAATCAATGCAACAGTTCTGTAAAAAAACCAACATTTTATTCTATTAGACATTGAATTAGTTAATGATGACCACACAACTGAGTGCTTATGGTATATCAATCAAAGGAACATCTCCAGACAATAAACATTATAACCCCAAAACTGTGTCCTTAGTTCATTAAACATTGCCAAAAACAACAAATTAACATTTACTGATTATTGATGAATTTTTGTTTGCAATATTCAGAAAAACGTTTAACAGAAAAATCATCTGCATTTCTTCTTAAAGAGTTACTATATAACTTCCATCAACTTTAGTAAACAAATTCTTAATCTAAATATGATTTCACATAACATGAATGTTGTTCATTAAAGAATTATGTACTTGATTAATTAAAGTTCTTACTTTTATCAGAACAATAAAGATAGCAAGAAATAAATTAGCAACACCTACCCACTGGTGAAAAAATTATGTCCTCCAGATTTACTCTAAATGTGAACCTAATCAATGAGTTGCCATCTTCCCTCCTATTGATGAAATGTATTATTTGATGATATGAACATGATGTTAGTAACAATGATAAAACATAGTCTGTCTGAACGTGTTAGATACTACATTCCCAACTCTCTTTTACCTTCCAAAGAGGTGATGTTATAACTCACATTCCAAGGTAAACATCGCTAATTGTTTCCTCAATGTTTGTTCGTAAATCGATTTACCGACATATGCCTCTATCCATTGATACAGCAATAATACAGTAATGATATAATAATATGCCTTTGTACAGAGAATAAAAAATACTGTTACTTATATCGTTTGGCATTGATCAATCTATAATGGTCTCCATCATTCTTCCAGGGATATGTTTTATCAAAAATATCGTTAAAATGATTTAAAATTGTTCCCCTTTCCTAACACTGGTATAATTATTAAGGAAGCTTTTAAGAAGTAAGGGGCATATTTTATGAGATCAAAATAATAACTTGCAGTTAATTGCCACTCAATAATGAAAATTACAAAGTTAATGAATAGTATATACTTCTGTGCAAACTTCTGATAATAATTATTATAATGTACCAGCTTCTTTAGATATTAGCCAAGAATTAATAGAATATTGACTTCTACAGAAAACTTTATGTACTGATGCTCCCAATGAAAGATTTTGGATCTGAATTTATATCTTACAGAATATTCAAATAAAATGAGTTTTAAATGTAAATTTTCACAGATTTCAATAAATATGACTTCTGATAGACACTAGTCTATAAAGAAGCCTTTTATATTACCATGCATATAAGATCAGAAATACAAATTGTGTTTCTGTGTATCCCAATAATCCCATTGCACAATATCAATATTCAAGTCATTAATTTCTTTGCTATCTTTTGAAAATATAAACTAAATGGATACATTAAAATGGTTATCTATGAAAAACAGGCTCCCCAAACTGAATGGAAATGACATGAATGATGTATACATCACTTGATCACTATGATAAACAAAACAGCAGGTTTCCCTAGTCTATAGTAACGCTCTTTGTATACAACAGTACACAGGGTTGTTTAGACAGAAGATGATTTATTGCCTACACTCTCTAAAGGATGCTTACTGTCCTAGGTATACAGAAACTCTCATGAAGTATACTAATACATATGGCCTCTACTTAAACCTTAAGAAGGGGGATCTGGCAGTATAAAATATTAGCTGCTCAAGTGAAGGACAAGCACTTGTCTGTTCTAAATCTTATTCCACACATAACAACTTTTTTTTAGTTTTTTGGTTTTCTGAACACACAAAAAACATTTTTAAGGTCCCCAAAGTACCTGAAATGATTGCATAAACAGAAAACTTTAGTCAAGGACTTCAAGAAAAAAAAACACATTTGTATGATGTTAAAACCATTGCATAAACAATTTTTTGCTCAAGGTTGGAAATATGTTCATCAACAATTTGATATTGACTGCTTAAGGCTTGAACTGTGATTGTGTAAACCAGTGAATATAATTTTTTCATACCAACACGAGTTCAAACATCAGTGAGACAGCAACTGAACAATACACCCGTACAATATCATCAAACATCTGTATCTGCCTCTATAAACTGACTTAGGTCATGCTTTCTATCACTCTGTAAGTGTATACGCCATGATCTTCACACAGAAAAATATTCCTACAAGGGTTATCAGTCATCTCAACAAAGGGTCTTTGTCTTGGACAATTATAACAATGACTGAAGCTGCAAATCTCAACTCTGCATCTCCTCTGCATGTCAACCACAATTGTTACAAAAATGATTACCCATTTTGATTATAAACTACAGACTCTTTGTCTAACGATTGATAGAAAATGGATATTTATCCCCGATTCTCTATTTATACAATCTTTATAACTCACCAATTTGCATTTGATATCTGTAGTAAGAGACACAGTGGTATCAGGGACAATTGCTGGTTATAAAAGAATCGGCTTTTTCTCTATAGAATTGAGCGGCTGTACGGCATCAGTACTAATAACATCAATAAATTCTGTGATTAAATACCAGTCTACATAATGACACCTTTTAACCAAAGTCAGAGTCCAAAGTCCCAAACATTATAAAAATGACCTATTTAAGTTAACCTTAGTATAGGAGGTACAGATGATGAAGATGATAATTTGGGAGAAAACCATATTATGATGATGTGAATATTGATTGACACTCTTATAAGTTATAAAATGTAATGAAATATAAATACTGAAATGTTCAATCAAAATAATTGTCCTACTCTTAATGATAAAAAACAGAAAGAAGCACTTGTCAGTCTAGACTTGTAGTAGAATGTCATGCATATGCTGGATGTTGACCTTTGACCTTAGTTTGTAAGGACAGTTGTTAGTTACTGCTGTGAAATCACATAAAGCCTGTTAAATGTCCATCTGTCCATGTGGTCATAAAATAACCTAATGTTAAGATAAATGGACAATTTTATTGAATGCTGATTTCTGTCCTTAAAAAAGAAGGTCATTACCTCTAAACTATTCACCATAAGTTGGCTCTATTTGACCTGTTGGTTTCTGTTTTATTTTATAATGGGGAAAACCAAACCTCCAAGGTAGAGTTCTAGTGCAAGTACCGTAGCCATATGAGTTATGGTATTCAAAAGAAAACTAAGACATTTCCTTGACAGTCCCTCCCAATCATCAGTTGTCTGATTGGAGTTGTCAATCCCAGTCATTCAGTCAGGGACAACTATGGAGTTGTCAATCCCAGTCATTCAGTCAGGGACAACTATGGAGTTGTCAATCCCAGTCATTCAGTCAGGGACAACTATGGAGTTGTCAATCCCAGTCATTCAGTCAGGGACAACTATAGAGTTGTCAATCCCAGTCATTCAGTCAGGGACAACTAAGCTGATGGTGCAAAATAAAGTTTGAAACTGTGGATGCCAGCCCTGAATAGGCCAAACAGAAGTCGTAAACTAATACAAACCGTCTACTCAAGATTCAATTCTTTCATGTTAGTGTGAAATATTTTCCCATGAACTATTGTACTGTCTATTCTACATCTAGATCCTCTAACATCAATGGACATATTACTTGTCTATCATACTGTCACAACTACAAGGCTTTGGTCAGTAAGAGGCAACATAAAGGGTGAACAAATTTACTTCAAAAAGTATTCAAACAAGAAAATGAGCCAAGAGGCATATAAAATATGAAGCCATAAAATATCCAGTAAAAGCAACAAAATGCTCTTAATTTAGTTAAAATCATGTACAAAACACCCCATCACTCTCAACCTGTGGACAACACACACACACAGACAGTCATTTGACACCTATATCACAGCAAAAAACAAGTAGTAGCACCTGTAGTGGTCAAGATAAAAGCAGGAATATTAAGATAATACCTGTTGTTTTTATATTTTCTTAGGGTTTGTGTTTCAGGAAGTTGAGATAATTATCATGGTGGTATCTTTACACAAGGAAGCAGCAGTGAAGAGTGATAGGACTGTTGTATTTCCTCTAACTGATTCTTCCTTTTGATCTTTAAAAGATCTGTTTATTATACTTTGAGGTTATTAAATCTTTAGTCTGGAAAAAGGTGCATACCATCAGGTTTTTATGTATAAATGATATGTTTTGTCATAAAGAAATTCTGTTGATGAATTTAAGACTCTTATACAATTGATTATTCCATACTGAATGATGATGGAAATAGTCATAAGGAGATGAACTTTGTACCTAGAATTTGTATTGCATCAACTATAATGACCTCATCCAAAATGTTCATCTATATACTTGTAAGTGACTTGTCATTTCTCCATCTTATGGGTCCTTGTGATTCATCTCACAAGTGTTTTATTTATTATACAGTGTAACCTTGATGACATAAACACTAAATGTTGAATTTTTTTCAGAAGTATGGAACAAGCCCATCTCTTATAAAGCTCCTTCCCAAATTCTTCACATCTATTATCTCAAATAAAATAAAACTGGTCTGACATGTTAAAGTACACATTAGTAGCAACCTCTTATTTCACATCTAAGATTAATCAAAAGATTATGTAACAACTGCAGAAGTTGTGTTTTTTCTAATAATCATGTGTTTTTGTTTGAAGGATCTTGACTGGTGGTTAATATAAAACAATTACAGTTACAGACACACAACCGAGATGGAATATGAAAAGGACTGCAGTGACCAATCATTCCAAATACTGAAGACAAATGACAAATGGACAAGATGACCTATGATACCTTACTAAAACAGTTAAATGTCTCCTTTCTCTTTAAATAGAAAAAGCCAGTGTGCAATGATATTACAAGACATTAGTTGGTAAGTAACTTTTTCCCAGACATTCAAGATTTCCTAGAATATCCTAAAAAGATTTATAAAAATCAGACGACCCTTCCCATGGGTCATTACTTCATGAACTGTTAACAGCAGACCTCAAAGGAATTGCTATTAACTCCTTCCTGTTATGTTCTCAATCTCTCATAGTCAAGGTCAAATTCTTTTATATTTTCTCTTTCAATTCTATGAATCATCCTAAAAATTACAAGGTTTATATTTTTTCTTGAAAATATCAGAATATCTTAATTAACTGATAAGAAAAACCACAAGGAAAGATCACAAATCTATTTATAGAGAGGAATGATTGAATTGATAGAGGCTGCTGACACTAAAGGAACTCTGAAATGACCTAAATACTATGTTTTGGAGAATAAAAAGGACACTACACCCAATACTATGAGCTTGTTAATTTTATTTCAGAAACAAGATACAAAAGTGAAATAGGAGTTTTTCAGTAGACATAAAACAATGTTATTTTGTAGAATTGTTATCACTATGAACATGATGAAAATAAAAAAAAACTAGGGCATGGTGACCTACATTAATTTGAGACTTATCTCAAATACAATTTAGCCATGGTAAAAAAAAGGTTTTACTAGAATTTTCTATGCAAAAAAAAACCAAAAAACAAGAGTTAATGGCCAAATGTGATATATTTTAGATACATATCAAGCAACCATTATTCAAAGTACTAGCCAGGATAAACTTATTCTATTAAGTACTTTTGGCTTTGAACTACAGGAAAAGGAAATACTCAATCACAAGTTTAAAATTTCTACTGAATAAACTTGTTAATGACTTTTCCAATATTGTAAAGATTTCATACACACTGAAATTAAGTAGACATACTAAGAGCTTAATAGTATGCATAACATGTAGATATGTATGTACATTTCAAGGCTATTTTTAAGCCAAATCATATGAGAGGGAAATATGTCCTCAAGGAGATAAAGACAACACTACAGGCATTGTAAGGGTAAAATTTTAGACTCATTTGTTTTTGCCACTTTAATGTACCAATTCTGGTTACAAAATAGAAATCCTTTATAAATGTTAGGGTTCAGATTTAACAGTTAGCAGCATTGCCATACCTTATAACACTCACTCCACTGAGGTTAATCCAGTAAACACATTTATTTATTTATCAAATTTTGTGTTTAAAAGCATGTCCAAAAACTTTCTGAACTGTAAAACTCAAATTTCAACAAGAAGGCATCCAAGAATTAAGCAAAAGAAAAGCTGCTAAATGCCTTATTGTGATTTACACATAGCTACCTGCAAACATCTGATGATTAGAACACATTAAGAACCTTAACAAAATTATGAAAATAATATTAAAACAAGCTGTTGTTACCAGATATTTTTCCAATTTATTTATAATTTATCAATGTCGCCTCTTTCTAGACTTTTAATTATAATCAGCCATTATTTATAAATGATTGTTAGGGAAGGACCATCAATCAAATTCACGTCCCATTACACAGACAAAATGTTAAGTATCTAGTGACAAAAAACAAACATGTACTTGCAGCTATATTGTGTACAAAACCAAAAAGGTGTTGCTCTTAAAAATCTTATGTACTTTGCATATTCTTTGCCATGAGGCAAATAATTTTAAATGACAATTATTAAAGCAAAGGGGGAAAAAAATCATCCAAAAAACTGTTTTTGAAGATCTGTCACCATTAAAGACAGGTTTTTCCAAGACCAACTGCATTGAAATTTTGGTGTTTAGAAAGATTTATTAGGTGCATGGAATAATTGATAGCTTAGTATACATAACAACTTAATGGTACAATATTTTGCCATGCATATGAAAAGAGCATCTTCTGGCGCTCATCCCCCTACCCCTTCGAACATTGTCCCATCCTGTGTGTTATACCTGCCTATTTATGGGGTGCTTGATTTACACCACACATTCTCCAATGTGACATTTTGGCATACCAATTAGTAGATAGACATGTTATGTAGTATGACCTATATAAAGTATGGACAGTAAATCCATCATAACTTGTCAAACCTGTTTACATGGAGAACTTGATCATAAAAACAAGGAGATGGTCGGTCATGTGATTTAAGGATAGGTCCTTATCGTTATTCAATTTTTATAATTTATATTTCACTTGTGGTTTGCAATCAAAATTTACAACGAATATACATTTAGGATTCCAGAATCACTGATAAATTGTTGATTAAACTGTGTGGTATTTATTTAGTAGCTAAATTACATGGTATTTTCCTGAATGGGTTTTAAGACTGAATTCTTTACATTAACCAACATAAAATTGCAATATCTCTTACACACGAAATCAATGTTTTATCTATTTATTTTTACAATTGATCTATTATAACATAATATTTGTGCTTCTTGTGCACACTTGAGGTTATGGCATTAGTTTTGATTCCCTCAGTTACATAAATATAATGAAAGCTAAGAGAAATATATTACATGTTACTGATGTTTCTTTTCTAAACTAATCAAAAATCTTACTTCATTCGCAGATATCCTTAACATCAAAGAAAAACAATTCCTGCAATGTTGGACAATAATAGTGTGTAGAGTTGATTGAGTTTCTACGTTTTATGGATGTGTTTAGTGATTTAACTTGTGTTTTTCATTACAGAATTAACTACAAGTTAATTCATCAATAATGCAAGAAAAACATCAGTGCTTTGAGAATTGTAGTAATAGAGCTGGCAGGAATGCTCTTAGGAGAGCTTTTCTTCTCATTTCAGCCCATTTCACAGTGGGAATTTGTAGCTTTGTTGCATGCAATAATTGCTGATCTGTTGCACATAATGTAACAACTGCATTTTCTTCTTTAAATTGATACAAAAAGTTTTTATCATTTTAGTGATGTAATTTTCTGCTTTTCCATTATCCTCTAATGCAACAGAAAATTGGATATAACAGGTGAAAAGAAATTGTTAGATTAAATCTGATTCATTGATTTTTCAATAACCACAAATCTTTTAAATTTATCTTAGTGTACCTACCATTATCTGTAAACAAAATCCAAATATGAATTACTATTTCCACTACAACTTTTATAACTTAAAACACTCAATTTGTGCAAACAGTGAACACATACACACTAAGTTATAGGTCACAAGTCTACTTGAATATTTTACGCCAGTCCTAAACACAGCTGCCTCTTATAAAATGGGAATAGAGGGAAACATGTGCTCTCTGATGTATGACTGACAGCTAATTGCAATCTTCCCTATCTAGAGTACTACAAAGTCACATGACAGGGTTGTACATTTCATTGATTTAGTCATGTGACTCAGGAAAGTTTTGTACACTGTATCCAGTATTGATCTAAAGTGTTATTGTCCCCCAAATCCCTAAATGGGATTATAATAAATTGATGGAAAATCAATCCTGAATACAATATACACAATTAAAACTGTTAGTCTAAACAAACAGCTTGGATCTCAACCAGTTTCTACTTCTAAGAAATATTGAGACCCAGCTGTTTCTGTAGATATAATTTTACATCATAAATATTAGTTTTTTTAATCTTTATTGATAGATGAATTAAATTTGTAGTTATACAGTTCCTACTGTTTCGTTTACAAACCCACTACAGAAAGTTGCATTTAAAACTAGAGGCTCAAGAAATTCTGTATTGGTCACCTGGTTTGATCAAGATTTTTTTGAGTGATTGGATTTTATTGCGAGATTCCTCAGCAACAGAATAATGACACAATCACCTTTATAACAGATCAAACACACCCCTTATCTTGCATAATTGTTTTTGCTGACCACATTCATACAAAAAAATTAATTCAAAATATGATTTTTCAATAAAATAATCTGAAATAGTAAATCACCAAAGATGACCAAATTTTGGAATTGGGACCTTTCAATCATGTTTGAATCTTGGTTAAAAAACAAGTAGAGGGTTCACAGGGGAGATGTTTAAATAGACCATTTTTGCTAAATTAAGACTTATTTGCATGTAGGGGCAAAACCATTTTCAATTTTGTTGTAGGTCAATACATTTACTGTATGCATGAAGATATTTAAAAAATTATCAAATTTAACAAACTCTTAGACATTTTTATAAGATGACATGTTATACTTATACGTAAAATAGCTTATTTCACGTGGACATCCTGAATGACTATTTCCTACAAGTAGTTAGCTGAACGGAAATACAGGAAATCGGATAATATAATGACGGGAAATGCAAAATCACATTGACGACATCCTTAAATGGAGTAAGTACCTATAGAGGGAATTACATTCACTAATCTGCTAAGGAATAAAAACATCCTGAATCCTGGACAGTTTATTCTATCTAATTCTTAAAATTAATCCATATGAACTCTGTATGACAACCTGTTTATACTTTTGATTATATAACAACAGTCCTTATCAATGGTTATACAATATCTTTTGTCATCAGAAAAACATAAGTATCTTAAGATTCTTATTACATACTTGAAATGAAAAAAAAATGATGGGTGGATTTCACATTATACAAATACCATTAAAATTCAAATAACAGAATTTTACTTAGATGAGCATCTCTTCTTACTATAAGCTATTCTCAGCTATTCTTAAAGTGTTCTTGAGTGTTGTAAAAACTGAATATTTTTTTTAAAGAGTTATCCATGCATTCAACCCCACCTCAGTTTTATAAACTGTAATGTAGATCTTTAAAATCATCTGTATAAATTATATGAGAACACAAATTCTTAGCATTTATAAAGAAAGTAACTAGACAACATATGAGAAATAGTAGAACCATAATAAATTGTATTTGTTTTAAATTACTGTCTTGTTTTCAATAAACAGATTTTATATACCAGATTAAGTTTCCTATAATTGGATTTTAAGTCACATGACCAAATAATTATGGTAAAATTCACACCCTATCTTCCACAACGATCTAAAAAGTTTCAAATTATTTAAATTATTCAGAAGAAGCATATCCCTGAAGCTTGATTTCATTTCTTTTCAAGCTTGCGTCACCAGCTTAAACATGGTAAATCGGCCCGAGTTGTCTGAAAAACTAATTATAAACCAGAGGTCCATTCCATACTGCATAAAGTGCACATTGATTATTTGCTTAATGCATTATTCAGATTGACCAAAGTAAAGACAAAAAAACAATCAATTAGAAAATCTCATACAATATATATTTAATTAATTCATAAAATACTCCAAAAATTACGAGAAAGCTTTGTTCGGCAACAAGAAGCAACAAATAATGATTAATTAAGCTAACAAAAAGTCACTCTCATAGTAGTACTTCAGATTAAATCCATTTAGCCATGTTTAACCTTCCAATTTAAACATCAATTTTCTACCATTAAAACAGATTGATTGAGAATTTAGAAGCTGTAATTTATCAATTTAAGGTTGCATTTTTGATACACTATTTCACAATAATCAATATTATGAACTTAAATCTGTAAGAGAGAGCCAATTAATACAGTCACCAACACGCTATTTACCCTACCTATAAACACTTTGTTGGAAGCAATAGTGTTTCTATAGAATTGATTAATTCACCTTTCATTTAAACTTTTTGTTTTCCAGAGTATCTGTCAATTTAACGGTCGGCATGGTGGCATGTTGGTAAATTCTAATTATAATTTCACAGGATTCAATTTGTAGTCTAGAATGGTACATCCTATTTAATTTAAACAAAGTAAAAAGTGCATAAGGCTATAAAACCTTGGTGGACACAAAAAAAGGCAAATTCAAATGAAAAAATGGGATAAAACTTTTAGAATCAAAACAATTGGTAGCAAAATTACAAATTTAAAGGAATAAAATTTAGCATATTGAGGTACAACATATATTTTAATAGTCTGAAAACAACGTGAAGAGAATACCTGTTAATTTCTGAAGTCTGATGTGATAGTCTGATGCTCTAGACAAGTCAAAATTGATTCAGAATACTTAGTATTTGTAAATCTTTGTTTTATAAGACAAATAAGAAAGACATTCAAAATTTCAGACTTCAGATGATGGATAAGATTTTGATACAGACTTCAGGTTTAGTTATAAGAGTCTAACCAATTTACTACAATATGCTTGCTTTTCTGTTATCACAGTATATTAATGTTTGTATTCTTGCAGATAAAAAGTTTATTTTTGCAACATAACAAAAAACATTATGCAATGCCTGTTTATTTATCTGTCTTGTAACTAAATTAAAACGTTATATACATGTAAATTATCTCAATAAACGGTTAGAAGTAATTAAGACATAAGTTCTATATTATCAAGATACAGGATATAAGTCAAGATTCTAATATCCAAGCCAAAGTAGGGATTTAGTTGGTTATTGGAGTAGGGAATTATATATAGTAGTGTGAAAGACTGTCACGAGGAAACCATGGCTTAAGCTACACATGAAGATAAGCTTTCCAAACATTAAATTAAATTCTCAAAGCAGTTTGAAATTGATATTAAATCACGGGCCTTAAAAATAACTTTGATATTGTCTAGAAATAAACATAAGATACCTGACAACTATTCCAATTAAATATAAATTTTATGGAACTATGAGATAGCATTGTTAAATAAAAAGATAAAAGATACTTAACTTCCAAAATAAAAAGTTTCAATAAATAATAATTAGTTGTGAAAATAAGTTTCGGTTTTTCTTATATATGTTTTCCTTTCTGAAATTCAGAGGGGAAAAAAATTCTCATTCTAATGCATTTTTTTTGTCATTTTGATTTAACAAATCTGAGAAAAACTCTTAAAGTTCAAGGGGCATAACTCTTTGAAAATTTTATAAATTCACCTGTAACTTGTAATATAAATGGACACCAAAAATATGGCCAACCAAGACATCAAATTGGAGCAAATTGTGCCAAAAAACCTGATATCAAATTAATTTTCCAAATGAATGACCTACAACATTTTTTTTAGAACTGAGATGACACATTACACAATTCTTCATTGACCATACCCCATTACACACATAGTAAGTATGATTGTACGTTTTGACACCATTTTTTTTTTTAAAAAGTACCTCTAAATAATAATTCATCTATCAGTTAAAAGAAAAAGCAATAGCAGATTCAAATATATGCTACAAGTTTGTTCATTAACATATACAGTTGACAGGGATATTCACATCGATAAAGCAAAATAAATCATATTTTGCTGAAGGGGAATTAATTTCATTCCACTCCAGGGGGAGTATTGAACATTGAATATAATATTGCATGGATCCTTTTAACATGTTTTTCTCTCAATATTTATTGACAGAAGTCAAATTTATCTAATCATACAAACCCACATGTAAAAAAAGGTTTATCTTTCATGCTCGACCATTCACACATTTAATATCAATACAAAACGCTTTCTTTTCAAAGTTTGCAAGACCTTGCCTAAATCATTGTCAACATTTATCATTCCCGACTGAAACTTATGAATTTAAAACAGTCAGTATATTGTTACCCTCGACTGGTTTTTAATAAGATAGATATATAAGATGGAGTCAAAATGAGGTCTTCACATTTGTATTTTAATGAATTCTTTTGTTAACATGTCTCTGGTGAAGAAGTAGAGAAGAATCCATCAAAAACCTTATGAATTTTGATCATACGTAAGCATGCTTGTGCAAGCCTGAATCATGATGTTCCATAATTTTCACATTTGTCAAAATGTCCAACAGAGTTTAAAATGATTGTGAAAATTATTGAAGGATAAAGAAAAGGGTTTAAAGGCTTCGTTTACAGCTTTTCAAAAGTAAAAGTATAATTTTTTTTTTGTGGAAATTCATTGATTATCAACACCTCTATTTTTAATGTTAAATTTTCCTGTAGAGTTCATAAAAAAAGTCTATGCAACACTTCAAATAGTGGCTTTATTATTTCGGTAAACAAGATATTCTTGGGTTTTTTTTTTATGTTAATCATAAATACAAGTATTATTGCACACATACTGGGGAAATATCATGCATAGAACATTAATTGCACTAATGCAAGCTCATACAATATACTAATTTAGACAATATTCATATATACCTGTAGAATATAATGTCAAGAATATACTTGCTTTATATTGTGTTACCAGACAAGCAACAATAAAACCCCATATCAAAAAACCCACAAGGTATCATATCACTCCTCTGGCCCAAAAAATCTTTTCATTTTTAAATATTTCAAATCATCATTTCCTATCAGTTATCTCCCTTGCTACTATATTTTACACATGTGTACTCTCATTTATATTGCTGTCACATTAAACATGACAAAACCACCAAGTTTTACACAAAAAACAACATAAATGATGCTGAAAACTGCCAAACTCAAAAAGGAAAATCACTGAAATTATCTATTCATCTCATCTGCATTTCTGAAATCGTTCTTTTTTTTAATTTAAAAAACAACTTTAAACATAGAACGAAGTGACTTAACATGGTTCTGTGGTTTTTATGATGGTAATTAGAAGACTGTACAAACCCATCAAGTTAATGGTCCATTGTATTATTGTGATGTAAATTTTATAGAAAGTCACATAAGTATGAAATTTACTTCTATAAATTACAGCAGCCATGTTTGACTTGTCAATATTTATCTGTTGCCTCAACCCTACTAGCTATTACATGTTACAGGAAATCAAGCTTAGCTTAAACACATTAATAATTTACAAACTTTTTTATCTAATGAAAAAAAAATCATCAAATCACCAGATATATTTTTTCTTTTAATATCTGATGAAATAGTTTAAATACAAGATGTTGATTGTTCTTTTAACTCTATTTATTTTTTAAACATAGTTGTTCTGTTGGTATCACTACAGTTTCTTTTTACCTTTTCAAAATTACAATGATCGGATATTTTTTTACTTGCAGGGGAGAACATTTTTCTTTAAACAGAGTCAATGAGACCTGTGCAAAAAAAGAAAATTTTGAGAGTATTATTTAAGTACCAGAAAAAAATCATACAGAACCATTTTTTTGTGCCTTTTCATCATTGTAGACAAGGGCATAAACATGCCATATCTTTATAAAACAAATGCCTGTCGGATAAAAAGTTATGTTATCAAGTGTAGGATAAAAAACAGCCAATTTCTTTCATGTATTCAACAAAATATTACTATTTCTTCTTTAATTGATCAAACAGTTGGTTTCACATTAAACAACAAAAGATACTTTTGTTGTTTCTTAACAGAATGTTCTCTGGTTTAATATGTTCGCATGTAATAATTACTTTTTAAACATTAAAACTGTGCAATTGAATTTCAGTATCAAAATACACTGAATAATGATAGTGCAAATGTATAGTAAAGATTATGTACCAAATAACAAATGTGTGATGGATATGTGTTTCATGACTAAACATATAGCTTTATTTTCATCTGTATTACAGTAAAACCTACCCTCATGGTTCACTGAATTCAGTGGTCAACATGATTTAATGGTTAATTTGAATCCAGCCAAAAGATTTTCTTTTTACTTTTAAATCAATTTAGCAGTCATCTCATTTTCTACTAAATTCCTAATAACTGACTTTTTTAGCAGCCAAGAGAAATAATGTGATCCCTTAAGTATGCCATATCAAGTGACAGGATATAACCCCTAAGTATAAATGCTAAGGTTGCCCTAGGTAACAATACAAAATCACAAAGATTGAGTTTTAATTGTATATTTAATACCAGGCTCTCATTCAAACATACACATGGGTTTGAATGATTGTCTAAGGTGACATTCCATATTGTCCATGAATCTATGTATCCAGGGACAACAACTCCTGAACGGTTTCCAAGGTGGAAGTATAATAAAAGTGTGGTAGTTGCAAGAATTCCATATACATATATTTATTGTAAATGGTCATGTAAAACATGTAAATCTATGTCATTAATTAATTAGGGTGGGATCCAATGTCTTTTCCGACCAGAATTCTGACAAATATGGCTGTCATTAAATGACATGGTTTATACCATACGATTGTAGTGACATTAACACTATGACAGTCAATGCTTCATCTTACACAGTTCTCTTGCACTTCCATGTTTTAACAAGTAGCTCATGGCACTTACCACTATATGGAAGTTTATGGACAGGCGGCCATCTAACAAAAAGTATAATGATTGAACGAAGCTAAGAGGTCCATATAGTTTTGTTCGAGATGACTTAAAGTTTAACTGACATATGGGCTGCCCTTCTGAAGTGGCATGTATCATTGGTTATATTATACTCAACTGCAAAAATATGATCAAATAAACAAACAAGTTTCCATTTTTACAGGCATACAAAAGTTTTAAGCCATATTATTGTAGCAGGGGTATATTCAAACAGCAGAAGCTGTTGAATATTTGAATGCACTCAGGCTCTATGCTGGATTACCATTGGTTAGAAGATTTGTTATAGGTGTTCTTTTATGTAAAAGTTTTTAAAGTGAATTTTATTGAGAAAATATATTATTTTAGAAAATATGAAATTATGAAATAATTGTGTGACAAATTTAATTTAATTACTCAGGTAAATTTTGTGAAACATGTCGCTTCCAAATAATTGCTCTGAGCAACACTTTGGGATCTTGTCAATTGTCATTAATTAATTAGAGAGATACAAGTTATTAATTGGAACATTTGGACTTTATTTGTTTGTAAATTGTTTTGGCATCATTATTAGTATTTGGACCTGTTACTATATAAAACTGTTACAACTTGCTGCTTGCTTTATAGTTTTGCCTGCCATTGCTTAAGTCTTGCGAAAGACTGACCCCCTGTGCCTTGGGCTGTGCATGTTCGATAGTCCCCCTTAAACTCGACGTGCATTGGCTCTTGGTGACAGATTTAACACAAAAAACATCTACTCCATACAACGTTTCACTACTCATGAAGACTTTTATTTAAAGAAGCTACTATCTATTTCTCAAAATTTGCTTTTTTTCTGAACAAAAAAACACATTAAAATGAAATGCTATGTGTTAATATTTGCTAAATTTCCAATTCGTTCTCAAGTATCAACCTTATATGTACAAAGCCATAATTAAAATGGTTTGCGTACTAAATCAACATGAATTAGCTAAAGTAAATTTTTTCAATGACCACTCAAACTACAAACCCTTTTACTAAGAACATTTTTGGTTTTTGTTGTCTTATAATCAAACTAGTTTTGAACATGTTAAGAGAAAATTCCTTCATTTATCATCATTTACAATCATGAATTATAAAGCTTTCAAAAAGAAGGATATTTATCAAGCACAAGATTAAAATGATCTATTTAGTAACAGGAATATTCAAAGTCTCACAGAAAGTGGTCATAAAACCGTAAGATATTTCAGACTGTTACATTTAGTTTTTTGTCCATAAAAAGTGACTTGTTTTTAAAACATTCTGAAACTTTAAAATATCAAAGATATGTTGCTGATTAATTCAAGCTTAAAATAAACTGTGATATTCGTGTTAATCAGCATTTAAAACATCCTCAAGAAAGAAAAATTTTACCCAATTTCTTTTCTGACCCATGTCTACATTTATATTTTATAAACTCATCAATGAATTAATCTATTTTCATCTTTTTTTCAGGTGTGTCCTCAATGAATTTAAACAATTAAGTGGGTTATTTTTTCATACTTCAGCATGGTATCTATATTGAGTATAAAAAATAGCTAATGTTGAATCATTTATCTGTTACAATGACTAAATATGGCTTTTCTAGTTGACTTATCAGTTTACTTGACTTTAAGTCCCTAGGGAACACCAACAGATAAAACATTTCTAGTGGAAATTATCTTCAAATGGATTATTACTACAACATAATTGGAGTGCTTTCCACTCTTGACAATTCAACAGAAATTTACGTTTCAAGAAATTTACATCATAATATGATCTGGCTGTGCATTGCACCGTAAATTGTTCTTCCAGAAAAAGTTAAAAGAAGCTAATTAAAGAGGCATGCTATTATTGTATGCTCAGCCAATTGCATTGCGAATTCAAGGGCCTATAAATGCTTCTACTACAAATCAAAACAAATATATCTTAAATTAAAAATCTCAAATTAAGAAATTTACATTAAATTTCATAGTGTTTCCAGACTTTGTATCAGAACTTCTAACATTGTTAAGTAAAATCGTTACTGATGCTATTGATTTGAAACTCATAAAATTTAGAAAAAAATATCGGGGGAATAAATCATTAATATGATTCTGATATGTTCTAGTCTGTCTGTCTGACTTTCCAGGAAAGTTATTGTGGTTCTGTATAGCATCAGCTGTAGGCAAGTATGGTCCATCCATAAAACCCTCTGTCCTTTTCTACCCCAAAATCTACATTAATTACCTGGGTATCTAAAGGTAGTTTCTGTACTGCAGGTATATTCATGCCAAGTTTTGTTGGAATCTGTCAAGAAATAGTCATATTGTATACTATAATGTAGGCAATATTGTTTTGATCAAAAGCCAAAGCTTTAATACAAATTTTATGCAAATATGGTTGTTTTGGTTGATAATTAAATAAAGGTAAATTGTGCTTTTCAGGAGTACAAAATTAACATGTTAATTTAAGCATATGTTTATGATCTTAATATGCAAAGTGGTATGGCATATATATATACATGTATAAAGTATATATAAGCAATGCTAGTGTTTTGATATACTTTGTTTTTTCTGTCAATTATTTTCTTTTACACGAGATTAAACTAGTCAAGTTAGATTTTAAGATAACCTTTTTACAGTTTTAATTGAAATATCTATCGGAGTTTACTTAATTTTGTCCAGTCCATCCTTAGATATTCCAAATTGTGTGTCAAAGGGACATTATATTATTTCTAGAAATTACAATATAATTAGATTGTTTACTATCAAATTAAACAGACTAAATGCATTTCTGTGCAAATCAATTATATTTTTTTTTCATAGACACCACCTAAGGTGAAATTAGTATCATGTATTAAATAATTCCTTTTATACTAAGTCTGACAAAACCCCCTCAGGTTAAAACAACAAAAGGATACTTTTCTTGTATGCGTTATTGAAAGAAAAGGTCTTATGGTCCCTGGGGTTACAAGCATACATCTAGGTGGGGCAATTTTAGTGTTATCATGAATTGACAATCTCAGAGTAAATCTAAATAATTTTAAAGATATTTTCTCATTTCTTAAGCTTTTAATGTTAAACACCAACATCATTTAAAACAAAAATATATACAAGATACTTGGATCAAAGTGATTAAATATGCAATATATTCTTAAAATGTAAAATGTTAAGTTTATAACTTTTATTTGATCAGGAATAAATAATATTAAAAAAGAGGTCCGTCTCTTACTTAGAGGATCTTTCTTAATTTGATCTGATTAATTATTAAAGAAATTAATTAAGCTAATAGGCATTCTTATCTTTTCACCTAGCTTTAGTTCAAAGTAGGACTCGGATCAGCAGAAGAGTGAAAGAATGAATGGTAAACATTCAGTTTAGAAATTTCACCTTTAAAAAACTTGTAAACCCAAAGTTTAACAGTAGCATTTAAATGTGAACTTTAGTGAAATGTACCACAATGTAAACAAATACAAAGATAAATTTTGTGATAGACATCAATTTTTAGAACCCTCATTAATCTTCCTATTGCCTTTTTAAGGTATACTTTACATTTAAACACAATTTTTCTTTTTCTTTTGTTTGTCATTTTTAACTTTAAATAAATGATAACTTGAAAGTGTGAAGTTGCAAACATCAACAATAAAGCAGTTCACGCTATCTTGAATACCTTTTCAACGTATTTAGCCATTTCCACGTGTTTCAAAACTAATGTATATCTTATCAATGATTGCCACCCCCCTTTTTTTAATATTCAAACTCACATTGCCCAGTATGGGTTACTGAAACCGTGTTCCAAGGATGTGTAAAAAACATACCTGTGAGTACGGGTGAAATCGATTGGCTTGATTGGCTTCGTTCAAAATTCTTAAAACTCTAACTTCCATCTCCGACTTCCATAAATGTCATGAATTTGTTGTCCTCATGTATGAAATCAAATGTCCAAAATAAAATGGAGAAATGTTTTTAAGTGTATGTTTAAGATATCCAGTGGTTTGTACAAACACAGAATTATAATCTCTAGTTTTGATTCAGTGAGGTATTAATCGCTGTCCTTTTCAACATTCTATATGGATAGTTTCCGTTTAAAAGGTGAAAAGATTCGTGGACCGTTTCACTGTCATTTAATTCATATAAGATTTTTATCAACTTTGAGTTCGGTTTATTCCCTGTATTTGATCCGCATGATGAATCACTGTATTGTACGCATCAGGTACTTTTAATCCTGAAATGTTTTTATCCCTCAAGCTAAAATGAAATCCTCTGTCACGCTGTCTTCTTAACAATAAAGTGGACAGGTCGTTTGTGTTCAATCTCTTTTTCCAATCAAAATTCTTCACAGTATTACTATTAGATGGTCAACAATGGGATATGTCTACAGAAGGGAATTATACTACTAATTATTATCACAAATGATTGACCATACAGGAGAAAAATATCCCATCAGGCGTGTCTAAGTGATAACAGGGTCAAATTATTGATTCTTTCAAATCCTCAAATCAAACTAAAGCTTTGTTCTTCCATCATATGTTTTTATTACCTTCTATTTAATGAGACCTTGCTGTTTTAATTTAATTACCCGTTAGCCAATTAAATTGGTTGGATAATGCGACTTCGATCCTGGATAAAACTTACTTTATCGATAATTTGTCACATTTGCCTCGGCTTTTGAAGTTAAGTAACTATTGCCTTACAAAGGATAATATTTTATAACCAAATTATGATTTATTTCAAAATTGATTTTCAATGTTTTTTCATGAATACAATTTCATTTAATGAATTTTTACCTTATTTACATTTTCAATATGATGTTCCATTTTTGTGCAGGAATATTTTTCGTTAATTTACCGATCACACGATCTGAGTATATAAATATACAATTTGCCAAAATCTATTTAAAATTCTAATTAATGCAACTTAATGTCAAGCTCAAATCAATTATAGTTAACAAAGTAAACAAACCTTGTATCAATGTCCTTTTATTGAGACTTTATAATATAGTCATTGAAAATTAATATATTGGAAAAACAAAGTCTTTCCATTACCTTTCAGAAAACTTAGCAAATCATTTTAATCCTATTATTCAAGATAAACAAGTAAAAAGATATTTATAATTTGTTTTGTCCATTTTATTATTCATGACAAAAAAGCATTACAAACTTGTGACAATATCCAATTATCTAATTACAATAGGCCAATTCAAAAGGGTGAACAAAAAACTGTAATGGAAAACCTAAATATCTTTTTTATTCTTAAAACAATTATTAATTACCCAAAAGCAAATTAGATGCAAAACCAATAATAAAATGGATGGTGTAATGTAATTGATTGTATATTGATTTAATTTGCTGCCAAAACCCAAAGAGTTATTTGCTAATTGAAAATAAAAGATGGATAAAATCGACAAATAAGATGTTTTTATTAGCTCCATAATATGAGGCGATAATTATCTATTGTTATATCTTCTTTATGGACTTCAAAGGAAGGATTCTAGTAAGTCCTTTTTGACCTATCAACTATTCATTTGTCAATGATGAGTTTATTCTTTCATGCTGAGTACTCAAATATAGATGCTTTTGTTTGCAAAATTCTATGGATTCTAAATGAAAACGCTGAGTCTTCCATTGAAAACATAAGTTGCTAGTCATTGTTATTCATTGAATGGTATATATTGTTTCAATGCACCAAATTGTCTAGTCTATATCTTCTCGTTATAAAAAAATTGTTCAAATTCAAGATTAAAGAGACTATCTGACCTTTGATTTTTTTTTACCCAATTAAAAGCTTTTATGATTGTTCAATATCAAACACATAAGATATGTAGATGATAATATGTGCAATATAACTCTTTAACTAAATAAAGTGTTTTTTATTGGTTTACAATAACTTATGGACAAGACTTTCCTACATTTCGTAGCTCCCTCAGACCCAGACCCAACTCCACAGACAAAACCCAGTGCCCAAGATAAGTGATCAAAATATATCATCTGAGGTACAACTGACTATATTTACTTTTGAAGGTGCCAATGTGTGAAGGACTTAACCCTTTCCTCCATTGAATTTTTTTTTTGCATACTTGATTCACATAGGATTTTTTTAATAAAATGCTTAACATATGCTTTAAAGTATTTAAGGCATTGCGAAAAATAACTATTTCATCAAATAAATTTAAGTCAGATATTCCTATGATATTCCTTTTCATATTGGATACAAATTTAATTAAGTCAACTGCAGACACTTTGTAGTCAAAGTGTTTCAACTGAGGTACTACACAGGCGTCAAAATGGAGTAAGGGGGTGGAGTCAAAAGGCGTCATTATGGAGGAAAGGAGTTGCTAATTAAAATATGCTTTCTGCAACAGTCGGAGTCCCTTTTCCAAAAGTGTGCTTATTGAATACTTCGTTCCAATTTTGTTAGTTTTAATGTTAAGCAGTTTTCAGATAAGATATGTATAAGAAAAAGTTACAAGTGAAATTCATATACAAGGGACACTATCACAGTGGTCCCCTTATTTAGGGGGAAATATGTACATTGTATTTCATGCAAAAAAGAAAGTATTTGGCCAGGTAGGTCAAAATAGTTTCCTTTTCTTCTAATGAACTAAACAATGGATATTTAAGCAATGGCATACCATCAGATTGATTTTTGTGTATGAACAATAAAATAACCTACAATCCTTTTATTTCTGAAATTGCAATTCAATTATTTTTTTCATAAGATGATAGGTTGATTGACAAATTGAAAGGCTGATATGTTACCATAATTAACTAATCACAAAAAAAGTCAGAATCCACACCTGAAGACTTTGCATGATATGTTTTCCCTAGCCATAGCATCTCTGACAGCTTTATCCTTATTTTCAAATATGAAAATGAAAATTCATAAAGGTGACAGCTATGAATCAAGTTGTTTCATCTTTCTCCCAATCAAATTATTCTAAGGAAAAGCATTAAATTTATCACCTTCCCTCCAAGCTAAGTCATAAGTAATGTATCAACGCACTTGTAAAATGCTACTATAAAGGAATGTGAATAGCCTAATAGAAGAGTTCCTTTGATCCTGAGAGAATATCTATTAATTCAGCGTCAAAATATAGCCAAAGGTAGATTTTCATTGTTTAAGCCAATCTTAGTTAATGAGATGGTTGCGTGAAAACATATTCTAGACTTTCTATCGGGTCTATGAGTCATTAATTAGTGTTATGAAAAATAAAACTTGTTAATTTAATAAAGATATGCCTTTTTTTTCTCTCTCGATGAAACCGCATATACCAATTTGATGATGAATCTTCAGATTATCAAAATTTTTTTCCTTCAATATGGAAATTTACTGAAATTCAAGATTATATGCTTTTTGTTGGTTTGTATACAAAAAGGCTTTTCTACTAGTAATTGTTTCTGTTATGTAATAAAAAGAACTGCTCTATAATAAAACATTGTATTAGTCATCTATCTATAAAACAGAGTAATGTTTCCTATCTGTGGCAGACTTCAAAATGCTGCATTTGAAAAATAAATCCATTCATTTTGTAGTCGCTATGCAGAGAAAGTGGGAATCTTTTTATCTTTTAACTGGAATCAATGAAAATCCCCATTATCCAATATCATTGTGATATCATTGACAAGAATGTCTGTTTCTCCCACTTGTTCCTAAACAAAACAATCATTTTCCAGTTAATTAACCTTTAATTACTATCACAGACTAATTCATTTCCTCACAACTGTTAGTAATTAACAAAAGATTTTTATTTATACAAAATGGGAAACAGACATCAATAATATGATTGATGCTAGTTATCTACCTGTCAATAATGAACAGCACATCCTGTCTAAAGAGGACAAGAGAAAAATTCTAGAGAGATGATAAATATTTAATAAAAATGAAAATTATGCAATGATCGTCCATGTTTATTCAGCAGCCAGTGAATTTAGAAGAAATGATAATTGGCCTTTTCAAGAACATAAATGCAATCACATTTTTTCAAAGTTTGTTGACACTATTTTTTTTAACACAGGACAGTGTGACACAATGAAACTTTCAATTGAAAATATATTGTACGTTGTTGAATCAACATTAATGTCCATATTTTGAGAAGTGTTATTGTCAAAGTATCTTTCACTTCCATTTGGGGGGGGGGGGGGGGGGGGGGGGGGGGGGGGGGGGACGCAACCCTACAACTATCTCATTAGGTAAAACAATGCCTCTCTTTACACTACTTATCTAGAATTATTCTGCCAAAAAGATACATTTGGTATAAAAGGCTTTTAAGAGGTTGCTATATATTATTATATAGCTTGAAACAGTGGCGGATCCAGAACTTTTCATAAGGGGTGGGGCCCTCTGACTGACCTAAGGGGGGCCGCTCCAGTCATGCTTCAATGATTCCGTATATAAACAACCCAGGTAAGGCCCCCCCCCCCCCCCCCCCCCCCCCGGATCAGCCTATGTGAAACTTGACCATCATTAATGACTACTAATTGCTGTTATTTTTACATAAACCCCAACTCCAAAATCAGTCTAGTATCAAACCTGGGACATGTTTTTATAGACATTTCAGCAACAGTATACCATATCTTTGGTCATCGTTGAGAGAGTAGCTATAATCTATTCTTTCAATCATATACATCACAGTTGCAGTGTTAATTTCAACATCTCAGACAATAGCCTATCAATAACTACAAATTGACCATTTACTGATCATAAATTTCTAATTAGAGACAAACTGTCCATTGTATTATGGAGTATGAATGTCCATTAAGCCATCAATATAAATATAAGGAGATGTGGTATGTCCTTGCCAATAAAGTCTTTTAAAATAGGCCAAACCAAATAAATTGTTTGCTTTTAGGAGAGTTCAATTATTTTTTTAAACATGTTTGCCACAAGAAGTATAAGTTTTAATTATTGCTTTCTAACTTCAGTTCAAGGTATTTTCAGCAAATAAGTTTTTTGTTGACGCCATTTTCTTAAAATCTCGTACAAAAAAGTATTTCATTCTTTTTTAAGTAAACAATCTGACCAGTATAAACTGGTGAAATTGTTATGTTTTATAAATATTATTACTATGGATATACTTGGCAAAAGTTCTCCTTCTTTGACAGACAATAATTGTTATAAAGTCTGTGTAAAATGTACATGGCACTCACAGGTCAAATTTTAGCATCTTTCTTTTGATTCCTTTTCTAATTTTAAGCTTTATGCTATTATGGTAAGATTTTATAAGTTTTTCCTTAGGTTTTTCATGACTGATGGTTGTTAAACCCATATAGTATTGATGTTATGTCTTAAATTATGCAATATACATATTTGAAATTTCACTTCAACTTTCCCTGTCAATTAAACTGACTCAATCTTGGCTGAAATCCCAAGTCTGTTTTTTATATCAGCTTTGTAAATCTTATTGTATTCAACTGGATGCAAAACATTTTGTACTAAATCAAACCAAATGGGCATTTTATGCAAATAAGTCATGTTAATTTGCATATCAATTACTATGGTTATTTCAGAATGCAATTACAGCTATAAATAAAACTGCAATAAGGCTGTTTTAATCTAAAGCCAAAGTAATTCAAATTATCCCTACCTGAGGCTGCGTTAAATCAGAGATATTAGTCCATACAAATGACATGGTATACAAAAATTGTTTTTCGAATGGTGAAGCTTGTCTCCTGAAGAAGTTGACAAAACTAACTCCAAAACTAAAAGGATGTAAAAAGATGTTCACCAAATAAATAAACCTTTGCCATCCACATACGAGATTTGGTCATGCGAGTAAATACCAGGATTTCTGGTCGAAGATTTGACATTTCCTACACAATACTTAAGACCTTAATTATCTTATGAGATGTCCATATGGTTTCCTTTTCCATTTGGTTTAAGCCTCAAATCAGATGTCCATTATTAAAATAATCTACCATCGATGCATTTTCAATTATTTTTTGCCTATAATAACTAATTATTATACATTAAGATAGATATCAGCCTGCATTTATTATGATATGAAAACCATAGATAGGCCAGAAGAATGCACAAATTATAGATGCATTATAACTCTATGTTAATCCCACAAGTAGATTACTAAAGCTAAGCTAACCCATCTTAACTAATTAGCCCTTAACAGATCCCTACTTAAAAAATCTGAATCCTTCTTCTACATTTGAATGTTTACTAAAATTCATAGGGTCTAAGTGTTGACCTGATAAAAATCAAAGAATGAATACTGAATATAAAACTGATTTTTAGTCATTTTATGATTTGTGTAAAAGCTTGGTTCCATTCTTTAAGGAGAATAGTTGAGAAGAAACAATTTAAAACTTTTTAAAATGTGACACATGTGACATTTTTAATATATCTTATATGATGTACTATCATACCTTTAAACAATTTAGGTACATTACGTGCCATATATAAGTTATATATAATTATTGACATATAATTCCATTTCATAATATTTATAAAACAGGGTTCATTGATGCTTCAAATTTAAATATTTTTTTTCTATAAAATCCTCCCCGAGATCCCCTTTTAACAGGTTGAGACAGAAATAATCATTAATGAACTCAAAGAGGTGTATTCAAATATGTAAAGAAACTGACACATGCAGAACCACAAGTATTTCACTGACTTTATACTAACAAACCCATGACAAAAAAGTTGATGAATGGACATAGAAAATTCAGCTTTAAATAAACATTAAAATTTTGTATATACCATTGAACAATTAAAAGAAAATATGATCATATGAAGCGAATAAAATATCTTCAAGTTAATATATTCAAATTTATTGTATGGTAAGATCAATATACTTATGAATTTAATATGCTCTTTAAATATGGTCTGAATTTCATCAGCTTTTATATGCAACCATAAATCATTTTATGACAGATTTTTACTTTTCAAGTTTTAGTACCCGTAAAAGATTTAATCAAGACCCATCTTTTATCAATGCATTGAATGAAAACAAATTAATTTTTTGGCCAAATATTTGCCTATTTTTCTTGTTACACAAGACAGAAAATCAAACCTATGGTAAACATCGTTAAAATTTGTTTGACCATTTAGTGAATTTCTAATATGTCCTGTCGAAACAAATATACAAACAAAAATTTGCAATCCATAGTGTCCAGTTAAATCTGCCCACTGTTTAAAGTTATCAGTTAAATGAAAGCAAACAAATATTGACATATGTACTCAACAGACTTATATGGTTGTGGTCTATTGTTGAATGGAGGATATATCAACATTTACTTTTGTCCTTTCTGAGTAAATAATACCTTAACAAGTGATAGCAAACCAAACCATCTTAAGAATTCTATATGCAAGATAACTTTATAACTGTTTAATTTGATAATGACCCAACCCTTCCCAAATCTGACCTTTTCTCGTCTGGACCTGATAACAGTCACCTGATAAATGTAGACTAAATTTATACCACGAAATGCATCAAACAACAAAATAATTCAAATGCAGTCACACCCAAGATGTCTCAAATTCAATCATGTATACAACAAAAAATATATCTCTATTTAAAAAAGTTACTACAATTAGAAATGAATATTTAGTTTACACCCATCAGCAGTTGACAACTAAAAATTGTTTACACAAAACAAACAACAATACTTTATACTCATTTTTTTTTTTTACCAAATGCAAATCATATTATCAACAACAAATTTGTTTCTAACTGGTGCATTTAGATGTTTCATAGATTTGTCTTTTTTTCCCTGTAAAACAGTCATAGGTTAAAATAGTATTTAAAAAAAAAAAAATTTATTACCATTTGAATAACATCTACATATATACAAAGTAAAATTTTATTTTTGGAAAGCAATTATAAAAGGTAGCTTTTTGGTCAATTTTACTGAAACTACCAGAGAGGTGAACCATACATTTTAAGTCCTTTAATAAAAATAAATAATATATAAACTCAAAGAAGGGGCACAAATAAAATTCAAAAAGATTCTTAGAAAATCTTGTTTCTGTGACCTTAATTGTACCATTAATGTTTGTAGTATAATTATTGTCTGGCTGATTATAGACATGAGCCGTACAAAATCTGTGTTGGTGTCTCCGGAGAGATGGAAAACCAAACCATATTGATACATTCCGATTAAAGTCATTCATCCAATATACTTCTAGTCACAAAATATAAATGGACATGTACCATAACAAGATTGTTCCCTCTCGGGATCTCTCTATATAAAGATATTATGCATTGTTACCATTCTATCAGCATCAAAGAAAATTCTTTCTTTTCTACAAATGGGTAAGTTGCAAAAGAATTTTCATGCACACACAAATATTTAAAATATGTATATATAATCAGCTTAAATGCACATTGATATCTGAAATATCAGGACATAGTAACAATTTGAACCTTTTGGCAGGTCAGCACAGAAAAAGAGCAAAAAAAGCTTCATATTGTGTGTAACGTCTGATATTTTACAATGTTTTTATCCAGAAAGCCAGACAATCTGTTCTCCCTTCTATATGGATGGCCCTTATGTGAAAAAATTCAGAGGAAATTGGCCCAGTTCTATATACATTGGCATGTACTCAAATTGGTGTTACTGGCTTCAAACTATAGTAAATCACAATTCAAAACCAGTCAATATCTGAAATCTTTTTTCACTGAAATATGTGTTCTATTAAAACTTATCTAGATCCTGTTTAAAATAAATCTGAATAATTTGTATCATGAATTTGTAAAATAAACAATTGGAAAATATAACTTCTTGACATAAAAACATTGAAATATAAATTAGTTTTGACTGGTTAATTTTTTAAGTTGTAGAAATATTTCTTTCTATTTTACATCAAACAATGAAATTGACTAATGCATATGCCAATTGAAAATAGATCAAGTTTTTTAAAACTTAAAATCCCTGAAACACAACACAAAAAACATATATATATGATTAATATCTGAAAAACGTCTCATTAATCAAGGGGGAAGAAAACACAGGTCTGTTTTAATTTGAAAGCAAAGTAATTCTCCACAGAACAGATATTGGAATGATTATATAAAACAAGTCATGTTTAATACAGACAGTAAACATTATTCATAATTCGTTTAATGAATATAAATAATGTTTTGATACACAGCATGTCCTCTGTCATATAACAGCAATGATAAACTCTTACAACAGCTGTCATATTTGTATCGATTCTTTTTCTGTGACAATGCCATATAAATCCATTTGTTCTATCGGAAACAACAGAGAGCAGAGCTGAAATCATTCTATAGTCTTAAAATGTTCCCTGTAGGACACTAAATTGGAATTGAAAAAACTATAAATCTCTCTTTTGTATTTCAAAATGAAAACTTTTTGTTGCTTTAATAGTATGGAATATTTTTTTTACAAAAATCAATGTAGGAATAAAAATTAAATGGTTCAATTTAACAATAAGAAAATAATTGCAAAGGGCTTTAATGAGAACTTATGGACTGATCTGGTGAGCTGAGGATTGGTTTTTACCAGCAGTCGATAAATGTACAGCGAGACACACATCTAACAACATACAAATATATAGTGCAACTCATAATAGCTCAAAATGTACTATATAAAAGTTACTGACTGGTAACACAATAACTGAAATGATAACACCACCCTCTATCAGTCAATAACCTACAAAGAGCAATGATCCAAAATATTGGGATAAGGAAAATAATTGTAAAATATTGGTGCCTTTTTTCATATTCAAATGTCAAATGCTCATAGAGCCACACCCAGCAGTTGCATCTGTGTATACAACTATGCCAAGAGAAACTTCCTTATACCCAACAGTAGGACCTGTTTTTATATTCACAAATTTTGCGAGATTCAAAAACACTTGACAGCTGAGGACCTGTTTATACACCATTTCTCATATAGACCACAATACATGACTTACGCAGTAAGACCTGTGTATACAAAAATGCTCACTGTCGAGGTAGCAGCCCACAACACATATCTAGCAGTAGACCTATGTATACACCAATGTTCACAGATAACACAGAGCCTACATTTATTAATTTACACATACCTAACATTATACACCAAATGCTCACAGAGCCCACAACACATGACTTAAGCAGTAAACCTGAATATACACCACTGCTCATTGAGCCAAAAACACATACCTAACAGCAGGACCTGTGTATACATCAATGCTCACAGACCAACAAAACCAACAGCAGAATGAGGGTCGATATAATCTTGATATTATCATGTTGAGTATATAACTGAATTGAACATACCTGATCTTCTTTACCAACAATCTATAATAAAATAAAGAAATTTATATTAAATTGGCTTATTAATTTTATCTTCTTTGAAAGAAACTATGCTCCTTTTAACAGGCCAAATCTAAATACACCCTCATATAAGTTTATATCAATTTTACTTCAAAGGTACATGTGTCATAGTTATTTAACTTGTTAAGTAGCAATACTTCACACACAAGTACAGTATAAGCTAGCTAAAAATGTAATTGTGTAATGTATGTACATCCATTGGTGGACTTCTGCTGTTGTCTGCTATTTGGTCGGGTTGTTGTCTCTTTGACTTACCTTCCCTTATATATGCTGGAATTATATCACTCTTTCAATATAGCTGTCAATTAAATTTTTTTTGTGGGTACCAATTTTTTGTGTACTAGAGAAAAATGTATTATCATGTATATTGCATTTCATTGTTTTGCTAAAGTATACATTACAAGCCTATAGAAAATTTATACTTCATGGAACATTTAAATTTGTGGTTCACCTCCATCCACAAAAATTGGTATCCCACGAACAATAATGAATCCACAGTACTAGATTTAATCTTGATATAACACATTTGAAAAAATATTGCAACCTAATACAATTTAACAGTAATAACTTTACATTATGGATGATCAAACTGTAAATAAATTATTTGGGTTCATCTGTATCTTTAAACTCCTTCAGTAGCCAACGTTATCAAACAAATCGGACAAAAGATAAATTATTCTAGTAATTCAATATTTTTTCATCTCAGTCATAAGAAACATGCATCCATAACAAAGAAATTTTTTATCAATATTTCTAAACAAATATTTCTCCAGATTCTGAAAAAGATAGAACAGCTCACATTAATTTAACTGTATCTGTCTACGGGGTAAAAATGAAGCATTATTGTCCTCAATAAGAAATTATCGACTGGAACCAACGGAACATTTGTATCTGTCACAACTCAGGTCTCGATCTGATTAGAACTTTTGTTCCCATCAGAAACAATACATATGGGAATAAAATATATGTGGAAATTTGGACTTTAGCTTCTTATATTTTTCTGCGGACTTTCTTTATGAATGCATAAATCCAAGAATGTCAACAAAAACTTTTTTTTTTTTTTTTTCGAAAAATGCTGTTTCAACTTGTGGCCACAAGACTGGACAAATGATAATAACACCTATTTACACTTGCAGTTTTACTGCTTAAATCAACAGTATCAATTTATATAGATATTAACCCTTCGGTCAATATGTATTTGCTCTTTAATATGTATATAATAGCTTTAGGAGAGAATTGAGTTTGTTCACAGTTAATCTAATAGAAGATGAACTTTCTGATTACAGGTCAAGATGTTTCTGACATCAAATCTATGATATGGACATTTTCTTTTACTAAAGCTGTCTACTTTTATTCTGAAAGACTGTTGATAAGAGTATTATGTTCTTAACTGAAACCTATTCAGAAACAAATCATTCCCTCACTGGACAGAAATAGTAGCAGTTCCCCCAAAATATAGATCAAAGGTCGTACTTCCCTTCATTATATAAGGATATGAAGTTTGATGGAAGTTGGATCAAAGATATTTTCTAAATTTGAATAAGTCTGTGCACGGTAATCACAAGGATTCTTCTAAAATGAAAAGTACAACTTTCAACCAAAGAAAATACCTTGCTTTCAATTACAATTTTGGAAATGTTCCCCCAACAGCTGATGTTGTTCTTTACTGATCTTTTTACAGTCTGCAAGTGTTGTTACTATGACAATCATAAAAACATATCCAATGTAGATGATGGTAACCAAATTGATTGTCTATGTTCTCCAATGAAGATACATGCATGAGGTTAAGTCATGTTATGTAAAGGATAATTACATGTATGTGAGAAACAGGAAGTAAAATAGCAGTGTACCTAAAATATACAGCCATCTTAATAACAAGAGGCTCTCAAGAGCCTGAATCGCTCACCTGAATTTTTTTGGTTTAATCTCTCATCAATGATTATTTTGGCTTTTCAATTTATTTAAATGTTCTTTGAATCGTCCTATTTTCTTCAAAAGCAAAAAAAAAATCATTTTCTCCTATGTTCTATTTTAGCCATAGGAGCTATGTTTCTTGACATACAAGGAAATGAAATATAAAATTTATACTAGATACTCTGAAACTCTAAAACTCATTTAGCCTAAGTTTGGCTGAAATTGATACAGCAGTTTCAAAGGAGAAGATTTTTTAAAGTAAGTCAACATGATGAACAAATTGTGAAAAAAGTCTTTAAAGGGCAATAACTCCTTAAGAGGTCAATTGACAATTTTGGTCATAGTGACTTATTTGTAGATCTTACTTTGCTTAACATTTTTGCTATTAACAGTTTATCTGTATCTATAATAATATTCAAGATAATGACCAAAAACTGCAAAATTTCCTTAAAATTACCAATTAAGTAGCAGCAACCCAACAATGGTTTGTTTGATTCGTCTGAAAATTTCAGGGCTGATAGATCTTGACCTAATGAACATTTTTACCCAATGTCAGATTTGCTCTAAATGCTTTCGTTTTTGAGATATAAGCCAAAAACTGCATTTGACCCCTATGTTCTATTTAAAGTAAGGGTGGCCATGTTTTTTGACGGATCAAAAATCGAAGCACACACTTTGTGCAGGATAATCTAAGGAACAATCATGCTAAGTTTCATCCAAATCCATTCAGCAGTTTCAGAGGAGAAGATTTTTTAAAGTTAGCAAATATGATGAACAAATTGTGAAAAATTGTCATTAAAGGACAATAACCCCTTAAGGGGTCAATTGACAATTTTGGTCATATTGACTTATTTGTAGATCTTACTTTGCTGATCATTTTTGCTGTTTACAGTTTATCTTTATCTATAATAATATTCAAGATAATGACCAAAAACTGCAAAATTTCCTTAAAATTACCAATTAAGTGGCAGCAACCCAACAATGGTTTGTTTGATTCATCTGAAAATTTCAGGGCTGATAGATCTTGACCTAATGAACATTTTTACCCCATGTCAGATTTGCTCTAAATGCTTTCGTTTTTGAGATATAAGCCAAAAACTGCATTTGACCCCTATGTTCTATTTTAAGTAACGGCGGCCATGTTTTTTGACGGATCAAAAATCGAAGCACACACTTTGTGCAGGATACTCTAAGGAACAATCATGCTAAGTTTCATTCAAATCCATTCAGTAGTTTCAGAGGAGAAGATGTTTGAAAAATTGTTAACGACGACAGACGACGACGACGACGTCGACGACGACGGACGCCAAGTGATGAGAAAAGCTCACATGGCCTTTTAGGCCAGGTGAGCTAATAATAGGATTAGAATGGACTTCAGAAAACACAAGTATGCGACCATTGAAATCACAGCAGAAATTCTTAAAAATTATAAAAATTCATCTTAATAATGAGACGTCTACATGTATATACCAGTTTTACCTTGCTCGTGCATTCTTTACTACATAAATTAAACATAAATCATGTTTTAAGTTTAGATGATGATTCAAACTCTTAAAAATATCCTGCTGATCCGAAAATATAAAAGTTTTATCAAGAAATAACACTGCATAATACTATTCATGCATGTCAATGAGGCCTCTGTTTGAAATACTTGATGATTGGATTTCTTCATTTTTATCTGTGATAATAAAACTTTTGTTACAGTCTGAAGTCAAACATTAAACCTGCAACAGATTTTCTGCCCATTTTGATAAGCTTTTCTCTATCCTGACAAATGCCAGGGTTATGTAAGAATTCCATGAAATATGTTATGGATAAAATATTTATCTGGTAATAAATACACAATGAAGTTATACATATATAATTTCCCTTTTTAATGCAATCTATATCAAGTTTTCTTTGCACTGGCTATACAAGCTCTTCATTATGGCTTTTTGTTTTAACTTATATGGGAGTTATTTAGCATTAAAGTTCAAGCAAATAAAAGTGATTTTCACTGATTATCAATTAACTATGACATAATCTTCAATTTGTTAAAGGTGGTCACTATATGGTAGATGTAAAAATACAATTTCATCATGTTAAACTTGTTCATTAAGCCTTTATGCTTTTTATGAAATCAAAAATGTAAGTTTTGCTCCAAAAATTAAAATATTAATTAGCTTTCCATTGAGTATCCTAATTGTAGACATGTTTCACTGTAAATAATTGCACACTTTATGTTGATGAATGCATGTTGCTTATAATCAGGCCAACAAACTGTAAGCATGATACAATTATTTAATTTGAAGAACCATATGTAAAATAAACATTGTATCACAAAAGAATGTCTCAAATTCTAATTCATTTGTGACTTGCTAAAGAGATGGGCATAAATGGACCAGTTTAATATCATGATCCCCCAACCATGAGCACACAAATAACAGGATACAATAAATCAACACTTTTAAAATTTCAGGAGATTTCAAATTTTGACATATCGACATACCTTTCTGAAAAGTTATAAAATCCTCGGATATAATTCCCAAGAAATAATCCAGTTTATAACTTTATAGAAAATCACAATTTTACGATTGTTTTATCATAGATTAATCAAATACCATAATTATCGTTTATAAACATTTCTAATCACTGAGCAAACAGATTTTATTGATATCTAGCATCTCTAGGGGAAGTACAAAGGCAAGATATCAAGATATTGACCCTTATTTATAATTTTTAAACATCATACCCAATTTTACTATGTAAGTATATATATAGTTCTTATGTTGTACTGTTACATCACTGATCCAGGTTAGGGGAGGGTTGGGACCCTGCTAACATGTTTAAGCCCGCCACATTATGTATGCATGCGCCTGTCCCAAGTCATGAGCCTGTAATTCAGTGGTTGTGGTTTGTTGCTGTGTTAAATATATTTATTGTTCATTAATTAGGACGTTAGTTTTGTCTTTTAAATTGCTTTACATTTTTGATTTCATTGCCTTTTATAGATGACTATGTGATATGGGATTTCCTCATTGTTAAAGGCTGTACAGTGACCTATTGCTGTTAATTTCTGTGTCAATTTGTCTCTTTTGAAGAGTTGTCTCATTGGCAATCATACCACATCTTTTTTTTTTTAATATTTAACTCTTTGTTTTATGTGAGAAGCATTGACTTTGTCTATTGACATAAGCTACTAAAGATACTGTTAAAAGTACCAATGGATTTCACTGTCAAAAAGACATAATTTCTAAAGCTATAAGCCTGAAAACAACCACTGAACCAGCCTTACAACAATTTTTTTCAAGTATGGTTTCATCTCGACTGTCATTAGTCTATTAAAATCAGAAGGTGATTGTAACAGACAAACAGGCATTAATTGGACTTAGAAAAAAACCAACCTCAAACTGAAAAATTCGTAAAGTAACTAATATATATGAACTGATTATTGCTCTGTATGCTGGTTAGATGATGGCTTAGTTTATTGTGTAGATATATGATAATCTTACATTTTCTTCTTTTATCCTTCCTTCCATTATTGTTTCTTCAAATATCAACAAATTAGTCAGAATTTCATTTGGAACAAAACATTTATTTCAAAATAAGCTTCCCTTCTTTTTGTGCAGCATCATTGTAATAATATAAACTTACTCTGCACTGGTAACAATGCTGTCTAAATTCAGAGAACTGAAACTTCCACAATAATGCACATTCAAAAAGGGTGTTTTTATCCCTCTCATTTATTTATCACCATACAACTGGTTGATGGCTTAAAGGTTACTGGGATAGTAAAAAGATTGTCACAGGTGTGACTATTCAAAAAATACTTTTTTTAACAATGATATCACATTACAATGTAAACACCCCAATCATAGAGTGGGACCATTTTTCTAATACAGTGTACACAAATAGCTGCTAATTTGGCCAGTTTCAGCCCAAATTCTTTCACACCTTCCTCTACAGGTGAGTAATTCTTCTCCACTTTTACAAATCTTTTTCACACAGTTTTTAAAGACCTGTTAATTGTATTGAGATAAGAACATAGATTTTATCTATTATTTAAATAAAGTGTCCCTGGTGCTTTGTGGCCTGTGGACAAAATCTGATCATATACTTTCTGTTGTCCAGTTAGCCATATTATGTCAATTTATCAAAAGACCATTCAGTAAATTGTGTAACTACATGTATTAAAATAGGTCAGAAGTAGAAGTGGTATACAGTGTACAAGAAGACAAAAGTTTGAATGACTCAAATCGTTACATATTTTTTTTTAAGACAATGCTGCATGAAGAAGAGGAGTTATAGAGAGATATTTGACAACCATGGTATATGAATTAGGTACCAGATCTAGGTCAACGTCCGTTCCAGTGATGTAAAACATACTTATATAACAGCTTCATCTAACAAACTTTTCGCTCAGACAATCACTAAATACTTTTACAAGTACTATAAACTTTCTGGTTATTTATATTCATCAAGGTAACATCTAGTATGTAAATATTTTTAATCACCTCTTACAAGAAAAAGTCATTAAATGTGATAAACTGCACACATTAAAACAAGCAGGAACACCACCGAATCAGTAACCTAACTTTAATACACATACAAAAACATTAAAATAGAAAATGCAGCGTGTTTTTTTAAAACTTGAAATACTAAATTAAAACTGATTTGTTTTCAATTTGATTTAACCAACAAGAGAAAACAAACTAAATTTAGCTTTATCAAAAGACTTTTGTAACAGGTGTTCTATCAAGGCCTTTGTTACACAAAGCTGAATGGATCATATCACAAGGTAAAATGAGGTCTTGATCAAAATTCATTACTCACTTCACTTAACCATTCTCTTTGATTGGTGTAATTAAGACAATCAATTATTTCAATTTTTAAACAGATTGTGAAAGTAAAGGCCAGATTTATATGTTAAATATTTAATTTCATGCATGATGTGATCAAGCAACCATAACATGAACACAGAAATAGAGACTGATCTAATTCCAGCTTCCCCATTAGTTTTTAAAACTGAAAATACACTTTTACCCCCAAAATGTAGATATTTATTGCACTTACCATTGATTGATTTAATGAAGACAAAGGAACCAGTTGATATGGGGAGTCCAAGTATAACATATCCAACATTTGTTGTCAAATTGATACAGATGTATATAAATAAAGTTTGAGAGTTATCTTTCTATTAAAAGGACCCTCGTTTATCTCGGGCACGCTTGAGTAATCTATGGAATGTCTTATGTTTACCTGGTATACAGGTAAAAATCAGCTGACAGTTGGTTATAAATGGGATGACAACATGTTGAATGGTCATTATTGCTACAGTAGATTTTTTCTACCGATAAGATTTGTTGCATTCATTTTAACGCAGGTGACAACTTTCCAACAAAATTCATATTTATTATCATCGGCATCAACTTTCTGGAACATTTGACACAATAAAAACTTCATAAAACACAATATTTTAATATTCAGGTTTATGTTTATGCATTTTATTACTTTTCATTCAAAAAAAGATCAACCATGCATCTAAACATAAACAGGCACACCAGTGTAAAACTAGAGTGACATAATTATCTGTTTGTGTACAGTTCTGTATTGTCAAAATCTAAATGTCAAAACTTTTTGATAATAAAGTTCACCTTCTCTGTTCTGTAAACTTAATCATGTTACGTGAAAAAGAACACCTCCGGTGTCACCAAGACAGTAACCAAAAGACGTAAATACATGGCAAACCAAAAGTAGACAACCTAAAGAAATGAAGATAAAAAACATGACAGACAGAAAGCTTACAAGATAATACAAGCCAAGTCACCCACAGAAGTCACAAATGGCTACATATCTATGACTAGTCATATACAGATGTCACAAAATTCAACAAATTTAGGCCATTATTTGCCTAAAGAAGTCACAAACAGAATAAGTCTAGTCACCTAAAGAAGTCATAGACTGCAACATATTTAAGCCTGGCTGTCTTTAGAAGCCATACTACAGCATATTTAAGCCTGGCTGTCTTTAGAAGCCATACTACAACATAGTTAAGCCTAGTCACCTACAAAAAACACAGACTGCAACATATTTGAGCCTAGTGAACTACAGAAGCCACAGACTGCAACATTTTAAAGCCTAGTCACCTACAGACTGCAACATATCTAAGCCTAGTCACCTTCAAAAAACACAAACTGCAACATATATAAGCCTAGTCAACTACAGAAGACTCAGACTGCAACATATATAAGCCTAAACAACTACAGAAGCCACAGACTGCAAAATATTTAAGCTAGTCATTTACAAAAACCACAGACTGCAACATATTTAAGCCTAGTCAACTACAGAAGACTCAGACTGCAACATATATAAGCCTAAACAACTACAGAAGCCACAGACTGCAAAATATTTAAGCTAGTCATTTACAAAAACCACAGACTGCAACATATTTAAGCCTAGTCACCTACAAAAATCACAAAGTGTAACATATATAAGCCTAGTCAACTACAGAAGCCACAGACTGCAACATATCTAAGCCTAGTCACCTACAGAAATCACAGAATGCTATACATTTAAGTCTAGACATCTACAAAAACCACAGACTGCAACATATATAAGCCTAGTCATATTTTAAAGCCTTAGACTGCAACATATTTAAGCCTTATGTCATCAATAGAGGCTGCAGTATATTCAATTCTGCATTAATACAGAAATGACAGGATACAACTTATTTAGGCCTGAATTGCAGCATAGAAATTTTACATTCATCAGTGACATACAGTACAATATCTAACCCAGCTTAGTCAAATTCAAAGGCTGAAAAATATGCAAGTCAAATTAACATTCATACTGTAGAAGTAACAAAATGCACAGTATTTAAATCTGCCTTTAATAAATAGATATTTAGATGTCACAAATGGCCTCAATCAAATGAAATCCTTGTTTATATAGATTCAATTATTTCTAATTCAGGCTCTTTCAAATCTTCAGTGCAGACAATCATTGGAGTTTTATTTTAAAAGTACATGATTGTATGCTAATTCCATGATTCTTCAGCTTACGATATTCTTAAATATACTTTATATTTCAAAATAACTTGTGTAAAGTTTCAGTGTTTTACATAATTTTGAACAATGTTATGTGTCTAAGTTTGTAAAGTAAACCCATTGACACGGATTTAAAACTATGTCACATACATCAAATTTCAAATGTTTTTACAAACAAAGGACCCAAAAATCATTTCATGATTTATGAAAAGCAACAGGCAATTGTAAAATAGACAATTCAGTGCAACATAGTCAAAATATATATAAACATGTCATCAACAAAATAGTCCTTTAAACTAATACTCAATGCTCTCAAAAATAATCCAATATTAACATAGACAATAAATCAGTATTTATCTAGACAACATAAGGTTACTACTTATAAAATAGATTTCAAAAAATTGTAATCATTATTTTACTATGTTTGCTTGAATAAGATTAAATTTCTTTTTACTATTCTGAAAACATAAGCTGTAGATGGTATGTCTCTCTAAGACCCTGTGTTTGAATGTTGGCCTTACTGACCAGAAACTCAACAGAGTTCCTGTTTGATCTTCAAAAGAGACATTTTCATATTAAATTTGATTATGACAGGATGTATTTAAAAGATCATCTAGAATAAAATACCAACCTTAAGGATCTTTGTCAACCCATGGATAATCATTCATTTAAATTAGAGAAGGTCTAATTTGTGGATCAAATTTTTGTTTGAACCTTCCATAATGCATTGTGCTGTTACCTTGAGGTTCATATCTACTTTATTAGCAAACAGGATTAAAATTAAGAGTAATTTATATGGCAACTCTATCAGAGAGCTTGTAGAACTTGAGACAATATGCTACTGAACTGGTACCATCATCATGTCTTACATGTAGCCTAGAATTCTAGTTACACCTATATTCCAACCAATCAACACACATTTGCTTAAAATCTTTCCAAGAACATACAGAATCTATCAAACTTGGATCTATATTATTTGTCATATTCTTTTTTATGTTAAGAGGAGTTGACTTATTGTTCTATTTCTAATATGCTGGATATTTGATGCTACAAGTAAGAGCATAGTCCTTCATAAATAAAATACCCATAAAGGGAAACTCTGACCCTCTGTCTATCATATGTTTCCTCTTTTTTATTGTAACATTATTTGTACGATATGTATTGTCAAATGTGGCTAAATAATGTACAGAACACCTGCCACACATTGGCCACAGGGCACTAACTAACATATAAACAAACAATTAATTCATTCAACTAATTAATAGTTTGTCAGTATATAAAATAGAATTTCATTTACACAAAAACTGGAGGGCAAAGGAATCTATAGCTATGCCAATGCAAAATTTATCAAATGTAACATATTCCTGAGACCATAGCAGAATGAACATTTTGCATGAACTGACACAATCCTCCAAAAATAACAAATATTCATATTTGTAAACACTATGTATAGATACAGTAATGGATATGAATAAAGTGAAAAGGTTGATGTAATCAAAATGAGACAACACACGAATGTCACACAAAAAACAATGCATCTATGTAGAACATCTTCATAAATTATCTAAAATACTGACAAGACTAACAGATGATGGACTGTAACTAGCCCTTTGAGTCTCAGGAGAGTTAACAAAAACTTAAATGGTGTTATGAAAAACTTCTTTTGAAGAGCACATGTAGTGAATAAATTCACAGTTTGTTTATGAAGGGCAACTTCTCTTTAAAATACAAGTAAATCAATTTTCTCTTTGAACTGCAAACTTTTGCAAGTATGAACCATTTTAAAATATAAGATTTATGCGTCCAAGTTTCATCCTTACTAAATAAGGAGAGTCAATGACTTTTTTTAAATTTAGACCAAACAATATATAGGGTTTGTTAATAACCGTGCAGATAGTCATGAAGAAACAACAAATTAATTGCTTCCTTGCTATGTAAGTGCAAATTCATATATCACCAGCAATGAAGAATAGTTTTAATTAAGTTTGTCAATTAAACAGTTTGTCAAATCTTATTTTCGTAATTTTCTTTTAGTCATCTTAAACAAATATATTTATTAACTGATTTCTTAAAACAAAACTATAAAATTCAGTATTAGCTGGACCATAGCCCATTTTCAAGACATAAAAGTCTGATCCATCAAAAAGTTTTAGAATAAGAAACTTGGTTAAGCATGAATAATAAATCCAATGACATTGATTTCTGAATTGCTGTCAAGTGCAAATCAATAAAAACTAATGCTCCCCTTATTAAAACTAAAGTAAAACATCAATTCTACTAAGCCTACTTAAGGATCTATAAACTGTTGGTCAATGAAATTCTTCATCAGCAGAAACTGTATTAACTGGTCAAAAAAGGTCTTCATCAACTATCCATATATAAATGAAGGTCAATTACCAGCCATCATAATAGGGGTCAACATTAAAAGCTATATATCAAATTAGGGTTCAATATTACCCACCAACATTTACATTCTTCAACAATTACTTAAGAATTGAATGCTTCTTTTTGTAACTTCATGTGTAAAAGCGTTGACTGAAGTACATTTTGTATGTTCCGCGCTTCATTCTAAAAATGTGCGCACAGTTACAAAAAGAAGCATTCAATACTTATAATTACATTTTTTAGCTAGGATCATGAAAACACGAATTTTATCAATTTTTTATTTAATTTACCTGTGCACTTTATTGTGGGACCACATGTTATCATGAATGATAAGTTTTATTGTGTAACGCAATTGCTTAAGGAACAACATGTGATGTGCAGTAAGCCAATCAGAATAATGTATTATAATGAAACATACATCTAATGTAATTATTATAATAACAAGTGTTAAATAGGATTCTTCATCACCAGTCCCAAAGGTCTTTATCAGAAACACATCTCTCCTTTTCAACAAATATGACAAATAATTACTACTCAATTAACAACTGACAAACTACCAATCAGACAAATAATGAGTGATTGAATATAACAGATATCCACTATATGATACCCATGTTTTCACTGTTTGCCTATAGAGGTTCTATGTTGATGCTGGTAGCTAAAGACATAAGACTATATACTGTACAATGATTGGTATTCCTATTCCCATCTTATCTCAAATTCATTCTTTTAATGAAAAATAAGTAGTAAGATGTTTGTGCCCAAAAAGGTTCAAAATCAATAATAAGTCAAAATTCAAACTTTTATTGGGGAAAAACTGATCATCGTTTTTAGGATTCAGTAATTGCTCAATGAGACCAAACTTTATTGCATGAAAACAATGATGTCTTTTGTCTGATTACAAACCATTATTGACCACTAAAAAATGTTGCAATTACTGAATTTTAATTGTCAGAATAAAGAATAACTAAACCAAGTCCAATATTCAAAACAAGTATTTCCCTGTTTTCCAATTAAGATAAGTTATCATCTTTATTTGCCCCATAAAATCTACTGTCATGGATATTTTGTCTAGAATGACCCAATTACGCTAACATCAAAGGTTGTTCTGTAATACTCACGATCTTCCCATGAAAAAGATAAACCTTAATGAATAATTGTAAGTGGTTAAAAGGAGGGAGGCTAACAATACAATTGCATTAAGGCTTAAATTTAGTGAGGTTTTTTTTTAGATAATATCATGATTTATTACAAATATCTAGTAATTAAAATTTAAATTTAACCAGAACTTATCATTTATAACTTAACGTCAATAGTTAAGCATTTAAGAATCATGAATGAGAGTTTGAGACTCAGGTATTATCGTAATTCAGTGTGGATTTGATAACAGATTTCTGTGGTTTCATTATCATTCATAGGGAACTTGAATCTTTCAGAAATTCAAGAATAAAGTGGAACAATCAATAAATATTTTGAAGAATTTGTCAAAATGACACTGTCTTTTTAAACTGATTGCAACACCTAAAGAATTTCTGATTTATCAAAGCCCATAAACTGCAAAAACATATCATATCAGAAAGGGTTGTATTGTACTGTTTAGAGTAAATCAATCAACATGCTTTATTTAAAGTTCTTGTTTGAAAACTCTAGGATTAGTTGAAAACTATAACCCTTTCAAAATGTTGAAAAATAACTAAGTTTGAGGAAAACTGTAGGATTTGCTTGCAAAAATAATGTAATGATTCATAGGCGGATCCATAGGGGTCTTGGGGCTGACCTCCCCTTATGTGGGAAAAATTCGGTTGATTATATAGGGAATCACTGAAGCAAGACTGGAGCCCCCTCTTTTTAAGTCAGTCAGCCCCTCCCCCCCCTTTTTAGGTCAGTTAGTCCCCCCCTCCTTATGAAAAGTTCTGGATCTGTCACTGTGATTTTTACCCTGCCAAGCCTGCCCACCGATCTACCTGAAATCAACATACTGACAAACAGACAAAAAAAGTAATTATAAATGCTCTTGCTGATATTCAGTAGGAAAGCAATTATTTGCCTGCCTAAAATTTCAAAACTCCCCCAAAAATCTTTTTAATTTTGCTTTGAAAATCAATATTCTAGAACATTGGCGTTTACTTAATAGTTCTGAGTTGAATGAGCAAATCTGAATAAATATGCTCTATTTTCATGAAAATAAAAGTAACGTTTGATATAGATTTTACAGTAGATTATGACATTCTTCATATGTAATTAAAACTTACATTACCTTAATACATGCAAAAATATATAAACAAATACTTATTACACAAATCACGTACCTTACTAACATAGTAAACAACTCCTGGTTGTCGTTGGTCTACAAACATCTTTAATTGTCTCAATAAACCTATATACTCGGAGCAAGTCCAAAATTTTAGTTACTGACCAGCGTAGAATGACCACTAGATCAAATCTAGTTCCAAAAGGCAGTATTTAATGGTTTGAAAAACTTTTAAATATTCTACCGATATTTAATACTATCTACTGGTATTGCCTATAACTAGCTATTTACTTATTTAGATAGATACTGCATGAATTGAATTGAAGTAAAAGTTTTATTCATTCATCAATGAATTTGACGATGTTTCTTTCTGTTGGATACAATCATTGAGCCATGATTTGGTCATTTAAGTTTAGGGAGTGTACTATTATTAAAGGCTGAGGAATTTGACATCTTTTATCCAGCAGGATAATATGTCAGAAAAAAATATTGAATTACTTTATTATAATATACGATATTATTTTACAATTCTTTAAACCATAAGTATATTAATAGTAATACAATATTTTTGATGATGGTCTCAATCTTTAAAAATCTTGTCAGTAATTACCAACAAACTGTATACCATTTTTCATAGCTTTGTATATTCATAAGTTTTACCACACTTTTATAATAATCTATTTATACTTGCATGTATTGTATAAAAAAAATTACGCATTTCATTTGGTTATTTACCACAAACATATATATAACTCCTAAACAGTCACTGACAAAATCACTAACCATTAGGGCAACAGCAATACATCTACCTTAAGATTAGTTTCGTTGACTTATTCTGACTGTCAGTATATTGTAAATTATAAAAAAATTCTTTAAAATGAACAATAAACAGCTGCGCCATGAGCGCATGATACGCCCGACGTCTTATGTGGTAGTCTTATGCAATAATCATAAATAGTTTATGAGAAAGTTTTAAGCAATAACCATATATTGTTTAAGAGACACGGCGGGACATGTGAAACCCCCCACCCTGTTTTTTTTTTACAAAAACTAAATATTACCAAAATAAAATTTTGAATCAAAACCAAAAAGTATACAGATCTTTAGATTAATATATCAAAGAAGTATGTAAAGTTTTAAGCAATAATCAAAACTTATTTTTGAGATATGGCGCGACATGTAAAAAACCCTCCCCGGTTTTACAAAATACTCAATAACTCAAAAATAAAATTTTGAATAATCACCAAAAAGTATACAGATCTTTAGATTAATAGAACAAAAAAGTGTGTAAAGTTTTAAGCAATAATCATAAATAGTTTTTGAGATATGGCGCGACATGTAAAAAAAAACCTCCCCCTTTTTTACAAAATACTCAATAACTCAAAAATGAAATTTTGAATCATCACCAAAAAGTATACAGATATTGAGATTAATATAACAAAGACATGTGTAAAGTTTTAAGCAATAATCATAAATAGTTTTTGAGATATGGCGCGACATGTAAAAAAACCCTCCCCCTTTTTTACAAAATACTCAATAACTCAAAAATGAAATTTTGAATCATCACCAAAAAGTATACAGATATTGAGATTAATATAACTAAGAAGTGTTTAAAGTTTTAAGTCTTAATCAAGAATGGTTTTTGAGATACAGTGCGACATATGAAAAAAACACACCCCTGTTTTAGTTATAAAGTGCCGTAACTCAAAAAGTTTAAATCTTATTTTCACCAAAAAGTATACAGATCATTTGACCATCATAAGAAACAACTATATTAAGTTTCATGAAATTTGGATAAGTCGTTCTCAAGTTACGGTGCGACATGTTTACGCCGGACAGACGGACAGACGGACAGACGGACGGACAGACAGACGGACGGACACCGGACATTTGTATACCATAAAACGTCCCGTCAAAATTTTGACGGGCGTATAAAAATCAGACAAGCGATGTAAAAGCTACAACATAAAATATTTTTTTAAGCACAAAATATGATTGGTTGCAGAAATGACTAACAATAACATATCACACTACCACCAACGTCTGATCATAATGTAACATACAGTCAAGTGGAGAAAAAAAGCAAAAACACGAGACAATAACAAAACTAAACCCTCCAGACTGTTCAGTGTATGCCCTTGACCACAAAGCATACATGTACCATACATTTTTTCAACCTGTAAACAAAACAGTAGTCAACAAACTGCTTCATCATGTAAGTGCCGGATGACCTTGACCTTAAATAGTAACCAAATACTCTGCCTGTAAGTGTGCCTGAAAACTTTCAAGTTGATTTCATTATATGATATAACTAGAGGCTCTAAAGAGCCTGTGTTGCTCACCTTGGTCTATGTGCATATCATAAACGAATAAAAATTTACAAAATTTACAAAAATTGTTTTAAAATTGATTATAAAGGGCAATAACTTATTTAGGGGTTAATTGACCATTTTTATCATGTTGAACTATATGTAGGTCTTACTTTGTTGTACATTATTGCTGTTTACAGTTTATCTCTATCTATAATAATATTCAAGATAATAACCAAGAGCTGCAAAATTTTCTGAAAATTACCAATTCCGGGGCAGTAACCCAACAAAAACGGGTTACCTGATTGGTCTGAACATTTCAGGGCAGATAGACTTTGACCTAACGAACAAATTTATCATCATCAGATTTACTTTAAATGCTTTGGTTCCTGAAATTTTAGCCAAAAAATGCGTTTTACCTTATGTACTATTTTTAGCCATGTCGGCCATCTTAATAGGCAGGCAGGGTCATCGGCCTCATTTTTAAAACTAGATACCATAATGATGATTGTGGACAAGTTTGGTTAAAGTTGTCTTAGTAGTTTCAGAGGAGAAGATTTTTGTACAAAATAACAAAAATTTACGAAAAATTGACAAAAATATAAAGGGCAATAACTCCTTACAGGGTCAATTGACCATTTTGGTCATGTTGACTTTTTTGTAGATCTTACTTTGATGAACATTATTGCTGTTTACAGTTATATCTCTATCTATAATAGTATTCAAGATAAAAACTAAAAATTCGTAAGGGTTCCACGGAACCCTGTGTCTCGCCTACTTTTGCTGTTAATCGCAGACTCAACAAAAATGAAGATAAACATCAATAAAAATTTCCCGCTTTATACTGTCTTTTGATTGAAAGAAGCTTCCAAGTTTGGTAAATAATCCAGGATAGTTTATAAATCTAATAACTGTTTTATAAACTTTAACTGCAGACTGTATGTAATGTTAACTGGAAGAAAAACTAAGTCCATTTATAAGTAAAATACGGAAAAACTGATTTTTTTTTTACAAAATTTACTTCTGAATAATATCTTATGATCAGAAACAAGCTTTTGTCTAAGTTTGGTAGAAATCCAGGATAGTTTAAGAACATTATAAAAATTTTAAAAACTTAAACCACAGAGTGAATGTTTTGTTTCTGGCAAAAAAACTAAGTCCATTTATAAGTAAAATACGGAAAAGTGGAAATTTATTTTTACAAAATTTTCTTCTTGATACTATCTTATGATCATAAATAAGCTTCTGTCCAAGTTTGGTACAAATCAAGGATAGTTTATGAAAGTTATTAAAATTTTAAAAACTTTAACCACAGAGTGAATGTAATGTTTCCTCGCAGAAAAACTAAGTCCATTTATAAGTAAAATACGGAAAAGTGGAAATTTATTTTTACAAAATTTTCTTCTTGATACTATCTTATGATCATAAATAAGCTTCTGTCCAAGTTTGGTACAAATCAAGGATAGTTTATGAAAGTTATTAAAATTTTAAAAACTTTAACCACAGAGTGAATGTAATGTTTCCTCGCAGAAAAACTAAGTCCATTTATAAGTAAAATACGGAAAAGTGGAAATTTATTTTTACAAAATTTTCTTCTTGATACTATCTTATGATCATAAACAAGCTTCTGTCGAAGTTTGGTACAAATCAAGGATAGCTTATGAAAGTTATTAAAATTTTAAAAACTTAAACCACAGAGTGAATGTAATGTTTTCTCGCAGAAAAACTAAGTCCATTTATAAGTAAAATACGGAAAAAATGGAATTTTATTTTTACAAAATTTACTTCTGGATACTTTCTTATGATCATAAACAAGCTTCTGTCCAAGTTTGGTAGAAATTCAGTATAGTTTAAGAAAGTAATTAAAATTTCAAAAACTTTAACGACAGAGTGAATATTTGTGGACGCCGACGACGCCGACGGAATGTAGGATCGCTTAGTCTCGCTTTTTCGACTAAAGTCGAAGGCTCGACAAAAACAGCAAAATTTCCTTAAAATTACAATTCTGGGGTAGCAACCCAACAATGGGTTGTCTGATTCATCTGAAAATTTCAGGGCAGATAGATCTTGACCTGATAAACAATTTTACCCAATGTCAGATTTGCTCTAAATGCTTTGGTTTTTTTTAAGCTAAAATCTACATTTTACAGCTATGTTCTATTTTCGGCGATCTTGGTTGGTTGGCCTGGTCACCTGACACCTTTTTTAAACAAGATACCCCAATGATGATTGTGGCTAAGTTTGGTTAAATTTGGCCCAGTAGTTTCAGAGAAGAAAATTTTTGTAAAAGTTAACGACGACGACGACAGACAACAATGACGACGGACACCAAGTGATGAGAAAAAGTAACCAGTTTTGAATTTCAGGCAAGATGAGCTAGAAAAATAATGTAAAAGACTTCAAAATAATGGGGCAGTCTTAGAGTTCATTCCCCTTGAACATGTGGATATGACTTTTTATGCTTTCCGAAAGTTGTCATATGTTCGACACAGAGCTGTAATATAACACAAAATAACCACAATCATTATACCTAATAAAATTTTACTTCTGTTGACCTTGACACATTTGTATCTTCACAAATTCATTATATTTACAGTTCTTGAGAAACTGACTTACTCATAAAACTAAGGATTAATAAATTAACAAATATATCTTCAAACAATTGTCTCACAAAAGCAGACATCTTGTATTTTAAAGAAGGACCTGACTACATTCTAAGCATCATGTATATAACTCTACTGATAACCCATTCTCTGGACATATATATTATATATAAGTCGATCTTTTAACCTTTTAACAGATCTGATTGAAATTTTGGCCATTCATGATTAATTGTAATCAGATCTGTACAAGGATATCATAGAAGATCTACATATTAATAATATATGAAACATTGTTGAACTATTTTTGTAGCAGTAAGCATCTTTTTAATCTAGTGTGATGGCCACTGTGCAGTGGGGAGGGTTCTGAGGGTTTTTTAATCCCCCTTTTTTTTGAACGATTAATGTATTTGAATGGGGACATATAGATGGAACCCCCCCCCCCCCTTTTCTCCTGGTTTGGGAATCCCCCATTTAATAATGACTGGATCTGCCCCTGACTGTGTCAACTTCAATGCATCATATCCAATAAATGAAGCTGTTTTAAAGAGGACATTGTTAAAGAGAAATAAGTTAATTACCTTAGCCATATTTGGCACAACTTTTTGGAATTTTGGATCCGCTATGCTCTTCAACTTTGTATTGTTTGGCTTTATAACTATTTTGATATGAGCGTCACTGATGAGTCTTATGTAGACGAAACGCGTGTCTGGCGTACTAAATTATAATCCTGGTACTCTTGATAACTATTTAAATATTTTTTCTTCATTCTCAGAATTTCAGATCGGTTCAACACTACAATCTTGATTAAAGACTAAACAGGGATCATTTATAACATATAGCAATACAAAAGGCCCTGTGAGTTTTAGTTTCTTAAAAAACATCCATTACTTTTCTCAAGGATTTGTATAGTCACTATACAAATCCTTGCTTTTCTGAACCTTTTTATCACTGGCTGCTATTTGGAATTATTAATTGATAATATGTCAGTGATAGTACCACCTACAACAGGACTGCATGGAGCTGTTAAAGTCCAGCATTCAATTTTGTCAATCCCCCCCCCCCCTTTTCAATTTATATTTAGAGTTTGGTATTTTTTATTATTACTGGAATAATGTAACCAGATATAACCTATACTGCATATACAGGTACCTGATAAACAAATATAGGTATGTCTGACATTGAAAAAAAGTTGGTTATCTGTGTGATATCAGAGTATGATAACCTCCATGTCATATCAGTCCCTTATGACTACCTAGAAGTCAGTTATGTAAATATTAATAAGGGGTTAACAAACCTCATTTTTCTAAATTTCATGTCAAAGGCTTATACTATCCATTGTTCTTTTAAAATCTTTGTCTTAAAAAGTTTATACCATCAATATATGCTGGGACCAAAAGATAAAATAAGTCCTAGATTGTTTAAGTGTTTCTTTTTCTATTTTTCAACCACTGCAAAATTAATTTCTGTCTGAGATAATACCTGTCTCAGGTTTCAGTAATACATGCAGGTATTTTCACATAATTACTAGTTTGTTGCTCCAACTATAAAATGTCTAACAACCAAAAAGTGTCTATTTCTGTAGTAACATGTATATATTTTCTGACACTGACCATAAGATCAATGACTGTCACCTAAGGATATATAACTTTAATGTCATTTCCTACATACATTTCAATAAGAAAATGTGGATATAAGTTTTGTAAGTTCCTAATTTATATTTTCTATTATTAAAAAATGTCTGCTTACCATATTTTGCTAAATAAATTCCAATTTTCTACAAAAATCTGTGGTCACTAAAATGACTTTATGGCTGTTGTGATGCAACAAGTGTACAAAGATAACACTGACAAGAGGGTTAACTTGGGTTCTTTATATTTATTTTTAATCTACAGAGCAATAAATTGCATTTCTAATCATTTTCACTCATTATCTTCTAAAAAAACAGTTTTTAATTCTTTTTATGTCAAATTAAATCTGCTCAACTTCTAATAACTCTTGAATTAAATATCTTAGATTAATCCCCCATTTTGAGCCTCAAATATGTTTTAATCATGTTTATTTAGTGATGTAATCTTAAGACATGTAAAGCTTTTCATTGTATAGAAACAGTTAAGGTTGTCATCTTAACATTGCTAGGTCACTTTTAATGGTACATGGTCATTTAAAATTAAACTATACAATTAATATTAATAAAGAAATCTTTTGCAATTGAAGATGGTGTCCATTTCTTTTCAAAATGTTCAATAAAAGAATAAAATGTCATTCAAATATGAAACTACTCATTTTATTTTTTTTATTTTATATAAAATGTTGCTTTATATAAAAGTTAAAATTGATTCAATGAAAAAAAGGAATTGGAATACTGACCACAGGTATTTACATACTTGTTATGCTGCAATCATTCATACCAAAGACATATAATACAGTATTATATGTCTCTGCTAATACAAAGATATTCATTCTTCTTACATTTTTCTCTGATAAATTCACCATTGAATTTAAATTGCACTACAAGTCATATGAAATGAACATTAATAAAATAATGGAAATGTTGTATCATTCTCCACAGAGATAATCTTATAGAACAGAAATTCTTTATCTTTGGAGAATTTAACTGTGAAGCTAATGTGTTCTGTTATTTTTCTTATGCATATAAAGTGTCATAATTTTGTTGTAAACTTAATTTACAACATATGACCTTTGATAATCTACCAGCACACTGCTACAACCATTAACTTAAATATAATAACTTTTTGAACATTTAAACATTGAATGGTACAAGCTGATAACGGTTAGGTCTGACCCTAATACTTCACAGAATTGAGTAAAGTCTCTGCTATCAGTTACGGAGGTATTGGTTGTGATAATTCAGCCTTATTTAGAAGGTTCTTAGAGTCAGATTGACAATCAGATACAATGAACAATAGTCAATGATTTTGAACAAATATCTTTTTAAAGATAAAACCTTGTTATGCACAAGATCAATTTATTGTAAATACCGATCAATGTTCTTCCTAACTTTTAGTTCTGTGGTGAAGCTAAAATATCGTTGTGGTTCACACACAATTGAAAGACATATTGCTATACAATTGTTGAACATTTCAACAACTTATTTTCATAGTGCAAAAAGTCTTTTTTACTGATCAATTTTTTATAACGGACAGTCAGATTGACAGCAATTATAAACCTTCATGAAACTGATATTTGCCAATCTGGATCCCCTAACCAGAATTAATTTTGTAGGGTTCAGAAATGGACATGCCAAAATCAATCTTAGTATAATTTTTTGCTCTTGGTCTACAACTAACAACAATACACGCTAAAATCATGAGAATCAGACTTGACCTTCATTAAGTCACAGAAAAAAAAACATATACAAGTTTAAAAAGATTTCGTTTAAACCTTTTTAAAGTTATTGCACTGACACTGCTTGGCAGCCTCCAACCCACCAGCCCGCCAGCCGAACATTACCAAATTAATAACTGATATTTTCCTTTGAAAATCAACTATAAACAAAGTTAAAAAAGCATGTAAAGTAGTTCAGTTCTATATATATATCTCATATCAGTTGAGATACAAACTTTAAAATTAGAATTTAAAGTCATTAAATAAAAAGTAAAATTGGTTCACAATTGAGTTAGCCACTACAAACATTTTATGCATGCTCAATCTATTTAGTTAGCTTCAATCTAATTAAAATCCAAGTTCTACACACTTGCTCATCATTTTCATTCAGTTGTTTATAAATGGCACATGGAAGATCTAACAACCAAAACCAAAATGAGGAGCTAACCGCTGGAGAACCAAATTTTAATTAGATTGAGTTTACATATTCCATTTATCTATTAGTTTTAATACTTTATTGAATTGAAATAATCACTTAATAGATAAATTGAATAAGTAAACTAAAATAGAATGAGCATGCATAGAAATGTTTATTTAAACTTGCTGATTTCTTTTTTTATGACAAACTTATGTTTATCTTAGTTAATGTTTCCTTTCAACAAATTCAATTATTCTTTTTTCTTGAATTTAAATTTTAAGTCTTTCTTAACTTCATCATTTGAAAAAAACAGCAAGATGAAGTTAAAGATTTCGTTTACACCTACTCATCTTACATGTAAATTATGTGAAGAATGTATATACATGTATTACTATGAGCACATCCTTTGTTCTATGACAAATAATATCACATAGCATGTATAAATACTGAAAATACATTTAGTTTAGTCTTAGATGCATGATTTTTTTTATTAGTTGTTAGTGGCTATGAACTAGCTGTCAGATAACTGCGAGTACTCTCAGATCTGTTCATTGTGTCTTTTTGTGTCGGGATGTATAAGTACCCAGCCACGTCCACTTGTATTTTTGTCCATCTGATGAGTTAAGCCTTTTACAACTGATTTTTATAGTTCGTTGTCATGTTGTACCGTTAAACCACTGTCCCAGGTTAGGGGAGGGTTGGGATCCAGCTAACATGTTTAACCCCGCCACATTATTTATGTATGTGCCCGTCCCAAGTCAGGAGCCTGTAATTCAGTGGTTGTCGTTTGAATATGTGTTACATATTTGTTTTTTTTCGTTCATTTTTTTGCATAAATAAGGCCCTTAGTTTTCTCATTTGAATTGTTTTACTTTGTCTTATCGGGGCCTTTTATAGCTGACTATGTGGTATGGGCTTTGCTCATTGTTGAAGGCCGTACGGTGACCTATAGTTGTTAATGTCTGTGTCATTTTGGTCTCTTGTGGACAGTTGTCTCATTGGGAATCATACCACATCTTCTTTTTTATATAATCATAGTTTATAGTACTGATCATCTCAACGAGATTGATTTTCTAGTATGAGCCTGTATGGCCAAAGTGAGAAAAGCAATCGAGTTGAGATGACCAATGATAATCTGTTGATCGCTATTTTACCTATGTCGTTTCTTGTGATCATTTTTCATATCACTGACATTCTACTGTGCTTAGAAAGGAAATTACCAGTCTAGTAAGATCAAACAAAAATTTCGTAAAAATATGGATAAAAAGGTTATGTTTGTACATGTATCAGGATGGGGAGAAGTCCAATGTGCAACAAATAAGACATCTATTCTTCACAAAATATTCATTGTTTGTAACTAGAATTAAAACAATACAGTAACTGTAAGTTCTGAAAATTAATTGTATAGTTTTGGGGTTTTTTTTTGACAAAAGGTTTCCCCCCGAAATAAAAATTCACATTTCAAATTTCAATTACATTATTTGTATGCAGCGTTTGCTGAAATGTAATTTATCTATTTCGCATTTGTGTCCATTGTTCAACATTGCAATAATAAATACATGCAAAAATTTAATGAATTTACAGTACTGTATAACTTTCTTTCAAAAAAATATTCTTCTGTAGTGGCCAATGGTCAACAGGATTAAGCAAGTAAGAATATAACTTTCTGAAAATTTATATAATCTTAAGAAATGACTGCATTGACATTTGCCTGTACTAGACTTTCCTAGAGTGAATCAGAAATGGATAGAGCACACAATCTAAAGGATAATATTTTATACATGTTGACATAACTTCCTGAAGTGTCACCAAAATTTACATGCAACATGAAAAAACAAATGAAATAAGAAAACTCAATTAAGATAATTAATATTTCTTAGTAAAAGTCAATTTTCCCTTTCATACCATAGTAAATCTTTGCCCTTCCAAGTTAATTCCTATCTAGATCAATAGCAAGAAAGATTTTGTGTCAACTGTAGTCAAATTTAGATGTCGGTCTTTCCAGTTTCTCATTACTAACAGACAGTTCCGACATTATTTACATCTTAAGCAATTTAAGTTCATAGTGAGCCTAAAGCTTTCTCAGTACTACATTTTTCCAGTGTTTTATGTCTTTTTCTCCTTATCGTTTGAAACAAGATGGCAACAAATTGTAACTCAAGACCCAACTATAACTAGGGGATGTTTAATAATCTTGACTTCCCATGAGGGTCTCAAATGTGCATTTTCAACAATGGCCACTCTCTCAGACTAAATTATAATTCATGACTAAGATCTTTTTTTAGTTGATATTGTGAAGCTGACTTTTCAATCTTTATTTTCCGTTTCTCTCTATCTTCTATACAGTTCTGCCCAAAATACAAAAAGGTTAGAAATACTCATTCAATAACTTGAATTTGACTTACAATTTCAGTTTTTTGTTGACCTATTTGAATATCAAGTCTGGCTGATCACTCTTGCTGTTAACAGTTTAACTTTATATTTACAAAAACGGGTTAAAAATAAAATCATTTAAGGTCAATAACTCCTATAAAATCAACTGACAATCTAGTCAATGTTTGAAGATCTTGTCTTGCTCATTATTTTTGCTGTTTGCAGTTTTTCTTTATGTAGTATAGTTTTATGAAAATATGCAAAAATTGAATAAAAATCATCACGAAAAGGCAATAACTCCTTATAAAGAGATGATTGACAATTTAGGCCATGTTGATATATTTGCAGACTGCCTTTTTTGCTGTTTATAATTTTTCAATATATATTGCCGTTTGGGTGATGAGTGAATGTACAGCAGGTAGATCCAAACATCCTAGTTTTTTTGCCATGTTGGTTGACAAGTGGGATCATTGAACACATTTTTTATGATGATATGATTGTAGTAGCCATGTTTGGTTTCAATTGGCCATGTAGCTTTTGAGAATATTTTTGTAAAAGTTAACAGAAAGTGATGGTTGTAGGTTCATGTCTTTCATATTTGTTTTGTTATTAATTTGGCTGCTATTTCTCAATTGAATTGTTTCTTTTTTTTCATGTTGGAGCCTTTTATAGCTGAAAATACATCATGTTTTTTTCTATCATTGTTGAAGGTTGTACATTTGCCAACAATTGCTTACATCACTTATTTGGTGGATAATTGTCTCACTGGCAATCAAACCACATCTCCTTATTTATTTAATGACAACAAATGACAACAAGGACAGAAAACAGACTACAAGAGATGAAATTAGCTTACTAGCTTTGGTTCAGGTGAGCTAAATTAACTTACTAGCTTTGGTTCGGGTAAGCTAGATTAGCTTACTCAGCTTTGGTTCAGGTGAGCTAGATAAGCTTACTAAGCTTTCGTTCGGGTGAGCTAGATTAGCTTACTAAGCTTTGGTTCAGGTTAGCTAGATTAGCTTACTAAGCTTTGGTTCAGGTAAGCTAGATTAGCTTACTAAGCTTTGGTTCAGGTGAGCTAGATTAGCCTACTAAGCTTTGGTTCAGGTGAGCTAGATTAGCTTACTAAGCTTTGGTTCAGGTGAGCTAGATAAGCTTACTAGCTTTGGTTCAGGTGAGCTAGATTAGCTCACTAAGCTTTGGTTCAGGTGAGCTAGATTAGCTTACTAACCTTTGGTTCAGGTAAGCTAGATTAGCTTATTAAGCTTTGGTTCAGGTGAGCTAGATTAGCTTACTAGCTTTGGTTCAGGCGAGCTAGATTAGCTTACTTAGCTTTGGTTCAGGTAAGCTAGATTAGCTTACTAAGCTTTGGTTCAGGTGAGCTAGATTAGTTTACTAGCTTTGGTTCAGTTGAGCTAGGTTATCTTACTAAGCTTTGGTTCAGGGGAGCTAGATTAGCTTACTAGCTTTGGTTCAGGTAAGCTAGATTAGCTTACTAGCTTTGGTTCAGGTGAGCTAGATTAGCTTACTAGCTTTGGTTCAGGTGAGCTAGATTAGCTTAATTAGCTTTGGTTCAGGTGACCTAGATTAGCTTACTAAGCTTTGGTTCAGGTGAGCTAATTTAGCTTACTAAGCTTTGGTTCAAGTAAGCTAGATTAGCTTACTAGCTTTGGTTCAGGTGAGCTACAGTTTAAAATGATTTCCAAAAACAAATGCTTATTCTTATTATATATATATATACAGTGTCTCTTTCAAAAAGATTTGAAAACTTGTGTCAATTCCTATTTCACAATTACAAATGCATGTACCATATGCCGAATTGGAGGGCAATTATTTAGATAATGTGGTTACATTAAATGTCAACTAAGTTTGAAAAATTGTGAGGGAATAAGTTATCTTACTTTCTATCTATATTTGAGTAAGGTCAAACATTTTTTTTCAGACTTTCTCATGCATTAACATTCAAGTTATTAGCACTCTGTGTAAACATTGAATATTACTGTGAACTCAAGTGACCTTCAGTAGTATTCAAATACTAAACACAATACTTTTTTATCACAATAAAAACTGAATAATTTCTTTAAACTACAATATGCTTTACACTTATCTGCCTAATGTTGCAGAAAAATAATCTTCAGAAAAGATATTAAATGATTATATTCTTTACATTATATGTTTTCTTATCGGAATAATATCAATGACCAACAAGTAAAAAGGCCTCCAAGTCATTAAAAAAATATCATATTTGGTACACATATTAGTGGAAGTACAGGTCCAACAGATTCATGGACTTAAGATTTATGTACGCCTTAAAATATTTAGCATCATTGTAAAAACTGTTATCATCTATGTGCCATTTAACAAATTCTTTTGTTAAACATGAACGTCCAATTTAATTTTAAATTAGGAAAATTTGTAACATCTTTAATTTTTTATACACCTGAGTGTCACAATCAATGTTCATAAATTGAACAATTTGACACTTAATGTATTCTATGGTGGTAACCTGTTAGGTCTCACACATTTCATGGGTTCCATATAAATCACTATACTCACAAATGTAAATTAAGTTAGTTTTAAATAAAATTGATCAAGAAACTGAATTTGACAATGATGTGCTCAAAAATCCTTTTTTTTTTTTACATTAATCAAAAGCTGTCTGCCATTTTAACATGCAACATACATGCAACTGATCACTGGGACAGTGAGAAGATCTGCATCAGTGGATTAGTTCACCTGGAAAAACACTCAATTGTAACCATTCCAAATAATCCATTATCTCCTCACCAATATACCTACCAATCAATTGTTTAATTAACCTGTCTGTTGGTTATTATAGATTTATTAATATCCAGTTACTGATATGATCACAGACATAATTTATCTTGCTTCTCTTCCTACAAAACAACACAGCTCTGGTACCATCATGATAATGGTAGATAAGCTACAGCACATGCTCAAATTATTTATCAATTTTCCATTCCTCATAAATGTTATAAACAGGAAATGGAATAATTCTTGAGAAAATTATCTGGTTTATTATATTAAAGATGATTTTGTGTGTATTCCTGCTGTTAACCGATTACTACTAAATTAAATGGTTCAAAGTTCAATGAAAACTACTCAGTGCAAACACCTTTTGCTGAACCAAAAGACCAACAAACGTAATGACTATTTCAACCGCAGAAGAAAAGTTGTGACAATTTCTATCTTGTGTCACCATCCTCAACAATGAGAAATCAGAATATAAAGTTTTTACAACTTGAAATACAGTTTTTTAATCAAAACAGATTTTCTGGATTATTCAATTTTAGCAGTCTTTTTTCAATTAAAAGGGTTAACTTGTCCTTTTATGATATTTTTTCCAGAATTTGAAAAACAAGGATGGATATGAACATTCCAATGTGCATAAAAAGAACAGAGTTCCAATGTCCCCTACATTAAACAAATTTTATCTTTCCAAGGGCAATAACTTTTTTTTCTTTGAAACTTTTTAAAGTCTTTGAGAAATAAAATTGAGAATGGAATTGGGGAATATATCAGAGACAACGGACATATAACAGCCAAAGGCCACCAATAGGTCTTTAACACAGCAATGAAATCTTTTCCCCCAGCTGGCCTCTAAATAAAAATGTGTATTAGTTCAGTGAAAATGGAAATGTACACTTTAAACAACTCACAATTCATTTTTCTATAGAATTCACATGTCTAAGGGACAAAATCCCCCCAAAAATTGATCAGTTTTAATTTTTTAACTGATCCCAGACATTGCTGATATAAACCTCAAATATAAATTTCATAAAACCTGCAACACTTTAGGCTTGAAATAGTTGACCAGCACTGACTTTCCATTCTTGTCCAAGACATTGCTGATCTTAATCATTCATATGAATTTGATAAAATCTGGCAAAAAATGCATATATGAAAGCAATGCATATTAGGACAAAATATGTTAATGCATTAAAAATATGAGCCATGACCCAGTGGTACTACTTATATTTTTACCTCTTTATCTTTCAGGGTTTTCTGATATGGATTATGTTATGCCTGTATTTTTCCTTTCTATCACTCTAGGTTATTAAAACATTCTGAACCTGACACAACTGCAATGTGCAATGGTAGTACCAAGTAATTCTCATTAATGTTTTTATATGTATTACCTCATAAATAATCCAAAAAGTTCAAAGGTTGAAATTAATAAACAATCCTTATTACTAAAATTGAATGGCAAATGAGTTTTAGTATTTCATATAACACTGAACTTTATTACCATTCATTGGGAAACTGGATCTAGCAGTTTTGTCCTTAGTTAACCTTTTAATCTGATCATAGTCCTGAGATGACCACTAGCCAACAGCCAAATGAATGACAGATTTATAAGATTCCATGTCAAATTATTTCTCTCTCTGCAGATAATAATAGTCTCAATTACTAATTAAAATGGGGCTCATGATGGATCAACTATATCATGTGTAAGAAATAAAATAAGTTTAACATAAGAACAGGAATAGTTTTATTGTTATAAAGTTATTTTAGTTTTGTTTTATTGTTGTTGGCATGCTATCTCCCTCACATTAACCTCAAATCTCAATTCAGTTTTTAATATTATCAAACATCCTTTTTTTTACTCATTGACATGCATCAAATCCTATTTAAAAGTAGTTATAACACAAATGTGTGATTGTCTGTATCAAAACTAGAGCTTCAGTTATCACTTTTCCTGAGTGTCAAACAATAAAAAGTAAAAAACTGATTGGAAGAATGTGTCCAAGGATATGAATTTCCAAGCAAATAGTCAAAAATAACATAAGAACCTGAGAGCTATGGTGCCGTAGCTAGAATGCCCCCAGCTCAAGTTATGCAATTTTCAAAGATAAAAAGGGGAATAACTCTAGAACAGTAAATGATTTACTGCCTTAATTTAAACTCTATCTGCATGTTGTGGTACTAAGCATTGTATAAAATAAAATAAAATTTGGATGAGATTCCAATTTATAAAGGGGCATAACTCTAGAATGGTAAGTGACTTTCAGTCCAAATTCAAATTGCAAGTTTTAGTTTGTAGCATTGTGAATGAGTTTCCATTAATTTTGCATCGAAAAAAATCAATGTTTGAGTGCCAAAATGAAAATGGAATGGATGGAAGGAAGGATGTTCAAGGGTTATAAATATTTGAGATCAGTTCTGCTACTATATGGGACATTTTTTACCTTCCAATGGAATGTTATGAAGAATTCTGAAGCTGTTTTGGTATAACTAAGTCATCATGAAGTCAAAAAGGGCATTGTTTTATACAAGGTGTAAAAATAAGGGTGGGTTATGGTATTTTATAAAAGCACATCATTCAAACATTTTTGAACATATGTATTAAGAGTGTTTAAACTCTATCTCTGAGATAAATGTTCAAAATGTTACAAAAATTCATGGTTGTAATGAAGACTCAGTCAGAATCAAGAATAATCCACTTGTTGCTTATCTTAATTCGATCAACAACTCTTTTCACAAATATCTTACAAGTAAAAGAACTTGTAAGTCAATTGAGCCTTTTAGTATGAGTTCAAATCAAATTTAATCATATTTACATAAGGCAGAGGCATACGCATAATTCCTAATGCTCTCTATTCTAAATTCATCAATTTCAAACATTCACAACTCTTTTGTCTAAAGTTCAAATAAAATTACCATCACTGATGTCAAAGCAACATCTTTACTTGTATTATGCAAAAAAAAACATACATGTACCTTTAATTGCATATAAAATGGTTCTTGCTTCCGGTTGATGGGATGGTGCTTTAAAACACAAAGAAAATCAAGAAGAAGGAAAATTCTGTGGTACATTTATACATTTATTCTGTCTTGGGACAAAAAGGAGGAAAGAAAAAACAACCTATTGTATGTCTACTGTCTTAAGTGCAAATGTATGAGTTTCCTTTTATATCTACAACCTATAATATAATACTTGAGATATACACTTTAAACCTCAAATTCAAATTAACTCAAGTGTCATGTTGACCTATTTGTAACATTAGACGCAAGTCACACAACTTTATAACCAGACAAGCAATGCATGCAGAATCAAATGATCCACTATTCTCTGAGACTATTCTAAGTTTCTTAGATACTGTGCATTCCTAACCAATATCAAGGGATCATATAAAGTAAGAGAGAATTAATTACCACCTAAATGATTTTCTACTCTCAAAAAGCATAAGTAAGTTTAGTTATTCTAGATCTTTTTATACCTAAAAAATCTAACTGTAATCTAGAAAGCAAATTCATTGTCCAACTTAAAATCTCTGAGATAAAAATTTCAAACCTCAACATGAAAGTAACTCAAGTGTTTTTTATCCAGCCTTCGACTATTGTACTATACAAATACAGGTGTACAATAAAGGGCTGCGCTTTAGCGCATGATACGCCCGTTGCTCTTTTAACTTGTCTTTTATGCTGTAAATGAATTTATATGATCAACTAGAAATATATATACAAATCAAAAGGGATGTTACATTAATATATTCACCAAAGTTTCATAAAATCCCCCTTTTTTAAGTATAAAAATTCATTACTTAAGAAAACGTAAAATCTAAAATTTATAAAAATGGAAAGAGAGCTTATGTCAATAGATATAAACAATTTATCAAAGTTGCATAAAATTTTGTGAAAGTGTTAGTTATTGTCCCAAAATTGGAAAATCCCCCCTTTTTTAAGCATAAAAATTCATAACACGGGAATGTGAAATCTGAAATTTATGAAAATTGAAAGGGAGGTTACATCAATAGATATAAATAATTCACCAAAGTTTCATGGACATTGGTGAAAGCCTTTTTGAGTTATTGTCCGAAGTGTTGAAAATCCCCTTTTTTTTTATTAATAAAGCCCCATAAATCCAAAACTTAAAATCTGAAATTTATAAAAATTGAAACGGAGCTTACATCAATAGATATAAACAATTCACCAAAGTTTCATAGACATTGGTGAAAGCCTTTTTGAGTTATTGTCCGAAGTGTTGAAAATCCCCCTTTTTTTTATGAATAAAGCCCCATAAATCCAAAACTTAAAATCTGAAATTTATAAAAATTGAAAGGGAGCTTACCTCAATAGATATAAACAATTCACCAAAATTTCATGGACATTGGTGAAAGCCTTTTTGAGTTATTGTCCGAAGTGTTGAAAATCCCCCCCTTTTTTATAAATAAAGCCCCATAAATCCAAAACTTAAAATCTGAAATTAAAAAAAAACGAAAGGGAGCTTACGTCAATAGATATAAACAATTCACTTAAGTTTCATGGAAATTGGTGAAAGTGTTTTTGAGTTATTGTCCGAAGTGTGGACGACGGACGGACGGACGGACGGACGGACGGACGGACGGACGGATAGACGGACGGACAACGGTATACCATAATACGTCCCGTCTTAAAGATGACGGGCGTATAAAACCCAAAGCGATTTACATGTAACACATATATAAAGTCTCATGAAATCCTACTTTTGTTCTTGACCCATCAATTTGAAATTATCATTTTACTACTCAGTTAAATCTGGTGTCATCTTCCCAGTCAGTGTATTTACATAAAGTCTGGAAATTTTAAAGACTACAACATTTAAGCACCAATATCATACTGCAGGAGTCTCCAAACCCTTTATATAGGTTCATATATCATCAATGATTGAAAAGTATAATTCCTTACAATGGCTTGAAAGATGCCCCCATTTTTAAAATCCTGTATTTGCACCTGAACACTAACAAACAGGACACATTGGATGAGTCTCACTCTTACTTTTAATTTTCAAATGAGGTCGAGGTCATGTCTTTCCATTGGTCTCTTTTTACTTGCATCCTTTTATTCATTGTTAAGTTCAGACCAGAATTCACTCTTAGTGTAGCATTCATTGTTAAGTTCAAACCAGAATTCACTCTTAGTGTAGCATTCATTGTTAAGTTCAGACCAGAATTCACTCTTAGTGTAGCATTCATTGTTAAGTTCAGACCAGAATTCACTCTTAGTGTAACATTCATTGTTAAGTTCAGACCAGAATTCACTCTTAGTGTAGCATTCATTGTTAAGTTCAGACCAGAATTCACTGTTAAGTTCAGACCAGAATTCACTCATAGTGTAGCATTCATTGTTAAGTTCAGACCAGAATTCACTCTTAGTGTAACATTCATTGTTAAGTTCAGACCAGAATTCACTCTTAGTGTAGCATTCATTGTTAAGTTCAGACCAGAATTCACTCTTAGTGTAGCATTCATTGTTAAGTTCAGACCAGAATTCACTCTTAGTGTAACATTCATTGTTAAGTTCAGTCCATAATTCACTCTTAGTGTAACATTCATTGTCACAGAAACTTCAGGTCTCAAGCATTTGCAATATTTGAAAAACTGACTTAATCAAATAATAAAGAATACTTGATACAATTGAAATATTTAAAATCATAATTAAGAATTGAATGCTTCTTTTTGTAAATTTATTGGGGTGTAAAAGCGTTGACCGAAGTACATTTTGTATGAAGCGCGGAAGCGCTTCATTCTAAAAATGTACGCACGGTCAACGCTTTTACAACCCTATAAAGTTACAAAAAGAAGCATTCAATACTTATAATTACATTTTTTAGCTATGATCATGAAAACACGAATTTTATATATTTTATTATTTAATTAACCTGTGCACTTTTTTGTTGGAGCACATGTTATCATGCATGAAAAGTTGTATTGAGCAATACAATTGCTTACGGAATAACACGTGATGTGCAGTTAGCCAATCAGAATAAAATATTATAATGAAACATACATCTAATGTAATTATTACTTTGTGAATAAACATAGCAAAGAGTCTAAGTGTATATACGTAGTGTACAAGTCTTTATCTTCACTCAAAAAATATTTAAGTTTTCAATCAATTACAGCATAATTTTGTTTCAATTGTGCTGAAATATTTCATTATAACCCTCAGATAATCGGTAGATAAGTTTATAAATACATTTCCCATGACAAAAATATCTGTTTAGATCATCTTCCATTCATAAATCTGACAGCTGCTGCTTCTATGCTGATATATTTTATCAATGTTCATTTACCCTCAGTAGTGCACCTATATCATTCCATCAAAGAATAACAGAACCTGTAGATATTATAGTAACAGATCTTTTGATTATTTTGATTTCATATTCTCATATCTATTTTATTTAACACTGCAAAAAATGGAAGAAGGTATCATTGTTATGGTGAGTCTTTGCTGTTTGCCTGCTGACAAAGTTTCTTCAGTTGACAATTAATGTTCCGTGCCACAAAACAAAGGCTAGCATTGATATGAGTTTGTTATCCAACAAATCACTCAGATAAAAGCTGAGAATATATCAAAATCATGATTAATCTTTCTAAAAATATTTTTGTTAATTTTTTAGTGCTATACTATATTATGCAATTTATTTTGTCCATCAAAATAATAAGCATTCAAGTTTAAAGACCAATATTGTGCCAACACATGCTTTAAACTACATCAATTATTTTCTTGTCATCATGCTGTGGTCATATTATGCTCAAACATCAATAGTCCAATTTTATTGGAAACCCTTTTTAGCTCACCTGGCCTAAAAGGCCAAGTGAGCTTTTCTCATCACTTGGCGTCCGGCGTCCATCGTCGTCCGTCGTCGTCGTCGTTAGCTTTTACAAAAATCTTCCCCTCTGAAACTACTGGGCCAAATTAAACCAAACTTGGCCACAATCATCATTGGGGTACTAGTTTGAAAAATGTGTCCGGTGACCAGGCCAACCATCCAAGATGGCCGCCATGGCTAAAATTAGAACATAGGGATAAAATGCAGTTTTTGGCTTATAACTCAAAAACCAAAGCATTTAGAGCAAATCTGACATGGGGTAAAATTGTTTAACAGGTGAAGATCTATCTGCCCTGAAATTTTCAGATGAATCGGATAACCCGTTGTTGGGTTGCTGCCCCTGAATTAGTAATTTTAAGGAAATTTTGCTGTTTTTGGTTATTATCTTGAATATTATTATAGATAGAGATATACAGTAAACAGCAATAATGTTCAGCAAAGTAAGATTTACAAATAAGTCAACATGACTGAAATGGTTAGTTGACCCCTTTAGGAGTTATTGCCCTTTAATATAGTCAATTTTTAACAATTTTCATAAAATTTGTAAATTTTTACTAACATTTTCCACTGAAACTAATGGGCCAAGTTCATTATAGATAGAGATAATTTTAAGCAGCAAGAATGTTCAGTAAAGTAAGATGTACAAACACATCACCATCACCAAAACACAATTTTGTCATGAATCCATCTGCTTCCTTTAATATTGACATAGACCAAGTTGAGCGACACAGGCTCTTTAGAGCCTCTAGTTTAATTAAGTAAGCAACTTTAGCATAATTACATAATTACATCAATACTATATTTCAACAGTCAGTAAAGCATGACTTCAGCTCTATTTGTTTGCACAGAGGCCTTGATAATAAATTAGGAGTATTAGGAAGTCATTGACAGGTATCTTTAGCAATACAGTCATCAGACAAAAAAACAACAGTTTAAGCAAGTTTTAGTAATTAAACCCTTTACACATTTACAAAACAAGTTAATTATCTATAGCCTATTTACTATACAGATAGGGACAGTGATATAAGTAGGCCTTGTTACAATTTGTTTAAAACAGGTTAATTAAAGATCAACTCCCTAAGGCATCTACTGATCCGTAATGTATACAATTTCAAGCTTTATAAAGACAGAAATATTATCTTTGATCTTAAATTACATTTCAATTCTATTTCTTTAATGAAATAATTTATGCCAAGTCAGAGACAGAAACTACACTCAAACTATCCTGCCTAGTCTTCCTTGTAGTAGTACAGAAAGGTTTTTCTTTTGGGTGTATGTTCAGGTGGCTTTTTACTGATTTATGTAATTTTGAACTATAATCACAATGATCCTGCGTCAGACTGTATTCTTTAAAGATCTTTAAAATTTCAACATCCTAGACTAAAATAAAAGTTCAAAGGAGACAATGTTTGTTTCAGGTGAGCTAAAAAGACTTGATAAAACAGTCTTGTATATGGATAATAGTGATGCAATATAAATTTCATTATTATAGTGATGCAATATAAATTTCATTATTATAGTCTAGAACAATGCCACTATTACCTATAAATCTGTGATACAACTTTTCACTCAGTTTGTGTAAGGAAATACAGCTGTATATGACAATTATACATAAGCAAAGCTTTTTAATAAAACTATTACGTAATATTCTATCAAGTACATTAACAATTCCTAATGCTTTGTGGTCTTTCATATTTCTAAGTACTAGGTAGTTGTAAGACCATTCTTGTTAAATATGCTTAAGTAGGTGTTCAAAACCCTTACTAGGCAATTATTTAAGTATCTGTACCACTCACTACTTAATTTGATGTGAGATATTTGTGGAAACCCTGTCACGTTCTATGATTTCCTCTCCCAATAAAACTCACTGCCATGAAATTGTTCAATTGCAAAGAAAGTGGCTTTGAACTCCATTAAATAGACATTAGCTTTCATTACTTTCATTACCCATAAAGGGTTTTGATCCGAAATGTTTCATATTTTCACGATTAAAATTTTCAGAATTTTCTATAAACAAATACATGTACTGTTGGTATCTTATGGTATTTTATTACCACATAGTTGATATTCCTTCCAGTGGGATTCACGGCCACACAGTGGAGCAGCATAACAAAGTTTTTGGGCTAGTAATTGTAATAATATGGTATTTTAAAACTAAAACAGGGTTGGTGCTGGTGGAACTTGGCACACAGTGTAGCAGTATTACATTGGTGTGGGGTTAGAAATGGATACAGTATGGTATAAAGCTACCACAGGGTTAGTGCTAGTGGAACTGGGTACACAGTGGAGCAGAATAACATTGGTGTGGGGTTAGGAATCATTATTGTTTGGTATTTAACTACTACAGGGTTGCTGCTTGTGTACCTCCACACATAGTGGAGCAGTATTACATTGGTGTGGGGTTAGAAATTGGTACAGCATGGTATAAAACTACAATAGCATTGGTGCTTGTGAACTTGTGTCCAAAGTTGTACCAGCATAACAATGCTGTGGGGTTAGGAATTGGTATAATATGGTATTTAACTACCACAGGGTTGGTGCTGGTGGAGTAGCATAACATTGGTGTGGGGTTTGAAATTGGTATACTGTTGATAGATTATTTTTTGTTGGAAACCAATTTTCGTTGATTTCATGGTTACCCATGAACCACAAATTCCAAAGAACAGCTAATTACATTTTTTTTTAAAGAATATATGCAAACTTTAACAAAACTATGAAATCAAATATCCACGAAAATGCAAGTTTTCCTCAATCCACAGACATTGGTAACCATGAAAATTAATAAAACCACAGTAGTATGGTATTGAACTAACACAGGGTTGGTGTTGGTGGACCTGGGCACAAGGTCTTATCAGCATAACAATATTGAGAAGTTAGAAAGTAGCATATTAACTACCACACAGTTGGTGCTTGTGGACCTGACCAATCAGCAGAGCAGCATAACAATGATGTGAGGTTTGAAATTTGTATCTTATGGTATTGAACTACCACAGGGTTGGTTACCCTGTCAGTGTCAGGCAGCACTCAGCGGAGCAGCATACATATGTTGTAAGGTTATAAATTAGTATTTTATGGTACTTAACTACCACAGGGTTTGTGTCCCTGTCAGTGGCTGGTGGCACTCAGCAGAGCAGCATAACAATGTTGTATAAGATTAGAAATTGGTATCTTATGGTATTTAACTACCACAGGGTTGGTGTCCCTGTCAGTGGCTGGTGGCACTCAGCAGAGCAGTATACCAATTTTGTAGGGTTAGATATTGGTATCCTATGGTATTTAACTACCACAGGGTTGGTGTCCTTGTCAGTGGCCCTTGGCACTAAGCATTGCAACACAACAAAATCAAAAAGTTCTTTTACATTTTTTTAAGATATATTATATTATTGTTTGACGTAAATTTTATATAGAGGTTCTGCAAAAGGAAATCACGAATTCACCAACATTCCAACTGACTTCATTTTCAGAAAACGACATCTGTAACAAACATAAACTTTTAGCTACTTCTTTACAAGCAGAACCAAACACAATGAAAGTCCCAACTATGTACTGGCTTCCGAAGCTGCACAAAAAACCTTACAAATATAGATTTATTTCATCTTCCAGCCATTGTTCAACTACTAAATTGTCTGTTTTACTTACTAGTACACTTGGTACAATTAAAAACCTGATAATAAATTGTTCAAATAAGGCCTTTGAAAATAGTGGAATTAATTACTTTTGGAGTGTCAAAAACTCGTTGGAAGTACTTGATAAATTGCATGCATATATTGGTGATTTTGAATCTGTTCAAAGTTTTGATTTTTCTACCCTATATACCACTTTGCCTCATATTCTTATTAAGAAAAAATTCACATCCCTAATTAACTGGGCATTTAAAAAGTCGGAATGCGAGTACATATGTTCAAACTCTTTTAGATCATTTTTTAGTAGCAATAAACAAAAGAACTATGTCAATTGGACATGCTTTGATACTATTTATGCACTTGAATTTTTACTTGATAACATTTTTGTTCGCTTTGGAGATTCCGTATATCGTCAAGTTATTGGAATTCCAATGGGGACTAACTGTGCACCACTTATTGCGGACCTGTTTTTGTATTGTTATGAGTTACAATTTATGACTAAAATTAGCAAAGACCCATCAAAACAACATTTGATACAAAAATTTAACAATACTTTTAGATATTTGGATGATATATTGGCTCTAAATAATGACGACTTCAGTATGTATACTAAAGAAATTTATCCTGTAGAACTTACTTTAAATAAAGCTAATGATAACAATGACCACTGCCCTTTCCTCGATCTTGATATCTATATCATAAACGGGAAGCTTAATACAAAAATTTATGATAAAAGAGATGATTTTTCATTTCCTATTGTTAATTATCCATTTTTAGATGGTGACGTTCCCTTGTCACCATCTTATGGTGTTTATATATCTCAACTTGTACGATTCGCTCGTGTATGTAACAATGTATTAGATTTTAGCGAGAGAAATTTATGTATTACTGAAAAATTATTACACCAGGGTTTTCGATATCACAAACTGGTCAAAACATTTACTAAATTTTATCACCGGTATAAGGAAATAATTCGTAAATATAACTCAACATGCAGACATCTTATACGTTCAGGTATTTCACATCCAAAATTTTATGGAAATATTCTTTATAAAGCACAAAAATGTCAGTATTCTCCTCAGAAACTAACAAAACCTTTAAATAGACTTATTAAAAGGGGATATAGTTACGATACTGTTGTCAGGTCATTAAAGATTGCATATTTTGGCTTTAACATTGATTCACTGATAGGGTCTTTGCATCGGAACTAAACACATTTATTTCTAAAAAAACAGTTGTTGGCATGACACGGGTTATGTTCTTCTCATATATTTTATGATAGTATGATACTAAACCCCTAACGGGAGGGATTGTACCTGATATTCATATGATGAAGACATAATCTTTCAATCAGTTTAATTGAGGTCTGGAGCTGGCATGTCAGTTAACTGCTAGTAGTCTGTTGTTATTTATGTATTATTGTCATTTTATTTATTTTCTTTTGTTACATCTTTTGACATCAGACTCGGACTTCTCTTGAACTGAATTTTAATGTGCGTATTGTTATTCTTTTACTTTTCTACATTGGCTAGAGGTATAGGGGGAGGGTTGAGATCTCATAAACATGTTTAACCCCGCCGCAATTTTGCGCCTGTCCCAAGTCAGGAGCCTCTGGCCTTTGTTAGTCTTGTATGATTTTAAATTTTAGTTTCTTGTGTATAATTCGGAGTTTAGTATGACGTCCATTATCACTGTACTATTATGCATATTTTAGGGGCCAGCTGAAGGACACCTACGGGTGCGGGAATTCTCGCTACATTGAAGACCCATTGGTTGCCTTCGGCTGTTGTTTGCTCTATGGTCGGGTGGTTGTCGCTTTGACATATTCACCATTTCCTTTCTCAATTTTATTATATACCATATTTTTTTTACAATAAATACCATTCAACAATGATACCTTGTAAATAATGTTATGTCTACTTAAAGTAGTAATCAAAAGAATGTAGGTTTCCAAAAGATTCTTAGAGGTTTTTATTTGTCAATTTCCAAATATGCCATAATATCTTTTCCTAAATGATTTTTCACTTGTGGTATTAAGTCATTTGTTTTATCTGCATTGTATTTTTATGTTAAAAAAATACTCAATAAACTGTCTCATAGGTAATATGGGAAGACATGCATCAATAAATCTAGGTACAATACCTGTCATAATTAAAATTCTATAAATGAAAATAAGATCTATTGTGTTTTTCTTTTTAATGGTAGCATTTCATTTGACACGGAGATTTAATTACTGAATCCAAACTTGGATACTTGAATCCCAATGACACGATGTAAATATCTGGGGGTATACATACACATACAATAATTAAACTCAATTCATACTCCATTTAAGCCATAAAATACCCGATTCTAACAATAACAATCTCAATGAACTTACCTGAGCTGTCAAAGGTGTGGTTACGGTCTTTTGTGCAAGGTACCGATTATTATTCGAAGCAAGTAGAATTTGGGGTAAAGATGAAACAGCTGTCGACATTTTTTTAAATAATTTTTACAAATAAAAAGTTTACATATCCCCAGTATTTATCAAAATATAAATTCCAACAGGTATATCTTTATGTGAGAGATAGGGGTGTCCTGATAAAACAATATTGATTCTACATAGGTCGACAGACAGAGATGACTTACTTAGATAAAAAAATGTTTTAATAAAACTAAATGATTTCCGGTCATTAAAGCAGTAGTTCATAAGCTAATTATGTTTTCCTTACTGGTGCACACAAGAAGTTACTTTGATGAGGTGCAGGCTGTTCATTTATTGTGCAGGCTGAACATTTATCAGTAGTAGCTTTTATGATGTGTGAGGTTGGAACATTCTGACATGTTTGCTTAATCGGCTTTTTGCTTGTGCTCATAAAAAGGAACACAGAAGAAACTAATACTTCAAAATTCCACATAACCCAATCACAGATTACATGACTGTGCACTGTACCAAAGACCGTTTAAGCTATCTCGGTTTAGCACTTTCAAACATTTAAAATTTAATGTGTTTTAATACCTTCGGTTTTAAGATGATGGTATTCAAAGTTTATTTTGAACATTCACACATCCAATTGAAAAATCTTGGATCATAGTCTTAATGAAGTATTTGCAAAGTTCAAATTAATTGAATGTAAGCAATTATAAGCAACACTGAGGCAAGTCTACAAAACACAACATAGAAAACAAGACTGAACAACAGGAACTTCCTCAAAAACCGTGTGCTCTGGAAAGGTGAGCAGATCTTATAGTGACAAGGTTGGGTTTTTTCTCTGCACAATTTTCAGTTTTTGTAGCGGCACTTCATACAAACAAAAGTGTAAAGGTTTAACACTTTACTATGTAATATACTGCTGACAAAGAGTAATGTCTTGTCTGAGTGTAATTTTGATAGAATTTAACAAAGACTGATGTTCAAATGGCAACTCTATTCCTCACCATTTCTGACATATTTTTAAAAATGGTTTTAAATAAAACTACTGGGGTAATTGTAAACTATGCAACAGTTCCAAATTCAATGGACCATGAATGATTGGGAGGGGCTAATAATCTCAATGGAGAAGACATTACCCAATGCTAATACATATGCATACTAAATATCATTGACATACAATTGGTATCCTTATCTTACTGGTACTCTCAAAGTCCTATAGATATCAAATATGGATAGGGTAACAATGAAAAAAAATGAAAAGGACTGCATACTTAGACAATTTGTGGAACAAAAGGACTAAACCAAAACCAAGCACTGAGTCAAAATATCAAGTTCTGTATATCAAATGAGGTGTCTGAACACCACTATTCTCTGAAGCCATTAAAACATTTTATCTTGCAATATAGATATCTGTTATTCCAGAGAACAGGGGCGGATCCAGCCATTTTAAAAAGGGGGGTCCCAACCCAGGACAAAGGGGGGTTCCAACTATATGTCCCCATTCAAATGCATTGATCGGCCCCCGGAACTGTTGCACTGTTGCTCTGATATACTTAACAGTTAACACTGCACATTTATAACTTTCCTTCTTTTAAAAAAAGAATTCTTAAATAGATAAATCCTTCCATGTACTTTTTGTTATTCAACTGATTGATATCAAAAGGGAGTACATTTGTAGTAATAAAACTAGATTAACCTTTCAAAAGTTCATGTGCCTTAGAAATCTGTCTGTTATATCTTTGGGTGTTACATGTTGATTGTGGATCTTTGAAAGTCTCTGATAAGTTCAAAGACAACTTTTCTACACATTAAGTACCAGTAATTTAAAGCTTGAGATGTTGTTGAGGCATGTGTATATACTCTCTACATTTCTTTTTTTTTTTAAGAAATTCCAGTTCATTCATCTAGTTGAAAAACTGAACATGCAAAATTCAACTCTATTTTGAAATATACTACCTTAGATAGTGCTAGTTTAATGAAACTACTTAATTTTCAAAAGTTTTTGGATGGACTATATGATCTCAGTAGCTTTATCAAAAAACAATTATCCGACTAGAAAAAGAAATCGTTCAAGTATTTTCCTTTCACTGACCTATAAATATTCAAATTTCAAATTCAAAAAAACACAGACATTAAGTCTATATATCAAATTCAATGATATTAAATTTCTACCCATAAATTTTATGTTTCTAAATTTGAATGCATTAAGTTTAAAATCCAAGCAGCCATGTTTATAATATACATAAAATAAATTATGGGTAAATGGTGAAGAAATCTATTTTTTCATAATTACTGATGACAGGGAAAAAATGAATTACTTAGAACACCCACGGGATCATATTTCAGATGTGTTTCACTCCTGTTTTTATAATATGAAAACAACAGGGATTCAATACTGGGATTTATGTTACACAAATAACTTAAAGATTCAATGGCTTGATGGATCCAAACCAGTTTTCACCTGTGGATTTCTAAATAACTTTCGATATCACCTGAACGCCATAAAATATAGAACTTAATTTTCTGGCTCATAAAACATTTGTAAATGGAAAGAAGCATCTACATAAATATATATACACCTAAACTAGATAAAAGAGATAGCTATTCATTACCTTTAACAGCAATTTACATTTTTATGACACTTCTATCAACCTTTTTTTAAATGGCAATAACCTTGCAACAGAAAATGATTAAACATGATGTGATGTTTCAAGAGGGATGAATAAAAAAACAACAAACAAATGAAGTCTTTGAACAGGAACTCAATTAAATAAATTTGCTCTATCTTATACTTTTTTCAAACTATCCATAGATACCCCAACTTGCATATAGAGTTACAAAGGGACATGACTCAAGAATGGTAAAAGTGACACTACCCAAATAAAAATCTGGCAATAATTGTACATGTGAGAGTGTTAAGAAGACAGACAAAGAGACTGACAGGTGGAGATATGGACAACCAGTAATTCCAAGTTCCCAACAAGGCGTTACGCAGGGGACAAACATTCAGCATTTTAACATTTGCAAAGGGGCATAACTCTAGCACAGAAAAAGTGAGGCCACCAAAATTCAAATTTGGTGTGTGTTTTTATGGTAGTCAGCATTGCACATTAGCTTGATAACATTTGTTTGAGGCAAAACAATTCAGCATTTTTCCATTTGTAAAGGGGCATAACTCTAGAACGGTAAAAAGTGACAACACCAAAATTATCAGAAGCATAAGAAGACTGAAAAACTTAAAAGTTTGCATGCATTACTTACTGAGGAGCACTAACTGGAGGATCTAAAGATTTAGAGGTGACATCTCTAATCTAAATATATATTAGCAAGTTCAAATATATAATTCGGGGCTTTAATCTTCTTATTGTTGCTGATCTTTTTGTTTTTTGTTTTGATTCTTTATTCACCAAAGATCTATGCAAAAACAGATCAAATACTCAATATTTTCACAAAGATTTGAACCAACTCCTACTGAAAAATTGTCTTTTCTTTTTATTTATTACAACCTTGAAAGAAGAACATTGACCAAACTGTGTTTCATTGTCATTGAAGTATAACCTTATAGTTTCAGCAGTCCCTCCACACTGACTGTAAGTAAATGTGACACTCAGTCTTGCTGGGGAATTATTATTGACAAGCCAGGTCCGCCTAAATGTCCATTTTTATAGATTTCTGACACACAATGGTGACCTAGATTTTAGAGACCAGATTTCTTCTGGCCATATTACACCTCCTTGTGTTCCTTGACCACCTGTGCATGTATTCATTATAATAATTAAAACATACAGCCTATACAATTAAAGAAGGGGCCATCAAAAGACTCCCACCCCCACCTGATTTTGGCTACTTCACATTTTTCGATTTTGAACTCTTAGGCCACACCAATTTGATTCCTTGTTCGACGGACCCGCCCGCACCTATTTTTTTAAAAACAGATTTTTTTTATTTTTATATTTTCCCGCTTTCCGCATCCGGAAATGAAATCATGTCCATTTCCCGCACCGTTTTTTTTTTGTAAATGTTATATAAAGATCTCAACATTTGTTTTTTAAAATCAGTCTAGCCTTTATATAACGATTTTAAACCTATCAGCACCCCACAACACTGTAAATATCTGCGAGAATATTTGTTTCAGCATGAAACCAATTTATTCCAAGCGGGAGTGCTCCGATATAAATAGAAATACCACTACAGAACAAAACGTTGGTTTCTTTCCCCTAACTTATATTCCCTATAAAAAATGTTTGTTGTTAAAATAAAGTACAAACATGACAAAGAACTTCTGAAGGATTTCCCTTCAACTGCAATTATAATGTATGGTGACGGTCATACCCGCTGCAGGTTTGTGCACCTGTCCAGGTTTGATTCAGGGACCTGTCGTTCAGCAGTTATCGTTTGTTAATGTGGTTCATTGGTATTTTCCCGTTTGGAAATATAATTTAGATCGTTGGTTTTCCTGTTCGAATTGTGTACAATACTAAGTTGTGGTCTCTTATAGCTTGCTGGTTGGTCCTGATCAAAGCCCTGTGTAGAATGCCGTACTTTGACCTATGTTTGTTATTATCAGGTTGGAGTCAAGGACCAACCCTCCCTCAGACAAGGGCCTTGAAGGGGTCATTTTACCATGTTTACTGTTGTAGAAAAGAAAATAGAAATACTAAGGATTTGTACAGTGATACTATACAAAACCTTTGACAACTTATAATTTTTTACTCAAAAAGAGGAGAAATACATTATATTTTAAACAACTTTTCTAAAAGAGGGATGGGTCCACTTATTTTGAATAATATTAAACTGTTAAAGTAAATGTGTTAACATGGTTAAAGTCCAGGAAAATTACAAAATTCTTGGACATATTTTGACCATTTAATACCAAATATTATAGTACTTTGGGAAAATATAAGCCCTTTTGTACTTAAAGTGTTTTTACAAAAAAAATATATTATAACTTATTTTGACCCCTCATAAAAGGGATATTCATAACATTAAGGGGTTGTTCTGAACCTGATTATGACTTGGATGGAGAATTGTCTCATTGTCAGTCACACATACATAGACCAGATTTAATTATTCAATTATTTCTTGTTGAACAGGGGAAAAATACTTCATAAATTAAAAGAAATGTCAAGGTACATGTACAAGTGATAAATCAAGTTTTAATATAGTCAAAACCTACTATTTTATGTTTACAAAAAAAAATTATAATCGCTCGCCTTTACTTTTTAAGCTTCGCCTCAAAAATTTGCAAATTAAATATTTTTTTATTAAAATTTTCAAATCGCTCGCTCGCCCCAATTTTTGGAGTCCAAAAATCCGTAGAACAAGAAATTAAATTGGTGTGGCCTTACTCTAAAATGGCCATTAAAGTTGCAATATTTCCATTAACACACATCTGAGTTTATGGACCATAAACTGCATGATTGAAGTCCCTGATGTCAAAACAGTTCAGCTGAGGCAGTTCTAAAAAAGTATGGAGGGTCATCCAGGCCATCAAAGAATGATGAACACCATCACAACCGCAGGCAGACAAAGGGGTTAAACAATGGAGAATGCTCTACATGGGACATTTAAATGTTTGAAAAAAGTTCCAATCAGAAATAAATACTCAAACAATGCCATTATAGCAGGTGAACAACTTCAATATATGTTGAATCTTCCTCTGAAGTTTCTGGGATCTGGGTCGAGTTGACTACACAAACCTTTTAGAAATTGTTGAAAAATTTGAGACAAAAATCCTAAAATAATTCCATAAAAGCTTGTGCTCAACTTCAACAAATTTACAATCTTCTTCCCATCTGGCTGCCTACAGAAACCATACTTTTAGCCTGTTTTGGACTTCATTCAACCTAACCAACATTGCAAAATCATCAAGAATAAGTGTGGAGTTTCTGTTTGCTGACAAATTAGGTTATATGTAAATCTTGTCTTGCTGATCATTTTTTGCTATTTAAACTGTCTAGTACAGTTTTCACCATAAAAAACCCTTGGAATCAGATAAGCTAAAAAGGAAATTAGTACATCATATCAGTTATTTTTCAATCCAGTCATCAAGATTTACCACAGACCGTATGACCAATGCCAGTAAAAATTTTCAAAAAAGAACCCCATAAACCCTAATATATTTTTTTTTAATGCAGACTGTTATCCAGGCTGGTAAAAATTCAAATCATTTTTAGTATAGATTGAATCAGTTTCTGAAAAAGCTGGGACTATTATACTCACATATTAGTATAATAGTCCCAGGGAAAAGTATTTTGGAAGGTTACATATATATGGGGGTTTTATGTGCGAGATGGTTCTCATAGTACTACAAAACCTTTCAAGGGGCCTTCAAATTTATTTTAATGATGTTAATTTGCTTCTTCATATGTTTAAAAGCATTATGTTTGATGGTTATGGTTCATAAATGATTGTTGTTTTAAATTGTGAACAAAATTGGTCTTTCAAAATTTCCCATTTGAGAAATTTCATTGGGGAAATCTCCCCGTAAATAGTGACAGTTGGCAGGTATGAGTTTCATAAAATTAAGCCAAGACAAAAAAAAACAAACTGATACAGATTTTTTATGTAAAAAATACAGTGGACTGGTTCAGAACCTCTCTTCAATGAGAAATTTTGTTCAGGAATATATTTTTTTAACATATTCATGTTAATTTAAATAATATGTATGTGAAATGTGCAGAAGAGTGTTTTATTGTAAGAAGGGAATTAACTCTAAATCAAAATCAAATACACATTTAAAAGCTAGACATTTATTGATGCTTAAAATAAAACAGAAATCTGATTGTCCTCAATATCAAGACTTATATTTTGTTAAAATAAATCAACTACCCTATTCTTCTAAGTGAACATGACAACTACCCAAGGAGGATATTTATTAAAAGTATAGATAAAAATGATTTCAATAATTGCAGTTTATATTTAGGATTATTCATTGCAAAGTTCCATTAGAGTTTTAAAATTTGAACCTCTTCTTATACAAGATTTTCAGAACAGAAGAAAAAATACCTGCTCGATGCTTTCAACTTTTAGGAGCAGTGCACATGTGATCATAATTCACTAACAAATATTAATTTTATTGATGATTCTTATTATGGCATTTAGGTACCAGTCTTGTCTTACAACTCCAGTTTCCGGTGCATGTCAAACATCGAGGGAAACAAAATAGTGCATTTTTTTCTGAATTTTATTCTGAACTCAATTTTTTCTGTTTGATAATAGGTTTATGCTGAATTGAAACATATACATAGACTTAAAAAAAATCTTGCATCTTTTGGGGATGTAAATCCAGGAAAGTGGAAGGATATCATGTTTACTGGAAGTGGTGTGGCCTGGTAACAGCAAACAGAAAGTAGAAAAAAAATCTTTTGACTTCAGGAGAATGCAACTTTTTATTCTTCGTGGCATGACCCACTTTTTTTTCGATTAAATCACAATTTCACATTAGTACATATATGATATGAACCTGAAAAAAAATCTACTATGTAGCATTTTTTATTTTTTTATTTTCAAAGATCAGCTGTTTTGCATGTAAGCCTATAGAGCAGTCAATTTCAAGACTGCAACCTTTAGGGGAAAGTACAAAGACTAGCTCTTTCTTCAACTCAACAAAGATAAAAGCTAAAACGTGTAAATTAAACTTGACCTTCATCTACTCTCTGAAGGTCAAATTTCAGTGAATCATTAGGAGGGTTGGGTAGGCAACGTTACACATACCTGTACAATACTGTTATTCTCCAAAATTGAAATAACCTTTTAGTTTTTACATTATTGGATATTTTTTACATATTTTAAAGTGCAATTGAAACTATATATGTTCATTAATACCTACATGTACTCCAAGTCAAACAGACCATTCACTAACAAATCTTTCAATTTGCACCAAACAAAAGACCCATAATATAGAGTTTTCAAAATTATGCATCCATTTCAAATTTTTCTAGTGTTAATTTCTCCAATCTTACTTCTTATATTTGTTAATATTTGGTCATTTTTTTTATTTATTTGCTAATCACAAATACTATCACAGTCTTTTTAGTTTTTAAAAACTTTCAAAAATCAGGTGAAAACCAATCAGTCAATGGTAGCAGGGAATTTAAAAGAATAGAATAGATTAAACTATAATAACTAGATAGAAAGATCATTTATCATTCAAACTGTAACATTCAATTATGAACTGTAATGACACAATGTGAATTAAAATAATTACTTTCAGTAGCTATCATGAAGGCATGTCATCATCACATTAATGGCAACCTCATCTCTGTTATAACTAAATCAATATCTTATCAGGGAAACAGTTTTAGTCAGCAACCTCCATATCCATCTGCAATGGTACCTTTATAATACTATTTTTTTTATATAAAATTCTATTTAGCTGGAAAATTGCCAGAACAAAACAAATATTTGCCCTCATATATGTTTATAATGACGTCTTTTGTTCTGTTAAATTATAAATATCAGAAGATTTTCAATTTTCCAAACCCCTTTCAAAATGAATGTTCTGCTACTATAAAACAATGATTAGTGCTGTTTTTCAAACTCTTCCAAGACTTTGTTGGTATAAACATTTGATATAAACTTCTACAAGAAATGTATGCTGGAAAAATTTTACAATGCAATTTCCCATACAATTATGCATTTGCAAGGGACATAACTCCTTTAAAAACATTTTTTGGGCACTAAAATTTCAAATAAATATGTCAAAAACTGTACATGTGAAAGATTTTAACAAGACCGAGTAGAAAGGCAGAATGATGCCCAGTATTTCTTTGACCCCTGCTACAAGTTGTGCAGGATCATTATGATAAAATATTGTGGTTTTTCTTATGAAAATATATTTGAAATTTTTAAGTGATTTTATTATTGTGTTAAATTTTCCTTACCCATCACCAGATCAACTTAATTTGCAACAGGTAACAAACTGATGGACATCAGAAAAGCTGCAAATATAATTCAGTTATCTCTAAATGCTTGTAATTAATGTACACAAAAAACAAATATATACCTGAACTTGAGCATAGCTGCCATATGCTGCCGGATTTGGCTGAGGAAACCTTAGCCCTCCTTGATAGTAGTTATGTGATGACTGCCATGATCCCTGCTGGGACTGGTTGCCTGCTATATTTGAAGGTGTTGCTGCAGGTGACATAACACTCCTTTTTGGATTGTAATTTGATCTAGACTGTAATAAGAAAAATTAGTTGTTTAAGAAAAGAAAATCTGTATTATTCTGGCTTATTTGAATCACCAGATGTGAGAACTTATCAGATTATAGACAATAGAATTAAATTACAAAATTTGCAAAGCAGCAGAAGAGGTTCAAAATGATAAAAAAAAAAGTTTACACCTGTAATATTACCTTTAAAACAATCAGTGCAAATGAAAGAAAAGATCAGCGCAGTGCAAATGAAAGAAAAGATCAGCGCAAATGCATCATTTGATTTTTGGTGTTTTAACGCCACTTTTAAGCACCAGTTTTGGGCTATTTCCTGGCGGCCAGTTTCTATTGGTGGAGAAAGCCCGAGTGCCGGGAGAAAACCACAGACCTTTGATAGGAAAACTGACAATATACAGGGCTAGATTGACAGACGACTAACAATGGGTGATAAGTAAAGTTCACTTCAGGGTCTTTTATAGATAATGTTGTGGTATGGGTTTTGCTCATTGTTGAATGCCATTCCATGACCTATATATATAGTTGTTAATTTCTATTTCATTTGCTCGCTTGTGGAGAGTTGTCTCATTAGCAATTATACCACGTCATCTAATTTTCATGAAATGTATGTTACAATTAGTTTTTAAATATTAACCTTGTGTTGTATATAAGCATGTGCGTATTTGACTTTCAACTGACTATAGAGATGGGTACAATGACAATCCAAAAAAAAAGTTTATTCCTAATTAATACTAATAGTATTTGTTTTTTTCAAATGAAACTTTAAAATATCTATTGTACCTTTATCTGTGTTTAAAATGTATCTTTTAATCTAACAATAAAATGTCACCTACCTTTAAGGAGTGAGAAATCACTATCTTTTCATTATACAACTCATCAATGCATTGTAAGGCCAAACCAATATATCATGGGGATCAATACGTTTGAATGCATATAAATTTTGCAGGACCAGACCACACCTTTCAATTGATACAGATGATGCAATTGAGATGTGGGGTATAGGCACTTTGGGTGAATCAGAAATAAAGACTGCGAGATATTGCTTGTTAACAATATTTTGGACACTAACAGTCGAAGATAATTGAAAAAATATCTTTCAATTGATTTGATTTTATATGTTTTTAACGCCACTTTTAAGCACTGCTTTTGGGCTATTTTATGGAAGCCAATTTTTATTAGTGGAGGAGAAAACCACTGACCTTCGATAGGAAAACTGACAATCCTAGTCAATTAAGATTGTACTCGAGTGCACCCCCACAAGCTGGGTTCAAACTAGTGTTGACTAGCAATTGATAACAGTAGTAACTACTTAGACCACTGGGCCACCGAGGCCCCTATCGTAATAAGTGATAACAGTAGTAACTACTTAGACCACTGGGCCACCGAGGCCCCTATCGGAATAAGTGATAACAGTAGTAACTACTTAGACCACTGGGCCACCGAGGCCCCTATCGTAATAAGTGATAACAGAAGTAACTACTTAGACCACTGGGCCACCGAGGCCCCTATCGTAATAAGTGATAACAGTAGTAACTACTTAGACCACTGGGCCACCGAGGCCCCTATCGTAATAAGTGATAACAGTAGTAACTACTTAGACCACTGGGCCACCGAGGCCCCTATCGTAATAGACATGATGAGGATATAATTATATCATTGTTTATGAACTTATTTTGGCAAAATTAAATCAGACTGACTGACTGAAAAATGATTTGAACATCCCACTTTTTAGAATGTGTGAAACTAAACAGATCATATTATATTTGTTTATCTTAATCATATCTAATGCCCCCTTAAAGCTTGACTTATGATGTAGACATTTGTTAACCTCTTAGAATGTTTTCTGATTTTTTTTGCAGATTTTGACTAGTATAGTTTGATCCAAATTAAGTTTCCAGTGTCATCCAATATTGGGAAGTTATCTTTGTGTCAGATAAACTAACAAGATCAATTTTTACCAACAAATAAACTATAATATATATCTGATCTTTTTTTGGAAAATATTTCGGGACTTCGAGAATTACTTGTTTCATACGGGTCTTGACAAATGTAATATGTTATAAGTCTCCTCTGACTAGTTTTAAAAAAATATGAGTTTTGTCTGTTTTCCCCCATCATAAATATAAGTCTGCAATGTGTATGAAAGTATGAAGACCCAAAAATTAAAAGTTTAATTAAAACTGGGATGATGAGAAAGCCATTTCAAGTTGCTGCTAACATAGTTTTAGCAAACACCAGAAATTTTACCCATTCTTATGCTTATCCATTTTATAATGAAATATTCATTTTCAGTTCATCCCTCAAGTCAAACCTATAGATCTTATAAATTATGTAATATGCTTAAAATAAATGCTTTGCTGCAAGTATCAATCACAGTATTCTTTACATATTTATTTATTTATTTGTATTCCTAGAAGAATCAATCAATGTATTCCTTATTTATTAATTTATTTATATTTGTATTAGCAACATTTGATAGAAGTTGTACTTTAAGACTATTTTTTTAACTGGTAATCTAATCATAAATACTATCTTAGATAGTCTACATTATAAACCAGTCTGAATGAAATAAATGTGAAGACATCAATAATATCACCATTCAAACAAATAAATAAACAGAAGAACTTTGAAACCATCATTTTCTGTACATTCCTGCATCATTTGAAACAACAAAAGTTAGACATCAGATGCAGTGTAAATGAATTAGAATGTTGGCTTTTACTGTGTAACAAAAATCTTTCCCTTATTCCCTTTCATTAAAAACTTTGTTAAATCTGATGAACCAGTACTGCATTATTGAATTTGGTAAAAAAATCCAACATCTTTCCCTTCATCGACATTGCCTCTTATAATTAACATAGCTGTAAAGTAGGGTTAGCCATGAACATATCTCTTAGATATACTGTTCCTAGGGTTAGACTTTTACAGATTTACTTTAACTTACTAGTATCAAATAATCCTATCACAACTTAAGAATTTAAATGATCCAATGACCGATTAAATAAAATATAATGTGCATGGCCTAATGAATAAATCAAGATGTGTCTGATATTTAGAATGAAGAGAATATTCATCATCACATCCCAGGCCCCATAACAGATAACTGTCTGTCACAGGTGGACAGTATATACTACCTTTAAATATCAACTTAACAATTTTCTTTCATAAATCTTATTGATGTTCAATTCTAAAAGAAGTCATAAAATCAATATGTGCAAATTGTCTGACAATACATCATTTAATATTCCTTTTTTTTCAATTTCAAGCATCCTTTGAACTTCCTGAACGCATTTGTAACTTTCAAATATCATTGCAGTACTTACACATTTTTCAAGCTTAATAATAAAAACTCCCCCTTTTTACGAGTCTTTAAATAAATATTAATATATCATAATAAGCAGTTGCTCCAGGGTGCATGATATGATCTGTGACTGTAGATTGAAACTGTTGCAGGAATGAAATTGTATATATAGTACTGTGGATTAATTTATATTTGTGTGTATCAATTTTCGTGGATTGAGAAATCATTGTATTTTCTTGTATATTGTAAATTCAGAAATTATTGCGATGTTTTTATTATTGTGAAAAATGCAACAGGGTTATAATCTCAATAATTTAAACTCGCATTTTGAAACTTTTTTACATGGATTAAAGTGAATTTTTTTAATATCGCAAAAATTAAAATTGCAAATCAGTCTAAAATGACAAAATCGCAAAAACAAATGCATTATTTCTGAATTTACAGTATTTGTTCGTTGTTTTGACAAAGTTTGAAAACCAGCAAAATTGTACTTCGTTGGACATATTATAAATTTGTGGTTCAACTATACACATAATGATAAATTTCACAAGAATTGGTATCCATCAATAATTTAATTTTGGATGTAACGCTCCTTCTGATTGGCTGAGGTCGTTTTGTTGATCCGCTCATAGACATAATTTAGTCATGTGACCGTGACGTCATCAATGTTTTTTCATGGTTTACTCCGGTTTAAAATGGAATTTAGAATTAAATTATAAGAAATGACATAAAAAATGTGCACACTTTAAAATAACCCACTACACGGATTATTCAGTGTGCACCACATTTTTGAAGATCCATAAAAATGAGGTCAAGGTAAGATAAATCCTGTCAGACTGACATATACATCTTATAATTATTCCAGACACTTAATATAGTTTATCCATTGCTTATAGAAGTTGAAAAAAAGACCACAACAGAAAAAAGGCAACATTGACAAATGAACCGTGAAAATGAGGTCAAGGTCAGACTGACATATACCCCTTACAATTACTACTGCTTATATATCTGAAAAACAAGACCTAATCACATCAATTTAACCTTGATCACTGATCCATGAAATGAGGTTGTAACCACTTATTCCGTTTCACAGATGATAATGGATATGTTCCTTATGTTCTAACTACAATCTCATTCCCTTTCTACAAATATGACCTATCAAATAAGACTATTTACCGGGTTGGTAATAACATGAAACAGTGGCGGATCCAGAACTTTTCCGTAAAGGGGGGGGGCCTCTCCAGTCAAGGTTCAATGATTCCCTATACATGTATAATCAACCAAATCGGTGAAGGGAAAGATTTTTTTTAGTTTTTAACCAAATTACCTCAGTGTTGATGGGCTAGTGATACAGTACTGAGTTGTTCCACCTGGCCACTCAGAGCCCCTTTCATAGTTAGCCATGAAGAAACTACTTTATAGTGTAGGAAAAGAAACTAAATTCAGGTAAAGTCTTAAGAGGGACAACTTATTTATGATTCTTTACTTTCAATGTCAAACTGTTACAGAAATAGGCTACTGGTTAAATATCAACCTTTATTAAACATTCCAAGTGAGCTATAGAAAAGATTTTACTGACAAAACTTGTCCATTAGAAAAATTTAACTGATTTTCTGTTTTTTGTCTTGGGTCAAACTCATAGGTACAATTTAAAGAGGTTTGAATAGGAGTTTCTCTATAAAACTATACTGTGTTGCATTGATGTTTTAACTTCAAGAAAGCTCCATTAGGCATAAAAATCTGGAATGAAAACTTCAGATAAACAGTGTACTAAAAAAAATACTTTTCTGAAAAAGAAGAAAATCTATAAATTCCTATACTCACAGTTAGCTTGAACGAGATACCAGTGCAAAATAAACATAAGTCACAAAATACTTATTTTTTATCAACTTTAAAGTTAAAAGGTACAGTGTCATAAATACTTATCAGTGTATATAATACCTTGGTAGATATCGTAAATAATATGTATCTCCATTAATCTTCGCTTCGATTATAGGCCAACCGTTTTCTTCCCCAAAACTAGCAAAATAACTTGATATACATGCAAAGGCAAATACTAAAAAAAAAATGCAAAATCAAATTTGACTTCTACCATTTTTCCTTATTTGACTGATTTCTGCCATAGAATTTACATTTTTAATGACAATGTTCAACTGATTTTAAGTACTTTCCAAGTGCAATGTCCTCGAAAATCTGCATCATTAATCTTATATTAACTATTATTTGGTAACTTATGTTCATATCTTTGTTATCTTCATAAAATATGAAGATTAACATACATATCAAACTGTAGTTGTCACTTTTAGGGTATTAGACAGACGGATTATAACCTAGTGTACCAGTACTTAACATCCCTTTAAATCAAGTATTACCATCTTTATATGAATGCAGAAAAAAGAACTTGACAGAGAAAGGCACAGTATTTCCAAACTCATCACTAATATGATATTTAATATACGTTTGAGAAAAAAGCTGCAAGTGATTTTCACTAACCAATTAAAGAGTTTCACTCTGAGGTTCTCAACATATTTTCACTTTCAGAGAACAGAAATTCACTTGCCACAGTTACAGTAAGTAGGAATTGTACAGCAGATATATAAGCCCTTCATTAACTCAGAAAGCTGAACAATCAAACATTATAAAAATACTTTTAAATGGAGCATTATATACCCAAATGATGATTGTGGTCAAGTTTGATTAAATGTTGGCAGTAATTTCAGAGTAGATTTTTGTAAAAGTAAACCACAATAATGACAGTCAACAACAACACCAAGTGATGAGAAAAGCTCACTTGGTCCATCAAGCCAGGTGAACTAAAAATGGCTAAAATCCTCATTTATAAGCAATAACTCCTATAAAGAAATATTTAATGATTTAAACCAAGTGTACTGATTTGGAGACCTTTATTGCTCTGGTCATTTGTACTGTTTAAAATTTTTCTACAGTTGTTACAGTTTTCAAGAAAATAAACAAAAACTGTAAAATTTGCAAAAAAATTTACTTTTCAGGGGAAATAACTTCAACACGAGGCTGTAAGAGATACAGCATACCTGATTTTCCTGCAGAGACCAAACCCTGAGCAGTTGAGCAAGTATAGACACAACATTTAAAGGGAAACTTCGCAAAAAAATGAAAATTTTTTATTATGTTTATTTGATGTAAATAATCATAGATTTGTTAAAATTATTGTTCAATTCTTCTAGATAAGTGATTAAAATTAAAATTAAAATCCCACTATCACTTCTCGACTTATCGCCATTTTGACGGCATCTCCGATACAAATTGTCACGTGGTGAGTATATTTGAATAAAATATCTGAATACCACAAAGCGAAAAAACAAGCATGGCATATCGTATATTCAGTATCAAAATGACTTGTCAAGTGTACGGATGTACAACTCGGAGTTCCCATGGCATAAGCTTACACACTTTCCCAGATCCTGCAAAAAAGAAAGAGTTGTACCAGACGTGGATGATTAACCTTAATCTAACACCAACCACCTTCACTCACAACAAGTTCAAGAAAGTGTGTGCAGACCATTTTGAAGCATCTTGTTTCGATGGAAATTCGATAGTAATTATGATTTTTTTTCTCATGAATGTTTTTATTGCTATTTCGTTCCAAGCCTGGTTGAAAGATATTGTCAGATTAATGTAGTTCAGTATTTCGGCATTCATGCATTAGTTACAGATTTTTTGTAAACGGATAAAAAGTCACAGACAAAAGTCACAACAAATTTGTTGATAATTTTTTAACATAAACAAGAAAAAAAAATCTTCAAGTATTATATTATTTATTACATTTATTCAATTTTAAGTTTATGAACTTGTTTATAAGCCTTAAAAATAAAAAAGATATTTGATTTCAATCATGCAAGGGGATATATATTTCTTGGCACAATGAAGCCATAAAAGGTACATAGCCACTTTGGCATTTTGATTTTATAACAATAATGTGATGTCATTTATATTAATTTAATAATTTCTGTTTAAAACTTGCTTTAAAAATAATATTTCAAGAACAAACCAAAAAAGAATTATTTAATTTATACGTTTTCTCGTTTAAAGAAAAATAAACTCGAAACTGAATTATGACGTTTTGTTTTGTGACTTACTGTCGTAGATTCACCAGTTCAATGAAGTATATTTTTTTAGGTGCACTAATTTTATGTGTACATAAAAAATTAAAAATTTTTTTTTTTTTTTTTTATTTTTTTTTCAGTAGTCAGGCTTTTACAATCCCTTTACATCACCACCTGACTATGGTGTTAAGGGGTTTAATATATACAACAAAAAACTGACTACATTTTTTTTTCTTCTACTGTGAATATATATTATTTGAATATTAACATTATAATAAAAAGGGGAAAAGAAAACACACACACATACACACACACATTCTCGCAATTGCATTAACAAAACATATATATCAACTTGTGTATTGCAAAGAAAAATGTTATCCTTGTAAAGATCTGCTCTTTATAAATTAAGTTTCATTTTTTTTTTAAATTTTATATGATTTGAATCAAAAGTAATTATTTCTAATCAGTAAAAATGTAATCTACTGGGGCCCAGAATTTTTGAAAATAAGGTGTGGTACCATTTTTCTTTGCTATATAATGTTCATTTTCCTGATATTTTCTTATTTTTGCTAAAAGTCCTATAATACTTGGTTTCTTTTCATACAACTTACATTTGTATATATAGTTCTTTGCAATAATAATGATCAAATTCAACAGTAAACTCTCATTTTGAAGACCAAGAAAAATATGCTTCTTAGATAATGTAAAGTTCACAAAATATCTTTTCAATTTTTGTGAAAAAGATTGCCATATAAAATGTGTTATTGGACATTCATAGAATAAATGCTCCATGGTTTCATCAGAAATCTTACAAAAAGTACAAAGCTTTGAATCTTTAAGTTTAACTTTATACAAGAAAGTATTTGTTGCAATTATTCTGTGTAAAAATTTGTATTGAAAAGTCCCTAAATAAGTGTCTTTACATGATTTTCTTAAAATAATATAATATTTTGACCAATCTGCAATTTCAATACCTAGTAATTGCTCCCATTGTAAGAACTTTTCTGTTGGCAGTTGCACATTTCTGTCAACAAGATCTTTGTATACAAACTTTGCCTTTTTATTACACAATAATCTTTCCAAAAAATTATCAATACAGTTAAAAGTTTCAAAATTTACATGAGCAATGTTTTCTTTAATATGTTCTCTCATATACTTCGGAATATTTGCAATGAGACCATAATATTTTAAAAAATTATTTGTTTGAAGTCTTGGTCCTATCTGATCGAAATTACAAAAGTCCTTAGTCTCTAAGTTAATAAGGTCAAACAAAGACTGCACTCCCCTTCTCTGCCACTGAATAAAGTACGGAAAATCTACTAGAGGTGCAAAATTTAAAATATCTAATGACAAAATATCTTGAACAGAGATATTGGTAGCAGGCCTTGCTACATGAAAGCTAAAAAATACATCCTTCCAAAAAGGATTACTAAGACTATCAGAGATTTCTCTGAGTTTCTCCTTTTCAAAATGCAATACTCTTTCTCCACCATACTGTTCAAGGCTTTTTAATAACAATGATTGCCAACTACCATATAAATTGGATGAAAACCTCTTTATCCAGCCAATCTTAAGGTATATATTAAAATAATGGATATTAATCATATTTAAACCTCCTTGTGGAATATCTCCAATTAAAGTACTTCGTCTAATTCGATCAGGTTTTCCATTCCATATGAATTGAAAGAATAAAGTATTCAATTCATTTAATTTTGACTCTGGCAAGTTGGGTAGTGCAGTCAACAGGTGAATTAATTTTGGAAGTGCCAAAGTCTTAATAACAGTAATCTTTCCCATTAGGGTTAATTTTCTATGTTGCCAACTCTTAAGAATGCCTGACACTTCCTTTATCTTTTTGGAGAAATTAATTTCTGGCATACTGTCAAGATCTAAAGAGAATTCAATTCCCAAAAGCTTAAAATTTGAAGAGCACCACTGAAGTTTTAAATCAGGACAAAGAATCAGATCTGAATACTTTTTATTCCCAACCCACACAGCTTTAGTTTTAGAAGAATTAATTTTTAACCCAGATACTTTTTGGAAAGAGTCAAAACAATTTAAAGTCTCTCTCAAAGAGGTTTCAGTTCCATCTAAAACAAGGAAAGTGTCATCAGCATATTGACTCAAAAGGGATTCATTTTCATGAACAAAAGTTCCCTTTATTTTGGGGTTTGACCTTATTTTCATAGAAAGTAGCTCAACGCCTATAATAAAAAGGTAAGGGGAGAGAGGGTCACCTTGTCTACAGCTTCTCTCCAAATTAAAGAAGCTTGAAAGATGGCCATTATTTATAACACAACTTGATGCTTTCAAATAAAATACTTCAAACCATTTGCATATAGATGGTCCAAAATTGAAACTCTTCAATGCTTTTTTCAAAAAAGACCATTCAATAGAGTCAAAAGCCTTTTCAAAATCTACTAGTAGTAAAAGACCAGTTTTGTTATATTTTTCTAAATAGTGCATCAAATCATACAATAAACGTGTATTCTCACCCATAAATCTATCCTTTATAAAGCCTTTCTGACAGTCACTGATAATAGATGGTAAAACAGGTTTTATTCTATTAGCAATCACAGCAGAAGCAATCTTGGTGTCAGTATTCATAAGGCTAATTGGGCGCCAATTAGCTAAATAACGTCTATCTTTATCTTCTTTTGGAATACATGTAATGACACTTTGATACTGAAATTTAGAAAATTCCCCATTTTCATAGCCAAAATGTAACGATCTAAAAAGAAAAGGTCCAATATCTCGCCAAAAGACTTTGTAAAATTCTACAGTATACCCATCTGAGCCTGGACTCTTTCCATTTGACATAGATTTAAGTGATTCTGCACATTCTTTAAAAGAAATATTACCCTCACACAAATCCTTCTCATCTTCTGTGAGTTTAACATTGTGCTTGAAAAAGGATTCATCATCACATTCCAGATTTTTACTTGAGTATAATGTTTTAAAAAAATTCATTTCTTCTTGTAAAACTCTAGATTGATCTGAGATATGTTTTCCTTTTTCGTCTATGAGCTCAGTTATCGTTTTTTTAATAAAATTTTTCTTTTCCAATTTACAAAAAAACTCTGAACACTTTTCCCCATTCTCTTGCCAGTTAGCGTGGGATCTTAAAAAAACACCTTCAATTTTTTTTTCTCTAATATTTTCTAATTCTAACTTTTTCTGGTTTAAAGCTGCATGAATTTGACCATCAGGAGATATGTTCATACAATTTTCCAAATTTTGAATGTCATTTTCAAGTAAAAGTGTTGCAGCTTTTTCCTCTCTCGCTTTTTGAATACTGTAACCAATAGTCAAAGATCTAATTTTCATTTTTATCAACTCAAAAAATACTTGATCATTGCATGAGAGTTTAACATTTAAAGGATCGTCTATGTTGCCTGATTCATAATATTCTAAAATACTCTCATTTATACATGTTTTAACTTTTTTGATATAGTCTAAATCTCGTAACAGTTGGGAGTTAAATTTCCAATATCCCTTTCCCCGCTTTGCTAAACTGGCAGAAAAGGTGAAAGTAATAGCAGAATGATCTGTCTTATACCCAGGAATAATGCTAGTATTTTTCATGAGTGAAAACAGATCCTCTGTGACTAGAAAAAAATCAAGCCGACTTTGTTTTATGGGTGAGCATTGACGCCATGTATATTTTCTATCGTTTGGATAACAAGTCCGCCAAGGATCTAATAACTCAAGACTTTCTACTATTTCTTCAATCTTTTTTCGTGAGTTTGGGTTTCTATTATGAATAATATTGTAAGTGTCTATGTTTGTATCTTGTACAACATTCCAGTCCCCACATAATAAAAAGCTAGTATTTGAAAATGTTGCCATTTTCTTATATATTTCATTAAAAAATGAAGGTTCATCAGTATTAAATCCATACAAACAAACAAAAGTAATGCGTTGACTTGACAAGGATAAATCTAAAATAATATAACGACCATCTATATCAATAATAGAATTATGCACTTCAAAATCAAGACCCATTTTAAACATAATACTGACACCTGCACTTTTGTTACTATGATGACTGAAAAAACATTTATTTCCCCATTCCTCTTCCCATTTTTTTTCAATATCTTTATTACTATGGGTTTCTTGAAAGCAAATTACTGAAGCATTTTTGCCCTTCGCCCAATCAAAAACATCTGTTCTCTTTTTTGAATTAGAAAAAAGACCCCTTACATTCATAGACAACACTGTTACAATATTATCCATTGTCATATAAAACAAAACAAAATTTCAAAATTGAGCAGATACATTGTAACTTAAAAACAAATACACAATCATAGTTTATACAATCATACACACATTCAACAATAAGATGACACTTTGGCATAGGTACCTGTAAAGTCATTTTTGTACAACAAAATTTCATTTACAGTATGGCATTTTAATTATTTACGATATAAAGATAGTTGTATTCTAAAGACAATGTATTAATTAGTATATTTAGTTGAGAGATTCATGACAAGTAAAAAGAATAAAAGATTTTTGTTATCTCCCTTTGATTTGTAAAATAATTTGAGTTATCTCCCTTTAATAAATATACATTTATCTTCAAATTAAGGAGGGTTCACACAAACAAAATAAATAGAATTATATAAAAAAAAAGTACTTTGAATCAAATGTGAATTAAAATGATTTAAATCAAATTCAGAGAGAGTCACATAAGTAAATAGATTGATAATAATGCACAGCCCAGATTTTTTTAATTGTATTACTATCTTTCAAATTTTTTACAGTGATGAAATATTAAGCAATGTATCAAATAAAGAAATGAATGTCTAATGACCTTTTTTGTTTTTGTTTTTCAGTTTTTGTTCAATATTGTCAAACAAGTCAAATCTAATTCTACTTCCATCCTGTTGCTTGGCATAGACATTGCAATTATAGAACCAGACGTTTTCAAAAAGTTCACCATTTTTTAATCTTGTCATAAGTCCTAGGTTACGCTGTGTAATATCATCATGGAACTTGATGTCATTTTTTAGTCCTCTCTTCTGTCTCATAATTTTAATTTTCAGTTCAGTATTGCGCACTTTAACAATGATAGGTTTTATGTGTCCCTCTTTCCCTGGAATTCTGTGTATTGCCTGTACATCATCAGGTTTAATATCTACCTTCAACTCTTTGTTTACCATCTTAACAAACTCATCTCTCAATACCTCATGGGGCCTTTCTGGGTAGTTAAGCATTCTGATGTTATGCTTTCTACTATACTGTTCATTATAGTTTCCAAGCTTTATGGCATCAATTGCTCTATTGTTGTTATCACTTACTTGTTCCTCTAATTTCTCTATAGATTTATCTTTTGCCCTCACACGTTCTCTCAGGTTTTCATTGTCTATCATCAGAGAATCCATCTGATCTTTTAACTTTCCAGTTGTCTCCCTTACTTTTGCTTCAATTTTCTCTGACAAATTCTTTTCAAAAGTTAATAATAACTGTTTAACAATGTTGGTAACAATATCTTTTAAGTCTTTTTGTTGAACCAAACAATTAATTGCACTACTTAAATCATCTTTAGTAACTGTTACCTGAAGGGCCTTTTTGATTTCACTAAGAGTAGTTTGAATACTAGTCATACTATCAGTACATTCCAAACTTTCATCTGCTACATCTGAATGAGTTCGTTTGTTCTGCTTTGGTGGTTTTTCCTGTGAAGATTCTTTAGCTCCAGGCTTTTTAGCTGCCAACATTGTTTGTACAGTTTTAACACCTTTCTGATTACTATCCCCAGGCATACTTTCTATATTTTAAACAACAGTTCAAAATACAATATTAGTAAATTCCACTGAATCCAAAATGTTGTTTTCACTAATACAAGTCCATCCAACAAGGAAATTTCAAAATAACTTGATTTCTATAAAGTCCAAACAATTCTGAATATAATGATATAACTTTCAATAGAATTCTTCATCAAAAACCAGCTTAAAAATGCCAAAAACTGCAGAGCTGAAGTTCAACTCCTTTCTATCTTGGCGGCCATCTTAATCTTATATCTTTTATGACGTTTTGTTTTGTGACTTACTGTCGTAGATTCACCAGTTCAATGAAGTATATTTTTTTAGGTGCACTAATTTTATGTGTACATAAAAAATTAAAAATTACGTAAAACATTTAAAGGTTCATTTGTTTAATATAATAATGGTTTAAAAATAAGACTTTATTTACATGTAGTATAGATGCTGTTTCCCCCCCCCCCCCCCCCCCTCCCGCCTTTACCATATTGCCCCATAGAAAAGGTTGAAGAGGTGATGGGTAGATGGGAGCGTATGTATTCGTGTGGAAACGGAAACTTAATAGATCTTACCGCCCCCTTGTTATGTTTTTTATCTGTCTACTAGGTCAACCCAGTTGCGTGGTCCTACAAGTTAAGGCTAAGCAGTTTCGGGATATAAAATGTCGACAGCTAGGCTAACGAAATTTGTAATGATTTATGGTCAATCGTAGGAGTAATTTTTCTTCCTAAATTTATGATAGGAATACATCTAGTAGGGTGGACACTAATTTGGAAGTTGTAAAAGCATAAAATTATTCTAATGAGATTAAAAGGTATCTGTAGCGGCTATCAACTTTTCGAAATACTATGCCAAAAAAAAAAGTCTTTTATCTGTAATTGATTTTATTCATTTCGGGTACTTAACTCTAATATGAAAACCGACGATCTTTTGAATTATTGCCAGAGGTCGTGTAATAGTGTCACATTCAGGTATTCTAGTGACTTCCTGCGGGGTAATAAACTGGTGACATTACGCAATTCCGGACCCAGATGTTTGACCCAGGTGTGCACAGGTAAAAGTGCCATCAAAAATGCAGTCAGGTGTATTATACATCCTGTTAACAATGTATGCCCCTAATCTGATTGAAATACACAAATCCGTCCAAATATGAAATTAAGAGTTTAAAATTTATATCCACATGCTGAATAATTCTGACATGTGCAAAGACAGAAATAATAACACCGTAAATTATTAATTTTGACTTCGGTTTCAAAATTAATGTGTAGAAGATTATCTAGAACTGTACACCAAGGAATTGTATATTTAAATATATATTTCCTTGTGTACACGTACCATGTAGAATGTTTTGGTTTTTTTTTTGAAATTTCAATTGTACAAGGGATTTACCTTTCGGGATGGATCCAGTCACATTAAAAAGGAGGGTTCCAACTATATGTCTGACTTCAAATGCATTGATCGGCCCAAAAAAAGGGGGGTTCCAACCCCCGAAACCACTCCCCCCTGGATCCACCAATGCTTTTGTACACAATAACTTTCATTATGTTTTGTCAGCTTGTTTTATTTGCTTATCAAATGTTAAATTTAAGTTATGGTCTTGAGTTGTGATGAATAATTTAAGAAAAAAAACTGCATCATTTTACAACATTTTTTGGAGTAAATCGTAGAGAATTTAACCAAGAATTATGGATGACTATCTTATACTTTCTTGTCCTATTTCCGATATGAGCGGGCGCAATTACGAAATAATTTGCCATTAGGAAATTTGCGTTTACTTGTATGTGAAGAGACAAGCATGTGCAATTATGACACGAAGATGATACTTAGTTCTTAGTTGTCTCTAGAAACGGTATTCGTGTGTCTTTCTGTACATGTACATTCAATTATTCAAAGGAGTTGTTATTTTTTCAAAATAAGATTTTTACAACACTAAAACACACCCGCGAAATCGGTGGCATTTCCAGCTTTTAAGCTGTTGTAGGATGATTTATTGAAAAAAGATTTTATGTAATGAGAAAAGGATATATCAAAAGCGTTCTTCCTTTTTGCCAAAGTCCGTTATTTGTTTCCTTACTGTTAAATTACATTATTTTCGATTTTCTGACATTAGACTTACTCTTCCCCGTTGCTACAATGCATTTCTTGGTAAAAGTCAAATTAAATTAAAAAATTTGCACCGCTTCAAACATGAAATAAATGTAACTGCTTATAGACCATTATTATTCTCATAAAATATGCTTCTAGGACAATCCATCAGTGCTTTTCTTTTGAGAGCCCTATCATATGACAATGGTATGATTTGAATCTTTTATGAATGACTAAGGATAATACCTACCATACTTATATTTCATGATAGTTTCGTTCAAATAGCTGAGGAATTAGAACGTGGTGAGAATTAAATTATTTTGATAAGGACATTACTTCCTGAATATTTAAAAAAAAAAAAAAAAAAAGAAGATCGCTTTGAACGACCCATTTATATAACTGCAAGTGGTAATTACTATCTATTTCAAAAATTCAAGGTCACCGATTCTTATTTAAACATTTTAATTCATTTACTCGCGTTTATAAGGACATCATTATTCATAAATTCATTCAATTAAATTAATTCAGTATTTCTTTTTTTTAACAAAAAATATTCAGCGTCAATAATATATTTAATTAACCTGAGCTCATGGAAAATATTAAGATTCCCCCGTTTATCATTCATACGAAATGTTGTTCACACCTAGAAAAGTGAACCGTGACGGCTTAAATTCACTGAGTAAAGATCAAAAGATACAACATGCTAATCTTTTAATTAACTTGAATTTACCCACGCATTTAACAGGTAGTCACTATGTGTCATAGTACAATACACATTGTATTTGCGGGGCCGTATTTCCACATTACAAATGTACTAGAAGCACATATTTACTAGACTGACGTAAAAGGTAAAAAGTACAAACATGCATTTTTAAAACACTATCAGTTATAAATGTTTGTTCAAAATATCCGTCGGAAAAAAAAATCATAAAAAAATATTTAATATGATTAACTTGTATCACTATAATCATTTCAGAAAATATTAAAATATAAATCGTACATTTTAATTTCAAGCGGAGCCCTGTTCCATCTTAATTATTAGTTGGTAAATAGCTACACCAAACGTCGTCGATGCGCTTTAAATAGCGTTATAAGATGATTCACGATTAAGATTTAAAATGAGATTATTTTCACTCCCGGCATGCTTAAAGACTTAAACTACGTCACATAAGTCAGGAAGTTCGAAGAAATAAAATTAATTATTCTTAATTTTCTCCTTTATTGCTGTTCATATCCAGATAAAACTTGGTGAATATGTTTTTTATGGTATTATGAACATAATTAGCTAATAAGTAAAAATTCGCGAATTATCCCTTTAAGCTTAAAACAGCTCTCAATTTTAATTGTGATTGAATATTTGATACAGCATAGGTTTGTTTGTCCGTCCGCCGTTAGTCCTTTGTCAACATGTCAGACATGAATTCAACAAGAGTGACACGCTGAAATGTCTCGCCTTCTATACTAATCATTGATATTATGTTGATAGTCCTAAGTATAAAGCTAAGCTTTATACAACTGTCACATAAACTTAACATCAACAAAGATAACTAAACAAAGACCAATGAACCTTGAAAATGAGGTCAAGGTCAGATGAACCATGCCAGGCAGATATGTACAGCTAGCAAAACTTCTATACAACATATATAGTTGACCTATTACTTATAGTTTAAGAAAAATAGACCAAAACTCAAAAACTTAACACTGTGCAATGAACCCTGAAAATCAGGTCATGGTCAAATAAAACCTGTGCGACTGACATAAAGATCATAAAATATTTCCATACACCAAATATAGATGGCCTATGGCATATAGTATTAGATAAAAAGACCAAAACTCAAAAACTTAACTTTGACCACTGAACCATGAAAATGAGGTCAAGGTCACATGACATCTGCCCGCTAGATAGGTACACCTTACAATCATTCCATACAACAAATATAGTAGACCTATTGCATATAGTATGAGAAAAACAGACCAAAACACAAAAATTTAACTATAACCACTGAACCATGAAAATGAGGTCAAGGTCAGATGACACCTGCCAGTTGGACATGTACACCTTACAGTCCTTCCATACACCGAATATACTATTGCTTGTAGTATCTGAGATATGGACTTGACCACCAAAACTTAACCTTGTTCACTAATCCATGAAATGAGGTCGAGGTCAAGTGAAAACTGTCTGACAGACATGAGGACCTTTCAAGGTACGCACATATCAAATATAGTTATCCTATTACTTATAATAAGAGAGAATTCAACATTACAAAAAATCTGAACTTTTTTTTCAAGTGGTCACTGAACCATGAAAATGAGGTCAAGGACCAGGCCTCGACAATAACGCTTGTCCGATTGTCCGGTACCAGAGGTAAAAAAGGTCGGACAAGTAAAAGCTATACCAAGCTTGTCCGATGGGACAAGTAGAATCATTCTGCAGAAAATAAATTTTAATCAAACTTTGATGAACAAAGTATAATTATTAACAAAAAAACAAGAAAAGAAGATTTGTTTGACATCTTTCCTTTTTAAACTGAAACCAATTGAAACTTTTTATTTCTCAAGACCCCTTAGACTTGCAATCGATAATTTAAAACTGGTTCTTTGTCAAGTTCTTTTAACAGGTAAAAAGCACACTTTTCTCAGAAACCAGTCTTACCGATCCCATTCAACCGTGCGCTTTTTAGATAAGGTAACTTTAAAAAACAGTTTGTCACCAGCTCGGAAATGATTCGGCTCCAAGTTTAATAGACAGTTGGGCACTGTAGGAGACATATTTCATAGACATGATTAATATACAGTTTGGCAAAGCAGTAGACATTTCTGGACCAAGACAAATCAGAACTTCTTTTCCTAACTTATTTTATTGCTTTATAATAATTAATACCAATGTCCATAACGTATTTTTTAAATAAGAATGAGGAATTTTATTTACCATATAAATCATCAAATCATGTTTGATCTTTATGTAGAAAAAACAATACTTGCAATGCAGTGACCTATAGTTGTTAATTTCTGTGTCATTTGGTCTTTTGTCTCATTGACAATCATACCTCATATTCTTTTTATTGATTGCATTTGAATAAACTTTTTTCAACTTTAAAAAAAATAGGGAAAAAATCCAATGAGTGTACATTTAGAGGCCAATCAGATAGTGCCTCATGTGCAAAGTATGATGAGACTTTAGCATTGATAAAAACTAGAACCTAAGTCCTGTGACACAACTAAATTCAATTGTTCATGGCTCATATCTTTTTAAAGTATTTCAAAGGATATAAATCAAATTCTGTTCAATTTTTTTTAATTCATTTTTTTCCTTGAATCAACTTGAAATGTAAAAAGGTTAATATTAAGATTTTTTTTGGACAAGTTACAATTTCATTCGGACAAATAAGTTTTGGTATGCACTTGTCCTACTGGAAAAAAAGTTATTGTAGAGGCCTGAGGACATTGGACATGTGACTGACGGAAACTTCGTAACATGAGGCATCTATATACAAAGTATGAAGCATCCAGGTCTTCCACCTTCTAAAATATAAAGCTTTTAAGAAGTTAGCTAACACCGCCGCCGCCGCCGCCGGATCACTATCCCTATGTCGAGCTTTCTGCAACAAAAGTTGCAGGCTCGACAAAAATGCTTCAACCAATTTATCTATTGATGTGACCTCCCTTTTGTTTTTTATAAATTTAAGATTTTACATTTAGGAATTATGGTACACAAATTTTCCATCTTTCATGAAACGTAACTCTATTTTTTAATCTTTCAAGAATCATAACTCCAGATCGGTTAAAGTCAAAATCGTGAATATCAAACTTGACCACCATTTTGTGATCAGTAATAACATTTAGTAAGCATTGGTTAAACGGTTCATGAGTAAATGCACAGACACGACTGGAAACACCATTTTTCAATATTGCATGAACCATAACTCTTGAAGGGTAAAAGTACCTCATAATCCTACTTGACCTCCATTTTGTCATCAGTAATGCCATATTTTCATTCTTTTAAGAACCATAACTCCTGATCAGGAAAAGTCAAACTTGTCATTATTAAACTTCACCTCCATTTTGTTGTCAGTAACAACATATTTAAATACTAAAAAGCTTTGAATGAACTGTTCATGAGTAAATATACGGACACGACTGGAAACACCTTTTTTCAATCTTTCCAGAACCATAACTCCTGAACGGTAAAAGTCAAAATCATCATTATTGATCTTGACCTCCATTTTGTTGGCATTAACAACATATTTAAATTTGAAAAGCTTTGAACAAATGGTGCATGAGTAAATGCACGGAAACGACCAGAAACACCATTTTTCAATCTTTCAAGAACCATAACTCCTGAACAGGAAAAGTCAAAATCATCATTATTAAACATGACCTCAATTTTGTTGTCAATAACAACATACTAAAATTTTAAAAGCTTTGGATGACGGTTCATGAGTAAATGCACAGACAACATTTGGCTGCAGCCCGCCCAGCCACATGTCCAACCACCTGCCCGCTGTACATCCCTGAATCAATAACCAACATTTTTCATCGAAAATCCAGTTAATATGAATCCTTCAATTATTATAAAAAAAAATAACTGGATATAACATGCCAATTAACTCTGCTCTGTCATATTTGCTCTAACTGCTTAAAATTTTGAGATGCAAGCTAAAAACTATTAAATTTATTCAAAAACAAGAATGTGTCCCAAGTACACAGGTGCCCCATTCGCACTATCATTTTCCATGTTCAGTGGACTGTGAAAATTGGATAAAATCTCTAATTTGGCATTAAAATTAGAAAGATCATATCATAGGGAACATGTTTACTAAGTTTCAAGTTGATTGGACTTCAACTTCATCAAAAACACTACCTCGACCAAAAACTTTAACCTGAAGCGGGACGGACAAACAAAAGGACGGACGGACGAACAGACGCTCACACCAGAAAACATAATGACCCTCTACTATCTTAGGTGGGGCATCGAAATTACATTTCAGGAGCATTTAATCCAGAATGTATTGTCAGATTTTTCAGAAAATCCCCCAGTAGATGGACATTGACTTGTTCATATCAAATATACTCTATCTTCTCAGTTTTTAAAGAAAAAAAAATCTCATTTTAGCTGTATGTTCTTTTATAGAAACAGCAGTCATGTTTGTTTATTGATCAAATCTCCAGATATAATTTTTTAAACAGGTTACCCCTACAAATGTGAAAGTTAAGTATCATTTGGTCATGTAGTTTCAGATGAAGATTTTTTTTAAAGTTTAAACAACCATGGACAGCAAAAAGTTGACATCGTCATTTAGGCCAAAATTCATCAAGGGGTTATTCCGCTTATTTTCTTGAATCAAAGACCCTTAAAGGAACCACACATATATATACAATTTTGTTTAACCACTACATGTACTATAAAACAAGAATATGAATGATCATCCTTTTCTTGACATATAAAAATTCTTGTTCCTAGGAAACAATTTCTTGCACTGACTTTCAGATCGGCAACTGAATGCAATGTTTACTGTCACAATAACCTAATACACACTAAAGTTTGTAACTTAAGAGATTATCAAACAGAAAGTAGAAGTTCAGGTAGAAAATATGCAAGTTATGAAAAAATCATTCAACAAAAAAGTTTAGTGTAATGAATTACCCTTGCTGGACTCCCGATGGTACCAAATGTCCCCCTCTCATTGAGCCTCATATGTTCAAACTTTCCTGTTAAGCTTTTCAAAGACATTGATGCTGGTGCAAGCTCTCATAAATATTTTCTATTTTATCGTATTAATAATCAGTGTACTGATAATATTATGTAAGGTTTACATTTTTCATATAAATTATATCTGTACAGTGCTATCTTTATTCAATAATCTACTGCATGTATGATAGTTTATAATATTATAACTTATATCATGCCTTTATCATGACTTTCGATGAGGGTGGAATAGATGTAGCTTTAATTCTATTTATGACAGGTTATTTTTTTCCCCTCATAGACGAGAAAGAATACATTAATTTCTGCTTATAAAAACTTGAGTAAAAACTTACAAATGACTTGTCTCTAATGCTTTTAATGACTGAATATCATAAGGTAATATTACACAGTTAGATGTTCCAGTCAAGTACAATGGATGCTGCAAAATGTATGATCAATTTTGTCAAATTACAATAAAACAAAAACATTACAATAACTTCCAATCCAAAAAACTGCTCCAAAATAAAACTCTGACATTTTGACCTAGTGATCTTCAAATTAAAAGTGGTCCTTTTCAACCAAAGACCCATTATAATCATTATTTATCAAAGATCCATGTACGAGTAATGATCAGATTCACAACACAAAAAATGTTCTAAAATTTCAGGTACATTTGTACTACGGTATGAACTTGACTTTTAGCCTACTGACCCAAATTCAATAGGGGTCTGCTCAATCAAATGGGCCATTAACAAATCATGTTTTACAAGTTCTCAAAACTGAAAAGATAGATCTGAAAATCAAATAATTGCCCAAATTGTCTATCTTTGACCATTGTCAAATTTACCCAATTATCGATATGTGGGTTCCTTCTCCAATTGGGCATTACAAAGCCAACTTTAGTATACAGGCGTAATATGACAAGGTGGATGTTTGGATAGCATTAATAGTGAACCCTGAAATCTTAAAACGAATACTGTAGTTTGAAATATATTTCATCAAGTTCACAACAAAATCAGTGTGTAAACAAACTAACATTTTGATGAAACTGGGATGTGATGGTAGACAATTTTTTTTTTTAAATTGCCCAACCAAATCCCAACAATTATATAGATAGGGCCTTTAAAAAAAATTAAAATGATAACTTTGGATAAATCTTAATTTACTGTATTTCTATATAAAAGTTCATTGAGATAAAAAGAAATATGTTGTGTGTAAACAAAGAATTGATATGAAACACTTGTTTTAATTACCGGTATGACTAAAATGTCACTGTTCCATAGTTGCACAAGGCTCCAGTATAAGTTTGAGTGCAAGTTCAGGCTATTAGTAGTCGGTTTAGAGGATTGGAGATGTGTACCAATCCAAAACTTCCTGATCAGCAATGGAAAAACAATGAAACTTATATGACTTAAAACCACAAAAAACAAATGTGCAAAATTTTACATGCAGCAGAAATTTTTCTGGTCAATTACTTTCGTCTGGTCTAATAAGAGATGTATATTAGAGATTTACACTCCCAACTGTCTGAGCCCCAATAAAAACATCTGTTTCAAATGGTTTCAATAAACTGTTGACACAGAGATATGTTTTGTGTGTAAGTTATGCTGTTTGTAAAATGCAAATGTTGGAATTCAAATGTCAATACTTAAGCCTTTGAAATTACCTGTACATTCAAATTCAATGATCAATGACTGAAGGGTGTGGGCAAATAATCTCCATTAACCTGAGAATTAATAATGCTAATACAACTGCATACCAAATATCATAGACATACAATTAGCAATTCCTCTTAAACTTACCTTATCACAAACTTTGCAAAAGTTTTAAAGTTGAAAGATCATGACTGAGAGGCATGGTCAAATAGCATACCAAATATCATCGACTCACCATTAGTGGTTTCATTTAAACTGACATAGTCAGAAACTTTAACAAATTGGTGACAAGGCCACCGGTTAAAGCAACTTCATTTTTTTTTTCTGATTACAAATTCACATATCTTTTTTAGTTTTTCGAGAAAAAAGTAGAAAATAAAAAATATGGTTATAACTATGAGGAGTAGATTTATAGTTTCAACAAAATATTTTTATAGTTTCAACAAAACATTTAACAAAATTTAAAAAGGCTTGAATAATTTTACTAAATCTTCAACATTAAATATGAGGTTCCAAATAATAGCTCTTATCCTACATCTTCTTTATTTCTTATTGCATACTTTAGATGAAAGTTTTCTGCACATAAACACAGAACTTTAAATTGTTTAGATCAATCTTTAAAATTGATTTGATTGATTTTTGGTGTTTTAATGCCACTTTTAAGCACCAAATTTAGGCTATTCATGGCGGCCAGTTTTTAGTGTTGGAGGAAGCTGGTGTACCTGGAGAAAACCCACCAACCTTTGATAGGAAAACTGACAATCCTAGTCAATTAAGATTGGAGTCAAGTGCACCCGCACAGGTAGGGTTCGAACTCACAACCTTAGTGTTGACTGGCTAGTGATTACAGTAGTATCTGCTTAAACAACTTGACCACCGAGGCCCCTCAAACTAAAAAAATTAAAATTCACAAACTACATTTCACATCAAATATTTATTTACTTTTGCTATATATTTCTCTAGTTCTTCGTCAATTCATCCCTTTCTGCACTCATTGCATAAAAAAAAAATTAATCAACGTGTGGTTCGTTTGATCTTAGTTCTTCATTGGTTAAAATCCGATTGTGACGTCAAATTTTCTTGTTTTCCTCTAAATTTCCTATTGTTAAGGCATGAAAAAAGGTGACCATGCCTGATGACGTCACATAGAAAGAACACATCTTTTTGCAGATCAGTCGCAAAGAATGAATAAGTTTGCCTGCGTATTGTTTGAAAATCATTAGAGAAATATAGATTCCTACACTGCAATAAGTGTATTACGATATTTCTCCACTCGAGACAGTTAAATTTTATTATTTAAAGTGCGAGGCTTGCCAAGCTTTTTAAATAATTAAATTTAACTGTCGAGAGTGGAGAAATATCGTAATACACAAGTTATAGTGTCGGAATCTGTTTCTCTAATGACTTAAATCATTCTTTTTCAAAGATTTTCAGAAACTTGTGTTCTTTATATTCGACGTCATCAGGCAAGGTCGCCTTTTTTCATGACGTCACAATAGGAAAATTGAGAAGAAAACAAAGCATTTTGACGTCATAATCAAAATTGACTAATCATTTGCCGAGAACAGATTTTTCACTAGTGAGGAGAAATATTTTTTCTCACACCGGTCAGGAAATGTGAAAATATCACAATAAAGGGCTGCGCTTTAGCGCATGATACACCCGTTGTTTGAAAGACGGCGGGCGTATAAAAATGGCAAAAAAGACTACAATGACAATGAGGAGCAGCAAGAAGATAACAGGGAAAGTGAAGATGGTGAAAGTGACTCTACTGAAAGTTATGATCTAAATGAGGAAGTAGGTGATGAAAGTAAAGATTTCATTGATGATGAAGATAGATTTCATTGATGATGAGGAGGCCTCTTCTGAGAATGAAAATGAGGATTTTTCTGATGATGAGGACAGTGATTACAGTGAAGAAGACACTGATGATTAAACCTAGTCCAGCTTTTCAATATTTAGCATAAACAAGAATGTGTCCTCAGTACACGAATGCCCCACTCGCACTATCATTTTCTATGTTCAGTGGACCGTGAAATTGGGGTAAAATCTCTAATTTGGCATTAAAATTAGAAAGATCATATCATAGGGAACATGTGTACCAAGTTTGAAGTCGATTGGACTTCAACTTCATCAAAAACTACCTCGACCAAAAACTTTAACCTGAAGCGGGACAGACGGACGAACGAACGAACGAACGGACGGACGGACGAACGGACACACAGACCAGAAAACATAATGCCCCTCTACTATCGTAGGTGGGGCATAAAAACAAATATCATTAACATTGGCATATAACATAGAAGTCTTCAATGCAATATAAGGAAAGTGATATATGATTATGGGTTTTAGTAATTCTATGGCTGATTTCCAAATTTTATAGTAGTTTGAAAGAAGGTAATTTTCTTAGGGTATATTGCTCATAGTTAGATTCTGTTGAACACAGTAAGGAATCTATACTAAATTATACAAAGATGTATGCAAAAGTTGTTCAAATGGTGCTTTATAATATGGTGGATAATGATTATTACCTTTTTATTGTTTAGAATATTCACAAGATGATCATATTGATAAATGTTTAGGAGACTTGATTTCCTTATTTTTTTCATAAAATGACACCCTTTAACATTTAAGGAATATTTAGTCACATGTTAGGATTTTCATGTTGTCACTTGTTCACTTATTATGTGCTATTGTAGACTAGTTATGTTTTATAACATTTTTTATTGCGCTCAACCCTTCCACCGAAACCGAATTCTATAAAAAAGCTGCAATGCTAAGGTATCATTTGTGATTTCAATTGCAACCAATTTTAACAAGAGTAAAACATCCTATATGCAAAAACAGTATTTGATTTTTATCCATAGCTTAGACAGTAAAAATGTTATCATAAAATGATATATGCCTCAGGGAACAGTTAGTATCTCAGGGACTGCTAATGTGCTTTCATCCTTGCAACCATTCAATAATAGTACAAACGTATGACATTTATGGAACCTATTTTTTACAAGAAATTTAATGTTTTAAATTTAACTAAAGATTTTACAAATTTTATGTTGTCATCAGATGTTATTAAGTATTATTTGTTACATCAATAGATATAAACAATTCACCAAAGTTTCATGGACATTGGTGAAAGCCTTTTTGAGTTATTGTCAGAAGTGTTCAAAATCCCCCTTTTTTATGAATAAAGCCCCATAAATCCAAAACTTAAAATCTGAAATTTATAAAAATTGAAAAGGAGCTTACATCAATAGATATTAACAATTCACCAAAGTTTCATGGACATTGGTGAAAGCCTTTTTGAGTTATTGTCCGAAGTGTTAAAAATCCCCCTTTTTTTATGAATAAAGCCCCATTTATCCAAAACTTAAAATCTGAAATTTATTAAAATTGAAAGGGAGCTTACATCAATAGATATAAACAATTCACCAAAGTTTCATGGACATTGGTGAAAGCTTTTTTGAGTTATTGTCCGAAGTGTTGAAAATCCCCCCTTTTTTATGAATAAAGCCTCATAAATCCAAAACTTAAAATCTGAAATTAAAAAAAAACGAAAGGGAGCTTACGTCAATAGATATAAACAATTCACTTAAGTTTCATGGAAATTGGTGAAAGTGTTTTTGAGTTATTGTCCGAAGTGGGGACGACGGACAGACAGACGGACGGACGGACAGACTGACGGACGGACAGACAGACAGACGGACGGACAGACAAAGGTATACCATAATACGTCCCGTCTAAAAGACAGACGTATAAAAATTAGAAAAACAGATTCCACCACCAAATCTTGTGTAATACGATATTTATCCACTCTCGACAGTTAAATTTTAAATATTTAACTGTCTCGAGTGGATAAATATCGTATTACACTTGATGCAGTGGTACAATCTATATATATATATTAGGATTTTTTGTGTTATTAGTCTTCCCATGTATTCTTTTTACTAATAAATTTACCCAAAGAAACAATTTATATTAAATAGCTGCACTAACTGCTTCATGCTCACCTAATTGTCTTTCACTGCATGAGAAAACTGAATTAACAAGATCAACTGATCACCATATCATTAACTAATAGCCAGACATCAGACAAGGTAAATGACCTTTATCAAATCAATTGTTTCAAAGTATTCAAAATCTAATTATACTTGCAGAAAAACTCTTTAAACAGCAAATGCCAGAACCAAAAAATCAAATTAAACATGACCTCTGTATAATGTTTCATTACATTGTATTAAAATTAATAAAGATTTTGTCAAAGAATGGTTTAAGTATTACCTGAGAAATTTTATGGTAACTAAAGGGCATAACTCTTGAACGGTTAAAATTAGTTGAGTTTAAACATATATTTATAGTGGATAGGGAAACAAGTTATTGCAACTTATATTAATCCCTTTCCACTTTGCGGGTGTGAGTACTGCCGTGTAGCGGCATAAGCCTGCTCTTTTTCAAAATCTTTAAGCGTATCTTTTACTTGCAAGAGATATGGCTCTCTCTTAACAGGTGTCAGCCATTTGTCTTCCCATTCCGACAGACTATCAGTATTTTTCAAGGCCATACTCACAAATGGTGTCAAGGTAGAGCCCAATTTTCAGTCCCTAAAATTTTCTCCCCGGAGTGGGAATCAAACCAGGAACCTTTGTGTTAGTAGTTGGTTGGGCTAACCACTACACCATGGGACTCTTAAACAGTAAATGTTTAAACCTTCAAAACAAACTTGCCCAATATAGGACTATGTCTTTGGGTAAAGTTTCAAAAGACTTGGTCAATTAGTATTTTCATTATCATTCATATGATTTAAGCATAAATCAGATCTTTGGTATTCTTTTTTGAACTGTTTCACATTTTTTCAAGCTAATGTATTTTAAAGCTTACTATGCAGTAGACTTTACTCATTGTTGAAGGTCATACTGTAATCTGTAAGTCTTTACATCCTCATCCCACATTCAATCTCTTGTGGAACATTGTCTTACTGGCAATCAAACCACATCTCCTTATTTCTTGTTTGGCGGCTAGAGAACAATGTGAAGATAGTAAAAAACATGAATTTGTAATTTAGTACTCCAAAACATTTATCTTTAAATTTAACTTTTTCATTTTCAGTTATTTCATATTTTTTGTAAATATTGATTTATGTAGTTCCTCCTAAGTGTTTTTACAAGTTAAAGCAACATACCAAATAATGAATAAAAGACCTTTGATGGTTAAATGGAAACAAAATATTAAAAATTCAACATGTTTGAGTGGAAGACCAGACAATCTAAGATAATACAGTGATATTATCAACACTGTCTACAGGTTTCATGAAAATAATTACAGAGACCTGACAAAGTCACGTCTGGGAAATCAAAAACGCCCTGAGGTAAGATTTCCAAGAGTTTTCAAGGTCCCAAAAGAAGGAGAATCTCAACAAAGGATGTTTGTCATACATGTCTGAGAGACTAAACATATTTAACTGTAAATAGGAAGGGTGAGAGAAAGACAGTACCTCTGTATTGCACACTAATGTTTGTCAGCCTTCCAGAGCCCCAGAAAAAACTGTCTTAACAGAGAAAAGATTTGTAATACTCTGAAGGAAATCATTGACCCTAACAGTCTGATACTATCTATCACTACAGCCACCTGTATAAAGGTAATTAGACACAGGTGTCTACAATATTGTGGGGTAAGTATGCAACAAAACAGTAACAGTGCAAACAATTCAGTAATTAGGAAGGGTCTGTCTGAAGAAATTGTTTGTAAATAATAAGTTTACCATAAATTAACTTGGTGCTCCCATGGGCCTGTATCACTGACCTGGCATTTTTGTCCAAAAATGATACAATACAACATGATTATGTCTGTTGCAAATACATGTTTGCCAAAATCTGTCAATTGATCTGATCAATTTAGGTGGACTAGGTTTCTGAATATCCATCCAGAATAATTTTGAAGGTTATAAACAGCAATGAAAAATAAAATGGCTTAAAAATGAGGCGAATACCAAAGGGACATTCAAACTCACAAGTTAACCAGCACCGCCATGGCTCAAAAGATAAAAACAAACAGACAAAGTAATTGTGAATCAAGGGCAACAAATCTTGCAAAAAGTAGACAATTTCATTCCTATTGATTTTTTAAGCAGATCTTTGTTGTTTTATCATTTTGCTGTTCAGTTTTATGCATCTTATATAGTTTTCAAGATGTTAGGTATTCACAAGACCAATATAAAGGGTCTGGAATTTTAGTGTATCTAGTGTATCTTAATCTTCCAAATGTTAGGTAACTTGAGGCTCTAAAGAACCTTTGTATCTCACCTGCATCTTCAACAAAGGTAACTTTTCTGTAAAAATCATCATACGAAAAGAAATAGCTCTATACAAGGTTAACTGACAATTTCAGCCATATTGAGCTAAAAATAACATATGATTTGTTTTTCTAATTTATTAAAGAAAGGAAAATAGTGGAATAATAATTTACTTTTAACAGCCAGTTTGATTCATTAATGTCAAAATAGGCTAAGAAAAATTGCTGATGAAGTGTTTACTTGCAAGTGAATAATTTGACCTGACTGAATCAGTATCATGTGACCTTCAATTTAACCCCTTAGCTAGAAATGGGTTACTTATAAACTAGGCATCTATTAAAGAAAAAAATGTTAAAATTGAATGTAAAATAAAGTTGACTGATTTGATTTACAAAAAAAAAACTTATTCTTATGCAAGCAAAAATGATGATAAAAATATTATTCTAACATATATGATATCAAACAGACCAAGAAAATCCAATTGCACAGTACCTATTTATGTCTATAGCTATGTTTATATTGGGTTATATGACTGTTGACAGTCTTCTAAGGTCCAAGGGCCAAACAATCTCTATATGGAAATGATTGCCTTAGTTCTAATGTCTTAGTTACGAAAAATCTGCTTCGACTTACTAAAATTTGTATCTAATATAAAAAGGATATTCATGAGAATATCTGACTGGAATTTCATTCATGAAATATTTGTTTTCGCAATGCATTAATCCTTTAAACCTGATGAATTTTTTTTTATTGAAAAAATCCTATGGGAAGTATGTAAAGTATGTAAAAAAAAAATCCATGAAGGAAAGGGTTAATTAAAACACAAAAAAGGGTAAAAATGTCATTAAGGGCAATAACTCTAATGAGAAGTCTTATCATAACTTCAGCCTTGTGTGACTTATTTGAAGATCTTGTATTGTTGATCATTTTTTGCATTTTAAAGTTTCTTGTTCAAGATTATACACAAAAATGAAAAAAAAAAGAATTGTCATTTAAGAGTAATAACTCCTATAAGTTGTCTGACAGTTTTGAAGTAATTGGTCAATAGGTAGTTCACATCATTCTAAACATTTTTGCCCCCTGTCTGATTTCTTCTATTGGTCGCAGTTTTCAAGTCATGAAGACTAAACTGGAATTTGACCCGTTTTTATTCTGAACCATGCCTGGCTTGTTGGTTGATGGACATCAAGTAATAAGAAAGCTCACTTGGGCAAAGGGCTAGCTGATCTAAAAATAAACACCTCATGAAAATTACCTACTTGACACTAAAATATCAAATAGATCAACAAAATTTCTACTACATGTATCTAGAAATGAACTTACCCAGCAAATATCTTGTATATCATCAGCACATATTTGATAGGACACTGACTGGTCTTGTCTTGGATAGGAGTATGACACATTATAGTTCATTCTGTTGGAATGTACTGCAAGCTTTGTTAAATAATCCAAAATATAAAATACTTTTTTTACAATTATCGATTTATAAAATCCAAAAATCAACAAATACACAATAATTAAAACTCAGCTTTGTAGAAGGAATGGTAAGAAATTTCAACAATAATTACCATTTAAAACATTTTCAAACTTATGAAAAAAACATAATGTACAAAACATATATATCCAAAGAATACTCATGTACATCTGCAGAAAAAACTCATCTAGGACATAATGAATCAAATGAAGATGCACCAAATCTCCAGCTATGAAAAAGAAATCATGTAAGTCAAGATAATTTGATAAATAAACTATGGTTACTAGTAAAAGTATTTCATTTGATTAAGAGCAGAAGTGATTCAGATATTTCAGAAACAGAGAATCATTTGCACACACATGATACATTTTTTTTTCAATTCTGTTGGGAAGCAAAAGATTTATCTAAAATAATTTATGTTTAAAAGCTCTTGTATTTTTCCCTTATTAAAATCATATCAACAACTAACATAAGAATAATGAAAGAATGTTACCATAGTACTAATTGAAGTTTGATTATGAAATGTTAAGGTTAGTTCATTTTTGTAATCATTGTTCACTATAACTTTTTATTACAGTCAGAGATATTACACAGATTTGTTGCAGTTTGTAATTATAAGGGATTAGCCTCAAAACACAAATTATGATAACATTGAATGTGGCCTATAGCCATCTAGAATCAGAGCAGGGGCTGAAACTATTACCACAACACTTTAATGATCTTTAATATACATTCTATAATCAAATTAGGTAAAGTTTGATATATCAGTGCAACATACACTTATATTTAATATAATCTGCACTTTCCCCATAATTCAATGTTATTATAAAATTAATGAAGAACACTTTATATACTACAGAATTATCGAGACTTCTATCACGTACAGCTGTGCTTCATTTAATTATCCAACATTTTATTTTCTCTACCTTGATACAATTTGCTTCAAAGTAAAAGTGCATACTCTTCAACATTTAACTTGACAGCAACTCTAAAGTACTTTGCTTGATGGAAAAATTATCAGAAAAATAATAAACACACAGAGAAATGACAGATTACATTCACCTAGTGAACCCATTTTTTAATAGGGGCAACTGGCACAAGAATACAGTTATTTTGTAGTGCATCTCATTTAGTCAATTAAAAAATTCTGAAATAGCTAATAAGATTTTTACACTGTAGTGTACTACTTTTTGGGACAAATTATATCAAAATCATAGAACAAAGAAACTTTCACTAGCTCTTACTAAAAATATTGACAATTCTATGTTGAGAGGGTGTTATATACTAGAATTTCAGTTAGACAGGTTCAGACCTACATTTTTCTTTTCTTTTTTAACTGCATGTACCAACTCACTACATCACCTAAAAACTCATCATCCGAATTTTTTTGACATTTTTTAGGAAGAAATTATGTGTCACATATAATTTCATCCTAATACTTACTATTTTATGCACTTAATATGAAAAGAGAGGGTATAAAAAAAATTAACTTTAAACACTCCACAATAGAACTATATTTGTAGACAACGAAAACGAAAGGATGATAAGTGTGTCCTTGGACCTGATGCTGACAACTGCCATTCATTCAATGATTATAATAGAATAAACTGTTTATGTGTCCTTGCAATTGGCTTCGTGAATATATATATATATATTGACGATAATGGAGCTTTGGTAAACTTTTCATGACATTTATTAAAGTTGCTAAAATACTTAATTATCAGGAATTTACAACATTATACCCTTGATTATTCCAGTTTACTACATAAATACAAAATATATCAGTTTAACAAAACCACAGGATCTGTATCCCATAGCCTAGGTAAAAAAATGATTGAAGTCCTCTCACTTAAGGGAAATGCATCCTTTTAGGAGTCTTTCGATGATTTCAGTCCTGCAGATTTATTTGTAAATCTTGTTTTGCTAATAATTTTTCCCATATATAAAATATTGAGCTATAGATTGTTGTTTTTAGGTAATAGCAAAAACTGTGGAATTTAGCAAAATAGACATGTCTGGTGCAAAAATATAATGCATGGGTTGCACAAACGTCAATTAAATTTTGCTTTAAATACAGAAGTTATTGAAGTGATTTTAATAATGCCAAAAAATGTGTAAGTATCAGGTTTCCAAAAAAAATAATTTGCATTCATATTTTCAGTGGTGATTTTCCTTAAAAAAATCAATTTCCAACCACATTTATCAGAATTCACATTTTAGCTAATGCTAAGGGACTACATCAAAAGATCAATGTAAGATAACATCAGATTTTTTGAACAATTCTGATTTTGGTTTAGGGAGTATGAGGTTTCCTTGAACAGTATTTCTCAAGGGGTATGGATTTCTGTCTGAAACATAATGAAACTTGTTAGTAAGATATGATGGGGCATCATTTTTAATGCACTTAAATGTCATCACTAACTTATGATATTTTATTCTCTGTTCAACTGTCATCCAGTTTAAGTGTTTGAATAAGGGTGCAGAGGGAGCGAATGGGTCTGTTTCTAGTATTAATCTAGCAGCCCTCTTTTCTAATTTTAATATCCTTTTTAAACCCTCACTGCTACAACTACTCCACACTATACAACAATAATCAATTAGTGGCAATATATAACCATTATAGAATAATTTTCTGCAGTCTAGATTTAGAAATTTTTTAATCTTTAATAGTAGACATAGTCTAGATGATATTTTTGAGCAGATCACATCAATTTGGTTTGTCCATGTGAGGGAAGGGTCAATTTTAATGCCTTAAGGATGTACTTAGGTGAGGTTTTGGAATTCATGTCAAATGTTCGGACTCCTTGGTGTTTTTCCATACAATACAAGGAAAAATATTTTGCCCCATAACACTCATTCATTTTTCATATTAGACTTAAAGGGATAATTCACGATTTTTAACTTTTCATCTTATTATGTTCATAATACCATAAAAAACATATTCACCAAGTTTTATTTTGATATGAAAAGTAATAAAGAAGAAAATTGGGAATTATTAATTTTATTTCTTCAAACTTCCTGACTTATGTGACGTAGTTTAAGTCTTTAAGCATGCCGGGAGTGAAATTAATCTCATTTAAGTCTTGTTCGTAAACCATCTAACAACGCTATTTAAAGCGCATCGACGACTTTTGGTGTAGCTATTAACCAACGAAAAATAAGTGATAGCCACGCAACTTTTAAAAGTAGATTGTAGGATTTATGTGTTTATTTTTTTATACGAATTTTAGTTATTAAAGTAAATAATACAATAGAACATTTTTATGAATTTTTTTCTGCAAATACTTTAAACAAACATAGAAAACTGACATGATCGATAGTGTATTAAATAAATGAAAAAAAAACACATGTTTGTATTCTGACCTTTTTGCCATTCATTCCATTGCTTGTGGAAATAAAATGTGCATTGTTTTGTGACACTTAGTGAATGTTGAATGCGTAGTTAAACTCAAGGTAATTAAAAGATTAGCATTATGTAATTCTAATCTTTGATCTTCATGCAGTGACAGGGGTTCATCATTTTAGGTGTGAACAACATTTCGTATTACACAGGTATGAATGACAGAGTTTGATATACGGGAGTCAGTTATAGTTTTAGACATAGAAATATGAGAAAAAGAAATAAAATTAATTTACAGGAGTACTAAGGTCGCACAATAACTGGATAGCTGTTGTATATTTTTATATATTTATCATATTAAAGCTCTCTTTTAAATGAATTTTGACGTCTGATTACTTTTGTAACGATAAAATACTGATGAAATTATTTTGATTGGATAAATTCATATATAAAAATAGCCTTCTTAACACGAGTGTATGAACTAAAAATTGTTGTACTATTTTAAATTAGAATCGGCCACCTTTAATATTTCAAACAGATCGTTAACAATTGCATTTTTATAATTTAGTCCATCCAAAGTGATCTTTATTTATCTATTTAGGTATTAATGTTCTTATCAAAATATTTTAAATCTCACAACGCATGAATACTTCAGCCATTTGAAGAAAAAAAAAGATGTTTAAAAAATTGACAGGAAATTTAAGGATCGTCTTGAAATGGTATCGAAAAATTACGAACAGATATTATTTTCAAGTGTGAAAAACATCAACCAAATTTATTCATAATCGGGAATGTCCTTATTAAAATAGTCTTCGTCTCACACTTGAGCCAACGATGTTTAAAAAAAAACACAGAACGAATTTATGTCATCCTTCCATATTTTTGAATGTAATTATAAGTCTGTTTAAACTGGCTAGAAAACCCCTAAAGCGGACAAGCAGTTTATTCTTAAATTGCTGTCATTGAATATCAAGAAAGAAAATAAATCCCAAAATTGATTTGAAACTTTAATACTCAATAGTTTTACTGGAAAATATTCACATCCCTTTGGGATTATTAGTGTAAGTCCAGTTGCATATAAATTACATGCATGTCGGAACAATTGTGATAATGACGAATTTCATCCTTTATTCGAGAACAATCTAATTGATACATAAATCTGTGATTTTACTATGTCCATTACTTCGATGAACCAAAGCAAGTTATATATCGACCTGTATTTAAATCCAATTGGTTCTCTTCTTCCTTAGGTATACAATAGTCTATCGACATTCGATGATTACATACTGTTAGCATACGTGGACTAGTCTATTTACAAAACTTTTACCTCAGTTAACACAAAATGTATGTTTCTTTCTTATGTTCAATCATGGAAGTATTATACTTCCATGGTTCAATGTATACATGTATATATTTTAAATTTCGCTATAGTTTCGTAATTTTCTATCCAGGCGTATGAACGAATCGTCGACAAGTGCGTACATTTTTTTAAATCAATATTTCTGGTATGTTCCAATCTGTCCTTCACTTATATTACATTTCCCCAAAGGAGAAGGTTCACGAAGGCTTAAATTGGACCTGAATTTTTAATGTTTTTTTAAATCGGGGCAAAATATTACAAATTTCACATAGAAATACTTGTGATAATACTATTAAGACAAAATATTTTTTTCTAGCACTTTCCTTTACAATTTATGGAGCTATGACCCCTTAATTAAACATAATTTGTATTAAAAGGTCAATTTTGGTACTTTTTTCCATAATTTTTAATTGTTTTTGGCATAATTAACGTTGGCCGCCATCTACGATCCAAAAAGTTTTTATATTGATGAAATCTATATCAAAATTGGAATCTTACAACACATTTTAGATCGTATATAGGTGGCGGCCAAGGTGTTTTAAAGCTTTTAGGTTTAAAAAATGAACAAAATCATCATATTTTGACAAAATGTCGAAAATGGGCTTCCTTTGGAGAATGTAATGTTCTCTTATGAAAAGAACTGATATATTTAGCATTTAAACTTTTGAAATAGACCCATTTACGAACCAATTTGAGACCTTTGTGGTGTTTTATGATAAAGTTGATATTTTAGGCCATTTTGTGCCAAAAGTGAACCTTGTTCAAATTTACCCTTGGAAAAAATATGTAAAAATAAGTTTATTTCATCAATTTTGTTTTTGGGGTATTATTTATATTTTTATTAATAATATTCTTTACACCAGAAATGTTATTTATAAACAAGCGTATGAGTTTAGTAATGACTAGTATATTATATCACTTTCGGACACGCAAGACAGAGATGTATATTATACACCTGATAGTTCAAAATGGAAAGTTTTAAGTTATCGGCCGTGTACACTGATCAATACCTTCACAAGTGAAACGATGCATGAACTTGCAAGCCCAACAGGAAATCGCTTGAATACCTGGACGTGTCACCTCACACCCCTCACAATACCTTTGGGAATAATACCTTTAACCATGATGGTGATCAGGTGAAGATCCGAATTTATTTTAATAAAGTTTATTACTTTTTTTTTATTAAGAATTATGAACAAATTAGATTTTCGAAAACAATTTTCACGGAACACTTATTTATTTATGATTTGAACTTTGACTTTTTAACTAATTCCAATATTAACAGTTTAAAAATAACAGACCATGGATATTTAAAAAAAAATAAGAACATTTTCCGTATCAAGTTAGTTATTTGGATAAAACAACAGTACGATTGACAAGATATCGACAAGCAATTACGACTACATCGGTTACTGTAGTTTTAGTCCTTTGTGGTTTATAGACATATAGTGGTTATTAAACGGACAAGGTGTCAAAATGGCGGCACGAAGAGGATTGATACTCGAAATTTAAAATCGATGGTGATCTCTTATCTAGCAAAATAAAACTTTAATATCTACGAAGTTGAGTTTTTATATACAGAATGGACATAATATTAATTTTTGATTTTTTTGCGAAGTTTCCCTTTAATAGCTCATGAAAGGTCATTTACCAAAATTTTGGAAGATTCTTTATTTGTTTTCTTTTGTTTTGAGACCCAAATAATATCAATGCAAATATAAGGTAAAAGTCCGAGTCAGCCTTTTCCCGCCAAATTTTAAATCTCAAATATCTCGAAAAGGAGGTCCATGACCTATCAATATTTTTAGCTTATCTTTATCCTAAACGAATACTCTACCAGCTTATTGTATCAATTTTAAATTCTTGATTTATTAATTTTCACCTAACCTCACCTAAGTACATCCTTAAAGACTTTCGCATGTGGAAGATTGTATCACTTGATTGTTAATAGTTAAATAACTCTCATTGTAATGTGGCATTGCTCTTTGCTTCGTTCCAATAATCATATATTTTGTTTTATTTTTATTGATGAACATATTGTTATCATTGATTAAAAAACTTCATTCAAATAGTTTGGGGGTGGGGGGTTGAACTGCTGCAAGATTTGGTTATCCGACATTGATTTTTACATATATCCATATGGGTATATGGGTCAATCAATTTTTCCCAAATTAAGTTAATAGGGGGGTAGGGGGGTCAGTGAAAAAACTATTTGAATTAAGTTTTTTATCCTTCATTGAACTTTTGATGTCGTCCCTAAAGGATTCACAATGATGAAACTGATATGAATTTATGAATTTACAATAAGTGTAATTTAATCTGTTGCCGTTTTACGGGTTAATGATGATGATCTTAAAAATAAAAAATAAATATTTAAATAACATTAACTGATGTTTACGAAACCCAGTCTTGTACCTCTAGTGAAGTCCTAAGTCAGGAGCCAGAAGTCGGTTTCACCAAAAAACTTAGGATTAAGATTGGTCATAAGTCAGGAATAATTCAGTATACTTACGATGAATCTTATAAGTAAGTTTTTTTATTAAACAACTCCTGTAATTCAGTGGTTGTCGTTGATTCAAGTCTGTCATATTTGTTTTTATAAATAGTTTTGTTATAATTAGGCCTTTTCCATTTTAGATCTTTTAGATCTGCCTATACAATATGGGGTTTTCTTATAGTTGAAGGCCATAAATACACTACAGTTGCTATAATTGCTTATATCAAGTCATTTGTCATCTGGTGGAAAGTTGTCTCATTGGCAATCACATCACATCTTCTTTTTTCTGTATAGGCATATCAGGGGCAATAACTCCAAAATCGGTAGTCCCAACCTTTCTAAAATATTCAGGATAAATAAATCTTGACTTGTTTTAAGTGAAAAACTGCAAGCTTACCACAATGTTCTATATCTTACAACAGTGAATATGTTTGACAAAACGTCTAAATATCAGATACAATATTCATAAACTAGACACACAAAGAAACATTCACATAAAGTTTGGTTCAAATTCATTCAATAGTTTCTGAAAGAGAATATTTTCAAAAAGACAAAACATACAAGGATAAAGGTAAAATGGTAGAATAATGCTAATTGATGGCAATAGCTCCCTCAGACTTTTTGGTCCAGGCAAGCTAAAATTGGACATAAAATATAATTACCTGTAACCTAAGAGAAAAGTGTTTTAAAACTCACAAGAATATTGCATGTCTAAGCCAGAAGCAGTGATTGTTGCTGGTTGCGGTCTGTCCTCATTTTTTGTTTATTGTGTTTAGCATACAAATATGTTGTTAATTTACTCTTGAAATTTTGTTTCTGAATCCTTTATTTAGGAATTAAATAGTATTAAGTTTTCTCATTGTTGAAGGCAGTGTGGTGACCTTTCGTTGATCATATCCTTATCGTTTGGTCTTTAAAGGCAGTTGTCTCATTGCCAATCCCTAATAACGGATTTTTTTGTGCAAATGAATACATATTTTTACTGATGTAATCATACCTGTTTAACTTCAACCTTTCAATAGTAGCTGCATCCCTCATTTTTCTTGATATCCTCTAGTGATCAGTATAAATTGTCAGGCATCAACAAGATTCTTTGACTCTTTGTTCATCATCTCTGTTCTTCATCTTTGTTCATCATGGCACTCACTAACTGGTTCAGTATCCGTCATTTTAATGCAACCATAAAAACTGACTGATGGCGTTAAACACCAATTGTTCATATTCTGATGGTCCATACTAGATATTAGATTTGTTATTTCATGTCATTTTCTGTTGCCAAATATTAATTTTATACAGTCTTTATGTATGTTATTCTTGGAGTTCAATAGTAACAGCTCAGCTCACTGTTTTGCTTATCTGGAGTCTAATATTAATGGTTTGGTTTAAATATATCTTTTGATGTGCAATACTCACCTGTTTGGCTCTGCCCAATTCTCTTCTGGAGACAAATACTAACTAATTGGCCCACATGTATCTTTTTATATCTAATATTAGCTTGCAAATTTATTCCTAACAATCAATTAACTTCATACTACAAATGTACCTGAAAAAAAATCAGTTTCAGGAACTTTTTTGGATCATCTTAACTCTATAATTACAACTGTACATTTATTTTTTACAATAACCCTGGTGTTATCTTACATATTTATACTTATTTATATGGTGTGAGGCTTAGATTGAGGACCTGAGGTCTCAGACTCTAGGTTTCAATTTTTCAGGTACCATTTGAGAACATTCAGTGATTTCACCCAATTGAGGTGTGACTGTACTGTACCAAGATAGTTAGCAAAGGTAACAAATTATAGTGTATGTAGCATGCAGAAATACTGAATAGCTTTTCTTTTTTGTGACAGTTAGCACTGTACATGTATCTGGATTAATAGCGGTCAACCAAACCAATTAGTTGATGCATCTAGATCTACTTATTTGATCTAGTTGACCTGTTTATTATACTGTCATCTACAAATAGACTGAGATAACTGTTAGTCAAGTAGTCTGGCAAGTCATTAATATATACATGAAGGTTCAAAAACAGTAGATTGTTGAACACCAGATGCAGCTTGGTAAAGAAAGTACTTGGAAGTATTGGTATGATGAAGACATATTCTTTCAATCAGTTTAATTGAGGTTGGGAGCTGACATGTCAGTAACTGCTATTGTCATTTTGTTAAGTTTCTTTTGTTACCTATTCTGACATCTGTCCTGGACTTCTCTTAAACTGAGTTTCACTGTGCGTATTGTTGCGTGTTTTTTTTTCTACATTGGCTAGAGGTATAGGGGAAGGGTTGAGATCTCAAAAAAACATGTTTAACCCTGCCACATTTTTGCACCTGTCCCAAGTCAGAAACCTCTGGCCTTTGTTAGTCTTGTATGATTTTTAATTTTAGTTTCTTGTGTATAATTCAGAGTTTAGTATGACATCCATTATCACTGAACTAGTATACATATTTGTTTAGGGGCCATTTGAAGAACTCCTCTGGATGCGGGAGTTTCACACTGCATTGGTGGCCTTCAGCTGTTGTCTGCTCTAGGGGGTCTCATAGGGGGGTTCTGATCGCGGATCCCGCTTATTGTTTTGTCAGATTCACGTATCCCGCTTACACTATGTACGTAAGCAATTTTCATTTCCCGTTTTCACAACACAATAATTTGACTTTCAAGTGTCACGCTTACAAAAATCGGTAATCCCGTGTCACGCTTAGACCCAAATGAGACCCACTGCTCTACGGTCAGGTTGTTGTCTCTTTGACACATTCCCCATTTCCATTCTCAATTTTATCTCTATATAATCAATAGTTTCTTACCATTTTCAGTCTCTTCACACTAAACAATTTCATTGGTTGGCTTATCTAACTAAGCCTAAGACCTTCTCCAAAATATGATACTGCATGTACAAGTCTTCATTCAAAGAGAGATAACCCAAGTTTATTTTTTGGCTTAATGATACACATAGAATGAATGGTACTTTTCTTCAATAGTACTTCTTCCTGAAAATAAATAAAATTCATAAATGAATAAGAATGGGCCAATATCTAATTGTTTTTTATACCCCAAATAATTGAATCATTTCTTTCTAAAATCTAAATTAATTTCTGAATTTTCTTTATGTGAGACAATATCTGAAAAAGTCTAATTTCCATGTCCCGCACTTCACCAGCAATTATTTTTTTTATTCAACCATCTTTTTTGAAAATTTTAAGTTTTAGTATAAACTAAATTATATAATGCCCCATGGCCTGCCAATTAAACACTCATTCTTATATTTCTTCCAATAAAATATTGTAATTTAAATGTTCAACCCCCCCTAAAATCATGTTGTCCCCTGTGGTTTTTTTTAAACTAAATCATTCAAATAATATCCAAATTAATTAAACAGGCGTCCGATTCTCACATATATGATATATTATTTAATAAACTTGCCCCTAATTTGTCTTTTTATATTATAACTATAGCATGTAATAAAATTTAGCAAATTTTAAGAGAAAAAAAATTTGTCCCCAGGGGTGATTTCCCTCCTGTTACCACTGGTTTTTTTTTACCTGTGGAAACGTTTACAAGACCAAGAGTTATTTTCCCATTATGTATTGTGAAGAGCATCATTCCCTGAATGTATTAGTACAAAAAAATAGTTGGAAAGGCGGCCAGGTTTGAAAATTCAAGCCCATCCAAGGTAATAATTTATAGAAAAATACTTATTGGTGTTCTATCCTGTTATAGCCTTTTTTTACACTTTCTGAGAATATTTTTAAGTGTGCACCACAACATTAAGTGTGTTTTTATATCATCTTTTTAAAAGTTATATGTCACAGGAAATACACTTACATTTAATGTGATAAAAAGGACAAAAACTATCGCGTAATTCCTTTCTGTTACGTTCTGTCATGTTACCTGATCAAAAGTAACAGCATAACCATCATCAGTAAAAGGAAGGATGTTCAAGACAATTTCACTGAAGAATCGAACAGTTAATCTACTATATGCCAACCATTTCATTTAATATAAGTTATCACCCCCATATCAAATAAATTTCAAAATAATATACAGTATATTGAATAAAAAATAGGTTTTTTGCTTTTGATAACAGCAGAGAACATTTCTAGTATAGTAGATAGTAACAGAAAGGAATTTATTTTAGAATTTTTCATTACCTGGGCAGATTTTTCATCTTGCAAATACAGTTTCAAAGGATAAATGACATTGTTTGCTGTTATCTTCCAATTGTGACCAATCTAAAATGATTTATTTTTCTTAAACTTTAAAATAAAGCAGAAAAATCCTTTCTGTTACCAACTCTGTCCTGTTACCGTTGTCCTGTTACTCAAGATTCTTTCATGTTACCGACATATCTGACTATATTTAAGTATATTTCTAAACCTTTTGTATTGCAAATGCTAAAATCAATAATTGGCATTTGATAAACTATTGCAGGATATACTAGTAAACCACAAATAGTGTCTTAAACTTATTCCTTATTCACATTAGAAACTTTTTAAAATTGATTCACTTTGGTAACAGGAAAGAACTGGATTTTTTTTGTACCATTTTTTAAATTGCCATTGTTTCCTTATTAAACAAGTATTTGAATTACAGACAACAGTTCCTAGATCCCCAATGTGTGTTCTTCGATTTGTGCTATTAAAATACCGGGTCTAAAGCAAGGCTTCCAAAACGGTCATATATTCCGGTCATTTGTATAATGTCCGGTAAAAGACCGGCTGGGCAAAGCATGAAACGGTCATATACTTTTTAGTTTTCTAGGCTTTTTCGGTCATTTTATACACGATCTTTTTGACCCAACCTTTTGCCATAAACATCAACACATTTCCGGTCATAAATGTGACATGATGATTAATTACTATCAAAACAACACCTAATCCAATACTTTCTAATTTTAATCAAGGCTAATTAGTAGTTGGACAGCTGAAATCTACCTGTTCAGGTGACAGGTGAACTATGTTCAGTACCGGACATCGTATAAATTGATCGGTCTATTCACATTTTTTTCCTTACTTTTCAGCGGTTTGTTTCTTATTGATTCAGTCCAAAAGATTAAAATTATTAGAAATTAGTTTATCAACATGATTTGATGAAAAATTTAAAAAGGTTTTAAATGAAAAATCGTCAGAACTACGTCGTATGAACTAGAACATGTGTGCGCATGTGCACAGGTGGGAAATTTAATTATGCATCCTACATTTCTTCAAAAATGCTAAAATTATCATTGATACCTGTATCTAACGTTCATTTCAAGTATTTTGTTGAAGAAATAACGCGGAAAGAGCTTCTTCACTCAGTCGTGCTTTGTAAACATTCACGGATTTTACGTATCCGTTTATGGTCCATGTTTTACCATTGTCAAGTCAACATCCGGTTAGAACAATGTGAAAACGAAACTAAAGATTTGATAATGTCATTTTGCACAAATAAAAAGTCTAAGGCAGATATGAGCATGCTAATGTGCACACTTTGAATGATGCACTGCCAATTTGACAGTTTCATCCGAACATCAAATTCATATCATATCAAAGTAAAGTTTAAAATCGTTTTTTTTAATGCAATGTCAATCATTGGAATGGCCATCTGATTACCATAATTGCCTTTTGTGACTAAGTCTTAAGGAACTAAAATCGGAATCAGATATGAAATGTCCGGCTGGCTCAAATATTTTTTGGAAGCCCTGGTCTAAAGAATTTTTTTGGTTTTTTCTTATTGCCAAAAACTAGACTTTTTCAGATATTGTCTCATGTAATATATATATTTGTTTTATGTTATCAAAAAATATCCATTATATTCAGATTTTCTCTCTTAAAGTCATCTTCCAGTTCTTGTCATGTATTTTCTATTGATAGCTGTTTTTCATTTTATTTTTTTGAAAATTTTATTTGCAAAAACTGCAATCTTTTTCATTTATAGTCAGTTAATTAAAATTATCATCAGAGCTCATGTTTCTCTGCTATTGTGAACATATATGATGACATTAAATACTTTAAATACAGGTACCACATGTGTAGCAGGATCTGCTTACCCTTCTGGGGAACATGCCACATGTGGTTTGTGTTGGTCAGTCTGGAGTTTTCTATGTAGTGTTTTGTACTGTTCTTTGCCTTTTTGTCTATTCTTTTTTTGCTATGGTGTTGTCAATTTTTTTTAATTTTTGAGTTTTAAAGTCCTTAAGGATTATGTTCCCTTATGCGGATTCATTGCTAAACATATGGAAATTTTATAGAAAATCCACAACCTTTCCCGATGTACTCTCATATTTGGCAATTAGGTGTTTGAAAGATAGAGGATTATTGCATGCAGTGCTAGAAATGATTTCCTTATAACAAGTTCATAAATTTAGATATTGGTCAAAACAAATATAAATATGGACCAATTCAAGTACACCTTCAAGGGTGCGTTCGACTTTAGTAAGTTAGTACAAGTTTTTTTGGAATTTAAGGGTTGTTTAGGACTTTTTGTAAACAATAAACGCAAGCATATCATAAAAAAAAAGTGAGTAATCTGTGTTAAAACTTTTATAACAAATTTCTCTGCATTAAAGTCTGTGGAATTTCTACAAAAATCTTAGTTTTATTTGCCACAAATTCCTACTTTTTTACTAAATGCAATGAAACAATAAATAATAATGCTTTCCACGAAGTTCACCCTGGGTATATGTACAAAATGGCCCACCTCTATTATTCTTTGTCTTTGGTGTTTTGATACTATAGCAGTTTTAAAATTTTGTAATTCACATGGCTACAGACAAATGACAGAAGGGTCATAAACCCTTTCAAATTTCAGAAAAAAAACTTCTTATATTTTCTGTAAGATAGCAGACATATGCAATGCTGTTGGAGTGGAAGCTGCAAGATGGGAATATAATGATGTTCTCATAACCTATTGCCTTCACAGGACATATCGAGATATTTCCAATCAAGTTTTTAACCAATCAAACCCCCCCCCCCCTTTTTTTTTTACAAATTGTTAGGATTGCTTTTTACGATAATGTCATTCGATTCATACATTAGAAAACCACCCTTTACGTAAATAATCCACTTGCTGCTGTCCCTTCAAATCAACAAACTTACTTGTAACATAGAAAAACAACATTTTTCTGGATTGAAAATTCTTCTGTAACTCTGAGGATAAACATAGAGAGTATTTGTTTATGTTCCGAAAGATTTCCCGCTCTTTTTATTTTGGAGAAATCGGGATGAAAGTGAAAATAGCAATACATTTTGTTACCTATGAATAATTTTTCCAACAAAAAAGGGGGTCAAATTAGTTTTCCTCTTAAAAAATGTGAATTCGTTATTAAAACAAGAGGCTCTGAGTCTCAATTTTAAAAGAGGCTGAGTCGATTTATTAAAATATTAAAGATAATAACAAAAAACAGCAAAATTTTATTAAAAATAACGATTTTAGACAGTTACCCTACAATGCCCCCCCCCCTACAATGGATATGCCGTCCAATTTGTCAGAAAATTTCATAGCAGATAGATTTTGACCGTGGCTTATTCGTCACTTTAACTCCATGTCACTCAAGTTTTGCTCTAACTGTTATAGATCTTATAGTTTTTGAGATAAGCCAAAAACTGCATTTGACACCTGTCATATATTTTTAGCCATGAAGGCCATGTTTGTTAATCAGTTGGGACGATCAATGCATTTGAATGTGGTCATATAGTTTGACCCCCCTTTTTTAACCCCCTCTCCCCTCCCTTTTTCAATGGCTAGATTCTCCCCTGGTTAATGGATCACTACTTCGGATACAATTAGAACTTTATAAAGTTTAGAAGTATTAGTCTCAGTAGTTTCAGAGAATTCAGGTTTTTTTTAGCAAATATCAGCAGTTTATCGTTATATTCAATAGTATTCAAGATAAAAACCAAAAACTGCAAAATTTTCTTAAAATACAAATTTAGCGGCAGCTATTGAACAGATTCCTCCCATCATATTTGCTCTAAATGCTTTACTTTTTGAGATATAAGCCAAAAACTGCATTTGACCCCTATGTTGTATTTTAGCAATGGCGACCATTTTTGTTAATGAATCAACATTTCGGATACAATTTATAAACCAGTTACCCTAAGGAACATTCAGTTAAAGTTAAGAAGTATAAGGCCAAGTAGTTTCAGAGAAGAGTAAGCAAACATGATGAACAAATTATCTAAATTGTCTTTAAAGAGCAATAACTCCATAAGGGGTCAATTGACAATGTTGGTCATGTTTTTGGTAGATCTGACTTTGCTGAAGATGTTTGCTCTTTTCAGTTTATATCTATCCCCAACAATATCAAGATAATAACTTCAAATAAGTAACAAAAAGCTGCAAAATTTCCCTAAAATTAAGAATTTAGTGGCAGCATTCTCACGCAACCCAACAGTGGGGTGTGATGTTCGTCTGAAAATTTCAGGGCTGATAGATCTTGACCTTTTGACTATGCAAATGCTTTAGATTTTGAGATATAAGCCAAAAACTGCAAATGACCCCTACTGTTCTATTTTTAGCCATGGCGGCCATGTTAGTTGACGGATAAAAACTTTGGGTACAATTTATAAAATTGAGAATGGAAATAGGGAATATGTCAAATAGACAACAACCAGATCAAAAAGAAGACAACAGCCGAAGGCCATCAATGGGTCTTTCGGCAACGCAGCATAACTAAGAAAGGCCACGGGCTCCTGATCATATCATCATAAAATATATGAGAACATAACCCGTATCATGCCGCCATGATGCGAACAACTGGTTTTAGAATAAATGTGTTTATTTCCGATGCAAAGATGACCCAGAGACATATAATATAATGTATTATATGTCTCTGGATGACCCTAGTATATATATGAGTGAATCAATATTAATACCAAAATATGCAATCCCTAATGACATGACAACGGTATCATATATATAGATATATATAGTAATTATAATAAGATGTGGTATGAGTGCCAATGAGACAATTCTACATCCAAGTCACAATTTATAAAAGTAAACCATTATAAGTCAAGGTGCGTGGTCTTCAACTATATCCATTCCGAATAAGTCCGTTTGAAGGTTTGTTTAGTTATTGAGGGGAATGCGGACATTTTTGTGCTTTAAAAAAATATTACCATAAAATATTGGATGTGAAATACCTGAACGTATAAGATGCCTACATGTTGATTTAATATTTACGAATGATATCCTTGTATCGATGATAAAATTTAGGAAATGTTTTGACTAGTTTGTGATATCGAAAACCCTGGTGTAATAATTTTTCAGTAATACAGACATAGGCGGATCCAGGGGCCCTGAGGGACCGCCCCTTTTCGTGGGAAAAAAATGATTAATAATATAGGGAATCACCGAAGCATGACTGGAGCGGGCCCCCCTTAGGTCAGTCAGGGGCCCCCTTATGAAAAGTTCTGGGTCAGCCACTATTTTCGCGACATCAAACTATGACTTATCTGGAAAAGATTCAGTTTTCGACTGATTTTCATCATTCAAACTTATTTTACTTGAAAACGAGTTCATAGACCCCTCTTTTTAAAATGCCATTTGGTTTGATTACGTGAGAAGATTATATATATGTGTGCAGTTTTTTAAATTTGATAAATATACAGCAAAAAATTATGTTTTTTTTTTTACATTCATGAACATTTGATAAACACGAGTTATTTATAAATAAAAAATGTATAAATTTCTACAAGGATTTGTATAGTAAGTATCCTTGATTTCTAGAATACTTATAAAATACAGAAATTACAAATTATTTAACAAAAAAACAAAAAAGTGTATTGTCTTTCTTTCGAAAGGGTAAATACGGCCAAATATAAAAAAATTCGACCCCATTTTACTAAAAAAAAAAAAGTAGCACATGATGGTATATTTTTTATTACATATTTGATTCAATCAGGTAAAAAAAAGTCTATATTGAAATGTTTATCAAATTGTATATACGGGATCAAAGCTGTATCGTATGCCCTTAACAAGGGAACGTCACCATCTAAAAATGGATTATTAACAATAGGAAATGAAAAATCATCTCTTTTATAATATATTTCGGTTTTAAATTTCCTGGTAGTAATAGATATTAAGATCCAGGAAAGGGCAGTGTTCATTATTAGTATTAGCTTTATATAAAGTCAGTTCGTCAGGATAAATCTCTTTAGTGTACATGCTAAACTCGTTATTATTGAGAGCAAATATATCATCTAAATATCTAAAAGTCTTATTTAGTTTTTGAATCAGATGTTGTTTCGATGGAGGTTTGCTGATGTTAGTCATAAATTGTAACTCGTAACAATACAGAAACCGGTCCGCAATAAGTGGTGCACAGTTATAGTCCCCATGGGAATTCCAATAACCTGATGATAAACGGAATCGTATTTGCTTATTGATATATAAATACGAAGACTTTTAGTTGCTATAACATCTACGTCATTTTTATCCGTGATGGAAAGTTGTCTCATTGGCAATCATTCCACATTAGAACACATGTTTATTTAGGGGCCAGTTGAGGACCAACCCCGGTTGCGGGATTTTCTCGCTTCGTTAAAGTCCCATTAGTGGCCTTCGGCTGTTGTCTGCTCTTTTTATCGGGTTGTTGTCTCTTGGCATATTCCCCATTTGAATTCTCCATTCTCAATTTTAAACGCTGTACCGCAATTAGCAAACCATAAAAGGCCCAGACATAACGAGAAAACAAAAGCGTGAATTGTGCAAAAAACATCAAACGAATAATAAATATGATTCATAGCAACGAACGACAGCCATATAATTACAATCTTTGTATATTTTTGTGCGCTATAAATTACACCACATACATTCTTTATTCAAAGAATAAGTTCGAAAGTACATAATTATTACCAATTCACCATGGTAAAGCAGATTTATAATGTAAAGTCTTTCTGATTCAAAGTTATTAAATTTGGTTAGCCATGCAAAATTTGTACAAAAGTGAAAACCATGTAAATTTTGCAGTATTGTAACAAAATGTGACTTTGTGAGAGAAAGAAAATAAGATTGGGAATCAAAATGTTGAATGATTTTTTTTATTTGATTTTTTTGTGTTTTAACGCCACTTGTAAGCACCGCATTTAGGCTCATGACTTCGTGGCGGTCAGTTTGTATTGGTGAAGGATGAAGCCGGAGTGCTTGGAGAAAACCACCGACCTTCGATAGGAAAACTGACAATCCTAGTCAATTTAGATTGAAGTCGAGTGCACCAGCATGAGCGGGTTTCGGACTCACAACCTCAGTGTTGACTGGCTAGTGATTTCAGTAGTAACTACTCAGACCATTCGGCCACCGAGGCCCCTTAAGAAAAACGAAAAGACTGTTGCAGTGTAGGATTTAGTAACTTTTAGATATTTACCTTGCAAAGACACACAAAAAAATACAGGATAAATTGGTTGCATATCTGTTTGCACGGTGAACACAAACAATATTTCTATTTATCAATCATATTTTTGTTCATAAAAGACTTCGAGTGCTTTAGTGAAGATTGATATATAAGGCAAGTATGTTAAATGCTTCGACTCTTTTAAAATTGTATATATATATATAGCGAAAATGTTTTAATTTCAATCGACAAAGAGAGGCACGTTTTCCCGGACATTTATGCAAAATAGAACTTTTTATGTATACACAATATTTCACAGTTGATATCTTAGTGTTTGAAACATTGATACCAAATATATGGTAAACGGGAAAAAAAGTCACAGGAAAAAGTCTCAAGAAAAAAAGTCACAATATATGTTTGAGTAAAACTATTTATTAGAAGTACATGTTGAAATGCACATGAAAAAGTCGCTATGTACATGTATGCAATAACTAAACTGGAGTTTTTGAATACGTAGAAAATAATCATAATATACTTGTATCAGATCATAGATGTGCTACATGTATGCTTTCTTCTTGTATATATCATCAATTGACTCTGTGTTAGATTCGTCACTGTCTGTATCACTTTGAGAAGAGCTACTGCTTTTTGAATCATGATCGTGAGGCATGCTATTACTCTCCTCGTGTTGAGCATCAAAACTTGGACAGTCTGCCTGCTTATGACCTGGAAGCTTGCACTTCTTGCAGGCCCAGTCGTTCTGACAATCTCGAAATTTGAGACCATTTTGTAAACATTTGTAACATACTAGGCTGTCGTTTGATGATGAAATTTGGTCTTTAAGGAAGACCATGGCTCTATATTTGCCTATTTTGATAATTCTTGGTCGGGGTTTTTCTAATGGGTCGCAAAGAAGAATGCGAACCGCTGTTTGGCAGTTTGTCAACAACCCATCTACTCGAAGTCGTTCTCTATTTAATTTGTGAACATTACATTTGCCTTCATTTTCGATAGCCCTCAAGATCTGACCATCGTCTGCAGAACAAGGGACGTCTTTTACTCTAACACATAGGCAGAGGCGGATTTAGGGGGGTGGGTGGGTGCTCGGGCCCCCCTGTTTGGGAAAAAATTTGGTTGCTTATATAGGGAATCACTGAAGCGTGACTGGAGCGGGCCCCCTCTTAGGTCAGTCAGTGGGCCCCCACTTTTGAAAATTTCTGGATCCGCCACTGGTAGGTACAAGAGTAATGAGTATTCGCTTGATTTTGGGTTGGTACTATAAACATTAATTAGCTTGTTACGTACAGTTATGTTTTTTTGTGACGACAGTGTTATATTCCTATTTTGGGTCTTCTGGTTATCGGGACTGCCTCACACAATTTATACATTTAGGTCAGAAAACGTGGAACATGTTTTAGCTTTTGTCATTACGTTGAGTTGTCGTCTGCCAGTGCAGAGAGCATGGAGATTAAATAAAGATTGATTTAAACAACGTAAAGTTTATTCGTCGCTCGTTGCTTGTGCTTGCCATAGTCCCCCAGCCATGTACACGATATGGTGGAGGATTTTCAAAGACGATAAACAAGTTTACAGACAAGAAATTTTCCGTTTCATGAAATTTTGAGTAGACGAGCAGGTAACAATTGATTGACAGTTTGTTTTTTTACCGCACTTCGTAACCAGGTTAACATTTTACATGTGAGATTGACGCACCCGAATTTTTACTGCATAGTTTTTGCTTCTTGACATTTAATCAAAATATAGATGAGTTTTTCAAAGTTGGAGAAAGAGATTGACAAATTGAGGACAGTGTCCCGTGTGGCATTATCTAAAACACCAATAATATTATCCGACAGCAAGGCTAACTATTTATCGAACGAGATTCAGAGAGGTTTCGAACTAGATATAGTCTGGTGGAGTGAGGCCGGCGCTTCAACAAGGCATCAGTATAATTGGCTTAAAGATCACCTTGAACGTGAGCTGCGACAGTTTGGGTCAGTTGTATTATACGTTTGGCTGGGCACTTGCGACCTGACAGTCAAAGATACAGACAGTCCGTTTATAAGATTGAAATCCAGCGATTCTTCTACAGCTAGGGAACTGATTAACCTTTTTCGAGATCTTTATTCATTTGTGAGAGGCTTTAATAGTGTGAGCTTAGTCTTTTTAGAGATTCCACCCTACTCAGTTTATCATTGGAATAAATCCCATCAACGCAGACATCATACTTTGACACAGTCCGATCTTGCTGGGTTTAAAAGAGACGATTTTACTTTGTGTGGTCAGATCGAGACAGTAAACCAGTTCATCAGAGAAACAAACAGAATTTTACAAAAACATTCCCCTCGTTTTGGTTTAGATCTGCAAAATTCTCGACGAGACAGATGTATTGACTATTCACACCATCCATACAGAACGGTGGCAACATCAAGATATACGTACAGATTTGGTGCTCTATACAGAGATGGAATTCACCCTTGTCGGGTTTTAGCTCGCTACTGGTTACTACGAATTTGCAAGTTTATTGCAAAAGACTGTGCTTAGACTAAAAAAAAAAAAAAACACAAACCAAACGCTATCGCTCTTTAATTTGTGTTTATTTTGATGTTATTTATCATGATTGTTAACTGGTATATAGATGATATTAATTGGTGAGGACTGCCTCGCCAAAACTGTTTTAACACTGAACAAATATCCGTTTAATGTATTAATTGGTGAGGACTGCTTCGCCATTCCGAATATTATATTCCACGTCAAATAAAGTGTGTTTGGTGAGGACTGCCTCGCCACATATTATTAGGCCATAATTTGTATAAAACATATGTGAATATATCTGTATAAACTTAAAGGAAGGATTGTATAGTTGGTGAGTATTGTCTCGCCACACAGGCTGATCATGTGAAATGAATATAAGTTTTACAGTCCCTTTAAACAGCAATCTTGATGATGGTAATTCTTCCGTTTTGAATGATAGTTTTATTGAGGAAAACGAATTTCCAGACCTTGATCAATCCGAGTCCTCTGTTGTTTCTGCAAAAATAAATGATACTGTTCCCACGCCAGGTGGCGAAGGCGAATCTACCCCTCAACCATTTAATATAGTTAAAGTCCCAGATACGCCTGTACCATTACCGTCATTTCCTAAATTGTTAACTATGGATAAATTGGCTAAATGTAGCACATTTTCGGGGTACCCACAGGATAATGCTAAGCGGTTTTTAGCAGAATTTGAATCTTATGCATTACTTCACGACCTAGCCGAGCAGGACAAACGCCGAATAGCCGCTTTTCACTTACATCTGAAAGGACCCGCACTTACATGGTTCAATTCTTTAAGTGATGAGTCAAAACAGTCTTGGCAAAATATTTGTGTTTTGTTTAAAGAAAAATACATTAATTTTAATTTACATAGCGCAACTGTAATAATGGAGAGCGAGTTATTTCAAAGTTTGGTCTTGTCCCCTGGTCAGTCGCTCGAGGATTATTATAGTCAGATACTAGAAAAAGCACAAATTTTGCAAAAGCCAGATCATGAGGTAGTAGCTAAATTTATTAGTGGGCTTCCAGATAAGATGTCATTTTTTGTCCGTGCTGGCCAACCGATTGATATTCAAAGTTCTCTAACAGCAGCTAAAATGGCCGAGGCATGTGGATATCGCCAACATAATGATGTTGTTAATGCAATAAAACATAAGCCGCAACATCAGCATGTGGGACCACCCGAGAAAGCTTCAGAGCTAAGCGAAATGAAGGAGCAAATAAAGCTGCTTACAGATCTTGTGTCTAAAATGAATACTAGTCAGCAATCAAATACACGAAATGAAATGCCCCCAAACAATGGCTTTTCCCATCAATCTAGGTTTGATAACGCAGAATGCAGAAAATGTAAAGGGTTGGGTCATTTTCAACGAGTGTGTAACTGGAACAGTGCCGGTCCGTCACAGCCGAGCGCTAAATGTCAGCTATGTCACCAGTTTGGTCATACCGCAGCCTTTTGTTTTACAATTAGCGCTATAATTCAGGGAAACCAAATGAACCCGGTCGACAGGCACAGCCGTCCGGGGTTTCCGTAGTAAGTGCCGGCGATACTGCTAACTCTCAGTTTTTGTATATGCAAGTTGTTTTTGATCAGTTAAATGTAGCTGCGCTTATAGATACAGGTAGCTCAATCAATGTCATTTCAAAGAACCTTTTTGATTCAATTTCTGATAAACTGAAAATTTCTTTTGAACAATTATCCGATCCTGAAATAAGACTAGCTAATAACGAAAAGATTAAAGTGTTCGGAACAGCGAAATTAAAAGCAATCATTCATGACCAGGAGCAAATTATTGATATTTACATTCTCCCAACTGTTTCGCATCCGCTTATTTTGGGGACTGAATATTTACGGACTCATAGAGTGTTGTTAGATTTTAGTGATTTTTCTTATGGTGTAAAGAATATACATGTTCAGACTACAAAGAAAATCTTCATTGAGCCAAACACTGAGCTTTTGACGTACGGCAAAGTGCCAAATTTTGTAATGGTAGGGTTACAAGGGGTGTGTTCGAATAGTCAATTTGCGGTACATCAGGGACTTATGATAGCAAAATCGCTTGTTGTTGTACCACCTAATCACAGGGTTCCTATAAAGATATTGAATGCAAGTAATGTTCGTATTACACTGCCCAAAGGCAAAAATATTGCAGAATTTACTGTTTTATCAAATGATAATTCATATGTTAGGATGAGTGACAATACGGAAAGTTTAAAAGTACAAAATATAGAACTTGTGACTGAACGCAATGATATTGTTGAAGGACAGGACGTTCCTTTCAACTCGAGTAAATCAGATGATTCAAGTGTGAATATGGTTGCCGAGTTTTGTAAAGAATTTCATTTATCCGAAGATTTGACTGAAACACAACTGCTACAACTACAGCGATGTATCTATGAAAATCGAGATTTGTTTGTCACGAAAGAGAACCCAGATCTCGGATTTACATCTCTTATTGAACATAAAATAAATCTCAAACCAAATGCGGTATCGAAACATCAGAATCCATATAGGTTACCACCGTATAAGCGTGAAATATTACGGGAACAATTGGACGATTTATTAAGACAAGGTATCATTACACCCGTTAGTGAATCAGAGGAACTGCCAATCACCAGCCCCGTTGTTTTAGTAACAAAACGCAGTGCAAATGCCGATAAAAAGGAATCTCAAAATTTTAGGTTTTGCTGTGATTTTCGTCATTTGAACGCCCAAACAGAGGATTTTAAGTACGTAATTCCAAATTTGCAAGAGTTAACTGAATCTATGTCCGATTTGGTACCAAATTTTATAACATCTATTGATCTCTCCAGTGGATTTTTCCAAATGGGAATATCACCCGATTCAACTCGTTACACGGCTTTTAACACTTGCTTCGGCACATACAAATTTCAGAGATTACCGATGGGTCTGAAAACTGCCCCTAATACTTTTCAGCTTTTAATGGACAAGGTGCTCCATGGATTAAAATTTAAAACATGTCTGTGTTACTTGGATGACGTTCTGCTATGCTCTGAAACATTTGAGAAGCACTTATACGACTTGAACGAGATTTTCGAGAGATTTCGATCAGCAGGGTTAAAGTTAGGTGCAAAGAAGTGTTACTTTGCAAACCAGAAGTGCGTTTTTCTTGGACATGAGCTATCAAAGGACGGTATACGCCCTCCCAAGGACCGTGTGCAGGCTATAACAGATTACCCGGAACCGAAAAATGTTAAACAGCTCCGTCGTCTTATCGGCATGTTCAACTGGTTTAGGAAATTCATTCCAAATTTTAGTGCCCTGATTTACCCACTTAATAGACTTTTGCAGAAAAATCAACGTTTTGAATGGAAATCTGAGCAAAGAATGGCGTTAAATGATTTGAAAACACGTCTCGCTAATTCTGAAATTTTAAGTTTTCCGTCTTTTGATCTACCTTTTCGGTTGGCAGTGGATACGTCTTCTCGAGGCATTGGATATATGCTTTACCAAAAAGATTCACAAATTAGTAAACCGAAAATAATCCGCTTTGGTTCAAAATCTCTCAAGCCTTGGCAACAATCATATGGACCGACAAAGTTGGAACTCTTAGGCATGGTGACGAGCGTACTAGATTGTGCCGATTATTTAAGGGGTGTTAAATTCATAGTCGAATGTGACCACCAGGCGCTTCAACCTCTTTTTCAGAAACAATTTAAAGGGGCCATTTATGAAAGATGGCTTGCCGTTTTACAACAATTTTCATTCGTTATTGAGTACAAACCTGCTGAGCAGATGCAGGTTGCGGACGCTTTGTCTCGTTGTGAAAACCCACACAATTTACAAGCTGAAAGTCCAACGGAAGAAGATCCTTATTTCCCGTATATAACTGATGAAGTCGGAGAAATTGAATTACCAGGTGGTCAAGACTTCGCGGAATTATTTAAAAATCAGAAATATACGTCTAATGATATGTCCGACAACGATATTGTACATACTGCAAAGAAAATACCGGTAGTTCAAGTACTATTTTGCGACAAAAATCAGGACCCATATGACGCCGACACTGATGAGCTTACAGCCACGGAAAACAAAAAGAAAATTACACGGAAGCGCATTATCAAAAATAAGACCACAAGTGGCAGTGCTAAAAGTGCAAATTCTGCGAAGTCGTCAAATGAGGAAAAAACTGACGATCAGAATCATAATGATTTGTGTAATGGCTTAATGGACATGGCAAAAGTGAAAAATGAACAACGAAATGATTTTGAATATAAACATATTATTGCTTATTTGGAGGACAACCAACTCCCTCTGTCTCAAAAACATGCACGGCGCATACTACTAGAAGCTCCGGATTATATATTGATAAGTGGTGTACTGTATCGTTCTAGAAAAGCTAAATCCGATCGAAATAAGAGAAAGTCCGCCTATCAGTTAGCTGTTCCCCACAAAATGATCGATATGATATTGTGTATGGTTCATGATTCGCCACTAGGTGGTCATAGCGGTATTCAAAATACACTAGATCGTTTGAGAGATGATTTTTATTTTCCTAGGATGGGAAAAATTGTTACAGATTATGTTGCGTCATGTCATGACTGTCAATCCAGAAAAGTTACGAATCTTAAAACAAAAGCCAAGATTGTTCCGTATCGTACACCAAGTGAGCCATTCCAGGTATGGCAAGTTGATTTGTTTGGGCCGCTCAAAACATCTCCGAACGGAAACCAATATTTATTCACTGCAAGTGATATGTTCTCAAAATATCTATTTGTGTTGCCTATTCGAAATAAGGATATGCTTACTGTTTCAAATGCAGTATTTAGCCTAGTATCTCAATTTGGAGTATGTGAAACACTGATTTCAGACCAAGGTTCTGAGTTTATTGGAAGTTGTACACAAGAAGTATGTAAAATGTTTGGTGTTCATCAGGATTTTATACCGAGTTTTATGCATCATTGTCTCGGGCTATGCGAAAGAACACACAGAACACTGGCGGAACGCATTACCCCATATATAGAAAAATGGAAAGAGTGGGAATTCATATTACCCGCTGTTGTGTTTTCAATCAATGCATCAATCAATCAAAGTACAAAGTATTCCCCTTTTGAAGTTTTATACGGCAAGAGACCAGCCTTCCCGTTATCTGCATTTCCGTCAACAGATTTGAATAATATACCCGCCGATACAAAATCATACATTGTGGCACAACAGAAGCGTCTCGACACAATTCGAAATTCAGTGAAAGAACATTCTATTGAGGCACAAGATAGGATGGAAAAGGCGACAAATGCAAAAACAAATGAATTGGAATTATCAGTTGGCGACTACGTATATTTGCAAATTGAGCAACAAGGACAAGGCAGAAAATTTAAACAAACATACGATGGTCCATTTGTAGTCACGAACATACCGAGTGATCATTTAATTCTTTTGCGGGATCCAAACGGAAAACGTAAATTCAAACAACCAGTACATATCAATCGATTAAAACTTGCCAATATCCGGGAACCTAACCCTAGACCCTATTTTCGAAATGACAGCACATCTAGCTCATCTCACAGTACGACAGAAGCTGCAGTGTCTCAGTCCGATAATTTGTCAGCATCACAAGGCAATGATAGCCCGGATGAACTTAATCCGCAACATGTAAATGAACTTAGACGTTCTTCTAGAAATATTCGTTTACCGGCAAGATATCAAGATTCTGATTTTACAAATTTAGATTCTGTTGCGTCGGAAACAGACAATGGTGGCGTTTTTAAAGTCAAACGTATTTTGGCGAAAAAGCGAAATAAGGGAGGATTTCTTTATCTCGTGCAAAAAGTTGGTGAACCCGCCGAAAATGCGGAGTGGCTTACAGGTTCACAATTACCACCGAAAGCTCAGGAACTCATGATTAAACGACCACCTCCTTTAATTGAATGAGGACTATGTAGTCAAAATATGTTAGATTGCGCTATGTGTAAATAATGTGTATCAAAGATCTATTCCCATTGAAATTTACTGTATTTTGGTGATAATTGTATCGCCAATGTTATATTATGCTGATGTACAGTCGGAGAGAAAATACCGTTGTTATAAGATATTGGTTTCCGTTTTTGTTTGGTGATAATTGTATCGCCAATATCAAAATAAGTGTTCAATTATGCTGTAGTACAGTCAGAAAGAAAAACCCGTTGTTATAAGACTATAGTTTCAGTTTTGTTTGGTTATAATTGTATCGCCAATATAAAAATAAGTGTTCAATTATGTTGTGGTACAGTCAGAGAGAAAATCCTGTTGTTATGTATATCAAAGCCGTTGGTTTCAGTTTTCGTTTGGTGATAATTGTATCGCCAATAATTTAATAAGTGTTCAATAATACTTGTGTGTGCAGTCAGAATGAAAATCCCGTTGTAATAAGACTTTACTTTCCGTTTTTGTTTGGTGATAATTGTATCGCCTATATTATATGTTCAATTAGGATGGATTATTGTCAGAGAGAAAATCCCGTCGTTAAGACATTAGTTTTAGTTTTATTGGTGATGATTGCATCTCCACGATTTATATGAAAAGAAGACTGCGTTAAGCTACAACTACCATTATGCCGATATTTTATTACTGTATACTAACTGAATTCAAGTCAACCAAATTTACTTGCATTTAAGACATATATTGTGGAACATAAAATTGTGCTTGGTACTTAAGTTCATGTGCGAGTTAGACATAAAATCTACTGTCTCATATGATAATGTTGATCTTGTATGTGTGTGTGATTGTGAGTGATGCATGAGTGTCTGGTTGTAAGCTTTTGTAGTTTGATATTTTCATTTGAAGTCAATTTAAGAGTATAGATCTCTACTAATTTCACAAAGATAGGAACGCAAAGTTACCATTGCAAAATATACAATATCATGAGTATTGACACATCAATTTTATAATTATCCATAGACATGTATGCTAATTTAAGCAATAATAGCAAGAAATGGTATGAAATATCTTAGAGTATACTAGAGTATGAAAGTAGAAATATATAATGGAATAAGGAAGAAAGCAGTTATTTAAACTATATTGTAATGTGTTCGGCACTTCCGTTAACCAGACAAAATTTTCCAAATTTTATAATTTGGGGCGGGGATGTTATATTCCTATTTTGGGTCTTCTGGTTATCGGGACTGCCTCACACAATTTATACATTTAGGTCAGAAAACGTGGAACATGTTTTAGCTTTTGTCATTACGTTGAGTTGTCGTCTGCCAGTGCAGAGAGCATGGAGATTAAATAAAGATTGATTTAAACAACGTAAAGTTTATTCGTCGCTCGTTGCTTGTGCTTGCCATAGTCCCCCAGCCAAGTACACGATAACAGTTTCTCTGTCATTCTCAGAATCTGGGTAGATGCGCCACATACCTCTTACTCACTGTAGGCCTTTCAGATGGCTCTTTGGTATACACGAGCCAATGGAGTTGTAAAGTTCGAGGTGCGTAAGGTATTGATCTGGACTTGGTTTCACATCACCAAAGAGGTCAGTTTCCAGAATAAATACAGGTTTTACAGAACTTAGCGTTTTCGTGAGTTTTGGCATGAGGTTCGCCATTCTTTAGGTATAATAAGAATAAGAATTTTTTAGTCTAAAATCCAAACAATAGGATTGTTACTAAAATACAAAACAAAACCAAAAACAAACAGACAGACAGACAGACAGACAGACAGACAGACAGACAGACAGACAGACAGACATATTAATTACAAAACGATAGACATTAAACACTACAAACATGTAGCTTTGAAAGAAAAAAAATAGATTATTAATATTAATCATAATACTATTTTTGACAGCATGCCTCCTCTTTAAAATTATCTATTCAAATAGTATGCTTAGGTAGCAACCATTTGATTTTCTGGGGGGGGCTATGGATTTTTTTGGAAAAAAAAGTTTGTTTCTAGTTTTTGGAGAAAAAAATAATTTGTTTTTGACCCTGAGAAAAAAAAATTGTTTGTTTCACACTCAGCTGCCACTAAATGTAATGCTAAAATTGAAAGAAAAAAATTGTTCTAGATTTGTCGCGAAAAAATAGATTGTTTTTCGCTAAAGGCAAAAAAAAAGTTTGTCTGGAAAAAAAATCCATAGCCCCCCCCCCCTCCCAGAAAATCAAATGGTTCCTGCCTTATATATAACATTTTAAGTTGAGCCATCAATTACACAGTTCATATATTGACATTATAATTGTTTCTCTCATCATACATTTCACTTTAGACCTGCCTTAACTGCATCAGTGTAAGCTTTGGATGAATTGGTGTTATGACTGATATCACTGTCATTTTGTTGTTTACTTGTGGTAGCCATATTTTTTTACAACGTAGTTTTGTCTGAATTACACATTCAATTTGGCTAATTAAACAGTATATGCACATCACTACACTTTCAAAGGTTCGTTTTGTCGGAAAAAAAGTCGTTGCAAAGTCCTCATGCCTGTCAGACAGTTTTCACTTGACCTCGACCTCATTTCATGAATCATTGAACAAGGTTAAGTTTTGGTGGTCAAGTCCATGTCTCAGATACTATAAGCAATAGGGATAGTATATTAGGTGTATGAAAGGACTATAAGGTGTACATGTCCAACTTGCAGGTGTCATCTGACCTTGACCTCATTTTCATGGTTCAGTAGTTATAGTTGAGTTTTTGTGTTTTGGTCTGTTTTTGTTAAACTGTATGCAATAGGTCTACTATATTTGATGTATGGAATGATTGGAAGGTGAATATGTCTAGCTGGCAGGTGTCATATGACCTTGACTTCATTTTCATGGTTCAGTGGTCAAAGTTAAGTTTTTTAAGTTTGGTCTTTTTGTCTAATACTATATGCAATAGGTCAACTATATTTGGTGTATGGAAATATCTTATGATCTATATGTCAGTTGCACAGGTTTTATTTGACCTTGACCTTATTTTCAGGGTTCATTACTCAGTGTTAAGTTTTTGTGTTTTGGTCTATTTTCTTAAGCTATAAGCAATAGGTAAACCATATTTGTTGTATGGAAGAATTGTTAGTTTTACATGTCTGCCTGGCATGGTTCATCTGACCTTGACCTCATTTTCATGGTTCATTGGTCAATTTTTAGTTTTCTTGATTAATGTTAGGTTTATGTGAGAGTTGTAATAAAGCTTTATATTTATGACTGTCAACATAATATCAATTATTAGTAAAGAAGGCGAGACATCTCAGCGTGTGCACTCTTGTTTGTTAACTTTGCATGCCAACAGTCACGCTGCCAAAAATTATATGGAAATAGGCCATCTATCAGAAAAATAGAAAGACACTTCTGTTTAAGTTTCGACATTTATTGATGTCCCAGGCAAGACAATACTTATACTTATACTTTTTAGAAGACTGTATGTTGACCTAAAGACATTTATTGTTGTTTAGTGTTGTTGAGGGACTGCCTCACTGACTTATACATATACCCTTTTATTCTTATATAAATTTCAGAGTAGTTGTGATACATGTATTTGTACTAATTACACATAATAACTTTTTTGGCACATCACAAAATAAATTATGACCACTTAAATATGCATTCTTTGTGTCTTCAGTCAGTTTTTGTCCAATTTTCTCATAATCTACAGTTTATAGTATTATTTACCTTAGCTGCAACCTTTGATCCAGGAAATATTGTGTCTTGTAACATGAATGGTAAATTTTCCTTTGATTTTCTAGGGAATTAACTTCAGTTATTTTTAGAGGAGTGCGTTAACTTAATGATTGTAACATGAATGGTAAATTTTCCTTTGATTTTCTAGGGAGTTAACTTCAGTTATTTTTAGAGGATTGCGTTAACTTTATGATTTTTTAGTCATTTAACTCTCCAATCCCGCCGTTGAAGACTTCTCGTTTGAATAGCATAGAATGTGAGGAGCTTAACCCAGTGCATTAACTTCCATCTCAAAAGTTGTTAATGCACAGTATGGCTCCGCCTCCTTGGGGTAGTAATTAGGGAGCAACTATTTAATTAAAAAAAGGGGGGTGTCTGTTTTTTTGTTTTTTTTTGTCGGTAACTTTTTTCGTGCATAGCGCGCACGATTTTAATCATTTTTTCAATGTTATCAATCAAATTAATTTTTCAATAAATAACACTATAAGGTATAGGGGGAATCTGGATTTAAAATATAATTTTGTCCTATGTTTGACCAGAATATTATTTTTAATCAAGTTGAGGATCAGAATATTTTTTTTAAGAATTTTTTTTTTAACTCCCCATAAATGATCATTCCCTTAACGAAAGATTAAAACAAAATGAAAGAAAAATGAGTATACATTTCCCAACAGTTATTTTGCTTGGATACCTGATGTATCGTGTCGAAATTAATAATAATCTAAAAAATATATAGAACTTGATGTTTAGTAATTTCCTTTATATCATAAAGGTCTATTTCCATGTTTTTGCTTCAAACATTTGTCACTGGACCTTACACGCATTAAACATGCAACCACTACAATCAATTAATCGATCTTTAGACAGTTTTTGGGTTTTGGGAAATGAAAGAAGATTATTTTGAATAACCTTTATAAGGAAATGTTTCCTTTTTATCACAATGTCCATTAAAACTACACGTCTTTTTTTCTGGATTTGAAGGAAAATAAACATGATAGAATAAATTTTGCATTAACAAGCCCAAACCCCCCCCTCTCTGGAAATCAGATATAGTATCACACGACTATTTGATTGACATATAGAAAAGTGCAGAACATTTTTATTGGTCAGGATTTAACCGTTGATATGTGTCATAGTCCATTAATGTTACAAATCATATATGGACACGCCTTACTCATTAACATATTTAATCCATTCAAAGCTACGCTTTTCATGAATTGAATAAGTTAATCGTAAAAGGCCTGCTATATATATAACTAGTGATTTAAATCAAACCTTGGCACCTTTCATTTACAGAACATTTTGAATTGTATATCGTTGTCTAAGTTTTTAAAGCTTTGTAGTAGAAAAATGCACAAACTATAACCATAATGTGCTGCCTTTCTAGCCTTTAATATAAAAATTAAGAAGCAATAAAGCTAATAAAATTATTTTATATTTCCAATTAAGAATCAAATTGGGGTCTTTTTTATATTTTATTATTTAACTTGAAATTCAAGCCAAAATTGAACCGTGTCCTTCAGGGAAATATATATGTATATTTTTTATTTCATAGCATGTGGCACTAGAGCATGTATGTTTATTGTGTTGATTTTTAGTCAAAAGTAGTTTACTCTTTAATAAAAGTTCAAATTAAAAAAAATCCGATAAAAAAAAATTTGCATTCAGAAAAAACATAACATACCATGCTGTAATAAGTATTCATATATACAAAAACAACATTTTGGAGTTAGAACTGACAAATTCGTCTATCACAAAGTGCAAAAGTTTTACAATTTATCAAACCTTATTGAAAATAAAAACAAATCAAATTTGGTTAAATAAAATCCTCGGACTTAATCCATTACAATGGTAAGACAACTAGTTGCATACATAATAAACTCAGAATCTGCTATTCTACAGATTATGGAATTTGTTCTACATTTGTGTTGACATTTTATTTTACTGACAACTGCCTTACAGGTGACTTAATTACTGCAATGTTAACAGTTTAATCACCTAGATGGTTAAATTGCTTGGAAATTTGTTTGGCACCAACTAATGTATCTAATTAGATAGTATCTGTCAAATACTTTGTGTGTTCGTTTTTGTGACATAAAAGTGTATTACAAAAATATTTCATACTAGCTGGCTGTACATTTATTAGAATCAAGTCTAAGCATTTAAAACACGTTTATTTCCATTCTTTCATCAGTTTAACAGCATTTAATCTCTCACCAACTTACATAAATAATAGCATTGGAAATAGATAACAAATAAGTCCAAATTCAATTTCACTCTCACTAGTTCTTTGCTTTCATAGCACTTATAAAAGGGTGATCTAACGGAGCGTCAGTGAACAGACAGCCAACATAAGAATGTGTTCCCCACAAACGATGTCTGAGAACTTTACAACAGCCTAGATCATCTATTTCAAATCCAAATGTTCTGTACCGTTCATCTGTTTCAAACATGGTGGCATTGGTATGTGGACCAAGGAACTGAAAATAATCAAGAAAAAATAATGTGGTCATTTTATAAATTTCCTGATTACAAAAGTCTGAATTTTTTCAAAACACTAAGGATTTTCTTTTCCAAAGCATAGATTACTTTGGCCATACATGGCACAACCTTTTGGAATTTTGGGTCCTCAATGCTCTTCAACTTTGTACTTGTTTGGTTTAATAACTGTTGTGATCTGAGCGTCACTGAAAGGGTTTTGTAGACAAAACTCGCGTCTGGCATATTAAATTATAATCTGGTACCTTTGATAACTATTTACAGGAATCAAGGAAATTTTGAAAGTCTCTTTTATTATTTCAGAAGAATTACATCAAAATAATTTGCAGAGCAATGTTGATATGATTTATTCTCTTTGTACAAATAATATTTTCAACAATATTAACTAGATCTTCTGATAACTTATCCAACTCCTATTAATGTCACTTTTCTAGTACAGTATAGCGGGTCATTTTCACGGTGTGCAAATTTTCGCTTATTTTCGCTGATAGAACAAAATGGCCAAAATAAATTCTGCCAAATAAAAAGTGTACATTCAAAGGTATTGATAAAAGTTTTGAATCCGCCAAAAATACTTGGTATACCTTATTCAATGAAAATCCGAAATTTTACCCCCGCTCAAAATCAATGGCAGATCTAGAAATTTTCATAAGTGGGGGCCCACTGGCTGCCTAAGAGGGGGCCCGCTCCCGTCAGGTTTCAGTGTTTCCTTATATAATCAACCAAATTTTTTTCTCTCAAAAGGGGGGGGGCCCGGGCCACCTGGGCCCCCCCTAAATCCGCCTCTGAAAATAACCCACTATACGGTATCATTTAAATGTGTAAGAGAATTTTTGTGACAAATATAAAGCTTAACACAGATTTTGTTATAATACTTTACATACAGGTTTTCCGCAAGAAGGATCAATAAAATCTGCCCAGTATCCAGCTTCCATTAAAACATTACAAATATCTGTTGCTGCTTCATTGAACTGGAAATAAAACACAAAAATTACAAATATCTGTTGCTGCTTCATTGAACTGGAAATAAAACACAAACATTACAAATATCTGTTGCTGCTTCATTGAACTGGAAATAAAACACAAACATTACAAATATCTGTTGCTGCTTCATTGAACTGGAAATAAAACACAAACATTACAAATATCTGTTGCTGCTTCATTGAACTGGAAATAAAACACAAACATTACAAATATCTGTTGCTGCTTCATTGAACTGGAAATAAAACACAACATTACAAATATCTGTTGAACTGTAAATAAAACACAAACATTACAAATATCCGTTGCTGCTTCATTGAACTGTAAATAAAACACAAACATTACAAATATCTGTTGCTGCTTCATTGAACTGGAAATAAAACACAACACATAAATAAATCATTCCAGAATGGTCCAAATCTACTTTTGGCTGTATTTTATAACAAAATAACATTTTAGAATAGATTTTGACAAGCAAGACTTTCATTTTTTATCAAGAAACAATCAAATTACTAATTTCTAACATAATCAAAGAGCTTTTCTCTTGACAAATGTCAAAATCAAATTTTACACCTATTTCATGGTCTATGACATTGTGTTCAAATATCTGAACATTTTGTCAAGCTGTTATTAATTATCATCACCAAAAGTGTAATGGGGTGACAGACATGGCCCATGATGGGCATCACAAGATAAAGAAGATACAAATGTGTCCTCATCTCCTATTTTTTAAACTGATATATACTAACCCAGTAGTTACAAAAGAGACCAAGAAAAAAGAAACCTGATGCTCCGGAGGTCGCAGCTTTATACGACCGCAGAGTTCAAACCCTCAACATTGGGGCAAGTATGGACATAGCTCAGAATTTGGATTGTGATTAAATAGTTGACACAACACAGGTTTCTGACACATAATGAATGTGGTCTAAGAACTTAAACTTAAAAACTTTTTAAAAAATTTTAAATTGGACATTACCTATTATGGTCCAATATCCAAAATCTAAATACATGGTTAGATTCAGCATATCAAAGAACCCCAAGAATTCAATTTTTGATGAAATCAAATAAAGTTCAATTTTGGACCCTTGAAACCTCAATGTGGACCAATCTGATAACCGGGCCCAAACATAAAAAATCTAAATACAAGGTTAGATAAGCATATATCAAAGAACCCCATATATACAATTTTTGTTGAAATCAAACAAAGTTTAATTTTCGACTGCGATTTGGACCAACTTGAAAACTGGGATTAAAACAAAAATCTAAATACATGTTTTGATTCAGCATATCAAAGAACCCCAAGGATATAATTTTTGTTGAAATCAAACAAAGTTTAATTTTGGACCACGATTTTGACCAACTTGAAAACTGGGCCCATAATGAAAAATCTAAGTACATGTTTAGATTCAGCATATCAAAAAACCCAAGAATTCTATTTTTGTTGAAATCAAACAAAGTTTAATTTTGGACCCCAATTTGGACCAACTTAAAAACTGGGCCAATAATCAATAATCTAAGTACATGTTTAGATTCAACATATCAAAGAACCCCAAGAATTCAATTTTTGTGTTAAAATCAAACTTTTAGTTTAATTTTGGACCCTTTGGACCTTAATGTAGACCAATTTCAAAATGGGACCAAAAATTAAGGATCTACATACACAGTTAGGTTCGGCATATTAAAGAACCCTAATTATTCAATTTTTGAAGAATTCAAACAAAGTTTAATTTTGGAACCTTTAGGCCCCTTATTTCCAAACTGTTGGGACCAAACTCCCAAAATCAATCCCAACCTTCCATTTGTGTTTATAAACCTTGTGTTTAAATTTCATTGATTTCTATTTACTTATACTAAAGTTATAGTGTGAAAACCAAGAAAATGCTTCTTTTGGCCCCTAATTCCCAAACTGTTGCGACCAAAACTTCCAAAATCAATCCCAACCTTCCTTTTATGGTCATAAACCTTGTGTTTAAATTTCACAGATTTCTATTCACTTATACTAAAGTTATAGTGCGAAAACCAAAAGTCTTCGGACGATGCCAACGTGATACCAATATATGACCAAATATTTTTCAATTTTTGCGGTCGTATAAAAAGGGTTCATAGAGAGTTGCATAGAATCTTCCCTATATATTCCTTAATATGATAAAGACTAGAGTTATAGCTAAGAAAGGGTCTGGAAAAGGTCCTATTCACCAAAATTGTGTGAGAAAATTTCCAGATCCTTGTGGCTAACACAGATAAGATGGCTACAAACTGAATGTTGCTTATAACTCTTGTTTATTCTATATCAAGCGATTGCCTATGCCAATATAAACATGTACCTCTGCCAACAAATTTTCTCTCTCTTCTTCCACCTCCTCACTCCATCCTGACATATCATTTGTGGTTTTCTGACTAATAACAATCACAGTCAAATTTGTTTTTTTTAAATCTCTTTCTGGAAAAAGATCCTGAACATCTGCAATATTACAAATTTTAACAATCAATTGATCTATGAATATTACAAATTGTCACACATCAATTAATTTATGAATATTTCAAATTGTCACACATCAATTGATCTATGAATATTTCAAATTGGCACACATTAAATGATCTATCTATATTAAAAATTGTCACACATCATATGATTTATCTATATAACAAATTGTCACACATCAAATGATCTACATGTACATGTATCTTTATAACAAATAGTCACACATCAAATGATTTATCTATATTACAAATTGTCACACATCAAATGATCTATCATCAGGATAGCTTCTTTTTATTCATTTCAATTTCTTTTTGAAGTGCAACCAGATGCTCCACAGGGTGCAGCTTGATAAGACTGCAGAGGTCGACCCTGAACAGTTGGGGGAAGTATGGACACAACATTCAAGCTTGATACAGCTCGGATTTTGGATTGTGATTAAATAGTTGACACAGCATAGGTTTCTGACACAGAATGAATGTAGTCTAAGAACTTAAAAAATTTCAATTGGACATTTACCTGTTATGGTCCAATATCCAAAATCTAAATACATGGTTAGATTCAGCATATCAAAGAACCCCAAGAGTTCAATTTTTGATGAAATCAAATAAAGTTCAATTTTAGAACTCAATGTGGACCAATTTGATAGAGGGTCCCAAAATTTATTGTGCAAAAACCAAGAAAAATGCTTATTTGTGCCCTTTTTAGGCCCTTTATTCCTAAACTGTTGGGACCAAAAACCCCCAAAATCAATCCAAAAATTCCTTTAGTGGTTATAAACCTTGTGTTAAAATTTTATTGACTTCTATTTACTTATACAAAAGTTATTATCTGGAAATCATCCGTCTTCATCTACGATGACGACAACGCAGATGAGGACGACATGATACCAATATTCGACCATTTTTGTCGAGCCTTCGACTTTAGTCGAAAAAGCGAGACTAAGCGATCCTACATTCCGTCGTCGTCGGCGGCGTCCACGAATATTCACTCTGTGGTTAAAGTTTTTGAAATTTTAATAACTTTCTTAACACGGCTGGTAATCTACACACGCAGAACATTTGGTTCTGCAATAAAAACCGTGAGAGAATTTCCGGTTGTGCTTGAGTGGAGCAATTGTCACCGCTTCGAAAGGTATATACATTTCTAAATCGCAATTTTCTTATTCGACTGATCAAAATATTGAAAATCGGAGAATGCTATGCTGTGGTGAATAGTTAAACAAAATGATACATGTAACATTTACTGTTGTACGTGGAGTTGAACTCCTACAAAATCAGTTGCTGCACGAGAATTTGCCTAAAAAAGTGACATTTAAATTTTAAAATAGTTCTAATTACAGACCCTCAAGTTCAAATTTACTTTTTATTCGGCCAATGGGTATGAATGTCGTTTTGGGCGGTGTGTACGCTGTCCGGTGTTGATCGACATCTTAATAAATCTTAAAACTTCATAATTTCATTATGACATGCGTGAGGGGATCGGTTCTGATTGAGGACATCGCGAATGCGTGAGGGGACGGGAAATCAAAATATTATATATCCAAACAGAGTATTTGAAAGTTGCCTAAATGTGGTCAGGTTGTTCATGAAAAAACACATTTGTGTGCATAAACAAAATTAATGAGATAGAATTTTGAAATACATTGTGGGAAGATAGGTTTTACGAACAATAAAAGGAAAAATTTTGTCAACGATTTGTTTCTAGCTACAAATAAAAGTTGAAAAATTTCATATCAGCCCAGTATATATTTTTTACGAAAACAGTTAACTCCCCTTGTATTGCGTATTTTAAAAAAAATGGATCGCGAAAACACAAATTTTGATATTTAGTTGAATATTTTGATTTATACAATACATCATAAAGTTTTCTGTATTTGAATAAACAGTCTTACCAATCAATTACAAATGTCTCCAATAAAGGCAACAGTAGTAAACCGTTGTCGAAATTCATAAATTGATTGAGAAAAAACAAATTCGGACTACAAACTAAAACTGAGGGAAACACATCAAATATAAGACAAAACTACGACACAACAGCAACACAAAATTAAACTTTAACACACACAGAAACGAATAACAATTTAACAATGGCCATTTTCCGGACTTGGCACAGGAAATTTTAAGAAAAAATGGTGGGATGAACCCGGTTTTGTGGCATGCCAAACCTCCCGCTTCTACGGCAATGGTAAATATATCAGTTAAAGACAACATTACATGACATGACTACAATACAAATAAATGATAGAACATATAGGAGAGAGAAACACTCCAGTTATAGCTAACAAAAGGTACCAGGTTTAAAAAACACTTATACGTCAGACGCGTCTTTCGTCAACACAAGGCTTACCAGTGACGCTCAGATGAAAAAAGTTCGAAAGCCAAGACAAGTACATTGAAGACCAAAAGTTCCAAAAAGTTGTGTCTAAAACGGCTAGGGTTTCTGCCTGGAAAAAGAACATCCTTGTTATTTCGAATAATTCATAATTTTGCAACCAGTGATGTTTTATAAAATGACTATATAATAGATATACATGATAAAATCGAATTGGTGACTAACTACACAATAAAAACGGATACATAAAATTACCTAAACCAGCACATTAAAATTCACAGCCGAGTTAGCCAAACCATAAACGCACAAAGTGACGTAATATATGAATTTCTTAAACAATATCCCAAAAATAGGATAGACAGAATTCAGGATTAGATTTGCAATACTGATATAACATTTATCAATAACAATGAAAATTGCAATATTAATTAATATCAAATTGTGGTAGTAAACTATACCGATTATTTGCCCAAATCCACGAATTTGGACACATATTTGAAATTTATTGGTTAGACTTTTATTCATAAAAAGAAAACATGGTCATTTATTGTTATTTCAAAATTCTATCTCATAATTTTTATTTATGCACACAAATTTGTTTTTTCATAAACAATCTAACAATATTAAGGCAACTTTCAACGACTGATAGCTTGTATATAAAGATATGGTTTCATGTCCCCTCACGCATTCACGATGTCCTCAATCAGAACTGATCCCCTCACGCATGACACAATGAAAATATGAGGTTTTTAGATTTACGCGCCGCCCAAAACGACATTCATACCCATTGACCGAATAAAAAGTAAATTTGAACTTGTAGGTCTGTTAATAGAACCATTTCAAAATCGAAATGTCACTTTTTTAGGCAAATTCTCGTGGGGCAACTGATTTTGTAGGAGTTCAACTCCACGTACAACAGTAAATGATACATGTATCTCTTCGTTAAAGTATTCACCACAGCATAGCATTCTCCGATTTTCAATATTTTGATCAGTCGAATAAGAAAATTGCGATTTAGAATTGTACATACCTTTTGAAGCGGTGACAATTACTCCACTCAAGCACAACCGGAAAATCCTCTCACGGTTTTCATTGCAGAACCAAATGTTCTGCGTGTGTAGATTACCAGCCGTGTTAAACTATACTGAATTTCTACCAATCTTGAACAGAAGCTTGTTTATGATCATAAGAAAGTATCCAGAAGTAAATTTTGTAAAAATAAAATTCCATTTTTTCGGTAGTTTACTTATAAATGGACTTAGTTTTTCTGTGAGGAAACATTACATTCACTCTGTGGTTAAAGTTTTTAAAATTTTAATAACTTTCATAAACTATCCTTGATTTGTACCAAACTTGGACAGAGGCTTGTTTATGATCTTAAAATAGTATCAAGAAGAAAATTTTGTAAAAATAAATTTCCACTTTTCCGATTTTACTTATAAATGGACTTAGTTTTTCTGCGAGGAAACATTACATTCACTCTGTGATTTAAGTTTTTAAAATTTTTATAATGTTCTTAAACTATCCTGGATTTTTTACCAAACTTAGACAAAAGCTTGTTTCTGATCATAAGATATTATTCAGAAGTATTTTTTGTGAAAAAAAAATTCACTTTTTCCGTATTTTACTTATAAATGGACTTAGTTTTCTTTCAGTTAACATTACATACAGTCTGCAGTTAAAGTTTATAAAACATTTATTAGATTCATAAACTATCCTTGATTTTTTTACCAAACTTGGAAGCTTCTTTCAATCAAAAGACAGTATCGAGAGGGAAATTTTTATTGATGTTTTTCCTCATTTTTGTTGAGTCTGCAATTAACAGCAAAAGTAGGCGAGACACTGGGTTCCGTGGAACCCTTACAAATTTTTATTTTTATTGTTGTATAAAAACAGAAAACAACTTTTTTAATAGTTAAGTTCTTATTTTGTTATGTTTTTACACCACTGTCCTGAGACAAACATGATTAACCCTACCCCATTTTTTGGGTACATGTTTAAGGTAAAAAGCCTTTTATCCAATGGTTGTTGTCAGTCACTGTCTGTAATAACTGTTTTTCTTCATAGTTGTTTTTTTTCCATTATTGATGGTCATACAGTGAACTATACTAGTCTCTAATGAATTGTTATCTGATGGGTTATCATGCCATGTGTTTTTAGTTTTTATATTCATGACTGAAAATTGTTTTCTATTTTAGTATGAAGGTATTGAACATTTCTGCATTTTCATGATTTTTTTGTTCAATTTCATGTGTCATTTGTAAAATACATAAAGCATATCAGTTTGTCATTCATTATTTATATATTCTTAGATAATGTGCTATTTTATAACAATGAATTTACCAATAGCTTTAACAATGAAATAAAGCGTTACCTCTTTTGAGACGGTCTGGACATTGCTGTGCAATGCATTCTAGATTATCACCAGGAGATGGTTCCCCTAAAAATTGATCCTCAATCTGAAAAAAAACCAACAAACAACATTTAAATATCATAAGAGCAAGCACGACATATTTATCAATTATGGTCTTTTGACAAGGTCAATACATTATATATGGACCTGTTCAGATTACATGTATATTGACCGAGGACGAAGTCCAAAGTTCAATATAATCTAACAGGTCTATATATAACTTATTGACTGAGTGAAAGTCCTTTTTTATATTACATATGTACAATGTATGTAGATAATAGCTGAAGTTTGAAAACGATACTGACTAGATGTTACTATTTTTTTTAAATGATATTGACTCTATGTTTCTATTTTTAGTAACATGGCTGAACATAGTAAGTGACTTTTAAGTCATTGTAAGTCGAGTCAATTATTCAATATGGCAAAAATAGTGAAAAATACAAAATATATTTTGGAAAACATGTGACCAAATAAACCAATGAGAAACAAGAAAAATCAAACTATGTGTAATATTTATTAATTCAGATCTGTTTTGCTGTTTACTTTTCAATTACAGTTAAACAATATGAGGTTATACAATTCTAAGTCTTAAAAAAAATGGACAGATATCACTGTCCAAGCAATTTGGAAAGAAAGGCATTCTAATACTGCAATAAATATTTCACACTTCAATTATAGGTGATTTTCATCAGAGTTAAATAAGAACTACAAATCAATTATTTGAAATTAATGCAATAATTCCTATTAAATTATTAGTATAAGGATCTTACTACTTCTTGTGCTTGTTGAAAAACTTCTTGCTGTCTTTTCTCTAGGTTATTTTTGGTTAAGAATTCATCAATGTTTACGGGTTCTCTATATAAAACAGGTTGTGTCACCATCGTTGTCTTAACTGAATTGTTTTTCAATCCAACGTGCCCTGGAAGTGGGAATCTTTTATCTAATGGTCCAAATGGACCAAGTTCAGGTGATATGTCATATTTTATATTACCTACAAAATATATTTAGCAAAGTTAGAATTATTTGCAGCAGTGCACATATAATAGGTATGTAAACAAATAGAAGAATCATGATAATGGTTATGGTTAACCTTTTGAATTTCCTCACATTAACATCAATGTGCAAGATTTAAATTAATAAAATTCTATTTATTTCATTATTTCTTAATAAGGAGATCTCCAACTTCTTAAGGGCATACTATACAGTTACAATGGAGGAAATGATGTTGCTAATGTAAAAAGTTATTTTTAGAAACATTAAACTGTGACCCAAGGAAAAGATGCATTTTAATCAGTAGTTTGATACCGTTACATGAACTCCTATTTTTTTAAATGGCATTTGACTTGATTATGTACAAGTGTTAAGAGTTGAAGAATATTTGTACCAATCTTTACTATAAAAAATCCCCAATGATTTTTCAAATAAGATAAACATACAGCAACAAAACCATTTTTTTCTAAAATCATGAAAATGTAATAAAAAATAATAATTTCTAAACAATTATTGCTAAAATTTATACACAGTTTAATAAGTAAAGACAAGATTTAAATTTATTTTTAAAAAATCAGCTCGGTTTTTTTTTTTAAACAAAAAGTTAGATATGTCTGTCATTACCATTATTTTCATTTATATATTTAAATTGTCTTGGAAAAAAATAGCTTGTATACAATTTTTCCTAAATAAAAAACACCATTTGGTCAAAAATGGAAACTGTTGTCTGCCTTTAAATAAATCTATTCTTTCTACTTTTAAAATAAGAAGATCTCAAACTTCTATAACAAATTCATTATTCAAAATTATAGGAGCAGGAGAATTTAGAGTGGACCCAGAAAGTAAGCTTCTATTAGGTTGCTATGAATTAAAGTAAAACTATTCAGGGATCTCCATGGATGAAAATTGAACGATGGAGGAACTTTCACCATTACAAACCGTGTCTACGCTGTACAGTGTAGCGCGATCGGAAGTATTTTATCCCTCCATACAAGGAATGGTGAACATGCTAATTCATTGCTTATATAAATTATATCTATTTGACTTTTCATTATAGAATTAGAAGTATCAATATTTTCATGTATTGCCGCTTTTAACCATTCAAATGCCAAGTCTTCATGGTCCCCCCCTTAGTCGAGATGAAGGTCCCCAAGTAGATTTCTTGTATTTTTGGTAATTGTTATGGAGGTTAAAAATCATATGATGTGGAGCTTATTTTTCATGGACACTGTCAAATTCAGAACCCATTACCGGTATGGCTGATTTGCAGCAACAACAAAACGATTTGTACGGGTTAAGTAAAAGGTTAAAGAGATTTGTAAAGCAAACGTTGACAAATGAAAAGGTTATTATGACTTTATCTGGCAAATTGATGCTGTGCAACAGCATCTTTAGAGTCTGAATAGAAACCGGAAGCGCGGATGTATCAATTTGATTGTAATATACGAAATGAATTCGGAATTACGATACGATATTTCTTCACAGGAAATATTTAAGTTTTTACTTCATGTACTTTTAAACTTTTAAAGTAATTCTAAATTATCGTTACAGCAATACTCGAGTTATTTGCGATGAAATAATATTTACTGTTTTGCATCTTATTTTGTACTTATTAAAAAAGGGGGATGCTGATTGCGTCAAAATAAAGCATGTGTTCGACTTGTTAAACTGTTTTCTTTGTAACTGGATTATTAATTTATTTATTTAATCTAAATTATCATAATCATTTGCTGAAACTTAGTTGATTATTTCGACAAATGGATCGTCTATCCTCAGATAGTATTCTCCTGTCTGGTTTGTTGATCTACCTGTACAAGCTCAGGTACAGGTGATTAGCGATCTTAATCGGATATCCCTCAGGCGTTAGAACTGTATTGGATTATAACATAAAAAGCCTAAGGATTATGCAATTACATGCATTTGATTATAAATGATAAAAAAAAATGGCGTCGGGCTACAAAAAGCGATGAAGTTTTGAACGATGGCGGAAGACAATTTAACGATGGCGCAAGACAATTTAACGATGGCGTGACAGTGATTTTCCAACCCTCATTTTGGGGCCGAATTTCGGCCCCATTCCCAAAGAGAAATATGCTCTTTTTTTCCCAATTTTCAGCTCTAAAATTCCCAATCGTATATGGACATCGTCGCGAGATTTTGTTATTGTCGTATCTCCGTATCGTGTATTATTTTGTTGACAAATCTCTGAGCGTTCGGGGTATTTCGGGAGTTATCATTATCGTTCATTTAAGACGATGATTGGTTTGCAATCTTTTTTGGATTGCATTGCAATCTACGATATTCTGGTCACGTTTGCGCTTGAAACATCCGAATGAATAATTCAATGACAAAGCAAAAAAATGGGACATAATGTAAACAAAATGAACGTAGATCATGTCTCATAATTCCAAATATTACACAAAGAAGCTAAAGGCGGCGGACGGTAGTAAATGCCGGAAGCTGGAAGCTTTTGGATTCAAAAAGTCGTTTCTACTTCCTTCTGATGAAACAAGTGAAAGAAGGAAAAGACCGACTCTCAGATACAGAACTGGAACAACTAGTTGACATGTTTAAAAATAAACATGAAGGAAAACTTGGAATTTTAAATAAAACTAAAAAATAAATGCTTCAGATTTCAAATGTGTCTTTTTAGAATTTCTATAGATTCTCATCATTATAAATAGAATCAGAAGGGATAGGTTGAATTTTACCTTTCAAGAGTAAAGTTACAAAGCTTGAGTGCATGCAAATGTGTCCTCAGACACATTCAACTTTTATTTTTTATCCTTTTCCTTAAAAAGATAGCTTATTTTGTAGGCAATTCATGCAGTTAATCCTTTTCAGAATGCAGGATTTTGCACCTAATTTTCAAAATTTTCTTGGGGGGCATGCCCCCAAACCCCCCTAGCAAGGCGCACACGGCTTATGCCGTGTGCTTGCCGTCGTAAAGACCAATCATATTTTTCCCAAACCATAATTTTTTTCCCAATTGCATGGGCCCCAGGACCCTTCCCCTAAACACCAGGAAAATCACTGCGTGAGTCATTCGACGATGGCGCAAGACATTTGAACGATGGCGGGGCGCCATCGTTAAACAGGCCATGGAGATCCCTGACTATTTATAAAGAATTACCATTACTGCTTTCATCTGAGCATAAAGTAATATGCTGATCTTTCAGGTAGTGTGTAGAAAATGTACGGAAATGATTTACAGCAGCATTCAAGTTAGGTAAGTAGGCTGTCACACGACCAGACTTTGTAATGAGCTGAAATATTAAAATTTCTTTATAAACTTCCATCAACAGTCATATTTAATACTAAATTTAAATTCAAAACCATCATATATTCTCTATCCAACAAACCCTTACTTCTCAAATAATAAAAAAAAATCAAACCTTCATCCCAGAAGACATATCTTGGTAATATCCAGATTACAATGCAAACAAAACATTTATTTTTCTATTAATTTATTGCAGTTTACTGTTTACCATTTGTCATATTGAAGATATGTTTTCATTGCAATAGCATAGTTAACATGGTTGATGCCTTTCTGCAATAAAGTAGTGATTCATTCAATCATTTAGATCCTGTTTTGCTATGCTGTGTTATAATTTGAAAAGTGACAATTTTGGTTTAATTTTAATTCTTTTTGCAAGTACATGCAGTTCATTATATAAATTAATTATTTATTTGACAACCATTACATGTAGATCTAATAAGCCTTAGTAATTGGTAAAATGAAACACAATTTATCTGTATTTTATTTTCTATCTAAATCTTATACAAACACATGTACATGTTCAAAATTTTAATATATATTTCTATTTTTTACCCGTGCAGCCATCTTTTCCTGATCACAAATCTTCTTTCCAACAATTACTGTAAAATTTGGAGAAAACACATAAATTAATGCATAAGATATAATAATCAGATAATTGAATTCATCAACAAACAACTAGCAACTTTTTTAAAGGGCTTCCAAAAAGTTTGAAGTATGAGTCAATAAAACACAGACAATTACTAAAGTTTGCCTCTTTCTTCACAATATGTTTAAATATGATTTAATTTCATTACAGAAAGAATGGGTTATTGGTGAGAGCTTCTTTTACCTGGATGCAAAATTACTTCTATTATTGGTGGAGGATTAGGAAATCCATTACTACCAACTAATGAAAGTATGCCTTTATTGACAGATACAAATGGTATACCTGTCAACAGTGAACCCTCTCATTTTGAGGAGTCTCAGGACGGTATACCTGCAAACGGTGAACCCTCCCATTTTGAGGAGTCTCAGGACTGTACAATAGAAAAAATTCCTTTAATCTCTCCCACAGGAACATAGAATCTCAAGCTTACAGATATTTTGACCTGCGTTCTTATTTTTCTAGAATTTTCATAACTTTCAATAGCAATAAATAAACAATCAGCTATCATTTGGCATCACTTTAAACATAAGTTTAGATGACATTTTATTGATGTTAATAGAAATTACTAGGATAATAGCTTGTAAGTTTTTTATAATAGTGGTACGTTTTTTAATACATGTCAGTTTCTGTATTGTGTCTTGAGTAACTAAATGTATGATCCGACAATAAAATCGTCTACAACAAGGTAGTATCAAGTTCCGTCAATATATGTTCCTGCACTCAGCAATGAGCATTGCCCTCTTTGAAGGTTTCAGAGTTTCGCAGGTATGGGATGGACATTTTAAAATTACTGTAGTTAAAATTTTGCAATTTTTTTTTATTAATTATTTGTATGTGATTCGTCCTCTTTCACATACCACCTGTCATGTTACAACAAGAATATGAAACATTGTAATCTTGTACTGTCACTTCTGACATACGGTATCAGGTCTGTTTGCGTCCAATACACTTTCACACCCTACACGTTTGCCCCAGAAGTCTGTTCGCACATCATTTTAACCAAATTCCAGTTAAATTATTAGAGAATCATGATGGTTGTGTTAACTTGCTTTGATGTAAATACTGCATGTATTTAGCTTGGTATAAGTAAAACATTGAAGAATTTAAATGAAAAACAAGAAAGTTAATTTGGCCTTTGATCTCACTTTATTTTGAAACGATAAAAAAATGTAAAGTAATACACTATTCAAAACATGAGTAAAAATTTTCAACACAAAAAAAAGACCTTGTCAGAATCTCACTTAATTTAGAGACAATGAATTTTTTTTTTACAATACACAGAAACTAACCAAAACATGATTAAGAATTATTAAACATAAAGAAACACATCAGATTTTCACTTTAATCATGTTAATCTGAAACAATGAAGAAAAAAAACCCATTTACAGTGGAGTCCCCGGTGTCTGTGCGGCCGGTGATACCCTGCATTAGGTGATTTCGTCATATCAACACAAAATATAGCATATACGGTGCAGTCCGGTGTATCCTCGCACCTAAGACTTATGACTTCACTTCATTCAACTGATAAAACCAATAATTGGATAATATTGTGTGAATACATTTATAAAATACTTATATTTCATAAAATTATCAGTTTGTAGGGTTTAACCCTCAAGATTTTGTGTAATGTGTGTCTAAAAGTGGGGAAACCCCTGTTCTGAGAGTTCCTCCAATGTCCGGTGATTTCGTGCATGCCTTCCAAAAATAGCTTATTTTGAATAGAGGAAAGATTTGCTGCTACGAAAGGTAGTTAAATTCAAACCAAGAACACTTCCAAGGATGCAGAGCAAATATTATTTCAATCTGATAAAATTTGACTTAAGTAAAAACAAATTTTATCTGATGCTGTATTTTTTTAATGGTTATTGGCCAAATATTGTAAATCTATGGATTGCAGTTATTATTTCAATCTGGAACTTATCAATTTTATTCTTTTTTATCCCTCTGGAATGCTAACACAATAACAAGAACAATTTTATTTGCATTACGGTGTTGATATAACGAAATCAGCTAATGAGCGGTATCACCGGCCGCGCGGACACCGGGGACTCCACTGTACACAAATTAAAAAATTATTAAACACAAAACCAATAAAAATGTAAAAAGGGGAAAGTGCTGAACATGTTAGGCGTGAGTGTGTTTCTGGGCAACGGACTTGGATTCTGTTTTATTGTATTGTTTGTAGATGGTCAATTTTTTTGTTGATAGTATACAACCGTGTGATGTATCTCCTTCTCTAAGTAAATTCCTCTGATATCGGAGCACCTGTGCCAATCGGTATCAAAGGTCCATAATTTTACCAGTATGATAATTTTAATTAAATTATAAACATATATAATCCTTGTATCCTTGTCAGAAATATATTTGCACGTACACGAGTACGACTGCGAGTTAATTTAGTCCAAATAACTAGAGTTACGTGTACGGTCTCTAAAAACAATCCAATCGGAAAGTCCTACAATGGGCTAATAGGTCATACTTACGTTGATAAACATGCAATATGTAGGTTTCTCTTCTTCGCCAATGTAAACTATATTTTCTGTTTTCAACGTAATAACCTTGAACTTCTTCGTGTAGACTTCGACTTTTCCAGTCATGAAAATGAAAAAGTCCGAAACATAATTGATTATGAAAATCTTAGTTTCGTCTGTGCTTGCAGAAACCATTTTTTACATGGGATAACAAATAAACTTTTTGACATTAACCGTAGCAAAACACTAAAATTATTCTTTTCGGATTCCTGTTATATTTGGAATGACAAGCATTAGTACACCAGATTTACAGTCATTGTATACAGTGCAACGTTTTGAAAATGTAACTGGGGACCAGGATAAACAGAATGACTTGATACTTTGCTTTCCTTCAGCAATAAATCCAATTAAATGCCTGAGCAAGACAGTGATTTTCTTTGGTGGAGATGTGCAGGTCATTATTAGAATATTGAATATAGTGCAACATCTAGAAGTTTTTTCCTTAGTCATAGTCCAGTGTTCTCTTATAATACTAAAATTTTGAGACTTTTTTAAAACTGTCAATTGCACAATTTACACTCCTTACAGCCACAGGTACAAATCAAATCAAATATATTTTATTGTCAATTAAAGACACCCATTACAGCCAGAGTAATGCAAGTGGTAATCATTTAATTCAATCAATATCATAATCGATAAAATTTACTTACCCGGTAATCAACAAGTTGTTTATAGTTTGATCTTTTCTTTGAGGTTTTAATAAATTGATTAATGAAAACCCAAATACCTAGAATCCAAGTATTCACATTCAACCCTAGTCCCTGTTTGCCCTGGATGTGTTCATATTGTCTTACTTATATTGGAATAATTTATTATCTACATGTGTAAATAGAGTAAGTATGTATAGCCAAAAGTTAAATAGTGTGTTAAAAATTTCAAAAAGATAGATTTTCATGTATCCTTGAATTAATGTATTGAGTCAAGGATATACAAATTAGGGCATGTTTAGTCCGCACTTTTTTCCTTAAATATGTAGATTGTACAAGGGGTGCGGACTATACACAACTACAGACGGTTTTTAGAAATTTATAAAAAAAAATAAAAAATTCATGAAATATATAAAACATAATTTTTTTATTTTTTTTTATAAAATACATGGAGAATAGGCCCCTTTCAATGGATTTTTACAGTGAACTAGACTTTTACAAACAAACAAAAAACTTTTTTTCTTGATTTTAAAGGGAAATTCCGCGATTTTTTACTTATCATCTAATTATGTTCATCTTAACATAAAAAACACATTTGCAAAGTTTTAAATTTATATTCCTTCTAATAACGGAGAAAATCAAGTATTTGTAACTTTTTTGGTTGAATTCTCGAGTGGGTCGTGACGTATTAGCCCGATTTATTGAATTCTGGGAAAAAATAAAATCTGTTTAACTCTTATAGCTTATCGACAATATACGTAATTAAAAGCGCACAGCTGACGAATGGTCGAAGTTATAAACCACAATATAAGAATGAACGAAAGTGAATATGCATATATATACCGTTTTGTATTGATTGAATTAAACTCCTATAAAATTATCTCTAGTAAATGTTTTTGAATAAATTTAATTAATTATTGTTGAGATATTTTTCATAAAATATTTATTGAACATTTTTACTGATATTGAACTGAAAATATTTCAGTTCTATTTACCGTTATTGTTTTGATAATCAGTTCAATGCAACTAATGTGTGAGCAGAGTGTGTATATTATTTTGTAAAGGTCACTGTATATTTCTTGGCTTGAGGTCAATTCGTTTACCTTGTAGCTATTTAGCCGCAGGTGTGAGTTCAAGCGTACACAGGTATAAATGTTGTTATTTGGAAAGGATAAATAGAAAGGATTAGAGTATATGCTGTCATGATGTTAATACACTAAGATTAAATACACGATGAGAATAAAGATACAATAATTAAATTGTGTAAATTAATTGAAAATAAAATTCAGATTCGTAATTCCGAAAGTGTATAAAAATAAAAGGAAACAATTTTTGATTACTTTCTTAGCGGCAATTGGCGTAAAGATTCAAATATGAAGCAAAAAATAGTAGTTTTAATCTTTAATAAAAACTAAATGCAATATTACCCAATTTGATATACCATTGTACATCTGTTTGATATCATTGACTTTACCGGAATTTCTTAACTTGTATTCAAATCTGGCTGTGTTTAAATGCTAATAAAACTATTGCAATTTTAAAGATTTTAATTGACAAAAAAATACAACATACAACATGCATAATTTTTTTTTAGTTTCTTTTTAACATTTTATTCTTACATAATTAAATTCATTTGACAATCATTTACACGAACTTTTTGTGAAAAGAATACTAATTATCTAAGCTAAGGCATTATATCTTTTGAGGATTTTTGAGGATTTTTTTTAAAATTCTATGATAATAGTTGTGCAATGTTGAACATGATAGCCGTCATTAATCCAAATAAGTAATACCAGTGATTTTCCAACCCTCATTTTGGGGCCGAATTTCGGCCCCATTCCCAAAGAGAAATATGCTCTTTTTTTCCCAATTTTCAGCTCTAAAATTCCCAATCGTATATGGACATCGTCGCGAGATTTTGTTATTGTCGTATCTCCGTATCGTGTATTATTTTGTTGACAAATCTCTGAGCGTTCGGGGTATTTCGGGAGTTATCATTATCGTTCATTTAAGACGATGATTGGTTTGCAATCTTTTTTGGATTGCATTGCAATCTACGATATTCTGGTCACGTTTGCGCTTGAAACATCCGAATGAATAATTCAATGACAAAGCAAAAAAATGGGACATAATGTAAACAAAATGAACGTAGATCATGTCTCATAATTCCAAATATTACACAAAGAAGCTAAAGGCGGCGGACGGTAGTAAATGCCGGAAGCTGGAAGCTTTTGGATTCAAAAAGTCGTTTCTACTTCCTTCTGATGAAACAAGTGAAAGAAGGAAAAGACCGACTCTCAGATACAGAACTGGAACAACTAGTTGACATGTTTAAAAATAAACATGAAGGAAAACTTGGAATTTTAAATAAAACTAAAAAATAAATGCTTCAGATTTCAAATGTGTCTTTTTAGAATTTCTATAGATTCTCATCATTATAAATAGAATCAGAAGGGATAGGTTGAATTTTACCTTTCAAGAGTAAAGTTACAAAGCTTGAGTGCATGCAAATGTGTCCTCAGACACATTCAACTTTTATTTTTTATCCTTTTCCTTAAAAAGATAGCTTATTTTGTAGGCAATTCATGCAGTTAATCCTTTTCAGAATGCAGGATTTTGCACCTAATTTTCAAAATTTTCTTGGGGGGCATGCCCCCAAACCCCCCTAGCAAGGCGCACACGGCTTATGCCGTGTGCTTGCCGTCGTAAAGACCAATCATATTTTTCCCAAACCATAATTTTTTTCCCAATTGCATGGGCCCCAGGACCCTTCCCCTAAACACCAGGAAAATCACTGAATACAGTAGTTGTAATAAAAGTTATACTTTAGTCATGCATTACAGATATTGACGAATTTATAATAGTTCGTTCATACATCGTTGTTCATGAAACAATCATTATTAGTATACATGTAAGTTTCCTGACGTATAAGAGCCATTGAGGATGAGCTCCAGGGAAATCAGACTAGTTGCGTTTCGTTCGTTTGTTTGTTGGGAAAGGAGAGGAAATGCAACCGCTTGTACAGATAAACGACAGAATTACCATACAAGCATTTATAGTCAACACAATCAGAAAGAGTTCCCATCGTTAGACGGGGAATATGAAGGCTTCCAAGAATGAACAAGTGACATGTCTAACTCTGAACAGTTAGAGAACAGACTATCGACATCGAACGCTTGTTCTTGATATTTGAAACTGTATGCATAGGGCAGATTTTTCAGTATTGTGTTTTGTCACCTACTTTCAAAATAAAAAAATAAAGTAGACATTTCATGGAAACAAATTATATTTTTTGAAAATTTATGATCAGTAGGGCTTAAATCTTCCAACACATAGTAAATAATGTACCAGATTATTGAATAATTTCCAATGAAACAGGGTTGCCCACATTTTCTCCTTTTCCACCCTTGTCCAAAATTGCATAAATTTTGGTTTAAACCCTTTTCCCTGAGTTAAAACTAAAACACATTCTGAAAGTAAATTGGTTTTGGAAGATAATTAGCATCTAACACATTACTATTTCCAATATATTAGTGGAAATAAATAATGTATAACTTGTTGGACATGTAACGGACATAAAATGTGACGTAAAGTTTTCATTTTGCTAGGAAATTGACCTCTTCTTCACAGTATTTTTTTTTTAATCAGTTAAGATTTTCATGTGTTACATATATTAACATTATACAAGTTGAATTTATGCCAGATTCTTTAAAAAAAACATGTTTTTAATTACTGCTGTTGCTAATGTGACAGAGACAAAAATTAGTAACGTTAGCAACATTTGGACATGTCACATTAGCAACAACATCTTTAAAAGTTAAAATGTATGCATACAGTAATGTTTATCTTTGCCTGTAGTTATACTATTATATATATTCTGGTTAATAGTTTCTTAATATACAGAATGTAATTGTCTTAATATCAAATGTCAAACTAGAAACCAATTCACAGTACCCCGGTTGTAACATTAGCAACACCTTCTTCAGTTATACTTTAAGAAAATTCCCGTTCTTGTTGATATCTTTTTCAGTTACCCAGATAATCATGTCAAAATGATTAGAGTACCAAAAAGAACCCTTCCTTGTAGTAGATGAACCAACCAACCAGATTTAATGGATGCATTAATATTAATTATTGCATAAATTCCATTAGAAGCCAAGTGCATATATGGACTAGAACAAGTTAAATATTATTAAACTGACCCAGACATACTATACTAACTGTTTTGCCTATATTTCTGAGCCGACCTTTGCTCTTATTAAAAGATGCTGTATGCTTGGAGGACAAGAGGCACAGTATACACATTTTAATGTCTATTGTTTTATCCGAAATTGGAGTAAACCTGAAACCAAAAGCACTAAATACTAGTTACTAAAAGGCAGGATATTGATTCTTTTTGAAGTATTAAAGCTATGTTTCCCATGTCAAGAGGCAAATACCAATTTTAAATAAACCTGCAACCAAAAACACTAAATACTAGTAGCTAAAATGCCAGATATTGATTCTAGATGAAGTATAAACTAAGTTATCCATGTCAAGAGGCAAATACCAATTTTAATTAAACCTGCAACCAAAAACACTAAATACTAGTAGCTAAAAGGCCAGATATTGATTCTAGATGAAGTATAAACTGTTATCCATGTCAAGAGGCAAATACCAATTTTAATTAAACCTGCAACCAAAAACACTAAATACTAGTAGCTAAAATGCCAGATATTGATTCTAGATGAAGTATAAACTGTTATCCATGTCAAGAGGCAAATACCAATTTTAATTAAACCTGCAACCAAAAACACTAAATACTAGTAGCTAAAATGCCAGATATTGATTCTAGATGAAGTATAAACTGTTATCCATGTCAAGAGGCAAATACCAATTTTAATTAAACCTGCAACCAAAAGCACTAAATACTAGTAGCTAAAAGGCCAGATATTGATTCTAGATGAAGTATTACTGAGATTTGCCATGTCATGTCTGGCCAGAAAAATCAAACAAGAAATTAATAAACAATTTCAAATCAGTTTGCACATATATAGTGAGTACTGATATGCAATAGTGATCAATGCCTCAACACCTTGTTTTGTCAATTAAATCATGATCCGATGATAGATGCATCAGCATCTTGCATTCAAAATCTCAAATACTGCTGAAGCTTAAAATTAATTTAATGTTTTAATTTAACAGTCATTTTCTGTCTCCCGGTTTCTTCTGGAGGACTTCATCTGAAAGAAAATAAATTGAAAATATTACTGCTTATAATATATATGATTATGAAAAAAAAAATGTTTTACTATTATTTTAGGACTTTTCTTCAAATTTACATCACTCTTAATGGGATTTTTTCTGAATGCTTGAAGTATGGTTTTAAAAATTTTGTTGTCATTATTAGTTTTAGCTGAAACGGTAACCATGTTTTTTTACTGATTACCCTAGATAATGCTAAGGTACACTTGAAAATCAAATTGACAATTTCTTGGTAATTATTTCTGTGAACAATGACTTTTATGCCAACTAGATATATATATATATGGTAGCTTAAATGTGATATAAAGCCCTTCAAAGAAACAGATTATAAATTACCTTTGAATATATATAAAAGTAAACGCCCCTCCATTATTATCTCTGGTGGTTTAAGTTTTTGTATAATATCATGTTCAGCTATGATGTACTTTAATGTTCCCTCCTTCCACCTTCTATTACATCTAGTAGATGCATAATAAAAAATCCATGGCCATTCAGACACCTGAAACAAGATTTAAAAATAATGACAAGTGACTTCTCAATACACAAATGATACATGTAGATGAAATCAATGAAATAACAGAACACTGTAAATATTATTTTTTAATTGTAGCTTGATTAATGTGTTTTTTTTTCATGTATTCTGACATTTAACAAAGAATATCTTGTGTCATTAAGTATAAATCTAAATTTTCGTACAATGAACATATCTTTCTTAGTTTAAAGATAACACATATTTTATTAATAAATTGTTGATATAAATCAAGAAATGTATGTACATATCTTCACAAACAAAAAATTAAACATAACCTGACCTAAACTTCAAAATGATAGCTTTAAAAATAATGACCGATTTTTTTTTCTTCAAATGTACCAATCAAGCAGTCATTGAAAATTGAAAAGCATTTAAAGATTTTCCAAGTTAAGACCCTGTTTTTTCAATAAATATATCCCATTTCTATTTGTTCTTGATCTATATAGCATTTCACTGGAGAAATCTAAGTCAGGTTAGATAAAGAATGAAAAATCCAAGAAAATAAAACAAGAGGCTCTCAAGAGCCTGAATCGCTCACCTTCAATTTTTTTATGAAATGGTATATAAAACACAAACTTTATTCTAGATACCCTAGGGATCATTCAGCTTAAGTTTGGTTGGAATTAGTTCAGTAGTTTCAGAGGAGAAGATCTTTGAAATAGTTTACACCGGACAGACAGACGGACGACGACGACGACGGACGCCAAGTGATGGTAAAAGCTCACATTTCCTTTTAGGAAAGGTGAGCTAAAAAATAACATCAACAATTTGATGAAATTGATAACTTACAACTGCTGGGTATACATTATTTCCAAATCTGACAGCCAGATAATCCCCAGTTTTAAAAGTTCTGTTTTAAATAACATTTACCTTGTTTATAAATTATTAACCATAAACTATTTGATAAATTATTGTCATATTGTATTGGCTGTTTTTTAAAATTCTTCTTCATTTAAAGCAATGTAATAATTAGAAATTACAAGTTATAAATCTATATATTTTTAAATATAGATTCTGGTGATAATAATCTTTAAGTTAAAAAAAGTATCCAAAACGTTATCATAATTATTTAAGTACAAATGTAGTAATTGTGAGGGGAAAAAACGCTTTGACTAGAAAAATTAATAATTTAACATCAAATGTAATTCACTTATACCTTGATTTCTCTGCTACAGTTGTCTCTAATGCACTATTATCCATAACATCTACATCAGACTTGACTTCATCATCTGATTTGACTTCTGACTTTTCATCACCTATGTTTGCTTGGCTACATAAAACTTCAGACTTGACTGGCACCACCTTGACTTCATCATCTGATTTGACTTCTGACTTTTCATCACCTATGTTTGCTTGGCTACTTAAAACTTCAAACTTGACTGGCACCGACTTGACTACATCATCTGATTTGACTACTGACTTTTCATCACCTATGTTTGCTTGGCTACTTAAAACTTCAAACTTGACTGGCACTGACTTGACTACATCATCTGATTTGACTTCTGACTTTTCATCACCTATGTTTGCTTGGCTACTTAAAACTTCAAACTTGACTGGCACCGACTTGACTACATCATCTGATTTGACTACTGACTTTTCATCACCTATGTTTGCTTGGCTACTTAAAACTTCAAACTTGACTGGCACCGACTTGACTACATCATCTGATTTGACTACTGACTTTTCATCACCTATGTTTGCTTGGCTACTTAAAACTTCAAACTTGACTGGCACTGACTTGACTACATCATCTGATTTGACTTCTGACTTTTCATCACCTATGTTTGCTTGGCTACTTAAAACTTCAAACTTGACTGGCACCGACTTGACTACATCATCTGATTTGACTTCTGACTTTTCATTAACTATGTTTGCTTGGCTACTTAAAACTTCAAACTTGACTGGCACTGACTTGACTACATCATCTGATTTGACTGCTGACTTTTCATCACCTATGTTTGCTTGGCTACTTAAAACTTCAAACTTGACTGGCACCGACTTGACTACATCATCTGATTTGACTTTTGACTTTTCATCACCTATGTTTGCTTGGCTACTTAAAACTTCAAACTTGACTGGCACCGACTTGACTACATCATCTGATTTGACTTCTGACTTTTCATCACCTATGTTTGCTTGGCTACTTAAAACTTCAAACTTGACTGGCACCGACTTGACTACATCATCTGATTTGACTTCTGACTTTTCATCACCTATGTTTGCTTGGCTACTTAAAACTTCAAACTTGACTACATCATCTGATTTGACTTCTGACTTTTCGTCACCTATGTTTGCTTGTCTACATACAACTTCAAACTCGATCGGCATTGACTTGACTACATCATCTGATTTGACTTCTGACTTTTCATCAACTATGTTTGCTTGGCTACTTAAAACTTCAGACATGACATCAATGTCACTATTATCAATGTTCATAAAAACATCATTTTCAAGAAAAGTTTTAATAAAACTGTCATCTTCATTTAAACTAGTATCTGAATCATCAAAGCAAATCAAGGGTTCAGTATTAACTGAGTGTGATTCTTGTCTATGAAGTGGTAAGAGCGGGACAAAATGATTGATGAATCCATCATTTCTAGTTGATGACCACATTACAGCAGCAGAGATAGAATATAAACCTTCTTGTTCTTTCAAGGGAAGAATTCGCCTGTGGAGTACAGTTCTTGGAACAACATCAGTGTGTACATCTGGATAAACAGACATTATTTCACATTTTAATACTGATGAAACTGCGAGAAGTTCCCAAATACCCATCCAGGATCCATTTTTACACGAGTTTAATACCTCTTCTTCATACAGTCTTCTTATAACATTTCTTGTAAGTCTATCTCCAGGTGTATATTGCTCCAGAAACATTATATACGTATTTAATAGATAAGAAGCATCCTTCTTGGGGAAACTGTTTCCCTTGATAAGATTTTCATTTTTGAGGTATAATTCTGCATTTATGCACATCTCTACTGTTATTCTTGCTCTAATTTCCTTAAAATTATTTTCATTCCCAAAGACAAGAGTGCTGATGCTTCTGGGAAGACAATTCCCATCCCCGTACACCACCACTGGCAAATAGTTCACAAACTTTGTTGTCTGTAGTCTAAGTTTGGGGAATAAATTTGATGCATCACGGTCAACTACTAAATTATTTGAGACAATATTAGTATCTTCATTTATCACAATTTCAATTTGTTTGAATTCTTCATCTAACTGTGTACATAATGCCAGTAAGATATCATAGTCTGCACACCTTTGCAATTCCTGAAGTTTTAAATCAAAATATTGTTTCCTGTCTATTGCTGTGTGCTCATTTGGTGGTTGTTGTTGTTCTGCTGTCCTCAATGGCACACTTTGTTTTACTACCTTTGGTTTTGAAGATACTGTTTCATTCTTTTTCCTTATTGATGTTTTCTTTTCTTGTGGAACAACAGGTACCTTTGGTTTTGATGATGCTGTTTCCTTCTTTTTCTTAATTGCTGTTTTCTTTTCTTGTGGAACAACAGGTACTTTTGGTTTTGATGATGCTGTTTCCTTCTTTTTCTTAATTGTTGTTTTCTTTTCCTTGACTTTCAATTTTGCATTTTCTTTGTTTTCACTGTTTTTATTTCCCTGTATAATTGTCTTCCTCTTTGATTCTTTAACATCTTTACCTTCATTTTGGATCTTTATTCTTTCAATATCTGTATAGTCAGAATTTATACATCTTTCATAGTCCCGTTTTAAACATTGTTCACAAAAACATGACACCTTCTTAATGTTAAGTGCACCTTGTGTTTGAGGATCATTGTTAACTTGATGTATCTGTCTTATTCCTTTAATGGGTTTAACAGTGTCTTCTTTAGAATGTTCGATAATGTTTTTATCAACTAGGAAAAAATCTCTCTTCGATCCTGGTTCATCAAAAACAATATGCTCACAGCACCAATTATACATGTCTGTAGCATTTGTTATAATTGCTCGTCTTCCTATTACAACTGAGTCCACTGCTTTATTAACAGCAGCAACCTCTCCATCAGATTCACTTTTGCCGTGTTCACTCCCAAAATAATGACGCTGTATAACAACATTTTCTTGTGCTAATTTGGCAAAAGTGTGCCTACTTTTATACTGTCCAGCACAACCATCAGAAAAAATTATCAATTCCTTGTAGGGTATAGATTTTTCATCCAAAAATTCAAGAGTTTTGTTTTGAAAATACTCGACTGCTTTTGAGTCGTGTGTAATATCATCACTCAGAAATACTAAAGAATGTCTTACAATCAGTTCTGGCACATCATTGGAGTGATAAAATAAAACTATAGGATGTATTGTAATCTGAGCTGCAGCAAAATATGCTGATTTAATTTCATCTTGATATCTCACTACTCTATTTCTTCCGAAATCCATTACCATTAAAATATTATCTTTAGGAAGATTATCTTTTATCGTGTTAAACTGGAACTGTTGCCAATCAGCAGTAAATACATGTTTAACAAGGGATGTTCCTTGTGTTGGTTTTTCAACGTCTTCCTGCAATTCCTCTAGACATTGATGAACATTTCCTTCTTTCTGTACCAAACATTTCCTTATTTTACCATCACTTCCCATTTTTCTCTCCCAATGGTTCCAGGACAGCTTACGTATTTGTTCTTGATCTGTATTTAAATCACGATAATGTTGTACAATATTACAATGTTTCTCGTGTGAACTACACATTTCACAAATGCCATAAATGCATTTACTTTGGTGAAATCTCCTTGCATCAGGTTTTCTACATAATAAAAAGTTGACTAGCTCTTTTTCATTTCTTGGACTTTTGTGATGAGAGAAAGCTCTGTTTAGGCATGTAAGTTTGTATTTAATGTTAAAACATGTAGGACAAACACACACATTCCACTGAGTTTTTGTCAATAGTCGGACACATTTTGGCTTTAATGATATAAATTTAGAAAAGCTCAATTTAATAGTAGGATTCTCATCTCTGAAGGTTTTAAATGCAGCTGTTAATGTCATTTGTAGAGAATAACCAGGCCCATATTTTGTAGTATATCTCTTCTGTGGTAGAACTCTGGCTGTTCTTAGGAAAAATGACTTCACCAAGTTTTCTTTTGTTTTCGAAAATTTATCCTTCCTTGTTTTTCTAGGTTGTATCTTCAGGTTCTTCAATGCTTTTCTGACTATGTTTTTTCTATCATAACTTTTCAGATATCTGAGAGTATTTCTATCTAAAAGATCCTTAGTAAATGCCATGTTTCTACGCATAAATATGCTTGCATACTTTTTTTCTTTCTGTATCAGTTGTTCGTATATTGCATCCTTTTTCCTTGGTGTTGTGTTTTTAATGATGTGTGTTAAAAGATCTACAAACTTTCTTGGTGTAGTTGGCAACTGTTGTCTTACTGAGGACGCCTTATTCCACAAGGACTGCTTTGTTTTGTATCCTATCATGTCATGACTTTTTTCAGTTTTCTGTTTCAATTTTGGCAATTGCATCTTTTTCTCATCATCTTTTGTTGTTTTTTTACGATTTTTATCCTTTTCCTTAACCCATCTTTTTTTATAATTTGAGGTGTTTGCTCTGTATTTTGCCTTTGCCACTCTCCATTTCTCTCTCTTTGTTTGCACATTTTTTCTTGTTGATGGTTTACTTTTTGTATTTTTGTTTGATCCAATCTTAACTTTAATTGGTGTTTCAGTTTTTTCTTTCTTTCTTTGTCTTAGTTTAGCTTGCCTCATTCTCAGATTTTCTAGGATATTTTTGCATACTTGCTCTTCTTCTGGTGTTTTGTTCTTTTTCAATCTTATTGACTTCAATTTTTGTCTATTTGTTTTGGAGTGTTCTTTTTGTTTTTCTAAATATTGTTTATACTTTTGAGGATTATTCTTTTTAAGCTGTTCTCTCCAAATGGTGCTGCGATGCTTCTAGAAAAGAAAAAAAAATATAAGTGTTTGTGACAGACAGGCTAGGCTGGCTGTACAACCTCATACAAAAGTTTTTTTCAGTAAAAAACAAGTGAAACTGCGAGCTACTGCTCACTGATGATACCCCCGCCGCAAGTGGATAATATTAATAGTGTAAAAATATGCAAGTGTTCGGTAAACAGGAAGTTGTCGAGTGATGAATCTGAAAATGCATCACACGGTATAGCTGACTTATAAAAATCCTGAAACCAAATTTCAGAAATCCTTGTATTGTAGTTCCTGAGAAAAATGTGACGAAAATTTTTTACTTGGTTATCATGTGTAAAATCATACAAGTGTTCGGTAAACAGGAAGTTGTCGAGTGATGAATCTGAAAACGCATCACACGGTATAGCTGACTTATATAAATCCTGAAACCAAATTTCAGAAATCCTTGTATTGTAGTTCCTGAGAAAAATGTGACGAAAATTTTCAACTTGGCTATCATGTGTAAAATCATACAAGTGTTCGGTAAACAGGAAGTTGTCGAGTGAAGAATCTGAAAACGCATCACACGGTATAGCTGACTTATATAAATCCTGAAACCAAATTTCAGAAATCCTTGTATTGTAGTTCCTGAGAAAAATGTGACGAAAATTTTCAACTTGGCTATCATGTGTAAAATCAGACAAGTGTTCGGTAAACAGGAAGTTGTCAAGTGATGAATCTGAAAACGCATCACACGGTATGGCTGACATATATAAATGTTGATACCAAATTACAGAAAGGGTGGATGTGTAGTTCCTGAGAAAAATGTGACGAAAGTTTCATGGGACGGACTGACTGACGGACTGACGGACTGACGGACTGATGGACGGACGGACGGACGGACTGACAGACAGAGGTAAAACAGTATACCCCCCCTTTTTTAAAGCGGGGGTATAACCCTTTTTTAAAGCGGGGGTATAAATACAGAAATCCAGTTAAAAACAAGAGTATCTGTGAGCTACTGCTCACTTATGAAACCACACTAAAAGTATACAGTAAACAGGAAATTAACCATTTAGCCACTGTGGGATGGATTGATGAATAATTCTTGAAACCAAGTTTTAGAAATGCTTATATTTTAATATAATGTAGTTGTTCTGAGAAAAAAATGTAACAATTTAAAGCGGGCATATATCATGTATATCATGTATATAATATTACTTGAAATAAAATTATCAGAATGGTTTTTTTTGTATTTTTTTATTTGTCCCTGTACCTTCAAATAAAATTGAATGCTAACCCTGGTTCTTTATTATTTATCATATGATTTTAACCTTCTTGCTGCCAGATTAAATTTTTTTACCATGTTACTCACACCACAATAGTGTATGACGGTCTCAGTATTTTGTTACGTTTTAAAATTCAAAATTCTGTGTGATGTTTTTAGAATTGCAATAGATGCAATTTAGTCTCACTTGTAGCATTAGCAACTTTAACAAATGTCTTTTCGTAACATATGCAACATAGTATATCTGTTCCATCTCATAGCATCATAGATGTAAAAATCCTTCTTTAAATTTATTCAAAATTATTTGAAAATACTAAATTTACAGAAATTAGTAGTTTTTTCACCCATATTTCAACTGTTTCTACAAATATTTTTTTTGGAAAATTTATGAATTTATTGTCGTAATTTGTGTCCAACATGAACATTAGCAACATAATTGAACATTACTTCCTTCTTTTTTGTCCATAAGTAACGTTCCCAACACCTATTCAAGTCTTCAGGGAACATTCGCAACGACTGTACTTGTCTCACTAGACTCAGATCGACATTCGCAACATTGAATTTATGTCCGAAAGTAACAATCGCTACATAAAAATGTGTCCAACTTATACCGTTCACAACAACTTATCAAGAATAATGTATATTATATGTTCCAAGATGAACGGGATGACTCAAATGTTCGTAAAATACGATCAAATCTCGATTGACGATGAAAAAACACAACAAAAGCTTCTTAATTTGATATTATCATGAAATTACTTGATTCGACTATTTGTTGCGAACTTCCTTATGATGGACGGAATATATTCAAGTTCCTCATGCAGTGAAATTACATACAACTTACCTTTTGTTTCCTCCCATCCTGTGAATCAACCGATTCAGCTTCCATTTCTACTCAGGGCGAGATCGTAACTTCTATACAGGAGAGCTACAGATCTAAATATAATGTTCCTCACGTGACCCTGATAAGGACGGAAACGTAGATCAGTAACATTCGCAAAAATAGAACAGCCAATGATATTGATTCCTCTAGTCCGTTGACCCCCTTAAGGTCATCAAAATGTAAATAATTGGTATTTTCAATGATTCATAAATCCGAAGATAAAAATAACTACAATGGACTGTCTGAGAACCAAAATAAAAGTTGCGATCGCGACATACCACACCGGACGGAAAATATGTAACATTCGCAATTTTTTATTAAAATGCACTTTTTTAACCTTTACTAATAAAAATCTGCCTTTAAATTGTGATAAACACCCAAAAGGAGACTTTTTATTAAAATATAAGCCCATGATATAATGCCCAACATATGATTTATACTTTAAAATTCAACTCAAAATAAGTTAGATTTTGGGCAAGTAGGATACCATGTCTCTGCAATGTCTAACATTTTGAAATTAAAAACTCTCTACATCTGACAGAAAACACAAATACAAATTAATTTTTATTTTTATTTACTCAGAAATACACATTTAATAGAATAACATTCTGCATTACTACATTTCACAGTCTGTTTCACAGTTTCAGCAATTCCTTTTTTGATTGATAAAAAAAATAAAATATCCTGGTTATTGTAAAATCTGCCATATATATACGTATACGTTTATGATATAGTGATGAGTTCTGACAAAAACTAAATTCCTTCATGGTTATATCTTGCCATACGTTTATATTGGTTTGTAAGGTGATTACTCAAAATCGTTATTTGAAAATCCTGTTTGTGAGATGTAGATTCATTTCAATACAGAAATTTCGTCTATATATTTCACAAGTGTATAACACGGAGAAGCTCTGAAGGTTCATTACTCCCATTTTGTTTGGGTGTGAACCATCGATGTTTACAGCAATATCAAGGAATAAGGTGATGATGGTAGAAAGAACTATGGGCGTCATGTGGCAAATATTACATGCATATCGGACAATGAGTTGTCAATCTGTATGAAAAGTTTTCCAATACAACCATATTATTGAGAAGGAATGTTTACATGCTATACTCTCGTACTAGTATTACAGGGTTCTTGTGGCGTTCACCTTAGACACACATCGTTTTAACGATGTTTAAAAAAAGACAGAACCAATTTAATGTCATATTTCCCTATTTTTTAAATATAACTAAAATTCTTTTATTTGACAAGAATATCCCTATTTAGCGAACAAGTAATTTATTCTTTTTTCGGTTATTGAATACCAAAAAAAGAAAATAAATCCCGAAATTAATTTGAAACTTTGATACTCAAAAGTTTCCCAGCAAAATATTCACATCCCCTGGGGATAATTAGTGTTCGTCCAGTGGCATATATAACAATTGTGATGACGAATTCCTTCCTTTGTTTGAGAACAATCTTATTGAAATATAAATCTGTGATTTTCCTAGGTCCACAGCTTCAATGAACCAAAGCAAAAGTTATACATCGACCTGTATTTAAATCAAATTGGTTCTCTTCTTCTTTTGGTATACAACTGTAGTCTATCGACATTCGATGATTACATACTGTTGGCATACGTTGGCTAGTCTATTTACAACACTTTTACCCCTATTTATTCAAAATATATGTTTTTTTCTTATGTTCAATGTATACACGTATATATTTTAAATTGCGCTATAGTTCCGTAACTTTATATCCAGTCGTATAAACGAATCGTCGGCAAGTGCGTACTTTTTTTTAAATCAATATTTCTGGTCTGTTCCAATCTGTCCTTCACTATTGACAATGACTATATATTACATTTTCCCAAATTCACCCTTGGAAAAAATATTTAAATAGATTTTAATTTCATCAAATCTTATTTTTTGGGTATTATTTATATATTATGAATTATATTCTTTACACCAGAAATGTTATTTATAAACAAGCGTATGAGTTTAGTAATGACAAGTAAGACAGAGTTGTATATTATACATCTGATAGTTCAAAATGGAAAGTTATAAGTTATAAGTTATCAGCCGTGTACACTGATCAATACCTGCAGAAGTGAAACGATGCATGAACTTGCAAGCCCGACAGGAAATCGCTTGAATACCTGGACGTGTCACCTCACACCCCTCACAATACCTTTGGAAGTAATACCTTTAGCCATGCTGGTGATCAGATAAGGGAAGATCAAAATATATTTGAAAAAAGTTTATTACTTTAAAGAATTATGAACAAATTAGATTTTCGAAAACAATTTTCACGGAACACTTATTTATGATTTCAACTTTGACTTTTCACCTAATTCCAATATCAACAGTTTAAAAACAACAGACCATGGTAATTTAAAAAAAGTAAGAATATTTTCCGTATCAAGTTAGTTAGTCGCTTTAAACAACCGTACGATTGACAAGATATCGACACGCAATTACGACTACATCGGTTACTGTAGTTTTGTTTCTTTGTGGTTTATAGACATATCGTTTTTATTCATCGGGAAAGAAGACAAGATGGCGGATCTCGGAGAATTGATACTCTTAATTTAAAATCGATGGTGATCGCTTATCTAGCGGAATAAAACTTTAATATCTATGAATTTGAACATTTTTATACAGAATGAACATAATATCAATTTTTGATTTTTTTGCGAAGTTTCCCTTTAAGGGAATTAAAATGGGGTGTAGACTATACATAAATGCGTAGTATACACCGCTGAATACAGTATGTAACCTGGTAACTTGAATAATATATGCATGATATGTGTACTTAATTTTTTTGGCACACGATCTTTTTCTTAAAGTTTCATCATCTTAAAAGGACAAACTAATGTTAGTAACCCATATATAATTAAGGCAGAATACTCAGCTCTTATTTATCCTTTTTTGTTTATTTGAAAATATATATGTAGTACATGTCATAGTGTACAAATATATTAAAATGAAGTATAGTTGAGTACAAACCTATTTTACACTTCAGATTACTTTTTGTTTTTGTCCAATTACACAATTTATACATAATGTGTAACCAGTTCGTTGTTGTATGTCATGTTTTTATGTTGTGGTTTTTGAGATAAAGTACCACAGCAATCAAAACCCTTATACATTTGTTATATGCCAGGCTAGTTTGGTAGTTTAATATCCATTTTCTAGACTTTATCACTACTTTTGTGAAAAAAACCCAAAACAGTACATTTATCACAACATTCTTCAGATTTCATCAATGAACATATTAAGAAATTAATCCATGTTTACATACTCAGAGTTATAGACCCATTCGTGGCCTTCGGCTGTTATCTGGTCTTTGGTAAGGTTGTCTCTTTGACATATTTGCCATTTCCATTCTCAATTTTATACTCAGATATTCATGTTATTCAAATGTGTATTTGTTTAACAATACTTGTCAAAAAAATTATACAACATGGATCTGGTACTAGAAGACCATTCTAAAAGTTTCATGGTGTTATTTAAAGTAATATTTAGAAATTAGAGTTATCTTCATTTGTATACAATGCAGTTCAATTTTTATTCCCAGCAATCTTTAATACCCTTCAGTGCTTTCAAGCACTTTGATTAGTTTAGCCTTAATTTCCTAAGATTAAGACTCTAAAACTCAACTAAAAAAATATGTTTTGTTAAAATTTACAAAAATAAGCATTTGGTACAATTGCTTTGATAAAGTGTTTTGTGATATTGTGAATGGACCATGTTTTAAGATACTTTGAGATTTTACAGACCATATAACTAAATAAGATAGCTTGCTTTTTCTTATAATTTCAGAATTACCCAGAGATAATGAGTCAACACAGAACAAATAACTTATATCTTCATTGGAATCTAGAGTCTACAGCAAGAATTCTTGCAAAGAGATTTGAAGATAGTTTAATAATAGTTATAAAACCAAAGGAAATGTTGTTGAATACTTTTAGTATCTACTCAAACTTTGTTGAATTTGATCAAGACGGCATTCCAATGTTATTTACATATACAAATTCAAATGGATTAACTCATTTGTCAAAACTTTACTCTAAAGCCTTAGAACTGTATCAAAACAGACAAGCTTGTGATTTAGATAAAAGTAGTGAGAAGAGTGATACAAGACCAGTCATTGGAAGTTCGGCAGAGTTATCCGTGTCTTTTGTTGGTTTTAGTAAAGGTTGTGTTCCATTGAATCAGATATTGTTTGAGGTTGCCACAAAACCTTTATCACCAGAAACATCAGACTTTGTATCCAAAATAAAATCTGTATATTGGCTTGATGCTGGACACAATGGACGTGAAGACACATGGATCACAAGTGAATTTGTTTTACAGAAAATCGCATCAACCATGATAGAGTTGTTTGTTCATATAACACCATATCAAATTAAGGATATAAATAGACCTTGGATTGGAAAAGAACAAAGGAAATTTATTCAGAAATTAAAAGCATTCAAGGCAAATGTAACAGAAACAAGACATCACTTTGATGAACCAGGATCACTTGACCTTCATTTTTCAATTTTAACTGAATTTTAGTTGAGATAATATAAAATCTTTTGTATATTAGTACCATGACTTTGTGTAGTACATGTATCTATTACCCATATTTCATTATATTAAGACACAAAAAGAGTGTCTGAAATGACAAGGTAAAACAATTCTAACAAGATAACTAACGGCCTCATTTATGTAAAAATAATGAATGAACAAAAAAGAGGTAACACAGCAAAAAACTACAACCACTGAGTTACAGGCACCTGACTTGGGACAGGCATATGCAGATTCATATGAGATTGTGGTGGGGTTAAACTTGTTTGAAAGAGCAAACCTCCCCTAACCTGGGACAGTGGTGTGACATTAAACAACCATGTAACTGTAAGAACACACTATAAAATCACTGTTGAAAAAGGCTTAACAAATAAAAAGTGAGCCAAGAACTGTTTGTATTGTAGTAAATTCAATACAAAAAACAGTAAAAAATGACAACTTCCTAATAACAGGCTCCTGACATGCTAATACAGTGTGTGGCAGGGTTAAACATGTTTGGATTTGGATTTGGATTTGCTAACCCTCCCCTGGCATGGGACAGTGGTACAATGCATCATAAAAACAAACTATACACATATATGGCAAGCCGTTTCACTATTTTTTAGAATTTCAAGATTCCTCATTTAATATATATAAATGTAACATATCATACCGGTATATAATATATAAGATATTTCATGAATATGCTCTAACTGCAATCAAATAGAAGATGAAAAACATTTCCTTATTTATTGCAAAAAATTTGAAAATTATAGAAAACAACTATTTAATAAACTAAATTTTAATTCACAAGATCTGTGCCCTGAAAAAGTTATGGAAACCATTATTAGTTTACTTAACCCACAAAATATTGATGACACAAAAAATATATGCCATTACATACAATTATGCTTTGAATCTTTGTAATTTTATTCATTTAACCTTGATTTGATATTTTGTCATACATAATATATATTTATTTATGTGATGTAATATCATGTTAATGTGGGGGAAGACATCATTATACTTGTATTGATTTTCCTGATTTAATAAAAACTTGAAACATTTAATATATAAGATATCTCATTTAATATATAAGATATCTCATTTGAATTATAAGATATCTTCTCTAATTCTTCGTCAATTTATCCCTTTCTGCACCCATTGTATAAAAAAAATTTAATCAACGTGTGGTTCGTTTGATCTCAGTACTTCATTGGTTAAAATCCGATTATGACGTCGAATTTTCTTGCTTTCCTCTAAATTTCCTATTACGACGACATGAAAAAAGGCGACAATGCCTGATGACGTCACATAGAAAGAACACATCTTTTTGCAGATCATTCGAAATGAAGGAATAAGTTTGCCTGCATAATGTTAGAAAATCATTAGAGAAAGAGATTCCACCACCAAATCTCGTGTAATACGATATTTATCCACTCTCGACAGTTAAATTTTAAATATTTAAAACGCTCGGACAAGCCTCACGTTTTAAATTTGAAAATTTAACTGTCTCGAGTGGATAAATATCGTATTACACTCGATGCAGTGGTAGAATCTTTATTTATATAATTACATTTTTATAAGATATCTTGTATCACAGAGGCAGATTTTTAGTCCGCTAGTGACTACCGATGAAGTGGAAGGGGACTTTAGGTTTGCACTCAGTCTGTCTGTCTGTCCATCCGGCAGTCCGTCAAATCAGTTTTCGAGACTTTTATTCTTCATGCTTGAAGATATTGATTTGATCTGAGACTACTATATATAGTAGTCTCAGACTTGATATTTGAATTATAATTGTTTAATCATGACAAGTTGACAAGTTACAGCTCAAGTTCAATTTTCATGATTTTAGCTAATCTTCTTTTCTCCTTTGTTCAGTTAAAGCCCTTTCCCTAGAATTAAATATTTGATGAAATACTTATTAATAAATAGATTTTCTCTTCAAAGGGAAATAACTCAATGACATTTGGATTTTTGTTGAGCCTGCAACTTTTGTCTCAGAAAGCTCCACATAGGGATAGTGATCCGGCGGCGGTGGTGTTAGCTAACTTCTAAAAAGCTTTATATTTTAGAAGGTGGAAGACCTGGATGCTTCATACTTTGTATATGGAAGCCTCATGTTACGAAGTTTCCATCAGTCACATGTCCAATGTCCTTGACCTCATTTTCATGGTTTAGTGACTACTTGAAAAAAAGTTAAGATTTTTTGTAATGTAAAATTCTCTCTTATTATAAGTAATACGATAACTATATTTGGTATGTGCGTACCTTGCAAGATCCTCATGCCCGTCAGACAGTTTTCACTTGACCTCGACCTCATTTCATCAGTGAACATGGTTAAGTTTTGGTGGTCAAGTCCATATCTCAAATACTATAAGCAATAGGCCTAGTACAATGTATATTCGGTGTATGGAAGGACTGTGAGGTGTACATGTCCAACTGGAAGGTTTCATCTGACCTTGACCTCATTTTCATGGTTCAGTGGTTATAGTTAAGTTTTTGATTTTTGGTCTTTTTTTCTAATACTATATGCAATGGGTCAACTATATATTGGTGTATGGAAATATTTTATGACCTAAATGTCTGTTGCACAGGTTTTATTTGACCTTGGCCCAATTTTTACGGTTCATTGTTCAGTACTAAATTTTTGTGTTTTGTTCTGTATTTCTTAAACTTTAAGCTATAGGTCAACCATATATGTTGAATGGAAGGATTGTAAGCTGTACATGTCTGCCAGGCATGGTTCATCTGACCTTGACCTCATTTTCATGGTTCATTGGTCAATGTTTAGATTTCTTGGTTAGGTCTGTTTCTTAAAATTATAAGCCATCGGTTTAGGTATTGAATGATTGTAAGGTGTACATGAATTTCTCATTTGGTGTATATGACCTTGACCTCATTTTCTTGGATCAAGTTAAGTTTAAGTAATGGTTGTAGTAAAGATTTCTAATTAGGACTATCAATATATCAATGGTGAGTTAAGAAGGCAAGACATTTTAGCGTGTGCACTCTTGTTGGTTTTATCATGACAAGTTACAGATCAAGTTCAAATTTTGTTCCAGTCTGATGATTTTGTGCAGAGTTATGGTGTTTTGACTTAGAAAATTGTCATGTTAAAACTGAAAACTGATAATTTTAGTGAATAAAATTATCAGTTTTCCAAATTTTTTATCGTCATTCTTGAAGATATTGATTTGATTATTAGTTTATAGTTTTAACATGACAAGTAACAGATCAAGTTCGAATTTTGTTCCGGTCTATTGATTTTGTGCAGAGTTCTGATCTTTGGACATTGAAATAATCAGGGTTTTTTTTCGTCATGCTTGAAGATACTGACTAGATATTTTTATTTAGTTTACACCATGACAAGGAATAGATCAAAGTTTGAATTTCCTTCCATTTCAACGATTTTTTAAATGGTAGATCCGGTAGGGGACTATATGAATGTATTGCTATGCAATACTCACAGAATGCTTGTTATAACTGTTTTCAAATTGTTCCTTCATTTCTATCAAGATTGAATTGAATAATAATCAGTCGTCTGAAATATGCATCCTATATAAGTTCTTGAGAAGTCTTGCGTTATCTGTTTAAGAGCCCCCCGTTGAACACATGCTTCCGATTTTGTATGGGTTCACTGAGAGGAGATGCGGCTCAATGAAATCGGTCTCTTCCTTTAGTCTCCGACTACTAAATTTTAGGATCAGCTTTAGTAGTATAGAAGTGTGTATTGTTCAAAAATTTGTGTCATTTTAAGTATAACATGAAGTTTGAAAAAAAGGGCGTTATCGCTGGAAATGTAACGGTATGATGTTTCAATTTTCTTTCAGGTAAGGATGAAGGTTGGTACCTATTAAAACGTTCAAAACCGCTGCATTTGTTTGCACCTGTCCTTAGTCAGGAGCCTGATGTTCAGTGATTGTAGTTTGTTGATTGTGTATCTCCTTTTTTATATAAATTAGACCGCTGGTTTTCCCGTTTGAATTGGAACCAGTCATTTGTGGGGACCTTTATGGATCAGTTGCTGTTTGGTGTGTGCCAAGATTCCGTGTTGAAGACCTTATTTTGACCTATAATGGTTTACTTTTGATCTCTCACTTTTACAAAAATTGACTTGGATGGAGAGTTGTCTCATTGGCACTCATACCATGTCTTCTTATCTTTATAAGCTGTTGAGGATTTACTTAGGACTCCGTATTCGGTATAAAACCAAAAAAAAAATGATTTGGGTCAGAAGCGGTATTGAAAATGTCACCCAATTTCATCATAAACTGAGAAAAATGTAGATATATTAAGATAAAATGATAGTACTGTTGGTTTATGGTGGGATTTTTTTTTAGGGAAGACATTTTTTATCTTACAAAAGAACCTGTGTACCAACACAATGGTGCTTATAATTGATTGTGGTGTCAACTTTATTTTGTCGAAATTTAAATAAGAACTTTTAGAATTTCATATTGATTTTTATTTATTTAATTTTAAAAAATGTTAAATACCCTTTGTTATACCTGGGAACATAATATATATGTTCCTGGTTATACAAGGTTTTGTTTTAATATAGGGAAACAGAGTATTAAAAGATACAGGATACTATGATTTCAAAGGGAAAAGTACATGCCTATTTTCTTGTTTATTTTTCTTTATAACATTTTTAATATTTATAGTCCTTTCAAATTGCGCATTCGTGTTAACTGAATGGATTTAATAGAAATCTACATGAAGTTATATTCTACTTTTACTTCGTTCATACGAATATAAAACATTTCAAATTTCTCTATAATAAATAACAAACAAATATATAAAATATTGAGATGGCATACAAACCAGTTTTAATTAAGTATAATATGACATGAATTTCGATATAGTCCGAAACGGTTGACTTCCTCAATGAAGATCAATGAACAGTAAAATGAATCTACAAAATAAAATATAGTCGAGTAGACCGAACTACTTAAAGAAAACGCAAGCAAATACATACTTACAGCGGATTCGATTGAGTGTGTAGCCAAAGGTAATATCTTTGGTTAGCTTGCTTGTTAGTTGAACCGTGAAGTCATTGTAAGGTTAGGTAAACTACCCTACTTTAAGAATAGACTAGTCCTACAGAATTCAAATCAATCTGTCTGTTGGACTATGCTACTTCGAAAGGAGGGTAGTTTACCTAACCTAACAATGACTTCACGGTTCAGCTAACAAGCAAGCTAACCAAAGAATTACCTTTGATAACACACTCAATGGAATCTGCTGTAATGATTCAAAATGAAATAAGTTTAATTACGGTAGCTTAATGTTTTAAAACCTAATCCGAAACAATCCGTTGGTTTTATACGACGGCAAAAATTGAAAATTGTTTGGTCGTATATTGGTACCACGTTGGCGTCGTCGTCGTCCGAATACTTTTGGTTTTCGCTCTTTAACTTTAGTAAAAGTGAATAGCAATCTATGAAATTTTAACACAAGGTTTATGACCACAAAAGGAAGGTTGGGATTGATTTTGGGAATTTTGGTCCCAACATTTTAGGAATTAGGGGCCAAAAAGGGCCCAAATAAGCATTTTCTTGGTTTTCTTGGTTTTCGCACTATAACTTTAGTTTAAGTGAATAGAAATCTATGAAATTTTGACACAAGGTTTATAACCAGAAAAGGAAGGATTTTGGGAGTTTTGGTTCCAACAGTTTAGGAATTAGGGGCCAAAAAGGGCCCAAATAAGCATTATTCTTGGTTTTCGCACAATAAATTTAATATAAGTAAATAGAAATCAATGAAATTTTAACACAAGGTTTATGACCACAAAAGGAAGGTTGGGATTGATTTTGGGAGTTGAGGTCCCAACAGTTTAGGAATTAGGGGCCAAAAAGGGGCCCAAATAAGCATTATTCTTGGTTTTCGCACCATAACTTTAGTATAAGTAAATAGAAATCTATGAAATTTAAACACAAGGTTTATGATCATAAAAGGAAGGTTGGGTTTGATTTTGGGAGTTTTGGTCCCAACAGTTTAGGAATAAGGGGCCCAAAGTGTCCAAATTGAACTTTGTTTGATTTCATCAAAAATTGAATAATTAGGGTTCTTTGATATGCCGAATCTAACTGTGTATGTAGATTCTTAATTTTTGGTCCTGTTTTCAAATTGGTCTACATTAAAGTCCAAAGGATCCAAAATTAAACTTAGTTTGATTTTAACAAAAATTTAATCCTTGGGGTTCTTTGATATGCTGAATCTAAAAATGTACTTATATTTTTTATTTTTGCCCAGTTTTCAAGTTGGTCCAAATCGGAGTTTAAAATTAAACTTTGTTTGATTTCATCAAAAATTGAATAATTGGGGTTCTTTGATATGCCAAATCTAACTGTGTATGTAGATTCTTAATTTTTGGTCCCGTTTTCAAATTGGTCTACATTAAAGTCCAAAGGGTCCAATATTAATCTAAGTTTGATTTTAACAAAAAATGAATTCTTGGGCTTTTTTGATATGCTGAATCTAAACATGTACTTAGATTTTTGATTATGGGCCCAGTTTAAAAGTTGGTTTAAATCAGGATCCAAAATTTTCAATTGCACAGTATTTAGCAATAGCAAGAAATCTTCAATTGCACAGCAATAGCAAGAAATTTTCAATTGCACAGTATTGCGCAATAGCAAGAAATCTTCAACTGCACATTATTTGTGTAATAGCAAATATTTTCAATTGCACAGTATTGCGCAATAGCAAGAAATTTTCAATTGCACAGTATTGCGCAATAGCAAGAAATCTTCAACTGCACAGTATTTGTGTAATAGCAAATATTTTCAATTGCACAATATTGTGCAATGGCAAGAACTTTTCAATTGGAGTTATCTTTCTTTGTCCAGAATAGTAGTTGAATCAACTTAAATCATTGTTTTATACAATATACAATGTATATTCACTTTTACTACCAACTGATAAATTAAAACAATCTTTACCATTCAGTGATAACAAGCACTTTATTTTACATTTTAATATTTTATGATGTATTTAAATGAGTAGTTATTGTTGCAAACTCCATTAGAAATTTGAATTGAGATCAGTTTTGGAAAAAGGGAAAGGGGGATGTGAAAAAAAAGGGGGGGTTAAATTTTTCTCATTTCAGATTTCATAAATAAAAAGAAAATTTCTTCAAACATTTGTTTGAGAGGATTAATATTCAACAGCTTAGTGAATTGCTCAAAGGCAAAAAAAATATTTTAAGTTCATTAGACCACATTTATTCTGTGTCAGAAACCTATACTGTATCAACTATTTAATCACAATCCAAATTTAGAGCTGAATCCAGCTTGAATGTTGTGTCCATACTTGCCTCAACTGTTCAGGGTTCAACCTCTGCGGTCGTATAAAGCTACGCCCTGTGGAGCATCTGGTTGTAATTCGATTAAGAAGAGAAGGTAATATACAAAAAATAATGAATCCCATGACTCCAATATGAGCGAAACCAGGTGCACCGACACAGAAAGCGTCTCCTGTTATGTAGGCATCACACGTCATCCGAATTCTTATTAAGTCGAAACGTCTACAGAAATGATATATCATTTTTTTTTTTAAATCAAAGCTTTTTACATACATTCTAATCATTTATGGACCCCAATCAGCGCAAATTTAAGATTTGCTATACCTCCATAACTATAGAATAAGAACAAGAGTATTTTGTATTCATATCAAGATGGGCAGCATGACATGAGTATATTAAAGAATGTAGAACAGAAAGTCACAATAGTCACAATTCCAGTTTTGAGTTTATTTTTCTTTATAAGAAAACACCTATTTGGAAAAAAATATTTTCTTTAACTATTTTTATATACAAGGCAACTTTTTAAACAAAATATATTATATAGAATCAATAATGAACGAACAATGCTAAGTAAGATAAACTGTATATCGTTGTCTTGGCTGGTGAAAAAAACAGTACACAATCAGTCTATTTCATTGCTTAAATTTATATCAACGAAACAAACAGACATAATAAGTAAAAATGTCAAAAATTGGGGTGTGGCAGTCAACATTGTAAAAAACAAACAACAATGCAAACAGAGAAAAACAAAATAGCATACTCTATAGACAAAGTAAAGAAGCATTAATTAAAGAAAACAATTAAAAAAACATAGGCTAGCACAATAATACGGAAGCCGATAAGGGAGCTACCATTTGATTTTTAGGGGGGGGGGGCTAGGATGAAATTTGAAAAAAATAGGCAGGACAGGAGTTTTGAGTAAAAAAAAGGCAGGATGAAACACTTGCAAAAAAAAAAGTCAGGATGACAATTTATGTAAAAAAAGTCAGGATAAACTAAAAAAAAAAAAGCAGGACCGAATACAGTGAAAAATAAAAAGGCAGGACAGAGATTACAACTAAAAAAAAATGCAGGACAAAATTTTTCATCCTAGCCCCCCCCCCCCCTAAAAATCAAATGGTAGCTCCCTAAGGGTACAAAGGCAGGGTGTATAAAAAAAAATGAGCTACGACAAAAATAAAATTTACCAAATAAACTGAAAGAATTTTATAATAAGCAACATGATAAATAACACTAAACCAAGACCATCAGTGTATTATTTGTGAAGTTGATACGGAATACTATCAACAAGGGTTGGTATCTTCCGATTAACTTTTTTAGTGTAAGACATTCCTTGAAACCACGATTCGTCTGTCATCTTTCTGTTCAGACTCTGGTGACGTTTTATAAAGTCTGAGTAGCCGCTGCAATATCTTCAATACCGAATGAATTATATATCGAAAAGTATATATCCCTTTATGACTTATGCATGTGTAGTTGGTATATTGCTGCTAAGGAGTGGGATTTATTTAAACCGGAAAACAAATAGTCTCTTTTAATTATCATAGATGCTGGTATTGAGATGACCGCTTATATCAAAATAGATGTTCAAGTCTAAAATTGAGGCCGAGGAAGAGTCGTGATTGTTGATTCTTTAATTTCTAGTTCTTGAGGGGATATATTATTGGAACACAATCAGAAAAGTGTGCATTGTCAGTGACAAGAAAATAACCAATATAATCTGAATGTGAAACTAAATGATCTGGTTTCCATGGTCTTCTAGTCTATTTTTGAGAAGTCTTTTTTTTCCTATTTTGAATGTCTAAACTTCTGGTTATATCTCGGTATATTGATAAGATAAAGAAAGACGCCGTTTATACACTGTAAATAAAAGTGTTAAGAATCTGAACACTTTTTGAACGCCCTTTTGTAACACTTCTGGAACGCGTAACGGTGTTCTCAATATTAACATTGGTGTTCCAGTTTTTAACATTATGTGTGCATCTTTCGAACGCTATGTGTGTTATTTTTGAACGGATAGTGTGTACTCCTTGAACACCTAGTGTTTGAATCTGGAACGCGTAACAGTGTTCTAGATATTAACTTTCGTGTTCCAGTTTTTAACATCATGTGTGCATCTTTTGAACGCTATGTGTTATTCTTGAACGGATAGCGTGTACTTCTTGAACGCCTAGAGTTTGAATCTGGAACATGTCCTTGTGAGCAAAATTGTATGCCGTTACGCGTTCTAAGCCTTGTAACACTTCTGGAACGCTCGGACTGTGTTCCAGAAATATGTGTTAATATCCAGAACACATAGTGTATATTACTGGAACACAATTTTACATGTTCCAGAAAAAGTGTTATATTCTCTGAAACATTATTGTGGTCTTGTAAAACAAATATTTTAATTGATTAAAAACGTCTTTAATTGATTAAAAAAGGCAACATTTAAAAAAAAAAGTACAATAAAATGTGAAATATTGAAGCAACTTTAAAATGACAAGTTAGACAAGTTAGAAATATAACATTTGTAATTTGCAAAATGTGTCCAAATATTTACTCATAAACAAAATGTTCGTCATATATTTAAAATTATTATGTTACAACAAAGTCATGTGTCTTATGTTTAACTCATCGTTTGCAACTTCCTAAGTCAAGAACTGTTCTGAATTTCTTTACAAAATACTGATGCCACTGACTCTTTTATCACCAAAATGTTCCATAATCCACTGGCTGCATAGCACTCAGATAGTCAATATCAAACATAAAATACCCTGTGTATATGATGCTAGTAGTCGAGTCGGTGTTCATGTAACACTGCTTCCTTGGACACTTTTAAACATGATTTGAGTCGTTTACAACTGATTTTGAGCTTCCATTTTTAGAGGATTCGTCTCCTTGGGTTATAATTATTCTTTAACCTTGTTATCCATCAACCGTAAGTTCTAAAATGTGAAATATGAAGTGTATGAGTAAACAAATATTCATCATGTCGACATTCCTTAAGAATATTAGAAAATCTTATTTCGTTTTTGTAATTCCATTATACTTGTCAGCATTATAAGATAAGATGCATTTGCCAATGAGTGGTAATTGAGTGGTCAAATGTGCTCTCGTGTTCTATATCTTTTTATAAAAATGATAGAAAGTGTCCAGCAAGTGCTATTATGTTTTTTAGGCAAAACTTTATCGTCAACTTAGACTTGTCACTAAATTAACTGCTAACATTTCAAGAAACTAATTACCATTTGCCTTTATTTTGAAAGATATTTAGTAATTTTTTCACTTATGATCTGTATACGGATAATTGACGGATGATGTTTTTGCATCAAATTTAGCTCAAATAGCTTTCTGATTAATGTAAACAAGTGAATGGTGCACATTTTATTGATAAATCTGCAATAACAACACTTGTAAGAAGTCAATGGACATGCACTCCTATTCAAAATTCTTAAACTTACATATAGTACTTTTATGGTGCAGGATAAGTAGTCATCTCTTGAACTGCAACATGTTCTCTTTATTCTCGAGGTATGCACGAACAATTACCCTTAAGTACAGTATAGTTCGGTTTGTACCCTATAAAAGTAACATAGGAATACATTACAATACATGAATGCAGTGCACAAGGGTGGACATTTGCTAAAATGAATTACTAATTACAAAGCTATTATAAATAACATATACATGAGAAATTTAAAATTAGTGTTGCAGTATGCCTTTTTTTACAAACTTCTGTCTTGACATTGCAATGTCATGACAGTTTTTGCATTTGTGAACAAATCCTTATGCATTGGTTTTATTTAATTAAAAAATGTACATCCTCAAAAGTGTAGATGATCGTTTGATCTTCTTAATGCTTTCTATACACAATGTTTGAGTCTTGTTAGGAATACATGGCGTTCGGAGAAAACGATTGTTCGAGACCAGAACACATTTACAATAGCAACGATATCATTTAACATTTACGTATAAATTTACCAGAGGTTAATTTTTTTTTTAAACATGATAATTTGAATGTAATCTCTCAAAGAACCGCTACTTTTTTAATCGAATTATGACAGCACAGTTAAGTGGAAGTGGAGGGGGCAGTTTTATGTTCGAACAAAATGTTCTTCCATTTATACTTCAGTGTGTCCTGTCCAAGAAGACATTTGTTGATTTCATGACTAAAAAAAATATTTTTTATGTTCGTCATGTGTAGATAAATATAGATAAACATACCTATTATATCAAGTTTTGTTGTTAATTTTCTTCAGTGAAGCTTCTTCAATCACGATCAAAAACCAAACTTCCGGTACATTAATACGTCACGCGCTGTTATGTACGCGGATATGTTTGGAACACATGGCGTTCAGGGAAAATGGTAAATTTGAACGCATCATGTTCGACACCAGAACACTTTTACAAGAGCAACGTTTTCATGAGCATTTACGCATTTACATTGTTAAAAAAAAATACCTTAAGAACTTAAGTCGTTTAGAAAAAGATTCATATTAAAAATCAATCATTTGCACGCTTATAAATACGCTCTTGTAAAATGTTTCATTTTTTTTTTTACCAAACTATAATTTGCTTATATGCCGATACAGCTAAAATACATTTATCGTCAAATCATAGTACGAATCACCCTTATTCATCGTCTGTTTGACTCTGAAATGATGAAATTTTTTTTCACTCCCCATTACAATATAAGAACATTTTTAGTGTTCAATTTAGAACACTTGTCTTGAATATGTGCGTTAAAAGACTGAACACAATGTGTTATATTCTTTAACGCTGGCGTTCAATGTGGAACACTAATGTTAATAACTGAACATATTGTGTTTAAAATTGGAACGCGTCCAGACGCGTCAGGCGTCTGCAATATTTGCAGTGTAGATAAGTGAAAATAAGTTGTCTTGATCATCATCTTGCATCTATACAGCAATCACGTTTTAGCACTATTTTTAGAAATATAAAAAACACAATCTCTCAGCAAAATCTGAATAAGTATACTACTAGTTTTATATAAGATATTCCACAGATATACTTTGATCTCGCTTGCAAAAAGCATGTATAGAATAGAATAGAATAGAATAGAATATTTTATTTACCAAATTAGGGCCCCAGGAGGGCATATGATACAGACAATATTATTATAAACAATAACATATGCAATACACACACAGTAAAGATATGTAACAAGTGTTATAAAAATAATAAAATAAAATAATATAACACAGAAAATACACTCAACGAAATAGTAGCAATGTATTATTATTCAATGAATACTATGTTGAAAATGACTCAAGTGCATCCGGTAAGTGTATCTTCACTTTGAGAAGACAAACATGAGGCATTAGTAGTTTGTGCGGAGAAATGTCAATATATAAAAATACAAAAAAATACAAAAAGAACCCAATAAAAAACAAAGCAATTAAGCACTCCCACATTTGACTATGAGGTATACTGCAAATAACAAAGTTTATTTAATAAAGGATATTTAATATGACTTATCTGCAGAAAGCACCAAGAGTCGGTGCTTAAAGGGGAGTCCCTACTTGTACTTAATGCAGATGAGTCAAGCTCCTTAATTATTGAAAATATATTTTTAAAACATATTTCTAAGATTATAGATTCTGTGTCCAGCCAGCAAAGATCATCAAGGGACGGTGCCAAAGAATTTGAAATTCTTCTTATGATCTGTGCAGGCTTAACAGGGTATCCAAATTCATATTAAAGAGTTATAATGAATTAGTTATTGCAGATTAAGTTGTACTTTAATTCTTAAGTATCTTCTATATATTTGTAAAATGCAAATAGTACATTAGGATCCTCATTATTCATTATCCAAATTAATTTGTTATCAATATTTAAATTTTGAAAGTTTGGACATGATTTTAATATATTTTGCATCATTTCCTCTCTTTTTAATAAATGAGTGTCACATTTAAATAAAAAATGAACTTCATCCTCAACCTCACCTGAGGTGCACCTGAGACTATGAAGTAGTGTTGCGTCATTTCCTTTAGGTCATATTGTTTTGAGGTTTGACTACAATATAATCATGAAATTATAAAAAAAAAAAATGTCTTATCGTATTTATCGGCGCTTCTATATTGATATATATGTGCGCAATGTGCAGGTATGTCAATTAAGTCACGACACAATTATAACTCGGAGCGCCATTCAAATATTCATACTCAATTATGTTTGTCAATTACAGTATGGAACGTGTAAGATGATTCCAAAATATTACTTTATCTTCAATATCATCTGGAAAATCTAGGTAAACCTCCTCTTGTACAATTTGCTGAATCTTTTGGGGGATTCTATTTTGCGGTATGTCTTCCTTAAAGACAAGTATTAACATATTTGTCCCTTGTCTTGATATCACGTTTTCTGTATGAGCCATATGCAATTCATACATACACCATTCTGATTTTAAAAAGGCTTCTGTGATTATAAATATAACTTTTCGGCTTTGGTGTATAGCATTAATGATATTGTCTGCAATATCGCACCCGGGAATAAAATCTCGATGATGAATGCAAAGTCTTAATCGTGCTTCTTCCTCTAGCTTCGTTTTTACACTTTTTGTTACAAAAATTCTGTCTTCATCTGCGTATGAGATAAACGCATCAAAACGGTAGCGCTTTTTATCTGCAACCCTATTGTATCCCCGAAAATATTGACGTTTAGCTATATAATACCAATATCTTAACTTCCATCGGTTCCTGTAAATTATAACAATCACTAACACAGCTAAAAAGCATATTATAAAATTGATTGCTAAAACTGTTAAACTCACATAGGAAGAACATTTCTTTGTCAAATATATGTTTGCGTTTGGGATATCGGTGATGTTGGGTTTCATTAGAGAACAGGTATACTGTTTAAATTTTTTAAACTTTTCCTTGCATTTGATAAGCCACAAAACAAAATTGTACGAATCACAGTTACACTGTATTGGATTAAAAGATAAATCTATGGTAAAATTTTCAGAGAAACCTGAACCAATTAATGCCATTCCAGAGTCAGAAAGAAACAAAATTTGGTTTTCAGACAAATCTAGAAAAATCAAATGTCTCATATGTTCAACGTTAACATTCCAATCAGACAGTTGATTTTTACTTAAATTCAAAAGACGTATTTTTTTCAAATTACGAAATATTTCTGCCGGCAAGAACTTTATCCCATTCGAGGCTAAGCTTAATTCTTTAAGTTGTAATTGCATCGAGAAAAGGTCTCTTATATTTTTATCCTGAAGTATTTGTGCACTGCCTATCAAATTATTATCCAAAATTAATTTTTCCAATGCTATTAATTCACGGAAAACGTAAGGTGATAAATACGAGCATCTATTATTTGAAAGATCTAGATATTTCAATTTTGTTGCATTACAAATAGGTCCAATGAGTGAGTAAAACTGATTGTGGCTTAAAACTAATGATTTGAGATTTGACGAAGCGAAATATATATAACTTAAAGTATGCCCTAATCTAGAGTTATTCATCACAATGTGTTCCAAATTGCGCGGCACAAAAAACATGTTGACATTTGTTGCAAACGATATTGGAGTACTGCATGTCAAAGGGTACGATATATTGCTTGTTTCATAAACTTCGCCTCGTTTCGTCTGAGCATTGAAGTTTTCTATTGTTTGTGGCTTTAGACATTGTTCAATACACGCTTCCCAAACGCGGGGATTCCAACTTGTTCCAAAAGAACTGGATCGAAGTTTTTCACAGTTAATGATGCGAAAAAAAATTCAGACAGTCTACATACCGTTCATCGGAAGATATTTGATGTATATTCATATCACTGATGTCAAGATATGTAAGATTTGTCAGCCCAAATGTATTACAGTATGTATATCTATTCTGAATCCACCGGTTGCTTCTCAAAGTTAACCGCTTGAGTGACACGGGTAAATAATACAGAACCCCAGTTTGAGCAAAATCAATATTATTTCCGTCAAAATACAATTCTTCAAGAGTAGTATTTGTTAAGGGTTTGATATCGTCACAAAAAAGTGTGACCGAAGGGCCAGCATTACAATGCAAATAATTTGCTCTAAATATCTTGATCTGAGTAGAAGGAAGGTCATGTGTTATATTCGAGAAACCACATAATCCTAATTCTCGATTATAAGAGATATCAAGATATTTCAAGTGTGACAATTTTGAAATAGCTCCTCTATGAATATAAAAAAGAGAACACAATGAAGTTGTCCAATCCATTGTCGTGAAATTCCGTGTGATTTCGGATGAAATATCTAATGTTCTTAAATTCGATAAATTATCAAAGTAATCTTTCCCTATGGTAAGTAGTCTGTTTCTATTACATGACCCATACAATCGCAAATGCCATAAATACTTCAGCGTTCCAAATCCAACTCCAAACGAAATTTTCTCAGACCCATCTATTGCAAACATTTCTAATGATACAAGAGGTTTTATAACGTGATCCAAAGTTCTGAATTCAACTGAAGTTACGTTATTTCTTGTCAGATCGAGACTTTTTAACTTTGTAAGATTCATAAATATGTCTGCAGGGTAAACATTTGGATCCAACGGTATAAGATTCGAAGATAAATTAAGTGATGCTAAATCATTGATATGAGAAAACAATTTTCTCGACTTGTCAGTGTCGATCCTTCGTAGTAGATTTCCGGAAAGATTTAAATGTTTTAATGTAGTGGGAACATCAATTGTTGACGGAAAATCCTTAAGTTTATTGTAACTAACATCTATTGTTACAATACCATCGAAGAACCTTGGATAGAAATCAAGGTTAAGTCCAGAACAATCAGCAAGCAATCCTGGTTCTACTTCCTTACACTGACATCGCTTTTCTGTTGTGCACTGTTGACTGTTTTGTCCAGCTAAAAAGTTGAAGTTAAAAATATTTACCATCCAGATAAACACTATTTTATCCATATCATAAAACGTTAAATTCTAAATTGTCAGTCTGACAATTTTTCAATTTAGCCGAGTAATACCGGTATATGTACAGTTTGCTAATAGACGTGTTACAACATTATTAGATATATGTATATATTTGTGGCTATTGCTTCAAAACAATGAGAAAGTTATTTAAAGATTACCTGTGCACTGGTATTAAATATCTATGATATTGGCACAGTCGTAATTCAAGTTACGGTTATCAGAATAATTTATTATTGTGTCAAATACCAATATAAAACACAATGAATACATAATTACATAATATGCAATTAAAAATTAAGTATTACAATTAAAATATTGGTACCCAGCCAAATTACTGACTTATGAGACACTATAGAAATATAACACATAAAAAATAATGTACTAAAATATTACAATACACAATACCTTCTTCGATAAAACAGTTGATATAAAGTTTTAGCTAAAAATGGTTGAATTGCATCATTTGACATTAAAAATAAATTTGTCCTGTAAATCAAGATCGTTAAAAGAATGTCACCAGTTTTTTTCTCCATTAAATCTGCATAAAAATCGCACCCTAACAAACCAGGTGCTCCGCAGGGCGCAGCTTTATACGACCCCAGTGGTTGAACCCTGAAAGGTTGGGGCAAATTTGGTCACAATATTCAAGCTTGATTCTGTCGGAATTTGGATTGTGATCAAATTTTTGACATAATATAGGTTTTTGCCACAAAATTAATGTGGTCAAAGATCTAACCAATCTATTGCACAATACTGTGCAATTGAAGATTTCTTCTTGAAACTTTTCAAAATTCGAAATTTGAAAATTTTTGAAAAAAAAGGAAGCCCTTCAAAAATCGTAAACAAAAAATCCCCCCCCCCCCCAACTTTTTGAAACCCCCTTGGAGCAATAACCCTTTAACTCAATCCCATGCTTTCCATTGCAGTATTGAACCTTGTAGTACAATTTCAGAGAGATCCATACAATTACATATAAGTTATTGTCTTGAAACTAGAAAAATGCTTGTTTTGACCCCTTTTTGGCCCTTAATTCCTAAACTTTGGCCCCATAACCCCTAAAATGAATCCAAACCTTCTTCTTGTGGTTTTAAATATTGTGATATGATTTCAGAGCAATTGAAATACTTCTACACAAGTTGTTATCCTGAAACTAGAAAAAGCGGCTTGTTTTGGGCCCCTTTGGGCCCCTAATTCCTAATCGGTTTGGACCATCATCCCCAAAATCAATCCCAACCTTCCTTTTGTGGTATTGAACCTTCTAAAAAAATTTCATAAAGATCTATTCACTAAAACTAAAGTTATTATCCGGAAACCAATGTGTCTTTGGACGACGACGACGCAGACGACGTAGACGACGCAGACGACGACATCATACCATTATACGATCCCAAAAAATTTATGGGGTCGTATAAAAATGTTTTTCATCCTCAACACAATTATCTGTACGATATATACAAGTACGCTCATTTAAAGGAATTTTTGGTTTGGTGTATCTACACGTTTCAACTGCTAGTGGTAAACAGACACTTCTAAAATTTGACAAAACACGTCTATGCTGCCTGTTACGAACTAATTTTACATAAGAACTTACTTAATTCTAAAACATGTTTATACTCTCTATAAATACGTAATTTTTCCATTTAGTCTGATTACCAGTGCTGTGTACCAATCAAATCTTGTCTTTAATTAAAACTACATCTTATACCAGTGGAAAATTTAATGAACGAAGACACTTCTTATAAAAAAAAGTTGAGAAAATCGGTTTGTTTTTTCTAAAAAACTAGTAATTACGATGCGAAATATGTTCTAGTTACCCCCCTTTGACCGATCATTTGATATTCTCGCTTAACTGATTTCGAATTGTGTTCACTCCACCTTTAGTTTTAAAGTGAATTCTTTTTCCTAGTCATTACATTAGAATACGTTAGAGTAATCAGATCGAAATTTACCCACCCGCCCTCTCCTTTTTTTTTTTATTTTTGTCAAATTTCTAGTTTATTTATTTTATTTTATTTTTGCATTTTATGCATCGGTAGCTTATGTGGCGGATATTTAATTTTTGTGGCCCGCCTTAATTTATATTATTCTAGTTTAACTGAATAAGTATTAATATTTGTATATGTATTGGTAATTGTTCTTTATATTATTGTAATTCATGTATGTAAAGATTTATGTTTTCGGCCAAATAAATTTATATTATTATTACAGTCTTTTATGAAGCCAAGAAGTAATTAATAATAAAAAAAAACGATGAGGCTACTGATCATAGTCGAGTGACAAATTAAGAAAATAGGTGCTTATTTTACGACTTTAATGGACCGGCATAACTGCAGGCTAAAAATATGTTGTTTTTTTTTGCGCCAATACATTCGTCTTATTTTTTTACCGAGTCGTAGCCATTGGCTACGGTGCAGTTTTTCTTAAAATGGAAATAAAAAGATTTTTTTCATTCAAAATGCAACTCGACAAAACATTTTTTATTTTGTTTCTTTTTTAAGTCATCAAACTCTTGATTTTGTAATTTGTTTAAGTACAAATCTATATTGTTATACTATAATTTCTTCTATTTTGCCTCAATTTGTTCGTATTCACTCAGGATGAAGTTGTAAGAATATGCACTCTCTCATTTCGAAGGAGTGGTTCCGACACCTGTAAATTTACATTGCATCGATATTTTTGTTGGCTTCATTGTGTACAGTTATAAGACCTTATAGGCTTGTAATAAACTTTTGCAGATCATCTTGTAGAGAATTAAAAAATTGAAAATATAGTTAGCATGCATTTTGTGTCCGGGGATACATGGACACGTATGTATGGCTTCATTGAAAAAGTATAAATAAAAAACCGAAACCTTGCCACTAATGCTATCTGTTGTTCCAGCGAAAAGTCACCGAACTGAACAGATGCCCGAATTTGTAGACATCACTAACGACCTCATGTTTAAGAACTACCATCTAACATTCAGGATACTACATTCCCGATGATGGACATGTCTTGTTTATTTACTAACATTCCACAAGATGCAATGGAAATTTCAGAGTCAGAAGAGGTATGGAACACTCGTACACGTGACCAAAACCCTCCAACTTAGTGCCTTGTTTCAATTCTGGAGATCAAAACTTCTCTTTCAATGACATACAGTGCACTTTCTCCAGATAGACGGTACTAATATAAAATATCTCAATTTAAGCCGACAAAATAGACTATTCCTACAGAAATTGCTATTTTACCGGCACTAGCAATAGCAATATAGTAGAAATGTTGCTAAAATAACAAAATATTTCATTTTACTGTAATGTCAATTTAAATAATGAAAAGATACCATGTCTACTTTATGCTGATATATGCTTGTATTAATATCTGACTCAAAAGACGGGCTTCAGAAGAGACTTGATACTATGTGCAAATTCTGCAAAGATTGGTGTATGGAAATAAATGTGAAGAAAATCAAAATTATTATATTCAATAGGAGTGGTAGACTCCTTAATGAAGATTTCAATGTAGGAAATAATTCTATTGAATGTGTTAAACAATACAAATATCTTGGCATAGTCATCCAAAATACTGGAAACTTTAATGAAGCCAGGAAACAATTATTCCAAAAAGGTCAAAAGGCCAGTTTTAAACTTTTTAAAGATTTGAAATCATCAAATCCTCCTATTAAATCTCTTTTGCATTTATTTTATCACTGTATACAGCCAATTGTAACTTGTGGTTGTGAAAATTGGGGTGTTATTAACATTACTCCTAAAAGGAAAAATTTATCCCTTTATGACATATTTTAAGATTGGGAGTTTGAGAAACTAAATTAAAAAATTTGTAAGTATATTATTGGTGTTACAAAGATGTGCACAAATGTAGCAGTCCTGTCTGAATTGGGTAGATATCCTCTATATAAATTTGCTAACACATATGTTTATGTATTGGCATAGACTACAGAATTCTCCATCTTATTTATTGAAAAATGCTTAAATGCTGAGATAAAAATGATTGAAAGTAACGGTCAAACTAGTTCTAATAATTCATGGTTCCCTTAAATCATTTTCTACAGTGAAAAATTGGGTATTCACCTAAATATATGTAAAAATTTAGGCAAAAATAAATTAAAAAAATTACTGAAAAAACAGCTCAAATTAAATTTTCAAAATGATTGGGAGACAATGCGAGATTTTTATTTACAGAATCAAGGCAAATTGGACACTTATTTTTCATTCAAAAAGTAATTTGACTATGACATTATTTAGATTTAAAGCACCCACAAAAACATTTGTTAACAAAATACAGACTCAGCAATCACTGTTTAAGAATAGAAACTGGCAGACATGAAAGAATTACCAATGTATGTGGTAAATAGAGAATAATACATGGCAAAATCCGTTATCATCCCGAGACACCAATATCAGCCCAAGGGCCTTTAGGCCCGAGGGATGATATTGGTCGAAGGTGATACCGCATGTGATACGGATTTTGCCATGTTTTATACGCTTTATCATATATTTCAGCAGGAGAGTATTATATTATATGAAATGTTTTCTGATACCTTCAGTTCTACTTTTGTCTTGTTTCAAAAGCCTTAAAAGAACTGCTCAATTACTTATCCGAGGCACCTGGGTTACCTTACAATTTGCGTGCTGTTGTTTTAAAAATATTTTGTTTATTATTGTATTTTTTTGTGTTTTGTATTTTTTATAGTTGCATTTAGTGTGCAAAAAAATAATAAATTGCGTCACGCTAAAATGACCGTTCTATTGGACCTTTATTGAGGAAAATTTTTCTTAAGCTTACTAGTACATAAATAAAAACTGACTTTCTGTAAACAAAAAAAATAAATAAATAAAAAACAAAAAAATAGAGGTATGATAAAGGGTATGCGATTAAGGGTGCGCATCAAAGTTGCGCGATATGGATTAAACAGCAGGCTATTTATCAAATATGCAAAACTACTGTATTTACTACTAACCATATGATAAATATGAAATATTACCTCGACATGAGAGGATATGTTTATATTGTAATTCAAATTGTATTGAATATGAAATGCATTTTCTTCTGGATTGTCCTCTTTACAATAACCTCAGAAGAGGTATGACTGATTATATAAAAAAATACCCCAGTTTAGATAATTTAAACAGAAAAGATCTTTTTTCATGGATCATGATTAATGAAGATAGCAGATTTTTATCTATTTTATGTGCATACCTCGATAAAGGCCTGCAACTAAGAAAATCAGAAAATTAGTTAACTTAAATACTCTAAAAGATATCAAAATTATCTCCCCTTGACCACTGATCCTTTTCTCATGCATTTGAATTATTATTTTATGTTTCTTTAATCACTCTGTAATGTTTATGTCATGTTGTAATTAATGTTATGCTCTTAGTGGTTCCTTCAATTTGGAAAATAAAAAAAAAATGTATTGTAATTAGGTAAGCGGAAGCCAAGTTAAAAACTAATTTGTTTACAAATATAACTGTAGTAGTAAAAAAAATTATTACTGAGTTCAGTTTTTTGTGAGTTTACTCAAGTATTATTTCAAAAGAAAGTTTGATATATAACGACTTTTTTTTATTCTTGAAGCGCTGTGTTTGACTTTGTTATATTGTATATGTTTGATCAAATTTTTAACTTTTATTTTTACATACATTTTGGGGGGAAAATGAGATTTTATTGTTATGCATACATGTCATGCAAGTCGCATTAGTCTGGCAGGCTGATTTTAGAAATAATTTAACTACATGTTTTAGATATTCCATTGTAACAATATTTTTTTTCTCAGTAAAGTTATAATTTGCATTTTGACTGATAAATGTTTTTAAAGTAAACGATTACATGTGTCTCAAATAATGTTAAGCTGTTTTCTTATATTTAACTTCTAGTATATCAGTAATTATTTGATTCTTTTATGTAGACAGTGCACATTTTCAAGTTCATAGAACTTTTCAAAAGTAAAGATTACAGAAATTTCACCATGCTCTTTTACAAAGCCGGAACATGTAAAATAACAAATTCACTATATTGCTGAAGTCGGTAAAATAGTTATTTTTTATAGAAATAGGCTATCTTGCCAGCTTGAATTAAAATATTTAAATTAGATCAGGCACTGCCTTTTTATTATTTTTGGAAATTTAGTGTTTTTATTTATTAGTACAAAGTTGGTACATGACGTCATGCTCTTCATACTGAAGGGAATAAAGAAACATTCCTCTAATCTTATTTGCATATCTTCAATATTCCTAGCCTGTTAACTTGTTAACGCTATTTAATATTGTTAATCGCGATCAGCAATGACGGGTGATCGTTTGAAACATGATGTATCCGGCGACGTCGGGAGGTCAGATGGTAGATCTGGAGTAACAAGACGTCGCCTGGCAAAACCGACTTCTCTTAGAGAAAACGGATCATTAAAATTTGAAAACGACCTTGCATTGGCGCTGAAAGAAAGTTTGAAGTATGCTAAACAAATGGATAGCGACCCAAAACCAATGGAAGATTCGTCTTTAAGGAGAAACAATATTGAAAATCAAAAGAACGAACTAGAAACAAAGTCTTCCATCTCATCCAGACTAATGGATACATATGGTGAGAAGCAGTTGAAAGAACTTTTAGTGTTGCATATCGATCTAATACAACACCAGCAAGAGTTGGTTATTCAGAAAGACCGACAAATTAAACAAATCAAACAAGAGAGGGATAATGTAAGTATCTGATCATGAGTAATTGTAACCTGAGACTTGACTACACCATGACTGTTGAATAAAATTGCCAAACATGCACGGAGTTGTTTATTTTGTACCCTTACTCATTTTATAGTTTTTGTTTTCAATCTCCCCATTTTTAATCATATTTAGTTAGCAGCGATATCAGCTGGAATATTTATTTTCATTGTGTGTTGACACAACTTGGCTTCAAGACACTAGCCCGGCACTTGAAAATATCGTAAACAAAGATCTATGCAAAAATGATCAAAAATGGTAAATTTTTCATACGGATGAACTTAATTAATACAAAAAGCAATTTCTTGATATTAAGCTTTATTCATTTTATTAATATGACCCACAAAAACTGGACGATCTGCTTATATGTAATCTAACGTGTATATGTGTGCATGTCTAATTCATGCCCAAAAATGCAAAAATAGAGGGTAAAACCACGTGATGAATCATGTGACCAAACCGCACGCTATTGTGTGTGAATACGAAAGCAAAACAAGATCTGACAACACACAGATATATCACATTATTGTGTATATGGGTAAATCTGTCTCCATGCCGAAAAATTTCACAAGGAATTTCAAGAAGATTTTAACAAGGTCATCAAACGTTCAGGTAAACTGCAGAACACCGCAAGGTGAACAAAATAAACAAAAATGGCAGACGGTCAGAAAATGTCCAAAATGGCTGCAAAAAGACGATACATATAATTTACTTTTATTGTAGTCAATGAATACATTTTTGTAGGAAATGATTAAAAATAAGTTTTTCTTTGTTGGATCAAATATTCTGCTAGGATTTTGAAGTGGAGATTATTGTCAAGCTCATGTAAATACTGTTCAATTGAATGATCGTACTGTCGTCTATCGATGTACAATGACAATATCAATGTACCTACACACAACTCTGGAGTAACAAAGAAAGGTCAAATGTTTTAAATGTTTACATAATGTACAATTCATGTAGTTTATCTGCCATTTAGAGGGGATAACAAATTGTGAATTTGTATGTTACTTACTGAGGCTCTCAACGAATAGCAGGTAGTATAAATGGTTTATTGATTTGCTGAGTATAAACAATGGGGAAAGGGTCATTGCATATTTTATTCCCTCCCCCTTTTTGTTGGAAAAATTTGGTTGATTATATAGGGAATCATTGAAGCATGACTGGAGCGGGCCCCCCTTAGGAAAAGTTCTGGCAATGGGCAATTAATATATTTGTTGTATTGAAATTGCATATTTAAATTTAAAGATCAAAATCAAGGATCAATATTTTTACTGCAAAACATCTTTGTTGAATGGCACATCTAGGATTTCCCAAAATCAAGTGAGGCCCCTCATGGGGGGGTCCTGGTAATCACATAATCACCATTTTTTTGCCAATATAATCACATAATCATTAAATATTTGCTTATCTTTAGTAATCAAATAATCATAAACTAAAAATACAGTCCTAGGTAATCAAATAATCATGAAATATTTGGCTTAATAATCAAATAATCATTAAAAAAACGGCCAAGTAATCACATAATCAAAAACCCCATGAGGGCCCTCTCAAGTGGTGTCAATACAAACTCAGAAAAGGTGTGTGGGGGGGGGGGGGGGGGGGGGGTTAAAATGAATGTTTTGCAGTTTTTGCTAAGAAAGATATTTAAACTATTTTATTTTGCCAGTGGTGGATCCAGAACTTTTCATAAAGGGGGGTGCTGACAATCCTACGGGGGGCCCTCTCCAGTCATGCTTCAGTGATTCCCCATATAATCAACCAAATTTTCCCCACGAAAGGGTGGATCCGCCTATGTTTGCCATAGTCTTACAAATACATGCATGCCTACAATTTCACTGCTTTACAGTAGACATAGGTAGGAAACCTTGGCATGGTCTCTGAAAGGATTTTTGAAGGCAAGTCCAGGGACTCGATAAATTTTGCCATGGCAAGTCCAATAGTAAAAAGGTAACATTTTGGCTGCTTAATGATTTCTCAATTCAATCCAAATGACTAAAATGAGGGAAAAAAACCATGCCATCAAAATAAATTTAAATTGTGACTTGGGTGGAGAGTTGTTTCTCTTGATAGAAAGCAGGTTGAAAGCCTATAGTTTTTTAGTAACTTTTTACATAAGAAATAAATATAAGAGACTACTATTCTTGAAGCCATAAGTATAACCAATTTGGCAAAGATGTGGAAAGATCATTTGAATTGCTTTTATACATTGTATATGTAGTCAAAAAATATCAGCAGCTCATTTGAATCCATTTGTCAGTACATTGCAAATTTGGTTTTTGTTCTCTAACTTAAGTTTACCTCAACCAAATGCTATGAAACTTATACACAATGCTTATAACCACAAAACAAAGATCAAGTTTGAATTTTAGTGGCATCACTTAAACTGTTCTAAAGTTGGCCTAAAATGTTATGAAACTTATACACAATGCTTATTTATACCACAAAACTCATATCAAGTACAATTTTGTAAAGCGTCACAGTTCTTCGGTTATGTCCCATAATATCCAAGTGCCAGGGGGCATCATCTGATCTGTGTCCCGTGGACACCTTCCCCATTTTTTAGCTCACCTGGCCCAAAGGGCCCAAAGGGCCAAGTGAGCTTTTCCCATCACTTTGCGTCCGTAGTCGTCTGTCGTTGTTAACTTTTACAAAAATTTTCTCCTCTGAAACTACTAGGCCAAATTAACCCTTTCCTCCATAATGACGCCTTTTGACGCCACCCCCCTTACTCCATAATGACGCCTTTTGACGCTTGTGTAGTACCTCAGTTGAAACACTTTGACTACAAAGTGTCTGCAGTTGACTTAATAAAATTTGTATCCAATTTGAAAAGAAATATACGAATATCCGACTTAAATTTATTTGATGAAATAGTTGGTTTTTTTCGCAATGCCTTAATACTTTAAATCATATGTTCAGCATTTTATTAAAAAAATCCTATGCAAATCAAGTATGCAAAAAAAAAATTCAGTGCAGGAAAGGGTGAAACCAAACTTGGCCACAATCATCATTGAGGTATCTAGTTTAATAAATAAGTCTGGTGCCGCGGCCAACCAACCAAGATGGCCGCCGTGGCTAAAAATAGAACATAGGGGTAAAATGCAGTTTTTGGCTTATAACTCAAAATCCAAAGCATTTAGAGCAAATTTGACATAGTTAAATTGTTTATCAGGTCAAGATCTATCTGCCCTGAAATTTTCAGATGAATCGGACAACCCGTTGTTGAGTTGCTGCCCCTGAATTGGTAATTTTAAGGAAATTTTGCTTATAATAATTAATCCAAACTTGGCCACAATCATATTTGGGGTATCTGGTTTAAAAAATGTGTCTGGTGACCTGGCCATCAAATCAAGATTGCCGCCACGGCTAAAAATAGAACATAGGGATAAAATGCAGTTTTTGGCTTATAACTCAAAAACCAAAGCATTTAGAGCAAATCTGACATGGGAAAACAATTGTTTATCAGGTCAACATCTATCTGCCCTGAAATTTTTAAATGAAACGGACAACCTGTTGTTGGGTTGCTTCCCCTGAATCGGTAATTTTAAGGAAATTTTGCTGTTTTTGGTTATTATCTTGAATATTATTATAGATAGAGAAAAACTGTAAACAGCAATAATGTTCAGCAAAGTAAGATTTACAAATAAGTCAATGTGACCGAAATGGTCAGTTGACCCCTTTAGGAGTTATTGCCCTTTATAGTCAATTTTTGACCATTTTTTGTAAATCTTAGTTATCTTTTACAAAAATCTTCTCTGAAACTACTGGGCCAAATTAATCCAAACTTGGCCACAATCATCTTTGGGGTATTTAGTTTAAAAAATGTGTCCTGTGACACGGCCATCAAATCAAGATGGCCGCCACGGCTAAAAATAGAACATAGGGGTAAAATGCAGTTTTTGGCTAATAAATCAAAAACCAAAGCATTAAGAGCAAATCCGACATGGGGTAAAATTGTTTATCAGGTCAAAATCTATCTGTTTTGAATTTCAGATGAATCGGACAACCCATTTGTCAATTTTTAACAATTTTCATAAAATTTGTAAATTTTTTATTAACATTTTCCACTGAAACTACTGGGCCAAGTTCATTATAGATAGAGATAATTGTAAACAGCAAGACTGTTTAGTAAATTAAGATGTACAAACACATCACCATTACCAAAACAAAATTTTGTCATGAATCCATCTGCTTCTTTTGTTTAATATTCACATAGACCAAGGTGAGCAACACAGGCTCTTTAGAGCCTCTAGTTTTTAAATATAGGGCATCTTTTACTTGTATACAAGTGTTTTTTTTCATTGCAGAAAACTCACTTTTTAAAACAAGTTAGTTTTTATTGGGCATTTGGAAATAGATTGGCCATGATATTATTTATGCTCATTTTAATTTTCTGACGAAGTGAATACAGAGAAAAATATTTCTTGAAAATATTGCTTTGCATTCTAACCAAAATGAAATTAAAACTGTAAAAAATTGCATTTGTGTTTCACCCATCAGATAAAGAAAACAAACCTCACAGACATTTTGACCAAATTAACAATAAAACTTCAGACATTTCTACATCTTATGATATCTATTTCATAAAAATCTCTCATAAAGTTGTAATATTTTTTTGAAAAATATTGATTTTAGTTGAAATGATAGGACACTTTCTCAGTGGGAACTCACTTTTGTCCTATGACTATATATTATTATGTGTTGTAATGCTTATATTCTAAACAAATTCTTCAACAAGAAATGAAGTTCATTAAATTTGGTTTGTTAATTGTAGCCTAATATTTTATAGGAAAATCAGTGACTGTATAATAAAGACGTTAGCAACATTCTGCATGCAGCAAATGTAGGTCATGACTCATAGAAAATATTTATTTTGTGACCGGGTGACTTATTTAATTATGTTAATTATAATTTTTAACATTCTGTTACTGTATTAAATGCCTATATAAACTAAACAAGTAGCAATAGGGCATTCTCCTCTGAAACTGTACTAACCCCTATAAGAAATTGATTAAGGATTTTATAAGTTTGATAGCTTTATATTTATCTCATTTTTCTGTTGACACTGAGGGCATGTGCATATGCAGTGGAGATTATCAATGCTGGTATATTTATGTTATTTTTCAGCTAAAATGTAGACTAGATAGGATGGAAAGACGAATGTCTCTTCTAAAGCATAGAGTACCTAATGTAGAATTAAATGAAAGTCCACAAAGACAAAGAGGTGATCAACATCCCTCTACACAGTGTTTGTCTGAAAATATACCATCACATACATCAGAGAGGTCATTGAAAAGGTAATGTCTGAATATATACCATTACATACATCAGAGAGGTCATTGAAAAGGTTACTAGAATTGTTTGAAAAATAGTGTGCGAAAAGTTTATGATCGAAGTTAAGATTATAAGAAATTGGGCCAAAGATACCAAGGGGACATTTGAAACTCATTTACTCGTCGAGAGACTGTTGACAATGTCATACTGTAGTTTTATTTTCAATTCACTTTCCACTTTGCTTTACTAGCCAGGGATGCATTCTTCATTTATATAGAATTATATATTTATTCAATACTTACTTTGTGGTCAGTCAATTTGCCATTTGAATATTGTATGGTCAAAATGACAATTGAATAAATCAAATTAAGGCTTTTCCTTGCATGTTTTGCTTTACTTCCAATCTCCATTACTGCTATCACATGCTTTAATTGACACTCAACCTTTGTCTCAAAGACTTTTAGACATTTCAGTGTATTCCTTTCTTTTAAAGCTTGTATATTGATCTATTTATAATTGCAGGAAAAGAGCCAGTTTTGAACCAATGAATCTCAGTAAGCGTTTCGTCACAGATTCCAGTGTAGAAAGTAGAAACAAACCAGCAGACACTAAATTACAACCAAAAGTTGATAGAACTAACAGAAGTCGAAGTAGAACTTTCACTATACCCACCGAGGAAATATACAATGCTTGGGGATACAGGGCCAGACCTGGTCAGATAGCTGCAGATCCTAGTATGCTTAAGGAACTTCAAAAAAGAACAAGTATTAAGAAAACAGACAATGTAGACAATAGTGTTTTGCGTACCAAAGACAATTATCACATTTCATTTTATCAACCTGTAGCAGAACATATTGAAATAGAAAATAACACTGATTTGCTGAAAGGTGCTCAGTCTCAGTTAACAGGTGGGTGAATTACTCTCTGGATTTTAGGCATTTTCTTGTAAATTTTTGGTACTGCATACATTGTACATGTACCTGTAGGTGATATCGAAAGCTAATGGTAAAATGAACGCTACTAAATTCATTATTACTAGTATTTTTTTTTAACAAATATAGACTGAAATTTGTACAGGAAAGAAGTTAATTTATTAAACCTTTCTCAGGACATTGGAACCGAACTTAAATAATGAGTTTATTTTTAGATCACTATGATCAAGGTCAAGGTCATAATTACTAAACAGTGCATAAAGGTGTCTTTAATAAAAGTTCAAGCACCTTGCATGGTATACCAAGTATGCTTTAATGGTGACAGGTTGCATGTTATGAGAGGAGATTCCTAATTGATTGAGAGATCCGTTTCAAAAGTGGAGGTCATAGATGAACAGTGATATTGTTTGCCTTAAATTAGTGGAGAATAAAGGCTTTTTCCCCTGGAGAAGAATCCCAATTTGAAAAAAAATGGCTTAAAACTATTCCCCAAAAGAAAACTTTTGTCCCAAACAGTGCAATCTCAGTAGTAATTGTGCATGAATACAAACTGAAAAACACTCATTTAAAAAAATTTCATGCCTCAAATGATTATATGTGCAGATTTGAGGGTCTATTTATGTTTCATCACTGACAAAATGGGGTCTTATCTTAAAGCAGGGTTTGACTTGATAATGGGTCTGTAAATTGAAGTTTCAGTCAAATTCATGGTTTATTTTAAATTTCCAATTTGATGAAAATGACGCATATTTTCCCAATAAAAAAGGGTAGAGGTAGTTTTGAAAAAAGCCAACAATATCACTGGATAATATAAGTAGACTGAAATATGTGCAAAGGAGGTACAATGTATATTTATGTGCATACATTTGTAGGTACAAAGTAGTGTTATATTTCTCAAACAAGAACATTTTTTAATAAGAGAATTTACTTATTTATGACCTACAATGCATAAATTCAGTGGCAGATCCAGGGGGTGGGGGTTCTGGGGGTTGGACCCCCCTTTTTTGGGACGATCAATGCATTTGAATGGGGATATGTGGTTGAAAACCCCCCCCCCCCCCCCCCCCCCCCCCCCCCTTTAAAATGGCTTGATCCGCCCCTGAAATTTGTACATTGCCACCTGGTAAACAAATTCCTTAAAAACTTGACATTTTTAGGAACATGTATATAAGTGAATATTTATTATTTATTATTTGTAACATTTGTAACATGAATGGTAATTTTTCCTTTGATCTTCTAGTGAGTTAACTTCAGTTATTTGTAGAAGAGTGTATAAAATCCTTGTTTGAATAGAAAAGAATGGAAGGAGCTTATACCAGTGCATTAAATTCCATCTCAAAATTTGTTAATGTAGTACAACTTCTGACACAACATTATCACTCATAAGCTATATATCTTTTTCAGTTGAATGTCCACATTGGAGGATAAAAATGTATACCAATCAGTGGGGACTGGAAGGAACAGAGGTGAGGCAACACAAATTATTTGCTCATGTATTGCACCATATTGTACCATATCTTGTTTGGGTTCATGAAATTGTAAAGTGACGCATTCTAAATGGTTTTATATCAGAATTTTATAATCACAAAACATGTGTGATTTCGTTAATTTTTTTATGCACTTTAAATACAAAGAACATTTTATATGCCTACAGTTTTTTTTGTTATTGCATGAATTTTTTAATTGCAATAAAAATTCATTGTCATGGTCAACAATTGATTAATACAGTGATTAAGTCAAGAAAATCTGTTAAAAATTACATATCCAAACTATCTTATTTTTAATCTTCCCTTTATATATCATTGTCCAGCATTTAGTCTTTATATTGTTTTTAATATAAAGTGTTTGATGAACATTTAACTTTTTTAGAATATGGAAGATGAAATTTATACAAAGAGGCACACTAAACCAGAAATAGAAGAAAAGAGAAGAAAGAGGTGAAATTACTATAAAATTTATATCTTGTTGTATGAGCAAATCTTGTTTAAGCTAGGATATGTTGATGAAAGACCAAATATCAGGATTCAGGACACTCAGGTTTGATTTTTTCAGACCCTCGATGTGTTGTCTTCCATTATAGGTCAATTGGATCCCTATTTCCAACTTTGATCTGTGTTTAGTGGTAATAATCATTGTGAATGAAATTCATGTTGAGTTGAGGCAAACTAAAGTTTAGAGAACTGAAACTTATTTTGAGACAAACAGATTGATGAATGTCCAGACTGACAAGGGTTAAACTAAATGCCCTCCTCTGCCTTAATATGGGCATTAAAAATAACTGCATAAACATAAACTGAACAAATTTTTTTCCCCCTTCAATGTAAATTAAATACCTTATAACAACTTGCATATATTTTAGATGGGATTTGCAAAGATCTAGAGAGCAGGCTGCATATGAGAAATTGAAAGAAAAAGAAAAAGGTGCTGATGTTCCTGTAGAGGAAAACTCCAATTCTGTGGAATCATTTTATCCTTCTCTTGATAATAGTAAGTTGCTACTAGCTAAAACTTTCCTGCTAAGTCAGCAAAACCAACAGAAAAGCAGCATGTGTTGTCTTGCTATTGAGCATACCCCACTCATCTTATAAACTCCAAAATAACAAATAATCACTGTCAAAATGCTCTAAAGTCATTCAGTGTTGTAGTAAATAAGAGATATGTGACAAATATATTATTATTTTTTTTAGTCACAAGAGAAAATTCAAAGTATTGGCAAACAGAAAGTAGGTGACTGACATACCTAATAAGTGCTCATATGTTACAAATCTTGGTATACACAGTGAAAAGTATGACAAAAATATAAATGGATGAACAGATAAATAAGTTCGGTGCAAATACCATGCCTACAAAAATACCCATAAAACAACATATGTTTACAGAGCAGATTATTGTCAGATTATTTGCAGCATTTATCTAGAATTTATTTTTATATTATATATTATAAAATTACTTTTTTAAGCCAAAAATTCTTCTTACCAACAGTTTAGCCTTGACAATTCACATTTGATCACATTTATTTCAAAAGATTATGTCATTAAAGAAAAATCTATTTTTTTCTTCAGTTACTCATTTAGAAATCACAGATAAAATTCCAGTGATGGTGTTTGGTCATGGAATACCAAAAATGGACACAACGTAAGTTTGATTAATTAATACGGTTCACGTATACAATTCTTGTCTGAATTTTATTAAACCTTGATCATTGTTTTATATGACATGTAGCAATGTCTTGAATGAGTTAGAAAGTCAGTGCCTATCATTTATTTTTAAAAGAGTTATGCCCTTGGAAACATTGACACAAGTGCTTTGGCATGTACAATTTTTGCCAGAGTTTTATCAAATTCATAAATACAGCAATGTCTCATACAATTTAAAAAATAAGTGCGGATCAAATATTTTTGATGAGTTTCCTGTGGAAATATTAAATATATCAGAAATTGCTCGTCTATATAAAATTTAAAAAAAAAATACAATAAAAATATTCTTTTTAGTTTTGACTGAACAGATAAAATATGTGCAACACTTTAGACATTGGAATTCGGTTCTTTTATTGCATGCTGTGATACCTTCTGGTAAAATGTTACCTTTTTTTATGAGTTCTGTTAAATAAATCCTAAACTTTCTCTATTGTAGTGGCTTCAAGTTGCCCTGGGATGTAAATATGAAGAAAGGACATAGCCATTTACGCACACGACACACAAGGAATACATAACACAGATGTTCTCAGATGTATTCACCAGCCATTTCATGACTTGATTCACAATCACTGACCAAAGCTAGAATCTTGTTGTTAATATTTTTTATTGTTGTATTTAATTTATATTTGATAGTAAATATTTTTGTTGCTTAGTATTTGGGTATAAGTGATAATGACCCTGCGTTATATTGTATTGTTAATGTCTTATGTGTTCCTTAGTAAAATATTCAAGCTTTTAAAATTGCAATCCTACAAAAGGCAAGACATCTCAGTTAAAGAAAATTCATATAGGGGTGAAGTATCTTTATGCATTCAATTGCAATTTTTTTATTGTCGAGCCTGCAACTTTTGTTGCAGAAAGCTCGACATAGGGATAGTGATCCGGCGGCGGCTACGGCGGCTACGGCGGCGGCGTTAGCTCACTTCTTAAAAGCTTTATATTTTAGAAGGTGGAAGACCTGGATGCTTCATACTTTGTATATAGATGCTTCATGTTACGAAGTTTCCGTCAGTCACATGTCCAATGTCCTTGACCTCATTTTCATGGTTCAGTGACCACTTGAAAAAAAAGTTCAAATATTTTGTAATGTTGAATTCTCTCTTATTATAAGTAATAGGATAACTATATTTGATATGTGCGTACCTTGCAAGGTCCTCGTGTCTGTCAGACAGTTTTCACTTGACCTCGACCTCATTTCATGGATCAGTGAACAAGGTTAAGTTTTGGTGGTCAAGTCCATATCTCAGATACTATAAGCAATAGGGCTAGTATATTCGGTGTATGGAAGTACTGTAAGGTGTACATGTCCAACTGGCAGGTGTCATCTGACCTTGACCTCATTTTCATGGTTCAGTGGTTATAGTTAAATTTTTGTGTTTTGGTCTGTTTTTCTCATACCATATGCAATAGGTCTACTATATTTGTTGTATGGAATGATTGTTAAGTGTACATGTCTAGCGGGCAGATGTCATGTGACCTTGACCTCATTTTCATGGTTCAGTGGTCAAAGTTAAGTTTTTGAGTTTTGGTCTAATGCTATATGCCATATAGGTCAACTATATTTGGTGTATGGAGATATTTTATAATCTTTATGTCAGTCGAGCAGTCGAGCAGGTTTTATTTAACTGTGACCTCATTTTCACGGTTCATTGCACAGTGTTAAGTTTTTGTGTTTTGGTCTATTTTTCTTAAACTATAAGTAATGTGTCAACTATATATGTTGTATAGAAGCATTGTTAGCTGTACCTGTCTGCCTGGCATGATTCATCTGACCTGGACCTCTTTTTCAAGGTTCATTGGTCTTTGTTTAGTTATCTTGGTTAATGTTAAGTTTATGTGACAGTTGTAATAAAGCTTAGCTTTATACTTAGGACTATCAACATAATATCAATGATTAGTATAGAAGGCGAGACATTTCAGCGTGTGCACTCTTGTTATTAAAAGACAGAAGCCTAGGTATTTTTATAACTATCATTTCTTTTTGTTAAAAAATGATTGTTTAAAACAGAACAAAATGTATTTTGCTTAGAAGCAAATAAAAGGGGGGATTAAATACTTTTGCACAGAGGACATGGGGTGAGCAATCTGATTTTCCTTTGCCATTCAGCTTTTGTAAGATCTGAAAAAAAATCCTCAAGGGGTCATATTCAGCATGATGATTTCTGTGTACTCTTTTTCAGTGATTGACTTTTTTATGCCCACCTACGATAGTAGAGGGGCATTATGTTTTCTGGTCTGTGCGTCCGTCTGTCCCGCTTCAGGTTAAAGTTTTTGGTCAAGGTAGTTTTTGATGAAGTTGAAGTCTAATCAACTTGAAACTTAGTATACATGTTCCCTTTGATAAGATCATTCTAATTTTAATGCCAAATTAGAGAATTTATTCCAATTTCACGGTCCACTAAACATAGAAAATGATAGTGCGAGTGGGGCATCCGTGTACTGTGGACACATTCTTGTTTCAAATTGTGTTCAGTACATTTACCGGAAAAAGCCAGCTCTTGGCTAAAAATAATTGGCTGATAAAATATTTGCATATAAAGTCATCCAAACATGACCCTTTTATACTAGGTGTTTTCAGATCTTGCACAAGAAATAGCAAATGTTACAAAACAAAGTGAAAATTATATACAAGTTGTTTTGTTATTTCATGTTTTCAATGTTATTCAAGATTAACAAGCATTTAATTCAATCCTGCAAACTTTTTATCCACTATTAAACATTTGGTTAATAATGCAGAAGTCTGAGAAGGTCTTTCCAAATAAATTTCCCAATTAGATAATGCTTCTTTTAGTTTTGCAAGTTATTCATCTTTGAAAAGATTGGTGTCATTGTATATGAATCTAAATTATTCTTGCAGAAACTAAATTAGTTGACCTTTATGAAAACCAATTGAATATCATGGAGAGAGAAATTTCAAAGAAATGTCTAGATATGGCAAATGATCCAACTTTATATGCAACCATTTTACCATGTACACAAGAACCACCCATCTCACCATTAAATTAGAGTGTACTGTATTGTTTTACCAAGTACAGAACAATGGAGCATACATTTTTTTTCTGTTTTCCAAAAAAATTTGAAGGTTCATTTAGGGTTAAAAACTTTTATAAATTATAATACTTTCACCAATACTTCAGTGTGTCAGATAAATAGAGTAACCATGGTAACCTAATCAGCGTTGACCAAAATATCCAAAGTTAACACAGGTAAACATACTGAGCAATCCTCGACCCAGTACAATTGTTTTGTAAAAAAGAATCATGGAACACAACTTCTGGAAATAACACGGTTGCAAGATTCATAACACTTTTTTGCAATATACATGTAATTTATTTTTTATAGTGTTGAAAACTATACCAAAACAAGTTAGTATGTATTCATTGATCCTTGAATAGAGAAGTCTGAACAATTCATTTTTAAAGAGAATATAACAGACCTACTTGATATTGAATGTTTTTATAATCTGTCACAATGGATGTCTAAGTCTTTTTTAATGAATAAAGATATTAAAACCTTAAAAGTTTCATTATTTTTTATTGTTTATACTGAAATATTTTTAGATGGTTATCTGCTCCACCAGACAACAGGGATGATGGTATTGACCAATCAACAGCTAGGATTTTCTCATCATGGCCTGTCATGTTGTATAATGGGGCTTTTGGACTGAAAAGAAAATGTTACAGAATCATGTTTCAACTCTGTCTTTACTCATTAGTAAACTTAAGGCATTAGTCAATTAAAGTACTCAATATGCTAAATGATATAAATGCTAAGAAGATGTGGTATGAGTGCAAATGAAATAACTCTCCATCCAAGTCACAATTAGTAAAAGTAAAAAAAGTTTTTAAAAGTTATCACTATAATACAAATTCTATACATCTATTGTCAGTATATCTAAATTTCCCTCATTATTGAACAGATATATCATGTTAAGGAGGGGTATTTGCGAAAAATACAAGTCGAGAGAATGTTAAATTACACGAGCCTTAAGGCGAGGGAAATTCATTCTCAAGACTGGTATTTTTCGCAAATACCCCTCAATAACATGATATATCTGTTTAATTACACCGAATGTTAATGTACTAAAACTCATTGATGATCGTGACGTTACAAGCGTCCAGTCGGATAGAATATTTTTTGGCAAATACCACGGCAGAGAGGGTAAAAAAGGCATATCCTTTTAGCAAATACCCTGGCGGCGTTAAAAATGAACGCTATTCATTTGATAACAGTAAATTGGTGAAAAATACACTGGCTATTAACCAATCAAAACCCCGGATTCTTACATAAGGTGTAATTAATGCATAAAATTCTACAGGAAATCTTTAGTTTTAAGATATTTCTTACTATATTTGTTTACCATGTCAAAGATGTGAGTAGTATATATATTAACTGAAATTAACTCATTGGGATGAATTTTGTGTATAAATTTAAAACAATACATGGTTTTGTCTGCAGTTGTCCTTCACAAAATAAAATAATGACATATTTACCTTCTAGTGTCCCAAAGTTTCATTACTGAATCATAAGAACCAGAAATAAACAGGAATTCATTTGTCTTGGACCAACAAACACTAGACACCCATCCTGTATGTGATGTATATATACTCTTTACCAAAGCACCATCTGAAAAATTCAATTTTCATTTTTAGTCAATTTCAGGCATATTATGCATTATAATTCATGACACTGATAATACATACATCATATGAACAATGATCCTAAGGAAAATCAATGCAACATTTAACTGCAGGTATTAAATACATGCCTTCCTTTAAGTTAAGTGACACTAACATGGTCATGTCACAGATTTTTTCTTAAATATTTGGCATACAATGATGAGGTAATAAGCATTGTGTACAAGTTTCATAGCATTTGGTTGAGGAAAACTGAAGTTGGAGAACAGAAACGAAAAATTCATAAAAAAGATGACCCATCATTCATGCTATAACCTTATAAGATCTTGACCTACAGCTATAACCATGAGAAAGAGGTCATGGTCAGATGAATCATGTCAGACTCGGACAAGCATGTACCTAAAAACATTTCTTTATATACCTTAAATAGTAGACTTATTACTTGTGGTACAAACGAAATTGACATAATCAGGCAAGCTGAACTTTTGATAAATGAATCAAAAAAAGACGTCACGATTTTCATTATATCTATATTGACAAGCAAAGATTAATCAAATAATTGTTATTGATTTCCTCAATGTTTAAACCAACCTGAACTTCTTGGATCCCACAGTCTAACATGTCTATCTGATGATCCAGTTACTATTTGTCTGTTTAATGGAGAATAACTCATGTCTAAAAATACTTTTGATCCTTGCTGAAATAAAAAAAAAAAATCCTCATAAGTTATTACCAAATTTTCATGTTAATACAGGGTTTCGCCAGGCCATTTTAGCAGTTATATTTATCACAACAGGGATATTTGGCACTGCTATAGTGGAGTCATTTTTGTTTTAAATTCTATCACAAACCTAGTTTTTTAAATACATGCTAGGTAAACTTTAAATGAACAATTTATTATAAATACCATATAGTATATTAATTGACAACAAGTGTATCAATACATAATAATGGCAAGATAAACTGGGTATTAGAGGCGGATTTAGGGGGGGCCCCCCTTTTTTCAGAAAAATTTTGGTTGGTTATATAGGGAATTACTGAAGCGTGACAGAATTGGGGCCCCCCTTAGGCAGTCAGTGGGCCCCCTCTTATGAAAATTTCTAGATAAACTGGGTATCACATGTTCGTGATTTATTATTTAGTCTAGGTATGAATTATGTATGGAATGATCAAGAGAACACTAATGTTGCATTTGAATATATAAAATGTCGTATAAATTATCAATACTACCAGAACTGGTTTACTACTTTGAACGGTTGTGAAAAATTGTGTTTATATAGAAAATTGAAAAATGAGTTTTGTATAGAAGATTACTTAAAAGTATGATTTTAATAGTAACATACTGACTAGACTGCGTAGTGGAACATAAAAACTAAATATTGAAGTTGGTCGTTTTGACAATATTGTAAGAGAAAATCGTATATGTATATGCTGTCATATGAACTGTATTGAAAACGAGTACCATTTTGTTCATGTATGTCCTACCTTTAGATCATTGAGACTACAGTTTTTTTACCAAACTATTAGTCTAGCTCAAATTGTGTAAATTTCTTAATGCGGCATGGAAGTTAAGATCACAAATAATCATTGCATAGCAGTTGTAATTATGTGCTTATTATGACCATATTGTGTTGTTCTCTGTTTGTTTACTGTCATTATTGTAATTGTATAGAATGAAATTCAAAACAATGTGGCTGTGGCCATTGATTGACACATTAAATTCATCCATTGACTGGGACAATTTAGGTGAACGTTTGTCCGTAACGACCATTGCTCACTGTGTACTTTTTAAAGACACTTAAACTATGGGGTCACCAAAGGTTCTCAACACCTTAATAAAGTAATTTGAAAAAATTAATCAGAAATAACACGATGTTTTGATTTATATCAATTATATAAATCAAAACATAAAGGTTATTCCTGATTAATTTTTTTGAATTATTTTATAATTAAAGGCGTTAAGAAACCTTGGTGACCCCACAGTTTAAATGTCTATCGTAGGTACGTCGTGAGCAGTAGTCGTTTACGGTTACATACAAACGTTCACGTAATTTGTCCCAGTCAATGGATGAATTTAATGTGTCAATCAATGGCCACAGCCACACTGTTTTGAATTTCATTCTATTACGTTATTTTGCTATAGCATTATGTTTGCTTCTGCAATAAAATATATTCATTCATTCATTCAATATTGTTTTAATGCCCCACCTACAATAGTAGAGGTTATGCCCCACCTACAATAGTAGAGGGGCATGATGTTTTCTGGTCTGTGGCTCTGTTCGTTCGTTTGTTCGTCTGTGCGTCCGTTCAGGTTAAAGTTTTTGGTCAAGGTAGTTTTTGATGAAGCTGAAGTCCTATCAACTTGAAACTTAGTTTACTTGTTGCTTATGCTATGATCTTTCTAATTTTAAAGCCAAATTAGACTTTTAACCCCAATTTCACGGTCCACTGAACATAGAAAATGAAAGTGGGAGTTTCAGGTTAAAGTTTTTGGTCAAGGTAGTTTTTGATGAAGCTGAAGTCCAATCAACTTGAAACTTAGTACACTTGTTGCTTATGATATGATCTTTCTAATTTTAATGCCAAATTAGATTATAACCCAATTTCATGGTCCATGGAACATGGAAAAGGATAGTGGGAGTGGGGCATCCGTGTACTTTGGACACATTCTTGTTTTTTTCTTTTTGGAAAAATTAAATAATTCAGTTGAATTACTGAACAATAATTTCATACTTTTCCTCAAGTTTATATGAAATGGTGTAGATCTTGTAAAGCTTCATATACATGTATTACCTTATTGTTTATTGTTTATTTTTTAATATTGTATTGTTTCACATATGTTTATAACTTTATAGTCTATTTGCAAATTTCTAGGTAGATTCTGATGTTATTATTATCAAACTTGTCAATGAGCAGATTATCCTTGACTACTTCAGGCAAAAATCCAGATAAAAACCTATGCAATTAGGAGTTCCCCTTGCTTTTTCAAGGGATACATATCTGTTATCCTGATATCCCTAGCTTGTATTAGAGGTGAACCTTACCAGTGATGAGATTTCCTCAGCTTGTTCTAGATCCCATGTTTTGATTGTGTGATCCCATGATGAGGTACAGATTTGATTCGTGTCTATCCATTCTACTGCTGATATACCTTCGTTGTGACCAGACAGTGTCAGGATTGGTACCTAATCAAACAATAAAGTTATACAAAAGTTATTTATTATTTTGCAAGCTGTTTTATCTAACCTGCAATTATAGACAACTTTCCTGTTCATTGAAATTCTGTCAAAAACTTTGGTTTTAGTGAACATCCTATTTGCGTTTATGGGCATTATCACTTCCTTTCCATGTATAGCAATTTGTTGATAAAATATGATGCTATCGTATATTTAATGAATTATTCTGAAAATTTTAAAAATTCTTATCATAAGCATTGCTGTCATTTATAGGAAATTGTGATTAAGTACCTACAGAACAAACATTATTTTTTGTTTATCCTGCAAAATGATGACCAGGAATACACTTGATGAAATTCATATGAATGGCATAATTCGAAAGTGGTCTATATGTTTGATATCTATACAATAGAATAAAAAGTTTTGTGATTCTCTCATGTCTTTGAAAATAATACAAACACATTTTAACATGAATTCAAGGAGATAAGGTGTTTACTCTAATAAGACAGCAACCCAATGATGTTTTAGACTTCACATAGGATCTCCTGAAGTAGACCAGGATTGGTACCTAATCAAACAATTAAGTTGTACAAATGTTATTCATTATTTTGTAAACTCTTTTATCTAACCTGCAATAGACAACTTTTCTGTTCATTGCAATTCCGTCAAAAACTTTGGATTTAGTGAACATTGTTCGTGTGTTTAGGGGCATCCTCACTTCCTTTCAATGTTGAGCAAGTGGTTGAAAAAATATGATGCTATATTGCACGAATTAATCTGCAAATTGAATTCTCATAATTGCTTATCAGCATTGCTGTCATTAGGAAATTGTAATTAAGTACCTACGGAACAAACATTATTCTTGATTTATCATGCGAAATGAAGATCAGGAAGACACTTGATGAAATTTAAGACTGCAGGGATGCAGGCATTTGCTTTATCTGGAAAATGATGACCATTCTAGAATTATTCATAAACTCTTATATTTGATAATTTGCTGTTTTGTATACAACTTTTCTTCAATTCAGAAAAAAATGTAATGGCTTAGTATTGCCTTATACCCACCCGAGTCTGCACTTTTCTTCTTGATGTTTTTCTTTTCTTATGAGGAATATCTTCTTCATCTTCATCTTCTACAGCCTCACACTCTTATAAAGGAAAAAAACTGAACTCAACAAACAAATGTACAGTATCATGACTGTAGATCAATAATATAGAGGAAATGTACTCAGAGGAAAACTGAGCATTGGTTAACTGGTGAACAGCTAGCTTGTGTGTATCATCAGCTCAGTAGTAAGTGCTTCTAAAGTGATATAATTTATAACCTAACTTTTTTACTTTCTGTTGAGGAATTAAGAAATTATTAAGAAACTAAGGTTCTAACACCCTCAGGCAAAGTTGAACTTTTGTGATTTCTATCATTGTTTTAATTCATAAATCAAATGTTGCTTCAACAGTGGTGTCATCGATTAGATGTGATTTCAACAGTTGTTTTATTAATCAGATGTTGCTTCAAAGTGGTGTCAATGATAAGATGTTTCTTCAACAGTGGTTTCAATGACAAGATGTTTTTTCAACAGTGGTGTCAATGATAAGATGTTTCTTCAATAGTGGTGTCAATGATAAGATGTTTCTTCAACAGTGGTGTCAATGATAAGATGTTTCTTCAACAGTGGTGTCAATGACAAGATGTTTCTTCAACAGTGGTGTCAATGATAAGATGTTTCTTCAACAGTGGTGTCAATGATAAGATGTTTCTTCAACAGTGGTTTCAATGATAAGATGTTTCTTCAACAGTGGTGTCATCGATTAGATGTTTCTTCAACAGTGGTGTCAATGACAAGATGTTTCTTCAACAGTGGTGTCAATGATAAGATGTTTCTTCAACAGTGGTGTCAATGATAAGATGTTTCTTCAACAGTGGTTTCAATGATAAGATGTTTCTTCAACAGTGGTGTCAATGATAAGATGTTTCTTCAACAGTGGTGTCAATGATAAGATGTTTCTTCAACAGTGGTGTCAATGATAAGATGTTTCTTCAACAGTGGTTTCAATGATAAGATGTTTCTTCAACAGTGCTGTCAATGATAAGATGTTTCTTCAACAGTGGTGTCAATGATAAGATGTTTCTTCAACAGTGGTGTCAATGATAAGATGTTTCTTCAACAGTGGTTTCAATGATAAGATGTTTCTTCAACAGTGGTGTCATCGATTAGATGTTTCTTCAACAGTGGTGTCAATGACGAGATGTTTCTTCAACAGTGGCGTCAATGACAAGATGTTTCTTCAACAGATGTATTATTCATCAGGGGCTGCTGAACAGCAATGCCATCAATTAGATGTTTCATCAACAGCAGTGACAAGTACCAGATGTGGTTTTAACAGTGATGTGAGTCCCTGATTAGACTGAGTCATTAATCTTTGTAAACATTACTCAAGGCAAAATACTCTTTATTCAGCCAATATTTAGCAGGCAAAATTAAAATCATGTGAAAAAAAAAGTAAAATCACAAAAATACTGAACTCAGAGGAAAATCAATTTGAAAAGTCCATAATCACATGGCAAAATCAAAAAACAAAACGCATCAAAAACGAATGGACAAGAACTGTCATATTCCTGACTTGGTACAGGCATTTTCAAATGTAGAAAATGGTGGATTAAACCTGGTTCTATAGCGCTAACCCTCTCACTTTAATAACAGTCTCATCAAATTCCGCTACATTTACATGAAAAGTATTCCTCTTGTTTTTCTTATAGGATTTTTTGAGGATTTTTTATTTTATAACCCAGAAGTTCTGTTCATGTTTTGCAAGATGCTTTGCTTTTTAACATAAAAAACACAAAAACATTGCTTCTTAACAAATTACACATACCTGCTGACCAGAGTTTTAACATTTTGTCCCAGGATCCACTGCAAAACTGAAAATAAATAACACAATGTGCACATTTTTTATAGAAAGATGTGTGTTGAAATATGTCTTATACATGATAGAATAATGAATATTTTATCAATATGCAATTTTGTTCCAAATTTTTTTCTGTGTACAGTGAAACCTGGGTAAACCGAACCTTGATAAAACCAAATTTCAGTTTAAACCGAACAATTTTCAAAGTCCCACAAAATTTCCCTATCAATTAACGTTAATCTAACCTGAAAAAACCGAACCCTGTCAACACCGAATTCAGAACGCTTTTTGAAGGCTCGTTAGTAAATTTGTATCTAAAAATTACCTGTCAAAATCGATCAATACCAATCAAAACAATAAAATATAATTAATTATTTGCATGATTTAATTAAACAAACACAAGATGGCAGAGTATCCCCGAAGGTATTTGAGGTTTAATGAACTTGTGAGTTGTTATTACAAACTAATTAGCATGTCTGTGTGCATGTATAAAGTGATTTTTTTGTAAAGAAACGTTAAACTGGTCAGCTACCCCCATCACCGATAATGACAAGAAAGGAACTTTCCCTCAGATCAATTAAATGCACCTTACTCAAATAATTACGGCCACAAAATCGAAACTGCCATTCTGTAGCTAAACTGTTTAATTAAATAATAGTTTTAAAGCCTTTCACAGGATTAAGAAGTCGTGCAACACAACAAGGTCAATGGATTTCGATTGCTGGATTCCCATTAGAGGCCCTATATATTTGATTCAAATGCTCCAGAAGACTTCCGTTAGCTATTTAGCAACGATAAAGTCCGAGAACAAACTGGACCCCTGCTGTTGTTTCACTATTATCGTGTGCCGAACTATCAATCAGCGGGTGACCAGTTTAGTTCGAGAACTCGTGTGTACAATGACATTCCCGATTCAACTACGGAATCATCATATGACAGTGACTGCGAATCTGAATTGGTCAGTGAATTAACGGATGAGAAAATAATTATAAAAAGCAAAATCGCTCCACGTCGGACATCTCCCAACGACGAGCGTGATTGACGGAGTGGCGTTTGATTTATAAACAAATATGTAGCAAAACGTCTATCTTTTATCTTCTTTTACTTTTATATTTACATCTAAATCAACACAAAAATAAACTGTCAGCTGTTGTGTCACCTATTATTCCTGCCAAAATTATTTTGGTGTCGTCTACCTCTACAATCCGAACACCTGTGAAAACCGAACAAAACGCAAAGTCCCTTGGGTGTTCAGTTTGGACAGGTTTCACTGCATAAGTTTTTTTTAAAAAGAGGCTGAAGCCTTTGTCAATTCTTGGCTAAAATATTTGAAACTTTTCAATGACATATTGTTAAACCTTAGTTTACTTCAGTCATACAATCCACATTTCCTGTAAGTATCAAAGCATTATAACTATGTCTTTAACCTACCCTTTGTTTAGTGTGGTCAATATTTATACAATCCACACTACCTGCATGTCCACGACATGCAGCCACACAGTCTACAGAGTTAGATTCACTATCCCACTGCCATATATGAATTGTCTGATCATGTGATCCTGACATAAATGTTTTCACTGTGGAATCATCTAAAATAGAAAAAATGCATAACACAAAATATTATAATTTTTGGGATAAGATTGCTTTCAAGCAATCTGTAGACTTTTACCATTGGCTCAAGGCCATGCCCTCACGTCAACCGTTTTATTCTAAACATTAAGGAACATCTCAGATTCTTATGATTGTCTTGCTTTGAAAGGTAAAAACAAACAAAGGGATTGAACTACAATACCCCTTCAGCCGAAATGAAGTCTTCTTCCATATTATCGTTTCGAGTTGTCTCCCTTCCGGAAGTAACTTCTGTCAATTCTGAATCAAAATACGATATGACACGTCGAGAAAAATAAACTCATTCTGTCAATAAACGTTGTATTATATCAAAAACGATCACAATTTAAACCGAGGAATGTGTATGGACAGGAGTCATGCCCACTGAACCAAAGGAAATTAAATATTTAAAGAGTTAGGAATGGGGTTCCTCCTAGAATTAATGTAGGAAAATAGGTGATAAGATACGAAGTGAAATACCTTCTCTCACTTTGAGTCTCAGTGACTGCTGTGGAAAGTAAACTTGGAATTGATAGTACAAAAATAAAACACAATAAGTACATTGTTCATACACTTGTATCCGGGATTGGCTATTTTGTAACTATTCAGATAACGTAAATTATATTTTACATGTGCAGTTGAATTAGTTTTGAAAATAATATTATCCAGCTACATGTATACATGTGTCAATGAAAACAATGGCAATCGTATCCCTCAGAGCAATCTGCTCTTTGATTTCATTTGCATCTGAATATGTTTAAAATATTACAAAACAATTTGTGATAAAATGCTTCAGTAATGTGATACGGGTGTCTGCAATACTGATGATTTTCACAGAGAATTTACATTTGTGGTTGTTAAATAAGTCAAACAAACTCCTCTTTTCAGTACACTTCAACAAAAAATTGATATATAGGAGAAGGCAAAAATACTGCAAGGTACAATAGACCATGACAACAATCAAAGCACTCCATCGAAAATATAGAGATACCAAAAATACCAGGTTGGAAACTTTGTAATCTAAATATTAATGGATTGCTAATCTCTTCTGCCTTCAATACTTTTTCGCGAAAAGTGGTTGTCCTCAGGATTTTACCACCAAAATTTGGCTAAGGACTGACTAAATTTTAGTTTTTTTGAATGGAATTAATATTGAGGACCTGCAGATTTTCTTCAAGGACCACCAGGGAAAAAAAGATTTCGCGAACTCTGTTCAATAGTGAACTTTTTACATTAATCTAATACCAACTACTCATTTGTTATTTAACCCCTTTACTTACCGTAATAGCTGCCTTATTAAGTATGAATTGTTATAGATACCATATTTGTGATGGTAAATTATATCATATTCTTACCATCTGTTATCCATTGAACACATTTGACAGGTGCTGAGTGGCCTGGGATCGTCAAAAATGGACTACCTTTAACTGACCAGAGTCTAACTGTGTTGTCATAGCACCCAGACAAAATGCTGAAATTCAAAGAATGCATACTATAGGGTGACAATTTAAAATAAGCAATATCACACAGGTCACATATCTACTTTAACCAATTTAACTATGGAAGAGATCGTTTAGTTCTACGACCAATTAAAAAGATCTCAAAAAAAAAAAATTGGCTAAAAAAAAAACTTTTATTTCTTCCTGCTTTACATACATATGACTTGATGTATTCTTAATTTTCTTAAAAGTATAACATGGATGGATATTACTGATTGCCTAGTCATCATTGATGATTAAAAATATAACAGGGCAATAAACATCTTTTTCCTGACCTGGTATAGCCACGGGCTGATCTAGATTTTGAAAAAGGGGGATTGGAAAGCCCCAAAACTAGCTTCCCAATCCCCCCTTTTCAAAATCTAGATCAGCCTGTGGCTATACCTGGTCAGGAAAAAGATGTAGTTTTTACAAATATACTTTTTTTTAAAAGAAATCTTTAAAACTTCTCACCAACATTCAAGCGTTTTAAGTTATTTTTACTGTGAAAGTACTTTTGTTCATGGGGAACCAATTTTCGTGGTTTTCGTGGATGACTTTATTCACGAATTTAAGTGTCCAATGAAAAAAAACCCAACCATTGTCAAAATCAAGATATGGAAATATCCCCATGTAGGTTTCACTTCTGATATGATCTAGAGAACATATTGAACATCGCCAAATCTAAGAATACTATTATAGTTGTCACAAGGCAAATGCACTATGAACTACAACTGCAGGCAGGATTAGATCCATTTAATCTTTAAAACCTTAACTGTACAATTTTTTATCTTTTAAATCAAATAAAACAATATTTTGATCGATGAAAGACAGATTTCTGGTTTTGTTATGCTATGATTACTCATAACTCTCGTACATACAGGAAATAAAAATTTCATGCTGGGCTGGCTTTTGATAAAAAATATTTTACAATTCAAGATACGCTTAAAGCATTTGTTTATGTAATTGTTTTCTTTAGCTGACATGGTAATGACCTAATCAACACCTTTAATTTGATCTTTAATCTGTTGATCACTCTATCTAGGATTAATTAGTGTGCCGGGTCACAACAATTTAGACAGGTCAATGTTTACTTTGCATTTCCTTCAATCCAGACAACTTGTAACCTTTGTTTCTAATGGCTTCAATTTTACAAATTTTTTTTTCATAGAAAACTTAAATCCACAAATTTAAAAACCCACGTAAATGTTCCTCAAACCACGAAAATTGATACCCACGAATTAAAGTACTTTCACAGTATAGCAAAATGTGCAACTAAATAAAACAGAACCATTTAAATTTCACATGCAATACAATACTGATCTCATTTTTCAATCTTCTTAACCCTTGCTATGTGGATGGCCAAATACTGAGAATTCAGATTTTTTTTCAAGTTTTATTTATTTGAAAAGTTGAAACAGGATTTTTTTTTTATTGGTTTAGTTGGCCTTCAGTAGGCAGGAAGCAGGAATTCCTCAAAGATTAACAGTCCTGATACCTTACCATAGACACTGTTGTATTTCCATGGTTACATTTATACTTACCAATCTTTACAGCCCTGTATACAACTGACCCAGTCATCATGTACTAGTGAGTCTTCTGGTTCTGGAGCTTGTTGTTTTTCAATGTATTCTATATCAACCAATGACTCCTTAATATAGAAATAATAAATTGTTTTAAAAGGGATGTATATGTGTGTGAATATAAGCCAAAAATCACCATGAATGAGTTGTGATATTTTTTTTTAAAAACAATTATTTATAGAAAGGATTTTTATCAGAAAACATTATTTAGTAATCAAAACACATTAAAATGGATACAGCAATAACCAATAGTGTAGCACCTTGTTCCCCATATCCAATACATGTCAGTTTATAAAACAGAGGATCCAATTTCTATATAAAAACACCTTATGGTCAGCTCTGGTATTTGTCAAATTTAATCTGTTTTGTTGTGTTGATTTCTAGGTAAAAATTCCTGTACAGACAGGTTCTCAGCAGAAAACAAAAAACTTATTTAGCATTTTCTCCATCATAGTCAATATTATTAATTCAACAATAATCAAAGATTTATTCAAATTGTCTTTTGATCTCAATCAGTCGTCTATTTCCAAAGTGAACAATGAACATAAACCAATTTTATGATTGTTTGAGCCTGAAGTGTACGTATATTTTTCTTTAAAAGGCATTTAATAGATATATAAACCTGGACCAGTGGCACTCATTCTGTACTTGTACTAAAATGTCTTAAAAACACTTACTGTTGATATGCCTTTGTTTTCTAGATGCTTATCTAAGTTTAGTCGCAGAAATTCTCCATCAATTAAAAAATCAAAATCAACATTTGTCTTCTCACCATCGCCCTCTGAAATTGAAAACGATCAATACAAAATTATTTAATTAAAAAATAATTTAATTAAGGTGGTACCTAACACTACAGGGAGATAACTCTGTAGAATCAGCTAAACGTTTTAATTACGTTGTGTTGTTAAGGGAATATTAAGCTTCTCAATGATCAAAATGTGTGTTTGTCAAACTGCTATATAACCAGTGTAATTTTCCTGATAAAACGTTTGGTTCAAATATTTTGAAATTTTTATATTTTTGTTAAAGGGTCAAAGTAAATACTTTGTCAAAATTTTATGAAAATTAAACGAGTCAAATTAATTTTAGTAAAGGTGTTGGGTACCTTAAAGGTCTTATAACAATTGAGAACTGGATATGGCTTGATATCAACTCAAGTTATATAATATTATTATACTGTAAACCAACTTATTTTCCCAGATACTTTATTTCGAATTCAGCCCTTTCAGACCACTTCCATGCAATTTTATTTTGTGATTATCAAAGTTACAGGATATATTTAAATGAAGGTAGATTTAAGGAATAACAGTACTGTAGTTGAAGAGTTGCCACCGTCAATTGTAGATTTGATGGTCGCAAATGCAGTTTTACTGGCGACGCGTAGCGGAGACAGTAAAACGGAGATTTGCGACCGTCAAATCAAAATTGACGGTGGCAACTCTTCAACTACAGTACTGTTATTCCGATTCTAATGCATTACAAAAAGAAAAAAATACAATAAAACTTGACAAAATGTCTAAATTTGACAAAAAGAAAAAAATCTGCGAAACTTCATGAATGATTTTGGCACAAAGACGTCATGGCTTAACGTGCATCGTATAAATAAAAACTTTCAAACTGGAGTTTATTACATTACCTGTACGCTTCAAATTCGGATAAAATTACATTAAAACGGCAAATTCGAGGTAGGTGTTGTTTTTATTTTCGATTATATAGAAGTAAACGAACATTTGTTGATTCAATCAATTCAAAATGGCGGTCCCTCCTTAGTTACGCCTGGTCAACTGTGGATTTGACGGCAATTTTTAGCCAATGAAAAAAATTGTAACATCCAAATTGCATTAGAATCTATGTTACATACATGCACATATTCAATGTTAACATACTCTCAATTTAGCTGCTCTTCTTATTCAATACAAATATTTTTTCTGCACTAACTTAGAAGCAAAACAAAAAAAATTATATTAAGCACTTTTAAACTTTTTCATCAGAATTTACTTTACTCCTTTTAAAGATCAACTATGCTCTATATTTTAAGGTTGAAAAGCATACAAACCATTCAATAGACTGTTTATTAATGAACTCAGGTCACATGTTCCAACTTGTGCTTGAACTGAAAATGGTGCAGATGGAACTGAAAACCTAAAAAATATTAAAATTCAAAATGAAGTGGAAATGGATTTCTTTGTTGGTTTATTCTGACTTTTTTCATTCAGCGACTAATAATTTAATGCAACAATACTGTTGACTAAATATTATGGTACATTCTTTCTTTAATGATTTTACTATCTGCTGACAAAGAAAAAGAAATAACATGTAAATCCTGATAAATATAAAACACTGATTACCAATAGATAAACACTGGTACATGTAGTAATCAACAAAGAAAACAAATAAAAAGTTCACATCTTATGCTAAGTTTAATGTATCTCTATTTTTCAATTTTTTTATCTCTTAGTTAAAAATTCTCCATCTCAAGCTTCTCAACTTAGAAGGGTTTTCCTGCCAACTGTCACTATTTGTGGGGGATTTCCCCCATGGAAGCTCCCAAATGGAAATTTTGAAAGAGCAAATTTGTTAACAATTTTAAACAAAACAATGACTTTTACAATAGCTAAAGGCTTTTAAAAGTATGCAAAAGCCCAAAACCAACATCAAAATGTATTTGAAGGCCCCCTTGAAGGTTTTGTAGGACTATATGAGCCACCTTGCACGCAAAAACCCCATGGTCATTTTGAAAAGTTGGCAGGTATGTGACTTCTTACACTAGTACAATGTTTAATTGTTGTTGTTCAGGAAAATAGTTATCAACCGATTATCTCTGGTATTTCAACTCATAAAACATTTATAAAACAATATTGTTAAAAAAACAAATCTAGGTCCAGATCTTTCAGACATTATCTTGGTTCTAAAAATCATAAAACTGTAAGAGCCAACAAAAAACATGATCTTCATTACCGGTAAGTTGTTTTACCAATGTTATTTCAACTGATCAGGCGGAGCTTATGTTTTAATTTGCATAAGGACAATCTATTTAAAGATGTGTGTGATAAGGATGATTGCCGTTATAATTAGTATTGAATTCTAATCACCTATCAGTGTCATCAAACACATATACATTTTGTACTAAAGAACTGAGTGTGTGGTATGCGAAAAATAACTGGACACTTCATTGATGAGTCCCAAAACTCCTGTCCATAGATGGACTGGTCTTAAATGAGCAAACTTCTTAAACCCCGCCCAGTCAAGTGAAATAAATCTAGTATTATCTTGAATTAAATTGGAAATCCAAGATATCAAAGAAAATTTTGAGGTCAAATGTGCAATATATCTAGTTAAAATGACACAATACCCCAAACTGTTGTCTCTGGAATCTTGTCGGCATTTTTTTCATACTACACATTACAATGAAGATTTTAATGCATAATTTCCATGGGACTTTATTTATGTTATTAAAGGGGGAACTAATGCCATTCGATGTACCCAAGATACATTGCAAACAGTCCTTCCTTTTAACCTTCTTTTCTAGTATTCTAAGCTTAAAATCAAAGTAAAATGCAATTTTCAAATGGTGCAATGCTCTATTTTTGGGAACCCTCTGTAAATTAAAAACATATTTCAAGGGGAGTTTCTATGTATGCTCTTGAAAGGAGCATAAATTAAAATGAGTTTCTGATTTCTGCTTTCTGAAAGAACTGCCCTTGCTGATAGGTGTTGTTCAGGGAAAAACTCTCCTGAGAAATTGTGATGATATTTTCTTGGCATCCTAACAGTTATAAAGAAGAAAATAAATTTGTTTGACTAATATCTGACTTATCTTGATGCTGAGCTTGGAAAATCAATCGAATTATCGGTTTTAAACGGGTACTTCTGGAGTACACCCTCTTTAGGTTTGACATTAGGAAAATAATTTTAACTAATAAATTGATTAAACATATTACTGAGGTTGTTTTGTAAAGAATCTGGCTTGGACATGTGGTATGTTGTTTGTTTCCATTTTATCAACATGTGGGGAGATAGTCGGAAATCTTTCATAAACTAATAACGTCAGAGAAGTTCCGAACGAGTGGTATTATTACCGTCTTTCCTCAAAATAAATGATAAAATTTCGTACAACCTGTGATTACTGTTGTATGTCTCTGGTTATACGATCTTATATATGTGTTCACTATATAAATACTTGGTTGTTAGAAATCTCAGGTACAAATAATTTTAAAAAGAACTACAAAATTCAATTTTCAATTTTATTAAAATTGAAAATTGAATTTTGTAGTTCTTTTTAAAATTATTTGTAGAGTGGGGTGCTCATTTTCGCCATATCTTTCGATGTTTTCTACAGTTTATGTTCCGGTCTATATGTTTTTGAAGTAAACTGATATTTCTATATGAAGATTACTTCCAATGCAAAATATTTTTAAGCTTGAAAACGTGTTTGTTTGAAAATAATCATCTTAAAAGTGAGACTAAAGGGTGTTTGAAATTTCTTGATGTTTTGTCGATGGGGGACACATATTCGCCGTTTTTACACATCTATTTAAAACCAAATAACTTTAAACAATGTTTATCAAATCAATGTCATTATAGATGAATAGCAGACATTTCAAAGGTGTAATGAACTGAAATTTAGGGCAATCAAGTCAAAGAATTACTTTGAAATGCTTCTTTGAAACCATGTTTTTCATTCAGGAAATCAGCCGAAAATCGTTGTCTATTTTTCGGTCCTTTGCGGTAATTGCCAAAATTTTGTCTCAGATTAAAAAATAATCATGTTTGTTATAAAAATATAATTCACCGGCATATTTCTTCATTTCAGCCATCCTTTGAAGTTTTTACACCCCAAAATCATATAACGGTGAAATTGTGTCCCCGGCGAATATGGGCACCCCACTCTATAAAATTGAAAATTGAATTTTGTAGTTCTTTTTAAAATTATTTGTACCTGAGATTTCTATAACAATCAAGTTATACTCTACGCAAGGATTTGTATAGTGATACTATACAAATCCTTGCTCTACTTTAGAATAAAGTTTTTACATTTTCTCTTTTTTTTATACAATATCTTGTCTGTTAGGTTGTTAATCTTGCACATCAGAACAATGCAAAAACTTGAATTTTCCAACTTCATGTCCTGTTGCCATGGTAACCGTTGTTCATAGAAACCAAAAAATTGTTCTCATTTGATTGCCTTGTGAAACTGTATTATTCTGTGTTAGTTTAACAAAGGATATGACAACATATGTCACACCGATGATGAAAGATATAAAAAAACTGCTGTTGATCACTGTTTCGTTAGGGGTCACAAAAACGTTTTTCGGGCAAAAAATAGTCTGGTGACCCATATTTTTTTTTATTTCTTTTTAAAGCTCATTGTTATGACCATCTTATGTCAAATTTAAAAAAATATTCATTGGACCATTTTTTTGGAAATTTAAGAAAAATAGAAATTTTTAACAAAATCTGTGTTTTTTTTGTGGAGCAGTGTTGATGAAATTAGAGCCGAAATCAATGAAAATGAATAAAACTGCCATTATTTGTGTTTTATTTACATTTTAAATAATAATTTTGTAATAAATGAAGAACAAACCTTTCAAAATACTTTCAAAGGCTTAAAAAAAAATCCAGAGTTTCTACATCAGGTATGTATTTATGCATACACGTGATGTGCCAACTTTGGTGACCGTTACCATGGAAACGAGTCTGGTGACATACTATTTTTAACTCAAATTTTCATAGAGGCCATTGCATAGTATATGTATGCAAATTTTAAGAAAAATTCAATGGTGAAAAAAAATTTGCTATATCTGTAGGGATCCGCCTTAAATAATTTTTATATACTTTTCATAAGATGCCTTGATGCAATTTCATCGAATTTTCATTTCATTTTTTTTCTCCAGAAAAAGTAATAATTCACTGTAGGCCTTTTAGTTTCAGCAGGAATTGTATCGTAAAGCTTCTATAGTATACAAATCTTTGGTCCCAGCATGAATACAAAATTGATACTCATATAGATTTTGAAAAATAGAAGATCATCTCGGCAATAGATTTTGTTGTTGAATAAATGATATGACTCGATCTGCTGCAACTTGCATATAAATATAAAGCATCTTTCTGTAAGGAAAAGGTTAAACATGCTAGTAGAAATACTTCGATACGATTCAGTAAAACTGTAAATGTTCTCTTTGACACATATATTACTAGTTTTCGACAATAATGAACTTCGATATGTTAAAATTGAGAATGGAAATGGGGAATATCAAATGTCAAAGAGACAACAACCCGACCAAAGAGCAGGTACTGTGACAGTCGAATGGTGTATGTATTCCTATGGTGTATGTATTCTTATGGTGTATTCATGTATTCCTATGGTGTATGTATTCCGATGGTGTATGTATTCCTATGGTGTATGTATTCCTATGGTGTCTGTATTCCTATGGTGTATGTATTCCTATGGTGTATGTATTCCTATGGTGTATGTATTTCTATGGTGTATGTATTCCTATGGTGTATGTATTCCTATGGTGTATGTATTCCTATGGTGTATGTATTCCGATGGTGTATGTATTCCGATGGTGTATGTATTCCTATGGTGTATGTATTCCGATGGTGTATGTATTCCTATGGTGTATGTATTCCTATGGTGTATGTATTCCTATGGTGTATGTATTCCTATCAACACCTATTGATTCCGTACTCTTTTATAGAAGCCTTGGTTGTGCACTTTTAGTGGCAGCCCTTTTCGGCTGTATCGTATGTTTCCATAGTTGTTATTTTGTCTTATTTTGTTTTTGGAGGGGGACTTTATATATAAACACTAAAAACACACTGACATGTCGCTGGAATGGTTAACTTTTTATATGTCAAATACATTATTGAGGTAGTATTTCATATGGAAAAATGTCTGTACAAATGCAATTACGATCTCAAGCATGTAACATGTCTCTATGATCTCAAATATGTGACATGTCTCTACGATCTCAAGCATGTGACATGTCTCTGGATGTCTAACTCTTACTGAGAAATATATAAATGGGTGATAATTTTGTATCGAAATACATATGGGACAATATTGAGAAGAAAAAAACCTTCAATATTCGAATACCCATTATAGGGGGTCGTGAGATAGGCGAAAATCCAAATCACCAACAATCTAATGTTAACCCCAATAAATCCAATTTAACCAACAATAAGTGTCCTTTTCTATATTTTCAATTATACTCAAAACGATATGTGTCTCTAATAAATCACGTCTCCTTGTGCATGTCTTTTTTCGAACTCGTTTGCTGTCCACCGGTATCTGTAATAATCGTTCCCACATTGTAAATTCCTACAGAGAGCTTAAACGCGAAACCCAAATTTGTAAATTCAAAAAAAGGACATTCACCCTTTGCTATCCATATCAGAATTGTTCAAAACAAGCCCACTTGGCTAAACGTCCACAGCACATGCAACTATGCAGTTTTAAAATTATTCAAAGCAAAAATATCACAAGGGCGTACGCAACGGCCATCTCATCAAGTTATCAAACTCACCATACAAATAAAATTCAGAGAAACCCTTCATGACATTGATCATACATGGTATTCAAAACAATTAAGAGACAAGTCTGATATCCAATGAGTACAACTGATGCCCACAGTAACACATAAGCCTGGTATCCTAGCTGTACGAGTTTTTAGAAATCTGTAAAAAGATTCCAATGCTGATACATACATAAATTTGCCTTGCTCATTGTTGAAGGCCGTACGGTGACCTATAGTTGTTAATGTCTGTGTCATTTTGGTCTCTTGTGGACAGTTGTCTCATTGGCAATCATACCACATCTTCTTTTTTTATATAAATACATATATTGAATGTGTTTGGTTCAAACAAGGAAAAAATCTCGAAATCAAGTACTATCACCTAGATGAGTTAAGGATTCAACAAGGGGACTTGTACCTCAATAACTAAGCAGATAACGCACCAAAACATATTCTAAATCCAGGTTTCCCTCATATCTTTAATACAGTATTAAATTAAAATAAAAGGTAGATAGCGTAAAACAAAAAAAAACAAAACAAAAAGTGCGTGTTTTTTTTTAGCTCAGACAAAAATTCATAACCCTCCTTCCTTAAAGTCAAATGATTGCTCCCAAAGCATTTTAAAATGTTTCAATTTTAGAAAGTGCATTTTTGGCATCTTCATGTTTTGTTTTTTGATGGTCTTTGATATAGATAAAATTTTATGATGTCACAGTAAGTAAAGAGGACTTTTCAATGGATGGCGAAGTGTATTTTCGTTGAATTTCTATTTCCTTATTTTCAATAAAAAAGAAGCCTAAATGGGTTTCTATTTGTATCCATCTGATGAGTTAAGGTATGTCATTGGTATATATATTTCCTTAGATATAATTTTCTTATCATGACTTTGCAAAAATAAAGATTTTACAATGCTTTTTTGGCAAAAATATAATAAAAAGTATGGGTCACAGTGCTATTTTTCAAGTAAATCAGTCCAGTATTATTTTATTACAAAAAAGAGTTATCTCCTCTTAGATTGCTAAGTTTAATAATTGATTCTAAAAGACACTAATATTTGATATTTGTTTAAACATCTTGGACAATGCAATCAATCACTAATTTGTCTTTCAATATATAAATGAATAGTCTAACCAATTAATTGCAAATCTGACTCAAAATTTGCAGATTATAGCAGAGAACTGGACCGATTGTGTACTGCGATTGTACAATCCAAGATGGTGGTATACCATGAATCTACCTTTAGTCTGATTCAACTGTTTTTTTTTAGTTCTTTCTCATGATAATGTTGTACTATTACACCACTATCTCAGGTAAGGGCAAGGCCGTATAGCTACCCTTGAGGCAAGTGAGGCCATTTCAGAATCTAAAGCACTATGGGTAATTTCATTGTTCGTACCCCAAAATGAAAATAACGTCACGTCATTGGCTGAATTTTAATTGTTTGGGACGTTATAAACCAATCACCACGCTTTGGTGTACACTTTTGAAAATATTACCCAGAATGCATTAGATTCTGAAACGGCGAAACCTCACTAAAATTTCGACACTGATTTTTTTTTATACATATATATAAATATAATAGTCATTTGTTGTTCTGTCTCAACCTTGATTTCTATAACTTGTCATCATTCCTTTTAAACTATTCTTCAGTCCTGGATAAAACTCAGCATCTCAACGGGTGATGTTTCTCAATTACATTAACCTAGTAACGATAATCATCAAGGATCTCTAGTTAAAAACAGGCTCTTGCAGAAAAAGGAAAAGCGACACTGAAGGTGTCCTCGGCTTGATCTGAATTATAAATCTTAGAAAAAATAATTTTGTATTTGCCGCTAGAAAAAACTTTTGCAAAAGTCAAAGGTCAAATTTATCCAATGATAAAAATCGTACTATCCATGACTTACAGAACAACAAAAACAGATTTGTGGGCGAAGTCATCGGTCAACTTCCGGAATAAGAAGTACTTTCTTCCTGAAGAAAATTTCTGCAATGTTTTAATCCCTACTTTACACTTACAGATGTAATTTAGAAAACAACGTTAATTAATGGCAGACATAACAAAGTCATGTTACTAAATCGGATCAAAGTGAGAAACAGGTCTAAATTATCTTTCGTACTCACTAAATAAACTAATGCAAAGAACATTTTGTCAGAAAAGAACATATTAATAATAAGTTATGCAACTGTCTCCGACTAAACTCTAAGGTTTTTTTCTGTAGCATTGACTTGTGTAGACCTGTGGAATTTGCAACAGGTCATTAACAATTTAAAAATAGAACATTCTGTAAAAATTAAATAAAACAAGAACAACATTGCTTCTGCTTCTGCTGTCAAACAAAATTAAAAAAAAATCAGTTTGTCAGATTGAAATAAATACACCATCATGTCTGACCAAGAAGACGACACTGATCTAGGCTTTCCAATTACCAGATTAAAGGCCTTATATGATTACTCCTATAAAGATGACGATGGTCACATGATCACAATGAAACAAGGGGATGAATATCATTTGATATCTAAAAGTGGTGATTGGTGGGAGGTGGTTAGAGATTCAGGGAATGCAAATGAGTTAACTTTCTATGTACCAGCTGCTTATGTTCAAGAACTAGATGATGACACACATTCTCCTAGATCTAACCACTCAAATGAATCTTGCAGTGACAACAACAATGAGAAAATTGAGCAAGTTAATATTATAAGTGTTACAGGAAGTAAGAATGTGAAAACAGATATGGCGTATACAGGGTCATCTGACTATATTAATTCAGGTGAAGTAGGAATAACTTTTGGAAAAGGCAAATCAAGTTTTAAGAAAATATCAGACCCCGGCATTCCATCTGCAACCATTCCAGCTGTTTCTTCAGTGACTGTACCATTTAGAAGGAGTTTTTCAGATGAAGGCGATTATGTAAACTTAGATAATTATAGAACAGAAGCTGGCATAGGTGATACTGACAAAAATGATGGAGAGGCTACAGATAGTGTAAGTATTGCACATTACATACCACATGTGCAATTTGCAGTATTTAAATAAAGCTACATGTATCATAATTTAACTTTTATATATTGCATTGCACTTTACAGCAATTTTATTTTTTTATTTCTTTACCAGCATATTAAGTTTTGATCATGTTAGTTATTTTGAGGCTGAGAAAACATGGGTACAGTACTACCATTTATTGTTTTACATTTTCATCATACTTTTGTGCATCTTTCTAATAGAGATACACTGTACATATACAGTGGAGTTCCCGGTGTCCACGCGGCCGGTGATACTGCGCATTAGCTGATTTCGTTATATCAACACCGTAACACAAATAAAATTGTTCTTGTAATTGTTTTAGCATTCCGAAAGGATAAAAAAGAATATAATTGATAAGTTCCAGATTGAACTGCAATCCCATGATTTACAATATTTGGCCAATGGCCATTAAAAAAAATTCAGCATCAGATAAAATTTGTAATACTTAAGTCAATTTTTTATCAAAATGAAATAATTTTTGCTCTGCATCATTGGCAGTGTGTTTGGTTTGAATGTAGCTACCTTTTGTAGCAGCAAATCTTTCCTCTATTCAAAATAAGCTATTTTTGGAAGGCATGCCAAAAATCACCGGACATTGGAGGAACTCTCAGAACAGGGGTTTCCCCAATTTTGGAAACCCATTACACAAAATCTTGAGGGTGAAACCCTACAAACTGTTAAGTTTATGAAATAAAAGTATGTTATGAATGTATTCACACAATATTATCCAATAATTTGTTTTATCAGTTAAATGAAGTGAAGTCATAAGTCTTAGGTGCGCGGATACACCGGACTCCACCGTACATGTAGAAATGGTGTTATATCACCACTCATCAAATTATTTTCATTTACATGCAGGGTTGGCAAAAAAATGGGTTTTAAGAGTATTGCCCAGCCCAGTGGGCAATACTGGGAAAACCCGGGTTTTACTGGATTTTAGTGGGTAATACTGGACAATACTGGGTATTATAAATTATTTGTCTGAATTTTAAAGAGGATTCAGTGATGAACACAAATGCAATACATTTAATAAGATATTTATACCCTATTTTGTTTGTTTAGCATTTGTCTAGATTGGCAAACTGCAAATAGATGAATAGAAAGCAAATAAATCATTTTTTTTCAAATGAATATAGCTACTATTAAGAATTACCAATTACATGTATTAAAGAAACATCACATTTTAATAATGTATATGTACTGTCACTAATTAATAAGTAATTATTCAGATTAGAACACAGATTTGTATGTAACAATAATCAGTCCTTTCAATTTTATAAGTGTTAATGGCATGACCCTGTAGGGTGTTTACTTAGCAATATGAATGTATAACAATTAAAATTAACAATTCACTTAAACACTGCAATAAAATGCATTTTTCAAAGTTTGGATTATTGAAACAATACTTGATAATTAAAAAGTATCTTTAAATGTGCACTATTATGCCTACATATAAAATTAATAGAGAAGAGAATGAAATTGAATTTTCTTGAAATGACTGTCAATGGTTATCTGTATAAAAGTATATATTTAGGTGTTATACTATGAAACTATAAGAAGTCTTTACTATTTTGTGTTAAAATAAGCTTAAAAAATCATATTGCCCAGTAATGCCCACTATTCCCCATTTCTGGGAGTATTGCCCAGCCCGGGAAAACCCGGGTTTTCCCGCCCGGGAATTCCCGGGTGGGTAATACTTTGCCAACCCTGTTTACATGTACGACATGGGTTGATATTATCACATCAAAAAAGACATTGTATTAAAATTTTCAGCTCTTTGTTAGTTTTATGGATTTTGTTTTTATATGTACAGTATATTAAATCAAGGATTTTAAAAATTGGCAGAGACTAACAATTTTCAATGTAGCAGGGGTGTAAAAAAACAATACATTGTACATGCACCAGTTGTATTGGAGTTGCCATGAAAGTTCAAACATGCACAGTGTATATCATACATTGTGTACATAGCTCCTGCAGATCAAACCTTAGCCAAATTACTTAGAAACCAATAAAAGTAATCCTATTGTCATATATTATTGAATGTGTGAATTTTGATATGTAGTTTTCAAATAACCACTTGAACTAATGACATTAAGTTTTTCTTTTTCAGGATTACGCAAATTTTGCACCAATCCAATCAAAACATGAACCACCATCACCAGACATTGAAAAATGTGATTACATTAAAACATTATTGGATGTATGGAAAATGTTTCATGACCCCCAAACAAATAGATTGTTTTATATTAATAAAGAAACAGAGGAGAGAACATGGAAACCCCCTAGACATCCAAACAAACATGAAAGAGCACAACAGGTAATGCTACATAGTTGTCAAGGTTGATTTAAACAAATAATGAAATGAAAAACAGTTACAATTGTATCTTTTGTAATGTTTTCAGTACAAAATATCATGATCATGTCTGTATTAATAAGAATGTTTGAAAGAAAATAAGATGCACAAAGAGATGGCAGTTAAATAAGTACAAATGTATCTCCAGAATTTTGGAAATAGATTTCTACTATTTCTAGGCCCTGCATTATAGGTGACAGTCAAGGTACATTGAGTTAATGTAGCAATTTTCAATCATATGTTAAATATTGTGCTAAGTCATAAGTCAGTTTGATAGGTACTACTTGTGATAGGTCTACTTTTTAAAAAAATTCTGCAGACCGGCGAGACATATCTTTGTGTCAACAGTTTATTATATCAATATAGCTTAAAAAGAAACTTCTTAGATCAGAAAACTTTGCATATATATATATATATATTTGACATTTGTTTTTTATAGAATTATACCGTCATGTTTTTTTCCTCACATTTTCTGCTAGTAGCACAGCTGTTAAACAATGTTCCAGTTATAATTATATATGTTAAAGTTATAAGATAAGTTGATATTATATTTTTTTTTAATTGTCTGATAATGTACTTGACTGATGTTTAAACTTTTTGTTATTTGACACGCTACATGAAAATTTGGCTCCTCTGCACTTGATTTAGATTTTAATGATACATGTACCCAAATATCATTTCAATACAGGAAATTAACTACAAATAAATCATTGTGTAAGGTGTAAATAATTTCCTCTTGTGAAAGGCATATTGGTGCCTATATCAAGTATATACATACATCATTTGTGCACGTAGGGTATAATTAGAACAAACCATCCTGTATGGATTATGGAATGACTTATCCAAAATGCTTCAAACAGTAAATGTCTGAATTTATTAAACACAAATCAAATTTTAATTTTTACACTACAATAGAATATCTTTTACATGTTTTATAGATTTATAAAATATGTATATATTATTTTTTATTTATAACGAGTTTAACATTTGAAAGGAGAAATCTTTAAATTCATGCTGAATGAGTGATATTGATAGCAATGATTTAGAGTAGTTTAGACTTGATCAATGTCTTATACTGGTTAACAAAGTACTTGTAGTAAGTTCCATATATATTAAGGATAGTACATTTCTGACCAGCTTTAGGAAGTTGTCGTCCATTGACCAATACGTAATCACATAATTATGATCACATTTTCATGCTTCTAATCACACAGTAGTTTGAATGCTTGTATAACCTTAAATTATGTTTGAATTGAAGATCCTTCATGGACCATTTACACCACGAGCTAGAGTAAGTAGTTACCATGGCAATGCATGCTTACCAGTATACCTACATGTAGCAAGCCTTAATCTGTGTCCCATCCGTTGGGTAGAACTATAATTTGTTACATTGAATAATAACTGGTTCAGGATCCCATTTATGTTGTTCCTATCAAATATACCTGGAAAATATTATGAAAGCATGTTTATATGTGTACCTGTTTTTGTCAAGCCTGCAACTTTTGTTGCAGAAAGCTCGACATAGGGATAGTGATACGGCGGCGGCGGTGTTAGCTCACTTCTTAAAAGCTTTATATTTTAGAAGGTGGAAGACCTGGATGCTTCATTCTTTGTATATAGATGCCTCATGTTACGAAGTTTCCGTCAGTCACATGTCCAATGTCCTTGACCTCATTTTCATGGTTCAGTGACCACTTGAAAAAAAGTTCAGATTTTTTGTAATGATGAATTCTCTCTTATAATAAGTAATAGGATAACTATATTTGGTATGTGCGTACCTTGCAAGGTCCTCATGCCTGTCAGACAGTTTTCACTTGACCTTGACCTCATTTCATGGCTTAGTGAACAAGGTTAAGTTTTGATGGTCAAGTCCATATCTCAGATACTATAAGCAATAGGGCTAGTATATTCGGTGCATGGAAGGACTGTAAGGTGTACATGTCCAACTGGCAGGTGTCATCTGACCTTGACCTCATTTTCATGGTTCAGTGGTTATAGTTAAGTTTTTGTGTTTTGTTCTGTTTTTCTCATACTTTATGCAATAGGTCTACTATATTTGTTGTATGGAATGATTGTAAGGTGAACATGTCTAGCGGACAGATGTCATCTGACCTTGACCTCATTTTCATGGTTCAGTGGTCAAAGTTAAGTTTTTCAGTTTTGGTCCTTTTATCTGATACTAAACGCCATAGGTCAACTATATTTAGTGTATGGAAATATTTTATGATTTATATATTAGTCGCGCAGGTTTTATTTGACCTTGACCTCATTTTCACGGTTCATTGCTCAGTGTTAAGTTTTTATGTTTTGGTCTATTTTTCTTAAACTATAAGTATTAGGTCAACTATATTTGTTTTATGGAAGCATTGTTAGCTGTACATGTCAGCTTGGCATGGTTCATCTGACCTTGACCTCATTTTCATGGTTCATTGGTCTTTGTTTAGTTATCTTGGTTAATGTAACGTTTATGTGACAGTTGTAATAAAGCCTCATACTTAGCACTATCAACATAATATCAATGATTAGTAAAGAAGGCAAGACATTTCAGTGTGTGCACTCTTGTGTTTTTTAAGTGTTTTTTTTTTTTAACTTGGATGAATTGTTTAAATGTGGAAATTAGGAAATATTTTCCCTCAAATTTGCAACCTAACCTTTTTATGTTTGGTTTTATCTTGGGTAATCAGTAGTTATGTTAAATTAGCTTAACATAATTGTTGTAATTAATTGAGAATAGAAAATAACTACATGTAGATGAAAATTTTAATAATTGACTTTCATACTGCATACATCATTGCTATTAAATTATACCAGTACTAATTTTAAGTCACACCTACAGTAATTAAGGGTGGGGTGAGGGGGGGGGGGGGATGGGAGGGGCATTATGTTTATGTCTGTCTGTCCCTTATCATGTTAAAGATTTTAAAGATTTGGTATAGGGTAGCTTGTTTTCACATCAACTTGAATTTGCTACATGGCTTCATCATGAACCTAATTAAGTGATTTGTTTGATATATATATATATAAATGTGAACTTATTATTTTCACTAGAATTTTATGGTTCACTGAACACATTATAGTGAAAATGTACAAGGGGGGCATGGTATACCGGTACTATGGACACATTATTCTTGTTTGAAAATATATCAAACATATTTGAAATATCTTTCTTGTTTCTGAGCTCAATATAAGTAAACTTGTCTCAAATTTTGATATATCATACATGTTTGAAAATCAACTAAGTGTATCTCTCTACATGTATTCGTAACTCATTAGTAGTATTTGCATGTAACAAATAGTCACTTTGAAAATATTCACAATTTCTTGAACTTTATATTACTTCTTAAGGTTTTAAAACTTCCAGATAGCTGACTGAAATTGCACAGGATATATAAATATTGATACATGTATCCTAATTTGATTGCACATCTGGTGCATAAAAATTGGTACTGTAATTTTTTTTCTTTTGGTATACTGTATACCATTGATATCCGATGATAACATATTGTCCATTGTTACACATTGTTAATGTCAAGCCGAAGTTTCTTAAATGAATTAAGAAACAAAATACACAAATGTTGATATTTCTCTTGAATCTGATGTAGTTTGAAATAAAACTACATGTATTAAAAAAAGTTAGCTTTCAAGCTTTGCCTGATATTGGTGGTGCATGCTTAGATAACTAATATAATCAGAAAAAAATGATTCACTATTGTATGTGAAGTTTTGATTAAAAATACATGATAGTAAACCCTATTTGAAAAAAAGTGTTTAAAAGGAACAAAAAATTTGTAATCTTGGGGTGAGCTTTAGTAGTGTTAATAATTGCTCTTCATAACAACAGTTACAAGTGTAATGTTCCTAAGGAAATTGGCAGTTAGTTGGCTTTTTTTTTTTCAAGTCAATTTTGATAAAGTTTAATTTGTTGAAATATAGACATAGGTGACTGTGATTCCAACTAAGAATTGTCAAATGCTTGAAAGGATGTATCATGTATGGTGGCACAAAGGATTATTATACCAGATTATTAGTTAAGGTCAATTTGATTAAATGCAAATCTATTTTTGCTAAACTCACAAACTTATTAACACTGCTGTCACTTCTTGAATCTGATAATTTCAAGCCTGTTGTTAAAGTGGTCCTAGGAAGAATTAAGATTTATGCCTTTTACCTAACAGCTACAACTGCTATTAAAAAAATATGTAGGAATATTAAGTGTCAAAAGGGCCTCTTGTTTATGTGCTTAGCAAAACACAAAATGGATTACTACAACATTTTATTGGGAAGGAAATAAAACCTTCCATGAGAATCAGTATATATTGGTCAGGATATTTGTATTTTTGGAAGATGTACTGTCCCATTAAATAAACAAAATAGCAATTTTTCTATGAATTGTGTACATGATCAAATGGTTTTTCCAGGAGAAATGAAAAGTTCCCATCAAATGATCTCCATAGAGACCAATAGCTAGTGTATTTACAACATCATCTTCTAAAATCTAAATAACCTAACTAAAACCTACTGATTCCCATAGAAGATTTTTTTCCTTTGCAGTAGATAGGCTAAGAATTTTCTGATATATTTCATATACATAGAGATTAATACATGGCCTTTTCCATATCAGCCTGGGTATCATCCCGAGACGGAGTCGAGGTGCTGATATGGGTCGAGGGATGATACCCAGGCTGATATGGAAAAGGCCATGTATTAATCGCTTTATCATATACTTCCGACAATAGTTTTATGTAAGGCAAATGAATAAATGCAATAACTAAAACAGTCAAAAACTTTATAAAGAAGTTAAATTATGAATGAAATATACTATAATTGTTCAACAACAGCAGCACTACCTCCTTATATAATAATAGTAACATTTCCTATAGAGGCATTTTGAAACATTGAAATTTTGGAAGAGTTTTATGATCATTACTACTCGGAGTCTCCATGTTTGTTGTACTATAAAATGATTCATAATTGTCATTGGCATTTTTTAGCAAGTACTAAACTACCCACAAAAGTTCCCGTAAATTTTGACGTCGTCATAAAAAATATCTGACGTCACAATGGAAAAGTAAACAACCGATACCGGAAACACCGGAAGTAACTTGCACGAGAGGCACTGATATGGGTTTTGTGCACGAGATGCACCTGATATGGGTTATCAGCCCGGGTGGGAAGATATGGCTTGTGCACTTCCGCTCATTACACATATGCAAAAGCTATCATATCAATGCTAAGTATATGATAAATGTATATATTTCACATACTGCTTTAATTAAAAAATATGATATCTAGATAATGACCAAATTCATGTAAATAATCAATTACATTAAACTCAGTTACACACAGGAAGTATGATGGGTAAACATTATAAATATATATATAATACATACATGTAATATATAGGTAACATAACATTGAATATCAACACATTAGATGTTGGAGATTTCATTTTGAGAACTGAGCTCTTTTATTTTTTTAATATTGCATCACCACTTTTGTGCTGACTTGAAAAAAAAACATATTTGTTAATTTATATCCAGATAATGCCTTTTCTATACATGTTAATTATATTATATGATGGAATATGCACTATTAAAGTTGTTCAAGGGTTCAAAGAACGCCTTGCCTTTCTACTTCCTGATTGCCAAAACTTTTAGGGAGCAGTAGCTCACATTTCATTTCGCTTTGAGAGAAAAGTTTTCAAACTTTAAGCAAAGTGCTAATTTGTAACTAAGTTTTGTGATACTCGTGGAAGAACTTCATAAAGAAAGACGTATCTTATCCTTATTAATGGTTTACACTTCATCAACTTTTGTGAAATTTTTCCAATGTACAGTTAGGTAGACCATGAAAGTTCAATTAATTGGTTATTTCATTGTTTAAGTCCTACATTTAACTTAGCCAACAGGTGAACAACGAATTTAAATGTTCAACGATTTACAATTTTTCTATCAGGTTGTTTGCAACCTTTGGCAAAGCCACAAAATCACCTTTCCACAAAAAGGCATGTTTTTTGCCATCCACGAAAAATCATACCCACGAATATAAATGAATCCACAGTATAATAATATTATAAGTTAAATTTTGCCCCGTCAAAAAATGCAAAATAATAAACCTATGTTAGTACTGCCTCTTACTGAAGTAAATATAGACTTTTTTATGCTAAAATTATTTACTGATGTTCTACCTTTCATTATCCAAAATTAGTCTCGTTAATATACTTTATTCTTTAACTAAACTTTAACTAAGTCAACAAATGCACATTATAATATCTGTTAATAAGGTTTATGTAATGGATGACTACTTTAAAATCCAGGAAATATTTGTAAACTTGTGTGTGTATTTAGTCAATCGTTGTAATTATTTTTTAATATCTACATTTATAATCAAACATTGTTCTGTTAAAATAACTATTGAATTTTTTTCTAATCATTCCTATATCACTCCACCATAAAAACCAATAGATAAAAATGAATTAAAAGTGTGCGCAATATTTAAAAATACACTTTACAAAAATGTAACTTCCTGTTAGAAATATTTGGTAGAGGATGTTAGTACAATAATGGCTATAGTCTTATCCTATAATCACCCTTTACTAATGGTAAGAGGAATAGATTTGTTTCATGATCATTTAGTTAACATTAAAATTTATCATAAACACTTGAGAATTACTACATTATCATTTGTACAATTTTATATATATTGATCATTTGTATTTGAATATTTTGAATTTTCTTTTGGACTTTGAGATTGAATTTTCAGAAAGTATATACATTTTTTGTAGTGATGGAGAATTTTTTTCTGTGTTTTCATCCATTCATCATTCTGTCTCACTATTGTATCACCAACTACTCCGGGACCACCTGCAAATCACTGGACAACTTTTTGTGAATTTTTCACAGAATTTGACTCAAAGATTAGTCTTGCACTATCTTATTTCATTTCTTCATCTGAAAGATTATTGTGGTTAACTTTGAGATGGCATGGATATGGACAAGTGAGATTTCCACCTATTGTACAAAATTTATTTGCTTTCCAAACCTCTAATCATGATTTTAATAATGAAGTTTCTCAGAATAAAATTACTATACTATGCCATGTGCAGTTGTGAATCTCCTATTTATTGTTTTTTGGCTGAAATATTTTTGATCTTTTTCATTACTAAAGCATTGGCTTTTCCCTAGCTTTATTTAAAAGGAGTTTTCAGTTTGTGTTAGCAACTCCTCCTAAAACAGACAAGTAAAATTTTTTGTGAACAACTACCAAGAACATTAGTGCAAACCAAATTTAGATAGGCATGATCTGTTCCACTTCCTAGACGTTTTATTCAGGGATATATAACAATTTTGTATCTGCAACTCCTCTTCAACCCTTTCTTGCAATTTAATGAAACATAATAACCATATAATGATATTGTGCATATATTTTGGAAGAAAAGGCTTTGCATAACATGATTATGCACAATTACTTTTGTTAAATTTTACCAGCTTGGATATCAGGAATATAAGGAAATTGTTTTTAACACTCACTTTTAATATTTGAACAGAAGGTGGTATTGGAAAAATCATGATGACCCTTGAACATCAAAATTGTTTCCTTATAAATAAAGTTAAAATAGGAAATTGTATGAAATTGTAAAAAGATTGTACATTCATGTATAATGAGTAAAAGTAAGTTCTCATCTGTGATCTATTCTGATATGTATTTTAGATAGAACTTCCTGTAATTTGACTTCTGTAAAAAAAGAAAAAAAGATAAATAGAGCTGTCTAGTATACAAATCCTCAATGAGTATTTTTTAAAGTTCCTCAAGCATTTGTACAAGCAAATTTATTTGAGATCCCATGATCACATGGTATTTTGTAACATTGGAACTGTAAAAAAAACCACCACATCTCTAAAACTTGAGCACCATCAACGTACGTGATCATTAATCACTGGCAATCTTACATTGGAGTCGAAATATTAAAATTGACAAAACAAGATCATGTAATTAAGAAATTAGGTATTTTCAACATGTTTGTTGGTCTCTGAAAGATAAGATTGAATGATACATGGAGGGAACTGTTGGTTAAATTGTCTTAAATTCAAATGACCACACTGTAGGTCATTGTCAGTTTTTATGGTAGAGTAATTTAATATTAAAAAAAACAACAAAAAATAAAACATATCAAAACCAAAATAGAAACAATATTATTATTTGAAATAATTTACTTTGAATATTTTTTTCTTCTGAGCAGCAGTGTGCACCATCATGCCTGACATATCAACTTGTGGTGGGGTCTCATGTCTTTTCAGCACATCCACAGAGTGGGCAATATTTATAGTTTCTCCAAAATCCTCTCTGACTTACTCAAGTATATTCCATTGATATTATAAGCAGATAAGCGACTTTTCGTCATTTCTACTGCTAGTAAATAAAAGGTGAAATTTAGTGAACATGCAGTCACCTATGAATGGGTGGAATTTTTTTTTTTTTTTCTTTTTTTCAGGTTGTTGCATTTACAGCTATACCGAATAGTATTACAGAGACTTATTATCATCATTATTCATTTACAAGTTGTAAATTTTAATGTATACTAACAGGCAGCCAAGTTGAATCATCCTAAGATGTATGATTTACTGTATACATTTATTTACAGGTAGTTAAGTTGGATCATTATCATTGTTCAGAAATTGACACTTTTATTGTATATTTACAGGCAGCTAAGTTAGATGCCAAGGTCAGTAGATCAGGGATTGGTATTTTACCAGAAATCAATGTAGACCAAACATTAACCAACATTCCAGAAGGATGGTGCGTGGAAGAAACCAAAGAAGGCACAGTTTATGCTAATGAGGATTCAGATGAACGGGTTTGTTTTCAACAGTGATATTTATTATACCCCTGCTTTGAAAAAAAGGGGTTATACTGTTTTACTTCTGTCTGTCCTTCCATCCATCCTTCTGTCAGTCTGATTGTTTGTCATTCCGTCCGTCCCATGAATATTTTTCGTCACATTTTTCTCAGGACTACAATTCAAGGATTTCTGAAATTTGGTTTCAGGCTTTATATACGTCTGCTATACCGTGTGATTCGTTTTCAGATTCAGCACTCGACAACTTCCTGTTTACCAAACACTTGTATGATTTTACACATGATAGTCAAGTTGAAAATTTTCGTCACTTTTTTCTAAGGAACTACAATACAAGGATTTCTGAAATTTGGTTTCAGGCTTTATATACATCTGCTTTACTGTGTGATGCGTTTTCAGATTAATCACTCGACAACTTCCTGTTTACCAAACACTTGTATAATTTTACACATGATAGCCAAGATGAACATTTTCGTCCCATCTTTCTCAGGAATTACAGTACAAGGATTTCTGAAATTTGGTTTCAGGATTGATACAAGTCAGCTATACTGTGTGATGCGTTTTCAGATTCATCACTCAACAACTTCCTAACACTTGCATATTTTTACACTATTAAAATTATCCACTTGCGACGGGGGTATCATCAGTGAGCAGTAGCTCGCAGTTTCACTTGTTGTCTTATGGTTCTGTTATTATGGAATTGCTGTATATAATCTTTTATTAAGTACGGCAACTGTTTAAGCGTGGGTTTAGTAACTGGATATGAGTAAAAGTAGATGTTGGGTACTGTGGATTCATTTATTTTCGTTGGTATCAGTTTTCATAGATTGAGTAAAACTTGCATTTTCATGGGTAGTTTATTTCATTGTTTTGCCAATCTCTGCATGCAAAGTCTATAGAAAAAATGTAAATCGTTGAACAGTTGAATGCATGGTTCGATTAAACACACATAAACCACAAAAATTAGTACAAATAATACTGAATGCACAGTATATGAAAATGAAAGCTTACAGACTTGTTAGGATTATTTGTTATCATAATCACTTGACCCTGCTGTCAATTTGATTTTACTGTAGTTATGGGACTTTCTTGGACAAATATAACACAATAAAACCTTGTGAAAGCAACTCTTCTGAAACTGTTTTACAGAAATTTTTTATACTTAGAAGGATTGTTTGCTATCATGATTGTTTATACCATCTTTTGCAATTATTATGATTCTACTTTTTCTATACCAGTTATGGGTCTTTGATCGTTCTTTTATTGTGTCCTATCTAGGGACATAATTTTTTTGGTCTGTGCATCCATTCGTCTGTCTGTTCTTTCGTCTGTACTGCTTCATTCTTTTTCACTTTAATTCCACAATGACATCTTGTTAAGGCAATTCATTTGACACCATTTGACATAAATATCGTAAAAATATTATTACAAAGATACATGGAAAATTTGTTTGTTATGTGTAGTTACATGTAACTGTATTTAAACATCATTTTGATTTGACCATTTTCATGGGATTAATGTGATTTTGACTTTTGGACTATATATATTATCAATGTTCCTGTTGAACAACTGTATACTATACACACTTTGGTTTATTGTCTGTTTACTTAGTAAAACAAGTGATTTTATTTTACATGCGGTACTTTTACTTTTAGTGCTTAATTCCTCTCCTTTTTTTGTTAATTGTACAACAAAATCTGTCATTGATACAAACAGTGGAAGGTATGGAGGCTATTTTTAGTTGATGTGTCAATATTAAATCCATAATTGTTTTGTCTACTTTGAGATAACTTTAATGCTGCGTTCACACATAATTCGATTTCAATTCGCATTTACTAATTCAGTTAGTTTAATTTGCATTAGAAACGTTTTATGTCCAAACATAAATTCTAATTCGATTTGCAACGCAAGTCAAATTTGCTTTACTGTCCGAACGACGTTAACTGTTAATTCGTATCAACTAAAACGATTTCTAATGTGATTTAGTCAAAGCGAATTACCCAATTCAAATTAAAAAGGAAGATTGTATGAAAGTGATTAGGGAATTCGATTCACATTTGATTCAAATTCAATTCAAATTAAATGTACATGTGAACAAGGCATAAATTAAGCTTTCATTAAATCTGATATCTATTGTTGGGTACTAAAGGAATAGGATCATCACATCTTGTATGCAGGCACAGGTAAATACTATTTTATTATAGATAAAAAAAAAGTGAATTTGATTTGTTTGTGTAGATCCAATTGTTTTCTAACATTTATTGCATGTATGTAAAAGATTTAAAACAAAATGCACATTCATATAACAAGTACTAGTGATCTAAGAAGGTTCAAATAACGATGAATTGCAGTAAATCATTTCTACACATTATTATCTTACAGTGGATGAGTAGTATAAACACTGAAGGTAAAAGATACTTCTACAAAGTTGGCAGTACTGAAGTGGCATGGGAACTACCAAAGGTTTGGATTATAATGGTTCTGAGTGTAGAACAATGTTTAATTCTAAATAACTTGCATCAGAACAAATTAACTCTCTTAAAAAATTGCATGTTGTCTATATTATTTATGTTTTAACATGGTATTAATTTAAATATATTCACTTTGTGTGTTTAAACCAAAAAATTATTGCAATATGTTGTATTTTCCCTTCTTTGTTAATAAATTTTATTCTGAAGTATCATATACTATCTTTACGATCCACCTGTTGTTAAGACTGATTATTTTTTTACACTATTTTAGTAAAAAAGAATGCATTAAAATCTGTTTACTTTCAATCACAAATCTTTTGTTTTCAAAAACAATTTTCTTTCCCTTTTGCATGAAATACTAAATAAAATAAGCTAACTGTGTTTGTTTTGTTTGCTTCTGTGATTACTTACAAACCTTTCTTCCTCAACAGACAAACAGAAAATCCAATGGGGACGTGATAATGGAGTTACCAAGTCCTCAGGCAAGCCCATCATCATCAAGATCGAACACAACTGGCAGATCACCACAGATTACACGTTCCTTAAAAGCCAAGTCCATGTTTATTGAAAGTAGTCTGAATTTCCAACAGGCCCCACCACATTTTCCTACAACCCCTCCACCAAGGGCACAGACTTTGCCAAACAATTTGAGTGCACAAGCTGGTGGTGTAAGTTTTTGATGTTCAATGTTATCAATGGTTGTTGTCTAGGTATCCATCTTTTGTATGAATTTGGTAGCAGTTGTTTTTTTGGTATTTCATATTGTCTTAAATTTTATCAATTTTGAATGCAAGATACTCTTGATTATTTGTATAATGCTGCTTCAGACACCAGAGATATGATTACTTTTTTGTTATAACCCACATTATATAGGGTTAGTTATGGTAAATTTTTAAGTAGTTTTTTTGAAGGAAAAAAAAATCAAATAACAAGTGTTTTTTTTCTGCATTGCACCTCCTGAAATTTAAATTTGCTTGAAGATGCATTCTTAAACTGCTTTGGCTTTTAATTTTACCATTATTCTATTTATTAAGTTAAAAGTTGATCTGTTCATGCCCCTGCTGTAGCAGAGGGGTGCAAATGGTTACTTTTGTCCATCCATTATGTAACTTTGTCCCAATATTGGTTATTTACCTTAACTTTAGTTTTCTGCAACAAAATGCTGTGAAACTTAAACACCTTGCTTATAACAACAAAACACAGAACAAGTTCTAATTTTGGTGGTGTCACTTTTACCATTCTAGAATTATGCCCTTGACAAATGAAAGAATTGCTGATATTTTTTTTCTTCCTTTCTCTAACTTGAGCTTGTGTCAGCCAGATGATATGAAATTAAACACAATTTTTATTGCCACAAAACTCAAATCATGTTTCAAATTTGGGTTACGTAACATTTGTTGTTCTTCAGTTATGTCCTTTTATAATATTATATGCAAGTGAGGGCATCATCTGAGTCCCATAGAAACAATCTTCTTTTATTTTCATTTTACAAGAGGACATCAAAGAAATCAGGGTTTCTAATAATAGTTTTATGTAAAATGAACAGGAGTGTATACATTCTGATATATATTTTTTTCCTTTTGATCGAGTGATGAACAGTGGCAAATCTTTATCCCCTTTGATGTACTGAAATAATTATAAAGTGAAATACAGACTGCCTGAATGCTTTTGATTGGTCACAATGAATATAAATATTTATAATGAACAAATTAAAAACAATATTTTTTTTTACTCTAAATGGATTTATTCTATTGAAAACATATTATCTAGAATGACATACCAACTTTTATTTTTCAATTTGTAAATGAATTTATTATATTCAATCATAAAAAAAATATAGGTTTTGTTATACAGTACATTTTGTAATAAAATTCTCATGTACTGAATCTGAAGGAAATGAGTTCTGAAGCTTATTTGTGAAGTAAATTCATTTGATATGTTAAATGTGTGAATATTAAATTACATTTTATAATGAGGAATACATTTTGAAGTTATGTTATCATTGTTCAAATTAAGAACAAATTTGGTCCTAGGTGGATTTCAGTTACTTATATCACAGGGGTAAACAGAGCTTTAAGGTTCTTTACACATATTTGTAACTTGTGGAGATTTCTTTTTTTTTTAGTTTTCCTTCTTCAGTACAATGCTTCTGCAAAATCTTGGTTCTTTCCTTATGTGTATGTTAGTGTCTGCAATGCTTATTGCCTCTGCCTTACAAGAAACAAGCAAACTGCCATTGCCTTGCTTTAATGCTATTTGTTGCACATATCAGTTGTAAATATACAATCTTTGCATGCTTTTGCACATAATGATATGCATGAATGATATGCATGAATGCATGTTTATTTCTTAGTGAATCCAAAAAAATTAGTAAAGTATGAAATGGTTTATCAGTAGCAAATCATAACAATTGAAATGTTTATTTTCAATATGAAATTTTATCACATAATATTTGCTTAGATATCTGCTTAGATTATTAATAATGTATATTTCATTGAATGCAATAAAGTAAATAGCATTTACCACAAGAGAATTCTTGATTTTCATGGAAGAAACTGCTAATCCTCATTTTTCATTTTTTTTTTTTTTTGTTAGAATATATTTGATTTAAACATACTTAAATGTCAAACATACCTTCAGATTGTAATAAAAACAAAAGCATCCTGAAATATCATGTGCATTTAACAATAAATTATTTAATAATTGCAAAATCTTTTTTTTTTTATAAAAAAAGGTAGAGTGGGGTGCTCATTTTCGCCATAACTTTCCATGTTTTCTGCAGTTTATGTTCAGGTTTTTATGTTTTTGAAGTATACTGATATTTCTATATGAAGATAACACCAAAAACAAAATATTCTTAGCTTGAAAATGTGTTTCTTTGAAAAGAAAACATCTGAAAAGTTAGATTAAAGACTATTTGAAATTTCCTGATGTTTAGTCAAAGGAGGGCACATATTCACCGTTTTTGCACATCTATTTATTACTGAATAACTGCAGCTTTAAACAATATTTATGAAATCAATTTCGTTATAGATGTATAGCAGACATTTCAAAGAAGTAAAGAACTGAAATATAGGTCACTCAGTCAGAAAATTACTCAGAAATACTTCTTTGAAATCCTTTTTTCATTTCATTGTCATTTTTCGGTCCTTTGCGATAAGTGCCGAAATATTGGCTTTGTGTAAAAAATAATCATATTTGTTATAATAATATAATTTACCGGCATATTTCTTCCATTTCACCCATCCTTTGAAGTTTTTACACCTCAAAATCACAAAACGGCGAAATTGTGTCCCCAGCGAATATGAGCGCCCCACTCTACATAGAAACAAAGTACTTTGTCCAGCACCTTTGTTGTTTAAATAGTTGATTATGAAATAAACTGGTACTTGTTTCCTATTCTCTTATAAAAGTGTTATGTGGTACTGAGATGCTATCAGCATTAACCTTTATTTTGATTTTGTAAGAATTTAAATAATCAAATTCAACATGGCAAGTTATGAAAATTGAGGATATTCTTGCAGTATATAATATTTGCAGATATATATTATGCATGATCACCTTTTCTTTATACTATAGGACCCCAATGCGGAGAAAACTTTGTACACACCCCAGCAGGTTAGTGGTAGTTTGCTTGTTGTTAATGGTTTATCTCCCTTTGATGAACAATTATTATTAGGCAGTTGTATAGCATGACAAGGTTCTCTCCATTTGTGTTGGAAAAGCTATCTGCAGCTATCCTACATCGTGTCTATGCCAGCAATATTTTGGTCCAGTCTGTTGTATAAAGTTTTTTAATATTTTTTTTTTTTACTTCATTGGCCAAACATTGAGGGGAGATGCATATTTCATAGTTTTAAACTTTAGGTTTTTGTCCCTGCAAGTGATATATCAGTTAAGTTGGATGTGTATAATCAGAAAACAGATTGCTTATCTGTCCTTGTAACTCATTTTTATGCTTCATTAATTTGCAAATAAGTTTTTTTATTTGGTTAGTTTGTAGATTACCTTCAAAGATAGACAAACCCAAAGTAAATAATTGTACTCCGTTTTTTTTTAAGTTGACCTTTTTAAAGGCATATAATACAGTTTTGATTCTAAAACTGAATTTTTGATGAAAATTTGCATTCAGGCAATTTTTTTCGCCTAGTCAATTCAAACATGTATCGAAAAAATAACTTCATATGCTACTTTTAGAGATCCATGGGAAATTTTATGCATTTACCCCAAACTTAACATTTCTATCCTTTGGACAGACAAACCTATTTTTTTTTGTTTCAAAAGATAATCACAAGTTGACTTTTGTGAAAACATATCAAATATTTTCTTTACCTGATTATGCTCAAAATTTGTGTAACAACTTTTTGGAAATATTTCATGTGTATTAGATTTTCCTTATTTTAGTTAAAAATCTGCATTTTTTGCTGTAAATCTATCTTTCTTTAAATAAAAACTCATTAGTGAATTGATACTTGTTTTTTTCAAGCTTATGGTTCAATAAAGGCAACAGTAGTATACAGCTTTTCAAAAGTCATAAAGAGAGAAAAAAATAGGTTACAGACCAAAACCAAGTGAAACAAAAAAAAATCCCAAAATGGCAAAACAACATGACAGAAATACAGTACAAATCAGTCTAAAAATTGATCTTTTCCAAACATATGACATACCACATATTGATGTTAGTAACATCATAACCTCTCCAACCTCATGTAACTGTAATGTATGGTCTTAAGGTTTGTAAATCTAATGGAACCAAAAATCTGAAAGATAATTTTGATTTCTGTAATTGATAAGAAATAGACTTCCTCTCATTTTATCAAACAAATTCAAATCTTCTTAATTGAGGAAAATGCAGCAGGAAATTAAATCAGTACTTAAATTTATTTGGCACATGTCCTATAATAAATAAATGGTCTGGATTGGGTAATAAATTAATTATTCTACATATGTTATCAGCATAGTGATAAGATATAACGTAACAAGATGACAGATTGAATAATGTTTTGAATACTTATATTTGAATATAACATATATTAGAAAAGGATTTCCAAAGACTATATTTTTAATGTATTTCCATTGCAGGAACCTTTTTCAGGAACAGTTAGCAGGGCCAAAATTTTGGAAGGCAATAAAAAGGTCAAGTACGTACTTCATAGTTTACTCAGGGAATTATTTAGACATTTTGAGTAGTAATTTGTCAATTATAGACTTGACGAGGTCAATACATTTTATATGGACCTGTTCAGATTATATAAACTGAGGACAATCAATAGACATTTTAAATAGCCAAGATAATCAGCAAGACAAAATCTACAATTAAGTTAGCCTTGCTGAAATCATTAGTAGAATTTTTATTAGGGATTGCCCTCAAAAGATGTTTTTTTTTTAACCCTTTTTTGTGTTTTTGGCAAAAACCAAACAAGATAAAAGACACTGTAAACATAAAAGGGATCAGCAATTCAAGATCAACAAAAAGCTGATTTTTGTAATGAATTATATTCTAGTCCCTATGGTGAAGAATGTCCATCTTTGAAGATGCACATTGTCAATTAAATGAGTTACCATCATTTCCAATTGAAATTTATTGTATGTTCTTATGTTGTACAGTTACACCAGTGGAGGGTTGACTGCTGAAAAAAATGTTTAACCCTGCCATATTCTATATCTGCCAATTAAGTTTTGTTGAATTGCTATTGATTATATACTGATATTAAAAAATGCTATTAATGAAATATGTTCATTTTAGGAAAAGCTGGGTGACTTGTTATGCTAAATTATCTGCATCTAATTTGGTATTCTACAAAGACATGAAATCAGCAAAGACTGTGCCAGGATCTCCGTTTGGAAAATCAGATTTTATGATCCCTTTGCAAGGTTGTCAGGTTTCAAAAGCAACGAAAGATGTAACAAGTAAACGCAATGTCCTTGTTGTAAGTTATTTATTGCATGAGTACAGTGTGCTTCTTATTTAATTTTAATTAAATAGTAACTTTTTCTGAGTTCATCAAAGCGGATGGGGCATGAAGTTTTAACCTAGTCTGTCTGTACATCTGCCTGGTCGTCCATCTGTCCATTCCAAGTTGGTTTCCGTTCTCTGACTTTAGTTTGCCTCAACCAAATGTTATAAAACTTATACACAATGCTTATTACCACAAAATGCAGATCAAGTCTGAAATTTTTAGGCGTCACTTCAACCATTCTAGAGTTTTGCCCCTTTACAAATTGATAAATTGCTGAATAGTTTGTTTCCGTTCTCTAACTTAAGTTTGCCTCGTCAAAATGTTATGTTACCAATGTTATGTTACCATTCTAGAATTTTGCCCCTTTACAAATTGATAAATTGCTGAATAGTTTGTTTCCGTTCTCTAACTTAAGTTTGCCTCGTCAAAATGTTATGTTACCATTCTAGAGTTTTGCCCCTTTACAAATTGATAAATTGCTGAATAGTTTGTTTCCGTTCTCTAACTTAAGTTTGCCTCGTCAAAATGTTATGTTACCAATGTTATGTTACCATTCTAGAGTTTTGCCCCTTTACAAATTGATAAATTGCTAAATAGTTTGTTTCCGTTCTAACTTAAGTTTGCCTTGTCAAAATGTTATGTTACCACAAAACTCAGATCAAATTCGGGTAGTGTCACTTTTACATTTCGTCAGTTATGGTCCTTTATGACTTTTTAACCGGATTTTTGTGACAAAAATGTCGGTTATTGATTTGGGGATGTACGGCAGGCAGCCGGGCGGCAATCAAATGTTGTCCGTTCATTAACTCATGAACCGTTCAATCAAAGCTTTTAAAATTTTAATATGTTATTACTGACAACTATACGAAGGTCAAGTTCAATAATGGCGATTTTGACTTTTACCGTTCAGGAGTTATGGTTCTTGAAAGATTGAAAAATGGAGTTTCCAGTTGTGTCCGTGCATTTACACATGAACTGTTCTACCAAAGCTTCCCAAATTTTAATATGTTGTTACTAATGACAGAATGGAGGTCAAGTTTAATAATGACAATTTTGACCTTTACCGTTCAGGAGTTATGGTTCTTGAAAGATTGAAAAAATGGTGTTTCCCGTCGTGTCCGTGCATTTTCTCATGAACCATTCAACCAAAGCTTTTGAAATTTTAATTTGTGTTTACTGATGACAAAATAGAGGTCAAGTTCAATAATGGCGATTTTGACTTTTACCGTTCAGGAGTTATGGTTCTTGAAAGATCGTAAAATGGCGTTTCCATTCACGTTGTTGCATTTACTCATGAACCATTCAATCTAAGCTTTTCAAATTTTAATATGTTGATACTGATGACAAAATGGAGGTCAAATTTGATATTGATGATTTTCACTTTCACCATTCATCAGTAATGGTTCTTGTGATATTGCCAGGACACAAATAAATGTTAATAAATCCAGTTTGCTGTCGTTGTGACAGCCTCTTGTTATGATATGCAAACGGGGGCATCATCTGTGTCCCATGGACATTCCCCATTTTTTATACGCCCGTCGTCGACGGGACGTATTATGGTATACCGTTGTCCGTCCGTCCGTCGTCCACACTTCGGACAATAACTCAAAAACACTTTCACCAATTTCCATGAAACTTTGGTAAATTGTTTATATCTGTTGACGTAAGCTCCCTTTTGTTTTTTTTTAATTTCAGATTTTAAGTTTTGAATTTATGGGGCTTTATTCATAAAAAAAGGGGGGATTTTCAACACTTCGGACAATAACTCAAAAAGGCTTTCACCAATGTCCATGAAACTTTGGTGAATTGTTTATATCAATTGATGTAAGCTCCCTTTCAATTTTTATAAATTTCAGATTTTCAGTTTTGGATTTATGGGACTTTATTCATAAAAAAAGGGGGATTTTTAACACCTTGGACAATAACTCAAAAAGGCTTTCACCAATGTCCATGTAACTTTGGTGAATTGTTTATATCTATTGATCTAAGCTCCCTTTCAATTTTTTTAAATTTCAGATTTTCAGTTTTGGATTTATGGGGCTTTATTCACAAAAAAAGGGGGATTTTTAACACTTTGGACAATAACTCAAAAAGGCTTTCACCAATGTCAATGAAACTTTGGTGAATTGTTTATATCTATTGATGTAAGCTCCCTTTCAATTTTTATAAATTTCAGATTTTACATTTCTGTGTTATGAATTTTTATGCTTAAAAAAGGGGGGATTTTCCAATTTTGGGACAATACATTTAAAGCATAAAAGACAAGTTAAAAGAGCAACGGGCGTATCATGCGCTAAAGCGCAGCCCTTTATTTTTTTTTATTAAAGTAGAAGTATGATAAACATCCATAAGATAGCATTCCAACAAGCTAATTAAAAAGTCATCTGCATATATTTACTGTTCAAATTAACATTAGTTTATATAAAAAAATACTAACTAGTTTTAGAATTTATAATAGGAGAAGAGGTGTACATTGAAACCTTAAGACATTTTTAGTTAATACTCAAACCTGCTGTTTTCATCTAAAAAAGTTAAATAACAAAATGACCAAAGGAAACACATACAATAAAATTGAGTTGAAACAAAACAAGTGTGACAAATTCAACATGATTTATATTTGTGTAAATTTGTCCTCATAAAAATCACAAGAATGGATAGCATGCAAGAATGAGTTGTTTTTACAGTACACCTCAAGCTATTTTCATCAATAAAAGTTTTGGCACCATTAATGCATATCTTAACAGATGCAGATAAACTATTCATTTGTTCAAATCCTAATTATACAATTTTAAAGAAAAAAAGGATCATTATTAAATAATCCTTACAGAAAAATACTAATATAACTGATAATATTATGAATTGCATTGTTATTTATTACTTTCATGAACCTTTATAAGGAATGCATTATTGTCAGTAGCTCATGTACGTAATTTTTTTATTACCAGTTGAATACCAGTCATGGTGACCAGTACTTAATACAAGTTGATGATGACAAAGCCGCTCAGAAGTTACATATACAGCTGGAAATAAAAATCAATGAATTCGTAAGTCACTCTATCATGGAATATGTTTGTCAAGATAACAGTCTTTCAGACTTAAAGTCTGATTTTTCTTTATAAGGGGTTAACCTCATGACCTCTCACCTGGGGAGAACATGCTGTCACTAATTCACCGAGGAGAGGTTTTACTTGTCCTACTATCTCAAAAATTCTAAAGTACAACTAGTTAATAAAATTGAGAAAGGAAATGGGGAATGTGTCAAAGCGACAACAACCCGACCATAGAGCAGACAACAGCTTAAGGCCACCAATGGGTCTTCAATGCAGCTAGAAACTCCCACACCCAGAGGCGTGACAATGGACGTCATACTAAACTCCGAATTATACACAAGAAACTAAAATTAAAAATCATACAAGATTAACAAAGGCCAGAGGCTCCAGACTTAGGACAGGCGCAAAATTGTGGCAGGGTTAAACATGTTTATTTGTTTTTGTTTTTTAGTAAATAATCAATTATAACTTCACTGTTATTCCCACTGTAATACTCAAGTTATAATACATTTTTATTAAAAGAGAGAACTATATTTTTTCAAATCAAATGCAACATGCAGTTATGTCTAAGGAGCTCATCTTTCAAACTCATTTGCTAAAAATAATATAAATTTGTCTGAAGAGAAATAACTCTTATTTATTTGTAATTTTACAGTTTATTTGAAATTCATGTAATATTATTAAAAAGTGCTGCAGTTTGTAACTTATATACATATAATTGCTAGGCTACTGATTACTTAAGCTATTGGTGTTAGGCAAGTGAAGTAATTTGATTCTGATGTATTTTTTGCCTTTCTTGTTATCTCAGAGTAATGTCATTCAATATCATATAATGAGGTTATTTTAAGATATTACCAGTAGTGTGTTATTATTTAGTTTGTCTTCACTTTACATGATTCTCATATAAAGTCATACTTTAAAATTTTAAAGGCTTGAGAAAAAACTCTATTTGAAACTAAAAGAGATGTTTTATATTTCAGGGCAATCCACCAAATGAAGGTATGACAAAATTTTCTTTAGGGCCTCCAGAATCTGAAGAAGATGATGACAAACTGAAACGAAAAACATCATTTAAAAGACGTTAGTGCCCCGCAAGACATGGTTTTGGCTTTTATGTCTTGCTTCTATAAACTTTTACTCAGGAATATAACCATTCTCCTGGGAATTAGTTAATATATTCCTGAAGCCACTCTAAAATGTCTAAATCTGAAATCTGTCTTTTATCCATGCAGATAAGTTACATCAAAGCAGTACTTGTCATTGAATAAGCTTGATCATTTTTCTTACTTTTATATGTTACTGTTTTAAACTCTTGTCTTTTGGGGTGGAAAAAGTATGAAAAACTTACTTTTTATATGAAAATTGCATAGGCTATGTGAAAACTTTTATTCCCACCTGAATATTGTTGAACATGTCTTTGACTTTCATTTCACTGAACATTGTACATGTTAAGTTATGATATGTATTGACTGATGACATCAATTCATCTACTAAACTAGGCAGTTGATGAGCAAAATATAAGAACAAAAATATATAAACTGTTTTTAGAGTTTTAAAAATAAGAATAATCTCTTTGATAGTGCATGACAGATATGTTGAGCTTACAGCCTTACATGAAGTTGTTGGCATGGCATAGCTTGGCCTGTCTATTAAATCAGAAATAAATGATCTGCATGGATAAGTGAAAGATAACTAGGAAAACTAACATTTCCCCTGTAACTGCCAAATTATTCAATAATTATGAAATCCTTGCATGAAATCCTCTGCCATAGCTATATCAATTATCTTTATCTTTTATAGCTTATTAAGAAAAAAATCATGAGTGTATTTTTGGGGGTATCTCGTCTGTTGAATATCTAATCTGGGAAATAGTTTATGTCTCTCCCTGCAAAGTAGGAAAATTGATCTCTTATATATGTATCAACATGTACATAAAAAGGGGAGGAATTTTGTCAAAAACACTTTTCAACATTAACCTCCATCAGCTGAATCCTGACATAAAAAAAAAAATTTATCAATAAAAACACATAGTCTAGATTGCTTTACTTGATACATGCACAAGATGCAGTGTTTTTTTTTAGTGCTTAAACCTCCCCTGTGGTAATAAATAAAAATGAGTGTTGTCAACTTAACCGGTTAACCGTTTGAATGACCGAATACCAAATACCAAAAACGCTTACCGGTTAACCGGACTTTTTTTCAATTTTAATAAATTTGATATAAATTTGTATTGAAATCATTAAATAGTTGTGTTTTCTTTAAAAAAGAAGTTAGTACAAACGCCATAGTTGAGACCGTGTATTTGATTATTAAAAGTCAAACTTCGATAGGAATCTTCAGGGACAAGCCTTGTAAAACCAAAGGCCAAACTTCAATTCATCGTATTATAAAAATGTAAATGTATGACTTGGATGGAAATTCAATGTTGTAACATTCATACCGACACTCATACCACATCTTCTTATATCGATGTGTAGGGTACTATTGAAGGCCTTCAAACATTAACTTAAACTACCGGTTAACCGGTTAATCGGTCGAACGATTATACGAGTAACCGGTTAGGCAAAAGTATACGATTTGACAACACTAATAAAAATACATAAGCATTATATTTTGTGAATGCTTTATTTTATAATAATGATAATCTTTTATTCATAAGCAATACAACTTATAGAATATAAATATTACAAATATTCAATTACATCAGTGAAATATATTTACATTTAAACAATTAGTCAAATAATCATATAAGTAAGTATACCCATATAACAGTACAGCAGAGTATGATAAAACAAAACACATATAAAGCATTTATAATGATGAAATTAATTACGTGCCTTCTCGGCCAGAAATAAAAACTTCCTTAAATTGTTAAATCCTTTACATTATGAACAGATAGCAGTTGTATGCGTTTAAAATTCGAAGGTTTTCTCCAATAATATGGTTTGATAAATTACTTTCGAAGTTCATTATACTTTTCACATACTAAAATAAAATGATATTCATCTTCAATTACTTGTTTATATTGTACTGTCCAATATTTTTGGTAATTCATTTGACCTGTTTGATGTATAATTCTATGTAACTGTGAAATGATTAGATACAGATCCTATAAATGATTCAGTACGTTCACTTATTTTACAAAAGATTTTAATGAATTCATTCCATTCCTAAATATCAGTAAAATGTGATGATGTCAGCAATTTTACAACTTTCTCTGGGAATGAAAAATCAGGCAGTTGACTTAGATATTTTAACTCTCTTCTTTTTGTAAGCAAATATTTTAGTAATTAAAAGAAAAACTTGAATCTAAATTGTCACAAAATTGATAAACCTTTTATCGTCTCTTATATATGTACCGGTATATGAATAACGGGTACACAAACAAAGTAGGAAAATGTCCAAAGTTAATTTGCTGAAAAGTGGCTTAAAATTTAAAAGAAACAACAACAAGAAAATATGACAGTATTTGATAAGACAAACATTGTACATGTATATAGATGAAGACAATTGATATGTGGCAGAGGTATTCATATCTGTAATATGTATTATCACAATCTACATCAAGTAATAGAGAATAGAATAAGTTAGTGCTTCATATATATAATACTAAAGAACTGGGTTGGCTTTGCTATAGGATATTCTAGCTTATTATGTAATAGCTTGATCAAAACAATGCCAAACTGTTGGTTTTAATTGCAGGATGCTATTAAGAATGAAAAGCATATTTTAGCTTTTTACTTACTGCAAACACATGTATGTGTATGACAATAATACTAGATAAAATGTACCATGTTTTAGAGGCTCAAGTAGAAAGGCACAAATAAAATATAGTCTAGATAATGTAGATATGTTTTTCCACGATGACTGCCGGCCACTTATTTACTAGAAGTGATGTTCAGACTACTTAAAATGTTCTGTATTTGAAATGTGATCAACATACTAGAATAACAACCATAGTTCTATTTGAAATCTTTCTTTGAAGGTATTTTAATATGTGTAACTTCCAACTATAAATGATTATTCTGAATGTTACTCTTAATTTAAAGAGCAATTTTAGTGTGCCTTCCCATTTTGCCTTGTATGTGTTTATGGAATGTATTAACAATAAGCAGTAGCAATATGTTTATTTATGTGACTTATTTTATTATTTTTTATTGAAATGATAGGAAATCTGAATGAAATGGTTTGAGTTTTTTTTCTATATTTCAGTGTTCCATTCTAGAACTCCATCTAATACTGATAATAGTTTAGAAAAGTCACAGACTAAATGGTTACAGAAATTTTTCTCTAAACGACCATCTAAGGAATTATTGGAACAGAAAGGAATTATAAAAGGTAGGTATACGTTTGTTAAAATTGTTTTCTCTAAATACAAAGGGGGTACAGTCTTTCTGCAGTTACTGAATATGGACTATTTTCTTCCTGATATTAAGTCCTATTATTTCAATCAATAATGTTTTCCTTTTAGCAAAAATTAATATTTTCATTCATATCATATTACATGTTTAAAGGTGAAGTTAATCTTCATATAATCCTGTCCTGCTTCAGGTTAAAGTTTGGTCAAGGTAGTCTTTGATGAAGTTGAAGTCCAATCAACTTGAAACTTAGTACCCATGTTCCTTATGATATGATCTTTCAAATGTCAATGCCAAATTAGAGTTTTGACCCCAATTTGAAGGTTCACTGAACATGGAAAAGGATAGGGCCAGTGTGACATCCGTGTACTATGGACACATTCTGGTTTTTAGATTTTTTGCCCCTGAAATATATATAATTTAAAATGCTCTTCTGTAGTTTTAAAGTTATGATGTATTTTTTCTTGAGATAACTTATCTTATACATTGTATGTGCCACATCAATCTCCTTATTTGAGGCCAGTTTGTACACTTAAATTTTAATAAGTTACACACCACCTATTCTTGCAAATCATTCATTTAAAATGTCCATTACCATGATAAACAAAACTCTATTTCATTAATGGGATTTGGCTGAAATTACAGAGTTTATATATTCCTCGTAATATTTCCAAAGGTATATTAATAAGTAGATGATATATATTTCAGATGCTATGTTTGGTGGTGAACTAAAGATGGTATGTTAATAAGTAGATGATATTCATTTCAGATGCAATGTTTGGTGATGAACTAAAGATGGTATATTAATAAGTAGATGATATAAATTTCAGATGCTATGTTTGGTGGTGAACTAAAGATGGTATATTAATAAGTAGATGATATATATTTCAGATGCTATGTTTGGTGGTGAACTAAAGATGGTATATTAATTAGTAGATGATATATATTTCAGATGCTATGTTTGGTGGAGAACTAAAGATGGTATATTAATAAGTAGATGATATATATTTCAGATGCTATGTTTGGTGGTGAACTAAAGATGGTATATTAATAAGTAGATGATATTCATTTCAGATGCTATGTTTGGTGGTGAACTAAAGATGGTATATTAATAAGTAGATGATATATATTTCAGATGCTATGTTTGGTGGTGAACTAAAGATGGTAGATGATATATATTTCAGATGCTATGTTTGGTGGTGAACTAAAGATGGTATATTAATAAGTAGATGATATATATTTCAGATGCTATGTTTGGTGGTGAACTAAAGATGATATATTAATAAGTAGATGATATATATTTCAGATGCTATGTTTGGTGGTGAACTAAAGATGGTATATTAATAAGTAGATGATATATATTTCAGATGCTATGTTTGGTGGAGAACTAAAGATGGTATAGTAATAAGTAGATGATATATATTTCAGATGCTATGTTTGGTGGTGAACTAAAGATGGTATATTAATAAGTAGATGATATTCATTTCAGATGCTATGTTTGGTGGTGAACTAAAGATGGTATATTAATAAGTAGATGATATATATTTCAGATGCTATGTTTGGTGGTGAACTAAAGATGGTAGATGATATATATTTCAGATGCTATGTTTGGTGGTGAACTAAAGATGGTATATTAATAAGTAGATGATATATATTTCAGATGCTATGTTTGGTGGTGAACTAAAGATGATATATTAATAAGTAGATGATATATATTTCAGATGCTATGTTTGGTGGTGAACTAAAGATGGTATATTAATAAGTAGATGATATATATTTCAGATGCTATGTTTGGTGGAGAACTAAAGATGGTATATTAATAAGTAGATGATATATATTTCAGATGCTATGTTTGGTGGTGAACTAAAGATGATATATTAATAAGTAGATGATATATATTTCAGATGCTATGTTTGGTGGTGAACTAAAGATGGTATATTAATAAGTAGATGATATATATTTCAGATGCTATGTTTGGTGGTGAACTAAAGATGGTATATTAATAAGTAGATGATATATATTTCAGATGCTATGTTTGGTGGTGAACTAAAGATGATATATTAATAAGTAGATGATATATATTTCAGATGCTATGTTTGGTGGTGAACTAAAGATGGTATATTAATAAGTAGATGATATATATTTCAGATGCTATGTTTGGTGGTGAACTAAAGATGGTATATTAATAAGTAGATGATATATATTTCAGATGCTATGTTTGGTGGTGAACTAAAGATGGTATATTAATAAGTAGATGATATTATTTCAGATGCTATGTTTGGTGGTGAACTAAAGATGATATATTAATAAGTAGATGATATATATTTCAGATGCTATGTTTGGTGGAGAACTAAAGATGGTATATTAATAAGTAGATGATATATATTTCAGATGCTATGTTTGGTGGAGAACTAAAGATGGTATATTAATAAGTAGATGATATATATTTCAGATGCTATGTTTGGTGGTGAACTAAAGATGGTATATTAATAAGTAGATGATATATATTTCAGATGCTATGTTTGGTGGAGAACTAAAGATGGTATATTAATAAGTAGATGATATATATTTCAGATGCTATGTTTGGTGGTGAACTAAAGATGGTATATTAATAAGTAGATGATATATATTTCAGATGCTATGTTTGGTGGTGAACTAAAGATGGTATATTAATAAGTAGATGATATATATTTCAGATGCTATGTTTGGTGGTGAACTAAAGATGGTATATTAATAAGTAGATGATATATATTTCAGATGCTATGTTTGGTGGTGAACTAAAGATGGTATATTAATAAGTAGATGATATATATTTCAGATGCTATGTTTGGTGGAGAACTAAAGATGGTATATTAATAAGTAGATGATATATATTTCAGATGCTATGTTTGGTGGAGAACTAAAGATGGTATATTAATAAGTAGATGATATATATTTCAGATGCTATGTTTGGTGGTGAACTAAAGATGGTATATTAATAAGTAGATGATATATATTTCAGATGCTATGTTTGGTGGAGAACTAAAGATGGTATATTAATAAGTAGATGATATATATTTCAGATGCTATGTTTGGTGGTGAACTAAAGATGGTATATTAATAAGTAGATGATATATATTTCAGATGCTATGTTTGGTGGTGAACTAAAGATGGTATATTAATAAGTAGATGATATATATTTCAGATGCTATGTTTGGTGGTGAATTAAAGATGGTATATTAATAAGTAGATGATATATATTTCAGATGCTATGTTTGGTGGTGAACTAAAGATGGTATATTAATAAGTAGATGATATATATTTCAGATGCTATGTTTGGTGGTGAATTAAAGATGATATATTAATAAGTATATGATATATATTTCAGATGCTATGTTTGGTGGTGAACTAAAGATGGTATATTAATAAGTAGATGATATATATTTCAGATGCTATGTTTGGTGGTGAATTAAAGATGATATATTAATAAGTATATGATATATATTTCAGATGCTATGTTTGGTGGTGAACTAAAGATGGTATATTAATAAGTAGATGATATTCATTTCAGATGCTATGTTTGGTGGTGAACTAAAGATGGTATATTAATAAGTAGATGATATTCATTTCAGATGCTATGTTTGGTGGTGAACTAAAGATGATATATTAATAAGTAGATGATATATATTTCAGATGCTATGTTTGGTGGTGAACTAAAGATGGTATATTAATAAGTAGATGATATATATTTCAGATGCTATGTTTGGTGGAGAACTAAAGATGGTATATTAATAAGTAGATGATATATATTTCAGATGCTATGTTTGGTGGTGAACTAGAGATGGTATATTAATAAGTAGATGATATTCATTTCAGATGCTATGTTTGGTGGTGAACTAAAGATGGTATATTAATAAGTAGATGATATATATTTCAGATGCTATGTTTGGTGGTGAACTAAAGATGGTATATTAATAAGTAGATGATATATATTTCAGATGCTATGTTTGGTGGAGAACTAAAGATGGTATATTAATAAGTAGATGATATATATTTCAGATGCTATGTTTGGTGGTGAACTAGAGATGGTATATTAATAAGTAGATGATATTCATTTCAGATGCTATGTTTGGTGGTGAACTAAAGATGGTATATTAATAAGTAGATGATATATATTTCAGATGCTATGTTTGGTGGTGAACTAAAGATGGTAGATGATATATATTTCAGATGCTATGTTTGGTGGTGAACTAAAGATGGTATATTAATAAGTAGATGATATATATTTCAGATGCTATGTTTGGTGGTGAACTAAAGATGATATATTAATAAGTAGATGATATATATTTCAGATGCTATGTTTGGTGGTGAACTAAAGATGGTATATTAATAAGTAGATGATATATATTTCAGATGCTATGTTTGGTGGAGAACTAAAGATGGTATATTAATAAGTAGATGATATATATTTCAGATGCTATGTTTGGTGGTGAACTAAAGATGATATATTAATAAGTAGATGATATATATTTCAGATGCTATGTTTGGTGGTGAACTAAAGATGGTATATTAATAAGAAGTTGATATATATTTCAGATGCTATGTTTGGTGGTGAACTAAAGATGGTATATTAATAAGTAGATGATATATATTTCAGATGCTATGTTTGGTGGTGAACTAAAGATGATATATTAATAAGTAGATGATATATATTTCAGATGCTATGTTTGGTGGTGAACTAAAGATGGTATATTAATAAGTAGATGATATATATTTCAGATGCTATGTTTGGTGGTGAACTAAAGATGGTATATTAATAAGTAGATGATATATATTTCAGATGCTATGTTTGGTGGTGAACTAAAGATGGTATATTAATAAGTAGATGATATTATTTCAGATGCTATGTTTGGTGGTGAACTAAAGATGATATATTAATAAGTAGATGATATATATTTCAGATGCTATGTTTGGTGGTGAACTAAAGATGGTATATTAATAAGTAGATGATATATATTTCAGATGCTATGTTTGGTGGAGAACTAAAGATGGTATATTAATAAGTAGATGATATATATTTCAGATGCTATGTTTGGTGGAGAACTAAAGATGGTATATTAATAAGTAGATGATATATATTTCAGATGCTATGTTTGGTGGTGAACTAAAGATGGTATATTAATAAGTAGATGATATATATTTCAGATGCTATGTTTGGTGGAGAACTAAAGATGGTATATTAATAAGTAGATGATATATATTTCAGATGCTATGTTTGGTGGTGAACTAAAGATGGTATATTAATAAGTAGATGATATATATTTCAGATGCTATGTTTGGTGGTGAACTAAAGATGGTATATTAATAAGTAGATGATATATATTTCAGATGCTATGTTTGGTGGTGAACTAAAGATGGTATATTAATAAGTAGATGATATATATTTCAGATGCTATGTTTGGTGGTGAACTAAAGATGGTATATTAATAAGTAGATGATATATATTTCAGATGCTATGTTTGGTGGAGAACTAAAGATGGTATATTAATAAGTAGATGATATATATTTCAGATGCTATGTTTGGTGGAGAACTAAAGATGGTATATTAATAAGTAGATGATATATATTTCAGATGCTATGTTTGGTGGTGAACTAAAGATGGTATATTAATAAGTAGATGATATATATTTCAGATGCTATGTTTGGTGGAGAACTAAAGATGGTATATTAATAAGTAGATGATATATATTTCAGATGCTATGTTTGGTGGTGAACTAAAGATGGTATATTAATAAGTAGATGATATATATTTCAGATGCTATGTTTGGTGGTGAACTAAAGATGGTATATTAATAAGTAGATGATATATATTTCAGATGCTATGTTTGGTGGTGAACTAAAGATGGTATATTAATAAGTAGATGATATATATTTCAGATGCTATGTTTGGTGGTGAATTAAAGATGGTATATTAATAAGTAGATGATATATATTTCAGATGCTATGTTTGGTGGTGAACTAAAGATGGTATATTAATAAGTAGATGATATATATTTCAGATGCTATGTTTGGTGGTGAATTAAAGATGATATATTAATAAGTATATGATATATATTTCAGATGCTATGTTTGGTGGTGAACTAAAGATGGTATATTAATAAGTAGATGATATATATTTCAGATGCTATGTTTGGTGGTGAATTAAAGATGATATATTAATAAGTATATGATATATATTTCAGATGCTATGTTTGGTGGTGAACTAAAGATGGTATATTAATAAGTAGATGATATTCATTTCAGATGCTATGTTTGGTGGTGAACTAAAGATGGTATATTAATAAGTAGATGATATTCATTTCAGATGCTATGTTTGGTGGTGAACTAAAGATGATATATTAATAAGTAGATGATATATATTTCAGATGCTATGTTTGGTGGTGAACTAAAGATGGTATATTAATAAGTAGATGATATATATTTCAGATGCTATGTTTGGTGGTGAACTAAAGATGGTATATTAATAAGTAGATGATATATATTTCAGATGCTATGTTTGGTGGTGAATTAAAGATGATATATTAATAAGTATATGATATATATTTCAGATGCTATGTTTGGTGGTGAACTAAAGATGGTATATTAATAAGTAGATGATATATATTTCAGATGCTATGTTTGGTGGTGAATTAAAGATGATATATTAATAAGTATATGATATATATTTCAGATGCTATGTTTGGTGGTGAACTAAAGATGGTATATTAATAAGTAGATGATATTCATTTCAGATGCTATGTTTGGTGGTGAACTAAAGATGGTATATTAATAAGTAGATGATATTCATTTCAGATGCTATGTTTGGTGGTGAACTAAAGATGATATATTAATAAGTAGATGATATATATTTCAGATGCTATGTTTGGTGGTGAACTAAAGATGGTATATTAATAAGTAGATGATATATATTTCAGATGCTATGTTTGGTGGTGAACTAAAGATGGTATATTAATAAGTAGATGATATATATTTCAGATGCTATGTTTGGTGGTGAACTAAAGATGATATATTAATAAGTAGATGATATACATTTCAGATGCTATGTTTGGTGGTGAACTAAAGATGATATATTAATAAGTAGATGATATATATTTCAGATGCTATGTTTGGTGGTGAACTAAAGATGATATATTAATAAGTAGATGATATATATTTCAGATGCTATGTTTGGTGGTGAACTAAAGATGATATATTAATAAGTAGATGATATATATTTCAGATGCTATGTTTGGTGGAGAACTAAAGATGGTATATTAATAAGTAGATGATATATATTTCAGATGCTATGTTTGGTGGTGAACTAAAGATGATATGTGATAGAGAGAAAACAAAGATACCAAAGTTTGTTGTAAAATGTGTGGCTGCTATAGAGAAAAGAGGTAATGGCAAAATGTATAGTTCTTATTAAAGGGAAATTCCGCGATTTTTTACTTATCATCTAATTATGTTCATCTTAACATAAAAAACACATTTGCAAAGTTTTAAATTTATATTCCTTCTAATAACGGAGAAAATCAAGTATTTGTAACTTTTTTGGTTGAATTCTCGAGTGGGTCGTGACGTATTAGCCCGATTTATTGAATTCTGGGAAAAAATAAAATCTGTTTAACTCTTACAGCTTATCGACAATATACGTAATTAAAAGCGCACAGCTGACGAATGGTCGAAGTTATAAACCACAATATAAGAATGAACGAAAGTGAATATGCATATATATACCGTTTTGTATTGATTGAATTAAACTCCTATAAAATTATCTCTAGTAAATGTTTTTGAATAAATTTAGTTAATTATTGTTGAGATTTTTTTCATAAAATATTTATTGAACATTTTTACTGATATTGAACTGAAAATATTTGTTCTATTTACCGTTATTGTTTTGATAATCATTTCAATGCAACTAATGTGTGAGCAGAGTGTGTATATTATTTTGTAAAGGTCACTGTATATTTCTCGGCTTGAGGTCAATTCGTTTACCTTGTAGCTATTTAGCCGCAGGTGTGAGTTCAAGCGTACACAGGTATAAATGTTGTTATTTGGAAAGGATAAATAGAAAGGATTAGAGTATATGCTGTCATGATGTTAATACACTAAGATTAAATACACGATGAGAATAAAGATACAATAATTAAATTGTGTAAAGTAATTGAAAATAAAATTCAGATTCGTAATTCCGAAAGTGTATAAAAATAAAAGGAAACAATTTTTGATTACTTTCTTAGCGGCAATTGGCGTAAAGATTCAAATATGAAGCAAACAATAGTAGTTTTAATCTTTAATAAAAACTAAATGCAATATTACCCAATTTGATATACCATTGTACATCTGTTTGATATCATTGACTTTACCGGAATTTCTTAACTTGTATTCAAATCTGGCTGTGTTTAAATGCTAATAAAACTATTGCAATTTTAAAGTTTTTAATTGACAAAAAAATACAACATACAACATGCATAATTTTTTTTTAGTTTCTTTTTTACATTTTATTCTTACATAATTAAATTCATTTGACAATCATTTACACGAACTTTTTGTGAAAAGAATACTAATTATCTAAGCTAAGGCATTATATCTTTTGAGGATTTTTGAGGATTTTTTTTTAAATTCTATGATAATAGTTGTGCAATGTTGAACATGATAGCCGTCATTAATCCAAATAAGTAATACAGTAGTTGTAATAAAAGTTATACTTTAGTCATGCATTACAGATATTGACGAATTTATAATAGTTCGTTCATACATCGTTGTTCATGAAACAATCATTATTAGTATACATGTAAGTTTCCTGACGTATAAGAGCCATTGAGGATGAGCTCCAGAGAAATCAGACTAGTTGCGTTTCGTTCGTTTGTTTGTTGGGAAAGGAGAGGAAATGCAACCGCTTGTACAGATAAACGACAGAATTACCATACAAGCATTTATAGTCAACACAATCAGAAAGAGTTCCCATCGTTAGACGGGGAATATGAAGGCTTCCAAGAATGAACAAGTGACATGTCTAACTCTGAACAGTTAGAGAACAGACTATCGACATCGAACGCTTGTTCTTGATATTTGAAACTGTATGCATATATATACGTATACGTTTATGATATAGTGATGAGTTCTGACAAAAACTAAATTCCTTCATGGTTATATCTTGCCATACGTTTATATTGGTTTGTAAGGTGATTACTCAAAATCGTTATTTGAAAATCCTGTTTGTGAGATGTAGATTCATTTCAATACAGAAATTTCGTCTATATATTTCACAAGTGTATAACACGGAGAAGCTCTGAAGGTTCATTACTCCCATTTTGTTTGGGTGTGAACCATCGATGTTTACAGCAATATCAAGGAATAAGGTGATGATGGTAGAAAGAACTATATATATGGGCGTCATGTGGCAAATATTACATGCATATCGGACAATGAGTTGTCAATCTGTATGAAAAGTTTTCCAATACAACCATATTATTGAGAAGGAATGTTTACATGCTATACTCTCGTACTAGTATTACAGGGTTCTTGTGGCGTTCACCTTAGACACACATCGTTTTAACGATGTTTAAAAAAAGACAGAACCAATTTAATGTCATATTTCCCTATTTTTTAAATATAACTAAAATTCTTTTATCTGACAAGAATATCCCTATTTAGCGAACAAGTAATTTATTCTTTTTTCGGTTATTGAATACCAAGAAAGAAAATAAATCCCGAAATTAATTTGAAACTTTGATACTCAAAAGTTTCCCAGCAAAATATTCACATCCCCTGGGGATAATTAGTGTTCGTCCAGTGGCATATATAACAATTGTGATGACGAATTCCTTCCTTTGTTTGAGAACAATCTTATTGAAATATAAATCTGTGATTTTCCTAGGTCCACAGCTTCAATGAACCAAAGCAAAAGTTACCCCTATTTATTCAAAATATATGTTTTTTTCTTATGTTCAATGTATACACGTATATATTTTAAATTGCGCTATAGTTCCGTAACTTTATATCCAGTCGTATAAACGAATCGTCGGCAAGTGCGTACATTTTTTTAAATCAATATTTCTGGTCTGGCTTGAATACCTGGACGTGTCACCTCACACCCCTCACAATACCTTTGGAAGTAATACCTTTAGCCATGCTGGTGATCAGATAAGGGAAGATCAAAATATATTTGAAAAAAGTTTATTACTTTAAAGAATTATGAACAAATTCGATTTTCGAAAACAATTTTCACGGAACACTTATTTATGATTTCAACTTTGACTTTTCACCTAATTCCAATATCAACAGTTTAAAAACAACAGACCATGGTAATTTAAAAAAAGTAAGAATATTTTCCGTATCAAGTTAGTTAGTCGTATTAAACAACCGTACGATTGACAAGATATCGACACGCAATTACGACTACATCGGTTACTGTAGTTTTGTTTCTTTGTGGTTTATAGACATATCGTTTTTATTCATCGGGAAAGAAGACAAGATGGCGGATCTCGGAGAATTGATACTCTAAATTTAAAATCGATGGTGATCGCTTATCTAGCGGAATAAAACTTTAATATCTATGAATTTGAACATTTTTATACAGAATGAACATAATATCAATTTTTGATTTTTTTGCGAAGTTTCCCTTTAAACAATTTCAGAATACATGACATTAATTTTGTCTTTCCAATATGTGTGTGAAGATTTTTAAACACATTTCATTAAAACATTCGTCTTCTTAAGAAGTGTATTGATCCTTTGGTGATTTACACAGACATTGCTATATTGCAAATTTCAACAGTGCTACATGATATCTTATATAATTCTTAATTTTCTGTGACTTTTCTAGAATGTCTGCAATGAATAAAGAGATTGAGTTTTGTCATATGATATACAAATAGTACTTTTTATCAAATCACTGCAAGTGTCACTGTACGTTAAATGGTGTTTTTTTTAACAATTTGAATATTCATCATAGTTTTAAGATAGGTTTGATCATAAATATTTGTTTCATGATTTCTTTTTTTATTTATCAGGGTTAGAACATGATGGTATATATAGAATTAGCGGTAATCAGGCTACAATACAGAAACTTAGATGTCAGGTGGATCAAGGTATAGTATATATAACATAAACTTCAGCATGGTACCATAGACCATGAATAGATTATAGAACTGTATTTTATACCATATTGCAGCTGAAATCCTGATTCAAACTACCCTGTATAGTCTTTCCATTGAAATTAGATATCCACATAATCAGGATTTATAGAAATTGTAAATAACTTTCTATCTCTGACATAAGTATAAGTCTCAGATTTGTTGCAGAAAAATAATTTTTATAAAGCATACAATGAGACATATTTCAACCAGAGTTCAAATAAAAATGAAATGAGCAATTATAGGTCACTGTATAGTCTGGAATAAAAAAGAAAACTAATGGCCTTATTTATAACAAAATAAAATGAAATGAGCAGTTATAGGTCAGTGTATAGTCTGGAATAAAACTAGAAAACTAATGGCCTTATTTATAACAAAATAATTTTCTCAAAAAACAAAAACGACAGACATAAACCAACAACAACCACTTAACTACAACCTCATGACTTGGACAAGGCATAAAGAGAATGTGGCTGAGTTACACATGTTTGTTTGGGAGAGCTCAACCCTCCCCTAAACTGGATCAGAGGTGTAACAGCACAACTAACAAACAAACTTTAAAAATCATTTGATATTGGCTGAACTCAAAAGATTGGTATGAAGCACAAACACAACTTAAATATAAACTATAGACACATAATCTGGCAGTGGTTGCAGAAAGATCCAAAATGTGATTTTGTTGATTAAAATTCCTATTGAATATTATTAACCTTATAATCATTTTATATTGTAGATAAATATGACCTTGATTGTAAAGAATGGGATGTTTTTACATTAACCGGTGCTCTCAAACTATTCTTCAGAGAATTGAAGGAACCGTTACTTACTTTCAATTTATTTGATAAAGCTGTTCCAGCATTAAGTAAGTGTATCTCTCTACTGTTACTGATTAGACCAGCAAAAAGGCTTCCCAGAGTGCAATGTTTTAATTGGAATTTAAGCACTTTAAAATTTTCATTAACATCATTTGTTGTACCAGTTACTGTTTTAGGCATGTATATCAAAAGTATGTTACAGAATTGGTCGAAAACCAATTAAGTCTTTGTCTAAAGGAATGTCAACATTTAATATTTATCATATGATTACATTCTGTGTTCAATTTCCTTTTACAAAATATTTCTGTGACTTGCATACCATTATACAAAAACAAACCACCACAAAATAGGGCAATAGTGCTGAAAGTGGTGCTAAACACCAATCAATCAATCAATAAATCAATACATACTGTTTTCTAGATGCAGAATATTCTTACCTAAATTATTGATTGTATGGAGTTTGAGTGTTCACTTAAATTCGTTTTCTCATGATACCTTTGTTGTATTACTATTGCAGTTCCAAATGATATTTCATGCACGTAGTAGATATTGTTCTGAAAAAACTAGGTTAATTTATCGCACTGCAGGTAAATTATCACGTTGTGATTGGTTTAACACTGTCACATGGAGACCCCCTTTGAGACCGTAGGACTACAGCCTTACCCCCTATAGATTTTACTAACCCTCTATGGATCAGTATGGGGTCAGTAGCAAACCATATAACTTATAATAGTTAGTCGTATGATAGCTCTTAATTAATATTGATCTTTCATGCAAAAGGTACAGTATATAGAAAATATATATCTCTGCAATAACAGTCTTTTTTACACTTTTCAGCAAGAGAATCTACTGCAGAACGACTGAAGATATTTAGAGAAAATATACACAGTTTACCTAAATGTAATTTTGAAACGTTTAAATGTCTTTGTACTCATCTGTTAAAGTGAGTATAAATTTTTAGTAACAGTGAAATACTGCAAATTTAGAAATTACTGCAATGTTTTTAGGATTGCTAACAGTATGAAAGTACTATTATTGGAATTGTAAGAGCACATAAATTGGATATGATTTTGGGTCTTACAGCACATCCTGAAATTGCACTAATTTCTTTTTTTGTTTATATTGTAACACTTGACTTATTGATGGCAGACAAAAATTCTTTTACACTGAGACATCTGACCTTTTCAGTTGTGTTTACTAATCTGTTGTATAGTTCACCAGAATTCTTTGTCCAATCAGTCTAAATTGTCCTTGTCAGATTTTCTTACAAACATTTTGATTAACAAAATTTGTTATAAATTTGTCAGATTAACAGATACTATTTAAAAAAGAAACAGATCAAGTATATTTGGTGTATATGATAATTGTAAGGTGTACATATCTGTCAGGCATGGTTCATCTAACCATGACATAAAAGAACATTGATAATGTTAAGTTTATGTGATATTTGTAACAAAACCTTCATGTTATAGACTTTCAACATAAATTCAATGATAAGTAAGACAGGAGACACATTTCAGCATGTGCACTCTTGTTATTAATAGATTTATATTATTGTGTGAAACATTTTGGTATTATAAAGTAAATCTTTATTGTATTCTATCATTCATTATATGTTCAGATTTATTTTAAGTACCAATCATGACTACAGAGTTCGCAAAAACTTGTTTTGACCCGTCGGTCATGGGACCGATAAAGCAAGATTATTTGTCAGTCCTACAAAATTTTAGCCAGTCCTAAAAAATCTGTCAATTTTATCCTAAAATAAAAATAATAACATATTTTATCTAAAATAACTTTATTATTGTTAGTTTGATTTTTCACAGCCACCGGCAAATAAACAATGAATAACCGATTTCTTTTCTTCTGATTGATCTTATTTAAAGTCATCTTCACTATCCATTTCATCATCTGAATCAATTTCTCAGTATTTGTTATCTCCATCAAAGGGTTCAATCATCGATTGTTTGCCTGGGATGGCTGAATGAACAAATTTAGCAGGCCACGTGTAGATCGGCGCTTTGGTTTCTGTAGGTTTCCGTTTGTTTATAATAGGAAACCAGTACCGGAAATTACCAGCAGGTACATCTGATGACCGAGGAAAAACATATTGCATTACAACTAATTACCGATAAAAAAGGCACTGCTACGGCCATTTTTACATCGGTCATCAGGACCGGCACTAGCTTTCAAAATACTGGTCCGAGCCTCATTTTGACCGACAGGACCGGCAGGACCGACCATTTTCGTGAACTCTGTGACTACTTAAAATGCCTGTTTTCAAATTTGGCATTTGACTTTATAAGAGGATCATTTGTGAATACTACTTAAAATGCCTGTTTTCAAATTTGGCATTTGACTTTATAAGAGGATCATTTGTGAATAATTAAAAAATATACAATGTTTCTGAATTGTCTCGCTGTTTAATATTATTATTTTGGAATTTTTAGGGTGACAGAATTAAGTAAAGAAAATCGGATGGAAGTACAGAATATTGCCATTGTATTTGGTCCAACATTGATCTGGCCACAACATGAAAATAATCACTGTATAGCTACGAACATGGTTTACCAAAGTAAAATCGTTGAATATTGTTTGTTAGAAAGTAAGGCTATCTTCAGGTGAAAGTAGAAAGGTTAAGAGAAATATTATATTTGATTGATATTCAGGGACAATCTACAAAGTATAGAGTAAATGTGTGTATGGAAGAAAAGTCTTGACCTTTATATAGCATTATTTAATGATAGCAAAGAAGAAATCATATTTGAAGTTTGTTATCTGCTTTAAATTTATACTGAAGCCTTATTTTAATTTATTAATGCTTTAAGGTGTTATTGAAACAGATACATATAAATGAGAATAATCCAGTCCAGATAAGCACATACTGTGTGATCTATGGAATTAATGTTAAAAGTACACTCTTTAGTGATGTATCAGATCTAAGGATTAATTTGTAATATTTGGTAACTAGTTGACAGCAACTAACAATAATAGATGTTGTTACCTGCATCCTGAGCAACCCGGATTTTTAGTGTGGACCCTACATTTTTTCACTGAAAATTGGGCAAATAATGTTTTCACAGGTATTATTCTTGTTTTTTTTTTGTTCAATCGCTGACTTGAATTCTGAATTGTCAACAATTGAAAATCAACTAAAACTATCTGAATGACAAAAAAGCTTTGACAAATGGCTTGATTGAAAATGTAGGTGAAAGTCAAACTGAATCAGAATCTGGAATGTTTCCTGGGTTTGCAGATCAAATAAAAAAAAATGGCCTTACTGATTTTTTCAGCAAGTAACAGTAAACACATCTATTTTTTTTAATTATGGCTGTTTAAAGTTTAAATATTATTCTAATATTTAGATGAGTGCTCATAAAACGTTTCTTTGCTGTTAATGAGATTGAGGAAAAGCTTTGCTTACAATGCTATAAGTAACAAATATATTATACTCCATTTTTGAATTTTTGGTATGCTGGTTAATTTTTTCTGATGGTGCCCATGTTGATGGTTTAATTTTGTTTATATATTTGTTAATTTTGTTGTTGAATTTACTATGAATTTTATCAATCATGTTATATCATACAAAGCTATGTACTATTGTGTGTGTGTGTGTGTGTGTGTGTGTGTGTGTGCTGCAGTTATAAGTAGGTATTTCCTTAGTATGTTAGTTGACTTAGAATTTTTGATTTTTCATACATGTTCATATCAGAAAGAAGTCATGTAGACATGAATATATATACTGTTTTAATCGATTAAGAATTAGAATTTTTGTGTCTAGACTGAAAAGTCTCCCTTTAGACTTACTTTATTATCCCCTTAAAATGGATAGAGATCTAAATTGAAAACTTTAGATCTTTTTAATACTTTGCTAAGAGGTGTTCATAGCCATTTAAAAAAAAACATTATAAAAGGTAAAGGTTGTGGGGCCAATTTCACTCTATAGATTGTGAAAATTGTTGGATTTTGTTAAGACAATACATGGAAAAACTGCTAGTGTGAACAGAAAGAAACTCGATGAAAGAATTTTGAAAAAATATGAGAAGATGGCTCTTATAATGTTATAGAAAATTAAAACAGAAATTGGGACCATCCAACTGTTTTTATACGCCCGTCAAAATTTTGACGGGACGTATTATGGTATACAAATGTCCGGTGTCCGTCCGTCCGTCTGTCTGTCTGTCCGTCCGTCTGTCCGTCTGTCTTTCCGGCGTAAACATGTCGCACCGTAACTTGAGAACGACTTATCTAAATTTCATGAAACTTAATATAGTTGTTTTTTATGATGGTCAAATGATCTGTATACTTTTTGGTGAAAATAAGATTTAAACTTTTTGAGTTACGGCACTTTGTAACTAAAACAGGGGTGGTTTTTTTTTCACATGTCGCACCGTATCTCAAAAATAATTCTTGATTATTGCTTTAAACTTTACACACTTCTTAGTTATATTAATCTTAATATCTGTATACTTTTTGGTGATGATTCAAAATTTAAGTTTTGAGTTATTGAGTATTTTGTAAAAAAGGGGGAGGGTTTTTTACATGTCGCGCCGTATCTCAAAAACGATTTATGATTATTGCTTCAAACTTTACACACTTCTTTGTTATATTAATCTAAAGATCTGTATACTTTTTGGTGATGACTCAAAATTTCATTATTGAGTATTTTGTAAAAAAGGAGAGGTTTTTTTTTACATGTCGCGCCGTATCTCAAAAACAATTTATGATTATTGCTTGAAACTGTACACACTTCTTTGTTATATTAATCTAAAGATCTGTATACTTTTTGGTTTGATTCAAAATTTTATTTTAGTAATATTTGTAAAAAGAAAATAGGGTGGGGGGTTTCACATGTCCCGCCGTGTCTCAAAAGCAATAAATGGTAATTGCTTAAAACTTTCTCAGAAACTATTTATGATCATTGCATAAAACTTCCACACAAGACGTCGGGCGTATCATGCGCTCATGGCGCAGCTGTTTATTTAAGCTGTAAAACAAAACATATCAATTTACTGTACATTCCTTCATGAAATTAAAGTATTCAAGCTATCTTCCATCATATTGGTAGGTTGAATAAAAAATGAATTAAAAAAAAAATCTGTTTTTAATGAAATGAAAATATCCAACACATGATTTTCATCTTTGAGATGAAAAGTCTTATGATTGATTAGCATTCTTGTTTCATAAACAGATCTGAACCTGAGTTGTTTTCTGCATTTGTACAATCATAGATGGAGGAAAGATCAGATCAACCTTAAAATTTTGCTAATCTGATGAAAAGCAGTGCATATATTCATATTGCTTTATTGTTATGTTTTCATCTTGAATATAGAAGGAAGATTGCCAGCTAAATTTTAAGCATCCATTCATTTGTGTAAAATAAAAATAAAACTGTCATGGGTAACAGCAAGGGTAAATTTCAAGTTTTTAAAAAGGTGAAAAGTCAACGAGGTATGAATGTTCTATCTTTTGACCTATAACATACAAGTTTTTCTGTATCCTATGAAGTAAAGTTTTATTTACTCCAGAGTGCAGAGAAAAAGATATATAATTTGAATTCCCGGATTCCTTCTAATGCATGTGGTGTACTTTTATGGAAAGTTTTAAAAAGATTATCCCCCAAAAAATTCTACATGCAATTTTACTTCCAAATGAGTTTTGGGGAATCAAAATATTGTAGGAGTTTTATCATAAAATAAGTAAGAAATTAACACCCTCCTTTTAATTATCTTTAAACTTGATTTCTATTATTACTTCTATATCAATAAATTTATGAGTTTGAAAGAGAACTTTTAATGACTTTTTACCTCAAAATCATAAAATTTTCGCATCAGTAAAAGATGAGGACAAACGTTACAGTTCCACTAATGTTGTATAAATGTTGCTTTCTTAAAATAGTTTTTATGTAGAATACTTGATACATTTAATTGTTTTTGTATTGACGAAAAGATCATGATTAATATTGACAACCCTGCACATGTGCATAACTTATAAACAGAGTTTTATACAGCAGATATATGTATGTCAGAAAAGTTATCATTTATATAGGTAAACATATATATTGTTATGTTTGGTAATGTTGCATTGTGATACTTGATTTTTATTTTTTTAATTACATAGTTAGGTTAATTAAATATAAAGCATATATATTACAAATTGCTATAAGTGTAAATGATCTTTTTGTTTTAATGGATCCAGGTTTCTTAATTAAATTTCAATAACACTTGAAAACTGCTTCCAAATATTGACATTGGTATTTAATTTCCCTCAAGACAGTTAGACCTAGTCGTTTCAGTGAGCTGTTGCTCAACTACACAGTATTGTGACAATCTCAATACTTGTCTTTAATACACATTTGTTCACTTTGATAAACAGCATATCCCTTTATGACTATTTTTTTATTACTCAGTAAAAGTAATGTGAAATGTTATAACATTATATTATACAAAACAGTTAAATGTGACAAACATACATATATAATGTCACATATATAAATATATATATAGATCATTCCAATTTAAGATAATCATTCCAGGATAGAGAAAATGTTGTGAAAAAAGAAGTATGTCATACAAGACTTGATATGCATTGGGTTGTAATGAGTTTGTCGGTACCATATTTATAACCCAACCAAAAAATATACACCTTACCTATGTGTGTCTCCGGGGAAAATGTTTTCATTTCTTATGTAGATTAAAAGAGTACCTTAATTTTAAAAGAGGATCCACTTTTTCAACACTCAGATAAGTTGGAATATTTGAAAATATTAGTATGGAATCCATATCCTAGTACTGACATTATGGTGAGGCTTCATACAATATCATTCATTGGAGTATGTGTGCTTGTCACTAAGGCAGTTAATTCAATGTATGGAACAGAATGTAACGGTAGTATTATTGGCCTCCACCTTTATAATCATTTTATAGTTTAATCTTCACATTCCAGGAACACATTGGCAGAGGTTTTTGTTTACAGATAATTATATTTAAAGACATTTGTATTTTTTTGCTAGGTTTTATAACCTAATTTGCTTAGGTTGACAGTCACTTTTCAAGCTGTTATAGTATTAAAGTATAGTATTCTCTTGTTAAAGTAATATTCCAGTTAACTGATTTCTTGAACACTTCATAATTATAATTGTAAGATATCTGTTTTTATATTGCTTTTACTCGGGTTTAAGGTTGAAATTTATAACTTAAGTACCAACATTACTGGCCTGCCTTCACAAAGAAAAACCTACAATTTAAATTAATTGTAAGTCATCACAAATACAGAATACTTAAAATCAATTTTATTTGTAAATCTTTTGTGAAACAGAGGCAAGGGATTAAATGTTTTGGTCTGTCGTTACTTTTTTCCAAAAGATACTTACTTTCATGTCTTGACAAATCAGATTTGCTTTGCTCAACCTTTCTTTTTATATTCTTTTTATGAACTATTTTGAATTCTCTTTGGTGAACATTGTTTGTTAATTTTCTGATACTACTTTCTGACATGCATACAAAGATTCTTTCAGAGTTGGTTTTCTGAAGTTAAATCATTTGTTCTCAGTAATTACATATTCTTCTTTTACAAGGAAATAGACATGACATTAAAAGGTAGCTACAATTGTTTTTATTTCATTCAAAAATGTTCTGTCAACATGAAGTAAGTAGAGTCGGAGAAGAATCAAAATTATAAAAGATATGAGATGATTATTGAATTTTACTCAAAGATTTTTGTTCAGAATTGTTCTGGTCACAGTTCCCAGTCTTTCAGTAGACTTGAGAACAGTATTGGGAATAAAAATATGAATAAGAACTAAGAAACAAAACAATTTTCGAACCCTGATCTAAGAAGCTCATTGATTAAGATTACAGACCATCTTGGACTGACAAAATTTAAAGGAATAGGGCTTTTATTTACATGCAATTGTGATGTGTACAAAATCGATATGCAAAATGAAAACCTTTAACAAATATTGTGAATCTGCTTTAATTCACATTCTCTTTAAACATAACATTTATTGTGTAAAAAGAAATAAAGTCTTGGTCACAAATTATTTACATCTTGGAATTCAGAGCTAATCTTGAAAAAAAACCTAATGAACAGTTTTCTCTTAGGTATCAGCATAGCAACTTTTAATACTTAAGGAAATAGAATACCTTTAATTTCATATAAACTGATAAACTTTCAATATTGCTTGAGCTGAAATGGTGTTCATATGTACATTCTTGTACATGTTGCAAACTTTCATTCATCTGTCTATTAGTATTGTTAGTTTAAATCCCAACACAGAAAGTGGTGGGTGTACAAAGATTGATCTAATATTTTTTATTTTTATTCATCTATGTATTTTTGTCTAATGTGTATCCCCAATTTCTTTACAACCTCATTCAAGAAAATTTTGAAGTTGAGGGTATGACTATGTGACCCCGGTTTCCAATTTTTTAATTTCTTAACTTATACTTAAGTAGTACACACATGGAAAGTATTAGTGAGAAAACATACTAATATATGTGGATTCATGTCTACTATTCTTTAAATTAGACAGTTTAATAAATGGTATATTACAGAATAACTGTCTTCGTGTAATCATAATGGCATATTACAGAAGAACTGTCTTCTTGTGGTGGTAAGAATGTATATCTACAACTGTCAACTCTACAAACTTTAATTTTTAGTATCAATTGTTATGAGTTTATTTGATTTCTACTTTCATTTTTGTGCTAGCTTTTATCTTTAGAAGTTATGGTAACTTTAGTAAGGCCGTGATAATTATCACAAACAGCTACAAGCTACAATGAACTTAATTGGTTTAGCAGTTCTTTCAGATAAATTATACTGTAAACCAACTATTTTTTGTGGATACCTTTTCCATGTTTGACCTATTCTATTAGACTTCAAAACAATTTATTTTCATGATTTTCTACTGTTGATATACAAGGTGTATATTCATATAACAGAAATACTAATTGGAAATGGTATATTTTAGAAGTATGTATATACTCATGAAAGTGATGTAAATAAATTGCTAAAGACATTTTAATTTTGTCTCCAGTATTGCAGTAAGTGTGAAACACAGTTCATAATGTTGTTAAAACAGAACATAAATGTTTCATTAGTATTATAAAAAAAACATATCATCTTAAACATTCCATAAGAGGAGAGGTTGATTAGTGTTTCTTGATAACTTTGGTTTTTAAGATAATGAGTATGAATATGCTATTCAAGTTATGCCAGCTCTAAAATATAATCTTGATATTTGTTTCTTTTCAAAATTTTACATAGATAACAATTGATTTGTATCAGCAGGCTATCTATGCATTCAATGAAATATATTTCTGAAGTTTATATGAGTCGTCTGATCATTGTACCCGGATTGTCATGTATTAGATTAAATAAAAAGTATTTGTAATGTATGATCATATAGTTAGATATATATTGTAGACACATGTATATCTTACCAAGACTGACTCTCATTCTGAAAATTAATCATACCTGTACAGGTACAGTTTTCATATTCCAATATTGTTAATATGTTGCTCCTGACAGATTTTATTGTATATTAATTTTAATTTGAATAATGAATTTAAACAAGATTATTATGTATATAAATATAAAAATAACAAAACATCATTTATATGTCTTTTTATTATTTATACCATACCATATTTATGTAATCAAATAAATACTGAGTTGTTTGACAGCAAAGTGTATATTTTTAAGAGAGTGGAAAATACTGGAAAGGTTAAGCCTGGTTAAGCCTGGTTTTTATAACAAGACCATTAAATGCGCCTGGTATTGGACATTTGGTTATTTCATAATTCAATCTTGCACAATACTGTAAATTTAGATTTTTTTTTGGTGATGTTGAATCATGACACAACTTGGTATATGTTATAATGAATTCTGTAATGGCTCAAACAGTTCAGTTTCCAGACAGTGACTTTGAGCTAATATCAATGCTAAAACCAAGCTTTCATCGAAAATACACCAAACAGTTAAGACCCCTATTGGTTTTGAGATTATTTTTAAAGACTATGGAAACAACAATTGATAACACTGTTATTGGTGCAAATGTTATGTCTGAAGGAATCACTTTACCAACGTTGATATAGCTGTGTTAGCTTCTTTATCGCTGGAATATTGTTTCCAATACTTCTCATATCTATGTCTACATGCACGAATGAACTATGAAAAAATTGAGTAACTTCTTTGAAAAATTGTATTTATTAAAGTATGTGTTGTGAATCTGATGGAGGGTTTGACAATTTCAAAGCCTTATTGACTGAAAAGGTATAACATGTAATTTCTGCTGTGAAGTTATATAATGCAATTTTGAATTGTTTCCTGTTGCGAAAAAAAAGTAAAATAACAAAAATACCAAACTTCAAAGAAAATTCAAGACGGAACGACCATAATCAAACGACGAAATCAAAAGCTCATATTGAAAATTCGCAGTTGTAACAAGCAGTTAATGTTTTCAGCCATGTATCACATTAACTGCTGATCCATTAGCTGGATCTGTCGTATATTTGTCACTTGTTTAGACGTACTTATATATATATATCAAATAATTTCTAACCAGGTTTTCTGAAGGAAATCTGATTATTGATCTCAGGTTGAAGGACCGAAGAGGGGATTATGAGAATGGCAGAAATAAACGGTAACCAATCCGAGCTACAGTTATTATTTTCAAAAGAACAGATTCTTACCATGGCAGCATTATTAGTCACAGAGGGGATATTCTATGCAAGGCTGGTTTTCTGGCTACAGAAAGAGGATGGTCGTATCATTGAGGAATGAATTGATGAAGTTGAACTCCTGAGAACTAGAGCAACTTTCAGTAAAGAAATAGAAAGATCTTAACATAAGTCATTAGAGGGACCAGGAAGTGAAAACTATTAAAAGCAATGTTCTGCTTTAGAGAAGAAAAATCCTAGAAGAGGGAAGAAAGATACCAGAGGAACAGTCAAACTCATAAATCGAAAATAAACGGACAACACGTTGGCTAAAAATGAAAAAGACAAACAGATAAACAATAGTACACATGACACAACATAGAAAACTAAAAATATAAGCCACACGAACCCTACCAAAAACTAGGATAAATCTCAGGTGCTCCGGTAGGGGTAAGCAGATCCTGTTCCACATGTGACACCCGTCGTGTTGCTCATGTTATAACAAATCCGGTAAATAGTATAATTCGGTAGGTAACATTCGTGAAAGGGAAGGGGATTGTAGTTACGACGTAAGGAACAGATCCGATATCATCTGTGAAACAGCTTTTTGTGCTAATGCGGCGTAAAGCAACCAACAATCAATCAATCAATCTGTGAAACAGTTATTCCATAACGGTCAACCAACTCGTGATGGCGTCCGTAAAATTTACGAAAGGTTGATTTCACTTCACTATTTGGAACTCTTAGTTTAATAGCTTCCTTGTGAGCGGGAATATCTTATCAATTGGGAGATATATACCCCGTATGCAGGTGCTGCTGGAATGTTGCTACTTAAAAAAGTTAACAATTGGAAAGCTGAAATCATCTCTTTTGTTGTAAAGTTTCGTTTTCAACCGACCCTCATTGTCAATTTCTAGATGTAAGTCAAGATATAAGGCTGACTTATCTGTAGCTTTTGTATCCTTTACCTCTAGTTCGATGGGATAGATGTTGTATTTGGTATGTCAAGGGAGGTATTTGGGAAAATATCAGATTTGCTTTCAGACTTTTATCAATGTTGCCAAAAAGATGGATAGTTTTATTCACGAATATTCACACGATATAATAAATAAACGGATAAAAGTATGTAAAACAGACCCGAAAGCTATTCGAGATAGTGGATACGTTATATGAATATCATGCACAATCCTGGTCATTAATGGTTTAGTATCATACTATCATAAAATATATCGTAGAAGAACATGACCTTCATCATGCCACCAACTGGTTTTAGAATAAATGTGTCCCACCCATTATCAAGAGGTAGAGGATCATAATCGGGATTTATTAAACAAAAAGACAATAACAATTAAAATCACAGAAAAATACAGAAAAATACTGAATACATAAAAGAGAGTGGTTGTCCTTACGCAGAACCAATTGTTGTAGTAGGAAAATAAGATATACCAATACGGCGATGTGTAGACTATAGTAAATTAAATGTGTAGACTTTACAAGAAGCTTTCCATTACCTCGCATTGGTGAAGAATGGTGCAATCTTTTTTCAGTACGCTAGACATGACTACAGGATTTCATCAGATCTCTATGAATCCTTTTGTACAACACAAAACTGCTTTCACTACACCTTTAGGCTTTAAATAAAATAAAATAATGTCAATGGAACTGTGCAACAATCCTTCAATATTTCAGAGGTTAACGCAACATATCTTCAATGATTTTGTGTTGCAGATCCTTCTGATTTTCTAATATATTATCATCAACATAAAAAGAACACATTGAACGTTTCGACATAACATTTACCATTCTCAATGATCATTTTGTGAATTTTCCTGTTATTAACGGCTTTTTGGATTACAATTTACTCAAATCGTTAATCCAAAATTCACTCTGATCGGTGTTTTCAATCATGAAAAAACGACACCAAAATTGAACAAGAAATTACAAAAATGTTGAGATGGGAATTGTGCATTAAAACAATCTTAAAAGAGAAATTTACTTCAAACTCAAATGTTAGCCTATGAAAATTTCAGATTGCCAGTTATTTTAGAAAAGACAATAATTTTAAAGACTTAGGTGCTGTTTTGGACCAGGAGCAAGGGGACAAAACAGGTTCATTTTTAAGCAAGTAGAACCTTTTGACCGCTAGAGCGAACGAAGCTCTTCCTAATTACAACCTCTTGTTGTCAAGTATGCCGTGACTGAGTAATTCAAAGACTACCTTTCAAGTTCACTATTCCAAATTTTAACAGATAATAAACATTTGTCTTACATACAAATAATAATTTATCGTCCAGGACTAACTGATACGCTATCATGTATGCCGAACAGTGAAATTTGCCTACATAACACCGTTTAAATTCCAGGAGACATGCGAGTGACTTCTTTGTACGCTTGTATAATGATTCAAGACAGCCAAGAAGATACATATTTTTTATCAAACTAAATATCCGTTGAGGATTCTGATACTCGGGGAAAACAATTTCCACTTTCTTCGAGCATTTCTACCCAGAATTTATTTTAACCTATACAGCTTCATAGACATATGTAAATTGTGGGTTTTTACAGAGATAGGCTCCTGTGAGTTCGACGGTGAAGATGAATATCACCTATCATTCTCGAATTAATCCGAGTAGATAGTTAAAGTTAAACTCTTTAATTTCCTAGTTCCCTTCTGGTGTGTAGTGCATATCATAAATGATTTGATTACAATTAGAATGGAGTCATCAGTACGTCAGTACTTTGCCTAATAAATAAAAATTCCTTTCGGACTTCTAGTACTTGCATGGGCAGTTACATTTTAGACTGTTACTACAATTGAACCGAATTAAATTGCATACACTCATGCGAAAAAAAAACAAAAAATATATATTTTTAGAAACCGGGAAATCCTTCAAGCATATTTCACAATCAGTCCCTCAATATCAATCCGGAAGTTTGCGTTGTGTATGCATGTAATATAAATGTGTGTGTATCATTATACATAATGATAAGATTAAAGTAAGTGGGTTTTTTTCAACGTGTTTTGAATGCGAAATAGACTCTTGTTTCAGATTTTTAAATAACAAACTTTGAGAAGTTGTATTATTTTATAGTCGTACTTTCGTTCAGGAAGTATTGTCAAATCGAAAGTAACCTCTCAGAATTTCTTATTCATATTTTATCACCGTGCTGAAAATATAACACTTATCTTCAAAATATATATGTTGAAAAATATATCGCTAGATCGTAAGCCCAGACGGATACTTTACACTTTACACTTTGGTGTAAGCGACATACTTCCGTTTACCAATACAGGTATAGACATATTTATAGGTTTCATAACAAGTGAGAATGGATATCGCCTGATATCAACTCAAGTTATTTGATTCGATTTCAATGTACCAATAAACGAGCATATGACCAGTTTATTATTACTAGTTGAATTAAGTAACAAGAGTTGATATCAAGCAATATCCAATTCCCACGAGTTGTTCAATCCATTTTTCTTTAAAATGGTTACCACTCTAATGATATCAAATATTGTGTAAAATATAAAATTCGGCCAATTGTTGATCGTCTTTTGTACATGACCTCTGGGAACCTTTCTTTTACAATACAAGCCACATTCTTTTTTCACTAATCGTGGACCCTTGTGAGGTTCAAATTAAAAGTAATGACATTTATTAAGACAATGAAACAAGAGAAAATACTTTATAGAGGGTTCATGTTGAATATCGGGATTCGTACGAAGAAAGGTATATTTGTCCTCGATAAGAGGAGCTTATTGGGTTCCCATATGGAAACTGGTTGTCTATTGAAAACACGCCCACCAAAACATTATATATATATATATAAATATGTTGTCAAACAAAAGAGTTAGTTACAGTGTTTTTTTCTCAGAGTTGGAGTAGGGTTTTTCAATGTAAAAGTATTAAATTCTAAACAAGATGAATGAATATCTACGTTTAATACATTGGATATTTTTTATATGAAACAAAGTTGAACTAATACGATTTAGATAACCAGTGTTTAAGACTTTAAGTTTAGAATAAATAATACTTGTGCACAGTTTTATACTGTGGTTTGAGGAAAAGATGATTAACTATAATCGTACCTTAACATGATTATCTTTGAAATATTTTCGATGGATGACCGATCAATTGAGATTTATATTGGTTTTGAAAAAAAAGAAACGTTCGCATTCTTACGATTTTGTTTGTGTATATAGGAAACAACGTATTTTTCAGTTTTTCCATAGTGTTTAAACAATAACAGATCTATCCGATTTGCGTCGTTCCTCAGACCTCATAGACATGTAGTGTACTTTGTACGACTTCGACCTGGAATGTTCAACCCCTAAACAACGAAAGATTATAGAAACAGTTTGAGAATAAAAAAAATTTCGGAAACATTATCTCGTATTCTATTTGAATATAAAAAAGCATAAATATGATTTATAATATTTGTTTGTATAAATAGTAACGAAATATATTTTAATATTTTCAGAAAACATACGTAATTCTAAGGTATCGTTGGTTTCCGTAAACCATCTAAAAAGGTAAAATACTGTATCTTGGGTTTTGAGTTGAAGATGTGTTCACGCGAAGAGCAGTTAGTTAATGAAATAAAAGAAGAGTTTTGTGAACGAGTGATACCATCAGGCATAACTAGATATCTGAAATGCCTTTCCATTCAAGATACGGTATGTAACAATCACAGTATATAACATATTTGAATACCAAATACTGAGGAGAAGACATGCACTCGTCGTCGTTGTAGGACAAACGCACAAACGATGTGCTTCTGATTGTTAATAATAACATATAATTTATTATTTGTGTCCTCAATCGCAATTACAATTTCGATAAACAACAACAAAACATGGATATTTACAGGAATATAGAAGTTCAGCGAAGTTAACTTTCGAATTAAACAAAAAAACACTGTCTACATCTTTGTTATTACTAGATGCAACGTCTATGTTATATAGTCGCCTACGTTTTGATATTGTATTCATATTGTATCATATATCAAACTTATTCGTTCAGTGCATATTTAATTATTTTTGTTTAAATGTCTTTTTGGTCGAATTAAGCTAGTTCAATTGTAAACGATATTTATAGTGTGTCTTTTTATGTTGTAATGTTACTCCACTATATCAGGTTAACGCGCGTCTGGCGTACTAAATTATAATCCTGGTACCTTTGATAACTATTTAAGGTGATGCTTGGTGTTTGTTAAAGCGTTTAAACCCGCAATACTTTAATGCAAATGTCCTAAATCAGGAGTGAACCTCTACGTTTTGTTCCGCGGCGTCCTGTTTCCAAAGCTACAGACTGAAACTGATGGAAACAACAACGAAACAACAGAAACTCTGGAATGCAACACAATCAATCAAAACGCAAACATACATAGAAACTGCCATATTCCTGACTTGTTTTGTGACATCTTTACCCTCCTCTTATACCTTTGTCCAATGTATGATAAACAAACACACATCAATACGCAAAGTAGAACTATGTCACTTTAAGCAAATGACAATGATACATAAAATTAACAAAGTACTACGAACAGTTACTGACATACCAGCTCCAGACCTCAACTAAACTGATTGAAAGATTATGTCTTCATCATATGAAAATCAAGCACGATCCCTTCCCTTAGACGTTTATATCATACCATCATAAAATATACAAGATTAACATTACCCGTACCATGCCAACATTATATATGCTTATTTCGAAATCACAAATACAAACATATTTACTAAAACAAGACATATTTCACACACGTTCATGTTACATTTAAGTCATAGATCACCAACCACAACATGTTATGTTGGTCTTTGTCTTTAATTTTATAGATGTCTGAAAAATTAATATAGCTTGTTAACTCGAAATGTGTAATGAATAAACTCATCATAGATACCAGGACTAAATTTTGTATATACACCAGACGTGCGTTTCGTCTACAAAAGACTCATCTTTAAAAATGTCCTGTACCAAGTCAGGAACATGGCCATTGTTATATTATAGTTCGTTTCTGTGTGTGTTACATTTTAACGTTGCGTCGTATGTTTTCTCTTAATTTTGAGTGTAAATTCACCTTGCGATAAGACGTGTCACGGTACTTGTCTATCCCAAATTCATGTATTTGGTTTTGATGTTATATTTGTTTTTCTCGTGGGATTTTGTCTGATGTTTGGTCCGTTTCTGTGTGTGTTACATTGTAGTGTTGTGTCGTTGTTCTCCTCTTATATTTAATGCGTTTCCCTCAGTTTTAGTTTGTTACCCCGATTTTGTTTTTTGTCCATGGATTTATGAGTTTGAACAGCGGTATACTACTGTTGCCTTTATTCATCAATGACGCTCGAATCCAAAAAAGTTAAAAAGGTCAAATAAAGTACGAAGTTGAAGAGCATTAAGGACTAAAGTTCCTAAAAGTTTTGCCAAATACAGCTAAGGTAATCTATGCCTGTGGTAGAAAAGCCTTAGTATTTCAAAAATTCAAAATTTTGTAAACAGGTAATTTATAAATATAACCATATCAATGATAATTCATGTCAGCACAAAAAAGTGCTGACTACTGGGCTGGTGATACCCTCGGGGAAATAAATCTCCACCAGCAGTGGCATCGACCCAGTGGTTGTAAATAAAATCATAGATACCAGGACTAAATTTTGTATATACGCCAGACGCGCGTTTTGTCTACAAAAGACTCATCAGTGACGCTCGAATCCAAAAAAGTTTTTATGTAAAATATTACCGATTTCTAAAAAAATACCGCAATAGATAATCAAGTCAATACGAAACACATTGAATATATTAATTTATCATATGTTTAGTAGTATATACAGTAGTTTTTAATATTTGATAAATAGCCTGCTGTTTAATCCATATCGCGCAACTTTGATGCGCAGCCTTTATCGCATACCCTTTATCACACCCTTTCTCACATCCCTTCTTTTTTTTCTTTTTTTTTTTTTACATACAGTCAGTTCTTATTTATGTAAGCTTAAGAAATATTTTCCTCAAAATAGGTCCATTAGAACGGTCATTCGGGCGTGACGCAATTTATTGAAAGACGTCATTGTTTGGTATGTGACGTCACGAACGTCAAGTTTTCATATTTTTTGGCACATTAAATGCAACTATAAAAAATACAAAACAGACAAAAAAATACAATAATAAACGAAATATTTTTAAAACAACAGCACGCAAATTGTTAGGTAACCCAGGTGCTTCGGATAAGTAATTGAGCAGTTCTTTTCTGGCCTTTAAAACAAGACAAAAGAAGAACTGAAGGTAACCCAGTGCTATGTTTCAGAAAACAGTTCATATAATATAATACTCTCCTGTTGAAATATATGATAAAGCTTATAAAACATGGCAAAATCCGTATCACATACCGTATCACCCTCGATCAATATCATCCCTCGTGCCCAAAGGCCCTTGGGTTGATATTGGAGTCTCGGGATGATACGACGTATGATACGGATTTTGCCATGTGTTATTCTCTATGTTATTTACAGGAAAAGGTTCAAGCAGTAGAGAAACAGGATGGAATAACAACTGCCGCTGAAATCTTATTACAGAGGCTTGTAAGACGCCCAGATTGGCTACACGACCTTCAACGAGTTTTACTGATTAAAGACGTTGGCTTATTGGACTTTGGAGAAAAATTAGAAGAAAAATGTCGTATGTAAATTTTCATTTTAGGACATATTGCAGCCGCCTATATATGTTTTAATCACAATACTGGGCAATACGTACAATATCATTTACATGAATATGACAGTCATTTTGCATTCGTTCCATTCATTGAAATATTGCGGTCCAAAATGTATCGAATCATATTATACAATGTAAATACATAGCAAAATAATTGTTTGAGTACAATTCCGCCAAAAAAACTTTCATTACTGGGTGTTTTTTTTCATGCATTCCAAATTCAGCATGTTGAATATTGGCAAGTTGGACATGATTTAAACAAAATACTTGTAGAGTAAGTAAGTTAGTACGTTCGTCAATTGAGACTAGAGCAGTTCAAGTGACATTTGAGACGATTTCCGAATTTGCTGTAGGCCTCGACGGCGTTTTAGAAGAAGGCTTCTCCTTCAAAAGTACCTTGATATAATAGTTAGAATTCTGAAAAAGCGTTATTCGATATTGATAATTCCTCGATGAACATTGTAAACTAGCACTTTACATTGCCATCTCATAATAGCGATCTGGTACATTCCATGTCCCGTGCTGTGATGCATGTAAAAGTTGTCACTTGATGTTAAACACCAATCCATTCATCTATCATTCCTTGTTGAAAAGTTTCAAGAATGCTTTTAAAATGATTAATATTATACCTTGAATTTATCCTTTACGTCTGTCGCTAGATGCCAGAACAGGTCTAATAAATACCAAGAATAAAAAAGTTAAATAACTAAGATAGACTTTAAAACACACTGAAAGTAATTAAGAAATAAGAAAAAAAAAAGGAAAGGGTAAAAAATTATGAATAGATAAATAAATATCAGGAAAAATAGAGGTAAATAGAAAAAAGAAATGAGAACCACTTGTAATCACTTTCACTTTCTCTCAGTCTCTCATACACACATACAATTCTTACTTACATACACATTACTTACTTATGTACATAATTATTGTTTATAATTATATGCATCAAAGTATAAACAAAATCTAATAAAAAAAATTGCTCTCAGATTAATATTATACTCTATAGTGGAAATATATATTGTGATGGGGGTCCAAAATTTTTCATATACATCAACATTATTATTTTTCTTTGCAATATAATATTCATATGACTGATATTGTTTTATTCTATTTTTAAAACCAACAATATTAGGAGTAAGTTCCTTAAACTTACATTTATATATATAAATTTTTGCTTTAAATAAGCTACTATAAAAAAAAGATTTATGAATAAGCTTTCTGAATAGAAACCAAGGAATGTCTGCTTTTTAATGATGGCAAACTTCCTGCTTTACAATCTTATTTGCTGTAATAATGATGACCAAAATTGATATGTTATTGGACAATCATAGAAAAAATGTACAATAGTTTTGTCATCAAGTTTACAAAAAGTACATGAACTAGAATCTTTCTTCTTCATCTTGTACAAAAAAGAGTTTGTAGGAATTATTTGGTGCAGTATTTTGTATTGAAAACTTTTCAAGTAGGTATATTTGCAAGACTTCCTTAGTAGCATAAAATAGTTTTGCCATTTTTAAATTTCTGAATCTATCAGCTTCTCCCATTTCTGAAATTTTTCAAAGGGAGGTTGAAATATATGATCAATAAGACTCTTATACACAAATTTTGGTTTCTTATTATTATTAATAATCTGAGTACAAAAAGTATCAAAGATGTTGACATTTTCAATCTGTTGAGAATCACAGTATTCTTTTGTGAAAGTGAGATCTTTCATGGCAGAAAAACTAACTATTTACGTTGACATGGTTTTAATCGTAATAGCAAGTAAAGTCCTACAAAGACACAATAGTAAATACATAAATAAATTGACATGAAATGAAAATATCAAAAAATAGCAATTATTATCAACATTACGTATGCATCTTCTTAACAACTATCCATTAGCGTGAAATCATCATCGATTTAATTAACAGTAAATATGTTTCCTAGTCAACATAAAAATAATTTGATTTATTTTTAACTACAATTTTACTAGACTAAATAAGTAACAAACTTTGAAATAAAATATTTAAAAGTACAAAGTGTGTAATGCAATCTATCACTTTACTATAATAGAAGTACACAAAATATATAAACAAACAAAAGAAACATAGAGTTGTTTTAATTTTAAATGACATAATTACCCATCATCCAGTTATTTTAAATTAATAATATCATTAATGAAATAAAGTGAAAAGACAAATCATTATTCATATAAGATATATTTCAACCAAAAACATACCCTCAACGTATGGTACAATTTATCAGGTTCAAAAATATAACTTCTTCTGTTACGTAATAATATTTCTCTATACCTGTTTAAACAAATAATAACTAATATAATAACTAAAACTAACTGATAACACAAGATATACAGAACTATAAAATACAATACAACTGTAATACTTAAACTTTCACAACTACTGTTAACAAATGCACGTGCGTTTGTACAATTTACCGAATGTTTACCACAAGTAGGATGCACCGGCATCTATTGCACGTCATTACCATCGTGACGTATTGCATTCCTAACTCGAATGATTACAGCGTCCCCTTACGGTCATTGTCCTCCAGAGGTTAATGGAGTGATCGAAGTGATCGTAATATAACGACTGGATTATTCGGGTTATTGCATTCCTAACATACCAAAGATAAGACAAGGTTTCAGCAGTATCCCATGCTGATCCATGCTGAGCGCATGAAAAATCGGATTACAATAGACAATATAGACAATATTTTATTGGCACAAACGCATTTACAATAAATGGTAATGACCGAATGGATAAACAATTTGCTATACATGGTAGTAAAATACAAACAATTATATAAATATGTGTGAATAAACGATGAAAGGTATAATGAAAATCTATTACAATAGATTACTTCTTGCATTTAAACAATATGTTACGAAAAAGGAAGATAATTTTAGTGCCGTATAAGGTGTATTATTAAGTATAAGAGTTATTTTATTTTTATCGCACAATGTGGATATACTTTTTCCTGTAATTTTGTACATTTTTAATACAAAAGTCTCTCTAATACTGGAGTAACCTCTGCAGTGTAGCAGCATGTGCTGTTCGTTTTCAATTTCGCCACTTTTACAGATTTCACAAATTCTTTGATCTCTTGGCACTTTTAAATATCTTCCTCTTTCAATGGCAAGGTTATGAGAACTAACTCTTAATTTACATAATGATGATCGATCTGATCTATTTTTTAAAGCATCAACATAACCTGCCCGTTCACTCATTTTGTAAACACTTTGGAAAAATGTTAATTTTGGAGATGCTGAAATATTTGCATGTTGTTCCTGAAAACCCTGGTCAATTAGTCTTTGTTTTATAAAACCAAACAGGGGTTTAATAGTACTGTAAGGTTATCATTTGACAAATAAGATAAACCTAAGTTTTGAATAATAATATTTAACCTTTTAACCCATGGGTTGCTTTTTTTTGTAGCATTATATATTTGGTGAACTAAACTTCCTTCTGAAGTGATTAAATGGTCCCAGAATTTAATGCAAGATAACATTATCCTATTTTTCAATGGTAGTCTTGCAAGTTCGGAACGACATGCATCATTCGAGGCCTTACAGTGTACTCCCAAGATTTCTTTAATAAATTTTATATGCAACTTTTCATAGGCATCACTGTCTTTACATTAATCACTATCAACACGTGTGTGAGGAACAATAATGACCTGAGATAATCATTCAACAATAGGGAATACCACCGATCATTATTTAATTTACATTAAGATAAAAAAAAATCTTTATCGTTAAATGGATAATAAAATTGATTACAAGTTAAAGACTTAATTAATTAACCAATCTAATTACTCAATTTTCTGCTTACGAAAAGTACGAAGATAATATTTAACAAATTCGGGAAAGATAAAATATTAAATAATAGATTTACAAAGCATACGAACAAATTCTAGAAAATAATGAAACTAAATTTCAAGGCTTTTCTACTCGGCAATTCTTATGCATTTCATAAAAACATATTAATTCTAAAAATGTAGTTTCAAGAATAATATAACATAAAACAACATCTATACAATAAAGTAACTAAGTAACATATAATAAAATTATCTAACTGACCTTTACATGAGAATCTTTCCTACTGACAAAATATACCTCTTGATATCTGAACAGTCAGCGTGGGTATGCCGCAAGTTCCCAAAATCTCTAAAATTTCACTAAACCCACGTGATTAAAACCCGGGAAAATAATTACTAAGATTAATAAAAATTAATATAAAAATTGATTTTTTTTATATAACCAATTACAAATATCTACGTTTTCATTAAAAACTTTCTTTAAATATACAAATGCAAAAATAAAATTTATTTTATTTCTCAAATGTGCTTCCGTTAATCTACTACATGGTAACTAATTAAAACAACACACATGACCCAAATTCATTTGTTTACACGTGAATTTATTCTGTGAATCTTATCAAGAAAATCTAATACACATCGGTCATAAAATGATCATAAAAACATTATGAGCTTAACAAGATAGTACAATTTGACACAAAAATATTGACGTGCAAATTACTATTTCACACTTTTATGTGATCTTTAATAAATTTTGGAATATTGGAGATTAGACTGTAATATTTAAAAAAATTATTTGTAAGAATCGTATGTCTATTCTTTTGAAAGTTAAAGAAGTCATTGTTTTGACCATTTAAAAGGTCTTTTATATACTGTACACCAAAGTCCTTCCATTTCATATAAATAGTGTAATCTGAAAGTGGCACACAATTTAAAATATCTAGCGATAATATATCATTTGTACAAGCCTTAGTATAAGGCTTTGCAGTATGTAAGCTAAGTAAAACATCTTTCCAAAAAGGATTCTTAACATAGCCATGAATTCTAGCAGTTTTTCTTTTTGTAAAGAAAAGACTCTGTCACCACCAAATTTGGTTAATTCAGACAGTAATAATGTCTGCCTTGATCCCTCTAAATTCAAAAGAAGTCTTCTAACCCAGCTTATTTTTAGATATGTACTAAAAGATGACAAATGCACCATGTTCAAACCCTTGCGTTTTATACGTTCTAATTTCCCATTCCGAATAAAGTTATAAAAGAGAGTACTTAACTCTTTAATTTTAATCTGGGATATATTTGGTAAAGCTGTGAGCAAATGTATTATCTTTGGTAATGCCAGAGTCTTTATAACAGTAATTTTACCAAGTAATGTAAGTTTTGTATGTTCCCAAGCCTTAAGTATTGATGACATTTCTTTGATTTTCATTGTGAAATTTATATCTAACATAGCTTGTAAATCTAGTGAAAAATCTATTCCTAAAAGCTGGAAATTTGACTTTGTCCATTGAAGATTGTAATTAGGACAAAGTATATGGTCTGAATATTTGTTGGTTCCAATCCAAACAGCTTTGGTCTTGGATGCATTCATTTTTAGCCCAGAGACCCTATGAAAAGAACCAAAACATTTTAAAGTCTCCTCTAAAGATATTTCCTTTCCATCCAAAACAAAGAAATGTGTCATCAGCATACTGGCTCAACAATAACTCTTTGTTGTGAAAAGGAATACCATGGATATCAGATGTAGATTTTAGTTTTAGGGCTTATAATTCAACACATATAATAAATAAATATGAGGAAATACTTTGGCAATGATTTGTCGTATTGCCCCTTCTTTTCCAGGAATGCAATGTATTGGAATTAAATCAGTAGGCTCCAAATTAATCTTCAAGTCTTTTTTGATAAGGTTGAAAAATTCAGCATGTATATTTTCATTGTTTTTTTCTGAATAGTTCACAATGCGAATGTTATGCTTCATTGAATATTGCTCGTTGTAATTTGCAGATTTCAAAGCATCCACACTTTTTAAATTAAAATCTTCCACTTTTTCATCCAACTCCTTAATCTTAATTTCTTTCTCCCTTAGTTTCTCCTTTAGAGAATCAACATTGTCTTGCAACTGTCCTGTTTTTTCTCTTAACTTACTATTGAATTCTGCAGTGATAGACTCTTTTAGTGTATTCAATAATTGACTAACAATACTTGTAACAAGTTCTTTTAAGTCGCTTTGTTTGACTAACGACTCTAAATCAGATTTGATCACTGTGTCCTGAAGGGATTTTTTAGTATCTTTTAAGTCTGAGTGAATGCTCATAATGTCAATGTTGTTTTACTTCCCTCAGACATATCTGAATGGGTTCGTTTGTTTCGCTTTGGTGGTTTTTCTTGTTGATCTTTGTTGCCTCCAGGTTTTTTGGCAGCTAACAATGATTGTACAGTCTTATCACCTGCCTGGTTTAATATCCTCTGTATCTTTTTCAAATGAAAATATTTTTCACAATTAAGGCCAGAAACAGATAGTCCATCAAAAACTGAACATGCACATATATTTTCTGTTTATGTTAACACTCTTAAAACACATCAAAATGCCAAACAAAACTGCAGAGCTAAATTAGCTCACAACTACTCTAGTGTCCTTCTTGTTCTCTTGTAATAAATACTTCGCTTTGTCCCTGAATACGCACACAAATAACATAATATATATATAGGCGTAAAAAATAATTTTCACATGTGCAGATATATATATTCATTAAATTTACTTATTTTATTATTTTATTTAATGAATATATAATTTAGATAAACTATATATATATATATATATAGTTTATCTAAATTATGTAATATCCAGTATTGGTTTTGTTCCTGTTAATTACTTATGAAATTGTTATTGAAATGCTTATTTAATTTTTAATTCTCATACACAACATTATAATGTTAGAATGACAGAGAAAAGAAACTGATGACATAAAGACTGCAAAAATGACAACATAAAACCAATACCGTTCTTAAGGCCGTTATAACCATAGCTTTGTCAGTTACACACATTTTAATAAATAATTGTTAAAGCCTTGAAAGTAATTTATTTAAAAAAAACCATTAAGGCGTCACAAAAAACAGAATATATAATACTTTAGTTTTCACAAAATAATGGGGCCTTATGATGTGTACCATTAGAAATAATTGTTACAGCAAATATACTTCTATTGATATTTTTATTTGACACTTATTTGTCGCTTAAGTCAAAATCAAAAAAGACATCATTTCTATAAAAAGCATTTCGAGGAAACTAATGGTTCTTGTCCCTAAGGAGATGTTGAACTTAAGATTAATTTAGCTCAGTTTGTGCGTTACTGATGAGAGTAAACTAAGGAAAGCGCTTCAGAAAAACCAACTTATAAAGATTTCTTTTTTGAGAAATATCAAGAAAAAAAGACACAAGCGCAGAGCCTTCAAAATAGTGGTATATATCTTAAACATAATTGAAGAAATTTATTGATATAATAAATTGTAGGTCAATTTAATGTCACAATTGGTTCAAAAGGAGAGTGCATAGATGGACATGAATGTGGAGAAAAGGAAGAACAAACTATTGTTAAATCCCCAACAACGGAGGCAGTAGAGGTTAGTCACTTAGTATATGTTACAGTTACGTTGGTCTCTATTAGTCCATTAATGTATCATATTTCCCCGTGGAACAAAGACTTTTGTTGCATTTATTTACTTCATATAACTGTGTATGTTGCGTCGTCTTGCGTCGTCGTCCGAATACTTTTAGTTTTCGCACTCTTACTTTAGTTTAAGTGAATAGAAATCTATGAAACTTTGACACAAGGTTTATGACCACAAAGGAAGGTTGGGATTGATTTTGGGAGTTTTGGTTCCAACAGTTTAGGAATTAGGGGCCAAAAAAGGGCCCAAATAAGCATTATTTTTGGTTTTCGTACAATAACTTTAGTATAAGTAAATAGAAATCAGTGAAATTTAAACACTAGGTTTATGACCACAAAAGGAAGGTTGGGATTGATTTTGGGAGTTGAGGTCCCAACAGTTTAGGAATTAGGGGCCAAAAAGGGGCCCAAATAAGCATTATTCTTGGTTTTCGCACCTTAACCTAAGTATAAGTAAATAGAAATTCATGAAATTTAAACACAAGGTTTATTACCATAAAAGGAAGGTTAGGTTTGATTTTGGGAGTTTTGGTCCAAACAGTTTAGGAAGAAGGGGCCCAAAGGGTCCAAAATTGAACTTTGTTTGATTTCATCAAAAATTGAATAATTGGGTTTCTTTGATATGCTAAATCTAACTGTGTATGAAGATTCTTAATATTTGGTCCCGTTTTCAAATTGGTCTACATTAAGGTCCAAAGGGTCCAAAATTAAACTTAGTTTGATTTTAACAAAAATTGAATCCTTGGGGTTCTTTAATATGTCGAATCTAAAAATGTACTTAGATTTTTATACGACCGCAAAATTTGAAAAAAAATTTCGTCGTATATTGCTATCACGTTGGCGTCGTCGTCTGCGTCGTCGTCGTCGTCCGAATACTTTTAGTTTTCGCACTCTAACTTTAGTAAAAGTAAATGGAAATCTATGAAATTTTATCACAAGGTTTATGACCACAAAAGGAAGGTTGGTATTGATTTTGGGAGTTTTGGTCCCAACATTTTAGGAATTAGGGGCCAAAAAGGGCCCAAATAAGCATTTTCTTGGTTTTCGCACTATAACTTTAGTTTAAGTTAATAGAAATCTATGAAATTTTGACACAAGGTTTATGACCACAAAAGAACGGTTGGGATTGATTTTGGGAGTTTTGGTTTCAACAGTTTAGGAATTAGGGGCCAAAAAAGGGCCCAAATAAGCATTATTCTTGGTTTTCGCACAATAACTTTAGTTTAAGTAAATAAAAATCAATGAAATTTAAACACAATGTTAATGACTACAAAAGGAAGGTTGGTATTGATTTTGGGAGTTTAGGTCCCAACAGTTAAGAATTAGGGGCCAAAAAGGGACCCAAATAAGCATTTTTCTTGGTTTTCGCACCATAACGTTAGTATAAGTAAATAGAAATCTATGAAATTTAAACACAAGGTTTATGACCATAAAAGGAAGGTTGGTATTGATTTTTTCATCAAAATTGAATAATTGGGGTTCCTCGATATGCCGAATCTAACTGTCATGACTGTGTATGTAGATTCTTAACTTTTGGTCCCGTTTTCAAATTGGTCTACATTAAGGTCCAAAGGGTCCAAAATTAAACTTAGTTTGATTTTGACAAAAAATGAATCAGTTAGGTTCTTTGATATGCTGAATCTAAAAATGTACTTAGATTCTTGATTATTGGCCCAGTTTTCAAGTTGGTCCAAATCGGGGTCCAAAATTAAACTTTGTTTGATTTCATCAAAAATTGAATAAATGGGGTTCTTTGATATACCAAATCTAACTGTGTATGTAGATTCTTCATTTTTGGTCCTGTTTTCAAATTGGTCTACACTAAAGTCCAAAGGGTCCAAAATTAAACTTAGTTTGATTTAACAAAAATTGAAATCTTGGGGTTCTTTGATATGCTGAATCCAAAAATGTACTTAGATTTTTTATTATGGGCCCAGTTTTCAAGTTGGTCCAAATCAGGATCTAAAATTATTATATTAAGTATTGTGCAATAGCAAGTCTTTTCAATTGCACAGTATTGCGCAATGGCAAGAAATATCTAATTGCACAATATTGTGAAATAGCAAATTTTTTTTTAATTAGAGTTATCTTTCTTTGGCCAGAATAGTAAGCAAGAAATATCTAATTGCAAAATATTGTGCAATAGCAAGATTTTTTTTTATTGGAGTTATCTTTCTTTGTCCAGAATCAACTTAAATCTTTGTTATATACAATATACAATGTATATTCACTTTTTACTACCAACTGCTAAATTAAAATAATCTTCACCATTCAGTTTTTACATCTTAATATTTTATGATGTATTTAAATGAGTAGTTATTGTTGCAAACTCCATTAGAAATTTTAATTGAGATTAGTTTTGGAATAAGGGAAAGGGGGATGTGATTAAAAAAAATGGGTTCAATTTTTCTCATTTGAAATTTCATAAATAAAAAAGAAAATTTCTTCAAACATTTTTTTGAGAGGATTAATATTCAAGAAATTTTAATTGAGATTAGTTTTGGAATAAGGGAAAGGGGGATGTGATTAAAAAAAATGGGTTCAATTTTTCTCATTTGAAATTTCATAAATAAAAAAGAAAATTTCTTCAAACATTTTTTTGAGAGGATTAATATTCAACAGCATAGTGAATTGCTCTAAGAGAAAACAAAAATTTTAAGTTCATTAGAACACATTCATTCTGTGTCAGAAACCTATGCTGTGTCAACTATTTAATCACAATCCAAATTTAGAGCTGAATCCAGCTTGAATGTTGTGTCCATACTTGCCCCAACCGTTCAGGGTTCAACCTCTGCGGTCGTATAAAGCTACGCCCTGTGGAGCATCTGGTTTATTATTGGTCAAGTTTTCAAGTTGGTCCAAATCGGGGTCAAACATTAAACTTTGTTTGATTTCATCAGAAATTGAATTATTGGGGTTCTTTGATATGCCAATTCTAACTGTGTATGTAGATTCTTAATTTTTGGTCCCGTTTTCAAATTGGTCTACATTAAAGTCCAAAGGGTCCAAAATTAAACTAAATTTGATTTTAACAAAAATTGAATTCTTGGGCTTTTTTATATGCTGAATCTAAACTTGTACTTAGATTTTTGTTTATGGGCCAAGTTTTCCAGTTGGTTCAAATCAGGATCCAAAATTATTATATTAAGTATTGTGCAATAGCAAGAAATTTTCAATTGCACAGTATTCAGCAATAGCAAGAAATCTTCAATTGCACAGTATTGTGCAATAGCAAGAAATTTTCAATTGCTCAGTATTGCGCAATAGCAAGAAATCTTCAATTGCACAGTATTGTGCAATAGCAAATATTTTCAATTGCACAGTATTGCGCAATAGCCAGAAATATCTAATTGCACAATATTGTGCAATAGCAAGAAATTTTCAATTGATTGGAGTTATCTTTCTTTGTCCAGAATAGTAGTTAGTCAACTTAAATCATTGTTTTATACAATATACAATGTATATTCACTTTTACTACCAACTGATAAATTAAAACAATCTTTACCATTCAGTGATAACAAGCACCTTTTGTTACATTTTAATATTTTATGATGTATTCAAATGAGCAGTTATTGTTGCAAACTCCATTGGAAATTTGAATTGAGATCAGTTTTGGAAACAGGGAAAGGGGGATGTGCAAAAAAAATGGAGGGGGGGGGGGGTAAATTTTTCTCATTTCAGATTTCATAAATAAAAAGAAAATTTCTTCAAACATTTTTTTGAGAGGATTAATATTCAACAGCAAAGTGAATTGCTCAAAGGTAAAAAAAAAATTTTAAGTTCATTACCCCACATTCATTATGAGTCAGAAACCTACTTAATCACAATTCAAATTTAGAGCTGTATCCAGCTTGAATGTTGTGTCCATACTTGCCTCAACCGTTCAGGGTTCAACCTCTGCGGTCGTATAAAACTGCGCCCTGCGGAGCATCTGGTTCGACCTTAAAATTTTTTGAAGAAATTTAACTGAAATCGCTGTAGTAAGGAAATTGTCTCACATAAAACTTTCTTTTCTAAACAAATATTGAATTGATTATTAAAAAACTTGCAATAAAATATGAAAACAACACTTTATACAAGGTATGTCTATTTGAAATTATCTTCATCAGAAACGCACAATTTCGAACAGTTGAGTGCCAAGGATTTATACGACATAGGTTTGAAATATTTGACAAAAAATGACCGAAAGATAACAGCCACACCCATCTAATGTCAACTTTACCCAAGAGAGTTCAACTCTTAGTTTCCTCATTATTATGAATTTATAAACGGACAGTAAATGAATTGAAAGAAATTGAAAGAAATGTTTAAAATAACTAGTGTTTCAAATTAATTGAATATCAGAATGTTTATTTAACATTTATGCGTTCTGTATACCAAGAAAGAAATTCTAACGAAACAACCACATAATATAAAGCATTTGTTGATATGCAAGTATTATAAGAATTATAAAACATTGCCTATGAAAAGTAATACATTTTTATGTTGTAGCCAACTGTATCACAACCCATCGATGCTAAACAAGAATCAAATGCAGATATTCGAAAGCGATTGGTATTGACGGTGTATGACACATTGTTTAAGTCTTTGAAAAGTAAAGATGATTTTCCCGAGATAATGAGTTACGCTGATCAAATCATTTCAAGAATTGACGAAGTATCAAACAAATGCATTGTTATATCGTTCAGAATGGAAACTGTTGAGAAATTAGATGCTTTCTGGAATCTATATCACTCAGGTGGACTTATTTCGGCATTAACACGGGACATAATTACACCAATAAGGCGCCAACAGATGATTATAGAGGCACAAAGTAACGGCATAGAACTGTCAGATGAAGACTTCCAAATGCAAGTTTATATCAAAGAAAGTGACTATCTATTTGTACGGGATATTCTGACACATAAAGATGGTGAGATTACAACGTGAACTTTATACCCATAGACCTGTAAGAACGCTTTTGAAATAACGATATTTAGTTATCATAAAACCATGATAGAGGACACATCAACCTCTTCAGTCTACACCCCCATAACGATGAGCTTTGTATGAATTTCTTTTCTTGGAAAACCCTAAAATCTAATGATTTGATTGTTTTCAGTTTCAATTTTAATGATCACTGACCCTTTCAATTTGTTAGAATGGTATAATAATTTGCAAAGAATGTTGTCCCTCAAGGTAGAACTTAAATATAATAGATTATTATAATATTTATTATAGAAAAATTATAATAAAAGTATGGACGATGGGACCTTTTTTTTAAGTAACAGGTTGTGTTAAATTGCCAGATCTTGTATATATTGCACATAAAATAATCCACTTAGGTGACATACAAAGAAAATTAAACGGAAAATTTTTAAGATAATATATATATCTAATGATGTGCTTTCAGAAAATGAAAGGATACATTAGGATCACATGACTAGTTTACTTACTACAAAAAAAAATAGGCAAATTCACTACACATTCTTTTATAAAAAAATATTTATCCTGTGGTATACTTCTGTTGCCATTATATACATAGGAAAGTTGAAAAAATGAACCAAACAAGCTAAATCCTATATTTGTAGGTTTTACACTAGTAATTTTGGGGCCCTTTATAGCTTGTTGTTCGGTGTGAGTCAAGGCTCCGTGTTGAAGGTGGTATATTGACCTATAATGGTTTACTTCTATAAATTGTTATTTGGATAGAGAGTTCTCTCATTGGCACTCACACCACATCTTCCTATATCTTAATCCTATATTTGTAGAAACAGTTATACCACAAATAAAACATATAACTTTTTATATGTCTATTATCATATCTTTGAAAGTGCTATATATGAATAGCATTTATCGCTCATTCCAATTACATCACCGGATCTAGACCAATCGAATTTTGTTATTTAAAAGTTTGAAGACGGAAAACACGAGATTTACCTTAAATATATATATATATAAGATTTAAGGCTTGAATGATCGAGAAATGTGCTTATTTTCGTATGTTTATAACTCCGTATTCTTTTTTTCAGAACCATTGGCGCCAAGAAATTCAATGGAATCCGTCATTCTTCATGGGACAGGAAGTTCATTTCAAACACAACACGACAAAAACAAAGCGCTGAGAGAATATCAAAGAATTTTATCTTTCAGAATGCTCCAAATGTTCGATGATCCATTTGTTCGAGATTCCATACCTGACTATTTGGTACAGCTAGCCAAGTTAGGTGCATTTGAGGCGGTGCAGCTTTTTTACCAATCAATTATTCAAAAGTTAGAAACTGAGTCCAAGCATGATTTTGGAAATCCCAACGTCTGCTATCTGGCTTACCTTCTTTCCAGCACTATCAATAATGAATGTCAATATACTGACAATGGTGACAATGTAGAATTACAGGTAGGAGAACAAGGTATAAGCTTTGATCATGAAGATTGGAAGGTTTGTTTGAACTATTTGATGGTAATTTCCAACAGAATTAGATTTAACAGCACACTTTTGATGACTTTTTTTGCTGTTAAGCATGTAAGTCAAATTGCCACTGAAAGCATTCAAAATGCTGCATGGTTGAAGATGTCGAAAATGGAGATGTTCCCAATAATTGCAGGAGCACATTTTGATCCAGTCCAAATAGCAAGCCTTGCTGAAAATGACCATTTGACGCATTCTGCTATTTTTGAATACATGTACTACAAATTACTTTTATGTGACAAGATACATCATGAATCTTTAGGAAATTTGGATTGTCTCAATTTTGAGCTAGAAAGGGAAACAGTTTATCTCCTTAACCATATCATGAGGGAAGGAACCAAATTCAAAACATTACTTTACGCACCAGAAAAGGCAACGATAATCAAGGAGTTTAATTCAGAGCCGGTCAAACATGCATCAGAAAACACAGGTGTTAAGGTTATTAATAAATTTCCAACAATTACTCTAAATAAATCATCCAGCGATATTGATAAAATGAAAATATTCTGGTTTAATGATAACAAAATCATTGCAAACCGCATCTGTTTACCTGAGTATACAGACACTACCATGTCCTTCATGTTAGCCATAGCACAAGGAATCAACTTGCATGGATCGGGAGAAATTAAAGGAGAAATCTGTATAGATCCAGCAGAAATTGAAAGAAAATCAACAAAATTGTCACTAACACATGAACACTTTAGACAAATATTTGTTGTCAGCTATCGTGTCGTCTGTCATGACGTCGATGGCATTACTGGGTCCGTGCCATCTAAGGAGGAGTCTGAGGAGAAGTTGTCCAGCAAAAAGCCCGAATATTCTACAAGAAGCACTTTCAAACCGGTCGGTCCGTTAATGATGGATTTTACTTCTGTTCCGGTGAGAGACGCAGATATTGTATCACTGCAGAATGCATTTATAAATGGACTAGACGTCAATGAACTGAATATGTCTGAAACTGGAATTGATGTTTTACAAGCTTACAAGTTATGCAAAGCTCTAATGTCAAGTAATATCACTCAGCTGATTTTAAATGACAATAAACTTTTTACAAGAAAGATTGATTATAACAAAGAATTAGGTTTAAGGAACCTACCAAGTCTTGAGGTGTTGGAAATGCACAACTGCGAGTTGGGAGATGACGGTATGGCGGCATTGAAAACAGAGCTTGCACAGTTGAGGAACCTGAGAAGCATAGACGTTTCAAAAAATGATTTAACTGATATTGGACTTAAAACATTATGTCAGTCACTGCTGAATAACACTGGCATCAGAGCCTTGAGAATTCATGAAAACAATTTCGGTCCTAATGGTGGATTGATTCTCTCAATGTTAGTTGAAGGTTTGCATTTCCTTGAGATCATCAATGTCTGTTATTGTGGTTTGGGGGATGATGGTACTGAAGATTTAGCAAACGCCCTCCAAAGCAAACCGTTAAAGAAAATAAATATTCGATGTAACAATGTCAGTCAAAAAGGCGCTATAAAGTTCTTCAGGTTAATAAAAGAAAGCAGTCATTTGAATCATTTCGAATTCGGTAAAAACGAAGTGGGGATTGTACATCGACAGATAGGAACAGGAGCCGTTGCAGTTCCGGTTGATGAATCAGATGAAGTAAGTGAAGTATTTGTAGACATGTTGAAATCCTGTGCAAAGTCAATCGAATATTTAGGTCTGTGGCAGTGTGGCATCGGTAACACAAGAATCTTCGATAATCCGAAAGTACTGTCAGATTTTACTGAGCTCACTGAAATAATTTTACAGGCAAATGAATTGCAAGACAAACATGCAACCGCAATTGGCCAGTCAATGTCATCATTACCCAGGCTACAATCTCTCATGCTACGCTCAAATAACATTGGACCGAAAGGTGCAGCCGATTTGATAGATGGGATTGAGAAATGTCCATCTCTGCGAACAATTATTTTGGATCGGAACAAAATCAATGACTTTGACACTTTGAAAAAAATGGTAGAAGTTGCAACAAAATCTCTTCCATATTTACAAAAGCTTGATGTGTCTTACAATGTTGAAATGCTTGTTACTGCTAGAGAAGATGTTAAGTATAAAATGTTACTAGAAACGGCAAGAACATGTCTACGCGATGCAGATGTTGAAGAAGGAGAGATGCAAACAAGAATCGAGGGTACAAGTTCGTTAATGTTGACGCAAGACGAACCGAAAAGAAGCAAAACTACAATTATTGTGATATGAATGAACTCAATTAACATTGTTTGTTGTTTGTCTTCAAATCCCATTGTGCTGATTTTTAGTAGTTTAGTTCTTTTTATTTATAATACATAATATGTACTGTACCTCATTATCATATTTTTCACAATGGCAAGAAGGGAACATTTATGACGCAATACTAGTGTTTCACATGCAAATTCAAGCCCGGCGATAAGTTTTATTCAATAGGTCATGTTCAGGATCAAGCTAGGGAACGGAATTGGGATTACGACAATAAGAACATATCCGCTGTCATCTGTCAAACAGATATTCCATAAGGGTCAACCGGATGATCATGAGCAAATGTTTTAAAACCGTAAAATACCGTCTGATTTGAGACACACTTATTGAGAATTCAAATTGGAGAACCAAAAAAGGACAAACTGGGATCACCGGATGATCAGTTGTGTCTTGTGGATTCTAGTTTTTAAGTAACTGCAGTCAGTACGTTAGAAGGATTTTGATTGTCAAATATTCATTTTATTCAAGCATTTTAAAACCTTTTGCACATGAGCGTTTTTTCCTATAGGCTCTATCATAAAACTAAATCTAACGCTGAAGGTAATATGATTCGACCAAATATTAATAATGTACTAATATGCTATCTAGGAAACATTAAAAATAACATTGAGGTAATAATTTTAAATCAAAAAGTAACATATCGCCATCGTGAAAGTCTCGGATTTCTTGTCAGGATTTGGCTATAAGTTTGGTCCTATTTGGTTTGATATGCTCTTCAACATTTATAATATATATTGGATACTCATATAATTTGGCCATGAGCGTCACTGAAGCGACATTAATTATCGAACTGCGTATCTGGTGTATTCGAATTTGCACCTTTTATGTTATTTTTAAATACACATGTATATGTATACAGGATGTATGTGATATATCTAAATATAATGTTGATGATATAGTTTATTAGTGATATGTTGTCATGCATATAAAATAAAAGAAAAATACATTTTAAATACGCTATGCTCATTATAAACACTTTGATGCCCGGGTTTCGAAGTGAGAGATGAGTTTAGAACCTTATTTTGCTTACTGGTGTTTCACAACCAAATGTCAAACAAAATTGATAGATATGTTGGAAGTTTAAACCTAAAGTTCTTTACTATAGTGTGAATATTATGGTACAACAATGGAATCAACATAAGGATAATTATCAATAGTTTGATTAGATATTTGTGTTTGAGTTACTCACCATAGCAAGAAGTAAGTAAATATTTACAAAAATAGATGCTGTTGATATGGATGAAACTATACTAAATAATTGACTTTCGCTCCATTATATATTTGCAAAATCATGCAAAAATCGCCAAACAATTACTTCATAAAATCGTGGAACTTACACTTTATGTATTTGGTTTAGATTTGCATCGTTTCAACTTTAGAATAGACACACATGCAAATGTTTCACCTCGTAACAATTCAGTAAAGTAAAAGGCAAGTAAGATCCTTATCGTATCCTCTTCTTTGCCTTTTCTCTAACTATACATAGCTTTATTTCCTTATTAAATATTCAGTCTTAAACTCTCCAGTATTGTCCATCAGCATGATTTGAATTTTTAACTACAGAAAAACTAACTTGATCAAAGTTTTTCACATATGACATTATCTATGCCGTCTGTTTGAGTTTCAATGTTTTCCTCCTTTAAATTATTTTTACGACAGTTGCATTGTAAAGGTGTATATGTTGGACAGAATGGTAAGTGTCTCAGAAATGAGATTTTATCTAAAAATGGTTGAATAAAAGGAAGATCGTATGTTGGGTCGCGTTTTGAATCATCTACATCAACGTCATGCTTTCTCATCTTATGGATTCCTCTTTCTTCAACTGTACCTGAGAAATAAAAGATGAAGATCAGTATTCAAAACTGTCAAATTGATATAAGTTGGTAAATGATACCAGGTTAATGTGTTACCTCTCATAAACATGATGCAGGTATTTTCATTGAATTGTCTTAAAACAATCTATGGATATTTATTTTTTGAGTCGGTTCTTGTTTGCTATTTTGGTCTTTGATAGAGCCCTTTAATATAATATTTGTTAATAATTTGCGCGTTATGAACTTAAAATCACTTTTCAGTGGTTGATACTATAGATTTGATTTTCCAAATAATTTGATTTTAATATCAACGAATAGAAATCGATTTTGGATAATCATGTGGTCATTTAGTTATTGTTCGTATTACATTAATAGCAAGTACACATATTTTAAAATTTGCAAGAATGGCAAAATCGGCTTTATATGTGTTACTTCATTAATTCATTACTATTTTTACCAATAATTTTTTTTCCCATTTTCTTTTCAATGTAAAATAGAACAGTCACATACAATACACAGATATGTTTAATAAACAGAAATACATTTTGACATAAGTATGAGAACATGGTGGAATATCAAACTTAGTAAAAAGCAAAATATCAAAATACCGAACAGCGAGGAATTTCTATCACAAAAAGTCCCTAATCAACTGGCAAAATCAAAGCTCAAACACATTAAACGAATGGATAACAACTGTCATATTCCTGACTTGGAACAGGCATTTTCAAATGAAAAAAACTGGTGGATAAAACCGATTTTTATAGCTAGCTTAACCTCTCACTTATATGACAGTAACATATATTCCATCAAAAGTATAATCGGCTCTGTAGACCGTATTGACATGATTAATAACAAGTCAATTATAGTTATTTGGAAAAAAAAACTCCATCAGGCAAAGTTGACCTTAGATAGATATATTTATATTTTTTAATTCCTTTTTGATTCTCTTCAATAGTTTCGATTCTTATAAATCCTAGGTTTTCAGATATTTGGCATTGGCGTTCCTGATTTAAATAGATCATGAACAAGTATAACGTTTGATTTGTTTTATCAGTTGATTTTGCCATTTGATCAGGGACTTTCCGTTTTGAATTTCAGTCTTGTTCAGTTCAGTATTTTTGTGATTTTACTCTTTTTTTAACGTTTAGAATGTGTACAGTGGATTTTTTTCAGAATAAACATAAACAAAGGTGAGCCGGACTCTTTCCGTGCTTAAGTTCACAAGATAATAGTTTATGACTTCATTCCGATGCTTTTAAACAGCAAGCTTAGCGACGAAGAACCATATAACAATTTTGAAGCCTTTGGTTTGACCCCACCGGGGCTTGAACCCATGCCCTTCCACACTTGAAGCGAACACTCTATTATAAATGTATAGCTTATAAAACTAAATTATATTACCTGGAATTGTTACGTCCAACACAAAACCAACAACCCCACCAACAAACATACTTGTACTAAGTAAAACTGCTAATATTTGGTCAAATATTTCACTACCTGAAGAAAATAATTAATAGATAATATAAATGTTGGAATGAATCATTCACTCTCATTTTGTATAGTCTTTTAAAAAAAAATAATATTACAATCTCCTGTTGCATCATCCCAGCCAAAAATGTTGATTAATTTCATAAATACTAAACCAATGATCTTCTCGAAAGTTACAAAGGAAAGTTACAGTGAACAAACTATTCAGGTTGAATACTATATGTTATTCAAAGTCATTACGAATTGAAGATCATTGAACAACTCCTCATTTCCAGAATTAAGGGCAAAGAAAAAAGGCCTTTTTCAGTTGTTCAATACATTTTTCGTAATGCGGATATGTGTGTTTTTGTACTGTTTGGCTTTGTTTAATGTTATTTAGATAAGGACGCCTTTTTAATGATGCCATTTTGAGACATATTTTTACGTTCTAACTTAAAATTTTAGGATTCATGCTTACTTAAGACACATTCAAAACATCACAGGACTTAGTCATTTCCTTATACTATCTAATGACATGTTTAATATTATTTTGCCATACTTGGATGTTTTTTTTTTATTTACTGGTTTATCTGTCACAAAATGTACTGTACTAAAAGTTTACCTGTGTTAATCTTATCTTGGTTTGCGGACATCCATGATGGAAAGCATAATCCAAAAAATAAGGAAACTCCTAAGATAAAGATGTTTCTTGATGATCTCATGTCGACATACTGTAAGTTAGACAGACCAACAGCTGTAATCATACCTGTGTTAAGGGAAATATTCATGTTTAGTTAAAATATTTCACAGAATTGAAAAAAGTAGACAAATGTAATGCTAGACTGAGTCCATTTGAAGTAGATGTAATATGTATTTAAAGAAGTACTGTATTCGTGCTACACATAATATAAATGTATGATTACCATTACATTTGTATTGCATTTCATAGTCAATGAAAAATAAACTAACTCAAAAGCACTGAACAATATTTCTTTTACCTGAGTTTATAAATAAATCATTCATATATAATTTTCTTCCATTGTAAATACTTACCAAACATAACAAGAAACATTCCTCCTACTACAGGCTTAGGAATAGTTACAAACAATGCTCCAAATTTACCAAGGCATCCCAACAAAATCATAATAATTCCACCTACTTGGACAACTCTTCTGCTTCCTACCTATCAAAAAATAAAAAGATATCAGGCTTAAAAATGCACTTTATTAGAAGCGTCTTATAAATGAGTTATTGCCAATTTCACTCGAATTAACTTTAATCAAGGGCCATTTGTAAAATTTCTTTCAATCTTTACTTACAAAATTCACAGTATAACAGTTTCATGTGTGTGGTTTTTTTTAATGTTTGAACAACATGACGACCTTGTTATACACTGAACAACATGACAACCTTATTCATCACATGACCAAAAAGTAAATAAAAAAAATACCGAACTCCGAAGATTATAAATGGAAATTCCCTAAGCAAATTGCAGAATAAAATGCTCAAACACATCAAAGGAATGGATAACAACTGTCATATTCCTGACTTGGTACAGGCATTTTCTTATGTAGAAAATGATAGATAAAACCTTGTTTTATTATAGCTAGCTTAACCTCTCACTTGTATGACAGTCGCATAAAATTCCATTAGATTACCAATGTGTGAACAAAACAAACAGACATAATAGGTTAAAATGTCAAAAATTGGGGTTCACCAGTCAACATTGTGTTATCATCCTAATCAACATTAAAAACAAGCAAATATTTCAACAAAGATAAACAAAAAGGCATATAGACAAAGAACATCAGCAAAAAAGAAAGACAAGAATACAAAATTTTACCATACTCCAATAACACAATGACATACCCCTGGTTCATCAACTGCTCAGACACTGGTGAGTGAGTAGAAAGTTACCTAAACTTAGATTTTATAGAACTTATTCCAAATTTTACTACAGAGACATTCAATGTCTCCTTTGAGAAGAGCCATAAAATGTTTTGTATAGTTTATTTCAACAATAAATTAATTCATGTTGAGTCCTTCAACATTTTCTTTTACAGACACACGTTAAGTTGCGAAAGTTATAGTAGACTTTTCTTAACCAGTAATATGTAGCGCAAAATCACATTTTCATATCATGTACAATTGTTGACAATCCTTTAAACATTTCATGATAGAACTTTAGTATTTAAATAAAAGTATTGGAATTTGCACATACAAATCTTCGAAAGTGACTTAGAGGTTTGTTAATTAACTAATACGGTCAATCTATTAGAGATTCGTTAAAACATCTAATTTAAAGTTTCAATTTTGTTTTGAGCAATTGAACTAGATAAAATACTTTTTACTTAATTCATAAATTACAAATTATACAGAAATCTTCGAAGACAATTCTTACCTTTGTAATTCCAATTGCTCCTATATTTTCACTATATGACGTAGTTCCATTACCAGATCCCCAAGCACCTGCTAATACACAGGCTATTCCTTCCATACCAATACCTAAAATACATGACTGTTTGTTAACTTTTTGTTGTATTTACTCACTATGAAACTTCCGACTTACCCATTGTGCTATCAAACTGTAACTTCAACGAGGCGTGTTTGCTCTTCACAAAGTCGTTTTTCGCAAAATTAGGGAAAATGTTTGTTCGAAAAACTCTGATCATAAAGCTATAGCATACTGGTCTTACACAAGTAACAATTAAATATTACATTCTATTAATTTGGAAAAAGTTGCTACCTTAACGCACTTTACCCTATTCTATCAGGTCAACGATTTCTAGAAATATGCAGAGTTCCATATTTTATATCAAGGAGAAAGACAATTTTCAAAGCAAATTAAAATCGGAAAAACTAAATGCTATGCTAATGGAAATTGTCTCATTTAGTCAAAAGACAACTGTCAAAGTGTTTATACACAAACTCAGCACAAAAGTTAGTTTTTGAAATAAGATTTTTGAAAAGATTTTAGAACATGACACTGATAAAATTAATATATAAAACATTTATTAACTGATGTATGCTTAAAAACGGTAAAGGTATTTAAGTAGTCAACACCATTGATATGTAAATGTTTTACCTCTATTTATTGCATGCACAGGTGGTGGTCGTGCGCCTGATATCTTTGCACATGCATAATAGTCTCCTACTGATTCTATCATGGATGCCAATACACCAGCAAGCATTCCAAACACTCCTGCAACACTAGCCGTTGGTGTTCCCCATTGGCCTAAATAAACATCATAATGTTTGAGTAAAAGTTCTAAAATATTGTTTAAAAAGCTATAACCAAGAGTGGTGATATCGACATTAGAGGTTATCCAGTAAATGAATAATTTAAATCATGTTAAAGGACATGTTCAAACACGTTCACTTTATTCATAAATGAATCATATTTATATTAATCCAAAGATAAATTTTTGGCCTTTGATTACCTTAAAATAGTATTCTTAATTTTGCATCAAGAAGAACGTGTGTGATATAGACCACCGGTGTTGTCCTAGGTAAACGTGTGTGCTTCCTTCTTCATTTGTTTTTACTTTCTTTTGTCAAATACGTCATTTTTTTGTAATCTTTAGAATTGAGAATGGAAATGGGGAATGTGTCAAAGAGACAACAACCCGACCAAACAAAAAACAACAGCAGAGGGTCACCAACAGGTCTTCAATGTAGCGAGAAATTCCCGCACCCGGAGGCGTCCTTCAGCTGGCCCCTAAACAAATATATACTAGTCCAGTGATAATGAACGCCATACTAATTTCCAAATTGTACACAAGAAACTAAAATTAAAATAATACAAGACTAACAAAGGCCAGAGGCTCCTGACTTGGGACAGGCGCAAAAATGCTTGTTTGAGTTTGAGATGCCGAAATGACGACGCAATAAATAAGATAAAAACGAAACCTAGAGAAACCTCATCCATAGGCTACAGTTTTTCAACACAAGCTAGTGACATACCGTGTATAGTGGCGTTAATTAAATGATAATCATTTCGATCATGCCAATATATCAACTTATTTTACCTGGGTAAGGGAATCTAAACCATTGTGCATCTGAAAGGACACCAGGATTAGTATCTGTTCGAGCTAAGTATCCCCACCCGTTCACATCATCAGTTAGAACATTTGTCACGGTCAAAATGTAACACAATAACCAAGAAAGAAGCATGGCCAACAACACCTAAACAAAAAATAGTGGTAACTGTTTTAAAAAAAACATATAACACAAACCTGTATTAGTTTGTATATCTATAACAGGGGTAAAAAAGTCGGGTTTACATGTAAAAAAAAAAATATTTTTGTAATATTCAATTTATTTTTGGCATTACTTCATACATATTTGTTAATAAAGTGCACAAATATTTTCAGCTTTAAAAATGTACAGGGAAGGATTTTTCGAGATAGACAAATTCAAATAAAGTATTGAAGCATGCTGTTGATTTTCCCATTTAAATTGTTTATAAAATTTCATTAAGCAAGATAAGCTTGCAAGATAAGCTTGCGCTGTTGATGCACCTGTGCTTGCTTCTTTAATGCGTTCATGCGATCCCGTTAGTTTATTTTATTTTAATTTATGTTTTGTTAAATGAAATAATGAAGTTTGAACTTCCGTAAGATGCCTATGCCTCTGATGAAATTCTAAAATAATGGAACAATGAACAGGCAATTGATATATAAGTAAATTATTACAAAAAATAAAGCGTATGGAACAAAGCTATGAGTCACAAATGATATTGTTGGGTCTCGTTAGTAACATGTTTTGTTTCAAAACGTATGAAGGAGTAATTGAAAGCACAAAGAATGAACAAAAAGAAAAGAAAAATACCAAGTGCAAACGAAACAATAACGAAGTTAAACACTCACGTTAGGGCTGCTTATGTTTTTCTTGGATACCAGATAGTTGCTAATGATGATAATAAAATGTGAATTTCTAAAAATGTACTGAAAACTGCAGCATTATTTATCTTCATGTTTCTAGGAAAGTAAGTACCAATTAATTTGGGATGCCATGTACCCTATTTTAGAAAAAAAATACCTATGTTCAATTAATTATTAGTTGTCAGAAATTGAACAAAAATGTAACCCCTGATAAAAATTTCGCGAAACGATGACTTTTACTTAAAATCTTAATTTATCTCAAGTTTCCAAAAGGCTACCATACTCTCAGGTGGACAATTGTATCATCAAAATAATACAAAAAAATAAAGTAGTAAGGGTTCATAAATCAAAATCTATATTTATTAGTTATACAAGTATTATCAACATTTGATTTCTCTAATAACAATAAAGTACAAAGATAATTATTTCATATGATGTACATAACGTACCGGAAATAGTTTGAAGATGAACAGTTTTTGTTTCTGACAACCATTCTGTCTGTTATAGTTAAAAATAGGAATACTAACATTCTGTAAGTACTGGGAAAACAGGGTTATGAAAAATACGGTCCTACAACATAAAACAGCAACAATGAAGGATTACATAAATACGAATTTGGTTTAAAATAACAATGACAAAAGCTAACAAAACATTGTTGCTATACATGATCTTCAATCATAAAATAAATTGCAGTTAAGGCATTTTTAATGAAATACAAGACTGCGTAATTTTAACAGTTTAAATAAAGTACTCACGTAAGAGCAATATACCACTGAGTGGAGGCAAAGTCATATGCAGCTGGAAATAATGCCAATCCGATCAAACTAATGGTTGGAGCAATGGCCAACGGACCAATGTGGGGTAGTAAAAGACCCATGACTCCACTGAAACCAATTATGATTTGTGTCAAAGAGGCAATCATTATAGCACCCTGAACCTGAAATTTTTAAAACGGTTTGTTATTTACGATAGATTAAATCATACTATATTGTTATATATACTGTGCTTAAATGAAAAGAACAAAGGAAATCGCAAATCGACATGCAAATAATGCAAAGCAATCGTGACAACAATTTTGAGTAATCTTAGCGGCTAAGAATATGCATGCATCTCCATCATTGAGAAGAAAGCGAATATAGACCATTTGGTTACTGCTTTATTACTCAAGATGGCGGCAGATTCCAAGATTACCTTTATGTCTGTGAAGATTTGATTTATACGAAATAAACTATCTGATATCCAGAATTATCCAAGAGTAAAAAAAATAGATATTTCAAGAGATAAAATAAAATAAAATTATTCCCTGCAGTAAAGCAAAATACACAATTTAAATAAATAGAAATCATATGAATCAAAAGACATACTTCTCTCAATCGTCCATGCCAGATTTCTCTGTGTTCATCACTACCAACAGCTATGGTCACATTGTTGTCTAAAACAATCATCCTTTATTTACAATAAGCAAAAACAATGGTATTTTTAGTCAGGAAGGTTACGAAGATAACAATAAACGGATATTCCAAGAAACAAATAATTGTTCGCTTGATATTATCCGTGTTCGTTGTTGAAATATAGAATCATGTAAAGTGATAAGTAGATTGATCAAAGGAGATGTTGTATGATCGCATGACAATAGTCCACCAGAGTGCATGTGGCATACACTGTGAACTTAATATGGCAGTGCTTTAAATCGCAGAATATGTCTTAATCTCATATGCGCATTTTGAGCAGTGAAAGTGGTTCCTTTAACGTTATTTACATAGATCCCAAATAACGCAAACCGATAGAAAGTGGTGGTATGATCCAATGATCTTGACAATCAATTCGAAGCTTTATTACAGTTTCTTTATTTAGGAAGTGTTTGATATTATGTTGAAATTTCTAATAGTTCGTTGCATTGCCGTTTGTTTTTTGTTGCGCTTCAGTGTTTCCGTTGTTTCGTCGTTTCCCTCGGTTTTAGTTTTTAATCCAGATTTGTGTTCTCTCAATCGATTTATGACTTTTGAACTGCGGCATACCACTGTTGCCTTCATAGAGTTGTGCCATGCATGTGCTGTGCTTTGTAGCGATTTTTAGATAGACCAGTTGGTTTCGGTAGAATGTTGTAAATTTATTCAATGTCTGTCTTGATTCAACACGATTTAGACTTTGCCATACAAGCATATGTGTCTGTGTATCAATCTCGAGATTTCTTTGACTTATATTTTTTTCATTACTGTGAATACTTCGAAAATAAAAATAACAGTTTTGTTAAACTTTTAACACCATTAAATATCTTATCATAATGTATTTTTTCTTCCAATTAAATAATGCCTGTTACCTTTTACCATAGAGCATTCTCCCATTTGTTCAAGTATAGCTGTCGTGGGAGCCAAAAACGCAAATGTTGCTCCCTGAATTATAGGCAACCTATAAATAGATATGAAATTGATACAATACATTTTCTGTTACGGTTTCGGTTGAATAATCTAGAATCTTTTATCGATTGTAGTCCAAATAATCCTAAAATTGTCTTTCAATAACATCATTGTCATGGAAAATGTTTGGACAAACATTGTGAAATAGAGTTCGAGATTGCATTTTAGTAACGTAAGCGTGTAATTGATTTTGATATTCTGTGATGTTTGTCTTTGCTGGAATATGTTCGTTGTTATTCTGCGGTTTGAGTGTTGTGTCGATTTATATATTATTTGGTTGTGCGTTTCTCTGTGATAAATAGTCTTGTATGGGTTTGTGCTGTGTTTCTGTCACGTAATTTTTTAACATTGTCATAAAGCGGGAGGTTTGGCTAGCCATCAAACCAGGTTCGAGCCACCATTTGTTCTTAAATGTCCTGTACCAAGTCATTCGTTTCTATGTATGTTTGGGTTGGTTTTTGTTCACTTAAGTGTTCCTGTTGTTCCTTTGTTTTCCACTTATAGTTGATGTGTTTCCTCGTTTAGTTTGTAACCCGGATTTGTTTACTATTATGCGATTAATGACTTTTGAACACCGGTATATTACTGTTGCCTTTACATATACGACATTATTTTATTGTATCTCAAAGTACACATCATGTAATCTGAGATACAAAAAAAATGCAGGTATGATTCAAGTACTTTTTTGAAAAAGCCTTGAGTGTGTATTTAAATTCGGGAGAAATTGGACATGGTGTGAAAAAGCCTTACGACGAAGTGATCCTTACTCGTTCAATGAAATTATGCAGCAATTATCATTGTCACTATCTTTAATTTTCAATATTATCTAAATGGTATATATTGACTGTCCCTCTGTTATCTTTCGTCCCTCTTTCCTTATGACGTTCGCGACGTCGTCTTTATAGTTTTAAATACTTTATTTCATTTAAAAATACTGCTGAGTCTTTACTTCTGCTGGCTGGTTTACTGTAAAGGTCTAGACAGTAATGTTCGCCCTATTCACCAGCAAGTGAGTTGTACTTTAGTTGCTTTGATAACAACATTCAGTTAATAGATCTGAATTATGCGGTGGAAAATCCAGAATTTTGAGAAAAGGACCGCTATAACACAATAAGCAACGGAATAGACGGAAATAATATAACGATAAACATGTTTGCATTTAGCATTTTTATATAAAGGAATCCATTACTGAAATGTATAAAGGTCCATGCAGAGAAAGCACGAAAAAATCAACTTCCATCGTAGAATACATATTTGATATTCACAGAGCAGATGTAAAGGAATGGTAAAATTAGAAAGTCAAACCGAATACGGATACTTGCCTAATACCAAATGTGGTTTGTAAAAGGGTACTCAACCCCGACATAAAGAATATCGTATTGATAAGCTGGCTGAGTCCAACACCGTCTTCACCGATACATAATGCTTGATACAGAACAAAGGGAACGGTTATAGTTGATCCAAAAGCTGTTAAGTAATGCTGAAAATGAATACGGCTTTATTATTAAAATATAAGTAAGTATGGTCGATTCCTGGTAAAATAACGGACAAATAATGTTAGGGAGGAAATGGGATTTTAGTTAATATATAACTAAAGAGATATATAACTATAAAGAGAGAAGATACAAAGGAAGCAAAGAAACACTTGCTGTGAAATACCGGAATCACTATGGCCATAACGAAAAACGACTATATGAAAACTACCATGACAAGACAGTGCATAGAAAACTACTGATTTAGCACTAATAACTCTTTCAAATATATGGAGTGAAATAAGGCGCTCTTGAACGGTAATCATTGCAAGTGAAATTATGGTGATAAGTAGAATCCATCTGTGTCATCAATATTTATCAAACAAATCATGATGATGTATGTAAATGAAATTAAAGATGAAAATGAAGATGGGGAATGTATAAAAAAGACAACAACCAAGCCAAAGAGCAGATAACAGCTGAAGACAACCAATGGGTCCTCAACACAGTTAGAATGCCACAACACCCAGAGGCGGCTTCAGCTGACCCCTTAACAAAATGTGACTAGTTCAATGAAAATTGACGTCACACTAAACTCCAAAACATATAAATTAACTAAAATTAAACCAGATGCTCCGCAGGGCGTAGCTTTATACGACCGCAGAGGTTGAACCCTGAACGGTTGGGGCAAGTATGGACACAACATTCAAGCTGGATTCAGCTCTAAATTTGGATTGTGATTAAATAGTTGACACAGCATAGGTTTCTGACACAGAATGAATGTGTTCTAATGAACTTAAAATTTTTGTTTTCTCTTAGAGCATACACTATGCTGTTGAATATTAATCCTCTCAAAAAAATGTTTGAAGAAATTTTCTTTTTTATTTATGAAATTTCAAATGAGAAAAATTGAACCCAATTTTTTTAATCACATCCCCCTTTCCCTTATTCCAAAACTAATCTCAATTAAAATTTCTAATGGAGTTTGCAACAATAACTACTCATTTAAATACATCATAAAATATTAAGATGTAAAAAAACTGCTTGTTATCACTGAATGGTAAAGATTATTTTAATTTATCAGTTGGTAGTAAAAAGTGAATATACATTGTATATTGTATATAACAAAGATTTAAGTTGATTCTGGACAAAGAAAGATAACTCCAATTAAAAAAAAATCTTGCTATTGCACAATATTTTGCAATTAGATATTTCTTGCTTACTATTCTGGACAAAGAAAGATAACTCTAATTAAAAAAACATTTGCTATTTCACAATATTGTGCAATTAGATATTTCTTGCCATTGCGCAATACTGTGCAATTGAAAAGACTTGCTATTGCACAATACTTAATATAATAATTTTAGATCCTGATTTGGACCAACTTGAAAACTGGGCCCATAATAAAAAATCTAAGTACATTTTTGGATTCAGCATATCAAAGAACCCCAAGATTTCAATTTTTGTTAAAATCAGACTAAGTTTAATTTTGGACCCTTTGGACTTTAGTGTAGACCAATTTGAAAACAGGACCAAAAATGAAGAATCTACATACACAGTTAGATTTGGTATATCAAAGAACCCCATTTATTCAATTTTTGATGAAATCAAACAAAGTTTAATTTTGGACCCCGATTTGGACCAACTTGAAAACTGGGCCAATAATCAAGAATCTAAGTACATTTTTAGATTCAGCATATCAAAGAACCTAACTGATTCATTTTTTGTCAAAATCAAACTAAGTTTAATTTTGGACCCTTTGGACCTTAATGTAGACCAATTTGAGAACGGGACCAAAAGTTAAGAATCTGCATACACAGTCATGACAGTTAGATTCGGCATATCAAAGAACCCCAATTATTCAATTTGGATGAAATCAAACAAAGTTTAATTTTGGACCCTTTGGGCCCCTTATTCTGTTGGGACCAAAACTCCCAAAATCAATACCAACCTTCCTTTTATGGTCATAAACCTTGTGTTTAAATTTCATAGATTTCTATTTACTTAGACTAACGTTATGGTGCGAAAACCAAGAAAAATGCTTATTTGGGTCCCTTTTTGGCCCCTAATTCCTAAACTGTTGGGACCTAAACTCCCAAAATCAATACCAACCTTCCTTTTGTAGTCATTAACATTGTGTTTAAATTTCATTGATTTCTATTTACTTAAACTAAAGTTATTGTGCGAAAACCAAGAATAATGCTTATTTGGGCCCTTTTTTGGCCCCTAATTCCTAAACTGTTGAAACCAAAACTCCAAAAATCAATCCCAACCGTTCTTTTGTGGTCATAAACCTTGTGTCAAAATTTCATAGATTTCTATTAACTTAAACTAAAGTTATAGTGCGAAAACCAAGAAAATGCTTATTTGGGCCCTTTTTGGCCCCTAATTCCTAAAATGTTGGGACCAAAACTCCCAAAATCAATACCAACCTTCCTTTTGTGGTCATAAACCTTGTGTTAAAATTTCATAGATTTCCATTCACTTTTACTAAAGTTAGAGTGCGAAAACTAAAAGTATTCGGACGACGACGACGACGACGACGACGACGACGACGCCAACGTGATAGCAATATACGACGAAAATTTTTTCAAATTTTGCGGTCGTATAAAAATAAAAGACGTAAAAGCAAAGGGAAGACGATATTGTATCCTTTGGGAGCCCTTGGCGCATTTGGTTCCTTGACGGAGCAGGATCTGCATACACTTCCGGATCACCTGAAATTCGTCCGATTTTTAGTCGGATTAGTGTTGCTCAGTTTTAGTATTCTATATTGTGTTTCTTACACTGTTATCTGTCTTATAGTCGTTTTATGATTTTGCCATGACATTGTCAGTTCGTTTTCGACTTGTGAGTTTAATTATTCTGTTTTACTATTCCGCCTCTTTCTTGTATGCAGTATCCCTCCATAATGGAAGTCATGATAAAAACCGAAAGACCTGAAATATCATAAACTAGTAAACAGGGAGATATATATCCAATGTGCAGGCAATCCAGGAATGTTGCTACACAGAAATGGAAAATTCATAATGGGAAAATGTGTTGTAAATTTAGGTCTTAACCAAACCATCAGTCAGTTCAGGAATGTAACTTAAAAGCAGGCTAAACTGTGACTGTAACTGTGGTATTTTAAGTTAACAATACGTTTGGATCGATGCTGTCAAAAGTTATCAAACTTCGAGTGATGACATTTCGAGGTTATCATCAATTAAAGCTGATTTTGAAGTAAAAATCATAATGCTAGATTCTTTTCTTTTTTTTTCTTGAAAAGAACCTGTTTGAAGTATAAATATAATATGTTTGTAAGTAACAAGAATTGTTCGGTGTTATTATTTGATCAGACTATCTATACGGATTACCGTTTTATTAGAAAACTAACTGCACTACAAACCTGAAATCCTAATAATATACAGAGATACCATGGTGGAACATCTTCTACACCATACACTGGTTTATAGCTGTCAACTACGGTCACATCCTGTTCTTTACTGTCATTTGGTTGGATCTGCAATTCTACTTTCTCTACGACCGACTTCGAAATACAAAAAAAAAACATATTTTAGCATTTAAAAAAAAACGCATTTTAAGACTTATGCTTTTATATGTTACAATAAAAAATACATTACACTACTTTATTTCAATTGGTGAGACGAATTATGAACAGGAAACAAGCAGGCTTTTTACTTAAAAGCTACAATTTGGACAGTCACTGATAAAATACATGTCGCGATGTCTTGATGTTTCAGAACTGCGAAATTTTGATGGACAGGGCCAAATATGTCTTCCAAAATAGAAAGCACTTAAAATCGGCGAAAAAGTTCCGAATTTTTCTTAAAATCATCAAATTTCCAATTTCAAATATATAGATTTTTCTTATACAACTATTAGTTGTTGATACATAAACTTTCATTTCAAAGATATAAAGTAATCATATACGATCATCGTTTTTTCTTGTGGGGGGAGGGGGTTGTGCGTATCAATCAATTTGTTACATAGTAGTTGATAAATGTAAAAAAAAATCGACGTTTTACGACCTACTACGATTATTTTGACCATAGATTTACTTAGATCACCACTTTTTATTATATATATACCATTGGCCCCATTATTAATTTAAAGTATCAAAACGGAAATGTATGTACCTACAACATAAAAATTTTATTAAAGAAAAAAAAGTATGGATTTGTAATTGGAGATATCAGTCACGGGTTTTAATCAAGAAATTGGCATAGAACAAATGTAGAAACATCAGTAAATTTTTTAGCTGAGTCATCTCAATAGATCTTTTCAACAACAGTTACTGTTTCTACACCTACATATATATATCCCTGTGCATCAAAATATCCATACAAGCAGAGACATATAATAGTTGTATTATATATGTCTCTGATACAAGCAAAGAAGATTAACGTAAAGGATGACGTTTTTTTTTGTTTTTTCAATGACACATATCTTTCTTTATTAAAGAAATATTTAAATGTTACATCGTTAAAAGAGAATCAGAGTGGATTATTAATATTCAAACGATTCTTTTAAAATGTTCGAATAAATTTCAAAGGTAATTCGATCATGTATATGTCTAATGCAACTTGTTTAGAGTAACGGGCACAAAAAACTCTCCCTATAGGCCCATGAATTCGTACATCATTGTTTACTATACAAGTCATGTACCGAAAAGTACTGAAAACACATAAAAACATTTTAATATTTTATTATACATTCCTCAATTACATGTTTCGTTCCAATTACAACAAGTGACATACTTTATGTTTCATTGGCCCCCTGCCCTTCTACCTAACACTATGATGATAGTAGTTATTGATATAAACATTTAAAGACAGTGATGCCTATTTTTTTTGAAAAGTTGCATATAAAATTTATTAAAGAAATCTTGGGAGTACACTGTAAGGCCTCGAATGATGCATGTCGTTCCGAACTTGCAAGACTGCCATTGAAAAATAGGATAATGTTATCTAGCATTAAATTCTGTGACCATTTAATCACTTCAGAATAAAGTTTAGTTCACCAAATATATAATGCTACAAAAAAAAAAACCATGGGTTAAAAGGTTAAATATTATTATTCAAAACTTAGGTTTATCTTATTTGTCAAATGATAACCTTACTATTAAACCCCTGTTTGGTTTTATAAAACAAAGACTAATTGACCAGGGTTTTCAGGAACAACATGCAAATATTTCAGCATCTCCAAAATTAACATTTTTCCAGAGTGTTTAAAAAATGAGTGAACGGGCAGGTTATGTGAGGGGGGCAAGGGGGGGGGGGGGTCCCAATAACAGCAAAACAGCAAATTGATTTGGCTTATAACAGATAACAAGGAATTAAAATTGACAAAAACAGATAACAGTAAATGAAATATTAAAATAAGTCGGGACCTTGACAAATCAAGTATTTCTTATTACGGGTATAATCCTTTGTAATGAATTCCATTATGTATCTACAATATATTTGTATACGCTCGTTTACAGGACGTATTGTGGAATACTGTTGTCCGTCTGTCGTCATTATGTCGAATATTGACTCCAACACTCTTTAACCAATTTGCATAAAACTTTTGGAAATTGTTTATATCTATTGACGTGAGCTCCCCTTCGTATTTCATAAATTTCAGATTTTAAGTTTCTGTGTAATGGGGTTTTATTCAATAAAAATGGTGGTTTTTTTCAGTTTTCTGATAATATCTCAAAAATCCTTTCACAAATTTGCAAGGAATTTTGGTGAATTGTAACTATCTATTGACATGAGCTCCCTTTCAATTTTTATAAATTTTAGATTTTACGTTTTCGAGTTAAGGAGTTTTGTTAATTAAAAAGGGGGGATTTTCCAGTTTTCAGACATTAACACAAACACGTTTTCAGCAGTTCTCATGAAACTTTGATGAATTTTTTATAGCTATTGTTGTAAGCGCCCTTTATATTTTCATTAAATTTAGATTTTATGTTATTAAGTTAAGGGGTTTTATTCATTAAAAAGGTGGTATTTTCCAGTTTTCGGTAAATAACTCAAAAATGTTTTCAGCAGTTTGCATGAAACTTTGGTGTATTGTTTATATATATATATTGACTGAAGTTCGATTTAAATTTTTATAAATATCTGATATGACATAAAGAAGTTATCGAATATTTCAAAAAGGGCAACGGGCGTATCATGCGCTCATGGCGTAGCTGTTTATTTGTTGTAGAATACTTTTTTTTTCAGCATTTATTTTTATACAGTTATAGAAACTCACACATGCTTGTAATTTAAATAGTGTGTAATAAAATTGAGAATGGAAATGAGGAATATGTCAAAGAGACAAAAATGATATCTAGTAAAATGTCAAGGGCTGTTATGGTATTCAATTCACCAGAGAAATATAATACAAAATATATGTCTCTGAATTCACATAGTTCTTGTGTTTGTTGCTACTAAAAAATGACCTAAAAGAGTTTGAATATATATATTCGCATTCTGACTTTTTCTTAATGCCCATTGAATGAGGTGTGTGAATTTTTCTTAATAAGACTATGAGGCAAAGTGGTCAGTAGGGTAGAAAAATCAAAAGCACCAATTATAAGCATGCAATTTATCAAGTACCTCGAACCAATTTTGACACTCCAAAAGTAATTTATTCCATTATTTTCAAAGGCTCAATTTGAACAATTTTTTTTCAGGCTACTGATTGGACCTGAGGATTGGACCAAGTGTACTAGTAAGTAAAATACATAGTTTAGTAGGGGAGCAATGGCTTGAAGACGAAATAAATCTTTGTTTGTAATGAGCTATGTGCTGCTTCGGGACCCAGTACATGGTTGACACTTTCATTGTACAATGTGTTTGGTTCTGCTTTGAAAAGAATCACAGAGCTGAGTCAATGTACCAATTATATAAAAGGTTAACTGGTTATAACAACCTAGTCCTTAATCGAGATTCTTGTCAGATATTCCTGGCCATATGTTTTCCTTTTTGTCATATTAATAATTGTTCTGATTTAATATGTTGGTACGGGAAACAAGGAACATTATCCTCATACAAAAAAATAAGATAATTCTAAATACATGTTCCAAAAAGTAATCTATTCACTATTGTAATAGATTTTCATTTACCTTTAATCGTTTATTCACATTATATATATAATTGTTTGTATTTTACTACCATGTATAGCAAATTGTTTATCCATTTGGTCATTACCATTTATTGTAAATGCGTTAGTGGCAGTGCCAATAAAATATTGTCTTGTCTTGTCTATAAAAACTCACCATTTTCTTTTCTTCAGGTGCAAGGTTATCTACAAAGAGTAAAAGGGTAAAACGTGTATTTATAGACGTACGCTTTGTTTACATGTATATACAGCACCGGAGGCTATATAACTAAATAATCAAATATTTCAGGTGTAAAATTGACCTATTCACTTTAAGGCGAGGGACAGATTTCAAAAGGCTCTTTGTTATAAAGGATATAAATACAGCCAAGTTTTGTTTTTCCTCGTCCTTTTGAAAATAAATAAATATTTGTATACTATTCTTGCAATATTATTTTTGCATTGCCTTAAAAAGTAGATTGAAATCATGTTCCCTGGAATTTTATAAACATGTGCTGTTCATTTAGAACACACTATAAATAGTTTGGTGACTGCAGCGCTTAACTCTCGCTTACACGTTTATCTTTTTTTTTATCGATCAGATGAAGAATACAAAATTGTCCGTTCTTGATCTTTAATCTTGATTTGAAGGAAATTACAACTTACGATAGTACAGATAATAAGCTTTCGATTTATGTAACTGTTTGTTAGGTTGGATGCATTTAAATCAAACTTTGTTGTTTATAATGTGACTGTCACTCCTATATTTATATATATGATATATATATATGAAGAAAGGGATTATTATATTCATTGACGTAAAAAAAAAAATTTTTTTTTAAATGAATTTTCGATCCAATAAAATTGTAGGATTACATGTTTTTTTAAGAATGAGTGTAAAACATGTTCTCAATATTGGGATTGTCCTATTTTTTACTTACAGTACAAAACAACGATTCTTTAAAGGATGAGTTACAACTGCCTTCAATCAGTTTTATACAGTCAGTATAATATTAACTTGACATGATAAATGATACAAATCGCTTTGAAACTGGATTCTGAAACAGACAAACAAAAGATTTTGCTGAAGAGTGAATAATACCATAGATGTAAGGTGTATACATCTATAATAACCCTTCATAATACACGTTTTAAACGAGAAACTCTAAATACAAACAATTGCAACAACCAAGACCATTATCCTTATTGGTTTTACCATTTTTAGACAGTTATTTTCGGTTGGCCCTTTTTATGGCGTGTATATTTCCCCACCTCGCTCGCTTGTAAAAAGTAAGATTACAAAAATATCGAACTCCAAAGAAAATTCAATTAATTCTGAGAAAAAAACACATAGCTCAGTGCGATTACTCTAAGATCGGAACTTTGTGTCTTTTGTCGTTTTGTTGGTATAATTAAAACCAAAATACATATATATACTTGCTCTGAAGCACATTTGTAAACTTGACGGGATTTCTGAATGAAATCTTCTAAAACTTATCTGATTGCATGTTTCCGTGATGAACATTCATACTTACATTTAAGAAACTCCTATCGTTTCATCTTCTAATGTTTTAAACATAATTTATCAGAATATCCAGAAATATAAGAAAATTTCAAACATCACTTTGTCTACAAACCATGCATGTGTAACTGATATGTCGGATATCTGAATACGAAATCAATTGTTGATTAGAACCAATCTACATGAGAGTTGACCTCGATCTTATCATGTATAGAGATCGAAGGATTATCATGGCTAATTGTCAACATGATGTGCAAACTTAATTATGGCCTTTTCATAATGACAACGGTGAAAATATGCTTCTCTAATTTAAATTCGTCTATGACGGTTATAACCGTCAACCGCCATATGAATGTTTTCGGCGCTGTCGAACAACAAAGACTACAAAAAAAAAACCCATTGTCTTCGGATGTTACTCAGTTACGTGGAGCGGTCAAATGAATTTCCATTATAAAGTTTTGACAGAAAATGCTATTTGAACAATTCATGCTGTTATCATACTGAATATCACATCTATGTTTCGTTTATTGTTTAGTATATAAATCAGTCCGTTATTTTTCTTATTTAAATTATTTAACATTTTTCATTTCAGGGCCTTTTATAGTCTTTTATATATATGCGATATGGGGTTTGCTCATTGTTAAAGATCTTAAAGGCCGTATGGTGGGGGTTCCCATCCAAGGATAAATGGAGTTCCAACCACGTCCACTGTGTTTTTGTTAGATGTAATTCTATTTGTATCCGTCTGATGAGTTAAAAGCCTTTTTCAACTGATTTTTATGGTTCGTTCTTATGTTGTACTGTTACACCCCTGTTCCAGGTTAGGGGGAGGGTTGGGATTCCGCTAACATGTTTAACCCCGCAACATTCTGTATGTATGTGCCTGTCCCCAAGTCAGGAGCCTGTAATTCAGTGGTTGTCGTTTGTTGATGTGTTATGTATCTGTTTGTCGTTCTTTTTTGTACATAAATTACGTTCATTTTTTGTACATAATTATGCCGTTAGTTTTCTCGTTTGAATTGTTTTACATTTGTCATTTTAGGGCCTTTTATAGCTGGCTATGCGGTATCGAATTTGCTCATTGTTGAAGGCCGTACGATGACCCATAGCTGTTAATTTCAACTCCTTTGCCGACATAAAGTGGAAAACAGAATCTAGTTAGTTTTCATAATAACTTAAACAGACTAGTCTGTTTTAAAAGAACATTAAGATTTATTATATTGTATGCGTTAGATGCAGTCAGTGCATGTAAGACGTGAAGACTTGTGATGTATTATGTGGAGCCCAAAACCTCCAAATATAAATATAACTGTGACGTTACGCACGGTATTGGTGCCACTCAGCGTTACACGACGTTCCTAATAAATCGACGATTTTGACGTTGTTCCACGGAAAGTTTCAAACGTTGACCTTATAATCTACTCATTTGAAAATGCCGCTTAAAGTAAAGAGATGTCCGAAGTTGCTTCTTTATATGGTTTTATTTTTTCAAGCCGGTGCAAATGCAAAATTCCATTGAATTAAAACAAAATTTTAGATACATGAACATTTTTTTATTTTTGCGAAGAATTGTCTGCAACAATAGCACAAAATGACAATTTGATGTCTTGTAAAATGATTTAAATATATAAGAAGATGTGATATGATTGCCAATGAGACAACTCTCCCCAAGAGATCAAAATGACACAGAAATTAACAACTATCGATCACTGCACGGCCTTCAACAATCAGTTTCTTCTATTTCTTAAAATTAAGCAATGCTCTCTTTGCCACATATTCGTAAACAACTTCTGAAACTGTTACGCTTAGCATCATACATGTATGTGTGGTAGACTGTTATACATAAAATATTAAAAAAGATCTACTACTTAAAACTAATAAAAGCTTCCGTTGAGATAAATGTTGAACAAATTTCATTGCACGTTCTGTATAAGTTATGTTTCAGGTACATATAGAAATAGACTCATCACACTTTCATTTCATAGGCATATGCAAGGAGGGGGCTGTGGGCCCGGGTCTCCGTTTTGTGAGAAAAATGTGTTTGATTATATAGGGAATCACTGAAGCATGATAATACAAGCAGATTTCAGATTGTATGTAAAAGAGGGACGAAAGATACCAAAGGGACAGTCAAACTCATAAATCTAAAACAAACTGACAACGCCATGGCTAAAAATGAAAAAGACAAACAGAAAAACAATAGTACACATGACACAACATAGAAAACTAAAGAATAAACAACACGAACCCCACCAAAAACTAGGGGTGATCTCAGGTGCTTCGGAAGGGTAAGCAGATCCTGCTCCACATGTGGCACCCGTCGTGTTGCTTATGTGATTACAAATCCGGTAAATAGTCTAATTCGGTAGGTCACATTCATGAAAGGGAAGGAGATTGTAGTTACGACGTAAGGAACATATTGTGAAACGGTTATTCCATAACGGTCAACCAACTCGTGATGGCGTCCGTAAAATTTACGAAGGGATGATTTCAACTTCACCATTTGGAACTCTTGGTTTAATAGCTTCCTTGTGAGCAGTAACCCTCTAGCAAGAAAATCATGATAGGAAATGCAAGCACGGGAATATCGTATCATTTGGAAGATATATACCCCGTATGCAGGTGCTGCTGTAATGTTGCTACTTAGAAATGGAAAGTTCACAATTGGAAAGCTGAAATCATCTCTTTTGTCGTTAAGTTTTGTTTTCAACCGACCCAGATGCGTTCCACATAGTCACCAAATTTTGACTTCTTATCTTTCTTCCTAAGAAGTTTCTGCATGAAGTCAGCCTCGTAATAATAAAGAAACAAGTCGGCAAGTAGAGGGGCACAGTTTGTTCCCATTGGGATGCCGACAGTCTGTTGAAATACACGTCCTCCGAACGTTCTAAAATAGTAAATACGAAACCGAGCGCCGTAGGCGGAGAAATTTAATGGAAAGTAACTTGACACGAAACCAGAGACATGTATATATGTCTCTGACGGAACCAAGCGCGGTAGACAGAGAAATGTAATGGAAGTTCAGGTCAATAGTATCGGAAACATGCCGCTGAAAGCGTCATTTTCCAAAAAATGGCGATGGTCATGGTTTACATTTTTCAGAAAACATCAGTTAATGAAGTGTTTCTTGGAAACTTTTGTAGTTGGTTACCCCTTCGAATCGGAATACCCAGCTACCTATTAAGTTATTCTTTTGGTATATCTATATGAAGAAACAGTTAATTTTATATCCGCGACCATCACACATTCAAGTAACGTAATCAATAGGTAGATTTTTATCTCATATCTTTTTTGACATGTGCATTTAAAAATATTCATTTACCTTTACGATTACACGACTGTGTATATCCAAATAAAAGAACAGATGATATAACGCCATAAATATTTACCGTTGAAAGCGTTCTTATCGGGTACACTTGCTCTCATCTCAGATCAGAATATATAATATGCATCATGATGCATGTCAATAATCCCCAGGTGTTCAATGAGTATACGGAATCTCCAAATATACACAATTTTCTTATCGTGTGTAAAAATTTTTAAAGTAACAACCTACCTCTTTAGATCTGTTATCTTAAAACTAATAGAATGTATGTGCGCCATATAGCAGCACTTAGTTGGAAATGTATTTTTTATATGAGTTTCTACTGGCGTATTTTTCAGAGTTTTTAAAAGAGTCGTGTCACGCTTTAACACTGAAAACTGCAAGAATTGTACGATATTTTAATGAATTCCTAGTATTTAAAAACATCATGTATAAAAGTAGATGTCCATTAATGGACTTCTAACAAAAGTAACGATATAAATCAGCCAGCTTATCAGCAGTTGAAAATAAATAATCTGTCAGAATACACACACATATATATATGTCATATATATGCAACCGTTACACCACGTTATATAAGTATATAAATTGGGTTGTTTTCCCAAACAAGTGCCTGTTGTGTGCTATAAGTAAAAATCAAACCTGTTCAAAAGACTCAAAAGGCGTCTTAAACTTCTTTATATAGTGTCGGTCAAAAGAAATGGTCATCCCCTCTACTCCCTTGTACTTCTGTTATTCAGTGTCAAAATAGAAAAGTTGTTTAATAAAATTGAGAATGGAAATGGGGAATGTGCCAAAGAGACAACCCGACCATAGAGCAGACAACAGCAGAAGGTCACCAACAGGTCTTCAATGCAACGAGAAATTCCCGCAACCGGAGGCGTTAAGCCTACTTGAATTTGAATATCACATGTAAAGCATTTTGAACAATTATCAGTACATGTTGTATATTCTGATGAAATCGAATTATTGTGAACGTGCAACATACTGATGTTGATTAATTTCAGTTCTATATTTTTGAAAACTGATTCTGATCCCGCTAACATGATTAACCCTCCAACATTCTGTATGTATGAGCCTGACCCAAGTCAGGAGCTTTCAGTAGTTTTCTTTTGTTGACGTGTAACATATTTGTTTTGCGTTCATTTATGTACATATTAAAATTAGGCCGTTATAGTTTTCTCGTTTGAATTGTTTTACATTTGTCATTTCGGGGTCTTTTATAGGGGACTATGCGGTATGGGTTCTGCTCATTGTTGAAGGAATTACGGTGACCTATAAATGTTAATTTCTGTGTCATTTGTGCCCATGCGGAGAGTTGTCTCATTGACATTTATACCACATCTTCTTTTTTTAGTTTACCTGGCCCAAAGGGCCAAGTGAGCTTTTCTCATCACATGGGGCCGTCGTCCATCGTCGTCTGTTAACTTATACAAAACTCTTCTCCTCTGAAACAATTACACCAAATTTAACCAAACTTTGCCACAATCATCACTAAAAATGTGTCTGATGACCCTGTCCGATAACCAAGATGGCCGACATGGCTAAACATGTACATAGGGGTAAATGCAGTTTTTGGCTCATTTCTCTGAAACCAATTAAAGCATATAGAGCAAATCTGACGGGGTAAAGTTGTTCATAAATGCTCTTTAATTTTCAGACAAATCAGGCAACCCGTTATTGGTACCCCTGAAAAGGTAATTTAAAGAAAATCTTGCAGTTTTTTTGTTATTATCCTCAATATTATTACAGATAGAGATAAACTGTAAACAGCAATGTTGTACAGCAAAGTAAGCTCTACAAATAAGTCAACATGACCAAAATGGTCAATTGACCCCTTAAGAAGTTAATGCCCTTTACAGTCATTTTTTAACAATTTTCGTATTTGTAAATTTTAGCAAAACATTTTCCTTTGAAACTACTGGGACAATTATAGATAGAGATAAATGTAAGCAACAAGAATGTGCAGTAAAGTAACTTGAGATCTACAAACTCATCACCATCACCAAAACACAATATTGTCATGAATTCGTGCATGTCCTTTGTTTAATATGCACATATACCAAGGTGAGCGACACAGGCTCTAAACACAGACTCTTTAGAGCCACTAGTTATACTTATGATATACTAATTCATAAGATATCTCATACAATTTCTTTATAAGATATTTTCTTGTTTAGAAAACGTAGATTTGTTTACCTCCATTCATAGATGACTTTTTACAGATGTGGCATAATTTTTTGGACCCTTTGCTTATTGGTTCTCTTTTACTTCGTAATTTATTTCACCTTCGAAATGTTTCAAATACACTAGTACGTACGTTTCGGTCAATCAAAAAATGTCATTCCAAAGTCATGCTCTCATCATTTCAGTTTTGAAATTGCTCACACATTCTTGGTCAATGCATGCATGTTAGATCGAGTCCCATAACATTTATGGTTCACGACGATCAGGAAGGATTTCCTTATATTTCTTAGAAAAACAAGAGTGGTTAATTATGGGGAGAAGCTTTTAAAATCGGGAAACATATATGATGGTATAATGCAATATAACGCCACTTCTAAGCACTGCTTTTTTTTCTAATTCCTGGCGGTCAGTTTTTTATTGATGGAGGAAGCAGGAGTGCCCGGAGAAAACCACAGACCTTCGATATGAAAACTGACAATCCTAGTCAATTAAGCCGGCTTGGAGTCGATAGAACCCGCACAAGCAGGTTTCGAACTGTCAACTTCAGTGTTGACTATCGAGTGATTATAGTAGTAACTACTTAAACCACTCGGCTACCGAGTCCCCTGCCATTGTGAGATAAACCGGCCTTTAACTATAATATATTTAAACGTTGTATAAAATTTGGCATAGTCACAAACACGTGTTTGCCTTCATAAATATGTCACGAACTATAAAATGGTGTAGGTTCCATAGATAACAAGTTTCTTAAAAGGTAAACAAATGAAGTGCATGTATCTATAAATATAAAGTAAACAGAGTGGTACAATGACAACACTAGGAGTGGCAATTCAAAAAAAATTTATGCATTTACGATATATGTAGCTGCCCCCCTCCCCAATAAAAAATGAAACTGAGAAAGTATAATATATAAATTGAAAAAAGTATATCAATCATTCAATCATTTACTTTAAGAATTGAATGCTCTTTTTGTAAATTTATTGGGTTGTAAAAGCGTTTACCGAAGTACTGAAAATGTGCGCACGGTCAGCGCTTTTACAACCCTATAAAGTTTTTTAAAAAAAGCGTTCAATACTTTAATTACATTTTTACCTATAGGATCATGAAAACACGCCTTTTATCAATTTTTCATTTCATTTACCTGTGCACTTCGTTGTGGGATTCGTGTCATCATGAATGAAAAGTTGCATCGTGTAATGCAATTGATTAAGGAATATCACGAGATTGCTAGTTAGCCAATCAGAATAGCGTATTATAATGAAACATACATCTAATGTAATTATATGTTTATAATTGTTTTCAGACGGCTCCTTCAATTTTCTCGAGATTCAATTGAATAGGTATTTGTGAAGAGATAATATCATATCGCTTTACCTTGGCTTCTTTTTTGATGGTCCTTAACTAAACATCCGTTGTTAATTTTGAAAATGTTTTACGTTTCTGTTTCAACTTTGAAGTGAAAAATATTTTAATCTACATAATTTATATGAAATTGACAAAAAAAAAAAAACAACAACAATCAAGTTTCTATGCTCTATAGAGTTTTTATTAATGTAGTCTAAAGTATTTCATAATCAATGCATCGTATCAAATGCATAAATATATGAAAACAATTCCTTTCAAATAAATTTGTTATACGCTTCGCATGCTATGAGGTATAGACTGACATACATCATAACTTAAATCTAAATTAAAGTCATATGAAACGAATCAATGTACGGAAAGACAGTCATTCAATAGCAGTACATAATTTATGAAGATTTTGATAATAAAAGGTATTTTCATTTAAGAATTGAATGCTTCTTTTTGTAAATTTATTGGGGTGTAAAAGCGTTGACCGAAGTACATTTTGTATGAAGCGCGGAAGCGCTTCATTCTAAAAATGTGCGCACGGTTAACGCTTTTACAACCCTATAAAGTTACAAAAAGAAGCTTTCAATACTTATAATTACATTTTTTAGCTAAGATCATGAAAACACGAATTTTATATATTTTTTTATTTAATTCACCTGTGCACTTTATTGTTGGACCACGTGTTATCATGAATTAAAAGTTGTATTGAGCAATGCAACTGCTTACGGAATAACACGTGATGTGCAGTTAGCCAATCAGAATAAAGTATTAGAATGAAACATACATCTAATGTAATTATTACAAGAAAGTTCACATTCACTTATAGCCGTTCAACTATATAAAATTTATTCAACTTCTACACTATTATTTACCTCATGTCACATTAAACATGTCAAAGGAGAAATTCGAAAAATAAATTCTAAATAGCTGTCTTGAACAATTTTTTATAGTAACTTCATTACAAGTTTAAAAATGACATTTTTTTCTAAAAGAGGGCAAAAATCTGTTTGTAATGTTGCAAATTTGTTATTTTGAAATATGTATCAAAATACGATGTCGGATCATATTACCAGTTCTTATATATAATACCGTGTATAATTTTGCATTTTAAAGTGCCATCGATAAAAGAAAAGTCATCGAATATTTTTGTTATGCCGTATTCAAAAAGACTCGTACGTTTCATTGTTCATACAACAAATAGGTCACTATAGTATTAACATGACAGTGTTTTGTTTCAATATGTACTGGATAATTATGCAAAAAGCCAATTTTAGACAAGGTACCCGCAAAAGCCCGGAAATATCGAGACTAGTTGAATAATTAATATGTGTGTTTGTGTTTTACCTCCAATCTTCTTGCCAAGTTTAGAGGATTAATTTGATTTAAAATGATTATGATCCATCTCTAGGCCTAAGATAAAAGTGTTTTACATACATGGTGAACTTTCTCTGCACAGTGATTTGATTTACAACGTATCCTTTTTTTATAAATTGAATGAAAGCTGCTGAGACTGATACTAACTTATATTATGTCCCAGATAATAGTAAACCACAAACACAGTGAATCACATGGCAATACACATCACAGGGATTTACTGTAACATGTGCCACTTGTGTCTAATCCGGGCTACTAGTACATTGTACTTGTATTGTCAGTATGTTCTTCATTGTTAAGAGTGTATTTGGTCTGCCTCTTGTTAATGTGTATGTTAAAATTGTCGTATGATTTATATCTATGTGAAGAGACATCACCGCAGTTTTTAAGATCTATTGAGGCTGCCATTATAATAATAATATAAATTTGACCGGCGATTTCAATAATGACCACTTTAGCCAGACCTATATCGTAACATTTTAATGCAATGAAGTAGATTTAAAACTGTATACTAGTGTTCTCATCAAAAAGTCATCTAAGTTAACTAAACATTCATCTTGACCTAAGAGTATGTAGATGTAGATATAGACATATATCATTATGCCATTCGTGGTGCCTTGAATAGAGCAGAATAATCATTAATAAGTAAACAAATGACCAAATTTATAAATAATCAAAATATTTTGTTCTATGATTTAATATTAACGATAATGGAGTAAAAAACTACAAACCAACAATAATCTTCGAATATGTGCATCTCTACCAGTAGTAGGGAAGATAAGTTAGATAACTCATACTCCACAATAGCATTGATAACTTGTATGAATGAATGAGTTAAATAGTTATGGACTATGTTAACTGTAAATAATTCCCCTCTTTTAGAAAATAAAGTTTGTAACATACAATTTAATGATATTTACCTTCATTATTCAATAAACAAATTAATTTATCGTTAGAGGACAAATGATACACTGAGTATTGCTAGGCTTCCTAAATTTGAACTGACACCAATATTTGTGGTTGCTTAGGTTATCACCCTGTCTAACCCTAATATCTGAGGAGAAAAAAGTATGTGAAGTTAAAAAAAACAACATAGAAACATAAATACTGATCAACACTAAATCTGCTGGGGGTGATCTCGGTTGTTGTGGAAAGTAAGCAGATCCTGCTCTTCATGTGGCACCTGTCATGTTGCTAATGCAAGGACAAATCTGGTTTGTAGTTAATGTTATTGCTATTTTATGCATTTTTACTTTGATCTTTTTTTGTGATAATTTTCTTATCATGCTACTTGCTTGAAATGGAAAATTATGCTAGAAACTAAGGAGCCACGTGGCGTTTCTAATGAAATTGACATGAAATTGACAACATCGTCATAGGTAAAATAGCGAAAAACAGATTATCATTGGTCATCTCAACTCAATTGCTTTTCTCGCTTTCGCCGTAACCGGCTCAAGTGAGAAAATCAATCTCGTTGAGATAACCAACGATAATCTATAATTATCTTAATCTTTCACATAAAAACAAACAATGTTCAGATCTTTCTCTTTCCCTAATATTTCAACCATATACATGTATTCAAGTTTAATTTCAATTTCTTGTGAGCTCCCATAGTTATCATTAGCAAACACTTTTTCTGTGCTGATTTAAATTTTATTTTTATTAACAATGACTGACAAATTTACCACAAATTCAATTGAGATCTTTTTTTTTGTCATTTGATTTTGCATCTAGAAGCCTATGACTGGTGGCCGTTTAAACAATATATTACTGTCATAGTGTTGGATAAATAAAGTGAATTTCAATAAAGAAAGCAACCAAGGATGTCTTAACCAAAGTGGCGGTTTCATACACAATGGTATCACCACCCAAGTAGTCAGCATTTGTGTTCACATAAATTATCATTGATATGGTCATAATTGTATATTAACTGTTTACAAAACGGTTTTGAAGATTTTGAAATACTAATGTATTTTTGACCTGATTAACAGATTACTGTACAGTAGCTGTATTTGGAAAACCTTTCAGAAATTTGGGTCCTCAATACTCTTCAACTTTGTTCCTCATTTGGCAAAATTAAATCTCCATGGAAATGAAGTGTGTCAATGTTAACACAACTGCATATCAAATTGTATTGACCTACCGCGAGTAGTTTCCCAGTGATCCCCACGAACTGATCTAATCACCAACTAATACATGTTAAGTAAGCTAAAGTTTTAAAGTCAATAGACCATGACTGAGGGCGCTGGGCAAAATATTCTCCATATAAATGAGATGTGCCCACTGCATACCAAATATCTTTGACCTACCATAAGGGGTTCCCCATAAGATGACCCTAACCTTCTCACAAACTAATACATTGTAGATGCCCTCACTTTCAGAAACAGCATACCTAAGTCTCTCTTTTTTACTCCATCAAGGTGAGCTAAAAAGTAGGGCAAGTAAAAGAAAACAACAACAGTAAAGCTACTTATTATAATTCATTATTCAAACTTAACAATCACACAATAATCATTCAAATCACTAAGAATTAATCATTCAAAACAATCTAAAAACAGCCTGTGTAAAGCAGGTTAGAAGCTTTAGACTAGCACTATTTATATATATATAAAAGGCACATAAAAATAAAATATAATAAAAAAAAATAAACATTAAAATGGGACTAAATTTTTGTATCCATTGCAATTTCTATTAAAAAAAAAGATGAAGTATTCTACTGCATGTCCAAAGAAAACAAATGAAAGCAACTGTGTATACTTTTTATAACATTGTTTGAAGCAAACTAAGTAAGAGAACAGAAACAGTTTGGATTGTATGGATGGAAGGACAAAGGTAACACTTTTAAAATACCCTGTCCACTGTGGCAGGTGCATAAACAGTGTTTTTTATTCCACTATCCTATCATTTTTAATGTCAGGTGCCTTGGAGTCTTTTAACCTCTAATATAAAATAATTTTGAATAGAGCTATATGTTTTGAACCATATATTTTAAAAACGTCTTACAGACTTATTAAACATGATAAAGGGAATGGAAGAAAATGTTCTTTTAAAGAAGTAAGGATTTCAAAATAATAAAAATGAAGCTGAAAAAACGAGTTATATCTTAAGTACAATTTAGGCCATATAAAAAACACATCCAATTCTGAAAGTATCTCCTTATCAGGCAAAACATTTTTCTCAATTCTGTTTTCAATGATGATAAATTAGGAATACATAACATAATTGTACAATTTTAAACAAACGAGTAAAAGGGAATGACTAAATTGTTAATTGAGTGATATTTAAACTCAAGAGTGGACAGCTGAACAACAGCAAATATAAAAGATTTTATCTTAACTCTGAATATTGATATGAAATGTTAACAATGTTTTAAATACCAGAACATCACTCGTGATAAAAGTAGCTGCCACATTTGTAGAGAAGATAAAATAAAAGATTTTATCTAAACCCTAAATATTGATATGATATATTTACAATGTTTTAAATACCAGGATATCCCTATTATAAAAGTAGCTGCCACATCAAAATCATTCATCAAGTGCTTGCTTGCAAGAATATTGAAATTTAACATCAGTCCTGCAAAGCATAAAAAATAAATTATCTGAGCACAATGAAGCAAAGATTGAATGTAAAGCAAAGCCAGGTGTTTCAAAAAGACAAAACCTAAGTTTACTATTTAAAATTCTACTTTGGATGAATACATATTATATTTTCTAAATGAACTATATAATACGAACTAGAAAGTTACAGCAAGTTTGAAATAAATTTAAGATGTTAAATTATTTGATAAATATTATGAAAAGGATTCCCTAAAACGTTGTGTTGGTAGAGCAAAAGTTTTCTTTAAACAGTGAGGATTTGTCAAAGTGTTTAGGGTAACCAGTACATAGAACACCAGTCATATGTAATATTATGACCGACTTTGAAATATTTTACAACTGCGTCTGTGAGTTTACCTACTGATGTGTTGAAGATTTTACATACTGTGGATTCATTATTATTTGTTGTATACCAATTTATGTTGGTTTCCTGGGTAAAGGTTGACCAAGAATTGAAATATTCGTGGAATTACAATTTTTTTTATAGGCTCTATATGTAGAGATAAGCAAAACCATGAAATCAAAAATCTAAGAAAATGCAAGTTTTCCTAAATCCACATAATACATTTGAAGAAATGTCTTATTCTGCAGTGTAAACTAAAATCCTGTTAAAAATATCTTTTGGGATAAATTATGAATTAATACCGGTAAGAAGAACAATCTGATAACTTCTGGTACTTTAAAAATATATTTGTCTACACAAAAAACACTATCTAGATCTCATTCGGTAAAACATTTCCCACATTTTTATTACAACAAACCCCAATTATATTCTTTAATCAAAACTTGATGTGCATTACACCATTGAGAGAGATACAAAAACAGATTAAAAAATTGAAACAAATAAAAATTATGTTAAAAAAAAATTGTTTGATGCAGAATGCAAATAATACTGATCTATTCACAGACACAAGTCAAGCAGATTTATTACAAATGGTCAAATCTAAATTGTGTATTGTATGGACTATACATGGGACTGACTTCAAAATCAAAAACAATAAGAATTTAAAAGCATTAGAGTAAAACATACTTTTGAAGCAGTGTTCACACCTTATTACAGACAGAGAGACAAAAAAAGATTATACATTAATATTAATTTTGTTCCTTAAAAGGAATCTTCCTTGGTCTAGTTCCTTGTACATTATTTTTCATCTGATCTACATCTGCTTGGTTTTCCCCACAAGGTTTCTTCTGGGCATTACCTAGTTGCTGACTGCAATAAAAAGGCTTTTCCTGAATGCTGATATGTGAATGTGATTCTGAAACTGGTTGTGTCTGAGTGTTGATATGTTGCTGACTATCCTGGAAAGGAAGCTTCTTTGAAGTTATGTGTTGTTTTACAAAATCATCCAATAAGCGTCCAGCATTTTCCTTTTCTACTGGATCAGAACTTTCACTACATCTTCTAGACAATAACACTTGCTGCTTAGCAATCTTCCTATATGCTGGAATATATTAAATAAGAATTTAAATATATATCGTTATCACTATATATGACAATCATTAAGTTAGTTTAATTTAAGTCTACTTCGGAGTTCTCGAAATCTTTTTATATCTGGTGTTCCCTGAAGAAGAACTACTGGTCCTCATGTAGTGTCCACGTGCACTCTTTCTATTACAAAATACCAAACTTGTGTTGGTCCTTTGTAAATTTTGGTGGTCAAATCTCTCCAGAACTACTTTTTGAGAACTCTTCTACCATTAATAAAGGACCACAGTTACATGTAACAATTCTTTCATCTGCTGACAAACTGAATTGTTTTAAAGTTGTTTAAGTCTAAGTGACATAATTCCACTGAATCAGTGGCTATCAATGGATACCTTTAAACTATGTACGTTGTCAACAAGGCCACTGGTGAATCACTGAAAACTGAGTAGTGGAAAGACATGATTCAAAGTTATGTGGGACTGTTAACAAACAACTTATATAATTAACACAATTATTAATTCAACATATTAATAATTCTTGCAGGCTGCGTTATTAGCATTACTTTAAAGAGCAATGAAATTAATAAAATGTTTTAAACCTAGGGGTAGTCAATTAATCAAGTGATGGCAAAAGCTCACTTTGTCGTTTGTTGCAAAAGAACATAGATATAAGTACAATTTTGTTAAAAGTTTCATTAAGTTCTGTCAAGCCTTTCAGAAGCAATTGCATTTACAAAAGTGGGACAGAAGGATGATAAAAGACATGGATGAATGAATGAACTTATAGACACACAAACTCCAAAATCACTATATACTGCCCACTTATGATAATGATGGAAAGTTTTTCAAAATCCAGTGGTGAATTTGAATATGAGCCCTACTTGTATTACACAAACATGGAATTGGTGTGCTTTTTCACCCTGACACATTATTCTGACTCTGAGCCAACCAGTCTTTGCTCTTACTTCTTTTTTATGCTGTGTGCTTGGCAGAGAAGCATCAAATACAAATTTTTTAGTCTTTGATTGGGGATTTATCACACACTCCCTGTGAGCATACTACCGAGTGGGGGATCCAGGGGGTTGGAACACCCCTTTTTTTTTGGACGATCAATGCATTTGAATGGAGACATGTGGTTGGAACCTCCCTTTTTCCTGGCTTGGGACCCCCATTTTAAAATGGCTGGATCCACCCCTGCAACCACTGTACAACAGAGGCTTGAGAAAGCAAGGGATGGAGTAATTTGGATCTATAATGAAAGAAGTTAATTGGTTATAAAATATTCAATGTCAATATCTTCAGGCACAACAAAAATACATGCACAATATGTTTATGAGAAATCAATCCGTTACCTTTATTTATCTGGTTTTCTATTTCTCCTTTTAGCTGACAGTTCCATTCATGGTCTGACTGTAAATCTGAAATTATTAGCATACTATTAAATCAAATACATTTTACAACGGAATATACCATCAATAAGAATGATTTCAAATACTTTTGGAAGATAATAATAAGCCTATGATAAATACAGTCATTTTAATCATATTTGATATACATTAAAAAAGATTTTCAGGCAACAAACTTTTCCTACAAATTAGACGGACAGGACCAAAGTTAAATTCAAACATAATGTGGGATATTAATCATGAAATGATAACTTTCTGATAGCATATGAAATCTAGTGCCCTTCACTTGTCAATTTCTGTAATAAATTTTACATTCATATATATAATGGATCAATTGCAAAAAAATTGCATCAGGCCAAATCTGAGCTTGGCATAGTGTCTTCTTTGTATGCTGCATTCTAACATTTCTAAAAATCTGCTTTTATGATTATTGTTAAATAACATCTTTGACATCAGCAGACACTGATTTTCGACAATTTTGAACTGGACCAAATAATTATTTTACCTATAAAAGTTCATATACATGTTAAAAAAAAACCTTCTTAAATTAAATTTCTTTTCACCAAAAGTTTTATATAATATTTGAATGTACTTATACCTGTTACAAAACGTGCAAGCTTCTGGAAATCATAACTTGTATTGAGAGTGTTCACATCTTTCCTCTTATGTAAGGCTATTAATTCCTCATGCACAGAATTTAAATGGCTGAAAAATAAGATATAAATTTAGCATACCTGTGCCTGTATCACTGATCAAGTGTGAAAATATCACCAGTTTGCTAAATTGGACTTGTATATGCACAAAATATAATTACTCTTGTGTTGCTGGTTACTTCTGCAATTTACATGTTTAACCTAGTAATTGAACAGCCAAAACTGCAAACACAGTAAAAATACAAATTTCAGGGGCAATAACTCCAAAAAGGATTGTGAAATTTTGATAAGAGTAGATAGACTTTGCCATTCTTATCAATTTTTTTAGTTTACACTTGTAAAATAGCACCTTTAGATAGTTTAAATAATACCAGCCCCTAAAAAGCCCCTAAAAATGGATATTACATGTGCAATAACTCTAAAACTGCTTGAAAAATTTGTTTTATCAATTTTCAGGGTAGATACATCTTGTCAGGCTGATTATTATTGATGTATCTATTGATTATTTTTCTATATATATGATATCACAAACTAGTCAAAACATTTACTAAATTTTATCATCGGTATAAGGACATCATTCGTAAATATAGCTCAACATGCAGACTTCTTAAACGTTCAGGTATTTCACATCCAATTTTTTATGAAAATATTCTTTATAAAGCACAAAGGTGTCAGTATTCACCTCAAAAACTAACAAAACCTTTGAATAGACTTATTAAGAAGGGATATAGTTACGATACTGTTGTCAGGTCATTAAAGATTGCATATTTTGGCATTAATATTGATTCACTTATAGGGTCTTTGCATCGGAACTAAACACATTTATTCAAAAAACAGTTGTTGGCATGACACAGGTTATGTTCTTCTCATATATGTTATGATGGTATGATACTAAACCCCTAATGGGAAGGATTGTGCCTGATGTTCATATGATGAAATCATAATCTTTCAGTCAGTTTAACTGAAGTCTGGAGCTGGCATGTCAGTTAACTGCTAGTAGTCTGTTGTTATTTATGTATTATTGTCATTTTATTTATTTTCTTTGGTTACATCTTCTGACATCAAACTCGGACTTCTCTTGAACTGAATTTTAATGTGCGTATTGTTATGCGTTTACTTTTTTACATTGGCTAGAGGTATAGGGGGAGGGTTGAGATCTCACAAACATGTTTAACCCCGCCGCATTTTTGCGCCTGTCCCAAGTCAGGAGCCTCTGGCCTTTGTTAGTCTTGTATTATTTTAATTTTAGTTTCTTGTGTACAATTTGGAAATTAGTATGGCGTTTATTATCACTGAACTAGTATATATTTGTTTAGGGGCCAGTTGAAGGACGCCTCCGGGTGCAGGAATTTCTCGCTACATTGAAGACCTGTTGGTGACCTTCTGCTGTTGTTTTTTTCTATGGTCGGGTTGTTGTCTCTTTGGCACATTCCCCATTTCCATTCTCAATTTTATTGATTGTTATATGAATTATTCATTTAAATGTGTGAAGGTCTTGTGTGAGATTAACAATTGTATGTTAAATGAGTTACCTTCGTTAAACAAAGAAATTATTATTATTATTATAACTCCAAAATTACTAGCTAGCTTTTATTCAACTTTCAGGGTGGATTCCTCTGGTCATCCTAAGTTATTTACACTTTTGAGTTATCTTAAGTGCTGGCCTTTAGAAGTCATGTAAGATTTTTATTTTTGGTTCATTTATATGTTGATGTCCATTTCCACTGAACAAGTATGCATTGTTGTTTAGGGGCCAGCTGAAGCCACCTTCTGCATTGAAGACCCATTTTGGGCTGATTTTTGCTCTTTGGTCAGGCTGTCGTCTTTTTGACATTTACCCTTTCCATTCTCAATTTCATCCTGTAGTTTTAAAAACAATGGCAAAAAATGCCAATATTAACATTTAAATGAATATTTCAGGGGCAATAACTCCAAATAGGTAGGCAGATTTTCACAAAATTTTCACGGTATATCAAAAACTAGTTCTAAGTCCAATTTTAACTTATTAAAAAAAGTACAGTACACTAAGTATTTAGACAGGTAATGGTCAAGATGTTGCTATCAGACTGAGAAAATGAGCAAAAACAAAAATAAAAATAAAAAGGATTGCACACAAATATACATATACATACATGTGCTCCTGACTTCCTGCTGTGTTGACTGCTTTTAATTTCATTGCCAATCTATCTAATTTATGACGGAGACACATTTGTTCATCAATACTTAGTAGAATCAGTTTATTTTCACACGTTTTTTCACTAGAAGCTTCACTTTTTCTGAAAAAGGAATTAAATGGATAAAAAACTAATTTTTATAAAATCATTACATATTGTACTAGTACTAATAATAAAATTGAGAATGGAAATGGGGAATGTGCCAAAGAGACAACAACCTGACCATAGAGTATAGCAGATGAAAATGGTGTTGCTGCTTATGTTATGACGCCAATGCACGATGCGTTGACAATGTGGACTACAAAAAAAAGACCTGCAGGTGAACAGAGGGAGTAGATTTCACTCTCTAAAGGTAGGCTGACTCAAAAACTGTTAAATCAGAAAATATTTGAAGGTTTGCATTAAAATGAAAAATGTGACAGAGTGCACCTGTGAGTATCACAATAATAAAACTATGTTAGGCTTAAATTAAAATGTTGTTTGTTTGCCCTTTACCGACTGACCCCATAAATACGTTCCTCCAGAAAATCTTATATTTGTATTTCCCGCTGAAAACTTTTTTACTGGTATCCTCAGGTTTAAGGTTAAGTCTGTTTGGTATCACACGAGCATTTGGCATGAATACTTGCATTTAGAGATTCAAAGCATTTGATTGAAATCGATGTTGAAAGTTTTGAAATCATGATGTGACGAATGTTGCCCTGTGTCTTTATACTTGAAGAGCAGGGTTCATTAAAAAAAAGTTCATCCAATACAAAACTATCAACCGTGTGTACAAAATATTTTGTTAACAGATGTTGTATCCTATGTAGGGGTGGCCTTTGATGATCCGTAGATCAGGATGATTATATTAATGCTGCCTTCGACCAGCTTTGACATTTTATTTATATCTGGCATGAACCAAAGTCCTGTAAATTTGAGAATAATTGGCAGTAAAAATCGCCAAGTTTTCCTTACAGACCATTTATAAATGTGATTTAAAATACATGACAATTGAGTTTCAAGTCTTGTAGATTTTTATTGATAAAACTGGGACACACGAAAATTTAAACACTCAGTCTAGTGTTGTAAGTAAAATAAGACAAATGCTTAGTTTTAGCTCTTTTAACTGGTTGCAAGACATTGATGGTGGGAAATAAATTGCCAGGCTTTATATTCTAGTCAAATATTCTTTTTATTTCACAGATATCATCTCTGATAATTTAAGTTAAAATTTTTCTAAAATTGGTAAAATGTCGGAATAAAACATGCTATAGATCATTGTAGATTGCACATTGTACAGCTGTTTCACAAACCATGCTAGGGAGATAGATGATATTAATAAACCTTTCGGTCAAGTTAAGCATATTTTTTTTGGTGTTCTTTTTACCAGTAAGCTAAAATAAAAACATACAAACCATGAAATATTTTACACAATGAAAATTATATTGGCATGAACTCTCACTTCATATTCAGTTCAGAATGGAAAGAAGCTCCTTTATAAATATTTTACAAAAACTGATTTACTTTTGGTAATCTGTCTGACAATGTCTGAAATGCATTAATATATGAAAGCCAATTATAAATTGAAGTCTGGAGATGAAGTTTTATCATTCAAAGGATTATAATATAAAACAAAAAGGCTATAAATTTTAAAAGGTGAAGTATTATACATCCTATGGGAAAGGAAATATGATAAATATACATCAAACATGAGTACATGTACGTAATGTAGTACAGAATATTAGTGCAAGTTAAAACTCTTAAAAGTTCCAGGCATATAAACGTTGAAAATATGCCGCACAGCCCTATATTTTAATATTTGAAAACAAAATAGTAGTGCATATGAATTAACTTTAACTGTACCGAGATGAATTATTTTTTGGGAAAGAAAAATAAAATATTTTACCTACCTTCCTATGGTACCCTGTTTCATAAAATAGGGTCAGAAAAGGGCAAACAATAATATTTTAATTTAGGCCTTATATGGTCAAAACCATATGAGTTTATGGTCATGACCATACATGTATGGTCCAAATACTCATATGGTTCTGAACTTTATACATGTTACATGAACATATAAGTAATTACATATAGATAAATTTCTGTTAGTTAATTATCAGACAGTATCTAATAAGATGAAGTCTGACTCCATGTTTACTGCAATTATCTCCCTTAAAAAAGAAGATCTACTGCTTTTAATTTATATTTTAGAACATATAACAAATATACTGCATTTCATTTATGTGAAAATACCAATGAGTACAACAATTTCAAAGAAGACTTTTTTAGGCAGACTACATTTCAATAACAATATTTTTCTCACCGTAATTCACTTGGTTTGATTAATCTATTGAATTCAGCTTGTATTTCCAGCAGCTGTCTTCGTTTTGTATCAAATTCCAGCTTCAGAGATCTGGTTAGTTCCTGCAAATTTAATCAATATGTATGGTATACATGTACAAATGTATAAACACTTTATAGCATTAGCAGGTCAACAATGACATTAAAAAAAGGAAAGAGTTTAAACTAAGGGCTCTAAAGATTCTGTGCTGCTCACTTAAAAATGTAGGACTTTGTGCACCTTCAACAATTGAAACTCTCCAACATTGTTGACTAGAATATAATCCATAACTAAAATCTCTTTTGACATGTTTAAGCTGAACTTGTATTGCTGACTATCTTTCTCTTTACAGTTTTCTTGATCTCTATGCCCAAAACACACAAGGTTAAAAATAGAATATCTTTCATAGGTAACAACTACTAAACATGATATAAGAAGACATGTACAACTGACATTAATGTGTTGAATATTATTTGTGCTTTACACGTTCTTTTCTTATTAATGACAATATAGTTTTTTTAATCGTAGTTGTAATGGGATCCAAATTAGATCCTTTAGGCCAAAATAAATTAATAGTGTGTTTCCGGTTTCCCGACCCTACCTCTGTTTTTGACGCCGACCCTAATCTTTTTATTGCCAAAATTAAAAAAATTATGAAAAATCCGGATTTTTCAGTCTGTCCGGATCCGACTATTTGTTAAGAAAACTATAGATCTTCAAAACGTTTGATAGCAACGACCAATATTAATAAGTCAAGCGTTTCAAAAACCAAGATTTTAAATAAACAAGCATGGCTGCAGCTATTTATTAGCTGTCAAATATGCAAAATGTGATCACATGGCTGCAGCTATTTATTAGCTGTCAAATATGCAAAATGTGATCACATGTTTGCAAGATATAATGACATCAATTCTGGATTATTGCAATATGATGAATCTCTTTTAAGAATAACATGATGGGCAAAAAAGTTTTATATGACATACGAAAACATTTGACAAGACCATAATTGACATATAATTTTAAGGGTAAAATAAGATCAATTGACTGCTAAAATCAATCCAGCTTTTGTGTAAAATATGCTCTTACCAATGTTGTAAAACATTGTTCTCAGACATAATATGCTTTTGGGGATTTGACAGTTTGAGTTATAATGATGACAGACAAGAGCCAGACAATGTGTAACAAGAAATAGAAAGCTTTCCCCAGTAGGCAGACATGGTGTATGATTCATGTTCATTTATAAATGAATCTGCCCCTGCACCATGTCTACTTTTATTCTTTTAAATTTTCTCTGACTGATCCCAGAACAGTTTATACCAGCATGACTAGAGATGGAAAATAAATCTACCATGTTTTTCCATATATTAAATATAAAGACAAAAGATTCTCACTTTTCTCAAATCCTGAAATTTTAATATTGTCAGAACCCCACTCCTAAAGATTAAATTCTGTCAAATATCAAAACACATCTGTTTATTAAATAAAGAGGATGCAAGAGTGTTGCCCCTCAATAAATCATAGGCTGCTGCTTAGCAACGATTTAGTGTTTCTACTACTAAAAAAAAGGGGGTGGGGGAGGGTAGGAATCTGTTTTAACATGTATACGCTTAACTTAAAGTTAAGTTTAGCTTCTGCAGACACAAAAACATTAAATTGAAAGGAAATTTTTATTATTAATGAAAATATATGTAGATTTAATTAAGTACTATTATAAATATCAAAGAAGCATTCAGGCACATGAAATGATTTCATTTGAATCTTTTTATGCTATCATCGACAGAAAAAATAAAAAGTTTTCATAAAATAAAATGTTTTACCTACCTACCCTACCTAATTTTTTTCAGGGTGAAATAGGAAACACACTATTTATTTATTTTGGCCTTACTGTTAGAACAATTAATCTGAAGATTCCATTCCTATTCACATCAAAATTAATCTTCATGAGAACCTCTTGAAAAATTAAATTGGCCACGTTTTGTTTCGAATGCTTGTGCTAAATTGTCATTAAAAAATGCCTGGGACCTTGGTGATCAAAGATGCCACCACACAACACATTTAAAATCAAAAATATATGAAATTTGCAAATTCCTTTATCGTTCAAGTTTGCTTGAAAGGACTTTTGCATTATATTGTTGTAAAAAAAGCACTCATATAAATCTTTTAACTGGCCTTTTACTGTTTTATCCCCATTCATTCAAAACTTTGTTGATTCCATTCCACTGTCCAAGGGTATTAAGGGATTCATCTGTGGATTATAACCAATTGAATTTATCCCGCTGAATTCAATTCAGGTTCATATGGGATTAGTGCATGACATCATACTCAGTGATTTTGCTCGCGCTCATCATTTTGGAAACGAAATGACATTAGCATTATAAGTGCTTCAAATCAATTTTGTCATGGAAAGTGAAAAACTATTTTGGCATGATACTTTAACATGTTTTAAATTACTTTATAACAAAATTTATAAATTTATGCATATATAGAATATTTATAAAGTATCAGAACATCTGTATTTGGTCTCATTTGTAAGAGCTTGGTCCCAGAGGAACAAATCTTTGTATGACATTTAACCTACAAGAGGGGACGGAGATGCATAAGAACCCTACCCTCCTGTTACACATGCATATATTTTTGCTCTTTCATCTGTTCATCAAAGATCAGTTTTGCTAGTGAACTGTTGGCCTTATTTACATATTTACGACAAAAGCTTATTTATTATCGTTAAGTACCTTATTTTACTGCAAGGGACAGTCTATTCTAAATTAGTTACAGACTGTCTCAGACTGTCTGAGTGTCTCTGATTAAAACAAGCATGGTAAAAAAAAATAAAAAACCAACAGGCAACACATTGTATGACTAATATTATGACCTACTCTGCAGTAGGAATCATCCATGTCTTTTGGGGTCGCTTGTGAACTGAAACTGGCACAATTTGGAACCTAAACGGTTAAAATGCAAGATAGCTAACGATCACATCTTTCAAAGGACTTCAAACAAACTTTTATTTACATTATTTCCCGCTTTTCGTATACTAGTTTTAAAGTCGACATTCCGTATGGAACTGCTTTCTTTTCGGAAAACATGTTCGAGGGCACACTTCTCAGTCTACTACTTCTGTTATACAGTAGGATACTGAAGATTAGTTGTCGTCACTGTGAGAGGTCAAATTCATGTTCACCGATTTGACTAAATTCTCATATTGGACCAGAGACATATCTAGTTTTATTATATGTCTCTGGTTTTACTAAATTTCATTATAACCAGAGACATATAATACAATTGTAATGTATTATATGTATCTGGTATAACTATGTCTCTTGTTCGACTTGTATCTTATTAAAATGTAAATTCAAAAAAGTCTCAAAATTAATAAACAATTTACAAGAAGTAGAAGTAGAAGCTGAGACTATTATATTAGTAAAATATTCCCAGGTAAAAGAACGATGCATAAACTTAAAATTATGTATAGGCCTAAGCATTCAAGTTAACTTGTGTGTATTTTAGCAGAGACATATTTTTATATGTCTCTGATTTTAGACATGGCTAAACGCCGGAGCTATCCAACGGTTAAATATTAACAGAGACATATAATTTCGCCGAGGTGCGAATCTCTTGTATTATATGTCTCTAATATTAATTAACACAATATCACGGCTGGTAATCTACACACGCAGAACAGTTGGTTCTGCAATGAAAACCGTGAGAGGATTTTCCGGTTGTGCTTGAGTGGAGTAATTGTCACCGCTTCAAAAGGTATGTACATTTCTAAATCTCAATTTTCTTATTCAACTGATCAAAATATTGAAAATCGGAGAATGCTATGCTGTGGTGAATACTTTAACGAAGAGATACATGTATCATTCCCTGTTGTACGTAGAGTTGAACTCCTACAAAATCAGTTGTCCCACGAGAAATTGCCTAAAAAAGTGACATTTCAATTTTGAAATGGTTCTATTTACAGACCTACAAGTTCAAATTTAGTTTTTTTTCGTGCAATGGGTATGAATGTTGTTTTTGGCGGCGTATGCGCTGTCCTGTGTTGATATATAGACGTCTTAATAATTCCAAAAAACAACATTTTTCCATGAAGTCATGCGTGAGGGGATCGGTTCTGATTGAGGACATCGTGAATGCGTGAGGGGAAGTACAAACATTTTTTTTTAATCTTTGGCTTTGTGACTTTTATTGACTCAATGAATAAATGTGATCAAATCAATGCTGATTAAAAAGCACAGATTTATCCTCATACTTAAAAAGACGTAAACTGATCACTGATTCAATGAAATCAAACTATAAATTGTTTGTTCAATTTCAGAAAATGCCATTGTTCAAAGGAAAAAGGAAAAGAGGACTGAAATTGACTCTCTACAAAAAGCCATGGAGATACAAGTTATCCCCGCCCTCGAAGTGAACTAAACCCTCTGGGAACTGTAAAAATCAGTTGAAAAAAAGCTTAATGGAAAAATCATGTTGTACACATTTATGAAAGGAGTTATCTCCCCTAAATTAGTTTATTTAAAAAAAAAAGATGATTCTAAAAACATAAAATTTGATATTTGTTTAAATATTTTGATTTATACAATCAATCACCAAATACATATTCTTTATATGAATAAAGTCTAACTATTGAATTGCAAATCTGTCTCCAAATTTGCAGATGTGGGCAAATAATCGGTCTAGTTTTTACTTGTAGCAAGAAAACAAAATCGTTGACAACATTTTTTGTCTTTATTCTTCGTGAAACATATTATTAAACCTAGGTTCCTACAATTATTTCATAATCCAATCTCATAAACTTTTTTACGCACACTCACATATGTGTTTTTTCATGAACAATGTAGCCAAATTTAGGTAAGCTTCAACGACTCATAGCTTGAATATAAAGAAATGATTTGTACCTCCCCTCACGCATTCACGATGTCCTCAATCAGAACCGATCCCCTCACGCATGACTTCATGAAAAAATGTAGTTTTTGGAATTATTAAGACGTCTATCAACACAGGACAGCGCACACGCCGCCAAAAACAACATTCATACCCATTGCACGAAAAAAAACTAAATTTGAACCTGTAGGTCTGTAAATAGAACCATTTCAAAATTGAAATGTCACTTTTTTAGGCAATTTCTCGTGGGACAACTGATTTTGTAGGAGTTCAACTCTACGTACAACAGTAAATGATACATGTATCTCTTCGTTAAAGTATTCACCACAGCATAGCATTCTCCGATTTTCAATATTTTGATCAGTTGAATAAGAAAATTGAGATTTAGAAATGTACATACCTTATGAAGCGGTGACAATTACTCCACTCAAGCACAACCGGAAAATCCTCTCACGGTTTTCATTGCAGAACCAAATGTTCTGCGTGTGTAGATTACCAGCCGTGAATATAAGCAACAACATCGATATAGATATAGATGATCATAGATAGATAGCTTAGCTAACTAGTGCAATTGGGTTTCTCTAGGTCTGTTTGATTTCATATTATAGGTTAAAACAATACGTTAAGAATAGTTTTTACTTGACTTGTATGATATAAGAATGAGTTTTGTAGATCACTTGAGATGAAGTGAATCAAATGGTTTATCTTTGTTTCACTTTCAATCAAAAGCTGATATATTTTTTTCCTTTTACTGACTTTACTAGCAAGACAAGACAAGACAAGACAAGACAAGACAAGACAAGACAAGACAAGACAAGACAAGACAAGACAAGACAAGACAAGACAAGACAAGACAAGACAAGACAAGACAAGACAAGACAAGACAAGACAAGACAAGACAAGACAAGACAAGACAAGACAAGACAAGACAAGACAAGACAATTTGATTCTTTATTTAAAACCACTGTATACACATTGGGACAAAGAATGCATGAAATGATAATACATAATATACAAATTAAATTGTGCACACGACAAGATAGGACAATTTGATTCTTTAAAACCACTGTATACACATTGGGACAAAGAATGAAATAATAATACATAATATACAAATTAAATTGTGCACACGACAAGATAGGAATGTTACAATTACTATTTATATAAAATTGAGAAAGGAAATGGGGAATGTGTCGAAGCGACAACAACTCGACCATAGAGCAGACAACAGCCGAAGGCCACCAATGGGTCTTCAATGTAGCGAGAAACTCCACGGCGCACCCGTAGGCGTCCTTCAGCTGGCCCCTTAAAATATGTATACTAGTATGGACGTCATACTAAACTCCAAATTATACACAAGAAACTAAAAGTAAAAATCATACAAGACTAACAAAGGCCAGAGGCTCCTGACTTGGGACAGGCGCAAAATTGCGGCGGGGTTAAACATGTTTATGAGATATCAACCCTCCCCCTATACCTCTAGCCAATGTAGAAAAGTAAATATATACAAAAAGTTAAACAAATAGACAAAGGCTAACCAGGAAGACCTGCTACTGAATTTATAACCTTTATAAATTTGCATATATTTTTTAATTTATTTCTATGTGTTGTTTGTAATAATTTACAAAATTTAATTATATTTACTCTGTTACAATAACAATTATCCAAAAACAGTTTTCTTGAGTCGTCTAGGGATCTACAATTCAAAAGAAAGTGAAATTCATCACCTAATTCTTGACATTGACATAAATTACAATATCTCATTTCTCTATTTAAACCTATTCATCTTCATGTTTCAATTGATAATCTATGATTACCAGTTCTAAATCTACAAAATATAACCCTATATCTATCTGGTAATATATCTAAATGTTTTTCGAATTCAAACTTATGCTTATATAATTTATATGATAAACCTTTTGACGAATTACATATATCTGAACGCCAGTTTTGTTGAAATTGATCAAATAACTTATGTTTCAAACTATTACTCAGCCATTTTGTGCTAAAGCCAGTTTGTGCTAACCAGATATTACTATGACCACATGTATCAAGAATATTTTTTATAAACATAACCCATTCAGACTTACAATTATTTTGTGAATATTTTAAAAACATAAAGTTATAAAAAATGTGTGACAACTTATTTTCTTTGCCGTGGACAATTCTACACCAATAATTTACCATAAGCAGTTTAACATAGATTACCATGGGATACACATCAAGTTCACCATATACCATAAAGTTTGGAGTTGATTTCTTCAAGTTCAGTAGTAGCTTGCAAAATTTCAAATGTACTCTCTCTTTAATATCCAACTTACTGAACTCCCAAATTTCACACCCATAAAGTGAAATCGGCTTCACTATCTTATCGAACAAATCATACTGACATCTCACCGAAAGGTTATGAACTCTCCCCTTCTTAAGTACATCGTACTTGGCACTGTATGCCTTAGTCCAGCCCTGACCTCAGTGACAACAAAAAAAAAAAAAAAAAAAAAAAAGGCACTGAGGCCAGGGCTGGACTACTGTATGCCTTAGTTACTAATAAATATCTTTTTTGTACTTGCAAAACTACCTGTCCTTGGAAAAGTCAATCCCAAATATGGAATTTCTTTGACAACATCTAATTCAATATGATCAAAATAAAAATAAGGATTTTGCGATAAACGTCCACCAGAAAAAATTATAATTTTCGTTTTACTAGAATTTACACTAAGTTTCCAAAGTTTACAATATTCACTATATGTATTAAGTTTAGACTGAAGAGATTCAGCTGATTCAGCAAATAGAACTGTATCATCTGCATATAATAAAGCAAAACGTTTAATACAAATATTCATCTCATTCTCAATTTCTTAAGATATACTACTTAGTCCCAAAACATCATGTATTTGTAAAAAAGATTCCAAATCATTCAGGTATAAGGAGAATAAAAAAGGAGAGAGAAACACGCCTAGCTCATGCATAACCCATCTTTAATTAAGTGGTTCAATTGAAGTTCACATAAATACGGATTTAATGAGGTCGAATTATTCACTTGCAAGTTAATAATTCATCAGTGATGTGTCTTTGCTTTTTTTTTTTTACCAAACTGAAATAAACTAGCTGCTAAAAGCGAATTTTCATTTCATTATTTCACTTTCATTAATGATTAAACAAAACAAAACAAAAATTTCTGAATCTCGTAGCTATATTGCCCCTTTAAATTGCAGCATATTTTTCTTGTATCCATTTTAGGAGATAAACGGAAAAGGTAACCCCTACCCCTCTCACCCATTCTCCCCCTTGATTCTCCACTTAAGTCAAAGTTATCAAAGTAACAAATCTTATTAAAGTCATATGAAACCTCAAATTTCAAAAAAAAATTATACATATGTTTTTTTTATAACTAAATGGATAGTTTTCATTATAAAACATATGTACATATACTTTGATTCTGAAGAAAATTCTGTTGATTTTTCCACATTTAGATAAAGTTTACTTTTTTTCGCCGACATATTTACTTTTTAAGAGAAAGTGAATTTTTATACTCGTAATGACTGTTAGTGTATATAATGTTGGTTTTTTGTTTGTTTGTTTTTCTAATATAATATGGTGTTTTATACTAAGATATAGGTATATTGATATTGATATTTGTTATATATGTTGGTGACCATATATGTTATATAAATGTATTATTAATGTGTGTTTTACAGTTTCTCTTTTTAGAGTGGCTCTTTTATAAATTGATTTGGTAATATTATAATAATTGTGTTTTATATCAAATGTTTTAAAGAGGCGAGACACTAATAAAGCATTTGTTGTTGTTGTTGCATACTGATTCAGTGTCTGTGGGGACAACCGTTGACAAATTTTATCATTCAGAGATTCAGTGTCTGCGAGGACAACACAAATGTTATCATTCAAAAATTCAGTGTCTGCGGGGACAACACAAATTTTATCATTCAGAGATTCAGTGTCCGACTGCGGGGACAAGACAAATTTTATCATTCAGAGATTCGGTGTCTGCGGGGACAAGACACATTTTATCATTTAGAGATTCAATGTCTGCGGGGACAAGACAAATTTTATCATTTAGAGATTCAATGTCTGCGGGGACAAGACAAATTTTATCATTCAGAGATTCAGTGTCTGCGGGGACAAGACAAATTTTATCATTCAGAGATTCAGTGTATGCGGGGACAAGACAAATTTTATCATTCAGAGATTCAGTGTCTGCGGGGACAACACAAATTTTATCATTCAGATGGTGCTCAGAGCTATACAATCCGGCAAAAGAATTACAAAATAAAGCACAGGCAGAAAATGATTAGAAAAAAAAAAAAAAAAAACATGAACACACAAACCTTATTTTGGATATGCCACTGTGACCTGGAGAAATTACATAATTTTTATAGCTCTAGGTCTATGGGAGAAAACTCCTGATCGATTTTATTACATATATATTTCTTCTCCTTCAATTTTATCAAACAACAATGATATTTTCTATGATTTTCGTTCGTTCTTCAAAAGGGGAGTGTAATAAATAAGATGGGTTAAAATTTCGAAGTAACAAACAAATCTTCAGATGAAAGAATCCAAACAAATTTTATTTCATCAGATAATCTTAAAAAAAATTGAATTTAGAATTTAAATTTAACAAATGTTGAGATCTAGTATCTTTTACAACCGGACAAGAAAATGTAGTTCGTCTTCAACTGCGATCTTACATAGCTTACACTTTCTGTCTTCAGCTTTAATACCAATATACCTCCCTCTTTCGATTTCAAGATCACGACATCGGCAGCTATAGTTCTAAAGTCTTGTAATTATTTGCCTGTCTTTTTTTGAATTTATTGTTAAATATGGTTCAAACATAAAAATATTTTAAAATTTCTGTAAGTTGTTAATTTATTGCTAGATTGTATATTGATCTATATTGGTACACTTCCCAGAATTGCTTTCTAAACTAGCTAACCAACTTTCTTTAAATTTTATTGTTGGAGATTTTTTTACTTTTTTTAATAGATATGGTTTTGACTCAGTCAGGACTGGGCATGGCCATAGTTTGTACTACCCAAAAATGGTGGGATTAGAGAAACAAATTTGTGTCGGAAGCCAGTAAAAAAAAAAAAATATAAGGTAAAGTTATTCTTATTATCTGACGAAATTTTTACCGGATATTTGACCGACATTCGACTAATAGCTTAGTCTTTTTATTTCTATCGGCCAATCAGAAGTAAACAAAATATTTACTCCATATTCACTCATCTTGGTGGCAGAAAAATGAAGATTATGGCCCAAGAGGGCGAATACTTCAATATAGGAAGTATTGTGTCGTGTACGACATGTTACAATCAAAAATTGCAAGGGGAAGTTTTAGCTTTCGATGTAGAAAGTAAAATGCTTGCAATCAGTATCCTTCAATATATGACGAGTTGTTATGGAAATGATCTCGATTTTTTTCTGCGAAATTATGTTTTGTTTATAAATATCGTCCATAGGTCATCACAAACTTTCCGTATCTTTTAATGTGGCAAAACACAACGTAGTTCAAAATTGATTGTCGTATGCTTCTGAAATTACAGAATGATATTAAAAGCCTCTGTAATGTAATTTGAAAGACAAGGAATAGGATAAACATTCAGTAATAATATCCATCAGGATGTTATTTGAATGACAACTGCTCATATTTATTTAGTTTTAGACATAGTTGTTACTGAATTCTTTTAAACAATTTATTGCTACCTGCTTTTTACTTATCTGTGTCCATTTGCCAAAAAACACCTTCTCTCCCATTCATGTTCGTCACTTTGATTTTTCGCACTGAAAGTCTGTTCACATTGTTTCGAGCCCTTTTTTGTGTGTTTTATGTGTAATTTTGGTAAGTGTATTTGCTTTACATATATTTTTAATAAAGTGACACATTGACAAGTTTTTGTGTTGAACATGTTGAATAATTTTAATCATGTTTTGGTCGGTATATATAATTTGTATTGCTATAAATAATTTGTTTACATTGGGTTTTTTTATTTGTTGAATTGTCAGCTACATCAGTACCAATCATTTATTTCCATGAGTAAAGCAGAATGAGGTGCTAACATGTACTTATATACATATATATGTATATAATATATGTTGGTGTTGTATATATATAAAACTATCAGTTAAGATACAGGACATTTATTTCTGTATGAAAATAAGCTTGAAGGTACACTACATGTATAAGGGTAAAGAAGAACACAAGTTATATTATTTTATTTATTTTTTATTCATCCTAATATCTTACATCTAACAATTATTCAAAAGAAACATCATCAATATCAAGTTAACAACAGTAATAAGATTTAAGTTGAGGAAAATTTAAAGATATTGCCAGGAATATATACTTAAAAAAAATATCTACTAATCCCACTGGAATTTTAATAAAAATTTACTTGCCACTGTGTATTGTCTTGGAAAGAAACTTGAATTTCAACCATACAAAATATAAAAATACTATGTATGTTAAGTTGTTAACCCACTATCATTTCTTGTATATTCCTTAACTGTTTGTTAGAATCATCTGCTGCCAGCGGTAAACACAATGTCCATGATGTTCGCATGGTAAATCTCAATTATTGTAGTGAAGTTAAAGTTGTTAAAGAATCTGATGACCCTCCACCTGCACTGCCTAACTTGAGTTTACAGAAGGTATTTAGCTAGAATTCTGTATAATAACATAATTGTAGTCAGTCTGTAGTAGGCTATACATGTAAATACAAACTGCAGTATACTGAAATATTTTCAGCAAACACATACTTGAAGCAAAATTTTACTCAGTGCACTTTAAGAAATATCTTGTGTACTTGCTGTTTGTAAGCTCAGCCTCAGAAAAAGTTATTTCCATAGGAAGAGAAATTGAAATGAAAATATATTTCCTCAGTATTGTGTCTGTAAAATCATGAATGGATTGCACCAAATAATCATATAACAAATAAAAAGAAAAAAGCTTGAGAATTTAGCACATTTAGCCACTTCAACAAATCATCAAGTTATTTTAGCAGTATAAAAGTGAAATGGCCAAATACAAAAAATTGTGGTTTAAAAAAAAGTGTATTTTAGTGGGTATGTGATTTTATAGATTTACTAAAGTCTGCATACAAGCCTATAGAAAATTTGTACATCAATTACCATTTTAACAAGTGGTTCAATAGGCCTGTACCCACGAAATCCACTGAAATTGGTATCCAATGAATAATAATGAAGTAACAATCATGACAGTAGGCAGTCACTTTCCAGACATTTTTTTGTACCTCAGTGGAAAAAACCAGTCCATTTCACCAAACATTTTTCAACAATTAGAGACATTTATTCAAGATGACAACTCAGTTCTAAAAGAACACCCCCTGTAATGTAGAATTTTAGATTTGGCATGTGACATTGATATCACCAAAGGTTCAACTTTATATGACTTAACCTTTTTGTTCCAAATTCTGAACTTTATCATAGTGACATTTGAATGCTTGTTAAAGAACCAAAATATTTTAACTGTTCTGATATATGATCTAGTTACTGGGACATTATTATCAACATAAGACACACTTGCATTGGCTTTGCATGAGTACAGCTAATGCAGGGACTTTTTTACTCACGCTGGTGCATGAACATGTTTAAATCCAAAAATTTTGTTTAATTTTATTGTACTTATATTTTCAGTTGAATAACAGACTAAATGCAAGTAAAGAAGAGAAACGGAAACGTATTAACTACATTGGTATTGGTGTTTCTGATGAAGCACAAAAAGTGTTTAACTCTATTGTTAAAACGTAAGTCATTAACATTAATTTTACTTTTTAGTTTATTGGTTGCCTCATCAATGTAAAGAAACTGGAGAAGTTGTCGAGGCATTTTGGAGACTGTTTGTGTACAGGTTTTAAAAGAACTGATAACTGAACAGCAGTATATTTTGTGCATGATTGAAATGTTTTATATGCAAATTCAAACTCCGGTAGAAACAATGGATTTTTGACATACTATTATATGTTAGTGTCCAAATGAACATGATTGCCGTTGTTACTAGACTTAAAAAATAACTTTAAACAGGATGTATTTGATAGGAAATGCTTATTTGAAATTTAAAGCAGGAATCACAAATTCAAATGAATACAATTGATGGCTTGCATTTCAATATTTTGTCTTGCTTTGGTAAGCTATTCATAGACATATATTAATTTCTGACCTCTATGACCCTGGTATTCACAGAGTGCAACAGTATTGCTAGCTAGTACAAAATAGAGAGGCACAACAAGTACACTCCTCTTCTAGTTCATTCATGCACTATGCATTTCTATTGAAATTTTGTAATTCAGTCCTCTACAAATGTGGCAGCAACTTTAATGAGGGATATTCTGGTATTTAAAACATTTGCTATCCTTCAAATCAATATTCAGGGTTTAGATCAAATCTATTATTTTATCTTCTCTAGATATTTGCTGTTGATTCATTCTAATCGTAAAATCATTACAAAAATCAACTAAAGTATTTACATTGATTGGATTGGATGTTTCTGATAAACTATATCTTAGTTATTTATTCTTCGATACATACATATTTTTAAATGTTAAGAATATTGCAGGTTGGCAGAGTCCAGATGGGAAGGTAAAAATATAATTGTGATGGAAGAAGTGACTATACGACCTCCTTATGGAGTAGATGATTGCCAAGGAAAACAAGGAAGTCAAGTACTCAATCATGTTAGAAAAATAGTAAGTTATTTATCAAAGACAACTTGAATATTTCTGATTCTGTAACAACTTTGTATGGCCTGTCTGAGAAGACAGGGGCATTAAGAGTTAACCTTTTACCATCAGCTTTTCTGTCTTTACTTACCTCAGTCTTTTCATCTGTCTGTTCCATTTTCAAAGCTTCAGCAGGTGCATTTGTGTCATCAAACACATTTTTAGCTCACCTGGCCCGAAGGGCCAAGTGAGCTTTTCTCATCACTTGGCGTCCGTCGTCCGTCGTCGTCCGTCGTCGTTAACTTTTACAAAAATCTTCTCCTCTGAAACTACTGGGCCAAATCAAACCAAACTTGGCCACAATCATCATTGGGGTATCTAGTTTAAAAAATGTGTGGCGTGACCCGGTCAACCAACCAAGATGGCCGCCACGGCTAAAAATAGAACATAGGGGTAAAATGCAGTTTTTGGCTTATAACTCAAAAACCAAAGCATTTAGAGCAAATCTGACATGGGGTAAAAATGTTTATCAGGTCAAGATCTATCTGCCCTGAAATTTTCAGATGAATCGGTCAATCGGTTGTTGGGTTGCTGCCCCTGAATTGGTAATTTTGAAGAAATTTTGCTGTTTTTGGTTATTATCTTGAATATTATTATAGTTAGAGATAAACTGTAAACAGCAATAATGTTCAGCAAAGTAAGATCTACAAATAAGTCAACATGACCAAAATGGTCAGTTGACCCGTTTAGGAGTTATTGCCCTTTATAGTCAATTTTTAACCATTTTTCGTTAATTAAAGTAATCTTTTACAAAAATCTTCTCCTCTGAAACTACTTGGCCAAATAAATCCAAACTTGGCCACAATCATCTTTGGGGTATCTAGTTTAAAAAATGTGTGGCGTGACCTGGTCAACCAACCAAGATGGCCGCCACGGCTAAAAATAGAACAAAGGGGTAAAATGCAGTTTTTGGCTTATAACTCAAAAACCAAAGCATTTTGAGGAAATCTGACATGGAATAAAAATGTTTATCAGGTCAAGATCTATCTGCCCTAAAATTTTCAGATGAATCGGTCAATCGGTTGTTGGGTTGCTGCCCCTGAATTGGTAATTTTGAGGAAATTTTGCTGTTTTTGGTTATTATCTTGAATATTATTATAGAAAGAGATAAACTGTAAACAGCAATAATGTTCAGCAAAGTAAGATCTACAAATAAGTCAACATGACCAAAATGGTCAGTTGACCCGTTTAGGAGTTATTGCCCTTTATAGTCAATTTTTAACCATTTTTCGTAAATTAAAGTAATCTTTTACAAAAATCTTCTCCTCTGAAACTACTTGGCCAAATTAATCCAAACTTGGCCACAATCATCTTTGGGGTATCTAGTTTAAAAAATGTGTGGCGTGACCTGGTCAACCAACCAAGATGGCCGCCACCGCTAAAAATAGAACATAGGGGTAAAATGCAGTTTTTGGCTTATAACTCAAAAACCAAAGCATTTTGAGGAAATCTGACATGGGGTAAAAATGTTTATCAGGTCAAGAACTATCTGCCCTGAAATTTTCAGATGAATCGGTCAATCGGTTGTTGGGTTGCTGCCCCTGAATTGGTAATTTTGAAGAAATTTTGCTGTTTTTGGTTATTATCTTGAATATTATTATAGTTAGAGATAAACTGTAAACAGCAATAATGTTCAGCAAAGTAAGATCTACAAATAAGTCAACATGACCTAAATGGTCAATTGACCCCTTAAGGAGTTATTGCCCTTTATAGTCAATTTTTAACAATTTTCATTAATTTGGTAAATTTATGTAAATTTTTACCAAATATAGTTCTCTGTTACTAATGGGCAAAGTTCATGATAGATATAATTGTAAGAAGCAAAATCGTTCAGTAAAGTAAGAACTTCAAACACATCACCATCACCAAAATACAATTTTGTCATGAATCCATTTGTGTCCTTTGTTTAATATGCACATAGACCAAGGTGAGCGACACAGGCTCTTTAGAGCCTCTAGTTCTTTTAATTTATAAATGTTTCATGGGAATCTAGTCCCTACAAAATATGCCCTAAACTTGCATCATTAGATGAAAATCCTATACAGCCATTTGGACTATAATTAGTAAACTTAAATTACCTTTGTTACATTAAGTTATGATGGAAGGATTTAAGTACGATGTACTATTAACAACAATCTGATGATATATGTCAAAATGTGTACATGAATCTATTCAAAGTTTAGATTTTTCTACCCTGTATACCACATTGCCTCACAATCTCATTAAGAAAAAATTCACACACCTAATTAAATGGGCATTCAAAAAATCAGAATGTGAATATATATGTTCAAACTCTTTTAGGTCATTTTTTAGTAGCAATAAACAAAAAAACTATGTTAATTGGACATGCTTTGATACTATATATGCCCTTGAATTTTTACTAGATAACATTTTTGTTCGCTTTGGGGATTCCGTATATCGTCAGATTATCTGAATTCCAATGGGGACTAACTGTGCACCACTTATTGCGGACCTCTTTTTGTATTGTTATGAGTTGCAATTTATGACAAAAATAAGCAAAGACCCATCACAGTGTTTTCCTTTTTTCACTAAGGTAAGGTGGGTGTTTTAAAAAAATCACTTGCAACCGGGTGGGTTTTTTTTAAATGTCCAACCGAGTTTTTTATTTATTTACTGTGGGTGCACGTGCACGTGGGGGTCACAAAAATAAAGATTAGTATAATATTCACATTTAATGGAGTTAACAAACATAAATAGAAGTAGTCATATTAATTGTCAAATATTCTTTGATTTGATTTTTTTCAACAATTTATCTCTTTTTTCTCTTCTTTCATTTACAATTTTATGCATCAGCATGGATTTAACAACAACAGACTTAAGTTCTTTGTTTCTTTGTCCATACTTTTTGATATTATTTATCAAAATATGTCTCTTTTTTAAATTTCCCCAGACTTTAAGTGCTTCCTTAAAATCAAATTCATCTTCATTAGGCCCCATGCTAGCAACAATATTTTACAAGGATTAATGATGGTGTCTCATAATGCATCCTTGTAAAATATTGTTGCTACATTTTAAGTCTGTTCCTGAGTAATGTTTTTATTCTAGCCATGGTACTAAATCCTCTTTCACATTTGAAGTCTTACTCATATTTGTCTTCACTTCAGTGTCTTTTCCGTTGTTTGGTTGATTTTTGTTCAATTTCCACAACTTCAACATTACTATCAATTTTATTTAACTTATTTGGTCTGGTATTTTCTTTATCATCATCATCATCTGCATTTCTTTTTCCCCCGATTGATAAATGAGAACATTGAAATTTGACAATTAGACGCCATCTTTGTCAATGAAAACAAATCAGGGAGGCACGATTAGTATTCAAATTTTAACAGTAAGGAACCGAAAAAAAATCCGGAATTTGAAAAAAAAAGCCGACCACCTCCTAAAATTGAAAGGTGGTCGGCTTTCAAAAGAAGGTGGTTGGCACACCCGGCTTAAATGCCGAATGGAAAACACTGCATCAAAACAACATCTGATAAACAAATTTAATAATACTTTTAGATATTTGGATGATATTTTGGCTCTCAATAATGACGACTTCAGTATGTATATTAATGAAATTTATCCTGCTGAACTTACTTTAAATAAAGCTAATACTAACAATGACCACTGCCCTTTCCTCGATCTTGATATCTATATCACTAACGGAAAGCTGAATACTAAAATTTATGATAAAAGGGATGATTTTTCATTTCCTATCGTTAATTACCCGTTTTTAGATGGTGACGTTCCCTTGTCACCATCTTACGGTGTTTATATATCTCAACTTGTACGATTCGCTCGTGTATGTAACAATGTTTTAGATTTTAACGAGAGAAATTTATGTATTACTGAAAAATTATTACACCAGGGTTTTTTGATATCACAAACTAGTCAAAACATTTACTAAATTTTATCATCGGTATAAAGACATCATTCGTAAATATAACTCAACATGCAGACTTCTTATACGTTCAGGTATTTCACATCCAATTTTTTATGGAAATATTCTTTATAAAGCACAAAGGTGTCAGTATTCACCTCAGAAACTTAAAAAACCTTTGAATAGACTTATTAAGAAGGGATATAATTACGATACTGTTGTCAAGTCATTAAAGATTGCATATTTTGGCGTTAATATTGAGTCACTGATAAGGTCTTTGCGTCGGAACTAAACACATTTATTCTAAAAACAGTTGTTGGCATGACACGGGTTATGTTCTTCTCATATATGTTATGATGGTATGATACTAAACCCCTAACGGGAAGGATTGTGCCTGATGTACATATGATGAAATCATAATCTTTCAGTCAGTTTAATTGAAGTCTGGAGCTGGCATGTCAGTTAACTGCTAGTAGTCTGTTGTTATTTATGTATTATTGTCATTTTGTTTATTTTCTTTGGTTACATCTTCTGACATCAGACTCGGACTTCTCTTGAACTGAATTTTAATGTACGTATTGTTATGCGTTTACTTTTCTACATTGGTTAGAGGTATAGGGGGAGGGTTGAGATCTCACAAACATGTTTAACCCCGCCGCATTTTTGCGCCTGTCCCAAGTCAGGAGCCTCTGGCCTTTGTTAGTCTTGTATTATTTTAATTTTAGTTTCTTGTGTACAATTTGGAAATTAATATGGCGTTCATTATCACTGAACTAGTATATATTTGTTTAGGGGCCAGCTGAAGGACGTCTCCGGGTGCGGGAATTTCTCGCTACATTGAAGACCTGTTGGTGACCTTCTGCTGTTGTTTTTTATTTGGTCGGGTTGTTGTCTCTTTGACACATTCCCCATTTCCATTCTCAATTTTATGTGTCATCTTTATTTAAGTTTCTCTGTCTTCTCAAATTTCTTATTTGTGCATTTTCCTGTATTATGCTAATGTTTCTCACAGAGTCTAGTATTATTGGAAAAGTGCTGTTACAAATCATTTTGTTGTCAATTTGCTGACATTCAATATTTTCATATTTTACCACATATGTGCATTCAAAACGTGTGAAGAATGTTATATAAACGAACAATATATATGGTATACAGCATCAAAAGACAACCACTAAATTACAGTCTCCTGACAGGCACATACAGAAAATCAGGGGTTAAACCTAGTTTGTTTGCCCCATACCCTCCACCTAACCTGGGACAATAATGTAATTGCACAACTTAAGAATAAACAATGCAAAATGAAATGAGGAAAAAAAACACAATTCCATATCTGATATACAATTAGACTGGTCTGAAATTTAATGGCCTTTGTCCCTGACCTCTTTCATGGTTTGACGACCATTTAAAATAAAAGTCTAGATTTTAGCTGAGCTATGTGAACTGTTGTCATATCTTCATCTTGGCAACTGTCAACATAGTTCAATCATCTTCTCTAAAACTACTGAACCAATTTCAACCAAGCTTAGCTTAATAGGAATCTTGAGATGTCTTTACTATAGACTTTGTTTATTGTCCCAGAAACCAAGAAACATGACAGTTGGCCATATAGGTAAAATACAATTTATTTAATCTTCAAAAGTATAATAGATACAAGAAAAATTATCAGATGATTTATGGTAGGGCTTTATCAAACTCAGCCTGATGGGCCTCGGTGGCCAAGTGGTCTAGGTAGTTACTACTGTAATCACTAGCCAGTCAACAATGAGGTTGTGAGTTCTGATCCTGCTTGTGCATGTGCACTAGACTCTAATCTTAATTGACTAGGATTGTCAGTTTTTCTATGGAAGGTTAGTGGTTTTCTCTGCGAACTCCAGCTTCTTCCACCAATAAAATAAACTGTCAGCCACTAAATAGCCTAAAAGTGGCATTGAAACAATAAAAATCAAAATCAAATACTAAGCCTGATGTTTATTTCTATTTACAGATACAAAAGCATGTAGCTGATGAGGCTCAGAGAGATCAAAGAAAATCAATGTCACCATCCACAGTTACCAGTCTCAAATCATGAACAAAGGGAGATAACTTTCGTTAAATTGACTCAATTGTAATGAACAAGGTTTTGATAATTTGAAACATAACATTTATCAGCATTTTTTTTTTTATAAAAACCTTGTTTATAAAAAATCCACAAATAAATGTGGGATTGCCTTATTTATACATGAGGATAAAATATTTAAACCAATGAAACAAAGCTTTATTTTTATTTGAATGATGAATATAACATATAAATTACAAAAAAGATTGGTTTTAATAAATTTTAGGAACATCTGTGTGTATGCAACTTGAAGATTTGTAAGAGATATTATTTGTAAGAGATGTTTTGATACAATACTAAAAGTGTTCAATTTTACATTGTTATAATGCTCCATTCTTTATTAGAAATAAGATCATTTTATAGGAGAGATAAAAGAAATTAGTTTTACAGGAATTTCCCCTCCCAAAAATTTTTTCAGAAAAGTATTGCTTATTGAAATGTTTCTAGGTTACTGTGACTTTGTGTACTAACACAGGTGGAACCTGTATGAATACTTGTTTCATTCTAAAAGGTCTTACAGAGAATAACAGCACCTTTCTTGAAGCAAGTATGGCAAAATTTTCAGTCTTCATGCTAAAAATGCTCAGGCATCAAAAGTTGAATGAATATAATACAATGGGGTTTCACTCATCATGTTATTTCCCTTCAACACACTCTTGATTTATTCTGTAAACGTGAATCTTTGTTACATTTTTTAAAAAAAATGCTTTTCTTAAAATATGACTAAATAAAGGATACAGGATACAATCTTTTGGTAATAGATTATAAGTCATTTAATGATTTTAATAATGAAGATGTAAGCATTTGTCAATCTTAGAAAATATTTTTTAAGGCAAACAGCCTATTTTCTTAGGTAAACAGATCTTGCATCCACCATAATTTATTTCCAAGAAATATATAAGTAAAAGAATATTGAAAATGTTTATCTTATTACTTTGAGATGTTATTTAGCCAGGAGTTCAAAGTAGATGTTTCTTCTTTATATCTGATGGCTTTTGGGTTAATGATAAATTTTCTGTGTTTAACCTACATTAGATAATGGATTTCAACATATACCAAAAAAGTTGTTATTATAAAACAGAAAGGTTAAGAATGTCCCATAGTTGACTTTGAGCATTAAGTTTTGCTATCCATTGATATCTGTTATATGGGGTTTACGCCATATGGACAAGTCTTTTTATTTTTCATATGAAATGTTTGGGAATAAATTAATTTTAAACTGTAAAAGATATATTAAAAAGACAAGATATTTTTTTTGTCACCTAAGCTTGTGAAAATGTATGTGTTTACTGGGCAAAACTAATTTTTAAAAGCAGATCATATAAGAAAGAAGAAAAACAAGAATGAAAAACCTCAAAAACCAGAATGGCCCTATAAATCCAATAGAACACTTTACTGTATAAAAAAAAGTTAAAAATACAAGAGATTCAATATTTATTATAGCATATTTGATATCCTGAAATTTTCAAGAGATACAAAAATGTTTTTAACATTGAAATACATTGGGGGTAAAACAAACAATAATTCCAACATATAGTTGAAAAAATCAAAACAGGCTGTATTTCATTCTGACAATAAATCATAAGACAAATTTATTTGGAGATATTGATGAAATACAGTTCCAAGAAAACAAGCATTCATTGAGATATGCTTTAAGATATTTTTTGAGAGAGTAATAGTGTTTAAAGCTCTTTTTGAACTGGGGATGGGGGTGGGGTTGAGATGTATCTGAGTAAATTGAAAAGAGTTGTCTTGAGTCAAATAATGATTGAAGAAGACTGAATAAAGAAAGAATTCCCAATGGGAACAGTTTCTTTTTGTTTTTGTATATGCCAGCCAGCTACAGTTATTTAATAGTGTTTCAGTCTGTCACCCAATGTCTAGCACTAACTTAAATATTTTAAAACTATTTGTATAAAGCTTTATATAATATTTCAAAAGATAAATGACCTGGATGCTTCATATCATATATGCATATACCTTATGTTACTAAGTTTCCATCTGTCATATGTCCATTGTCTTTGACCTCATTTTCATGTCTCAGTGACTGCTTGAAGAAAATTAGATTTTTGTTGTGTGAATTTCTCACTTATTATGATAAATAGTTGTAGGATATCTATATTTGGTATATAGGTTCCTTGCAATATCTACATGTCAGCCAGAAAAGGTTCACCTGACCTTGATCTCATTTCATGGATCAGTGATCAAGGTCCGAGTATTATGATAAGGTCCATTTATCAAAAATAATAAGCAGTGGATCAGCTATATGTGGTGTATGGAATGAATGTATTGGGTACATGTCAGTCTGGCAGGTTTCATCTCACCTTGACCTCATGTTAATGGTTCATAGTTCAATGTTAAGTTTTTGTGCTTAGGTCTTTTTTTAAGAACTACAAGCAATAGGCCAACTATATTCGGTGTATGAAATGATAGAAATAACATGTCAGTCTGGCAGGTATTGTCTGACTTTGACTTTATTTTATTTTCATGGTTCATTTGTCAGTGTTGAGTTTTGGTATGGGGTTTTTTCAAAAAATATAATACAAGGTCAGCTATATTTGGTGTATGGATTAACTGTATAAAGGTGTACTAAGAACATGTCCATCTGGCAGGTATAATCTGACCTTGATCTTATCATTGCTCATTGCTCAATCTTAAGTTTTTGTGTTATAATCTGTTTTAGGTTACCATCAGAAAGATTTTGTGTTAAAAAAAATGTAAGGGTGGATATGTCTGTAGGACAGGATTTATCTGACTTTTACCTCATTCTCATAGATATTTAGAAATGTTCAGGTTATAGGGATCTTTATATGTCTGATAATTTTAGTAAGTTACCTTTATCTTAGACTTTCAACATTAAATCAATGGTCAGTATAGTAGGTAAGACATTTCAACTGTGCACTCTTGTTTGATCCTAACATAACAATGGGGTCTGTGATAACACATTTTATGTGGATAATGAAGGTAATTGTCTCCCCTTGGTGTAGTAAAATAGTAAAAGACTTGTGTATGCTGTTTACCGTACAATAGCGACATGAATGATTTGTAAAAATTGCATAGTTTCCATGTTAAAGATTGGATTAGATTTGGGGACCACATAAAATATTGAATAGGTCAATGCTTTTTGGTATGCGGTTGTATATGCAAAGGCACATCTGGAATTGTTGATATGAAGTGGAACATTCAGAACTAATCTTCCTTTCGACTTAACCCATGCAAACAGTTCTCCGAAAACTTTAAGCAATACATAAATATGTTTTGGACTCATCTAAAAAAGAATACATCAAGGTGCTTTATTTTCGTTTGATGGACATGTTTTTCAACAAACAGTTGACATTGCTATAGGACGATCTCACCTATTCTGAACGACTTGTTTCTTTATTCCCTAAATACAGACATCATACAGAGATGTCTCAGGAAGATTGAAACGAAGCAGGTCGACTTCCATTATGTTTAACTTTACGTTTTGCTGTGTAGATGAAGTTCTCTCACTAAATTTATCAAAGTTAAATGACTTATTTTTATCACATCTATCCAGTCATGATTGAATTAGGAATAAAGGATAGATGTCAGACAAGTTGTGTCTGCACCCGATCTTGATAATATATTTTACATTAACCTTTAAGATAGATCTACTGAACTGTACATGCTCAGTTCTAGTTGTTATATTATGTGAAGGAGAACTCGTGTCCTAACCTATCAATTTAAATCTTTGGGTACGTCTCACAATTGGGCTCACCTGGGTTAACTGGGTTGACCGAGCTAAACTTTAAAGATGACCAAAGAAAAAAAAACCTCATCAAATCCCATTATGGACTTGTCATTTGTATTTAAGGTGCATGTGGACCCTATGGCTAAAATGGCCGTATTTTCACCTCAAAATTTACTACGAGTACAGGCAAACCTATGCATCTGGAAACGTTTTAAGGCATAGCATGCCCCAGATAAATAAAATACATTGTATGATTTAGAAAATTCATAACTCAACTGGATTTTGCCGTACACTTTTTTTCGTCCCTGCAGAAGATAACAGTTGAGTTTACCTCGATATGGTCCACTCAGGTACACAGTCTAAATAACCAATTATTGATTTGTCATGTATCTATTGTCCATCTAATGTCCATGTCAATCAATTCTCCTCACTTCAATTATTACCTGTGGGGAAGTTCTCAAATCTGTTTCCCAACTTAGTTTCTTTTGGCACCTTCTGCAGGAATGGAAAAAAATGCACGGCAAAATCCTGGTAAGTTTTTATCTTTCTAAAACATATTTAAAATTATTTTATCTAGGGCATGCTATGCCTGAAATATTTTATGGTATCTCACTCTGTACAATCCAAAGTCTTAGTACACAATATCTGTCGCCACTTCCTGTATCATCTTGAACAAAATAAAATACTTGCCTCATTAAACCATGGATTTCGAAGTGGATATTCATGCGAAACTCAACTCTCCATCAACGTGTGGAACTATGAAAGCACCTTCCATCAGTGCTCTGATTTTTGTCGAGTCTGCTACTTTTGTCGCAAAAAATCTCTACAAAGGAATAGTGATCGGCCGGCGGCGTTGGTTCACTTCTTAAAAGCTTTATATTTGAAAGGTGGATGCTTCATACTTTATATATACTGTATATGCCCTATGTTTAGAAGTTTCCGTCTGTCTTAAGTCCATTGGCCTTGACATAATTTTCATGCTTTAATGACCACTTGAAGAAAAGTTAAGATTTTATATAATGTTAATTTCTTTCTTATTATGAACAAAGGATAACTATATTGAGGGGGCAATACCTTTTTATGTTAACCTGTTTTGGCCCTTTTCAAGCTGTTGTTAACTGTTATCTGAGATAAATTTAAGCTGTTAACTGTTTTCAACCCACTTTGTTAACTGTTATCAGCATTTTTGCATTTGTTTTTAACTGTTTTGGCCAAAACCGAGGTGTTGTTAAAATGTTAACGGACCCCCTATTGTGCCCCCTCTATATTTAGTATGTGCGTACCTTGCAAGGTCCTCATGCCCACCAGACACTTTTAATTTCACCGACCTCATTTCATGGACCAGAGAACAAGGTTTAGTTTTGGTGGTCAAGTCCATATATCAGATACTATCACTGAGCAATAGGTATTCTATATCTATTGTAACAGTCTATGGAAGAAGCGTATCGACAAAAACTTTTCTTATATCACATAGCGATATTGTCTAATATCAATTGTAAATATGCAGACATTCCATGCGAAAAATGTTGTTTTCGGCAACGAAAAATTAAGAAAATACTAATTTTAAAACTTATTGTTCAAATATAAACAACAATTGAGTCTAAATATACATGCAGAAGTTAGTTAGAAGCTTAAGTTTATGTCAGTGTAAAATTTGAAGTGCTGTGTTTTTCTTATATACATAAATAAACAATGCGTTACTTTTAAAATATCAATGCGATACTTTTAAAATATCATAGCGGTGTTTTTGTTATATCAATATTAGTACCGATTAGTATTAATATTATACTGTTGTACCCATATTTTGACAATTTTACCTATTATATAAAAAAAGAAGATGTGGTATGATTGCCAATGAGACAACTATCCACAAAAGACCAAAATGACACAGACATTAACAACTATAGGTCACCGTACGGCCTTCAACAATGAGCAAAGCCCATACCGCATAGTCAGCTATAAAAGGCCCCGATAAGACAATGTAAAACAATTCAAACGAGAAAACTAACGGCCTTATGTCTGTTTTGTTCACGCATCGTTGTAAATATGACAGAATTTGATGAGACTGTCATACACGTGAGAGTTGAAGTGCTATGAAACCAGGTTCAATCCACCATTTTCAAAATTTGAAAATGCCAGTACCGAGTCAGAAATATGACAGTTGTTATTCATTCGTTTGGTATGTTTTATCATTTGATTATACCATTTGATAAGGGACTTTCTGATTTGAATTTTCCTCGGAGTTCAGTATTTTTTTAAATTTTACTTCTTAGTAGTATTGTATGTAAATAAGCAGTTTTAAGACATTGCTTAAATTCAAATTGTTTTTGGTAACATCTTACAAATTTCTCAATTGGTTTTGGAAGCAAATCTAAGCAAATAAGAGTTTAATAAACAATGCCGTAATCAAATAATCAAATAGCTAAGTATCAAAATGTACTTTTGAATCTCCTTTTTTTTTTTTTTTTTTTTTCCTGTTTGAATGGTTTAACACTAGCAATGTTCTTGTTCTTATATAGCGTGGTGTTCGCTTTGAGCCAAGGCTCCGTGTTTAAGGACCTTTGATCTATAATGCATGGTTTACTTTAAACAAATTATTACTTTGATGGAAAGTTGTCTCATTCGAACTCATGCACCATCTTCTTATATCTATAAATCTTTAAAATTTCCCCTTATAAATAACTGCTTTCCAGTCCTCTAACTGAACAATCTAAATTTATGAATATAGAAAAGATATATAGATATAGAAAGATGTGGTGTGAGTGCCAATGAGACAACTCTCCATCCAAATAATAATTTAAAAAAAAAAAGCAAACCATGATTATATAGGTTAATGTACGGCCTTCAACATGGAGCCTTGGCTCACACCCGAACAACAAGCTATAAAGGGTCCCAAAATTACTAGTGTAAAACCACTCAAACGGGAAAACCAACGGTCTAATCTATATAAAAAAAAAAAAACGAGAAACGAGAAACACGTATATATTACATAAACAAACGACAACTACTGTACATCAGATTCCTGACTTTGGAGTTTGGACAGGTGCACACATTTGCAGCGGGATTAAACGTTTTAATGGATCCAAACCTTCTCCCTTTTTCTGAAACAATAGCATAACATCACAACATAGAAAAATACACGATAAAATATCAATTGGCAGACTTAACTCAATCAAAAAACGTAAATTAATACACAATGAACGAATGAACGAATCTAAAAATTTCTAACGTCAAAAGACATTTACATCTTATTTATTTGTGTTCTAAACATTTTTTTAGTACTCATTGAAGAAATGAATTTATAACAAGCGATACGGATTGTTATTTTGCATTTAGAAAAGTTCGCGTATTTATACGATCGGTTACTAGCCAAAAACGAAAGTCAAATCTCTGTGGCAACAATACATCGGAATACCCTCACGGTCATCGCGATGTAAAAGAGAGTCCAGGAGGCGAGCTGATTATGTTCATAGAGATATCGATTTACCAACGGGGAAAAGTCTTTGATATCCAAAAAGAACTGTCTTCCTTCTCAATATCTTTTGCTATGTTAATAATAAATATATTTTCTGTTTGACAAGATTTTTGATTTTCGTTGTATCTGAAGTTGTCCAATTTTTATAGTCTGAGGCTACTCAGTTGGTATCTTCAAAGAGTGGGACATCAGCATTTGTACATTTTAATTTGTTTGGATTATTGATTTTACCATTTGCATATACATTGTAATTTGGAGTAATGATATTTTTTGTCTATTTCGATATTACCAAGGTGGGTAGACTATAGCAGTGTGACCAGTCAATTAGAATCTAATAGGTCGGTAGACGTATTTGCAACCGCTTTTAAATTCCGCCATTGCATCATCACTTCAAATAGAATTATGAAAAAGAAGATGTGGTAAGATTGCCAATGAGACAACTGTCCACAAGAGACCAAAATAACGCAGACATTAACAATTATAGGTCGCCTTACGGCCTTCAACAATGAGCAAAGCCCATACCGCATACATAAATAATGTGGCGGGGTTAAACATGTTAGTTAGTTGGTTAAACCATGTGATTGAAAACAATAGACTGAACAGGTTGTTAACACTTTCAACTATCAATATTATAGGGTCAAGCAACATTTTCGGAATGATAAGTTCATGTAAACATTAATTGTGTTACAGTTACGAAATTTTAGTGATGTTGATCCTAAAACATTGAACTGGTCATTGTGCTGAGCTTGACTCAGCTAGTATAACCATGGGATTGTATCGCAATCTCGGCAAATTATAAAGAATAACAACTTGTGAGTGAAGCTTGTAGATTATAATTCCACCAGAAAGAATACAGGAGTTTACAGAGTGTGTAATGTTTGTTAAACTGAAAGAAATAAAAATACAATATTTTACAATATGTACGAAAGAAATATATGAATGTTCAATGCAATAATAATATCAAGTCAAAAACGAAAGTAGAATTCTCAGTTCAATTCATAGAAATAAACAATTACAGTTCGTATTGTTGAATAAACGTGGAATCCAATTTAACGGAATTAACGGTATATATATTTAACAGTTTATAATTGATTTGAAACGTACTTGACGGTGATTTGTCACAATATCCGCAGGAGCAGTTTTGTTGTGGCATCCATTTGCAATAGACCGGTGAGGAAGAGAAAGTAAGCACTAGTGAAAATACGGAGAAGTTCAGATTATTTCCGGAAAATACGGATGTCTAAAAATCCAATCAAATAGACTATACAGTGAATATAATTGCGGATGTGATCCAGAATACTCCCCGTCTGAAATCTACCTGATATCACTATTATTCCATAAGATATAACACATATGAATGTCACTATATAAATCCAGAGATATATACATATATTTACACAGGAGTGTTCTCTATGAGAAGAATCATGTCCACGATAGGGCGTGTGTAGGTTGTGGCCTTTCCATTAACGATAACTCGCACTTCTGCCTTTCGGACATGTTCGTCTGAACTTTTAAATGAGTTCACTATAATTCCAACGGGCCATTGGGTACGGCAAATGTTTTTGTCCTTAAGAAGAATGACGTCTCCTTCGATGAGATCACGGCGATCTTCGGTCCATTTTCGTCGTTGTTGTAGTAACGGCAGGTATTCCTTCCTCCAACGGGACCAGAAAACACTGGCCAGAGCCTGTACTAGTCTCCATTCGGCAAGACAGAGATCTCGTTTGTCGAATTCCCCAAGATGGTCTGAAGTGAAAACGTAGTCAGTTTTCTGTGTCAATAACATAGCCGGAGTTAATATTAACGGATTCTCTGGATCTGTTGATACCGGTACCAGAGGTCTAGAGTTCACTATTGCTGAAACTTCTGCCATTAGTGTGTTAAGCACGTCATGCGTAAGACTTCTTCCGGCTGCATTTAGAAGCATAGAATCAAGAATTCTTCTGGTGATACCAATCATTCTTTCCCAGGCTCCACCCATATGGGACGAATGCGGCGCATTGAAGATCCAAGTTGTACCAGAACTGTACAGAAAGTTCTTGAAGGGTCCATCTTCAACGTTGATTGAATCAATCTTTAAATCGTCGATTGCTCCAATAAAGTTTGTTCCACGGTCAGATCGGAAAATCTTTACTTGGCCTCTTATAGCGGCGAATCTCCTGACGGCGTTTATGAAGGCCGAAGAACTCATTTCCTCGATTAATTCGATGTGAATAGCTCTTGTCACTAAGCATGTGAATAAAATTGCCCAACGTTTGGAGTTGGCGTATCCACCACGTGTTTTACGTGAAACAATTGTCCAGGGTCCAAAGGTGTCTATTCCAACGTTAGTAAACGGAGGTGAAGGTTCAAGACGGTCCTCTGGCAAATCAGACATGATTTGATACTCAGTTTTTCCTCTGAGTTTGCGGCATGTCACACATTTGTGAATAATAGATGAGATTAAGCGTTTTGCTCCTACGATCCAAAATCCTGCGGAACGAATCGCTCCATCTGTGAAATGGCGACCTTGATGTTTTATCTTGTTGTGGTAGTGTCGAACTAATAATGTTGCTACATGATTGCGTCCAGGGACGATCAATGGTTTCTTTTCACGGAGGTTCAAGTCCGATTTTACAATACGGCCTCCAACTCGTAATAGTCCTCGTTCATCCAAAAACGGATTGAGGTTAGCTATCGGGCTCCGCTTATTAATTTGTTCCTGACGTTTTATACAATCTATTTCATCTCCATAAACTTCCTGTTGTGCAGATATTAAGATGAAATTTTCGGCATTTGAAAAACTATCCACAGAAGTCACTGATGATGCCTGTTTTGACCCGTGTAAACGAGAGAAACGTTCCAAAAAGGCTATCGCTCGCACAAGTGATGTCCAGTTGGAGAATCGATTGAATCTATCAGTTCCGATACCTTTATGCTCAGGTGTGGAAAATGTTTTTGCAACATTAACAGTTGCACGGATTTCTCCATCTTCTTCTGGATCTATTAGCTGGTATATATCCTCAGAATTCTTCTGTTCTGAGGAAAGAAGTTGTTTTGGTCCTAATAACCATTCGCTGCTGTGAATTTCATGGGCTTGTACGGACCTTGTTCCCGAGTCTGCGGGATTACGGTGAGTTGGTACATAATTCCATTGACTTGGAGAGCTAAATTTTCTTATTTTCTCCACTCGATTGGCGACATAGATGAAGAACCTTCTTGTCTCGTTACTTATGTAGCCTAGGACTACTTTACTGTCTGTGTAGAATTTTACGGTGTCTATATGTAAATCTAAATTATCCATGATGGTCTGTGTTATCTCGACTGCTAATACTGCAGCAGATAGTTCAAGGCGTGGAATAGTATGACCACTTGTTGGTGCAACTTTAGCTTTCCCAAGAATGAATCCTATGTTTGGTTCACCACTACTGTCGGTCGTGCGTAGATATGCAACAGCTGCTATGGCTTTTTCTGATGCATCAGAGAAGACATGTAACTCCTTTGTGGCGGTTTTGCTCAGATACGGCACGTAGGTACGTGGAATGCGCAATGTTTCGATAGCAATTAGAGTATCTCTCCAAGATTTCCACTCATCTGCTGTCTCATCAGTGAGAGGTTGGTCCCAATCGACGGTTTCTGATACTATTTTCCTCAATAGGAGTTTCCCTTGTATAATCACCGGAGCCAAAAATCCCAGAGGATCGTAGAGACTGTTTATCGTTGATAAAATTCCTCTCCGAGTGATCGGTTTGTTTTCTGATGATAATTGAAATAAAAAGTTATCAGTGTTTACGTCCCAGCTGAGACCAAGACTACGTTGTAGGGGTTTGCTATCGCATTCTAAGTCTAGATCTTTAAGATTTGAAGCCAAATCACTGGCATGAAATGCAGACATAACTTCCGCACAATTAGAGGCAAACTTGTGAAGGCGTAAGTTTCCATATCTTGCTAATGCTTGCTGTGTGTCCTTCATGAGCGTAACAGCTTCCTCTTTCGTGGGACATGACGTAAGACCGTCGTCGACATAGAAGTCTCTTGTAACAAAGCTAGTCACGTGACTGCCAAACTCTTGTTCTGATGCTTGAGCTGCTTTTCTGAGTCCAAGCGTAGCAACAGCAGGTGACGGACTATTACCGAAAACATGAACTCTCATGCGGTATTCGACAAGGTTCTCCTGTAGGTCATTGTCTTTATGCCATAAAAATCTCAGGTAATTACGGTGGTCATTTCTGACAACGAAGCAGTGAAACATGTGTTGAACGTCTGCAGTTACTGCGATCATTTCTTTCCTGAAACGCAGCAGTACTCCCAAGAGATCGTTGGTCAAGTCTGGACCTGTAAGCAGGACGCTGTTAAGTGAAACTCCGTTACATTTGGCGGAAGAATCAAACACACCTCTTATCTGATCGGGTTTCTTCGGATGATAAACACCAAACAATGGCAAATACCAGCACTCCTCATGTTCGTGCAATGGTGGAGCGAGCTCTGCATGATTATTGTCCAGGATCTTACTCATAAAAGTAAGAAAGTGTTCCCGCTTAACTGGGTTTCTATTCAAACTGATGTCTAACATATTAGCACGATGAAGAGCTTGTTGTCTGTTGCTTGGCAATGGCTGTCTTGGCACTCGGAACGGCAACGGTGCTACCCAACTTCCTTCCGAGTCTCTTACAAATTCGTTGTCCATCTGCTTCATGAACATTTTGTCCTCATATGACTGTCCAGGCTTGTCATCGTCCCTTGTTTTTTCAAAGAGTGGCGATTGTAAGTCTTTCGTTACAGGGTCTGTGTAGTTTTCCCGGATGTCAAACTTGCTTGTGCATGGTTGAAAGGTTGAAGGTTGTCCTGTAGGCAAAATGTTGGTTATTTTGACATTTAACTCAAGAGGAACATGCTGCTTGTTAATGCAGGTTTCTCCTATCACTACCCAACCAAGTTTCAATTGTTGTGCATATGGAGTTCTGGGTGGTCCTATGCGCTGATCGAGGACATGGTGTGCCTCTATAAGGTCTCTGCCAATTAAGAGAAGAATTTGGCAATTTTCCTCTATTGGTGGAATGCTACCTCTAAGTTCTTTTAAATGAGGGTGATGCATTGTTACTTCAGGAGTAGGTATTTCGTCCCTATTATTGGGAATATGATCACATTCAATCAGTACAGGAAGGTCAAACTTGTCATTACCGTTGATTGATTCCATGACGAAACCTCTTCCTCTTTTGCCGGAAGTGACTACTTTGCCGGAGCATGTTGATAAAGTATAGTTTTCCGGTTTATCTTTGACGTCGAAAAGATTGAAGAATTCGGGCGATGCTAGTGACCGGTTGCTTTGGTCATCAATGATGGTGTACATGCGAATAACTTTGTACTGGTTATCTTTGTGATAAACATTCACAGGAAGTATTTTAGCACAAGATTTCCCACTATATGTATCTTTGCAGATCTCAGTACAGGTAGAGTTAACTGAGGTTGCCTTTGTTTCAGCCGATTCTATAGGCTCCCCGCCGTAGGCTTGCTTAGGCGAGCTAGACTGCGAACTTGTATGTTGCTGTGGTCTAGTGATGTGAAGTGCGGTAGTGTGTTGTTTACTTCCACATTCTTTACAACTTATGCTTGCATTGCAATCCCGACTTCTATGTGTGGTAGAATCACAACACTTGTAACATACATTGTTTTCTTTCAAAAGACCTTTGCGCTCCTCTATTGACTTGGCTCGGAACGCTCGACATTCATTTAAGGAATGCTTTGTATTGTGCAGAATACAAAGACCTTGTTTGCTGGCGTCTCTAGATTGCTGCTCAACTGCTGTTTTATGAGCACCAACTTTAGTCCTAGGGTAAGGCGTAGACCTTGGCGCAGCACCTTTTGTATTTGGTGTGGCTTTTGACCCAAAGATGAACCCAGGATCGTTCTTTGTTTTGCTGATTTCCCTGATGTAGGCAGAGAATTCTGTGAAAGGTGGAAAGGCAACGTCATATTTAGCCTTGTATCTTGTAGCCCTTGTGGTCCACTTTTCCTGGAGTCCGTACGGTAATTTTTCAACAATAGGATTTATCCCGGACGAGGAGTCAAAATATGCTAGCAAACATCCCAGCTTGGGATTTTCCTTGTGATATTCTATTTCTGATAGAATGTCAGACAGTTCGTAGAGACGTGCGTTGTCCTTATTTGTTAAGGTAGGGAATTTTTCAAGTTTACTCTTGAGAGAGGCTTCCAACATTTCTGGAGCACCATACCGCTCGTCAAGCCTCTTCCATAATCTCTGTATACCTATGGTAGGATTATTAGCGTTCGACGCTCTTATGCTAATGGCGTGTTTAGCAGACTCTGGACCGAGCCACTTGATCAGTAAATCGATCTGTTCTGAGTCAGAGACTTGTAACTCATCAGTCACGTTCTTGAAGCTTGCTTTCCAAGTATGAAATGACTCTGCCCGATCGTTAAAGCTTGTTAATCGGGAGAAAAGCAAGTCCTTGCGTAAAAGGAATCTAGTTATCTCTGATGTAAAGTTGATTTGTTGCTGGTGTGCAACAGGGATCTCTTCTACTATGCCTTGTTTTTGGTGTAAGACAGGGATCGCTTCTTTAACACCCTGTTTTTGATGTTCAGTAGGGCTCTCATCTGAAAGACCTAATTTTTGTATGCCTGTTACTAATCCCAAATCTGGGATAAAGGTAACTTCCGGTGACTTAGAATCGGAAGGTAAGACAGCAGATGTCTGTGACAGCAAGTTCAGTGCCGCGGACGGCACGAACGCTGGTGCTTCGTGGCTCAGCTCAATTTTAACAGGAAATTGCTTTTTCTTTTGAGGTGCTGTTACTTCCTTCACAGCTGTTGATACAGGAAGTTTGTTGACAAAATCTTGCACACGCTGGAGCGGGTCTTCCTTTTCGTCAGGTAGTTCGCTAAAGGCTTGACTATCGTCGTATTCCAGGATACGAGCCTCGGCTTCTGCGGCTGCAGCTTCTTTCTGTGCTTCAAGAAGGTTAAATTTGGCTTTAAGCTCGACCTTTTCCCGGCTTACTCGTGCGGCTTCTTGTTGCATTTCAGCCTTCCTGCGCATAGCCTCTTGTTTACGTTGAGCGACTTCTTGCTCCATTTCTGCCTGTTTGCGTGCAGCTTCCTGTTCCATTTCACCTTGTCTGAACAGGGCTTGTTCTTCTAACATTGCTTCCTGTTGTAGGATAATGGCATGTTTCTCTACAAAGGCTATTTTAGACTTGGCAGCCTCTGCCTTGGCACGCTTTCTCCGTGCTAGGCTTGACATGTCTGACACGTTAGAGCTACCACTGCGTGAGGTTTTCTTACCTTTTGAGGTCTTTGTTTTAGTGGATTTGGACTTTGTTAGAGCGAGGCGCTGCTCGTGTAGTTTTTCCATGACCAGTTCCACTTTGGACAGACGAAAATCTAAAGAGAGTTTACACGCATCTATTTCTTTTTGACTCTCCAGTGTTCTGGTCCTTTTCAGAAAGTCAAGGTACTCATCTGTGAGCCTACGATAGTTATTACAGGCTTTAACTAGTTTGTCCTGAGCTGTAAGGAGTTGCTGGAGCTCGTTAGGAGGCGTTGTTACTTCCAATAACTGGGATTCAATGTCGGCCCAGAGAGCCTCCAGTTCCTGACAGAACTTGTCACGTTTTTCAGTGAAAGCTCCTTGTCCTTTTTCTGTGAGGTCACGTACTCGCCTAGCTTCGGGAGTTTCATCTGACTGAGATGTATTAGACGGATTTTCTAATATTTCAGGGACATCTCCTTCTAGGGGCTGTACCTCTTCTTGTTGTTCCTCATGACTGGGATCCATGTTGACTCAACGTTGTTAGGTCGCTGTCGAGTATACACAAGATATGTAGTCCACTGTCAGTGTGAAGGTATGTACGTTGCTACGTTGTCGTTCCTTGTCTGGATATGTAAAGACAGGTTGTCGTCAATTTACTGTGCTGAGCTTGACTCAGCTAGTATAACCATGGGATTGTATCGCAATCTCGGCAAATTATAAAGAATAACAACTTGTGAGTGAAGCTTGTAGATTATAATTCCACCAGAAAGAATACAGGAGTTTACAGAGTGTGTAATGTTTGTTAAACTGAAAGAAATAAAAATACAATATTTTACAATATGTACGAAAGAAATATATGAATGTTCAATGCAATAATAATATCAAGTCAAAAACGAAAGTAGAATTCTCAGTTCAATTCATAGAAATAAACAATTACAGTTCGTATTGTTGAATAAACGTGGAATCCAATTTAACGGAATTAACGGTATATATATTTAACAGTTTATAATTGATTTGAAACGTACTTGACGGTGATTTGTCACAATATCCGCAGGAGCAGTTTTGTCGTGGCATCCATTTGCAATAGACCGGTGAGGAAGAGAAAGTAAGCACTAGTGAAAATACGGAGAAGTTCAGATTATTTCCGGAAAATACGGATGTCTAAAAATCCAATCAAATAGACTATACAGTGAATATAATTGCGGATGTGATCCAGAATAGTCATGATCTAAGTTTGTGAATTATGTTTGCAGTTTTCTTGACATGCATTGTGACGTGTCATCGTATTAATTCTATATTAGAAAACTATAGCAGTTATATTAGAAAAGTATTGCATTCATAAATTTTTGATATAAAAAATCATCGCTATGATATAAGACAAATATCGCATTGATATTTTGAAATATAGCAGTATCGTTGACTTATAGGTAGGAATTTTTTTGTTGTTGTCCTGTGTGATTGTGATATGTCTTTTTTTGTAGGTGATTAGTCGGATCGTGTCTTTTTCCACGTGACTTACAAAATGGCAGACGACACGAAAACCATGGACGGTGCTCATATACTTTGTACTGCACTGAAAGCTCAGGTTTGCAGACTGATAATTAGTTCTAGCATAAAAGTGATACGTTTAATAATTTTTTTCACAAATTCAAAATCAATGTTTATGTCGGTCGCCGAACGGTGCATGTTCAACAAGATAATTTGAAGTTCTATCTTTTGACCTTTTGGCAAGTTTTGCTTAAGCATGAAGTTTAAGTAATAGTACCCAAATCATTTTAAATTGCTTCCATTTAACAAGTCCAAATAATATGGCATCTTGCAATTTGAATTTTTTTTCTGGGACTTTCTTCAACAAAAAATTTAAAATATCCTTGCTAGACGGCATAACCACTTGGACTACCATTTAACACACATAACCAAGCAGTGGCAATCGTACAAGTTTTCTTATAGACAAATTTTATGCCCCATTTATGGGCATTATGTTTTCTGGTCTGTACCTCCGTCCGTCCGTATATCTGTTTGTCCCGCTTCAGGTTAAAGTTTTTGGTCGAGGTAGTTTTTGATGAAGTTGAAGTCCAATGAACTTGAAACTTAGTACACATGTTTCCTACATGTATGATATGATCTATCTATTTCTAATGCCAACTTAGAGATTTTTCTCGCATTTTCACGGTCCACTGAACATAGAAAATGATTGTGCAGACGGGGCTTGTGGTAAAAAAAGTTGCTTATAGGACCAACCTGTTTTAAAATAAGTCTAATTTCAAGCCCCCTAATTTAATTTCTGTAGTAAACGTACAGAACAAAATGGATCCTTCTAACATTTTAGCTCATATTTGGCTCCTATAATGGTATCCACACATGTCTACTATTATTGATTAGTGGCAGTGGTGATTTGTCATTCAAATTCTATTTATAGTGTGAGCATCACATGGACATTAAAATGTTATGATTTTGAAATTAAAGAACTGCATATGATAATCAGTATTATTTGAATTTGAATTAAAAGTTTCATCAAATCTTATGGCAGAAAGTCAACATTATTGGTCAATTGCAAGCAAACCTTAAATGAATGTATTGTGTGTACTATATACCATGTATACTGTAAATCCGAAATTGTTGCGATGTTTTAATTATTGCGAACAATGCAACAGGGTCATAATCGCAAAAAATTGAAACTCTCATTTCGATTTTTTTTATATGAAATAAACAGGATTTTCTCAATATCACAAAAATTAAAATTGCATTTTACTTTTTAGTCTAAAATGACAAAATCGCAATAATAAATCCTCGCAATAAGTTCTGAATTTACAGTAGATAAGATGGATGAAATCTACCACAAAAAAATACACAAATTTATGCAGTCTATATATACTTTTGCAGGGAGTTGAGTACATGTTCGGAATTGTTGGAATTCCTGTCACAGAAATAGCAATGGCAGCACAGGAAGTGGGTATAAGATACATTGGGATGAGAAATGAACAAGCAGTGAGTATATGATCAATTTAAAATGTCTTTTACATGAAAGTTGTTTTCAAGTCTCATTGAAGCAGATTAATACTAGCTACATAGTGCTGGAGGATCTTGACTATTCGTGAAGGTCTTGCACTTTCAGTAACGCATGTATTAGTTGACCTTGTTGGGTTAAAGACTTTTTCTCTTAAGATAAGTTAAATAGTCACTATAATTGCATAAAGGCTCTTTCGACAGTAGACTTGAAACATTTCTTATGGACACAAACAAGAAAAATATAATGCTCACTTTTCTCTTATCATGCTTTAAATGACTAGGGTTGAAACATTACTAATAGATACAAGCAATAAAAATACAAAACTCACATATTCTGTCTTTGTAGGCATCCTATGGTGCTTCAATCATTGGCTATATGACTAGAAAGTAGGTATTATTAATGATATGCAAAATCTCTAACAAGTCTCAACTTCATGAAAAAATAATTCATGACACATTAAAAAATCCTCAACATATTAAACGAAAGACTAGAATAGTTTTAATCTAAAATGGTGAAAATAGATCACCCTAAGGCCTCCCCATTCTGGTTTATTAAGATTGGTGTCTGCTGACACATTTTTTAATTAATCAGTTTTAAAAAACATTATTACTTTTAATGAGACCAACTTTGAAGTTTCTCTTCATTGAATTTGTCACACCTAATTGTCCTCATCATATTATTGTTTTCATCCATCATAAATTAGCTATATCTCCCAAACTCAAAAAATAGTTTATGATCTTTGAGTTTAAGCATTGACGATATGATGATCTTGACCAATATTTATGGCAATATTTTTTATACCCACTGCTTTCTGAAGAGACCAGTATATAGTGATGTGAAGTCCATTCCTTTGTCAGTTCCTGCTGAATAGTATGAAACTCACAGAATCTTACTATTCTTATGGCCCTGCAGACTCATATAGTGTTGCCATTATCCATCATTCTGCAACAAACAGATATATACAGATTTTTTTCTAAATGCCTTCACACATTGAGCTTATTTTTAGTATGCAAGTCTACTATGATGACTTATATATTGAGTTTACACTTTGTTCTTCTCTGCTGTTTTTTTTTTACTATGAAAATTTTCATGAACATAATGGTTATACAGATTTATTTTTACTATACACCTTCATATACATTGAGTGACAATTCAAGTTTTTATTCAAATAGTCTTTTGGAAGGACATTGCCATTGCTTAATGTGGGGCCCATGCAATTTTGTGAGATTTGCTTACTGTACTTCTAGTTTGTTCTGTTGTAGTTTTTATGACAATATAAATAATAACATTTACCTTTAGACCTGCTGTTTGTCTGGTTGTGTCTGGACCAGGACTGGTACATGCCTTGGCTGGCATGTCAAATGCTATGGAAAACTGCTGGTAAATAAAATGAATAAATATACTTTCAACTTTTGCTATATTAAAGGTTAAAGCTGATACAATTCCACAATATGATTTGAGAAAACAGAAGTTTTGAGATATCAGGAGTAAATATAATGTTTGTTCTCAATTTGGAATAACATTTTGCTTTGGAATTTCGAGATAACAAGAGTCACCTGTATTTGGAAGAAGAGAAACAAATGATGTTGAGATCCCTCATAATTTATTTTAAAACATTATTTATCATTTGTTGTTTATTGTCCAAACACAACAAAGTTCTGTAAGGATATATGTCAACATCGGTTACTTACAACACTAATATGATGAAGACCAAATGTCCAAAAGTAACAACACTGTTATTGCTGTTCTTCATCTCAAAGTCACAATGACACCTTTAACATGGAGCAGACACTTAAGTTTAAATTTGCAACTTAAATTACAGGTATATTAAAGTTCAAAGTTAACTAAATGATTTATTTCAACTTTTTTTTACAGTTAAACACTTTGTTAAAATCTTTAAAAAAGTCTGGAACTAAAACACAGGTTGTATCTAATAAATGTACATAATTCAAAGTTTTGTTTGTTGGAAATACAATAAAACTGTGTCTATATTATAATGAATGCTTTATGTTTGAGATAATAATTTTGACCACATTTGTATTAGGCCAATGATTGTGATTGGTGGATCTAGTGAACAAGATCAGGAAGGGATGGATGCTTTTCAGGAGTGTCCTCAGGTAACTTACAACAGACAATATAGTAATAATTGATATATCAGAGAGATAACAAGATCGAAAACTCACAGTATAATCATTTTCAGAATGTATTAGCAGGTTTTGTATTTTCCCATAAATTTGCAATACAATGTACTTTTGTTTTGTGAAGAATATATGTCAAGATACCACTAAGTAGATATTATGATTTTCTTACTTTATCTCTTGTTGTAACTTTCCACTATTAAGTGACCAATTGGTGTGATTTTTAAACACATTTTATTGGTCACTAATAGAAGGCTTGTATTCACCAGGTTTTGAAAATAGGAATAAATGCAGGTCTTGAAGCTGTCTACATTTGGATAATAAAAATTGATGATCCCCTTTTTATACGACCGCTTCAATTGTTGGTCGTATATTGGTATGACGTTGGCGTCGGCGGTGTCCGAAGACTTTTGGTTTTCGCACTATAACTTTAGTATAAGTGAATAGAAATCTATGAAATTTAAACACAAGGTTTATGACCACTAAAGGAAGGTTGGGATTGATTTTGGAAGTTTTGGTCCCAACAGTTTGGGAATAAGGGGCCAAAAAGGGCCCAAATAAGCATTTTCTTGGTTTTCGCACTATAACTTTAGTTTAAGTAAATAGAAATCTATGAAATTTTGACACAAGGTTTATGACCACTAAAGGAAGGTTGGGATTGATTTTGGGAGTTTTGGTCCCAACAGTTTAGGAATTAGGGGCCAAAAAAAGGGCCCAAATAAGCATTATTCTTGGTTTTCGCACAATAACTTTAGTATAAGTAAATAGAAATCAATGAAATTTAAACACAAGGTTTATGAACACAAAAGAAGGTTGGGATTGATTTTGGGAGTTGAAGTCCCAACAGTTTAGGAATTAGGGGCAAAAAAGGGGCCCAAATAAGCATTATTCTTGGTTTTCGCACCATAACTTTAGTATAAGTAAATAGAAATCTATGAAATTTAAACACAATGTTTATGACCATAAAAGGAAGGTTGGGATTGATTTTGGGAGTTTTGGTCCCAACAGTTTAGGAATAAGGGGCCCAAAGGGTCCAAAATTAAACTTTGTTTGAATTCATCAAAAATTGAATAATTGGGGTTCTTTGATATGCCGAATCTAAATGTGTATGTAGATTCTTAATATTTGGTCCCATTTTCAAATTGGTCTACATTAAAGGGAAAATTCACGATTTTTTACTTATGGTTTAAATATGTTCATTATGACATAATATATATATTCACAAGGTTTTATCGCTATATGTGCAGTAATAAAGGAGAAATTCAATAATTAATGAAAAAATATCAACTACTTCCTGTAGGTCGTGACGTTTTCTCCTGATTTTTGCATGCCGGGATTTAAAATACAATCATTAAAAGTCTTGGTTTTTAATCATATTTTAACGTAATCGTAAGCGCGCCGATGACTTATGCTTTATCTAATAACCATCCGATAATAAGAAGATAAAACGCACAGACGTTCAATTGTACTCATTCGTGAGATAAATTATCTATGTTAAACGTATATATTCGAATTATGTTTGTAGACAACACAAAAAGTTATAAATTTATTTTTAATAAATGCATTTTCGGACTGATAAGGTGAACAAATTAAAGTACAATAATCTGTAAAGACAATATGTTGGTGTACTCATGATTATTGACCTTTTACTATCTCTGCTATGACTAGGTTTATACGATGTGTGTATTCACGGTTCTGTGGCAATACTCGTAGATGGCTTGTTGAAAGGTAAATTGTTATTTGCACTTCGGTATTTAACCACGCCTCTAGGGCACACCTTGCTAGGTGTGACTGTCTATTCGGATCAGTGGGAGCATTTAATACACACATTAAAAATACATATTCAAGTTGGTGACAAATAAAAATTGGTCGCCGTGGAATTATTTAATTATATTTGGTGCTATTATTTATTTGAATTCAAATAAGTTAATTTACTAAGAAATACACAATTTTCGGTTAAAGACGGGAAACTTAATTCATATGTCAGAATGAAATGATATACAAGTCTTGTCCTTGATTTATGTCTCATAAAAAAGGGGGACTTAGAAATTAGAAATAGCTTTACTAAATCATTTTTATTTGTCTTTATTGGGCGAAAAAATGTACGAGAAAACTTACATTTAGACTTTTGAAAGCCATGTATTAATTAATATATGAAACTATCTGAAGATAACTCTACCGAAGCGGAATATAATATGTACGAATAAAGAAAAAATACTTTTGTATTGGAATGGAATCGAAAAATTACGAATAGATATTCTTTTCAAGTGTGAAAAACGTCAACCAAATTTATTCATAATCGGGAACGTCCTTATTAAAATCTGAGACTACTATAATAATCGTCGTCTCCCAACGTATATATATACTTAAATAACTATTTGACCAACGATGTTTAAAATTAAAAGACAACGAATTTAATGTTATCATTCCCTATTTTTGAATGTTATTATAAGTCTGTTCAACTTGCAAGAATACCCCTAAAGCGGACAAATATCCGACAAGCAGTTTATTCTTTAAATTGCTGTCATTGAATATCAAGAAAGAAAATAAATCCCGAAATTGATACTCAATAGTTTTCCTAGAAAATATTCACATCCCTTGGGGATTATTAGTGTACGTCTAGTTGCATATATTTTACATGAATGTTGGAACAATTGTGATGATGACAAATTTCGTCCTTTATTCGAGAACAATCTAATTGATATATAAATCTGTGAGTTTACTATGTTCTTAACTTCGATGAACCAAAGCAAGTTATAAATTGACCTGTATTTAAATCAAATTGTTTCTTTTTTTTCTTCTTCTTCTTTTGGTATACAATAGTCTATCGAATTCGTTGATTACATACTGTTGGCATACGTGGACTAGTCTATAATAATTTACAAAACTTTTACCACAATTTACACAAAATGTATGTTTCTTTCTTATGTTCAATGTATACATGTATACATATTTTAAATTGCGCTACTGACTATAGTTCCGTAACTTTCTACCCAGGCGTATGTATACACGAATCGTCGACAAGTGCACACATTTTTTAAATCAATAATTCTGGTATGTTCCAATCTGTCCTAAACTATTGACAATGAGTATATATTACATTTTCCCAAATTAACCCTTGGAAAAATATGTAAATAGATTTGTATTTCTTCAATTTTTTTTTTTGTATTAATTTTTTTTTTATAGATAATATTCTTTACACCAGAAATGTTATTTATAAACAAGCGTATGAGTTCAGTAATGACTAGTATAAATATCACTTTCGGACACGCAAGACAAAAATGTATATTATACATGCACCTGATAGTTCAAAATGGAAAGTTATAAGTAACGGTCGTGTACACTGATCAATACCTACAGAAGTGAAACGATGCATGAACTTGCAAGCCAGCCGGACAGGAAATCGATTGAATACCTGGACGTGTCACCTTACACCCCTTCCAATACCTTTGGGAGTAATACCTTTAGCCATGCTGGTGATCAGATGAGGGAAGATCCGAATTTATTTAAATAAAGTTTATTACTTGAAAGAATTATGAACGAATTAGATTTTCGAAAACAATTTCCACGGAACACTTATTTATGATTTGAACTTTGACTTTTTAACTAATTACAATATTATCAGTTTAAAAATAACAGACTATATGGTTATTTAAAAATATAAGACCATTTTCCGTATCAAGTTAGTCAGTCAGATAAAACAACCGTACGATTGACAAGATATCGACACGCAATTACAACTACATCGTTTACTGTAGTTTTGTTCCTTTGTGGTTTATAGACATATCGGGATTTTTCATCGGAGAAGGTGACAAGATGGCGGAGAGCAGAGAACTGATACTCAAAATTTAAAATCGATGGTGATCTCTTATTTAGCGGAATAAAACTTTAATATCTTTAAATTTGAGCATTTTTATACAGAATGGACATAATATCAATTTTTGATTTTTTTGCGAAGTTTCCCTTTAAGGTCCAAAGGGTCCAAAATTAAACTAAGTTTGATTTTAACAAAAATTCAATTCTTGGGGTTCTTTGATATGCTGAATCTAAACATGTACTTAGAATTTTGATTATTGGCCCAGTTTTCAAGTTGGTCCAAATTGGGGTCCAAAATTAAACTTTCTTTGATTTCAACAAAAATTGAATTCTTGGAGTTTTTTGATATGCTGAATCTAAACATGTACTTAGATTTTTTATTTTGGGCCCAGTTTTCAAGTTGGTCCAAATCGTGGTCCAAAATTAAACTTTGTTTGATTTCAACAAAAATTGAATCCTTGGGGTTCTTTGATATGCTGAATCTAAAGTCTAAACATGTACTTATAATTTTTATTATGGGCCCAGTTTTCAAGTTGGTCCAAATCGTGGTCCAAAATTAAACTTTGTTTGATTTCAACAAAAATTGAATCCTTGGGGTTCTTTGATATGCTGAATCTAAACCTGTATTTAGATTTTTGATTATAGGCCCAGTTTTCAAGTTGGTCCAAATTGCAGTCAAAAATTAAACTTAGTTTGATTTCAACAAAAATTGTATATATGGGGTTCTTTGATATATGCTTAATCTAACCATGTATTTAGATTTTTGATGTTTGGGCCCGGTTATCAGGTTGGTCCACATTGAGGTCTAAAGGGTCCAAAATTGAACTTTATTTGATTTCATCAAAAATTGAATTCTTGGGGTTCTTTGATATGCTGAATCTAACCATGTATTTAGATTTTGGATATTGGACCATAGTAGGTAATGTCCAATTTAAAATTTAAAGTTTTTAAGTTCAAGTTCTTAGACCACATTCATTATGTGTCAGAAACCTGTGTTGTGTCAACTATTTAATCACAATCCAAATTCAGAGCTGTATCAAGCTTGAATGTTGTGTCCATACTTGCCCCAATGTTCAGGGTTCAAACTCTGTGGTCGTATAAAGCTGCGCCATGCGGAGCATCTGGTTAAAGTATGGTTTGTTAACCCCAACTGCCAAAATTTGGATGCCACTTTGCTTGTTTGTTTTGATTTTTGTCGAGGGGGGTTGCATGTGTATGATATGATTGAAAGTCTGCACTTTTAATGGGGAATAAACATTATCAAAAACTTATGGTTGTATATCTCAACCAAAAATTATTTGATACATTTATATTGTAGCATAAGAAGTTTTAATAATGTGAGATATATTTTTGTAGGTTGATATTGCACGTCCTTTCTCAAAATATACAGCAAGACCAAATTCAACTGGAAGAATTCCTTTCTATGTTGAAAAGGTAAGCACTTGTCTCATATCTTAATTTAAATCACAGATGTCAAAGTTCTCAAAATGAGGTTATTTTGGAAGTGTTGCATTAAATGCAAGAAGTTTGAAGTTCTAATACAAATATGTATTAATTTAAATACCGATATCTGGCAAACTTTATTGTTTATGAACTTTTGAAGAATGATAGTTGATAGATTCATGATAAAAAAAAATCAAAGTCAAGGGGCCAATATGCCCATAAATTTACTTCTTCATTTAAGAATTTTATAATATTAATACCTAGCATGAACTGCAGTTCAATTTAGTTTATGTATAAAAAAATAGCAATTATTGCATTATGGTTGCCAGATAATAACTTAAGTTATTATGAATTTTGACATAAGTGGCTTTTATAATGTGACTTTAGTCAGTATATGTTGTTTGTTGAGCTTTTCTCATCACTTGGCGTCCGTTGTCCGTCGTCATCGTCGTTGTCCGTCATTAGCTTTTACAAAAATCTTCTCCTCTGAAACTACTGGGCCAAATTTTACCAAACTTGGCCACAATCATCATTGGGGTATCTAGTTTAAAAAAACCAACCAAGATGGCCACCAGGGCTAAAAATAGAACATAGGGGTAAAATGCGGTTTTTGGCTTTTAACTCAAAAACCAAAGCATTTAGAGCAAATCTGACACGGGGGTTAAATCGTTCATCAGGTGAAGATCTATCTGCCCTGAAATTTTCAGATGAATCGGACAACCCGTTGTTGGGTTGCTGCCCCTGAATTGGTAATTTTATGGAAATTTTACTGTTTTTGGTTATTATCTTGAATATTATTATAGATAGAGATGAACTGTAAACAGCAATAATGTTCAGCTAAGTAAGATTTACAAATAAGTCAACAAGACCGAAATGGTCAGTTGACCCCTTTAGGAGTTACTGCCCTTTATAGTCAATTTTTAACAACTTTCATTGGGCCAAGTTCATTATAGATAGAGATAATTGTAAGCAGCAAGAATGTTCAGTAAAGTAAGATGTACAAACACATCACCATCACCAAAACACAATTTTGTCATGAATCCATCTGTTTCTTTTGTTTAATATTCACATATATACCAAGGTGAGCGACACCGGCTCTTTAGAGCCTCTAGTTTCATGTACCTGTAAATGATATACTTTCCGAAGTAAAAGTAAGATGAAAGTAAATGTGCTTGTCATATGTAAACCTTTCTGGGAAAATGTGAACGTGTTGTTATTTCCCATATTTATCCAATTACTAAATATGTGAAAATAAGTTCCGTTGCAAAATATATCTTTGTATTTTGTCATTAACTCCTTAAAATTTGATTTAAAAAAAGACCCAAATCTTTAGTAAAGTTCCTTCTGCTTTGTACTTGCCTCCTAAAAAGAATAATACATAAAACTAAGATTACAGGGTAGGAACATGCTAAAACACATGATTTGTAGGAAAATGGATGTTCAACTTTGACTGGCATTGATAGTGTATTATTTGTAGGCAGTAAGATTTAGTACCTTTGGAAGACCAGGTCCTGTGTATTTAGATTTCCCAGGCAACATGATTAATCAGAATGTCCTTGAAAAAAATATCAGGTAAATATGACGAACTATAAAAACTCTTTTGTTCTCTTTTAAGATTGTTTAATGACAGTTAATGTCATCAATCCCAGGTCAATTAAACCATCTAACTCACATATAAAGTGGTTTGCTGGCAGACATGTGAATCCATTATATATTTTTTTAACTGACATTGCTCCTACTTGTGAATGCCAAGTGCTGGATGGTAAAATATTAAAGCACCACTTTCCCCTGTCAAGAGAATCACAAACTTCCTACCCACCAGATAAGCACTTTATCATAAGCATACCAAGGTAGTTCATAGACTCAAGGTCTTCTTTATGCCCCACCTACGATAGTAGAGGGGCATTATGTTTTCTGGTCTGTGCATCCGTTCGACCGTCCGTCTGTTCGTTCTTCCGTCTGTTCGTTCTTCCGTCTGTCCCGCTTCAAATTAAACTTTTTGGTCAAGGTAGTTTTTATTGAAGTTGAAGTTCAATCAACTTGAAACTTAGTACACATGTGCCCTATGATATGATCTTTCTAATTTTAATGCCAAATTATAGGTTTTGACCCATATTTCATGGTTCACTGAACATAGAAAAAGATATTGCAAATTTCAGGTTAAAGTTTTTGGTCAAGGTAGTTTTTGATGAAGTTGAAGTCCAATCAACTTGAAACTTAGTATACATGTTCCCTATGATATGATCTTTCTAATTCTAATGCAAAATTAAAGTTTTTACCCCAATTTCACGGTCCACTAAACATAGAAAATGATAGTGCAAGTGGGGCATCCATGTACTATGGACACATTCTTGTTTAGTATTATTATGATCATGTTTCCTTATGCCTGTTTTTGTTAAATTAACCAATTGCATGAAATGAATAATGAATGGTAAGTAGGAGAATGTTTTTAAATGTGTAATGCTTTGAATTTAAAACCATAATTTTCTTGCTTGTCATTGACGATTGAGATGGTTGTTACAGCACAACACTGTAGAGCATCTTTTTTTACTCATTGGAAGAGTAGCACATGAGAATTAATCTGTTTTGGGTAAGTTTGCCATGTTCTAAAACTAATACTTTTATGACCCTTAACACCACCAAAATAATTAGATAATGCAGCATAATTTTACTTAAAAATTATTACTGTACCACTGATATTTTAACTAGGGAGTTAAGGCAATTCTACTGTGATAATTACAACTGATACATGTACTCTGATGCTATTTTTCATCTTTCAGTCCTTTTGTTGTATGTCCACCACCTCCATTGACCTTAGCTGACCCTGACAAAGTGAGAGATGCTGCAGATTTATTGTACTATGCCCAGAAACCTCTTGTTATTATTGGGAAAGGTAGGTATACTAATTTTCTAACTATATATGTATTTAACATGGGTTCAATAGAAAGTAGATGAAGTTACGAATAGATACCTCAGCAAGGGTTGTTGTTGATTGCATCAAATTGGCCGAGGGTTTGTTAGATTTGTTAAACAACATAATTGGATGAATTTTAAGTTGACCATGAAGTTTTGTTCACATCAATTTGAATCTAGGTGTACATGTACATTATAATGTAAACTTAAATTTTAAGAAAAATTGGGTTTGACATTGATTTCATGGTTCACTGAATATTAATTTATTTTTGCTTGATATTATATCATAGAACATTGATTTCTCAGATTAAAGTTTTTTGGTTAAGATAATTTACTATGAAGTAGCATTCTCATCATATTGAAACATAGTACACATGTGATATAATCATATGATAAATCATGGTTTTTTACCCTAATTCCATGGTTCACTAAAAAAAGGCTAATGATAGTACAAAAGGGGCATCGGTCCTATAGACTTTTATAAATGCTTTTATCCTGAAATGTTATTTTTTACACATGGCTGCTCCTTCTGTCTTAACAACTATTATAGATAGTCAGATTTGTAAACAAAATAATCTATCAACATTTCTAGATGTCAACTATTCAATTTTATTTCATAATCTATATAGCATATTTTTACTAAATTAGCAATTCATGTTTATTTTGTACTTTTATAAATTTTATCAACCTCAAGAAATTATCCCCAATACTATCATGGCTTTTAATGGTTGTAATCTACTTCACAGGAGCTGCATATGCACAAGCAGAAAATTCCGTCAGAGAGCTAGTGGAAGGATGTAAACTGCCATTTTTACCGACACCAATGGGGAAAGGTGTACTACCAGATGACCATCCGTTGTGTGTGGCTCCAGCTAGATCAAAGTAAGAAGAAAAAAATACTAGTTATCATTGTTGTGTTGATTCTTCCAAGAGCTACCCTATTCTCTTTTTGCACTTTATATTTCAATTAAAGTAATGCGTTATAACTAAGACAACATGTTAGGTAGCACTGTAGATAACTTCATGTTTGAGATTCTCAAGCAAAATGGCTTAGCAGATGCACATTGTGTAAGATTTTACAAAAACTTGTTTTATGGGCAATAAATCAAAAAAATCACAGTAACATAGAATGGAAGACCAACAGTTTTTTGCAAATCAAAATTTACATCAGAACTTCTTTTATATTATATAAATCGAGCTGTGGTACTGGACTAAAGACAACTTGATATATGAAAACTTAACCTTTCACCAGCAAGGAACATGACAATAGTGGCATTACAGATGACAAAATATACATACGTTTAGACAAATATCAAATGATATGAATAATTCTTTGATTGCCTCTTTCAGAGCATTGCAAGAAGCTGATGTAATAGTATTACTTGGTGCTAGGCTTAATTGGATTCTGCACTTTGGTCTACCTCCAAGATTTAATCCAAAAGTCAAAATTATCCAGGTAAACATTTTTATGGCCCCGCAACGAAGTTGTCGGTGCCATATAGTTTTACCCTTGTCCGAAATTCTGATATTCCGTAATTCCGAAATTCCGTACTTCCGTAATTCCGTTATTCTGTCATTCTGCAACAAACCATTATACAGAGTTTTTTTCTAAACGCCTTCAGATATTGGGCTGATTTTTGGTATGTGAGTTAACCATGATGAGTTACAGATCAAGTTTAAGTTTAGTTCCGCTCCACTAATTTTTGCAGAAATTACGGGCTTTGGACTTTGAAAAATTGTTGAAAATCACAGTTATACAGACTTTTTTTCAAAACGCCTTCAGATATTGGGCTGATTTTTGGTATGTGAGTTAACCATGATAAGTTACAGATCAAGTTTAAGTTGCGTTTTGCTGCACTCATTTTTGCGGAAATTACGGGCTTTGGACTTTGAGAATTTGTTGAAAATCGTTGAAAATCACAGTTATACAGACTTTTTTTTCTTAACGCCTTAAGATATTGGGCTGATTTTTGATATGTGAGTTAACCATGATGAGTTACAGATCAAATTTAAGTTTCGTTTCGCTCCACTAATTTTTGCCGAAATTACGGTCTTTGGACTTTGAGAAATTTGAAAATCACAGTTATAGATAGACTTTTTTTATAAACGCCTTTAGATATTGCGCTGATTTTTGGTATGTGAGTTAACCATGATGAGTTACAGGTCAAGTTAAAGTTTAGTTCTGCTCCACTAATTTTTGCTGAAATTACGGGCTTTGGACTTTGATAAATTATTGAAAATCACAGTTATACAGATTTTTTTTCTATACGCCTCCAGATTTTGAGCTGATGTTTGATATGTGAGACTACCATCATGTTTGTGTCCACATGTGTTTATATTGAAATTGCAGATTTTTCAACTTTTTGGGACGGGGCCATTCGTGTCACTTTGACACATCTAGTTATTATTTATACATCTTTTTGAAATTTTATGACATTAGATTAGAAATGCTAGTAAAATGAATTCTATAACTTTTAACTAAAAAAATTTAACTCTATAAAGAAATACTTTTTTAAAAACGTAATACATTACAGTTATATCATGCTTAAAAACTAATCTGCTGTGCACTCTTTGTGGTAGAACAGATAGAAAAAGTAAAGGTATTTACAAAGCTAGGTTGTTCAATTTCACATTTTGGTCTAAGTAAGATTTCAATAAACATTTTGAATAATGTGACAGTTGTTTTTAAGGATTATGTACCCTTGTGTTGATTCAATGCTAAACATATTGAAATTTTATAGAAAATCCACAGCCTTTATCCTTGTACATTCATATTTGGCAATTTGATGACTGATAGATAAAGGATTATTGTATGCAGTGCTAGCATTGATTTCCTTAAAACAAGTTTATTAATGTAATTATTGGTAAAAATATGGACCAAATCAAGTACACCTTTTAGGGTGTGCTCGACTTTAGTGACTCAGCAGGAGGTATTTTGGAATTTACAGGTTCTTTAGATTTTTTTGTACAAAATAAACACTAGCACATCATAGAAAAGCAAATGAGTAAGTTTTGTTTCAAATTTCATAACAAAACTCTCTGTATTAAAGGCTGTGGATTTTCTATAAAAATCTTGGTTTATTTGCCACAAAGTACTCTTATTCTATTAAATGCAATTAAACAGTAAGTAATAATGCTTTGCATCAAGTTTCCCCTTGGTATATATACAAAATGACCTATCTCTATAATTCATTATATCTGTAGTTTTGATACAATTGAAGTTTGAAAAGTTCGTACAAAAATGGCTACAGAAGGGGTCATAAACTTTAATATAAAGCTGAATGATTAAGACTGTTTTATGATTTTAGATTGACATATGTGCAGAACAGATGGGAAACAATGTACAGTCTGCTGTCTCTCTTGTTGGAGACTGTAATGTTATAGTTCAACAGGTAACAAGCATTTAACTGGCTAAAAATTGTTTCTAAACTTCTTATCTTTTTTTTAACATTTTGATTTTATAATTTTTCAATTATATCAACTTTTAACATAAAAGTGTTTGATCTTAATTGACTTTAATAGGATCTCTAAATCTGACAGCAATGAATTAAATGTATAAGAAAATTTGTAAGGGTTCCCAGTGATCTGGAAGGTTTTTTTCACTATGGGCCCAGGGCCCCTCAAAAATAAATTCAATGGGCCATTTAAAAAAATAATGGGCCATGTTGTCAAATGAGTGGGCCATTTGAATTGACTTAAAATTGTAAAAAAAAATAAAAAGTATCATTATTTTTTGGTAAAGAGGTGTTGTTACTTACCTTTATGATTTTAAATAATATCATGGATATTGTTCCTGTGATTGTGTAATTTCAATGAATATACAATAACTTCTTGCAAACGGACAATATTAAAGATAACCTTTATTTACAATGTTTAAACTGGTACTGTTGCCTTGACTTGTTCATGCTGTTTTTTTAACAATAAATTTGGGTCTTCGTCGATACTATACTTATTCCAGACGTTTCGTATTAGAGGACATTTCAGGCACTTCCTCTGCACTTCTTGTATTATTATTATTACTTAATCATGATGACAAGAATAACAGTAGAGAGTACCATTAATTGATAGAACAAAACAATAATTTGCTGAAGTCATGTTTACAAAATGTCAAAACGAGCCAAAGACCAAAAAACGGCAAGGACAGTTGTAAGCGCCTTTTATGGAGACAAAAACTATATTCATAAAAAGGCTTCTGGGTTTTCGATCGAAATAATGGCAAGCTAAACTAAATTAAAAGATTATTATTAGAGTTAAATCTCGTCTGTAATAGCCAAATTTCACAAATTTAAAGTTGTTTATAAAAAATTATATTATGAATGATGGTTATTTACATTTTTTTGGGTTATCAGTTAAACCGCATGGTTCTATTATTACCATAGGAAAACACCCGAGACGTTAAACTTCATGGTTCTATTACCATAGGAAAACAACCGAGACGTCCAAAAAATGTATAAGGTGCTCCTATGATTGGAGGAACATTATACTGTTGTGTACACACACATGGCGGCACGGAAAACGATCGGAAATCCATTTGACGATATCTAAACGTTTCGAAACGATGTGAAACATATCTTGCACCATGTAGGCGCTTACATTTGTCACTCTATGTGCCATTTCTTGTCAATATGCGCTATAGGCCCAGGGCACACAACCTTCCCGATCGCTGGGTTCCGCAGAACCCGGTGTCTCACCTACTTTTGCTGTTAATTGCAGGCTCAACAAAAAGGAGGGAAAAAAAAAATATTCCTCTCAATAGTAACTTTTGATTGTAAGAAACGTCAGTCCAAGTTTGGTAAAAATCCAGGATAGTTTATGAATCTTATAAATGTTTTAAAAACTTTGACTGCAGGCTGTATGTAATGTTGACTGGAAGAAATACTGAGTTCATTTCTAAGTAAAATATGAAAAAAACAGGTACAAAATTTTTAACAGAATTTCCTTCTAGATACTAGCTTTGGTACAAATCCAGGATAGTTTAAGAAAGTTATTAGAATTTTAAAAACTTTAACCACAGAATTAATGTAATGTATCCTGGCAGAAAAACTAAGTCCATTTATAAGTAAATACTGAAGAAAAAAAAAATCTTTTTCCTAAATTTACATCTGGATACTATAATGATCATAAACAAGCCTTGGTAGTTTGGTAGAAATCCAGGTTATTTTAAGAAAGATATTAAAATTTCAAAAACTTTAACCACAGAGTGAATATTTGTGGACGCCGCCACTAACGAAAACATTGATGATGCAAACAAAAGTCAAAGGCTTGACATTAAAAGGAAGTAAAACTCCGAAAAATAGTAAATCAGCAGTGTATCCTGATTTAAAATATTGTTATTTGTTTTTTTTCTTCAGATAAATGATGTTTATGGAAAAATGCCAGGAAAATTTGCTTTCAGTCCCAAATCACCTTGGTGGAAAACATTGACCTCTAAAGTTCAAGCCAATCAGCAATCAGTACAGGTACACAATCTTGCAAACAGTACTAAAGGGAAGTTTATACTGATATTGCCACACTTTTTTCTCTTTTAATCTACAATTTTTACGCTGGTGTTGCTGTGTAATATTTTGTCAGTGATATTGTCTGAGAATATTGTATTTGTAAGAACATAATATACTACATGAGTACATTCCCTCAAGATGCTGTGTCTTATAAATTTAAAGAAGACCTTTACCATTAACCATTAACCTCACTATCACTTTAATGATTTTTGATGGCATTTTAGTGCCCATCTCTAGACCAATATATTCCTGCTTGCCATCATTAGGCCTTTCTAGTACATTTTAGATTTTTCTCCCAATTTACATCCCAAATCATATTGCAATTGTAACACCTTTGAAGTGCACCATATGTTATATCCTTATCACCACCATTTCCGATTATTAATTGTTGAAAATGTTAAAACCTCTTTAATCACCACTCCTAGACTATATTATATATATATTTATTTTCCCTCGTCATGCAGGCAATTGAACCTTTGACCTCATGCAAAAGTAAGCTACAGTGAGACAGCTAAAGCAATTTTTCTTTACCAGAGTGACTTCTATAGATTGATCAAAATCTTATGCTGTATTTCAATGAAACAGTTTTCCCACTTATTTTTTGGGGGTTATGAACTTCTACAAAATTATATCCTATTTTAATACAGTGAAATTGGGTAATGATACCTGTACCATGTAAAATATGTTAAAACCAATAGAAAAAACATTATATGACATTTAACGTTGAATCTTGAATTCCAAAATTGCTTTTGTTTAAGGTTACTTGTATAAGTGAATGTCTTCTGTTTAAACAACATTTACAGATTTTTGAAGACTGTTATTTTCTTACAGCAAATGATAGATGACAAATCTGTTCCAATGAATTACTTTGCTGCTTATGATGAGGTAAGTTTATATATAGAATTAGATAACTTTAAAAAAAAATGATCTCCCTAAAGATAGTTTCCAGGGAAATAGGAGGATCCACCTTGTTAAGCATTCATAAATTGTTACATTTCTTAACTTTGAGCAAAATATTTGATTTCAGAATGTGATACAGATACCTGTAAAGAAATTTAGCAGTTTGAATATTGCCAAAAAATAATTCGTTTGTTTTAATAAAGTTTCTTTTTCTATCAATTAAAAACCACAAGAAATATAAACACTTTGTTGACTTATTAAAGTACTATTCAAATTCTTAATCCATTCGTTTAATGTGTTTGAGCTTTTGATTATGCCATTTGATTACAGACTTTATTTTCAATTTTCCTCAAAGTTCAGTATTTTTGTAAATTTACTTTTTGTTATACGTTTTCTTAAAGTTAAGAGATTGACACAGTTTCATTAGTTTTTGAGTTTAATAAAAAGAAAAGTATTGAAGAATTTTGCAATCATGAATTGATCATATACTAATCTGCTTAAACAATTTTTTTGTTTATTACTTTTTATATTAGATAAGATCACTTCTACCAAAAGATTGCATAATTGTTAGTGAAGGAGCTAACACAATGGATATCAGTAGGACCATGATACTGAACAGTCTGCCTAGACACAGGTATTTATCTTAGGGTTGTTTAGTATAACTAACATAAATAGATAGACTATTTTTTTCTAAGTGGTGTATGCAGATAAACTTTTTAGAAAGTTGTTTTGTTCAGTATAATAAAACACTTAATAAATGGTTATGAGTTTTATGGCTTTTATCCCTTTGATACTAACTATTGTCCTCAGCTTCACCTCAAGCAATAGTTTTCAACGCGTAGTCAAAGCTTCTTGAATACTATGAACAATTTGTCAATGATATTTGGCGAAAGGAAGGTTTTTAAAGTGTACATATCTGTCTGACAGGGTTTTTCTGACCATAACCTCATTTGTCATAGTTCATTGTTAATGTTCAATATACAGCTTCCTGATTGGTTTACAGCCTTTTGCATACCAGTAGGACATTGTATGGTAACTGAACCTTCACATACAAATTTCCATATGTGTAAGTGAATATGTGCAAAGCCGATTTATGTGGTATATACATTTATCATATGTTTAGTAGTAAATACAGTAGTTTTGAATATTTGATAAATAGCCTGCTGTTTAATCCATATCGTGCAACTTTGATGCGCACCCTTTATCGCATCCCTACCCTTTATCGCACCCCTACCCTTTATCGCATACCCTTTATCACACCCCTACTTTTTTTCTTTTTTTTTACATAAAGTCAGTTTTTATTAATTTTAGCTTCAGAAATATTTTTCCTCAAAATAGGTCCAATAGAACGCAATTTATTGAATGACGTCATTGTTTGGTAAGTACATGTGACGTCACGAACGTCAAGTTTTCATATGTTTTGGCACACTAAATGCAACAATAAAAAATACAAAACACACAAAAGAATATAATAATAAACAAAATATGTTTAATTCAGCACGCAAATAGTGAGGTAACCCAGGTGCTTTGGATAAGTAATTGAGCATTTCTTTTAAGGCTTATAAAACAAGACAAAAAAAGAACTGAAGGTAACCCAGTGCTATGGATCAGAAAACAATTCATATAATATATACTCTCCTGTTGAAATATATGATAAAGCGTATAAAACATGGCAAAATCCGTATCACATGCCGTATCACCTTCAACCAATATCATCCCTCGGGCCTAAAGGCCCTTGGGCTGATATTGGTGTCTCGGGATGATATGACATATGATACAGATTTTGCCATGTATTATTCTCTATGTATATAGTTATTATAAAATTATTGTGACAAAAAATATGGTATATAATAATTTTAGTTTTTCTTTGGGTTAGGATGATGATACATATTTAGAGCATTATACTAGCTTTTAAAACTTTTATTTTAACTTTAAAGATTGGATGCTGGATCGTATGGAACAATGGGTGTAGGGCTTGGATTTGTTGTTGCCGCAGCAGCTTGGTGTAAGGACCACACCCCAAATAAAAAAGTCGTATCCATTCAAGGAGACTCAGCTTTTGGATTTTCTGGGATGGAGTTGGAGACGATTTGTAGGTAAGAACAAATATGTTTTCACAATGTATAAGTACATATTGAACATTTCTACTTTCTCCATTTTTAGGCAAACATGTTTTAGTGTCCTTGCCTTAAAGGTTAGTTGGAATGGGGAAATGGTTATGCCCAACCAAAATTGTAAGTGTGCTCATACCAAAGTTTCTCGTCATATTTCAATAGAAGGAGTGACTAAACTTGGCTAATGCCATCTCAGCCTTTTGAAGAAAAACCTCAGCGTTTCATTTGATAGTTTAAATGTTTATGAGCAGTAATTGCAGAGAATGACTAGTAATGATCAGTGAAGTTTCAAATCAACATGTAGTATGAAAAATCAAAATGGCAAATATAAAGATCTACGTCGAATTTATTGTGAAATTATGTAATTTGTATCTACTTTTGGATGAAAATTAGGACAGGGTTATTTCTATATATTGATTTGCTCAAGTTAAATCTTCGTTTTTTTCAAATATTTTTTATATCTATGTGGTTCTGATAAAAGTGTATGAAAAGTTTTACTATGCAGTTCAAGTCAGAAAATACAATCCACTTTCAGATACAAATTGCCAGTTGTAATGATAATTATGAACAACAATGGCATTTATAATGGATTGGATGGAGAGTCATGGGAATCACTACAGGATATGGACCTCTCTTTAAGGTAAATGTAAAATAAATGTATATACAATACATGTTTAATACCAATAAGTAAAAAAACAATAACAGCATTTGTTAATTCTTTCATTGATATTTAGAATGATTATTTCCTGAAATCGCAAACAAAAATATTGTATTTGTGTCCCTTGATAAACAATGGCAATTATAAATGCATACACAAAATAGGACATTCAATGCATTAGAGGGATTTAGCCTTAGTGTTTATATTGATCTTAACATTTTATTTAGTTGATGTAGTTCAATGATCATTTACAACCAAACATTTCTTTAACACTTATGGTAAATCTGGCTTGTGTAACTATATAAGTGAAAGCAAGGTCCATCTAATCTAGTTTTTAGCTCACCTGGCCCAAAGGGCCAAGTGAGCTTTTCTCAGCACTTGGCGTCCGGCGTCCGTCGTCCGTCGTCTGTCGTCCGTCGTCCGTCGTCGTCTGGCGTCGTTAACTTTTACAAAAATCTTCTCCTCTGAAACTACTGGGCCAAATTTAACCAAACTTGGCCACAATCATCATTGGGGTATCTAGTTTAAAAAATGTGTCCGGTGACCCGGCCAACTAACCAAGATGGCCACCACGGCTAAAAATAGAACATAGGGGTAAAATGCAGTTTTTGGCTTATAACTCAAAAACTAAAGCATTTAGAGCAAATCTGACATGGGGGTAAAATTGTTCATCAGGTCAAGATCTATCTGCCCTGAAATTTTCAGATGAATCGGACAACCTGATGTTGGGTTGCTGCCCCTGAATTGGTAATTTTAAGGAAATTTTGCTGTTCTTGGTTATTATCTTGAACATTATTATAGATAGAGATAAACTGTAAACAGCAATAATGTTAAGCAAAGTAAGATTAACAAATAAGTCTACATGACCGAAATGGTCAGTTGACCCCTTTAGGAGTTATTGCCCTTTATAGTCAATTTTTAACAATTTTTCGTAAATCTTAGTAATCTTTTACAAAAATCTTCTCCTCTGAAACTACTGGGCCAAATTTAACCAAACTTGGCCATAATCATCATTGGGGTATCTAGTTTAAAAAATGTGTCCGGTGACCCGCCCAACCAACCAAGATGGCCGCCATGGCTAAAAATAGAACATAGGGGTAAAATGCAGTTTTTGGCTTATAACTCAAAAACCAAAGCATTTAGAGCAAATCTGACATATTTGGTAGAATTGTTCATCAGGTCAAGATCTATCTGCCCTGAAATTTTCAGATGAATCGGACATTCCGTTGTTGGGTTGCTGCCCCTGAAATGGTAATTTTAAGGAAATTTTGCTGTTTTTGGTTATTATCTTGAATATTATTATAGATAGAGATAAACTGTAAACAGCAATAATGTTCAGCAAAGTAAGATCTACAAATAAGTCAACATGACCAAAATGGTCAGTTGACCACTTTAGGAGTTATTGCCCTTCATAATCAATTTTTAACCATTTTTCGTAAATCTTAGTAATCTTTTAGAAAAATCTTCTCCTCTGAAACTACTGGGCCAAATAACCAAACTTAGCCATAATCATCATTGGGGTATCTAGTTAAAAAAATGTGTCCGGTAACTCGGCCAACAAACCAAGATGGCCACCATGGCTAAAAATAGAACATGGGGGTAAAATGCAGTTTTTGGCTTGTAACTCAAAAACCAAAGCATTAAGAGCAAATCTGACAGGAAGTAAAATTGTTGATCAGGTCACGATCTATCTGCCCTGGAATTTTCAGATGAATCGGATAATTGGTTGTTAGGTTGCTGCCCCTGAATTGGTAATTTTGAGGAAATTTTGCTGTTTTTTTGTTATTATCTTGAATATTATTATAGATAGAGATAAACTGTAAACAGCAATAATGTACAGCAAAGTAAGAACTAAAAATAAGTCAGTATGACCAAAATAGTCAATTGACCCCCTAAGGAGTTATTACCCTTCATAGTCAATTGTTAACAATTTTCTTAAAATTTGAAGATTTTCAATAACATTTTCATCTACAAACACATCACCATCACCAAAACACAATTTTGTCATGAATCCATCTGTGTCCATTGTTTAATATTCACATAGACCAAGGTGAGCGACACAGGCTCTTTAGAGCCTCTAGTTTTTAAAGGCATTCATTATCCTTATTTCAAAATGAAAGACATGTGGTGTGGTATTTCTGTTGTGTAATGGATAAATAAAAGGTTAACAAACTACAATTTGATTGGGGCAAACTTGCTAGTATTATATTAGCAATTATCTACCTAAATGTTTGTCCTTTTATGAATGAAAGGTATGCCACCAATCAAACATAAAAAAAACCATGCATGTGTATTATTCCCAAAACCTGTATATTCTACAGTGAATTTTAGTATTGTATCCTTATATTTGAAATGTTTTAGTCTTCCTCCATCATGTTTGACTGTTGATGCTCATTATGAGAGAATGATAGAAGCTTTTGGTGGCAAAGGATATTTTGTGAGGACTGCAGCTGAATTAAAATCTAGTCTTACTACAGCATTAAACAGCAAAGATCAAATCTCGCTGATAAATGTGATGATAAGTCCACAAGCTCAAAGAAAACCTCAAGTAAGAACTTCATATAAATATGTTTATTTTTAGCTCACCTGGCCCAAAGGGCCAAGTGAGCTTTTCTCATCACTTGGCGTCCGGAGTCCGTTGTCGTCCGGCGTCTGGCGTCGTCCGTCATCCGTCGTCGTTGTCGTCATCCGTCGACATAACTTTTACAAAAATCTTCTCCTCTGAAACTACTGGGCCAAATTGAACCAAACTTGACCACAATCATCATTGGGGTATCTAGTTTAAAAAATGTGTGGCGTCAACCAACCAAGATGGCCGCCATGGCTTAAAATAGAACATAGGGGTAAAATGCAGTTTTTGGCTTATAACTCAAAAACCAAAGCATTTTGAGGAAATCTGACATGGATAAAAATGTTTATCAGGTCGAGATCTATCTGCCCTAAAATTTTCAGTTGAATCGGTCAACCCGTTGTTGGGTTGCTGCCCCTGAATTGGTAATTTTGAGGAAATTTTGCTGTTTTTGGTTATTATCTTGAATATTATTATAGATAGAGATAAACTGTAAGCATCAATAATGTTCAGCATAGTAAGATCTACAAATAAGTCAACATGACCAAAATGGTCAGTTGACCCGTTTAGGAGTTATTGCCCTTTATAGTCAATTTTTAACCATTTTTTGTAAATTAAAGTAATCTTTTACAAAAATCTTCTCCTCTGAAACTACTGGGCCAAATTAATCCACAATCATCTTTGGGGTATCTAGTTTAAAAGATGTGTGGCGTGACCTGGTCAACCAACCAAGATGGCCGCCACGGCTAAAAATAGAACATAGGGGTAAAATGCAGTTTTTGGCTTATAACTCAAAAACCAAAGCATTTTGAGGAAATCTGACATGGGATAAAAATGTTTATCAGGTCAAGATCTATCTGCCCTAAAATTTTCAGTTGAATCAGTCAACCCGTTGTTGGACTGCTGCCCCTGAATTGGTAATTTAGAGGAAATTTTGCTGTTTTTGGTTATTATCTTTAATATTATTATAGATAGAGATAAACTGTAAGCATCAATAATGTTCAGCAAAGTTAGACTTACAAATAAGTCAAATGACCGAAATGGTCAGTTGACCCCTTTAGGAGTTATTGCCCTTTATAATCAATTTTTAACCATTTTTCATAAATCTAAGTAATCTTTTACAAAAATCTCCACTGAAACTACTAGGCCACAATCATCTTTGGGGTATCTAGTTTGAAAAATGTGTCCGATGACCTGGCCATTCAACCAAGATGGCCGCCACAGCTAAAAATAGAACATAGGAGCAAAATGCAGTTTTTGGCTTATAACTATGAAACCAAAGCATTTAGAGCAAATCTGACAAGAAATAAAATTGCTAATCAAGTCAATATCTATCTGCCCTGAATTTTTCAGATGAATTGGACAACTGGTTGTTGGGTTGCTGCCCTCCAATTGGTAATTTTTAAAGAAATTTTGCCGTTTTTGGTTATCTTGAATACTATTATAGATAGCGATAAACTGTAAACAGCAATAATGTTCAGCAAAGTAAGTCTACAAATAAGTCAACATGACCTAAATGGTCAATTGACCCCTTAAGGAGTTATTGCCCTTTATAGTCAATTTTCAACAATTTTCATAAATTTGGTAAATTTATGTAAATTTTTACCAAATATAGTTCTCTGTTACTAATCGGCAAAGTTCATTATAGATATAATTGTAAGAAGCAAAATCGTTCAGTAAAGTAAGAACTTCAAACACATCACCATCACCAAAATACAATTTTGTCATGAATCCATTTGTGTCCTTTGTTTAATAGTCACATAGACCAAGGTGAGCGACACCGGCTCTTTAGAGCCTCCAGTGAAATAGTTTTAACTTCATAATATCTATGACCAGACCTGTTTTCAAGATTTTCTTGTTCTTAGTCTGTTTCTTCCTTACAGACTAAATTTGTCTGGTAGGAAATTCTTACTCTAGAATTTCTTATCAACTAGCAATATCTGATAAAATGTTCTTAAATCTTTTAAAGAAAAGAAGAATTGCTGTTAAATAATTCCTAAACAGAACATTTGTTGCACTGAAAATATTTTGTTAATAAATTTCTGTATCAGTCTTGTGTGGTTATAACACATCAGAACTTCCTACTTCTTGTAACAGATCTTAATTGTTAACCTTTATTAAAATGCATTTTGGTTTCAAATCTTAAAATGTTTTTTTTTGCTATAGAATTGTTCAACTTGCATGAACTTAGTATAAAATTTTATAACGGGTTGATTTAAATATCTATTACTTGATATTTACCTATTATAGAATATTAAAAAAATATTGACCCATTGTTTACTTTTTAGGACTTCTTCTGGCTGACAAAATCAAAGATGTGATAACTGTTTAGTTATTTTTGCTGTGTATGGATTTCGTTGAGAATCATTGACATTCTCAATTTTATTTGGGAGATTTGTAAACTACCGTTGAATCTAATTTGCAGACATGATTTATGTCAAGCTTAAATATCTCGTTTTTAAATCTCACCCCTAACCTTTTAATCAAAAATGATAAAATAATAGGAAGCAACAGTATGGTTAAAGCTTGTGCCTAGGTAATTTTAAGGGAATCAATAGGGTTTTTGTAGTTGTTAAGTTCTGGAAAAAAGACCTTTATAATTCCAGTTTGATTATCAATAAAAACACAGTTTACAGGAGGACTAACTAAACATATAAAATGTATGCCATCCAAAACTTGAAAATGAACATCATCATTACATTTTATCTCAATTCAGTTCTAATGAAATTTATTCAATCTTTTACAGTGCTAACTACATGAACATCTTACAACATTCTTGGTTATATTTACACGACAGAAGTCATGAATATATATTATATAAAGATCTTTACATCAGAAGCCAAATCATAAATGATATTCTGTTACTTGCACAAAATAATGTAGCTGTTAGATATGTGGAAAAAAGATAATCAAATTGGTATCATTGAAATGAGATCCTGAATGTGATGTTGTGAGATCTTCATGTCGTTAGCATTAATGAAAGGCCTTCTAATATGTTATTTCAATAATATTAACCTTTTATTCCCACCTTCTATAATTACACATTTATTTAACAGTATGTGAACATTTCATGATTTACTTCCTAACACATTATGCTACAGTTACAACACGTATGTTTCCACCATCAATAGATCATTTCACAAAATTTACAAATTAACTCTTTGTGGTGTGACCTCCCATCAAACAAGCAAATACACATGCAAAATATAACACCATTTGTAGGACAAACTTTCAATATGAATTTTAATATTTTTTTATATTGTTTATATTTGTATATATATATATATCTATTTACAATGATTGTTGTTGATTATATTTTTTGTTAATAAAAATTACATTGTTGATGAAAAATCTAGTTTTAATTTGTTACAATCCTCACATGGGCTTGTATCAGTATATATTGTACTATATTCATTCTTTCTATAAACTAATTTTAAATATTTAAAAACAAATAAAGGCAACAGAAGAATATAACTGTTCAAAAGTTCTAAATGGATTTAATGCTGTACGGCTACTGGCTGATAGTATCCTCTGGGACAAACTGTCCACCAGTAGATATTCTAATCCGGTTGGGATATATATAGGCAACATTAGTATACAATTGTTCAAAAGTCCTAAATCGATTTCATGCTGTAAGGCTACTGAACTGGTAGAATCTCCTTGAATAGACTGTCAACCAGCAGTGATTCTGATCTGGTGATGATACATAAAGGCAATATTAGTTGAGCGCTGTTCAAAAGTCATAAATCAAGAAAAAAAATCAATAAAGATAGCAAGCTTATTATTTGGTATGCAATATTGCAAAATATCACTAAGGTTATCTTTGCCTGCAGAAGAAAAATCTTGGTGTCTTGAGTAATTCAACATTTAATAGGCAGTTAACTTATAGAAAACGACCTCTCCATTATATTTCATGTCAGCACAAAAGTGCTTACTATTAGAAACTGGTTAAGGATACCAGGTTCGTCTACGGAAGACTTCTCAGTTACACTACCATCAACATTATTAAAAAGCATAACAAAGTGCAAAGGGTAAAGCATTCATTGTCAACAATTCAGGAAAGGTTTGTCAAGAACAGTTAATCTATTCCATGGGTTGATAATCTTTAATTTTTTACTAATTCAAAAGTTTTGTAAACAGTAAATTTGCTAAATATGACTAGCAATAATGATTCATGTCAGAAAATAAGTGGGCTTGGGATAACATCTGTGACAAAACGTCCATCCGCAGTGGAATCGACTAAGTGATTGTAAAACTAGCTTATCTAAATATCAGACATTTAAATTTGGTTCGCCAAAGTAGCATTCGAACTAAAACAGTTGCAAAGTCAAATCAAATACGAATTTAAAGATAATTGAAAACCGAAAAATTGAAAAGCGTTGTTCTAAATACGACTGGGATCATTATTGCCTTGGTGTAAAAAACTTTCGGCTAGTTAATGTGTTGTAAAAATCAAAGAAGCCATTATGAATTTTGCGCCCCTCCCCCCCCTCAAAAAAAAAAACCAACCAAACAACCGATGACAATTTTATGCAGCTCTGATAAAGAGATTAAAACAATGCAATCAATTCCATCTGTAATAAAATATTGGTCCTTGAAATTATGTTTTCTGCTATGAATTTTATATTCAACTTGTGAGAAGAATGGAGGAATAAATTAACCACTACAATGGACAGGTGTTTTTATTTTATTTTGAGCTATTATTAAAAATAAGTTGATTCATGTGTAAGGAGCAAGTCTTTGGACAAGAAAGCATGATAATAATGTCCAGAAGATAGTTTGAAATGATGTATTCAGATGTCCGCTGTTACAGAAATCTTTATCATCACAACAAGTTCTGAATGAACAGCCGTACACTTTATATAAACGGTCCTTCTTTTCACAATATGAGTTATCTGAATCGTTTGTGGGAATACATGTTCCAACTGAGCAAGATTTCACTACTGATGAGTAAATGGTTGATGAATTGTATTCTTCCATCCTGTAGATTACTTTCTGTAATAAAAAAAAACAATACCTTAATTGAAAAAATATTTATAGATAATTTATTAGATAAATAAATCCCATGAGAGAAAAAAAAACACAGATAACTACTGTTTTTTTTAATGACATTCTTATCTGTATCCGAGAACTGACACTGTTAGTTTCCTAATAATGACCCGATGACCCCACTGTCCCAGGTTAGTTTAGGGTTGGCGCCTTAAAACATGTTTACCTCGCTATATTCTTTATGAGCCTGTCCCCAAGTGGGAAGCATGTAGTTCAGTGGTTGTCGCTGGTTCATGTCTGTCATATTGGATTTGGAGGGTTATTTTTTATGTTTCGGGCCTTTTATAGACGATTATTCGTTATGGATTTTCTCATAGTTGAAGGCCGTACGGTTGCCTATATTTGTTTACATCCATCTTAATTGCCTAAATTTTAATATATAATAACAAACATTGACAATTGTTGACATCGCCGTCACCAACTACGGCAACATTAACGCTGGGGTTTGACTGCCGCGGAGCCATTCGAGGCGAGACAAAAGATGGAAAAAGTGAGAATAATCAAATGTTAATACCATGATTATTCTTAATTGTTTAAGTTCAATTTCATTACACTTGTGTTTTACGAGTAAGATATGTAATGGTTAGCGCAATCCAGATAAATTCAACGTAAATAATGAATTATGTCAAATTCTAGTGGAAGTCGTTATCTCTCAAACAGAAGCAAAGCACCATTATATATTCAATTCTGAATTGATTTCGTGCCTTTCTATAGACACTACTCTTAATCAAAAAAGTAAAACCACAAACTACTGAACTCCGAGGAAAATACTAAACGGTAAGTCCCTAATCATATGGCAAAATCAAAACCCCAAACACATCAAACGAATCGATGACAACTGAACGACAAATGAGTTCTCATGAATGAAGTTATCTCATGAAATGTTATCAGAAAAGTATATCAAAATACCGAACTCCAAGCCAAATTCATTGAGGAGAACCTACTAAAACCAAGGATTTGTTCTTGCAAAAACTGACAAAATCAAACGATAGACTTTATCAACCAAACGGAAAGAATGGAAAACAACTGTCATATTCCTTACTTCGCACAAGCATGTCCATAAAACAAAACTATTTCGATTCAAATTTGTTGCCAGTGTAAACAGGGTCTAATTAGAAAAAAAAATAGAATTACGTCTCTTAATCAAATCAAGGATTTGTATAGGGACACTACAAATCCTTGATCAAATGCGTTCACATGAATAGTAATCACCAGAAATGTTATAAGAAAAGTATACAATGATACAATAACTCCAAGACAAATTCATAAAGCCTTCTAAAACTGACAAAATCAAACGATAGACTTTGTTAACAAAACGGAACGAATGGAAAACAACTGTCATAATCCTTACTTCGCACAAGCATTTCCATAAAACAAACTATACTTCCGTCGATAATTGTCGATTTATCAAGATAAACAGATTGAACCAACGTTATATTGAATTTTCAGTATTTATTTATTTTTCTGGTAAAGTATATACGTCGGTTTTACGCGGTAATGCACATTATGTTGTAATAACGAATTTATAAAAAAAAGGTTAAAAATAATTAATACATGTATCTGAAAATTAAGATGGTCTAATTGTTATTAAATAAACTCTTTGGTTAGAATCTCGTAGAATCCACCACATTGGTCCATTTAAAATTCGTCAACCAATTTAAGATGGACAAATGAAAAGTAGAGAGTTAATCTATGACATAATAAACTAAATATGCTTGTGATATCTGCCGGATTGATATGATGTGAAAAAAGTGTTACTCAAGTTAATTTATAGATATGACCATATCAATGATATTTCATGTCAACACAAAAGTGCTTACTACTGGACTGGCGATACTCTCGTCGAGGAAACCTCCACCAGCAATGGCATCGACCCAGTGGTTGTAAATAAACTCATCATAGATACCATGCTTAAAACTGTGTACGCCATGCGAGTGTTTTGTCTACAAAAGACTCATCAGTGAAACTATAAACTGTGCATGTTTATGGTTGGGGTTGTAGGGTCATACTTTGGTAATCATAATTGGTAACTGTCCAGAACCCCATCAATAAAAAGATACTTAGATTAAGTTCAGGAATTTTTAAAGATCATAGTGAGACATTTGTTTTAGTCCACGTAAATAGTTCTACCCAGTTATATCTATTTTCAGTCTTCATTTTATAGATTAAAAAATGTCATATCCTAAATTTTTGAAACAACCAAACAGTCATGCAAATACCATAAGATTGTTTTTATTTTGACTTTTGAACAGCGGTGTACTACTGATGCCTTTATTTGCAGTCATGAAAATACCATAAGATTGTTTTTATTTTGACTTTTGAACAGCGGTGTACTACTGATGCCTTTATTTGCCATCATTTGACTGTCCGGTTTAATTTTACTAGCAGCTTAGAACTACATATTTAAAGAATAAGACAACGATATTGAAGAATCAGCTAAAATCTTCTTATCGTAACACACTTACCTGACAAGACGCCCCTTCTTGACATGTTTTCTTTTCTGTATTATCATCTGTGTTTTGTTGTTCACAAAAAGTTCCAATGCAGTTCCAGCAGCTAAGTGTAAATATATGTCTAATTGTCATTACTGCAATGAAAAACAAGCTGCGACGTAAATCTCCCCTGTCAAGCATATTTAGAATTCATGTTTACATTCAAATAGGATTCCTTTGAGTATGACAAAAAAACAATTCATACACCGTTTGTGAAATGTGAAGCACATGTCTAGGCTTTTACAGCAGGTTTGATGAGTGCTAATCATAAGTTTGGATAGAAATTCGTCCGGGCGTCAGCATTTTGATTTATTGGTCATATCTTTGAATAAACGCCCACAGGGGTAAGTAGAGAAATCAGTATATATAAGTTTGATGTATAGAGAATGGTGCTGTCTGTTCCAAACAGACGAAGAATATTGTGTTCCCTAATATCTTTTTAATTACAACTCTGTCTTTTTATTTTAATTCGATAAGTACCCTTAAAGGTAGAGGGATCAATATCATTTTTAAACAAGTGAACGATCAAGATAAAAACGGTAGCGACCATATTGTTTTGGTCAAAATAGCAATATCTATTCGCCTCATATTTTTAACATTTCGTCATATAAAGTTTATGATCATATTTCTAGGAATATGGCTGGTTTGTGTGAAGCAGATGTAATGTCACAATTTACTTCACTGCAAAGTCAATATAAGTATATGCGGACTATCTCATATAAAAGTTCAATGGATGATTGAATTATTTATTATCAGCAAATGACAGCTAATCAATGAGATGTAAAAAAGATAAATGTTAATCATGGTGCGAACAAAATATAAGACTATAGGATAGTGCAACGTCATGTAAGCTGATATTGTGTCTGTTCATCACATTTATTGTTTTATCATGGGAATAGCAACTTTGACAATAACTTCTGTTATACAGTCAATTTAATTTCTTTTCTATTTTATTATTTTTATTTTATTTATTGAACAAAGTTACTTTCTTCATATTTAATGTTGAATTTGATGATGGACACTTATCTTTGTTTGGTATGTTTACTAAAATCTTCTATTCTAATGATCCGATAAGATCGTCTGATACTCATTAGTCTGTCTGTCTTTATTTTCCCTAGAGTTATATGGGAAAGAAAACGTTAAACTCATTTTTAATTGTCACTTTGTATTTAAGACTACAATTATCATTGACTATTATGAGAAAACCACGACAATGATATGCAAAACACTTTTTATATTTCTCTCAATACATTTTGTGCGTCTGAAGCGATTTTCTGGACAATTGTATAGCGAAGGTTGTATGAACGAAGAGCTATATAATTTAAAGGGACGTAAAGTGAATTCACCAAAGGTTAACTTTTGAAGAAAAAAAGAAAGAAAAACGATTTCTCTTCATGATCTGACAGATAATTATAACATAACTTGATAAAAGTGTAACGCATAGGAAGTCCATATAAAATTATGACTAGTCCTGTGAACATTGACAACGGTTAACTTCACTCTAGTTTGTTAAACTATAGTAAGCAGCGTCATCCTGAAACGTTAAACTATATCGTGTAGCCTCACCCTCAGGCTTCGCCATAGTTCGTTAAAGTGTAACGGGTAGATTCGCCCTAATTCTAAACTACATCACTCTAGTTCGTTTAACTTTAACGGGTAGCTTTACCCTAGTTCATTAAAGTGTAACGGGTAACTTAACCCTATTTCGTTAAACTTAAACGGGTAGCTTCACCCTAGTTCGATAAACTTTAAAGGGTAACTTCACCCTAGTTCGATAAATTATAACGTGTAACTTCACCCTAGTTAGATTAACTATAATGGATAACTTCACCCTAGTTAGATTAACTATAATGGATAACTTCACCCTAGTTAGATTAACTATAATGGATAACTTCACCCTAGTTAGATTAACTATAATGGATAACTTCACCCTAGTTAGATTAACTATAATGGATAACTTCACCCTAGTTAGATTAACTATAATGGATAACTTCACCCTAGTTCGATAAACCAATCCATAACGAGCAGCTTCGCCCTAGTGCATTAAAGTGTAACGGGTAACTTAACCCTAGTTCGTTAAACTATAACGGGTAGCTTCACCTAGTTCGATAGACTATAACGGGTAACTTCACCCTAGTTCGATAAATTATTACGAGCACCTTCGCCCTATATATTTAAAATATAACGGGTAGCTTAACCCTAGTCCAACTATAATGCAGGAAAAGTTATTCAGATATAAAATTGTTGATCTTCCTCAAAATTTGTTATAGATTTAATGTCATTTATTTACAAAAAAGATCTATTAGAAGATGAAATTCGCCTATTTTTGACAGAGATAAACGTAGAATTATTTTGTCACTTTTCTAAAAGCACTGTACCATCTGTATATGGTCGTATATGTGATAATAAGAAATTCTCTAGAAAATTACACAGGACAATTTCCGCTATCATGTACATAATTATGTAGAATGATTTGAAAGATTTGCTATTTTCCAATCATCTTTTCTTCGGCGACAAAATAATCGAAATATCGCGTTTAAAAAGTCATTAGTTTCGGGAAAAATCAAAGTTTTTTTTGTATTTACCTGAAATACCGGAAGACGATTCTCTGTAAACATCTTAATCAGTCATATAGTTTTCCGGTTTTCGCGTAATACTCTTTTTACAAAACAAAGGAATAGATATTTGTCTCAAGAGTTCAATAGCTTTCCTGTATTATATGTTCTTAAAAATTTTCAAAACTATAATTTATCAAAATTTGACCTAAATAACTTGAAATTTTGTAAAAATAGGATGAAACCTATTGGCAAGCCTGTCCGCGAATATAAACATCCTAATTAGTCATTCGATTTTCTGAATAGCTTAAATATAATGGAAAATAACATGTATGCAAACCTCTATAAATATGTAAAAGGTACAAAATGAGGTTCTTCGGGATTTTTATGCCCCACCTCCGACAGTAGAGGGGCATTATGTTTTCTGGTCTGTGCGTCCGTTCGTCCGTCCGTCTGTTCGTTCATCCGTCCGTTCGTTCGTCCGTCTGTCCCGCTTCAGGTTAAAGTTTTTGGTCAAGGTAGTTTTTGATGAAGCTGAAGTCCAATCAACTTGAAACTTAGTACATATGTTCCTTATGATATGATCTTTCTAATTTTAAAGACAAATTAAACTTTTGACCCCTATTTCACGGTCCACTGAACATAGAAAATGAAAGTGCGAGTTTCAGGTTAAAGTTTTTGGTCAAGGTAGTTTTTGATGAAGTTGAAGTCCAATCAACTTGAAACTTAGTACAAATGTTCCCTATGATATGATCTTTTTAATTTTAATGCCTAATTATATTTTTTACCCATTTTCACGGTCCATTGAACATGGAAAATGATAGTGGGAGTGGGGCATCCGTTTACTTAGGACACATTCTTGTTTATTTCTAAACAGAAACGGTACAAACATAATATAAACTCTTTTATTTGTTCATAATTATGTATATACGAAGAACACATCTAAAGGTGAATGTAGCATAGTTTAAAACTATCTTTCAAAGACGGTAACATTCGCCAGTGTTTTGGTAATCACAAACAAAATTGAACACTGCTGTTGTTTTTATGCAAATTTGTGTATTATGCTTACAAACATTGATTTTTTTTAGCTTTCCATTAAGTCACGAGGGGTAGAAAATTATACCAGAAACTTGTGTTGTATGACCGTGTATTTTTATCTGTCTTCTAATTCTAGTACTCAATTATTACTGATAACCCTTTCTTGTCTTTCTAGTAGATAAAACTGTTCATATTTTTCTATACATGCTAATCTGAATCATTAGAAAAACTAAACGGAAAGATAAAATGCATTTGCATGTAGGCTGCGTTTCCGTTATATATGACAATATGATCAATTTATACTTTGGTGGCTTAGATTTTTAAAACCAACGGAAAAAAACACTCTTAAATAGAGAGGCTGAATTTAGAATGACACAATGCTCAGCGTTAAAAATATGTATCTCAATCATAAAAAAAACTTGAAGAGTATTCCTCATATATGGGAAGTTTTTGACTTGCCGAAAATTGAAAAACCTAGTGCCTAGATGTTCAACTTTGACAAATATCATGAAGTTTTATGTTGCAAGTCAACAATATTCAGGTGTTTATATACATTGTCTTACAAGCATTTATAGGAAACATGCTTGATGTTTTATTCCCGTTTTATAATGAGGTTCAACCCACCATTTTTTTTCTTAAAATGCCATGTACCAAGTCAGGAAAATGGCCATTGCTATATTATAGTTCGTTTCTGTGTGTGTTACATTTTAATGTTTTTCTGTTGTGTCGTAGTTCTCTTATATTTGATACGTTTCCCTCAGTTTTAGTTTGTAACCTGGATTTGTTTTTTCTCTATCGATTTATGAATTTCGAACAGCGGTATACTACTGTTGCCTTTATTTATGAGATTTTGAAATAGTGTAGTATAAACAGTACAACACAAAACTGTCAATGAAATCTATAATAGTCTAAAAGGGACATTCTTCATTTTTCAGATAAGGGAGCATATGTTATTAACATGCCAAATTCTACTTGTCTACAGTAGAAGGTATGTTAAATTGTTGGAATAAACTTGTTTTGTCATAGTCATTCAATACAAAAATAAAACACACATAGAAGGTCTGCGGAGCTCATACACTGCGCACATTGTCATTCACAACTTATCAAAATGATACCCGCAGTTTGAAATGTAAGAGAAACTGAGACATGTCAAAGAATCCAATAGAATCAATATCAATATCAAAAGTGAATGTTTTCTCAGCAATGGTTGTAAACAAATTTAGAAAGATAATACTGCTAATTGTGTGCATCTTTGCTTTAAGATAAGGCTGTATTTATTATTTGTCGGAAATGAATTTCAATCTAGTTTTATATCCGAATTCATGTTACATACTTTTGTGCGTTTACTCCTCTTTTAATTGCTAAAACATATTTCTTACCTATTGTCAGCCAGGTTATTACATCCATTACATTTAGTCATTCCTTATTCTAATGGTTTTCACGCATTGTATTCTTCAGCGAAAGCATTTTTTTTTTTGCCCATAGAAATCTCGATAAAATTAATAAACAGTCAGACACTTAGCCTTTGAGCAAGTGATAGGCTGCAAAAACCAATTTCATTTACAGGTTATCTAGCAACAATATGTATGAGCGACTTGTTGCTTAATAATTTCAAGTACAGACGCTTCGAACAGTAAGTATTCCCAATCGCATTTATTTATAGATAAGCATTGGAAATCAACAGAACATTAAAGTCTTTCTTCTGCATTTCTTGATTATGTCGCTGGTAAAAAAAAATCAAATTATATTAATATGGGCTTAACACGAGTATGAGATAAAATTGATATGAGACACACATTTATAGTATAAGCAACGGCTAAGAAATTCTCATACGAAAACAGAGCTACTTTCTAATTAAGTAAGTATAATAGCATAACAATGGATATCCTTCATTAATTATATAGCTTGATTAAATGTTATTAACTGTGTATGTATACATTGTGTATATGTTATTCACTGTATAACTTGTTCTTATGTAATTCGCTGTTTAAGAAAGAAAAACTCAATTACTTAATTTAAATGATGTTAAGTTTAAAGCAACTATATGCTCAGGATTTTTTTGTTTATAAAGTTTTTGATTTAGAATTAAAACCGATATGGTAAGAAAATACAAATAATAACATTTATAACAAAAAAATCATTTTTAGCTCACCTTTCCTAAAAGGAGGAAAGGTGAGCCTTTCCCAACACTTGGCGTCTGTCGGCCGTCCGATGTAAACTATTTACACTATTATTCCCCATGCTCAGTTGAAAGAACGACTTCACCATCTCATTTAACAGAGCTTTTTTTGGGTATCGTAGTTATAATAATTCTTATTTTGTGAAGAACTACACTGATTCTATCAGACAATACAGTGGAGATAATGTTATCAAAATACTGGACAATTTGTTTGATGAGTTTGGAGGCTTAATATTTCAACAGACAATCGGTTTTCCAATGGGTACTAATTTAGCACCCCTTACTGGTCGTCCAGTTTTTGTATTTGTATGAAGCAGAACTCATTCAGAACCTTTTAAAATACAAAAAAAGAAAAAGCACCTTGCAAAATACTTTAAATTTACTTTTAGATATATTGATGATCTTGGAATTAAGGATACTACTGATAGAAGGACTGCTTCATACCTTGAACTTATCTTCATTATTGACACAGATGGACGACTTAAAACTAAAAACTACGACAAACGGAATGATTTCAACTTCTCAATTATTTCCGAGCATAACATCTCTCTAGCATACCATCTGAGTGTTCTGTCGTACGGGGTATATCTCAATTAAGGTAGCACAATAGAAAGATTTCATAACTCCAACTCCCAAGTTTTAAAATGCTGTAAAAGAGAGACGAAAGATACCAAAGGGACAAACTCATAAATCTAAAACAAACTGACAACGCCATGGCTGTAACTTTCTCAATAATGCTTGAAAATTTATAAAAGTGGTAGTTTTGGATAGCTAACAGATTACTCTTTCAAATTAATGCAATGTTAGTATTATGTAACAATTATGTAACCAATTATAATGTTAACTGTGTCTAAAATGTTTTTCACCAAATTTCCACTTTCAAATGAAATTAGCTTCTGCATAGGTTTTCCTAGAGGGTTGATTTTAGTATATGTTGTTCCTATGGCCATTATCTACAAAGAGTGTCTCAGATTTCAGATAGAATGCATAGAACAAATTTCACACATAATTAAACATTATCTTCTTTTATGTGGTTAGGATGTTTATACTAATTACAGTTTAAGAGAGAATGGAATCCCATAGGGACAATTTGAGACACTCTTTTGAAGCCCATGATGTGTTGAATAAGATTTCATTAAAATTTTCTGTATAGTTAAAGAGATGATAGAGCTAAATTCATTCAAGTGAACTGACTGAGATTTTGCCACTAATTACATAATAATTGATTATAGTAATGATTGCATAATAAAAAATATTGCATTCATATAACAGATTAATCTTTTATCTATCTATATATACCTCTTTCATTATTTTTTATGCATTCATAAGAAAGTTACAGCATTTTAGAGGTTAGTGATTGGAAGTTATTATTTATTTATTTATTATATTTGTATTGTGCTACCTTAATGGTATGCTTGTGCATGTTCATACACAGGAGTGTCCCTTTACGAAGAAACCATCTCTAACAGAGTTATGAGGAGGAAATATTATAAATGACACTACGTAAATTTAATGAACACCATCACAAACTGTTGATGTGTTACCCTTTGTTTTACTTTGTATCTCTCAATCGATTTTATGACTTTTGAACATTGGTATACTACTGTTGCCTTATTAATACAAAGATCTTCTACTCTGAAACAACTGAACCAATCACCCAAACTTAAGCTGAATGATCCTGAAGATATCTTGTATAGAGTTTGTGTTTTATATTATTTTTCATAAAAAAAAAACAAGGTTCAATATAACATAGGAGTAAATTTGTTTTTGTCTGATATATCTAAACCCAAGGTATATGAGCAAATCTAACAATGAGCTAAAGTGTTCATCTGGACAAGATATTCCTGCCCTGGAATATTGATTTTTATGTTATGTCCCTGAATTGATAATTCAACGGAAATGTTTCCGTTTTGGTTATTATCTTTAATATTATTATAGATAAAGATAAACTGTAAACAGTAAAAATGTTCAGTATAAGTTAAAATTGTCAATTGACCCCTAAAGGTGTTTTTGATCTTTAGAGGTAACTTTATATAATTTGTTCATCATGTTTGTTACTTTTAACAATCTTCTCTGAAACTATTGAAGCAAATTGAGCCAAATTTAGGTTGAATGAACCTTAGGTTAAATAGTATGCATTTTCTGTTTTATTTTCTTGAACCTACAAACATATGGTCACTGTGGCTCAAATAGAACATAACGGTTAAATGATAGATAAATAGGGAGACACTGTAAACAGTATAAATATTCAGCAAAGAAAGAACTCCATATTACTGAATTTGTTATTTGTTTTTATGCAATACTCTCAGAATGCTAGATACTATCCACACTGGTTTTTGTCCACGCTTATTAATTATGAATTAAAATAATTTGATGAAAAAATAAATAAAAAACTACAGGTGAAAGATTCAGGCACTTGATAGCCTCTTTATATATGTCTTGTGGTTAGAAAATACATAAGATAACACCATTACAAACGTGTCAAAATACATAAGATAACACCATTACAAACGTGTCAGCCCTTACATTTGAAAGGACGTGCTCGATCAGTTCCTGATTAACTACAACATGTTACGCTGATCAGATGATTCAACGACAAACTAGTTTAATAGAGGCTCCTGTACAGTAAATCATCGTCAGCGACGAAACTCTGAAACCCATGAATATGGATGAGTGGATGTCATATGCTGTACATACGTTTGAGGGCTATTTGTATCGTAGTTTTAGTGCAATTTGCAGTTATATCTACTACTGAGTCATTCACCAGAAACACATCGTCGTAGTTAGTGGGTTGCCCAGCTGATCAACTTTGCCATGAAAGCAGCCGTTGTGGAGTCCATACTGCAAAGAAACATCAAAATAGTAAAAAATCAAACCAAAGCAACTCACGTTAACCAAGATAGTCGCCTACCAGAATGGCGACTAAATTTTACCTGTTCCTGGCCAAGTGCAACAGAAAATGTTTAATGTTCAACAATCGCCTCCGGCCACGAGCTGAACGTGCGAGTACTTGTCGTTAAAAATTCCCTTCATCATCATTTCAATCTATATCCTAATTAAATAGTCTTGTATATGTAACTTTCATTTTTTGGAAATTTACTTTGTCACGTTGATCCAATCATGTGAAGCGCAGTTTATATAGCTATAGCGTATTGGGTGTCCTTGTGTGTTATCGTCAAGTCCGTTGTTATTCTGTGTTTTTCATGTTATAATGAACTATTACCGGTATATTATTTATTCGTGTATCTGTGCTGAGTATTCATGCATTTGTTTGTAAGTAGTGTATTCCTGTAACGTAGTGTTTTCATTTTAGCGGTATTTTTAACATTGTCATGTTAGATAATATTAGCAGGAGGTTTGGTTAGCTAAAACTAGAGGCTCTCGAGAGCCTGTTTTGCTAATCTGTATTTACTGATGCTTTGGAATTCATGTATAATAAGGTTAAAATCGTAATTAATAGTATTAGGTATTTTAAAATATTATAATGATATCCAAGATAATAACAAAAAATTGTAAAATTTCCGTAAAATTACTAACTCAGGGGCAGCAACTCAACAATTTGTTGTCGGATTCGTCTGAAAATTTCAGGGCAGATGAATTTATATCTCATAAACATTTTTGCTATCTGTCAGATTTGCTGTAAATGCTTTAGTTTCGGAGAGATAAGCCAAAAACTGCATTTTACCCCTATGTTCTATTTTTAACCATGTCGACCATGATGGTTAGAAAGCGGGGTCATCGGACACATTTTTTACCCAAGATACCCTTATAATGATTATGGCCAAAGATGGTTAAATTTGTCACAGTAGTTTCAGAGAAGAGGATTTTTGTAAAGGTTTCATAAATTTATGAAAAATTGTTAAAAATTTACAATAAAGGACAATTACTCCTAAAGGGGTCGACTGACAATTTTGGTGATGTCGACTTATCTGTGTATCTTACTTTGCTGAACATTATTGCTGTTTACAGTTAATCTCTATCTATAATTATATTCAAAATAATAACCAAAAACTGCTAAATTTCCTTAAAATACTAATTCAGGGGAAGCAACCCAATAATGGGTTGTTGGATTCGTCTGAAAATTTAAGGGCGGATAGATCCTAATCTGATGAACATTTTTAGCTCTGTCAGATTCGCTCTAAATGCTTTAGTTTCAGAGATATAAGGCAAAAACTGCATTTTACCCCCATGTTATATTTTTAGCAATGTCTGTCATGTTGGTTAGAAGGCGGGCTCATCGGACACATCGGACGCATTTTGTAAACTATATACCCTAGTGATGATTGTGACCAAGTTTGGTTAAATTTGGGCCATTAGTTGCAGAGAAGACGATTTTTGTAAAAGTTAACAGACGATGACCACAGGGACTCGGTTAGCAGATTAAAATTTTGTAAATCAATGTTTTTAATTTATTTTTTTATTATTTCCTGTCTATTTCCATTACTATATGAACGTATTTAACGTTGCCTTCACTATTTCTTTGTTTTCTGGCAATGTGCAGTTTACTATCCATATCCATTTACTGAAAAAAACTATTGATTTACAAAATTTTAATCTGCTAACCGAGTCCCTGTGGTGTTTCCCTCAGTTTCCGATTTCTTAATCGTTTTATAACTATTGAACAGCGATATACTCATGTTGCCTTTTTTTAGCTTGTTAATATGAAATTAACTGTCTATAGCTTGTTCATATGTTATTCAATATTTATATAAAAAAAAAGGAAGATGTACATGTGGTAAGATTGCCAATGAGACAACTCTCCACAAGAGACCAAATGACACAGAAAATAACAACTAGTATAGGTAACCGTATTCAGTTTGATCATATTTAATCACAAGCCTTTTCTTTCAATGTATTGTATACATTAACTATATAAGTGTCCTTACAAGCAACGTCATATTGCTTGGTCTTCCAAGTACATGTACTTCATGGAACCGCTTTCTAACTTATTAACATCGATTATATCAGCAGGCAAAGCCGGGCTTCAAAGTCATTGTGATAACTACCTTTTCTAGAGATGGCGTGAATCATATTAGGATACTAAAAAAATCCAAAGACATTTTAGGGTACATACAATCAAAGACTCTTTAGTGTACATACAATCTAAGACTCTTTAGTGTACATACAATCTAAGACTCTTCCATCTTGCAAAAGTGTTAATACAATTTACATTTATACACTTTTCCCTATTCCCCATTCCTAACTAAACGACAAATTCAAAGAACTGATCCTGCTTTGTCAAAAAAAAAAATCCCAACGTAGATACATTTAAGTATCTTGTCTTAAGGAGGGATAAATCCTACTTTTGTACAAAAAAAATCAAACAAAAAAAACCACTCTGATTCAAACAAAACATTCTCTGAATCTGACATAATCAGGATGCTTGAATTCTTGATATCAACATATTTGCTAGGTTTTATGAACGTGTTTTTCAACAAACAATCGGCATTTACATGACAACTAACTGTGTCCCTCTTATTCATATGGGACTGACTACAGACTGGAAATCCTTATGAAAAAGAAATGAAGTTAGCAGTATTCTTTAACTCCACTTTCCCCTATATAAATGATGTTCTTTCACTAAATAAATAAAAATTTAGTGACTATGATGAACGCATCTACTAGTATCTACTAGTATTTCATCATACTTCATTTTAGGATAAAACATATACAGTTGTTAGTAGATATAGGAAGATGTGGTGTGAGTGCCAATGAGACAACTCTCCATCCAAATAACAATTTAAAAAAGTAAACCATAATAGGTCAATGTACGGCCTTCAACACGGAGATCACACCGAACAACAAGCTATAAAGGGCCCCAAAATTACTAGTGTAAAACCATTCAAACGGGAAAACCAACGGTCTAATCTATATAAAATAAAAAAAACGAGAAACGAGAAACGAGAAACACATATAAATTACATAAACAAACGACAACTACTGTACATCAGATTCCTGACTTAGGACAGGTACAAACATTTGCAGCGGGATTAAACGTTTTAATGGATCCAAACCTTCTCCCTTTTTCTGAAACAATAGCATAACATCACAACATAGAAAAACACACGATAAAATATCAATTGGCAGGTTTAACTCAATCAAAAAACAGTTGTGTCTGCCTTATATTTTGACTTACATCTGGAAATTGAATTTGAGGTTCGAATGGAGAAAAAAACACGTTAACATGACTAAATACTAGTAGAGCAGTTCAGCTTCTAAATTGTGAACTTTCCATTTCTATGTGGCATCATTCCAGCAGCACCTGCATACGGATGATATATCTCTCAGTTGATAAGGTATCTACAGGCTTACATTTACTATCATTATTTCTATGATAGAAGGTTGCTGTTCACAAGAAAGCTATGAAACCGAGAGTTCCAAGTGGTGAAGTTGAAATCATCTTTCGTTAATTTTGCGAACGCCATCACAAGTTGGTTGTCTGTTTTACAGATGACGAAGGATATGTTCCACAATCCCGTCCCCTTTTCCCTACATGTAACATACCAAGTTTATCATCGTGTTTGAAATTGCATGAGCAACACGACGGGTGGCACATGTAATACAGGATGTGATTACCCTTCCAGAGCATCTGAGATCAGTCCCAGTTTCAAGTTGATGGGATTCGTGTTGCTCAGTTTTTAATTTTCTATGTACTGGTTTTTTTTTTGTATAGCTTGTTTATATATTATTCACTGTTTAGTTTGTTCACATATTATTCACTCTATAGCCTGTTCAATATTTTATTCACTATGTAGTTTGTATATATGTTATGCACTGTATATATTGCTTGGGTTCGTAGATGAGATATTGCGGAAAGGTCTTAGTGATAAACAAGAATTTTGTATGATCTCTACACAGGTTTTTTTTCGAACGAAGAAACCATAAATTTAACTGTTTAAAGACTATAGAAATATTTTACCTTTCATAAGAATTATTGTTGAATAAAGATTAAACATACATAACTAGCATTGCAGAGACTGGAAATATTTTTGAGGTGTAAAGAATATTTTATAGCAGTCTTGTATGCAGAAAAGACTTAAATCAATTACATCCAGTGTGAAGGATTAATGTACTTAACAATTTATTACTTTTTATCACAAGAGAAAGAATTAATTGAATGAATGCAATCTGGGTTTAGCATCGAACAAATCGTAAAGGCAAAATGAAATAGATTTCTTCTTAAATGAACGTTGTCCAAATCGATTTTAAGGAAAATTAATTTAAGGCTGATAAATACGTTCTTATCTAACAAATGATGTACTAATTATACTGGCTAGCCCAAAGGAGTTCAATGTGAACTATTCCACGGCCGACACTCGGCTAACCGAGAGATTGGTCAATTAATCTATATTGAGTATGCGGCTATATGGGCGGTTGGTCTGTTAATCGGGTTGGTTGTACGTCTGTTATGAGTAAAACGCATAATTTAATGTTAAACTCGGTTAAATATACAGATTTTTGGCATATGATGAGAACCAAATCAAAAAAAGAAAAGTGTCTGACAAAATGATATCTATCATAGAACATTTTCCACCTGTAAAAAAATTTCATAGCCTGCGCAGTTTTCAGTAAAACTAAAAAGTATATGGTTTTTATGCTTATACGCATAGCAATTTTTTGGATAAAAGGCTAAAAAAAACATTTTTAGATATCATAAAAGGACACAAAATAGTACTTTGGTTCAAAAATAAAAATTATCATTGAGAAATATTTCATAATTGTAATAGAACTTGAGTAATACCACATTTAGATGAATATAAGGGTAATAAAGTCTGTTAATGGGTTGGACAATTTAAATTGTGTCAGTTAAGAGTTATTTAGCCACGACAATAGTTTTGCTACCTTCATATTTTCACACTGAAAACATTAAGAGTAAGATTTACTTGTGAATAAAAAATGACAATACGGTGCAACAGTATTCTTATATAAAGGGCATTTTTACTCTATTTTCATTTCCTTGAATTTTATTGAAAGGTGTGTCACTTCAATATAGCGTTATATGGACTGATTAGCCGCTCGAATATGCATGAATTTATTATTCACTCCAAGTTATCAATCAGCCTTTTTTGTGCCTGTTCAAAGTATGCAACACATATGAATCTGTCATGTGTTGCAATGCAGCTGGTTAAATTCCATGCGTTTTCCGGTATGCATTGTCTTTTCTACCAAGTCATCATTGTCATTTTCTGCCTAAGGAAATGTCTGTATCAAGTACTGAATATGACCGCTCGAGTATGACCGTTGTTTTCTAATCGTTATGATCTTCTCCATTATCATCATCTTCAAGAACGGTGTCATCAGCTTAAACATCAGATGAATTAGCTTTTGATTTCTTCCATCTATATTTTCTATTATCATGATTATTGTAATTTTTATGTTTTCTCTTCATGCTGAAATTAAAAAAAAAAATCAACTTTACTTACTGATGTTTTCTTACATTACGAAGTTTATCTCTGATTTCAATACTTGACAAATTGGTGTCATTCAGAACAATGAAACAGAATCCACATGATATATGCGACCATTCTTTGATGAAATTAATATTACTTTAATATTGCACTTTTTGAAACCATTTTTTTTTTATCAATTTTCAGTTTCCATTGTCTAAATAAACTCATCATAGATACCAGGATTACAATTTTATATTTACGTCAGACGCGCGTTTCGCCTACAAAAGACTCATCAGTGACGCTCGAATAAAAAAATGTTTAAAAGGCCAAATAAAGTACGAAGTTGAAGAGCATTGGATACCAAAAATTCCTAAAAGTTTTGCCAAATACAGCTAAGGTAACCTATTCCTGAGGTAGAAAAGCCTTAGTATTTAAAAAAATCAAAGTTTTGTTAACAGTTAATTTATTATTATGAACATATCAATGATAACTCAAGTCAACACAGAAGTGCCGACTACTGGGCTGGTGATATCCTCGGGGATATAAATCTCCACCAGCATACTTTATGTTTCATTGTTCATGTGTTGTTTCCGTATATTTAAGCCACTCGTCTTGAACCTGCCATTTGTTTAGATAACACCCCATATAGCAATCAAATTATACTTTTTATACTTTTATACGGCTTTTATTGTCATTCATAACTCTTAACAGACCAATTAACAGACCGGGTTTATACATCCGACCCATTAACAGACCAGATTTTTATTAAACATTGATTTATGTCACCAAAATACAGTTTTTCGTGTAGATTTTTAACATAATGATATTAATATGGTTAACAAACATAATGCCCGTCTTTTTTCGATGTTCAAAATATTGCATGCAAGTAAATTCAACCAACTTGTCATTTTTGTGTACATTTTGTGTGCGTAAAATGTACAAATTTATTGATGAGTAACCCGCCTTTTCATTTTATAGATCGTTTATCGAAGCTAGAAAAAAATTAATTACACCATTGGATTCAGTACTCCAAATTGTTTCGTCAGACATGAATAGTTTTTATGATACAACTATATTTAAAAAGTTATAAAATGAAACATACTTACCTTGCAAATGTGTATTCAGTGGTTGTCGTTTGTTGTTGTAATTCATACCAAGGATTTGTATTATATATACTATACAAATCCTTGTTCATACCATTTAATATTATGTGTTTTTACGGTTTATTGTTTTTGTATATAAATCAGGCTGTTCGTTTTTCTTGTTTGAGTTGTTTTTAATATATATTCATAGTTTGTATTTTTTTTGTGTTTTATGCGGCATTTCTTCTGGTTTCCTGTCACCTGTCATCAATCTAATTAAAATATAGATCTCCGATTTCGTTATACTACGTTACTACTCATATGTATTAACGTAGTATAACCGTCGGAAATCGGAGATCTATATTTTGATTAGATTGATCTGTCATGGGTGTTATACTAATACTAAATTTTAAGTCATGGCACATTTTCGAATTGAAATACGCCTTGATTTTGTCTTTTGTCACTACATGTCTTTTAATTAAATTACTAGTCACGTTGTCTTTACTGTCTATATTTTATTTCTGTGTCTTCTTTTTCTGACTCATTAGACAGTCATTTTGAGTAATTAAACATTTGCTAAACACCATTATCTGCCTTTTTGGTCGGATTGTTGTCTCTTTGACATATTCCCCATTTCCGATTTCCATTCTCAATTTTATCATATTAGATCTGAGACTACTATAACACTTATAGTAGTCTCAGATTAGATGTTTACGCATACAATGGATAGCTTGTATAACCAGTGGAACATATTTCAGAGACAATGAATTTATTTCAGCAGGTAAGGAACATTTGAAAGTCTCACAACCCCCAGAAGTAATTTCACCAGGTAAATTGTGGAACTTATTTTATAAAGATGGAACAGAATTGCATAATATGTTTGGTTTGACAGTCAGATTTGAACGCCGACAGTTGTGTGCTCCAAGAAAGGATAATTAACAAGAGTAGGCCTATACGGGGTAATACAATTGCATACGTTACTTTCCCCCAGTTGTAACATATCCCAATATTTTCGTGAAGAATTTCGTTGACTCCTGATCAAATTATAATCATGACTACTGCTGAAGGATGTGTTTGGTTACAGAGAGAAATTTCAATCCCTGCGAAGAAAAGAGGCTGTCATTTAATATCAGATGAATTTACTCGATTAGTTCCTGAAATAGAACAAATTAAGATAGGACTTGCAAATGTGCATAGTAAGATATTTTTTATCCAACAAGCTGACAAACGTGTGCCACATACATGTTCTATAGATAAATCATGGAAATGGTATATGACACCTAAAATTCTTGAAAAATTATCCATTCACTGTTGCAGCAATGGCCTGTTCCGTGGGTTTCATTGTGTTTAAGCGTGAAACAGGATTGGCAGATTTTTTTAACATGAAAGTTTGATATATTAAACGTGAAAATGGGAAATGAAGTCGGGCTGGACACAAAACAACATGCGCTATTATGGCAAAGAGATGAGGGATACAGGATTCTGTCAAAACTCAAATCCATGATATCTCGGCCTATAACAAAATCGGACTATAACAAACTCGGACTATAACAAACTCGGCCTCCCAAAATCGGACTATAACAAAACTCGGACTATACCAAACTCGGACTACTATAAGAATATAAGTATAATGTTGATTGTTGCTGTCATTGGAAATTAATTTTCAATTCTTAATTTAAAATGAATTTTTATCTACAATTAATTAAATAATTTATTTTTGAACATTTTTGAAGGGGATAAAAAAAAAATACGTTAACAAGATATATATATATATATATATATATATATATATATATATATATATATATATATATATATATATATATATATATATATATATATATCAAACGTCTGAAAAATAGTCAACGATTTTTCCCACGTGGGAGCTGGATCGTTACAAGTAACGATACATGTACACAATAAAATAAATTATATAAACGCCTAAAAAGTGTACATAACAACACCAATGATATAAAAAGGATTTGACAACACTAGTTTATATATATATAAAAAGAAAAGTACAAAAAAACTTCTATTTGAAGTTGATACATTGAAAATTTACCGCTGATTTGTCATTCCAGTATTATTATTTGTAATGATGTCCCTCTCAGAATAAATTTTTATTATATGCATATCTTAATTGATTATGACATCATGCCACGTGTATCGTTGACACCTTTTTAATCACCATAAGTTAAACAAACAACTGGCACATGTACTGTTGACACCTATCTAATCACCCAAGTCAGGACACAACTACCTGTTATTACACGAAATTGGGAACTAAATATCCAATTAAATGTGTCTTGTCTTGTATTGGCTGTAACTGAACTTCAGTTTTTTTTTTTTTTTTTTTTTTTTTATTACAAATCTTGTGTTATTATAAGACAATTTAGTGAGTTGTAGTTTTTCTGGTTTCTGATCATACTATGTATGGTGGAGTCTTGGTGTGATTTATCTGTACATTGCAATACTATTTAATAAAGAAAACAGAGGGTTTACAAATTTTATTTCAGTAGATTGCATTATAAAAAATAATTAAAATTCTGTTTATAGGAAGCTAATACAAAGAAGAAGTATCTTACTGAATACAACTTTAATTTCCCTAAAGTAAAAGAACAATCAAGCAAGACTTTTTTATCCATAGAAAGTAAAATGTTTACGAGTAACAGTTATGAACAAGAATAATATATAGAAGCACTTACCAGTATTACAAACTCTGTGCTGCCATAAACTACACGAATCACACTGTAAGGCATGTTGCTTTGTTGTAACTTTTCTAGAACATTCGACACAGTTTTTTTTTTTTTTTTTTTTTTTTTTTTTTTTTTTTTTTTTTTTTATAGCACTCAGATTGTTGTTGACTTTATAGAAAAAATAACGATCATATGTAAAACAATAGCACACAATTTAACAAAACAAAATATAAAAAGTAGCAGGTTATAAAAGATTTGAGTTTAGTTTAGCTGTGCATACATATGCTAAGAAGGAAGTCAAAGGATAGAGTCAAAAATAGATTACAACTTAAATGTAATAAAATTCCTATAGCAAAAACACATTTCAAACATCGTTTCAATCACCTATATTAAGGTCGATCCTGATGTTGTTTTTTTTGTCAACTTTCTCATCATTGTGCTTTTTTTTTAATTTAAATTCGACGCAGTGGTCGGTACCCATGTTGAAAATGATGAGGGATTTTTTTTCATGTTATTTTATAGAAGTATTTGGTAAGATCAAAGAAATCTCTGTTGTTTTTTCAATTTTACTCCAAATCTATTTTTAGATACATGTATAATAAATGTTTGCCTCGGCTTGCCTTTCTAAAAACATTGTATCCGTTTGATGTGACCATTTGAATATAATGAGGCCCCTCATGGGGGGGTCCTAGTAATCACATAATCACCATGTTTTTGCCAATATAATCACATAATCATTAAATATTTGCTTATCTTTAGTAATCAAATAATCATAAACTAAAAATACAGTCCTAGGTAATCAAATAATCATGAAATATTTGGCTTAATAATCAAATAATCATTAAAAAAACGGCCAAGTAATCACATAATCAAAAACCCCATGAGGGCCCTCTATAATTACTTTTCAATTGCTGAAGCCATTAATAAAGAACTACAGATAAGTGAAATTGTTAAGAAGCCATTCACTGTCAATCACATTTCTCTTTGTTTATATACTAATCATAAACACCAAGGATTAAACACGATAAAAACACGAACACACGCCAATCATTAAAATATCTTTTGTCAATACACACAATAAATCACAATGATATTTCAAATAAAAGTTAATTATCCTCATTTAAACATTTCAAATTCAACTCATATAACATTCTATATATGGTCTTTTTTTCAAAAATATTCATTATAATCTCATAAATTCGTATATAATTTTAATATGTACAGTGGTTTTTTTTTTTAAAGTAAAAAAAATAACCCATCTACTAATCGTAGTCCGAGTTTGTTCAATATATTTCTTCATATAAATAATGGTAGGCCGAGTTTGTTATAGTCCGAGTTTGTTATAGTCCGATTTTGTTATAGTCCGATTTTGTTTTAGTCCGAGTTATCCAGCAGCGAAAACTACAAGCGTTTCCAGGATCAGACCACTCCCCCCCCACCATGAAACCCCCTGTTCCTTCATGGGAATAATTGAATTGATCACTCAAGAGGGCCTAACCTGCAACCATACAAACTCATCATGGATCCAGTCTCTGGAAAAATAAGCATGCAGAATTTGTCAGTCATTACAATGCTCTTGTTCATGTTATTTATAAACAATGTAAAAAAGCACTAAATTCCTACACTGACAATGACCCACCATTACTTTTCTACTTTGTAGTAAAAATACAAATTTTAATTAATTCTACCTTAAATATATATAAAAAATATATGTTAGTTGATTTTTATACTCTTTAAAAGATCTATCTTTTTTCCAGTAAAGCATACATCAGCCAGTCTTTGTCTAAATGAGGTAAGTTTTATTTTAAGATAAAGACTAAAATAGAGATTGTATACTGACACAGCATAGTTTTGTGTGGGTAAAAACAATGTTGTTAATCAAAAACTACCCGAAAACATGCACACACTCTTTTACAGAAAGTGAATTTTGTGTTTACATTTTTTTTTCAATATAACGATTTATGGGATTTCCAAAGACCTAATGAGTTGTGTAAGTGCATACATGTACAATGTGAAAATTTTACAGATGTTGATATAGTGAATTTGACCCAAAATGCAGGGCTGCTATTCTAATTATATAAGGGTTAATACTGAGTCTACCTTTGTATATGAATAGAATATAATTCGGGGTATACATCACAAAGTCTGCAGACTTATGACCCAAATAATCAAATTCTTCTAGGGGTCAGCATACAATCTTCGACCATAGCTAGATTAATACATTATGCCAAGCTCTAAATTATCCCTTTTTATAAAAATAATTTGAATGCATGATTAACAAAAACTTTATAAAATCTACCATCAACACCACATTTACAAAATGCAATTAAACACTCACAATGAACCATGTGTAGAAATTTCATACTGTGGATCAGTTTTAATTTGTGGTATTTTTTACCAGTTTTCATGCTTAAATGAAGTTTAAATTTTCTGTATGCTTTTATGAAGACTTTAAGAGAAAAATTATGAAAATATTAAATGAATCCACAGCATGCAGTAATGCAACTTTTAACTATTTTTGTAGTTTCAATCAGTGGACAAAAAAAAGGTACATGTACATTAAAATACATAAATTACATGTAAAACATATAATGACATAAAAGAACATATAATTACAGAAAAGATCATAAAATGACATATAATTACAGAAAAGAACATAAAATGACATAAGTACAGAAAAGAACATTAAATGACATATACATGTAATGACATAAAATGACATGCAGTTCATGAAATGAAATTATAGTATAGTACTCAAAATAAAAACAATGTAGATAAAAAAACAACCAACCAAACAACATAAGTCATGACATGTGAAGACAATAGTCATTATTACTTTTTAGCAATAATAGGGACATTGACATGTCTGATATTTGGTATTCCTTAGATTTGTATAACAAGGGACTGGGGCAAAATGAGAACTTTGTTCCATTGGTTTAATTTTGTATACCAGATAATGGGCTGATTGTGTTAAAGTAGTGGCACATTTAGAAATTTAAGATTATTATTAATTGAAGTTTGAGTTTGTCAGATGGAACTGATTTTAACCATATCACATTTTTTCTTTTTTATACAATGTACTTATTATTTTTCAGAACTGGGACTCTGATGTACGGTGAGTAAATTTATATCCCAAAATCATATTCTCTTGGGTTTTTTTTTGAGATGCAAATATATCTGCAGCCTTATAAAATAAGGTGTGCATTCCATATGTTTTATTTTAAACTTTTGGAATTCAACACATGTCCAACCTATATCATTATTAGAAATCTCTGACTACATGAAAAAAAATCAAATTATAAAATATATGGAGGATAAAGTTACCACTAGGAAGCAGAACATACAATTACAATAAATGAAAAGCAAATTTAATACCACAAAATATATTCATGAAAGCACTGGGTTAGATACCCTTGCCACGAAGGTATCCCCTTTCATATTTTAATCAATGCAACCCTAATTGGTTTTTGAATCCCATTTTCATTTGTTCAAAAATCATTAAGATAGTCAGACTATTAAGTTTTGTTCAGCTTCCCATTACTTTGATTCCAGGAGTGGTTCACAGTTGAAGGATATTTAAATTCTGTTTTAATATCCACACGCTAAGATGTGAAGTTTATACATGTAGTATACTGAATATGATATTTATGAATTTATTTGACAAACTTTATATGATAATTGCTCTACTTTTTACAGGGTGGACATGGAAAGCATGCTTAATAAACTGATTCCAGATGTATGTATAACTATAAACATGAAACATCTGATTCTGTGGGTACCAAGTTTTTGGTGACTTGAAGGAAAATCATATTTTTGTGAATATTTTTGATTTCCTTGTTTAGCAAAAGTTTGTATACATGTACATGCCTATAGACAATGTATTACAACTGTACCACAGAAAATAAGGAAAATTGGTAGCCAACGAATAATAATGAATCCACAGTAACATCTATAAGTATCTTGTTGGATTATGGAATGATTATTGTTTTGCCACTTGAAATAAGACAAAGTGAGGAGAAGGTACATTTTGGAGATGACTTAGTTCTGTAAATTCACCTAATATGAAAATAATTGTTATTAAATCAAATGTGTTGTTATCAAGCAATATACAATCTTTAAACAGGAACAAATAAAATATGACCACTTATGTCTACTTTAAAGTAAAATTTGTAGATTTCTTTTGAAGAAATGAAAATTTGAAGATGTATTCTGGAGATTTATTTTTCAAACATTCTTGATTAACTGTATTTTAAAGAAAGATCCAGAGAATGATTTTTATATCATTTTCAAACATCTTGAGAAATTTTCAAATTTTTATGAAATATAACCATTTTTTAACAAATGAATGAGTGAAATGACTTTTGTAAGATTTTGCAGGTATGCTAACATTTGTTGAAATTACAATTAAAATATTTGTTGATGTTATCCAGAATAAGAAGGAATTGATTCAGTTGGAATGATATTTAATGATGATATATTTATGTATATATGTAATGTTAAATTTCACAATATAAATATAAGTATTCATATTTGCATAAGCATGTGCTAGTAGCAGAAGACTAACATGAAAATCTTCTTCTTATTGAACCACCTCATCAGATTCAGATTTGTCATAATTTTAAATGTTTCTTTCAAAATTTTGTTCAGTTACTATTATCAATGAACTGAGCGAAACCAATTTCCGTTTTGTTTTCCAGAGTACACCATTCAGACACAAATGTGAGGGTCCTGATGACATGGTATGTGTTTGGTTTTTGGCAGAGTATATTTTTAAACTTATCCAATATTTTAAGTTTTCTATTCACAATATTTTATGGACAGTATGTTCTTACATCATGTACATCTGCAATCGTATATTCAATTTTACAAAACAACAGTATTTAATTTTGTGTTTTACTATAAATAAAAAGCATGAGACAAAAAAAACAACAATGTCTTCTGTACTTATAAAAGGCAAGAAAATGTTCATAATTTCTCGCCCATTCCTTCATAGGTAGCCAGAAATTCTAAAAAATACCAAAGTCCCCCAGAAAATGAACAGGTTATAGGTTAAACTTTTAGTAAAACCTTAAACTTATTACAACTGCTATGGGCTATTATTTCAAAGTGTACAATCTGATCATGTGTTTGACATTATCAAAAAATTATTCTTGGACTTTTTATATTTTCAGCCTGCACATATAAAGACAGCTTTTATAGGAACATCCCTTAGCATACCTATAACAGAAGGGAAACTCAACTTAGGTACATGGCAGGGTATATGGTTGTGTGAACATAGAGATCATGCAGGTAACACTCAAATATAAATTTATATGTTCCATAATGTACAGATATTGTCAACATTACTTTACAAAAGTTTTGTCTACCCCTTCCATGAATATATATGATTATGATAGAAGTAATTAAATTATTAAAAAAAGATATTCATTAGGTTTATTTAAACTTATGTGGCCATGAATTTTACTTTCCTGAATGGTTGACTTTCAAGAAAATATCAGGACAACTTCAGGCATTCAATTTGGTAACCACCACAAAACTTAAATTTTATTTACAATCAGAGAAGTAATTGTTTCTTAAATTTTTATTTCTTTTGCAATGAAAGAAGAAATGAAACTCAGTATATGTAATAGAGTAAAAGTTGCATAATCTAAGATTTCATGGTATTCTTTTATATCCACCCAATTCAAGTTTCTGATTATGATCACATATTCTTTAAGTAATAAGTTTTTTGAAATTCAAAGTTTGAATGTGACCAGTTAAATACCATCTCAATATCTGTTTTAAGATTTTAGTGGGATAAAAGTTTATTTTGTTCAGGATAAGATGGAATATTTCACTCTAGCATATTATATTTATATATACTTTTATTTTCAGGCAAAAGAAACCTGGTTGTAACTGTGCAAGGAGCTCCAATGAAAAAATGAGAATCATCTGTGCAAGGAGCTCCAATGAAAAAATGAGAATCATCTGTGTCAGAATATTAACACTAGTGTCATACATTGATCATCTAAAGTACTACAGAACTTTATATGATTATCATTACATGGTGTAATAACTAGAGTAAAATCATGATTCAAATTTAATGAGAGTCAAAATGGACAATGTTTTCCTCAAAATTAAGGATATTTCAGAAAACAAAATATCTAGCCCATGAAAGAAAAATAAATACATGTGTACTGGTATTATGAAAATAATGAAATGTGGTATGAAATTGGTCACAGTGGTTATAGAAGTTTGTGGGTTAAATGTTATTGCTTTTTAAAAGGTTGAAAGTATCCTGAATGTGCATGACCAGGAACATGTGTATCTTACAAATTGCATTTGACCAGAGATATGACCTATTCAAGATTTCATTGTCTTTAAAACTGTCAAGTTTGCTACAGCCAAGCCATTTTAGTTTCAACTCTTGCTTATAAACATGTCTTTGAGGATTTATAATTTTATAGTAGAATCCATTTGTTTTATATATTCTTAAAATTATTTATTTCAAATATTTGTATTCTTTTTAGATATTTTTATTTTTTACTTCAAACAACTGGTTAAATTTCAATAGATATAGTTTTCAGATAGATTTAAAAAGTCATTAGGATGTTTTTGATTTACTGCTTTCCTAAGTTTTCAATTATTTATATGTTATGTTTTGCATCTTCATTTATTAAAAGTTGAAAAAATATTGCTTTTCTTTTCATGTTTTCAAATTATGTACCAGAAATCTTGATAATAAAATTGAGAATGGAAATGGGGAATGTGTCAAAGAGACAATAACCCGACCATGCATGGACAGAAAACAGCAGAAGGTCACCAACAGGTCTTCAATGCAGCGAGAAACTCCTGTACCCGGAGGCGTCCTACAGCCGGCCCTAAACAAATATATACACTAGTTCAGTGATAATGAACGCCATACTAAACTCCAAATTATACACAAGAAACTAAAATTAAAAATAATTCACGACTAACAAAGGCCAGAGGCTACTGACTTGGGACAGGGGCAAAAATGCGACAGGGTTAAACATGTTTATGAGATCTCAACCCTCCCCTATACCTCTAGCCAATGTAGAATAGTAAACGCATAACAATAACCATTGGAAGATTTTATCCTTATATATTTAGGTAGTATGCTATATAAAAACAGTGACAGATTGTTAAACTTTTCAAAAAAAGTAGTTATATCTTTTCCTATTTTGCACAATATAATAAAAGTTTTACACCACTGAGCGTTTTGTAAGCTACAGATAGTAAGAAATTGACACATGTTGTATTGAAAATACAAGGAAATTGTGAAAATAAAAATAAAAAATAATCATAGAATTACTTAGTATTTTTTTTAATTCAAATTTTAGAAAGATAGTCACCAGTTGACATTGACCATAGGATTTTTATGGAAAAACAGTAAAAAATTAGGAAGTATATCTTTTTCTTCACCTTCCCAATTAATATTGTTCAGTGACAATGTCTTGTAACAACAACCATTGTATGACGTCAGATAAGTGTATAAAAAACTGTATATATGGGATTTATTTTTCATGTGAAAGTATCATTTAATATCTAATTGGAAATGCACTGCATTTCTTTGCAACCAATTTAATTAAATCAAATATCATTCTTCATGCAAGTCAAATGTTTCACAGAATGGAGAAGGAACAGCTTGCATGAACAGGGTATATGTAGATTGTGATATTTTCCCGTGCTTTATAAAAAAGAGAGAGAAGCTACCAAGCTTGTCAAGAAAAACCAGAACATTGTGGCTGACAAAGAATAATTGTATTTCTGTAGGAAAATCTGTCTATTTCATTACTAAACATAAACTGATCATTTGCTGCTATACAAGATCGCTGATGACTCCAATACCACCTTCTGGAGCACACAAGTTCATCACTGGTTGTAAATGATGTTTGTGTTGCAGTCTTGAGTTCGGAATGAAGTGTTTTATGGTCTGTTCTTCTTCTCATAGTTTTTATACGACTGCAAAAATTAAAGGTTTATAACCACTAAAGGAAAGGTTGGGATTGATTTTGGGGGTTATGGTCCTAACAGTTTAGGAATAATCTTCCAAAAAGGCATTTTTCTAGTTTCCTGGATCTCTCTGAAATTATACCACAAATTTCCATACCACACAGGGATGGTTAGGAATGGCTTTGGGGGGTTATGGCTCAAACCGTTTAGGAATTAGGGGGAAAACAAGGGTTTCTTGATTAATAGACAATTGAGACAATTTTAAAGCATTGTAAGGGAGATAATTCAAAATTAATCCAAACATTATATGTTGGATTACCTCCCTTACACTGCTTTAAAATTATGTATAAAGAAATATGGTATTTCCTTTAGGTGGTTAGCTGTCAATTTACGTTAAGAAGTTACTATTAAATTTGTACTGACTACTGAACACTTCACCGATTGTGTTTCCCAGTACAATAAAGGTACTTGCTACTATTATCCTATATACCAGTGGTATATCTCGATACAAAACAGGTACTAGTATTGGCCAATGCAAATCAACTACATCAATGATAAATTAAGGTAGAAGTATAAGACTGGATAACATACACCATCTACAATAGTTCGAAAAGGTATATCATAATAACAGGCATGCGTGTAATTCCATGATTGAACAAATGTGCTGGCTTCAAGGCATTTTTTCATTTAAGTATAGATTACTTATAATTATCCTCCACAGCTGTAGTATATCAGAAAAGTAAATAAGTACAGGCAACAATAGTTCAAAGGTACTGACTACTGAACACCCTCGATACCAGTGGTGTATCACAATAATACTGTCTAGTTACTTAACAATTACTATAACAACGATACTACAAAGATACCTGCTATGGCCCACCTTCGAATGTATCACCAGCCCAGTAGTCAGCACTTCTGCGTTGTCATGAATTATCGTTAATATGGTAGTTATTATAAATAACATGTTAACAAAACTTCGAATTTATCGAAATACTAAAGATGTTCCTCCCTAGGAATAGATAACATCAGCTTTATCTGATAAAAACCTTTCAGACATTTGGGTTCCGATGCTGTTCAACTTCAAACTTAATGTGAAATTTTAAACTGTTTTGATTCGAGCGACACTCATGTGTCTTCTGTACATTGATGCTTAACGTCCCCCACTGGTTTAATTTAAGTGCAAATCGTCTGGCGTACAAAGTTTTACGCCTGTTATCTTTGATCAGTGTACCTACATAAGTGATATATCATGATACAAAAAAAAAGATACTGGCCTCTTGACACTCTCTTCACAAGTGGTATATCATGATAGAGTAAAGGTGCTGGCTTCTCGACACTGTCTACACAAGTGGTACATCATGATAGAATAAAGGGTACTCGCTTCTCGACACTATCTACACACGTGGTACATCATGATAGAATAAAGGTACTGGCTTCTCGACACTATCTAGTAGATAGTGTCGAGAAGCCAGTACCTTTATTCTATCATGATCTTTCACGATGTACCACTTGTGTAGACTACACAAGTGGTACATCATGATAGAATAAAGGTACTGGCTCCTCGACACCCTATCCACAAGTGATATATCATCATAGAACAAAGGTACTGGCTTCTTGACACTCTCTACACAAGTGGTATATTATGATAGACCAAAGACAAGACACTATCTACACAAGTGGTATATCATGATAGAATAAAGGTACTGGCTACTAGACACTCTCTACACTAGTGGTATGTCATGATAGAATAAAAGTACTGTATCATCGACACTCTCTACACAAGTGGATCATGATAGAACAAAGGTACTGGCTTCTTGACACTCCCTACACAAGTGGTATATCATGATTGAATAAAGGTGCTGGCGTCTCGACACTGTCTACACAAGTAGTATATCATGATAGAATAAAAGTATTGGCTCCTCGACACTCTCTACACAAGTGGTATATCATGATAGAACAAAGGTACTGGCTTCTCGATACTCTCTACACAAGTGGTATATCATGATTGAATAAAGGTACTGGCTACTAGATACTCTCTACACTAGTGGTATGTCATGATAGAATGAAGGTACTGGCTACTAGATACTCTCTACACTAGTGGTATGTCATGATAGAACAAAGGTACTGGCTTCTCGACACTGTCTAAACAAGTGATATATCATGATAGAATAAAGGTACTGGCTACTAGATACTCTCTACACTAGTAGTATGTCATGTTAGAACAAAGGTACTGGCTACTAGATACTCTCTACACTAGTGGTATGTCATGATAGAACAAAGATACTTACTTCTCGACACTCTCTTCACATGTGGTGTATCATGATATATGAAAGGTGCTGGCTTCTCGACACTCTCTTTACAAATGGTGTATCATGATTAAACAAAGGTGCTGGCTTCTCGACACTCTCTTCACAAGTGGTATATCCTGATAAAACAAGTGCTGGCTTCTCGACACTCTCTACACAAGTGGTGTATCATGATAGAATAAAGGTCCAGGCTGCTAGATATTCCCTACACTAGTAGTATATCATGATAGAACAAGGATACTGACTTCTCGACTCTCTTTTACTAGTGGTATATCATGATATATTAAAGGTGCTGGCTTCTCGACACTCTCTTTACAATTGGTGTATCGTGATTAAACAAAGATGCTGGCTTCTCGACACTCTCTTCACAAGTGGTATATCCCGATAAAACAAGGGTGCTGGCTTCTCGACACTCTCTTCACAAGTGGTATATCATGATAGAATAAAGGTCCAGGCTACTGGATACTCTCTACACAAGTGGTATATCATGATAGAACAAAGGTACTGGCAACTTGATACTCTCTACACAAGTGGTGTATCGTGATAAAACAAAGGTGTTGGCTTCTCGACACTCTCTTCCCAAGTGGTATATCCCGATAAAACAAGGGTGCTGGCTTCTCGACACTCTCTTCACAAGTGGTGTATCGTGATAGAACAAAGGTACTGGCTACTAGATACTCTCTACACTAGTAGTATATCATGATAGAACAAAGATACTGACTTCTCGACTCTCTTTCACTTAAGGTATATCATGATAGAACAAAGGTACTGGCTTCTCGACACTCTACACAAGTGGTATGTCATGATAGAACAAAGGTACTGGCTTCTCAAAACTCTACACTAGTGGTATGTCATGATAGAACAAAGATACTTACTTCTCGACACTCTCTTCACATGTGGTGTATCATGATATATTAAAGGTGCTGGCTTCTCGACACTCTCTTCACATGTGGTGTATCATGATATATTAAAGGTGCTGGCTTCTCGACACTCTCTTTACAACTGGTGTATCATGATTAAACAAAGGTGCTGGCTTCTCGACACTCTCTTCACAAGTGGTATATCCTGATAAAACAAAGGTCCAGGCTTCTAGACACTCTCTACAATAGTGGTATATCATGATCGAATAAAGGTACTGACCTCTCGACTCTCTCTTCACAAGTGGTATATCCCGATAAAACAAGGGTGCTGGCTTCTCGACACTCTCTTCACAAGTGGTATATCATGATAGAATTAAGGTACAGGCTACTAGATACTCTCTACACTAGTGGGTGGGCTATGGATTTTTTTGGAAAAAAAAGTTTGTTTCCAGTTTTTGGAGAAAATAATAATTTGTTTTTGACCCTGAGAAAAAAAATTGTTTGTTTCACCCTCAGCTGCCACTATATGTAATGCTAAAAGTGAAAGAAAAGAAAAAATTGTTTTCGACTTGTTAAAAAAAAAAAAAGATTGTTTTTCGTCGAAGGCGAAAAAAAAAGTTTGTCCAGAAAAAAATCCATAGCCCCCCCCCCCTTTCCAACTTCTCCTTTATTCTTTCCTCCACTATCTGGAGTACCACTACTTTTGTGGTGTAGCACGGATAAGCAACTGATTGATACTGTAAGCAACTGTGTGCATGTGCAGGAATAATTTACAGTGAATATGATCGGTGCACAAACCAGTATTATTTCGCCTATAATAAATTGTTCAAGATACTGGTGTAAAGGATATCAACACAGCCTGGCGTAACCACCACCTATTTACAACGCAACGGCAGTTGGTCTTATCCAAAATGAGCTAAGGCTGCGATCCCAGCTTGGTGCTCAATTAAAACAAAAATCTTGAGGCACTAGTAGCTTTAAAATAACTTAATGTCAATTCACTTTTGTACACGTGCAGGAAACTGTTCCATTACCATACTATATACATTTGTACTCCATTTAAGACACACATGTTAATATGTCAATTATACACTAATCTATGTATAATACTTTAAAAGTTCATGATCATGTGCACTGTGGCATATACTAAAATCTAAAAACACTTCATGTACCACCAAGTTATCAATGTTACTGTGACAGTTTGTAACTCAGCATATAACTCAACTTTCTATTGTTCATTCTAAATTAAACCAATATGCACATCTTTATTGGTACTTCTCTTATTAAGTCTCCTTAAACTGCACCAGTAGCCTTATAACTCCTACTTCACTAAAAAACACAACAAGTTAAGTTAGGGAGAAAATCAGTAGCTTACACAATAGTTACTTTATCACTTAATTGGGACATATATTTTTATTATCTGGGTATAATTTTCCTTATACCTTAATAAAAAGTTATTTTCCTTTTAAATTCAGGTATACCTTATAATCTTACTTAATAGAACAACTTAGCCATTAGTATCAACCCTTAAGTTTCATCCTTATACAGACTGAAATATAAGTATTGCCAAAAAATATAAGAACACAAGGCTTATACTTAACATTAAATTGTCATATTAAACCTTGAACATTTGATTAATTGTAACTTAATAAATTGCTTTATTTTATTTTAAACTATTAAATGATTTTAAATGACATTACCATCCTAGCTGCCAACTAAATCCAGTATAGAACATCTTTTATGGTGTAAGGCATATACCATTCCTCTTGTTATGGCCTCAATTTTCTCCATAAATAAGAAAGTCTGTATTAATATTGGAACTTGTGGACTGGAGACATCCAAGATCACTCTCAATAGCATTGAATTGTTTGAGAAGACTAGATTTCCTATTTTATGATTAGGGGACGACCATTTTGATATTCTGGGGTGGGGGAGGAGGATTTTGAAAATAAATAACTTAAGCCTTGATAACCACAAAAATAAATGGTTTGTTCTGTGGTAGTTTGAAAATAAATTACCTGACTTGCAATGTATTGAAAATAAATAACTCAGCAGGTCTATCGAAAGTATATGTGATAGCACCAGATTCTTCATAAATTCATCTTTTTTCCTAAAAAAATCGGGAAACACTTCCCAATTTTTTTGATGATAAAAGTATAAATATTATTTAAATATACTTGAAATGTCTGAAATATGGTTTCATTTAAATTGAGGTGTATTGTCTCAGGAAACCTTACCTCACTTTTATTTTAACAGGGCCGTAACTACATTGAGGCAAATGCCTCGTGTAGGAAATTTCAAAACCAAACGCTTGTCTTCATATCAAATTGTGTTCACGGCGAGTGCCTTGCAAGATGCAAGTTCTGTTTTCCCTCAAACGTAGCCTTGATTTTTTCGGGATCAATGTTTCATATTTATTTGTCTTTTGTTCATTGATTGCCCTTCTTTATTCTGTTAGTGTTGCATTCCTTTTGTAATCTAGGAATTTTGTTATGAACTTGATCATGAGTTTAAAAAAAAACGGCAGCCACAGACTTAACTATAATGTGAATTCCATTTTTGCTTTATCATGCACATTGGTCTTTTGATGTTCTCCCTAGAAACTTAAGTCTTACACTGAAGTTATACATTTTGCTTTGAGACCAAAATATTGTCAAAAAATTTTTAAAACAAAACTTGCATTTTCAAATTATGAAAGGGTCTTCGGAACACCCAGAAAGCATGATTTTGCATCATTTGTTCTATAGCTTCTTGGGCTTTCAGTGGTTCCAAAACCCTTCAAATTTTTTTTTGCCTCGCTGCTCTCAGCGAAATATGTTTGCCAAGACTTTTAAAAGAGGCTAGTTACGACCAAACTTTAATACTATGTATGTATGCAATACATGTATATGCAGTTGGGAATATAAAAGATTCATTTCTGCAGAGGATGATGATTAATTCTGATTAAATGGTACAGAATGACTTGACTATATATATATATATTAATTTGTAGGACCCTTTACTATAGATAATTTAGCTGATCTGTAACAATAACATCTTCATGCCTTATATATTATGTACTGCAGTACGCCGCTAGATTAAAACTGACGTGGAAAGGTAACACACGGCCAGCGAAAGCTCTATTTTTAAGAGCCCATGTGGTCGTGTGGTCTAGAGGGACGGCTGCAGTGCAGGCGATTTGGTGTCACGATATCACAGTAGCATTGCTGGGTTCGAATCTCGGCGAGAGAAGAACCAAAAATTTGCGAAATTTGGGTTGATGTTTAGACGAGTTGTATATATATATGCGAAAGCAAATTTACAGATCTAACATTGTTGGGTTGATGTTTAGACGATTTGTATATACATTATGTACACAGCCATGTATCACCATCATTGATGGCGATCCGATGGATACATCTGTTGTAGAGTTGTCACTGACTCAGACGTACTTATAAATATAATTATTTTCTGTGACTGTATATTACATGAATCTGTAGGATCCTTTACTATAGATAATTTAGCTGATCTGTAACAATAACATCTTCATGCCTTATATATCATGTACTGTAGTACGCCGCTAGATTAAAACTGACGAGGAAAGGTAACACACGGCCAGCGAAAGCTCTTTTATTGAGAGCCCAGGTGGTCGTGTGGTCTAGCGGGACGGCTGCAGTGCAGGCGATTTGGTGTTACGATATCACAGTAGCATGGGTTCGAATCCCGGCGAGGGAAGAACCAAATATTTGCGAAAGCAAATTTACAGATCTAACATTGTTGGGTTGGTGTTTAGACGAGTTATATATATATATATATATATGTCGTGTGGTCTAGCGGGACGGCTGCAGTGCAGGCGATTTGGTGTCACGATATCACAGTAGCATGGGTTCGAATCCCGGCGAGGGAAGAACCAAAAATTTGCGAAAGCAAATTTACAGATCTAACATTGTTGGGTTGATGTTTAGACGAGTTGTATATACATTATGTACACAGCCATGTATCACCATCATTGATGGCGATCCGATGGATACATCTGTTGTAGGGTTGTCACTGACTCAGACGTACTTATGAATATAATTATTTTCTGTGACTGTATCTTACATTAATTTGTAGGATCCTTTACTATAGATAATTTAGCTGATCTGTAACAATAACATCTTCATGCCTTATATATCATGTACTGTAGTACGCCGCTAGATTAAAACTGACGTGGAAAGGTAACACATGCCCACCGAAAGCTCTTTTATTGAGAGCCCAGGTGGTCGTGTGGTCTAGCGGGACGGCTGCAGTGCAGGCGATTTGGTGTCACGATATCACAGTAGCATGGGTTCGAATCCCGGCGAGGGAAGAACCAAAAATTTGCGAAAGCAAATTTACAGATCTAACATTGTTGGGTTGATGTTTAGACGAGTTGTATAATATATATATATATATATATAATAATAATATTTTTAAATTTGCAAACTACATTTCACATTAAATAATAACAGTTCGTTAAAATATTGTCACTAGCGCTTTCATGCCTTCTGGCATATATACATGTATTATTTATAATAAACAAATCATTTAAAAATTGTATGTTTTGGAATATCATAAATATAGTTGTGGAAATGAATAATCAGTCCCTTGCTTTAATGAAAATGAAAAATCTGGCTTCAATAGTGCAGAAAATTAATAATCTGTCCTCTTAGTTTACAAAAATAAATAACCGATCAAAAACAAATCCTCCTGCACCCCCCCCCCCCCCCCCCCACCCCCCCTTTCCCCACCAGAATATCAAATGGTCGTCCCCTTAAAGTCATAAAGCAGAGTTCTAATTTGAAATAAATGGACTGCTCACAGTATATGTACTAGTACATTGTAGCAAGAAATGTTCAGTATCTGTACTAGTACATTGTAGCAAGAAATGTTCAGTATCTTCGATATCATCCATACACAACGGACACATCGGACTTAATTACTTCATACTAGTCTTGTTAAATCTACTACGATTTAATTGTAGTGTATACCGAAAATGGTTGATCATGGTTGCTGCCTTATTGACGTCTCAGACTAGAGGGTTTGTCCCTCGAGGTTTGTCGCCATTTGAAATATAAGACCCCCATTATGGCCATATAAGATTGACTTGAACAATTATAACTTTCTATACTTATAGAAAGTCCCTGTTCTGCAAATCGGTTTCTTTATATCATACTGTAACGTTTATGTGTTCCTAACTTGATGAATGACAACCTTTTTCTTCATTTATATACTATAAGGTTTTGTCATTATCATGATAACACAGGCAGGCGTCACAGTCAGCAAAACATAGCCTTTTTTAAAAGGCGTCAATCGGACTAATATCAACTATGTTAACGTGACAATGCTTGAATAACATTTCATTCGTGTTAACGGGTCAATGTTTGAATAAGTTAACATGTCATTCGTGTTAAGGGAGCTCCCATTTGATTTTTAGGGGGGGGGGCTAGGATGAAAAATTTTGTCCTGCAATTTTTTTTTTTAGCTGTAATTGTAAAGCAAAATTATATCCGGGTGAAATTTGATCCGGAGGAAAAAATGTCACAGTAGTTGTTGTTATTTTTTTATCCGGAGGAAAATATTTCTCTGGGATATTTTTTCCTTTGCCGTGAAATTCTATCTGGGTAGTTAACTTATTATAGTTATTAGAAAAAAACTTATCCTTTAAAATACTATGAAATAACAATAGTGTATTTGAAAAAAAGCGAAATTATTAAAAAAAAATGTATTATGGTAAATAATTTTACAAATTATCCTTCCAAAAAATTCCTGAAATATTCAAGTCAATATCATCCTTTTAAAAGAAAATTATCATGAAATATAGGGAAGAAAAACAGAAGTAATTTCAAAGATCGTAATTGTGAAAATAATATCATGATTAATAAGGTTAGTGTAAAACATGTAAAAGTGAGTTGTTTTCAGATCTCAGTACAGATATAAATTTAAAAGTAAGGTAGAAATATAGTTGCATTACTACTGTTAACAGTAATAAAATAATTTGATTATGATGATATTTTTAACTATACAAATAGTCTGGGGACAGAAATGTAGCTATTGATTATATGGAAATCAAATAAATCATAGCATAACAATATATTGGAACAAAAGCATGTTTAACAGCTGGATAGTTTTTACCTGTGAAATGTTATCTGTCTTATTAAATCAAGTTGTAAGTCATCTTTTTATATAAATGAATGTATAAAAAATAAGATCCAAGGAAAAATTTCACTATAAAATAGATTCAGAAATATATTATATTGATATCTTTAAAATATAAATTGCTCATAATTACCTCCCTTTGATAAATTATGCAAATTTGGTCTACCTTTGTGAAACATTTTATAATTATAGTCAGGTATATATTGATTGTGAGTAACTTACATAGTAGTTCATTCAAATTCATCCAATCCACAGTCACGTCTCAGTCATTACAGCTGAACGGACGTGCTGGGCCACAGGGACTCGGTTAGCAGATTAAAATTTTGTAAATCAATGTTTTTAATTTATTTTTTATTATTTCCTGTCTATTTGCATTACTATATTAACGTATTTAAAGTTGCCATCACTATTTCTTTGTTTTCTGGCAATGTGCAGTTTACTATCCATATCCATATACTGAAAAAACCTAAAGGGATCTAAGTCGCCATCTTGAATTGCCTTCCCTACTTTAGATAAAAAATAATTAAAAATATGAATAAATTACTATATACCTTACAACAGCCCTCATTTTCTTCCGAAATGATTCTTCTATAACATGCATATTTTGATTTGTGGATTAACAGAACCATTACGAAGTTTCAGTTGCATTCGTGTCAGAATATTCAAATTTCCCGGCGAAAGCAACGTATCATTCGGAAACTTCCGGGTTGATGCGTTTACCACAACGATAAATCCTTATAAACAGACGAGTGCTGTCCCTTGATTTATTATTACATATCGAGCGCAAAGTTAACGAATAGAACCTTTCTTCAAACGGGGTAACATAAATCATTGACTTTTTCGAAGACACATCAATAAAGTAAAGAAGTTACTAAAAATATTGACACGTTCAATGGGATTTATAAGGTTTACTAACAGTACCAGGGTATAAAAAAGGGGGAGGGCCGGTTGGTAGGTCAACTTGGAGTAATACTTTGAAAAAGTATATTAACTTATCATACATGCATGTATGAAGTTCAATCGGAAGGCCCCTTTTCCATATACATACATACTACTCTGATTATATAAGTGTAAGTGTTGTACTGCATAAATCCCTATGAAAAATATCAGGATGTCAGAAATACAACCCGATAGTTTGGGACAATCATTTGATATTTTCAATGGGCGGAAGGATAAGAGGATAATCTGATATTGAAACAATACATGCACTAGCTGTTCAAAGACATTTTTGTTTGATATTTAATTAATATGAAGGATATCTTGGTGTGGTGAGGTATGAAGTTAGGGGACAGCACTCGTCTGTTTATAAGGATTTATCGTTGTAGTAAACGCATCAACCCGGAAGTTTCCGAATGATACGTTGCTTTCGCCGGGAAATTTGAATATTCTGACACGAATGCAACTGAAACTTCGTAAGGGTTCTGTTAATCCACAAATCAAAATATGCATGTTATAGAAGAATCATCTCGGAAGAAAATGAGGGCTGTTGTAAGGTATATAGTAATTTATTCATATTTTTAATTATTTTTTATCTAATGTAGGGAAGGCAATTCAAGATGGCGACTTAGATCCCTTTAGGTTTTTTCAGTATATGGATATGGATAGTAAACTGCACATTGCCAGAAAACAAAGAAATAGTGATGGCAACTTTAAATACGTTAATATAGTAATGCAAATAGACAGGAAATAATAAAAAATAAATTAAAAACATTGATTTTCAAAATTTTAATCTGCTAACCGAGTCCCTGTGCGTCCGAGATCATCTAACAGTACTCCATCATCGAGGCTAGCGGGCTGCCAAGCTGACCAAACTGGCCCTGAAAGCAGCCGTTGTGAAGAAGTAAAATCCAAAATAGTAAACAAACCAAAATCAACTCACCAAAACCAAGATGGCGGTTCGGCGTCCTTACTACTTGTTCCTGACCCACGGCAGAAATTATTCAAACGCTCACCAATCGCCTCGACCGTGCGAGGGCTGTATAGCCAGTCAAGGTCGTTAAACACCACCACATATACATAGTAGTTAATGGTTCTGTGAAATATAGTACGGCAAATATATACCGGTACATGCTATCCGCATAACACAGATAGATGTTCACTCCTCTGGAAAAAATCAACCTGTGAAATACCATGCCTGGAAAAAAATTACCGGGACAGATCATCCTCAGGATAAAATATCACAGAGGAAGAAATAAACCGTTACATAATCTCTGTCCTCCATTTTTATTTTTCACTCTGTTCCGGTCCTGCCTTTTTTTTCAGTTTATCCTGACTTTTTTTTTACCTATATTGTCGTCCTGACTATTTTTTTTGCAAGTGTCTCATCCTGCCCTTTTTTTTACACAAAACTCCTGTCCTGCCTATTTTTATTCAAATTTCATCCTAGCCCCCCCTAAAAATCAAATGGTAGCTCCCTAAGGATGTTCGCTGCTCAGTTTCAAAATAAACAACTTTTCATTAAACTAGTATGTATTGATAAGTAATAAATTGAGGAATCAAAAAAGCCCAAAAAATATAGGGGACAATGTGCTTGTTTTCGAGATATAAGACATTGGAATTTTGGCGGGAAAATGTTTTCTCTTGATTGTTCATAGCTCTATCATTGACCAGTTAAAGTTCTCAAATACTATTAAAAAATAAATAAAATTTTATAAGACTTTTACAAATGACTTATAATTATACATGTACAAAGTTTATAAAAAGAAAAATGGGGATTCATGGGAATATTTTTTTAATGCATTCAAATGGATAAAACCAGAGAATTCCGAAGATCTGACAAAAATTCCAAAACATGACAAGCAGGCATCCTTAACTTTATTTTTTTTTTAACTTTTAAAAACTGCAAAATATAATATAAACAATAATATAATCATTAATTTACACAAAGTGCTTGCTTAGACTAGTACTGTATAGATCTTATTCTATAAATATCTTTTTAAAAAATTCTGACAGTGACCTAAAAATAACTGATCAGAAGGTCAATAGTTAGGACGATGGTCGGAAACTATGTCGAAATGGGTTCGATAGGTGGAACGTTGAATTGTGTTTTAGGTAGAATGTAACTGATAAGGTTATAGAGGTATCATTCTGATGCAAGAACTTAGGATTTAAAAAGCTTTGCAAACACATTTCAATTATATTTAATATGTAAATGTGTAGGAATAATTCACAAAGGTAGGATCCTATGTTTATTTTTCTGTTTATATAGACTCTACATATATAGTGTAATTTATCATGTTTATATGAATTCAATATTTTGTGATAAATATGTGTATTATACACTGTATGTAACAATTTTACATGTTTCCACCATTATTGATTAAATTTTAAACATGGACATATTTACTACACATAATCAGAGACATAATATATATCTCTGGTTATTGTCATAATTAGATAAAGTATACTATACGTATTCATCAAAATTAGTATATTTCACAATTTGAAATATTCAAATATTCTGGGCCCCATTAAGTTGGAAATAAATAATCTTGCCTTCTAGCACATGAAATTAAATGCAGTTAGACACAATTTAAATTCTAGGAAAAAACTAACTATAGCTCTTGATCTGAAAAATTATTTATTATCATTGTTTCAAAATAATTCTTTATTTTTTCAGAAATTTGATTGAATATAACAACACTTAGTAATTAGAAATACATTGTATTCAATACACGTAGTACATACAAAATGACTTCAATATCCTCTGCTCAAGATATTACCATCCATGTAAATGGTCAAGAGAATGGAAAGTCCAATGGCCATGGTATATCAAATGGGGCGTACTACAGTGAAAAACAAACTGAAGTGACAGTGGTGACAAGCAAGAAACAAACACTAGGAATTTTCGGATTGGTCAGTTTTAAGATTTAATGAACATGTACAATGTATTCCCCCTTTCAAATGCCAACATTAAGTTGCTTTTTAATTGTATTAAGAGAAAGTAATTATAACATGATAAATATACTAATTAAGGTGGCTCGGGACTATTCGACTGCGCATAATTTCACGCATGCGCACGAAAAGTTTGTGTTGTAAATTCACTATTATTTTTTTTTAATTTTTGTTTGATTAAAAATGTTAAATTATTGTACTTTTTCCCTAACAAATTATTATCGTTATTATGTGTATCTGTGAAAGACTCAAAATGACATTTAACCCAATTTCACCATTTTCCCGCCAAAATTTTGGGTTTAAGGCCAAATATTTTTTGTCCTTATCGGTGACCAATGTTTTTAATTTGCTCATTCTTTGAAACAATATTTCAGCTTTTTACATTACAGTTTTGGACCAAGTGTCATAGAACGTTTTTTTTATCGATAAAAATATGTCAACACCGCTATTTTCCCTATCATTTCATTGAAAAAAGGTCCCTTTTTCATACCTCTTTAAATGTAATATTTTGAGCTAAAATGGTTCAGGACCCCCTATTTTTTTTCGACCAATTTGATTCACTCTCTATAAAGATTAAAATAACAAAAAATATGACACTTCTGATAGAAACTTCGAATAGGCCCGAGCCACCTTTACAAACATTTTTTATCTAAAAGATCAATTGAAAAATTCTATTTTATTCCTTATTGATATGCTGACATTTAACTCATGGCAAAAGAGAACATATTTAAAAAAAAAAATAGCCTAAAAATAATAACCACATACTGTTTAAATTTGTTAAAAGGAGTTGCATTCTTTAGTTAAAGCAACATTTTAAAACATTCTTACATGTTCTTTCAATTTGAGATGCATTAGCAGTGGCAGATCTAGAAATTTTCATAAGTGGGGGTGCACTGACTGCCTAAGAGGGGACCTGCTCTAGTCATGCTTCAGTGATTCCCTATATAATTAAACAAATTTTCCCCCCAAAAAAGGGGGTTGCCCAGGCGAAGGAGAAATGTGTTCTGAATTAGGAATGAGGATTTTCATTATTGTGAACCTTGTTCTGCTGCATAACAAATAAACATTGCAACAAGTTATGAATTTACAGTATTTATGTTAAAACATCTGCATATTACTAATACTATCAAAATTACATAAAACTAGATGTACTAGCATGGAGAGGTGTCCAATTGGCACTCATACCACATCTTCCTATATCTATATAGTTTTGTCTAAACAATATATTTTCAACTTTAGAATATACAAACAAGGATAACCAGTTTCTGTTGTATTTTGTTTTTCAGTTTAAATATGCTGACAAGATAGATATTGTAATATTGATATTCGGTACAATATTTGCCATTGGACTGGGGTCATGTATGCCTTTAAATCTGTTATTGTATGGAGAGGTTGCTAATGCTCTGATTCAGTACACAAATTATGTGCAACTTTTATCAATGCAAAAGTAAGTACATTATAGTTATATTCATTTAAAACTAGATGTATAAGGACATGTGAAAATAGTATAACACCTGTGCCACATATTATGATTGTTCAATGAATTACTGGTAATATATTCAGACAAATTGGTACACCAAATAAATATAACATTTATATAGAAGAAAGAAACAAAAAAAAGATTTAAGGTTACTCACAGTAAATGAAAGCTAGTCAAAAGCCCCAAAATAACTAAAAAGTAAAATCACAAAAATACTGAACTCAGAGGTTAATTCAGAAAGAAAAGTCCCTAATTATATGGCAAAATCAAAAGTTCAAACACATCAAAAGAATAGATAACAACTGTCATATTCCTGACTTGGTACAGGCATTATCTTATGTAGAAGATGGTGTATTAAACCTGGTTTTAAAGCTAGCTAAACCTCTCACTTGTATGACAGTCGCATAAAATTCTGATTATTCCTGTTTTCTCAGAGACGAAAGTATTAACCAATACATGTTCAACTGACTTAGTGTAAAGACATCATAAACAGTCTGAGATATATGTTGTGTAACACCATTCTCCTACGTAAGGCAAGGGTCTAGCACCCATGTTTAACCCTGCCACATTCTTTATGTGCCTGTTGCAAGTCAGGAGCCTCAGTTGTTATCTGGTTCATGTTGGACAAATTGGTTTTTTGTAAATATTTTTTTTATAAATAGGTCATTAGTTTTTTTGCAATTGAATTGTTTCATATTTTTTCATTTCATGTCAGTGCCTTTTATAGCCAATAACACAGTTTTTCTCATTGTTGAAGGACATACTGTTGCCTATAATTGCTTACATTCAATTTATTTGAACTTTTGTGAATAGTTGTTTCATTGGCAATAAAATAATACCACATTTCCTTATTTTCATGTTTATATATTATTGCAGAAATTGTTTTATTAGTTATTTTGCTTTTTGATAAACAATTTAAGTTCTGCTACATTTAATAGGAGCTTGTAGAAAATGTCACTCGTGTAAGGGGATGGACGGTATTTCAGATAAATGTGAATGATTTTCTGCAACTTTAGAATCTGTGCAAGTTTTTGTGTAAATCTGTCAATCTGTTTGAAGAAGTTGTGGATTAACAAAGTGTGATATAGATGATAACAGTAGTGATTACATTGTACTGTTTGTGAATAATTTTTATGTCAAGACAAAATCATCCCTGTCCATTGGCCCTATTATCATATCTGCTTCTTTCTGTCTGCCACACAATAATAACTTGTAACAATAATTTTTTTTAATTGTTTTCGGTGGAATTTGATAAAGTCATTAAGACTCATTATAAAATTTTTGAAATCAGTATGATTTTTCAAAATAGTTTCAGCTTTAAATAAAGAACTAAAATAAATCCAGGTAAGGGGTTCCAGAAATTTCCTAACCAGCTTATAATTTAAATTATAAATACTTCAATACACTTCTATCGAGCATGATCATTTCCCTTTAAGCATGTTAAAAGGATAATTGTGTTTGTCATTTGACTGCCTTCACAGAATTCAAACTTTTATAATACATGACATGGTATAAAATTACAGCACATAAACTTGTAAACAAAGTTTTAAATATCCATTCAGTATTTCATTTATATGGTTGTGACATTATTAACATAACAATACAATATTAAAGAGTTCAAAATGTAGAACTTTTATTAAATAAGTAACCTAGATCATTTAAAAAAATAGTTTTTAAAGTTAATGATTACTCAGAAAAATACTTTTTGCATTTGAATGATTGTGTAACATACAAACACATTAAATAAAACAGCCAATAATATTAGTGGCGGATCATGCCAAAATAAGGATGATTTATCTATCGGGATACAATAATGCTTTCAGCAAGTATATTTATACTTTTAAAAACTTAAAAGTATCAATTTACTTACAAAAAACATATTATGTACTGAGTGAGTCAAATCTGTTATAGAGGTCACCTATTTTAACCAAAAATCCAGGTCACCTTCTGCTTTGTAAGGAATGTATGATGAAAACCAACCTAGCTAAAGAGGGTTTAAGCAATGCGGACATGGATAAGGTTAATTTTACTTTGATTGATATTTCAGTATGAAATAACTAACTCCCCTCCTAAATTGGAATAGTTTTCATCTTATATTTGTAATAAATTTTCCATAATTCAAAAGTATACCAGATTGAAATAATTTTTTGTTTTATGCATTTAAAGACTTTTTAAAATCAAATCAAAGGTCACCTCTCTCTGTGTAAGACTAAGGTCATTTTTAGCTCACCTGGCCCAAAGGGCCAAGTGAGCTTTTCTCATCACTTTGCGTCCGTCGTCCGTCGTCCGTCGTCGTCCGGCGTTAGCTTTTACAAAAATCTTCTCCTCTGAAACTACTGGGCCAAATCAAACCAAACTTGGCCACAATCATCATTGGGGTATCTAGTTTAAAAAATGTGTGGCGTGACCCGGTCAACCAACCAAGATGGCCGCCACGGCTAAAAATAGAACATAGGGGTAAAATGCAGTTTTTGGCTTATAACTCAAAAACCAAAGCATTTAGAGCAAATCTGAAATGTTAATCAGGTCAAGATCTATCTGCCCTGAAATTTTCAGATGAATCGGTCAATCGGTTGTTGGGTTGCTGCCCCTGAATTGGTAATTTTGAGGAAATTTTGCTGTTTTTGGTTATTATCTTGAATATTATTATAGATAGAGATAAACTGTAAACAGCAATAATGTTCAGCAAAGTAAGATCTACAAATAAGTCAACATGACCAAAATCGTCAGTTGACCCCTTTAGGAGTTATTGCCCTTTATAGTCAATTTTTAACCATTTTTCGTTAATTAAAGTAATCTTTTACAAAAATCTTCTCCTCTGAAACTACTGGGCCAAATTAATCCAAACTTGGCCACAATCATCTTTGGGGTATCTAGTTTAAAAAATGTGTGGCGTGACCCGGTCAACCAACCAAAATGGCCGCCACGGCTAAAAATAGAACATAGGGGTAAAATGCAGTTTTTGGCTTATAACTCAAAAACCAAAGCATTTTGAGGAAATCTGACATTAATAAAAATGTTAATCAGGTCAAGATCTATCTGCCCTGAAATTTTCAGATGAATCGGTCAATCGGTTGTTGGGTTGCTGCCCCTGAATTGGTAATTTTGAGGAAATTTTGCTGTTTTTGGTTATTATCTTGAATATTATTATAGATAGAGATAAACTGTAAACAGCAATAATGTTCAGCAAGGTAAGATCTACAAATAAGTCAACATGACCAAAATGGTCAGTTGACCCGTTTAGGAGTTATTGCCCTTTATAGTCAATTTTTAACCATTTTTCGTAAATTAAAGTAATCTTTTACAAAAATCTTCTCCTCTGAAACTACTGGGCCAAATTAATCCAAACTTGGCCACAATCATCTTTGGGGTATCTAGTTTAAAAAATGTGTGGCGTGACCTGGTCAACCAACCAAGATGGCCGCCACCGCTAGAAATAGAACATAGGGGTAAAATTTAGTTTTTGGCTTATAACTCAAAAACCAAAGCATTTTGAGGAAATCTGACAAGGGATAAAAATGTTTATCAGGTCAAGATCTATCTGCCCTGAAATTGTCAGATGAATCGGTCAATCGGTTGTTGGGTTGCTGCCCCTGAATTGATAATTTTGAGGAAATTTTGCTGTTTTTGGTTATTATCTTGAATATTATTATAGATAGAGATAAATTGTAAACAGCAATAATGTTCAGCAAAGTAAGATCTACAAATAAGTCAACATGACCAAAATGGTCAGTTGACCCCTTTAGGAGTTATTGCCCTTTATAGTCAATCTTTAACCATTTTTCATAAATCTAAGTAATCTTTTACAAAATCTCCACTGAAACTACTAGGCCACAATCATCTTTGGGGTATCTAGTTTGAAAAATGTGTCCGATGACCTGGCCATTCAACCAAGATGGCCGCCACGGCTAAAAATAGAACATAGGGGTAAAATGCAGTTTTTGGCTTATAACTATGAAACCAAAGCATCTAGAGCAAATCTGTCAAGAAGTTAAATTGTTAATCAAGTCAATTTCTATCTGCCCGGAATTTTTCAGATGAATTGGACAACTGGTTGTTGGGTTGCTGCCCTCCAATTGGTAATTTTTAAAGAAATTTTGCCGTTTTTGGTTATCTTGAATACTATTATAGATAGTGATAAACTGTAAACAGCAATAATGTTCAGCAAAGTAAGATCTACAAATAAGTCAACATGACCTAAATGGTCAATTGACCCCTTAAGGAGTTATTGCCCTTTATAGTCAATTTTTAACAATTTTCATTAATTTGGTAAATTTATGTAAATTTTTACCAAATATAGTTCTCTGTTACTAATGGGCAAAGTTCATTATAGATATAATTGTAAGAAGCAAAATCGTTCAGTAAAGTAGGAACTTCAAACACATCACCATCACCAAAATACAATTTTGTCATGAATCCATTTGTGTCCTTTGTTTAATATGCACATAGACCAAGGTGAGCGACACAGGCTCTTTAGAGCCTCTAGTTCTCTGATCCCAAAAGTGACCTTTATATACCAGTTTGACTGCACTTTAAAGTTAAGTACATTATATAAGTAAGTATACATAAAATTACTATCGCTAAAATTTGAACAAGTATCAGTATACTTATAAAAAACATCAGTATACTTATAAAAAGCATCAGATTACTTTAAACATGTATCCGTCTTAGTATCTAAGTGAGTACACTATAAAAAGCCTCAGATTACTTTTAACATGTATCCGTCTTAGTATCTAAGTGAGTACACTATAAAAAGCCTCAGATTACTTTAAACATGTATCAGTCTTAGTATCCAAGTGAGTACACTATAAAAAGCCTCAGATTACTTTAAACATGTATCCGTCTTAGTATCAAAGTGAGTACACTATAAAAAGCATCAGATTACTTTAAACATGTATCCGTCTTAGTATCAAAGTGAGTACACTATAAAAAGCCTCAGATTACTTTAAATATGTATCCGTCTTAGTATCAAAGTGAGTACACTATAAAAAGCATCAGATTACTTTAAACATGTATCCGTCTTAGTATCTAAGTGAGTACACTATAAAAAGCCTCAGATTACTTTTAACATGTATCCATCTTAGTATCTAAGTGAGTACACTATAAAAAGCCTCAGATTACTTTTAACATGTATCCGTCTTAGTATCCAAGTGAGTACACTATAAAAAGCCTCAGATTACTTTTAACATGTATCCATCTTAGTATCTAAGTGAGTACACTATAAAAAGCCTCAGATTACTTTAGACAAGTATCCGTCTTAGTATCAAAGTGAGTACACTATAAAAAGCATTAGATTACTTTAAACATGTATCCGTCTTAGTATCTAAGTGAGTACACTATAAAAAGCCTCAGATTACTTTTAACATGTATCCGTCTTAGTATCTAAGTGAGTACACTATAAAAAGCATCAGATTACTTTAAACATGTATCCGTCTTAGTATCCAAGTGAGTACACTATAAAAAGCATCAGATTACTTTTAACATGTATCCGTCTTAGTATCAAAGTGAGTACACTATAAAAAGCATCAGATTACTTTAGACAAGTATCCGTCTTAGTATCAAAGTGAGTACACTATAAAAAGCATCAGATTACTTTAAAGATGTATCCGTCTTAGTATCAAAGTGAGTACACTATAAAAAGCATCAGATTACTTTAAACATGTATCTGTCTTAGTATCCAAGTGAGTACACTATAAAAAGCATCAGATTACTTTAAACATGTATCCGTCTTAGTATCAAAGTGAGTACACTATAAAAAGCATCAGTATACTTTAAACATGTATCCGTCTTAGTATCCAAGTGAGTACACTATAAAAAGCATCATATTACTTTAAAGATGTATCCGTCTTAGTATCAAAGTGAGTACACTATAAAAAGCCTCAGATTACTTTAAACATGTATCCATCTTAGTATCAAAGTGAGTACACTATAAAAAGCACCAGTATACTTTAAACATGTATCCGTCTTAGTATCCAAGTGAGTACACTATAAAAAGCATCAGATTACTTTAAACATGTATCCGTCTTAGTATCAAAGTGAGTACACTATAAAAAGCATCAGTATACTTTAAACATGTATCCGTCTTAGTATCCAAGTGAGTACACTATAAAAAGCATCAGATTACTTTAAACATGTATCCGTCTTAGTATCAAAGTGAGTACACTATAAAAAGCATCAGTATACTTTAAACATGTATCCGTCTTAGTATCAAAGTGAGTACACTATAAAAAGCATCAGATTACTTTAAACATGTATCCGTCTTAGTATCAAAGTGAGTACACTATAAAAAGCATCAGATTACTTTAAACATGTATCCGACTTAGTATCAAAGTGAGTACACTATAAAAAGCATCAGATTACTTTAAACATGTATCTGTCTTAGTATCAAAGTGAGTACACTATAAAAAGCATCAGTATACTTTAAACATGTATCCGTCTTAGTATCAAAGTGAGTACACTATAAAAAGCATCAGATTACTTTAAACATGTATCCGTCTTAGTATCAAAGTGAGTACACTATAAAAAGCATCAGTATACTTTAAACATGTATCCGTCTTAGTATCAAAGTGAGTACACTATAAAAAGCATCAGATTACTTTAAACATGTATCCGTCTTAGTATCAAAGTGAGTACACTATAAAAAGCATCAGATTACTTTAAACATGTATCCGTCTTAGTATTAGAGTGAGTACACTATAAAAAGCATCAGATTACTTTAAACATGTATCCGTCTTAGTATCAAAGTGAGTACACTATAAAAAGCATCAAATTACTTTAAACATGTATCCGTCTTAGTATCAAAGTGAGTACACTATAAAAAGCATCAGATTACTTTAAACATGTATCCGTCTTAGTATCAAAGTGAGTACACTATAAAAAGCATCAGATTACTTTAAACATGTATCCGTCTTAGTATCAAAGTGAGTACACTATAAAAAGCATCAGTATACTTTAAACATGTATCAGTCTTAGTATCAAAGTGAGTACACTATAAAAAGCATCAGATTACTTTAAACATGTATCCGTCTTAGTATCAAAGTGAGTACACTATAAAAAGCATCAGATTACTTTAAACATGTATCCGTCTTAGTATCAAAGTGAGTACACTATAAAAAGCATCAGATTACTTTAAATATGTATCCGTCTTAGTATCAAAGTGAGTACACTATAAAAAGCATCAGTATACTTTAAACATGTATCCGTCTTAGTATCAAAGTGAGTACACTATAAAAAGCATCAGATTACTTTAAACATGTATCCATCTTAGTATCTAAGTGAGTACACTATAAAAAGCCTCAGATTACTTTTAACATGTATCCGTCTTAGTATCCAAGTGAGTACACTATAAAAAGCCTCAGATTACTTTAAACATGTATCCATCTTAGTATCTAAGTGAGTACACTATAAAAAGCCTCAGATTACTTTAAACATGTATCCATCTTAGTATCAAAGTGAGTACACTATAAAAAGCACCAGTATACTTTAAACATGTATCCGTCTTAGTATCAAAGTGAGTACACTATAAAAAGCATCAGATTACTTTAAACATGTATCCGTCTTAGTATCAAAGTGAGTACACTATAAAAAGCATCAGTATACTTTAAACATGTATCCGTCTTAGTATCCAAGTGAGTACACTATAAAAAGCATCAGATTACTTTAAACATGTATCCGTCTTAGTATCAAAGTGAGTACACTATAAAAAGCATCAGTATACTTTAAACATGTATCCGTCTTAGTATCAAAGTGAGTACACTATAAAAAGCATCAGATTACTTTAAACATGTATCCGTCTTAGTATCAAAGTGAGTACACTATAAAAAGCATCAGATTACTTTAGACAAGTATCAGTCTATCTAAAATAATTGTATTGGTTCTATTGCCCAGAATTGATATCAACTCTTCCCAAAGTAAGTTAAGTACCAGTAGCCCTTTTCACAAAAAATCTTAAGTGTAAAATTAATCTTACGATAAAAATATTTAGTTGAATTGTTAAGGAATATTTTAGACTTATGATAAATTTTACACTTAAGATTTTTTGTGAAAAGGGCTACTGATCTCACAATAGTTTCATGGTTCAGCTATCAGGCAAGGTGACCACAGATACTACATTTACTTACACCCTCAGGTCTGGATGCGTTTTTATATATATATGTTCTCATGTGTGCCTTCTTGAAAATAAGATTTTCTATAGTAAGAAAGTAATGAAATAGTATTTATATTTCCATAAATATACTCATTTGACAACTTCAATACAGACTTTCTACATCAGATAATCTATGGTTATAAACATTAATTTATATATATTTCCTCTGAAATTACCGTAGCCAAACATTGTCAGAATTTACATTAGCTAATATTTGTTCATCCCTCTGTTATGTTTAAGAGATGGCTTAGCTCTGCAAGTTAAGTCAATAGTTACATAGAAGTATCTACAATTAATTACATCTAGACCAATAGATGAATCTTATGAGGATTCTTTTACACCATATAGATTCTCATATTTGTTTTTTTCGAAATTACTTTGTTATAAATTAGACTGTTAGTTTTCTTGTTTGATTGTTTCATATTTTTCATGTTAGGGCCTTTTGGTGATTGAACTTTAAGGTATTTTTTTTTTCATTGTTGAAGGATGTACAGTTACCAATAATTGCTTACATCAACTTAATTTTAACTCTTGTAGATAGTTGTCTCATTGGCAATCATACTACTTCCCTTAATTTTTATAATGAAGGACATTAAAGATAACTCTCTGATGATTCCATTGTTCCCTGTGTATTCATAATTCTTTGGCTTTCAAAACTGTAAGCATTCTGAAGAATACACAAGAGTGCAGAAAATTTGGAAACCATAACAATGGAGTTTTTTTGGGGTATTTGTATGCATGATTATATATTATGATTTTATATGTAACCTTCAGTGTATGGAAAGTACATATAAGGTGCAAAGAGAGATTCTTTGAAAGAAATAAAAAAAATATTCTTTCTCTTTTCAGTTTGACCTCTAATGTTACCAATCCACAAATAGCTGCACTTGAAAAATATGCGAATGTTTATGACACAGCAGTAGAATATGCTTTTTTGTTCAGCATGGTTGGAGTTGGTGCCATTGTCACTGGCTTCTTTGCTGTAACGTTGTGGACACTTGCAGCTGAAAGGCAGATAAAGAGAATTAGACGATTATATTTTGAATCAGTGATGAGACAAGAAATTGGTTGGTTTGATACTCATGAAAGTGGAGAATTGTCAACCAGATTTTCAGAGTAAGCTTTAAATGTTTAAATGTTTTTACATCTTTATAGGTGTTGAATTTTACTTTGATCAGATTTGCTTTATGTCTATGCCAAATTTCCTGTTTTGAATTAATTTATTTTCTTTTGTTTTTATATTACAGAGATATGCATGTATGATGTAATCCTTGATGGTATGGGGGACAAAAATTCCTACAATTATCCTGTTTCTTATAAATTTATTTTCTGTTGTTATTATATTACATAGATATGCATGTGACCCTTGATGGTATATGAGACAAAGTGGCCACTATGACCTATTTCATTCAAACTTTTATTTTGTGTTGTTCTATGTTACAGAGATATGCATGTGATCCTTGATGGTATGGGAGACAAAGTGGCCACTATGACCTATTTCATTCAAACTTTTATTTTGTGTTGTTCTATGTTACAGAGATATGCATGTGATCCTTGATGGTATGGGAGACAAAGTGGCCACTATGACCTATTTCATTCAAACTTTTATTTTGTGTTGTTCTATGTTACATAGATATGCATGTGACCCTTGATGGTATATGAGACAAAGTGGCCACTATGACCTATTTCATTCAAACTTTTATTTTGTGTTGTTCTATGTTACAGAGATATGCATGTGATCCTTGATGGTATGGGAGACAAAGTGACCACAATGATCCAATGGGTTACTACATTCATTGCTGCTTTTGTCATTGCGTTCATAAGTGGATGGAAGTTAGCATTGGCATCTGTAGCATTTTGTCCCGTACTTGTAGTGGTTGGAGCATTTATGACAAGGGTAATTTTTTAAGAGATTTTATTTGAAATTAATTGCAAATTTCAAAATAAGAAAACTGTCTGTGTTGAAAATGATAAATACCAGAAGATATGCTTCATGTGTCAAAGGTCAAATTTTAGAAAAATATATGAAAATATACAGTGAACATGGTGAAGCAGGTACTTGTTACACATGTTACTCATAACAAAAATATTATTATCAGTTCAACTGGAAGTAAAATAAGTGAAAGCTTGAGAACCTTAAGTAAAATGCCAGCTTTTCTTTGGTAAAAAAAACTAGACATAAAACCACATACATCTGGCTCAGTATGAAATATACTTGGCACTACCTCTTACTGTAATTTGGAAAACAAGTACAATATCCTTCAATCCTTAAACTGTAAATGTGCAATTGTTCTTTTTTCGTGAGTACCAAACTGCTCTTTATAATAACTTTCATTGAATTTAGTACCTAACTGCTCTTTATAATAACTTTCATTGAATTTAGTACCTAACTGCTCTTTTAAAGAATCTTTCACTGAATCTTTAGTATCTAACTGTTCTTTTTAAGGGACTTTCATTAAATCTTTAGTACCTAACTTTTCTTTTAAAGAAACTTTCACATGATCCTAAGTTCCTCACTGCAATGTATACCTCTTATTTTAGTTTTTCATACAAACAGCTTTAGGGTTTCCGCTAGCGAAACATTTATTTTGTTTTATCTGTACAAATAAAGTTCTAGGGGTATGACTTTATGAGCTGTGCTTACAATTTTCAATGTCATTAAATCTGTTTTTACAATTTTAGTGGTTACAAACTATATCACGGAGAGAAGCCCAGAGTTATGCTAGTGCTGGTGCTGTGGCCGAGGAAGTATTTCTGTCAATAAGAACCGTCATGGCTTTCAATGGGCAGACAAAAGAATGTGAAAGGTATGATGCCAATGCTATTGGTTTTATCAATATCTGTATGCATTTTTCTATCATTCACTTATTATTGAACAGAAAATTTAAGGGTTAGATTTATTTTGTTCATTAATTTGATTACCCAGACCAAGGAGTTGTGTGTCTATTGATAAACATCAGAGGTGTATGTTTACATGATCAAGGGTATGTTTGTAAATGTTATCATATGATTGGAAAGTATTCTTCCTAAACCAGTAAAATTGGTACAACTCATACCAAATTCCCTACACTGAAAAAAGCAGAAAAAAGATCATATACAACAAATATATTAGTACAGTTGAACAGCATTTTTCTACAAATGCCTAAAAACTATTGAATATAAAATATGGAGATGGTTTTTTTTTTTTTATCTAATGATAGATTGTCCTATATATTCTAATTTAGTTTTCTTCCAGATTTACACATTAATTTCCTTCATTGTTTTTGATAAAATCCTTGCAAAATTTGCGAATTTAGTGCAAATTGCAGCATGAAATTTAACTGATGAACATATTCCTGTTTATATATAATTTCTGATAATTATGTTGAGTACAATTTGAAAATGAATATAGAATTTCTTAGCTGCGGAACCGTAGCTCTCTTAGGTCCTTATGTTATTTTTTGACTATTTGGTCCGCAAATAGTCAAAAAATAACATAAGGACCTAAGAGCTACGGTTCCGCAGCTAAGAATTTCTATACTCTCAGACTTGTACTATCTTGAATAAAGTCACCATTCAAAGTTTTTATGGGACAAAATAAGGTTTGTGGTTTGTTTATCAAGTTATGGTTGATGGTTGAAAAGGATAAAAGAATATTAATATTTGTACAAACTACTTTAAATGCCTAATCTTGGTTTTCAGATACAATGAAAACCTGAAACATGCAAACCGTCAAGCATTTAGGAAAGGGATAGCTACTGGTCTAGGACTTTCTGTGTTCTGGTTCTTTATATACTCAGCTTTTGCTGTTGCATTTTGGTATGGAATATATTTAATACGAAATGGAGAAGCAGGATTTGAACCAGGAAAGACTTTAACAGTAAGACAACTTATTTTAAAGCTCATCATGCACTCTATCTTCCTTAAAATTGTAGTTGCAATAAAAACAAGGGATCTGGTCTCAAATTCTGTCTTATGCCTGGCTAACCAGTGAACATTTTCCCCTTATGAAAAAAAATGAAACTACTACATCAAACTCGTAAATTGACATTATATTATCTGCAATTTCACATCCTATTTAGACCAAAATGCTGAGTAGATCCATTATCCTTCGATTATTTGTTTAGTTGATACATTGTACAATTACAGATAGATTCAGGCGATATTTTATAAATTCACCACAAAATGTTTTTATTAACTCAGCTTTTCTCATCAGAAGGTGTCCACTGTCCATCATTTTCTGTTGTTGTTTGTTAACTTTTAAAAATAGTTTTACTCTAAACTTGCTGCAACAAATTTAACAAAACTAGGCAAAAATCATGATAAAGATATTTAGTTTGAAAAAATTTGCCAGATGACCCAACCAGCCAACAAACATGGCATTTCAGGGTCCATAGAACTAAGAATAAAATATGGAATGCTGAAATTTAGTGTCTGACTACCTTAATATATTGACTAAAATTGATACTGCTTCGTGTTACACTGCATATATATATACACTGCATACACACTAATTTCTAATAAGCATATGAATCTTGTTTAAATGTTTTAGATATTTATGGGAGTGATGATTGGTGCAATGTCATTGGGCCAGGCCTTTCCAACGTTAGAGGTGATAGGTAATGCCAGAGGTGCAGCAGAGAAGGTGTTTGAGATTATTGAACAGAAATCAGAAATTGATTTCTCCTCCAAAGAAGGAGGCATTCTGGAGAAGGTGGAAGGAAATATTTCATTCAAAAACCTATATTTTACATACCCAGCTAGACCAGATGTACAGGTATAGTATTTATTTTATCACAGGAATAATCTGGATATCATGTGTTTTGACCTGTTGCTTTGTCAGGAAGAGTACTATTGTACTCAAGTACTCTGCCTTCCGAGCAAGTACTTGATGAGTACTCTGGTACTCATTGCCATCCCTAATTTCTACACATTGACTTCCTGAATAATATTTAGGAGTTTGATTATACACTGTTATAGTACACACAAAAAAAATATATATAATTTAAAATAAAAGGTCCATCATTTTCAGTGTTCGACAATATTAACCAAAAATAGTGCATGCCATTTATAGTATTCACAACATGTTTGAAAATAACACATACATAATATGCAATTTGTAATTTGTATTTCAGGTTTTGAGAGGGTTGTCGTTAGACGTCAGAAAAGGTCAAACTGTTGCATTGGTAGGATCCAGTGGATGTGGAAAGAGCACAGGAATCCAGCTATTACAGAGATTTTATAACCCAGAAAAAGGGGAGGTAAGGAAAACAGTTTACAGAGATTTTATAAACCAGAACAAGGGGAGGTAAGAAACCCAGCTATTACAGAGATTTTACAATCCAGAACAAGGGGAGGTAAGCACCTGAGATCTCAAAAGTGAACATGAAAAATAATCAGTGAAAAATTAACTACAAAAAAAGGAAAAACAAAGTAATCAGCAGACTCTTATTCAGAAAAATAAATTTTGCAGCATTTAATATATAAAAACTAATTTTAACATGTTCAGATATTCCATTCCTATTTTATTTTTTGGGTGATATGAAAATTTAGAAATAAAATATGTTTAAAATAGTTTTGTAACAGGTTAAAAAAACTTGTTCAGACAACAGTATTGCTGAAAATTATAAACTTTTTTTGGACTTGAACATTATTTCTAATAATAGAGGGGCCTGAGGTGTTATTTTTGTTCTTTGTGATCGGCACATTTTCGCTATTGTGATCCGTTTTTCTACAGATTTTTTTGTTATATATTCGTGATCCATGATCATGGAAATTTATATTCTGTGAATTGTGATTGAAAAAAATAAATCAACTCATGAATCGTGATGAGACTCCCCACCCCCATCAGGCCCCTCATAATAATTTACTTATTGTAATTTCACCTATGATTTTATTTCAAACAAACAACATATGTAAACAAATTTCTTCATTAATATATTTATGTTAAAAGTGTTATACAATAGATCTCTCATTTTTGTGTAAACTTTGTAAAACATAATATGCGTCAGTAATTCCTAAACATAAGCTGACTGAAAATATAAAGCTATATCATTACAGATTTTTCTCGATAATGTGAATATCAAAGATTTAAATGTGAACTGGTTACGAAAACAGATGGGTGTAGTTAGTCAGGAACCAGTTCTGTTTGCCACAACAATTGCAGATAATATAAAATATGGTAGAATAAATGTGACACAAGCAGAGATAGAACAGGCTGCGAAGATGGCCAATGCTCATGACTTTATCAAACAGCTACCTAAGGTAATTATTTAACACACATTGGAAAGTATTCCTAGCCGCTGTATTTTTTTGGGGTTTAATACCTTGATGGGGGATATAAGAAGGAGAAAGTGTTGATTTTCCGGTATTCATTTACCATGTATAAGTAAAGAGTTGAAGGGGGAATGGGTATTTCATAGCGCTGAAATATTATTTATATATCCAAGAGATCAATCATAGGTGATATACTGATTCTTAAAATGAGTTATAAATGATAGTTAAAACTGTTATGGTAACAGCCAATATAAAAAAGATCTATAAAAAAGACAAGATTTATGTGTGTGCTTATTGAGTGTAAAGGGTTTTTGAAGAAAATCTACATAGTTTTTCTAAACTTAATGATGTAATTTGTTAAATGGCAATATTACATTGTAAACATTGTAAGGTTGCTAATCCAGTTCCATCATAATTGTTGCAATAAATTAGTTGCAAGAAATATGATATATTTTAATCGATGCTTTTCTTTGATAATATCACTTCTATTTATTTTCAGGGGTACGAAACATTAGTTGGAGATCGTGGTGCCCAGTTAAGTGGTGGTCAGAAACAGAGGATAGCCATAGCAAGGGCGTTAGTAAGGAATCCTAAAATCCTTCTCCTGGATGAGGCTACATCAGCTCTAGACAATGAGAGTGAAGGAATTGTACAAAAAGCATTAGAAAAGGTTATACATGTAGTATATAACTTGATTTCTAAAATAGTAGGGTCATAAGATTCAATTGTCTTTTTACAATTAAAGTAATCTATTTTCACTGGGGGTTTTGGTAATAATTGCATGAAATGCAATCAAAACCTTATGCAAGGCTTATCATTACCTTTTTGATACACAAAATATAGTGCACTGATCACAACTGTCTATACATCCTATCCATCAACATTTCCCAAAAATTATCAATGTAGTATATGCTCAGATATTCAAGTCACAGAATGATGTTACACTTGTCAAGAAAATTACATAACTTTTGCAAGGTGCAAGCATCTTATATTGGTTCTAAAAATATAAATGATATCAATGTTAAAGTCATCTTTTAAAATTGAAGTTATCTTCCTTTGTCCAGAATTTTAGTTGAATCAACGACATCCAATGCTTTATAATGCAATATTTAATTTTACTTCCCACTGATAAATTAAAGCAATCTTTTACCTTTCAGTGCTTACAAGCACTTTGATTTTTTCTACTACTTGTGTGAATTTAAATTGTTCAAGTATCACATGAAAAGGTGTGTGTAAGCTGTCTTACCCAGATTCAAGATTCAAGATTCAAAGTTTTATTTAGAGTCGATATTCAATAAACTACATAACACAAGCTCTAGTGAGCTTTTCAAATCGACTTAATAACAAAATACAATACACACACACACAATACAATACAAACATACAAAAGTCATGAAAACAACACAATTTTAAACATATAATGCATAGTAAGATACCATAATGACATATACAAGTTAAAAGCATAGTACACTTAAAACATAGCACAAGTTAATAATAAGATTGCACAAATCATATAGTCACATAGAAAATAAAAAGTAAAATAAACCAGGCATTAACACTATATGCATGCACTGCACTGGCATGAGCTGTTACTTGGATCCCATGTTTGTACCAATTTTTTGAATTGGTCGAAAGATGTTTCCACTCGACAATGGTTCGGTAGCTCATTCCAGATTTGTGCAGCATTATAGCGAAACGATCTTAAGCCATATTTAGTAGTTCGAACTCTTGGGAGTACTGCTGTTTCCTGTGATCTTAAATCATACTTGTTAATTTTTATATCAATTAAATCATGAAGGTAGCTCGGACTTTTTTGGTGAATTATTTTAAATGTTTCTATTGCAATTGTTTTTATTCTTCTTATTTTTAAAGATGGTAATTTAGATTTTTCTAGCAATTTTTTCGTAAGGAATATCATAATCTTCATAAATGAATCTTAGAGCTCTTTCTTGAATTTTTTTCATTTTGAAAGAACTTTTTTCACTACAGTAGTGCCAAATTACTGGAAAATAGTTAAAGTTCGAAAGTATGAATGAGTAGTATGCTGTTAACCTACCTAGTCTGTTTAAATATTTACCCATACGTTTTAGAATATTTAATTGTCTTGATGCCTTTTTACATATTTCAGAAATATGAATGTTAAAATTTAAGTCCGAATCTAAACCCAACAGGTTAGGTTAGACAGGGATATTTTAGTCCATAGTTAACCAACAACACGGGTAGACTGTAGACATATGTAACATGTAAATAATACTAACCTGTGAGATGAGTATTATAAAGAGTTTTATTGGGAGAATAAACATGTATAAGTAGTGTTTGTATACTGTCAGGAAAACTTATATCATTTATTTTTATTTTAAAGGCCCAGGAAGGCAGGACCACCATAGTGATTGCCCATCGGCTGTCTACAATAAGAAATGCTGATGTGATATATGCAATAGATCAAGGAGTTATAAAGGAGAGTGGAACACATGGTGAATTGATGGAGAAGAAAGGATTATATCATCAACTTGTTATGTTACAGGTAACTTATTCCTAAGTTTATGTCTCTTAGGAGGTTTAATATTGATGATTGTTTAACAAAATATTGGCGCTCAAATATTTTTTGCAAATTCAAACCAGTGATGTCCAAAAAATACTGCAGAACTGTAACAACTGCTTAAATAGCCTCATTTTGAGTTTGTTTTAATTGATATTTAGACATGAGCAAAATATTTTCCCAAAGGATAATTTGCAACAAGAATTATTTTTCACAGAGGAAAATGAATGAAAAATAAATGCACTTTGTATTTCTGTTTTGAAGCATTTTTATGTATGTAATTTTGAACAATAAAAAAGTTCTCATGTTTGATTCTATTTTTCTTACAGGCCAAACACCTTGACAAATCAGAGGAAGGTATGATATATGAATTATTTTATAACTTTATATTTTAAAATCTGCTCATTGTATGTGTCACTTTTATATGAATTCATCCATGTTATGTATATGTAATTCAAAATATGATAAGCATAAAGCCTATTTTAACATTTTGTGGTTTAATATGTTGAAGCTAGGCTTTGGTGTTGAGTTCCAAGTTAAATGACTACAGCCTTACTAGAAATAGACTTATTACTGTAACTTGACTATGAGTGTTGATGGACTGCTTTTGCAGTCTGATGAAAACTTTTAACAAATTTAACAAATAAAAATTCTGGTAATTGTTAGTAGTGCATCAATTGGTAAAATAATTGCTCGATCAAAACTCTGGTAACTGTTAGTAGTACATATGCAGTAAGAAAGTATACTTACCTTATAAAATTTCTTGCTTCTGCCTATGACTGCAATGGCTTAGTTTATAGTACAGTATACAAATGTAAATTGTTATTAAAAATGCAGTTAATATATGACAAGTATAAGTATACTGCTATAAATTCACAGCCTCATTGAAATAATAATGGCACAGATAGCTTTTAAGTAAGTTCTTTTTATATAACACCTGCACACTTAACATTTTTCCTGCAGTCTTCCCTTAACAGTGGAATAAAATATTTTACAAAAGGGGCGGATCAAACCATTTATAAAAGGGGGAGGGGGGTGTTCCAACTATATATCCTTAATCAAATGCATTGATCATCAAAAAAAGGGGGAGTTCCAACCCCCCAAGAACCCCTTCTAGATCCACCACTGTACAATCAGATCAGTTTGACAAATCATAGAAATAAGTATGTTCACTTTGAAAATGTGTCAGCCTTTTAATAAATTGTTAAATATGATATATATTAACTTTTTTGATAACAGAATTTGTTGGCCTGGAGAAAAAGTATCTAAGTAATAATGAATTAAGTTCGTTATCACTTGGTGCTTCCTTAAGTGGTGGTAAGTTACAACAGTAAGAATTGTCTCCCTTTGTTTGCTTTTAATGAATGTCCTTAGAAGTCCTAGCATGTTACTATATTTGTTTTTTTATTTTATTAGGTGTCAGATTATGCTTAAAAAAAAAATATTGTATTTTCTTCTTTTTTTAAATGATGGCTTTTGATAATTTTTTGAAAATTTATAGGCACTCTATCCAAGTGTAAAATTAAGCATAAAATTCTTTCTACTTTCCTGTAAAATGTTATTTATTAGATTAATTTATATATTGAATCTAAAATGACTATGAACTTTTCAAGCCATTTAAAAAAATTGGAATTACTGCAAAGCATCTTTTAAAAACAATGCAAAATGGTGTCAATTGCATGAACTTTATTTTGTTGTTGTATAATACTGAAAGTATGTTGGAATGTTATGTTAGTATGTTGTATGAGGTTATTGATATGTGATTGCATGATAAAATATTTGTCACTTAGCTTATTATTGTCACATAATATAGCACTAGATAAATTTACATGAAACATTTCTAAGAACACTAATATTACCCTTGGAGAGAATGATATCACTGACAGGAATCTATTTATTATGTTTATACCATATGTATAATGAATGACAAATTAATTTTCACAAAGCTACTGAATTTACTAAAAAAACTTCTGTAATTTTTTGGTTATTTTTATGTAATACTGCGAACGCTATCAAAATCAGTTGTACATTAAAAAATAGTAATATACCGGTAATGACAAATGCTGACCACTTTAATTTTTATTTAATGCTTTTACCAAAATTAAGGTATAATTAATGTGTTTAATTATGACTGCTGGTAAAAGGATGCATGATGGTTAGGTTGAATGCATTTATGGTATATTTTGGAATGGTTCATCAATGATATTAAATTGTCAGATGAAAACATAATATGTTTTGGATTTTTAGCCTCCCTTGTTCAAAGACCAAATGAGGACTCCTTTTATCAACTATAATTGTCAATGCTTGTCATTAATTTAGTTTTTCTGAAATCGAACTTGTAATATTCGAAAACATTTGTAATGTGGCTTTTCTTTTGCAGTAATTCTGTAAGTTTTGTTTTAAAATTCTACTGTACAATTATTTTGATACTTTCCATTTGTTAACACAGATAAGTTGAAATGTTAATTATTTTCACAGTTGTGGAAGAGTTAGAACATGAATTCTTTGCAAATGACGAGGAAATTGGAGAAAAAGATTCATTGATACGCCCAAGGACATTCAGCACGTCATCGTTACGGAAACACAAGCCACAGTCTCAAGTTTCTGTTATCAGCATTCAAAGTGATAAAGAAGAAGATAAGGTATTATAAAAGGATGTGTTGTCTGTAAAAACATACTATTTTTGTATGAATAGATAAATAAATCGGTTTGTTCTTCATTGATGGTCATATAAATGATTTTAAAATATTGTCATTTGCTAAGACTGGGTTGGCTTGGACTGAGAAGTTTGGAATATATCTCTACATGTTATATTTTTTACAACCTAAAGGGTTGAATGTGTATAGAGATATTGAATTTGCTTGGACATGCAAATAAATAATAAGTTATGCTGATGTGCTTAAGCAAGTGTTTCAAAATTCACATCAATTTGAATGATGATACCTGAATGATGATACCTGAAACTCTATTTACAAATCTATTAAATGTTACAAAAGTATGGACATTTCAAAATACATAGCAAAAATGGAGAAATCCAATGCTAGGAAGGTTTAAACCAATAATTTATCTGTACCATGTTGTCTCAGTAGCAGTTACCCAAATATTTTGCTTCAAAATGTATGCTGAGTTCACACCTAATTTGAATTCGATTCGCATTAACTAATTCGAATTAGTTTAAATCACATTCCAAACGTTATACGTCCTAACGTCAATTCTAATTTGAATTGCAATGCGCGTCAAATTCGGCTTAACTGTCCAATTGACGTTAACTTTTAATTCGAATTAACAAACGCATATTTCTAATGCGAATTGGATAATCAATTTGAATTAAAAAAGAAGAGTGTGTGAACGCGATTAGCGAATTCGATTCACATTCGATTTGAATTCAATTCGAATTAAATGTTCGTGTGAACGAGGCATATAGTACTGCAACTGACATCGAAAAAGACGCTTATTTAACGAGTTTAATGGTCCGGAATAACACACGGCTGCAAATTGTTTTAAATGATAGAATAATATCTATATTTTAATTTCCGTCGGGTCGTAAAAAGTTTCTATGGTCACATTTTTGTATTTTATTCCTTTAATGGGGGTACCCCTCAATTTACGGTTTTGGGTAGTTACCTTAAAATCCAAAAAATATATTTTTTGGTTAAATTTCCCGCTATTTTCGTAAATATTTTCTATGCACATATCATCAAAGATCATCGGAATGATGAAGACATAAATATTATACCATCTCCAAGTAAAACTTTCAAACTTAAAGTTGGCTGTTTTTTAGATAGAAATTTAACGCGTTTTTCTTTGAAAACGAGAAAACATATGATTCAAAAACAGTATTTGACATTTGAGAGGACACAACATATTATTGCGATACTGCATGCAAATTCTGTTGGACAAATTCCAAACAATTTTGTCAAAAACTCAAAAATAAAAACATCATTTGTACCTTTTTTAATTACGGAAATTTCCTATCCGTCAATCAGCTCCACCATTTATTTTTTCATTCACAATCAATTTGATAGTTTCGATGTGATTATGTAGATTTTGTAGGAAAAGTTAATTTATTTTTGAGTGATTTGAATATATATAGTAGTTCTTTCGTGTATTATCTGTAAATAAGTTATATTTTTGTTAATAAAATTTTGACTTTATATAAAAGTTAACCAAATCCTTCGGATAAGAGGTTTTTCCGGATAATGACTATAGTTGACATTGTGTGAAAATACATTGTATGTCAATGTTTAACCTCAGAGCAATTAATATGCATGCAAGTGGTCGGGGGAAAAGTACTATTGAAGTTTCGCAGAGATTTGGTGTGTGACAAGGTAATGCTAAAACCAACTTCTCTTGATATTCTGCTTTCCGTGGGCGAATCATCAGTGATGTTATGAGACTTGCACCAGAAGGCAAAATTGGTGCGTCTTTAAATTAAATTGATTGATTGTTGGTTGCTTAAAGTCCAGTGGCAAATATGTCATGCATGTTCAGGACGAAAACAAGCTAACAATAAAAACAATAGGTAGGTTTTGTCATAATAGAGGCCATTCGGGATGATGATCGGGAAAATTTAGACTGCCACTGGAAAATGATGGGATATTGGATTGGGACAGAAATTTTTCATTGCAACATGCCACCTACAGACCCCTTAAAGAGTTGATGCAAAGGTTTTTAATGTGCAAAGAACGTGACACTCCCTTTACACGAGGCAGCGGATTTAACGTCCCCATTCTGACCGGACGTGATTGCGAACTTGATACATCCCGCACAGCCAAACGGACGCCAAACTTCGTTTTACTGCCGGTCGGGGGAAGACCAAGTGACCATATTTCGTTTCCCCAGTCACCCTTGGGGAACTTTAAATAAGAAACAACAGAAATCCATATATGTGATCAAACTGATCGACATGTAACCTCACAACCTGACACTTTTATACGATCTCGCGCTCAGTTTCTTCCTTGTAGTTTGGATATATATATGAAAACAGGGTTTTTGTGTAAAAGAAAAACCTTTAAAAAAAAACCAGAAAACTACGCAAAACTGAGTCCTCTAAACGTGTTAACAGTCTTTTAAGTTGTGCTTATTAATGTGAGTAATCATTTATCCATGCATAACCAAGTACTTATTGGAGTCAACACCTGTGCAATTAAGTAAAACAGTCACTGAAAAAATAGAATTTGAACTTGCTGTCAGTTCATTAATAACGATTGTTAGTGATGTGATTTGTTTTTCCATAAGAAAAAGCCTTTCTCATGCATGTAGCACATCCTCTATATATACCGATCAATTTTACTCAAGATTGTCTCTGATGCTTACCAAACTGCCAAACTCCAGAACTAACTAGATATTGTGACACCTTACAATTCAGGCACAGTGGGGCCAAGGGATATGAATTATAGAGTTTAGCTCTGAACTCAATTTAGGGGATGCCATATCTGCTGCAGGAAAATTGAATAAAATTGAGAAAGGAAATGGTGAATATGTCAAAGCGACAACCACCCGACCATAGAGAAAACAACAGCCGAAGGCAACCAATGGGTCTTCAATATAGCGAGAATTCCCGCACCCGTAGGTGTCCTTCAGCTGGCCCCTAAAATATGCATAATAGTACAGTGATAATGGACGTCATACTAAACTCCGAATTATACACAAGAAACTAAAATTTAAAATCATACAAGACTAACAAAGGCCAGAGGCTCCTGACTTGGGACAGGCGCAAAATTGCGGCGGGGTTAAACATGTTTATGAGATCTCAACCCTCCCCCTATACCTCTAGCCAATGTAGAAAAGTAAAAGAATAACAATACGCACATTAAAATTCAGTTCAAGAGAAGTCCGAGTCTGATGTCAAAAGATGTAACAAAAGAAAATAAATAAAATGACAATAATACATAAATAACAACAGACTACTAGCAGTTAACTGACATGCCAGCTCCAGACCTCAATTAAACTGATTGAAAGATTATGTCTATATTAAGATATTCAGAATTACACCAAGGTGTGTCTGAAAATATCAAGGATACATTAAAAGAAGAACAATTACTTCATCCTGCCACCAGACTGAGTGGTCTTATGAGCTATGTCCTCGTTTTGGTATTTCTATGGAAATGATGCCCGCATAGCTTGTTAATAGATATAGGAAGATGTGGTATGAGTGCCAATGATACAACACACCATCCAAGTCACAATTTATAAAAGTAAACCATTATAGGTCACGGTCCGGTCTTCAACACAGAGCCTAGGCTCAAAAGTTCATTTGATAGTTAATCGATAAAAAATAACACAAAGGCGCTTCTGAACCGTATATTGTCCCTAAAGATAACAAAAATTCGTAAATGTATGGCTATTAGAAAATCAATCGTTTCTGTAGCAATTTCGCCCCTTTACATTTGGGACTGGCAGTGCACATACATCATGCATATGCATATGGGAATATGGGTCACGAACATTGATCGAAACTTTGTACTCACATTTCTTTTGTGTTTCCTATGCAAAGGGAAGACTATATCTGACGAGTTTGACCAAATCATGATGGTATTTACGCTCCAGATAGCATTTGTACTAAAAAAAACTGTGTTTGCTTTGAACAAACTCTGTCCTGCGCCGAATTTGTTCTTATAAAAAAGGGAAGTGTCTTGTAATGCTAATACGCGTACTGAATCCGCATATGATGACTAAGAGATTGATTCATGTCCATATTTTATGAATACTTGAGCTATTGTGTGTCGCTTTTAAAAGTTATATAAGGATCATGACTGAATTTGAATTACAACATTAGAAAATTGGCATTGCATTGTATAATTTTTCATCCTTCCCTTAAAAAATCAATGAGTTAACTTTTTTACCAGGATTATCCACTAAAAAAATGTTCATGCACCAAACTGACTTTGTTTTACACTCAATTTTTTTTAAACCTCGCATTCGCCTCGGGTGACTATAGTATATTTTGTGTTATTACTGCTCTGTCCAGACTTTACAAATGCACAATATGTATTTATCTATAACTAGATACTAATTTTCACAAAATACACAACCTTTAAGATGCAAAATTAAAAACACTGTTTCAGCGCTATAATTTTGTTTTTTTTCAAAGATAGAAAAAATATTGAAATAATTTGATAAACTGGTGTTTTATACTTTAGAAAATAATTCTGTAATATACTATAGTGAAATACTATACACAATATAAAAGTTTATGGATGTGAAAAGGTCAAGGCCACTTCTTCTTTTGCTATGTCTTGAATGGAAAAAAATCAGAAGGTTCCAAATCAACGCCATTTTGTAATGGCAGCTCTTCATATAATTAGTCAAACTTGTCGTTTTAACATCGTTTATAGCATATGCTTATGGTTGAATCGTTTTTGTAGCATTCTATTGAATAAATATCAGAATATTTCTCCTTTTTGTTCTTGTGTTTGAAATATTGATATTTTTTGGTCTGACCTTTGACCTCAATTTCACAAAATTGTGACCACTCTGGATTTTTACGACCCAACTTTTCTTATTGTACACGTTGTCCTCTTTCCATCGATATATAATTTAGGTGTGTGTTCTTCCGGACCATTAAAGTTTTAAAAAATGAACTCTGGTTGCAGTACTAATAATATATATTTTTTTTATAAATCATATGAAAAAATTTATTTTGTCCAAAAATATGTGTAGAATTGCCATTTTTGGTCAATATGTCTATTTTAACTTGTTTGTAATAGAAAAACAAAGGATATAGGGTATTCATCCATGATAATTTAAATCAGTACATGCATCTAAAAAAACACAAATAGAGCTAAGGAACAGTGATTTTATTGCTGTTCTTCTTCTAAAAATCACAGTGACATCATAGTGGTAGTCTGAAATAAAGTGTCCTTGTAATACTAAAATTTTCATTTATTAATTACTATGGGGTGTTTAACTACCCATGAGGATCTCGGCATATCATCTCGCATAGTGGGTGAAGATATCATATTGAATGTCTTGAATAAATTATAACATTTTAGAAAGTTCATAGGCTAAATAATGACTCTTATCCTGTATCCTCCTTTGTGTAAAACCTCTAAAACTATAGTCAGTGTGTATAAATGTGATGTGATGGTTTGTAAGTGAAGTTTTACCACTGTCTTACCACTGTACTGTAGCAGATCTGAAACATTTCAATTACTATCCATGACCTAAATCCTATGCTATAGGGATTAAATGCTTGGTTAGGTTGCGCAATAATAGCTTTTTTAACAAATATTTCTATTGAGTGCTTACCATCTATGTCTAATAAAACTTTTTCATTCGTTGTTTTCTTGGCATCCTTTAAAATAAATCCTGCCTGCATCTGTTAATTGTTATTACAGAAAGAAGAATCTGAAGATATACCAACTGTTCCAATGAAGAAGATTTTAAAGATGAACGGACCAGAATGGCATTTAATTATGATAGGAATTATTGTCTCTATCCTGGCTGGGGCATTTCAGCCAATGTTTGCCATTATCCTGTCGGAATTTTTAAAGGTTTGTTGGCCACAGACCACAATTAATTCCTCTATCAGTTCTTTATAACTTTTTGTCTCATTAAAAAAATTGCACCGAATCTTTTTGTCAAATTTTTTGTGTGTGTAATGGATAGTACTAGTCCAAAAATATATCCAAAATTCAGAAAGATTGCAGTCACACATCTTACAAATTTAGCCAATACACATCCATACCCCTATTGACAAGTCAAGAGATGTTCCGAAAACTGTAAATATTACCTTTTTGCACTTGGCCTAATCACTCATTCCAAATCAAAATCAGTTAAAATACAACATCCAAAAATTTATTTCACCTCTCTTCTTTCATTTCCACCAAAAAAAATCTAAGAAATGAGTGAGGAAGGGAAAGAAAAAAAATTAAGGAAAAATACACTCTAATTAAAAGGAACTATATTCGTGGACAAGGAAAAGCGGGGTCATTAATTGTGGTCTTGGGCCTATTAAGGGCCTAAAACTTGACAAATTCTAATAAAACTTGGCATGATTCAAGCTTAGTATATTATAAAACAGTTTACAAAGTTTCAAAGCCGTATGATACGAAATAAAAAAAATATGGCATTTTTTATATCTGAACTTTGGGTGCTGAATTGTGGCGTTGAATTAGAACAATTTCAACTATCAAATTTGAGCTTCTAAAAACCAAAAGATATCAAAACTAACACTTTTTAATGTCTCTATGTATAAGTTTACATCTATTTAAAGCAACAGAAAGCATACTTCATGTATCAGACTTATGAAAAATTGCCGGAAGTTAATTTTATATGAGTCTGTGCCAAAAAATAGAGGTTTTCAAATAAAGTGAGGCCTTATATCAAATGTAATATTTTTCACTTACCACAATTTTCTGAAGTTGTTAAGGTATCAAAAAAAATTTAACATGTTATAAATGTACTTTTAATGGAAATATAAGTTTCAAATAGCATAACACATGAGGATAAAATGGTCTTTAGCTATGTCATGCTTAAAAAAACAGGTTGTCAATTTAGGCCGTTCCCCTCATTTGCATATTAAAAAGCATATAAATGATATGGGAGATGAAGATATGCTTCTTTTTGCTTAAATCTGTGCTTAGATATGATAAAACATGGAGCCTGGATGTAACAAGACTGTCACTTCCAACTATATATGTAGACAGTATGGTCTGATGCAAAGTTTATTAACTTTACTGTTTAAAACCTGAATGAAATTTCAGCCTCAAAAGGCCAATATTTTAACCACTAGCTATCCAACAGAAGAAAGTAAAGGTAATCTGTGAAACAGAAATGGTTAAGCAACCAGTAATAAGTGTTTTTGATATAGATTCATAGCAATCTGTTTAGAATACAACTTTTAAGTGCATAGAACTTCACGTTTCACCTGCTGCGTATACTGACCGTCAGACTTAGACTATTAAAACAGCCCATTTTGCCCTCTTTTTATGTTTTTATCTACATTTTTTTGGTGTTCAGAGTTCACAAATAAGTTAAACAACTGAAATAAATACCACAAACACAAATAGATATCAGAAAAAAACCTGTCACAAAGAAATATTAAGCATGCTGTTTTTGAACAAATTTTGAAAAAAGTGAAAAAGCTACATTTTGGGCATTTAACCTGAAAAGTGACTTTTTCACAAAATTTCTATCAAATGAAAGTGAAAATCATTTCTTCTCATGTAGTTTGACAAATTAATACCAATAGATCATTCAGAGAAGATGCCCAAGTAAAAATTCAAAATTTGCTGAAATGCACCTCTTAGGCCACAGACCACAATTAATTCCTCTATCAGTTCTTTATAACTTTTTGTCTCATTAAAAAAATTGCACCGAATCTTTTCGTCAAATTTTTTGTATGTGTAATGTATAGTACTAGTCCAAAAATATATCCAAAATTCAGAAAGATTGCAGTCACACATCTTACAAATTTAGCCAATACACATCCATACCCCTATTGACAAGTCAAGAGATGTTCCGAAAACTGTAAATATTACCTTTTTGCACTTGGCCTAATCACTCATTCCAAATCAAAATCAGTTAAAATACAACATCCAAAAATTTATTTCACCTCTCTTCTTTCATTTCCACCAAAAAAAATCTAAGAAATGAGTGAGGAAGGGAAAGGAAAAAAATTAAGGAAAAATACACTCTAATTAAAAGGAACTATATTCGTGGACAACGAAAAGCGGGGTCATTAATTGTGGTCTTGGGCCTGTTGAAATAGTATTTATGATCTGTTAAAAAATGTACATTTCTGCACTGCCAAAGCAGAATTGTATATACTATTTTTAAACTGCTTATCTAGGTATATTTTCTGTTGCTATTACCAAGTGCATCTTGATTAATAAAACAAAAATTCAAGCAGTCTTCTTTAAGCCTTTTATATGCCATACAAGGAATTGACTGTTACATAAGAAAGTGTTTGTATTCAGGAATCCTAGATAGAGTACCCATGATATAGAATAAAATATGTGATATTTTTTAGGTGTTTACAATTCAAGATGATGATGAAGCTAAATCTACATCTGAAATGTTAGTTGGAATAATAATGGCTGTAGCTGTTGGTTCAGCTACCTGTAAACTTATTGTTGTAAGTAACTGTAAATGCTATTATGTTATATTATTTGAAAAATTGACATGTTCTCATTTGAATTATTCAGTTTTGATATTTTATACTTGATTTTTTAATGTTTTTAGGGATGGACTTTGATCCTGTAACTTCAGAAATTATTGTGTGTATTTTTTTTTTTTATTATGATTGATATAAAACTTGGACATGATGTAATCTTCAAGATCAAGATCATTCACTTTTTATGGTCAACTTTACACTTGTTCACTGACAGCAGACATTGCAGGCAATACACAGGGTCCTGCGGAACCATTATTAATTTTATTGTATAGCAAAACTTGAAAAGCTGTTTCAAACATATTTTTTACTTGCTGAAATTAACTATGCAGATATTTGCATTTGTGCGTGCTAACTGCATATACAAAGTAATGAAAGAAAGTTTAAGCCTGTGAGAGAAGAAAAGTTGACAAAAATGCTTTTATCATTTGAGAATTTTTTGCAGATCACATGATTTGTTTATATGGCTGCTGTCTTTTGAAGCCAGGACAGGGGGAGATAACTGTTTTTAACATGATGATTTTATTGTAGAATTTGGCATTCTGTATAGCTGGTGGAAACTTGACAACAAGGTTAAGGAAGTTGGCTTTTAAGTCACTTGTTTGGCAGGTATGATAACTAAATATATACTTTTGTACCAGCAACAAATTATCAATATTTGTTAGACACATAATTATCATAAAAAAACAACATTACAGATTTATGAATAAATTGGCATCAAAACTAATATATCATCAAAACTAATATATGTTCTTGCAAACTCAAAGAATACAGAAATATGAGTAAAAAAGTTGTAGTACATTGTATAAGAAACTATAGGAAATATATGTTATGATAAAATTGTGAATGGAAATGTGGAATGTGTCAAAGAGACAACAACAGGGCCATAGAGCAGACAACAGCCGAAGGCCATCAATGGGTCTTCAATGCAGCAAGAAACTCCTGCACCCGGTGGCATTCTTCAGTTGGCCCCTAAACAAATATGTATACTAGTTCAGTGATAACTCTGAATTATACACAAGAAACTAAAATTAAAAATCATACAAGACTAACAAAGGCCAGAGGCTCCTAACTTGGGACAGACGCAAAATTGCGGTGCAGTTAAACCAATCTTAGATAAAGAGTTTAAGTGATGATAAGCAACCTAAACTGTAACCCCTTTTTGTTTTAAATTAGATTTAGATGGGTTTTTTTTTCCACAAATGATATCCTCAGTTATTATTTGTTGATATTTTAGATTTTCCTTTTTATTACTATTTTTATCTTTTTTGTCTCATCTGTCACAAGTCAGAAACATATGATCAGATGCTAACATCTAAGAATCAAATAACTGTTTAAAGATAACAAATCTAATGATTAGCCATATTATACATTTTCAAAGAATTGACAGTTACTGAAAGCAAGCTCAATAAACTTTAGAAAACATTGTTTTTAAGATTCATGATTAATACTGTACAGAAAGACATGATCCTTTGCAATGCTCAGAAGAACTGTCTTCATCAGGTCTCAAGTTTCTCGGTTGGGATGAAATAAAGATTTTAAACAAAAGCAGTATTTTTATGTTCATAAATTAAAATGTAAACTTATGAACTTATTGTTTCAGGATGTAGAATACTTTGATGACCACAGAAATACTGTTGGTTCCTTAATAACTAAGCTTTCATCTGATGCCACACTTGTACAAGGGGTGAGTGTTTATATTTCAAATTATTAACATACATAAGCTAAGTTCATAATTTAAATATCACAAATGATCAGCAACACAAAGAATAACTAGTATATATGTTGTGTACAAGATATATGTTTGTACAAATTATAATTTGTACGGGGTTTTTGTCGAGCCTGCAACTTTTGTTGCAGAAAGCTCGACATAGGGATAGTGATCCGGAGACGGCGGCGGCGTTAGCTAACTTCTTAAAAGGTGAAAGACCTGGATGCTTCATACTTTGTATATAGGTGCCTCATGTTAAGAAGTTTCCGTCAGTCACATGTCCAATGTCCTTGACCTCATTTTCATGGTTCAGTGACCACTTGAAAAAAAAGTTCAAAATTTTTGTGATGTTGAATTCTCTCTTATTATAAGTAATAGGATAACTATATTTGGTATGTGCGTACCTTGCAAGGTCCTCATGCCCGTCAGACAGTTTTCACTTGACCTAGACCTCATTTCATGGATCAGTGAACAAGGTTAAGTTTTGGTGGTCAAGTCCATATCTCAGATACTACATGTATAAGTAATAGGGCTAGTATATTTGGTGTATGGAAGGACTGGAAGGTGAACATGTCGAACTGGCAGGTGTCATCTGACCTTGACCTCATTTTCATGGTTCAGTGGTTATAGTTAAGTTTTTGTGTTTTGGTCTGTTTTTCTCATACTTTATGCAATAGGTCTACTATATTTGTTGTATGGAATGGTTGTAAGGTGTACATGTCTAGCAGGCAGATGTCATCTGACCTTGACCTCATTTTCATGGTTCAGTGGTCAAAGTTAAGTTTTTAAGTTTGGTCTTTTTATCTAATATTATATGACAAAGGTCAACTATATTTGGTGTGTGGAAATATATTATGATCTATATGTCAGTCCCGCAGGTTTTATTTGACCATGACCTCAATTGCACGGTTCATTGCACAGTGTTAAGTTTTGGTCTATTTTTCTTAAACTATAAGTAATAGGTCAACTATATTTGTTGTATGGAAGCTTTGTTAGCTGTACATGTCTGCCTGGCATGGTTCATCTGACCTTGACCTCATTTTTATGGTTCATTGGTCTTTGTTTAGCTATCTTGGTTAATGTTAAGTTTATGTGACAGTTGTAATCAAGCTTTATACTTAGGATATCAACATAATATCAATGATTAGTAAAGAAGGCGAGACATTTCAGTGTGTGCACTCTTGTTGTACAAGTTATTAGTTTTTTGACACATACCTTCTAGAACCAGGTGATAAAAGTGTATCTGTTATAATTTATCAGTTTAATGTCTTAAACTCAAATTTATATACTTCAACCTAACATTTAGTGCTATTCTCTTTGTTTTCAAACTGAAAATGAGGACACCTGAATAGTTTAAATTCTATATATAAACTATATTTTAATCCTGCTAATTAACCCCTCTTTCAGGTTATACTGCATGTATCTAAGATTCACTTGTCCCTCAATACACTCATTGTACTACAATGCTGGCTTAAATTATTTTTAACTCCGTCATTCTGATTTTCTTAGAGCATCTTCCTTCAGCCATGACAAAAGTTTACTTATTTTATAACAAGTAAAAATTCTTACAGGAAATGTTAACAGTAATTTTCCATTTGTCAAAATAAAATCCAAGATTAATATTTAGAGAAGTTGAAGTATATTCCTGAAATGATTGTCATATAGAATAACACTATTTACAAATATCTATTGGGGGTCTGTGAATAAAATCATCATATATACCAGGATCAATTTTGTACGCCAGACACATGTTTTGTTAACAAAAGACTCATCAATGAAGTTTTAAATCAGTTATAAAGGACAAATAATGTACAAAGTTGAAGTGAATTGAGGTCTTAAAATTCTGACCCGTTTGTAGTATATTTTGAAATTTGATATTGTTTCAGTGCCATAATTTCTTATTTCAGGCAACTGGTTCAAAAATTGGAGTAACATTAGAAGCCCTTACCACCATCTCTGTTGCACTTGGAATTTCATTTTACTATAGCTGGAAGTTAACACTGGTTACACTCGGATTCATGCCATTTATGATTGCTACTGGAATTGTACACAGTAAAATCCTGACAGGATTTGCAAGGGGAGATAAAAATTCCTTAGATCAAGCAGGAAAGGTAAGGATAGTTATCATGATGATATTTTAAATGCAGATTTTTCTTTCCAATCATTGAAAGCATAGATTATCTAGGTGGGCCTGAAGTAACTAGATTTCTTTTTATAATAATTGTGTTGCCAAAGGTAAGAAGGCAGTGGGGCTTTATGAGGACCACTTCTGCTTATTGATTTTTGATTGAGTGATTTTGGGTTTTCTATACCAACACTTGGACTCTTCCAATTCTGTTTTATAATGAAGAGACTTGCAAGTGAAAGATATCTTTCAAATAAAACTCATTATTTTTCTTCGTACTGTTTGGTTATCATCTCATTTTTCTGGATTACCTTCAAGACAGTTTTTAAAAGATGAATTTTGATTTGAAACATAGCATACATGATTAATCAAAAAAGAATATGAAAATAGTCTGCCAACCAGAGACAAATCATCTAAAGACTCAGGTTAAGTTGTATGTCTGATTAAAAAACAGCAGAGAAAAGTTCAGTGAAAAAAACTAAACTTAAAATGTATAGTAAATATGTGATGCATTGGCTGCTTCATTTCATGAATTGATGAGTTAATTTGAAACGTTTTTTGTTTATTTCAGCTATTTTCTGAGGTTGTAGATAATGTAAGAACAGTAGTATCATTGACAAGAGAAGAAACATTTATAGGACTGTTTAATGGACATATAAAACATGTTTATGTGTAAGTACATTGTATTAGCAAATTGATAAAAACATTGTTAGCTACTCATTTTAATTTTTCATAAATGATTAAGGTAGCTGTCTTCCTCCGTCTTGGATGTTAAAATAGCAGATGATGATTGGTCTATATCTTTGATTAAATGTGCAAATTTCGAGAGTAGTATGTAATTCAGGTGAAAGACTGTTAATGTTGATATAGAAATTAATGTGTTTTATCATATTGATGGCTGTATTTAAAAAAAAACTGAATATTTTTGTTTGATTCATTTTTTTAATGTATACAAAATCTGTCAATTTTGATTCAATGTATATAAAATCTGTCAATTTTGCACAACTTGCAGCGAGAAAAAAGCCTAGTGACCTCTATTTTTTGTTCAATTTGAAAATTGATATGTTATATATTTGTTTTTCATTCACTTTTTGTACATAAATTAGGCTGTTAGTTTTCTTGTTTGAATTGTTTTACATTTGTCAATTAGGGGCCTTTTAAAGCTGACTATGTGGTATAGACTTTGCTCATTGTTGAAGGCTGTATGGTTACCTATACATATAGTTATTAATTTCTGCGTCATTTGGTTTCTTGTAGAGAGTTGTCTCATTGGCAATCATACCACATCTTCTTTTTTATATGATATAAACTACATTTTGACTAATTATTAAAAAATGCTATGGATTTTAATTTTATACATAACTCTTATTAAGAGGTCAATCTAGAATGTTATTGTTTACTGTATGTGTAACATGTATTTGTATTATATACAGATCATCTAGGAAGAGGGCAGTCCTGAATGGTATTGTTTACTGTATGTGTAACATGTATTTGTATTATATACAGATCATCTAGGAAGAGGGCAGTCCTGAATGGTATTGTTTATAGTATGTGTAACATGTATTTGTATTATATACAGATCATCTAGGAAGAGGGCAGTCCTGAATGGTATTGTTTACTGTATGTGTAACATGTATTTGTATTATATACAGATCATCTAGGAAGAGGGCAGTCCTGAATGGTATTGTTTACTGTATGTGTAACATGTATTTGTATTATATACAGATCATCTAGGAAGAGGGCAGTCCTGAATGGTATTGTTTATAGTATGTGTAACATGTATTTGTATTATATACAGATCATCTAGGAAGAGGGCAGTCCTGAATGGTATTGTTTACTGTATGTGTAACATGTATTTGTATTATATACAGATCATATAGGAAGAGGGCAGTCCTGAATGGTATTGTTTATAGTATGTGTAACATGTATTTGTATTATATACAGATCATCTAGGAAGAGGGCAGTCCTGAATGGTATTGTTTACTGTATGTGTAACATGTATTTGTATTATATACAGATCATATAGGAAGAGGGCAGTCCTGAATGGTATTGTTTATAGTATGTGTAACATGTATTTGTATTATATACAGATCATCTAGGAAGAGGGCAGTCCTGAATGGTATTGTTTACTGTATGTGTAACATGTATTTGTATTATATACAGATCATCTAGGAAGAGGGCAGTCCTGAATGGTATTGTTTATAGTATGTGTAACATGTATTTGTATTATATACAGATCATCTAGGAAGAGGGCAGTCCTGAATGGTATTGTTTACTGTATGTGTAACATGTATTTGTATTATATACAGATCATATAGGAAGAGGGCAGTCCTGAATGGTATTGTTTATAGTATGTGTAACATGTATTTGTATTATATACAGATCATCTAGGAAGAGGGCAGTCCTGAATGGTATTGTTTACTGTATGTGTAACATGTATTTGTATTATATACAGATCATATAGGAAGAGGGCAGTCCTGAATGGTATTGTTTATAGTATGTGTAACATGTATTTGTATTATATACAGATCATCTAGGAAGAGGGCAGTCCTGAATGGTATTGTTTACTGTATGTGTAACATGTATTTGTATTATATACAGATCATATAGGAAGAGGGCAGTCCTGAATGGTATTGTTTACTGTATGTGTAACATGTATTTGTATTATATACAGATCATATAGGAAGAGGGCAGTCCTGAATGGTATTGTTTATAGTATGTGTAACATGTATTTGTATTATATACAGATCATCTAGGAAGAGGGCAGTCCTGAATGGTATTGTTTATAGTATGTGTAACATGTATTTGTATTATATACAGATCATCTAGGAAGAAAGCAGTCCTGAATGGTATTGTTTATGGTATATCTAACAGTATAATGTACTTTGCTTATGCTGGTGCCTTTACTTATGGATCTTATCTAGTACAACAAGGGGAGCTGGAGTTTCATCTTGTATTCAGGTATGATAAACAGTTAGTCCAAACAATTATGGCTTCTTGAAATTGGAATGCATGAAAATAAATGAATCCAAAATAGGCTATTTTTATAAAACATACATGTGTTACATCATTCTAACTGGAAGTTTAGATATATGAATACGATTCCAAAACAAGATGTTCATAGCTTATATTATAAACTCTTTCTGTTCCTTTCAATTACCAGCTCTTCTGCTATTATGTTGGCTTTAAGTTTTTTCTTCTACTATTATGTTGGCTTCATTTTTTGGCTTTGAGTTTTTGTTCTTGATATGACCTAATTCTGATTATACTCCTTTTTCTTTCCAGAGTATTCGGTGCAATTATATTTGGAGGAATGCATGTTGGTCGAACATTATCAAATTCCATGGACTTCAAGAAAGGACAATTAGCAGCAGGCAGACTATTCCAGGTTATTGAGAGAACACCTAAAATAGATGCACAGGAAGACAAGGGAGAAAAGCCAGTAAGTCAAAATTATTTTTTAGTGGACTGTGTTACCCTGTAATCGCAGTATTATACAGTAATGGCCTTTGTCAAAGTAAATATTCAAACCAATCCAAGGTTTTATTCCATGAAATCAGAAGGTAGGACATTATTATGTTGGTTTTTTTTTAATGAACAGTATTTTTTAACCCGACTTCAACAAATGAAAAGATTGAATAACTAGTTATTCCTTTGATGTTCAAAAGCCAACAAAATTTAATAACATTATTTTTCTATGTGCATATTCCCAAGTAGTTATTGCCTACATTAAATTTGCTGTTGGAAGAAGATTTTTTTGTTGTTGATGGAAAGAAACCATGCTTTTTATCTATAGATTGATACTATCTAGTGGAATTTAATATTTTAATTTTTAGGCTTTAGCATTGTTAATGTGTAGAAAAGGATAATGATATATACTAATGTAATTATGAGCTTAGAATAAAATTACTATTTTCACTCTGTCTAGGAAAAAATTGATGGAGATATTGAACTAAGCAAGGTGATGTTCCATTACCCAGCTAGACCAGATGTACAAGTTCTTAAAGGACTGACAATCAAGGTCAAACAAGGGGAGACCATAGCTTTAGTGGGGACCAGTGGGTGTGGCAAAAGTACAACAGTCCAGTTATTGGAAAGGTTTTATGATCCCAAAGAGGGCCAAGTGGTAATTTTTTTGATAACTTTGTGATAAATTTATGATTAAATTATTTGACACCTTGGTAGAACACATTTTTATAATGACCCTCTTATATTGGACCTGATTGAAAAATACACACAATGTACAGTTTCTATTGAAAGACTCTGTCAATGGAACTATTGCTTTCAACAATTCTGTTGTCATCTATGGTAAGAATACCTATCACATTAATTTGACAATTGATACCATGAATAGAATGCTGTGGTAAAAAAAATATTTCTTTACATTTGTATTTAAGTGTAGATGAACTGGTCCCATTAGAGATTTTTAAAAGCTTTCATTTTAAAAGGATTTAAATACATACTCACAAGATGATATATATATTTATTTAAAAAAAATATTTCTTAATGATCTAAAAATACAGAGCATTTTGAAGAGTCTCAGATTTGATCTCCATGAAACAATTTTCAAAGACGAGCAGAGTAAACCAGAATGATTTTAAAGATAGCTTAAATTCACCTGTCATTTAATTTTCTTTCTAATTGCAGATGCTTGACAGTAGAAATGTCAAAGACTTAAACATAAACTGGTTACGATCCCAGATAGGAATAGTTTCTCAGGAACCAGTCTTATTTGACACAAGCATTGCAGAGAATATTGCCTATGGTGATACATCACGAAATGTACCTATGACAGAGATCATTGAAGTAGCTAGATCAGCAAATATACATACTTTTATTGAAAGTCTTCCTCATGTAAGTGATTCAGTATGAATAAGAATGAAGTACATTGTACATATCTTTGGTTACATGTAATTTGGATATTCTTTATCAATTTTTATTTCATATTTAAGTGATATATGTGAATATATAGATAATAACTGTTTAGTGTCTTTAAATATCAACTGTATTTGTACAAGGCTAAGAATCAGGTGTAATGCAAGCTTCAGCAAGCTATTACTCCTGTTTGGAGTGAAGTAAGAAATTTCATAAACCGTTAATACAAGTTTGTTGATCCCATGAATCTATGAATAATTTTGACAGTTTGAAGAAAGGACACCAGCCTTTAAGTCGTCTCAAAATGAAAAAAATCAAATGTACAGAAATAGAAATACTCAATTTTATCACCAAATTGTAAGAAAAAAAATTTATACAAAAAATTGAGTCAAACTTAATCAAATTAAACATCAGGAAATTTTAAAAGATTTATACATGATGAATTTATCACTTCCAACAGGGGTATGAAACAAATGTTGGTGATAAAGGAACACAACTTAGTGGTGGACAAAAGCAGAGAGTTGCAATAGCTAGAGCTTTAGTGAAGAATCCTAAAATACTTCTACTGGATGAAGCAACATCAGCATTAGATACAGAAAGTGAAAGAGTAAGTGATGTATCAAATACGTTATGCACAACAAGTAAAACATTTCTTCATTCTCATGTTTAAACTTAATTTTGTGTGTGAAATTAAAATATTTTATTAAGTATGCACTTTATACCGAGTGTGGTGTCATTTTGAGAACAGTTATACAAAAGTAAATTTTCCAAAATAGACATATTGTCTATCTAGTCATTGTTTATGCTATGTTTTAGCTAATTCACTTTATAAAACAAGGTTGAGATTGGGTAACTAAACTTTTTTCCGAACAACTTTGAATTGAAATAAATCTTATCATTTTACTAACAATTCTTTTAAAATGTATTTAAAAACATTATTTGAATCATTGCTGCTCTTTTCACAAAAAAAATTTGATAGAAATTAATCAAAAGTTTAACTAAAATGTACTTATGAGTATTTTTTCTCATTAGATTTTTTTGTTAAAAGGGTTAAAGCACTGTTGTATGCTTTATTGATTGTTAACTTAAAATACAGTCAGAAAAATAGTCAATTCCATTGGTTGTTCTTTCAGATTGTTCAGGAGGCCCTGGATAAAGCACAACAAGGACGGACATGTTTGGTTATAGCTCATAGATTATCTACCATCAGGAACTCAAACAAAATAGCCATCATACACAAAGGAGAGGTTGTAGAGTTAGGAAACCATGCAGAACTTATGGCATTTAAAGGAATTTATTACAAATTAAGTACCCACAATCAAGGGAAATAATCCAACTAGTAACCAAAGTGGAACAATGACAATCATGTACCTTTGCTAATGTCAGGATCTGTCTTATTATATAATGCATGCAAGTTCTGAAACAATCTTTTAGGATACGCTGATTGTCGGTGTTTAATGCAACTTTCAGCAAACTTGGCTGCATCACAATGGCCAGTTCTCGTTGGTGGAGAAAGCTAATGTATTGGATGGAAAACCACTAACCTTCAACACGAAAAACTGGTTATGATAAATCAATTAAGATTGGAGGCAATCACATCTTGCCACATGAGGGTTTCAAACTCACAACCTCAGTGTTGACATGCTATTCATTAATGCAGCTGAACTATATAGACCACTTGGCTATTGAGTCCCTTCAATCCTTTAGGTATAAAACCACTAATTTAAGCCCAGTCAAAAAGAACATACATGAAATGAAAACTTAATGACTGTGAGTCACTGTAGAACTATTGTTGAAACTTTTTCTTAAATTATAATACAAAAGTTTTGAAATTAAAATAGGTGGGCATATTTGGGTCAGAGCAACAAAAAATGTTTTTGCACTTCCAAACTTCCATAAGTGTGCTCTAATATGCAATTAAAAGTATTTTGAATTTTTCAGTGAAGTACAGTTTTGACATAAAAGGTCTGTCACTTTATTTGAACTTGTGACAAAAGAGATATAAATGTTTAAAATGACAAAATTTAACATATAAAGCAAAGGGGCTATGAATTAGTGGTTTATTTCTTCTAAGGGAACTGTGGGGAACTTTTTTACCCACATGACCAACAGTTTTTAAATAGTTGAACAAAAAATTGTTATGTTTTTTATATTTTGTTGTTACGGTTTACTTTATTTTGTTATTTATTGTTCTACAGAATTTTATTACATGACTTATTTATTGCAATATGAAAATACACATAAATGTTGAATGTTGTCCACAATTTAAAAGAATTAGTATTTGCCAAATTTATTTCATTAATTAATAATACCTCCTTCTGATGTTATTTATTTAATTTGTTGATTGCATCATTCATATTTGTCCTCAAGAAATTTTTTGATTGCCAAGATATTTGCCATTCTTGAATGTGATAGTTTTCAGGTTGGACAGATTTGCCCATTTTTTCTGGAATTAATGGAAATTGATTACTTTTTCTGTTTGTTTGCCTGTCATTTGTAGTTTGCAAAGTTTTTTAAAAATCTTCTCCTATAATAAATGTCTGCATGATTGTTTGGTTTACATTTTGGATAACATAAACTCAGTCATAGGATTGTGGATTGTGCCTGATATACATATGATGAAGACATAATTTTTCAATCAGTTTAATTGAAGTCCGGAGCTGGCATGTCAGTTAACTGCTAGGAGTCTGATGTTATTTATGTATTATTGTCTTTTTGTTTATTTTCTTTGGTAACATCTTCTGACATCAGACTCGGACTTCTCTTGAACTGAATTTTAATGTGCGTATTGTTATGCGTTTACTTTTCTGCATTGGCTAGAGGTATAGGGGGAGGGTTGAGATCTCACAAACATGTTTAACCCTGCCACATTTTTGCGCCTGTCCCAAGTCAGGAGCCTCTGGCCTTTGTTAGTCTTGTATTATTTTTAATTTTAGTTTCTTGTGTACAATTTGGAGTTTAGTATGGTGTTCATTATCACTGAACCAGTATATATTTGTTTAGGGGCCAGTTGAAGGACGCCTCCGGGTGCAAGAATTTCTCGTTGCATTGAAGACCTGTTGGTGACCTTCTGCTGTTGTCTGCTCTATGGTCGGGTTGTTGTCTCTTTGGCACATTCCCCATTTCCATTCTCAATTTTATATCTACACACTATGGTACTACTCTTCCTAACCCCTCATTACAACTTCCTGACAAGTGTAATCATATAGATAAATGCACATCTTATTTTGTTATTGATGTTAATTATTTTCGTTTTTTTTTATGTATACTTTTCCTCTCCATTGGTACAAACTTTTTACAATAATCCGTATTATTTGTTTTGAAATTGTGGGTCTTAATTATATAAAGGGAATAGATAAAGGGATTGTTTTTATAAATTTGTGACACTTTTCTGGAATGGCACTAACTTTAACAGTGACATCACAACTTATTAATAAACTCATTCTTAAATGTAAGTAATGATATTCTGAGAATCATCTGCCTATTTTATGAAAATAATAATGCATTAACTATGTATTTTTGGCAGAGCTATTTATTCTTATACTCTTTAAAAATATTTTTTTTTATGTTTGAAATTCTTAATAAAAATTGTTGATATAAAAATAACCCTTTATTCTAAAATGGAAAAAGTAGCATGATTTTAGAATTTTTATAGTTCAGTTTGGTGAATTCTCTAAGAAGTAGTCATTGATAAATTAAAATAAAGGCAACAGTAGTATACCGCTGTTCAAAACTCATAAATCCATGGACAAAAAACAAAATCTGGGTAACAAACTAAAACCAAGGGAAACGCATTAAATATAAGAGGAGAACAACGACATAACACCGAAACGTAACACACACAGAAACGGACCAAGCATCAGACAAAACACCACGAGAATAACAAATATAACATGAAAACCAAATACATGAATTTGGGATAGACAAGTACCGTGCCACGTCTTATCTCAATTTCTCAAAAATAAGAGAAAACACAAACGACTCAACGTTAAAATGCAACACACACAGAAACGAACAATAATATAACAATGGCCATCTTCCTGACTTGGTACAGGACACTTTTAAAGGGGAATAAAAGTGGTGGGTTGAACTTGGTTTTGTCAAACATTTTATTAAAATTTTTGATTGATATATATTGCAATATTATAACTGTGATAGGTTAATTTTATTGCAGCTAACAATATACAAATATTAATGCTTTGTTTATTTAGTTTTGTATCATTTTTTCCTTTATTTTGTAATAAGCATTTTTAATTATTTGTATTCAGCAAAAGTCAATTTATAAGTTGGTATGTTTTCTAGGTACAATGTATAATAGTATCTTTATTATTTATATTATGGCATATCTTTGGAATCTCATATATTTATAGTTATACCCACTTTATACATGTGTATTCTTATATCATTACAATATATTTATGATTTGTGTTTTTTACTGAAAAAGATCTGCTGTAACTTTAAATATATGTTATATTGACCAAAATCATCATTTAACATCTTGTCATTTATAGACAATGAGTTTTTAGGAATTCATCAATGGCTTTATAGTGTTACTGGAAATAGGAAAATATTATTTATAAATAACATTCAAAATATAGTAAAGTGGTAAACTTTCCGTTTACATTTAATAATTATTTGACAATTGCTTTTTCTTGCAAATGTAACCTCGCTTAATCTTGAATCCCATATATAAGGCACATGATTTTAGCAGTTGTAAAACATTTGCAATGATTATTGATAAATAACGTCTTGTGTTCTTTTTTTTACACTAGGCTTTATACAAGTTGATGTTGTATGTGTTTACTTATTTATTGGTACTTTTGGTTTATACCATTGATAATTTTGACTACTTATTGACTTATTGATAAAGTGCACATTACAAAAAAAAGAATCTAAACACATATGGCCAAAAAAACTAAAGGTCAATTGATATTATCAGAAAATAGTTGGTTCATCGATATACTTTTTTTTAAATTTCGGAGAATAAGTAGGCTGCTCGGCTATTCTCTTCCAAAATGTAAAAGTAGTCCCATCAATAATTGAGAATTTGTAATTGAAAAATAAATGTGTTTGACACAAATATTCTTGAAAGGTCAACACAATAATGATGGTGTCCAGTAAAACATTTGAAAAATAACTTCAACTTTTCTCCCATAAACACTCTGTTAAATAGCGGTTTTTATAAGCAGCAACTCTCTAGTCAAGAAAATCATTACCCAGTCAAAACAAATCAAAGACTGTTTACAATTGATTTTTGCTACTTCTCATCTTAGCACTAGGTATTTAGGAACAATAGGAAAGACTAGTCAGTTTGGATGATGAAATATCTTGATCTGGACTGTAGCATTATGAACTAGCATTAAAAAAATCCTGTTCATTTTAGTTCTAAGCAAGGTTCAAATTCATATCACATTAACTTGTTCTTCTCCTGAAATATGTGTGTATTTCTTGTCATGGAACATTAAACACAATCTATAAAGGAAACGGATTTCATTGAATACTATATCAACTAGGAGATATATTATCACTATGTAGATGCTGTTGAAATATTGCTTCATTATCATCAAATGGAAAGTTTAAACTATGAAAATTTACATTATTATTTTCTTCTATAAATTAAAGTGTTTTCCTTCCCTCATTATAAACTGCTATATGCAAATCGAGTTATTGAGACAATCTTACTATAGTAAAAGTGTCGTCTAATTTACGTTCAATGGGTTGAAGTGATCAATACAGTCCTCAAACAAGGAGAAATCTGTATACAGAATGTGAAGCTAAAGTGATAATGCTACGTTCTCTACATATCTCTTTAAAGCCATTGAATAGAGGAGCACATTTTATTCCTGATAGGGATGTGCAAATTGCCTGTTGGATAATACATCCACAGAATGTAACAAGTATAATGTCATTTGAAAATTCAATCATCTAAATGATACCAGTTTGGAAAAACTTATTGTTGGAATCGGTTGAATATTTTTTTTTATAATATTGTGTCATTTCTAAATATGATATTTGTATCTATGATGACCATTCTGTTTTATGAAACAAAGTTGGACCAAATCTTTAATTTAGAATGGGGAATATTTTTGTAAACGCTACAAAAAAAGAATATTAATGAGGTTTGATTGAACAAAAATTGTTGCAGTTCAGTGTTTATGTTGGTCCTTTGTTTTCCTCAGTTTTGGTTTGTGACCTGGATTTGTTTTTCAGCCTAATAGATTTATGACTTTTAAACAGTGGTTTACAACTGTTTACTTTATTTGCATTGCAAAACTTGTAGGTATGAAGATCTTTTAACACCCCTATTTGAAATATTTTATTGATACTTTTGTAAAATATACTTAGCTCTGCTTATTTGAATATAAGATGGTTCCTTTGTAATATTTAATGAAGAACAATAAATGAATTATATACTGGCAGGTTTTACATGAGAAAATTTTGTATTTTACCATTTGTTGTCTATTGTTAAATTTTTCACATAATCTGCAACAATGCATAGATTTGTGTTTCAATGTCAGGTGTCCTTTCAACTTTTTACATTTCCAGTTACATGTATTCCAGGTCTTTCATAATAGTTTCTTGTGTCATTTTGATCAGATAAAATATTTAACCAGCCTATTAGTTCTTTGCTCTAAGTAAAAAGCTGTACCTAAAAAGATATTTTGCTCATTTAAGATATCTCATTAAAATATCTGTTTGTGTAAGGCTGTTATTCATATGTTGTTACTCATGTTCTAAGAATATTGATGGCAATATTTGAAGATGTGGCAACTTTACAAAGTTTTTTTAACGCAAGACGTTTGAAAGGTATTTCCAATATGTGCCATATTTTGATAAATTATATTTCAAAGTATTGTAGCTGGAGGCCTCCCCAAAGATGTATCACTAAACAAATCATCATCAGTACAGATTGATTTTACAGACTAACATATCCATTTATTCAGATTTTCTTGTTGAATTTTGTTATTTTGATGTAACTTGCCATATCATATTGTTTAATAGAAGCTAAGATGTTTTTTTGTTTTTTTTCAAAATAAAAGTTTCAGTCTGTTGTTATTTTATATTTGTGTTTATATTTTATGTTTCAGTGCCTAATTTTATACATTTTTTTGCCATCACTACCTATCATTGGAACAATAACTGATAAACACATTTGAAAATATGGGGTTAATTTCAATGAGTCAGAAACCTACTGATGGCATAGGTTGAGGGCTAAATAAAATATTCATTAGCAACCTACTGATGGCATAGGTTGAGGGATAAATCATATATTCATTAGGTTTAATCATGGATTCTTGCAAAACACAAATAAGGTATCTATCGCTGTATTATGCTTAGCTTGTCCAAATATAAAACGATATCTCTGTTTAAAAGCATTTATTACTTTCTTCCATTGTAGAAGTATCAAGGATTTTGAATTATAACATCTGGTTTTTGCTTTTAATAAACATTATAAAACTAGATAAAAGTGCCTGTACATGTACTACCAATATCTATTAGTGTTATCTATAGTATTTTCGTATTTGGATTCCAAAAGTAGTTTATAAAAATACAAAATTGTTTACAAACATAGGAAAAGGGAGATTTTTCTAAGTAAGATATAATAAGCTTGTTTACTTTCAGAAAGAAAAATAGTACACAGATCTGGTATATTTATAAACGAATGTTAAATCATTAACATTTTTAAGATTGTTTTTTGCTCAAACGATTTATGACAATTGTACAGCTGTATACTACTGTTGCCTCTATTTATCACCAGACATTCTCAAAGATCAAAAGCCTCTTCCATTTTCCTCACGTCTCTTCGGTTGTTACTCATGTCAAGTTTGTACAAAAGAGGAACGAAAGATGCCAGAGGGACAGTCAATAAACTGACAAAGCCATGGCTAAAAATAAAAAGACAACCAGACAGATAACAGTACAGAAGACACAACATAGAAAACTAATGACTATATAACACGAACCCCACCAAAATCGGGAGGTGGTTTCATGTGCTCCGGAAGGGTAAGGAGATTCTGCTCCACATGTGACACCCGTCATGTTGCTTATGTTATTACAAATCGTATAAATAGTCTATTTCGGCAGGTCACATTCGTGAAAAGGGAAGGGTACAGTAGTTACGACATACGAAACATATCCAATATCATCTATGAAACAGTTATTCAATAACGGCCAACCAACTCTTGATGGCGTTCGTAAAATTTACGAAGGGATGATTTCAACTTCAGCATTTGGGACTCTTGGTTTAATAGCTACCTTGTGAGCAGAAATCCTCTATCAAGGAAATCATGATAGGAAATACAAACATGCATATGAAAACTTTGGTGTAAACGAGACATGCATTCAAACTGACTAAAATTTAGAAGTCTTTGTGTCTGCTTGAGTGTTGCAGAATCAAAAATGATATATAATATGGGCATCATTCAGGATATACTGAAGACAAAAGTTGTAATTGAGTATTTGAAACTTTAATGACAAAAGCAATGGCTGTATGAGTACTGTTTTGATAAATATCATGTAAGAATTTGCCAAGCTGTATCGATCCAGTTTACTTGGATCTGATTTTTTCTTCTTTCAGTTGAAAAATAGTATTTGCTTCTTTTCCACTAAGCACACGACATTTAAGTGCAACATTAAAGACCGGTCACATCAGTGACAGAATCATGAGTTTGTCTAGGTATAGCGAAATGTCTTCCTGTGGACTGTAACGTTAAAGCTGGCATGTTTTTAAAATTCCTGCGCGGGGTATTTAAAAGAAGGTTGAATATTCATATTACATTAACATGTTCTCTTTCTTATTACATGTTTTTTTTGTCACTGATCGTTTAATACCAATCTACTTCGGAAACGTAATTCCTTGAATACCATATCAATTGAGTGATATTTACTCACTAATGTAGGTGCTGCAAAATGTTTTTAAATAACATCACATGAAAATTTCAAAATAGAAAAGAAAAATAAAATCATCTATTTCTTCTTTAAAATACCATAAAGTTGTTACCGACGAAAAGTATCACTTTCTAGATGCAATTAGAGATAGTAAGATCAAATTGTATTTATAATGTTATCTTTCTTCAAGTTAAATGGGACAAAGCGATCGATACATTCCTCTGACGAGTTGAATAAACCAGGTAGATGATATCAAACAGTTTTTTGGTGGGGTTCGTGTTGTTTATTCTTTAGTTTTCTATGTTGTGTCAGGTGTGCTGTTGTTTGTCTGTCTTTTTCATTTTTAGCCATGGCGTTATCAGTTTATTTTAGATTTCTGAGTTTGACTGTCCCTTTGGTATCTTTCGTCCCTCTTCTGTACACGGAATGTGAAGCTTACTTCTCTTCATATTTTCGTCCTGAATATGCATGAAATATTTGCCACTGGACGTTAAGCAACCATCAATCAATCTCTTCATATTTCTCATATTTCTTTTTTAAAAGCCGAAGTATGAAGTGCATACGCCTCATACAAATAAAACACCAAGTCATTGAAAAGAGGGGCACATTTTGTTCCCCATAGGAATGCAAATTGTCTGATGACAAACACATCCACCAAACGTAGCAAATATATTGTCATAATAAATCAAGCATCTTTATGACGTCATATTTGGAAAACTTCAAGAATTAGTTAAAAGTCGATTTGGTTTTTTTTATAAAACAAGATTTGTGCCTTCCTAAACATGATATTCGTATCTATGTTGACCATTATGTTTTTATAAAACAACAATGGGCAAACACTTTCAGCAGATATTACGTCACTTAAAGTATTGTAGACCGATACAAACTGTCTTGAAAGATCTTGAAATACAAGTTCCTTCGTAACATAAGTTCCAATTGGAAGAAATATTCTGTAATATTTTTCCACTGGAAGAACTTAATGATTACTGTCCAGAATAAATTTAAGTTATTGTGATTTTTCCATCATGAACAGATAATATGGCATTGTTTACATCTACGTTTCCATGGGAACTTCTGTTTGTTGAAAAACAAATACGTTGAAACAAACCATTGTGAATGTTTTATCACATCATACATGTAAAATGAATATAACAGTAAACATACTTTAATCAATACGTCCGGGTGGTTATTTCGGAAATCAAAATTTATGACAATCTTGAATAGTCTTAGTTAAATCTTTTCAATTCTTTTTAAGACTCGTGTAGTTGATTTGCTGTTCTAATGCCACATACCTGAAACAACTGGTCATGGAATAAGCAACATTTTTTTTATTTTATAACTTACTTTTAAGACATATGGTCTAGAATTTCCAAAAGGTGTTAGAGCTGGGTTGTGAGGTAAAACACTGGTTTAACCACTCAAACATTTTGTGCATGTACCAAGTTAGGCTCTGTGTTGTTCGTTGTTGTCGATCCTTGTCTTTCTTTGATCTTTTCTTAACGGATTGTTATCGATCCTTGTGTTTCTGTGACTTTTTTTTTACAAATTCATGTTTATCCTTGTATTTCTATGAAATTGTTTCACATATTATTGTTGATCTTTATCTTTTTTGGAACTTTTTTAAACGGATTATTGTTGATCCTTGTCTTTCTATGAAATTATTTTACAGATTGTTGTTCATCTTCGTCTTTGTTGAACTGTTCTTAACAGATTATTGTTGATCTTTGTCTTTCTATGAACTTTGTTTACAGATCGTTGCTAATCCTCGTCTTTGTTTGAACTTTTCTTAACAGATTGTTGTTGATCTTTGTCTTTCTATGAACTTTGTTTACAGATCGTTGCTAATCCTCGTCTTTGTTTGAACTTTTCTTAACAGATTATTGTTGATCTTTGTCTTTCTATGAACTTTGTTTACAGATCGTTGCTAATCCTCGTCTTTGTTTGAACTTTTCTTAACAGATTGTTGTTGATCCTAGTCTTTCTATGAACTTTGTTTACAGATCGTTGCTAATCCTCGTCTTTGTTTGAACTTTTCTTAACAGATTGTTGTTGATCCTAGTCTTTCTATGAACTTTGTTTACAGATCGTTGCTAATCCTCGTCTTTGTTTGAACTTTTCTTAACAGATTGTTGTTGATCCTAGTCTTTCTATGAACTTTGTTTACAGATCGTTGCTAATCCTTGTCTTTGTTTGAACTTTTCTTAACGGATTGTTGTTGATCCTAGTCTTTCTATGAACTTTGTTTACAGATCGTTACTAATCCTTGTCTTTGTTTGAACTTTTCTTAACAGATTGTTGTTGATCCTAGTCTTTCTATGAACTTTTCTTTACAGATTGTTGTTTACCCTTTCTTTCTTTGAACTTTTTAAAACAAATTGTTGTTTACCCTTGTCTTTCTGCAATTATTTAAACAGATTCTTGTTAATCCTTGTCTTTGTTTGAATTTTTCCAAACAGATTATTGTTAGTCCTTGTCTTTCTGTAAACTTTCTTTACAGATTGTTGTTGATCCTAGTCTTTCTATAAACTTTTTAAAACAAATTGTTGTTGATCCTTGTCTCCCAGTGAACATTTTTTGAACAGATTATTGTTGATCCTTGTCTTTCGTTTTTCTATGGATTTTTTTTAATGTATTGTTCACAGGCACTCGTCTCAGATCCCCCTATATACTTTTATATAACATAAAGGTATAAAGGATTTTTTTCTGAGACGAGTGCCCGTGATATTGTTGATCATTGTCTTTTTTTACAGACTGTTGTTGATCCTTACCTTTTTTTACAAACTGTTGTTGATCCTTGTCTTTCGTCTTTCTATGCACTTTTTTTACAGACTGTTGTTGATCCTTGTCTTTCGTCTTTCTATGCACTTTTTTGACAGAGTGTTGTTGATCCTTGTCTTTCGTCTTTCTATGCACTTTTTTGACAGAGTGTTGTTGATCCTTGTCTTTCGTCTTTCTATGCACTTTTTTGACAGAGTGTTGTTTATCCTTGTCTTTCTATGAATTTGTGTTGCCGAATGCTGATTGATTTTGAATGAACCACTTTAACGGATTGATGTTGGTCGTTGTTTTGTATGAAGTTGTTTAGTAGGAAATTCGGATTATGGTGATTGGAGTGATATTTCAACTTTTGTTTCAATATAATGGAATTCTATGCAAGTTTCATACAAGTGAGAGTTTTGGCTATCTATATATTCAGGTCCAATAGTTATCAAAGGTACTAGGCTTATAGTTTAACACGCCAGATGCACGTTTCGTCTCAGTAGCATGGGTTCGAATCCCGGCGAGGGAAGAGATCTAACATTGTTGGGTTGATGTTTAGACGAGTTGTATATGTTACAGTGAATTTGTATAATCTGTGATTATGTAAAATCCCTTGAAATTTTCAGGGATTATGTAGAATCACTGGCCAGTTTAGGGATTATATATAATCACTAAAATTTTCAGTCAATCCTTAGTTTTTCTATACATTTAGATGCGTAAGTTCTCTCTGTTTAAATATCTTGTTCATTTGAACAAAAAAAAAAAACAATAAAAAAAAAACCAGATGTTCCATAATCGTCTTCACCATTTGTTTTCCATGTACCACAAATAACATGCTCTGTGGAATTACAAATAGAACATGAATATCCATTGGACTCTGGCTTTTAATAAACAAACAATACATGTAAAGTTATCGCGTTAAAGTGAATCTTGATAATATTAATTTTGAAAGTCTTCAACTTTATCTCTAAACCTTCAGTTGGTTGTATCTTTCAGATCATCCTCTGTGTTTAAAAGCAAAATTATTTCATCTACAAGGAATATGAAAGTATGATTTACTTATGTCTAATCCATTTTGCTTTAATTCAGCAAATAAAATATGTTTAAACTAAACTATGAAAGTAAAAAATGATGATTAGTCTATATGTATTATTCTTTTTATCAAACAAAGGATCCTTAAATTATTCATAATCCCTGAAAAAAATATTAGGGAATTTGTAGAATAATTATTAAAATATATGTAAAATCACTGGTCATTTTCAGGGATTATCTATAATTACTAATGATTTTAGTGATTCTACATATTCCATGAAAAATCAGGGATTCTACATAATCCCTGATTATACAAATTCACTGTAACATATATACATATTGTACACAGCCATGTATCACCATCATTGCTGGTGATCCGATGGATAATCTGTTGTAGAGTTGTCACTGACCCAGACGTACTTATACATATAATTATTTTCTGTGACTGTATCTTGCATTAATTTGCAGGATCCTTTACTATAGATAATTGAGCTGATCTGTAACAATAACATCTCCATGCCTTATATATCATGTACTGTAGTACGCCGCTAGATTAAAACTGACGAGGAAAGGTAACATCCGGCCACCGAAAGCTTAATTTTTATGAAGCCCAGGTGGTCTAGCGGGACAGCTACAGTGCAGGCGATTTGGTGTCACGATATCTCAGTAGCATGGGTTCGAATCCCGGCGAGGGAAGAACAAAAAATTTGCCAAAGCAAATTTACAGATCTAACATTCACCGTGTAGAACGCCACATGCGGGGTTTCGGCTATGTTTGACATGGGGTGGCAATTTTGAAGCGACGAAAAAGTAACAAGGTAAGTTCAAGCATCAAAATTTCTTATTTTTAGATCTCTCAGTACCATATAATGTATTGCACGGAAGGAACCGCAACATAATCTTTTTCCTGAAAGCAGAAGCAGTCGTTTTCAGTGCTCAGTTTTCTCAAACACCTCGCCCTAGTTTTCCGTGTTGCAGATTTTGAGCCTTTATATGCAAATTTCGGTATAAAAAACTACTTTACACTGCTACCCTCAGTATCATTTATATAGAATTGTATTCCTCTCATTGATTCATACCAAATACCAGTGTCTTAGTTAAAATCAATTCGTTTTTAAACTGTTATTCATCAAAATATAAAGTGTCGCTCGGGGTGTCAGATTTTGCGTCGCAAGGGGTAGAGGCTTGTCATAAAAAAGAATACATTTTCTTATAAATTGATCTCTATCTGATACTTTTCAATTCAAACACACCTACACTGTTATGATGACAAATCACAAACTTAAGGTATGTCATTTGGTCCATATTTTAGTCTTTTAAGTAATGTGTATTTTTATTGATAAACATAGCAAATAAAGCCTCAAAGTAGAAAAATAATTGGATATGAATAGAAGTGTAATGTTGTTTGTTCATGTTGTTATATATTATACCTTTGAAATACAAAAATATTGACAAATGGACGTAAGAATATGAAAATTACACGTATGAATGAAGAAGGGTGTACCCGATTAATTATCAAATCATTAATGATTTAAATTGAGTTGAATAGGAATACACTTAATTAAATGCTATGAACATATAAATCTTTAATCTTTCCATGATATTTTTTTTCAATTTCGTAAATGCAAATGTATATTCGAGATCGTAAATGATTTTATATAATTTTTATTTAGTAACTGTATCAGTTTATTTTCACAAACTGATCGACGCCCAAATAGATTAATTGTTGTTTAGACATTATGTAAATGAATAAACGTATTTTGTGATTTTCCACCATGTTTTGGTTTATTGAATCATAGCCAATAGACTTTTTTTTACCATGATATATATAGTGACTGAAAAGGAAAAGAAATCGTTTACCAGATTGAAAACTAAATATTTTGAGCCATTTTTTACTATGAATGAAATCAAAAGCACATGTTTTATAAGACCAAAAACAGGCAAAATGAAAAAAACCCTTATTTTGTCATGGTAAAGTAGATGTGAATGAAATCAAAAGCATATATTTTATAAGACCAAAAACAGGCAAAATGAAAAATCCTTGTTTTGTCATGGTAAAGTAGATGTGTTTGAAATAAAATGTATCATATGAAGACTAATTTACATGCAAATATGTATTTTTTTATGACAAGCCTTTACCCCTTGCGACGCAAAATCTGACACCCCGAGCGACACTTTATATTTTGATGAATAACAGTTTTAAAACCAATTGATTTTAACTAAGAAACTGGTATTTGGTATAAGCCAATGAGAGGAATACAATTCTATGATAAATGATACGGAGGGTAGCTGTGTAAAGTAGTTTTTTATACCGAAATTTGCATATAAAGGCTCAAAATCTGCAACACGGAAAACTAGGGCGTGGTGTTTGAGAAAACTGAGCACTGAAAACGACTGCTTCTGCTTTCAGGAAATAGATTATGTTGCGGTTCCTTCCGTGCAATACATTATATGGTACTGAGATTTCTAAAAATAAGAAATTTTTATGCCTGAACTTACCTTGTTACTTTAAGTCTATTCCTATTCAACTCAATTTAAATCATTAATGATTTGATAATTAATCGGGTACACCCTTCTTCATTCATACGTGCAATTTTCATATTTTTACGCCCATTTGTCAATATTTTAGTATTTTAAAGGTATAATATATAACAAACAACATTACACTTCTATTCATATCCAATTATTTTTCTACTTTGAGGCTTTATTTGCTATGTTTATCAATAAAAATGCACATTACTTAAAAGACTGAAATATGGACCAAATGACATACCTTAAGTTTGTAATTTGTCATCATAACAGTGTAGGTGTGTTTGGTTGAAAAGTATCAGATAGAGATCAATTTATAAGAAAATGTATTCTTTTTTATGACAAGCCTCTACCCCTTGCGACGCAAAATCTGACACCCCGAGCGACACTTTTTTATTTTGATGAATAACAGTTTTAAAACGAATTGATTTTAACTAAGACACTGGTATTTGGTATAAATCAATGAGAGGAATACAATTCTATATAAATGATACGGAGGGTAGCAGTGTAAAGTAGTTTTTTATACCGAAATTTGCATATAAAGGCTCAAAATCTGCAACACGGAAAACTAGGGCGAGGTGTTTGAGAAAACTGAGCACTGAAAACGACTGCTTCTGCTTTCAGGAAATAGATTATGTTGCGGTTCCTTCCGTGCAATACATTATATGGTACTGAGATTTCTAAAAATAAGAAATTTTTATGCTTGAACTTTCCTTGTTACTTTTTCGTCGCTTCAAAATTGCCACCCCATGTCAAACATAGCCGACACCCCGCATGTGGCGTTCTACACGGTGACATTGTTGGGTTGATGTTTAGACGAGTTGTATATAATATATATATATATATATATATATATATATATATATATATAAACAAGTCTAAATTGAAACTTGACTACGTTCAAACCTATGGTTGCGTTGGATAAAAACCGCAATTTTTATACGTGTGCATGTAAAACAAATTTCGTTGTAAAAGGGTCTAAATACAGCACAAACAACATTTTCCAAAGGGCCAAAAAAGTGAAAAAGTATATTTTAACAAAACACATTTGACTAACAGGTCGAACAGCTGATGTTCTTAAACCCTGCTGACTGCCATTATCGATTGCCAAATAAATTGATCACAAGATGTAACAAAATTGATCTTAATATGAATTTTATACTTAACAGAATATTATATATATTCAGGTCGAATCCGACATTTTCGGCGCAAGGAAATGCCCTCACCAAGTTAGGAATATGACAGTTGTTTCCCATTCGTTTAATGTGTTTGAGCTTTTGATGTTGGCTTGCCATTTGATATAGGATTTTCCGTATGGAATCTTTTTTTTTATGAGTTCGGTATTTTTGTTATTTTACTTTTTTGTTTGTATTCCCGGGGTTACAAATCTTCATTCATTCACACGAAGTGAAAATGCTGAGATTAAACGGAATTCAGTTGATAGAAGTTTAAACGGTACAAAAATAAATATTATGATTATTGAATGACACCTGATAGAATTTAAACCACCATATGAATACCGGTATACAGGTAAAAGATCGATCAGAATGTCAACATTTAGGATCATACTTTGGAAGCATTTCAAGACAATGTTTAAATATAGTGCATTAGGTGGACTGTGAAAAAAATACCTGGAACGGAACTCATGATATTGATTTCTATAGATTTTTTAAACATAGTGCATTAGGTGGATTGTGACGGATAAAAGACATTGGATATAAATACAAACTCCCATTATTGGTAACAGTATGTTGTCGTATTTGAAGGAATAAATTCACAGGGGTAAGAAATTTTAGTATGTTAGATTAATATGTATACCTGCAATGTATGTATACGAAATTAAATCATATACCGAATCATGTCTGTAAATTTAGCTATTGTTAAGCCCCAGTCCCACTAGACCACGATCGCACTACGCTCATCGCGATCTAAAATAAATTCAGATCGTAGTGAGGTCGCGGTATGAGCGGCTGCTTTCACGATGCTACTACGTCCTCATTACGCTTCGACAACGATCCCGCTGTGATTATACCACGTTCTCACCGTACTTTCTTACCACGATTATGCTACGAGTACTTTCTTACCACGATTATGCTACGTTCATACCGCGATATTACTACGTTATCAGTAATAACGTCAACATCGTGTTCCATATCAATACAATTCCATTCCTTCTATTTCTGATAAATACATAGATTTCTCGGAAACAATACAGTCATGCCACCAAACCTTCTAGATTACGTGGGCGTGGTGGTTGGTGTTGATGTAGATGCAGAGGGAGCTCTGATAGTAACGAATCCTGATCAAGAAGAGATTTCGGACCAACCAATCCAACCTAAATTTTAACCTTTTGCTGGTACATAAAGCTCAAATAACGATATTATAGTGAACGATAGCAGAGATGACACAGGCAGATGTGTCAATAGATATAGGAAGATGTGGTATGAGCGCCAATGAGACAACTCTCCATCCAAGTAACAATTTATAGCAGTAAACCATTTTAGGCAAAGGTACGGCCTTCAACACGGAGCCTTGGCTCACACCGAACAGCAAGCTATACAGGGTCCCAAAAATTACTAGTGTAAAACCATTCAAACGGGAAAACCAACGGTCTAATCTACATAAACGAGTAGCATGGTTGAGCCGTTAGAGAAAATGGACAAGAACTACACACAGACAAACAAAACCTGAATATATATAATATATTGTATGTGGAAATGACAATGAGAATGATGGTTGTAGTATGAACGTAGTCAGATCGTAAGAATAGCGTGATGAGGACGGCAAGGGCGTGCTAGAATCGTACTATAGTCTTGAACAGCGTGGCGTAAACGTGGTATAGTCGTAGTTGAAGCGTAGTTGGTCGCGGTGAGAACGTGATAGTCGTAGTGAGGTCGTAATATTAACGTCGCTGTGAGATCGTAGTGCAATCTCTCCGAATAGAATCACGCTACCGCTACGATGGTACAGCGACCTTTGTGATCTTACTACGACCTTAGTGCGCTCTCAGTACGCTTCTACTACGATCTGATTTCGCCACGACCGCACCACGATTGTTTTGGACATTGTTTTTTTTTCAAAGTTGGCCACGCTCATCACGATCTTGAAGACCTCACAACGGACCGTGATACGACCTTACTGCGATCTACACGATTGTACTACGATCATCAGCATTTGCATTTTTTTCACAGATCGTAGTGCGATCGTGGCCTAGTGGGATTAGGGTATTAGGTTCACACATTATACAAAGTTCTAAAGAGTTTCAATATTAAAATAGGGTCCTAATTTGTACAAGGTTCACAGTAGTGAGTTAAATTTGAGAATGCAATGCCATAATTAATTGGTAAAATTTTATAAAATACCTGCGCACACCGCAACAGAAATGGATATCACAAAATTCGTCAGTATTGGTGCCACGGTAAGCTTTTTAACACAAACTCAACGGTGGCCAACAACAATTCAAGGTAGTTTCGAAATTTTCGAAAAGATGAAATAATTCCATAATTTATGTACAGAAATGATATAACGAAAATTAAAAACCCGTCTATACTGACTAAAAATTAAATATCTAGGGTAGCTGCACATTACACATCATGCCATTTACAATAATTCACAGCGTATACAGGTTGTCTGGTGGAAACGTATGTAGGGCTTACTTGTTTAGTGGACCGTGTTGAAGTCCGTACTTTGACCTATAATTGTTCACTTTTACAAATTGGATGGAGAGTTGTCTCAGTGGCACTCATATATACCACATCTTCTTATATCTCTTTACATTCGATGTCCAGTCATTTTTAGGCAACTTTTTTTGTCGTGCGGGACGGATACAAATGTTTTACAGTGCATTAAGATGTAAAAAAGTACCTTCTTTTTACTGAAATTTTGCTCGTCTTCCTTTTGTTCTTTTTTTTTTTTGCTGCTTGACTTTTATTCTAAGGAATAAGGTTTACACCAACTTATAGGTAGATACCAATAAAACACTTAATACTTATACATTATTTCAACCCCAAACAACAACAAAAAACTTGAAACAAAACGAAACGCAAATCAGAGCAAAAGAGAAAACCTATTTTATTTATATCATAGTCTAACATTTTTTTCTTCTAAAGTTGAGTATAGGATTGTTCTGTGTGGGAAAAAAAACTGATTTCATAATTGCCAGCGTGTATCTTGATGGCCACTCTGCTATAGTTGATAAAGTTTTTGTGAATTTTATACTCACCTTTCTTGCAAATCAGTTCAGCCTATCACTAATAAGAAAGATATTTCATTTTTCATTCCTGTCTTTTGAAAATAGGACAATGTGCTTTTCTACTGGTGTTTAATTAAACCGGCACTGGTTAACGTTCCAGTTTGTCCACCAATAACAGATCATAACATTCACCATATGAACTTGTTAGAACGTAAAGAACAAAACATTTAAATAGATAAAAGATTTTTGAAAACTCCTATTAGAATTATTAGCAACTATTATAGACTTTTTGTAGTTTAAAGTTTGAATTAGTGGATATTGTTGGAGCTTGTATGTTGGTTAAACTCTGGTTACTTCTAGTTTTGACGTGTCGTTACTGGCAATTAAGAAAACCGTATAGTTTAAGCATGATTTTGATATTTTTTGGTTATTTATTCTTATTAAAGGATTATCATATTTGGAATATATATTCTTTGCAAGGTAATAAAACATGTCTATCGGACATGGTTCCTCTAACTTTGATATCATTTTATAGTTTAATAATCAGTGTTAAGGTATTTCCCCCATATTCTATATAGCAGCCAGGCAAGCTGTTAGTCCGAGAAAACTCTGACGTCCAACGGCTGTTTTGCCAAACACGGCCCCAGCTTGCCTGGCAAAACAGCTATAGGACGTCGAGTAATCTCGGACTAAAGCTGTATGTGTGTATAGAATGAATGTAAGGTGTTCGTGTCCATCTGACCTTCACCTGACATGACCTATTGGTCATTATTAATAGTTATGGTCTATGAATATTGGATATAAAGAATGATTACTAGGTATGCATCTGACCTTGACCTTATTTTCATGATTAATTTGCCAGCGTTACGTTAGTACACACTTTTCTTCTCAATATGCATCAAACATTTACTTATCTTTTAAAAGCAATCTGATTTGTATCGTTTTTAAGAAAAGAAAAGAAAATTGTTAGACAAGATGTATTTGTGTTTTCATTTTAAATACGCATATAGTTTTAAAGGGATTCGATGCATATTTAAGGGAGATAACTGGAGTTCAATTTACTTGTATTACCTTTTTGTTTATGATGAAGTCAGAATAACGGAATCTTATCACTAGACCAAATTTTTAAAATAAGAAATATTGCTCATAACATGTACATAACATTCTCTTTATTCTTTCCAGAATGTTTACTTAATATCCAAACTATAGAGAATATTGAAAAACAAGAGAATGACGTCTGCATCTAATACTCACGATGTTGTCGTCCATGTAAATGGAAAAGAGAATGAAAAGTCTGATGGAATATCAAATAGAGCTCATTACAACGAAAAACGTACAGAAGTGACAGTGATGACGGAGAAGAAACCAACACTGGGAATTTTTGGATTGGTCAGTTTTTATGGTTGTATAAAAATGATTACACACATTTAAGTTTGATTTTAAGGATAACAACATAATAAAAATGTTGAATTTTTATTCAAAACTAAAAGAATTGACAATTTCACAAATCTTTGGAAATCAATTTCTCTACGGTTTGTATGAAATTAATCCATATAAAAAGATGAAAGTTGATTTGATCAATAACTGGATTATAATAAGTTAGTTTAGATAGGAGTACATAAACATGGTGACTTTCCTTTTTTCAGTTTAAGTATGCTGGCAAGTTAGATATTGTGATATTGTTTCTTGGAACAGTATTTGCTATGGGACTAGGAACATGTATGCCATTGAACCTTCTAGTATATGGCAAAGTAGCCAATGCCTTGATTGAGTATACAAATTATATAAATCTGCAAGCAATACAAAAGTAAGTTGAACAAATTGAGGCTGGTAAAAGGTAGACTGATTTATTGTCTCGCAGACAGTTATATCTGGTAAAATGTACTATTAAGGATGAGGATAAATTAGTATTAAGTGATGACTGCAGCAGCACTATTCCACGGTTACCATTAGAACAGATAAAATGTCTTGAATCTGTACACAGGTACGTTAATTGGTAATCCTGGACTTTTGAAATTTTGCATGCAACTAGAATTTGTGAAAAAATTAATACAAGTTAGTTATTTACTCATCTATATAAAACTAAGTAAACAGTTTTTTTTCCGTTAAAGTAATTCTTCTGCGACAGATTTGTGTAGACAGTTAAATTTGATAGCGTTCATTGAGATTCATTATGAGTTAAATCAAAGACATTTTATGGAGTGTTCCGAAGTTAGTTCGATTATGTCGTCAAGATATTCACTTTATTTCAAGTATTCCAGTATGATTTCCACCTTGGTGTGGACGTTTTATCATTTTTTTAGGTATTATGAACAGTTTACTTAGAGAGGAAATAATTAATTACGAACTTTATTTTTGTATATGAAAGAAACGTGTTGTTTTGAAACGGCCATGGCTAATTTTACATCACAGGATGATGAAAATATGCTGATATTCCATCCTTCATGCTTGTTGTTCCAAACTTGTGATTAGTTTGTATACGGTCAGTTGTGTATTCATTCAAATATTTTATTTTTTATTTCATGGATTTTGTGAATGCACTAAAAAGGGAGGAAAAAGAATTACAAAAATCACCGATATGTTAATTTAGCACATTTGATTTTATTTTGATTCGAAACATTCTGTTTACATGTTTCCACTATCTATTGCATTTCTTTCTTCAGTAAGACCAGTATGATTAATCAGAGGATAGCTGCACTAGAGGAATATTCTGATGTTTATAGCATAGCAAAGGATTATGCATTTTGGTTCAGCATGATAGGGGTCGGTGCAATCATAACTGGATTTTTGGCCGTAACGTTGTGGACACTGGCAGCTGAAAGGCAGATAAAAACAATTAGACAATTATTTTTTACATCAGTGATGAGACAAGAAATTGGTTGGTTTGATACTCATGAAAGTGGAGAATTATCAACGAGATTTTCAGAGTAAGTTTTATTAAAATCTGTTTATCGTTTTGTTCTAAATGAGGAAAATGACAAAATGCATAGTTCCATTTGAGATCATGACAGTATTTTTAAGACTAAAGGATATTTTAGTGGCAGTTAATTAAATGAAGGGAGAAGTTCTAAATAGTCTGTGCTTAGATTACTATAACACAGATGGACATATAAGCTGTGATGGCATGACATACATAATGGTCATATGATCCAGTTGTTTATCGTGTGATTTTCCATTGTTTTATATCGAGTAGATGGTATATGAAGCAAGGTGAGAGTCACCATCTATATAGATCAATCCTATGAACTGCTTCAATCATTGTGATATTTTGTATTGTGTTGTAGAAAAGTCACATGCATGGTTTTTTTTTTTACCGTACAGGAGACAAGATAGCCATTATGATCGAGTAATTTATGGTGTTTTTACAAAGTGACCCCAATTACCAAATGTTTATTGTTTTATTTTACTATATTAAAGATATGCATGTAGGCCTAGATGGTATCAGATACAAAGTGACCACAATGACATAGTTACCTATGGGTTTATTCTACTATTGTTACAATTAGCATACATCTTCAAGTAATCCAAAGTGGTAAAACTGACCTCTATGACCCAATTATTCATGGCTTAATATTTGTATGGTTTGTATTACAGACATATGCATGTATTCCTGCATGGTATGGGAGACAAAGTGGCCACTTTGACCTAGTTATTTGAGGTTTTATTTCTGTGTTGTTTTATATAACAGAGATGTTAATGTATTGCTGCATGATATAGCAGACATAATGGCCACTAGGACCTAGTAATTCGAGGTTTTATTTTTTGTGTTGTTCTATATTACAGAGATATGCATATAATCCTTGATGGTATGGAAGACAAAGTGGTCACTACAATCTATTTATTCGAGGTTTTATTTTTGTGTTGTTTTATATTACAGAGATATGCATGTAATCCTTGATGGTATTGGTGACAAAGTGGCTACAATGATTCAGTGGATGACTACATTCATTGCTGCTTTTATCATTGCCTTCATAAGTGGATGGAAATTATCATTGGCTTCTGTCGCATTTTGTCCTGTACTTGTTGTGGTTGGAGCATTTATGACAAGGGTAAAACTCAGAATTTCAAAACATTGACTTGTATTTAATCAAGGAACGGCACATGTTTCTCCAATGTTGTTTTTATATGAATAACTTATCGACACGATCTTGATTCCTTACAAAAATAACACTGTTAATAGTGATTTTATATATAAATAAACACAAAATAAATGCAAAGAATACTTTCATGCTAATGGTTGATAACATACACTACTTTCGGAGCTCAGTATTTTTGTAATTTTACTTTTTTTTTTATATAAAGATATGCCATTCATTTTTTTTTCTTATTGAAAGGAAACACAATTTGGTTAAGGCCTAAATAAACACAAGGACTACGAAACACTGCAGTTCGACTTATGTATACATGCATAATATTAGTTCTAAAGTTGTAGATTCCAATTAATGTTTCGAAAAATATACTCACATTTTAGTGGTTACAAACCATTTCACGAAAAGAAGCTCAGAGTTATGCTAGTGCTGGTGCTGTGGCCGAGGAAGTATTTCTGTCAATAAGAACTGTAATGGCCTTCAATGGACAGACAAGAGAATGTGAAAGGTATGTTATCTAAGCTTGATTTGTTAAATATAATCACATTTAAGTGAGTACTAAATATATCACGGAGAAAAGCCCAGATTTATGACATTGCTGGTGCTTTAGCTTATCATAGTCATGGAATGGATATACTAAAACATGTGAAAAGTTTGTAATTCAGGCTTGCAAGCCCTGTTGTCTATACTGTTAATATAATTCATATGTTGAGATGTGTCAGTGTTGTAAAAACAAAACAACGAAAATTATTTTCGTGGTGTTACGAAGGACATTGAGGGTATCACCAGCCCAGAAGTCAGCACATCTGTGTTGACATGAATATCAATTATATGATTATTTTAAAAAATTAACTGTTTGCAAAAGTATGAATTATTTCAGATAGTAAAAAGTAAAATCACAAAAATACTGAACTCAGAGGAAAATCAATTCGGAAAGTCCATAATCACATGGCAAAATCAAATAACAAAACGCATCAAAAACGAATGGACAAGAACTGTCATATTCCTGACTTGGTACAGGCATTTTCAAATGTAGAAAATGGTGGATTGAACCTGGTTTTATAGCTAGCTAAACCTCTCACTTGTATGACAGTCGCATCAAATTCCATTATATAGTCACCGATGCGTGAACAAAACAAACAGACATAATAGGTAAAAATGTCAAAAATAGGGGTACAGCAGTCAACATTGTGTTATCATCTTAATCACTATAAAAACAACAAATGTAACGAAGAAGCACAAAAAGGCATACATCAAATTAACATCCTCATTTTGATTATATTATATGATTATATTTGTCTATGTAAAATGCACCCATCAAGGAAGGAGGGTATGGGTACTGGTGTAAAATTGCGCGTTTGAAATTCGCACAGGTAGACATGAAATAATTTTGTCGTTCAAAGTATGACGGGATGCACAAATACAGTCACGCAAAATAGATATAACAAACACTAACTTAGCAGTTAAAGTAATAATAATAAATATAAAATAATAGTGTGGTTCAAAGTATGACGTGATACATAAGTACAGAGTCACGTAAAATGTATATCACAAAAAAAGTTGGTTAACAGTAAAAGTAATATTAATGAATAAAATAATTTTGTCATTCAAAGTATGACAAGATACATAGGTACAGATTCACATCATAAAATAATTTTGTCATTCAAAGTATGACAAGATACATAGGTACAGAGTCACATCATAAAATAATTTTGTCGTTCAAAGTATGATGGGATGCATAAGCACAGAGTTACGTCAAAAGGATATCTCAAAAAAACAGACAACAGTAAAAGTAATATTAATAAAGACAAAAAAAAAAAAAAAAAAAAAAAAAAAAAAAAAAAAAAAAAAAAAAAAAAAAAAAAAAAAGGGAATAATATAACACGTAATTAAGATGATAAACAACGTCAGTACGCAAAATCTATACTTCAAGACCATCGTGTATTAAGGAATTTCGCATCTTAGGCATATTTAACGTTTGTCCGTATTTGGCACATCTTTTTGAAACTTTGGGTCCTCAATGATCTTCAACCTTATACTTGTTTGACTGTCTAAATTATTAGCCTGATACCTTTGATAACTATTAACCATTAGGACTTTTCATCAATAAACACATTTAGAAAACAACCTAGTCAATTTTATTCTTATAATAAGATCAATATAAATAATGCACATAAACAAATTTAAAAGCATGACATATTTACAATATATATGTCACCGGATCAAACGTGTGGATAGAAAATAAAAGTGTTCAGGTTTCTCATCTGTGATTTATCATAGGAATTCCTCAAAAATAAGAACAGCGGAAAGTTTTGAGCCCATGTTTTTGAAGGTTTTGTACAATAGTGAAATAGACCCAAACAGACCCTTCTACCATTTAAGCTCAATGCAACCAGGATTTTATATAGCCTTTTTACAATTTACTCGTATTTGTCTGGTTTTTATATTGTAAACCTACACTGCTAAGTACTCCGTCTGTTACAAAACGTTAATGAATGAAAGCCACTGCAAAAGTGTTAATCTTTTAGATACAACGAAAACCTAAAAGATGCTAACAGTCAAGCAATCCGAAAAGGCATCGTAACAGGTCTTGGACAGTCTGTGTTTTGGTTTTTTGTATATTCAGCATTTGCCGTTGCATTTTGGTATGGTATCTATTTAATACGGAATGGTGAGGCTGGATTTGAAGCAGGAGAAACACTAACTGTAAGTAATCTCTCTAGAAAGCAGTATCATTGTTGTTCTTTAAATGGACTGCATGATTTTCCAAACATTCCAAAACTGAAACGTTTAACCTGAAAGTATTGTTCAACTGAAGTTGAATTAATGTTGGGTATTTGATTTATTCTGCAGTTTCATGTTTATTGATATTCTAAAAAGTAAAATCACAAAAATACTGAACTCCGAGGAAAATTCAAAAAGGAAAGTCCATAATCAAATGGCAAAATCAAAAGATCAAATACATCAAACGAATGGATAACAATTAACTGACATATTCCTGACTTGCTACAGGCATTTTCTTATGTAGAAAATTGAGGATTGAACCTGGTTTTAAAGCTAGCTAAACCTCTAACTTGTATGACAGTCACATCAAATTCCATTATATTGAGAGCAATGTGTGAACAAAATAAACAGACATAACAGGTAAAAATGTCAAAAATAGGGGTACGCCAGTCAACATTGTGTTATAATCTTAATCACTATAAAACAACAAATATGTAACAAAGATGCACAAAATTGCATATAGACTAAGCGCATTAGCAAACATTAAAAACAAAAATTCACCATAGTACAATAACACATGCAATGACAGGATTTATAAATACAGAGCCACCGTCATATATGTATCAAAGACACATGAAAAGGCATATAGACAAAGCACATTAGCAACAATGAGAGATAAGAATACAAACATATGTTACAATAGCACAATAGTACAATACCACAACGACGGGATGTAAGGTACAGAGCTACATCATATGTATCAAAGAAACACCAAAAGGCACATAGACAAAGCACATAGGCAAACATGAAGGACAAGAATACGAGAATTATCATTGAACAATACAATGACGGGATGTACAAGTACCGAGCCGAATTACTTCCGAATAATTTTGTATTTTTCATAAATACGCTTTAATAGCTGAAGTAGTAAATTTTATACCATTCATATAGAGGATAATCATGTAATTATGTGTTTGAAATGTTTTATGTACCATTACAGCATGTACAATTCCTGTTAATTATAAATCTTGATACTTTACTACTATTTTTTTATAGATATTTATGGGAGTAATGATAGGCTCAATGTCCCTGGGTCAGGCCTTCCCGACATTAGAGGTTATAGGTAATGCCAGAGGTGCAGCACAGAAAGTATTTGAAATCATTGACCAGAAATCAGAAATTGACTTCTCATCAAAAGAAGGACGCATACTTGAAAAAGTCGAGGGAAACATTGGATTCAAGAACCTATATTTTAGATACCCAGCTAGACCAGATGTTCAGGTATCATTGACATGATGTTTAAAGTCGCCTAACTAATTTAACTTAAGTTATAGGAAGTCGTGGATTTGATCTATAGGTTGCATTTCTGTAAATATTGACAATGTAATTTCCCATAGGAACTCCTTTTACGGCTAAAACTGTACCACTTTTACTATGAAGTTTTGAAAAAAATCTTATCCTAGAATTGAAAGTTCATATGCACTACAATTTTTTTCAAAGGTCAAAATATAGGGCTGTGCGGCATATTTTCAATGTTTATATGACCTGAACTTTTCAGAGTTTAAACTTACTCTAATTTTCTTAACTACCCCTATACCTCGAATGAAGGGTTACCACAGATTTCAACGTAAACAATATGCACATGTATATTTACTGGTAACATTCTCAAGTTATGTCTCTATGAGATGGAACACAGAGAGCACAACTGGGAACCTGTATGTAAACAAAATTAATTTTCTATGCATATTCAAGATCTCCCCAAAAGAGGCGTGGTTTGAGAAACAGCTGTATTTACAAAGTGCAACCTATAGTAGACGAAGCACTACACAAACTTTAAACGAAAAAATCATTTGAAATATATCAACTTAGCCTTAATGAATACTAAATTTTCTTCTTGAAAAAATGGTAAAATAATGAACAGAAATTAAATACTTTTAAAACAGATGTATTAAATGGCGAACAGTTCAGAAACACTGCATTATATGCAGATACTATCAAAAAGAGCTGTGAAAAAAAGTCACAACATTCTAAATTTTATGCGTTTTACAATGTAATGATTTACTAAAAGAGGCATTACACTATTTTTTTTATTATCTCAATCTACTCACTTACGGCGATTATTCCATTCATGGTTTTCGTTTAGGATAAAATAAAAGTACGTCTCAAATGAAAACATTTTACTTTAAGGTTGTGTGGGGATATCCTTAGGAAAGTAATGGCAGACTATATGCGAAAATAAAGCCTTTAAGGCGGACACTTGTATTTACTTGTATAGCATGAAATTGAAACTTGTATCAGTTTAATTGTGTGTTTTTTTCAGGTTTTGAGAGGGTTGTCACTAGACGTCAGAAAAGGTCAAACTGTTGCATTGGTAGGATCCAGTGGATGCGGAAAGAGCACAGGAATCCAATTATTACAGAGATTTTATAACCCAGAACAAGGGGAGGTAAGGAATTCAGCTATTACAGAGATTTTATAAAACAAGAATATGGAGCGGTAAAGTAAGAAAAAAACCCACTTCTATTATATTAATTTCGTGCGTCCTACTCGTTTTTTATATTTACCTTCATCAGGTATGCATATATCCAAACTTTAGAAAGCTAAGGATGTATAAGACTAAAACACATGAAGCATGAAGAACAACATGACTGAAAGGGACCAAAAATAGCCAAGTTTATCTAAGGTTCTTTGGCATTGTTGTTAGTCTTTCATCCGGATCGCTCAAAGAATATATAACTCCATAGTTCTCAATGTAAACTTTTGGAAGTCTTTCCCCTTTCTAAAAAGTAAAAATGTAGTGTAATATATTTCAACCAGATTTACTTAGATGGTGAAAATATCAAGGAATTGAACGTCAACTGGTTAAGGAGGCAGATAGGCGTAGTCAGTCAGGAACCTGTTCTGTTCGCCACAACAATTGCTGAAAATATACGATATGGTAGAATAGATGTGACACAAGCAGATATAGAACAGGCTTGTAAGATGGCAAACGCTCACGATTTCATAAAACAGCTACCAGAAGTAAGTTGATGTTGAATTGTATAGATATCTTGATAACAGCTCTACAGAATCAAAAAATACCTACAACATATCATTTATAGAGATACATTATGTAGAACGAACTACTTAGTGTATGAACTGAACTGAGCTGGCTCAAAAGATAGCATTCTAGTAGGGTTTTTTTCAACCAAGATTACAGCAGTGTCAGTTTTGATTTCTGTATTTTAAAACTTAGGAAATTCAAACGACTATAATCATTGGAACAAATAAGCAACAATACAAGCATAGGATCCATAGGACTATATAAATTGGACCACATATACACGATCAATACGAACTTGGGAAATCTAAAGGGCTGTATTGATCGGGTCAAATAAACAACCATTATATTTAGAATTAAGAATTTGATACATAGGCTTGAAATCCAAGTTAATATGCCATCAGTACGTTGCTTGATAATGACGCATTTCTAAAAACGTGTAGTGCATATGCCTTTGTGTTAACCGGTGTTCGTTTTTTTGTTTCTGGGTCTATAAAAATTAATTATATCTGTGAACAGGGTTTTGAGACCTTAGTGGGAGATCGTGGTGCCCAGTTAAGTGGTGGTCAGAAACAGAGAATAGCCATAGCAAGGGCGTTAGTAAGAAATCCTAAAATCCTTCTCCTGGATGAAGCTACATCAGCTCTAGACAATGAGAGTGAAGGAATTGTACAGAAAGCATTAGAAAAGGTATGGGTTGTTAAATTCCAATACATTCATAAAGCCATTTTTGTTTTTGAATTCAACATCACGGATGCCATTATTTTGTCTTTGAGATATTCTAAAATGGTTATGTCTGTGAGATATATGTAGTAATACTGTAATGACTGTATCATTCTATTTATTTATTGACAAACATAAGGATTATTCGGGAAGAATGAATGAATTAAGTAAAATTCTTAGAAATTCAGCGGCTAAATAATGGCTCTTTTCTGGCAATTTTCTTTTTTTTTATTGAAAAGTACTGTCTATTTTAGAGGGGAATCAACAACAAAATAATCCATTAGAAATAAAATATTAAATTTTACTAAACTAGTACATTTCAAAGCACCTACTTTTAAACAGCATGAACCAATATGTCAATAAAGGTATAAAAAATGGAAAACAACACGTTTAATAATTTCATGCGTCCGAAGCGCTTTTCTGGATTGACCTTCATCAGGAACGCTCAAAGCCAAACATTTGAAATCCGAAGATGTATAAGTACCGAACCCGTTAAAGAGCTATATGACAAAATAATACCTAAAATAAATAGCCAAATTCATCTAAAGTCAACTTTGCCTGAGGGAGTTGAAACCTTAGTTTCTTTATAATTTCAAAGTTTATAAACGGATAATTTTAGAAAAGTTTGTTAAATCATGTCAGTATCGAAGTACTGACTACTGAGCTGAAGATACCCTCGGGAATTGATAGTCCACCAGCAGAGGTATCGACCTAGTGATGTACAAATGGATTATAACTTATAACGCTTTAACGCATGTATACCTACCTCCCTGGCTTTCAAATGTTGATAATGACTGTTTATCCAGGAAATCGGTTCACAGGAACTGAATTTAAAAAAAAAATCTTATTTTCTTTTAATGGCTGGTTTTTTTTTGCCACTCTTATGGTAGTTACTAATGCCCGAAGACAGTTTACAATAGTAATATGGTTTTATTCAATGGAGAGTAAATACGGCTCTGATTTCGTTTTTGCAAATATCATAGTATAATGACAAACAACCTACCGAATTCAAAAGTTCATACATGATTCTTGTAGGCCCAGGAAGGCAGGACAACCATAGTGATTGCCCATAGACTGTCCACTATAAGAAATGCTGATGTGATTTATGCAATAGATCAAGGAGTTATAAAAGAGAGTGGAACACATGATGAATTGATGGGGAAGAAAGGATTGTACCACCAGCTTGTTATGTTACAAGTAAGCAGTTCTAATGTGTTTTTGTATCATACTTTGATTTTTAAAAACAGATGAATACTTAGGATGGTAATTTTGATTGAAACATTTTTTTTTAAATCATCGGGCATCATTAATGACAGTTAGTGTGTTTGAGCTTTTGATTTTGCCATATGATAAGGGATTTGTTTTTTAAGTTTCCGTGGAGTTCGGTATTACTTTTTTTTTTTAACTTTTACTTCAAAGGTTTATATGTAACATTATTAATAAATACTGAAATATGATGACTAAGAAATCTTTTCGGTTTTCAAAATAAATTTTACGATTAAAAGAGGGACGAAAGATACCAAAGGGACAGTCAAACTCATAAATCCAAAACAAACTGACAACGCCATGGCCAAAAATGAAAGAGACAAACAGAAAAACAATAGTACACATGACACAACATAGAAAACTAAAGAATAAACAACACGAACCCCTCCAAAAACTAGGGGTGATCTCAGGTGCTCCGGAAGGGTAAGCAGATCCTGCTCCACATGTGGCACCCGTCGTGTTGCTTATGTAATTACAAATCCGGTAAATAGTCTAATTCGGTAGGTCACATTCATGAAAGGGAAGGGGATTGTAGTTACGACGTAAGGAACATATCCGATATCATTTGTGAAACGGTTATTCCATAACGGTCAACCAACTCGTGATGGCGTCCGTAAAATTTACGAAGGGATGATTTCAACTTCACCATTTGGAACTCTTGGTTTAATAGCTTATTCATCTCACTTTACAGTCTAAACGCACCATGTAATAGCAAAACCCTCAACAGGGTTATGTGTAAAGTGTTAATTATTAGGAATCCTTGTATAAATTGATTAGAACTTAAATGGAGTAAATTTTCTTTTTTTGATTTCAGACCAAGCATCATGATAAATCAGAAGAAGGTATGTTTAATTTATCAACGGATATAATGAAATTTTTTTTAAAAAACCCATATAAATTTGCTGTTGAAATATTGTGTCTAATCTTGATAGATAGTAACATCAACCCCGTATATTTAAAGATCAGCTTCTCTTTTTTTCTTTTTCTTTTACGGTTATGTCATCGACAAAAAAAAAGGCGACCGAAAAATTTAGGAGTTTTTTTTTTTTTTTTTTTATCATAAAGAAGGTAAGTGTTGCTAAAAAAACCATTCTTTTGAGAAGGAAATGAATGATGTTTTGCATGAAAAAAGTAAAGAGTTGTATAAGTAGATAATTTTTTATTTCGTTTGTTAAATTTCAAAGGTAGGTTATTTATGTTCATACAATTTACCAGGTTAAGATTTAAATTAAGGGGACAGTAGTTTAATGATGTTCATACGATTTACAAGCTTAAGATTTAAATTAAGGGGACAGTAGATTAATGATGTTCATACGATTTACAAGGTTAAGATTTTAAATATAGGGGACAGTAGTTTAATGATGTTCATACGATGTACAAGGTTAAGATTTAAATTAAGGGGACAGTAGATTAATGATGTTCATACGATTTACAAGGTTAAGATTTTAAATTTAGGGGACAGTAGTTTAATTATGTTCATACGATTTACAAGGTTAAGATTTTAAATTTAGGGGACAGTAGTTTAATGATGTTTATACGATTTACAAGGTTAAGATATAGATTAAGGGGACAGTTGATTAATGATGTTCATATGATTTACAAGGTTAAGATTTAAATTAAGGGGACAGTAGATTAATGATGTTCATACGATTTACCAGCTTAAGATGATTTTAGATTATACAGTAGATTAATGATGTTTATACGATTTACCAGCTTAAGATGATTTAGATTATACAGTAGATTAATGATGTTTATACGATTTACCAGCTTAAGATGATTTAGATTATACAGTAGATTAATGATGTTTATACGATTTACCAGCTTAAGATGATTTAGATTATACAGTAGATTAATGATGTTTATACGATTTACCAGCTTAAGATTTAAATTAAGGGGACAGTAGATTAATGATGTTCACATGATTTACAAGGTTAATATTTAAATTAAGGGGACAGTAGATTAATGATATTTATACGATTTACAAGGTTAAGATTTAGATTAAGGGGACAGTAGATTAATGATGTTCATACGATTTACCAGCTTAAGATTTAAATTAAGTGGACAGTAGTTTAATGATGTTTATACGATTTACAAGGTTAAGATATAGATTAAGGGGACAGTTGATTAATGATGTTCATATGATTTACAAGGTTAAGATTTAAATTAAGGGGACAGTAGATTAATGATGTTTATACAATTTACAAGGTTAAGATTTAAATAAAGGGTACAGTAGATTAATTATGTTCATATGATTTACCAGCTTAAGATTTAAATTAAGGGGACAGTAGATTAATGATGTTTATACGATTTACAAGGTTAAGATTTAAATCTAGGGGATAGTTGTGTAATGATGTTCATACGATTTACAAGGTTAAAATTTAAATTGAGGGGACAGTAGATTAATTATGTTTATACGATTTACAAGGTTAAGATTTAAATTAAGGGGACAGTAGATTAATGATGTTCATACGATTTACAAGATTAAAATTTAAATAAAGGGGACAGTAGATTAATGATGTTTATACGATTTACAAGGTTAAAATTTAAATTTAGGGGACAGTAGTTTAGTGATGTTCATACAATATACTAGGTTTAGATATATATTGAGGTGACAGTAGTCTACTGACGCTCATACTAGGTTTACATTAGAATTAAGACTGCAACAGTTTACTGATGTTCAAATTTCATAAATCTACCGATTGTTTAGGGAAAATTCAAATCAAGATAATAAAAAAACGATGGAATCGCTTTAACCCCGAAAGGGAGCGATACCATGTGTGTCGACAGGGTAAGCGTTGTATGCTATTCATGCATCACCTACCATGCAAATTCACATCCAGTGGAAATGGCGCAATCGAAAATAATACACAGTCGATAAGATTATAGATCAGATAACTATTATCGTATCTGAAAATCTTATATCTCAATTACATGAATTGAAACAACAACACGTCGTATTGGTCAACCAGTCTGTGAAAAATGGTTTCAAAATTCTGCGGTATCGATTTCAGTTCGTTTTTGAGTAAAAAGCACTATGCTGTTAATGAAGTCCGTATCATCGTGTAAACATACAACAGCGTAATGTTTTAACTGAGATATGTAAATGGAGCAGAGGATATATGTTAGTGCTGTGAAATGTGTGATTGATATTTGAAAGTTGAAATCCACACGTTTTTCATAGATTCTACTTTGAAGTCATCCGTCTTTGTCAATATCGTGGGAAAATACAAGATCCTTCTAACAGTGTATTCTTAATATCAAATGTACTTTGATATATGCGATGTTGTCAATTATTGAAATTGAGCAGAACAGAACAGAACAGAACATCATCAATATTTATGAAAGTGTAATAAAAATCTTTGCAAAATTATTTTTCTTTTTGTCTTTGTTTTTGTATGAATTCTGCTACATGAGTACAAAAACAAGTTGGCCAATAGTGGTGCTTAATTAGTTACCTTTATATTACCGACTGCTTGCTGGAATAATTAATCCACAAAACTTAACATATGTGTTGTCGATAAAAAATAAGTCCAGCATTTGCATGATATTATCTTCACACCGGGTATTCGTATCCTGAATCCGCAGAAGGATCCGAATCCCGAGTAGCAATAAGTGAAAACTGTGTAACAGTAGGTAGGTTAAATCTTGATTTGATTCGAACGGATTATAATTTCTTCGGCGTTGAATTAGGATGATGCTTTACAAAGTGAGATCATTGAGACCTTACACAAAGACTTTGTATCTACTTCGACCTTTTTTTTTTTATATATATTACTTCACAATTACGTGATTGGTTGATTAACTCTTTCAATACCCGCACAGAAAATTAGGAATAACAAAATGAAATCATTGTATCACAATGGTTGTCACCATCCTTAATTTGTAGATCGTCTTTCTCGTGCCTCAGTCAACTCTCTAGTGACATTGCTGTTATGTAATATATGTCACCTGTCCTTTAAATCTCAATATTATATACTATATGGGATTGTCCAAGTATTTACGTTGGGACATACGTTTAGATAGTTTAGTAGTGGTTTATCCTATAAAAACAGATAATTTCACTTTGTTTGAGTTCCTTTTATCCCCATTGGTTTCATTTCATTTTTTTCAACTCCGACATTGATATTTTTTGAAAAATGGATATCCATTTCAGTTGCATTTTGCATTTTCAAATTTATCATATGAATATATATTCTGAAACAACTGTATTATTAGTTACATAGTGTGCTAGTGACCTAATACGGTATATATGGGGTCAGTAAATTCCATATGGGGTGAGAGCGAAGCTCGAATCCCCATATGGAATTTACTGACCCCATATATACCGTATTACGTCACTAGCACACTATGTAACGAATTTATCTTACCGACTATCTAACCATGAGAAATTAAGACTAGTGATTCTCAAAATGAGCAAGTCTTCAATACTGTTAGTATTAAGAAAATACTTCCATTCATCCTACAAAAACAGATGCCAACAATAACGAATTGTAAGGTTTAAATGTGTTTTATGAATTTATTTCAATCTTAATCATCAATTTTTTCGTCTGTTGGAACTTTTAAGATTTTTTCTCAGTACCGTTTTGTTTTTATAAAGGGACATAACACCATTACTAACCGTGTATGAAATAAGCCCCGCCCCCTTCTTTCCTAATATGGAATGTAAAGGGACGTAACTCCACTACTAACCGTGTATGAGATAAGCCCCGCCTCCCTACTAACCTAATATCAAATATACACGGTTTGCACGCGGACGCTTTAAACCAATCATATTCCTGGAAATGTATAGGAGGTAAGATAAATATAAATTCATATGGTTATCATTTACAGTTGTCGAGGAGTTGGAACATACACTATTTACAGACGAAAATAATAAGTTGGAGAAAAGTGCATTGATTCGTCCACGGACATTCAGCTCATCCTCCTTGAAAAATCCCAAGCTTCATACTGAAGTGTCTGTTGTTAGCTCAGCAAGTGATAGTGAACAGAAAAAGGTACGTTTTATTTTATTATACTCAACAAATTCATCTGACTGAATGTCGAAATTGTTCAAGTTTAAATTGTTGTGTTTCTGTACATTTTTCATAATGTATGCCTTTATCAAAATACAATATATATTCTCCATAATATTTTAACAATGTTTAGTTAGTTAATGCTAAGAATAAAAATTTGAATCATTCGGATTTTCACAAAAATTCTTGATACAAAAGTATTAATTTATCCATAGTATACTTGCTTAAAACCAAGTTCGTTTTAGATAAGTTTGAATGAATTTTAATTTCAGAAAAACGAACCCGAAGATATCCCAAATGTTCCAATGACTAAAATTTTAAAGATGAATGGACCAGAATTTCATCTTATTGTGATTGGTATCATTATATCTATACTTTCTGGAGGTTCTCAGCCATTATTTTCCATCATCCTGTCGGAATTTTTAAAGGTAAAAAAGAAATTCATATTCATTGAATTTAATTTTCTTGAGGTATTTGATGTAAGTGATGAAAAAAAATAATCGAGTCGTCATAGAAACATAGTCGTCATCGTAACCTATTTCCTAATTTTTATCATATATTATATCTGCAATCACTTACATACTCTATTTTACAATGTGATTCAGTGCTGATACTATAAATCTAGTGACCTGTTAGTAAATACACCAAACAAAACCCTTCCTTCGATAGTTTATAGGAAAACATCTGAATTCTCTAATCTCTACTCCAGTATTTTTCATACTAAACTTAAAAACAGATTGACAAAATAAGTAAAATTTCGCTTAGAACAAAGATTTAAAAACGCAGAAACAAGTCTGGCGGAGGAAAATATATATCATAATTAAAAAAAACTTTAATTGAAACAAAAAACTAAAAACATGTAAATAGTTGTTGTTTGTTCAAGCTGAGGTTACTGTAGTTTCATGTTCAAATGTTATTATGATGTTATTATGATGTGTTGCTCGTTTATTTGTTACACTTCAAAATATTTCATAGTCCTTGTAGAAGCTTTAACATATACCTTTAAAGAAAAGGAAAAAATGGGCCTGCGATATGAGGCTCTCTCTTCATTATAGAATAGTTTTAATATTTATGACGTCACAGATTTCCAGAATACTTAACTGTCGGGAACATTTGGTATTTAAAAGTGCATTTTTTTTATAAAGGCAAAAATTATATACATGAATGCATGTAAGAGAAAATATACAAATGCCAAAACAGCCTGTGCAATCCAACCTATATCTCTTTCATTTGAACCACGTTTTTACTGCAAAAATCGGCAGATTCTTTATTTAATATGATATATATTAAGTTTCTTAATATAGAGAAGATTGTGTTTATTTTTTATAACCAGGTAACCATATGTGGTTTATGTGTGAGAATGTTGCTGCACACACTTGCTTTGATACAAAATACTTTTTATTTTTCGTGTTTAAGGTGTTCACGTATGACGATGACGAAGCAGAGTCTACATCTGAAACGTTAGTTATTTATATTATGACCATAGCTGTGGTTTCAGCAATTTTCAAAATGATCACTGTAAGTCATGATATTCTAAGTTCACCTGCTAGTTTTAGTCGTTAGTCATTCGTCGTCTGCTTTAAATTAGAATACAACTTTTCCTCTAAAACAGCATGCGAATTGTTCATCAATATGTATATTACCACTTTATATAAACAGTAAGTCAGCACTTACTGAAATAAAACATATGAAATATATCTGTTAAAAATTAATATCAGGAAAAATCATGAAAAATCATGAAAATGACAAAAAATATAAAAACTTTAGTCAATGATACCTGTATCATTCCCATGACGAATAATATGACATAGCCTAACCACCATAAATTTCAATTTCTATGAAAGCAAAGCATGTTGTTTGAACCGATGTAATAAATTCCAAACCGATGATAACTTATGAAACTTACATTCCATCAGCTGTGGAATCAACCATGTGTTAGTTTATGAAAATCTTTTATAAATTTCCTGGCTTTGTAGCGCTCTCTAATTTATTTCTTCATCAGAAACGGTAGCACTACCAACTTTTCAGAACCAACTAGTTTATGTTTATTTATATGGAAATTTCTTATAGAACTATTGTTGATGTACAGTCAAATATGTCTTTTATTAGCATATATTGTTATCAAAACATAATTATGTATTGTAGTTTGTAACGTTCGGTACAGCTGGTGGAAACTTGACAACAAGATTTAGAAAGTTAGCTTTTAAGTCAATTGTTTGGCAGGCAAGTAAACATTAAAAGATTATCAACACCGATCGTTAAATAATTGAATAGAGAGTGAAAAATAAAAGAAAAAATAATGAGGATGAAACTTTATATTGAGAAAAAAATCAATTAGAGAAAAGCTAGTGTAAAAAAATACAATTTAAAACAAGCTTTTTCATTGCAGACATAATTGTGTTTAAGTAAGAGTCTTTGAAAAATTACACCAAGTCAAAAGACGATGAATTTACTTGAAATTATTTTCATTAGACTTTATATGAGAAATAGAACATTACAAGATCGTATGAGCATTATTGATACATGAAATATGTATGTGTATTGTGAATCTTTTTTGTAATGTCTTTTTTTATTATTATCATTTTGGGTTTTATGTTGTCGTCCAATTGACGTTTACCCAAATTCTCCCAATTTTGATGAGAAGTTTGGCACAATTTGTTAAAAAAAATGGTTTTTAATGTTCTATAACTTTGTCTCTGATTTGGCTTTTTTTTGTTAGTGCAGTGGTTTTTATGGCTCCGCAACGGAGTTGTCGGTGCCATATAGTTTTACCCTTGTTTATTTAATTCTCTACCTGAGTTTGTGCTTAAATACATAGTCGCATGGTTGCATCTAATACCAAGACGGTGGGCAAAAAAATGAATAAGGAAAGTTTAATTGAATTAGAGAAATGTAATTGTACCATTCACTAGGATTCAAAAAGAAATACGAAAGATAACTGCTACGGTAATGCCAAGGCAAACAGAAAATGAAAAAGACCAAATAACAAGCAACAGTATTAAAAACACAGCATATATAACTATATAAAACTGAGTAACACGAACCAAACCAATCGCTTTCTTGTGAGTAGTAACCCTCTACCAAGGAAATCATGATAGGAAACACAAGCCTTAAAGGCATTGTATGTCGTCTCAACTGGGAGATTTATACTCCTTATGCAGGCGCTATTGGAATGATGCTTCAGACAAATGACAAGTTCACAATTGGGAAGTTGATATTATCTCTTTACAAATCATAATCATAATCAATTAAGGATTTCTTTGGTAAAAGCTATCTATAGATATCGACTGTTAAATATCTATGTTGCATTTTTTTTTAATCAGGATGTAAAATTCTTTGATGATCCTAGAAATACTGTTGGTTCCTTAACAACTAGACTTTCATCTGATGCTGCTCTTGTTCAAGGGGTGAGTTGAATGGATTAATTCAAACAATTTACATTTTTGTCTTCATAATATTGTGTCTTTTTACACTCTTTGAGTAATAAAAGAACACTTTATAAATTTGCTGATTATGTTGCGCTTTTATGTATTTGACCTGATTATGAATGCTTAAACTCCGACAAAAGATGTTCAAGAATGTAAAGAAACTGAAATACTTGTACAACTATATTTCCAAAATAGATCTAAAAAGAATAGACGAAATAATCTGAAATTAACTTTGCTTGAGGAAGTTCGAACCTTTTTTTTTCTCTTTTCTTTAGTGTTTGTCAACTATTATCTGTTCTATATATTTTAACGTCCCATTATGCTTAGTTTTTTTTCTATTTATCCCCCTCGTTATCTTGTTTATGGCCATTACTTTCTATGTTTTATGAACCCCATCCGCACCCTTTCAACTACCTGAATACGAGAGGAGTTATATTACAAAAGGTGACATAAAAAAGAATACCCCAAATCATCAAAAGTCAGATTTTTGCTTAAGATAGTTGGAACCTTAATTTCTTAATAGTTTTCAAATCTAAGTTATCTTTTGAGAGTAAAGATTTTCAGTCCTTTCAAATGAAATAGCAATATTCTTCGAATCTGTTGCGCACCTGTTGCTGTAAATTGGTATCGTTTATATTATTCCAAGAAATTATCAAATTATGCATTAGAATCAAAGCTATTCCTGAGGGGAGCAATATGTGTTAAATTCGGCATATTTCATTCTGAGAGTCGTATTGTAGGCTACTGGATCCAAGATTGGAGTCACTCTTGAAGCAATGGCTACCATCCTAGTTGCTCTAAGCATTTCATTTTACTACAGTTGGAAGTTAACACTGGTTACACTTGGATTTTTGCCATTAATGATAGTTACAGGAATTGTTCAAAGTAAAATCCTAACAGGATTTGCAAGGGGAGATAAAGATTCTTTGGACCATGCTGGAAAGGTAATGTTTTTCTAATTAAATGATCAGGATTATTCAAACAAAACGTTAAAAGATAGTAAGTTTGCTGAACAGTCGAAAACATAATGGTAACAATTGTCTTAGCTAGCCAGGAGATACAATTATGGATACTATATGTTTGAAAAAATAGAAAATAGAAGAATGGGAGAAAAAAAACCACACTTAACTTTGTACCAAAAGCTAAACGACAAAAGTCAATAACAACAAAATACGCTACATAGGAAAAAACCAGTAAAATCTGAAACAATGTGGTAAAATCGGCTGATTTGGTAGAATACGTAAGTTCTACTTCTACCTTGTGACACCCACCTTTTTGGAAATACTTTTGACAAGTATTTATTGGTGATTGGGTAGGCATAATACAACAGCGGAAAGTCCAATGTCCCTTACCTAATCTAAATATAAAAAAACCCTCATAAAACCATCGGTCATGTAAATTCCCTATACTTTAAACCTGACCGAAGTTTCAAAGAGTAATGGAAAACGATTTTTTAGAACAACAATGAATATAGGCAACAGTAGTATACCGGTGTTAAAAGTCATAAAACGATTAAGAAAAAACAAATCCGGGTTATACAAACTCAAACCGAGTGAAACACATCAACAATAAGAGGAAAACAAAGGAACAACAGGACCACTGAAGAGCAACAAAAACAATCGCAAACATACATAAAACAAGGAACTATTTGATAACAATTTGAAACATGAAATTAAGGCAAGCAAAGTATAAATGGTACTCGAATAGCTTTTTAAGAGAAGACATGTTCATCAATAGTGAAAATTATCATGGTAAAATTGTTTAATTTGATTACGGAATCACATTTACCTCCAGAAAAATGTGTATATAATAGGAACGTCTGTTCTGTCTATAAATAGTTTGTTCTGGACTTTTTTAAATATATATATATATATTTCTTTATAGATATTATCAGAAGCAATAGATAACATAAGAACAGTGGCATCACTTACAAGAGAAGAAACATTCGTAGGGCGGTATGATGAACATATAGACCAAGTTTACACGTAAGATTATCTTAAGATTTGATTTGAAGGCCATGCAAGATGGTTAGAGTCATCGAATGACCTGATTGCTTGTCTTAAAGAGAGGCGCTTGATGCCAAAGTGATAATTAAATTCATAAGTCGAGGAAAAAACTGATAACACATTGGTGGAAACGGAAGCGTTTTTCGTCGGAATGTCAACGAGTACTCAAATACTCAAGTAGTATATTCAGTAGGTGCTACTTGAATTATTGCATAAGTTATTATTTAATTATTGCATGTAGTAGATGAACTATCAATTATGTTATTTTTGTGACTACTGTGTAATCCCTTATAATGATCCGAGGGTTTGACGACTTACAAAGCGTTAAATAAAGGCAACAGTAGTAAACCTCTGTTCGTATATGTGTGCATAAATCTCGATATTTTACTAGCGAGTATTCTTCAGCGAGTTGAGAATCCTACTTTTCAAAATCTTCCAGACCGTTTCGGTCCATATGTTATAACAAACCTAGTAGCTAGCACTCCCGATCTGACATGATTTATTCTTTAAGTAGACATTTGCAGTAGATTAACTGTTAATATAAGACATATAATGTTAAAATTGTTTGGAAACCTAAGGTTAAAGATCAGATTTGATAGAACTTTCTGTGATATATGGTTTTAATGCTCTTCAACTTTTTTATGTGAATGTAATTGGTGAGTCTAAGTGTACTAAGATGAACGTTTGTAATTTAGTTGAGTTTTTATAAACAAACGGAAACATCATAATTAAAAAAATAAAATTATTCGTTATTTATTTCCCACTTCGATGGAAGAGGTATATTGGTTCCCCACTGTCTTCATGCCCATTTGTTTGTACAGTTATTCATCCGTTCGTCCGTCCCGTGAATTTGCCGTTGTTTTTTTTCTTGAGTATAACCTCCTAAAATTTTGTTATATGCTTGATTTCGACAAACTATACTATGAAATACGGTTTAACATTCATCATTTCCAATTTCATAAATACTAAATATACTCTTGATGGATTCGAACTTAAGGGATACATGCAGCACTGACATCACGCGGCTGTATGTTTATGTGTGGGGTTTGTTTTTTCTTTTCTTTTTTTTGGGGGGGGGGGGTAGAGGGGGTCGTGTTGCTGAGTTAAGCTTTCTATGAAATTATGTTGTTTGTCTTTTCGTCATTTTTATTTTCTTTTTACCACGCCTTTACCACTATTCGACTTATGAATGCCCCTGTGATGTCTTTTCGTCTCTTTTTATTTTCTTTTTACCATGCCTTTACCACTATTCGACTTATGAATGCCCCTGTGATGTCTTTTCGTCTCTTTTTATTTTCTTTTTACCATGCCTTTACCACTATTCGACTTATGAATGCCCCTGTGATGTCTTTTCGTCTCTTTTTATTTTCTTTTTACCAAGCCTTTACCACTATTCGACTTATGAATGCCCCTGTGATGTCTTTTCGTCTCTTTTTATTTTCTTTTTACCACGCCTTTACCACTATTCGATTTATGAATGCCCCTGTGATGTCTTTTCGTCTCTTTTTATTTTCTTTTTCCCATGCCTTTACCACTATTCGACTTATGAATGCCCCTGTGATGTCTTTTCGTCTCTTTTATTTTCTTTTTACCACGCCTTTACCACTATTCGATTTATGAATGCCCCTGTGATGTCTTTTCGTCTCTTTTTATTTTCTTTTTACCATGCCTTTACCACTATTCGACTTATGAATGCCCCTGTGATGTCTTTTCGCCTCTTTTTATTTTCTTTTTACCATGCCTTTACCACTATTCGACTTATGAATGCCCCTGTGATGTCTTTTCGTCTCTTTTATTTTCTTTTTACCATGCCTTTACCACAATTCGACTTATGAATGCCCCTGTGATGTCTTTTCGTCTCTTTTATTTTCTTTTTACCATGCCTTTACCACTATTCGACTTATGAATGCCCCTGTGATGTCTTTTCGTCTCTTTTTATTTTCTTTTTACCATGCCTTTACCACTATTCGACTTATGAATGCCCCTGTGATGTCTTTTCGTCTCTTTTTATTTTCTTTTTACCATGTCTTTACCACTATTCGACTTATGAATGCCCCTGTGATGTCTTTTCGTCTCTTTTATTTTCTTTTTACCATGCCTTTACCACTATTCGACTTATGAATGCCCCTGTGATGTCTTTTCGTCTCTTTTTATTTTCTTTTTACCATGCCTTTACCACTATTCGACTTATGAATGCCCCTGTGATGTCTTTCGTCTCTTTTTATTTTAAGTACACAATATTTTATGTATATGTCTGTCAAAACCATCCACAAAGATATCACTAGTGAGAAAAATGTTTATAGTGTTTATCAATGCGGGATAGATATGCATTATCTAGATGGAGACTGTTCTGGAATGGTTTTGTTTATGGTATATGTAACTGTTTGTTTCGTTTACAGATCATCTAGGAAGCGATCACTTGTGAATGGTTTTGTTTATGGTATATGTAACTGTTTGTTTCGTTTTCACTTACAGATCATCTAGGAAGCGATCACTTGTGAATGGTTTTGTTTATGGATTATCTAACAGTATTATGTTTTTTGCTTATGCTGGTGCCTTCACCTATGGATCTTATTTAGTTCAAACTGGAGAACTTGAGTTTCACCTTGTTTTCAGGTAAGCAGTATGGTAGCAATAAACACAATAATAAACAAACGTCTAACTCATTTCTTTTCCTCGGAGTTCAGTATTTTTGTTTACTATATCACTTATACACTTAAAAAGTGAAATCTTTCTAAAATGAATTTACTTATTATGATCAGTTTATGGCATTATTTGTCTCTTCCTAAACAAATTGTTTTCACCTACGTTAACCTTTTTTCTATACACAAACATTTTTTCTAACTGTGTTAAAGTCCAAAATGAGACTATATTATAAACAGAGAAATCAAATGTGTACTTATACTGAAACATGAGGAGACGTACTTTGAGAGCATGTACTGGAGTCAATCCTTTCATGTTTATGACTTTTTGTTAAGACTTCTTTGGGTTTTTTTCCCCACGACCATGACAACACAAGGTGAAACGTTTTGTCCCAAATCACACACTGTGATTGTCAATGAGTCAACTATCTACATATTCCAATATTCTTTGTACTTTTTTGCAGAGTATTTATTGCAATTATAATTGGTGGAATGTACGCTGGTAGAACTTTGTCAATGTCGATGGATTTCAAAAAAGGACAAATAGCTGCAGCCAGACTTTTCGATATTATAGAAAGAAAGCCTGATATAGATGCACAAGAAGAAAAGGGGGACAAACTAGTAAGTAATAACAACGTGCTGTGATGATAAATTATGTATTATACTTCGTTTCAAAATTTTTATAAAATGAACTGGGCTGATATGCATGAAACTACTCATGGTAAGACTTGTTCTGCATTGACGGATTTTTTTGACGACATATTACTACTAACATTGAATATCTTAACTTAAGTGGTTAAATGTATACCAGCCCTGAACATCACATTATTTAAAACTAGAAAACTTTCGAAACCTGGAATAATCCGTTTGTTTCGAAAATCAACATGTCTGTCGTATTTTTATGACCCATTTATGGGCATTATGTTTTCTGGTTTGTGCGTCCGTTCGTCCGTCCGTTCGTCCCGCTTCAGGTTAAAGTTTTTGGTCGAGGTTGTTTTTGATGAAGTTAATGTCCAATAAACTTGAAACTTAGTACACATGTTTTCTTATTATATGATCTTTCTAATTTTAATGCCAAATTAGAGATTTTATCCCATTTTGACGGTCCACTGAACATAGAAAATGATAGTGCAGATGGGGCTTCCATGTTCTTATTTATTCTATTTTTCATCTGTTAAGTTATTTTCGTGCTTCGTGCTGATTTGGTGAGATAAGGCCTTTCTAACTGATTTTCACATTTTGTTAGTATGTTTACGCTGTTTCATCACTGTCCACTTATAAGAAGGTTGAGTGAAAACAAACAGGTTTAACCTCTGTCACATTCTTCGTATGTCTTTTGCAAGTCTCGACCAAAAAAACTAATTTATCTTTGTTACAATGTTTGAAATCATTGGTTTGCAACTGGTCATTTGTTACAAAACTATAACATCTTATTGGTTTTGTTTTCCATGTTTATGAATGAGGTTTAGAAGAGTTTGTTATACCATATGTTTTTTTCTTGAGAAATAGTTATGTTGTCAAATCCCAATTTCTGTTGTTTGTATTTGTTCGAGATCGGATTTGTCTTTAATTATAGTGTCAGCATAAAGTATAAGTTTATGTTTTATGAGTATGAAGTTGAATTCTAATTTGTATTGACAATAATTTTCAAAAATATTTTTTAGAATACTAAATTTCAAAGTGAAGTACTATACTAATCTGAATTATTTTGTCTTGCAGGATAACATTGAAGGAGATATTGAGTTTACGAATGTTAAATTTCGTTACCCAACTCGACCAGATGTACAAGTTCTTAAGGGACTTACTATTCGGGCCAAACCAGGAGAAACTGTGGCTTTAGTTGGGACAAGTGGTTGTGGCAAAAGTACAACAGTACAGTTGTTGGAAAGGTTTTATGATCCGGAAGATGGTCGAGTGGTAAGTTTTGTATCTTTCTCACATAATAATAAAAACACCTAACCTTTTTTTTAAATGCATTCAAATTTTGAATGAATGGTAAAATGAATCGCAAATATTTTGAACATTACACTTGTTTTGGAAAATCCTTTATTCAGACATCGATTTTTAAAAAACATATCAGGGCGTATTGATGTATAAAGTCAAGCTGAAGAGATGGAAATAACAACTTGCCATGCAGGAAAAATATGGACTCATTTTAAGATAAAGCATTGTATATGCCCATTCTTCAACCTTATCGTCAGATAATAACATGCCAATCTATGAAACCAAATCGTGAGACATGTTTTTTTTTAACAAATTTAAAGTTTATGCTGCTTATGTTTTTATCGAGCTGTAAAATTGCAAAAATACGAAACTCCAGCAGGATCATGAGGAAGACTATAGACAATATAACTCTTTACAAACTATGTTGTGCCCCTCACCAGGGACTGTCTATACTTAATAATAAGTTAGTATACCCTGCCCTCAGGAAATTGATGATTATGTGATTGTTTAAATGTCTCAGCTAATTTTTTTCTGCTGTTTTCATTGACAAAATGATATTTACTCATAAGTAGCTAGGGATGACATCTTATCTTTGCACCACGTATATGCTGACTATTATACATGCATCCTAAGCTAACTAACACTGATACATGAAGTTTCTTTACAAATTACAGTCTTGAAATTCATATACATTTACACTTTCCAATTGCAGACGTTAGATGGTACAAATACAAAAGACCTGAATATAAACTGGTTACGATCTAAGATTGGAATAGTGTCCCAGGAACCAGTGTTGTTTGATGCCAGTATAGCAGAGAATATTGCCTATGGTGATACTTCACGAACTGTACCCATGCCAGAGATCATTGAAGCAGCTCGATCAGCAAATATACATACCTTTATTGAAAAACTTCCTCATGTAATTACTTAACCAATAACTGTTACCTAAACATTGAAAATACGTTTATACGAATTCAGTAAAATTCAGCTACACTTTTTTTAAATTTCAAATGGTAAGCTCGTGCCACTTTAAAAATGTTTACAAGATATTTCTCTATTGTGACATATTGTTTATGTGTCTAACTTCCTCAAAGTAAAGTACTCTGCTTTTGTTGTAATATTGTGAAAGGGTATTTCACAGTAACTAACAACATTCTTTCGCCAGTATGATTCGTCATGAATTTTTGGTACCATTTTAACGTATGATTAAGGAGCATGAAGATGAAGTTCTCTTAACCTTCGGACAATATCAAGGAAAACATAATGCATATTAAGATACCATATTTTGATATATTTGAACCAACACTCGGGGGGCTTTATGTATGAAGAAAACATTTACAAATATATGATGATATATTCTTTATGAAGTCTGATATGGCTTAGACTTTTAATAAAATGTTGTAATACTATAGTATAATAATTACACTTCTTAACAGGGATATGATACAAATGTTGGTGACAAAGGAACACAACTTAGTGGTGGACAAAAGCAGAGAGTTGCAATAGCAAGAGCTTTAGTGAGGAATCCTAAAATACTTCTACTGGATGAGGCAACATCAGCATTAGATACAGAAAGTGAACGAGTAAGTAATGTATCAAAATCTAAAATATTATATTGAAATAACATACATACTTGTCACAATTTAGCAAAAAAGATATTTACAAACAAGCTAAATGAGAAACATATTTCATGATTTCATTTAACAGCCGCGATTACATGAGGTCGAAAGTTCGACCCCAGACCAGGTCAAACAAATTAAGGAGAAAGTAAAAAGGCCGTTTGCCTCGGAGTTGGAATGATATATCCGAGTAAGGTGACCAGTGTTCGTATTCAAATCGCATTTACAAGTTCTTGCCTTGAACATGTATTTTTTTCTACTTGACGGTGAACAGTCGTCCATCATCACTATCTGTACAAAGTACCTTAACAAGGACACGAATAATTTCTAAGTTTGTTATCAAACTATGTTTCAGGTTGTTCAAGAGGCTCTTGATAAAGCTCAGCAGGGACGGACATGCTTTGTTATAGCTCATAGACTATCCACCATCAAAAACTCAAACAAAATAGCCATCATACACAAAGGAGAGGTTGTAGAGTTAGGAAACCATGCAGAACTTATGGCATTTAAAGGAATTTATTACAAATTAAGTACCCACAATCAAGGCAAATGAATGGCTGTATGAAATAACAAGACTAATACATGCATCAAACATAAATGGTAGATTGTATTAGACATGCTACTGAGGACAGTTGACAAACTCACCTACGATTGAGAAAATAGACAATCTATTTATTATCAGTATTAAAGTAATGTGTGATTGAAGCGAAAGTTAACATGTTTTCTAAACAGTAATTTTTCGAGATTGTGCAGCTATAATGATTCACTCGAAGTTCCGTATGTGAAATATAAAACTGTTTAACAACTACGAATTTCTTGTTTCTGAATTCTGTATTGTAGCTGACAATGACTTATTAAAATCATGTCTCAAATATAGTTCATTAATAGTTTGTGTTAAAAACATATGTTTAGGATTGTAGGCATTTTATATCTGATTGGAACACATAAGGGTGGGGTGCAAGCATTGAATTTCAAGCAAGGAGAAGGGGGAGGGGTATGGTTTATTTGTCTTGGTCTTGGATTTTTTCGCGCAATGACACTCGAATAAAAGATTTAAAAGGCCAAATAAAGTATTAAGTTGAGGAGCATTAAACCAAAATCACAGATAGTTGCGTCAAATCTGACAAAGGCCATCTTTAACCTTAGGTTTTTAAACAATTTTAACAGTATATGTCTTATACCAACAGTAGATTTAAAGCAATTTTCTGCTTATATAACAATTCATGCCAAATCGGGAATGCTAGCTAATGGGTATGTTATACCATCGGCGAATAAACGGCTACCAGTCTAGATGTATTGACTCTGTGGTTTTAAAAAGTAGGATTCTTAACTCGGTGAAGAATTATCAATCGAGTTCTCGTTGATTTTACCGAGCGATATTCGAGTATTCTTAAAAACAACATATACATGCACAATCTCTAGTTCTCAAAGAAACAAATGTTTTACTTTCATGTAGTATGAATGGAGAATGTAAATGTGTGAAAATGTGTCTATTTTTTTTTCATATGCATTATATATTGTGTCTTTAAAAGCTCTCATATGTCATTCTACGATTGTTGTTTTATATTTAATTCTGTTAATATAATTTTATGTTTGTATATTTGTATGTCTCAACTGAGACTAGAATAAAATATTGAATTATTAACGCTTCTTATGTCGTCAAACCCTCTGATCAGTATAAAGGATTGATGATGGTGTTATAAATTGGGGGTTTTGATTACCTTGACTGGTTTTAAAGACCTAAGAGATTACTGAGAAAATAGTCATAATAGTCCTGTACCATAGGAGAGCAACATAGCATTACAAAAGGGAGGTATGTTTTTCGTCTGATACATAATCTTTTTTTCGCGAAAAGGGCACACATTTACTTTTAGTTTTTCGACGCTATCAATCAACTTTTTCAATATTTAATACTATAAGGTATGGGGAAAATCTGGATTCAGAGTATATTTTTTTTTGTCATCTGCTTGACCACAAGATTTTTTTTTTTTTTATCAAATAACGGATCAGAATATTTTTTTAGGTAAATCCCATATATGTATATAACTTTTACTGTTTAGTTTAGTTTTTGGTGATATCCATTTGATGTGACTCTGTCTCTGTACTTATACATCCCCTCATTGTGTAAATGTATTTTTAATAATTTTATTATTCCTGTCTATCATTTTTGCTACTATGATTTGTCTGTATGACTTTTTGTGTTTCTTTGATACATATGACGTGGCTCTGTACTTATACATGCCGTCATTGTGTTATTGTTCTATGATCATTTTTGTAATCTTATATATAAGAAGAAGTTGTATGAGTGCAAATGAAACCACTCTCAATCCAAGTCATAATTTTGTAAAAGTAAACCATTATAGTTCAAAGTACGGTCTTCAACGAGGAGCTTTGGTTCACATCGAACAGCAAGCTAGAAAGGGCCCCAAAATGACAAGTTTAAACCATTCAAACGGAAAAACTAACGGTCTAATCTATATAAAAGACAAGAAACGAGAAACATTTATGAACCACATCAACAACAAAAAAAAAAACACTGAACACCAGGTTCATGACTTAGAACAGGTGCAAAGAAATCAGCGAGTTAAACGTTTTAATATGTACCAACCTTCACCCTTACCTCAAACAATAGTGTAACATCTCAACATAAAAAGAATACACTATAAAATATCAATTTAAAAGCCATATGAAAACAAACAATTGAATATACAGTGAACGAATAAATGTGTTCTATGAAACAATGTAAAAACAAAATCAATAATAAAAAAAAGAGGCGAGATAATAAACAATTTCAGAAAGTCAATCATATCCTTCAACTAAATGCAGCAATTTTGTTATGGCGGTATACATGATGTAACGATGATGTAAACCTTGTACAAAATACCGCCAAATAGAAAAATGTACACCGGTAAATGAATATAATTTGGCAGAGAAATGGAGAACGGAAATATTTTGTTTTTCATTTGCTTATGTGCTTGTCTTTAGTCCTTTTTTTATATACATATGACGTGACTCTGTACTTATACATCCCGTCATTATTGTGTTATTGTGCAATTGTAAATTCATGTATTCTTGTCATTCAATTTTGCTAAAGTGTTTTGTCTATATGACTTTTTACTTTGTGCTTCTTTGTTACATATTTGTTTGTTTTTATAGTGAATAAGATTGATGACTGTTGTACCTCTACCTCTGTTTTACCTCTATTTTTGGCATTTTTACCTATAATGTCTTTTTGTTTTGTTCACACATCGTTGTCAATATAATGGAATTTGATGCGACTGTCATATACAACTGAGAGGTTTAGCTAGCTAAAAATAAAGGCAACAGTAGTATACGGCTGTTAATCCATCATTTTCTACATAAGAAAATGCCTGTACCAATCAGAAATATGACAGTTGTTATCGATTCGTTTGATGTGTAAGGTGTGTTTGAGCTTTTGATTTTGCTATTTGATCAGGGACTTTCCCTTTTGAATTTTCCTCGGAGTTTAGTATTTTTATTTCTATTTGACCCCATATCCATGTAATTAAATGATCGTTCCCTAAATTTGGTATCCATGCCGTGAACTTTTTTGTTAATTATATTTTAATCTATAGAATCACTGTATAGGTACCAATAACTTGCATATAAATAAAAGGAGATAAATGAGGTATTATATAATGAAACAGCAACCTGACTACACCCCAAAACATGAAAGCAAGTTTTTACAAATGAGTATTTAACTTACAAACGCCCACATAAAAAGGTGGTAAAAATTGTCACTAGAATTTATTTCCATCAAAGGCCATCTTATTTTTATAAATGTCTTTAAAACTATTCATAAACTAACGGCATCACGCAGATGCGTATTCAGAGGAGACCCCCCTCTTCTGGGAAAATTTGGTTGATTATATAGGGAATCATTGAAGCATGACCGGAGCGGGTCCCCTCAATAGTAGTCAGTGGGACCCCACTTATGAAAATATCTGGATCCGCCACTGTCACGAGCATATACCTCTTAAAACCATTGCACAGAAGTACATCAATGCATTCTATAAAACAAATTTCGTTGACCTTTTCTAATAGACCTCAGCACAAAACTCATCGTGGAGCCAGTTCAAGATCAAGGTTATGTGTTCCTATATACTATAAAAATCAGGTTATAGCATCTATAAATGAAGGACGATGGAACTGATGAAAAGATTGTTTGCATCTATTAAAATATGGATAAACAATCACGGTGTATAAAGTAAAATCACAAAAATACTAAACCTCGAGGAAAATTCAAAAAGGAGAGTCCCTAATTTAATGGCATAATCAAAAGCTCAAACACATAAAGGTTCATCATAAGGAATTGTAAAATATGGCCGTGTTTACACCTCAAAATTTACTATGAGTACAGACAAACTGGTATATCTAGGAAAGTTTTAAGGCATGGCAGGAACTAGATATATAAAAGTTACATGTAATATGCGTTTCAGAAAATTAAAAACGTACCTGGATTTTGATGACCAGTTTTTTCCAGTCTGCAGAAGATAGCAAAATAAACAAACACCCGAGTTTCATTTGATACGGTCCACTCAGTTACGCAGTTTAAATCACCTATTGTCTGCAGATGTCTTTTCATCTATTGTAGCCTTTTCAATAGTCGTCTGGCGCGAAAAGGACGATAACCCTATTTTAGAATTTAATATTTTTGGAGACGGTCAATTTCCGGAATTGCATGCGTTATCATCACGATTTTTGCTTTGGCCGTCGACGATAGAACCTTTGCTGCATTCTTTGACAATAAGGTATTTTTAACAAGGCAGTATTATCAATGTATTATCGTGGTATCAATATATGTTTGTAATGTAAGATACCTGAATCAATTGTAATTTTGGCAAGAACAATTCATCACTTCACCCGAAAACACGATTTTGTAAAATATCACTTATCGGCATCTCCAGGCGGCAAACCAGATCAAATGCCTGATGATCTTTACTCCATCATTCTGATTGTTATTAATTGCTACATATTACCGTTTTTTTCTAAATCAATGTTTGTTTACATTATCAACAAATGTGAGTAACATTCTAGGTCGAGTTGTCGATCGTAGTGTATAGTTTGTTCCAAACAAGTGTTTGTTTCTGGTACAGGTTGGCAGTTGTTTATCAACAATTAAGTTGTTGCAACTAAAACACTTGTTATCTTCAGTGTGTGTGTTTTTTTTCTTTCTTTCTAATTAGTTATAGTTTATAAAAACAAAATGTTTTTAAATACATTTGGAAGACAGGATTGTCATGTAATTGTTATTTCCCTTGTTTAAAAATGGAAATTCCGTGTTTCTAAATTTAACGATTAACATGCCACTTTTCAGTACATATTTGTTAAATTGAATAGATATTGCTGTTTTGAATTCATTGTTAAAGATAATAATTTATGTTGTAAAGTTCAATATTTGCATCGTTGATTATCATTTATAACCTTTGTTGAAAGACTTAATAGTTTTATATAAGTAGTTTGAAAAAATATGGTTGATTAAAAGCACTCAGTGGCGCTACATAGGCTGCCTAGGCTAAAGCTTCGTATGGTTGTTGACATCATTGAATGATTGAGATGTCTGTGGACTGACGTTCAATCCGACCAGTGGAAGCTGTGCTCTGCCGGATGCATTCTTAATTATTAGAGTCAGTCAATGCTATATTTCTCTACTTCTGGTCTACATAAAAAAAATGTACTATTGAATAAATTTTAACGTTTTCACTTTTTAAAATTTAGAAAGTGCTATTACATTCGGCATCCATAGTCTTATTGATCAGTTGTCAAATTAGACCAATCTGTGGTCTGCATCCCCTGCATAATTGATCCGTTTACATGCATGTCGGGCCCCACTCCCTTATTTCTTGAATGACTTTAAGTTATTTGGTGGACAGGGGGAATTGATATCAAGTTCCCTCCCCAAACTCCTACTTCACTCCATATTATGTTCCTCTGCACCCTTATCAGTGTCGCAATGACTCGCACCCATTAACAACCCATCACTCGGCGACAAATTATATTATACTACCTGATTTGTTTCCTATATGCAAAAATTACGAGTCAGTTTTGTTTGCTTTAATAATGGCCATTTTTTCACACTTCTTGTTTTTAACGCCCATGCGTATTTTTTACTCTCAACTATATGTCCTCAACGCACACAAAACAAACTATCTTTTCAAAAAACCACAAAGATTACATAGGAAATACATATAAAGGGGTTTTATTAAAGGTTACTTTGTGAGCCCAACGTGAGGAATCAATTATATAACATGGGTAAGCAATATAAATATCTAGATGTTTTGAAAATAGACTATAGTTGATGAGCTATCCCCTCGTGTAACAAGATTAATCTCTCCTGGGATTTAAACACATTGAGATCGAAATTGAATTGTCTCCCTTTGATAACAGCCAGTACCAAAGCACGATTATTTGTTAGGTGATTTGTTTATTGATTAACAATAGTTAAATTAAGAAAAAGGATAATACTTTCATGTTTCAAGGTCTCACAAAGGCTTTTTCATCTATTACTCTAATTTTACATTAAAAACCAAAATTTTGATGAAAAGGCTATCTATTGTCCATTTAAATCAATACTACTCACAACATGTATTATATGAGGGGAGATTCTCAAACCTCTTCCCCAACTTAATTTATTTTGGCACCTTCTGCAGGAACGAAAAATACTGGATAGCAATATCTAGTAAAGTTTATAATTTTCTAAAACATAAAATGCATTTAAAATTTATATATCTAGTTCCTGTCACCCCTTAAAACGTTTGCAGATGCATCGGTTTGTCTGTACTCAGAGTAAAATTTGTGGTGTAAATACGGCCATATTAGCCTAAAGGTTATGATGAACCTTTAATGAATGAATGGATAACAATTAACTGACATATTTCTCACTTGGCACATACATTTTCTAATGTTGAAATGGTGGATTACACCTGTTTTTGAGCTAGCTAAACCTCTCACTTGTAAGACAGTGGCATACAATTCCATTATATTGAAAACGATTGGTGAACAAAACAAACAGACATAAGAGGTACACATGTCAATAATAGGGATACAGCAGTCAACATTGTGTTATTATTGTAATCACTAAAATATTTATATATATATTGACAAACAAATATATTAACAAAAATTAACCATGGCAAAATGACAAAATGACGGATGTTTAAGTACAGAACCACGTCATATGTAAAAGAAAAACACAAAAGAAATATAGACAAAGCATATAAGCAAAAAATTGAAAGACAAGAATACGATGATAAACAACGTCAGTACCCAGAATCTATACTTCAAGACCATCTTGTATTATTTGTGAAGTTGATAGGTTGAAGGTCTTTGTACCTTCCAAAAAAGGACGAGGCGTTCTTTGACATAACCCTGGTTCATCAACTTTCTGCTCAGACACTGGTGACGTTTTACAAAGTCTGAGTAGTTGCTGCATGCTCTTGAATACCGAATACGTTGGGAAATGTATATCCCGTATGCATTCAGGTGAGGTTGGTATATTACTACTACGGTCGGTGGGGAGATTGATAACTTCAAAATCAAATCGTCTCGTTTGTCAAAGATTCTGGTGATGAGATGACCGTGTATGTCAAATTCGAGGTCGAGGTTTTAAAAGTGGAGAGGAAGAAGCCGTGTCTGTTGTTTCTTTAACTTCTAGTACTGGGGATATATTAATGGAACCCAATCAGAAAAGTTTGGGTTGTTAATGGAAAAAACATCATCAATATATCTGAATGTGAAATTAAATTTCATAGCTTGTTTGATCTTCTTGTTCTTGACAAGTGTCTGAAGGAACTCCGATTCATATGAAAAAAGCTTGTTTGATCTTCTTGTTCTTGACAAGTGTCTGAAGGAACTCCGATTCATATAAAAAAAGAAGATGTCAGCAAGAAGAGGTGCACAATTCGTTCCCATAGGAATGCCGACAATTTGTTGGAGAAAAAAACGACCTCTAAATTCAACAAAAAAATTGAATCCACACATGGTTAATATTATACCAATACGCGAGTAAACAGTTTCACAATATTTCTTAAGACCCTCAGTTTTCACTGCGGACAGAATTTTTGTCAATCTAATGGACAATTCTTTAGTCGAACGTGCTGATGAGCCTGCAATGCACCGTTGTGACATCATTAGAAAACAAAACACTATTAACTAGATGAAAATACAACTATATCAATATTAATTTTCTTTTTTAAAATCGACCGAAAAATTTGCAAAGTTGCTTGAAATATAATTTTTATATTATACAGGTAAATAGTATAGATTTATTTTTTGGCGCAAACTGGGACTTCTATAACATAATATGCTTAGTCTAATAACAAACCAATATATTCAACAAATGTGATAAACTTCTAGAAATGCTTTAGGATATGCCGGATGCGAAAACCGGGATAGTTACATATAAAAAAATTTCCTTGCATTCATGATCATTGCTAGGTTGGTTCCACTCGTAAAATATTCAGTATGCCTTCGGAATATACAAATATTAGTTGTCAAGATTTACAATAACGGCTTGGTACCAGTCTAGCTCAATGCTAACTTGTAGATCATTCACTCATACTAAAAATAAAAGCCGTCCATAATAAATATTTTTATACTTTTCACACAACACCGTGTGACAGCATCAAATGATTTATGTTGATCTGATGCCAGATTTTGTATTATTGTTTTTGGCTTTTCACTAGCTGCAAGTACTCTCAAATCGTACGTTCTTGTTAATTTGACCTGTTGATACTATTTGAAATGTTTGGGTTTGTTTTTTTGGTTATTTGATGTTTACTTATTTAGGGTTATATCTCGTCCCAGTTTGATATATAGTATACATGTTGTACCAGCTTTGATAAGTGTTTGGTATGACAATAAATTGTCACTTTTCTTTTCGTACCATGAACAACAAAATTATTCATTTCGTAAAAAATACTTCCGATCTCTATTTAACCTCTACCTTAGAACACAATTATTTTAATTTACCTGTGTACATTATTCTATTTGGCAGCTTTTTGTTCACGGTTATTGTTTAACATCTCACAGCGGTAAACTACTGTTGCCTTTATTTATTCACCACTTATTTTATAGATTTTGTGTAACAGATCAAATGTATTCGTTCAGTGTATATTCAATCGTGTTATTTTGTCTCTTGGTTGAGTTAAGCCACATCAACTGATAATATATAGTGTGTCCTTCTGTGTTGTGATGTTACACTATTGTTTCTTATTGGTACCTATTAACGTGACGTTTAAACCCGCTGCAATTTTTTGCACCTGTCCACTCTGAAGTCAGGAATATGATGTAGTAGTTGTCGTTTGCTGATGTGGTTCATAATTGTTTCTCGTTTCTTGTGTTTTATACAGATTAGGCCGTTGGTTTTTACCCGTTTGAACGGTTTTACACTAGTCGTTTTTATTGCACTTTATAGTTTGCTGATCGGTGTGAGCCAAGCGACTCTGTGTTGAAGACCGTACTTTGACCGATAATGGTTTCTTTTACAAATCGTGAATGGGATGGAGAGTCTCATTGGCACTCATACCACATTTTCTTATACTAGTATCTATTTAGTTTTTTCCTTTCACACAAGTCAATCTGCTAAATTTATTTGGGTCATTCTATGCTCTAGAAAAAATACAAGTCATGGCCACAAATAACTTATACGTGGCCACGACTAACAAGTTCGTGGTTACGACTTGTTTACTCTAGGACACGAGGTACTTATTCGTGTCCACGATTTTCTAATTCGTTGCCAAGAATTACTTTAAAAAAATCGTGGCAACGGAGTAGTAAATCGTGGCTACAAATAAGTAACTCAATGCCATGGATAAGTCAGTCGTGCTGGCGAATACGTAATTCTAATATGACGTGCGTCTTTCGCATTGTGAATAAATCCATGCTCTAAATCCAATAAAATGTGTTGCACATGCGTATATTGACTACTGCATAATAATGAATTTTATCAAATTGGCAAGCATTTAATGTATTTCATTAGCTTAAAACACTTCCAAAGTCTTAAATGATGCACAAATTGTTACTAGTTCATTTAGTATGGCTGTCATGTGTTGCAATTCGAAATTGACATATTTAACCTAGAACGACAACCGTTCATGTTGGCTGTTCAAATCTCCTCCCTCTGAACATCACATCGGAGGACTTACCTTGTTTGTATTGGATACCAAAGCTTCATAAAATTCCGTACAAACAACGGTATACTATTGCTGGCTCATCTTCTTGTTCCACTAAAGAATTGTCCATTAGATTGAATAAAATTCTGTCCGCAGTGAAAGAGGGTCTTCAGAAATACTGTGAAACTGTTTACTCGCGTAGTGGTATTAACCATTCGGGGATTCTTAAAAATTCTAGAGAACGTCTAGACAATTTTAAATCTCGGTCTTTTTCTGAAATTATTTCTATCAAAACTTTTGATTTTCAACCCTGTATACCACCATTCCCCATGTGAAATTAAAAAATCGCATAAAAGATATAATCCACAATGCCTTTCAACATAAAAATGGTAGCATACGCTATAAATTTATTACTTTGGGATATGATAAGGCAAATTTCCTTAATAGTGACAAACAAAAAGGTAAAACATGATACACAGAAGAACAAGTGGTCAGTATGCTGGAGTTTCTTATCGACAACATATTTGTTGAATTTGGAGGTATTTTTCCAACAAATTGTCGGCATTCCTATGGGAACAAACTGTGCGCCTCTTCTTGCCGACCTCTTCTTATTTTCATATGAATCGGAGTTTCTTCAGACACTTGTCTAAAACAAGAGGATCTAACAAGCCAGATAATTTAATTTCTCTTTCAGATATATTGATGATGTTCTTTCCATAAACAATCCGAACTTTTCTGATTGAAAGAACTAGAAATAAAAGAAACATCAGACACGGCTTCCTCCGCCTCATTTGTAGACTTGTGTCTCGAATTTGACTTACACAGTCATCTCAGTACCAGAATCTATGACAAACGAGACGATTTTAATTTTGAAATTATAAATTTCCCCCACCTTAGTAGCAATATACCAACTTCACCTGCATATGGGATATATATTTCCCAACTTATTCGATATTCAAGAGCTTGCAGCTTCTACTCAGACTTTGTAAAAACACAAAAAGTCGCATATACAAAACATCCCGTCAATGTGTTTGTATTATCTTTCATTTTTTGCTGGTGTGTTTTGTATATGCGACTTTTTGTGTTTCTTTGGTTCTTATAACGTGACTCTGTACTTTAAAAAGATCCCGTCAATATGATATTGTTCTATTTATGTCATTATGATATATTTCTATTATGAATTAGAAAATACGTTGAACCACAAAGGTCAAAATTTTTAATCGCGTAGTGGAATGAACTATTTGTGGATTCTTATAAATTCTATATAACTTTTGGACTATTTTAAATCTCGGTCTATCTCTGAAATTAATTCTTACATATTTTGATTTTTAAACCCTGTATGCTAACATTGCCCATGTGAAATTTTCAAATTTTTTGTACAAAATGTGACGTATGAAACTTTCTGACGCCAGACACGCGTATCAATGAATGTGTTTGTAGATAGATGTTTTTTGTGTTCTGTTTGATTGTTCCCTTTAAAATTGTTATACGATGATGACTGCTGTACCCATATTTTGACTATTTTATTTATTATGTCTGTAAGTTAGTTCACGCATCATTGTAAATATAACGGAATTTGATGAGACTGTCATCAAAGTGAGAGGTTTAGCGCTTTGAAACCAGGTTTAATCCACCATTTTTTACATTTGAAAATGCCTGTACCAAGTCAGGAATATGACAGTTCTTGTCCATTCTTTTTTTATGTGTTTTGTCATTTAATTTTGCCATGTGATTATGGACTTACCGATTGGATTTTCCTCTGAGTTCAGTATTTTTGTGATTTTACTTTTTGCTTGTTTACAAACAAAAAAGGAAGGTTCATGGAAGAGCCTACACAAGCGCTCTACACTTATACACATCGGACATAGAAATTACCTTAAGTGTCCTAATCAGAATCGAAATAATTGATGCAAGCAATACTATATTGTAGTTTTAACATGGGTAAGCATTATATTCGTGTTAATAAAAAAATATTGTTTAATGATCTTAATGATCTTGGTAAAAGTAAACATTTTTTATGTGTTATTAAAGCTATTTATTCTCAAGTTGAATGTGCTATTAAATTAAATGGGCATATGATTGGATGGTTTAGTGTAAATTCAGGCCTAAAACAAGGCTGTGTTTTGTCGCCAATTTTATTCAATATTTTTATAAACAGCTTAGTTACAAATATTAAAGCATTAGATATTGGTATTGATATTGATGGTGAAAAAGTTGGCATTTTGTTATATGCAGACGACATTGTACTGATTGCAGAGAATGAAAGCGATTTGCAATTACTCTTAGATGTTTTAAATATATGGTGTAAAAATAAGTTATTAAATATCAATCACGAGAAAACTAAAATTGTACATTTTAGAAATCCTTCTGTACAGCAGACAACAACATTGTTTTTATTTAATGATAAGCAGATATGTATTGTACAAAGCTATCAATATCTGGGTTTACTATTAACTGAATTTTAAAATCATGATGTAATGGCTAAAGCTGTAGCCAAATCAGCGAACAGGGCATTAAGTTTGATTATTGTAAAAAGTAAGGCCCATGGAGGTTTCCAGTACAGTACATTTACTAAACTATTTGATACCCTGGTCTGGCCAGTAATAAGTTATGGTGCAGCCATTTGGGGCACCAGAGATTTTTCATGTATTAATGCTGTCCAGAACAGAGCTATTTCAGGTCTTTAATGAATGTGGGTAAATATACCCCGAACGATGCAATTCAAGGGGATATGGGCTGGAGACCTCAAAGTGTTAAGCAGTGGACTTGTGTTTTTCGACACTGGGCTAGATGTAACATAATTTGCACAGATAGATTAAATTATAGAATATTTAAATGGTGTTATAAAAATGCTCTTAATAAGAGAAGAAATTGGTGTTTTAGGATTATGTCTAAGTTTAAAGAATGTAATTTAGATTTGTATACTGATTTAAATAATGTATTGTTTAAACAAAATATTACGCAGATAGAAGAATTTTTACTTGATAAGTATATAGAAAACTGGCAAAATAGAATATTGACTCACGATGTTGGTAAAAAATTGCGGACTTATAAATTGTTTAAAGACAGTTATGGAAGTGAATTATATTTGTCAAAAAATTTATCTAAGAGATATAGAAGTGCTTTTGCTAAATTTAGATGCGGAGTAGCTCCGTTGAGAATTGAAACAGGGCGGTATGAAAATAAAAATGTAGACGAAAGAGTGTGTTTTATGTGTAATGATAACATAGAAGACGAAAAACATGTAATACTATCATGCCCTTTATATGCAGATTTGCGCTTTTGTCTATATAGCGAAGCTATGAAATATAATTTAGATTTTAATGATTTGTCTGATGATGATAAAGTTTATTTATTTAAAAACATCAATTGTTATGATATGGTTGCCAAAACCTGCTTTGATATTAATTTAATAAAAGTAGAAGAAATACCTTTTTATATTCTTAAAATGAAATTATTTTAATAATCGTATGTATTTTAACTAGTTTTATATAGAAATTGTTTTACAGTCTCTCATAATTCTTAATAGAATGGTACTTGTATTTTATACTTGTGTATTGTCTGTTTTATATTGTGTATATACTATGTATGTACTGTATATTTATGTATTGCAAGTAGTGAGACTTTAATAAAATATTGAATCTGAATCTGTTGTTTTAGCCTTCACTGTCGCTCGGGCAAAAATAATCACGAATATAATGCCTACCCATGTTAAAACTACAATACAGTATAGCCTGCATCAATTATTTCTTAAATCGTGATGTTTTTATTATTGCAAAAAAAGCAACCGAGTTATAATCGCAATAATTAAAACTCGCATTTTGCAATTTTTTATATGAATTAAACAGGATTTTTCTCAATATCGCAGAAATTAAAATCGCATTTTAGTCCAAAATGATAAAATCGCAATAATAAATACACGCAATAATTTCTGAATTTATAATATTATTTTCTACTAACAATTATTGTGAATATAGAGATTTTATTATCTTAGAAGTTCTAACAGGGCCTTAATTTTAAGACTTTAATTGACTCCTTTATTAAGATTTTATTTCAACAGGAACAGTCTACACTATAGACTGTCCTTGGCTTAGGCAAGCTTAAAACCAACAGCCAAAGTTGTGATAAATTCATAGTTGTAACAGGAATCTAAATTGATGAGCAACCTGTGCTTTTTGTTATGTTTATATTACAAAACTCTTTAAACTTGTAAGTTTTCAGAAATACGTTTCCTATAATGTCCATTTCTTTTTCGTGCGTAATAAATATCAGTCTTAATACAAAAGGCAGCTTAAAAGGGTCGTAAAAATACAAGTAAACTGATTGACTTTTTTACATTATGAAAACAACTCTTTCATTTGTTGTTAAAAATGACGCTACTCAAATCAGTGCCTTGTTGATATCCTTCTTTTTTTTTCTTAAATTGATATCAAGTTTTTCTATGATTTTCTGTGTTTTTGTTGATGCTGTCGTTGAAATAATTGTTTGTTGTACTGTGATGAAACTTCTGATCTATTCCAACTGACGTGCTCGTAACTAGTATGAGATTTAAAAATTTTTTTTTTTTACATTTTATGCATTTTATTTCGTAATTTACCATATGACTTGAATATAAAAAAGAAGATGTGGTATGATTGCCAATGAGACAACTGTCCAAAAGAGACCAAAATGACACAGACATTAACAACTATAGGTCACCGTAGCCCTTCAACAATGAGCAAAGCCCATACCGCATAGTCAGCTATAAAAGGCCCCGATATGACAATGTAAAACAATGCAAACGAGAAAACTAATATAACGGCCTTATTTACATAAAAAAAATGAAGCTGACATTTCTTTCAGTTTTATAAAGTTGTTTTTTTCTGTCGGAGCCTTCCTTCAGGGTATGTTGCAAAAATACTTTAAGTGTCGTGAAGATTAAATTTTCAGAAAAAAATCCTTTAACATTTAAGGGCAGATAATAAAATTGAATTTAAAAGGACAATTTGTTCTTTTCATTTATCAAGAAAATAGTACCCCTTGCTTTCATTTTATTCTTTTAAAGAATTTATGCAAACAATTCTCCCATTGATTTTTTACAAATTCTATCGTTTGATTTTTTCTCAATAAGGAAACTTCTCATATTGCCCATATATGAAAACGGTGATTTCGTTAATTTCAATGTATTTTAATGGAAAACATATGAGTGCCAATGAGACAACTCTCCATCCATGTCGCAATTTGTAAAAGTAAACCCATTATAAATTAAAGTACGGCCTTCAACATGGAGCCTTGGCTCACATGCACCGAACAGCAAGCTATATATAAATGGCCCCAACAATGACTAGTTAGTCTAGTGTAAAACTTTTCAAATAGGAAAACACAAATCAACTCATCCACTAATTCACAATGTTGATAGATATGTGTTTTACGTTTGTATGATACATGTAGCTAAATTGAATGTTCATTTTAAATATGGTGACAATCCTGTTATTTTGGATTTCAAACCAATGACATCTCTTTATCTAAAACAAAAAAACGCTGCATTTATTTTTGAATTTTGATTAACGATAAGATAGGAACACCATGTAATTTAAGGATTCATAGACCACATTAGCCAGTTAAATATAGATTTATAACAGTTTATTATATATTGAGTCTTATCTCTTCATTTTTTGTTCACATATTGTTGTCAATATAATGGAATTCAATGCGTCTGTCGTACAAGCGAGAGATTTATCGAGCTATAAAACCAGGTTTAACACACCATTTTCTACATAAGGAAATGCCTGTATCAAGTCAGAAATATTACAGGTCATTACAGTTGTTTTCCATTCATTAGATGTGTTTTGGCTTTTTTCACTTGCCATTTTAATACGGTCTTTCCGTTGGGTTCGGTATTTTAATTATTTTCCTTTTTTCTGTATACTAAAACCATTCGATCAGAGGGAAAATTGAAATACAATATTTCTTTACCACGATGATGCGGACATTTTTACTATTTAAACTATAATCATTCCTAAATTGTGGTAGATTTTAAAAAATAAATTTAATTTAGTTCAATACTTCAACTTCTCAATAAAATATATTTAAAGTACGTCATTTACATTGACTACCAAAAAACAAATTAATTGTCTGGTATTAATATTTATAAAGTTCATTAAGCCCTTTATTTGTTAATAATCCTATTGTAATTATTCTAAAGAATAATATTAAAATATGTTTTAATATACAATGGATGTTTGAACATGACTCTCCATTTCCATTGTTGATTTTTATCACTACACAACGGTATCTATAGCAAATCTATAACTAATTTACATAATAAAAAGATTATCATCAGGGGTTTTCATCGTCGCTTGACTGCAAAATCAGAAGTCTTCCGAAAGAAAGCTTGTTTATTCTTGCATAGCATTACTTTCTAGCAACGGCTTAGCAACTAGTATAAATATGAGAGCAATGGAATTAAACATCATTCTATTTACTCACACGACACCTCAAGTCACCGTGAGCTTAGGACTTTTTTTGTTTTTTAATACAATCAATAAACCGTCAACATGGTAAGTTCATATTTATTGTTTTTTAATTATATTTTTACTGATGTATTTATTTCATATTTAATAATTTCATAATGAGAAATAAATACTGTTTAATTTAGATAAATTTACTTGATATTTGAAAGAAAGACTACTCTGCTTTATTTTCATAAGGGACTTATATATCAATACAGATTAAAGATCAATTTACATGTACAACGCAGTTTGGTTCTTTGAACAATAAAAATCATAAAATAATAAACACAACAAACTATATCATGTAGTTTATGTATCAAGGAATTTATATTTTATGTCTTATGTTATATAGAACAGTTGTTGATCAAATCAAACTTGACAGGACGAACTAATTTCAAACTTTAATTCATAAAAATAAACAATAAATACTGAATTATTTATATTCACTTATTGTATTTTTCACTTTCAGAGGGAATGTATTTCTATCCACGTCGGACAGGCCGGAGTCCAGATCGGTAATGCCTGTTGGGAATTGTACTGTTTGGAACACGGTATCCAACCTGACGGTCAGATGCCCTCAGACAAGACCATTGGAGGCGGTGATGACTCTTTCAACACCTTCTTCAGTGAGACTGGAGCTGGAAAACACGTACCAAGAGCCGTCTTTGTTGACTTGGAACCAACTGTAGTCGGTAAGTCCAAACATGTTTTATTTTATTCTTTTATTTAATAAGTATAGGGATTGTCGGTTGGACGATTAAAGGTTCAACAAAAGGCATCTTATTTTGTTAAATGTTAAAATGTTTTAATGACAAAATCAATGGTAAAATGGTTTTTAAAATGATAAAATGGATTTGAAATCCGCTATAAACTTTTTACCGAACTTTCTTTACAAACCGTAAAGTAGTAACGGTTATTTAAATGATTCGGTGATCAATCTATTATATATCGACAAAGTTCATAATGAAATCAAGCTTTGTTTAAAAATTAATCTATTGATTTTGCAAATTGAATTAGTAAACAATTAATTTAATATGTCTATCGATTAATTTTTATTAGCAAATATCCACAATATGTTTTACCGAAATAATAAAAATTAAAATCACCGATTTAGTAAAAATCAGACATATTAAATTATTGAACACATGGCTGTTAGAATATATACATACTACAAATGTAGTAATGATGAGAAATGGCCAATTCTGAATGTTATGTTAATTTTCATCCTAACTGAATTAAGATAGAAACAAATGTTGAACATCAACGCATATGTATTTAATTAAACGTTCATGCATTTGACAGTTTAGAACTGAATTAGTATTTATTTAGACACCGGTTATTTTACATCTGAGTATACATACAATTTAAATGTATTGCCGAAAGCTTCTTGAAAATGAAAACGAAATTAATGAAACTGTTTTTCTCTTTTCCAGATGAGGTCAGAACTGGTACATACCGTCAACTTTTCCACCCAGAACAATTGATCACCGGAAAGGAGGATGCCGCTAACAACTATGCCAGAGGTCACTACACCATTGGTAAGGAAATCGTCGACTTGGTCTTGGACAGAATCCGTAAATTAGCTGATCAATGTACCGGTCTTCAAGGTTTCCTCATCTTCCACAGCTTCGGTGGTGGAACCGGATCTGGATTCACCTCACTCCTTATGGAACGTCTCAGCGTCGACTATGGAAAGAAATCAAAATTGGAGTTTGCCATCTACCCAGCCCCACAGATCTCCACCGCTGTCGTTGAACCATACAACTCCATCTTGACCACCCATACCACCCTTGAGCACTCCGACTGTGCTTTCATGGTAGACAATGAGGCCATCTACGATATCTGCAGACGTAACTTGGACATCGAGAGACCAACATACACCAACTTGAACAGACTTATTGGACAGATTGTCAGCTCAATCACTGCCTCCCTCAGATTCGATGGTGCACTCAACGTCGATCTGACTGAGTTCCAGACCAACTTGGTACCATACCCACGTATTCATTTCCCATTGGCTACCTATGCCCCAGTCATCTCTGCCGAGAAGGCTTACCATGAACAACTCTCTGTTGCCGAGATCACCAATGCTTGTTTCGAGCCAGCCAACCAGATGGTAAAATGTGATCCACGTCACGGAAAGTACATGGCCTGTTGTATGTTGTACAGAGGTGATGTTGTACCAAAGGATGTCAACGCTGCCATTGCAACAATCAAGACAAAGAGAACCATCCAGTTCGTCGACTGGTGTCCAACTGGATTCAAGGTCGGAATCAACTACCAACCACCAACTGTTGTACCAGGAGGTGATTTGGCTAAAGTACAGAGAGCCGTCTGCATGTTGAGCAACACAACCGCCATTGCTGAGGCCTGGGCCCGTCTTGACCACAAATTTGACTTGATGTACGCCAAACGTGCTTTCGTCCATTGGTACGTCGGAGAAGGTATGGAGGAAGGAGAATTCTCAGAAGCCAGAGAAGATTTGGCTGCTCTTGAGAAGGATTACGAAGAAGTTGGAGTTGACTCCGTAGAGGGTGAAGGTGAAGAAGAAGGAGAGGAATATTAAACAAAATTAACATTTGAAAAAATAACATATAACATTGTAAGATCCTGTTGTTATATCCTGCTGAAGAATACTTTTACACCAGAGTATGAAACATTACAATTCGATATTATTTAACATCTTTTAAAGTTTATTGGTTGTATTTGTTAATTTGTTCACAGATTTAAACCTATTACAAAATGAACAAATAAAACTATTGTTATTTATTTATTATACGCATTGTTTCTTCCTTGAATACTCAACACAAGCTGTCGTGCAGACGGAGGTATAGCTTTTATTTGGTTTTATTTGATACTGGTGTGGAAGATTTTCAGTTTATCAAAATATATCAATCATAAGCAAAAGTTGAGCAAAGCTTTAGAACTTTGGTTAATGATGCTGTGTTGCTGTGCTTTAAAGGTAATCTGTTATAATGATAATGAATAACACATATTTTTGATGTTTGGTTGAATTACAAATGATATCAATTTCTTTGAGATTTGTTGTTGGTTCAGAAGATGCATTGAGCTGTTGTTGGTTCAGAAGATGCACTGAGCTGTTGTTGGTTCATAAGATGCAGTGAGCTGTTGTTGGTTCATGACTGTCATATTTTTATTCGTTAATGGTGTTGTTATGAATAAGGAAATTAGTTTCCCTCGTTGAATTGTTTCACATTTTTCAGGTCGGGGCCTTTTAAATTATTCATTATGGGATTATTTTTTTTTATTGTCGAAGGCTGTAAGGTGACATGCAACTTCTTATCTTCTTCATTAGAACTTTGGTGAATACGTAGCAATCATACTACATCTCCTTATTACAGTTATTTGAAATAGAACCGTCTTTTACAAAACACCATACCATTTGTTTGACCCCCTAAAAAAATCTATAAACAAGAAAAAAGAAACAGCATTGAAAAAAAATAATGATAAATTACATCCAAGAAATGCCGCACCAGTCTTGCAATGTAACATCAAGAAAGATATGGAGATTTATTTATTCAACTATGAAATTAACAAAGAATGAAAGTATATTCTCACATACCAGGGAGGCAATGAGGGTTTGTCAAGGGTGACTTTCTTTTGACATCGTAACCATATATAACATGTTTAACTCGCCACATTGTGTATGAATGTGCCTGTCCTAAGTCAGGAGCCTGTAATTCAGTAGGTGGCGCTTGTTTATGTGTTACATATTTGTTTTTCGTTCATTTTTTGTACATAAATAAGGCCGTTAGTTTTCTCGTTTGAATTGTTTTACATTGTCATTTCGGGGTCTTTTATAGCTGACAATGCGGTATGGGCTTTGCTCATTGTTGAAGGCCGTACGGTGACCTTTAGTTGTTAATTTCTGTGTTTGGTCTCTTGTTGACAGTTGTCTCATTGGCAATCATACCACATCTTTTTTTTATATAAGAGGTTCAGGTTTGTCCAAATGCGAAACAAAATAGAAAACAGCCTGATTTAGGGCAAAACCAATAAACGAGATATGAATATGACAGAGTGCAACCGACTACCACTAAATTACAGTCTCCTGACTTAGGACAGTCACATTAAGATATTGACAGGAAACTATAAGCATCAATAAAAAAGAGATTAACACATTTGAAGCACAACAACACCTAGAACAACAAGACAACATTGTACTTATCTAAGAGAACTTGCAGTTACTGAAAGCTACCTCAGTCAATGTCAATTTAAACTAATAAAAGAATAATGTTTTCTCATGCTAAAATAACAATTGATTAAGTGTGAAACGTTATAAACAGTCTGAGAAATACATGGCCTTGTTCAATGCCAAAATATAAGTATCGACATGATGTAGGACCATAAGTGTTCACAACTTTAAGTGTTCACAACTTTAAAGCAAGTACACATTCAGTTACTAGTATGCTTTAATTCATTAAATGCAAAATCGACCTTAGTATCGATAAAGTCAATATCCAAAGATCTCACTACAACGTTGAATTGATAAACTTTAAGATTAGATATTGTGTTTTTTTGCTAAATAAGACTCAGTGTTACATCGAAAGTATATAGTTGTCATTTCAAACCACAAAATAACAACATAAAAAAGAAAAAAAAAAACAAAGGAAAAAAGATATTATCGATATTCTATATCTGAAGGTCACAGTGAGATTCCACATGTAAAGGAAAACTCTTATTTGACCGCAAGTCAGTAGTCGGAGTACCCGAAGACGACCTGGTCATTAAAGATAGACCTCACAAACCCAGAGTTAACAATCATTATTGCATGAAGAATAACTACATAGATAGTGCGGTGACAGAAGTGTAAAAAGTCGTCTAGATCGCGAGTTTAATCTCCCCAAATAACACACGGCTAAAAATAGTCTTAACTTAAAGACAAATATGTCTTCTTTAGTTTTTGCCCTGTCGTCAGAATTTCGTACGGTCACATTTTTGTAAAAAGTCGTTTTAATGACTAGTTGTATATTATAGAGTTTCAACCCCCCTTTTTCAAAATGAAAAAAAAATGTATTTTTGCTTACATTTTATTGAAATAGTTTTTCCTGAAGCTATTTTAATATGTCAAAATATTCTATTCAGTATTTTATTTTCTTCTAATCTGTAAAATTTGCGAAGTTTGGACTGTTTGAAATTGAGGTTATTTTAATTGCTAAGTCAGACACAAACTTTAGTTTCATCTTCATATTAGTAATACAAATTATCCCATAATATTTTAAGCATATATTATTTCATAAAACTAATAAGTGATAAAAATTTAGGAACCAAAATATGAAAGAAACCTTAGGAAATCAATGGAAAAAGAATGGAATAAAAAACTTCAATTTCAACACGGAACTTAATCACTTTCCTTCCGTCACATTTTGTGTATTAGTCTATAATTTGCTCTCAACTGATATATGAAATTACTACCTTTTCCGCTATTTTATACACATATTTTCAATTAAAGTGCACTGATATTTGCCACATACTTGTTTGTATATGTTTATATTCTATGTTTTTTTTGTTATAAATATACTTATTGTAAAATCAAAATAATTGACGGATAGTTTCAGTAAATATTCCGTGATATGTCAAGTTCGTTGCAACTTGCTCCAATAAGTCCAAAGAAAAGACAAAAGTCGTTTAATTTCATACAGTGCTTTATGCCAAAAACAAAACTCGGCTGAAATTTTGAGTCAATTTACCAGTAAAGGAAAGTAGATTTTTGTATCTGCATTGAATAAAAGATTGGATGAGGTGAACATCAAGATGTTTCATGCGATAGCTGTTAATTTGCAGAAGTTCATGCAGGCAGTTTATCATCGTTCATGCTACAAAAGTTACACAAGTAAACATATGTGTTCCCCTTTTAGAGCGAGGAAGCTTCTAATCTGATATTTAATGACGACATACAATTATCGGACTGTTGTCCCTCAGTTTCGGGTATTTGTACACGTTCTAGAATGCAGTCGTTCAACTGGAGCGCTTGTATAGTTTGTTGCAACAAGACATTTTAGAAAAATCAAACACTGCTCAAGTTTGAATCAGATGAGCGTATTAAGCATGTTTTATCAGTGTCAGATAAAGTTAAAGTTGAAAAAGTTTCCCGTCCGTTTTTTTAAACTTCAAGCACTCTGTCATTTTGGTTGCATTACAAATTATTTGCTTAAAACGAAAAAATCAAAAAAAATCCAAACCCGTGGAAGCAGATTTAGCCACGATTTAATGGTCATTCCTCATGACACCATTACTTGATAAATATAGATCGTTTCTTCCGGCTGATTCCATGATACGATGAAACTGCATACAACCAAGACTATTCCCAGGAAATGGCACCAGAGAAATTGCGTAAATGCTAAGCAATTCTTGAGTCAATCGTTTATGTGGCCATTTATTTTTAACTCCTTTTCATTTAGGATTGGCTTGCCAATGTACCATAAGTTTGATTCAAAACACCTTGTTGAGACATTAAATGCCAATGAATTTTGTGCTTCTTAAGTAAAGTGCGACGCTATATTTTGTGTTGCTAACCATGAAATTGAGCGAATTAAAGATAGTGTATACGTCTCGTATAATGTTTCCCCAGCATCTTTGCAGAAAAGCATATGCATGTCATCACATCTTCCTAAACCCCCTTTTTGATCTCTGTTATATCTTGGATGAATTGATATGGATGGTTGAAAACTAGTATTTTTTTAGGAACAAATGTCTTCGCACTTCCTTCAATACCTTGTCCGTATTTGTAAAGAAAAACTCAAAATAATGTGTTTGCTTTGAGCAGAACCTTTCATATGCAGACCTGTGGCCATGAGTGAAAAGTTTAGAAGTATTAAAACATGACTTGTGACGGTTGATGAAAACGGTTGACTTGGTATAAAGCTTGTTGCACTGGTTCACACGGTCCCAGTCCCTAGGTTACGGAGTGCTAGCGCGCCCTTAAAAAGGTTAACACCCCCACACACACACATTTTGTATGTGTCTGTTTCTAGTCACGAGACGTTCATACAGTGTTTGTCGTTTGTTTCTATATACTATATTTGTTTGTTTCTTATTTATTTTGTACATCAATCAGGCCGTTAGATTTTTCGTTTGTTTTACATTATTCATTTTGGGAATTGAAGACTATGCAGTATGAATTTTACTCATTGTTGAAGCCCGTACGGGACCTATAATTGTTAATTTATGTCTCATTTAGAGAGTTGTTTCATTTGCAATCATATCACATCTTCTTTTTTTATATGGAATACTTTTGAAGTTTGGGGTACGTTGCAATGGAAAAAAGGGGGGGATATAGTTACAACACCTATAATGTAATAGATATTAACCAGAGTAAAATACACAACAACAGATAATACTATGGAAGCAGTAATAATTGTGAGAGAAAAAACCAAAAGCAACGAGTAGTTGATAAAAAACCTGAAGTATGCGCAAATTCAATTTGAGGTCATATTTGACTGTAGTGTTTTATTGTTTTAGTTTGATACCTCACCCAATATTATAGTTTAAAAAATAATTGTAAACTATTGTCCTGCATGACACTTGATTTTTACCTGAAATTTATTTTTTTCATACGGTTAAGGTGCTCTAAACATTTTATAGGTTGAAAACTTGATTTTTGAAGTTTTGTTTATAAAACGTCGTTTTAGTATTTGTTTTGATAAAAAAAATCTCAATGATTAAGGTTTATGTATAATAACAAACATTACTAAAGCCAAAACAGTATCATTTGTATTTAGGTAGAGTTTAGAAATAGAAAAAAATATCAAAATTGAAAGCCTCCCAAATTTTCACAGATTTTTACATATGACCTTTGACCTCAATTTTCAAAAAATGTGACCATACCAAGTACTGACGACAGGCATAATGTTATAGCACAAGGTTTCCTCTTTCGAATGATATATTATATAGGTGTGTGTTCGGTGGGGAGATTAAATTTTAAAAAATCGGCCTTCAGTCACCGCACTAAGAGATCAATCGTTCGATTAGATCATTTTGAAAGGATGATAGAAGTGTTGCTAAAACATGAAATTTATACACAGGCACTTGTCTCAGATTTTGTATCCTATATACTTTGATATATAGTATATAGGATTTTTTTTCTGAGACATATGCCTATGGCCATTCTCAAATTAATATAGCAACGTAAGAGATGAATGGCTACATGGATTTCCCCGGTCTCTAAGACACGTGCAAGGAGAAGGAGAGGAATAGTCCGATAGTTTATCGGCTTGGTTAGACAACTTCATCTAATCCAGTAAATGGTGTCTGGACATACACTACTTATTCGGATAGGACCTCGGGTATTATGTTCCCCGCGGTACGACAAAACTCATCAAAACATCCATAGTTAACATTGACGGACGTCCCTTTTCCTGGGGTTACTATTTTCGAATTTATCTCTCACATTATGGCCTTTGTTTTCTTGTAGGTATCTTTTTGTTTTATGTGCCCTCCACAATGTGCATTTGATGCAGTACATATGGTACCATTAATCTTTTTACGAACATATATTGTATACTCGTTTGGAACAATATGCATTCCTTCGACGATATTATTTTTCTTCGTAAACTATGATCATGGGATCGATAAATTAGATGTTTTAATTCACGTAAATAACACACGAACCCTCTGGTATCCATTACCAACAAAACACCAGTATTACTGTGGCATACAAGTAAATCGATCAAGTTGTATTATATATACATAAATATTAATCGCAATATGTAAATGATAGACAGGCATATGTTTGTATATGCATTTAATATGTCATTGTTGCTTAGTAGAAATGGTATCAAAATTAATTGTATACAGTTACTTTATCAATTTATTTTTAATTCAAACATACTTCAAATATTGGCCTCTGCATGATTTAACATTATGTAGTCAGATTTATTATAGCTGACTATGCGGTATGGGTTTTGCTCATTGTTGAAGACTGTGCGGTGACCTATAGTTGTTAAAATTCTATCTGATGGAGATTTGTCTCATCGGCAATTATACTGCATCTTCTTTTTTCATATAGTGTAGCCAAGACGAGCTTATTGCGGTTGTGATGCCGAAGATGCAGACGACTCTCTGTACGTTAGTCAAATCACTTCCTGGCCTAACTGTTACTGACTGGTATTTTTCCGACCTTGAAACTAGTCAGACACAAGTGGACGAGCTGGATGGTTCTTTGTGTCTTAATGTTGGTTGTCGTCATATAATACATTTGTTTTAGTAACACTTGATATAATGAAGATAAATATTGATATATTTATATAAGTATTTGTATTTGCGACTGTTCTTTTTACTAAAGTTGGTTAAGCAAAACATGTTAATTCTTTGTTGACTCTTCGAGCCATCAAAAGATATACTTTTAAAGTAAAAAGTCACTATTATACGAAATTCATTTAAGCGTGACCTCCCTTGAAATAAAGACTTCGTAATCATTTTTGAGTGGTTACCGTCTAATCATCTAATGTCGGAGTAATGGGCAGCGAAAGTGCCTATTTACAAACTAAAATGGAACTAAATTTTGATAACTGCAAACGATTTAACATCTCTATTGAAATAGAATATGAAAAGTGTTTGCAGTCATTTAAAAAAACCCATAGCAAACAGATTGGAAAGCATATAAAGCCGGGTAGAACACTATTTAAACTTATTGAGAAATATAATTTTCAAATTCCTGTTTCTGAAATTATCAAGGGACAAAAATTTTAAACTGAGTACAGGATATATAGGACTTAATAGCCATCTTAATAAAATCTGAGAACTTACTTCTAATCTTTGCACAAACTGTAATCAGATTGAAAATGTAGATCAGTTACATTGTTTTAAAAATTAAAATCATTTTTTTAAAATCTATTTTAATAGTAATTGTTATTTAAGATAAGACAATGAAATTGGTCACTTGATTTCCAATCCATGTATTGTATTGATGTACGTATTTATTTATCTGTTTTTAAATAAAATATTGTTTACACTAAACGAAATGTTACCGAATTCACACTTAAAATCACTACCAGAAAGGAAATTTTTACCCCTTTTTTTATATACATTGAGTGCTTAGAGATTTTCCTATTGCGAACAATATGTAACAAAACTATAAAATATCAAGTGCTGTATATTTTTCCTTTCTATTTTCAGTAAATCAAAAGGGAGAAAACTATGCCAAGAAGAATTCTGGCCCGGAATAAAGCCTTCGCGGTTGATTTGTACGAACAAATAAATATTGTAAAATACATTAGTATTGTATTTTGTTTTACCTTTTATATACCGTGAAAAATAGGGCTTTGTCTGTTTTATAAAGAATTCTTTTCTGTCCCGTCGAAAAAAGTACATTGATTTCTTTTGTTTGTTTACAAGTAACACTTTTATCATTAAAATATGTTCTCCTGTATCAATGTTACTGTTAGAGAACACCATTTACTGACTTGTTCTCCTGTATCAATGTTACTGTTAGAGAACACCATTTACTGACTTGTTCTCCTGTATCAATGTTATTGTTAGAGAACACCATTTACTAACTTGTTCTCCTGTATCAATGTTACTGTTAGAGAACACCATTTACTGACTTGTTCTCCTGTATCAATGTTACTGTTAGAGAACACCATTTACTGACTTGTTCTCCTGTATCAATGTTACTGTTAGAGAACACCATTTACTGACTTGTTCTCCTGTATCAATGTTACTGTTATAGAGAACACCATTTACTGACTTGTTCTCCTGTATCAAAGTTACTGTTAGAGAACACCTTTTAATGACTTCGTTATATTACATAACAGCTACATATACATATTTTCAAGCTAATTACAGCAATCGACATCAAAATTTAATTTCTCCATTATTTTCGTGTAAAAATTTGCCGGACTGCTTGTTTATGGATGAAATACTCGCCACTGGAAATTACATAAAAATATTTAACAAATTCAACGTACTTCAACGTTATATTATCCGTGAAAAATTTCCATTTGTCAAAAGTTAAGCATTCATTTTTTACATACAATTATAAAACAATTTCTTATTCCACAAAGTTTTCGAATTACATGCATGTAGTTGCTAAAGCTTTAGCACTTTCCTCGCATATTCAATGATTCTGTAGATTAGCAGTGCCAGAAAATTGTATTATATGTCTCTGGCGGTGCCAACCAGTGATCTCCCCGGACATGTTATATAGTCGTTATATGTATACAGGGTAGAATTTTTTTGCGTGTAGTCGTCAGCGCAAACATCGATTGTCTAAATGGACAAAGGGGTATAATTCAAATTGGATTCATGGCATTGTAAATTAATATACAACTAAAATGTCTCGAGAGCTACATATTAAAATAAGTTAATAAATAGTCTTTTATTTCATTCATTTAGGAAGTCTGTATACAATTTGTATCTTTTTTTTTATTTATTTTTTATTGTGGGAAAAAAAAGGGGGGAGGGTAATATCATGAAACAGTTTTTGCATTTCGGTAGTTAGATAGGGCATGTTTCTATCGCTGAACGATAACAGAATAATGACTAAATATAATGAATTAAGACATAAGACATATACTGTTTAGCTAAAGCGAATACAAAATAGTCACAAGTTAGATAGACATACCGTCAATAGAAGGGAAAAAAATGGACAAGGGCTACTGGAAATTTGAAATTAAAAACATTTAGTGCAAATATATTTGGAGTAATTGGACAGAAAGGAACCAATATCATGACTATTAGAATGGTGGGAGAAAACCACGAAAAGGGATTTATAAGGGATATGTCAATTCTATTTTCAAAAAAAGGTGGCGCATACTATGATAGTTTAGAAAGGGAAGAACAAGCTCAACCAAATTAGGACTAATTGCAGGAATATATCGAGAACATAGTTTAACTGGAAAAAAACCAACGAAATTTGGGGATCCTAAGAAGATAAATGCAAAAAATATTTTGATGAAGACGGAAATGATACTGACATTTTTTAAATTTTTTTTATAGTAAAGCTGAGACTACTATAACATAGTGTTATAGTAGTCTCAGAGTAAAGTAAACTGAGGAGAGGGTGGTAAAGGGTTATTTTCGTGCAACGTTTTCGGCCTTTTTATTTCACGTGTTTTCGTGTTTTTGTGTTTTATTTCTCGTTTTCTCGTGTTTGGTTCGATGTGCGTGCTTCGTATTTCCCCTTATTTATTTTCCGTGTTTCGTGTCGGTGCTCTTAATTTCTCGTTCTTGCATTGTTCCACATTTGATTAAAAAGTAAATTGGAACTAACTCAAAGTCAGTGAGTTATAGTACCTTTTGAAACTTGTGTAATATAATAGAAATTGATGTATATTGTTTCCATTCTACTTTCTATTGTATATGTATGCTATACATGTAATAGAGTCCATCATAATATTTTTTTTTTTCAAATCAGATGCAAGTAGCATAGGCTAGCCTAAAAAGTGACCACAAGGTCTTTATGTCCATTAACAATGAACGGCTGAGTAATAACTGCTGGTACTTTTTTTCTTAATATTTACGATTTGATTTCTCGTGCTTCGTTTTCCCGATTTTTATTTTTCGTGCTACGTTTTTGCGATTTTTATTTCACGTGTTTCCGTGTTCAGTACCCCCCTTTACCACCCTCTGAGGAAGTAGAGAATGGATTTTAATGGAAATAGATGCTTTTTTTTACAAAGATGATAAAATACAACAAACAAAAGAAAAAATTATAAACACCTTTACCAAATGTTCCAAAGTATATGATAAGAGTAAACAATTAGCAAAGGCCCGTGACGACATTATTCAATATGTAGCTTGCATGTGTTATAGGTAGTCTCAGCTCTTTTTAACATACTTTTCAGTCTACTCCTAAACTGAGACTACTATAACACAGTCCTAAATCACAAATTAAAAATATCGTGGCAGGCACAAGGCCAGAAATTGATATATATTTCGAAGTCATCATGAATAAAATTTATAGGCTAAGTTAATGTTTTATAAAATATCGAGCGCACCGACCGCGGTTGCAGATACATCTAAACTGCTAATATGACGTCAGTGACATCAGACGTTAGTCAGTTTTGATTGGTACCATTGTGTCCTTGACATTTAGCACCTACACACCTCCAAATTGAAGACGACGACACCGGATAGGGTATTGTTTCTAAGGAAATAGTTTGTTTACCTTTGCCATTCACACTCGAGATAATTGTATCATAGTCTAATGATCCATTCACTGGCATAGTGTATTTGTAGTGCTGTCGGCTTATATGTAGCACTATAAATTGAGAAACTGTACATGATGATAGACTATGCTTAGAATTTGAAATGCCATGCACGTGTTTATGAATAGAGATACTATTAGAGTGATTCTCTCACTGATAGCCAGTTTAAATAACATGTATGGCTAATGAGGGAACGACTATTTAACTTAAAAGGGGGTGGGTGGGGTCTGAATAGAACAAAAGACCCCCCCCCCCCCCCCCCCAAATGGTTGTTCATACTAACTTGTGCTGTTGGAAAAGTTTTAAGGACTTGCATATACATTTCTTCTTCTTTAGTTACAGAAAACCATCAACGTTTTGAAGATTACTTTCTGGGGCATGCCTGATTGAGGTTGATACTGTCCACTCAGTTACACTCTTTAAATCACCTATACATTGTTTGTCTGTTGTCCATGCCAAGCAAGGACAATCAATACAATACAGTTTTTACCTGAGAGGGAGCATCTCCAAGATCTGATATCCCAACTAAGTTTTATTTTTACACCTCCTGCAGGAAAGAAAAATAATGCCCATCTAATCTATCTAAATGTTTGCATAAGGTTCTGTTCTTGCTCAATTATTATATATATATATAGCGATCTGACCCACATCTTCAGATGAAAGTCTGTTTCTAAGATTTGTTACACCTGAAAAAATCCTCTCGGAAGGGACAGACTTTAATGGTAAAGCTAAAACATTTTTCAGGATAATAGATAAATTTGAGACTAAGTTATAACACATAGAAGTCTCAGGATAAAATTATTTGTGTTGTGAATAGATATTTATTAATTTGTATTACCAAGGACATTTCAACGAAAGGGGAAATGGTAAGGAGAAATATTTCAAGATTTATAAAAGACAAACGAATATCTTAGTACTAACATTATACCGTAGTAGTGGCCTCCCAATAGAGTACTCCATTACTAATTGCCTATCCCCACTAACAAAAACATGTAAGAAAATTACATTTCAGGTCATCCTATCTTTTTGGAAAACAAGTAACAAAAATTGTTGTATGGACACCTTAAATTGAGTTGTCTTGAAGCTAATTCTGACTGTCTGATTCAAGCAAACCTGTGCAACTAGATTTTTTCACCTCATTCTCTATGTTCTAGTGTAAGACCTTCACCTAACCTTTCATATTAGTTCTTAGATATAAACCTAACATTTTAGACTGTAGGCAAGGGCATTTATGTCATAATTCTTTAGTGCTTGGACATTTACAATGTATATATTTGTCATTTACTATTTATCTGTATATATACTTTACATTAAAACATATATTTAAAAAATTATAGAAAGTTCATTTCAGGACTAACTTGAATCATTTTGGTAAATATTGAAGCACCTTTGTCATTTTTGGGGGTTTATTTGGTATTGTTTTATTGTCATAAAATTTGCTTTATATATTTCAATTTAATAAAGTTGTAAAAAAAAATTATACAAGTTGACCTCAAAAGATAACAACACAACTGAATGATGACTAAATTAGGATAAAATACTTCAGACAATTTTGTGTCTTTTAAACACCTTGCATGCTAAAATAATTTTTTGAAAAATGTGTTATTATGCATGTACATGAATATGAAAATTTAAAAGTTGTATAAGGTCAACTGCCAATATTTGACTATTGGATGATTTCATATCTTAAGGCTCCTGCTGTGTTGAGTTTGCTAACAGTAACCGTGAACATATGATATGGTTTTATCTTTTATTGTTTTATCTCTGTTGTGTATTTCATTGTCTAATACTGATAAAATAGAATAAAGTACTTTTCCTTAACTGGCTTATACAGTATGAAAATAAGAAGATGAGGTAAAATTTTCAATGAGACATTTATCCACCAGAGACCAAATGACTTGGAAGTAAGCAACTATAGATCATCAAAAGTCTTAACAATTAGCAAAACCTGTACATAAAAAAAAGCTATAAAAGGGATTGAAATGACAAAATGTGTAAGAACTTAAAAGAGAAAACCAATAACCTGATTAATGCTAAAAAAACCTGTGGTATAACGGCTCAAAATAAGGACAAACTGTAATAGTCACCAGATCATCAATGAGAATAAAACACAACTAACAAAAAGATAAAAGATACAATGTACCTATCTCAGAGCAAGGGAATAGTAACTTCTATGTTCCTTTTCTTATTCCTCTCAGCAATTCTGAAAGGAGGAAGGTCTGAGATTTCAAATTAGTTTATCTCTGCATCATGATTCAGGTGTTTTATACATGTATTTGAATGACTTATAATGTTATAATGTTTTTTGTTCTTCAGAAAACTTGGTATTGGAGAAACATTGTTGATACTCAGTCACTACTCAGTTTATACACAACTTCTCTGGAGTCTGGACTTACTGCATGGAGACTAGTCTACTGTTGAACACCATATTGTGATTTCAAGATACCTTTTGGGTATTATTGTGATGTTTGAATCATTGACAAATTTCATGTTTTACCTTAAGCTAAAGTCTTCCAATTGTGGAATATATCATCCTAATATACTATGTATAAGGGTTTCCAAGAGATGTTTAGTTTTAAAAGGGGAAAAATATTAAGATGTTTGATATTGAATAGATATGAGCAGATGTGGTATGAGTGCCAATAAGACAACTCTCTCGTCCAAGTCACTGTTTGTAAAAGTATACCATTAAAGGTCAAAGCACAGTCTTCAACACAGAGCCTTGGCTCACACTGAACAGCAAGCTATTATGGACCCCAAAAATGACATGTGTAAAACCATTCAAATGGAAAACCAACAGTTGAATCTATATAAAAGAAACGAGTAACACTTATACCACATCAACAAACAACTACTGAACATTAGATTCCTGACTTAGGACTGACACAAACAAATGCAGCGGGGTTAAATGTTTTTAAAGATAGGTACCAACCTTCCCCCTTACATGAAATAATAATGTAAAATCACAGCATAAAGACACACTATAAAATATCAACTGAAATGGCTTAACTCAATCAAAAGACATATTAACACAAGTGAACATACACTGAATAAATAAATTTTATCTATGACACAATGTTGATACAAAATCAATAAAATAAAGGGTCATAAGTTAAGCAATTTCAGAAAAACAAAATGCTGCTGAATAGAATAATGTACACAGGTAAATAAGATAATTGTATAGTAAGGTATACAGTATAAATGGAGAACAGAATTATGTTTTAAAGGTTTATAAACTTCATTTCTGTTAATAAATCAATGCAAATCAGGAATCAATATTGAATTACTGATTATTCTGTATCTTTCAGAGAACCATTACTATTAAAAGACAATCCAGGTTTTTGATGTTTAGAACAGACTAAAACAAGTACTTTGTGATTGTTTCATGCTAGTATGGATCATGGTAAGTATGTTTTACTACTAGAAGGGAACCTTAGAAGTTGTAGGTAAAAATAAGTTTAAAAAAAAAGTCTAAATGAAGAGAACAGTGACATAATGTTTTGTGGCAATTTGGTTGATCATTGGTAAATGTTAGTTACTAAATGGAGTGGACATTATATGCCAGGGTCCTTGCATTAATCGTGAAATTGTGTTTTCTTTTGAATTATTTTGCATTTGGATAAACTGGGACCCTTAATTATTTGGTGTGTTTTCACATACTTGCAGACCGTATAGTGATTATTAATTGTTTACATCCCCATCCTTTGGTCTCTGATGGATAGTTGTCTTGTGGTCAATCATGCCACAACTTTTAATTTTATATCAGTTTATCTCAGTCTGAAATTATAACTAGAGGCAATATCAAGTAATATTTACTTCAATGACAAATTTTTATCCCCCACCTAAGATAGTAGAGGGCATTATGTTTTCTGGTCTGTGCCTCTGTTCGTCCGTTCGTCCGTCCGTCTATGCGTTCGTTCGTCCGTCCGCTTCAGGTTAAAGTTTTTGGTCAAGGTAGTTTTTGAAGAAGTTGAAGTCTAATCAACTTGAAACTTAGTACACATGTTCCCTATGATATGATCTTTCTAATTAAAGTTTTGACCCTAATTTCACGGTCCACTGAACATAGAAAATGATAGTGCAAGTGGGGCATCTGTGTACATGGACACATTCTTGTTTAACCTTTCTAATAGATCGGGTAATTTATCGACTGATATTTATTTATATTTAATTGATAATAAAGGCAATAGGTTTATTTTTTTTCCATTATTATACTAGGTGTATTAATGTTTCATTCTCAATGAAGTATTTTTATAACTTTTATGATTTGTACTTGAGAAAGTTTAAGAATTTGATCTTATATAATGTTCTTAGTTATTTACATATTTATTAAACAAAAGTCCTGCAGATTTCTTTAAATATATATATTTTTTTTGTGTTCTTTTGTCCTTGAACTGCATATATTCTAATTTTAATAAATTGAAAGTGCCTCATAATAGGGATAAGTAATAGTGAAACATTAGATGGTCACCTGTGACAAAATTACATTGTATATAGTCTGTTTCAAGATTACTTGTGAAAAACTAAGTATGTCTGTACTTATATTCTTTTTTTTTGTGTAATCATTTATATAATGCTTTATATTCTGATTAAACCATTTATAACAAGAATATAATGGTATACAGATAAAAACGAAAAAACATCATAAATAAAATAATACAATTATAACAATGTAAAGAAAATAACAAAAGTAGAATAAATAAGTTTAGAATGAAGTGATTTAAAGGAGGTCGTGTCTGTTTGACTGGGTTCTCTGACTGACCTCATTTTCATGGTTTAGTGATCACAAAGTTAAGTATTTCCAAGTGTGAAATACTAAATGCCTTTCAAATTTTTATGATTTTCAGATATATTGTTTCAGAGTTATGGGTCTTTTTCTAAACTATAAGCAATTTTTTATATGTGTCGCAGTAACTTGAGTTAATAACTTTGTAAATCCATAATATGAAATTTGTACACACTATAATTTGTTTATTCCATAACCATAATAAGTATTAGATCTACTGTACAATATTGTCTCTCATTGAATTGTGGACAGGGGTGTAATGCAGTCACGTCGACAGATGTATATTTGGTTAGTAAAGTCCAGTCCCATTTTAACTTGTGGTCAGCTGAGGTTATCAGAAAATTGTAACCGGAGATGGTCTCTTGCTCATCTCTCTTTCTGGTCTTTGATGAAAATCATCACAACATTTTATTATAACTGTGAAACATTTGTTCAAACTGAGTCAGAGTTATATCTTAAAAGTCCATGAACACATGACAATGATTAGCCTTAACACCAAAGGCCTTAAAAAGCTATTACGCCTGTGAATTTAACTTTCAGGTCTGTATCATCTATTAAAAACAATATTAAATTTGAATAAAAAGGTGGTTCAGGCCTTTTGTTACAACAGTTTATCAAGAAGCCTTATTAGCATTATATGGGTTTAAAGTGACATTTCTCTTGTTTTTATACACAAGCAGCAAAGGAAAAGGATAACGTTATCTTTTCGTTTCCCTTGAGTGGTGGTTTATTGCCTGTAGAAATTCAAATCTATTAGACACAATACATCACATCCTGGATATAAGTTGCTAGGTTTCCTTAATTATTCAACAGTCCATGCATACAAATTATTACCACTTAAAAACATATCCATATGAGCATATGTGTACTAAACAAAAATGACCACAGAAGTCAAAAACATATTTCTAAGGTTAAACATAAATTTATATTCTGGAAAAAGAGTTTGTTTTGACTTTTTGTTAGATTAAACATTCAGCATACAGATTATAACATTGTTAAATTTTGGCAAGAAAGAGCCAGAAGCAGAAGTAGACCTAAGTCTTTCAAGTTTATTTGCAAGATGTTATTGACCTATAGCAAAACAAATATTACGCCATAACCACTATGGTTTGTCTACCTGTCGTATAGGTGTAGTAATTTGTTATAATTGTAATCAAAGTTTACCTTTCTACTTGTTATTTATCACCTGTAAAAAATTAAACAAGAAATTGTTAATGAACTATACTAAGCTGACACAGCCGAAACATTTTATCTAATGTAAATAGTTTTATTATTGAATACAGGAGTCATTCAGATGTGAACCTTTTCTTTTTACTCCACTATATCACAATGCAGTTCTACAGATGATGTTCTCCCAGTGTTCAGGATTTATGACAATAATTAAAATGAAGTGTGTCAATTTTTCTCAGTTTGGAGTATGATTGATTGAACACGACTAAATTTAACCGTTTAAACTTTATGCAAGTTTGATTTTCAATAACATATTAAATTTCTTATTTAGACAATTTATAACTCCAGGAAAAAGTGAAATTTATTTTTTTAGGTTTTGAAATATTGTGTGATGTATAGTGAATAACTGAAAGAATTTAATGGAGATTTAATTAAATAGACAGAGGTTTAATTCAATATCTTGTGATTTAATTCATTCTTGTCTTGTTTTTTTTATCTTGGGATTTAATCATTTTCTAAAATGGAAAAGATAGAAACTGTGTCAACTAAATGGGACCCTTGTTCGCCAATGTCTCCAAAGGAAGTCCTCCAGCATAGGCAACGGTCCAGAGTAGAATCGGTAAGTCTCAAGTTTTCTCTAAACTAGCTGTTCTCTGAGTTTACATTTTTATCCTCAGTGAAGGATTTTTTACCTTTCGATGGTTGAAAGTTGAAAGTTGATGTATAAATCATTAAATGATTTGGTATAAATATATACATTGTAATGGTCTCTAGTCTGTTCATCTATAAACTATATTCATGGATGAGATAATAAAAAATTGAGCAATTAAAAGCTTAAATGGTATACAAAACAATTGGAAACATTCAATGGCAGACAGAATAAACTAATTTGTCAGTACTCTTCCCTCTTACTCTTACATTGATCAGAAATAGAATACTTATACACTAACTTGAATAGAAGTGCCTATTGTGTCTTGCCAAATGTTCAAATGTTTTATCATTGGATCCAGCTTTTATTGCCAAAAGATTGATAGATACTATCAGAATAGATAATGACCTTGTGATTTCTTGAGAAAAAAGTATCTTTTGACTTTTTAATCAGATCATATCTAGAAATGTTTTTTTATGTCCCATATACAATCATATGAAGCATATTATTTTCTGGTTTGTGGTACCTTCCCACCTTTAGTCTATCCATTTGTTCCTTTATTTGTATACCTTGTTTCAGATTGAGGTTTTGGTTTAATGTTGTTAATCTTGAGGTTACATTGAACTAGAAACTTATTTCACATGTTCATTATGATTTAACTTTATTAAGTCAAAAATAGGGTTTTGACCCAGATGGAATTAAGGTCAAAATACACTTCTTACTGTCTCTAGTAGAGATTCATATTGTGCTTAGTATTTATTATCTTCACAAGACTAATGGAGTTACACTTGGAAACAACACTAAACTATACCGTGAAACGTTTTAAACAATAACTAGAGCTGATCATATTTAATGTTATATGGGATACTAAACATTTATCACAATTGGTATATAAAATTTGAATTGCTTTTTTATGATACTAAGTTATCTTAACCTTGAAATAGATATTGAAATAGCCTGTAGTGCAATACCCCAAATTCCTGTTATGTAATACTAGTATACATTTGTACTTAAAAAAATCAGTAAAAAACATATCCGGAACTTTTTTAATATGAAATGAAGAGTAACAGCTTTTAAAGTCATCAGACTGAAACGGATATCTTTTATTGATAATTAAATCAATTTCCAACAGTGCATCCTTATTTAGGTTTTTAAAAATAGAATTATTGTTATAAAGAAATTTATGTAAAATCTCATGCAAGTTTTCCTGATATCATTCATACATAATTAAATTAATTTCCATCAGTACATCCTTATTCTATACTATTAAACGAGAAGACCTCATTTTGTGTGTCGCTTCTCTTCCTTCCACAATACATCAATCATCATGCCTGTGTGTCCTATAGGTAACATGCATAGTCGCATTTGTCATCTATTCTTATGATTATTCAGATTGAGTTATTTTGGGAGAAAAACGACAAAAAAGGAGTCTGGATATGATTCCGTCATCAGACTGACTTTTAGTCATAGATAAGACTTCCGGTTTGAAACATGGACAAATACAACCAATCGTATGATAGATAACAAAAATGAAAAATAAATAAGCCAATCAGAGCGTTCTCCATATCATGGTGTTTAGATCGCAAGAACCACCTATTATACCTCCTTATAGAGGACAATTATTTTACGTGTTTATCTACATGTAAACTACGATTATACTACTTTGATAGATAGAGATTCTCTGCATTCTGTAAGGGACTTTCTATGTTAGTATAGAAAGTCCCTGATTCTGTCTACTGTTTTCTTTCAAATGTTTACTATTTAAGGGGTCATAACACTTGCATATATATTAAAATAAGTAAAACATGATCAACTTCATCTAAAACTACCTCGACCAAAAACTTTAACCTGAAGCGGGACAGACGGGCAGACGGACGGACGACCGAACAAACGAACGCACGGATGCACAGACTAGAAAATATAATGCCAAGAAATGGGGCATAAACGTTTATTGTTGAAAGGGAAAATAGTGATTTTGCAAAAATGAAAGTAAGGTAGAGATTAGAGGGAGGCAGGACCTTTTTTCGGGGCGTCAGGATCGGGTGTTTTAAGCTCTGAATTTGGGGATTGGTCCTTACAGGATCCGGGAATATATTTTTCGATTTTGGGATATGAATTTCTTTAAATTCTGCATCTCGGGATTTCATGGTTTTAAGCCCGGGATTTCGGGATCAGGACCCCTCCGACCACCCCTCAAATTAGCCTTAGTCGGTCTTAGTCATTTATACATGATTCATATCCTACCATTGGCATGTCAATAAAGCTCTCAAAAGAAAAAGCACTGATGGATTGTCCTAGAAGGATATTTTATTAGACTAATAATGGTCTATATGTAAGCAGTTACATTTATTTCATGTTTTAAACGGTGAAAATTTTTAATTTGATTTGACTTTTACCAAAAAAAGCATTGTAGCAAAGGGGGAGAATAATTGTGGTCTGGGGCCAGACACACGAAAATAATTGAATTTAACAGAAAGGAAACAAATATCTTTGGAGAAAAGGAAGAGGGCTTTTGATACCTTTTATGAATTCTCCATACATACTATCTTTTACAAAAGGTCATCCTACAACAGTTCACAAGCTTTATATGCCCGCGATTTCGCGGGTGTGTTCTAGTACCTTTTAATAGAATAACTCTTTTGAAGACATTTATGTAATATCTTATGTAAGTTTTAATTTCCAGAACTCGATTCCCAATCTGTCAAGAGAATTTTATTGATTTTGATAAAATTGTTTTTGAATTTAATGATGCCTTAGAGTTACATCTTCTAATGTATGGCATGGGTTATCACCTGATGTGAATAATCAACATACTGTATCAGGAGTAACATGAATGGTGTCACTAGTGGGGAAGGATTTCTGCTGGTTATTCTGTGGCACCAGTTTTCACTCTGGTTTTTGTTATGTTGTTCAATCTTAAGTTTTTTTATTAGTGTTTTGTGGACTTTTTGTTGTCTTTTAGTCATTTTCCTGGACTTAATTGGACATTGATTGTCCACTTGGTATCTTCTCCTTCTTTTTGAATGAAGAGCACCCAGTATTTTTTTCACCTTACAATGACTTACAAGAATATTTCAAGGGTATGGGATATTTAAAACCTAAGTAAAGTGATCTTTTAATGTTTGATACATAACACCAGATAGATCCTAATTTCCATTTTATAGCTATAATTAGAATAGTCTTATAAATATTTGACTTTTCTCAATTTTATATGTCAGTCTGGGTATTGGTGCATTATCATTCTTTGCTGATGTAATATGTTGTCCCTGAGGAGAGAAATCTTCTTCATTGTTAACCTTTGAACTAGTTTAATTTTAAGCCATATGTGTAGTATGCTACTTATTTTTTCCTATAGATATTGAACTGGCATTTTATGTATTGAAGAGAGAATATTATTTAGAATCAAGAGTAAATGTTTATTCTGGTCGACTTTTTTGGTAATTGAAAGATATGGAAGTAGTTTGTGTGCACGTAAAAATGATTTGCCTTTCCACATTCTGTGCTTGTACCAAGTCAAGCTCCTAGGACTGTTGTTAACAGTAAAAAAGTTGGATATTCTATTAGAGCCTAGATGTCTGTACTATTGAATATAAAAAATACAATTGAGACAACAATAGATTGTGAAGTATGGTATTCTGTTGTACTGAAAGAGTGAAAGTATTAAAATGATAATCCTGAATAAGTGTGTAAAGGGCTGAGGTAAAGGGCGGATTGTTCTTGGTAATTAATTTAAACATGTCTTCACATAAAACTCAACTCACAATATATTTAAACAAATATTGTAAAATAGTTCCAATCAATAAATTACAATGTTGAGATATATGCCATTTATAAAGCTATGTCAAAACGGATTCTATTTACCATTTAAAAATATTTCATGTAAAATAATGATCTCTAAAATTTCATTTGAAATAAAACAATATTTATTTACCTTGGAAAATCAATCTATCATTAGTCTGGAATTAAATATTGACTAAGTGGTAGTAATCGTTTAAAAAATACATATTTTCTGATTCTTTTGATATCCTATTTAAAAACATGAATATAATTATGTGAGGAGCAAACAGATTTTTAACTTTTTCATTTCATTTCTAAAGAATTGAAGAAAATAAATTAAAAGTAAAGTAGTTTTGCCTTTAGTATTTTGCCTCTTTGCTAATCTAATAATACTTATTACAATATTAGTACTGGTATTAACTTGACAGGACACTGGTGGGGATTGATTAGTCTCCATAGACTATACTTGTAACACTTTTGGAGTATCATTTATAGTATAGTCGGTTACTACCATCTGAGAATTTTTTTATGCCCCACCTACGATAGTAGAGGGGCATTATGTTTTCTGGTCTGTGCGTCCGTCCGTCCGTCTGTCCGTTCGTCCGTCCGTCTGTCCCGCTTCAGGTTAAAGTTTTTGGTCAAGGTAGTTTTTGATGAAGTTTAAGTCCAATCGACTTCAAACTTAGTACACATGTCCCCTATGATATTATCTTTCTAATTTTAATGCCAAATTAGAGTTTTTACCCCAATTTCACGGTCCACTGAACATGGAAAATGATAGTGCGAGTGGGGCATTCGTGTACTGAGGACACATTCTTGTTTATTTTCTTTTAAAAAATTTGAATGAATGATTCCGAAAGAGAAAAAATGGTCAGTTGAATGAAACACAAAAAACATATTTGATGAAACTTTCACAGTAAAAAACTATTGTAAAGGGATTGTTTGTCTGTGAAATGGTGTCAAGAAATTTATTTGTCTGAAATTAAATCTGCTAAGTACTAGTAATGAATAATTTTGACCTAAATAAAACTGGCGACAAATTATGCAACAAAATTAAACAATTAAAAAGAGTTTTAAAAACAGGTTGATTGTCCTGTTACCAGTAAATGGTTACCTCAAAATTGAGATAATGATAGGGTGAAATCTTTGATAGACCATTAACTTTCTATTTACAAAGATGAAATACTATGATTAACTTATTGTAATTTAAATGTACAAGGTCAGTAAGGTGACTTGTAAACCTTACAAGGTCAAAAAATACAAGTTCATTAATAATTTACCTTCAGGTCAAACAAGACAAAATATCTGATCATATAGAGCATTAAAGCTTTTGATCGAAATCTTAACAACTGAACTGTCAATAGATGATGAATTCACAGTCCAGCAAAGCTTAAATAATGACCTTAAACTTTTTATTTATATATAAAGGCTTAAACAAAACAAACAATATATTCTTATTGCCCATAAACCAGACCGTAAGAAAACATACACAGAAAGGGTTGAAATATGAGTATGGAGAAATGTGGAGATAAGGAAAGAATCTTTAGTCAACAATATAGTCAGACTTCCATCTGCCATGCCTTGCATTATCGTTTGCTTTATTCTTAACTGGCAGTAGTGGTCACCTTACTAGCATGCCATGAATGCTAACCTAAATTCAACGACCAATATCTGTTTTTTCAATATATTTTGACTATCTACAGTATTAATTTTTACCTTTTTTTATGCCCCACCTACGATAGTAGAGGGGCATTATGTTTTCTGGTCTGTGTGTCCATCTGTCTGTCCTTCCGCTCGTCTGTCCCCCTTCAGGTGAAAATTTTGGTTGAGGTAGTTTTTGATGAAGTTGAAGTCCAATCAACTTGAAACTTAGTACACATGTTCCCTATGATATGATCTTTCTAATTTTAATGCCAAATTAGAGTTATTACCCCAATTTCACGGTCCACTGAACATAGAAAATGATAGTGCAAGTTGGGCATCCCTGTACTGGGGACACATTCTTGTTTTTAAATAAGTTTAGTGATATCTTTATGTCTGATTATAGAATGAAATGTATAAATTCAGATTCAATTCAGCCAGTTGAATATAGTATTTTGGAATACTGACTGTAGTTGACATCTTAGGTTGCAAGCTAATGGACCAAGATGTGGTAAAATTTTTGCCTTGCAAGATAGTTATATATCAGAATTCTTTGTGAGCTAATTTTGACTTGACAGAACCAAATAGACTGTTTATAGCAAATTAATAGTTATATATCAGAATTCTTTGTGAGCTAATTTTGACTTGACAGAACCAAATAGACTGTTTATAGCAAATTATAATCCAAACAATTGTTCTTGTAAATGTTTAAAAACAAAAAACACAGAAAAAACGTACTTAAATTATTCACATTGTAGCTTGTAACTTATAATTAAAATGTTATTTATTATAAATAATTGATTGAAGTATTTGATATACATGTGCAAACATTTCTTCAAGATAACATTCATATATGCAAAATTATGATAAAGCTTGACTTTGGGATGACCTTCAGAAAACAAATCGTGACTGACAGTTCAATGTTGTAGTTGTAAGTCATTTGTTAATCATTTAGATAAAGTTGTCTACAAGTATTATAATGTTATTACATTTACAATGTTGTAGTAAAGTTGACCACTTATATAGTTAGCTTTGAATAATTGGATTTCAGCAGCAAACATTGGGAGTATTTTACTGTAAGAAATTCATGGAGTTGTATGAATTATAAACATTGTAGAACACTAGCAACACAATTCGTGAGGTGTCTTTAGGTCCTGTTGCATAGCCTATTTAACAGTTGCAGTCCAAATTTCCCGCCTTGTTTCTCTTGTCAACATAACTAGTAAAACCTAGCAGTTCTGTTGTACTGTTTGTTCATTTGTTCTTGTCCTTAAAAAGGGCCTCTATGGGTAGTCTTATTAGAGAATATAAAGTAAAAACTATACTAATAACCTGACCTATGTGGGAAAATGTAGTGGGTTGACTTACTCCTTATGAAATTATACAAAAAATGTACCAGCATTAATTAAAATAATATACATAGATGAAAAGAGGAAATTTGTAGGTGTTGACTAATTGTTTTTGTAGAATATATGAGCTCTTAGTCATACACAATTGGTGGATTTCATATATGGTGATATTTTAAACCTTTGCATTTGTTCTAGTCCGGTTAAAAATATTTTTGGATAAATCATCATGGAACTTGTATTTAAGTGTACCTAAAATGGAGGTGTAATAAAGAAAACAATATCACGAGGAGTTTGATGACAGATATTTGTTGGTCACTTTTAGATTTATTCAATACTTGTTAAAACTTTGTTGGTCACTTTTGGATACATTCACTACTTGTCTAAACCTTGTTGGTCTTATATGTATATTTTTACTACTTTTTTTTTGTCTAAACCTTGTTGGTCTCTTTTATTTGTATATTTTTACTACTTGTCTTAACCCAGGATGATTCAAATGAGCGATTAAGACCATACTTTGGACTTATATCTTACTTATCAATTGAGCTCATTGATTAAGACCATACTTTGAACTTATATATTTTACTTATCAATTGCACTCATTGATTAAGACCATACTTTGGACTTATATCTTACTTATCAATTGAGCTCATTGATTAAGACCATACTTTGGACTTATATCTTACTTATCAATTGCACTCATTGATTAAGACCATACTTTGGACTTATATCTTACTTATCAATTGAGCTCATTGATTAAGACCATACTTTGGACTTATATCTTACTTATCAATTGAGCTCATTGATTAAGACCATACTTTGGACTTATATCTTACTTATCAATTGCACTTATTGATTAAGACCATACTTTGGACTTATATCTTACTTATCAATTGAGCTCATTGATTAAGAGCATACTTTGGACTTATATCTTACTTATCTAATTGGTTGGTGAGTTTTTTTTATACATATTTCAATAAAAATCCGAAGGAAAGAAAACATAAAATGTGTGACCAATCACCATTGTAATGGTGTGACACTTTTAGTGACCACAAACAAATATTGTGCTAGGAAACTGGTCATTTGTTGTATTTTATCATAGGTTAGTATTATGTGGTTTGGTTGATGACCAATCATGACAGTTTCTGTTATTTCATTCACAACTTTTATAGACTCCAGGCAATTTATAGCATGACATATAATGAATGGACATCTGTCTATTGTTGTAGACTATTTTGACCTCTAGATGTCTTTTGGTTTTTTTAAGGAAGCCTTTATGCTTTTGTTATTGCCTTTGTGCTGTTGCATAGCCCCAGTTTTAGCAAATTAATCTATTCTTTCAGATGCTTGATTACTTTGATTACACATACATTTGAATTAACATTTAGTTACTGTTTTTCTCATGGTTATTCTGTCTAATATCAGTTTAAAAACAAAGTCAAGGTTTTTTCCCTGAATATGCACCAGATTTTTGCCGCAGGAACATAATGACTATTCGTTTCTATTCCAAGTGTTATACTGGTAAAATATGAAAAATATGTATTTTTGTTTTGTCTTAACATTATTGATTTTGTTTTTGAAAAGTTAAAACACAACTAAATATGTATTGCTATATATGTACACTACAGTAATGAGTTCTCATGATTCTACATCCTGTTGATACTGTGTACTTATATTTTGGCACTGTACAATGTCATGAGTTTCTCTAATTTCTTTACAATAAATCCTTTGGATGTGTACTGATTGATACTTTAGTCTGGGATAATATTATTTTTTATTAGTATTTCTTTGAACAAGCTTTCAGTAACTGCCAGTTCTCTTATATGAGCGTTTTGTGTCTGTTGTTTTTATGTTATTTATTTTTGTGCTTCATTCTGATCTTTATAGTTGAGCTATTTGCACCTAATTTTTAGTAGAGGGTTGAACTAACCCTGCTACATTTTATTGTGCTGGGTTTAAGTCAGGAGCTTGTAATGCAGTAGTTGGTTAATGTTTGTCATTATTTGTTTTTCTTTTAATTGTATTGAAATAGATACGGCCATTAATTTAGTTTTCTCTTTTAAATTGTTTCACATGTTTCATGTAAAGGCCTTTTATAGCTGACTATACTGATTAAGTTTTTCCCATTGTTAAAGGCTGTACAGTGACTTATAATTGCCTATATCTTTGTCATTTGAACTCTGGCGGATAATTTTTATCATTTGTAATTTACCACATCTCCTCAATTTTAAATTAGAATGATGCAAAACAAATATATAAGAAATAATTGATAGGTCACACATGTAGCAAGGCAGTTAATGTATAATATTTGAATAGACTTTCGAACAGTTTCCTCACAAATTATGAAATTCAGTAAAAAATGGAACATATTCCAACAACTTGGAATACTTAAGCAAGTTTAAGTGTTGATTTACTTCAGAAACAAACAAATTGATTAGATCATATCATTATTGTATTAACTAATTATAAGATGTTTTCAACACTGACCTTCTTCAGTGTCTCTATCTATTATGGTTGTAAACTAAATGGTACTATATATATATATATATATATAGACACCTAACTTTTCACCATTTAAAACAGATATTAGATAATTTGAAGAAAGCTGATGGCTTAAATGTCTTACAAGTTGTTATTTACTACCACGATGTAAAATATGTTTCTTTTTTGTAGTTCTACAAAAGAATAGACATTTATCATCTTTGAATAATTGGCCTTTATGTCATTTTATAGTTTTGAATAAAACTTGAATGTTTTATAAATTCATTAGTATTATATGCTCTATACAGAGCAGAGTTTCCATTTAGCATTCATTAGAGCCTTTAGATTTTTTTTTTATATGACAAAAGATTTCTTCGTACATGTATTGAATTCATTGTTTTGAAAAGTTGTTGATAATTTCCGAAATGATCACTTATGGTTTAGGCATTTTCTAGAATAGACTTCACTTCAAAGGACATACCATAAAAATGATATAGAGTTGTCTCCCATTTCACAAGCTTTTTGTTTATACTAATTTATCAAGGTTGAATCCAATTTGTTTTCAGATAATAAAATTAAGTAAGAAAAACTTTATTTTGATTCAGTATGTTGACAATTATTTTGAACATAAATTCATATGAGTTTTTCACCATTATAAGACCATAATATACATTACAAATAAAAAATTATAAAACAGCTAGCTTACAAAATGCTGAAAAAGGCATATAAAAATTCAGAGACAGTCTATAACAAAAAAACTACCTTTAATTGTCCCTGATGATTGTAAAGCAGGGGATAAGGTAATAGTTTGTATCCATCTTCTGTCTTTCTGATAAAAAGACACCAGTCAAATGTTACAGATGTTTTCATTGAATTCTTTTAAATGTGTGGCTTTTGTAATGTGATTGATCATATATCATATCATTTCAATTTTTTAAGCAATGGTAGCCAAAAAAAAATACCCAAAAGTTCAAACATCTGTTACTTCTGTAATCCTTAGTTATATAAAATTTTCTTCATACAAAATAGTTTTTATCACCTCAAGATTTGCTCTTTTTGAGTCTAGAAAGGTAAAAATTTGCAGTATTCCAAAATCACTTTTGTAGATAATAGAAAACTGTCCCAAAAATGTTTTTTTACATATATTTCCTATTCAACTTATTAACTATCTGAATTTGTAGCTTACAGTTTAAACTTTTTTGAGCTTCCTCATTATTTAATGTATTAAGATATTTGGTTCCCGGACAATAACTTTTGTTAAAGTTAAATGGATCTCTATGAAATTTTTCAAGAATGTTCAATACCTAAAATTGAAGGTGGTTGGTACCAATCGTTTAGGAATTAGGGACCACAGACAAGCATTTTTGCATTTTTCAGACATATTACTTGTTTGTAAGTGTATGGATTTCTCTTAAATTGTACCACTAGGTTCTATATCACAAAATAAAGGCTGGGATTGACTATGGTAATTGCCCCTAACATGCAGGAATTAGAGGCAAATTAAAGGGGCCAAAACGAGCATTTTTCTAAGTTCCAGACAAAGACTTATGTTTAAATGCATGGATCTCTCTCTGAAATTGTATTACAAGGTTCCACACCACAATTGGAATGCTGGGATTGAGTTTGGGGATAATAACTCCAAGGGGGGGGGGGGGGGATATTTTCCCAGTTTTTTTTAAGGGATTCATATCAATTTCTTCTTCAAAATTTTCAAAATTTCAAATTTCTTTAAAAGTTTTAAGAAGAAATATTCAATTGGACAGTATTGTGCAGTAGATTTTTCAAGATCTTTGACCATGTTTATTTTGTGTCAGAAACCTATATAAAATTATGTCAAAATTTGATCACAATCCAAATTCAGACATTATCAAAGCTTGAATATAAACCTTATCGCTATTTGTCTGCCATTGCTGGAAATCACACAGGTTCCCGTAAAATTTTGACGTCATAAAGCAAAATATTTGACACCACAATGGAAAGGTGATTGTTGTTGACGTCAAAAGTTCAAGCGGCCGGGTCAGCCGGGATTAGCGATAAGGTGCATTGTGTCTAAACTTGACCCAACTGTTCAGGGTTATACCTCTGTGGTAGTATTCGGATGCACTTAGCAAAGCATTTTATTTTAAAACAAATTGAATCTTTTACTAATGGATCTAAATTAAAAGAAAAAAAAACCCAGATAACTTTAAGGTTCACATTTGTCAGAAATTAACATCTTACTTAAAAATTAACATGTCAAAAAGATATGTCAGATGAAAGGTCAATTCATGGTAAATTCCAGTAAGGACCACATTCAATTAATTAGATGGCATTAAGTCTGAAATACACAAGAAATACAGATATTTTATTATGATTAAATACAGAATTATTTTTTCCTTTTGGTCTTCTGGAGTAAATTGATATTTATTATGGTCATATTTTTATATTTCAAACTAATAGTTTCACATCCATCCTTTTTTGTTTCTGTTTTAAGTTTGAGCCTAATTAAAATAAATTTTACAACCGAAAATTTGCCAGACAGGTTATCTGTTTTAAATTAAAGCTTCAGAAAAAATATACAGTAAATCATTGCCTGTGTCTAAGTCATAATATCTGAAATCTTTGATTATTCCATTAAAAAAATCTCTTTAACTTTTGCAAAAAAGTGATAAAAAGTCATTTCTTTTGTCAAATCTATTAGACTAATGCAACTAAATGTCTCATGTTTCTTTGTTTTAAGGTTTTTCTAAACATTAAAATTTAACAGGCTTATATCTGCATGGCTTTTTGGTGAATTTTTAAGCCATTATAATATAATCCTAGATTTTTATAGATTCAACAGCAGACAAATAGATATGGCTAAAAGGCATTCTGATCTTGCAGAGGTGTTGGTGTTTATTAGTTTTGTTAAGCTTTTAAAAATTTCACATTTAGAAGGCAGAAGAGATACTGAAAGTCCATACTAATGTGTTGTATAAAGTCCATACTAATGTGTTGTATAAAGTCCATACTAATGTGTTGTATAAAGGCAGAAGAGATACTGAAAGTCCATACTAATGTGTTGTATAAAGTCCATACTAATGTGTTGTATAAAGTCCATACTAATGTGTTGTATAAAGGCAGAAGAGATACTGAAAGTCCATACTAATGTGTTGTATAAAGTCCATACTAATGTGTTGTATAAAGTCCATACTAATGTGTTGTATAAAGTCCATACTAATGTGTTGTATAAAGTCCATACTAATGTGTTGTATAAAGTCCATACTAATGTGTTGTATAAAGATTGATTGTGTTTGTGTTTGTAGAAATGGAACATGATTCAACAGATGAGTGCAATATTTTGTCAAAATGTAAAAAATGATAAATACAACAGAACCTTTCAGGTGGCATGGATTGAGTTATATTGACTAACTTTCTAAGTAGCTAAATAATACGGATATTTCTAGATTTTATACAGAATTTTCCTTCACACCTGATCCTGACAAATGTATTTTATGTCTTCTTATGTACATGTTTTTTATAAGAATCAATGGCCTTTTTTAAAACAACTATCAATAGTATATCTTTAAGATACTCTTTTGTTTTAAAGGAGTGTTGACATTTATGATGACACTAGAAGTAATGCTTTTTAATCTTCTTTGTAAAACTTAATATGCTGAGTCTAGAGTAAAAATGATGGTTTTTATTATGGAATAAATAAGAGATGCTTTTCTTACCATATTTATCTGACATTTTCACATTTGAAAGTATGTACTTCCTTGGCTAGTGATATGAACATTGAAGTGTAGATATATAGACAAAAACTGTTTAGTGTCGTTAAATATCAGCTGTATTTGTAGGAGGCTAAGAAACAGGTGTAATGCAAGCTTCAGCAGGCCATTCCTTCTTTTTCAAGCCGAGTACATTATTCTGCAATTAATTTTGTACATGTTTTTTTCCATCCCAATAGTTGAGTTTATTTTTGAAAGATTTCGGCATTACTTAAACGTGGACCGTAATGAGGACCCCAAATTTAACTGATGTAAAGAGTAAAATGACATAACTGTTGGCTCGCAACAGAAGCAGGATACCAGGAGATGATATGTCTAGTACTGTATACATATATCCCTTTGTGTTAACTGTACGCCTGAATTAGTATAGTAGAAAGGTTGCAGGATCAAGTTAAATATCTCAACAATCTTAGGTACATGTATGTAGGAAAATGTAGGAAAGGGAAAACAAGGTTGTTGGGTGAAACAATGTACCTGTATCATACACAGTTTTTGGCTGATTGTCAATTTGCAAAAAGTTCCGCTCCGGTGCTATGGGCCATCTTTAAATTTCAATGAGGTGAGGGTTTTTACCTATTAACTATTTCCAATAGGAATTTGGTCACTAAATGTCATGTTTTGTGTTGGTAATATGTATAGATTTACATGTATGTGGGATAACAAATTATCTGTCATTCTTCAATCAGTTATATAATACGTTGTCACTGTAATTAATTGCTATAATGTACTCTCTATATAGTCCCTTCAATTGGAATAAAATTTCTTATTTGTATTCTGCAGGAAGAGTGGCTAGTTTTCTGACCATCATAGAACCTCTTACACTACTTTAAGAGGTTTGTAAGTGGATAGTTGTGAAGCAAAATATCTGTTCAAATCAAACATACCCTCTTTTATCTAGTGGCTGTCCTAATCTTTGATCCTTAATTCTGGTTGAATCTTTTGTGGACCTACCTATTGAATATACTGTTACATGAAATATTTGCAACTGGATGTTAAGCACAAGATAATCTATCCGTTGATCATTTAAGGTTGTCCAAGGCCAGAATAAACTAAAAAGGACTACTGGTATATTGTAACCCATCTCTTTATATAAGCTTCTTAACCTTGCCTGTATATTTGTCTTAAGGCCTTTCTGTATATGCTGTGTATTTGGAAGAGGAGAAGGAGTATGCAATGCATGGCATGACATGCTGACTATGCTTGATTTCTTCAGTTAAAACTTTTCTACTTTAATTTTTATTGAGTTATAAAAATTCTCTGACTGCTGATGCTCTTTATAACTGTTCCTGACAATCTACAACGAAAGCATTTTACAAAGTAATAATTATTGGTTAATGTATTTGATATATTATACATCTTAGCTAAATTGTTAGCAGCATTTCCAATTCTTTTTTCAACAGTCTTGAGGTGAAAAGCTTAAAGTGTTAAATAATGAAATTAAAATTGAGAATGGCTTTTTATGCAGTGAAGACGAAAAATAAAGAAAAAATTATCTTTCATCTGTAAATGAAAATTGTTGCTTATATGACATTATAACATGAGCAAAGTCACTCTCTGATATCTGACCAGATGAATTACTGTTTAGTATGATACTTGGTTCAAACTTTTGGAAGTTTGGTCGCTTTAAGGGTGCTCTAATTAGTATAAAAGTTTGAGTGCAACTAAATTGGTAACCATGCAAAACCCCACCCAGGTTCTAGGCAGTAATAATCCACTATTCTATATTTTGTTTCAGGCCATTACTAGGAAATTCCTGACGAAAGTTATATTTCATTCATTTTTTTTTCGAGTCCCAATTGTGTCATGAGATTAAAGAAAGTACAGAAACCTAACAACACAAAACTCCAGAATAAATAACCAGTGTTTTGAGGTTGACAAATCGTCTGCAATAGATATAAACAAATGTCTATACTTTATGTCATGCTATAAATCTAAATAGATTCAAAAGAGAGCACATTTAGGGTCTGTTCTTTATAATGAAACTACATATTTGAATCGCCTGTCTTATTTGTAGAAAAATGGAATAGTTTTGTAACTTTTTGTTTTTCAAAATTTTTGTATCAATAAACATAGGATACAAGCTCCAAAATTGTGGCTGATATTTCTAATATCATACCCTATTATGGAATAATAGAGATATATTTTTGAGTTCAATTGAAGGTATGATTATGATATTCTCTTAATAATGAAATAAGCATATATTTAGTACTGATAAACTGTATTGTTTAAAAGTAAATAAAGAATAGTATCTCTTTAACTGACAAAGCTTATTTAAGAATAAGTTGATTAAGAATGTTTTTATGCCCCATTTATGGGCATTATGTTTTCTGGTCTGTGCGCCTGTTTGTTAGTTCGTCTGTCCGTTCGTCCGTCTGTCCCGCTTCAGGTTAAAGTTTTTGGTCGAGGTAGTTTTTGATGAAGTTGAAGTCCAATCAACTTGAAACTTAGTACACATGTTCCCTATGATATGATCTTTTTAATTTTAATGCCAAATCAGAGATTTTCCTCCATTTTCACGGTCCACCGAATATAGAAAATGATAGTGTGGATGGGGCATTTGGTACTGGGGACACATTCTTGTTCCAAACAAGGTCTGACATTTTATGTTTTTAAATAAGATGGATGTACAGTGACCTATAGTTGATAATTTCTTTGTTATTTGGTCTCTGTATTTTCATCTTCTATTATATAAGTAATGATGGTTTTAATAATTATTTTGAAAATGTTTTATTGCTATCTCTACGGATCTTGGCTTGATATTTTTCACAAAGTAATTGATATTTGAATCCTTCTACCTGCACATAGAATGTCAGGTAGCATGTTAATTGACATTTTTATAATTACTAAGATATATGTCTAGTATGTTAAAATAGCATTTTCTAGGATGACATATAATTTATTCCCCTTCCAATTCCTTTGCCAATTAAAGAAAAATAATTGTGTTGAAATCATTAAAATATTTTGTCTCACCAATTTCCTGTACGAATCCCCCTTTTAAAATTTCTGTATAAGTGCCTGCCTCTGATGGATAATCTATATTTCTTGAGTATATCTTTTCTTAATGTACCATTAGTGGTGATTTCTCACTATTTCCTCATATTGACTAATTCCATCTAAGAATTTTTAGAAATAAACAAAATAAAACAGTCATCAAATTTGATCATGCATTTATTTTAATGATAGCAATTTTGGATTAGAACTGGTTTAACATTTGTTGAATTACGGAATCTTAAAAACATGACCATTCATTTTACTGCTGCTATTTCATGTCAAGTGGATTTACCTAAATAAACAAATTAACAGCTTTACTGAAGGTTGGGTCGGCGGAGGGCATTTGAGCGAAAAAAATAGGACGTTTGAGCGCCAAAGTAGAACCCATTTGAGCGCCAAGATTTTAACCCATTTTAACGAAAATTAAAATTGTCAAAGCCCATTTTAGTGAAATATTTTTAACCCTTTTTAGTAAATAAATAATATATAATAAATTAAAAATGTTTAATAGACTCAAGACATGTCCATTAAAATACAGCACTAATAGACTCAATACAGCACAACATAAAACAATGTAAAACCTTTCAATTAAAATACAGAAGTAAAAGTCTAAAAGGTTAAATCAAATGTTAAAAGTCTGTTCTAGCCTTGAATTTATAACCTATAGAATGTACGTAATGGGCTCTAGATATACCCCCTGTACAATACTGTTCATAGAATTGCATTAGGAACTGCTTTTTCTCTTTATCTTTTCTCGATTGTGGGGCACATTCCTCTATAAATACTTTGTCTATCCTATATCGGAATCCATCACACATTAATTTTTTCCCTTTGTTCGTTTCAACAACTTGTATTTCCATGATGAAAATATATTCAACCAGGTAAATTTTCGCTAAAATGGGCTATCGAAAATACAGGTGAGCGGATTAATCCAGCGTTTAAATGGGCTCTAATGTTGGCGCTCAAATGTCCCCTAGTAGTTTAAATTTTTTCGCTCAAATGTCCTGCGCCCAGTTGGATGGTGTCTTCTGGCTATTCCTACATTTTGTATTTTACTATTCTGGCTATTCCTACATTGAGGATTAATGAAAGAACAATACATGTTGTTATTGCGAAATATGTTGTTTTAGTCATTAGTGTCTAATTTGGTCAAAGGTCCTAGAAATGCTGTAATATAGCATGTTGTTATCAAAGCTAAGCAAGGTAAATCCAACCGGTACATTTGGCTACTCCTCCTACATTTGGAATTTTATAGGTAAATTTTATGTAGGAGTTCCCAGAATTTTTGTGTAAAATGGGATTTACCTTGCTTAGCTTTGATAACAACATGCTATATTACAGCATTTCTACATGTAGAATGGCTATATGTTAATGTTGACCTTTTCACATTTTATGACATTTATGTATAAAAATGTCACCATTACCTACAACTCATGAGAGAAAATAATTACTTAATTGTTTACAGGTGAGAGAAACATCTCATTCATATTAGTCAACAGTGGACATAATGTGATATCGTTAGAAAAAATATCAGCCATTCTTAAGAGGATTATTTTCTACTTTGATTTTGGCTACCTTTTAAAGTGTAATGATTTATATATATTTAACGATATAAAATCTAACTTTGATGTCTTTGGACAAATATATACATGTAAATAATTTGTGTTAATCTGTGTATTGGAGATCCATAACTTAATAATTTAACTGACCAACAAGAGGGAATTATATACAAGGTCAATTGCATAAATTGTGGCGTAGACAAGTTCTTAATTTAATACTTTTGATTGTGTAAATATATATATAAGTATTGAACGATTTATAACAATACCCTTGTGACCAATGGCATGATGGTCACCACACCAAAACTTTATGGATAATTTGTCATTGAGAACGGATTTAAATTTGGATAATGGAAAACGGATTTTGACTCTGTATTTGTTTTACTTCTATTGTTTGACTTCGTCAACATCATTTATAGATATTGACCATTTAAATGTATTCTTTGGATTAAATATCATAGAAGGTCAAACTCTAAATTTAATGCGCTAAATTGATTAGATGATTGCAAGATTTTTTTATTACTCATTGTCTAATGTTTATGATATAATTATTTTAAAAGGATTATCTTAATTGTTCTTTGTAGAATTTGTTTAATTGCTGTTCTGCACATGCAGGTGCAGTTGTCCTTGTCATCAAACAAACACAATCATATTTGGATAGGTGTTGTAAGATTGGTGATCAGATTTTATTACCGATGGTTTAATTGGTGCATTGAACTTTAAACAGTTTAAATCTCGATTCTTACTTTTTGGAGAAATGACTTGAAATAAGTACAGTAAACCTGTGTTGTTTAACTGGATTTTAATTAGAAACAAAGCATTCTTCATCTGTGTCTGTGGAACAGAATCTCTCAATAAAACCTAATGTGTCTTAATCACCTGATTGCATGATAATACTAAAAGGATTATACATTTATTCTGTAAATTGACATTGAAGTGAATCTTGATTTATATTTTACAATGAATTCACAAGATAATGTGAAAACAATTTCTGTGAAGCCACTTCACGAGGAAAGTTGCCCCCAGTTTGTTTTAACTGTAACCGACTGTAGCCTGCCTTCTGGAGATATGGTGTGTAGATCAGAAAATGACATCAGAAAACAGGTAGGCATGGACAACTTTTTTTTAATTTTTCACTCTCTTTAAAAAAAAACAATTTTTTCATTACTTAAATTTTTACTTCAGTGATCAGAAGTATGACTTTACATCCCAGAATTTAATAAGAAAGGGGGTTTTGCAACCATTTTTACAAGACTTTTGTTTATTAGCTTATGAATTTAGGAATTGTACTTCAGATCTGTCTATGGTACTTGGCTAAATAAGAATTATCTTATTCTTTGTTTTAAAAAATTCCAATAGTGAATATACTTTACATTACTAAAAATAATTATCTTATTGATAAAAGTTATAGTTTTACTGCTGTTGTTCAATCACTGAGTTTCTGATTTTTCATGATGATTCAATTCACCAATCTACAACATTTTCTACATAAGAAAATGCCTGCACCAAGTCAGGAATATGATAGTTGTTATCCATTCTTTTGATGTGTTTGAGCTATTTATTGATTTTGTTTTTTGATATTGGGACTTTCCTTGGAGTTTAGTATTTTTGTTATTTTGTCATTTGAAGCCTAAAAAGTTTCATTTGTAATTCTGTATTGTTTGTGTTTTTGGTCATTGCACAAGATCATATCTTCCTACAATGTAAATGCATGAATTATTTCTTTATTTTCTGGAATTTACATCCAATATTTGAACAATTTCTCATACAACTTTAAATATCAGTGCCAATCAACTATTTTGAATTGAGTTATGTGTCTTGGAAATAATGAATGATGTTGTATTGTTAGGCCTCTGAAGCCTATAGTTGATAAGATTTTATGAAATTTATATCAAAGGTTTATATTATCAATGTCTGACAAGTTTTGAATAAGCACTGATCTATTACTAAGTCTATTGTAGGAGTAATGTCCCTTGGAAATTTTGTCACTCATAGCCATGTCCTACTTTGTGAAGGCTGTATAGCCAGTCAAGGTCGTTAACAACTTCTATCATCATTCAAGAGTAACTTTGAAGATCACCTGTCCAAATTTTATGACTAATTAAGTTTAATTCATAAAAATTATGGAAAAAGCATGGTTTTTGCATGATTTTTTATTTTTGTTAGACGGGGGATGGGTTGTATTAAGCATTGATAAAATAGAATGTTTGTCCAAAAAATGATGTTACACCAATATTCTTAGAGATAATATGAGAGGAATTGAATCATGAACTTTTTTATGAATACCTTTTATGAAACTATTTTGTCAGCATAGTTATTGAGACTCATTTTGTTGTAATATGTTGAAAAATAAAGGGTTTGCTTTTGATAATATTTGCCTATGAAGAAGTTGCTGAGAGGATTATAAACTTTTTGAAAAATTGAATATGTGAGTTGGAAACATCTTTGTGAAGATCATTAGTTTTCATGATCATTTTCTCTGTACTGAATGTTAAAAATGAGAAGTTACTGTTTTATGTATTCCCAGGCTTTTTTTAGTTCTGATTAAATTCTAAAAAACTGAAAAATTGTATCTCAGTGAATTATTGTCTTGAAGAAAGAGGATATTACTTTGTGTAAGATTAGTTTTAACATTGATATTGGATGGAATTATTTTGTTACATGGAAATTAGTCTGTCATATATGGATTCTATGATCATGATTTAAAATGATGATTCAGTGAACCTCACGCACTCACATAGAATTTATCTGTGAAATATATTGTGCATGTCAACAGGCCATAAGAGACTAAAATAAAAGGAATTTAAATTATATTCCCTTTGTTCAGATTTGGTGAATATTGAAAAAGAAATATAATGTTTTTTTGTAAGTGTCATAGAATTGAGTGCTTTTTCTTAACTGCAAAGTTGTTTTTTCAAATGAGGAGGATAAAGTGCTAAAAAAAATGTAACCTTACCACATATAAATTTTCCTGTTTAAAGTCAGGAACAATGCATGTCTTTGGGGTTAAATATCTATGTTTTTGTTGTGTTTGTAATGTTGAACATATTTGCTCTTTGATGTTGATCAAGCATCTAATATCAATCACTGCTGCCTCTTTGATGTAAATTCATAAGTATGTGCTTCTAAAAAAATGTACCTCTATTTCTTCATATGAAGGTACATACCTGTGTGCATACCCTATATCTATTCTTTCAGAGTCCAAATCTTGAAGATAGAAATATTAACAGTGGAAGGGAAGGCTGATGTTGAAAACACACAATTACTGTTTTATCTATTGAACTCCTCATACAGTTAGTCTGATTTGACATACATTTATTATCTCAGGCTGTTTAAAGTATGTAAAAACATTGAAAATGTGCATGTTACTTGGTGAACAAAGTTGTGGAGTTTGATCTGATTTAGCTTATAGTTTCCTGATGAACTGCAGTACTGTGGATTCATTATTATTCGTTGGATTCCAATTTTCATTGGTTTTGTGGGTACAGCTAGGTGAACCATGAATTCAAATGTTCAACGAATAACATATTTTCAAACTTGGTATACAGAGATTGTAAACAAATATCAACGAATATGCTAGTTTTCAGCAATCCTCGAATATTGATATCCACGAAAATAAATGAATCCACAGTATTATTAACTGTAAAATTATAAATTCTAGAGAGTGGTTTATTTTCAGGAAAAATGTCCCCTCATGACATTTAAACTTGATTTTTAAGAGATTAGACCCAAGGACAAAAAAACTAAAAATGTAATCTCCCAAACAGAGTTGAACCTATAGATCAAAAAAGTTAAACACTTTAAAAATAAACCCATGTTTTGTTCATTGTTAAAGCCATGCGGTACCCACATCCATATCATGTGGGCTCTGGTGAATTTTAGTTGTCTCATTGGCAAACACACCAAGTCTCTTGTGTAAAGAGAGACTAGAGAGTGCCACACTCTTTACACATTAAGAACAATTGCAACAACTCTTTACAGGGTCTATGTACATGATATATGTGACATGTTGCAATGCTAAATTTCTGTCCATATCTTATATACCCTCATTTTCCAGTGATAGTCAAAATTTCCTGCCTTTTTATCATGGTTGTCACTCATATTACAAGACCTAAAAAAATGTATTTATTTTGTTCTCATTTCAAACATACATGGAATATTTGCTCAGTAAACGTAAATCAAATAATAATTAAGTAATCTATTTATTAATAAAAGGATTAAAAGAACTTTTTTGAGTCAGCAACCTAATAATCAAATCAAAACAAAAACAACTTAAGGATAATCGTAAATAATCTTGAGTTAGCATATTAATCTATTGTAATACAAATTCATAATATCTAATGAAATTTGTAGATTTAGCTAACAAGGTCCTTATATTTGTATAAAATAACATTTGTTTATAGTGGAAAGTTGTTTTAACGTTAAATAAGCTACAAGTAAAAATTGCTTTCTAGTCCCTCTCTGTGATTACCTGTAGAGAACTTTGGTTCATATCCCAATCAATCTATCATGAAGGGAAGATAAATACAATCAACTCTCAATCATAGTCTTTTTCAAAAATGATGAACAGTTCTTTATATTGGTATGTAATCATTTTAAACGTTTCAAATTTATGAAATTATATTCGTACATCAATGTTTTTGATACACCAATAACAAAAACTGAAATATATTGAATTGATACATTTTGTAACTATTCAAATTTATATCAGAAACCTAAACTTAATTATAAAATAATGAACCTGTTAAAGGGAGACAATACTCGCATAACTTTTTCAAATTGGCACATAATACAACGGAATGTCACTCTTGCATACAAATGGCACATCAATATAATTAATTAACTGTGCAATTGTGCTCCACCTTCAATGATGATTCTAAATTATAAATATAACCAAAAGTTGTTAATCTATAGATAGTAAAGACTAAAGAAATCTAACCCACTGTTAAACTATTTCTTTGCATTTTTTTAAAACTTTCTCAGTAAAATGCTTGAGCCACTTGACTTTCATAGCTCATAATTAACGTTTTTACACAATATTTAAATAAAGTAGCTAAAGATTATTCGCTTCTCAAAGTGTAAGACGCAATAAAAATCGTATGCTTGCACCATCTTACCCAAAAACAGATTTAATTAGGTTCTGAACATTTCGACATTTCTTCGTTAAAACCTGTTTTAAACAAATCACAAGTACATGTCAAGATCCGACTAAATACCCATATCCCGATATCGTCAGGTTAATTTGCTACTTGAGTCAAGGATAAAAACATTTTAATAGGTCTGAATATAAAATACCAACTGTATCTGTCCTTTTCTTTTTTCTGCCCCACCTACGATAGTGGAGGGGCATTATGTTTCCTGGGTGTGTCTCCGTTCGTCCGTCCGTCTGTGCATCGGTTCGTCCGTCCGTCCGCTTCAGGTTAAAGTTTTTGGTCAAGGTAGTTTTTGAAGAAGTTGAAGTCCAATCAACTTGAAACTTAGTACACATGTTCCCCATGATATTATCTTTCTTATTTTACTGCCAAATTATAGTTTTGACCCCAATTTCATGGTCCACTGAATATAGAAAATGATAGTGCGAACCAGTTCAGGTTATAGTTTTTGGTCAAGGTAGTTTTTGATGAAGTTAAAGTTACATCAACTTGAAACTTAGTGCACATGTTCCCTATGATATGATCTTTCTAATTTTAATTCCAAATTAAAGTTTTGACCCCTATTTCACAGTCCACTGAACATAGAAAATGATAGTGCGAGTGGGGCATTCGTGTACTATGGACACATTCTTGTTTAGAGAAGCAGATACAAATCTTGAGGCTAAATGACTTATTTCTCAGACAGAAAAAATAATTATAAGATTAATTGGAGGAAAATGTTATTGTTCTACTGTATCCATCATGATCCCACACTTGATTTTACACGAATTTATAACCAGAATATTTGAAGATAAAATTATATTCTCTTAGGACTTAAGACTTATTGAAGCTTCTAACTAGAACATAAAAGGAATCCTGCATTTTTATATTGGTCCCTATAATGTGTTTTATTATTGTATAAAAATAAATTTGATCCAGAATTATTGACAAGGGAAATCTGTTATTTGTAGATAACTTAATTACCAAAGAAACAGAACATCTCTGGTATGGCAATATCAACACAATTACTTGACACATTTTAGAAAATCCAAATTATTGTCTAAAGAAATTTTATTTATGATTTAAGAATGATTCAGAAACGGGTTTTCCTTCCTTTGTTTAAAAAAAGGGATGATACTTATTTTAAAAAAAAACCTACAAAATACATAATGCATGAAGATATTTTGTTAAACTGAAATGAAAAAGTGAGAGAGAAAAAAATACCACATCCCTCGGCAGTTTTCGATAGCTCCCTCACAAGTACTGTGAATTCTTGCAAGATTATTTTTATAAAATTTTTGAACATTTATGTCACCAATTTCAAGGACATGTTAAAAAAAAGCCCTGATCATCCTGCAATCAAACCCTGATCATCCTGCAGACAACCCCTGATCATCCTGCAGACAACCCCTGATCATCCTGCAATCAAACCCTGATCATCCTGCAATCAAACCCTGATCATCCTGCAGACAACCCCTGATCATCCTGCAATCAAACCTTGATCATCCTGCAGACAACCCCTGATCATCCTGCAGACAACCCCTGATCATCCTGCAGACAACCCCTGATCATCCTGCAATCAAACCCTGATCATCCTGCAATCAAACCCTGATCATCCTGCAGACAACCCCTGATCATCCTGCAATCAAACCCTGATCATCCTGCAATCAAACCCTGATCATCCTGCAGACAACCCCTGATCATCCTGCAATCAAACCTTGATCATCCTGCAGACAACCCCTGATCATCCTGCAATCAAACCCTGATCATCCTGCAATCAAACCCTGATCATCCTGCAGACAACCCCTGATCATCCTGCAATCAAACCCTGATCATCCTGCAATCAAACCCTGATCATCCTGCAATCAAACCCTGATCATCCTGCAGACAACCCCTGATCATCCTGCAATCAAACCCTGATCATCCTGCAGACAACCCCTGATCATCCTGCAATCAAACCTTGATCATCCTGCAATCAAACCCTGATCATCCTGCAGACAACCCCTGATCATCCTGCAGACAACCCCTGATCATCCTGCAATCAAACCCTGATCATCCTGCAATCAAACCTTGATCATCCTGCAGTCAACCCCTGATCATCCTGCAATCAAACCCTGATCATCCTGCAATCAAACCTTGATCATCCTGCAGTCAACCCCTGATCATCCTGCAATCAAACCCTGATCATCCTGCAGACAAACCCTGATCATCCTGCAATCAAACCCTGATCATCCTGCAATCAAACCCTGATCATCCTGCAGACAACCCCTGATCATCCTGCAATCAAACCTTGATCATCCTGCAGACAACCCCTGAGCATCCTGCAATCAAACCCTGATCATCCTGCAGACAACCCCTGATCATCCTGCAATCAAACCTTGATCATCCTGCAGTCAACCCCTGATCATCCTGCAATCAAACCCTGATCATCCTGCAGACAACCCCTGATCATCCTGCAGACAACCCCTGATCATCCTGCAATCAAACCCTGATCATCCTGCAATCAAACCCTGATCATCCTGCAGACAACCCCTGATCATCCTGCAATCAAACCTTGATCATCCTGCAATCAAACCCTGATCATCCTGCAGACAACCCCTGATCATCCTGCAGACAACCCCTGATCATCCTGCAATCAAACCCTGATCATCCTGCAGACAACCCCTGATCATCCTGCAGACAACCCCTGATCATCCTGCAATCAAACCTTGATCATCCTGCAATCAAACCCTGATCATCCTGCAGACAAACCCTGATCATCCTGCAGACAACCCCTGATCATCCTGCAATCAAACCTTGATCATCCTGCAGTCAAAACCTAATCATCCTGCAATATAAAACCCTGATAATTCTGCAATTAAATAGCTCTTCCTTCAATGAAATCATAATCATCCTACAATTGAACTGTGATCATCCTGCAATTAAAATGTTCATCTTGTTATCAATCCACTACAATCCTACATTCAAACTGTGATCATCCTGCAATCAAATTAGAAGTAGGAATGCTTGCACATTCTGTGCAGTTTCAATTACTGTGAAATCACCACATGTATTCAAAACATGAAAGCTGCATGCATACAACTAATGCTTGTGATTTTGGTAATTTGAAATCAAAGTACATACAGAGTATTCATAATAGTAATCTTTTTAATGATAAAAAATCTTTTAGACCAAGTAAATTTTTTAACACAAAAAATATTGATTTCAGTGTATCTATCAGAGAAAAATGACATAAAGACATTGCTTGCATGTTTGATGAATATTAAGTTGTGATGTAAGTGACAAGATTATATGTGGGGATATATTGTGTTGACAGTGGGGTAATTGAAAGTTGAACTGATAGATTATAGTACAACAATAAATGGCCAGTGTAGAATTTATCATAATCATGTTGTTTCTATAGCAGATAATTGAATTTTGTCTTAGTGCAACATAATTTACAAATTATAAAACACTTGTTTCATAGTACAACAGATAAACAATGGTATCAGAGTACAACAGATAAACACTTGTATCATAATACTTGTAACATAGTACAACAGATAAACAATGGTATCACAGTACAACATATAAACACTTGTAACATAGTACAGCAGATAAACAGTGGTATCACAGTACAAAAGATAAACACTTGTAACAAAGTACAACAGATAAACACTTGGATCATTGTTTGGCAGATTAACACTTGTAACATAGTACAACAGATAAACACTTGTAACATAGTACAACAGATAAACAATGGTATCACAGTACAACATATAAACACTTGTATAGCTATATTAAGTAAAAATTAAAATTCCAAAAAAAATGTTGTTCCTTGACAGGAAGTGCAACCTTATTGCTAAAGAAATATAACACCAAATTTGATTGGTTTGTTGAATGAAGGCTAAAAATATCTTTTTTAAATCAATGTACATAGCTAGACAAAATTTCAAAGAAGGATAACTCATATTTTTTAATTGGAAAATAAATAAAGGGCAGATAATAATAAAATGTTCTCACTGTTATCTCCCTTGTTAAAGTCTTTTTCTTAATTATAGCTTGGTTCAATCTGAAATGTAAACAGTAATCATTAATTACGACACTTGCAAAACTCAAACTTAAAAGATTATATAAGTTTAATGAAATCTAGTAACATATGGCAACAACTAAGTCAATCATTAAGTCATTGTCAATATAATGAATGATAACTTTATAACCATTACTTAAGCCATAATCATATATGCCTAGAGTATGTAAGAGATGTTTTACATCTTCTCATATACCTTCTTTTTCATGTATTTGATTGAGTTTATTCTACAATACAATTCAAATAATAGCCAATACCTTTAAATTTTAAAATCTTTCCTTGATAATCTTCTTTCAATTCTGTAAGACTCAAATTATACAAATCTCCATCCTCTAATTCTTCATTCTCTTTCCAATACTTGACCTACAATTAGAATAATAAAGTACAAATCTGTGTACTTAAATTCTCAAGACATAGGATTAAAAAGTATGTTTTTATTACACACTAATATGAAAATGATTTCTTTTATTATATATTGTCCTAGTGAAATAAAGGGCATAAAACATTTTAACTTAGAAATATTGATGTCTTTTTATTGTATCTTTGCTTACTGAAACAAACAACAAATCCAGTTTTAGTGTTAAATTGCTTCTAAGTTCTAATTCTATATGTTAATGCAATGTTCTATTTAACATACAAATTAATATTTTTGACAAGTATTTTATTATACTTTTATTGAAAAGGACTATACAAAGATAGCCATTAAAAAATGAAATTTGACCACCTCAATTTTAAACTCAACTTTTGGCCAGATATAGCAGGCTTAAATTGTACAAAAGTAGAGCACAATATCTTTTGTACTATAAACGAGATAGTTGAGGGCAAATGGGGCTAAATTTGACCTTCTTCTTAAAAGAAATCTTAATTTAATAACAAAATCAAACACCGACTACCTGGAGTGACAAAGTTGTGAGGCCAGTTTCAACACATAATATTGCAATTACAGCCATCATGCATACATGTAGATATAGCTTATATCCCTACCTTTTTAGACCAGTGGGAATTTAACCTCTATGTGTCTGTTGTATGCCCAAAATTGAACAGAACAAAAGTTGACTAGACTTACAGGTTTTGACCACCGGATGTGAAGAATTTTATTCAAGCAGAGTTATCTACCCTATTTCACCTAATGGTAGTTAATATAGCTAACTTGTAACATAGTACAGCAGATAAACAGTGGTATCACAGTACAACAGATAAACACTTGTAACAAAGTACAACAGATAAACACTCGGATCATAGTTCGGCAGATTAACACTTGTAACATAGTACAACAGATAAACACTTGTAACATAGTACAACAGATAAACAATGGTATCACAGTACAACATATAAACATTTGTAACATAGTACAGCAGATAAACAGTGGTATCACAGTACAACAGATAAACACTTGTAACAAAGTACAACGGATAAACACTTGGATCATAGTTCGGCAGATAAACACTTGTAACATAGTACAACAGATAAACACTTTTAACATAGTACAACAGATAAACACTTGTAACATAGTACAACAGATAAACACTTGTAACATAGTACAACAGATAAACACTTGTAACATAGTACAACAGATAAAACTCTAGTATCATAGTACAACAGATAAACATGTGTAACATAGTACAACAGATAAACACTTGTAACGTAGTACAATAGATAAACACTTGTAACATAGTACAACAGATAAACACTTGTAACATAGTACAACAGATAACCACTTGGATCAAAGTACAACAGATAAACACTTGTAATATAGTACAACAGATAAACACTTGTATCATAGTACAACAGATAAACACTTGTAACATAGTACAACAGATAAACACTTGTAACATAGTACAATAGATAAACACTTGTAACATAGTACAATAGATAAACACTTGTAACATAGTACAATAGATAAACACTTGTAACATAGTACAATAGATAAACACTTGTAACATAGTACAATAGATAAACACTTATAACATAGTACAACAGATAAAACTCTAGTATCATAGTACAACTTATGAAAATTCTTGTTTCATAGTACAGCAGATTAAATACTAGCTTCTGTAAGATGGGTATCATTATGACTATAACCAGAAGATCCCGAAAGTTTTTTTTTCAAACAGAAAGTTTGAAGATCTGTATTTCAATCTGATCTTGGTCTCTTTTACCCACATTTTTGGCTTGAATTACTTTGAGTTTATTGATTTCTAGTTCAGATTTTTTATACTAAGTGATTTACATTGATATTATGTGAAATGAAAAAAATAAGAATAAGAAGATGTGGTATGATTGCCAACGAGCCTAGTCCACAATCTCCTACCAAAGGTAATCTTCATCTCACATTTCGTTGACTGAGTTTAAGATAAATGTCTGAGATCATTTCCAGGATAGTTTGTCACATTGATACCATTGATACCATTATCTAACTTGATGTGATAGTGTATCTATTTGAGTCTGCTGTCTTTTATTTATCTGATGATTTTTTAAGCAAAATAATATTACTGCTATTTTGAGTTTTACATTCATATCAAATTTAGTGAAAAGTGCACAGTACCTTTAACTCTCACCAAGTCATATTTATTTGATAGTATAAACATGTTAGCAATGACTTCCATACTTGATTTTCTTATTGTTATGTAATTTAGAGTTTCTATGGTGAAAGCAAATGACATCAGCAAAGTTATTGATGATGTCTTTATACGAGTGCAACCACATTACAATTTCTAAACTACAATTACAACTGCATACAAAATTATTTCTTTTTATCATTTTTTTCCCCCAAGAAATGGATGGTACCATCTTTAAGTATCAGCTAACACCTCATTAAACTGGATTACCAAGACCTGTATATCAATATTAACATTTTGATGTCTGATTTTACTTACATAACAGTTATTAATGATTATTACAAGTTTGAAAGTCAGTCTTAGTAAGGATGTGATTTTTTTTAATTATAGATTACCTAAGTTTATGTCAGAACTCTATGATTTAAGAGCAGTACATATTTTGCTATATAAAACCATAATTGGTACTGTTTTTCTGATAATACAGTTCTGGTATAGCAATGGTCTGGGGTAATTATAACAGTCTAGACAAAATTTTATACCATTAAATAAGTAAATTCACCAGGATTTGGTTGTCATTCTCATCATGTATCCTTAGGAATAATGATATCTTATACTGCAAAATATACAGCGGAAAAATGAGATGAGTGCATATATTGACACAGGAATCAAAAGGTATTCTACGAATACAGGAAACAAAAGTAGATCTTTGCTGGCCAGAAACAAAATGTGATTTTGGCATGCCTGTAACAAGAGGTGATAAATAAAAGATCAATCTTTTAATCTTAGTCAAAAACAAAAAGGTGATCTTTGTAAATGAAAAAAAAAGGTGATCTTTGCCAACCAGTATCAAGAGGTGATATTTGCATGCCCAAACCATAAGGTGATCTTTGCAAGCCAGAAACAAGAGATGATATTTGTTACCCAGGAATAAAAGGTGATTTTTGCAAGCCAGAAAGAAAAAGTGATCTTTGCAAGCCAGAAACAAAAGGTGATTTTTGAAAGCCAGAAACAAAAACCGATCTTTGGAAGCCAGAAACAAAAAGTGATCTTTGGAAGCCAGAAACAAAAAGTGATCTTTGCCATCCCCTATCAAAAGGTTATCTGTGCAAGCTAGTAAAAAGAGGTTATCTTTGCAAGCCAGAAACAAAAGGTCATCTTTGCAAGCCAGAAACAAACGATCATCTTTGCAAGCTAGAAACAAAAGGTCATCTTTGCAAGCCAGAAACAAAAGGTCATCTTGCAAACCAGAAACAAAAGATGACTGCAAGAAGGAAACAATATGTGATCTTACAAAGTAAGATTTTGTAGAGAACAAGAATAAATGCCAAGGATTAAAACTAGTCTGGCATCTCTCTTTTTTAGTTAAGTACCTGCCAAGCTTTACACTAAAGCAAATTTAGTCCCCTGTAAGGTGACTCTGCAAGCAGGAATCAAAATGTGTTCTTTAAAGCTAGAAACAAAATGAGTTCTCATAAGCCAGTAAAAAATACCATCTAATATCAAGCAAGAAACAGAAGCAAAGGGAGGTATTAGATGCAAAGAACAGAAATAAATGTGAGTGTGCAAGCCAGAAACAAAAGAGGACCTTTGTAAGCCAGAAACAGAGGAGGTTTTAGCAGAAAACAGAATTAAAGGTGACTTGATGCAGAAAAACAAAAATATAATCTTTGAAATTCAGAAACAAAGGGGATCTTTGTAAACAGGAAACAAACTGTGTTCTTTGCAGAGAAGATCAAAGCTGAATCTGCAAGTAGAAAATCTTTTCAGACATGAAACCAAGATTGATTTAAGCAAACAGGAAACAAAGGGCATATTTGCAAACAATGAACAAATATTGTTTTTCTTTCAAAAGAAAAACTATTTTTGCAAACAAAAATAAATGGTTGCCTGTGCAAGCAGGAAAAATTAGATGATCAGAAAAAGGTCATCTATCTTTTTTAGCAGGAATGAAATGTAGTTTATCCTACTGTTAACAAGAGAATACATTATTTCAAGCTTGAGGCAAAATGTTCTACATGCATTTCTATATCCACTGTAAATCTGACCCCTTTATATTTGTAGTCACCCACTACAAGATGGAACATGGCTTCATCTATAATTTTCTCATAGAAACTCATCTTATCAAGTTGGATTATGGAGTGTCCATTTTCATGGTTCTATCTATAGCAAGTGTCAACACAATCTTGAGCTTAAGTTCCCTTCACTGAATACATTACTGTCAAGGGCCAAATTAAGTCTGTATTTTAGAGTTTAGTAATATGTCTTTCAGTTACTGTTAACAAGTTGTATACTATTTTAAAGAGTTGTCTTATACTATTTGATTCCTCATTTTATTGAAGATGTATACTATTTTAAAGTGTTGTCTTATACTATTTTAAAGTGTTGTCTTATACTATTTTAAAGTGTTGTCTTACACTATTTTAAAGTGTTGTCTTATACTATTGTAAAGTGTTGTCTTATACTATTTTAAAGTGTTGTCTTATACTATTGTAAAGTGTTGTCTTACACTATTTTAAAGTGTTGTCTTATACTATTGTAAAGTGTTGTCTTATACTATTTTAAAGTGTTGTCTTATACTATTTTAAAGTGTTGTCTTATACTATTGTAAAGTGTTGTCTTATACTATTTTAAAGTGTTGTCTTATACTATTTGAATCCTCATTTTATTGAAGATGATGTATACAATTAAAAAAAAAGAGTCAAACGATAACAACATTTAGTTAGTATAATAAAACAATCAATCAGTTTCTCCTCGAACATTGTGACCAAGGGGAATAACTCCAATTCATATTTTATCATTGGAACACAATTAAATCTCTATGATATACAAAACGAGAAGGATTAATAAAAAAACCGCATCCCCATAGTGCATATTTACATGCTAAATTTTATTTGATAAGGGAAATTTGTCATTTTTAACACCCACACAAATGAGCTAATGATTTATGAAAATAGAAATGGAATAATTTTTGTATTTATTGTACTACTAGCATGTAGCTGATGTATAACTGTAGACAATGATTGGGATTGATTTTTAGAAGATTTCTGGTCTCCATAACTTTTTCATGCTACTCTTGAGAATTCAACTATGAATGAGTCAGTTATCTTTGTTCTTGAAGGAAATGTCTGATTCATTCATTTTTTTATTTAAACTAAAATAAAAAGTAATATAATTTTAGTCCATTATTCTGTACATTTATATATTTGACCATTTTTTTGGTAGAGATAATAATTGATATACATGTATTATTAAAAAAAATTATTACTATAAAAATTAGAAATGGCTACTTTTGTTTAAAGATGACTTTTTACAGATGTACTGCATTTCAGGGCTGAAGATGCAAATTTTGTTATTTTTATGTTCATCTCAGTATCATATTTAGCAGTATATTTAGAATAAACCAAATACAAAATCATATTAACATAACTGATAACATCTTAAAAATGCAATTAGGCAAATTAAGCACAAGAAGACAACATTTTATGAATCGGAATTTCTGGTACATGTCATAAGCTATCATAAGTGGTTATGATGTAGCATTATTTGGTTTTAAATGAGTATAATGTTATAAGGTTTAATTATATTTTCATAACACACTACATTTATTGTAGTGGACTATGTTCTTCATAAGGATTGAGGGTAAGGACATAAATTTTCTTTAGTTAAGGTTATCTTGTAGGGCTTTGGTTAGTTATTAAGTTTGGGTAATATTAGTTTAAGTATTAAGGGTTCATTAATTACAGCCCTTTATATATTGAATCCCAAAAAGTCAGGGAAGACCATTTGAAGAGTCCAGTAAACACCTCTCTTGGGGGAAACACCATAAAAAGGGGGGAAGATGTTAAGTCTGCAATTAAAAAAATGTATCATTTGAAACCTTTTACACTTTTTAAAAATCAAACTTGACCACAATGATTTCTAGACTCTTCATTTAAGATTTGCCTGACATAGAATAGACTGAGTGTCTGGCTGTTTGATTGTTAAATCAATTATTATATAGTATTTTTGTAAAAGATGTCAAAACTTTAGTAACCTGTGAATAAACTAATTCATTTGTATAAATTAGTCATTGTAATATATTTAATAAAATAATTCCATGAATATACTTTTACATGTGCATTAAATGTTTTGTGACAATTTTCTAGAAAATGATTCCGAAGGGGAATGTTATATGAATTATTCATTGATTTTTCATTGTTTTAGTTCACTAATGCATATTTTGTGTAAAGGTTTTATATGAGGATGAATCAGTGTGAGAAATGCATTTATATCTCTTTATTATTACAAAAAAAGTAAAATGAACCGATCTAAACAAAATCAACACTTTAGTTATAGTTTTTTGTTCAATGTTAGGTGGAAGTGTTTCTTTCTAAAATGTTCACCTTATTCATTGGAGCAGATACTCATCGACTTAATATATTCAAACGAATATAAAATATTGAGAAATGAGAGATAACAAGAGAAAAAATAAAAGGAAAAAAAGTGAATTGATTTCTTGAATCTTAAATATGGGTGAAGTTCCATCAAAATAAGTGGTACAGAGCACTACAGATAATTTCTGTTGTTCTGAGAGAATATATACTGCTTCTCATTTTACACTCAGTGTCAGGAACGGAAGACCAAAACTACACTTGCATCATTTAAGGGGACATATATTAAAAGCTAAGCTGGATTTATAGCTTGATTAACCAACATGACAGCTATTCTGAAGTCTGAATATAACTACCAAAAAAAATAAATCTGGAAACTTCTGTCTGTAGATTACTGGACTATATTAAAAAAATCACTGTAAGAAAAAGCTCTCTGTTATTCTGGACTTTTTATATGGTCTATGTCACTAGTTCACGCTTGTTAATTGGATATTGTCTTTTGTCATACTGTTGTATTGTTTGGTTAAAGGCTAAAAAAAATGCAGTGTACATGTAAATGTGATATTTGCCATCCAGGCTTTTATTGCTCTATCGCTACATACATTATAACATAAAAATAGCTGATATTGGTCAGCCTTTTAAGTATTTTTACCCCTAGTTCTTGATTGGTTTTGATAAATATATATCTATGGAAGTTTATATCATCAATAGAGTCTGAGACAATATTCATGCTTATATTGGTTAATTTTATTGGATTTATGGCTATTGTAATGTGATTTATGTGAAAATTGTATTGTAAGTACTCTCTTGCTTACAATATAAAGATAATCAGAATGAAATCATCTTTCTGGGCAGATCAACTGGTGTTGAGTCTTGTTAAGGAATTAAGCTTAATTTACAAAATTCTTTGTACATTTAAAGATAAACACTTTACGTTGTATGTGCATTGTCTATTAGACACCATTCAGTGTGGAACTTCAAATCCTTTTCTTCAATATTTTTGTAATATTTTTATTATAACCATTATGACATATTTTATTGATAATTGGCAGATTTTAACAAAAAATGTTTATTTTATTTTTCAGGTAAGTGAAAGATTTTATATGCTTATATCAAGTAGTAAACCATCAGGTAAGTTCACTGAAATGTAGATTATCTCCCTTTTGACAGCCATACCTCTGAGCAGTCAAGTGGCAGGCAAAACTAAGTATTTATGTCCTATCCTTATTCACTTTAATAATTGAACTACACAAGGCAAGATTTGAAAATCTATTAGTTATGAAAATTAAGAGTTGTCTCCCTTTGCCCAGTTAAGACCTACGAGAATATATTTGAGTAGGTGGAAACTAGTATTGATGACTTTTTCCTCTGGGCCAAATTTTTTGACTGGTCCTCACATATCTGATTTTCTTTTAAAATAGAGTTTTGCATTGAAAAAACTTCCTAAGCTGGGTTTATTATAATGACTCAAACTTTATTAAGAAAAATTGTCTTTCAGGAAAAAAGATTTATTTTGTTTGTATTTTGTTTCTGAATATTTAATTTTACACACAAATACTAACTGCTTTGACTCTTTAAGATAAAAAAACACTTCTGATAACAGTGAAAATTTAGTTTTGGGTTTCCTGAGGAAAATATACACGGTCTATATTGTATTAGAATGTGTAGGCTCTTCTTACTAAGATAAAATTTTCTATCTGGACTTTTATCAAGGGAAAGAGGTGGTAGCATTGATAGATAGGACTTAGCCTTTTCTTCAAATTTGTATGAACAAAGTGTACATTACAGCAATAAGAAACGCCAGAAGTTTAGATAACTGTCCAGTTTGATTTGATTTGAACATTTGATTGGTGTGTAAAAGCAAACAAATGGAATATATCAAGTGTTCTAATATATAGGCAATTCAGCTAAGATGATTTAAAGGAAAACAAATATATTGAATAGGTGACATATTTAAATTTATAATATCAAATTAATCACTCCAGCTAAGGAGGGTTCTGGTAGGCTTAAATCATTTGAAAAGAAGTGCAATATATATGTGGCCACAAAGTTGTCTGTACTTCTGTATCTATGTTCAAAATTCTCATTTTGTTGAAAATGTTCACCCTGAGGCAGACCTTAAAAAAAGTAAAAAAAATATCATATTCCTTGTTTGTAATGATGACTCTTTCATTCATACTGTAAAATGGGAGATTACTCTGCTTGTAATGTGGTCAACAACATTTAAAAGTAAGACCAATTACTAAATACTCCACTGGTACAATGTAGTAGAATTTTGGTTGAAATTCTATTTTTTGTTGTTGGAAATAACTGTTTAATGATTTTCTCAACTGTAAGCTAAGAATTCCCCCCCCCCCCCCCCCCCCCTGATGATTGAATAGTTGAATGAAATTTGCAAGTATTATATGGACGGAAGATTTTATTTTTTGAATTACACCAAAGTGCAGAAAAACAGGATCATAAAACTCTTTCTTTACTGAAATCTGAGAATAAAGTAATTGTAGAAGAAGAAGAAAATTAACAAACCCAGGGGTCACATAAAATAGGGATATCATGACAGTATCATGTCAGTGTGTATCTTATTACACTGAATGAAATATTGGGGTAAGGGAGATAACTCTATCTGTCTTATGAAAGAAACTGAATAAAAAAGAATAGGTCAAGCTGATTGATGATGAAAATTAATTATCAAGGTTCAGAGCCTCTTCTGGTTAAGGAATTGTTCAACACAAGGTAAATTTGTTTTCATCCAGTTTTAGTAAAAAATTACTGGTGTAAAGGACATAAAGGCAACATAGTTGACTAAAGTAATATCAGACAAAGGAGGCAGGCATCTTGTTTTACATCTTTTTCTTCCCTTTATCAGTCTGTGGATTCAAAATAGGGTACATGGTCATCATGCACACTTATCTTACAGATTTTAAACTAGTAAGTTTATAAGATGAAATGAAATGAGAGTTTTATCAGGATTTTGATTTATTTCAATCTTCCACAATGGATTTTAGTCAAATTTTGGGTGAAATTGGAACAAATTGGTTTGGTTTACTTATCTTACCTATAGTTTTGAAGCTACAAGTTTTATATTATGGAGAGTGTTGGTGCATATATATATATATGTAAAGGTATACATATTATCAGGATTTTTGTTTTCTTATAATTTCCAGCTAATAATAGGATGATCTACTAAGCCATTTTATGCCCATGTGGCAAACAGTTTTTTAGTGTTCAGTTTTCATCACTTGATGAAGTAAAAACTCATTTTGACCACTTATTCAGTGATGAATACAGTCCAGTTTTTTTTGTAGTGTTTTTTATCAGTTCCACATTCACGAAGAATGGTTCATCTTTGTCTTGTTTAAAGTAGAAATATTGTATATAAGTAATTTGTGTTTATCCATCCTGTGGCCATATTCCATTTTAATTACATAAAAATGTTGTATGCATTTAGTAAGTGCAATATATCCCTACAGGTATGGCCTAAAACTTTAAAAAGACATTATTTATTTATTTCCTCTGTTGTAAAGATTACTGAAGTATAAATTCATATGACTATGCAGATCTATATTAGATCTAAAGTTACTAACATAATTTATTGTTTTATTGGAAGAATAAATTTGTTGGAATTGGGCTATGAATTTAAATAAAAGAACAGTTTTGAAGGTCCAAATAACCTTCAAAAGTTTCCTTCAAGGAGCAAGAAGTTTTGGATAATTTCCCAACAATAAAAAGATCAATAGTACTATATTTTATACAACAAAACTTGAAAATTACTTTGTAGTAGTAAAATAACTTTAAACAGCCAAAGTTTAATTTGAAAAGTCTTTTAGATAAAGTTTGGTTCATGATTAAGAAGTATACAGACAAGTATTAAGAGAACATACAAAATGTTATGGATAAGAAGGCACTTTTCAAAATTGCTGTAAAGTGCTCTGAAAGAGCTTACCTATGAATGTTGGTTTATTTGTTGGTCCTTAAGATATACAGAAACAAATTTTCCAACTGTGAAAATCTAGAAAAAAAAACCAGATACCAGTCCCTAACAAAATACAAATACATTTTGAAAGGTCCCCATGCTGTTTTTGACTTGAATTCATAATTAATAGTTCCTATCCCAAGTGCATGTACTGTGTTCAATGAAGAACAGATGAGTAAATGCTTTTTAGTACAGTGAAATACACAGCAGTTCCAAATACACAAAGGGAAGTAACTCAATTCATTTTGATCCTTTAAATAAGCTAGACAGAAAAGTTTGTGAAATGACCAGAATTGTCTAATGACTACTTATAGGAGTTATTGACCTTATATGATGATTTTTACTTTTTTCTTTCATTTTTGGCAACTTATTTTTATAAGAGCTGTACACCACATATACTTTTCTTTAAAGAAAACAATCTGTTGAAATATAATACACTACAGATTCAAAAACAGAAAATAAGTAACAAAACCATGATTAAACTTGAAAGATGATTTTATTATTAAATTAGATGAAGAAAAAGTAACTGTTGCAAAATTTGTTTTTAAATATATGAGAGGGAAGCATTTATCTGTTCATTTATATATACATATATTGGCAGATTTTCAAGCTATTGGAATTTCATTCAAGCTTATATATCACATAAGAACAAATTATTTTATCAAGCAAAAGATCATAATATGTTCAGAATACCCGAACAATGACTTAGATATATTAATATATCTTTGGTCTATAAAAAGATCAGGAGATTTATAAATAGATCATATTGTTTACAAAGAAAAATAGTGCAGTCATTGGAGGACAAAACTGTAACCTCTAATTGTCAAATAAAACACTTCAGGTTGTAAAACTTGAAATATGATATAAGAATACAAATAACAGGCCAATATATAATAGCTAAGATCTCAATCACATCCACAGAAACTATAAGTACTGGCATTAAATTTGATATCATGTTTACCATTTAGGTAATTTGACATCTTTAGGATTTGTTTGTTTCATACATGTTTTTTTATGTGTAATGTTTTTGTGGCATTTCCATAGCAAGTATACAGTGCACTCAATGTTTTCATGTTACTCATTCCTTATTTTCTGTTGCATTTTTTTAATTATTTTTTAAAATCCTAGTGAATTTAGGAATATATCTCCCTCGTGGAAAGCTCTGATTTCTTGAACAAATAAGTGTTTTATATTTTTCCTATATTTGGAATTCTAGCATCTCTGAACAGACATGAGTTGTTGAAAATACATTTCTGGTACAGTAAAATTGGTACCTTTAATGTTTTAACTATAAACCAAAGTTTGTTCTGAGCTATGATAATGTTTTTAAGGAGTATTAATTTCTGAGGTTTTGTGTTTCAACTTTATAAATATAAGGACATACTGGTAAACAGACTGACAATTTTTGGCAATTTTCTGATAAGAAATGTTTGAAAAGTCACAGTCTGTCTGATTGCATTTAGTTGGCCCTGGAAAGTAATAAATAAACACTGACTTCTGGACCATTCAAGGTCAAAATAGTGTCCTGATCATATGTAAGAAGTATATAAATCTATAATAGTGTCTTATTTTATTGATAATTTACTGTTGATCTTAGTGGTAATTAGTTGGGTGTTGGTATATGTAAATATAATTGATAATTATTAGATTAATGAAATGTGTGAGTCTGGTTTAGACAGACAATATGTTAGTTAAATGTCATACTTTTGTGTGGCGATAAGAGCAACTTGTACCAGTGAAATGCTGATTTAGCATATTTCATTTGTATTGGTGTTGTCAGAAATTTACTGTGACATCCAGTTACCTACAACCCTCAATAAAGTTGTTGCTTTTAATATACATGACATGTGACATTCCAGTGGAGGAGCAGTGGCGGATCTAGAAATTTTCATGCCTAAGAGGGGGCCTGCTCCGGTCATGCTTCAGTGATTCCATATATAATCAACCAATATTTTCCCAGATAAGGGGGGGGGGGGGCTGGGTCCCTGGGCCCCCCCTCTAAATCCGCCTCTAATGAGTCAACATGCATGGTTATACCTGTGTTTTTCTCTCAACAAACATAGAGTATGTAGCAAATAATTAAATGATTATATAGTCTGTATAAGTTACAATATGGTTTGCCTACCTTTAACCTTATTACTGGGGCCTTTAAATGGTGGTCAAGCGGACTCAGTAGTTCTATTACTATATTACTAGCCTATCTTGAACACTGAGGATCAGTTGTCACTTGGCAGGTTTTCTTTTCTCCAATCTTAATTAATTGTCAGTTTTCAATGGTCACTCAGATCACAGGTTCTTTCTATATAAGTACTTTGGCTTTCCTCTGCCAATAAAATCAATGGTCACTCAGATCACAGGTTCTCTCTATATAAGTACTTTGGCTTTCCTCTGCCAATAAAATCAATGGTCACTCAGATCACAGGTTCTCTCTATATAAGTACTTTGGCTTTCCTCTGCCCTCAGATCACAGGTTCTCTCTATATAAGTACTTTGGCTTTCCTCTGCCCTCAGATCACAGGTTCTCTATATATAAGTACTTTGGCTTTCCTCTGCCAATAAAATCAATGGTCACTCAGATCACAGGTTCTCTCTATATAAGTACTTTGGCTTTCCTCTGCCCTCAGATCACAGGTTCTCTCTATATAAGTACTTTGGCTTTCCTCTGCCCTCAGATCACAGGTTCTCTCTATATAAGTACTTTGGCTTTCCTCTGCCCTCAGATCACAGGTTCTCTATATATAAGTACTTTGGCTTTCCTCTGCCAATAAAATCTGACTGCTACAAAATAGGCAATAATTATTGTGCTTAAAGATCCATTAAACACCAATCAATCAATAAACACATTTAATCTTTTTTCAATATTTTATAAATTCTTTTGCGTCTTTTCAATCTAACTGTCTTTTTGCAAACCTTTTTTCCTTGGAACCCCTTTGCAAAGATGTTTTCTGAACTTTTGCATATTTCAAAATCTTAAGATGTTATTTAAGATAGTACCAATATTGACATTTCAAATATGAATCTTATTTTGGAAATGAATTATACATTCCTCTTTGCAGAGGTACTATATAATTTAATAATTGATACTTATTTCTTAATATTGAGTTTTGTTTACATGCTGATTAACAGGAATGATTCCCAGGTTTTATCACATAGAAACACTACTATTTAATTTTAGATATACCATTAGATAAACAAAAAAATATATTATAGCCATGATTTTTAAATATTTAATTTTTGATTAATTAAAACTTAATTTAAAAGTGGTCCTGAGTTTTAACTGGAAAGGGACTCACTCAGTGGCTTTGTATTTTGAATGCTGCAACCTTCAGATTCAAATCCTAGTTTAAATGAATTATTAATTTATCGATTGATTTATACAGAAATGCTATATCAGCATGATAGCAAACATATGAGATATATTTTGAAATAATTTGATATTGCACAAACATAGATTGTTTAACTGAAAATTCACATGTTTTGTGTCCTTAAAACAGTTTTCAGAAGGATTTTATCAGACACAAAAGTTAACAAAACTGTTTTATAATTTAATAGTAAATTTGCCTCATTTTCTTTTTCATATATTATGGAACAAAAACCTTTTACATGAAAAAAAAAAAAAAAATTGGTTTAAGAATGAGTTATACTCTGCAGTTTTGATTGAAGTAATACTATAACATTGAATGACTGAATGGGCTAAATTTATAGCACACACAAGACTACATATTGACACAAGAGTCAGCTTGTTCCCTCAAAACAGGAGCATGTGAGTTCAAAACCCCGTTAGATAACCTACAGCTTTACAGAAGTATCTTTCAATAGTTAATTGCCCCCTTACTAATTTCATAGTATCATTAGTTTGTGACACTTTTAGGCTGCACAATGTTTAACGGGTGACACTTTTAGTCTGCACAATGTTTAACGGAAGAAAGAAAAAAAAACATCTACAGAAAACTCTTCCTGTCAATGACAATACTGGACACTTAAATCAATATTTGCTACAAATACATCATAAATAGATTTTCTATAACACAGAAAAAAGAACAAAGTAATGAGGTCACATTGACCTATACTTCTAAAACATAACTTGGTATTAGGACAATACAAATAGTTGATCATGACATATTTGGACTTAACTGACAAGTTATTTATGTGTACTATGTCAAACAAGTATGCTACAAACATTAGAATGTGACCAGAATATTAAATTATTGGAATTCTTTATTGATTCAGCTGATGGATTTGATTGATGAAGAGTTTGGCTGTTGACATTTTACCTTGCAAGGCTAATATGAATTGATTAACTAATGTGATCTTTTCTGTATTAAACTCTGTGAATAACTATCTAATTGAATGTGTCTCGTTTCTTGTAACCTTAAGTATTATTAAAAAAAAATGACTGAATCAATAGAATCTCAGCATGTTTCAATAAAAAAAACACAATCTCCTCATAAATGCTTGTCCAATTATATCCCTGCTCAGAGAGGAGGGGTATACTGGTTAAGGTCTGTCCATGTTTCCATCCAATTGTTATATAGTATCTTGGTTGTAATCTACTCAGGTCTTTCTGAAATTTAGGAACATGCTCAAAATTCATTGTATGGCAGACTTTTCAGATTCATAGCTCATCTACTTTCTGATTATACTTTGATCTATATTATTCTACAATGGTCATACATGTATATGAAATTTTATTTTTATTTTCATTGGAACTACACTCAAGCTATCTGAAATTTGGAATCATTTGCTTCATGTTAACTAGCATGTTATATTAATATTGTGTAATGCATTTTCAGATTCATTATCTCATAAACTTCCTGTTTAACGAAATCCTATATGTTCTTATCATAGTGGCTATGAACAAATTTTGGTTGCATTTCTCTCAAATATTACAAATGAAGACTTTCTGAAAACTAAAATCAAACTTCACACATGTGCAGGCTATAGAATTTCAAACAAAGAGTAAGTTGCTGCTCTTCATACTGGTTTTCATACAGGGACTTAGGTACTCTGTCTTCAAATAGAGAAAATAATGTTTTTTTATGCCCCATTTTTATGTTTTCTGGTCTGTGTGTCCATTGTCTGTCTGTCCGTCTGTCCCACTTCAGCTTAAAGTTTTTGGTTAAATTTTTTCGTCAAGGAAGTGTTTAAATAAGTTGAAGTCTATTAATTAACTTGAAACTTAGTACACATGTTCCCTATGATATAATCTTTCTGATTTTAATGCTAAATTACAATTTTGACCACAATTCCACGGTCCACTGAACATAGAAAATGATACATGTGTAGTGTGAGTGGGGCATCCCTGTATTATGGACACATTCTTGTTGTGGATATAAGTTTTTCAAACTTTGAGAAAACATTATTCACTTTATTTCTTTTATCTTTAACGCTTCAAAAATTTTAATCCCTTGTTTTGGTAAAATCTGTTTTTAAATTAGGCTACTTAGGTCACTGGCTGTTTAAAATAAGAGATCCTGGTTAAAATGTTTTAAGCAGATTAAAAGGAGGCTCATGGCTTATAACACTTGAGCTATTTTAGAATTTATAAAATAATGATGACATGGCACAAATATAATGATTCATTGAAATTGTGTTGCATTAGCCTTAAATGAGGGGTACATACTGTGGTAATCATCTAAGTCACATGCTTTGTTAGTTTTTATTGTGCTCTCATTGACAAATTTTGCTGAATGGTACATATAAGTATTTTAGTCAGTTGATACTTCATTGATGCTTATGTCAATATAATAAATTACAATGTGAACCTCAATCTTAGTAAAAAAAACTTAACCCAATCTGAAGTTTTGCATTAAGTAAGGGACGACATCAAAAGATCAATGTAAGTTAAAAAAACTTAATTCAAATAGTTTGGGGGTGAGTTAAGAAGGGGTGGGGGGTCAGTGAAAAAACTATGTGAATTAAATTTTTATCCTTCATTGAACTTTTGATGTCGTCCTTAATAGTGATCTTATTTAAGTAATGGACAAACTATATACTGTAAGATGAATTTATCAAAGTATATAGAAGAAGAAGAAGAAGATGCTTTATTTCCATAAAATGGGCTCACAAGGAGCATAATATAATATCATTGTAATATAATATTCTTTTACAAATATAATAAACAACACAAGTTACAAACACAAATAAGAAACAACAGTTATCACATATTAGTATATATATAAAACCTTTGCCTCAGGCACACCTCTGGAAAGTAACAAAAAAGAATACTGGGAGTAGGCTAAATATATCTAGCTGAACTGCAAGAGGCACCTAGGGACGGTGCTATATGGCATGGTGGGTGCATATTAAAATGTGTTTCGGGACATTAATGATATGGTAAGATATTGTAAGAAGTTGCACATAAATGGTATGTCATCCTCGTGCCTGGTGCAGAGGAGTCAGTACTATTTAAAGTGACACAACTGCAAGAGGCACCAAGGGACAATGCTAATTGACATGCCAAAGTGCACAAATTACAAAAAAGATAAAATATTACCAGTTTAATAAAAAAAATATTAATATCGCAAACAAGAAGATAATAGAACTTGTACGTTGTGTCCTGTACCCCACCATGCCAACCTTGTGCCTAGTGCAGAAAGCCTGATTAAATATTTATCTTTAAAGTTATATTTTATCTTCATCAATTAACTCACAGACAGATATCAAAATATCAAGATTCTCTACATTAAGAAGCCATATCAGTTTTTGACTAGGAATCAAATGCTTAAAGTTTGGGCATAGTAAGTCAATAGTGGAATTCAAATAATTTCTCTTATCTTGTGATGATGTACATGAGAATAAAAAATGTTTTTCATCATCAACTTCATTTGAGGTGCACCTGAGACATATTCTGTCTTGTCGGAGAGTACCCTGATAGCGACCTTGTTCAATTCTTAGTCTGTGAGAAGAAATACGCAATCGAGTGAAATTTCTCCTCTGCTCAGGTGATTGTAATATAGTAAGGTATCTTTCAAGACCAAAATGAGTCTTAAAAGTGCTATAGCTACAAAGCTTCCCATCAGCACAATTGTGCATTTGGTTTCTCCACTGTATTTCATAGTGCTCATACAAAAACTTTTTAATTAAAAAATATATATCTGGAATAACATAAACAATACCAATATTATATTTGAATTTGTGATTGCAAGTCTATGTATTTGCACATTAAACACAACTATTAATGAAGATTGGGAAGTTACCTATTCAGTAATAGTGATGAATACTGCACATAGGCAGTGACACAATTAATATCTTATATACCAATTGTGTAACAAAGCGACAATTCAAATTATACTTCAATAGTATAAATTATTAAGTAACAAAATACAAAAACAATTTATGTACAGTATATGTCTTGAATGGTGTAGGGTTCACCACAGAGTTTGTCTTTTGTACATAGTCTGGAAAATTGTCAAGTTTCAGTATACATAGACAGTTTAAACATTCATGGTACATTAGTCAAATTAAAAACCTATATTATAATAAATATAAACAGTGGAAAGGAAGCAATATAAGTTTCCCGATATATACACCTGCTTTGGTGCTAGTTAAATATATGTATTGATCCACTGAACAATTTAAGTCATTGCACGCTTGTGCAATAAAAAATCTTATAATACTTCAGTTTTAAAGGTAATATAAATTTTATTGAAAATAAAAGATTTAATGATACATGTACTAGCATTAAAAATGAAGTGGAAGAAATCAAGGTGATATTCGTGAACTCTTTTAATAAAATGAGAGAGAGAAACTGAAAATCCCTGTCAAAAAAGAAAGATTATGAAAAGAAAAACAAACACAAAAAAAAAAAAAAACTAGACTGAGGAACCCGGTGTCATCATGGAACTACCATAACCTGGTGGTGGTCTTAGCTGCTCTTAAAGGATTAGCAGATCCTGCTCCACAAGTATAACTATACAGATACAAGGTTATAACAGTGACCAGAGATGAACACGTAGACTTTAAACATATAACATAGTTAAGTATATATACATGTATAATACATGTCTATATGTCCACTGTTGTTGTTTGTCATGCTATATATCTGTTTAATGTATATTTCGATAGTGCAATCAACAACAACCTATGCAAACAATGTCTTGTGTTAAATTTAGATTTCTGAACTAAACAGAGAGAGTTAATGATGATTAATTTGTATTAACACTGACAGTTACATGTACCTTAATTTGTACTTTGTTTCTTGTTTACCAATTTGATACAACATATTATTAATTTGAACCAAGAAATCAGTTGCATACATTTGATTTACTTCATTGGTCATTCAAATGGCACATATCTTACTTTTAAGGTTCAAAAATATAACTGGAATTATTGGCTGATTTGTATTGTTAAATGTTTTCCTAAAACCAGAATCTGCATTGATTCAAACATGAATAGATTCAATCTGTTAAAATATTTTTGTTATGAATAGCTCTACATATTGCGTTAATCTTAACTTAGGGTTAAATCTGAGTATTAAATGATGCAATACAGAAAAAAAGTATGCAGATATAGAATTATGATACATTTTAGATAATAAGTTATAATGCCTCAATAGTCATTTTTAAGACAGATGGATTTTTAATCTTATCATTTTAACCACAATATTACTATATACTATGAACACATATTTTTGATTCATTGAACATTTTATTTCAAATAAGATTAATGCAATTGTTTCTTGCCTTTTTTCTTATGAGTACTATTTGAGGGCTATTTGCCAAGGGACATTCAAACAAAAGTCAGTTGATTTTATTATGCTTCCTGTAAAAATGTCAGATTTCTATTTATTGGTTCTAAATACGAGGGAGAAAATTTACTCTATCCCATGGCTGAGCGGAAGACAATTTTTTTTTAATGTCACCCTCTGGTCGGTTGACAATGTTTTCTCGGGGTAACAATCTGCTCCAACACTCTCTCAGCTATGTGTTACTTGTATAATGTATCATAACACTCTATTAAGCTCTGTACATATTTAGGTTGATTCATAATTAAAGATATTCCAAACTAAAGTGTATGTATGTTGTATCTGACTTACAGCTATAACCCCTGACATTCAAACCCAAGGTAGATACTAATGTGGTAGCATTTCAGAATCTTTATGAAACAAACAAAAAAATCATTCTTATCCCCATATTTATACATGACATTCAAAGCCAAGGTTAGCACTGCTGTCTGAAACAAAACATTTACATCCCGTTTGGGATGAAAATTTCAGGAACTCAATTTTCAGCTCTCCCTTGACACCATCAGCGAGTATGGTCTTGAGGAAACGATGATAGTCCGTCGGAAGGGGACAATAAATGGCTAACTCGTGTTAAGAGAGAGCCATATCTCTTGCACGTTAAAGACACCCTTGTAGATTTCATAAAAGAGTAGGCTAATGCCGCTACAAGGCAGCACTCGCACCTGCAAAGTGGAAAGGGATTAATATAAGTTGCAAAACTTGTTTCCCAATCCACTATAAATAAATATGTTTAAACTAAACATTTACATTCCTATCCCAATATTATTCCACGACATTCAAAGTCAATGGAGTTATACTCATTATAGCATTTCAGATTTTAGAATCAAAGGAGATAAACAACAACAAAAAATCATTGCATAGAAATAGATAAACATGAAATTTAATTTTGATTAAATCTATTGACCTTTTAAACTGAAAGTATTTTTAACTTAACAGTAAATATCTAATTACTAGATAAGTATGGTTTAAAATCCTATGTGCTCAATAATTACAGCTAAAAATGTTGAAATAATTAAATATTTATAGGACTTTAATAATATAATTTTGGCAGGAAACTAAGACTCCTATATTTAAGGAAGTCCCACTTGTATCTAGGATGTATAAAAACAAACACAAATAGCAGTTATGTAGTATATTTTCAGTGTATTGACAGAATTGACTACTGGAATAACTATTCATCTGGAAATAGATGTATTGTTAAAAACTTGAAAGTGTGTCTAATTCATTTTTAGAAAATAATTCTGTTTCTGGGTCATCTAATGTTGTTGAAGTTTATTTTTTTCAAGTTGTTTCTTTAACAATCCATTCGAAACAGGAATGAAACCATGTGCACCTTTATATTTATAATCAGCTTAAAAAAGCGTGTAATTTGATTATTTACAGTTAAATAAATTCCCCAAACCTATTAAATGGAATTCCTATAGGAACAGGAGCATTATTATGTAATGATCTATAGAAATCACCTGGATATATGATATTGTTGTTCAAAGGTCATTCAAGGTTACCAGCTGGAATTGATTGCTTTATCTGCATGCTTGATAGATTGTTGATGTAAACACTATAAGGTGATGAAGAATCTCCATCCACTATTTCTACGGAGATGACATGTTTCTGACGATTTCAACTTCACTGTATTTGGACATTTTCTTGTTCAATGAGTGTAACATTCAAATTGCCATTTAAGTTCTGAAGTAAATTTATTTGTTTACATTGATTTTGGATTTTATATGCAATAATAATTGAACTAGCTGCATTACTGAAATTCAGTTATAAGAAAATACTAAACCTAATTAACTGAAACTGGATTTAATGTGGGTAAAGCTCACTGTGTTATATAAAGTAAACCAATTACATAGTTGATCGATGGATTATATTTTTGTCATACCAGCGTTACTTTCCTGTAACATTTTCACATAAACTTTTTAATTGATTGTAAGTTGTACCTAGGGATATGGAAGAATTACTTATATATTACTATGGATTATCTGTGTATTCCGTCTTTCATATTGATTTGAAGCATACATTGTTATTAAATCAGAAAATTGGTACCTGCACAATTTTCAGTTAGGAGTTAATGGTTAAATATTGAAAATTTAATCCATTGTAAGATATTTAATTCTATATATTGTATGGATGACTGAGGAAAAAAATAGACTGATTTGCTTGCAGTAATTTTATGTATACAAAGATCTATTAAAATCTACTTGGCAAATGATTATAAGATATTTGTATACCTTTGTTTAGAACAAATGTTATTCAACTGCTTAGACAAAGTGAAGGAAAAACGGCTTTTGTCAAGTGTATTTCGTGTTTATTTGAAATTTAAGAGGATAAGAAACTTATTTTTCCACATTTCTGTATATTGCTATTAGTATATATACTCACTGTGGTTTCTTTACACAGGAAAATATCTAAGGAAGTGAGTATGTATTGATTTCTTCAGAAATATTAAATGTACATTGTACAATTTACTTTGACCGACAAAATAGCATTTAAATATGACATTGAAGAGACTCATTGCAATAATAAACTTCACTTTAATCAATAATAAAATTTTATTTGCTGTGCATTTTTATTGAGCATAAGATATAGATTATAAAAGCTTACAGGCAAAGGTAAATCATCTCACGTGGGATCATTTATAGAACCTGGATTATCTGTCAGTAATAATTTTGATCATAGGATATATTGGTTCAAACCGTATCTCTCTTCACTGATGATGCCATAACTATTTACAATATCATACCTGAAAAATGACTTCTTAAAAAGTTCTTCATGGATTTAATAGGAGATTATAGAACATGACAAAATTGTGCCATCTTTATCTGTGATTTGTTTTGGGATCTTAAATCAAACTTGATTTCCAACTGTGGAGGAATTATAAGTGTTTTCATATCAAAATGAGCAATTATTTGAATGTGCCAGAACCTAGTAGGATGAAACAAAGGAGGAGGTCTTTAGCCACCCCAGGGGCTCTCATTACTATTCCAGATAATGATGAGCCTGTGAATTTTAATGATGAAAATTTTGATGATGCAGCTTTACGGAAAATGATTCAAAAGCAGAATAAGAGACGAGGATCCTGTCCTATCAATCCACAGGTAAGATCTGATTAAAACTTGTTCCATACCACGCTGGACCTTGTCTTTTTTATCATTTTATTGTAAGTTTTCCTATCGAAGGTCAGTGGTTTTCTATAGGCACTCCGGCTTCCTCCAACAATAAAAACGTACCACTACGAAATAGCCCAAAAGTAGTGCTTAAAAGTGGCGTTAAAACACGAAAAATAAAATCAAATTATATCTTTTTACCTTTTCTATTATGGCATACAGGTAAATTTGTTCAAAGAAAAATGTTGATGTGCAGTGAAGTCTCAAAATACAACAAACATATAGCTGCTATAGTGAGGGAAAGAGAAATATGGGAGGTGGTAGAATTGTTAAAATGTTTCACTGACATTGAACTCTAACTCACCCATATGTGTCTGTGTGAGTTCATCCAGTTATATAGATGGTTGAGTTCTTAAATTTTAAGAGAAGTTGATCTAGTCATCATCATAGTTTTTTTTGCTGGTACTAACTTTGCATTTTTTTAGTTTGTTCATTCATGATGTATGCTTTATGAAACATTTAACATGGAAATGTATGGCAGCTGGGAGGGGAGACATGACCCAGATCTCTTTATATGAGAACACAATAAATTATATAAAAAACATGTTTGACTTGCATTTCATCAACATTGACTTTAATATAATAGAATCTTAAATACAGAGGTATAGATCAATTTTATAGACCATGTGTTACGCTTAAAAGAAGATTTCTGATGTGAAATTATACCAGAAAGTAATAAAATGTTTCAATGAATGCAGTTCAAATGGTTTCAGTAAATTTCTACTGCATTGTTTACTCGTGAATAGTAGTACTTGTATACAAGCTATGAATGTTTTATATGTATATATGCTTTTAATGTTTGTTAGATGTTAAACACAAAAAGAAGTTATTTTGCTTATCTTTTTTAGATGTTACATAAAACTTGTTTTATTAGCTTTCTTTCAGTCTTTCAATTAAATAGGATATAATAATCTGGTTAGTGAAACATCATGTATATTCAAGTCTGTCGGGTTGTTGTCTCTATGACACATTCCCCATTTCCATTCTCAATTTTATGTGTTGTTGGTTTAGATTTTTGATACCATGCTGTATTTTGTTCTGTGTGCCAGTACAGCCATAATGACTTATAGGACACAAACTTTGATAGATATGATGACAGTCAGTTGTAATATTGTGTGACATGACATTCAAAATTACTGTGAGGCCTCAAATCAGTTCTATGTGGAGCTCGAACTTGAACTAGGCTTTTATTTAGCAGTGATTAATAGTCTATTGCATGTGCCATGGTGGAACACAAGTCACTGTATGATAAGTTCTAAAATGTCTTAACTATTATCTAAACTGCATGAAGCATATAAGGTGATATTACTCTGACATCTTCAATTTTAAAGTCTTCAGCCACTGAAAATAATGGTAGAATTAAACAATCTGTGGTCCAATGACTGCAAACCACAAATAATTACTGCATGCTATATATATATCTGAGTTAAGTCTTAAATAATGACAATGATATTATACATAAAGTCAACATTCTCAATTATTATACCATTATATAGTATTTTAAAGTTTATGTTCAAGATAATGCCATATTTTTTTCCATGTTACATAAATAGTAATATCGCTACATTGAAGACCTGTTGGTGACCCTCTGTTGTTGTTTTTTATTTGGTCGGGTTGTTGTCTCTTTGACACATTCCCCATTTCCATTCTCAATTTTATGATTTGCTAAACACAGCACTTTTTATTGGGAGCCTAGACATTTGTCTATATTTAGGCACAATCTTCTTTATTCTACAGTCATCATGTAGATAGTTAAAGTTTTAATCTAACACATTCTTAATGGAATAATGTTAGTTTAGGCTCAGCTTATATTTATTTTCAATTCTGATAGGTTTGTTGACAAATAGTTGTATCATTTATATCTGTTTTAATACTATATTTAGTAACAATTGGAAAGTTCTCCTGACCTAGGAGGATATATTTCATCTGATGATAAGAAAATTTACACATGCTAACGAAAGATTGTATGAATGTGTTGACCAAATATTTCAAATTTAGGTCAAATAGGAAGTATTAAAATTATTGTTGGTCTTCATTCTTAGAGTAACTGCATGATATTGATATGAATGTAGTAAAACATCCATCTCTTAATATTAAAGAAGGTGTTTTATGTAAAAGATTATAAATACAATCCATCTAAACCAGATACAAAATGAAGAATTAACAGAAAAGAACATTTTATTTTTTAAAATGCTTGGCAATGATTTTATCTGTATCTGTATCATTATGTTGAAGGTACCAATTCTGGCTTAAAGTATTTTGACAGGATTTTATTGTTTGTTCCCCTGTCTGAGGTTAGGGTAAGGTTTTGGGGCCCCTAAAATGTTTAACCCTGCCACATTCTGTAGGTGCTAATGTCCCAAGTCAGGAGCCTGTAATTAACAGTTGTGTCCTTTGTTGGTGTATATCTTATTTGTCTTTCGTTCATTATTTTGTACAAAAATCTGGACTTTGTTTGAATCGTTTTACATTTTTCAATTGTGGCCTTTTTTAGCTGACTATGCAATATGGGTTTTACTCATTGTTGAAGACCGTTATAGGTGTTGATTTCTGTGTCATTTGGTCACTTTTGAAGTCTGAGCCTTTAAAAGTTGTCTCATTCAGGCAATCTTGACGCCTCTTCTTATTTATATACATTGTATGACAGAGTCATTAATGAAAAACTTTTGTTTTGATATATTTTTATTGAATCATTCCCCATAAAGCTAAAGAATTCTTCAAATTTATACTGCTTTTGGTACTGTTCAACTGAGTAAAATCTTATCTAAGATGTGAGGATTATGATTTACAAATATTTTATAATACACCTATTTATTTACCTCTAGTTGTAAGGAAAAAGATGAAGATTATTATCTGATGTATATTATCTGTCACTAATTAGATGTATTCAGAGGCGGATTTAGAGGGGGTCCAGGCCCCCCCCCCCCCCTTTTTGGGAAAAAATTTGGTTGCTTATATAGGGAATCTCTGAAGCGTGACTGGAGCGAGCCCCTTCTTAGGTCAGTCAGTGGGCCCCCACTTATGAAAATTTCTGGATCTGCCACTGGTATTTGTCTTCTCAATGGCCTGGTTTATAGAGAACTTTAGGGTTCAATATACAGAATTTTTAATGAAACATATACCCCTATAATCAAATCTGTAACCAAACTACTATTTTATAAATAGTGGTTTCTTGAATCAAAGATTGACATAAATTGAAATAGTACAATTACTGTTACTTTGATAGAAAATGAAAGTTCTATATAACTACATTATTTGGAAGAGGTTACAACCAAAAGGTCTATTGAGGCCAACTATTCTATATAACTTTGAGCAATAACAAAATATATGGTACTGAATAGTTTTCTGTTTGAAGTTCTCCTTACTAACTAGATTTATATCTACTTGTAGATAATATCAGTTATAAAACTTACTTAATTCTTTATTGTTCAGGAGTAATTACCTTGCCTTGAAAGAAAACATTTTTTAAAGTTTTATTTGCTTTTATAAATGATAACTGCTGAAGAAGAAATGAAGAAACTTGACTGACTGAGCAAAACTAATGAATAATATTGATTGTTGTTTACTTAACATTGATGCCAAACTATTATATAAAGCATACTTATTTTTGTGAGATACATTTTATAGGATCATCAAAATTTTGACGGTACAGATTATGGTATACTAATGTCCGGCATCTGTCTGTCTTTCTGTCCTATGTAGAAATGTCATGAGGTGACTTGAGAACAACTAATCCAAATTTCATGAAACATAATATAGTGGTCAAACAATCTGTATACTTTATGGTGAAAATAAGATTAAACCTTTTTGAGTTACAGGACTTTGTAACTTAAACAGGGGTGTGTTTTTTTCACATGTTGTGCTGTATCTAACTTTACACACTTTTTATTTATATTAATCTAAAGATCTGTATACTTTTTGGTGATGATTCAACATTTTATTTAAGAGTTCTTGAGTTTTTTGTGTATAAAAAAGAGGGGAGGGTTTACATGTTGCGCTGTATCTCAGAAACTATTTATCATTATTGCGTAAAACTACACACAAAACAACTCGTGGTGCAGCTGTTTATTAGTCTGCTATTGGCCAGTATTTTATTGCATAAACAAAAAAATCCTGATGTAAAGGAAAGACAACCATAATGCATGGTAAAAAAAACAAAATGCATGGTGTAAACAAAAGGAAACTAGAGTGTATGTATAGTTAAAAAGCATTGAAGACACCAGAATGAATACAACATGAGGCAATCATTGTTTAACACAACTTATTTTTTTTACTAAATAGAGCCTGAGGGAGTTTTAACCTAAATAAGAAACAAAATAAAATCTTTACACCAGGAACATGCACATAGATTGAGTATACATAGATTATTTTACATTGAACAAAGCTGAAGGGGACTATTTGAGTACTCTTACGTCATCCTTAGTTATATAATGGTTATTTGAACATCAGTATTTCATGACCCAAAACATTAAGGACATTGTATTTTGAATGTTTTTGTGTCTCATACTGAAATTCATCCATGTTAAAAATAGGTTGGCCGATTTAGGTATAAAACAATTTATCAACATGAGAATTTCCTTTACATAATATTTTGTCTCATTGGCAATCATACCACATCATCTTTTTTACATGTAAAAATTACACTGTACATGAGCTATATCAACCCAAATGGTTCAGTTCTCCTGTGGGGGTCTCATTAAGGGTTCTGATCCCCGATCCCGCCTACTGTTTTGTCAGATTCCCATATCCCGCTTACATTATGTAAGTGGGCAAATTCTCCTTTTTTTGTCGAGCCTGCAACTTTTGTTGCAGAAAGCTCGACATAGGGATAGTGATCCGGCGGCGGCGGCGGCGGTGTTAGCTAACTTCTTAAAAGCTTTATATTTTAGAAGGTGGAAGACCTGGATGCTTCATACTTTGTATATAGATGCCTCATGTTACGAAGTTTCCGTCACTCACATGTCCAATGTCCTTGACCTCATTTTCATGGTTCAGTGACCACTTGAAAAAAAAAGTTCAGATTTTTTGTAATGTTGAATTCTCTCTTATTATAAGTAATAGGATAACTATATTTGATATGTGCGTACCTTGAAAGGTCCTCATGTCTGTCAGACAGTTTTCACTTGACCTCGACCTCATTTCATGGATCAGTGAACAAGGTTAAGTTTTGGTGGTTAAGTCCATATCTCAGATACTACAAGCAATAGGGCTAGTATATTCGGTGTATGGAAGGACTGTAAGGTGTACATGTTCAACTGGCAGGTGTCATCTGACCTTGACCTCATTTTCATGGTTCAGTGGTTATAGTTAAATTTTTGTGTTTTGGTCTGTTTTTCTCATACTATATGCAATAGGTCTACTATATTTGTTGTATGGAATGATTGTAAGGTGAACCTATCTAGGGGGCAGATGTCATGTGACCTTGACCTCATTTTCATGGTTCAGTGGTCAAAGTTAAGTTTTTGAGTTTTGGTCTTTTGATCTAATACTATATGCCATAGGTCATCTATATTTGGTGTATGGAAATATTTTATGATCTTTATGTTAGTCGCGCAGGTTTTATTTGACCGTGGCCTCATTTTCACGGTTCATTGCACAGTGTTAAGTTTTTGTGTTTTGGTCTATTTTTCTTAAACTATAAGTAATAGGTCAACTATATATGTTGTATAGAAGCATTGTTAGATGTACATGTCTGCCTGGCATGGTTCATCTAACCTTGACCTCATTTTCAAGGTTCATTGGTCTTTGTTTAGTTATCTTGGTTAATGTTAAGTTTATGTGACAGTTGTATTAAAGCTAAGCTTTATACTTAGGACTATCAACATAATATCAATGATTAGTATAGAAGGCGAGACATTTCAGCGTGTGCACTCTTGTTTTGTAATTTCTTGTGTCCCTCTGGACTTCATTTCCCGTTTTCACGGCACATTAATTTGACTTTCACGGGTCATGCTTACAAAAAATCGGCCATCCGGCGTCACGCTTAGACCCCAATGAGACCCACTCCTGTCACGTCAGCTGTCCAATTTTTTTTTTAAAGACTTTTTAAATACATTATCATTTTTGTTGATGGGAATAGAAACTCTTTAAAACTGGAATAATAAATAAAAAAAAAACAATAGACAACTTTTGAGTTCGATGCATTTCCGTCAAAAAACTTTGGTTTTAGTGAACATCATTTGTGCAAATACGGGCATCGTCACTTCCATTCCCATGTTGAGCGAATAGTTGGAAAACTATGATGCTATATTGCACGGATTATTCAGCAAATTGAATTCTTATGATTAACAATCAGCACTGCTCTCATTAGGGAATTATGTCTTAAAGTATCTACTGAACAAACATTTTTTCTAGTTTATCCTGCACAATGACAATCCCTAAGACGCTTGAAGTTAATAGTGCAGGAATACAGGTGATCCCCTTTATCTGGTGAATGACGTCATAATAGGGTGCATAATTGACAAGTTTTTTCCGGTGTAGGACAAACTTGAAAGTGGTCTATTGATACAAGCAATACAGCATTAAACAATAATTAAACATTATTATATCTAAGAATAATCCCATGTACTGAAAAGAAACCTTAAACCTGCTCAGATGAAATCATGCTTTCCTTAACTCTCATATCAGTGTCCCTAATTTGGAGTAGATTTTATTTATCGGTGTTATTACATACATTTTCATTCAGATTGTGGAATTTGGCACCACTGGATATAAAAACTACTGTGCCTAAAAAAAGTTGTTTGTTTGATATATTATTGTGTGACTGCAACAATAATTAGAATCATTAGTTGTATATTACTGGCCAACACATTGAAAGATGTTTACAGAAAATACAGCAGTGCGTACCTGAGTAGTTTGACTGATTATGTTATAAAGATTATGAGATTCTATTAGTATCGTCTCGTAGTTTTAAAGTAGATGGTATCTCACTAGCCTTATAATACATGTACAAGTATTACATATACACCTGAGGGTGTTCACCTACAGTATATATAATAAACAACATGATATTTAAAAATATATACATGGTTTAAATTCAAAATGATAGCTTTTAATAATTTAAGTTTCTGTGGCAGATTGATTTTAGAAGTTGAACTACTGTATCACTAGGTTATCAACACAGGTTGTGAGTTTGAACCCCATGCTTGTCAGGTGCGTTTGACTCTGATCTTTGAATTAGCTAGGATTTTCAGTCATTCCATCATATAAAAGCTGACTAAGAGTGAACCAGCAGATAGCATAACAGTGCTGAAAGTGACTTTAAATGCCAATCAATCATTGTGATTGAATTTATCTGATATACAGTAATTAATGTTTATTTCAAGTCCAGTGTGTAGATGTTCTTGGTTAATTGGCTTTTTAATTAAGGCGTGTTTTTTTCTAGTGATTTTAAACATCAAACTTTTGCTTAATAGTGCAGTTGATAGAGTTTTTAAAACCATTTCTGTTTTCTTTTTATACATGTATTTACAATTTTAAGTCTTGTTTTGAGCATTAGTCTAAATCTCTTTGTAACTATAAATAGATGCATCTAATTCTTGTAAGTACATTGTTGTTGTGTTGCATAAAAACAAACTATATATTTGGCAGCCTCAGAACACCAATCACAAACAGAGTAATTAATGGTGAATTATATATAAGTTTGATGTTGTTGCTATTTTAGTTAGCTGGAGATCCATCGCTGATATTTTCCAAGAATCAATTTGTAAATGTATCTATTAATTTGTAAGTAATCATTCACATCTTAATAAAATCCAATACAGTATCATGCGGATGACATTTTACTGTCACGAATCTGATTTCAGCTATTCTTGAAATTGCCAATGATGTGTTTTTATGTTTTTAAACTGTGCAATTAGTAAATGTCTCAGAAATATTCTTGAATTTGACATTTGTAATCAACAAGGATTTGCTGTTTGAATTGTTTATTTCTTTTTTAGAATTGAAATATTTCCCCAGGACTAACATATTTTTTACCATAAGAGATAAGGTTTAACAACATAAGCTTTGTATAAACTTGTGTAAAAGGTTATGAAAGGTCCTGCTCAACAAAATATTAGACATTTCAGTGGCGGAACCAGAACATTTCATAAGGAGGTGGGCCCACTGACTGACTTGAAGGGGGATCTGCCTATGAATTTGAAAAGGAAAAACAATAGCATGATTTATGCTTAAAACAATTGAAAGAAAAATAAATATGACAGACAGACAGCAACCTACAACAAACACCAAATTCCAAGCTCTTTTAACATATAACTTGGACAAGCAAGTTAAAAATGGGGCGGGGTAAGACATCGTTGTTAGCTTTCAAACTTGCCCTGGCCTTGGGCAGTGGTGTTACAGGACAACATTAAAACAAACTGTAAATAAATCAGTTGGAAAGGACTGACTTCTCAGATTGGACCAAAACGCCAAAAAACAAAACTAATAAAGACAACAGATACTTAAGTACCAATCTTACTGAGAAAACTTGCAACTACTGAAATCTAGTTCATTTAAGCCAATTTTGACCCACAAACAAAAAGAAAAAAGATGTTTTTCTACACTAAAGTATCAAGTAGTACCCAGCCAATGGATTTAGGTAACATGATAATAATACTTGTATTTCTCTGTTTTACAGACTCTCTGTAACTATCATTTGCTGTTGTCTTCCTTACAAGTTCCCCTTTGATTTCTTTGAATTTAGATAAGACTTTGATGTAATCCAGTACTAAGTTTGATATGTGCTTTACCAAGTATAGAATGTCAAAAGGCAGTGAGAATATAAAGGATATGGTGTGCTTTGGGGAACATTTCTAATAGTGTTTTCATGTAGAGATTGGTTGACAGTTTGTTTGTTCTAGTGATACTGTAATATAACCCCACAGCTGTGTTCTTCAAAGCACATGTGACCTTGATTTGAATATCATCATTATATGTGCTGTTTCTTGTGTATTGAATTTAGTTCATTCACCTTATTCTTTCTTTCAATTTGAATTTTCTAATGATTTCTGAAAAAAATATTCTTTATAGCCCAATTAAGTATTCCTGAGGATTTGTTGATTTTGAACAGAACTGTTATGATGGCTTGAAGTCTTCACATTAACTGCTGAATACTCTAGATTATCCTGTGTAACCATGTAATGATAATCAATTTATAAGTTAAATCATAATTACTTTATCATTTATTCATTTCAGGTGATTTGATTAGTTGAATGATCAAATATTGACAGGTATTGTACAGTTGTAGGAATGGCCTGTTATAGACATTTAATTCCCTTGGTCATTCCAATAAAAGTCTAATTGTTATGTTTGTATTACATCATTGTATTGAAAAGTCACCTTTATATGATCCATAATCTAAGACTAATTGCATCTATTTCTATTTACCTTCAAGGACACAGATTTGTAGATATTTTTCCCTATGTATTTATTTCTCTTTGTTTTGTGTTATAGAATACATTGGTCTTCTGTCATCATGGTGGTTTATTTTGTAAGGCCCTCCCAATTGGTAATTTTGTAGGGGTTATTTCCCAATTTGTAATTTTGTAGTGGTCATTTTTTATTGGTAATATTGTAGTGGTCATTTTCGCCGCGATATAGCCTTGCTGTGCTAATGCGGCGTAAAGCAACCAACAATCAATCAATCAATGTAGTGGTCATTTCCTATTTGTAAAAGTTCTAAGTTCTCTGCACAATAATTTACCCTTACAATGACTCATTGAGGGATCTGCATTATTTGGCCTGTTGAAAGGCAACATTTCTGCACCTATCGTACATACCATTGTTTTCCAGAGGCAGTCCAACTTCATCCTTGTCTTCCCACCTACATATTTTATTAAATATACCTAGCATATACCTTGTCATTCTGTCGGTCCAACATATACTTCCATCACACTTTTCTTAGGTACTACTATAACAGAGTGACTTTATATTTGGTCAGCAGCTTGAGAATGATGAGCTGACTGCATATTTGAGATTTGTTGGACATCTGCTTCCTGTGTTTGACAATTCTTTGTATTTTTCTGTATATCTTAAATAATCTTAAAATTTTTCTTCACACTCTCCTCAAGTACTGTGGCACAACTTCATAATTAGTCAGCAGCTTATTCATAAGTGAGGAGTTGAAATTCATAAGCATTTTCAGATCTTTCAGACCAACGTTGTGTATAACTTGAGTGGGATATGCTTAGAACAACATCTTATGCATTCTTCTTATTAATTAAGTTTCTTGTGAATATGTTCCTTAATAAAAGAGCTCTTATCCAAATTAAAGATCAGAATGTATAACACTTTAATAAACCTTTTACATCTCTTGAACTCTCTCTGGGAAAAGACATGATTTCTATATATCTTTATTCTCATAAAGTCGATGCATAATATCAGTACAGAGATAACAAAAATATATCTATTTGTAATATATACAAAAAGGAGAGAGGTTACAAAAGTCACTAACCAGGAGGACAAACAAAAGCATTAATATATTTTTATAAATGAACAAAGCTTCTTTAGGACTGGTTTTCGTGTACTCGACAAAAGTTCGGAGAATTTGACCTTATTTGGTCGTTGTACAAAATATGAGGATAAATGCTCTTCAATTTTGATCAATAAAGGTACATTCAAATATATAGTGATATAGTCTACAATTTGTTGATTGTTACATAGATGTCAAACAGGGTTTTCTCTTAATACATTTTGCCACCTTCCTGTTTCAATCAGCAATTTGTTCAATATTAATTCCACTTTGATAGCTAGTCATTTGTATAAAAGGTTTTTGTAGAGTTCAGTTTATATAATGTTTGGGTCAAGGTTTATGGTCAATTTTAAACTGACTTTGTTTGTGTATTTTTCTCAAGTTTAAACTTATTTTTTATAGTCTTTTTTTCGTGTTGAATTTTTATGGAGTGTAAACCCACTGTACACCCTGATGAGCTATTATAATGATGGATATATAAAGGTGCAGATTCAGGACAGATAGGGTATAACTGCATCCCCCTACCCAAAAAACGATAGGTAAAATTACAATTATGGTTCTACAACTCTTAATTCTCAGAAGCGACCCAGCGGCCCCAGCCCCTAACATTAGATCCTTAAATAGTGCCTCAGGTAATAGTTTATGCTAAGATTCCAATAATTTTAAAATGAAAGCTGCAATAATGATTTTCTTTGATTAATTCTCAGATTGAACTCATCAAATGATTATCAGGAATATAATAGTTTATGTTGCAAAAAGTTGGATTGGGATAATTTTCGGTCAATTTTCAATTAGACAAAAAAAAAAAAAAAATTTGCATTGTTTTATACTCTCTACAATGAAGACTAAAATTGTATGTGGTTTGAAAATTATTCATTCAAAAAATTAAGGGCAATACCCTTTTGTAATGTGTATGCATTATAGAGTTAACAATTAACTAATTCAATATACATTTAATTGGGTTTTGAAATTGTGCAATGGAGTGGATTTTAAGGCACTACAACAAGTGACTGGCTGACCTTTAAGTCTATTCAACACTAAATTAATGTTACCTCTGTTGGAAGAGTTATTTTTTTGAATGAAAGTCATTTTTTCTATGTTACCTTTCCTTGGATTTAATATTTTCTATTATTTTACTCCAGCAATATTTTCATGTTAATATCATATTATGGACGAAAAACCCCATTAAACTAATGGGAAAATCTGCTCACAGTATATTTCCGAAATCAATTCTTCTTAGAAATTATGATCATAAAAGCTAGCATGGGAACAAATTACCTCATTTTTGTCATAAAAGTTAGTTACCTGAGAACCACAGATTAGCTTTTATCTCTTATCTGTGTACCTCAGAGAAGTGGGGGTCTTTTCCTGTCAATTATTGATTATATAGCTTTTAGCATCCTTTAAAAGACTTATTATGTTGTAATTTTCTGGGAAGTTTTTTGAGTAGTTTGTGTTTATGAAGGATTAGGTAATTATTATATAGCTCATTTTACCATTTTTCTACCATTTAACCATTGAAAAGATCACCAATAACATGGTAGTGCAGCTAGTGTAATAAACAAGGAGATGTGGTATGATTGCCAATGAAACAACTATGTGAAACAACTATGATCCAATCTTCAATGGAAGTGGATGTAAACAATTATATGGCCTTCCACAATGAGAAAAAATGCACATAAATAATTGAATGATGTTTCACACCACTTAAATATAAGATCAGCAGTCCAAATGATATATGGAAACATTGCATTTCTTTACTTCTTTCTGCTTGAAAATTTCTGTTCTGGTAATGGGAAAAGTAAGACAAAAAATAAATATAATCCATTCATTGCCTTACTGTTATTAGAAAATTGACTTAAAAATTTGAGAAATTGTAGTTTTGTGTGTCTTTATTCCATTTTTTGTCGAGCCTGCGATTTTTGTAGCAGAAATCGCGACATAGGGATAGTGATCTGGCTGCTGTCTAAGCTAACTTTTTAAAAGCTTTATATTCTAGAAGGTGGAAGACCTGGATGCTTCATACTTTGTATATCGATGCCCTATGTTACGAAGTTTCCATCAGTCACATGTCCAATGTCCTTGACCTCATTTTCATGGTTCAGTGACTAGTTTTTATTTTAATGTTAAATTCTCTCTTATTATAAGAAATAGGATAACTTTATTTGGTATGTGCATACCTTGCAATTTATTGGTCCTAATGCCCGTCAGACAGTTCACTTGACCTCGACCTCATTTCATGGATCAGTGAACAAGGTTAAGTTTTGGTGTTCAAGTCCATATGTCGGATACTATAAGCAATAGGTCTAGTATATTTGGTGTATTGAAGGACTGTAAGGTGTACATGTCCAACTGGCAGGTGTCATCTGAGCTTGACCTCATTTTCATGGTTTAGTAGTTATAGTTAAGTTTTTGAGTTTTGGTCTGTTTTTCTAATATGCAATAGGTCAACTATATTTGGTGTATGGAAATATTTTATGATTTAGATGTCAGTCTTGCAGTTTTTTTTTTTTTACCTTGACATCATTTTCACGGTTCATTGCTCAGTGTTAAAGAGTTTTTGTCTGTTTTTCTTACACTGTATGCAATAGGTGTACTATATTTGGTGTATGGAATGATTGAAAGGTGTACATGTCTAGCTGGCAGGTGTCATCTGACCTTGACCTCATTTTCATGGTTCAGTGGTCAAAGTTAAGTTTTTCAGTTTTGGTCTTTTTTTCTGATACAAAAATAATATATGCAATAGGTCAATTATATTTGGTGTATGGAAATATTTTATGATCTATATGTCAGTCTTGCAGATTTTATTTGACCTTGACCTCATTTTCACGGTTCATTGCTCAGTGTTAAGTTTTTAACCGGATTTTTGTGACAAAAATGTCGGTTATTGATTTGGGGATGTACGGCGGGTGGGCGGGCGGGCGGCAATTAAATGTTGTCCGTGCATTAACTCATGAACCGTTCAACCAAAGCTTTTCAAATTTCAATATGTTGTTACTGACATCTAAATGAAGGTCAAGTTCAATAATGGCGATTTTGACTTTTACCGTTCAGGAGTTATTGTTCTTGAAAGATTGAAAAATGGAGTTTCCAGTTGTGTCCATGCATTTACGCATGAACTGTTCTACCTAAGCTTTCCAAATTGTTATATGTTGTTACTGATGACAAAATGGAGGTCAAGTTTATTAATGGCGATTTTGACTTTTACCGTTCAGGAGTTATGGTTCTTGAAAGATTGAAAAATGGAGTTTCCAGTCGTGTCCATGCATTTACACATCAACTGTTCTACCTAAGCTTCACAAATTTTAATATGTTGTTACTGATGACAAAATGGAGGTCAAGTTCAATAATGACGATTTTGACTTTTACCGTTCAGAAGTTATGGTTCTTGAAAGATTGAAAAATTGTGTTTCCAGTCGTGTCCATGCATTTACGCATCAACTGTTTTACCAAAGCTTCCCAAATTTTAATATGTTGTTACTGATGACCAAATAGAGGTCAAGTTCAATAATGACGATTTTGACTTTTACCGTTCAGGAGTTATGGTTCTTGAAAGATTGAAAAATGGTGTTTCCAGTCGTGTCCGTGCATTTTCTCATGAACCATTCAACCAAAGCTTTTGAAATTTTTATATGTTGTTACTGATGGCAAATTAGAGGTCAAGTTCATTAATGACGATTTTGACTTTTACCGTTCAGGAGTTATGGTTCTTGAAAGATTGTGAAATGGCGTTTCCATTCACGTTGTTGCATTTACTCATGAACCATTCAATCTAAGCTTTTCAAATTTTAAGATGTTGATAATGATGACAAAATGGAGGTCAAATTTGATATTGACGATTTTCACATTCATCAGTAATGGTTCTTGTGATATTGCCAGGACACAAATAAATATTAATAAATCCGGTTTGCTGTCGTTGTGACAGCCTCTTGTTGTGTTTGATCTGTTTTTCTTAAACTATAAGCAATTATTAGGTCAACTTTATTTGTTGTATGGAAGAATTGTTAGCTGTGCAATTCTGTCTGGCATGGTTCATCTGCCCTTACCTCATAATCATGGTTTATTGGTCAATGTTTAGTTTTCTTGGTTAATGTTAAGTTTAAAAAGCTATTAAACCAAGAGTTCCAAATGGTGAAGTTGAAATCATCCCTTTGTAAATTTTACGGACGCCATCACGAGTTGGTTGACCGTTATGGAATAACCGTATCACAAATGATATCGGATATGTTCCTTACGTCGTAACTACAATCCCCTTCCCTTTCCTGAATGTGACCTACCGAATTAGACTATTTACCGGATTTGTTATCACACAAGCAACACGACGGGTGCTGCATGTGGAGCAGGATCTGCTTACCCTTCCGGAGCACCTGAGATCACCCCTAGTTTTTGGTGGGGTTCGTGTTGTTTATTCTTTAGTTTTCTATGTTGTGTCATGTGTACTATTGTTTTTCTGTTTGTCTTTTTCATTTTTAGCCATGGCGTTGTCAGTTTGTTTTAGATTTATGAGTTTGACTGTCCCTTTGGTATCTTTCGTCCCTCTTTTATGTGACAGTTTTAATAAAGCTTTATATTTAGGACTATCAACATAATACCAATGATAAGTAAAGAAGGCGAGACATTTCAGCGTGTGCACTCTTGTTTTTTAACTTTAGGAATTCATTTTTTGTAAAGCAAAAAGTGTCAAAAATGACTTGATCTTACAAGGAGAAATGCAAAGTTCCCATTGCATTTATTATTTAGAAAGTTCACCATACCAGAAATTAAATACTCTCAGTCTCTGACCAACAATGCTTATTCTTATGAATGGTTTTATTTCCTTTACAATGATATTAAAATTGCCATAACCTTATGGTATGAAATTGTTTAAAATCCAAAAAATAGCTCCAACTGGTGAATTAGCAAAATATTTTTTTTATAAAATCAGAAGATATCATTCATTACAGAAAAGTAAAATAAAATGATGTAGAAAAACATTGAACTTGGTAGAGTAATAAGAAAGAATTATGTTTATCAATATCAATACAATGTCATATTACTTAGAATACCCAGAAAAAATAAAAGGCATAGGCTTGAGTGAAAATATTCTATACTTACACAATGTCTCTATTAATTTTGTATATAAATTGTGATAGATAGAAAAATGTATAATATAAAAACAGGAGATTGGATTGTCATCAATGAGACATTGATATCCAATATAAGAGGATGTTTTCCAAAACTGAATTCTGTGAAACATTTTTTATAAAACATTTGATCACTTTCTCTTGGAGAATGTTTGTACCAAGTAATAAATATGACATCAACATCCGTTTGTTCCATTAATTCATGTATTGAATGTCCTGATACTTGTCCTGTTTTTTTGCCAGTCAATTTCTTCCAACCTTGAATTAACGTCATATTCTTTCAACAGAAACTTGGCATTTTCTGAGATTTTATATGTTGTTTTTTTTTAAATGTAATCATAGCTATTTTATACTCCGAACATTTTGACCCAGATAGCTAGTTTATAATGGAAAAACCAATTTAGTACTGGTATTTTTTATTGAAACACTCTGGAGATTCTAACATGATGTCTGAGGATGCAGTGAAAACTCTGTCATCTTTTATAGTAAGTCTGAAAGTTTCCCCAACAATAAATAAATGTAGCCAAATATAGGCGCATTATTAAACATTGTCACGGGTGTAAAACGATAATTCTGCTGTTAAGAACATGATTTTTGTCCAAATTAGATTTGATTTTCTGGTGGGAATTGCTTAGTAAGAGTTTTGTACAAATTATTTATGTTCATTCATTTCAGTTTGACACCTACATTACTATTTTAATAGAACACAAGCCTTTCTTTAGATTAAAGAAATTTGTTTTGCAGTACCAAAGTGCTTTAAATACAAAAGAGGAAATATAAAAAAATTAAACCATAGTACTTTATACAAAAGTGAAAATAAAAAAATGTGGCTACACTGGTATAATTGTTTAAATAAGACTTTTATTATCTACCAAATTAAAAATGATGTAAGCAGCTTTAGGTCATTGTACAGCATTCAACAATGAGCAACACCCATACATATATAATAAGTCAAACTATAAAAGGCCACACCATGCCAACATGTGAAACAACTAAAAACAAATATAAAAGACAGCAACCATCAAGAACAACCACTGAATTAGATCAGGCTCCTGACACATAGTTTAAGTTAGAATTTATATTTTATAAATAAAAAAACACACACACACAAGTAATTAAGGTCATATATATCCTGTTATATTTGCTTCAAAAACATAATATGGTATAAATTGATTTTGTATTCTGTTGGATGAATTGTATTTTTTCCAATCTGTTTTCATTTGGGTAAAATAATGCTCTCAGGTCAAACATTAGTTATCTAAAGTTGGATGTACAAATTGCAATGAAATAAGATTTTATATTAATTTTTTTTTCTAAGGATCAACCTGAGTTGACAATCAAATCTATTTTCAATAAATAAGTTATATTTATCCTTATAACTATTGATACAAAAAAGGGGGGTGGGGATAGCAGCGCTTTTAAAAATAGTAAGCATCCTATCAAATTGATACAAAAAAATGTGTTTATAATACCATGGTTGTAAAAATATATGCTATGTTCTTTTCTGAGTAAAGGCTGATTTAAATGTAAACAGTATAGAAGCATTGCACTGCACTGCAGTATGTTTATAGGAACTTTACACTGCAGTGAGCCATTTGTGAAAAAGGTTTGTTTAAATCAATATCTTAAAGAAACCGTTCTGATTAACTGCAAATCTACTTAAAACAATGTTGAACTGAAGTATGTATCAGTTAGTCCTTTTAATGACACCCTTTAACCTTGAAATCAGCCAGTTATAGTCAGAATAGATTGCCGTAATGGATTGTGTCATATCATGTTACTAATGAATAACCACCAAGATAAAAATAAGGAAGGAATACAATATGGTGTCAGTGGGACAAAAACCTCTTTTTAACAAAAAAGTCCGCAAAAGAGTATGAATTTCAAACATGAGTGAGCTGAAGGTATTGAGAACATGTTATGATCTTTGTATCACATGTGTTAGTACTGTCAACAAGAACACTATATATGGATTTAGTATGGTTTTCTAAACCAAGAAAGGACAGGATATTATACTGACTAAGACAAACCTTATGTAATTCAATATGATAGCAGATTTAGTTTATACATGTTTTATTTCATTAAACACAATTTAAACAGACTGAGGCAGTCAATGGTCAATGTTAAGTGTTCATGGTTTGGTCTGTTTGCTTGGATACTATACATATGCAGTTCATGGAATGTGTGTCAGATGAACATGTCTGTCTTACAGGGTTTATATGTCCTTGACCTCTTTGTATGGATATTTGAAAATTTTAACTTTATTTGATAATATTAAATGTGGTAAAACCTTTATCAATTTAAAATCATTAATGGTTAGTAAAGTAGGCAAGACATTTCAGTGTGTGGATTGTACACCTAGTGCACTCAAGCTTATACTGTCACTGAAAGCTAGTAATGATAACAATCTGAATCAAAACATTTCCTAAATGTTATGTATATCTCCATACATATATAATGATGCCATGTGTTCAAGCTTAACAAGATGAAGACAAATAGCATGTGGTTTATAAGGTACAATATATATACAGCCTGGAAAAAAAATCAGATTTCTATTCAAAAACTTAAAACTTAAGCACTGAGCTGACCGCAGAATGAGTAGCATAGATATTTACCTGAATGAACTTTTACTTTAAACAGATCTTGTAACATATTGTAGAATCCAACATAAATCTGATTGTTTTGTCTATAAGTCTGTATGAAATTTGGCACAGCTATGATTATTGAACTACAAGTGATAACTTAAATAAACTATCATTATTTATCATACTCAGACTTGTTGATGTTGTATGATAAACTTTTTCATGGTTTTCCACTTTAACTGCTCAGTTGATTTATTTATTTTTTTCATTTATAAAAAAGAAGATGTGGTAAAACCTTTATTTCTAACAATTGTTATACATGTAATTTTATAAATTTAAATAAAACCTCTAAATTTTTATGGCTTTTGACCCAAGAAAATGTTACACTTATGGAAAAACTGGGCTGTTATAGTTGTGACTGTTTTGAATTAAGGAGATTAGGTATGAATACTGACACTAAGTCAAGTAAATAATTTGAGAATAAATACATATATAATGTAATTTTATTATTCTTTTATTCACAATATATATGTGGTTTTTAGCTTGATTCTGACTGAGGATTCTGACCAATGCTTATATTCCAAATATATATGTATATGCCTCTATTATTGTTGTTGTTACTAATTATGTAAATCAATTGTATCTGATTTTATGCCCTTTATGGGCCCTGTAATTTGGGAAATAAAAAAAAATGCCAATGAGACATCTCTTCACAAGATACCAAATGACACAGACATTAATAACTATAGTTCACAACTGCCTTCAACAATGAGCAAAACCCATATGTGCATACCATATAGTCTAATAAACTGTTCAAATCTGTGCTAATTGTAGAAGCTATAAAGCTGGAAATTTCCAAAGATAAAATTTTGAATAACAAGTTAAAAAAACATCTTCTGAAAACATGCTTTATTAAAAGATGTACATAAGATATGGCTAATAACTATATCTAAAACAAACCATTAGATAAGAGAACATCTACAGCATTTTTATGTATTTGTTTGCCAAATTATTATATAACACAAAAATACCAACCAAGACAGTACGGTTTGGTGCCAAATTGACCATTAAATCTGATATATATATAGAAATTCCTCCAATTAGCAGAAATTAAAATTGTTATGTAACATAAAAATACTAATGGAGAAGGTATGGTTTGGTTGCAAATTAACATTTGTGCATTCCTTTGAAACTAAAATTTTAAGATTAGAGATGGTTACCTTTTTTAAGCATTGGTAGAATACCTTGTTCTGAAAACCATTTGTTTAGAACCACAGTAGTCACAGGGTCTAGAATGTGACAAATGGTATTAATCACAGTATGCCAGACAGTTAGTTGTGTATTATCATACCTGTCCAATTATCAGTACCATGTAATGAGGATGGAATGTACATGTTGTTTCAGGATGCATTTTTATCTTGGTTAATGATACTATGCAATACGCAGCCACTTATATTAGGGACTCTAATATACATGATTGGAAATATCTGTCATTTGAGTGGGAGGTTTGGCACATTGTTACCTTCACAAAGTTCAACCTACCACCTGCATTTGAAAGTGTCTTTACCAAGTCAGAACATAAACAGTCAGTAGTCAGTTCTTCCCAGAAGTATCATTTGTAGAGATTTTTTATAAAATAACCCATGAAGTTTATGTAACCTTTGTTATTATGTTACCCAATCGACAATGTCGGTGACTTGTTGCTTTTCTTCCCTTTCTTAAACAAACTTATGGGCTTTGCTCATTGTTGAAGACCGTACCGTGACCTATAGTTGTTAACGTCTGTTTCATTTTGGTCTCTTGTGGACAGTTGTTTCATTGGCAATCATACCATATCTTCTTCTTTTTAGCTGACCTGGCCCAAAGGGCCAAGTGAGCTTTTCTCATCAATTGGCGTCTGGTGTCCTTCGTTAGCTTTTACAAAAATCTTCTCCTCTGAAACTACTGGGCCAATTTTTACCAAACTTGGCCACAAGCATTATTAGGGTATCTAGTTTCAAAATTGTGTCCGGTGACCCGGCCAACCAACCAAGATGGCCACCAGGGCTAAAAATAGAACATAGGGGTAAAATGCAGTTTTTGGCTTATAACTCAAAAACCAAAGCATTTAGAGCAAATCTGACAGGGTTACAATTGTTAATCAGGTCAAGATCTATCTGCCCTAAAATTTTGAGATGAATCGGACAACCCATTGATAGGTTGCTGCCCCTGAATTGGTAATTTTAAGGAAATTTTGCTGTTTTTGTCGAGCCTGCAACTTTTGTTGCAGAAAGCTCGACATAGGGATAGTAATCCGACGGCGGCAGCGGCGGCGGCGGTGTTAGCTTACTTCTTAAAAGCTTTATATTTTAGAAGGTGGAAGACCTGGATGCTTCATACTTTGTAGATAGATGCCTCATGTTACGAAGTTTCCGTCAGTCACATGTCCAATGTCCTTGACCTCATTTTCATGGTTCAGTGACCACTTGAAAAAAAAGTTCAGATTTTTTGTAATGTTGAATTCTCTCTTATTATAAGTAATAGGATAACTATATTTGATATGTGCGTACCTTGCAAGGTCCTCATGTCTGTCAGACAGTTTTCACTTGACCTCGACCTTATTTCATGGATCAGTGAACAAGGTTAAGTTTTGGTGGTCAAGTCCATATCTCAGATACTATAAGCAATAGGGCTAGTATATGCGGTGTATGGAAGGACTGTAAGGTGTACATGTCCAACTGGCAGGTGTCATCTGACCTTGACCTCATTTTCATGGTTCAGTGGTTATAGTTAAATTTTTGTGTTTTGGTCTGTTTTTTTCATACTATATGCAATAGGTCTACTATATTTGTTGTATGGAATGATTGTAAGGTGTACATGTCTAACGGGCAGATGTCATGTAACCTTGACCTCATTTTCATGGTTCAGTGGTTATAGTTAAATTTTTGTGTTTTGGTCTGTTTTTTTCATACTATATGCAATAGGTCTACTATATTTGTTGTATGGAATGATTGTAAGGTGTACATGTTTAGCGGGCAGATGTCATGTGACCTTGACCTCATTTTCATGGTTCAGTGGTCAAAGTCAAGTTTTTGAGTTTTGGTCTTTTTATCTAATACTATATGCCATAGGTCAACTATATTTGGTGTATGGAAATATTTTATGATCTTTATGTCAGTAGCGCAGGTTTCTTTGACTGTGACCTCATTTTCACGGTTCATTGCACAGTGTTAAGTTTTTGTGTTTTGGTCTATTTTTCTTAAACTATAAGTTATAGGTCAACTATATATGTTGTATAGAAGCATTGTTAGCTGTACATGTCTGCCTGGCATGGTTCATCTGTCTTTGACCTCATTTTCATGGTTCGTTGGTCTTTGTTTAGTTATCTAGGTTAATGTTAAGTTTATGAGACAGTTGTAATAAAGCTTTATACTTAGGACTATCAACATAATATCAATGATTAGTACAGAAGGCGAGACATTTCAGCGTGTGCACTCTTGTTGGTTATTATCTTGAATATTATCATAGATAGAGATAAACTGTAAACAGCAAAAATGTTCAGTAAAGTAAGATCTACAAATAAGTCAACAGGACCGAAATGGTCTGTTGACCCCTTTAGGAGTTATTGCCCTTTATAGACAATTTTTAACCATTTTTCGTAAATCTTAGTCATCTTTTACAAAAATCTTCTCCTCTGAAACTACTGGGCCAAATTAAACCAAACTTGACCACAATCATCATTGGGGTATCTAGTTAAAAAATTGTGTCCAGTGACCTGGCCAACCAACCAAGATGGCCGCCATGGCTAAAAGTAGAACATCGGGGTAAAATGCAGTTTTTGGCTTATCACTCAAAAACCAAAGCATTTAGAGCAAATCTGACATCGAGTAGACTTGTTTAACAGGTCATTATTATCTTGAATATTATTATAGATAGAGATAAACTGTAAACATTAATAATGTTAAGCAAAGTAAGATTTACAAATAAGTCAACATGACGGAAATGGTCAATTGATCCCTAAGTAGTTATTGTCCTTTATAGTCAATTTTTAACAATTTTCATAAAATTTGTAAATTTTAACTAACATTTTCCACTGAAACTACTGGGCCAAGTTCATTATAGATAGAGATAATTGTAAGTAGCAAGAATGTTCAGTAAAGTAAGATGTACAAACACATCACCATCACCAAAACACAATTTTGTCATGAATCCATCTGCTTCCTTTGTTTAATATTCACATAGACCAAGGTGAGCGACACAGGCTCTTTAGAGCCTCTAGTTTTATATTGTGAGAACATCTTATATTTTAACAGCTGACATCTTGTATTGAAGATTTGTGGTCATATTGTTGATCCCTAAGGACTTTCATTGATAAACATGCAGGCTCTTTTTAAGTTTATCCCCAATTACCCTCATTAAAAAACATGTCAGCTTTAAGGTGACCATTAGTTGTTCTTTGTTCTTTTGTCTTTGATGGATACCTTGTGTCAATGACAATCATACAACATCTTCTTAATTTTATATTTATAATGATGTTTAACCATTATTTGTCCAAACTGAAAATCATCCTAGACGATACAACATAATACAAAAACTATTTGCAGCTGTATTACATACTAAATTTCTTTGTATGTTAGTAACAAGATTATTTTCATGATGTTGTGAAAACCTTATGTTTGTCTACACTCCAAAAGTGTGTACTTGACTAATAAAACAGTATTTTTAGAAATTGGTCTTATGTCATGATATTCATAAAGAAGAAAAAAGTTAAAAACTAGATTTATGCCATTACATGTCTTGAGTACAAAATACAGTATGTCGGTGCTAAATACAAAGTTAATGTATGTCAATATATGTCTTGAGTACAAATTACAGTATGTCATTGGTAAATACAGAACAACAAAGTTGATTTGATGTATGTCAATTTATGTCTTGAGTACATTAAGTACAGTTAACATGCATAAGAAACTTTATTCATATTAGTATAACGGTATGTCTTGAGTTTAAAGTTCTTTATGTCAGTACTAAATGCATTAGAAACTTTATTTATGTCTGTATATGTCTTGAATTCAAAGTACAGTGTTATAGTCCAAGCTGGATTGACTTTTGAAGAAACTCTCAAAGTCATGGTTATTGTCAGTAATCAGTTTTCAAATATTGCAAAGACAAGTAAAAAGGTCTTGTCTGCTAAATGTGATAATGAATGCAAAATATTGTGACAGAGTTAATTGATATACACAATGGAGGATTTAAAAATTATTACCTTAATATTACCACTTAGGTTAGTTGAGAGAAAGTTCTTCTGGGAGTAAGAGAGATAACTCTAACTGAATTTTAGTCAGCAATACTAATTTTATAAAACCACATTCAGTTTCAGATGATAAGTGAGTCAAGCAAGGTAAAATGTTTGATTATTAGTCCATAATTGTAGACTCAACTTAACACAGTTTTTGTAATTTGACACCTTTCCTGGATATAGAAAACTAATGCTTATTTACAGTTTGTATGCTGATATTGAAATATATATATTTATTTTCACTTTGTGTTGCTTTAATTTTTGCCTCACTGTAGACATACAAATGCACTTAAAATCAAAGTGTTTTTTCTGTATTGAGATACACTATCTGTCTTTTCTTTCTTTAGAATGTCTGTTTGTCCATTAAAAGTTTTGTCCTATTTTTCTCTATAACTACAAATTGGAGATTCCTAAAATTTGGTATCATGTGATGATTTTAACAATATTTATTATTATTTTTACAACAGATCATTGCTACATAAAAACTCAGAACCTATTAAACTGGATCAATTTCGGAACAGTAATAAAATTTGCATTTCAGAATGTGTTTACTTTTCGTCCTATGTAAATCTTTAGACATTTTCTTTCATCAAAACATTAAAGTATTAAGAAAAGGTGTGATATGATTGCTAATGAGACAACTCTCCACCAGAGACCAAATGACACAGAAATTAACAACTATATGTCAGCATATGGCCTTCAACAAAATATTACTAAAGCCCTTACTGCATAGTCAGCTGTAAAATGCCCCTAACAGACAAATGTAAAACAATTAAAACAAGAAAACAAATGGCATCTTTTATGTACAAATTAATAAACGAAAAATAAATATGTAACACAGCAATAAATGACAACCACTGAATAACAGGCTCCTGACATGGAACAGGCATGTAATATTATCCAGTTTATAATTTGATTTTACTTCAAAATAGCTGAATATTATTTTTGTGAGTTAAAGAGACTAATTTCCTAGTACAAGTGATGAAAAACAGTATGGTTAGACTGTTGTCTTTATTAACTGTTATATTACTGTTTTTATCAAACATATATTATTGTGATTACTTGAACCTTGCCATGTCATCATGAGTTTTTATAATTAACTCTACATTGTATTGTTTTACTGTAATAATTAAAAACCCCAAAACAGAGAGAAAAAAATGATATACTTATATATTGCTTGCAAAATTATATTGCATTATAAATGGGGGATAACTCTACTCTACTTAAACATTATCCATAGATATCTTAGTTTATGGGAGATAACTCCACATTTCTTGCAATTTTTCATCTTAAATGGGTGGATTTAAACTCTACTTTGTTAAACACAAACAGGAGAACTTTGCCTAATCTGTATTCATGTTTGCTAAAAGGCCGTTAATAAAAGGCTAGACTAGTAATTGAAATTGGCTCTGGTGTAGAGATAATTGTTTGCTGTAAAAAAAAAAAAAAAAAAGATAACAGCCAATTAACCAATTAAGGCAACAAAGGGAACTCTTCTCCCAAATATGTAATGTTTATTTCTTTGATTTATATTATTGTTGTTTGCATATGACCAATGTTGGCATATGTTTGCCAGTTATTTAGAGATTAAAGCAGAAACCAAGCTTTGCTTTCAATGATCTGACAACAATGTGTTCTACCGATACTTTTTATTTTGAAGAGTTTCATTTATTTATTAGGTTATGTTGTACTGACCAACTTAAACAAATTCTGGAATTCTAATGGATGACATTGCAGTTATCAGAACAGAAAGTAGAACAGGGACTTTGTCAGATCCTTGTACCCCAAGCATTGACATTTGTAAGCCAAGCACATGGACATAGCACTGTATTTCATTGGGATTGTTTATCTGAGTGAAAAACATTTGAGTCAGTGAAAAATTATGAAAAATGGAGAATAATTCTAGACATTATATACAGTTCATATTTGATATTACATAAATGACTATAGTATAAAAAAAAGTTTTTCTATGCACTTGATTGTATTTCTACAGTCAATAAATTGATGGTTCACAAATCATTTGTATAGATTCATGTGTCTGGTTTTCCCATGTATACAGATATGGTGCTGTTTAGTTTTTCTGTTTTTCTGTTTTCATTTCCTTTTTGCTTTTTGAATTTTGATTAGTAGAATAAGAATGAATGAGTTGGCAAGTACACATGCAGTCATTCATGATACATAGTGGACATCATACCATCATTTATACTATTTGTAAAGGACCAACCAAATTAATATCCTTGTTAGATCTTCCTGGCTAAGAATTGTTCTGTAGTTCTGCCAAATGATTTAACTTATGAATGAAAGATATGGATGAGTTTGAACAAAGAACCAAAATGTTTGAATTTCAAATTTATTAAAATAAAAAAGATGCAGTATTGACTAGCTTAAATTTTATACAATGCTCCAATTCTTACTTTTTGTTTCTTGCATGTTTGCAATATTTCTTGAAAATCAGGTTGTCACTTTTTGATTTTAATATTTTTGAAAAAAAATCATGACCTTTTATTGCTTATACATTATAGTATTGGTTTTCTTCAGTGTTGAAGGCCCTTCACAGTGAAATGGGATGTTCACACCACTGTTCATTAGTCTTGATTTAAGTAATAGTTCTCTTTTTTGCAATAATAGCATACCATATCCCTTATCCCTTATTTATATAGTACAGGATGCAAAGACATCCATGAAAATCATTGCTAGTTTTCTCATTACACGAATTAATGTAATAAAGCAATAAACATTCATTCTTTAATCATTTATGTAAATAATACTGGTAGAATGGTGATATATTGATTTTCACAGTAATAAGCATCTACAATATAATATCATAAGCATTAATCTCAGGGGACAAGGTGGGCTAATGTTTTTAACTTTTGGTAAATAAGTTTTTCATAACAGGAAATATATTATTTCACCCTGAAGTAATGATCAACTCTAGTGGGAATATTAATCTATTATTGGGACAATAGAAATATGTTTACATGATTGCTCCCATTGTTCAGATAGAACTTTGAGATTCTCCCTGTGAGCAGTGAACCATTGAAAGTAAACATGTGCTTCCAGTGATCAGCCTTGTACACATGATCAGCTTTATTTGAATTTATAGTGGTATATATTCTTGGATATTTTTGCCTCTGATTTAAACAGATCAATTATTGTAAGACCTCCAGTATGTCTAGTATGGATGTGGTAAGTTTATAAATAACATGAACTTTTCCTCCTTTGTTTGTCATGTTATTCTTTCCTTTGTATAGATCTGTGTATAATTTGGTCAAATGATTTCCTTATTGTTCTAATACTTTCCTTTGATTATTTTTGTTGGATCAGGTCTCTTTACTCCAAAACTGAGGAGTGCAGTTAAAAAAAAATCAAAAACGCTATATAATAAAAAATTGAACATGTAAAAAGTATAAAACTAACTTTGTGAGCTGACATTTTAAAGAAGTGTATTGTAAATGTATTTGGACTTCAACATGTTCAAACTATCACTAGTTTTTAGGGTAAACAGTCTCCTTTTTATTATGTTTTATTGTCCGACTAAAATCGGCTTTTGCAACATACTTTTTTTTATTTAAATATACATCCTTTATTATTTAGTTACTGAAATATTACCTGAGAAATATTTCAAAGTGATAATCATTTAAAACATTGATGTTGCCTAAAGCTCTTAGCTGAGGATATTCAGGTCCTTAGAATCCTATTTTTGTAAGTGTTGTAAAAGTAAGATGTGTACATAAGAGAATTTTAAAGATGAACAAGAAGAAAATTTTGGGTTTAAATGGTACATTTCAATTTACTTATATTTAGCACTTTGAGGGTAATTGGGGTACCTTCATGATGAATATTGGTAAAAATTCACGCCAAATGACCTCTACAGTAATTTTTGGTGCATGACAATAAAATGTGCATGTTCTTTTGAATCAACTGATTTTGAGGAATCACTCTAATTTTTTTCCAAAAATAACATTAACAATGATTTTTTTGTGACATCCAACAAATCACAGTAAAATTTCAACCAATTAAATGCTGGTGGAAGCTGAAAATGACTGTTTGATATCTAACTGTAAAGTCAGCATTCATACCCTTGATAATATTAGAACTGATGAAACTGCAAAAAATAGGATCATGTCTAGATCTAGATCTTGTCATTGATAATTACTTATATTAACCACAGCTTTACCCCAAAAGGTATTTTGCGACAAAATATTTGTTGTGTCAATCAAATATCTGAGATGTACTTCAAATGTTATAATCTTATTTATTATCCCATAGAACATGTAGAACTGACATATATTTTGAAAGTACTATTTTTTAGGGGGCCAAATATTGGCTCTCATAAGTGCCTCCACCTTGTGAATATTTATCCAACAACAACATACCAAGGTAATAAAAGAAAGAAAGACATTCTACCATACTGGTAACTAAACCAAAGTTCTATGGGATTTTAATTTATGAATTATCTACACCCCCATTTATTAGTTACCTGCAGCTAAGGTCAAAGGGGGTACTGTTTTCTGAAATGTCTGAATCAATTGTTTTAATATTTGGTAAAGAGTCACAGTAATATCATTACAGAAGTACTTTGAATTTCCTTCGGTTGACAGTTTTTTTGCCAAAGTTGTTGCCCTTGGAAATAGAAAACTGTTTTATAACCTGTTTTACCCACATCTTTTTTTGTAATGCCTGTATCAAATCATTAGACTTTTGGTATACAGTCATATCATAAGAGTCTACAGATCAAATACAAGTTTTCTTCTGGTTGATTCATTTTTACAGAAGGTGTCCTCCCAAATGGACATTAAAAATTTCTTGAAAATATCATTTTTATTCAATTTCTATTGAATGCTTGTTGATTTTTTTGTTTAATATAAATGTTCTTTGATACAAAAGATCAACAAAAACAAATTCAGATATTTTATTGCATCAATGTACACAGCTGAATGAACTCTGTCTTATGAAAATAAATGAAATTGAGGTCCCTGATGTGTTGAGCTAGCACAGTTTGTTATAAACAATAGGTCATTAAATGTAATGAGGAAACATTTCAAACATAAATTTTATTTTATTGCTTATTGTGATAGATTTTTTAAAATGTACACAATTTTTGACATTTATTTTTCAATATATTTCTGCTAAATAATATATATACATGAAATATTCATAGTCTACATACAGCAATGGAATAATAATTTAATGTAGCATTCTCAAGTTCATGCAAAAAGGTTTGTTCATAAATATCACAAGGTAAATCAAAATTTTTGTTTAGTTTTCATGGTTTTTAGATAAAAAATAAGAAAAGGTTTAAAGGGAATAACATTGGATTTGTTTTTATAAAATTTTTATAGAATATATCATGTATATCCAGCAGTTTACCTTCCTTGAGACTGCTGTAAAAAGTTTAAAACAGTGTGAAATTAATTCTTCAGCTACCACTCTGTCTTCATCTGCTTATCTACAGACTTCCCTCTAATAGTTTTAATTTTACTCCACAGGTTTATTAGGCAGCTGCTTCAGATAAAATCATTCAACTGTTGGATAAGATCCAAACATTATCTGATATTTGCAATGAACTCTAAAGACCTATAGCTTCCTAGTGTTATTAAGCTATGACATTATGTCTTGTGAAAAATGCAAGGTCAAAAAGCAGTTTACTAAAATTATATTTGTAATATCTTAAATGTACCAAATTTTGGATATATTATAATGGGACTGTGGGACCATAATCAAATGAGTAAGATGCTGTGGTCACACCTATACATGTTATTGCCCGACCTTGACCTATCACCTAGTCAATTTAAAAAAGACACTGACCTCATGTTTTATGGGTGCAAGATCTTGACCTGAATGATAACAAGTTACTGGAGAGTAAATGTTCTTTCTTCAAAGACATTTGATAATTTTTCATAAAGTGTTTTCGTTTTGTTGTTTTTCTTTCCATGTGTCTTTAGTCACTATTTATGATTGTTACTGTTCCTTTGGGTGCCAAAAATAAATGAGTTTTGATACATCAGCTGAAACTAATATATATCATGTGACAATCATCAATCAGTACACCTACGTTAACCAAATGTTTCTGACCATAATCTGTTGGTGTACATAACTTTCCATTGTATTAAAGAATCAATACTACATTCAACCAATGCATCAAGAAATAGTATCTCATTTTCATTAAGAGAAAAGATGGGATATAAATTACAAAAAGATAGAAATCTAAACATCTGATTAATTATACTGTTTGATTCAGGATCATTTGTCATCATCTGTTTTCTATCATTAAAATAACTCTAGAACTTTCACTGAACAAGTTCACAGTGTTATAGATTACTGATGCATAAACCAAATATCACAGCAGGTCATAGTGCACCTGATATGCACATAATGCCCCAAGACATACATTTTATGAATATAACAGTAGGTCTTTGAATGCATGATATGATTTGACAAAGACTGGGTCTGTAACAGGTCTATTAACACAAAAGACTTATATTTTTCCATAATTTGAAATTTCTATATTGGATGGTGAATATGTAAAACATTTGCTGACGCTGCCAATTTTGATACAATATTTACCCAGAATATTGAAATCTGGCAAAGGTTTGAGGTAAATGCCAAATTCAAACACCAAATACTGAAAAAGTGTGAGATAAGACTCTATAGATCTCTATAAGACTAGAAAATGTACAGTCCATACAACTGTATTATGTTATGATTCTCATGAGCATATATATAGTTTACAGTTCAGTAAAAAATTGCCTCAACAAAATAATTTGAATTTATATACAATGCTTATAATACCATCCTACAGATCTAGTTTATTGGTGACTTCACTCTCATTGTTCATGAGTTGTGTCCCTTTCAAAACTGAAAAAATGCTGAATTTGCAGAATATATATCCACAAGTGGGGCATTATCCTGATTTTTCAAATAACCAATATAGTGGTAAATATTTTAGGGTCCAGAACCTTTAGGTTTTTCCTTCTGTGTGTGTGTGACATAGTTAATGGAATCGGCTTCTTGATAACTAACAGACTTTTGACAGAAAATGCAAATGACCACTTGTGTAGTAAACATCAACATGTTTATATTATTACCAAGGACAGACTTGTTTACATGATTTGTTAATGATAAGATTCATTGTTTTCTATTACCTAGATTTGATACCAGTAGACAAGTGATTTTATAGTGGCAGTAGGTGTTGATTTATCATCAGTCAGATTGTTAAGGACCATGTCAAAGTTTATTTTCAATGTCCTGTTGATACCATGCTATTATGAACCCTGGAAATTCTCTCCTTGAAGTACTTTTGATTGCCAAGCTGTTCAACAAAATTGAAGGACTAACTTTATGTTTCAATTGAAACAAAAGTCCACTTATCCTTAGCCTTCTTAATTTTGGAAAGGAATCTTTTCAATTTGACCAACTTGACTTCTTCTGATGATCTTGAACCCCTCCTTTTTCAAGAAGTAATTAAAAATATTTTTCAGCTTATTTGCCTTTTCAGTGTGTTATCATGTACTTTGACGGTCTAGGGAATCCCCCTCTTAATTGGTACAGGGATGGAGTACATTAGATAAAGTGAGTTAGTTGAAGACCTGAGGAAACCCCTTCTTCATTGCTACAGGCAACCGAGAACATTGAATAAAGAGATAGTCCTTTGAGAAACTGTTAGGCCCCCTTGTTTATTGCTACAGGGATTGAGTACATTTAATAAACTCATAGTCATTTCAGGGAATTTAAGTACATTAAACAATGTAATAGCTATTTGAGGATCAGGGATCGAGAAAATTGAATAGAATGATAGTCATTTGAAGATGTGTTGAACCCCCTTTCCATTGCCTCAGGGATCGAGCAAATTGAATTTAATGATAGTCATTTAAAGATCTGTTCATTACTACAGGGACTGAGATCCTTCAATAAAATGACAGTATTTTGAGGATCTGTTATATCCACCTTTTCACTGCTAGTGGAACCTTAAGTGAATTGAACAATGTAATATATGTAGTTATTTGAGGATCTGTGAAATTCTACCTGTTTATTGCTACAGGTATGGAGTATGATGAAAAATGTAATACTAGAACATGTAGTTATTTGAGGAAGTTGTGATTTACCATGAAAATCGTAGATATTATAACTGAGTTCCCACTTAGTGTTCATCTTTTTTTGTTAATCAGCTAACAGATAACATTACACTATACATTTCTTTATCAAAAGGGTGATAAGCTAGGTGGACATTTTACCTGACAGGAAAATATTTCTTGAGGTAAGACAAATTACCTATCGTTACTCTGTTATAAGATCTATTAGTACAAATGCCTTAGGGTATTGTATAAGATTATAATATAAACCTACTGGTATACCTTTCGTTTTCACACTTAAAGATTTTGTTTCTGTACTGTACATTGATGTCTAAAAAGGTCAGTTCTCAAGGTCAACAAGTTAACTTTACTTTGCACCCATATAATAAGTACACTTACAGAAAGTTATAGTATTATAATGACTGGTAATGATGTGAAATAAGTATCACAGTTAGCTCTGAGCTAATAAGTGACATACATGTACAAGTTGATAAAAGAACATGTACAGTCACAGGGTTTCTCAATATGGTTGATAAATAACTTTCTGCAAGGCTAAATTTGTTGCAGATATGTTTTCTCCTCATGTAAGATGTAATAACTTGAATTGTTTTTTTCCGTCACCTGGAATACTGTCTTCAACCTGTACACATTTGTTCCATGCATTATACATGTCCTTGATTTAATCATTCATCTGTTAGATGTTACTTCTGTCCTGACATATCCATGGACAAATATCTGTATTACTAGGTATTCCTCAAGTTTATTTACTGTTATTAGATATCTCACTGTAACGGGATCAGGAATTTATAATAAGTAACATAGACAGACTAAACATTCATATGTGGGAGAGAAATGAAAGGACTGAGTTTACACAGAAGATCATCCTGTCAATAATCTGTAGGACTTAACCAAAACTCCCATATAAACCAGGGGTAAATTCCTCAGTAAATTCAGATTTAATGGTCAGCAATAATCTGCTCTTCACAAAACACCTAAAGTATCACTCAGTAGTAAAAAGACAATAATTTGTAACAAAGACTGTAACCAAACAACAACAAATCTGTTTAAAGCCTCTGACCTTTGACATCAATGTCAAATAATTGATTGTTAGTGACAATTTTATATCCACCCTAAACCATATATAATATCTATATATATATATTTGTTTGCCATGCCAAGACATTTCTTAGTGCACCTAAGGCTATTTTTTTTAAAGAAGGTGGTACATGTATTTAAATCCCCCCTCTTCCCCTCCTCTTATAATAAATTGTTAAATATCTTTAAAAAAAAGGTTCAGATCCTGAGGCGTCACATCTAAACCAATTTTATTCTTGACTCATGTTTTTACAAAATTATATAGAAATAAGTTATTAGGATCCCCAGTTTTCTGCTCCATTAGTTGTCTACTCAAAGTCATATTTATATATTTATTAAAGTCTAAAGCTTCATTCGTAGCATCCTACAAAAACTTTGCCGTCTTAATAATACCAATGAATTTATTTAGAATTTTTAATACTTTTTTCATTGATTTTTATGCCCCATTTACAATAATAGAGGGGCATTATGTTTTCTGGTCTGTTCTTCTTTCATTTGTTTGCCCGTCCTTTGGTCCGTCTGTCCCGCTTCAGGTTAAAGTTTTTTGGTCAAGGTAGTTTTTAAGGATTTTGAAGTCCAATCAACTTGAAACTTAGTACACATTTTCCCTATGATATGATCTTTCTAATTTTAATGCCAAATTGGAGTATTTAGCCCAATATAATGGTGCACTGAACATTTAAAAAGATAGTGCAAGTGGGGCATCCATGTACTTTTGGACACATTCTTGTTGAATTAAGTTTTAACTCATAAATAGAAAATGAGTTTCCTGTGAGCCTTAATTTGGTGGTCTAGATCTCCCAGTACCAAATACAACCTGTAATTATATCCATTGATTATTCTCTTTCTGTTATTGGATAAATATGTAATTTTGTAGTTAATAAGATCATTCATTTTATAATAATCTTTATTGCAAAATTACACCCATAAGGGTCAAGCAATACAATCAAACAATAATTTTATACAATACAATGAAATACAATGTAATACAATGCAATACAATGAAATTTAATATAATAAATTATAACTGAACTCTATCTAAACTTTTAATCTTATATTATTAATTTATTTTATTAATTTCCATAAATGATTTATGTTTTTGAATTGTTTCCGAATTGTGTTTAGAAATTTTGAATACACTATTTCTAGGAATATTCTCACATTTTTGTAAAAGCGTGTTAATGCTGGTTATAAAAAGTTTTCATGCCAGAATACAATCACGTTATAATGATTCCATCAGCAAAGTCATTTATGAAAATTAGCAAGTCCTCTCTAATTTCAATAACACTAAATCTAATGCCATAGCTATTGAATTATTTGTAACAAGTTTTCACAGTTTATTTGATTGTTTGTCATAAAAAAAGTATTGTTCAAATGAAACAGATTAACTATTGTCTACTGAAATCTTGTTAAAAGATGATGTTAATCACTTTCATTTGATACTTTTGTCTCCTATTAGATTTTCATCTCTCGTGGTGTTTGTTAAAATATTTTAAAGTGGTACAAAATTTTCATCACAATCTGTAAAAAGTTTGCATAAAGCTTATTCATGGCTGAGTAAAAATGGCCTTCCCCAATATATTTATCCCTGAAAAAACCTTAATGGCCTAACAATGTTTGGGTTTATTTTTCTGATGGTGGAGTTTTAACAACCTTGACTACCTATAAGGGTCTTGCAAGGTCATTTTTTTCCCCCATTAAGGTTATATAGAATTTATGTCACCAGATTGAATGAATAAACATGCTATGGCAAAATTAACAACATATATTACATAATATAAAACATGGATTGACAGGAGAGAGCAATAGGGAAATACTATGACAAGTATAAAGTTATGAAACTATGAGATCAAATATTCGTACAGATTTTATATAATTTGAGCCAGTCCATGTGAAAAGGTACAAAAAGTCCTTTTGGTAAACTTTACAGGACACGTTATCAAAGTTTGTTATAGTATTTTTGAAAAACGATTTTATCCGAAAAAAAATTACATTAATGTAAACATTCATAAGATTGTCAATTCTATCCCGAATTTGTCAACTAAAACCGAAAAAGACGTAGAAATATCTGAATGTTTGGTATTTGAGCAAGTGTAAAATCATTTGTTCCCCGGACTAATGCTATACCGACCAGAAACTATAAAAAATTATGACACTACAGAGACAAAAGTCAATAATTTCCGTCAGTTCTACAGGTTTAAAGAAAGAAAGACAACATTAAAACATGAGGGAAAATGCAAAAACTATGACATCTTGTGTTTTAGAAATTGAAATTTAAGTTAAGTTAAGTTATTTAATATTATATAAATCAACCTTAGTTGCACGGGATTCGAACCGTTGCCCAGTTTGATTGCATTGATATCCGCATCGTAAGCGAGAGCCTTATCCCCACTGCTACCAGGTTTAACGTTATCAATTGGCAAATCAAGCCATTTAAACTGTACTTTGAAAATGATTGAAATATATGAAATAATTCACTAAAAATCATGATAAAACTAGGGGGGGGGGGGGGGGGTGTCTCAACACTCGCAGGTGCGTGTAGCTAACAGCTTGATGATATGAGGGAAAGTAAATGTGTTTTATAAATCACAAGTCTACTACCAATAATTATGCACACTTTTTAGAATTTCGTAAATTTTTCGTTTTTGTACCTTTTCGCATGGACTGGCTCATTTGATAGTGAGAGAGACTAACTAGACCCTTGAAATAAAAACAATAGTTTATGACTATTAGGCCAAGAACAATAATACTTTGGTTAACATTGTTCTGAATGGTCATCTTGAAGGATTAAATAAGAAACTTCAACAATTTGGTCACTATGACCCAAAAAGGTATTGTGATCCAAGGGTCATTGCAATAGAGCTCTTTTATGCTGAATTCAAATTTTATTTAGTGTCAAAATTGTTTATCTGTGCTCTGCATATGATTATTACTGTCGATAGCTAGAATCTTGGTGCTTACTCATGATTTAAATAAACATATAAATATCTTTTTATTGTAGGTAAGTGTTATATTATAGAAAAGCCCAAGGATTTTGAGATACAAAGAGACATGGTCTGTATGAATAGTGAATAATTTATGTTGTATTGAGCTGTTACTGTAGTTTATACTAAGTTCCTAAGTACAACAGACAATTTCTAAGCAATTTATCACTTACTCTCTGCAATCTCTTTTCTTATGTAAATTCAGAAATACACCACACTAAATTTCACGAAATTCATACTTTGTTCTCAAGATGTGGTATGATTGCCAAACATCAGAGACAACTCTCCACAAGAGACCAAGAAATGAAGAACTATAGATTGAAATAAACAATTAATTTCCCCATAGGTGACAATTGTAGCCTCTTTCACGATACAGACTTCAGAAAGTTGATTTTTTTTAACGAAACCTTGCTAGTATCAAAGAAAAGTTATTAGGACAGTATTTTTGGGTCCAAAAAAATATAGGTTCATGTTGCTTTTCTTAGCGTATTTTGTACATATCTGATTCTCCCATGCCTATCAATTTTGCCCTTAAAAATATGTGTCTTGTCCTAGCATTGAAAGTCATCTCAGTGCCGTTAGGGCTATGGAAATTATTTTTTTTGCCTTTTGTATAAAGCAGAGTACATGAAGTCTCTTATAATAAAAAATAATGGGCTCACATATCGACCAATCAGGATTAGCCATACTCTTAATTTTGAATACCATGTTATGCTCATAACATGGCTGCGCCCACAAAATCTAATGGTGTATTGTAACCTATACTGTATTTAATACTTTCTTGTATCGTGCAATTTATAGTGCGTTAGATGCACAAATATATATGCCACAAATAAATCATCTTCAAATTGTTCTGGCATTACTTTCTGAATTTTTTTTTTTTAGTAAATGCGGTACTACTAAAAAGGGCCTGAAGATAATGCCCACTTTCTCCAATGATTCTTTATATATCATCAAGTACTGATAATATTGATACCAAAACCAATCCAATATGTAACTACGTTGAATTTTGAACAACAGTTTTAAATGAAACCATTTTGTGTAAAAGTACATTTTTGAAACAGACTATAGCATTTCAAAATATGGAATATGTGTAAATATTTGTGTTTTAACATCGATTTCTGTTCGTTAACTTCAAAATGGCATGCTTATTCTTATTCTTTTAGTTTGTTATTTGTGTGAACATTTCAATATTCAAAGATGATCATTTCTGTACATTTTCGCTGAATTTGTTTTGATAACAGATCTTGGGTCGAGATTGTTATGTTTAAACATCGATTTATATTCACAAACTCTAGACGTGTACTTGCTCTTTTTGAACAAATCATCAACACTTCAGAAAATGACATATTCGTTCCACAGTATTTTAAAGTAAAAAGTCAAGCCTACCCTTGTTTCTAAGGTAAAACACAATACAAATATGAAACAAACTATAGCTTAAAAACTAGATAATCAATAATTCATTTGTCACCAAAAAATACGGTCAAGTAAAATGACTGTTTTTGACACTTTTTGAGCACTATGATAAAGAAATGTTGATGCTGTTATTAGATTGAAATAAACAATTAATTTCCCAATTGGCGACAATGGTAGCCTTTTTCGAGATACAGACTTTAGAAAGTTTGTTTTTTTAACGAAATCTTGCTAGAATCAAAGAAAAGTTATTAGTACAGTATTTTTTGCGTAGCTTTTCTTAGCGTATTTTGTACTTATCTCCCATGCCTATCAATTTTGCCCTTAAAAATAAGTGTCTTGTCCTAGCATTGAAAAGTCATCTCAGTGCCGTTAGGGCTATGGAATATTTATTTTTTTGCCTTTTGTATAAAGCAGAGTGCACAAAGTCTCTTATAATAAAAATAACGGGCACACATATCGACCAATCAGGATTAGCCATACTCTTAATTCTGAATACCATGTTATGCTCATAAAATGGCTGCGCCCATAAAATCTAATGGTGTATTTGTAACCTATAGGTTACTGTACAGCCTTCAACAATGAGCAAAACTAATATTGCATATGTACTGAGTAAGCTATAAAAAGCCACCAAATGACAAAACAGAACAAAATTTAAAAAAAAATCTAATGGCCACTTTGCTGAACATATTGAGAGCCAACAAGTGATACACATGTCACAATTGTAACTTTTAAAAATCTTAATGTTTTGGGTAAAAAAACATTACATATGATTGTTATCATATTTCCATTTTTTTTTCTTGATGTACAAGTGCTTCGTATAATTTTATACTTTGAATAAACATTAATGTAAGATACATGTCTCGGCAAAATAAAAACAAAAATGTAATCATGATACATGTTTCAACAAAATAACCTTTATACACAACACAATTTAAGAATAATGTTTATTATTAAAATATCAAAACATACTAAATCTACACATAATATTATATTAAACTGTAACATAACAGTACATATCTTTCTACATGGCAAGACTATAAACACTATAATACATTATTGGCTTTCTTGGGGCTACTCATTCACTTAAAAAATTTGGCTTAATTTTAAAAATCTTATCAAAATATGAGAAAAAATGAATATTTCAAACTAATCAAAATATGAGAAAAATAAATTTAAAAAATTGTTCCTGAGGCGATCCCCAGGAATGAGCCTATTGTTCCTCGGCAGGAATGAACCTATTTCCTGGGGCGACCCCCAGGAATGACCTATGTTCCTCGACAGGAATGACCTATTGTTCCTCGACAGGAATGACCTATTGTTCCTCGACAGGAATGACCTATTGTTCCTCGACAGGAATGAGCCTATTTCCTGGGGCGACCCCCAGGAATGAGCCTATTGTTCCTCGCCAGGAATGAACCTATTTCCTGGGGCGACCCCCAGGAATGAGCCTATTGTTCCTGGGGCGATCCCCAGGAATGAACCTATTTGTTCCTCGACAGGAATGAACCTAATTCCTGGGGCGACCCCCAGGAATGAACCTAATTGCTTCTGGGCGATCCCAGCGTAGTAAAAATACTACTTTAAACTACCTATTTGTTCCTCGACAGGAACCTATCTGATGCATTATTGAATTGGGGGAGTATGATTCCCCTGGAATTAAAAAGGCCTGTACATTTGAAAATAACAAACTAGAAATATAATAGATCTTTCACAATGTAATATAGCAATTTCAAATCATTCTTTTTATAACATCAATTATAGATATATTTTCGACTTCGCTTGAGTGAATGCATGGAAAACACTCATCAGCTTATATGAGAACAAAAACCAACTACTCCGCTATATGAATATTCTTAAATGTTTAGTCAGAATTTAATTATATGGACCTGACTGTAACTAAATAACTCTTTCAGTACTTATAGCATATTTTATCCAATCATGACCTGTAGACTAAATACCCAGTTAATGCACAGGTGTTGTAGGGGAAGGCGGGTGGGATAGCTAATTGTTCTTGCATCCGATACATCGATGCGTTCTCTCAATTTCATCAACAATACTCTAACCCCCCTCTAGGGCACTATTCCTAATAATCTAAAAATAAATGTTATGCAATTGCCTAAGAATAGACTAAGATACTGCCTGCTAATCTTTGATGAACAGATGCATTGTATTGTGTATAAACTATAATTTAATAAATCAAATTTCCTTTTATACACAACACAATTTAAGAATAATGTTTATTATTAAAATATCAAAACATACTAAATCTACACATAATATTATATTAAACTGTAACATAACAGTACATATCTTTCTACATGGCAAGACTATAAACACTATAATACATTATTGGCTTTCTTGGGGCTACTCATTCACTTAAAAAATTTGGCTTAATTTTAAAAATCTTATCAAAATATGAGAAAAAATGAATATTTCAAACTAATCAAAATATGAGAAAAATAAATTTAAAAAATTGTTCCTGAGGCGATCCCCAGGAATGAGCCTATTGTTCCTCGGCAGGAATGAACCTATTTCCTGGGGCGACCCCCAGGAATGACCTATGTTCCTCGACAGGAATGACCTATTGTTCCTCGACAGGAATGACCTATTGTTCCTCGACAGGAATGACCTATTGTTCCTCGACAGGAATGAGCCTATTTCCTGGGGCGACCCCCAGGAATGAGCCTATTGTTCCTCGCCAGGAATGAACCTATTTCCTGGGGCGACCCCCAGGAATGAGCCTATTGTTCCTGGGGCGATCCCCAGGAATGAACCTATTTGTTCCTCGACAGGAATGAACCTAATTCCTGGGGCGACCCCCAGGAATGAACCTAATTGCTTCTGGGCGATCCCAGCGTAGTAAAAATACTACTTTAAACTACCTATTTGTTCCTCGACAGGAACCTATCTGATGCATTATTGAATTGGGGGAGTATGATTCCCCTGGAATTAAAAAGGCCAAATGAAATGAGTTCATTAATGAAAGAATGAAAGCCCCCAAGAAATAATAATGCTAAAAAACACATATGTAAAAATAAACAACATTACCAAAACATTAATTTCAAAAATGACACATTATCTGTTGTGCTTTAGAAATAACTCTCTTATCAGTTCTTATATATCTGATATAACAGTCCGATGACCATCTACCAAGTGTTTGTATGATATGATCTTCAATTCCCGCTGCTGCCGCTGAAGTAGCAGCACCAATTCTGAACGAGTGACCACAGAAATCACTTTCCTTATAACCTAGGCGTATTAAAAGCTGTCTTAGATAGTTAATAAATGTTGCCCTGGATAATGGCCTACTTGAATCAAGTTCACTTTCAACAAATAAAGGAAGTTTGCTAAAGCTCCCAACTGTAAGCGATACTTCAAATACTTGTTCATAATATGCACTGGTCTAAATATATCATTTTCATTTATAGTTATCTCTACTCCTAATCGAAAAGGGTCAGTCTTAGATGTTTTTAGTTTAAGCACAAATCGATCATGTAGTAGGCTGATCTCAACATCATCAATTATAACGCAGTTCAGATAGTCGTCCTTAGTTTTGCAAGTGAACTCTCCACATCGAAGGAAACCAAAGAATGCTGTCACAAAAGCACATTGCAGCATTAGATCCATGAACGGTGAGAAAACGCCTGTTGATAACAAGTTGCATAAACGTTTTAACACCTCTGAAGTAATAGGCAATCTGTTCCTAGAAACATTGTTTTGTGATTTCTTAATACCTCGCATGATATACGGAAGTCTTTCTGTTCCTGCTGTAGGGTCATTAAGACCTGCGCGCAAGTAATGGTATCGTACTCCGGCTATATACATTTTAATAGTATCATGTTGCAAATTTTTACTATTCTTACAATGAGTTGCGAAGTAAATTAAATGGTCCTCAGAAATTGAAGGTAAACACATAATGGAGCCATGTATCCCGCTCATGTTCATGAATGTTATAAAACTCTGTAAGGCTGATCTATATGTTTGTTTAGTTCTCCGACATAAAGACAAGTCCTATAAATTACGTGCTTGTTGTTCTAAAACATCATTATTTGGGAAGGCAATAGGCAAGGCACTGACATCTCTTCTGCATCCGGTGCTAGTATTCTGAATTTCTGCATCTGATAACGAGAAAGAGAGTCCGCAATATTATTGTTAATACCAGGAATATGTTGAGCATGAATAATAAAATGGTGTGTAGCTGCATGAAAAGTCAACTTCTCATAAGTTTCATGATACTCTTAACTTTAGACCTGCCTTTCGAAATAATGTCAACTGTACTCATATTGTCGCAATGGAATAATATACGCTTCCTGTTCCAGTTATGACCCCACAAAACACAAGCCATGACTATGGGGTACAGTTCAAAAAATGCCATAGATGTTTGCTCATCCATAACTTCTAAAGGAAAATCTCCGTGGAACCACTGATTTTTGTAAAAACCTGCAAATGATTTTTGTGTAGCATCAGTATATAGTTCCATATCAGCGGCTTCAGTTATATTGTCGTTAATGAAAAAAGATACACCATTCCATTCTTTCAAAAATAACAACCACATATCCAAATCTAATCTACAATCCAAATTTAATTGTATTCTATGGTGAAGTTTCTTTGCTTTGGTTGATAAAGCAATAAGATGTGACACAAAGGATCTTCCATGCAAAATAACTCTTGAAGCAAAATTCATGTGCCCTAAAAGACTGAGGATTTCTTTCTTTGTACAATGTTTTCGGTTGCGAAAAGTCTCAATAAACTCACAAATTCTGTTAACTTTTTCTAAAGGTAGACGGGCTTCCATCAATTCTGAATCTAAAAATATACCTAGGTATTCAATAACTTTACAAGGCCCAACTGTCTTTTTAGCTGATAGAGGAATTCCTAATGAATCCACTTTTTTTGGGGCCCTTACTCGTTTTTTGACACATTGCATTCATTTAGTGAGTGGTCTTTCTTACATAGTAGACATATGTGAAGATTGTAACACTTTGCATAATTGCAACCTTTCTCTCCATTGTAATTGTTGCATACTTGTCTACCATTATGTTTTACTATTGATCTACCATAAAAGTCAGAATTGGTGCCCTTTGTAGTCGGATAGTTGAGCGTACCCCTAGTACCTTCCTTATGAACTAAAGAGGGACAAAATCCTGTTAGATGCAGTGTGCTGTGACAATGTTCACAAGTGTTAGGCTTAAGATTAGCAAAAATGTTACAAAATAAAGCATTGTTACGCACAGACCAATCAACCATGATATTGTTATAATTTAAATGTGCTGCAGATTGTAGAGAAAACTGCTTGTGATATTCATAGAATCCCCTGCCACCATATCTGGTAGCCATATCCACTATATCTCTTTCATAAAGATCAAGTTCATTCCGCCTCTGGGGATATGCTGAACACATCACATTTATAAATACTAAATGCTTGAACAAATTCCCCTATTGACAATGATCTATTCAATCTGGGATCTGGTTTATTGTGATACGGAAACTGTTCAATGTTATCGCTGCACAGGCCAGCGTAAAAAGGTATTAACAGGGATGCAAGATTAACGTCCCTACCTGCTGTAATGTTATTTCTTAGTTGGGGGGAAATAGTTTCCACCAAAGGCAGTGATTCTGCCGAATACCCGTAACAGGTACGTTTGTATCCTCTTGTATCAACTTCTCGGGCCTGGGCTTCACTTCCTGCAGCGGCTGTAGGAACATGCCTGTTGAAGGACGATGTCTGAAAGCTTTGCATAGCCGATTCAATGGAGTAGTTCCCTGTAGAACTGGGAGATGTAATTGGAACTGAAGTAATAGTGTTTTGAATAGGTTGACTGTCGTCGACAGAATCATTTACAACTGGAGATCTTGAGGAAGTTGATGGTACTATCGGACTTGTACTGATATTGTTATTTTGCGGAAGATTGTTGGTTAAAACAGTTACTTTATTATTCAAAGAAATAACATTCTGTTGTAGATTTTGAACATTGGAAGACAGTTTAGACACGAGATCGACTAAAACTGCCGTTCTGTCGTTATTGTTATTGTTTACATTTGGTGTTGCATTCTGGGATCGCGCACTACTCTCTTGAGGAACTGCTAACATGGTGTCATGGCCGCCGTCGCTTACGTCATCTACACTCGAAGTCGCTGGTCTCAATAAACGGACTAACGCCATTCTCTTAGCATTAGTTGGGAATGTAATGTTTTTAGATATTAACTCGGAACGGAGTCTATTTACAGTCCAGTTTTCCAACAATTCTGGATCATAGGGTGCCTGTCTCTTTCTACCTTGGCGTTTAGGACCCATGTTGTTCACAATGGAAAAAACGAAACTATAGTCTATCAATACTCAATAAGATATCCAAGAACTATTTCCATGTCAATTAAATGTTAATGTTTCGATACTAAATAAATTTCGAACTATATGATTTGATAACAGTAAATATATAGCTAATTGTTCTTGCATCCGATACATCGATGCGTTCTCTCAATTTCATCAACAATACTCTAACCCCCCTCTAGGGCACTATTCCTAATAATCTAAAAATAAATGTTATGCAATTGCCTAAGAATAGACTAAGATACTGCCTGCTAATCTTTGATGAACAGATGCATTGTATTGTGTATAAACTATAATTTAATAAATCAAATTTCCTTTAGTAAATTTAGTAGGTCATCTATTATAACCTTTGAATCATTTTATAAAAACTGAATGAATGAACTAAAACTAAAAGTTTGTTTGAAACCTGAAAAGCTGTTCTGTGACTTCAGAGCTTTATGGTGACCATTTCTTGCAAGCAGACTAAAGAATTATTTTTTTTTATGTTTTCTGGAATTAGCCCACTTCTTTACTTTAAAAATCATGAATTTTCCTCTGATAGTTTTCTCTTTCATAAACATAATTTTATGTCTCCCCATGAGATTCATTATCACAATTATAGAGAGAGAGATAGATAAATTTGACTCATTATCACAATTATAGATAGAGAGAGAGATAAATTTTATTTCCAATAGAGGACCCATTATTGACAAAATAAGAACAATAAACATTTACAATATGATAATAAAAAAGAAAAACAGCTCAAATATGGATTATAAAATGAGTTCATTATATAACCATAAAAACCATAATTATTCTCTGTTCTTGCCACTAGATACAAATCTTGAACATGATTTTATTCCATGATTTTATTCCTTTTTTATTGACAACATTTTAGCAGATAAATTGGATTTGAGTAACACTAGATCCATGGTGTCATACTAAATAATGTATCCTTCTCAGTTGCCTCTGATTTCCCATGTTATTTGATATAGAAGACACATATGTGGGGGATTGACATAACATAGTTCTAAAAGGTTTCCAATGCCATAAAATAGCACATGATTTTCAATGTTTAGTGGGTGATGTTCCACTGTTTTATTCAGCTCTGGTATTATTAATCCTTAAGATGGTTGTTTTCATGAAACACAAACTACTTTTCATTTTCCATTGATTTAATTTTGCTGACTTGCAGTACATAAGTACTGGTGTAAATAGTATAGACATGAATTAAGAAAACATCTGTTTATTGGATAGTCATTAGAAATAGGATATGCATGATAAATATTACACTGTTTAGTATATTCAATACTGTTATATTATTATGGTAATAATTTACACATTGACTCTGTGAACTGGAACAAACTCTAGAGGAATGTATCACATAGAGATCAACAAGTCCAGAACAGAGGGAGGCCTTGTCATTTGGCTATTATTCAGCCCTTCTTACTGTTTTTAAATCTAATGCTCTCTGTCCTAAGTAAATAAGCATCTTTTGGAGAACTGGGTTATAATATCAATGGGACAAATGAAAATCAACTTATGGTCTTTAGCAATAAGCAAGTGTCCATACCAATATGTCAAGCTCTAGTAAATTTCGACAAGTTCTGAATAATTTAAGTAGGACACCAAATTTTTCAATGGAAATAAAACAACTAAGATGATAACTATGATTCTGACATTGGACAACTATGTTAACACAAATGATTATCATGTTGTATAAGGGGCCTCAGTGGCAAAAAGGTCGAAGTAGTTACTACTGTAATTGCAAGCCAGTCAGCGCTGAGGTTGTGAGTTCTAATCCTGCTTGTGCAGGTGCACTCAGCTCTAATCTTACTTGACTAGGATTGTCAGTTTTCCTATTGAAGGTCAGTGGTTTTCTCTGGGCACTCTAGCTTCCTCAACCAATAAAAACTGGCTGCCACGAAAAAGCCCAAAATTGGTGCTTAAAAGTGGAATTCAAACACAGAAAATGAAATCATGTTGTATTATGTTAAACTTGTTTTCTTGATAGTTTATGTCCCTCATTTTTCTGGATAGTTCATAACACATCCCCTTTTTAGCTCATTATCAATGATGATTACAGAAGATTATAAAAACATTGTACAAAACCCAGTAAATGTTATGATAACAGCATGCTTTCCATGAGTGTAGGAGATGATCGGTAATTTCCAGACTGGGCCAAAACAAAGACACCTACGGGTGCGGGAATTCTCGCTACATTGAAGACCCATTGGTTGCCTTCGGCTGTTGTTTGCTCTATGGTCGGGTGGTTGTCGCTTTGACATATTCACCATTTCCTTTCTCAATTTTTTTTATCATTAGCTGGGTCACTCCTTGACTCAGAGTCAGAATTTTTATTACTCATAAGCATGTTAGTCTCCTGAATATGCATGAACAATTTGCTGCTGGACATTTAACCAATCAATCAATAATGTGATAGGTTGACAGTATATATTGCTGTACTTCTATTTATACATGTACTATTTATTATGACTTGTCAGCTTTGTATGGCTCCTACAAGTGCTTGATAAGACAATAAAAAGGAACAATATTTCTCTGTGTGTCTTCTTTACGTTCTTGTTTTATATTTATCTACCAGAGACCACACAATAAATGAATTTCTTTATAAAGGCTGTTAACCTGAGGTAAGCAAACAACATACTGTTTGGCCTATTTATTCTAATGTTAAATACCTTATGTTTCAAGGACCATATAGTTCATAGGAATATCAACGTTTTTATTGTGATTTTTATCTGAAATTCAACCTAAAGGTTAAACGTATTGATTACACAAATTGTTTAATATTATAAAACAACTCTGGTTCAATGTTAAAGACCTTGGCTTTTATCAATTATCAAGATAAAAAAAAAAACTTAAAAAGTGTCTGTAGATGATAAATCCCATATTCAGTTTCTTTAAAGTTCAAGCCATGCATTGCCTTAAATTCCCATATCCCTTTTTCCTAGTCAAGCCTTGAATTAACTGGCAATAACTGATAAAAGACTGCAACGAGGCTTAATAATGTTCTGAGTTTAAAAATAAAGATTTAAAACTAGTATGCAGAATGAACTGAACAACAGCTGTTCTGTATCTTGAGAAACTTAATATGATCAATATTTCATTTAAATATTGAAGTGCAACTGAAAATTTAGATTGTTTTATGATCTTGTTGACCTACTGTTTGATTTGAATCATAAAATATAAAAGGAGACTAAGTATCTCTAGCTATAACTCAACAGATCACTATTACAGATAGGTTCATTGTCTTAGGCTTGTAAGGCTAGCTATAACTCAACAGATCACTATTACAGATAGCTTCATTGTCTTAGGCTTGTAAGGCTATTTCTTGTTGTTGCTGCTGCAAAGCCTAAACACTGCAGATCTATCTGTACAGACCACTGCAATTCAGTACTACTACTATGATCTCTCTCAGTCTGTGAAGATTATTGCAGTTCAGTACTTCAAAGACCTTTATGAATAGACCACTGCAGTTCAAAGAAGGGGACGGGGGGTTAGAATCCCCTTCTTATTTTGAAGGATCAATGTATTTGAATGGGGAAATATGGTTGGACCCCCTTTTTTATCCTGGATAATGGGACCCCCTCCCCCTTTTTTTAAAGGCTGGGTTAGCTCCTCAGTTCAGTACCACTACTTTGATCTCTCTGTAAAGATAATACTGCAGTTCATTCCTGCAATGACCTTTATGAATAGACCACTTCAGTTCACTCCAAAGTTCATTCCTACTATGACCTAAATGAATAGACCACTTCAGTTCACTACAAAGTTCATTCCTACAATGACCTTTATGAATAGACCACTTCAGTTCACTACAAAGTTCATTTCTACTATGACCTTAATTAATAGACCACTTAAGTTCACTCCAAAGTTCATTCCTACAATGACCTTAATGAATAGACCACTTCAGTTCACTACAAAGTTCATTCCTACTATGACCTTAATGAATAGACCACTTCAGTTCACTCCAAAGTTCATTCCTACTATGACCTTAATGAATAGACCACTTCAGTTCACTACAAAGTTCATTCATACTATGACCTTAATGAGTAGACCACTTCAGTTCACTACAAAGTTCATTTCTACTATGACCTTAATTAATAGACCACTTAAGTTCACTCCAAAGTTCATTCCTACAATGACCTTAATGAATAGACCACTTCAGTTCACTACAAAGTTCATTTCTACTATGACCTTAATTAATAGACCACTTAAGTTCACTCCAAAGTTCATTCCTACAATGACCTTAATGAATAGACCACTTCAGTTCACTACAAATTTAATTCCTACTATGACCTAAATGAATAGACCACTTCAGTTCACTACAAAGTTCATTCCTACAATGACCTTTATGAATATACCACTTCAGTTCACTACAAAGTTCATTCCTACTATGACCTTAATGAGTAGACCACTTCAGTTCACTACAAAGTTCATTTCTTCTATGACCTTAATGAATAGACCACTTCAGTTCACTACAAAGTTCATTCCTACTATGACCTTAATTAATAGACCACTTCAGTTCACTACAAAGTTCATTTCTTCTATGACCTTTATGAATATACCACTTCAGTTCACTACAAAGTTCATTCCTACTATGACCTTTATGAATAGACCACTTCAGTTCACTACAAAGTTCATTCCTACTATGACCTTTATGAATAGACCACTTCAGTTCACTACAAAGTTCATTCCTACTATGACCTAAATGAATAGACCACTTCAGTTCACTACAAAGTTCATTCCTACAATGACCTTTGTGAATAGACCAATTCAGTTCACTACAAAGTTCATTCCTACTATGACCTTAATGAATAGACCACTTCAGTTCACTACAAAGTTCATTCCTTCTATGACCTTAATGAATAGACCACTTCAGTTCACTACAAAGTTCATTCCTACTATGACCTTAATGAATAGACCACTTCAGTTCACTACAAAGTTCATTCCTACTATGACCTTAATGAATAGACCAATTCAGTTCACTACAAAGTTCATTCCTACTATGACCTTAATGAATAGACCACTTCAGTTCACTACAAAGTTCATTCCTTCTATGACCTTAATGAATAGACCACTTCAGTTCACTACAAAGTTCATTCCTACTATGACCTTAATGAATAGACCACTTCAGTTCACTACAAAGTTCATTCCTTCTATGACCTTTATGAATATACCACTTCAGTTCACTACAAAGTTCATTCCTACTATGACCTTAATGAATAGACCACTTCAGTTCACTACAAAGTTCATTCCTACTATGACCTTAATGAATAGACCACTTCAGTTCACTACAAAGTTCATTCCTACTATGACCTTAATGAATAGACCACTTCAGTTCACTACAAAGTTCATTCCTACAATGACCTTTGTGAATAGACCACTTCAGTTCACTACAAAGTTCATTTCTACTATGACCTTAATTAATAGACCACTTAAGTTCACTCCAAAGTTCATTCCTACAATGACCTTAATGAGTAGACCACTTCAGTTCACTACAAAGTTCATTCCTACTATGACCTTAATGAGTAGACCACTTCAGTTCACTACAAAGTTCATTTCTTCTATGACCTTAATGAATAGACCACTTCAGTTCACTACAAAGTTCATTCCTACTATGACCTTAATTAATAGACCACTTCAGTTCACTACAAAGTTCATTTCTTCTATGACCTTAATGAATAGACCACTTCAGTTCACTACAAAGTTCCTACTATGACCTTAATGAATAGACCACTTCAGTTCACTACAAAGTTCATTCCTACAATGACCTTAATGAGTAGACCACTTCAGTTCACTCCAAAGTTCATTCCTACAATGACCTTAATGAATAGACCACTTCAGTTCACTACAAAGTTCATTCCTACAATGACCTTAATGAATAGACCACTTCAGTTCACTACAAAGTTCATTCCTACTATGACCTTAATTAATAGACCACTTCAGTTCACTACAAAGTTCATTTCTTCTATGACCTTAATGAGTAGACCACTTCAGTTCACTACAAAGTTCATTTCTTCTATGACCTTAATGAATAGACCACTTCAGTTCACTACAAAGTTCATTTCTACTATGACCTTAATGAATAGACCACTTCAGTTCACTACAAAGTTCATTCCTACTATGACCTAAATGAGTAGATCACTTCAGTTCACTACAAAGTTCATTCCTACTATGACCTTTATGAATAGACCACTTCAGTTCACTACAAATTTAATTCCTACTATGACCTTAATTAATAGACCACTTCAGTTCACTACAAATTTAATTCCTACTATGACCTTAATTAATAGACCACTTCAGTTCACTACAAATTTAATTCCTACTATGACCTTAATGAATAGACCACTTCAGTTCACTACAAAGTTCATTCCTACAATGACCTTTGTGAATAGACCACTTCAGTTCACTACAAAGTTCATTCCTACTATGACCTTAATGAGTAGACCACTTCAGTTCACTACAAAGTTCATTCCTACTATGACCTTAATGAATAGACCACTTCAGTTCACTACAAAGTTCATTCCTACTATGACCTTAATGAATATACCACTTCAGTTCACTACAAAGTTCATTTCTACTATGACCTTAATTAATAGACCACTTCAGTTCAATACAACTACATGTTGCCTGTACAGATCATGGCAACCAATACCTAATACATGGTCTTTCTACTTTGCATGTCATGTGACCTCTTTGATCTAGCTTTACAAATAGAAAGTTGCATAACAAATAATAAAATACATTTCTTCTTTGCAAGTCTTGATGTATATTATTTGGTTAATAAAGCTAAGGCATTTTAATTCTCTTTAAGTTTTAAATTGAAAAACTACTGTGGAGTCATTTATTTTTGTGGGTATCAACTTTTGTGGATTGATGAAAACTGGCATTTTCCTTGATATTTGATTACATGGTTTTGGCAATCTCTGCATACAAAGCCTACAGAAAATATGTAATTTGTTGAACATTTAGATTTGTAGTTCACCTATACACACAAAATCCACGAAAATTGGTATCCAACGAATAATAATGAATCTACAGTATATAAGGATCCAGAATTTTGAAAAAAGGGGAAGGGGCCTCATTCACAATATATGTAGCTCCATACGGGAGGCCTAGACCCTCAGGCCTCTGAAAACAAGATGATTGTTATCTTCTTCATAATAAACTGTGTGAAGGTCAGCATTAAGTCGGTAAAGATAATATTAAGTTAAGTAGGAAGCATATGGTGTTTATTGTCTCAAGCATTCTTTATTTCAATATTACTTCCATGCTCAAACTATACCTAGTGACCAACCTTAATTAAAGATTCTTAGATATATAGCACAATATAGAAGGTGATAATTTACATTTCCTTTTAATACAAAATTTGTTAGCCAGAAAAAATGTAACATTAAGTATAAAAGAAACAATAAGGTCTTTCCTCACGGAGAGGAAAGACCTTAAAGATAATCATTATAAATGTAAGCTAAACACATAAGAAGGGTTAGCTTTATTTGGTGTATCCAATTTATATCAGGATATAATGGTCACTCAGACAGATCCAAGGGTAAACAAAGGGAATAACTGAGGCATGACTGGAGCCCCCTCTTTTTTTCCAGGTCAGTCAATGGGCTCCCCCTTATAAAAATTTCTGGATCCACCACTGTCAATTAGGAGATAACTGTATTGTATTTTAAGCTCCGACGGCATCAATTGGGGATTTGATGGTCGCAAATTAAGTTTACTGGCGAAGCGTTAGCGGAGACAGTAAACGGGTATTTGCGACCATCAAATCCCCAATTGATGCCGTTGGAGCTTAAAATACAATATTGTTATCTCCATTCTAATGAAACTGACAGAAAACAACGTTAAAACATGTAATTAAAATCTGCAATATGTCGTCTGCGCTTGCGCGTACGTCCCATGGCATCAATTGTCAATTGATGCCATGTAAAAAAGTGACGTTATCCAATCAAAATGAACGTTACAAACGTTGTTGCATTAGAATCCAAAATGATAGTTTGTTATTAAGGGGGGTGGGGGGTTGACTTTCAGCAATGTTAACCTAATTCCATGGTAAAGCATGAGAAATCTACAATATCTAATTACATGGATGCATAATGGCTTCACAGTATTAAATTAAGAAAGGCCTGATATCACATTTCTTAATCTCACATTTTGTTGATGAACAATTGCAATGATAACACATACAATTAAGTCTGAATTGACAGTATTTTTATTGTTGGGATAGAAATAGTTTAGGAATACTAGAGCTACAATGAGTTTAGGAATGATAGTCAATGACATGGTCAAAACTCTTTATAATCTGACAGATAGAATTATATAAAATTGAACATGTTCAATTATGTTGATGCTTTTAATCCTTATCTTCAGATTTTCTTTCTGTCTGTTATTTGTTATATGGAACACAGCTTTGAGTAAACATCATGTTTTCATGACAATAAATCCTTTCTTCTGTGCAAACATCATGATTATGGTGATTATTACAAAGTGTACGTTTTATTGATATTTTAAAACTTCAGCTGTTTTTATAAACCTTTAATATGACAAGACAAATTATTCTCTAGTTTGATCAATTATTGGTTCTTATAAGATGTGGATATACTATTGTTGGGTATGATCCTTCAGGTTTTTATTAAGTACTTCTAGATATCTACCAATTAGATTTATTACCAAAGTTCCAAACATATGGAGATCTTCAGATTATTTGTATTTAGGTTCAAAGGACCTCTTTCAATTGATAATATCAGGGTTCCAAGTAGATATAGAATTGTCTGTTTCTACAAAAGTTCCAAGTAGATATAGAATTGGCTGTTTCTACCAAAGTTCCAAGTAGATATAGAATTGTCTGTTTCTACCAAAGTTCCAAGTAGATATAGAATTGTCTGTTTCTACCAAAGTTCCAAGTAGATATAGAATTGTCTGTTTCTACCAAAGTTCCAAGTAGATATAGAATTGTCTGTTTCTACCAAAGTTCCAAGTAGATATAGAATTGGCTGTTTCTACCAAAGTTCCAAGTAGATATAGAATTGTCTGTTTCTACCAAAGTTCCAAGTAGATATAAAATTGTCTGTTTCTACCAAAGTTCCAAGTAGATATAGAATTGTCTGTTTCTACCAAAGTTCCAAGTAGATATAGAATTGGCTGTTTCTACCAAAGTTCCAAGTAGATATAGAATTGTCTGTTTCTACCAAAGTTCCAAGTAGATATAGAATTGGCTGTTTCTACCAAAGTTCCAAGTAGATATAGAATTGGCTGTTTCTACCAGGGTTCCAAGTTTATATAAAATTGACTGTTCTACTAGGGTTCCAAGTTGTTCTAAAACTTATTACCACTAAACATAGATCCAGTTTGAATTTTGGTAGCATCACTTTCACTGTTCTTGAGTTATGTCCCTTTGCAAATTAGAAAAAAAACAGAATTTGTAGTATATTTACAAGCAGGGCATCTGTGTCTGTGATTCCTATAGACACGTTTTCTATTTATTCAAAACCGAAGACTCTTATATAGGGTTTGACCTCTAATATTGAGGTCACATATACTTAAAATGAACTAGAATTTGTACATTAAAGGGGCTCTGGATGAAAGCTCAAGAAACATACTTTTGAAGAACTACTGAGTCATATGGCAATCGAGAGGAACACTTCTGACTTTGAGGGAACAATAGAATATGAAAGTTCACTTGACTTAAGACCTTGATCTGAGGCCATTTATATATAATCCAGTGATTGTAATGTTTGGCTATTTCCCTGTTTGTGAACTTTGTCTACCTACATCAATCATCAATATTTGTCACTTACAGATTATTGGAGAATTATATATATCTGTCCGTTCTTATAATGACCTTATGAGTGAATGCATACAGAAACTTGGATATCTAGATAAATTATAGTGTTACCAAGTGGTTTATAAACATCAGAACTTAACAATACTGGTTGTTCGATAGTTTGGAAAGCCAATAATTATAGAAATCTCTAAAACGATCATATTTTCTGTAAACAAAGCTTTATAACAATCATATTTTCTGTAAACAAAGCTTTATAACAATAAGATAACATAAGGGATATTAATATGACACAGCAATAACTGGAATTGATCCTGGACAAGGATACATGAAATTCTGAGTTTGTCAGAAGTAAATTAACTTTCTATAATCCCCAATTTGTGGTTACTTGGTGACATAAGCAATTTCAGATGGCCTCCATATCTTCAACTAGATTGGGTTGTATGAGGTTATTGGATTGTTTATCTTTATAGGCATAGTGCTTTCATCATGGTTTAAATCTTTTATTTCTGAAATGTATTTTTATGCCCCATTTATGGGCATTATGTTTTCTGGTCTGTGCGTCTTTTCCTCCATCAGTCCCGTTTCAGGTTAAAGTTTTTGGTGAAAGTAGCTTTTTGATGAAGTTGAAGTCCAATCAACTGGAAATTTGGTACACATGTTCCCTATGATATGACCTTTCTAATTTTAATGCAAAATTAGAGTTTTGATTCCAATTTCAGAGTCCATAGAACATAGAAAATGATATTGCAAGTGTCCCCTGTGCATCCATGTGCTATGGACACATTCTTGTTATATGGATATTTCATATGGATAAGAATTATTTAGATTTGAAATCTCTTTAGAGCTCCCCTGAGAGTTATTTGTTCTCTCACAAGGTTTTCTTCTAATTTGTTCATGCATCTTATGTGACAAATGTAGTAAAAAGATGGTTTATCTTGGCTGTTTATGCTTATCAACTTTTTATAAGGAAATCATTGTTAGCAAATCCATGAAAAAAAGAATCTCTTAAGTAACATAGAAATCCAAATACATCATGTTTATTTCTATTCATTTCAATATCAATTTACTAAAAGCATCAGTCATGCAATCACCAATTTAATGCTTGAATTAAGTACACTACATTAACTGTAGTACGGAAATTATTTAAAAAACACCAACATGTGCTTGTGACAATGTTTTAAAACCAGTAAATTAATGTTTGAGACTCTTGATTTTAGTTGTTGGTAAGACTTGTTATTGGTTATGTTTTTCATTCATTATCTTGTCATATTATCAGATGAAAAGGGTTATTTTTCGTTTGAATTGTTTCTTATTTTGTCATGTCAGATCCTATTATAGCTTACTATATGGAAAGCGTTACAATTTGATAATTATTGAATAGAGATTTTACCATGGGCCTCATTGTATGTTCATGAAATGGTTTCACTTGTTTTTCTTAATTTTTTTTTATTATAGTTCAACTGTATTGTGTCTGTGCTCTCCTATTTTTAATGTCTATAGTTTCTTATAGTAATGATCTTCTCATAATCCTTTGTACTTGAAAATTGTTTTTTTGTTTGTTTCATTACTCTTATATTTGGTCACGTATTAAGCTTATAAAATTTACATATATGTATGGTTTATTAAATTTGTAATGTCTTCAGGGTTTAGCCAATATATTTACCTATGCTTGACACCTTTGTTATCATTGGCATGTTTTGTCAACAGATTTTCTAGAGTAAAATAAAGGTCGTGTCTGAGAGGAGTAGTCTCTCACTCACTGATTACCCCCTAAGTCAGTACCCAATTTTTATGCCCCATTTATGGGCATTATGTTTTCTGGTCTGTGCGTCCGTCCGTTCCTTCGTTGGTTCATCTGTTCGTCCCGCTTCAGGTTAAAGTTTTTGGTCAAGGTAGTTTTTAATGAAGTTGAATTCCAATCAGCTTGAAACTTAGTAAACATGTTCCCTATGATATGATCTTTCTTATTTTAATGCCAAATTAGAGAGATTTTATCCCATTTTCACAGTCCATTGAACATAGAAAATGATAGTGCGAATGGGGCATCCGTGTACTTGGGACACATTCTTGTTTATTGGTATTCTGATGTTGCTCAATCTCAGATTTTCTGTGAGATATTTTGTGGACTGTTTGTTGCCAGTGTTCATCTTTTGGCTGAGTTGTACAAAAGTGCACAACTGCTGCTAACTTATAAATGTTGTCTTTGGAAGATGCGAAAAACAGAAGGTATCTTTTTTTTGTAACCAATTCCTCCTTAATCTTGGAACCAATTCCTTGAAATCTTACAGAAAGATTGCACATATATTGAGGTTGTACACTTACCTATTATAGAGATTTTTTAGGAATTATTTCCTTTAAGCTTTCCCATTAGTTTTTGTCGAGCCTGCAACTTTAGTTGCAGAAAGCTCGACATAGGGATAGTGATCCGGCGGCGGCGGCGTTAGCTAACTTCTTAAAAGCTTTATATTTTAGAAAGTTGAAGACATGGATGCTTCATACTTTGTATTTAGATGCCTCATATAATGAAGTTTCCGTCAGTCACATGTCCAATATCCTTGACCTCATTCTCTCTTATCATAAGTAAAAGGATAACTATATTCGGTATGTGCGTACCTTGCAAGGTCCTCATGCCTGTCAGACAGTTTTTACTTGACCTCGGCCTCATTTCATGGATCAATGAACAAGGTTAAGTTTTGGTGGTCAAGTCCATATCTCAGATACTATAAGCAATAAGTCTTGTATATTCGGTGTATGAAAGGACTGTAAGGTGTACATGTCCAACTGGCAGGTGTCATCTGACCTTGACCTCATTTTCATGGTTCAGTGGTTATAGTTAAGTTTATGTGTTTTGGTCTGTTTTTCTCATACTGTATGCAATAGGTCTACTATATTTGATGTATGGAATGATTATTAGGTGTACATGTCTAGCTGGCAGGTTCATCTGACCTTGACCTCATTTTCATGGTTCAGTGGTCAAAGTTAAGTTTTTGAGTTTTGTTCTTTTTTTCTAATACTATATGCAAAAGGTCAACTATATATTTGATGTATGGAAATATTTTACGATCTATATGTCAGGTTTTATTTGACCTTGACCTCCTTTTTAAGGTTCATTGTTAACTTTTTGTGTTTTGGTCTGTTTTTTAAACTAAAAGCAATAGGTCAACTATATTTGTTGTATGGAAGAATTGTTAGCTGTACATGTCTGTCTGGCATCATTCATCTTACCTTGACCTCATTTTCATATGGTTCATTGCTCAATGTTTAGTTTTCTTGATTAATGTTAAGTTTATGTGATAGTTGTAATAAAACTTTATATTTAGGACTATCAACATAATATCAACGATTAGTAAAGAAGGCGAGACATTTCAGCGTGTGCACACTTGTTATGTAAAATTGAGAATATGTCAAAAGAGACAACAACCCAACAAAAGAGCAGACAACAGTCGAATGCCACCAATGGGTCTTCAACGTTGCACCCAGAGGTGGTCCTTAGACAGCTGTCCCCTCATTTGTGACTTTTTTAACTAATAAATCTTTGATGACCATGAAGACTTCTAAACACTAAATATGGCTGTTTCATCCTATGTTTCTTCTGTTGAAATTGTTTTGATTTTATCCGATTGACAAGAATATTGTGTATGGCATACTGAATTATAAACTTTGTACTTGATGAGTTTTTACTATGTAAAGGTGTTAGTAATCTTACCAAATACATTCTGACAATCTGTTTCCATAAAGTTGGTGTAAACATGTACAAGAAATAATATTTTTAGTAACATATTGTAGAAAATTAATACTGTTTAATATCTGAATATTTTGTCAGGTGTTCATTTTCTAGAGAGAGGAAAACATGTTTATCTATTCAATTCATTCTTAATAAACATCAATTAATTATTCCTGTTATTTGATCATGTTTAAGTTTATTCCTGGAATTCTGCTCTTGGCTTTGTTAAACTTATGAACTACATCAAAGTGACATAGAAAACCTGAGAGAGTTGTTTTATGTTGGTGTTCCAGGAGCTCAGCATAAACATACAGATACAGTACATGAGAATGTGCTGACATTTATAATGAGAATTGTATTTAGAAATTAAGGAACACCTCTTCATCACAATTACTCTCCTTAGGCTCATTTAATGCTAAACCTTTGGTCCTTTCAGTTGTATATCTCAGCTATAAGTTTTTGAATCCATAATACATCATGTAGGAGATATGTTTTGCAGACATGTACTTCTGATACATAGAGAATAATACATGGCAAAATCTGTATCATATGTCGTATCATCCCGAGACACCAATATCAGCCCAAGGGTCTTTAGGCCCGAGGGATGATATTGGTCGAGGGTGATACGGCATGTGATATGGATTTTGCCATGTTTTATACGCTTTATCATATATTTCAACAGGAGAGTTATATTATATGAACTGTTCACTGGGTTACCTTCAGTTCTACTTTTGTCTTGTTTTAAAAGCCTTAAAAGTACTGCTCAATTACTTATCCAAAGCACCTGGGTTACCTTACATTTCGCGTGCTGTTGTTTTAAAAATATTTTGTTTATTATTGTATTTTTTCTTGTGTTTTGTATTTTTTATAGTTGCATATAGTGTGCCAAAAAATATGAAATCTTGACGTTCTTGACGTCACATGTACATACCAAACAATGACGTCATTCAATAAATTGCGTCACGCCCGAATGACCGTACCTATTTTGAGGAAAAATATTTCTTAAGCAAAAAATAAAATAAAAAGAATAAATAAAAACTGACTGTAAAAAAAAAAAAAAAAAGTAGGGGTGTGATAAAGGGTTAAGGTGTGATAAAGGGTATGCGATAAAGGGTAGGGGTGTGATAAAGGGTATGTGATAAAGGGTGCGCATCAAAGTTGCGCGATATGGATTAAACAGCAGGGTATTTATCAAATATTCAAAACTATTGTATTTACTACTAAACATATGATAAAATAAAATAACTGACTAACCTAATGGAATATATCATGTTATGGCTTTATTGTGAGAATAGATGTCAGTTTTATTTACAACATGAACCTAAGATAAAGATAATTGAATCATAAGTGATGTTTTTTCATTCTTCATTAAGTAAATTTCTTTACCATGAAAGTTTGTTCTGAGCCCAGTAATTGTTATTGATAGAAGTGTCTTCTCTTTATTGAATTTATTATCTGGTCCCTGCTGCCATACAGTATGTCTGTCAAATCTACTGAGATTCTTTGAGGCTATTTTCCAGGATATTCACTTATTACTGTATATGTCAGAGTGTGTTTGGAATGGTGTTGTGTTGATTAAGATAACCTAATTTTCCTCATAATACCATAAAAAGGTTCTAATTGATGTTATTCTATCAGGATATTTTTAATTGAATGACAAATATGAATGTGTGTGAGGGCATCTAAACACCTTTGTAATCATCAATACAATTTTTTTTGTCATTAAGCTAAAGAAACTATACATGTTTCTTATGTGTTCTAGTTTCTACCATTAAGTACCAAAGTATTAGTAAATAATGTTTTTTTAACAACATGACACTGATATATCTTACTAATCTTCGTGATTGCCTCTATTTAAATCTCGTTTGAATTAAAGCTTCAAATGAAGGAATCATGACAATGCATAGCTATATTGGATTACAACTTGTTTTTAAGTTAATCCTCATAATTTTTTAATTCTAGAAATATTAAGAATCTTTAATTGACTGGGTTACGTGATTGAGATCAAACCTGTATAGTTGATGTAAAAATCAGAAAATTATTTCCATAATTTAGGGCTGGTAACGAAGGTTGGCCACATTCTTGTTGCGTTGTTCTCATCTGCCATCTTAATTGGCAATTATTCCAAATCGTCCTTCTAAAAGTTGATTTTTTATCAGGTTTCTGGCTTCCACCACAAATAGAACCGTGTCACCAGGAGTCCTAAAAGTGGGGTCAAACATCAATCAATATATAGATATATATTTGAAAATCTCTTTAAAATTAAGATAGGAAGTACCCATTTTAATAAAAGAATCGTAGATCAAATTTCTTCAAATGTTTTGGACAAGTCTGCCCACTAAAATTCATTTCAAAGCTGATATTTATTTAAATGTTTTATTTTACAAAAATATAAAAAGAATTAAATTATGTTGAATGTAAACAAAATTTTGTTAAAAGCAGTTTTCCAAATACAATGATTTGATGAACCCTATTGTAATCAAGTTCAAGGTCCAATAAGAGTAAACATTTTGTGGACTGTGTCAATATCAGATTTGGACAATAGATAATCCCTTTCTCTTGTTTAAACATCAGCCTATTGGAAATCATTTCAGTCAAATATCTGTTAAAGTTTTACTGTGTAAGATCACTGCAGAAGATTTGTATTATGTTTAAACATCTGTCAAGTAGTAAAGCTCAATAAAAAGTCGCTCATAAGCAAATAATTAGAGTGTAAACACACTGTCAATTATCAGCAGGTAAAATCTGATTACGTCATACATGTACCAGTATTATACACTACTTTCTATAGATATATAATTTTACAAGGATTTAATCTTCCATGTGAACTACGTAAAATTGGAGTATTCATTTAACATTTATTGGACAGGTAGGTCTTTAATAAATTTTTATAGGATTTATTTTCTTCTTTTAGAATTTGAACAGTAATGGCCTAGTTATATCATTTTAAAATACTTGTGTTGTATGTTGAAATAGGTGATTAGTTTCACATGATTTCGTCTTGTTCTTTTTATTTTGTGGTCTATTATTTTCAATTTTTTTCCAACCATCAATAAGCCAGTAAGTTTGCTAAGGTATAAATATTAAAGTGGACATGTTGGCTTGATCTTATGTATAGTTTGTGCCATTTCTTAGAAAAATCTTTTGAAAAATTAATGAACAATTGAAACCAAGTATGGCTGATATATAGGTGCTTTTCCTTAGTGTGGCATTTACCACATTTTGATTCTCTGGTGCAGATTAGCAGGTAGAATGGGACATACAGTTCTACTAAATATGTAGAAGGTTCAAGAAGGTTCTTAAAATTATGAACTTGAATTCTAGTGTCCCATGGCCTCATTTTACATTATGAAAGCACACACAAGATTTTTTTAGAAAAATATTCACATTTGAAACAATAATTGGGAGTAGTTGACAATTTGAACTTCCATAATTGGATCATAATTAAATAGATAGATACTTTGAATGAATCTTACTGAGTGTGTTAGAAAGAGTCCTTGTTTGATTTAAAGAAATTTTGCTTGGAAATTACTTGCTGAATGAATTCAGTGAACATGGTAAATACATATAAAACGTTATTTTGCTTGTCATTAAGACCAATTTTACAACTAATAGTATGCTTACAGATTTTTAGAGGAAGTCTTAAAGCATTCATCTAGCTTGTACAAAATGTATAACCATAGATTGACCTTATATACTATAACAAAAAAAATCATAGATTCTTTTGATTTTAAAAATGAAAAGTTAATGATTATATTAATTAGATTTTTGCTTTACTCAATTGCTATTATTTATACATAGTAATAAAATATATTCTTTATTTTCAGGTAAGTACAGAGAAAAGTAGTGTACAGTAAAACAATGTCACCCATGATATAATGGACTGGAATACATTCCTTAAAGGATTATATATTTGAAAAAGAATTAGTTAAAGTTTGTTCCATATGTAAATTCTAAGTGATATTTCCATTCTGCTAGTATAAAACATGTGCTTAGTAAGTCATTGAAGATTAAGGTAGGTCTATGATTTGAAGATCTATTTTCAAACAAAGATATAATTTGCAATAAATAATTGCAATAAATAATGTCACCAAAGGACAAGGTGCAATGAGGACTGTATTTGACCTTACATTTTACTGAAATCTGAACTATAAGTTTAAAATTTCAATGTATGTCTATTTTAAAGTTGTTATGGAAATATTAAAAAGAAGTAATTTTTATAACCCATGACGTCAGAATATGTTCTATGTTACTTAAAGACCATTCTATGTGTTTTAATGAAAAATACATACATTTATGTCATTTTTACATAGTTTTTGGACCCCTAAAATAAAAAGCTTACAAGAACAAAATGAGAATTTACCACAATGTTTGTCTATATAAACAAAACCTCTTGTGTGAATATTTTGATGGTACTAGTATATGCTCAATATTTCCCACTAACAAATATGTTTGAAAATATGCAATTTTTCCCATTCAAATAGAAAATTGGATTTTTGATATCATTAAGCTATAAAATCTATGTAAATATTCATGATACTTCAAAGATATTATCAGTTTAAAGTTTGCACATATATATATTGACCATCCTTAAGCTAAATACAAATAGCTGTGAAATAACTCATTTTTAAGGCCAAAAAGGCACATTAAGGGTCCTCCTTGCCCTGTTGGACATTCTAAAGTAGATTTAAGAACATCAACTACCAAACTAAAAGCTAAAAATATGTTTTTTACTTTGAAAGTATTATTACCTTCAGGGTACATTTATTGTTGTTTCTTGTTAACTGCAGCCTTGAAATTTAATACCCAAAAATCCATTTCTATTTATTGATATTATCTGCAAAGTTTCAAACTACAAAATATAAAAAAAACATGTAAAAGATTATCATACGATTGTCAATTATAAGCAATCACAATGCAAACCTTAAAGTATGTATTTCAAACTGAGCATTGTAGGACAAATGTTTGGGCACCAAAATTTTCTTTCAGACAGAGACTTTGATAAACTCTTGCTAAATTCCTGGTTGACTGTTTTGATTTTCCCCAAAAGATTTGCATAGCAATAATCAAAATTGTACCAGTTTTCTCTGGGTAATTTATGAGCATAGAATATACAGAATAATGTCTGATTTATGAAGATGTTTTAAGCTATTTTCAGCTTGGTTTTTACAAAGAGCTATTTACCAGGAATGCATTGTTGTTTTAAGGCTATTTATGATGGAATTATGGGATAGTTTGTAAATTTGCTTTCACTTTATTATGGATAAACTAAAAGCTTTTTATTGATTTGATTCCTCAGGGTTTTTTCAGTGCTAAAAATTGTTTTCAAATAAAGTACAGAAGAATTTGATATAGATAAGTTTTCTTTCCTTGCAATACTGGACTCTTGTTTTGTAAGCTTGAAACTACTGGAACCAGCAGAAATCTGATTTGTGTCTTGCTTTCAAAATTATGACCATTATTTACACGACTGGGTCTTATAATGATATGGCAATATCGTTGTCCGAAGATATTTGGTTTCCAGACAAAACATGTATGGATCTCTATGTAGTTGTTACCACAAGGTACCATAACTCAAAAGGAGGGTTGGGATAGATTATTAACAGGGTTTATGGCCCAAACCGTTGAGGAAAAAGAGTTAAAAAAAGTGGCAAAAACAAGGAATTTCTGGTTAACAGACAATAATAAGTCTATGGATCCCAATGAAATTGTACCACATTGATGGTTTTATACCAAAAGATTGATTTTGGGGGTTAGGCCCTACCTGTTTAGAAAAAAGTGCAGAAAAGAGTCCATAAACAATACATTTCTATTACGTTGCATGATTTGCTTATATCTTCACCAATTTCAATGGGGTTTTAATTCAAAGTTTCATTTTTGGGGGTCCATAGGGTCTAAATTAAACTCGAATTGACTTCATTAAAAATTGAATTATTGGGTCCTTTAAAATTGGTATGCTGAATCTAACAGTGTATGTAGATTTTGGATTTTGGACCCCTTTATCAAATTGGTCCACTTTGAGGTTCTTGGGGTCCAAAATTAAACTTTTGTTTGTTTTCATCATATATTAGTAGGGTCCTGTGATATATGCTGAAGCTTACCATAGATTCAGACTTTTGATTTTTGGTCCCATTTTCAAAATGGTATAAAGTTTCAAAATTAAACTGTGTTGATTACATAAAATGAATTCTTGTGGTTCTTTGACAAGCTGAATCTGAAAAGAGGTTTCCAGAACTTTATTTTGGGTCAAGTGTTCTAATTGGTATACATTGAGGTCCAAAGGTCCAAAATTAACTTAGTTTGATTGTTAAAAAAAATTGAGAACTTACGGTTCTTAGATATGCCGAATCTTACCATGTATTTGATTTTTGATCTTTGATTTTTAGCCCCATTTTAATTTTTTTTCTACATTAACGTCCAAAAGGTCCAAAATTAATCCTTTATGGTTGATTTTATCAAAAATTGAATTCTTGTGGTTCTTTGATATGCTGATTCTGACATGTTTTTAGATTTTTGGTGTTTGGTCCAGTTTCAAATATTTAATCACACAAGCCAAATTCAGAGCTCTATCAAGCTTGAATGTTGTGTCCAACTATGTTATCACTTTGGAATAAGGAAGATTTGCTGTACCTGTCGAATTCATATTCAAAACAGGATAGCACATTTTAGTTTTTACAGTAACATTGTTCATAAAGCATGTCAATTAAGATTGATCCATGTATTTTGAAATAAAATAGAAAGCATATCAGTTTATTGAATATTGTTTTATAGGTTTAAACATTGATTTAGTGTTTTATCATTCACAACATATAACTTAGAAGTGATGCTATACATTTATAAAGACTCCTGTCAATATTATGTACTTATTTTGGAATTGCACAAGGTCATGTCTTTCTCAGACTGTTTATGGTGGCTTTAAACTAAATCTGTTGGCTGTGTACTGATTTACACTTTAGTCTGGGAGATCAATATTCATATGTTATTTGTTCTTGAACTTTGAACTAGTTTTCAATAACTGTGAATACTCTCAATATTTGTCAATTTTACAGAATAGGTTTAGCTTATTGTTGAAGGCTGTAATCTGAACTACAGTTGCATAAATAAACGTTATTGGTACCGATTTCTATTGGATAATTGTCACCTTTGGCAAGCATATCACATCTTCTTACTTTATAATGTCTACAGTCATGTGTTCTTTCTTATAAACTATTTTGAACCCAGTTGGATGCCATCTATACAATCAGAGCAATGATGGGGGAAAATGTTGATTACCAAAATAATTAAAATCCTTTGTTAATGATGTTGGAAATCCTTTGGTCAGTTGAACTGTTGACTCTCCTTTCATTCTTAGTATGTAAATGTTTTTGTTGATTATAGATATTGCTGGGTCATAAGGTAAGATGCTAAAAATAGTAATGGAAATGTACTTTTGTCAGAGAGATGAATTCCAACAAATAAGATCATAGGATTTTGTTTACATTTAATGATTAATTTAGCCTTCCTCCTGTTTTTGAAGTAAATAAGTCAATGATTTTTTTTTCTAAATTTGAAGTTTCGATTAATATAGAATGCATAAAATTCCTTAATTTTCTTTGTCAAAGAAAAACATGTTTACTGTAGAGGTCAAGGTTGAATTGCATTGTAGCTAGAGAAAATGTTTATATTGATAAAATTGGTTTTGAAAGTAATGAGTTATTTAGATAGTGCTAGAAGAATAACAAAACAATTAGTAATTGTGATGTTGAACCTCTTTGCATCAAACGACTGCTGTGGCTACTGAGATGTACCATCATGAATGACATTGGTGTTTTGATTGGGTTGCAACTTGTATAGAAATAGCAAATTTTGTGTATTTGCTTCTATTGAAGAGCAAATATCATGTTTCTTGTAATTCATTTTGAAATAACATGAATGGTTGAAATTATATTGCTGCACTTTTACAGTTGTTTAGTTTGTATTCTTTGTGATAAAAAAAAAACTTAATTTGATGAAATATCATTTTTTTTTGTGAGTGCCTTAAAGTAATATCATTTATAGAGAAAGCTATCTTTAAAATAAATTTGTTGTTCCTAGATTGTTAAATATTGTTTCCACAGTGCATATACACAAATATGGTGCACAATTTGAAATACTTTTTATTTTGGTAAACTTGTCTCCCTATTTTGGTTTCTGTTTCATTTTCTTATCAACTTCTTTAATTTATGTTGTTGGGTTGCAGCCTCATCTTATCTACAACATATTGTATTTTTTTGTTGTTGAGCTTGCTGTAATGGAGCCCTTTTTCCTTCGTCTACAAAAATTAAATCAAACATCTATCAATCATTGATAAGTATGGCCTTGGTGTTTTATAGAGCATACACAAACCAATCATTGTATTGATGGGCTCCTGTCTCATTATCTGGTCCACTAATGTCCATTTTGTGTTGTTGGGTTTCAACCTATTTATCTTCTACCATACAACATTCATTCTGAGCAACTATATTTGAAATGTTCCTGTTCTGTTCAGCATTTGTTCTAATTGAATATAAAGACAAAATTAGTGCAATGCCTTATTGTATTGTTAGAGCTACATTCTGACAAAAGAATGAACAAAATAATGGTTCTGTATCATGATTCCAATGGTTCACGTAATATTAAATACATTCCAAGATGATACATTTATAATCCAGGTAGATTTTCTAAGGTAAACATATAACTTGCTGTCACCCACCTTTTTATCAAACACTGCAAATTTTAGCACACTTGTGTCTGGCAAGTTAGGTTCTTTGTAAAACAGTGCCAAGATTCCCAAGAGGTATAGATGGTTTGTAGCCAAAGATTTATAGTCCTCTAATTTACAAATATTCATGTTGAAAGAATTATTTCTCTGCAGATAGGTTAAAAAATATGTCACACACCATGATTTAAGACTTTGAACAGGTAAGGGTAGTCCCATAGTAGGGGTTAACTGGTTTATCTGTCAGTCTGTATCACATTTCAACTTTAGGTTTGCTAGATTCATTGAGTTGATACTAATGTAGTTCAACTAGGACCATATGGGTATTTGCATAGTACATATATTTCTTCAGGCCAAATTTAGTCAAAGGGAGATAATTCAAGATAGTTTTACCTACTCTGAGTAACTAAATACTTGCACATTGTACTGAGAAAGGGATAGCTCTTTTCCATTGTGGTCTTTGTAGTCTGCAGATTAAGACTGTGCACATGATGAACAATGTCTACAGTAATGAGTTAGTATAATGGTACACCAGTATGAAAGCTACTTTTATAAGTTTTAATTATTTTTTTTTAGATGTTGTAAAAATTGAACAGGAAACTGTTTTCTAGCAAATTAATTCATTCAATTTGAGTTTTTTTCTGCAAATCTTTCCAATCATTTAATAATTTAAACAATTTGACCCAATTTAGGAATCATTAAAAATATTTGGGTCAAATTTAAAGTCATTTATATCTTTGCAGATCACATGTTAAAAGTATTGTAATTAATTAATGTGGTTTATTACTCTAGGCTAGTGATTGATATTGATTTCTACTTGTTTCACTTGAAATTAATTTCAGGACGGTTGAACTGAATTTCTGTTTTTGCTAATAGGACACAAGATTATCTGTGTATCACATATCCTGCAATAGTCACTGTCCTACTGTCAACTTCACCCATTCTAAATTCTAGTCATTTTTTCTGGAATAGCCCTTACATGATTATTTACAACTGTTTAGAGATGGGGACAGTTGCTTAGTCCTTCTTGGTATTAGCCAGTCTTTTCTGAGATGACAAGATTTTTAACATGACAACACTGATCTGACGCATGGTTAAATACAGATGTTCTTTATCACTGTCAGTGTAACCTTATATTTACCTCTTATAAAATTCATTTTTTGTGGAAAATGAAGATTAAGAAAATTCATACATGATTAATCCGTATGCAGATATAAAATCTCTGTTATATATTGAACATTTATAATTGTTATCAAAGGTACCAGGATTATAATTTAATATGCCAGACGCGCGTTTCGTCTACATAAAACTCATCAGTGACGCTCAGATCAAAATAGTCATAAAGCCAAACAAGTACAAAGTTGAAGAGCATTGAGGACCCATAATTCCAAGACGTTGTGCCAAATTTGAAAAATTCAAAGTTTTGTAACAAAAATTATAAAAAAATGACCATATAATTGATATTCATGTCAACACGGAAGTGCTGACTACTGATCTCATTATACCCTCGGGATGAAACTCCACCAGCATCAACCCAGTGGTGTAAATAGTTATCAAAGGTACCAGATGAGTGTCATCTGGTGTGTTGATAGTCCCCACCTGTTAATTGAGAAATAAATGCAATGTTTTTACCAATGAGAAAATGTGACATGAGGACCATTGCAATAACTAAACCACTCATTTTAAATATTGACCAATACTTCTACCTTTATTAAGTGTTATAAACTCTTCAAACCTCTGAAGTATGAGTTTTCCCTTTGAGGAAAAGTTTTAGTGGCTTAAACATTGTTATTTTGTCTTATTTCACAGTTTTCTTTAATATTTTATTTCATAGGATAATGGGCAAAAAGGGAGATATTTGATTTGCAAAGTTGAAGATTTTGCCTCCCTATTGAGTAAACTAAAAACTATTGGATGCTGAAACTTTCACAATGACAACTTGTTGTCTAAGAATTGTTACAAGTACTGTATAACTCTGTATGTTAGACACAAACACAGCTGTTTGCCAACATTAAGTTATTAGCCTTGAACTGATATTAAAACAAAGAACAAATCACAGTAGCTGTGTTTCCTTAACTGATCCTAGCATATTAGATATTAGTTTATCATGCTGCTCCAACTTTAATACATAAACAATGTTACTTTCTGAAGCCTGGTCATTGTGAAATTGGTCAGAGATATACATCATATGGATAGTAACTGATTATAAGATTGCTTTTTGGTGGGCATCAGGTGATAATAAAGCAGATAAAAACTCGATAAAATGTACATTGCTCTGTTCTTAGATTGCTGTCTTCATGAGATATGTTGCTTTACTAATTATAATTAGTTAGATCAATTGAAACAGGTCAATTTATCTCACCTAGCTGGTCATCTAACAACTTTTTCATGATGTTTTTTTCTCCTGATAAGATGTTATGGACATTTTAATGATAAGATTCTTACATTGTCTTAATGACTTGAGGTTATTTTTTCATGGCTTTGAAGCAAATAAATGGAGTTATAAATAGGCCTCTTTCATCATGTTTATATATCTTGGTAATTGTTTGGGTAATTATACTGTTGATTTTAAGTGCCTGGTGATGAAATATTCTTTACAACATGCCAGCATCCTGAAGGATATCAATCTATGACAATTTTAAAAAGTAAAAGGCTGCTCAGTTACATACCATATAGATATATGATGAGTTCAAAATCCCAAAATCCATGACGATAGGACAGAAGATAAGGTTATGGAATCTCTTCAGAAGTATATATTTATTGGTTGACAAATGACTAAGCCAGTTTTGTTGGGGATAATATCTGTGTATTATTCATGAAGTTCACTGACTCAGCATTATTCTGAAGACAGAAATAATATAATATTTAATGTCAATGATTGATTGATCACCCAGGAAAAGGAATATATACCAGATTTCAAGTGAACATCTTTTATTTTTTGCTTTGCTTAAAACTCTTTAAAGTTGTTCTGAGATGTACTCTGAAGCATCAGTGGAATACGGCTTGATTTTGTGCTTGAATAGATACAAATGAATCATAAGTGAATAAAAACAGTATCATTTATTCTCTCATATTGACAAAAATAATCTCATTGGCCAAGACACTCCTACAAATTTCATTGGCAGTAGTAATTTTTTTAATGCATTGTTTATACCTGAATCTAAATAAACATGATCAGTAACTTCTGAACTTTCTGTATACAAAGATAACGAAATATCAGCAACTTTCTAGGAATTGTCAATGTTGAGTTTATTTACCTGAAAGGATAATAAATTCTTACCTTTGTTTTATTACCTATCACCTGTAACTGGTCATACACTTTTCTGATGACATACATGTATCATGAAGGTAAAAAGAATGGACATGAAAATTACTTGTAATCGATGAATTTTAAGAAAAGTTTTGTGTGATAAATGATTTGTTTTGAAGAATACTGATTGCATACAGGATAATGGTGTCTTTTGTGATGGAAAACAATTGTGATAGTGTTTTTTTGTTAAACAATGTCTTATTGGATAAAAACAAAAAACAGAATCAGTATGTTAGGCTTGCATATCAAACCGTTATAATAGGGAGTGATTTGTTATTCTGACATTGTTACCATAATGATGTGGATTTTTTGTTTTGGAATAAGTTTTTGTAGATAATATTAATAATATTTATATTCAAAATTGCCTGATACATGTATTTAGATTCAGTCTTTTTTTTTTTTTTGGTTATTTTTTATAGTGTAGGTGTGACTTTGTTTTTCACAGACAAACAATATTTGATGACAAATGACTTACAACAATGTCATTGGAACTTTTGTGTAGGTAAAATAAAGGTGAAAAACATCAGATAATTAGCATGGAAATAGCATACCTTTATTGACATCCTAAGGGAACTTTTTGTGCAAATTTAATCAGTGGATAATGCTACCTGGATTATCTTTATTGCTAATAACTGATGAAGATCAATTGAATATATACATGTAGTATGAGACCTCGATTAGCATGGTGTTCCATGAAGGTTTCAAGTTGATGTGAGGTGTGACATGTCTGGATTGTATGTGTATTGTCTCAAAGCACAGCAAGAAAAAATCTGGATGTCTGATGTAAACGAAAGGGACCCTATTGAGGAGGCAAAGGTAAAGTAGAAAATTAAGATTTTCAGAGGGAAAGAAAGATGTAGGTGTGGTTGAAGTGACCGAGAGCCTTTATTTAGAAGCATGTCACATTTTGAAGTACATGTACCTCTTCAATATAAAAATTAGATGTGGTATGATTACCATTGAGACAACTATATCCACCAGAGTTTAAACAGCATGATGGTAAGCAATTAAAGGTCATCTTCAACAATGAGAAAAATCCATTATTCTATAGTGAGCCATAAAAGGCTTTGACATTAAAAACTTGAAATAATTAACGAGAAATAAGAGCTAATTTAGAACAATTTCTTTACAAAAACACAAATATGACAGACATGAACCAATGACAACCACTGAATTACAGGCTCCAGAATTGACTAAAAGTCACAAAGTGCCAAGCCAATATAAGAGTACTTGTAGTTACTGAAAACTAGTTCAAAGCCAATTACAACTCATAAATCAATCTTGTTGTTACAAGTATGATATAATTGACATGTTTTTACAGCTATACTTAGCAGTTTTCTCACTTTATCATACCTGAGTCTTAAATCTTTTGAGCTGGGTATTATAAAGACAGCTGCAACAAGCTGTGTAACATTAACATTCATGGAAACGTTTTGGCATGGTTTCTGCTTTGCCCCAAACAAATTAAGACTTTGGCTGCTGTTTTTTAGCAGCAGTGGTGGTGTGTGGACAATTTGTTTGTGATAACCTTAGGTTATTTACAGTAGGTACCAGTAGTTGGAGGTCAATAATATTTGGTGTGCAGCTGTTTTTGCATTGGTGTATCTCATTTCCAGGGAGATTATTTGGCCCTGCACCCACAGTCATGGTCTGTGAATCTTTTCCTTTGTTTTAATGGTGAAGTTTGTGATTTAATAGATCACTGATATTTAGTAGGCAGTTGTATTTAATAGCATTATAGTACATCTCATTTCTATGAAGATTATTTGGCCCTGATACCTCTGTAATGGTCTATTGACTGAAACTATTGCATAGTGTAATTACATGTAGGTCAGTTTAAGATTAGCCACTGATGGTATGTCAATGTTATTGGTGTTTAGTAATATTAGAATTTGCATGTCTCATTTCCACCCCCTCATCATGGGTTATTACTTACATTAAAGTTTGTTTTTGGGTCAGTGTTAAGGGAGCAGCTTATGATAAGACTACTGTATTGTATTTTGTATGAAGAAAGTGAGACCTTTTGATATGGATTCATGTGTTGAATATTTTATTATACCCCTGCTTTAAAAAAGGGGGGGTATACTGTTTTACCTCTGTCTGTCCGTCAGTCCGTCAGTCCGTCCGTCCGTCCGTCAGTCAGTCCGTCCGTCCGTCAGTCAGTCCGTCCCATGAAACTTTCGTCACATTTTTCTCAGGAACTACACATTCACCCTTTCTGTAATTTGGTATCAACATTTATATATGTCAGCCATACCGTGTGATGCGTTTTCAGATTCATCACTTGACAACTTCCTGTTTACCGAACACTTGTATGATTTTACACATGATAGCCAAGTTGAAAATTTTCGTCACATTTTTCTCAGGAACTACAATACAAGGATTTCTGAAATTTGGTTTCAGGGTTTATCTAAGTCAGCTATACCGTGTGATGCGTTTTCAGATTGATCACTTGACAACTTCCTGTTTACCGAACACTTGTATGATTTTACACATGATAGCCAAGTTGAAAATTTTCGTCACATTTTTCTCAGGAACTACACATCCACCCTTTCTGTAATTTGGTATCAACATTTATATATGTCAGCCATACCATGTGATGCGTTTTCAGATTCATCACTTGACAACTTCCTGTTTACCGAACATTTGTATGATTTTACACATGATAGCCAAGTTGAAAATTTTCGTCACATTTTTTCTCAGGAACTACAATACAAGGATTTCTGAAATTTGGTTTCAGGATTTATATAAGTCAGCTATACCGTGTGATGCGTTTTCAGATTGATCACTTGACAACTTCCTGTTTACCGAACACTATTAATATTATCCACTTGCGGCGGGGGTATCATCAGTGAGCAGTAGCTTGCAGTTTCACTTGCTTTATATTGCTGATCTTATCTCAAACTAGAAAACAATAATAAGGTAATGCAGACTTTTTTTATTTGTACCCCCCCCCCCTGCAAAAAGATTTTTTTGGGATCTATATCTTGGAATCATAATTTAAAGTATATCTTGGCTTGTCCCATGAAATCTCTTGCTATACAGATAGATATATTTACATGAAAATAATCTGTTTTTTTTTACATAGAAGACAGTAATCAGAAAAGAAAAAAAGAACACATCAGATATATTTACATGAAAATAATCTGCTTTTTTAACATAGAAGACAGTAATCAGAAAAGAAAAAAAGAACACATCTCGTTTTAATCAGATTGTTAGTGTTCATAAGTACATTTTGTAAGTTGGTTTCTGAAATCAAGTTGGTGGTTTAAGGTTTATGTTTTATCTGTCTCACACTGGTAGTATGCTATACCCATGACCTTTCATCTTGTCACCAATAGCCAGGTTTTCCTTAATCATTTCTTAGGAGAAGTCAAGGTTGATTTATGAGTACTGGTGATTATTGTATTAAGCAAGTTTGTGCAATATATATTCTTCAACTGATACAGCATAAACCTTTTACTGTACAGCAGAGCTTGATAACCTGTTTATAACATACTCCAGCGACAAAGCTCTGGTTTGTTGATCAAAATGATCACCCTTCTTGATTGACAATTCTAATTGCACTAGGAATGTGACCCATACTGAGATAAGCTGTACCTCTATTGCTGATAACATATGTAACACAAACAATATGTTTATAGTAGCAGACGATGTTTTAATAATTACATTTTCGGTTTTAAAGTGTTACACAGAAAAATAAATCACAATACAAGTCAAATTATGATAAATACACAAAGAAGGATTATGTCCACCGCATTAATTTGTTTCTCAGTTTTAATCTGTAGTCTTCAATTTTCTGAAAATAAAAAATAACCTCTATATAGATATAAATCAAAATATTAATATTTCTAATTCAACTAATTATTGAATGGTTTCGATAATTACATTCAAATGGTAAATAGTTTAGCAAGTTTATTTAAAGTCTAAAGAAGGAGTGAAATTGTCCCTAGTTTATGGTTCCAAAATAATGAAATTTTCACATTTAACAGCTTCAATATATATCATTTACACATGTTCATATAGCAAAAGACCAATCATCATGAATTTCCTGTTTAAAAGTTCCTTTCCGATGGATTTTACATGAAGTACATATAAAAAATCAAAAACATTTTGCCATTATTTTTACAGTGATAAAAAGCAATATTAATTAGGCATCTACAATTCTTGTAATGTGGTTGGCAATTTTTTTAATATCTTTTTTTTATTCAGAATTTTTGAAAAAAAAATATTTGCTTCATAAAACAATTTTTGCTTTCATTATAGTCCTTGAAAAAACCCATGCCTCCTCAAAAGACAAATGCTTCATGCCTTACTATTAACTTACATTAAATATAACTCCTAATAAATAAATGAATAAATATAATATTGTAATATTTTAGACATGAAATCAAAGTACCTTGGAGTAGATTGTGTCTGTACCCTTTTGCCACTTTTCCCTTTCTGTGGTGTGTCCAGTAACCTCCGTTTTGTTGCTCTGCTCTTTTTGTTGTCTGACTGTTGGCATTGTCTCAGTTTCACCTTCAGTGTATTTTCTTCTATTGTGATAAGTGATTTTTGATCTTGGATAAATGTGTCCGATCCCAGTTCAATCTGAATAGATCCATCGTCGAGTTTTCTTAAACAACCTTTGGAAATAAAGTTGGGTAAAGATGCCTCATGATGTCCTATTGTTTCAAAGTAATCCAGTTGACATTGTACTAATTTCCCTAATTGCTGTAAGGCTGTCTTTGGTGGCATCCAGTTTTGGGGATGTTTAAAGTCTTTATCGGGAGGTTTTATTGTAAGTTGCCGTATTTCCTCGAGTAATAGTAACTCATTTTTTAGATTTGAGGGACAATACATTCGTTTGTATAGACAGATGTACATGTTTGTGTTGAGAAGGAATCGTTTGCTTAGATGAAGTTGATGTTCGTCTCTAGACACAGTCACTAAGTTGTTGCGCAAGTCTTCATCTTTCAAGACCTCTGATAATAAACTATCATGAGAAATCCCATGAAAGTTTGGCAAAAAGTCATTACCACCCATAGACAGGACGCATGCTATAGTTAGCCCGATATTTCTGTTGTATGTTTTTTCAAAAAGTGTCAACAGTCCAGTAATGTTAAATAACTCTGGTTTCTTCTTCTGAAGTATAAGATACACAGGATATTTAAAAGTATTGTCTTCATTCCTTGGCCAGAACTGGCTAACTGCTAATATGTGTATGACTACAGTGTCAATGTCAGCTGATGTAACATAGTTAACTACACATTTGCCATTACCTAAGCTTTTTTGTATGTCAGCATCCAGTAACCAGTCTGCCTGGGCCATTTCAGCCTCTCCTTTTCTTTGTTTTACTTCATCTATAAATCCTTCTTTAACGTATCCGGTCTGTTTGTTATACATCACTCGTACTGGTATTGTGTACCTTGAACAGCTTTCGTCATGTTCTTTTTGGCAGTTGCATTTTGATGTATAGGCTTCGCTATCAACATTAATCTCTAAGTCAGCTTTGATCTTTAAATGTTCCATCTGTGTTGCTAAGTATCGGCTTATTAGAATTTTTCCAGCCATTGTACCAACCACTGCTTGTTTGCTAAAATTTTCTGAACTAACAATTTCTTGGTCTTCTTTTAAGTGGGATATTGTAACCTTCTCTTTCTGCTTACGTTTCTGTCTGGTGTTGGCTTTAAAGTCATTAGGTGTAAATGCATATTTTTCCTCACATATTATTATGCGCTCCAAGTTAGGAAGATAATTCAACAACTTCTTTACAATTCCATTCGAAATATAATTTAAGTATTGTTGTCCAGATGTTGCAAACACTTTGAATTTGGTTCCAGCAAATTCGACGATAGATATAACTCCAGACTGTTGTATTGCAAGTGGAAGTGTAGTGAAATCAGTAAGTATTAAGTTGTTTAGTTCCGTGTTACTACTGTCAAGTTTCGGATTTGTTGCTGTATCACTTTGCAGACATCTTTTTATAAGATTTATTAAGGCTTTCTTTACCCCTGCTGATTTGTTTGTAATATTTTTGGACCCATCTGGTTTCAAAACTGCTTGGCATGTGTTCTTGCTTGAGGACATGCAGTCAATTACTTTAGATAGTTTTTTTACTTTTGCTGTTCGCTGCTTTTCTTCCCGATCTCTCTCTGTTTTTGGTTTGTTTTTTGGTTTACATGTTGTTCTTTTGATAGTTACACTCTGATTCCTTTTTACACGGCTTATCAGCTCTTTAGGTCCATTCATATCCTCCAAGGAAGGATAATCTTCCTGTGTCAAATCCAGATATTTTTTGTCACATGCAAACCTTTTTATTAGGTATCTTCCTACATCATATGTGTTTTTATCCAGTATTACAGTTGATACTTCTGGGAGATTTGAATGGTAGATATTTCTTGGAATTAAGTCTTTTTCAGTATGAAATGCATTTTGTCTTAGCATAAGCTTAATAGTCCTTTCAATGTGTTCTTTGTCAGATGCAGACAGTTTCTTTCCTAAATATTTTGAAGCGGAAGACTTTACTGCCTTGTTATCAACTTTATCGATGTCATCATCTCCGACTGTTTGGCCACATACAATAGATTTCCTGACTGCATGAAGTTGCTTTTGTTTATCAACAGTTGACATTTTTGGCAGTAGGGTTTCAAGTGTTGATCCAGGTCGGATACACTTCTTTGCCGATCTGTGATCAATTTCCCTCAAGGTGTCCAAACCAAAATTTACGTTGCTATCATCGTAGGGCAAAGTGTACATTGATTGCTTAAAATTCTTATGAAACAATCCAGCTTGATAATGCTCCAGTAATAATCTTGAACAAAAGCCAGCATAGCTCGATGCACCATTCAAAAATGAAAATGGTAGCGATGACTTAACACTTGCTAACAACAAATTATGTCCATCTGTCCCTCCTATTCTCTCAGAGATGCCTATTGCAACTATCTCATCACAATGTATCATAATCTCATGATGCAGGCAAAATGTTGCATTCTGTTCGCATGACACCTTTATAAAATCTTCAATTTTATTTCCAAACTGGTCATCAAATGTCTGTGTGGAAGATGAACTTTCAAACAATCTCAGTAAGGTTTGAGCTTCATTGTTTGGTAAACTCTTCAAAAAAGCAATACAAAGTGTTACATGGATTGCAGTTGAAAGTCTCCATATGTTTCTTGTTGCTGTCTCAATATTTGCAATTGTTAACAGTTTAGCCCAGTCCTTTTCATTTTCGTCATCTTTCATATACTGGAGTATATGAATTAGTCCTGAATCTTTGTAAGCAGATATTAGATTTGTAATTTTTGACTTTCGTAAATGTAGAACAGGAAATTCTGGTAAAAAGGCTTGATATTTTGGGTTGCTGTCCATTAGTTTAAAGAGATTGTTAGCTATTTTGAAATCTGGTGCAAAAAGAACTCTCTCATTTGTCTTTGAAATTTCAAGTTTTAATAGAATGTCATCTAATACACTTCTTAAGACATTAATATCATCATCACGACCTGATGCAGGTGGTGGATGTCTGGTTAATATTGGCCTTGGCAAAAATATTCTAAATGGGCTGTTCCCATCACCATCACCAACAGATGTGGTCTCTACACTTTCATGGTTGTTTTCAGATTCCTCTAATTGGTTATTTTCACCACTAGATGGTTTTTCAGGACGTTGTGTATCATCACTCTCCGTTCCTTTCTGACTATCTGAGTTGTTTACAGCTCTGAGTAACATTTCAATTTCTAGGATATTTTCAGTATCATCTTCAAGTTGTAACTCATAATCTTCCAAACTAATGGTATCCGAATCACTTTCTATCATTGACAAATTTGGAGATGGCATTTCAGGTAGGCTTAACTCCCCATCACTGTCGCTTTCTCCTGTCTCATGTATGATATTTACAAGCTCTTCCTCGTCTTCATTTAAGGATAACGATTCCATACTTTTATCTACTAGCTCTTCCTCATCTTCATTTAAGGATAACGATTCCATACTTTTATCTACATCTGTCAATGGGTCAGCCTCAGCCATGTCAATACTTGTCTCTAAGGTCAGTGATTCAAATGTCTTATTCAATTCTTCCCCAGCTGCATTGGCACTGGTTATGTTTCCAGGTTTAGTTGGATCCTTGTCTATAAGATTGATAATTTCCATTTTATTCCAAATATGTCCTATTGTCCATAGTGATTCCCTTTTAAAAGTTTTGTAAATTTTCTTCTCATCATCATTAAGATCCAAAAACACAGTGTTGATATCGGTCTTTGATAATTTATCTTGGTTTTTGCATATGCAGTGTTCAGAACCATCGCAGTCCTCACCATGCCAGCTTTCTACTAAGCATGAGTCTTTAGGGATTCCTTTTATAGTCAGAGGCAAGGTACATATCTGGTTTGTCCTTGACTCCCCAGGTAGCGGATCAGTTTTAATTGTTAGATGAACTAAGTTATCCATTAACAAGGCTAAATGACATTGCTGTAATGAAACATCATGTTTGCATTCAACTGAGTCATGAACTGCTTTGTAACTAAGGGAATATTGTCTTAAGTATGTTTGGTAATAACAAAGTTCTGGATCTGCATTATACTTCAGACGTCTGTCACCTGTCCTTTGTGACTGTGTTAAGCCAACATGTGATGTAACTTCGAAAACTGATGACACATTGTGATAGTGAATAAGCAATTCATCAGTGTTAACATCTTGTGTGATACCATGGTAATGTTTATTCTTGATGTTAAACAGTGCCTCTGTTAGACAATACAATGAAGATAATTTCGAAACTTTCGTCTCATGTATTGTATCCTTTTTTACGAAAATATTTTCAAAGAACAATCGTAACGGCAAAGGCATAAAAATTGTCCATTCCTTAGTAATGTCAAATGAATATACATTCAAAGGGTAATTTAAATGTTTCTCATACTCATTAAAACAAGCTGTGCAAAAAGTGCCATGCAAACAACTTTCTTGTGAACCTAAGCTGTCATCATTTTCATTGCCTTTTGACAGAATAGAGTGTACAATTTTGTCGTTTATTTTTCTGTTCTGAATCAAATCTCTTGTACAAAATCTTGGTGGGAAACCATCTGCTTTTGTTTCTATACTTCCTTCCTTTAGAAAATGCATTTCTCTGACAAATTCAAAATGTGTGCGTTGGATGTAATTTGAAAGCAAAGTCGATATGTCATGTATTATAGAAAGGTCCACATTTGCAGAAAGCTCAAGTATCAAATGAATCCCAGCTTTATGAGAGCAATTCTTGCTACAACCAATGCATAAAACATTTCTAATCAACTCAATACCGAAAGAAGTCTTTACAACATTTCTTACTTCGATTTCTATTAACTCAGGTCTGTGCTTTAAATTTGCAGTTACTAATATTCCATTTAAAGTTACATCAGAGACTGCCTTTCTAGCTAAATTTGTACGTATTGCTTTTTCACACACAGGTTGTAAAGCAACAGCGCTTGCTACAGTTGTCGTACACAACTCATAAAACTTGAACTTCTTTTCTAATAAAGTTTCATATCTTGTTCCATCCCTTACTGAAGTATAGTTCTGAAAATTCCATTCAAACAATTTAATTTGATTCCACTCACTATCTGTGAATAAATCTTTATGGTTAAGTTGGATATATTCTAGCTCGGAATCTTGTATTTTAGCACTTTGCTCATTGTGATATATGATACAACTGGAAATGAGTTCTTGATAGAGGCTTAAGTTGGTTTTAGAGTCTTGTTTTTCCTTTGTCTGATTTCCTGTTGAATGACAGATAATGTCCTGACAAAGTTCCTGACAAATTTCATAATCATCGAAATGTGAAAAAAGGTATCGAAATACAGATGTTACACGAAGTTTCTTAACTCCATCATCTTCAAACAAGCCATTTTTAAATGTTGAAATTTCCCGTAGTATATTTTGTTTCTTTATTATTTTGGAATCTTGATTTGTGCGATTTTGTTTCAAAAATTGAAAGAACTTTTCAGCATCTATATTCAATCCATAGGCATCTACTTCAAATCCCAACTTATTCAAGGCAAGTACAGAAAAGTGAACCTAAGAAAAGAAAAAGAAAAGGAGTGAAAACAATAAATTTTGCTTGAGTTTCCCTAATCAGGATCAACTTGGAAGAACAAATAGTAAAGAATAAAAAATGATTCCCTGTTTTTGCGAACATCAAGGAAAAGTGTGTATGCTGTAAAAGCCCCCCCCCCCCCCTTAAAAAAATTAAATATATTGCAAATGTATAATCATTAAGTGCCCATAGGTTTTATATTGGTTTGTCTTTGGTAAAAGTGTAAATTGCATTTTGGCCTTGATGCATTTTATAAGGCACTCACACGGTCGGTTTTAATACATGATGGAAACTTTTCTGTAAGTAATTGCAGTGGGTCAGGTCTTTATTTAAGCAAGTTGAAGCTAGTTGCATCAACTATTCTTTGGCATAATATGCAGCTATATAATACATGCAAAATTCTTTAGATTGATATATATAACAGCATAGTAATTCTTTGAAATTGAATTTTATTATGTATTGTAGAAATCCATGTCTTTAAAAGATGGAATTGTTTTCTATTTGAAAGGGTTACAATTCTTGGTTGTTTCAGTTATGATTTACAGTATTGTAATTACACTAGAATATTATGGATGTAGCTCTAAACTATTTTCCAAGCAATATTGAACCTTGACTTTGATAAACATTTAATTTAAAAGTAAAAAAAAATTAAACCTACCATAGTTGCTGTTTCCCATTGAATTCTTCTTCTTCTTCTTCTTGTTTTTTCATTAATAATCAATCATGACTTATAGACTGTATCACACTATATATAAACTTTCTACATATTATTTGAAATTTTCTATTGTCTTTTATAAATTGCATATTTATATATTGATAAACTCAAACAAAGGAATACATGAAAAACTAGATGACTCATTAACATTGTTGTGAATTGAAAGATTTATTTGAAATATTTAGTGTATACAGATAGTAAAAATACCAACAGTAGCAGAATCTCAAGTTATCAGATTATGGTGACAGATTTATTGTTTTAGTTAATTTGTGAAATGAGAGATGCTACATAGGTAACGCCTACAGTTTAAAAACAAGGCAGTTTGTCGCTGGAGTAAACACATTTTTGACTCTGATCATGACGTCAATGATTGGATGTTATGTTTGTACAGCTAACTGTTCCTCCATTCTGTGGTAAATATTAAATTGCTATAAAATGAATTAACACATTACAGTTGACAGACACAGCTGTAGTTGGATTGTTGGATTACCTAATCTGTGTTCAGCTTATCTAAAAAAAAATCTAGTTTGGTTTGAAATAAGGATTGTCATAAAAAAAATGTGCTTGTTTTATACAGTTATAAGGGAGACAACTTAAGTATTTATCTCAGCTGAACATCTTTGAAATAGGAGAATCATTTGGATGGGTCATTCTGTTTTATTTATATAATTGTGTCCATTATAAATGTTTGTTGTGCATTCATCAATTACTTGTACACAAATTAAAGGTTGAATGGGGTCATTTGGTCTAGATACATATTATATATACATATAAGACTGACAGGTATATATATATATATTTATTTGGCGTCAGTTACTTGCAGTACACAACTCATATCTGTAACTCTGTGTAATACTACAAATGTCCCATAGCTAGGGGAAGTTGTTATTTTGATATTCCAACATTTACATGAAATGTGTAATGATGAAGAATATTTATAAATATTGTTTTGGAAAATGTTTTCCATGTCAACTTTCACAAAATGAGGTGAGAATTAACTGTTACTGACTTTTCTTATGTTATTTTTTCACCAAAAAAAATATGCAATAATATTGATTGGTTGTAATGACTTTGCTTGGTGAAAAATAACATAGCTGATGAATGGTTTGTATTATAAAATGTTGCTGAAAGTGGACTATTAAAACAAACTGTCCTCATGAATAACTTTTATGTTCATCTAGTATGAAGAGAAATAGATATTTATTTTACTCATAATCAATAGATTTGACATGTTTATAATAATTTAATATTGTGAAAAATAGCATAGCTAGGTGAACTGATAGGAACTTTATGGCTCCCATAAATAATTAACATCATTAATGAGGAGGGCGGAGAAAAATCGTATGATAGGCTATAAATACATACAAACATATTTATAATGATAAATGTCACTGCAGATTGTATAATTAGAGAAATAAGGTTAAAAAAAATATATTGAATAAATTTTCTTGTGAAAGCAGATGAATTCATGTATTAAATGGAATGATTTTTATCTGAAAAATGGACTTTGAATATCAGGATATAAGTTCTGTTCTTACTCTTAGCTGCAATGTTTTCTTCTAATTATTTCATCAGTAATAAAGTCATATTAATCCAAGTTCACTATGGAAAGACACACCCCCTTTTTTTCCCTTTGCCTCATAAAAAGTGTCCTGTGTATTAGTGACAACTAATTTGAAGGTCATAATCCTTAGGGTGCTACCACCACTAGTTAGAAGCAAGAATCTGTGATACTCCAATAGAGAAAACAAAACCTGCAATATCGTCCCAATAAAAGTTATAATCATGCTAGACATGTTCCAAATGTACAATCTCTGAGGGGGAGGACAGGGGGTACCCTTCTCCCTTCTCCCACCCCTCTTCTCCTTTCTCCTGAAATATTAGATCATTTTTTAAAAGGAGAGATATTTTATTTTTTCTCCTTTCTCCAACTTTTTCTCCTTTCTCCCAGCCTTCCTGTCCTTTCTCCTACTCCCTTTCTCCTTTCTCCCACCCCCTTTCTCCTTTCTACTACCCCTTTCTCCCTGTCTCCCTTACCCCTGTCCTCCCCCTCATCTTTATGTTCTGTAAACTGTTGTTTTTTCCTTAAATTCTCTTTTTTTTTTTTGGGCCATGGTATTGTCTGCCACCTTAGAAGTGAACAATCTTATAGGCCAGACACTTATTGATAATTGATTTCTAGAACAGATCATTGTCATTTGACAGTTTCTAGAAGTATGATGTAGGTGTAGCAAAGGATAAGTAGGAATGTTAATTTGAAACTACTTTGTTAAAAGAGTTTTCTATTATAGATTTACTTAAATCCTGCTTATCCTTCAGTGTGACTTATTTGCATTCTGTGTTTTTAACATTTTGAATTTTAAGCACTGATAAATGTTCATGTTAGTGCTAATGCGGCGTAAAGCAACCAACAATCAATCAATCATATTAGTCAAGACCTTTTGCTGATTCCTTTATGTTATTATTTAACAGTAGTTCATAATTTAATGTTTTGATGTTCATAATGATCATGTCAATGAGACATTTATAACACATACTTTACCATAATGTAGCATGATTTAGTCATTTATTCAGGTTGAATTAAAGAAACAAAGGGGTGTGACACTTGGTGAAAAAATGTATACACTGTACAACACTATTTGTTATATACATTGTTTTATCAAGGACAAGACTGACCATTGAATGATTTTTCCTTGCAGGACCTCAGTGCATTTGCTGTACCTTTGATGGATACAGGTGTGAAAGAAATGACACCAAGCAATGACTTGGCGGATGGAGATTTTAGACCAAGGTCAGGGTCAACAGGATTACGAGGACTGTTTTCTAGAAAAAAGGATAGACAGCGAAAACATTCAGGTGATTCAAATGCTAAAGACACTGCTCCAAGTACATCAAAAGTGCAAAATTTTTTAGATTCATTCAGACCTCGTGCAAAATCGGATCTTTCAGGAGTTAAAAAACCAGGGAAAAAGGTGATACCAACAGTAAAAATGGACGAATCTATGGATGAATCAACATTACGCGATGCTTTGACTAATATGCAAACGGATAAAACAGCACCAAATACTCCTATGGGACAAATATTAGAAAAACAATTATTATCACCTACAAACAATGTCAAACAACGCCATCTCTCAGGGAATGACCCTCGTGATAGTTTTATGTCACGGTTTAGACCTAGGTCAAATTCAGATTCAAAAGCCAAGTCCCCTAGGAAGATGCTGACAAAACAGGTAAGAACATATCTGTCAGAGGAAACGGGGTCGTGTTTAGGAAGCTGCATTGTGAACATTGTAGAAAGAATGTTGAAAAATTGCTCCATTAACAAGAACAAATATTTTTATTATTTTGAGAATTTAATGATTGATGGCGTATGGTATATTATTGCATAGCAATATAATATTTCCCACAGAAAGTAACCAAAAGTTAGCATGCAATAAATTCCAATATTGCACTAGTGCAATAAATCTTCAAAATTCATGACATCATCAATGACAAAATCTTAGTTTAAACCAATTTTTACTTTCAAATATTATATTGCTATACAATAAAAGGGTTATTGCATGAATATTGGGGAATATTGTCTCTTGTAGAACATATATTGCACTCGCAAGCTCGTGCAATATAAAATTCTACTCGGGACAATAGTCACAATATTCCCCAATATTCATGCAATAACCCTATAATATAAGTCAGTTTTTAAATAAAACATAAAGACATATATTAAAATGTCAAATTGGCAGGAAAAAAAACAACAGTTAAATTAATAATGAACAAAAAATCTAAAGTTTTGTGTGACATACCATCTTTAGTATGTATAGTGTGCACATTTATACCCTGGGTCGTGTTTCTTGTAAATCTTGTTTGCCAATTATGTGGATGTGACTTTTCCGAAAATGCCAATGTATATATTATAAACAAGAAACTTTTTTTCTCAAGTTTCTTGGACCATAAAAGGGGTGCACACTATATACAAATGCGCACTATACACCCCAAAAGATGGTAGTTGCAAGTAGCAGATTTTACTTTAAATAAACCATTGATAAAGTTTGAACTTGTTCATTGTGAAACTTTCCCTGATATGAACAGACACTAAAACTGGTGGAACCTTCAGTACAATAAATTCATGCATGCATGTTTACAGCACATTTTATTTCCAAGGCCACTAATGACTGAGTTGATATGTAAACAGTTTATTTTTGTTCAACATAATTGCTTCTGTGTTTTAAAAGTAGATGTATTATGCATGAATATAATGAAGTATTTGATTACAACAACCAAACTAATTCAATGTGATGACTTTATCAAAAAGTAAATATTATGGTGTTATATATCACTGTGTACATGGTGGATTAATCAATATTAGGTTGACATTTGAATGATAACTTAGCTTGGACAAAATAATAAACAAATCTGATAAGTCTAAGCAATTAAGGGAAAGGCCAATGAATTTTATTTTTTGGTGGAAAGAGAGAGGATTTTACTAATTTATTCAATTTCATGATTGTCATGATCTATCTTGAGTAGATATTTTTCTTCCATTCAGCTTATTGAAATACTTTATAGATGGAGGAGAATATATATGTGCTTCCCATCTCAAAATCATCTTTTTAAATCCAAAGTTATCCAAATTAGTTCTGTTTCATGCTTTTCGTTCTTGAATATGTAGCATTCTGTATACAAGTATGAGTTTTTATTTCAATTATTTTTCAAATTGTCCAATCTTTGCTGTTTGATGTGTCATCTTGTTCACCCTGTCCAGTTGATATGTCATCTTATTCATCCAGTCCTTGCTGTTTGATGTGTCATGTTTGTCAATTTGTCCAGTTGGTGCTGATTGATATGTCATCTTGTTCACCCTGTCCAGTTGATGTGTCATCTAATTCATCCAGTCCTTGCTGTTTAAATTAAACAGCAAGGACTGGATGAATAAACTTAAATGTGTCATGTTTGTCAATCTGTCAAGTTGGTGCTGATTGATATGTCATCTTGGTCAACCTGTCCAGTTGATGCTGTTTCATGTGTCATCTTGGTCAACCTGTCCAGTTAATACTGATTGATATGTCATCTTGTTCACCCTGTCCAGTTAATGTGTCATTGTATTCATCCATTCCAGTTGATGCTGTTTGAGGTGTCATCTTGTTCACCCTGTCAAGTCTGTGCTGTTTGATGTGTCATCTTGGTTAACATGTCCAGTTGATGCTGTTTGATGTGTCATCTTGTTCAACATGTCCAGTTAATGCTGTTGAGTGTGTCAATCTGTTCACCCTGTCCAGTATGTACTGTTTGGTTGTCATCTTGTTCACTCTGTCCAGTCCTTGTTGTCTGATGTTTAATCTTGTTCACCATGTCCAGTAAATGCTGTTTGATGTGTCATTTAGTTCACTCTATCCTTGTCCAGTAAATGCTGTTTGGTGTGTCATTTAGTTCACTCTATCCTTGTCCAGTCTGTGTTTTGTCAACTTGTTCATCCAGTCATTGCTGTTTGATGTGTCATGTTTGTCAATCTGTCCAGATAGTGCTGATTGATATGCCATCTTAATCATCCTGCTCAGTTGATGTGTCATCTTATTTATCCATTCCAGTTGATGCTGTTTGATGTGTCATCTTGTTCACCCTGTCAAGTCTGTGCTGTTTGATGTGTCATCTTGTTCACTCTGTTCAGTCCTTTCTGTTTGATGTGTCATCTTGGTCAACCTGTCCAGTTGATGCTGTTTGATGTGTCATCTTGGTCAACCTGTCCAGTTGATGCTGTTTGGTGTGTCATCTTGGTCAACCTGTCCAGTTAATGCTGTTGAGTGTGTCAATCTGTTCACCCTGTCCAGTATGTGCTGTTTGGTTGTCTTCTTGTTCACTCTGTCCAGTCCTTGTCTGATGTGTCATCTTGGTCACCATGTCCAGTAAATGTTGTTTGGGTGTGTTATTTAGTTCACTCTATCCAGTTCTCTCTGTTTGATGTGTCATGTAGTTCACTATGTCCAGTTATCTTTATTTGATGTGTCATCTTGGTCAACCTGTCCAGTTAATGCTGTTATGTGTGCCATCTTATTCAACTTGTCCAGTCTGTGTTTTGTCAACTTGTTCACCCAGTCCAGTCCTTGCTGTTTGATGTGTCATCTTGGTAAACCTGTCCAGTTGATGCTGTTTGGTGTGTCATCTTTTTCTCCCTGTGCAGTAATATAAATGTGCAACAATTTGTATTCGTGTGCAACACAGAAACAAACAACTTTGTCTTGAAAAAAAAAAGATAAATGAATATTTGTTTACTGGTAGATTTAATTGGACCACAAATTAAAACCTTTAATATCTTTTGACAAATGAATTACATGACCATAGGCAGATCCAGGGGGGCCCTGGGGCCCCCCCTTTCATGGGAAAAATTTGGTTGATTATATAGGGAATCATTGAAGCATGACTGGAGTGGCTCCCCCCTTTAGGTCAGTCAGCCCCCCCCCCTTTCTGGATCCGCCACTGATGACCATGCAAGAGTTGAAGATAAAAAAATAAAAATAATATTAAATGAAGGAGATGTGGTATGATTGCCAATGAGAGAACTCATAATTCACCAAAGTTCAAATGAAGTATTTATAGGCAACCGTAATGACCGTAGGGCCTTAAACAATGAGAAAACCCAAAAGGCCCCAACATGAAAAATATGAAACAATTCTATTGAGAAAATTGTGAAAACTGTGCTTATTTAATTTGTTTTTTCATGAAGATTTTGAAAATGAAACATCTTATTACCAGGCACACTTGAATATTATAACCTTTTAAAGTCTGCCATAAAGCTTACTACTTGTGTCAGCATAAAGGTATTTTATAAATGCATCTAAACATGGACTCTTAAATAAGCACTGTATTTATTGATTACATCCGAGTTCATACTAGTGGTATTCAAACAAATAAAATATATTAGAAATAACCAAATAATACTTTATTACACAAATCTGTATTATTACGATTTTAACTTCGATAATGTTTTCAGTTTGCCTCACTTATACAGGTAAATGTTGTCCCTGATAATCCTTGTGATTTAAAGATTAGCCTTCTGTGATGCACACATTCACTGTAACAAAATGCATTTACCCAAAATTTTACCTAACATACAAACTTTGCTTTGATTGTATATATGTGAGAACACTTCATTAACAAAAGAGCACCTACAATATTCATTTGCATATACATTATTGTACCTATAAAAAAAAAGACAGAGGCAGGTCTAGGATTTTAAAAAAAGGAGGGGGCTGCAGGGACATATATTTTCTATTTTAATATAAAGTTACCATACTGTCTATACATACACCTTATCGCTATTTGTCCGCCATTACTGGATATCACACAGGTTCCCGTAAAATTTTGACGTCATAAAACAAAATATCTGACGCCACAATGGAAAAGTGATTGTTGTATGCGTCAAAAGTTCAAGCGGCCGGGTCGGCCGGCCGATAAGGCTAATAGCGATAAGGTGTATTCCAGTTTGTCAACCATTTTCAAGCCCTGCCTATTAGATCAATGTCCATTTAAATTTATAAATAATGTTTCTGCAAATCAGATTGTCTTTTAGAATTTTATGAGAGGTGAAATATTATCTCTGTGTTAACAGTTTATTTTTTAAGGGGATATGTACCTATATTGATTATAATATTTAGGGGCATTGGGTTTGTGAACTTTAAAAAAAAAAAAACTTTCAACTGAATTGCAACTTGTATTTATACCAGTTCCTTAGAATTATTGATTATGAAATGATTCTAAGATTTTCAATAAGTTATATTTGTCTTTTATTGATTGTGTGAGCCAAAAATCTTATCAATATCCCTAACTTTCTATGTAATCTACAAATGCACAGGCCAGACTTTATTCATTAACCTCATATAACCTAAAAGCTGTGATACAGATAATTTTAAGGACTTCACAATTTTGAATAATAAAGAAATTTTTAATTTTTACTGTGTCATGTCAATGATAACTATTTTTAGAAGTTATAGTAAACAATACATATGATTCAGTTTCTTCCTTTTGTATTGGACCAAACTATTTTAAGTTTTGATGAAAATTAAAATTGTTGAATTCCTTTTTTAGAACAGTACAGATAGTGCTACACCACCAGGCAGCCCTCGTAAGTATACAAGATATCTATATTAACATGTCAATATTCCTTATAGTGATGTATCTTAGTTAAAGCCATGGGAGCATATGAATCCATATAATCTTGAATTTGTAATGGAGATGAAAAGGATATATTTTTTTGGTAAAATGTTTGCAAGAAAAATGTATTATTTTGTGGACGTCACATTATTTTTCCATCAGAAGAACATGCATGATGGTATGCATGCTTACAAGTGTAAGCAGATGTTACAAGTGTAAGCAGATGCTGCTTTCAAGGGAGTGTTGCAAGAATTAAAGAAGTTGTCAGACAAAAACTTTCCTTTCACAAGAGATTTGTGACATGTAAAAAAAAAAGCCTTGTTTTGCAGTGGTTTGCCTTAGAGTATTACACTGGATTTTAATGGTAATTTTAAAAATAAGATGGCATACACTTTTTGCAGAGAGGGACATAAAATTATCCTATTGCTTAAAATTCTAATAACTGTGTGAAAACCAATATATCAATGAAAAGAATATTATCTAATATTTATTATTGTGCAAGATTACATTTTAATAGATATTGATGTACATCAATTCTTCTAAAATCATGATTGTTATATTATAGTAGGCTCTTTCATAAAGAGCAATATTATCATTTGTATATAGTGTAAAGGAAAACCCCATTTCTATAAATAACATTGAAATGACATCAGTAAACAAAGTGAATTGTGGGTAAAACTGAAGCTGACCTTGTAGGGTTAATAGTGCAGCAATATAATTTCTTTGGAATATACAATATATTAGGATTAATCCTGGGTGCTCTTAAGTCTGTGAGAATGAGGCGTAGAAGAAGTTCTGGGAAGAGTTTAGATGGAGAATCTAGTAGCACTACAGGTTAGAATGAAAAAGATTATGTCTGACACAATTAAATATTATCATCATTTACCACCTGACTTAATTATGACATTGGGGTTTTTCATCATTTTGAGGAAGTAAAACTTGTAAACAACATAATGCAAGTTAGAAGTTTACCTTCTTGTTTTAGCATGCAAATTAAAGTAGTTCTTAAATGTTGAATAATTGCACCTGTATCAGACCCCTGAATGTATATAATCAGTCATCATCATTAAAAATTGGGAATCTTGTTGGCTTTAATTTACATTACTTTGGGACTTTTTATAAGGCTTGATATATGGAAAATTTGTTTTTTCTCTTCTATCTATTGAAATTCTTTCTATAAATAGAATATTTGTAAGAAGCAATCAATAATAACATATAAACAGTTTTTAAAGCTTTTCTTACAAGGAGTGTCCCAACAGGGATGTTTTCGGAAGAATATTTCCTGTGGGAGTATAGAAACTAGTTAATTATGAATAAAAGGAAGTCTAAGAATGATTTGTTGTAAATATTGTGAAACCAACTGAACATAAAAGGAATGAGGGGGGTTAGGAGGGGTCCTGATCCCGAAATCCCGGGCTTAAAAACACGATATACCGAAATCACTGGCTTAAAAACACGAAATCCTAATCCTGAGGTCCCGAAATTCGAAAAACAGAATTCCCGGATCCCGAAAGGGTCAATCCCGAAATCCCGAGCTTAAAAACACCCGATCCCGGAGTCCCGATAAAGGTCCTATCCCCCCTCAGGAATGGTACATATATGAATGTTTTATAACCTTTGAGATGTTTGGTACAAGTTATTTATAGACTGGAAAGTTACATTAAGGTCAGTGGGGGATTTCAATCACTTTGCAAATTTTGAACATGCTCATATCTATTCTCATTTTCAATTTGTAAAGAGAAAAATCACTTGGAAACGTATGGCAAATCCTTATTTCTGTGTGGGGTACATGGTGGGTGTTGTGTCCTGTTGGTCTCGTGGCACCCGGGGCAGATCCAGACATTTTTAAAAGGGGGGTTCCCAACGGAGGATAAAGAGGAGGTTCCAACTATATATCCTCATTCAAATGTATTGATAGTCTAAATAAAAAGAGGGGGTTTTAACCCCTGGACCCCCCTCCCTTTTGGATCCGACACTGCATTGCACCATGTGGGTAATCATTTTGTTGTGGTTTCTGTGAGTAATAATAGGCTACATATAGTCTGCACTTGTAATTAACAGGTCCTCCATGATTCCTTGAATTGTATTTGTGTATTCAGTTGAAATACAATTTGGACTCCTTGACTAAAATAGAAAGTAAGGGCTAAAAAAATGAAATAATTATTTTCCAAGATGCAATGCTTTTATTTTTAATTAGATTTGCTCAATGTTTTAAGTATATTTAAAATCAAAAGTGCATCATTTTTAATAGGTGCAGTGTTACTATCTCTATGTACTATTTTCTGAAATTGCATAGCTTATGTGGCCCTTTTTCTCTTACTTTATAAACATCTTGTACAAAGTTGTATAAATTGTTTGCCCCTTCTATAACCCCTCATTCATAGCTATATAAATATAATAACAGTTGTCATAGATCGATAGGATGCTGTATAAAGCTCATTACAACTGGATAACATTTAAAGTTTCTATACCACAAATATTCTTTTCACTGATCGTTTGAAAGTATTTCAAATTATTGTAGGGTTCACTGAAGAATGTTTCTAACGTCCATCTTGAATCTATTACATTCAAATAGTAAGAGGTATTGGGTTTTAATTTGTTTTAGTTCTACATGTATAAAATTGTTGAGAAAAATACTGATAAAATCTTTGACCATACTCACATTAAATTGTATATTTAGCCTTTATATTTTATAGCCATTTAGAATTGAAGAGTATTTTCATTATACCTTGTCTATAATTGATGTAATCTTCATTCTTGTAATGTTTTATACAGGTAATGTTCTCAGACTTACAATAGGAGGTATATACACATTCATTTATAAATTTTATTTTATTTTGTCAGACTGTATGAAGGGGTTTAAAACCAGGAAAATTTGTAAAATAGTCAGCTTTTTAAATATTTTCTCAAACATTTGATTGTTCCTAAATACAGTTTGACATTTGCATGTTTTCCCCACCCTTATGAAAGAACTATGTTATGAGGTAATATATATATTCTAATGCTGCACAATCCTAACAAGGACAAGAAGCTGGCTAGGTAGTGCATACAATTAAACCTCATCTCTTCCCCCTTAGGTTTCCAGTACTCATGACAATTTATTGATGCATATGCTTTTAGTGACCTCAACATTTTGTGGCTGTTTCTGCAGACCTCCATAGTTAATATTATATAAAACATTTAGGTTTTGATGTTTTTTTTATTTGTAACATAATTTACCAATGCTTTGGTCAAAAATGATGTATATTGCAATACCTTAAAATAAGTCAGTTAGCATTTCCTATTAGGGATTTTCTTATAGAAATATTGTCCCTTCAGTTACATAGTTATTACCCAATTAAATAAAATGACAGAGTAGAAGATGATAAAGGACATTCAGTTTGGTATCAGGAGAACTGATCTTCCATTCCTGTGTTGTATGGTACGAATCATTGGTATCTGACAAATGCTGAAAATACACTAAAACCTTGAGAGAAACAAACCATAGATCAACTACAAATGAGGTTTACTGGTAATTGATGCTGTACATGCTTTCCCTCCTTGGTGATATGGAACTTTTACATTTAGGTGGATTTTTATATTTATATTTTTACTTTCTTCTTGGTGTTGATGCTCCAAACTGTTACTTCATTATTAACTGTAATCCAGTTGTTAGGTAGAATATAGCTTTCCCAGGTTATAGAGTTTTACTTTTTGCCTATACTTCATTCAAAGATATATCCAAATTAGGATTATTTAGGATGTATCGTGCATTAGGCAAAATATTTTAAAGATGTTTGTTATGCATCCAAGAAAATCTATGTTTCAGGAACAAAATGTCTTGTGCATGTCTAATAATTTGTGGTGTTCATTATATATTTGAACATTATAAGAGATTTTAGCTCTGTATGTATGTTCTGACTGCAATACATTTCTGTATGTGTATTTAAATTACCTTTTATAATTTGTAATTGAGTTACTTCCCTTTGACTGTTATGTAAGTCATTATAAGTGGTATCACTTACTAAGGGGATATTGTTTGTGTGATTTACTGACTTTGTCATTTCATTAGCACCTGAACCATGCATTTCTCTAATAAGTAGCAAAGAAGAAGGTGTAGATATAGTCCTAGTGTCGGACATTGTGGTGTAGATATAAGTCCTAGTGTCGGACATTGTGGTGTAGATATAAGTCCTAGTGTTCCACATTGTGTCTACAGCAAGACAAGATTTTTTAGATTTTACCATTTTGTTAGTCATTAAAATAAATTTGTCAGAACTGATAGAAGGGAGTAAAGAATATTTTGATATCCCTAAATATCAGCAGCAATACTCAATGTACTCATCACAGAAGAACAAACAAAAAAGCTTCACATTGTATAGAGGAGCTTATAGTAAGGGCAAAAATTGCAATTTTATGATAAATCGTGGCAAAGTCTTACAAAGCTCTGTTAGAAGTAGACCTGTTTCAACATAATATAAAAAAAAGTTAAAAGGAGATTTTGAAAAACTTGTTCTAAAAGAGGATGCAAATCTTTCAAACTTGGAACTTATGTTAGAACTTCAGAGTTAAATCAAATGTGTTAAATTTGTTTTCATTTTTGTATATATGTCATGTATCGGATATATAATAATACTTTTTCTTCAAAAAAAATGTATACTTAGAATAAAATTACAGATCACCTTGTTTCATGATTTTGTTAATTTGCATGGTCCTTAGGAAGAACTGTACTTAAAGGATTATCTGTTGGCTGCATATGTGTACATATTCAGGTGTTTATATTCCATTTTGTTTTACAATGCGAATGCTAAAGAGACTTAAGGGACAGTTTATTTAATAAATTTATTGAAAATAAAAACATTTTTGTCTGCAAGTTCAGATAATCATTGAGGATTAAGTAATATCTACTGTGTAGTAATTTTATCTAGAAAAAAAATTTGGATGTGACTTTCAGGTGCTTCATTAACAAAGCATGTTTAATGCAAGTATTTCTTATTATTGATTTGAATTATTTATGATAGTTCCATTTAATATTATATCATGTTGTGATGTAGCTGTGGGAAACTATATAGTAAAAGTAATACTGTTCAGTTAGAATTGTGGGTTATTGATTGAAGTAATGAGAATTTAGTTGATTGGCATGTTATAATTTATGATTATTACCTAGTGGTCAGAAACACCTGTCTGTTGGTCAGTCATGTCAACTGAACAAGGTTAGTTATTATTTTTATTTTGTTATCCTCTATCTTACAAAGCTGATTTCAAGGGTTGGCATTTGTCTAGGATTTAACTATAGTAAATGATGGTTAAATTGTTTGAAAGCTGTCAGTTTACTCACCACAATAGTTATAAAAGGTACCATACCAGGATTATAATTTAGTATGCCAGATGCGTTTCGTCTACATAAGACTCATCAGTGATATTTAGTTGATTTCTGGTCAACTTTACGAAGATGTTGATTAGTGATCCAGGATTACATCCTTTAATGGCTGATTGAATGCTACATCATAACAAATAATATTTGACAGGATTATATGGCTAATTCTATGTTTATTCTGCATGTTTTGATTTCACAAATCCAACTGGTCATTTCAATCACATGTAATGGTACATGTGCATGTCTGAAGTCGGGAACTACAATGATTTACTAGGTTATCTTTATGTTTAGTGTTTTTGGTCTTATCAGAAGTTTGTTCAATCACACACAAATGTGCTTTTAAAAAGTCTGGAACTACACCATTGGTTGTCTCCAGTTATATGATTTTAACTGGGTTTTTTTATGTTAAAGAACTTGGTTTTATTTATTACATGTATTTGTAATTTTTCAATGGCTGGAACTTCATCAGTCTTCGAGTATATTTTAGTTAGTTTGGTCTTAAAAGTAGTTGAGTCAGTACTTTTGATCCAATAAGAAGATGGATCAGTGTGTTTAGTCTAATATAAAGATAGTTCAATGTTATTAGTTTTAAAAGAAGATGGTTCAGTGCACGTGTTTTTGGTATATAAGAATTTTTGATTGACAAGAGTGGGAATGACAAAATATACTACCATTGATTAACAAGACCTATCCACTCAGTATCCAGTAAACCAAGAAGACATTCTTTATAATTTTAGCGGGTGATTATAGGATCTTAAGGTCCCCTGACTGATGTGTCAGATACCTATCATACTGTCAGACATTTCATCTACATATATAAATTGAGTTATCTCCCTTTAGGTTGTAAATTATGTGATTATGAAGTACATGACATGTCATTAATAGTCTGTATGTTTTGCTGTCATGTTATACCATCAGTAGCTGTGGAGGTTTCATGAGGACAACCAACTTTGTCAAATCAACTACACAGGTCTTAAATGACTGGTCATTTGATTGGCTTCTGTTTCAATTTTTTTTTTTTTTTTAACTAAATATGCCTTTTTCAAAGATTGGTTAAGAAGATAATGACAGAATTTAAGATATCTTTTCCTTCAAGAAGATTCACGATTATAAAATGGAAAACAAGAACTTAAAATATTCAAATTCAGGCTTTAAATAAATAACATCCTATCTGATTGAAACTGGTTAGAAAGCCTTTGACTCTTGTAATGGTTAAGGTGAATTTAAGGGGAAAATGAAGCTTACTTTATAATCCTCATCCCATGATATTTTCTTGCACCTAGCCTAGAGGATCATAGTTAGTTTTTGGCACAGGGGGAGGAGATTTCTGGGGGGTTTCAATTCTGGGGGGTTGGAACCCCCCTTTTTATTGGAAGTTAAATGCATTTGAATGGGGACATATGGTTGGAACCCCCACTTTTGGAAATGGCATCTATCATCAATCTGTCAATGGATGGTTTACATTTTCATTTGGATATCTGAAATAGCAATTCTAATATAACCAAAGACAGATAGTATGTCCATTTTAAGTTCCGATGGAGCTTCATATCTAAGTTCATCCCTACAAAAGTGATGTAAGGTTACTCTTATCAAGAAACATATTCTTGTTAGTTTTATACTCAATACAGTGATGTTTAGTTACTGTCACTAAGTTATTTGTTCCATTTTAGTCTATTTCTCTTAAGTGATGTTTCATTTCTCTCACCCTCTAACAATTATCTTTCTGAGTGCAATTCTCTTCCAGTAATGTTTGGTAACTCTTACAAATGTACCATGTAATATATACCTAAAATATTAGGTATGTATTCCATCTGTTTATTGGGTAGCCACACCAGTTTATATATCTTTTCTTATCTCTTTCTAGGAGCATGTCCTCTAGTTTTGGTTACCCTGTTCAGATATAAACGTAATGACAACATATGTCATGGGGTCACCTTCATTGTCAGTTTTATGTAGATATGATTACTTATTAAATATTTTACCTTATTTATTACAACCCCATGTAAGATGACAAGTACTTTTACAACTTCTGTCTTCATTCAACTATTGTTGTAAGTTTATTTTCATTATTATACTACCAAAATAAAAATATAAGAACGAAACTGCACCATCATGTTGGCAAATAAAAGAATGAGACTGTACCATCAAGTTGGCAAATTAAAGAATGAGACCAGTGGCGGAACCAGAACTTTGCCTAAGGGGGGGGGGGGGGGGGCGCTGACTGACCTAAGGTGGGGCCCGCTCCAGTCATGCTTCAGTGATTCCCTATATAATCAACCAAATTTTTCCCACGAAAGGTGGGGCCTGGGCCCCCCCAGGGCCCCCCCCCCCCTGGATCCGCCTATGGAGACTACCATCACTTTGGAAATAAAAGAATTAGAATTTACCATCATTTTGGCTAATAAAGGAATGAGACTGTATCATCATTTTGATAAATAAAAGAACGAGACTGTACCATCATTTTGGCAAATAAAAGAATGAAACTACAATAATTTTGGCAAATAAAAGAAGGAGACTGTACCATCATTTTGGCAAATAAAAGAATGAGACTGTACCATCATTTTGTCAAATAAAAGGATTAGACTAACATCTTGTTGGCAAATAAAAAAATGAGACTGCCATCATTTTGGCAAATAAAAGAATGAGACTGTAGCATCATTTTGGCAAATAAAAGAATGAGACTATCATCATGTAGGCAAACAAAATAATGAGAATTTACCATCATTTTGGCAAATGAAGGAATGAGACTGTATCATCATGTTGGCAAATAAAAGAATGAGAATGTACCATCATTTTGGCAAATAAAAGAATGAGACTGTAGCATCATTTTGGCAAATAAAAGAATGAGATTATACCATCATTTTGGCAGATAAAAGAATGACACTGTACCATCATTTTGGCAAATAAAAGGATGAGACTGTACCATCATTTTGGCAAATAAAAGAATGAAACTGTACCATCATTTTGAAGAATGAGACTATACCATCATTTAGCAAATTAAGAATGAGACTGTACCATCATTTTGGCAAATAAAAGAATAAGACTGTACCATCATTTTGGCAGATTAAAGAATGAGAATGAACCATCATTTTGGCAAATAAAAGAATGAGAGTGTACCATCATTTTGGCAAATAAAAGAATGAGAATTTATCATCATTTTGGCAAATAAAAGAATGAGACTGTATCATCATTTTGGCAAATAAAAGGATGAGACTGTACCATCATTTTGGCAAATAAAAGAATGAGACTGTATCATTATTTTTGCAAATAAAAGGATGAGACTACCATCATTTTGGCAAATTAAAGAATGAGGCTGTATCATCATTTTGGCAAATAAAAGAATGAGACTGTATCATCATTTTGGCAAATAAAAGGATGAGACTGTATCATTATTTTGGCAAATAAAAGAATGAGACTGTACCATCATTTTGGCAAATACAAGAATGAGACTGTACCATCAAACAAAGATCATCATGGCAAATTTGGTAAAAGGCAGTCTTCAAAACACTACACACATACCTAAAGATTGAATAAAACTAAATTTTAACAAAATTGGTGTATGTAAGAGTCAACAGTTTGATACAGAAGTGAAGCTTTTGACTTTTTCTTGATATATTTTTTTCATATTCATTATTTAAGCATCATATTAAATGCATCATGCCTAACCTTGAGACATCACCAAGCTCATTTACTATTGGTACATGTTAATTCTCAAACTTGACATAATGGTTAATTTGATAATAGGTTCAGTTGTTTATTGATAGAAGTGGCAACTCAAACACAGGCAAATGAAATTCACAAAATGCTACAATGAGCACTATTAAAACTCTAAAGCAAAATAAATATAAAACCCTTTTAAACCAAATTATTGTGCATAACAGCACTGGCTTCTAATGGCTAATAGTCTACCAATAGTAGCACAGACCCAATTTAACTTGATGCATTACATGGGGATGTTATTTCAATTTGTCATATCTACATTAGTCTGTCAATTTTTGTTTTTAGTCAACAATCTTTTTTTCTTGGCTTACCTTGACCTTAAGAATTTACAACTTTGATTAAGGACAGTAACAAACCCATAAACAAGATATTATTATAGAAGTTGTTACTATTGGAAAGTCATCAGCACTGCTGGTAGGTACATAGTTACATTGTGAAAAGAGGTGACTTTCTTTCTTCAGCTTAAAAACAATATGTTTTTCATTCCAAACTTCCCCTATTGAAAACTTGTAAAAGGAGGGAGAGCAATTGGCCGTTTCATAATCTAATGCATCCTGGGTAATATTTTCAAAAGCGTACACCAAAGCGTTTTGATTGGTTTAAAACGTTATAAACAATGGAAATTCAACCAATGACGTAACGTTATTTTCACTTTGGGGTACGAACAATGAAATTACCCATGATGCTTTAGATTCTGAAACGGCCAATTACATGCTCTTGTTTCTGTCAAAACCACACGTTTTTTTATTGAAAACAGAAAACCTACTTTGGAAAATGAACTTAAGAACCAGGGCTAGAATATTCCTGTGGTCTATTTTAACAGTAGATGATTTTTAACTGAGTTCTATGTTCTTTTCTTTTTTGCCAATCAAATGAAGCTTCTCAGTCTTTTTTGCACTGATCAATCCAAGAACCCCACACAGAGCCTCATTAAATTACTGTTCAAGTCTTTCTCAACTGTTGTTATGATCTAAATTTAGAAATCAGTGTGTCATTAAATAGGTGTTGGTAAAGTTTAAATGTAGCAAGATAAATAAAATATGAGCTGAAGAATCTGCAGAAGTGAGACATCTTGGGCTTGGTTGGCTTTTAGAACAAACTTGGCTGGTCACATGATTTGCTAACCGAGAAATAAAGATTGCTTAGGTCAAGGACATTTAAAAACAGTTGATAACCGGAGCATGTGCTCAAGATGAAAACAACAACATTGGGACTTTTGGTTAAAGATTTAATTTAATTATTTACCAATTTATTATATCATTAATTGATTCTGAGCAGTTAGTTATCTGATTACAGAAGTGTGTCAGAAAGACTAATTGACAAGCTGTGTATTGATAAATTTGTATCCACTTTGAAAGGTGTTGCTGGATTTTTTAAGGTTAAATTTTGTTGAATCCGTTTACTTGCTAAAATGAGCAAGAAGAGGAAACTAAGTTTGAGACTAAAAATAAGTGAGTATATCTGTGAATCAATGATATTGTCAAGTTTGCGAAATAATATTTTTTTTTAGCATTTGCTTTATACATCAATATTAATTTCTAATTTATATGACCATAAAAGTTTTCAACTGAAGTAGGTCATCTGTGACCAATAAACATAAAAATTGAACTGGTTAGAAGTTATTGGTTTTCATACAAATATTCAATTTTAATAGATTGAATGATTTACTTGATGAATGATGCACATTTTTGTCAGCATTTCATATACAAAAAAATGTAGAGTGTAAATGCATATGTATGTAAATTTTGTACATGTATGTGCATACATTTTATTACATCATTGTGATTACTTTCAATTTATAGAGTACATTTTTGCAGGTAATTTTTCTTAATTTCCTGCAAAATAGAAAGTTCATCTTCTTTTCAATGACATTATTATAAGAAAAATCATTGATCTCCGAACTATATAAGTTTACAGTTTATGTCCCATTGTCTATCACACTTTTTGCTTTCTGGATGATTATAATGTACGGCTTGATCATATCTTTTTTAATCTGTACACAATTTCATAGGCCACTAAAATTTACTGGTCAAATTTGGAATTGAAGGTTTTGATACACACGCAGGTATTGACCTTTCAAGAGATGTGCCCCTTAGTTTTCGAAAATATTATAATAATATAATCTCACATAATCTCAGGTGGTTCAATGTATAAGTATAAAAAAAATATGATTTTGATTTCATTTTTAAACAGATTTCTAAAATGTTTAGAAAACCAAGATGAAGAAGCACAGATTCTGCACAAGTGGTTAGCTACTGATGTTTCTTAGAGTCCGCAAATTGTCAAAAAAATATCATTAGAACCTAAGAGCTATGGTTCTGTAGGTACACCAGAGATAAGATAGATATATTGATTGGATGTAAATGTTTTATGCAAATTAGATTTAAGATTATGAACTAATGTACATGTATGCTAATGGCACAAACATTATCATACAGATACTGAAGCTGGAATGGAGTCTGGACTTCATAAATCTTGTATTCTTCATGTTCAAGTAATTCACTTTACTATGAAATGGGAATTATGTAATGATTCTTTATTCACATCTTTCTTACCAACCACATGCTTAGGTATTAAAGGGATTCATATAGTTTAGCTGACAAAGCAGAACATGATAAATAAGTACATATTGTGACCTTTTAATTTATATAGCTATATATTAATAAGTAAAACATGCTGATTAGATAATAAAGCACAAAATTTCTAGTGGCCTAAAAATCTGATTGGGGTCTGCTCACAATGTTGCCTTTAAAGATGGTGTCATAAATCTAAGCATCTTCAGCTTCTCATCTGTTGTATATCTATATATTTAACTCTTGTTATGATTGTATTCTTTAAAGTAAGTTCTCTTTGGATCAGAATTTCTATGTTAATATGAACTATGACTGATACACTCTTTGAAATTGATAAAGCAGGTGCATATTGTGACAAGTCATATGAATATAATCTCAGGTGGTTCAATGTTGTAAGAATCAAATTCCCTATACCTAGTTATTAAAGATGAGGAAGTTGTTTGGCAGCATGGTTAATGATTGATGTTGTAGTAGATTGTAGTAGGATTCTCTGCTGTTGACTGATTTATTTCAGTATGGAATTATCATTAAACAACAGTTATTATCACTTATCCTTATTTCATATACGACCCAGAGGAGGAAGTAAATTCAGTCAGTTATAAGTACATTTCTGTTCCTGGAATTATTTTCCAAAGAATTATGTAATCAGAAAATAAACATATAACAAAGATGAACACAAATGCACAGAAAGACATCACTTGTAACCTACATGTATATACTTAAAGCAGTTGCCCTTGAATTTTCAAGCTCAATTGAGGCTTTATTACTATATATATGTATATATAATTAGAAGATTGTTGGCAATCCTGAATTACCCCTTAGCAAAAAGTTCAGACATAGGATAACCTTTTCATTTATAATGTGTATAAGACTTGTATACTTTTTGCTATGACATATATGTACAAATGACTTTATCTCCTCCATATGTTTGATAAAAGTTCATGGGTAATTTTAAGGGGTACTTGACAATTTATTAAGTACTCTCTCTATCTTAACCTGGTTAGGGTTTTGTCCCTGAACTTATTTGTTTATCAAACTTAATGATTAGTTAATTTTGATTAATCAGTAAGTTTGGTTTCTCTTGGAATTGTGTCAAGGACTGTTGACATTGTGTGAATACAGAAGTTCAGCATGTAAAGTACATGTCTGTCCCATAAGTAACAATAATAGCACTATCCAGCTATAGATTTCTAAACTTGATTATTTTGCCAATAAATATTAAATCTTGTTAAAAATGAAGAAAAGATTTCTCCAATATATCTCACTCCTGAAAATACTGAAAAAAATATATATGTAGAGTTTCTTTTTTGTTACATGTGTGGTTTTCTGCCCTTTTTGTCAATACTCATGTTTACGTCACAAATGTCAAGCAAACAAAATGCAAATATGGATATACTCTTATTAAAGTATTTTCATGTAACATATTAGTGTAGAAATCAAGTTTTTTGTCTGACATTAACAAGTACTTGCTTTAAGATGTTTACTTGCTTAGAGAACATTGAGACCTTGGAAGAGTTTATAAACAGTCAGAAAGTATAACCTTGATATTGTCAACCATTTTACCCAGAGATAACATTATAATAGTCCTGAAATAGCATGACATCTTTAGGTAGAGGGGTGACTGAACTTTGGTATAGAAATTTAAACAGTTTGATGGTTGTGTAATAGGCTGATTGATCATAATTTATCAGTATTTTGCACATTCAATAACAATTATTAAAGTTGTGTCAGATATGTTGCTGAGATATGTTAATTTCTCATACCCTTAAATGTAATGAAGATTTTTAATGTGATAGAAACTGTTTATAAGCAGCTTACTAGTCTCTGTGTGTATGGAGAATGCACTGGTACATGTATTACTGTATACTATTTTGGAGAGAAGATTTCTTTAACTCTGTTTTTGAGAGTAGATCACTTTACCTTGTTTTGGAGACTACACTGGTCTTACTATACAATGTATTGCCATGATGGAGCATACATTTAAATTACTTCATCTGTAGTATAAAAGATGCTTGTCTTGCTATACCCTGTCTTGGATACTCTGGGTTTTTTTTTACAGTATGCTGTATTCACAATTGAAGAGTAGATTACTTAATTTTTATTTGGAGAAACAACAAGTATTGTTTAATACACTGTACTGGATAGTAAATTACTTTACTGTACACTGTATTGGAGAGTAAATTACTTTACTGTACAGTGTATTGGAGAGTAAATAACTTTACTGTACAGTGTATTGGAGAGTAAATTACTTTACTGTACAGTGTATTGGAGAGTAAATTACTTTACTGTACAGTGTATTGGAGAGTAAATTACTTTACTGTACAGTGTATTGGAGAGTAAATTACTTTACTGTACAGTGTATTGGAGAGTAAATTACTTTACTGTACATTGTATTGGAGAGTAAATTTCTTTACTGTACAGTGTATTGGAGAGTAAATTACTTTACTGTACATTGTATTGGAGAGTAAATTTCTTTACTGTACACTGTATTGGAGAGTTAATTACTTTACTGTACTTTGTATTGTAGAGAAAAATACATTCTGTATCTTATATTGGAGAGTAAACTACTTTACTGTAAAAAAAAACAAAAAAAAAACTGTAATGACCTTCGTTTTTAGCTCAACTGGACTTCTGAACCAAGCAAACTTTTTCTCATCATGGCCAAAATCACTAGAAGACTCCTTATAGAAGGGATAATTTTTGTTAACCCTTTTTGTGTCTTGGGCAAAAAGTAAAGAAGATAGTGATAAACATTAAACAGAAAAAATGATCAGCAATACAAAATCAACAAAAAAGTGATTTTTGTTATGAATTTATTCAGTCTACAATGACAATTTGAGAGAGTGTCCATTGTTCAAGATGCACAAAGACCATTGTGAGCGACACCAGCTTTTTAGAGCCAGTAGTTCTGATAGATTTCTTTTGTGCTACAAGTAGGTTTTTGCTTACCTGTAGTATGTTAATTGTTTATTTTCTCACAAACTTCTTTGTACCACCTGGGGTCCTGCACTGAAACAGGTGTTCTACAGTTTTTGTACCAACCAAATATTCACCAATGTTTTCTGTATTTCAAACTGTTATGTTTTTTACTTGTAGTATCACCACTGAAGGCACTGGCAAATAGTCATGAACCAAAGTCAGCACCACCTATCAGGAATCATGAACACACACATGCCATCATTTTCAAACGGGATGATTCTGTTAGGGTTAGTAATTTAGTTACTTAGCATGTTGTTTCCTATAGGCATAATTTCTAGTTATCATATTTGCCATTTTAAGTGCTATGTCTAATAATCATATATTCTAGCTGTATTTAACTTAAAAGTAAGAAAAATGCCTGAAAGCAAATGCTTTTTAACAAATTTAATAATCAAGATTTTCTATAATGGCACTTAATGTGACAAGTATTATTCTAGGAATTGGGTTTATATTTGAAATTTAGCACTGACTTCACAAAATATGCTGGACTCAGACAAATCCAACAAACTAACTGTTGGTCACTCACTCTGACAAATATAGGTCATTATAGATTCACTGTTCTTAATTTCAAAATAGAAAAATTGATTGACCTAAATAATAATAAGGTGCCAATTTAAAAATAAAACAAGTTTCCATATTGGTTTTGTAAAAAAGTAATAAATTAGTTTTTTTGTGGATTTCATTTGGCCTAATAAAAATAATGATAAATAATGACAATATCACCTTATAAGATGGATTGTCAAATATCATTGCAAGATGGAACTGAAAATTTGTATCCAATAGGTTTTTTCATGAAGAAAAAACATGAAGTCGTTTCATTTTATTAAGGACACCATTAATGCAATTATTTTAGACCCCATCCTGAAAACTTTAAATTTTAACCAGTTAATGTACATACTTGCAAGTGAAGAGACTGACTAGCCTTTTCTTAATAAATCATTGACTGTTAAATATGTATATATTGCCTGACCATTGTAGATGCCATACAACGGTTCAATTCACGAGGAGGTAAGGTCATCTGTAGCTATTAACAACCTTGCACCTCTGCTTTCCTCAATACACAACACACTGGCTGGTTTATTGTCGAGCCTTCTACTTTAGTCGAAAAAGCGAGACTAAGCGATCCTACATTCCGTCGTCGTTGTCGGCGTCGTCCACAAATATTCACTCTGTGGTTAAAGTTTTTGAAATTTTAATAACTTTCTTAAACTATACTGAATTTCTACCAAACTTGGACAGAAGCTTGTTTATGATCATAAAAAAGTATCCAGAAGTAAATTTTGTAAAAATAAAATTCCATTTTTTCTGTATTTTACTTATAAATGGACTTAGTTTTTCTGCGAGGAAACATTACATTCACTCTGTGGTTAAAGTTTTTAAAATTCTAATAACTTTCATAAACTATCCTTGATTTGTACCAAACTTGGACAGAAGCTTGTTTATGATCATGAGATAGTATCAAGAAGAAAATTTTGTAAAAATAAATTTCCACTTTTCCGTATTTTACTTATAAATGGACTTAGTTTTTCTGCGAGGAAACATTACATTCACTCTGTGGTTAAAGTTTTTAAAATTTTAATAACTTTCATAAACTATCCTTAATTTGTACCAAACTTGGACAGAAGCTTGTTTATGATCATAAGATAGTATCAAGAAGAAAATTTTGTAAAAATAAATTTCCACTTTTCCGTATTTTACTTATAAATGGACTTAGTTTTTTTGCCAGAAACAAAACATTCACTCTGTGGTTTAAGTTTTTAAAATTTTTATAATGTTCTTAAACTATCCTGGATTTCTACCCTTACGAATTTTTTATCAAGAAATCTGTCCAACATGGAACTTGCAATAGATAGTTTGGTCCTGTGAACATTGGTAGCTTGTCAAGTGAGATTACTGCACTAAAATAGATACAAAAATTATACCGCTGTAGTCCTTTAATGGCCTGGGGAGAACACTGGTTGATAATACATTATAGATTCGGGATAAATATATATATAAAAAAACGTGCATACAGGACTTAGTTAAGTATATATTCATGCATTGGTTTAATAATTTGAATGACATTAAAATACAAGAAACTTGTTTCACATGACTTTAAAACTATAATAGATCGATAGAATTTTTTAAAAGCAAAAATGATCGGTAAGACAAGTTCTACAAATAAGTCCAACATGACTTAAATCTTTAGTCGATTCCATAATGAAATTATTGCCCTTTAAAGATGATTTATCACATTTTTGCCTATCAACATGAAAACTGTAAAGGATGGATAGAAAAGAGCACGAAGATCAGCCAACACATCATATATATATATATATACCTTAAAATAGAAAGAGATACCCCCCTTTTTTGTGACCATTTGTAAATAAAGATTTCCAGAGTTTCTTCCATCAAGATGTGTAACCATATATGTATAAAATAAAAAATAAAAGTTCCCTTATAATAAGTCTTTCCCAGGGGTTGTTTATACCAGCCAGTGTGACTTTTAATGAAGTATATTGTGTATTTGACAAGTAAAATAATAGATATATCTGGCTTTATGTTGCAAGTTTCTCCATGTTGCCAAGTTTGATGTGGCTCCTTATAGCTTGGCAAAGAATTATGTAATGAACAGGTAAAACCAACCATTTGATGTACATTGACATTCATGTGGGCAATGGGAACCTCATAAATGTTCAAAATAATGGAAAAATTGAAGGAGAAAAAAAACAGTTACATTTGTAATACATGTATAATTATTTCTCGATCTTATAATTTTCATCCATACTTAGAAAATAAATATTCTGTCATTTGAAAGCTGATATTCTGTTAGTTGAAAGCTGATAGGTTGTTTACCTTTTGCACAAGACGTAATTAAACGTTGCACGACATTATATAATTTTTTTGTCATTTACATGAATAAAATTTATGTAAATCTGTAATTTATAGTTGCAAGAAGGAAAAATAAGAGAATTTATTGTCATGTACCATGCTTGGTTAACGGAAGTTCACAGCGAAAGCTTGTGACAGGCATTTACAATTAGCATATGTTTGTTACATAACTTTTTTTTCCTGTACTCACATTATAAAAATACTACTAAGAGGTAGCTAAAGGAACTTTTAACAGTGTCATATCTCTTTTCTATACACCATGAAATATATATAAATCACTGTCTACATTATATCATTTCTTATAAACTGTTTTTGTAGACAACTATGTATCCTTTCCTCTGATGCCATTGGTCAAATTTATAGCAATATTTTATGATTAAAATTTGCAATGACAGTTATTTATAGAAATCATTGAAACTAAATATTCTATTTAAATTCAGATTACTCAAATTCAAATGTTGAATTAAAACTTTAGTTTGTCGGTTAAATTAAAAGCAATATATATCTAATTCTGTAACAGGTGATTGTGAGAGTGACCTAGTTCAAAAGAGTAACATATATAGGTAGGGTGACAAATAGACTGACCTATTTAGTATATAAATGGAAATAATTTGACCTTTATTTTTTTTTTATTGAACAGCATTAAAAAATATTCATGGACATGCCTTGGGAAAAATTTAAACTATATTATCTGCTAGGTTGAATATTGCAGTCTATATAGGTCATGTGATCTATTCCTTGGTCTGTTGTTGTTAACTTACACCATACTTGGCCACAGTCATAAGCATCATTAACTGTAATTATTCCAGTTGACCAGCTTATATGTTTATATTCTGATATGGTATATGTCTATTTTTACTATAAATATGATAGAACATTGGGTCAAATGTATAAAATGGTCAAGTCAAGGGATTGACTTGAATGAAATGGTTAGTGCCCTTCACAATTTTCATAAAATTGTTTGAAATATTAAATGATATTAATTTAGCTAGATTATGCTAGTACGTTACTTAGCTTACCCAATAGCTTTAAAATAGATTCCTTGAAAAAGAAATTCACCTATACAACAAGCAAGGTTATTTAAAACAAACTTGTAAAACTGAGTTGATTATGTTATTGTACCAGGTGATCAATACATCCTCGTCAGATCAATTAACAAGATCTTAGACCAATATTATACAGGCTCCTCAGATGCCCTCATGCTCCAAAGGCCATACACCAATATTATATAGGCTACTCAGATTCCTTTATGCTCCAAAGGTCATACACCAATATTACACGACTCATCAGATCCACTTATGCTCCAAGATCTTACACCAATGTTATACAGGCTCATCAGATGCCCTTATGCTCCCATGGTCATACACCAATATCATACAGGCTCCTCAGATGCATTTATGCTCCCAAGATTATACTCAAATATTTTCACAAGATGTTCATCCTAAACAGATCATGATGCTCACCTTTTCTTTATAATTTACATGCTTTAAACATTTGAAATAAACTTATGTTTTTATTTCAGTTTTCATTGGATTCAGATCTAGATAAATTAGATATAGAAGATTTAGGTAAGAATATATGTCATGTTTGTGTAGTATATCAATAACTTTTGGAAGAAAATACAATGGAGGGAAACATCCACCAGCAGTGAAATGAGTATTTTGTCAACTCATCAAAATAAAAATAATAAAAACAGTTGGAAAGCAAAATCAAATACAAAGTGGAAGAACATTGAAAACCTAAAATTCCAAAAAGTTGTTTCAAATCCAAAAGATTTTGTCAACTGTCACCCAAAACTATTACAGTTGTGAATGTCAAACACTCTACAGGAGCTTTAAAAGAAATCCTTCAGTCTCAACTTCTCATGTGTTTATGTAACAACTTTGAGGTACATTTCTTAGTACAGTCAATTCTCAAGATTATCCTTCAGTAATAATGGAATAAGTTAATTCTAAACAAATATTGAGAAAAAACTTTTTAGATCTGATGTCTACAAAAAATCCATCATATGAGTTTATTTTGGTTAACATTTTTTACATAGATTTAACCTCTGATAAATTTGAAAGTAGTAGTACTTTATAATTAATTGTTATAAAACAAATAGGTTATTTTATTTATAAACATAGTTAGATCTTTTAAACAATGCCATTTTTGTGGTAATACATTTCCTGTGTTACATGACATTCAAAGCTCTAAGGCTTAAATGAGTATTTCACTGTCTATTTTTTATTTTTATTGCCTGATCTATTATAGAACAACTGAATTTTTGTATGTTATAGTACATATGATCTTTCTGTTTTCAGATGAAAACACAGAGCAAGCATTTGCAAAGTTCATGCGAGCCCATAAGTGTTATGACCTTATTCCCACTAGTGCCAAACTTGTTATATTTGACACATTATTAAATGTAAGTATTTGATCTATGTCTCGGTGTCACAATGACAGTCTTGCTTGGCTTAAGTTAGGGAGGTTGTGGATAATGTGTATGAGCATTTCTTGTGCCCCATTTTTTCTTTATACTCAATTTGTGTGTTGAAAACAGATGTGGATGCATATTTGTTTCATAGAAACATATTTTGGTCTGGTATCTCTTCTATCCAACAGTTGATCCCTCAACCTTGTAGTTCCCAAAGAAAAAATTGTGTGCTTTAGGTCAGACAACTGACCTTCACTTTTAACCCCTGACTCTCCAAATATTATTTGTTGTCAGTTTAAAAACATTAACTTCCATTCTTTTATTAGACCTTAAAAAACAATTTTAAATGTCTCATATAACTTTTTGTGTAAACTTTTGATTTTTGATTTGATGTCAAATAAATTTGAGGTTTTTCTGGATGTTGGAATATAATGATAAACCATCTCATAAGGATCAGAAAGGGAAATACTTTTGATAGATTCTTGAGTCATAACTTTATATTTATACATTTGTTAAAAATACTTCCAAACTAAAATATAATATGATATAATATGAAAGTACTGTGATGTAATGCATTGGTCCTTGCTGATAACTTTTTATGACCTTCTACAATTTGTATGCTTAATTCAAAGGTTATCTTCATATGATGCAAAACCTTACCCTAAACGTAAACTTCAAATGATTACCCACTATCATTATAGATATTAATACTGTTTTAAGTTTAGTTTTTGCAAGTGCCTGACATTTTCTAACTATAGATAAAGAGATGGATAAATTGTATTTCCAAAAGAGTACCCATAATTAGCAAAGTCAGTATCACCATTAGCACATTAAACATTTACAATATAGATAATACAAAAGAAAAACAGTTCAAATATGGAATATAACATGAGTTAATAATATAACTGGTCAGTGTTTGATGACCATGTACCAGAAGCTGCTATCATGAAATTAGCATTTATGAGTTGAATCCTCCTCGTGACTGTACTATGGACACATTCTTAGTTTTCAGGCCATGACAAATTGCATATGCATGAAATATTTCCTACTGGACATTAAGCAACAAACAATGAATCAAGTCACAAATATATGAACATATTTATTATAGATGTCTGCTCCCATATATACACTTGTGGGCTTAGCCAAGATATTTGTTATAAAAAGAAGGATATGCTCTGTAGAGAAATATCGAGGTTGAAATGAAAAGAAATGATACAGCCCAATTACCTTGTAAACAAAATAGAAATGTTTCTGAATGCCAAGGTTGTTATTACAAAAATTGTTTTCCTTGTAGATAGGTCATGGCAACACTCCAATAGGAATTAATATGATGTTGAAATATGTCTGTAAGATTATTGATTGTTGTAACTAAGTATTTATTTAGAGTAAATGCTGTCTGTAAGTTGTCCTTCATGTAATTTGATGAGGTTGTAATTGACAAAGATCATTTAATATAACTTGATGTACCAGTCTCTGTGATGTGATGTACCAGACTATGTTCTGTGGTTTACAAGTCTCCTGTGTGGCCGACAATGTCTCTTTAACAAGAGTTGTTACATGTTCCTGACTTGACAATTAGCCTCTAGTAGGTTTTGATAGACTTGACTTTGAAAATCTTCTCAAGAACAATTGAATTAATTGGAACCAAACTTGATGTATTTTGTTCCCTTTAAAATCTTAACAAGAGTTGTTTTATTGGTCCAGATATTCAAAATGACTACCAGCATTCAATTAATTTACATTGAAAATTAGGCAAATCAGATTTTTGATTCCCATATTCAAAGTTTAAACATGTGTTCTGTTTATGCAGCAGCATCAACAATGTATAAGGTTGTGATTAGATCAGTTTATGGGGAACCCCTAGTGGTACTGGTCAATTATATTTGGTTTGTAGTTGTATAAGCATTGGCACATCTTATTCCCATGGAGATAATTTGGTCCAACCTTTTCAGTCATGTTCTATTGACTTTGAAACTTTTGCTTTATAATAGTTTGTGATGAAAATATGTTAGGCAACAACTTATGATAAGTCAATGGTATAAGGTATTCAATTTATTTAGTATTTGATAAGAATTATTTGTGATAGATCAATTCTGTTTTCTATAAAGTTGCATTACTATTAATACATTATTAGGCCCTGTCCACCTAAGTCATAGTCCAGTATTGTCCATTAGATTGTCTTTTTCTAATTTTCTGCTGACAAATGAGTCAAATCTCTTTGTCAATGGTATATATTCCACAAAAAAAAAGTTCTGGCAAATTAAGTTAACTGTTCAAGTTGATGATAAAGTCTTAAGGTGACTTTGGGGATCAGAACACAAATATGTTAAGATGACAGTTAACCCCTCATCCAAGCAGTTTGTTCTGCTATCTGTAACTATTGGGCACATAATATTTGGTGATGATGCTATACCTATCAACCTTGACTTCAATTACCTCAGACGTAAAAAAGCAACACATGGCCATATTAGACCAAAAATCAATCTTTCAGTATTTAGTACAAGAAGGCTGAATCAGTTTGATGCTTCTCCTGCTAATTGTCACATAGATATCAAAATTGATTTGTTTGCAGGGTTTTACCAGACCATTGAGAATTAGGTTATTGGGATTTCTTTGTACAAAGTTTGTTAATATTGACTGTTCTAATTGACATGTCTTTGTAGTAGTGCATGATTTGTTCATTAAATTGAAAAATTCATGCAATCAGTTCTGTTAAAACTATTTTAACAGGAAATCTATGCTATCTTAACAATTGATCATCAGTGTAAATAATAGAAATAAGTTAATGATGAGACAACTGTTTTCAGTTTGTTGCATTTCACTCATGTGGATCCAACAGCATAAAATCCGACCTGAAACTTAAAGGGACTTTGGCTTGCAACCTGATGTTTCATTTAAAAGGACATGTGACCTATAGAAATGTTCAAAACCGATAATCCAACCAAATGGGAACTGTACTTGTTGTTGTAAAACTGGACTGGTGACCGAGTTAATATTTAAATGTGAAATTGTGACCTTAAGTGGCTGATAGATACCCTGCTTAAGTCCCATTTCTGAATTAAACTATAACATCTGACAGATTCTATAGAAATTTGCCCCCAAAAAGGACTGTTTATGAATTTCAATTGTGTCAGCTTATTTTTCCTAATGAATATTTATATAAACACCTAGGGACTTTAAATGCATAGTAAATGTTTTGAACTTTTATTTTCAGTCTTATCTGCTAAGTCGCACTTTAAACTGTGCCCATTTAAAGTATTGAATAATTAATAGGTGTCCTACAGTGGATATTCAGCCAATGTAGACACACTATTGATTAACACTCTGATGGTAAATAAAAGTCAAGGGGAGAGTTAGAGAAAATAGCTTTTAATACAATAATTGTTTAAATTTCATTGATTAATTAATAGTTTTATGGGTCTGGCACAAAATGATTTTAATACCATCAGGTAAAATTTAGACTTTGAGAACACTATCAGTTCATCTATAAAGCCTACTGGTTGCTGTGTAAATTATCAGCAAATCATGTTAAATACCCTGTTTACACAACTTCATTTTACACTTGTTTCTACCTGAATTAGGAAATCCAGGTTAAGTAACGATGCTGAAACAAAAAGATGAGTTTTATGTTTTGTATCTGCTATATTGATATGAGTTATTTTCTTCCAACTGACAAAATAAAAGCACAATAATCTGTTATTTAATAATAAGTCCCATCAGTTACCTCATCAACATTTGCTTCAAAGTCATCTGTCTTTGTGTGTTTTCACCAACAGATAAATAATCATAAAGCTATTTGTAGCTTTGAAAAAATTCCTGATTCTCCTGAATCTGGCGAACTTTTCCTTCTCTTTAAATATGAATCTTGCAGCAATTTTTCTCATGTGCGGATGGTTTTCAATTTTACAATATTCTTGTCTATTAAAGTTCAGCTAAAAGCCAAGGTGGGGTGGCGGTCAAGCATGTTTTATAATTTACAATAATATTGGTTCAAGGTGATATATTTTTATACCAGTTTCATTATAAATTATGATGACACAACAAATAGACCCTTGTAACACTGATATGATGAGGTGACAGTTCTGTACTGTATATATTGTCTGAAAATTTCTATGTAAACACCAAAATTTCATATTCAAAACTGTGCCATCTATAAACGACTAAACAAATGTCAATTACTTAGTTATCAGAAATAAGTGAGATAATGAATGCATTTCCACAAGATTAGCCTAAAACTTTACAGTTTACTTCAAATAACACTTGTTTACATTTATATTCCTAAGAAAGGAAGATTTCAACTCCAACTCATTATATAGTTTTTGACTTGACATAATGGATGTGTCAATACAATATATATATATGCACAAACAACCAAAGTAAGCATAAAGTGCAGTATGAACCTTGACATAGATAGATCTAGTTCAGGATGCTCAGCTATATTTATCCTTTATAAAATACTTTTAAGGACGACAGATTTATATTAGTAAATCAACAGTCTTTTTATTTAGAATATGAGTCACTGCTCTGTTGTTTGTACTAACATACAGCTGTTTCATGTACTTGTATTATTTTGCCTGAAAACCGGTTTGAACGAATTTCGTCTAACCTGCAGTTTTGATTGAGGGATAAGTTGTACATTACAGTTTGATTTTAAAATCTGTTTGTAATGTATAAAGTCAGCCAGTAAGTGATATCCATGATGGGTGTATGTTATATCTATTTCTCTGAGTTTGCATTGATTGATAAAGAAATTAATCATAAGAGTTGTTCACTTCAGTATCCCCCAAATATTTTTTGAATTTTTTTTTTTACATCGGATCTAGGGGGTGTTTCAGGGGTTAAAACCCCTCTTTTTTTATGATAATCAATGCTTTTGAAAAGGGGCATATGGTTGGAACACCATCCCTTTTAAAAAAAGGCTAGATCCGCCCTATACATGCTGATCATATAAATAACTTTAGCTTGCAATGCCACACCATCAAAATGTTTGAAAGAGTTTTTTCAAACCATGATGATTAGTTTCTTATACATAAACTGATTAAAAAATGATATCCTATTCCATACTTCAAATGATATGATCACCCATCGAAGTTCCATTGATTCTTCACCAATGTAGGCTGGACAAGCAGTAAGAGTCTGACCCATTGCTTAGTTTATTTTATGTTTGCTTGAATACAGTTTAAACATCTGATGTATATTTCAATCTATCTCATTGCAGGTGAAGAAAGCATTTTTTGCCCTTGTATATAATGGTGTGAGGGCAGCACCTCTCTGGGATAGTACGAAACAAGATTATGTAGGTAAGATGTCACATGATTTAAACAGAAGCTGTGTTTAACAGAGATATATACATTATAATGGTACTTAAAAGGTTAAAATACAACACTCATCACTGAAATAACATGTAGTTAACAAAATTATTAAGAAAGTTGGTTAGAGGATTCTTTAAACTTTTTCAGACAGGAAATTAGTGTCCTGATTGGTTTAGTTGTTAAGCTTGCTGTCTGCATGTCATTGGGTATTTGTTTCATTGGTATATACCATACATTTCCTTTTTATTTGAAGAAGAGAAACAGGTGCATATAAAAATAACCTAGGTGCCCAAAACAAATGATTTTCAGATGCTTGCTTAATTAAAATAAAATTTATACAGATGCGAGATAGAGATTCAGGGAAGAAGCCTATAAACTTTGAGGTTAACAGCTCAAAAGTCAAGGACACTATTGCTTTTATTTGAAATGGGGTCTAATGAGTAATAACTTAACACTTCTTCTTAAATTTTAGGAAATAGTTGTACTGAAAACATATTTGTACATTTTATATGTATATATATATATCTCATGTCAATCTTTGAATTATGCCTTGGGCGTTTTCTTGTTAATTGAAATAAAAACATCAATTTCATCTATTTCATTCTATGTTTTCCTTTTCACTACAGAATAATGTTATTCATTTGGTCCTGAAACATAACTTTATATTGTTTTTATCAGTTGGCTGTTGAACTCTTGGCCAAAAGTATGTTGTGATTTTCTGACTTGCTATATTTCATTGTGTTTTCTTAAACTGCTGGGCTAATTTGAACCAAAGTTGGCAAGAATAATGTTGTGAAGGTATATTTTACCAGATTTCTCTTTTACCATTTGATTTATTGGAATTTCTGTTCTGTTACTTAATTAGAATGTTTAAGCCTATGTAGCCTTAAATAAAGATTTTAAATTTATTTGAGAATAAGCTAAGGTGTGAAGATAAAATATGTAACTGCCTCATAAAGGGGATATGTCCAATCATTGCATAGAACATTATGTTGAACATAAAGCATAAAAAATACTACAACTTTAAGTCTTATGCATTAGTTTAATGAATATTACCCAAATATAGTCTTTTGAAATTATGGGTGTACAAGCCCTCAGTACAAACGCACCTTAAGTCTTGGTACATAGCATCTAAGTCTAAGATTGGGTTGAGGAGTCATTAAAATCTGTTATTCGGGTACAGATTTACCATCTAATTATATCTAGGAAGTAAAAAAAAACCATCTATTTAAATTGTGTTTTGATCACATTAGAAAACTATATCATTTATTGATTTTTACCTGAATTAGGTCATTTACCTCGGTCCAATATCATGTCACATTTCATTACTATGACAACTAAATTTGTACTTAAGTTCTATAGGCAATCAAACAGATTTCGTGTTTGTTTACAGAAAGTTTTAATGAATTTTATATAAGCAGTAATTGATTTTTCCTGAAGTATCTCTCACTTTTTTTTATATAATTTCATTAGATCAAACACCTAAATATTACACTAAACACCCTTAAAAGCCTAGGCAGGCTTGTTAAAATAAAATATTTTTTGTATATATTTTTCTCATAAATCAGGCTGTTGGTTACCTTGTTTGGATTATAACACATTTTGTCATGATTCTGTCCTTTATAGCTGAAGGTATAGTATCAGTTTGATTCATTATTGAAGGTCCTACAATGACAATAAATTGTAAAAACAAGTCATATGGTCTCCATGGTTGATAGTTGTCTTGTTGGCTATCATATCACTTTATTTTTATAAGGTAACTTTTTAACTTTAGTTCATAGTGACGTACAGATTTTATACGCAGGTCACATGATAAGAGATTTATTGTTAAAATATTATGTAATGCCTTGAAGCAAGTTTTAAATCTAAATGCTGAGCTAATCATTACATATGACCCAAATAGTTTACTTCTGTCATTCATATAATGTCACTGTAGATGAAAATGAGATGAAAGTAAGAGTGATTTGGTATATCACCTGAATCGATACAAAATTCACTTTCATGTTTAATTTATGCCGAATCAGTCAATTCAGTTGTGATAACAATCTATTTTACCAACAGGAAGTTGGAAATAATTCAAAGTTAATTCTAGTTGTTCTTGTAAGGGTTCCAGTTACACAAGTCTAGAATTAAACATTTTAAAACCAGACATTGCTATGTCATTGATATAACCAGATGTAGGGAAGCTTATTTTAAATTATTGGGCATACTCTCCTACTGCTGGATTAAAGAATCAAGCAGGTTATTGGTCAATATTGTCTGTATCTTTAGGATAACATTGTTTTCATCATTTAGCCATGGTTGGACTAATAATGACCTATAAGAATCATTTCTTATTGGTCCAAATAGTTTAAGATAATCCAGACATTACACAAGGTTTTACATGGTCTATAGTTATTTTTTGCCTTGGATGATTTATTTCTAAAGTAATTTTACCAGAATTGTAGATGCTAATTAGTTCATACTTTACTACTTTGTATTTGATGCCAACAAAATATCTGCTTAGTAAAGAGATTTGTGTTTTATTTCAGGAATGTTGACAATAACAGACTTTATATTGATTTTACATAAATACTACAAATCACCTTTAGTAAGTATTAAGAAACCAGTAGACATATACGCATTAAAATATCTGCAAGTTATTCTTCTATATTACATTTTGTGATCTGAAAATAGAGCTAGTCAGTTAATATAAAAATGGAGATGTGGTATTGACAATGAGACAAGTGATATGGATATAAGGATATAAATGTCACCTTAAAACTTCAACAATGAACTTTCTTCATGGATTTTTTTGGTCACTGTAAAAAAAAGTAATCATAAAAGCACTTATGTGATTTTTGTCTTGTCTGAGCCTGAAAGACGCAAAATGTGAGACTAGGATTACAATTCCACGACTACGTAAACTATTTTTATAAAGCTTTATATTTAGGCCCCGCAATAGCAGAGGGAGCAATACGTTTTACCATTGTCTGTCTGTTCTTCCTGAAATTGGTTTCTGTTCTCTAACTTTTAGTTTGCCTCAACCAAATGTTATGAAACTTACACACAATGCTGATTACCACAAAACACAGATCAGATTTGAATTTAGTAGGCATCAAGTTTACCTTTCTTGGGTTATGCCCTTTGTAAATGGTAAAATTGCTGAATTTTCCATTTTTGCTTTGTTAAGTTTGTCTAAACCTTGAGTTATGTCCCTCTACAATTGGAAAAATTACTGTCCTACTAGTAGGAACCGTATTGTAATTCATTACAAGTAATCATTCCTTGATTAGTCAGATAATGTGATCATTAACGGGTAAAGAGGGTAGGATTGTGGCTATGACAAGTAAAACATATATTGCACTGAAGATTCTCCTTCTTAAAACATTATGTATTTTACATAAGTCTGATAAAAATATTTTCTTATGTAAAACTAAAACTAATTGTCAAAATGCAAAAACAAATGTAATTGTATTCTATGATATCTTGTTGTGGGTGCACTCTACTCCAATCTTAATTGACTAGGATTGCAAGTTTTCCTATGGAAGGTGTGGTTTTCTCCTGGCACTCCTGCTTCTGCCACCAATAAAAACTGGCTGCCACAAAATAGCACAAAAGCAGTGCTTAAAAAGTGGCATTAAAAACACAAAAATCAAAAAATGAAATTGTTTTTCTTTCACTTGATGAGATGAAGGTAGGTCTCCTTTAATGTAAGATATTTTCTATTATAGGTAAAAATGGATGAATTAGAAGAACACAAAATAGCTACCTGGCGAGGTAAGATATCTACTCTGGGTTTATATATATCTTTATTAAGGTTTGTGTTATATCCTACACCTCAAATTTATATAAGAAGAAAAAGCAAGTAACAAGACTATGTATTAACTTTTTATGTCCCATTTATGGGCATTATGTTTTTAAGTCTGTGCATTTGTTCGTTCGTCTGTTCATCTTTTAGTCTGTTTGTCTGTCCTGTTTCAGGTTAAAGTTTTTGATGAAGTTGAAATCCATTCAACTTGAAACTTAGTACACATGTTCCCTATGATATGATCTTTTTAATTGTAATATCAAATTAGAGTTTTGACACCAATTTCATGGTCCAATGAGCATAGAAAAAAATTATAATGTGATTTTAGCATTTGTTTACTATGGACACATTCTGTTTTTTTATTGAAACACAATTTAGGGAATACATGTATCTTAATGATTTTACATATCAGTTTTCGATCTCAAATACATATAAAAAATCACTGGACATTTTAAAACAACTTTCTTTGAAGTACAAATATATGTTTAAAGAAATCATGTATGTATGACATTATGATGTGTATCATAATGCTATTTATAAATGTGTTTACTGTAAACCAACATATTTTAGCAGGTACTTTATTTCTCATTGAGACCTTTCTAGCCCAATTTGGGGCAATTTATTTATATACTATTATGATTTTCTAGATGTATTTTTATCATGGATATTGAAAGATTTGCATGTTTACAAGAATTTATATTTATGTTACTTTTCATCCTTTTACAAATAAAATAGTATTCATAAATAAGTTGCTTTACAGTATTTTGCTGACGTGAGATTTCTATACCAATGAAATTACCAGTTTTTAATTTCAGTGTTTCTTACAAGTATTTCACATTTAGTTATACATGTATTTGATTGTGTTTTCAGAGGCCCTATCAGAGAAAATCAAACCATTTGTATATATAGAACCAGATGCCAGTTTGTATGATGCAGTGAAAACTTTGATAAGTAATCATGTACATAGACTGCCTGTGATAGACCGGATTACTGGCAATGCACTGTATATACTGACACATAAACGCATTCTTAGATTCTTATACTTATGTGTAAGTACAGATGTTTGTTATTGAATCTTATTGGTCATTGTTGATATTTTGTTTATAGTTCACTGACCGTAAAAAATGTAGAATTGCATAAAGTTTTACCCTGGTCCATCTGTACATTTGAACGTTCCATATTAGGATCTGTCTCTAATTTTGCCTGAACCAAATGTTATGAAACTTATACATAATGCTAAATATCACATAACACAGACCAAGGATGAATTTGGGTGGCATCACTTTTACCTTTCTAGAATTATGTCCCTTTACAAGGAAAATAAATTGCTGTATTAATCCTTTCTGTTCTCTAACTGAAGTTTCCCTCAACCAAATTTTATGAAACTTATGCACACTGCTTATTACCACAAAACTGAGATCAAAAAACAAATTTGGATAGTTCAACTTTTACTGTCCTTGTTTTATGTCCATTTATTGTCGAGCCTGCAACTTTTGTTGCAGAAAGCTCGACATAGGGATAGTGATCCGGCGGCGGCGGTGTTAGCTCACTTCTTAAAAGCTTTATATTTTATAAGGTGGAAGACCTGGATGCTTCATACTTCATACTTTGTATATAGATGCCTCATGTTAAGAAGTTTCCGTCAGTCACATGTCCAATGTCCTTGACCTCATTTTCATGGTTCAGTGACCACTTGAAAAAAAAGTTCAGATTTTTTGTAATGTTGAATTCTCTCTTATTATAAGTAATAGGATAACTATATTTGGTATGTGCGTACCTTGCAAGGTCCTCATGCCCGTCAGACAGTTTTCACTTGACCTCGACCTCATTTCATGGCTCAGTGAACAAGGTTAAGTTTTGGTGGTCAAGTCCACATCTCAGATACTATAAGCAATAGGGCTAGTATATTCGGTGTATGGAAGGACTGTAAGGTGTACATGTCCAACTGGCAGGTGTCATCTGACCTTGACCTCATTTTCATGGTTCAGTGGTTATAGTTAAGTTTTTGTGTTTTGGTCTGTTTTTCTCATACTTTATGCAATAGGTCTACTATATTTGTTGTATGGAATGATTGTAAGGTGAACATGTCTAGCGGACAGATGTCATCTGACCTTGACCTCATTTCCATGGTTCAGTGGTCAAAGTTAAGTTTTTCAGTTTGGTCTTTTTATCTGATACTATACGCCATAGGTCAACTATATTTAGTGTATGGAAATATTTTATGATTTATATATTAGTTGTGCAGGTTTTATTTGACCTTGACCTCATTTTCACGGTTCATTGCTCAGTGTTAAGTTTTTGTGTTTTGGTCTATTTTTCTTAAACTATAAGTATTAGGTCAACTATATTTGTTTTATGGAAGCATTGTTAGCTGTACATGTCAGCCTGGCATGGTTCATCTGACCTTGACCTCATTTTCATGGTTCATTAGTCTTTGTTTAGTTATCTTGGTTAATGTAACGTTTATGTGACCGTTGTAATAAAGCTTTATACTTAATAGGACTATCAACATAATATCAATGATTAGTAAAGAAGGCGAGACATTACAGTGTGCGCACTCTTGTACTATATATGCAAGCAGGGGCATCATCTGTGTCCCATGGACACATTCCCCATTTATTTGTTTTTTACTATTTTTTTGTGTTATTACTTGAAGATTTAAAAAAAAACTAAAGCAAACATCTATATTGGCAGTCTAGTCAGAACAAAAATGATATTAGATTCTCCATTTTACAATTAAAATATAAGCTGAGTGGTGAGGGAATCCTAGCATTATTATAATTTCATCTAGGTAATGCTGGTCTGTTTTTGGAGAGGTGTCAATTGTCATTTATATTACAAAAATAAGTTCAATCATTTTAAGATTATTTGCAATGCTACCTTTCTATTGTTTTAGTTTATTATGTCTTTTGTAGATAAATGAATTACCAAAACCAGGTTTTATGAACCAAACATTAGATGAGCTTTGTATAGGAACATTTCAGAATGTTATAACAGTAAGTATTTCATTTTACTTAAATAAAGAACATCTGGTATAGTATGTGAGTCTTGTATTCAGGTACACACTTCTTAGTATGATGAAATGGCAAATGGATTTTAAAAAAGTTTGAGCCTGCAACCATTTTTGTTGTGGAAGTGAGAAATAGCAAGCCACACATGCTGTTGGACATTTAAAAAGGTCTGGGTATAGTTTGTAACTTTATCAAATCATAGAATTTTATGAAACTTGGACAAATGCTTCATTGAATTTTACAAAACTATTGAAACTAAATGGTTCAATTTTATTGATAAAGAGACATATTATTTGCAGTCACAATTTACACTTTTATACTGACAGCAGCAAAGTTTTTTTATTTTATTATTTTAACTGTTCTTGTCAAACATTCATTAAGCTTTAGACTACCTACAACTTGTGACAGTACATATACCTATTAAAGAGTTAAATGTCAGTTTTGATTTTCCTTATAGGCCAAAACCTCAACCCCTGTGATAGAAGCATTAAATATGTTTGTAAACCACAGAATCTCGGCTGTCCCTGTAGTTGATGACCAAGGAAAAGTTGTTAATATTTATGCAAAGTTTGATGTTATTGTAAGTATTCATACTTTATTGACCAGTTTGGTCTCAGTTACACCATTATTATATTTGAATAGCAATGTTTTTAAAAATGATTTAAATCAGAGACAAGAAATGAGATATAAGTAAGATAAACAAAATAATAAGCAGAAAAATAAATTTTATCATTTATGGAGTTAGTCTTTATACAAAAGGTTTTTCTTAACAGTTGATTTCTCAATTCTGGATATTTCTTCTTTCTATTTAACCGACACTGTTACCATTTATTATGCCCTTCAAAAAGGTGCCTAAATTTTCCATCAGTAATGTTTATGATGTGCATATAGACCATATGGAAATAAGGGATTATCTATTAACTATTCTTAGTTTATTTTAGCAACCATACCTTTCCAATAAACACTGTGTTGCATGTCTGTAGAATAAAGTACTATTTTCATTGTTTTCATGTGTCTAAAAAATCTCATCACTGTTAGTTTGACCCAAAAATCATATCACTATTGATACTATCTCTTTATATTTGACCTGTTGATTTTATAACTATCAATATCAGAGACTAGCTATTTTGTCCTTGTTAATATTTGACATGTTAATCTTGTCACTGTTGATAATTGACCAGTAAATATTATCATGTACAAGTATGAATAAAGAATTGATTTATTTTTATTGTAGAATTTAGCAGCCGAGAAAACCTACAATAATTTAGATATAACTATAGACCAAGCTTTAAAGCACAGACATAAAGTAAGTCATTTAATATTTGAGATAACTGGTTTAGCAGTGAACTGCCATTGTTTTCGTAGAAGCATGTATGCCTGCTTCAAGGGTGGGAGATTGTGGGTTCGATCCGTAACTAGGTCTAACCAAATACTTGAAAATTTGGATGTGCTGATTTCTGGCTAAGCATTTGGCATTCAGGAGAGGATGATATGTCTTCTTACAGATCGTTGCCATGTGAAATAGCACATTAAGATAAGACTAAGCAGGGTTTGAAATAAGCAGGGGCCAAATCTCCAATGGCCCCTAAAATTTGGTGTGTGCTACTTAAATATCTGCTTTTCTTGTATAGGACTATATATATGGGCTACAATTGCCAAAGTCTTATGTTCAGTCCATGCTAAGCATTATCATCTAGGACAAACAAAGTAATTTTATACAGATTCAACTACAGCTAGGCCTTACAAGGGACAACAAATTCATTCAACTGTGTCAGTGTAATTATCACTTATGCAGAACTTTATTTCACCAGTGTTTAGTTGTTTGATTAATTTGAACTTTAATGTTACAATTGATTCAAATTGGAATGACTTTTATGATGAGATGTTTGTGATGTTCTGACAATGTAATATTGAAGGTATTTCCTTGTTAACATGAAACTGGTGACGAAAAAGTTATGTATTACATTTACTCTTAAATTCTCTTACAAAAGTATAATTTATTTTCATTTAAATCACCATGAAGGAGCAAAAGATATTATATATGATACTAAAATGTTCATTGTTATTCTCAATTTGAAGATGTGACATTATAAAGCAAATTGTTGATTCAAATTGATTGGAGGTGAGGTAAAGCTGCTTCCAAACCATTCAACCAAGGGATTTGTTGTTACTGGTAAAAAATTCAAGTTGAATTAAGCAAACAACTAAAACCAGACATTTCCGAGGCAGAAAAAAACCGATATCAGACTTACCAGTTTTGATATGAATCTAAGCAGAGCGATGAACGAATCCTCCATATTATTCATCCTTTAGGTTTATAGGAATGTCTGGTGTGCTATGGTCAAAAACCTTCAAAAAAAAAAGAATTAATGAATTACAGTGAAATTTTGTGAGATTGTTTATTAATTTGCACTATGAATTTTTCAGGAGAGTTGGTTTGAAGGTGTGGTAAACTGTCTGATGACTGACAAGTTGGAAGATGTCATTGTTAAATTAGTTCAAGCTGAGGTAATTTGATAATTCTAGAAATATACTTTCTTTGAATGAAAGAAAATAGCTAGGAAATGAATAAATATTTCCAACAAGGCTATTTTATTAATCACATGTTTTCATGAAAAATACACCAATTCAGGTCAACTTCCCGTAATTATTGCAGTTTGGAATACAATACAATTTTATATTTGGGCATCAGCTTTATAACATTGAGAAGTTACTGCTAAGAAATTTTTACATCTTTCCGTGCAGCCACTTCCTGCTTGCCAATAGTTTGAAATTAATTTTGCAACAAATTGTACAAGGAAACTTTGTTCAAACTTTATTTGGCTTCAATGAAAGGGAATGATTTTATATTTAGTTTCAAGCTTGATAATGATGATTTGTAGCTGGTAACGTTAGCTAGCTTATTATATATATAATCTTCAAAAGTCAGCTATTCTTGGAATAATACTTCCAACAAATTTAAAAACAAGCTATCCAGGAATTATATAGATATAAGAATATGTGGTATGAGTGCCAATGAGACAACTCTCTTGTCATCCAAGTCACAATTTGTAAAAGTAAACCATTACAGCACACAGTCTTGGCTCACACCGAACAGCAAGCTATAAAGGGCCCCAAAACATGTGTAAAACCATTCAAAATGGAATAAATGCATTGATGTAATAAAAAACACAGTAACACAGTATAGAGTAAAATCACAGTGTGTTCCAGGATTTTGTAAGGGGTAGACAAACTATGCAAGGCTAGGAACCCTCCCCAAAATCTTCCTCTAGATAGAGTTATATAATATTTGAGAGAGATATCATTTTTTATGAAATAAAATGTGGCGTAATGATGGTCTAAGGGGAGTAACTAGTTGTAAGCTTATAGTTTCAATACCAAAGTTTCCAATACTTTGTGTGTAAGAATCCCTACATGAGCTTTTTTTTTGCCTTTATTTTCTTGTTTTCTGCAAATTACTGTCTTAAGCAGGACTTCTTCCACATATTAAAGTTAACATTATAGAATTCATACCTTTTAAAGAAATTCAGAAGTATATATTGTATGTAGTCGTAATTAAACAGATATTTATTCTCTCATTTTCCTGTTTCAGGTTCATCGTTTGATAATAGTTGATACTGAAACACATGTAAAGGGCATTGTATCACTGTCTGATATTCTTACATTCTTAGTCCTGAAGCCCATGGGTGAGTATGAGAAATAATATCAGGTTTTAGCCTCTAATTTTATTAAAGAAACAAAAACAATATTATGATTGTTGCTTAGAATTATCAAAATAATACTTATAATGCATTACAAATAAAATGGTATACAGGATCTTGATCTGAAAGAAAAGTTCCAGATAAATGATAGTTAATAGTGTCTTATTAATTTTTTTATTACAATACTTTATTCTCTAATAAAAAAAACACAATAACAATTGAAAATGAGAATGACATGAAAATACAAATGATACATGGAAATATTCATCCCTTGCTTCGCTGTTGCTAGTGTTCAAAGCTTGTTTTTTTTTTTTAATTTTCAGGTTATGAACCCAACAAAAAGTCATGATATCTGTGATAAAACTGTAAAGGAACTGCTGGTGAATACAAGATCTCAAACCATCAACATAACTACCTATGTAAAGGACAGAATGTAATCACTGCTGTGATTGGTCAAGTGAGGAAAGCTATCCAGCAGAGAATGGATTCTATTACTGTGATTTATTGAAGATGTCTCAGTAGAGATGACATTTATGATATTGTCTTTTGTGATGCATGGCATTATGGAGTAGTAAACATGTCAGATGAATTCTAAAGATGATGTACTAATAGCAGATCATTCTTTCAATAGATAATAAGTCGGTCTCTACTTTCTTCATGGACTTTTGAAATTAAACGGTCATATTTTTATATTCTAAAATATAGAATACTCATCTGAAGCAAAGAAAATTATAGTACAAAATTTTTGCTGGTTGTGCTAATTTTATTTCACGTCTATGACAGTTAAATTCACTTTTTAACTAAATTTTTCAAAAGAAAAATTGCTTATTGATTTGTTTCATTATTTAATTTATGTTATCTTACAATGCATTTTAATCAGCACTTTTCTTGTTCAACCATATTTAATCAAAAGTTGATTCATATACTAAATAAAATGATTTCACAAATATCACAAGTAATTTTATATTGGACTGAATTCTTTCTAGTCGAACATCAGTTTTAACATAACTCTCATTATTACCGTTTTGAAAAGAAATTGAAATTATAATTATAATGCATCATGGATACATTTTTCATCATATTGAATTAAATTCATACATTAAAAAAAACAGTTATAAGCATAAGTAAATTATTAAATCGAAAATATTTACAGTTTTCTCAACATTTTATATTTTCTTCTTCCTAAAATAGTTTTAAAAAAATGTTTAATAAGTTAAATCTTATTTGAGTTTAATTTTTTTGGACAGAGTATGGGGTTTTACTGTGACTTTCATTTCCACAGTCTTGGTTTTTTTGACAAACTAGGGGTTTTAATGGGACTATGATTTGTTTATAATGAATCTCACTATTGTCAAATTTTACTATTTAATTTATTTAAATTATTTATTTTATCTATGTAATGAGATGTTTTATTTTGTAATTCGGAACATTCATACTAATTTGTGCATATCACAATGATTGTAAGATGCAATTTTCATAATTTCTGCATCTTATTTTGTAATTGTATTTTAGCGGTCAATTGAGTTCACAAATTTTATCCTAGTCTTGAGTATGATCAGCAAAACTCTTTTTTAGGCATATGAGATATTACAGTCTAAGTGGCCTGGATGGTAGCTTTCCTTGCGTTGTCACATTTCAGTTTTCCACACTTGAACTAGTAACTGGTTGAGATGTTGGTCAAGATGTTTTGAAATAATTATAGTAATGAAGAAAAACATAACTAATCACATTTGAATTTGTTCATTTTTTTTTTGAAATTTTTCAAGAAAAGAATCGTTTTTTACCTTTTCAGAATAACTACAAGTATAGATATGTTATTTGATATAAAGTCAGGTTATCAAAAGTGCTATTTCTTATTTTTTTCCCCAGAATTATGCTATTTGGGTTTAGAATTTTTAGAATATAACAGGTTTCTGCAGATTAATTTTTCTGTAATGGCTTTTGATATTTCCATCAGTATCGGAATTATGGGTTAATGAACCTTCACAGAATAACAACCTATTTGTATTGAATTTAAAGAAATTAACTTGGTTTTAACACTTATTTTCTAAAAGATTGTCTTATCTATGATATAAAATAATTTAGTTGGAGGTAACTTGTCTTGTTGGCTGCTTCTTTTGTTTGATGATTTTTATTTCTAATTACATGTGGAAATTTGGACATTGTGGTATTCCCCCCTTTTTTACCCCATTAGAATTTGGAAAAAAAATATTGTCAATGCTCATCTTCAGGTGTTTACTGCAGGCAACTAAAAAATGTGTTAGTTAGAATTTGTTTGTTTTATTTATAGCAATTCATACAAAAAAGTGGAATATATATAAAATTGTTAGTATCACAAAAGATTGTAGCATACATAACAAATTTTTATGACATTTGAAGCCATTGCTTATTTTTAGATGATATTTTATCACATATAAATGAGAAAAAAAGCGTATTGTTCTTAGCTTTCAAAGAATTTATTTTTGTATGTGCACAACATATATATATATAGGGATGTTTAGTCCTGGTGCCTGTTAGTTTCATATAGGGTATATTCAGTACTTTAAAACAAAAATGGCATTCATTTTAATTTTTCCAGGTCTTTATATTTTAAAAATCAAAACTAGTTTCACATCGCTAGACAATTTTTATGAATTACTGATTCTCCATGATTGAAGCTTTCACAGCTACATTTATGTGAGAATTTGTTTGTGATGTTAAAGAAATAGTCGTTGATTTCTATCAACAGTGAAATAAACATTTATAAAAAAAAGTAACCCCCCTTGTTTGTATCAGTATTATCAAAGATCATATGTGGCATGTTATTCACATGCAACTTGATTACCCTTTCTTGTTTTTTTAAGCATATTTATTTAAAGGTATTCGAAAATTTTAAATGCAATGTTGGAAAGTTTTTCTGTATGTGGTCTTGTAGTAATGTACAAGTTCCTGAATTGGAATAGGTTGGTTGAATGATATATTAGGGGAAGCATTTATTGACTAGAGAAGATATAATAAAAAAAATGAAGAAAAAAACTAAATTTCAGGTCAGAAGAATATATGTTTATTAATTTACCTTGTTGTGAATATTGTACATAAGTGTAACATGTATATACTATGATTTATCATAACTATTCAGAAACTTCTGTTTTGTAGGAACAATGACAAAATAATGAATTGTTAATTAAAAATAATGTGAAAACAGAATTTATTTTATTTTTAGCACACTTGGCCCCTTTTGAGCCTCCTCTTCACTTTGGTCTGACTTTTTTTTAGAAGTAATTGCCCTTCAATGACAACCAATTTCTATGCCCTTTCTGTAGCGGAGAAGCATTAAGTTTTATCTTGTCCTTCTGTACATCCATACATGTCTCTAACTTCAGTTTGCCTCAACCAAATGTTATCAAACTTACACACAATTGGTATTACCTCAAAACACAGATAAAGTCTGAATTTTGAAGCATAACTTTAAACAATCTAGAGTTATGCCCCTTTACAATGGAAAAATTGCAGATTTTTTTCGTTTTTGCTCTCAAACTTAAGTTGGCCTCAAGCAAATTTTACACATAATGTTTATTACCACAAAACACAGGATAGGTACAAATTTGGGTAGTGTCAATTTTACCATTTTTGAGTTATGTCCCTTTATAATCTTATAAGCAAACAGGGGCATCATCTATGTCCCATGGAAACATGACCCATTATTTCCAATTGTTTGCCTTGTATCTTGAAAGTTAGTAGATAGAAAGAAATTTTTAATTTAAAAATTGTCAGCATGACCAGATCTACAAATAGATCAAATTTAGCCAAAATCTTTTGACTCTTTATAGACATGATTGCCCTTTAATAAATGACTATTTTTTTTACCCCTTTTTAATTTTTGGGCAAAAACTAAAGACAATGAAACTACATGTATAAACAGAAAAAAATCACCTGCAATACAATATAAAAATAAGAAGCTGCGGTATGAATGCCAATGAGACAACTATTTACCAAAGTTCAAATGAAGTGTATATACGAAAGTATAGGAAACAGTACTGACTTCAACAATGAAAAGACCCATATTGGCCATCATTAAAAAATAGGAAACAACTTAATTGAGAAAAACTAAGTCTAATTGATTAAAAATATTTTACCCAAAAAATTAATATGATAGACATGAATGAACCAACGATAATCACCAAGATCATAAAAAAAGAGAATTTAGTCCATAATGTTGGAGAGTGTCTATTGTTGAAATGCATATCGACCTAGGTGAGATTTTTAGAACCTCTAGTTATTTATTCTTGAAATGGGATTTTGAAAAAAATCTTCAATTACAAAAAGAAAGAGTTTGAGGAATATGACCAAGAGTCTGGATGTCATCATTTTGGTTTATGGATGAATAAGGAGTAGGTCCGGTAAGGACCGATTTCGGCCTCAAATTTCAGGTTCATCTGACGAAAGATTTTGACCACTTTTTAAACACTTAAGTGTCTATTTCATTTGAATCAATTAGGTTATGTGAAAGATTTTCACTGATTTAGTCATTAAAAACGATCTGATTCAAGCTCAAATATGAAAAATCTACCAAATATGCTGAAAAATGTCACTTTACAGATGGTTTTTGTCAAAAATGAAAGTGGCCGCATCCGTGTTCATCCCCAACCTTTATATATGTTATATATAATCATAAAATACAACTTACATTTCAATATTAAGGATGAACACGAATGCGGCCACTTTCGTTTTACACGAAAACCGTCTAAAATTTAACTAAAATGTTAGAATTGTGAAGATTTCAGTAATTTAGCATGACTTAATGGCGCTAGTACCCGGTATATATGCATTGTATCGTCAAAAAGAGCCCATATTTATGTAGCAGAAGCATTCTACTGTCCAATAAATAACTAAGTTTACATTTTAACAATTTTGTAAAACTGCTATATTTTGGGGCCAAAAAGGGGTCTTACTGGACCTACTCCTTTGGAGTCGTAAATTATATTTTTACCAGTTTTACCAAATTGGCTTAATGCTATGAAATAGGTTTATGATTTTTGCAGTCGAGGTTGAGGCCAGAGCAGCTATTGGTAGACTGAAACTTACGCTAAATCTATCAACTGACTTGTGGCCTATATTGATAACTAATCTAAACTTGTTTTAGCTCTCCAGGTCCAAAGTTTATAATGTAAGACTTGTTATATTCAATTTGACAGCTTTTAGATTTTGAATTGCCTAATGTGAATGCAACAAATACAAGGAATAATGACCCAAAGTCTGCTTCCAACACTAACCACATAATTGTACTGTCACTTGACTGATTTCTACCTGTGTTAACACCTGAACAGCAATTATTGGTCAAAGTATAGATAACGACAATTTTCTTTGATGGTGGCAATTAACTACCAAAGAAAGGCCAAGACATTTGTTTTGGATTTCAGAACATGAATATTCATCTTTGATTTTATATATGTATTGCTATAAAAGCCATAAAGACATACTGAAGTTTATGCATTTGGTGGCATCCATTACTGCAATGAAACTTTCCAACCCTCAAGGAAATAATGCAAGTGTCATTAACAGCTTGATATTGAGATATAAGATGTGGTAACTCTCCATCCAAGTAACAATGTGTAAAGAATTATATTCATTCAGAACAATCTTGCATGAATGGCCTATTTCATAATATTTCAATCTGATCAAATGACCATTCTTTATTCTGATTGTTAGGCTTTTCAATCATTTTCTCTGAATTCTGTTCTTTTTAAACCAAGTATTTATAAGCTTTATAAGAATTATGCCACACAAACATATTTAGAACACTATAAATGAACCTTATTTTCATTAATTCATTAGTTAAATAAGTTATTTAAGGAAAACCATGTGAAAGACTGATTGTGCCCCAGTGAAAAATATGACCAATAGAAGTAATTCTGGATGGTCATCATAAAAACTTCTCTAGAACTACTGGACCATTTTTTTTAAACTTTAAAGGAACACTTTTTAAAAGAAATTCTCGATTGATGATTTATTGGTTTCTTAATGTCCAGTGGCAAATGTTTCACGCATATTCAGGACCAGGAACATTCTAAGGAGTCATTTCACCTTAGCCTGTTGACTAGTGACTATAGTCAGACAGAACATTGTATGTCTCTCCTACGGTATGTCCTAGTCATTTAGGTGAACGTTTGCTATAGTGGGCATCCGTATGATCTCTATTAGCTTTTCACATTTTGATTGATAAGCACCACAGAACAAAATGAACCTAAATCTTGCACAGATGCTCCTTAGAAGGGCTTTTTAGACTGGGGTTCCGTTGGTGCCGATTCATCAACAAATATGGCCGCCTTTTCTATTTTCTGATGACTTAACTTGACTAAATAATAAGTTTTTGTATTACATTGCGACAGGCAAATCTGAATTTTCAAGCTTTTCCATGTTAGCAAAATTTGCTGAGGACATAAGACTGGTGGCTAATCTGAATTTCCAAGCGGTCCAAAGGTATCAAAACTTGTAAAGGACATGAAAAGCAGTCAATGTGAAAGGTTATTGTGATTGAAGCCCTATATGATACTCACATTATGATTTTGCTTTACACCTAAAGACACATTTCATACAAGGACACATTGAAATTCAAACTAATGGGTATGCTCTGAAAAGTTGGTTGACTGCATGGGATGGAGAACGTTTTTGGGCTTCCACTGAAAAAAGGACGAAATGTGGTAGAGGAAGACATGTTTTCATTGCAACAATTCTACCTTCAAAACCCTTGAAGTGTTGTTTGTATGGTACTTTTGACTTGCACATAACTTAGAAATTTCCATACACAAGGCAAAGGATATAACATCACCATGCCGAAAGGATCCTAGCGGGTGTCCTTTGTCGAAGAGTCATATCCCGCATAGAGGTAGACTGTTGACTTGGTGCCTCTATACCGTTGCCGGATGTATATCCTCGTGTCGAGGTTTTATGTTTTTCATCCTCCTACTATTCTTAAATAATCTCCATGTATTCCCTTGTTTGGTCGCCGACTGTTTAGATTGATGAGCCGTAAAAGCAGTTGTTCTAGTTTTTCTCCCACATAAATGAGGTGCTCAACAGTGATGCCATATATGTCTGCAGATTTACCTCTGTTTAGGGACTTTATGGCCTTCTTAAGCTCTTTCTGGTTTGCCAGGGGTGTTTCCTTACTTTTTACCATGTCGTTGATTAATTTGATTTCATATTCTACCAGTTCGTGATAGTGATGGTCCGAGCCTTCAGCTGGGATGATTTTTCTGCTGATGCTAGATTTCCAAAGTGCGGATCAGTAAAGCCTTCGATTACTTGGTCACCAGAGTAAAAATTGTCATGTACATGTAGATCCATTATACCAGCCCTGTTTCTATTCCTGCTGCCTTTTACTAGTTTGTTGTATAGCTTACTGTCTCTTGTTCTTGCTCCAATATCTCTTGTTTTTATCTGTCTCGCTCTCTAGCCTGCTCAACTTTCACCTGCTTTTAAATTCCTTTCTGGTGTTAACTCTGTCTTGATAAGACTTGTCAGCTGGGTTGGTGGGTTTCCCATTTCTACTCCATACATCATAGCATCTCATCTCCTTCAAGCTACTTTTGATGATTGGTGTCCATACTTTCAGTTTTGGCTTTGCCTTATATTTGGATTTCTTGGATGAGCTCTCAGTTGCTGCTTTTGTTAGCATTTGGTGCATCTTACTGATTTGGAGATCGGAATCCTCTGCTGTCTCAGCTGGGCTTTCTGCTATCGTATCCACCTGCCCGTCTATAATTGCCAAATAAAGATCTTGGTCTACTTTGTCCCATTTTATAGTTGGTTGAATTTGCTGAAATTTGTTGTTTTGATTTGTACCTCTTTTTGGTATCCCTATTTTAAGTTCACATCTAACAGGATAATGGTCGGAGAGGTTACTAATGACATCCTTCAGGACCTCTTTCTCTGCAACCTGCATATGCTTGGACTTACGTAGGAAGTAGTCAAGTTCGGCACATTCTTGGCCATTTGTCTGAATAAAGGTCCTCCCAGTATTCTCGTAGCCTAGCCTATAGTCTGCGATTAGTTGTTGTAAATACTTTTTCCGCTTGTTTTGCCTTTCTTCATTTCCCAGATCTTCATTGAGGTCTCCACCAATTATAATTTCATGCGTATCTTGGTTTTTTGTAATGATCTTATGTAGCTTTTTAACTGTTTTGATCTGAGCGTCACTGATGAGTCTTATGTAGACGAAACGCGCGTCTGGCGTATTAAATTATAGTCCTGGTACCTTTGATAACTATTAGTTGGTCAATGGTGTCCATATATTCATCTGTACTGTTTCGCCCTCCTGTTGAAGGTAAATTCACTGATACCAACAGTAGTTTTTGATCTTTCCCTGGTATTTCCACACATTGGATCCTCTCTTTACCGTCGTCCAATGGTCTGACTACCTGTTTACCTGTTTACCTGTTTACCTGTACTGCAACTCCCTCCTCTGACTTTACTGTCTATTTCGTTTTTCCATATTACAGCAACCCCTCCATGTCCCCTTGGTAGAAATGTTGGTTGTATTTGGTCATATTCATCACAACCTTTTGCAGCATAGTTGGTACATTTGCCAATTTCTTGTAGATAATGTAATTGTGCATGAAACAGCCAGTGTTCTTGAAGCAACAGTATATCGTTATTTTCCATCAGATCATGCAAGGCGTATATGTTGGGTTTTGCATTTTTACAGTTGAATGATCTAATTTTCAGAACTGGTACGCCTTCTGCTGCAGTTTTTGCTAACTTCTGTTTTATGGAGGCTTGGCTGGCATAAAAAATCCTCGTTGTGGGTTCTGGTTTTGTTGAGGGGCTCTTGATTATAGCTCGTTGTAGTCCGTCTGGTACTATTGTGCCTATCATGTATACCCTGGTTGTTGTTTGTGTTGTTGTGTTCAGCATATCTTCGATCTTTGACTTTTACGTGTCTTCTATCAGGTGTGTGTGTTGCTCTGGGTTGTAGGGTGGCAACTTGTCTTCTGTTGTTTGGCTGTGAGACTCTCAGTGGGATGGTGTTTACAAATGGAACACTCGGCTGTACAGTGTTACGTATTAGTGGCATTCCGGTTAACATAGGTTGTGGTTGGATATTTTGGTTGATAAATGTTGCCATTTTTGGTTGTTGGATATGTTGGTTGATAAATGCTGCCATTTTTGGTTGTTGGTAGTCTTTCTGGATTCGGATTGTTGCCTATGTTGTACCTGTAAATGTATGTTTTCATCCCCGATATTGTTTGCCATGTTGAGGTTCGTTGCGTATGAGTTGGATGCCGTATCATCTTTATAATTCTCATGATTGTTGTTGTGATTGTGGTAAAGACTGGGATCACCTTCGCTTGCTTTATCATACTGTTTTGCATTTGTAGTGGTGTTATCAGTGCTCAATAAGCTTGTGGCTACAGCATCAATCTGCTTTTCTACCTGGTCCATCACCATTGATGCTAGTTTTTCATGTATAGTCATCATTCTGTTATTCAGCTTCTTCTGCATTTGTTCAAAGATTCCGGGCTATTCTTCTCTAGGTTGCTTCTAATTGTCTGCTGTGCTACAGTTTCCCTGCAATTCCTCCAGGCGCCGTCTCATTGTTGTTACCAATGATTCTAATTCGAAGTTGCGGGCTTCCAAGTATTGGACTCCTGTTTCAAGCTGCATCGCTTTTGCCTGACCTTCTTTTAGAGTTTTTTCCCTGATTTTCAGTTGTTCTTCAGCTTTTCTTAGTTTCAGCTCTCTTTCTCTCACGTCTTTTGTTTTAGTATCTGTTTGGTCTAGTTTACTTTTTGAAGCTTTTGTAGCGGGCGCATCGATGCGTACATCTGCTGGACACGATATTGCCTTTGAGTTAGCCTGCTTGTGATTTGAAGGCTCGGATTGGGGCTTTCCATTTATATTCGTCTGCTGTTCCTTAGGTGTTTCTCCCAATTTGACGTAAGTTTGGTGTTCATCTATATTGCTGTTAACCTGAATTTTGCTAGTTCGTTTAATGGTGTCGGATTGATGCTTTCCAGTTATAGTCGTCTGTTGTTCCTTAGGTGTTTCTCCCAATTTGACGTAAGTTTGATGTTCATCTATATTGCTTTTAACCTGGATTTTGCTAGTTCGTTTAATGGTGTCTATACATGGGAAGCAAATTGTTTGACCATCGCTACATACTAAACAAGATGAATAGGCTATGTTTTGGCAGATCTCACAGGAGTCAGCAGTATCTTCTATTGTGTTTTCACATATTCCACATGATTCAGCTTCGTATACCTCTTCATCTCTTACAGCACCTGCGTCTGCTAGTATACTTGAAGCGTTGTTACTACAGGTTGGTAGGGCGAGCTGCTCATAATGGCTGTCAATTGGTCCTGATGTTTGGGTGGTTTGAGTGTTTTAGGCCACAATTAAAAATATTTTGGTTTGCCCAAATCCTACCCAAAGGTTGAGACAGTGGGTAGGTAGGTAGGCATTTTCTTTTTTTTTCAAAAAGAGAAATTGAAGTATCTGGTCTTTATTAGTCTTCATAGATATAGGAAGATGTGGTGTGAGTGCCAATGAGACAACTCTCCATACAAATAACAATTTAAAAAGTAAACCATTATAGGTTAAAGTACGGCCTTCAACACGGAGCCTTAGCTCACACCGAACAACAAGCTATAAAGGGCCCCAAAATTACTAGTGTAAAACCATTCAAACGGGAAAACCAACGGTCTAATCTATATAAACAAAACGAGAAACGAGAAACACGTATATATTACATAAACAAACGACAACTACTGTACATCAGATTCCTGACTTAGGACAGGTGCAAACATTTGCAGCGGGATTAAACGTTTTAATGGATCCAAACCTTCTCCCTTTTTCTGAAACAATAGCATAACATCACAACAAAGAAAAACATACGATAAAATATCAATTGGCAGACTTAACTCAATCAAAAAAAAAAAAAAAACTTCTTCAAATCAGGACGATAAAAGAATTTGGGTAGGCAGCTTTTTTCTGGGTAGGTAGCGTTTGGGCAAACAAACCTATTCTTTTTTTATGGCCTTATGCCTCTCCCTCAATAGCTATATTTCCATTGCATTTCTTGCATGTATAGTTGTCATCATTCAATTTCTCCTCCTCTAATTTTATCTCCGCTATTTCTTGGGATGTCATCTTCTGGTATTTGTAATGGACCCAGTGCTTTCCTGTTGTACAATAAGCGCTACGTGTTCTACAACTCCTATTGCATTGTATGCATAGAATGCCAGCGTTTACATTTTTATCGCATGTGGCTGGTGTGATTTTGGCTCCAACTGACTGTTCCAGTCTTTCTCTCATGAGGTTGTTTAGGTGATTAAGTTGACTTTGGACTTTCCACATTTAGCATTTTGTGCTATCTGTCTTATTTCTATAAGGTCCACATCGACAAAACGGTTTTGGTCTTTTCCGTTTACCAATATCTTGCTCTTGGTATTGTAGAAGTTAACAGTGTAACAATAATCATTGTTGATGTACTCATAGCTGTGTTGTACAATTATGTTGTTTAGTTTATCTTTTTCTTCTTGGATTATGATATTTTCTTCTGTCATTCTACTGTAGTAGATTGCAGTTGCTTGTCTTATGAGCTCGAACGTAGCCGCATCAGCAGTTATGACCAATCCACCTCCTGTGTTTTTAAATTCAAGGTGGGCCTGTCTTATAATTGCCTCGAGCTTATTCATTAGTGCTCTCTGGATGTTAAGGCTGTAGTCCTTGGTGATCTGTCTCTTGTTAGGTATGCTGCTCCCAACTCTGCTGAATATATTTATTAATGTTAGGCATAAATCAGACCTGATGGTAGAAACGGTGTGAACATACAGCTATTTAGCTACCTTCATGGACGTATCACTCTTGTCGTGGTGGACGTATTTCACAATCAGTGTGGATATAATTGTGCCTGTCAGTTGTAGGTTCTAAGCTTGCTGCCAATCATGCAGTGAGTAGGTACATCGTGGATAATCCCACTGTCGACTGCTAATCACCAATCCACAGCAAACTGCATCCTACTGTTGGTAACAGTGACCCTGTGCTAACCTTCCAATCTTCTTCAGCCACACTCTGGTCAGTAGTACTGAAGGATGAATTCCGTCTATGTATAGGTTGAAGTTATATCTGTCAGTAGTCCTTTTGTGTCTGTTTTTTTTAGCTCTTTTGCTGGTTATGGCTGATGTCGACTGAGAGTGTTGGTGGAAAGACCTGTATCTGTTGGTTTATTTCTCGTATTTTGCTGTTAAATTCTAAAATATGTTTTACCAATAAGCAATCCTGGTTGATAAACTGGTTAGTGTCTGGGTGGTCTCTGCTTTTGTTCCAATATGGTAGATTGAAATTGGGGGTACTTCTAGAAGCGGCTCTTTGCATCCAGGGTAATTTTGTACTATTTTAACAATTTCATTTAGGTTATCCACTGGGTCTTTTATGGCTTCAGATGGATCCGGATGTTGTTCTATGTATTTAGTCTTGTAGTTGTAGTATGTCAGGTCACATGTACCAAGCCATACATATCTGGAGATGTTGTCAAGTTGGCCTATCGTAGTGGCTATGTTGTCTCTTAGCCACTGGACTCCTCTCTTTGTTGTCCTGCCTTTCTCCCTCCAGAATTTGATTACCCTAATGATTCCTGGTCTTATTTGTCTCTCTCAGTTTTTTCAGATAGTCATTTGGTTTCTTTATGGACATAACAGTTGGACACTATTTGGTGTTGTCAATAGGAAATGGGGGGAGGGGGTGGGGGCAGGACAGCCAAGATTTAATAAAACGGTGAATATGCAGTTCACAGATAATGACGGTTCGCGACTAGCCTATATTTAACAATGTTAATTTAACAAATATACCAAATATATGATGGAATTCGGTCAACAGTACCAAAAACTTTCGGTTCGATTCGAAACCCACGTGGGTTCAACGGTCAGAAATGTTCAGCTATTTTTATATGATTTTCCTGATTTGAACGTCGAAAAGTTTGTATGTATTTGTTTTCTAATGACTGTAGGAGTGTTATTGTATGGTTTTTGGTGGGTTTTGTTATGGTTTGCTACACTTATTCACAAATCAGAGACATATAAGATCATATAATAATTGTATTATATTATATGACTTTGTTTCAGTGTATAATTGTCTTATTCCGGCATCTTTGGAGTTTCAATGTCTATACAGAACTGATGATGTTTTAATCCCCTTTCTTGCTTATTGCATTCAGTTGCATCCCCTTATAATCTCTTTGGTTTTCTCAATATAATCATATAATGCCTCAGTTAATGATTTGTATATGTTCACTAGATGCTGATGTGTTCTTCAAATCTTTGCTTCACTGAGTTCACAGAAGCCGAACAGTCGTTCCTAAAAGATAATCGGGGGTTCAAAGTATTGTTGTAAGTAACTAAGTTATTAAACTTGACATACGCGCGATGAAGTAATGTCCAGGACATGACATAATATGTAACCAAGATCAAGGCTACTCTTCTCTTGCAAAGTCTGGAGCAACTGCTGCGAGTGTCGACTCTATTGAGGGCCGACTGCTTTATAGTCCGAAATTGTCTTACTACGGTTTTGGAGTTTTCTCCCTTGTACACAACAGAGGGCGATAATAATGCAACTTCCGTGGCGCAAGTTATATTTTCACTGCACGAACAAAGATTTTTAATAACGGTTTGTTGGAAATGTTTAACTCCTTTACCAACAAATTCAAATCTTTGATCTTTTCACCTCAAGTTGGAAATTCAAGAAAAAGAAAAAGACCACGAGACGAGAGGTAAAATAAAGAAAACATAAATGTCTTGTGGTTTTGCCGTAAAAATGGAAAACCGTTTTCCTAATATAGGTGTTCTGTATCTGTATCTTTATTTCCCACTTGTGTAATTAGGATGGGTACGTCACAGATTCCTTTCGGCTATTATGTGACGGGTTGGTCTGCGCACAATTAGGCGCGCTTACTGAGGAGTGCTGATTTAAACTCCTCGGTAGTAGTGGCGCACACTACTGAGTCTTCCAGATGGTTCCAGTTTATTGCAGTGCGCACAAAAATAGAGTTCTTGTATTGTTCTGTCTTACTGGTTGGAACTATGACCGCACGTTTGTTGTTGCGGACTTGGTGGTCTATAATGTTTTTTGTTACAAAGTTATTATATGTTGTTGCTTTGATTTGTCTCTTTGGTCTATGAAATTGGATTAAATCGTCGTGAGGAAGCGCTGGTATCTTCCCCTCAACCACTTTGAAAAAGAAGATCAGTCGTTGTTGTTGGTGTCTTGATTGTAATGACGGGAGTTGAAGTTCTTATAGCATTTTTGTCATACATCCTTCCTCTCTTGATTTGTAGTCTTTGGTAATGAATCTAGCACCTCTCTTTTGTATGGATTCTAGTTTGTCAATGTCTTTTTGGGTATATGGGTCCCAAATAATTGATCCATACTCCATTATTGATTGTATGAGAGCTATATATGCTGTTTTAAAATATTTATGACGGCTATTGTACATTTTCTGTCGGACCACTGTAAAATATGAAAAATGATTGGAGCCCTATTTTCTTCGTACAGAGGATTTCCTGCGGATCCCCTGTAGTTGGTGATCGCAATACTGGTATGGTGCAGTCGAGGGTATAATAACCCTAATAACATGTTCGCCCTGGGTCCGTTCGCCCTGAGTTCGTTCGCCCTTAGAGTCTGTTCGCCTTATAAAAAATATTAATATTCAGGGCATGGAAATATGTTAAAGTTTATGGCTTGTTTAGGATGATTAATTGTTCAATGACAAAATAATTCGGATCACTGATTATTGTGATACCGTTGTCTTTTGATGGATAAATAATAAAAACAATGATGTACGAACTGTAAATCATGAAATGGATTTACAAGCTCATTTGTTATAATACTCTGAGACTAGTCTCAGTTATACTGCATACATTTGTGGACTGAATACAATTATTTTGTTAAAAAATATCAATGAAGATAAATACATTGTAGTTTCCAACTGCAAATCAAAGGGAAAATGATAAATTGATTGCGGCAATATAAATATTCTGTCAATTTTTCAACAAACTAACATATTTTGTTTAAATACTTAAAATTATGCGACCAGACAACAATTAGAAAAAAATAAAAATCAGGGCGAATGGACCCTGGGCGAACAGGTACTAGTGCGAACGTGAATCAGGGCGAACGGACACCTAAGACTTATGACTTCACTTCATTCAACTAATAAAACCAATAATTGGATTATATTGTGTGAACACATTCATAACATACTTTTATTTCATAAAATCTTGTTTGTATGGTTTCATCCTCTAGAGTTTGTGTAATGTGTGTCCAAAATTAGGGAAACCCCTGTTCTGAGAGTTACTCCAATGGATCTTTTCTATGTATGTCTGCTATTGAAGGTTATTGTTGTTGCATAATTTTAAATCATATGCATCATTTAAATTAAAATAAATATAGTCCACATCGTAGAACACCCCTTCAGGCGAAATGGAGTCTTCCATATTATTGTTTCGAGTTGTCTCCCTTCCGGAAGTAACTTCCGTGAATTCTGAATCAAAACAATACATCAAGTATTAGCTCGTTCTGTCAATAAAGTGTATTATATTAAAAACGATCGCAATTTAAACCGATAAATGTGTACAAAAAGGAGTCAAAAAGGAAATTAAATATTTAAAGAGTTAGGAATGGGGTTCCTCCTAGAATTAACGTAGGAAAATAGGTGATAAGATATGAAGTGAAATACCTTCTCTCACTCTGAGTCTCAGTGACTGCTGTGGAAAGTAAACTTGGAATTGATAGTACAAAAATAAAACACAATAGGCCTAATTACATTGTTCATACACTTTTATCTGGGATTGGCTATTTTGTAACTATTTTACATGTGCAGTTGAATTAGTCTTGAAAATAACATTATCCAGCTACATGTATACATGTGTCAATGAAACATCGGCAATCGTATCCCTCAGAGCAATCTGCTCTTCTTTTTTTTCTTTGGAACCACATAGGCCGAAAATATTATGTTTGTTTACTGAACCCTTAACCCTTTTCACCGAAAAAATTGAACAAATTATATTTCCAACAGAACTATTTTCATGATTCATGTACGTATGGTAATGTTTTATTTTTCTCTTATTATTATTATTATTATTTTTTATATTTTTTACTTGTATTAATATTGTATACAAGAACCTCAGGGAAGATTAGTAATTGTAACTAACTGTGTTTACCCTCTTTAAATAAAGAATTTATTATTATTAGTAGTATTTGTTCAACCGTTTATAATAAATAACTGATTTACCAAATGCAAAAAAAAAACCTAATATTATGTTAAACATGGGAAAATCTTATCTGATGAACTAAAATAACTTCCAATAAATGACTTATTAACTGAAAATATAGATAAATGCAATTCAGGATCAGCTTCTAGGACAAGGTAAGGCTATATACATGTATGTATATATTAAAAGGGTTTGCCTTTCAAGTATAAAAAAGTGTTGTGTAGTGTGATGTATTTGTACATCAGAAAAAATTCAAAATGATTCTTTTTAATTTTATTTGAATATATATCCTTCTTATCGAGAGGGTATTATTAGGTAGCAGATACTCACAACTCAACTTGGATATTTTCATTATCTTATCGTAATTTAGAGACAGATTCAGAGCCCCCTCCCCTCTTTTCTAGGAAAAATTGGATTGATTATTTAGGGAATCACTGAAGAATGACCGGAGCGCGCCACAACTTATGAAAAATTCTGGATCTGCCACTGTAATTTGTATCTAAGAAGGGACATGAAAGGTGGAAAATAGTTGTATGAAAATGTTTTCAATTGCAGGAATGAATTAATTTCACTGTGACCTCAGTTCTATAGTTTATTGGCCTTTGGTTACAGAAAACAAAACATTTTACTGTGTTTATCAACTTTATGTTAGTAACTATAGGCTTACTAACAATAACGCAGCACATGATCACCAGAACTTTGTTAAATTCTTTGTTTCCTACTGAATTATTTCTGATTAATATACTATCATGACTATGTAGTCGATAGTAAGTAGATTTATTTTGCAAGACATAAGCTATGGCACTTTGGTAAAAAAAAATTAACTTAGCTGAAAAATTTAATTTCAAAATACTTCCCTATCAATCAGTTTTCTGAAATGAAATAGATACATGTACATGTGCACAAAAATTGAAAATCACTTTTTTTGTGTAAGTTGATGAACAGCATAATAAGAGTAAGGTAATATATTTTTTATTATTCAGTGATGACACAGACTGCGAAATAATTGAAGTAAAACGACCCAAGAATTCAGAGCAAAACCCTCAACTAGGTTACAACTGTAAGTATGACAATATTTGCATTTATCATTCTTCAAATGCATAATATGTCCAAATCAAAGCATAATTGGATGAATTATGAACTTGAAGTTTTTATAAGACCGCAAAAATATTTGGTCGTATATTGGTATCACGTCGTCAGCCTCGTCCGAAGACAGATGGTTTCCAGATTATAACTTTAGTATAAGTAATTAGAAATCAATAAAATTTTAACACAAGGTTTATAACCAGAAAAGGAAGGATTGATTTGGGGGGTTGTAGTCCCAAAGGTTTAGGAGTAAGGGGCCCAAATAAGCATATTTGTAGTTTCCAGTCAATAACTTGTGTTTAAGTGTTTAAATCTCTCTGAAATTATACCACAAGTTTCCATACTACAAAGGGATGGGTGGGGAGGGGGGGGGGGGGGGAAACAAGGGTTTTTCTTGTGATGATTGTCTTGAGATGATGAGCTATAAATTTATTTTTAGAAGTTGCTATTAATTATTATTAATACTAATTTTAACCATGACTATGTCATTTTATATTTTAATAGTTTATAGATATGTTTAAATGAGTAGTTATTGTTGCAAATTCCATAAGAAATTTGAATTGAGATTATTTTTGAAATAAGGGAAAGGGGGAGGTGAAAAAGAAATGGGGTGGGGGTGTGGGGGCGGGGTGTACTATTTTTCTCATTTCAGATTTCAGAAATTAAAAAGAAAATTTCTTCAAATATATCTTTTTTTGAGATATTAATATTCAACAGCATTTTTTTAGTGTATTGCTCAAAAGAAAAAAAATTATTTTAAGTCCATTAGACCATATTCATTCTGTGTCAGAAACCTATGCTGTGTCAACTATTTTATCACAATCCAAATTCAGAGCTGTATCAAGATCGACCTCTGCAGTCGTATAAAGCTGTGCCCTGCGGAGCATCTGGTTATATATAATAATTTATATAATCTATATAATGTGTTGTGTTTGTAGTGGAAACCAGCCATAGCGGCATGTAAATGTATTACAGTAGACTAAAGCTAGTTTTATCAAATTAGTTATTCCAAAAAAAACTTCCATAATAGTTCATTGGTGATGTTGATTTTGTAGTCATTTGAATAAAATTTCAACAATTCGTTTCTGGACTGGATACCTCAGCAAAAAAGTCTTATAAATATAATTGTATAGGTGTAACATTAATTGTAGAAGGTTAGGCTTTTGATTAATGAGAATTTGCATTGGTATTAATCTTGAAGTTTGATTTGGATTGGTTCTACTGTGTAAGACATCCAGATCTGCAATGAAGTTAAATCCTTTTAGGAGGTGCTGTGTTCTTATAGTTGTACCCAATAAGCATGTTGTTAGTCTTTTAACCAAACCACCATTTACAGAAAAATAAGTAGATGTCATATGATTACAAAATTCAATGAGACAACTATCCACAAAAACCAAAGGATATAGATGTAAATAGATACAGTTCTCTTTACTTCCTTTAACAATGAACAAAACAGCAAATAGTACACAATTTAGTACATGTAAGGATCATAAGGCTTGGTTATGCTAAAATGTGAAACAATTCAAAATAGAAAATCCAATGGCCTGATTAACACTACAACATTAAATGAAAAAACTAATATGACAAATAGCAACTAAAGAAAACAACTGGATAATAGATTTCTGGCTTGGCACAGGCTCTGACATAAATATAATGAATGTTGCTGAGTTTGATATGTAAGTGAGCCTTCAACCATCTCCTATCCTGTTACTGTGAAGTATCAACACAACATGTGAAAAAACTGCTAAGACCAGTTGGAAGGAGCAAAAAGAAGAAATCAAAAATCCACCTTTGAATTTTCATATGCTGATAAGAAAATATGATGAAAAATAGTCTACTTTACATTTTTTATGCCTCGTCGTAGTGGAGGGGTCTTTAAGTTTTACCCTTGTCAATCTGTACGTACATACATCCGTATGTCCCAAAATTTGTTTCTGTTCTCTAATGAGTTTGTTTCAACCAAATGTTATGAAACTTATACACAATTCTTATTACCAAAAAACACAGATCAAGTACAAATTTGGGTAGCGTCACTTTTATAGTTCTTGGAGTTATGCCCCTTTATAATGTTGTATGCAAGCGGCATGGGACACATTCTCCATTTATTGTAATTTAAAACCCTACTACTGAAAATAGAAAGTAGTTCTTTTTTATGCCCCACCTACAATAGTAGAGGGGCATTATATTTTCTGGTCTGTGTGTCCGTTCGTCTGTTCGTTTGTGCGTCCCTTCTTCCCGCTTCAGGTTAAAGTTTTTGGTCAAGGTAGTTTTTGGTGAAGTTGATGTTTAATCAACTTTAAGCTTAGTGCACATGTTCCCCATGATATGATCTTTCTAATTTTAATGCCAAATTAAAGTTTTGACCCGAATTTCACGGTCCACTGAACATGGAAAATGATAGTGCGAGTGGGGCATCTGTGTACTATGGACACTTTCTTGTTTCTAATAAGAGTAAAGGGTAGTGACCACCAGTTTAGTCAAAGCTATTTTTGATTTTAAATGATGGGTAACTTTAGACTGATTTCAATATAAATTTGCTTGAAATAAGGGAGATAATTTGCTATTTCTGTTTTTCACAATGTCACTTTTTGTCTCATATGATAGGCCACTTTATGCAATTATAGCTATATAGACATACAATTTATTTCAAGCAAAATGAAATCTCCATCTTAAGCAGATTTAGTAATAAATTTATATTTATCCCCTTTTTCTTCCTATTAAAAATATACATGTACATGTATACCAAAGTGTTCCTGAATATTTGATTGGCTTTGCATCAACAAAAGCACACAATGAAAGAATTTTATCCTATTATAGTACCAACCTTATTAACCTTGATTTTTTAAAGATTGTATAATTCAAATTCTATTTTCAGTTTTTGCTGAGATGGCTAACTGGGTTAAAAGTAAATCAAGCTGGAGTAGCATGTTTGATTTTAAAACAAAAGAACCAGGCAAAAGAAATGGTGACTTACATCAGAATTTCACAAATGATGGAGACCATGATGTGTCAGGAAAACATAATGGTAACAGGATAGCAGTGGCAAAGAGGTCAAATCAAGTTCAGACAAACTTTGGAAAAAGTCAGATATATGTCAGGGATAAAAGAAGTGACCATGCTTCATCTGAAATTCCAAGTTATAATGGTAATAGTCAGGAAATAGAGAGAAATTCCATCAGTGATGGTGATATAGTAAATGGTGATGGACGAGAAATTCCTAGTATTCAAGGACCAGGACCAGGTTATCAACAAGTAAGCACTAACAATAACCATCATAATCAAAATCATTGTTCAATTTTTGTTAACTAAATAAAATGAAAAGTTATTACAAATTTTTCTGAGTTTTTAATGCATAAAATAAATTTAGTCTTATAAAAGAATATGCTGTTTTTTGTCTCATCTAGACAGCAACATTCCAAATGACAAAATATCTTGCCCTCAGCATAAAGGAATCTATATTTACATTTTTGTACAGACATGTATTGAGCATAATTTTGAAAACAGATTTATATTTCATGTATAATAATTCATAAGACTTATTTAAGAATATTTACTATGCTTAATTACAACAGATTGGTAGAAAGTCTTATGCATCAGTAGTAAAGGGTTCTATGGAGCCCAGCAGAAATGGTCAAGACAATATGAAACAGAGCAGTATGTTTGTATTCATCTAAAGAAATGAAAAAATTGTATAAGAAACAAACGTTTAGCTTATTTACAGCTCTAAGTTTGAATTATTCCTGTTCAAACAAACTAAGAATAAATATTAGTAAATGTAGAATGATTGCCAAACAGACAACTATTCACCATAGTCCGAACATATAACATGTAAAAAACCTCAGGTACCTTAAGGCCTTCAAGAATAAACAATATCCACACCATACATGTAGAATAAGCTATCTAAGAATACAAAATGTGAAACAATTGCCTGATTTAGGCTGAAAAACATTAAACAAAAAACAAATGTACATTTGAATGACAGAAACCAAGAACAACCACTTAACAACAAACTCATGGCTTTGGTGTTCCTAAGGGCTTTACCCTGGATCAGTGGTCTAACAAAATAAGAAAAAATACTTACATTGGTGTTTAAGTCCAAACTCAATTAATCAATCGAGTGAGCAGCCAACAATCTAGCCAACAGTAAGCAGGTGTTAATAACAAAATCCATCCCGTCTGTAGTGTATAAATTTTTGTTTCTTTTTCTTAGCAAACATAAAAGAAAATTTTAAATTTTGAGGACTGAATAATGCCTATGAGGAAGAAGATGCCCATTAATGTTATAACTTTGTTACAGATCATAGACCAGGGAGTGACAGAAGAAAGCAGAGATCATTGTTTGAGAAGAAAAAATCTGAAGTACTCTTCACAGCAACAGAGGTAAAAACAATCTACAAAATATTACGAAAGTCCTACTCAGGATAATTCTATGATTCAATTCTTTTGATTAGCCTAAAATTAAAGATCTTCTTTGTTAAAACATGTCAACATATATGTGTTAGTTAAGCCTCTTGGTTACCTTAAAAGTTTTGTTTTATTTCCTTTCCAGTTGATAATGATTACACCCCTGGACCAATTCTTTTGAACCCTGAATACAATGTTTTTGACTGTTTTTACATTTATGGTATAACTTATGGCTATTAATGGTTATTTATTTCATGAAAAAATAGCTAAATTTAAAATAATTGTCATGGTTCATATTACAGATCAAGTTGAAATTTGGCATATTCAATATATTTACATCTCTGTTCCAGAGTTATACCCCTTTCTTAGAAATAGGTATTTCTTTGATTTATGAATAAAATAAAAGTACCACTTGACCATTTAAAAAAATAGTATAGAATGTTATTATTCTTAAAGTACATGTCATTTTTGATTTTTATAGTTATTGTCTCCATTTGTTTGGTTATATGTCACAAACTGTAAAGTTTATACTAAAGCTAATATGACGTCCTTATTACGCTTTGTAAACAAAGCCGTGTTCTAATGAGCACAAAATATGTTTGACACATGCGCATGAACTTACTGTGTATATTAACGTTATTTCCATCTTTATCCTTTAAAATATATACATTTAAGCAGCTAGCATAAACTTTTATTATATATTTTTATAAAACAACATATATTTACCCTGCTCGTAGTTTTTAAACTTATCAAATATGGAATGTAATGCACAGACTCCTCGGGGAGGAAACGGGAAAAGCCAAACATTTTTACGGTATTTTCGTACGCTTCGACCTATAAAAATACTGTATTTGTCCTATTAGAATCGAAATAATTCCTTCGTGTCATGCTCTATGCTCATTTTAACATGGGTAGGCATTATATTTGACCACATTTTACACCTCGCTAACGCTCAGTGTAAAATATCGACAAATATAATGCCTACCCATGTTAAAATGAGCATAGAGCATGACATGAAGAAATTATTTCTTAAATAAAATATTGAATTGAATTGAATTGATTTTGATGGTATTAAAGTCATGAAACTTATATAAACATACAGTGCTTGTACCACAAAATACAGATAAAATTTGAATAGTAGTGTCACTTTAACAGTTCAAGAGGTATGCCCGTTTTATGAAATAAAAATCTAATATGACGTCCTTATTACGCTTTGTAAACAAAGCCGTGTTCTAATGAGCACAAAATATGTTTGACACATGCGCATGAACTTACTGTGTATATTAACGTTATTTCCATCTTTATCCTTTAAAATATATACATTTAAGCAGCTAGCATAAACTTTTATTATATATTTTTATAAAACAACATATATTTACCCTGCTCGTAGTTTTTAAACTTATCAAATATGGAATGTAATGCACAGACTCCTCGGGGAGGAAACGGGAAAAGCCAAACATTTTTACGGTATTTTCGTACGCTTCGACCTATAAAAATACTGTATTTGTCCTATTAGAATCGAAATAATTCCTTCGTGTCATGCTCTATGCTCATTTTAACATGGGTAGGCATTATATTTGACCACATTTTACACCTCGCTAACGCTCAGTGTAAAATATCGACAAATATAATGCCTACCCATGTTAAAATGAGCATAGAGCATGACATGAAGAAATTATTTCTTAAATAAAATATTGAATTGAATTGAATTGATTTTGATGGTATTAAAGTCATGAAACTTATATAAACATACAGTGCTTGTACCACAAAATACAGATAAAATTTGAATAGTAGTGTCACTTTAACAGTTCAAGAGGTATGCCCGTTTTATGAAACATATTCACAATACTTATTACCACAGAACTCAGATCAAGTACAAATTATGGGAGCGTCACTTTTACCATTCTTCAGTAATGTCTCCTTATAACTTTATATGATATGCATACATTCCCCATATATTTTGAAAGAAATTACTCCACTTTTCACTTTTAAGACTGCTTAAGTGTGTTTATTTTCCCCCTGAAATATGTTTAAACCTAGAATGGTTATTGATTTAGGCAGCGTACAAGCCATATCCTTGCTGAATTTTGCAAGACATGCAATGGCTTAGAGGTGTTTTAATCAATTTTAGTAGTAATTTACCACTATTATAACTTTCTGTAAAACTACGTTTAACTCATGCTCAGGTTGTATCATTAAAATGCGTTACACTTTACTTAGGAAGTGATAAAACTTAAAATGAACTTTTATGTTACAGACTGTACGACTAGATGAAAAAGAAAGATATAAGATGCTACTTCAACAGTATACCAGTGTTCCACTTAAATCATCACAAACAGAAGAAAATGAAGTAAACCAACAAGACTGGCCTTCTGTGAATAAATCAAAATCACACAGGTGAGATTTATGAAATGTTTATGAATGCACTAAAATACTTAAAGGAACATGTGCACTTTAGTTGAACCTTAGCTTTCTGTCTTGCTTCTACAAAGTAGAACAAGTTAGTCTTATATGAACAGTTTCTGGCGGCAGCAGCTTCAACAATTTATGAGTTTGGCATTAGGTCAATTTATGGGGGGAACCACTAGTGGTAGGACAATGATATTTGGTATGCAGTTGTATTAGCATTGTCACATCTCATTTCCATGCAGATTATTTGGCTCAGTCATGGTTTATTTACTTTGAAACTTTTGCTAAGCTTACCTGTATTCATTTGTGATTAGATCAGATTACGGGGAACCACTAATGATAAGTCACTAGTATTTAGTATGCAGTTTTATAGATATCAGAATTTCTCATTTGCATAGAGGTTATTTGAACCTGCACCTTAAAACTTTGTTCATTGACTTAAAATGTTTTGCATAATTTACATGTTATTGATATTTTAAAAAATATTGCCAACATTTGCATTATATTATCAAAGATTACAAAAAGGTGAGACACAGTTCTTTGTTTACAGTTAATTGAAGCTGTATACCGTATTAAGAGTTATTTTCTCTTGTCAGGTTAAGTTTGCTGTCAGGGCCGTAGATTGTACAGTTAAATTTTCTATGGGAATATTAAACAGCCTTTACAATGTATTAAGATGAACCGTAGAATGTTTACAGTGTTAAATTTTCTGTATGATGTCAAGTGCTATTCAAATAACACATTTGTAAATTTAGGAATAGAGTATAGTGATTGGGTTTCTGTTCATATTTCAGTCAAACTCTTGTATGTGCTACTGTTACTAGAAAAATGGACAACAGTTTGATTAGACTTTAAAAAATATTTCTTACATGAAGTTATTTTGCACCAGTTACAAATCTTCATCCAGAATTTATTTTGGGATTTACTGTGGCATGACAAGGACTTGGTCATACCCACAAACCTCTGTACCCATTAGGGTCTGCTCCTCCTAAATCCTAATCAGAACTTAATGTGTTGGGGATGGGGTATTTTTTTTATGCGTTTATGACATAACCTCTGGTTCTATTAGAAAAAAGAAACAATGACCCTAAGATTAAAAGACCAGTTTATTTTCTAGCAAATTTGGCAGATGGAAACAAGCAATTTTAGTAGAATGTGTGGATATAAACAGTTATAATAATAACAGGGGTTGCACATTTTACTTTTTTTTTTTTAATATTTCGACTTTGTTCTTTTACCTTAGGTCAGAAGAAAGTTTGCTGGGAAACAGAACAAATCATTATGTTACAAAAATAGACATTTCAAAAGATATTCCTCGTCATAAAATGAAAGCAAAACACATCCAACATCCTCCTGGATCATCTATGTTGGAGAGACATGTCTCCCCGATAGAAATGATTCGAAAGACCTCGTTAAGTGGAAGCACTGTTCAAACACCTACCTCATTACCACAGAGACCACTGTTAGAATCAACAAGACTACCAGACACATCCATGTTAGAACTATTTACAACTAAAGAATCTCAAACAGGTATGAATTCTTATTATTAAGACCATGGATTTTAAAAAGATCTTTGTGTGAAATTCCAAAGTCCCTGAAATAATTGACTGATATCTGAGGTTTGATTTATTTAATCATGTTAATGTAACATTGTTGGAAGAGAAGTTCAATTTGTGAACTTGGGCCAGGAATAACTTGTAATTTTATTGTCATTTGATGTTTGCAAAATTACTCTATGATCGTTTAAATAATTTCATGGCATTGTTGTTAATCGTCTTGTTATTACTCTAATTGGTACAACTCCACAAATTTTATACATCACAGGATCTTTAGGATGCTTGTTAGTGTCTTTTGTCTTGCCATCCATCTATAAACTAGAAAATAAATCTTTTCTCTTAAATCATTTGGTCAGTGAAAACCATACTTGTTCACAATCATCCTAAAGAGTGTTGAGAATAAAACTATAATCAAGTTTTGGAACATAGGGTTAAGGCTGGCAAAATGGTAGTTTGTCTTTGAAAACATCTCAGTGGCAGCTTCCACATTTTAGTTCAGTCTTGTAGACACTCTCTGATGTACAATATTTGCCTGATTTTTCAGATTTATATCAGCAATATCTTGGATAAGTTCAAAACTTGGGTCCAATCAACTATTTTTAAAAGAGTAAAATGTAAACAACTCATTATAAATTTGATGTGTCCTTAATGCTCTTGAATTACCTTAAGGTGGCTCGGGACTATTCGACTGCGCATAATTTCACGCATGAATTACAAAAGTATTTGTCGTAAATTTGATATATTTTTTTAAAATATTTTGACTGATTAGAAATGTTAAATCATTGTAGTTATGTGACTAATAGAATATTTTCGTTATTATCCGTATTTGTTAAAGGGTCAAAATGACATTTCACCCATTTTCACCATTTTCCTGCCAAAATTTGAGTTTTAAAGCAAAATATTTATTTTTCCTTATCCGTGACCTATGTTTTTTATTTGCTCATTCTTTGAAGCTATATTTCAGCTTTTTATATTACAGTTTTGGACCAAGTGTCATAGAACGTTTTTTTGATATTCCGATAAAAATATGTCAACACCTCTATTTTCCCTATCATTTCATTGAAAAATGGTCCCTTTTACATACCTGTTTAAAAGTAAAATTTTGAACTTAAAAGGTCCGTGACCCCCTATTTTTTTTCGACCAATTTGATTCACTTTCTGTAAAGAATAAAATAACAAAAAATACGGCACTTCTGATAGAAACTTCGAAAAGGCCCGAGCCACCTTAAGCGGGAATGATCAAAGAAAATTTTTGGAAAGCTTATGATGTATAAAAACAAGAATTGATGAGCCGTAAAACCAAAAAGGTTAGGATTTAATCACTTATATACTCCATAATAACCACAACTATGTCATCGGGAAGACTCTTGTTTTTCAGATTGTTATATATGTTTTTTAAATCAAAGCAGCAATATATTGAAAAGTATCTATCAAAATTAATGGTAACTTACCATTTAAACAAATTAGAACTTTTAATACAACACATTTCATTTTTTAGGCAGAAAAACTCCACCTGAAAGAGAGTCAATGATAGAAAGAAGTCAAAGGTATGTCTTTTAAGCATACATTAATCTGTACACATCCAAGTTAAAATCAGTCATCATACACATCTAAGGTGGTACGAAACACTTTGAATAAAATATATATTTGGCTTGTTTAGTTTTCATGAAATTTTGACAGGATATTTACTTTTGACCCTTTGACAAAAATACAAAAAAAAAAAAAAAAACTTGAACCACACATTTTATCTTAAAATTTTCATTGGATATATAGCAGTTTGACAAACACTAAGTTTGATCCTTAAAATGCTTAATTTTTCCTTAACAATAAAAAGTGAGTAAAACATTACTGATTTTTACAGAGTTATCTCCCTGTAGTGTAATGTACCACCTTAATTTCGTTAAAAAATCTGAAAATTTTAGCCTATATCCTCCATCAAAATGAATAAGCATTTGACATGTGTCCAGGTGTACAGACTTGTTGTCTCATTTATAATTTAAAATATAGAATTTATACATGTGCTCTGTTCAGTTATGATATGGATTTGCTTCATTGAGCAGTAGCTTTTTTGGTATGGATAATAAGACAAGAAACATTGTGATTTTCCTATCAAATGAAAACTACATTACTTCTCATGTCAAAGAAATAGTTGCTGTCAATGATGGTGGATCTTCCAGAACATAATTTTATTTATATGTAAGTTCACCAATCAGATCTCTCTATTTTAATGCCGGCCTCAGACCACAAAAAATTCCCTTTGTTAGTGGTCTAGGAATATAGTTCCCAATTATTATATAGGGTATTTCTTCCTAAGTATTCTGACTACTGTTTTCTTTGAAATGTTTAATATTGAAGTGGTCCTTTAAGTTGCATATATATTGAAATAAGTAAAACATGTGGAAAAAAAATTATTGTTGAAAGTGAAAGTAGTGATTTGGCAAAAATGAAAGTAGGGTAGAAATTAGCCTTCACCATTTATTCAAGATTCAAATCCTACCATTGGCATGTTAATATGGCTCTCAAAAGAAAAAGCACTGATGGATTGTCTTTGGGCAAGCATATTTTATTCAAATAATAATGGTCTATAAGCAGTTAAATTTATTTCATGTTTGAAACGGTACAAATTTTAAAATTTAATTTTACTTTTACCAAAAAATGCAATGCAACCAATGGGAGGAATAAGTGTGTTCTGAGGCCTGCCTTTCTATGATGGTAGGGGATATTGTTTTCTGGTCAGTGCATCTCTCCCTTATCCTGTTTAATAGAAGGGTTAAAGAAGTTACTATGGAATCACATCAATTTGAAACTAAATATATGTTATCTTTATGATGTGAAATTTGTATCCCCTTTCTTTCCATAGTAGGGGATATTATGTTGACCCATATTTTGCAAGCTCTGAACATGGAAATGTGATATGTGTGTGAGTAGGGCATAGTCTCCTGTGGACAAATTTTCTGGTTTATGGCACATATTGGATCATGAATTTTATTTTTTTTTTCAAATTACAACATTTTATTTTCTGTTGTGACAAGATGAAAATTTAAAAAAAAAAGTAAATTATGAAATTTATTTTGTTCTAACAAGCAAACAGTCTTGAAAACTATTAATGAATTTCTCAATTCATATAACTGCATAATTTCCCTTGGCATTTGAACAATTAAGAGGAATCCACTGTATATATGAATTGTAATACTTGAAAGTTTTTTTATAAGTAGAATTGTTGAAAATTTGGACATGGGTTTTTACCTTTCAATTTAAAATTTTATAGCTCAAAAAATAAAGTTAGATAATTCAATTTTAAAGATTGGTTTCATCTCAGTATAACTGTACAATTTATATTTTACAGAATTTCAACAGACCACAAAGATTACAGAAGTTCAGAGTATTTATCAGACAGCTGGGTCTCAGGAATGTGAGTCTAAAATCATATAGAAGGGAACTTCAATACATTAATTGTGTGGCTATTATTCTCAGATTTGTATTCATCCTCATACTAGAGAACACTGAATTAAATTTTATCACCAATTTTTAATGATTTGCATGTAAGAGTAGGGATGAAAAAGTTTTGAACATTCATTTATCATGTTTATGTGTCACCATCTGAAAACATTTCAGAATAGAATAGAAATTTGAATAACAAAAGTTGTTAGAATTCACAGAAAAGATATATAAATGACCAAGTTTTTAAAAGAAGCATATTAAAGCAAAGTAGTAAATTTTAGAAACTAATAGCATTTTTGGGGCTCATCTTTTCCATTTATGCTGTGTGAGCCATTTTATTTGTCTCTGATTGAATGCCTTCTTAATAGCTCATTTTATTTTCAAAACATATTCAAAGTGCACAATTAGGGCTAATCATGCTCTCTTGATGCAGCTGCTTACTTATAAATTTCTTGACAATAGATGTTAATCAAATGTTCAGCAATTGTTTTGTTCATGAAAATAGGACATGCTGTTATAAGATTAATGTAATTAGTGAAGGCATCACCATGTATTATGTGTATTGTGTAATTCTAATTGTTTGTTTGTTTCAGCATGTCAAAATATTCATCATCAGCGAGAGATAGAACTAGAAAAATAGCTGAAGCAGAGCTGAAAGCAAAATTATATGAGGAAAGGGTAAGCATGTATGTCAAGGTTTGAGAGGAGAGGATGATAAAAGAAAGATTTCAAAGTTATCAGTGATGTTAGAATGTGAGAGTTAAGGAAAAAGAATGAATAAGAAAGATTACTGGGTAAACAGTCATGTTGGCATTATTTTGAAAGGTGAAGAAATAAGACAGTTTTGAAGTAAGCAGTGGTAAAGTTCAAAGTTAACTGAGAGGAAGATATTGTAACTGGGAAGAATAGGGTAAAACATTCATAATATAAACACTACAAGCTTCTGTATATAAAGAAGAAATATCTTGTGATCCTAACAGATAACATCAATAACAACAATTAGAAAGAAAGGATGAGTTTAATCACATAATGTTGTAGGGAAGGATAAAAGAAGAGATGCAAACAGGAAGTCAACCTCTTATATCTTATGGTGATAGGAATATAGTCTTAACACACAGTCAACCCCATCTGTCAGATGGTGAGGCAAAGGGAGTGTAAACATTGACAACAACTTATGAGGAATAATTTCAAAATAAGCCATTTTGTCAAATGACATAAAGGAAAAATAAATATACAATGTCAACCACTTCTGTCATAATAACATAAAGAAAACCCACGTTTGACAGTTAAATACAACTAATTTTTCAAACTCTAGACAATGTTCGAAAGCAATAAGACAAAGAGAAAATAAACTATTTGACTTCCACAGTACTCCTCATGCTTACTAAACAAACAAAAAAAAATGCAGGAAAGGAAATTGACACAAAATCTTACATTTTACAATTTTCAATTTTCTCAATTGTGTTGAACTTTTTTTTTATCCACATATGATTAGTATTATACCTATTGGAAAAGAAAGGCTTTTTTGGGAGGGAAGGATTAGGTCACATGCAGTCTAAATGTTTAAATTTTGTTTGATATTAGAATTTGTATCTTTTACAGAGAAAAGGCAAAGATGATGATCTTGAGAAAAGGGTGAGAAGGAATTCTTAATTAACATTGGTTTGTTTGGATTAAAACTCAAATAAATAATCACATAAGCATTTTATTTAATTTCCCAAAGAAAGTATTCAAACACATCTCAATAACTCAGATATTACGTCCCATACAATATCTTTTTTATTAATAATATTTACAAAATTAGAAGTTAAATTTGAAAAATATTATTTCAGTATTATATTTACTGTGTAATGAATTGCTGTTAGAATTTCAATTTTATGGTTTAAGACCAAAATAGTACCTCCAGAAAATAATTTTGATTATCCTTTGGTGTTGGATTCCTGCCTCATTCATTATACCATACCTGTTTAGAGAAGTTTGATTGTTTAATTAAGTGTTGTTTTTGATTTTCAGTTACGCATACAGATGAGGTTGTATGAGAAAGTACCAGCAGTAACAGAAGATTTACCTGTAGAGTTATCAGAAGAGGAGGAAGAAAAAGAAGAAGTGCTACCTGGTAACCATAGTATATCTGATTCATATATTTACATGCAGTATTTCCTAAGATCATGATAATTAAACTCACTTTTTTTTCATTCTCCAAAAATGTCAATAATAATTGCTTGCAAAAAATATCTAAATTACTGTGACAAACAAATATCAACAGTTAGAAAATCAAATTTTGTGAGAAAATAAAGTAAAACACAAAGGTTCCTGATTCGATTCCTGCTCCAAGATGAAAATTTTAGGGACTGAATTTTCGGCTTTTTCGGCTCTCCCTTGACACCATTTGCTAGTATGGTCTTGAGGAAACAATGACAGTCTGTCGGAAGGGGACGATAAATGGCTGACCTTTGTTAAGAGAGAGCCATATGTCTTGCACATAATAAACACCCTTATAGATTTCGAAAAAGAGCAGGCTAATACCGCTACAAGGCAGCACTCACACCCGCAAGGCCAACATTAAAAATATCTTTGTTTCCCTTCCCCGACTGAGGTTATCAGGGTATGGGTAGGTAGGTTGGCAAATTATTATGCCCCACCTACGATAGTATTATGTTTTCTGGTCTGTGCGTCCGTTCGTCCGTCCGTCTGTCTGTCTGTTCGTCCGTCTGTCCCGCTTCAGGTTAAAGTTTTTGGTCAAGGTAGTTTTTGATGAAGTTGAAGTCCAATGGACTTCAAACTTGGTACACATGTTCCCTATGATATGATCTTTTTAATTTTAATGCCAAATTAGAGATTTTACCCGAATTTCACGGTCAACTGAACATAGAAAATGATAGTGCGAGTGGGGCATTCGTGTACTGAGGACACATTCTTGTTTTATTTTATTTCTTGATATAATTTTTCTATATTGAAGTTTTACAAAATTCAACAGGTAAGATAAGTCAAGAAAAGTGGGGTATTCCCTGTATTCAGTGTACACCCCAGTTTTCTGGTGTTAAAAACAGTATACAGGGACCTCCTTTTTTCCTATTCATTTTATGGTATGAAATCTACAAAAGCACATATTCTTCATGTGATAACAATGTTTTTAAATGAAAGCAAGTGTTTAATTAGTTAAAAATCAAGCTTATTTCAAGTCTAATTTGATGCATAACTCACAACAGTTCCTGTGTTCACCAATTCATACCTTGATCATCAATTATGAGATAACAAAAAGATATGTTAATGACTTGGGAATTAAAATTCAATGAATAAAAATTTTCAATACAAGTGAACATAATTCAGTTATGTTCAATTACACCTGGATCATGCACCTTGGTCAATTAAGTCCTAAACAAAAGATTTGTATGTTTTTTTCTAGTTCTAGAAAAAACAAGGTTTCACTTATTCATGTTTTGTTGTTCCTAGAATACTTTGAGTATTTACAAATTCAACTGATGTAAGTTATAACGTAAAACGTGCCCTTTTGTAAATTTCATGCCATAAATTGAAAAATAAAAACACATTTAAACTGGTCTTGTTTACACCAGAAATCAGGGAGGTTCCCTGAAAGCAGGGAATTCATGTATCCCACATTTGCTGACTTCTGCCCAACCTGTTCGAAGTCGTAGACAAAGTAGATTTATTTCAAAGCACGATTCAGACCATTTTTACTCAAAGATTTTATCCTTTAAACAGGAACGAGGTAAAAGACAAAGCCAATCAAGGTGCACTCAGTGGGTTGAAAGATGCTTCAGATTTTTTATTTTCAAATATCACCCTTGCACACAACACAAATAGTGTGGCAAGGCATTATGTTTGTTTTCCATGATTCCGAATCATATAGACGCTTCAATGCAAAAATGCCTTGATTTAAAACGCTTGTTGACTACAGCATCGGAAAGGTATTACAAAAAACCAACGCACGTTTACAGCATCGGAAAGATATCGCCAAAAACCAACATAGCAACAAAAAAAATTTTTGGACAAGAATGGCCAATAAAAAATTTTGAGTCGCTGCGATTTTACCGGGTCGGTCGGGGGAGGGGAAACAAACAATATTTTATTTTTGGCCCAAAATGGAAAGGGATTAATATAAGTTGTAAAAAATTGTTTCCCAATCCACTGTAAATAAATATGTTTAAACTAAACTACACTGAACTAAAACATGCATAAAAATATCAAAACCATGATTTAATATAGCTCTATTTTATCAGATGTAAAAGGGAAGATGTTATAGACTATATTGTGGTTATAATCAAGATGTAACATTTAGGGATGAAATGCATGACATAGAAATATGGTGTTTTTTTTGTCGAGCCTGCAACTTTTGTTGCAGAAAGCTTGACATAGGGATAGTGATCCGGCGGCGGCTACGGCGGCGGCGGTGTTAGCTCACTTCTTAAAAGCTTTATATTTTAGAAGGTAGAAGACCTGGATGCTTCATACTTTGTATATAGATGCCTCATGTTACGAACTTTCCGTCAGTCACATGTCCAATGTCCTTGACCTCATTTTCATGGTTCAGTGACTACTTGAAAAAAAAGTTCAGATTTTTTTGTAATGTTAAATTCTCTCTTATTATAAGTAATTGGACAACTATATTTGGTATGTGCGTATCTTGCAAGGTCCTCATGCCTGTCAGACTGGTTTCACTTGACCTCGACCTCATTTCGTGGATCAGTGAACAAGGTTAAGTTTTGGTGGTCAAGTCCATATATCTCAGATACTATAAGCAATAGGGCTAGTATATTCAGTGTATGGAAGGACTGTAAGGTGTACATGTCCAACTGGCAGGTGTCATCTGACCTTGACCTCATTTTCATGGTTCAGTGGTTATAGTTAAGTTTTTGTGTTTTGGTCTGTTTTTCTCATACTATATGCAATAGGTCTACTATAATTGGTGTAGGGAATGATTGTAAGGTGTACATGTCTAGCTGACAGGTGTCATCTGACCTTGACCTCATTTTCATGGTTCAGTGGTCAAAGTTAAGTTTTTTAGTTTTGGTCTATTTTTGTAATACTTTATGCATTAGGTCAACTATATTTGGTGTATGGAAATATTTTATGATCTATATGTTGGTTACACAGGTTTTATTTGACCTTGACCTCATTTTCACGGTCCATTGCTAAGTTTTAAGTGTTTGTGTTTTGGTCTGTTTTTCTTTATTTATAAGCAATAAGTCAACTATATTTGTTGTAATGAAGAATTGTTAGCTGTACATGTCTGCCTGGCATGGTTCATCTGACCTCGACCTCATTTTCATGGTTCATTAATCAATGTTTCATTTTCTTGGTTAATGTTGAGTTTATGTGACAGTTGTAATAAAGCTTTATATTTAGGTCTATCAAGATAGTATCAAGGATTAGTAAAGAAGGCGAGACATTTCAGTGTGTGCACTCTTGTTTTCATTGTCCTTAAAAAAAGCTATTCTTTATTTGTACAGAAATAACTCCTGAAATGGATGATGTCATAAACAAAGCTTTAAGAGGTCAACCTGCACATGAAGTACTAGTAGAGGGGTATAGACTTCAAATAACAAGGGGTGATATAGCAACATTAGCTGGCCTTAATTGGTTAAATGATGAGGTAGGTCAGAGGTTTTGGTTCAGACAGTGCGGTTAGCACATCAGTTTAGAGTTACATCACATTTCCGTGATATTTTTAATGATAATGTTCATATAGTAGTTCATGTTGAATAAATTTTTCTCAGACAATGACTTCTAAAAATGATTAGGGAGGAGGGGTATTTAAGTTTTGTTTGTTATTAGCATTAATATGTTGATATTGTAAAGTATTTTTTGTATTCATGTTAAAGAATAATATATCAAGGTGTTATAAAATAGCATGAAGTCAAAGTATATACAATATGATTGCAATATGGAGAAGACATACAACTAGTCAACAAAATATGACATAAAACTAAGTTCTGTGCATAATAAATAAATACAACTTTTAAATGTGTAAATAGTAAGATTTAGTAGAAATTACAATTATGAAAATTTATATGTCATTGCTTAATATTATAACTTATTTTTCAGGTGATCAATTTTTATATGAACATGTTAATGGAGAGAGGAGAAAAAGACAATTATCCGAAATGTTATGCCTTCAATACATTTTTTTATCCCAAAATAATGTCTGGTGGACATTCCACAGTGCGGCGATGGACAAAGAAAGTAGATATATTCAGTTATGACTACTTAATTGTTCCTGTACATTTAGGAATGCATTGGTGTTTATGTGTAAGTTGAAATTAATTACTGTAATTTTATTGATTAAAAATTGGCGTAGTGGAGGGGGCATCAAGTGTTACCGTTGTCTGTGATGTCATTACATCCCCAAAATTGGTTCCCATTCTATAACTTTAGTTTGCCTCAATCAAATGATATAAAACTTATACACAATGCTTATTACCACAAAACATAGATCAGTTTGAAATTGGGTGGTATCTCTTTTACTATTCATGAGTTATGCCCTTTATGAACATTAAAATAGCTGAATTTTTTGTTTCCCAACCAAAAGTTATCAAACTTATTCAATCACAAAACGGTCTTCACTTCATGAATCTTGCATTCCTACATGTGGATGCTTACTCATGCATATTTACAAGGGGGAGCCCATAGACACATTCTTTATAAATTTTATTTTGGTATGTTTTCATCTAGATATTTGACTGTTTACATCAATATCACACATATATACGATAAATATATACACATCAATACATATATTTCAAGAGGAAAACAGCTATTAAGTATGTGAACTTTTTGTAAATTAACTTAAAGAGCATGTCTCTTTAACTTCCCACACATTTATAAGTTAATTTCTGCACCATCACACCTATTTGTACAGAAATAATGCATGTGTTAATGAACATCAGTTTAGTTTAGTATGTGAACATTGTAATTGAACTTCTGCAGCATCAAAGCAGTCTGAATACATATACATATATTAATGAACGTCTGTAGATAAACTTTTAAGGGTATGCACATTGGTATATAGATTTCTGCAGTATCATACATATATGTATATTTGTAACATTTGTAAATTGGTGCTCAGTGACGAACGCAATAGAGTCAAAGCTTTCAAAAGTTTTTGAACGTTTGCAAAGAAGTGAATTTCTACAATTTAATACATTGTGTGAAAATAAGCCTTATTACAATGCACTCTTCCAGGTATACTAAATTGCTGAAGATTTAAAAGTGAAACCACATATGTAAAAAGAAAATATTTAGTTTCAAAATAAGCCATCATACATATTCATGTTTACAAAATGGTCAAAGAAACCAAAGAAAATTTATTGCTGCTTAACTCAAATTAATGTCCCATATTGACAGATCTATCACAGCTATCTAAGTTAACCTCTGTGAGTGAATATTGTTGGATCACAGCTTATATCATGCTCTTAAGGTACACTTCTTTAATACAGCACTTGCCTGATGTAAAAAATAATTAACTACTTTTTTAAATGATTTTAGATTGTGGACTTCAAAAAGAAATGTATAAAATATTACGATTCAATGGGAGGACAAAATGTAAAATGTTTAAATGCAGTCAAGTAAGTATATTATGGATTAGGTCAGATTCAGTCAAGTAAGTATATTATGGATTAGGTCAGATTCAGTCAAGTAAGTATATTATGGATTAGGTCAGATTCAGATTGTTTTCAAAATAATGATGTGGATTATTGTCTATACTGTGGATTCATTTATTTTTGTGGGTACCAATTTTCATGGATTGAGGGAAACTTGCATATTTGTGGATATTTAATTTTGTGGTTTTGGCCATGTCTGCATACATTCCTGTAGAACATTTGCAATTCATTGAATATTTAAATTCGTGGTTCCCCTTTACCCACAAAATCCACAAAAATTAGTATCCAACAAATATTAGCGAATCCACTGTAGATTAAATTACCATACTTATAAATTGATTGATAAAAGCTTAAAATGTTATCTTAATCAATAATGTTGTGGATTACATTTTAAGGAGATGTGGTAGGATTGCCTATGGAACAAAATATTCAAAGACAGGGATACAAACATCTATAGACAAATTACAGTATTCAACTACGAGTAAAAAAACATGCCCTATATTAAGCAACACTTAATTACATGGTGAGACATGTTAATAATCTACCTGTTGCAAGCTAAATATTAGCTTTTGTGGACTGAACATTTTATTCTATTATTGACTTCTTAGGTTTTTTTTTGATAACTTGAGACATCTATAAATAAAATCAGCCTGAATGAATTTTGCATTAAACATTTTATAATATTATATTTTTGAAGGCAATATTTATGTGATGAATGTAAAGACAAGAAAAATCAACAGTTTGACCAGTCAGGGTGGTCAACAGAAATAGCTGAGGTAAGGTTGATTGAATAGCTGTATAAGATTAATCTGACAAGGTATTGAATAGACATAACTAAGATCAATAGGTCCAGTGTAAAGAAGGGGGGATTCAGTGATGCTTATCACATGATTAGGGTCCAAAAAAAATTACTGTATTGCTTGTTTCCTTATAATGTGATAAGTTGATCACTTTAGCTTGTGCCTTTTAGTAATTAAACTATGATTCCATGATTTTAAGATCCTCACAGAAATAGTAAACAATGTACTTTTAAATTGATATTTTAAACCTGACAAGTGGTCCACAGGGCCGTTATGTCCTGATCAGGGCTTCCAAAATTATTTTTAGCCAACCGAACATTTTAAATCTTATCCAGATTTTAATGCCTTAAAACTAAATAGACAAAAGACAATTATGGTAATCAGTTGGCCATCCCAATGAATGACATTAAAAAAAAACGATATTTAACTTTCTTTGATACAAATTCGAAGTTCTGACGTAAACTGTTAAATGGCAGTGCATCATTTGAAGTGTGCAAAGTCAGTGTACTATTATCTGCCTTAGACTCTAAAATTTGTGCAAAATAACGCTGCCAAAAACTTTACTTTTGCTTTCTTTGTCGTACTACTGTATGTTGACTTGACAATGGTAACATGGACCAGATACGGATAAGTAAAATCTTTGTGCGTTATTTCTTCAAGAAAATACTCGAAATGAACGTTAGTTAAATGTATCAATGATAGTTTTAGCATTTTTAAAGAGCAAGGATGCTTAATTAAATTTCCCATCTGTGCACATGTGCACTAGTTCAAACAACTTGATTCTGACGACCTTTTAAAATTTTTCATCAAATCATATTTATAAATTAGCTGTCAGACAACTAATTAACCTTGATTTATAATGAGAAGGTATTATAGTTGGGTTTGTTTTGATAGTATTTATTCATCATGTCACTTTTATGACCGGAAATGTCTGGCTGTTAGCAAAAGGTCGGGTCAAAAAGATCGCAAATACTTCCAAATTGTTTGGTAAATTATGTTAAAATGACCGTCTCTTGAAAAGTAGATTACCATTTCATGTTTATCCCAGACAGACATTGTCCAAACAAAATTAATTTGTCTGGAATATATGACGGTTTTGGAAGCCATGGTCCTGATTGATATGAATGCCTTTTTGCAGTCGCAGACCCAGGATGCCATTTTAAGTTCATCTAAATATGGATTGTTTGTGCTATGCATAGATGTCTCTAATAGCTGTAATTTGTATTTGTAGGATATCCCACAACAAATGAATGGTAGTGATTGTGGAATGTTTGCATGTAAATTTGCAGATTATATTACAAGAGGGGCTAATATCACATTTGAACAGGTAATAAACAGATTTAATATTCCTTTCCAATTCCTGCAACATTCAAAGAGAATGCTCTCAAGCTGAGCTTTATCCACTAAACATCCATATTGTGCAGGCACCTGATGAAGACGACATAATTACTTCTAGATGTTACTTGGTATATTTTGATACTGCATTGGTTGTTTTGTCAAAACCAAAGACTTGAAAATTTGTATTTGCTACTTTTCGACTAGGCACACATTATTTAGCAGTGAGAGTCAAGACAGGTTGGATCAGAGTCAGATTAATAAGTCCAGGTAGGGCAACATGTCTTTCTGCTGCCTGTCACCTTGTGAATTAACATGAAGTACAAAGCAGAGTTTATATTCATATAACATTAACATGTTCTCTTTTTGCATAAGTATTTAATTTGCTGTTGGACATTATACAGATATCCATTATCTTTTGGTATTTCTTGTCACAGGGTTGCTGTTTCATTGATGTATAATCTGCATCTCCTTTTATCCATATTTTAATAATATACTGCCATCTTTACATGAAAAACTACCTAGAATTGAAACTGTTCTGTGCTGAAGTGGGAGATTTGACTCCCGTCATGAGTCATGACTCTGGAGGGAGATTTCCATATTAAAAAAATAACAGAAGACTCCTAATAATTTATAGAGACTTTACTCTTGTTTAATAACAAAACAGTTTCTTGATGAGTTTTAGATTAATGTGACTTGTCTTAACTAGAAAGGTACACCATACATTACCGTAGTTCTTTAATGCAACAATCAACAATAGCATTACTAAAATCTTCTCTTTCTTTCAGAAACACATGTCATATTTCAGACGAAGAATGGTCTATGAAATTGTGAAGAAAAATTTACTTCAATGATTGATGACAGTGCAATTTTTCAAAATATTTTATGTGATGCAAAGACCATATCAACATGAGATCTCACAAGTTTGAGGCTTGAATCGTTCAAAGTCCCAATTTGAGTGGAAAAATGCTTGGATTATTGTGATAAAGTACTGGTACATTTGTTGTGACTAACAATGGAATCTATGGTTAAGTCAGAAGATAATAAGTTGGGTCAAAGTTAAAGAAAGATGACAGACCATTATCATCTTATTTTGTTTATAGTTGAAATCTGGTGAAAAATAGATCTGTCTAAAAAAAATCAGTCTGATTAAGATTTCTTAATAATCATGGGAATATCACAGGATTAAACATACTGAGGTCCTACATTTGAAGGATGCTTTGACAGTTAAAATGAATCATTTTCAAGTGTTGGAATAGAATTCTTTGCTTTTTGGATTTTTGTCTGTTATCTTGTTTGGTTGAATTCTAATAGTTTCAAAAATAAAAAGAGGGTAGAAAAATGTATGGCTGACTAAACTTTTTTGTAGAAACTGTTATAAGTGCTAATACCTGTATATTTTCTGGATTTATTTTTAAAAAGGAAGCCAATTGTTAAGTTTTCTTAATGAAAATCTAAATATTACTTCAGAAATTTATTGTTAAAGTCAGCATAATTACATATTGATGTAAACTAATTATGGCAAGTACTTATCTTCATTTAGTGACTGAAAATCTTTGTAACTGTTGTACATCGGAATCTTATTATTAATATGTACAATGTATATGCCAGTTCCTATTTGTTGATGATTGTTAAGATTATATGAAAATAACAATTATAGTTTGAAGTACTTGTATGTATTAACGTCTTTGTGAATCATTTACAAAGATACAAATATGTCAGCATTTTTCTGATTTTGTTTTTGAAAGACAATCAGTAATTGATAGGATGTTATTCTAACTATCTGTTGCTGATGAAGACAATTTAAATCCTAAAGATAGATTTATCATAAAAAGTTTAATGTGCCATGATTTGTGTTTGATGAAAAAATATCTGAAGCAGTTAATTTTGCAAAAAATAGGGTTACTGATGCAATACAATGTCAGAGGAATTGTTTCTACAAGTGCTAAAAATTAACTAGTCATCAATAAATGATTTTATTTGTATTTTTTCAGTTCCATTTGATTTTAGGTGAATTGATCAATAATATAGAAAAATGATGTCTATAGAAAGCTGTGTAATAGGCACAGTAAAAAGAATAGTGATTAAACAAATCACACTACTTTCATTCTTTGTTTAGATTTATTGCAAGGCCATATGAGTGATTAATCTTTTTTCATTTCCTTTTTTCCTGAAATTTGTTCAAATAATAGTACACGGAATGTGATTTATATTTATGTAATACTTATGACGAAAACCTGTTTCTCCTTAAAATTCAGACAATGTTGCTTAAATTTCTGTATGACACAAAAAAGGACTTCATGCTCCAATTCAAAATAGTGAAATATAGCCCATAATTAGAAATAAACAAATTGAAACTGTGTTATCCAAAATTTTTAATGCAGACCCATTCAACTGAAAAGTAGATAAGTGTGACTTAGTTATTAATGTACATACCCCTCTTTGTAAAATTGTACAGACCTTTGTAAATATGTATATAATGTATGCATCCATTATCCTCATTATACCTGCTGGTTGTAAATTTATGTGATAATAATATTGTAAATTCAGAAATTATTGCGTTCATTTATTACTGCAATTTTGTCATTTCAGACTAAAATGCGATTTTAATTTTTGCGATATTGAGAAAAATCCTATTTAAGTCGTATGAAAAATTTCTGAATTTACAGTAAAAGGTATGAAACAAAGTGTCTTAATCCATCAATTATTAGGGTGGGAGTTGGGAAAGACTGTCCATCAGTCATGTATTAGGCTAAAGTTGTTTTTAATGTAGTTTACCTTGAAGTTGTAGTCACAGCAACTTTAAAATTGGTACATTATGATGTGAACTTGTAACAATTTATGGGTTTGCTTAGGATTTGGCACTTATCTGAACTTAAAAAAATGTCATAGTTTATGTGGAGCATATTTTCCATCAAGAAATATTTGTTTCATTCCCCATATATATTTTCTGTCATATGTTTGTTTCTCATTTGTTTCATTTGTAAATATCATTAACTGTAAGGGTGATACCCTTCGACACATTTTCATTTACAATCTGAAGTTTCTCATGTTTAAAAAAATTGCATGATATAGTTGAATAGCAAGTTTTTTTCTGAGTCATTGAGGCCTCTTATTGTGTAATGTCAACAATTGTGCAGGTAAATCAGGTTTCTTAATTTCCTATGCAGCTTATGGTATGAGTGTCTAATGACATTTCTGAAGAAAACCTGAGCGAATAGACCACTTTCGAGTTCATCCGTCACCGGCAAAAACTCGTCAATTATGCACGCCTTTATGACGTCATTTACCAGATAGAGGGGATCGCCTGTATCCCTGCACTATTTACGTTCATCAAGCGTCTTAGTGATTGTCGTTGTGCAGGATAAACTAGACATAATGGTTGTTCTGTAGTCACTTAATGACAATTCCCTAATGACAGCAGTGCTGATTGTCAAGTTTGAGAATTTAATTTGCTGAATAATTCGTACAATATAGAATTATAGTTTTCCAACCACTCGCTCAACATTGAAACGGAAGTGATGACGCCCCTAAACGCACAAATGACGTTCACTAAAACCAGAGTTTTTGACGGAAATGCATCGAACTCGAAAGTTGTCTACTATTTTTAGTTCATCTGATCTTAATGAAGATTTCCTTTTAGTCTCTTCATGTCAAGATGTATAAGAAATGTCTCAATAGCTTTACATTTTCTTAACTATAAGGGCCATACTAAATTAGGGTTAACATCCAATACTTGAACTTTTGTTTTAATCAATGATTTTTCTGTTAGTTCCTGCTTGGTTTTGTCAGTTGACCAAACATTGCAGATGTCAATTGTACCTGGTACTCAAAGTTTAGTTTCCTAAACAATTTGGACATGTTCCCATTGTTTTTTTATGTGATTTCAGGAGTTTTTAGTGTGGCCTCAGTCACCTTTGATACTGGTATTTGAAGTTTTCATAATCTGTAATAATTGAATATCAACTACACATTGATATTAATATAAGTGAGCCTTTTATGATTTTATCAATAGTGAAATGAAATAATGAAAACAGATATAAAATTGTATCCATTTTTCAAGAATTGTAAGGTTCTCTAAAAGGTAAATATTCTCTGCATTTGTGGTATCCTTTATTGATGTCTCACTCTTTTGATTGTGATACGAGAAATGTCTAATATGAAAAACAATATTAAGCCATAACTAAGGAAATCACTTGTCATTTAAGTGATTTAATCCCGGATTTTTAGGAATGACTATGACATGAAATTGGTCATCTGACTGTTGCAGGTTTGTCATTTTTATATTATTGATTGTTTTAATTATGTTAGAGACCAAAATTTACAAATGTATTTTGTCTTGGTAACTTATCATTTCGTATTTAAGCTCATACTCTTGTTTTTTGTAAGATGAAACTTTGAACTGTAATATAAAAAAATATTATTTGTGCAATAAATGTTAAAACTGACTTATAATTTGGTTTCTATATTTTCCCGTTTCTTATATTCACTGATTTCAATGGAATCTATATGCCACCATATTCAATATGAAATTGAGAATGTCAAAGAAACAACACAGCGAGAAAAACCTTGCACCTGCTGCTGCAGGCTTCAGCTGGCTCCAAAACATATAAATGAACTAAAATAAAAAATCTTACTAGACTTACAAAGGCCATAGGCTCCTGACTTAGGACAGGCGCAAAAATTCAGCAGGGTTAATCATGTCAAGTGAAATCTCAACCTTCCCATTATTGACAGCTACCACTTTTCTCATCGGAATCATCATTGTTTAAATTTGAATTATATTTTTTCTCAGTGCAATTATTTGACTAACCTTACCCAGCTTATGAATAAGAAATGGAGTTCTTTCCATAAATTGAAAAGGTGACTGTATGTTTGAGGTAAAGGCAACAGTAGTACAATGTATATACCACTGTTCAAAAGTCCTAAATCGATTGAGAGAAAACAAACCCTCTTACAAACTAAAACTGAGGGAAACACATGTACTATAAGAGGAAAACAATGGAACAACATAAACACTGAAGTGCAACAAAAACAAACGCCAATGCAACATACACAGAAACAAACTATTTGATGACAACTGCCATATTCCTGACTTGGTACAGCACATTTTAAGAAAAAATGGTGTATTGAACCTTGATTTATGGCTAGACTGTTTTATCATCATGACTTGGGACAGGCGCAAAAATGTGGCGGGGTTAAACACTTTTATGAGATCTCAACCCTTCCCCTATACCTCTAGCCAATGTAGAAAAGTAAACGCATTACAATACATAATAAAATTGAGAATGGAAATGGGGAATGTGCCAAAGAGACAACAACCCGACCATAGAAAAAAAAACCAGCAGAAGGTCACCAACAGGTCTTCAATGTAGCGAGAAATTCCCGCACCCAGAGGCGTCCTTCAGCTGGGCCCTAAACAAATATATACTTGTTCATTGATAATGAACGCCATACTAATTTCCAAATTGTACACAAGAAACTAAAATTAAAATAATACAAGACTAACAAAGGCCAGAGGCTCCTGACTTGGGACAGGCGCAAAAATGCGGAGGGTTAAACATGTTTATGAGATCTCAACCCTCCCCCTATACCTCGAGCCAATGTAGAAAAGTTAACGCATAAAACTGCTTTATGAATTCAAATCAAAGTTTGTCTGCTTCATCTATAGGATGTCAATTACAAAGTTTTTGATTTTGTTCAGGTTGATTTACCTATATGGTAACCTTGTCTTCAGATCGAACATAGTGGCCCCCAGTTTTGGCTAATATATTTTTTTAAACTATAGTATTAAAATTAGAGAAAAAAATGGCATTAAAAATGTTCAGCACAACAAGTTCTGTCTTCCATAAAAATTTTGCACACCTTTTTCTGAGCTATTGTCCCTGAAATATATTGAGATTTTTTTTTATTCTCATGTTTTTCCTTGCCATTGTTTAACAAACTATTAGAGCTAGCTTTACAGTATAAATAGCAAAAATTGTCCGCACAACTAAGTGTATCCTCCCTGAAAGTTAGTATTACAGTCCCAGCTCCATTGGTGGATCCAGGTTGGAACCCCCCTTTTTTATGGACGATCAATGCATTTGAATGGGGACATGTAGTTGGAACCCCACCCCCTTTGTCCTGGGTTAGGACCCCCTTTTAAAATGGCTGGTTCCACCCCTGCAGCTATGATATAATTTTTTATTGTCACTCCCAGATTATGATGAAGGTAAAAAATTCATCTAGTTTTATTGTAACATCGTATCAAAAAGAGCAAAAACAAATTAAGAAAGTGAAAATATTACAGAATATTTCCTTTAAAAAAAAAATACAACAGAAAAAAATAGAAAAAAAAGGGGCACCTGTAAAAATATTATACGTTGAAAATTATTTCTGGACACACTGACACGCGTTTGCTTATTCACATTAGTTAATTGAGTTGTTTTTCATAATTTTTTTCTCAGATAATTGATTTTTATGACTATTAATCAACGCACAATAATTGTTGACACAATTCCTATGACAACTTTATTTAACGAAGCGTGTCATTAATTTTAGCCAATCACAACTCAGTAATTTCGACAGTCCGTGATAAATTTTGAACTTCCGATGTATTTTGACCATTATCGTTTCTCATCACTTTCTCCTTTATAGAAATGGTAGATTATACTTATTCAGATGATGGAATGCCAATTCCTAAACACACTGGAGCTTTCGCGAACCCATTTGTCTCAGAAGAAGACGTGACAAACATTTTTGATATTCGCGAAGACGGGTTTGATGTGACCCTTTCATTGGCAAATGGGAACATCAGCTGGGTCAGTGTCAGCGGCAATAAGGGTATGATATTTTAACATCCACTAAGTTATCAATATGAAACATAATCAATATTTTGTATATGTGCAGTATCCCATGGAATAAGAAAAACACGCACAATCGAGTGCGTAATGCTAATTAATCATTTTTTTAAGGCAACTTCATTAAAATTATATATTTATTGCCGATATTGGTTGGAAATGTATTTGCTAAGTCCCATGATGGTCCAAATGATAATCTAGTGGAGTAGAGTATTCCCTATTTAATGAGAGGATAGTCATTTAAAGCCTTAGAGCTAAGTCACCAGTGTTAGATCAAAGTGTGTCTTCAAGAGATGTTGGTTTATGTTTGAAACTAAGATAATTTTAAAGTGGCATTTTTTGCTATTTTCTTTAAAAAAAATAATCATTTGTGATTTCTCCTTTTAAAAAACTGAAAAATAAAAAAAACAGTATCAAGTCAAACATCAATTTAAAAAGAGGGGTATACTTGTTCAAATTAATGAAAAAAATCACTCCAAAAATTTATCTTTTTCCGATATCTGGCAGATTGACATAACCAAAAAATTACCAACGTCATTACCTCCCCTGTAGCTGTATTGTATGCCCTTAAAGGAAGCTATGTCACTATTTAGAAATCTATGAAGCCTGACCTGGGATTTGAAATTCTTGACCTAAGAATAGAGTTGACACTTGAACAATAACAATCACTTTTGCTTTTAGGTATCTGATATTTTCTATATCACTCATGTCAGAACATTTTCAGGAAAAAAAAATCAGAGCCAAGATCTATTGATAATAAATTACATACAAATGTAACATAATATGTTTAGCTTGTTCTGATAGCAGATACATTGTACCTGTAAATTAATACTTCTTTTCATACATTAAAATTCAATGGTAAATTAGTCTATTTGATTAAAATATTAAAATACATGGATGCAGTGAGTTCACATGTATTTATAAAAGAAATGTGTAAACAAATCTATTACTTCTATTATAATAAAATGCAAAGAAGAGTGAAAATTTTTCCTGGTAGAGAAGCTTTAAAAAAGTGCTCACTATTTATATAGTAGTAAATTATATAACGATATGTATTCATAATTTTCTGATTGTATTGCAGGTGTGAGATCAAAGGGACTATTTAAAAAGAAAAAGGGAGTTGCTGAAGAGGTTTTACCTCTTGAGGATATTTTAGGTGTAAAGATTAAACGCAGAAAAACAACAGGACAACATGAAGGAGAGGGCATGTGTCAAGGTTTTACTATATATGCCTATCAAGTCTTTGGTCCAAATAATTTAAAGGAAAGAATTATAGAACTGGAACATCCAAGTGAAAAAATTTGTAAAGAATATTGTGAGAAAATAACAGATTATTTAGATGGTAAGAATTACAGAAAATCCTATTATTCAAAAGCTTAATGTGCAAGTATTTAGTACAAACTGTAGAAAGAGACAATTAGCATAGAGTATAGCTGATATTTTTCATTTATGGTCAGGGGTAAAAACACTTCAAATTAATAGAGAGAGTTGACTTTTGTCTTGCACTCAAAAAAGGATAAACCATGACATGCTGGGCAGACTTCATTCATGATAGGACACCCCAGGTTGAAAGGATTGACACCAAATGTGTTTGTGATTTAGCATACATGTACACGTACATTCCAAAGAAGTCCTTTAATTATAGATTTGATACTTAATTGTCATGTCCCAGGTATTTAAGGGATACATACATGTACATGTATATGATATAGCATTGACCATAATAAGACATAAAGCTTTATTTAGAGTCGGTATAACCATAGCAATTACAAACATAAGCTCTGAAGAGTTTTTAAAACCAACATAACAACAAGTAAAACAAAACATACATATCAAGTCATGCACACAAAATTGACTATGCAGTGAAATTTTTATTTTAGCTGAAAATCAAAATACATGTAGTACAAAGTACAAAATGTACACTAATAAACAAAACAAAACAATTGTCAAATCGTAATATATAAGGCAACAGTTTTACAGAACATGTAGAGCTATATAAAGTTTGCTTGAATGCTGTGAATTTTTTAATAGTTCAGTACTTCAATCTACATGTAAAAGTATTTTAATAGCTGATATTGTCGGTGAAAACCGCATCCAAACTGAATCAGTGAATGAATCTATCACAAAAATTTATTTTTATGCAAGTATATTTTGCATTCAGCTAAAGACTAACAGACTCATTCAAATATTTCTGTTTCATTTTCAGCTATAAAAGAACGACCTAAATCAATGAAGTTATATATACAAAGTCATGCTGGACCACATAACAGTAGTAATATCTACAAACAGAAAATTCAGCACCTGTTTGAGGCAGCCAATTTAATTGTTGATTCTACAGGTATATGTCACATCTTTTAAATAATAAGAACTGTTGAATACAATCAAATTTAAAAAGTGTTAAGTTGCAGCTAAATATACACAAAATGGAATATTTCAGCTGTAGTCATATTTAGTTTATTTGGCACTGAGGTTAAAGTGCTGAGATTTAAACACATCTAATTCAAACATTTATGTAAAATTTTTCAATAACATATGAAAAGAACATTATTTAAAAAGAGCAATGATTATAATGACCAAACAATTACAGTTGTATTTACAATTTGTTTTTATAGCAGATTTATGCTACCGGTATAATATTATGCTTTTTAGGTAAGATTAATGACAGCTAGAGCAATGTTAAAGCACACAAAGTGGACAAAACATGAAAAGTTATCATTAGTTTTGCATTGAAATTATTAAAATATGACAATGCTCAGCCAGGTGTTTTTCTGTGTAAGAACAATTCAAAGGCTGGACATTTAAAGCAATACAATTTTATTTTGTTTTAAGTTTTAATTCTTGCTCACTAACAAAATTGTAGTGAGGATCTAAATGCAAGCTCTGTAAGCATGGAAATCAAATTTCTACTGCAAGAAAGATATCATATTTGGATAATTTATTCCTGGACTAGTTCTCTTAAAATTGAATTGGTACATTTCATCTCCTCTTTTTTCACAGAGATACAGCATAATGAATATGTGAAACAGGAAATGATACATTTAGAAGTAGATCAGTATGATTGGTAAGTTGTGACCTTTTACCTTTATAGTGTAAAGACGAATTATGTCAGGAACTTTTTATATGTACCTTATTCTCATGATTATGCTTGTTTGAAATTGAATTACTGTTTGTGCACAATTTTAAGCTTACCAATGGTATAACCAGCAGACCTTGAAGTAATATTTTGATCTAATCTTTTGTTATCTAATTCTTTTGATGAAGTAATTTTTCTTTTTTAGTATTTGCTGTGTTGGTGGAGATGGTACAGTTAGTAAAGTGACCACAGCATTACTGAATAAAATACAAGCTTCAAAACATATAGATCTCAAAAATGGATTGACGCCAGCAAGATGTCATATTCCATTGGGAATTATCCCTACAGGTGGGTAATAAACAGGCCTGACCAATGTATTTACTCACAGTAAGATCATTGTATTGTCCTCAGTGAAATTTAGACTCTTCAAATTATGGTCTTTTGTTTTCATTGTGAAGTACAAAACAATAAGATTGAAACTAGGATAAAAGAATGAGAATGAAATGTCAAGGTCCTTTATTTTTCTGTTAACTTGTTAAGGTAAAAACAACTTTAGTAGATTGAAATTTTGGCGAAGAGTTTATTGATGTTTTCTTTTCTTTTGACCTGTATCTCCAAATTATGAACTAAAGTTGGCTCTATAATGGGCCCTGGGTGGAGAATAACCAGAACTAAAGTTAATAGCTATACATGTAGTTCAAAAGACTAAGTCACTGTAGCTATTGATTGAAAGAGAATTGGGCAAAATCTTTGTTTCCACATTTTGAACCGTTTGTTAAAACTTGACCAATTTCATTGGGCACATGACAAAGACCCTTTATATTTTGAGGTCAAAGGTCCAAGTTACTTCAGAAATTTGGTAAGCAACTTCTGGATTTTTGTTTATTATTAAATAAGTATGTGCTGCTTCTCAGCAAAGCATGCAGCATAAAAGAGAGCAAAAACAGGCCAGCTAGGAGTCAAAATACTGTGTTCAGGTAGGGTGACATGTCTTCCTGCAGACTTACCTTGTAGCACTATCGTTTTAAAAATCCATCTCAGCGTGTCAGTCAAGTGCAAAGCAGGATCAATATTCATATAACATTAGAATGTTTTCGTCCTGAAAATATATTTATGTCACTGGATGTTAATCAGCCATCAATCATTATTCATCATCATACATTTCTTTTTTCGCTGACATCTTTTGAAAATTAATGATGAGGTTTAATTTTCATCTTGTAAATAATGATTTCTGCACCAATGTATTGTATTGATTGTTACATGTATTGATTTGTATTATCTCCCTTATACCATGTGTCATATACATGTATGATTATTGATGGGTTATTTCCCTTTATTGTTTACTGCCTCACGATCATTATTAAATTATTAATTAACGATCACATGTGTTATAGTTTTCTCTGCTTACTGGCGTGGTGGCAGCGGTTTATGAAACCCACATCTCAAATAATACAAGAATTTGAACATTATTCCACTCAAGTAAATGGTGAGCAGAAAAATTTGTTATTTATTTTGACTAACACTACAACATTTTCTATTGTTGGACTTAACTGATCTTTACAAAACAATGGTCACTCGCAAAAGTTGAAACAATAACATCTTTTGAAGCTTGGAGACAAAACTTACAATATAACTTGTCCCTTGATCAAAACTTTGCATCATTCCTTGTTGATGGATTTACATGGCTGAAGAAAACCAACGCCAATCCTTTGCGTGGCATTGCTAACGATGGCGAGGAGGTTACCGAAGCTAACCGACAAACAGCAGCCCAAAAGTGCACACATTTGGACCTTATGCTAGGGCAAATAGCAAATTACTGTCCAATTATTTCAAGAAACACTATAATTAAGAATTCGACATCAATTAATTCTATTTGGCAGTCAATTCGTCTACACTACGGATTTCAGTCTACTGGTTGACACTTTCTTGATTTTAATAGCATCTTTTTGGAACCAAATGAGCGTCCTCAGGACTTGTTTCAGCGATTAGCTAGTTTTATTGAAGACAATTTGCTTCATGCCTGTGGCAATATTCATCACCACGGAGAAGTACCTCAAGCCGACGGAAAACTATCGCCTTCTTTGGAAAACCTAATTGTACTTACTTGGTTAAGACTTATAAATCATGACTTGCCCAACCTAGTGAAGCAGCGATATGGAACTGAATTACGGTCAAAAACATTAGCTTCTTTGAAACCAGAAATTTCACAGGCACTTGATAGTTTACTTGATGAAATTCATTCAGCCTCTGAAGCCAAGGTTTTACGGGCGTCAATAAAAGACAAACATTTTGACAGAAGTGCAAAGAAGACAGGTAGTATAAGAACTGGTGGTCAAATAAAGTGTTGTGTTTTATGTAAGTAAGCAGGTCGTCCGTCCCAACATTTTTTAAGTTCTTGTAAATATTTACCTGATGAAGACAAACAATATATGTCTAGAGTTAGGCAATCTTATTGTACAGAAGTAGGTGATAGTGAGTCTGATCTCTGCTTACTGGCGCTGGGGAAAGTTTTTCTTTGTATTAATGATGAAATTAATTGTATTTTTCAGGCACCACAAATCAGGCTGCTAAATCAGTATTAGGTCAGTTAGATCCAGTTAGTGCTGCAATCAATATTATACTAGGTAAGTTGTTAAAAAAGGCCAAGTACTTCGTTTATTTTCTCGCATGTAGATGGTTTGAAATGGATCATAGTTTTAAGAGTTGCTTTATTAACAATGAGACAGATTTACGTTTATCTGTCTTTCTTTGTTTTTTTTATTCTTTGGAAACTTTTTGTTGATAGGAGTACAACCAAAAATATATGTATACGTCGACGATTTGTTTGATGAATTATCTTCCTTAGATCTGATGAGATTTTGTTGTTTAATTAAACATTTTTAGCAAGACAACAATATCTGCTCATTAACCTGTTTTAGTTTTAATTTTGATACTTTAAAAATATTATTCATTATTGTTACAAAAACATATTATAATATTATTAAATCCTAGTTTGACTGAATTTAATTTTCTCTAACAGGTAGAACAGCTGCAGTAGATGTTATTTCAATTTTCCACAAAGATAAATTTTTACAATGGGGTTTTATATGCCAATATGGCTTTGCTGGAAATGTTCTCAAATTAGCCAAAAAATATAACCGTGTAGGACTTGGTAGTAAAGGATTAGATGCTGCAGTAGTTAAAGCACTTAGTAAATCTAAATTCAGGTAGGTTTTATAACTGATATCCATAGAATGCACAGTTCACTGTTCAGGACTGCATAGTATTATTAATTATCACATGTTTGTCAGGTATTAACATTTAGTTTTTGCCTATAGATAGGATAACAATAAAATTGCCTTAGTCTTATTTTCTCATAGATAGGTAGCATACATTGTAAAAAATGATGATACATTACCCCTTATTCAGTGCAAAATATGAAACAGATATCTCCAATTTAACATTGATGTGTACAATTTGAAAGTTTTTGTTGCTTGTAAATCTAGTTGGGGGTTTTAACAAAATTTTATCTGCAACAAATATTGTAACCTCATTTTAGAATCAATTTGTCTTTGTTGGAAGTTGGAGAAGATATGGGTATTATTAAAAATTTAAAACAATAAAACAACAAAAACCTGAATGTTTTGTCTTCTGTTTAGTCTTGCAATAGTTTTTTTTTGCTTGCTAATCCCTGCAATAATTTTCACCATTTGTACACACAACACCAGTGGTCAACACATTTTCAAGAGGAAACTTTTAATTCTTACTCAAGGAATTTTGGAAACCATATAATTTAATACATGCAGTCTTAGATGTATGAACTTTTGGAAAATTTAGGAATTAGATTTAACATAACTCATTAGCCTAACTAACTTCATTTGCTTTACATAACAGAATGTATGAATGTGATATAGAATATCTCCCTGCAGACCCTCTCTCTGGTGAACAGCAGTATACTGTATGTCGTACAGGGTAAGTATTAGCATTCAATAGAAAATTTATGTGTCATTTTTTTATGGGATGGAGTGAATTTGAAGAAACTGAAAACATTTTGTTCAATGACATGCAATTGTGATGTGCATTTTTTACATTGAAAATCATTTTGTTGAAAATACTGAGAAAAAATGTAAAAGCATTGTGTTGAAAATATCAAAAAGAGTTACAAAATTTAAAGTTGAAAATGGTCAGTGAACTTTCTTTGATATATTTACTTAATGTTGTATCATTTCAGTGGGGGATCCAGAACTTTTCATAAGGGGGCCCACTGACTGACCTAAGGGGGGGGGCCGCTCCGGTCATGCTTCAGTGATTCCCTATATAATCAACCAATTTTTCCCACAAAGGGGGGGGGTGGGGGGGGGGGGGGGGGGGGCGGGCCCCCTGGATCCCCCTATGCATTTCACTTGTCAACTTCACAGCTTAAAATTCTTTTGGAAAATGAACATGAAACTGATGTGTGGCTTTACATGTATACATTGAGATTATTTACCAAAAAGAAAAACTTTCAGAATTTAAATACGAATTAAAGAAGACAAATCTTAACCATATTTGATGTACTTTTTTTTTGTATTTTACCCCAGATGTGATGTGTGTGTACCGTAGATGCAAGTAAACAAGATGACAATACGTCTGATGTAGTGGAGGGAATGTATAGTACAACCATTTAATTCTAGTAATAATAGTAATGATTTTAATAGTAAGTACTCCTAATATCAAGAATAATAGTACTGATTTTGAATATTTTGTACCTCAGTAACTTATTCCAGTGTTAATAGTTATATCTGTGATTACCAGTATTCACTTTATATAACCCTCATCTGTAATAGAAAGAATATATGACATACTGAAATGTATATTTGGTGATATTAGGCTTTTAATGTATACTGTCGTGTAAATTCTGACATAGAAATAGTGATCCGGCGGCGGCTACGGTGGCGGCGGCGTTAGCTTACTTCTTAAAAGCTTTATATTTTAGTAGGTGTAAGACCTGGATGCTTCATACTTTGTATATAGATGCCTCATGTTACGAAGTTTCGGTCAGTCACATGTCCAATGTCCTTGACCTCATTTTCATGGTTCAGTGGCTACTTGAAAAAAAAGTAAAAATTTTTTGTAATGTTACGTTCTCTCTTATTATAAGTAGTAGGATAACTATATTTGGTATGTACATACCTTGCAAGGTCCTCATGCCTGTCAGATAGTTTTCACTTGACCTCGACCTCAATTTATGGATCAGTGAACAAGGTTAAGTTTTGGTGGTCAAGTCCATATCTCAGATACTAGAAGCAATAGGGCTAGTATATTCGATGTATGGAAGGACTGTAAGGTGTACATGTCCAACTGGCAGGTGTCATCTGACCTTGACCTCATTTTCATGGTTGAGTGGTTATAGTTAAGGTTTTGTGTTTTGGTCTGTTTTTCTCATACTTTATGCAATAGGTCTACTATATTTGTTGTATGGAATGATTGTTAGGTGTACCTGTCTAGCGGGCAGATGTCATCTGACCTTGACCTCATTTTCATGGTTCAGTGGTCAAAGTTAAGTTTTTGAGTTTTGGCCTTTTTATCTAATACTATATGCCAAAGGTCAACTATATTTGGTGTTTGGAAATATTTTATGATCTATATATCGGTCCCACAGGTTTTATTAGCTCACCTGGCCTAAAAGGCCATGTGAGCTTTTCTCATCACTTGGCGTCCGTCGTCGTCGTCTGTCGTCGTTAACAATTTTTCAAACATCTTCTCCTCTGAAACTACTGAATGGATTTGAATGAAACTTAAAATGATTGTTCCTTAGATTATCCTGCACAAAGTGTGTGCTTCGATTTTTGATCCGTCAAAAAACATGGCCGCCGTTACTTAAAATAGAACATAGGGGTCAAATGCAGTTTTTGGCTTATATCTCAAAAACGGAAGCATTTAGAGCAAATCTGACATGGGGTAAAAATGTTCATTAGGTCAATTTCTATCAGCCCAGAAATTTTCAGATGAATCAAACAAACCATTGTTGGGTTGCTGCCACTTAATTGGTAATTTTAAGGAAATTTTGCAGTTTTTGGTCATTATCTTGAATATTATTATAGATGAAGATAAACTGTAAACAGCAAAAATGATCAGCAAAGTAAGATCTACAAATAGGTTAATATGACCAAAATTGTCAATTGACCCCTTAAGGGGTAAATGTCCTTTAATGACAATTTTTCACAATTTGTTCATCATATTTGCTAACTTTAAAAAATCTTCTCCTCTGAAACTACTGAATGGATTTGGATGAAACTTAGCATGATAGTTCCTTAGATTATCCTGCACAAAGTGTGTGCTTCGATTTTTGATCCGTCAAAAAACATGGCCGCCCTTACTTTAAATAGAACATAGGGGTCAAATGCAGTTTTTGGCTTATATCTCAAAAACGAAAGCATTTAGAGCAAATCTGACATGGGGTAAACATGTTCATTAGGTCAAGATCTATCAGCCCTGAAATTGTCAGACGAATCAAACAAACCATTGTTGGGTTGCTGCCACTTAATTGGTAATTTTAAGGAAATTTTGCAGTTTTTGGTCATTATCTTGAATATCATTATAGATAAAGATAAACTGTAAACAGCAAAAATGATCAGCAAAGTAAGATCTACAAATAAGTTAAATATGACCAAAATTGTCAATTGACCCCTTGAGGGGTTATTGTCCTTTAATGACAATTTTTTCACAATTTGTTCATCATATTTAAGGCATTGTTTACCAGGTGAGCGATTCAGGCTCTTGAGAGCCTCTTGTTTGACCATGACCTCAATTTCACGGTTCATTGCACAGTGATAAGTTTTTGTGTTTTGGTCTATTTTTCTTAAACTATAAGTAATAGGTCAACTATATTTGTTGTATGGAAGAATTGTTAGCTATACATGTCTGCCTGGCATGGTTCATCTGACCTTGACCTCATTTTCATGGTTCATTGGTCTTTGTTTAGTTACCTTGGTTAATGTTAAGTTTATGTGACAGTTTAAATAAAGCTTTATACTTAGGACTATCAACATAATATCAATGATTAGTAATGAAGGCAAGACATTTCAGTGTGTGCATATCTGATGAGGGAATTATTACTGTTGGATTACAAATTGTATAATTTTGGATAAGTATTTATTTGATAACATTGACTTTGAATGTAAATTAAGTAGAAAATGGAAGAAACTATATTTTTTTGTACACTTTCCCCCTTTGAGTTGATGCAACTTCATTGACAATGATTATGTCTTAACACCACCTTCTGTTGTACAGTATCAGAGAAAAGAATTTACAGGATTTTATTTACACGTGATTTGATGAGAAAATCAAAAGCATTTCAACCAATGTTATAAACTATTGACTTATTGATCTATTTAGGTTTAAGTGATACTGAACAACTCTCAGAGGAAGTGTTAGAAGACAATCCATGGAAAGCCTGCAAGGGGAGTTACTATCATGTTGGGTTATATAGTATACCAGGCAATTGTGAGGTGGCTCCTGAGGGGCTCAGTAAATTTACTCATTTATCTGATGGTGCTATGGAGTTAGTTCTAGTTAAAGACTGCTCACGAAGGGATTTTATAAGATATCTGAAACGTCATGGAAACCATAAAAATCAGGTAAATATAACATTTTATTAATAAATTAAAGTATAATGGAAACTGTTTTAAGATTAAAGAAAACAGAAAGAAGGATTTGAGTTCAATAATAATAGTACAAGTTTATCATAAAAAATATACTAAAAAATATACTATTGCTGACTTTTGAGTTATATCTGTAAAAAAAATGTCTATTTTTTGGTTCATTAGTGTTATTCTAAGACATTTAGTTTTTAGTCACAATATGAGCTATAGTTTTTACTTTGCATCGATCGATACCTTTGTTGATACACAATATTTATTTATGTGTCATGTTATAGAAGTATTTTAACATTAACTTTCATAATCATACACTGGGATTAGACTGTGTGTGACTTACTAACTTACAATTAACACATTTTACTTCTTCTAAAATGAATATGAATATAAATGAAATTGATATTTAGAAATTTAGACAAGTGTTCAGGTTTTATTGTTCAAAGAATAAACTTATGATTTCTTTTACAGTTTGATTTTCCATTTGTGGAGATACATAGGGTAAAAGATGTAAGATTTAAACCTAGATATCCAATGGGTTGGAACTACAAGGATACTACATATAATGAGGTGGAGGATCGTATGAAGTCTATAGAACATAGAATGTCTGTCCAAGGTGTTAAGTCAGGTGATGCGTTTATAATTGATGGTGAGAATGGAAGCATCCACACCCCATCACCACGGAGAGCAGACAGTGTAGAAGATCTGGATGATCTTGATGATACCGATGAAGATGATGAAGTTGACGATGTGTCACCACCTGGAAGTCGTACAGTAAGTCTCTACACTGATTTGTAAGAAACACAAGAATTTAATAACAACCAAACTGCTTTTTAGAAAAAAAAAATGTTTTACAGACTGACCTTGGCATTAACAAATTTTGTTACATTAAATTTATTTTTGCCTGCAATAATGAATAGAGTGTCAATAGAGAGACATAGGTTTTACATTTCCCATATCATCAACACCCCATGTTGGTATCTGTTGAGGTTCAAAATTTAAATGAGTGTAGATCAGTCATTAATATTAAATGTATTATATCTCTATTCCATAGGGATCTGGGAATAAAAACAACAACATATATAAGAGAAAAGACAATGTACTTGTAAACAGTGCTCCACAGGACCAACAACTTGTAGGAATGCAGTATCGACAAACTTTTGCTGATGAGGAGAGATGGAGAAGGAAAAAGAAGGTGTTAAAAAAAGAAGAAAAGAAAAGGATAAAAGAGGAATCAAAGATTCAGACTGTATGGAATATTGATAATGAGATATGTGATGACACATTATTGACTTTTAGGTATGTTTTATCAAATTACTTTTCCAGGGGATAAAAACTGGAAAATTCTACATTGATAAACATTGAAAATTCAAATAATTGTTCAAGATGGAATAAGCAATCTTATTTATTTACATAATGCTAAGCTTTTCTTTTACTACTTGTGACCAGTAAGGCACAGTGTCAAATACTATTTTTATTATTCTCATTAAACATGCAATACTTCCCTCTTTTTTGATGAAGTTCAATGTCATTTCCCATTTAATGACATCATTTAAAAGTAAAAATGTTGTAAAACTTTTAATTTATTGTACACATATTGCTGAAAATTGATTCAAAATATTATAAATGTTTATATATTATTACAATGATACCTTCATTTTATACTTACAGGGTACATCATGGGTTACTATCTGTATATGGAGTTGGTTTATCACCAGATACTGTTTTCATCAATTCACCATTATCCTGCCTTCCCCTCATCAACTAGAAACAATATCTTACCTCCCAGTCATCAGTAGGAACAAGGATACAGTCATCAGTACAAACAAGGATCAAGTCAATCTTTAAGAGAAAGTTTCCAGTCTGTCATAAGCTCAATAGAAATTTATAAACAGTTGCTTGGTTATCAAAAGTACTAAAATCTTTAATCTAACCATTAACATGTACCATGCTTGTTGTAGGCTATGTAAGAACAAGTCATTTATTTACTTGTAGATTATATGTTTTATCTAAAGAAACCAAGTAGGTTCTCAGTTCCATGCTAATTTGTCAATAAAGACATGAGACTAGCCTTAATAATCATTTTATAAAATATCTAAATACAATGTATCTGTGCTTGGTATGTATTTTTTTGAAAATTAAGTTTGTTTCAATGTGCTTATTATTACTGTAAACTTTCCGTCATAAATTTAATTTATTTGCCATTTTTATGTAAATATAGTGATTGTTGTTCCATAAAATTAATTTAAACTGTAAGTTCTTATTTCTAGGTATATCTTGAATCGACATGGGTATGGTTTTTGTATGTTTTAATTTATTGTGAATGTTAAAATATTTAAGAGGTGCCTTCTTATATTTACGAGTTCAAACTAAAATATAAGAAATATATTATTTATATACAGAATAACTTTTGTCTTTTAAAGGCAATAGTATTTGATTTAGTTGCTTATTCCCATAATGCACTTTAATAATTATTACACTGTAAAGTAAGTTTTACACAGTGTATGACATTGTTGTGATTTGTTCAATCATTGATTTTTACATAGATATTTAGTTTTATTAGAATTCTTGTTATTTAGATTCAAAAACTCACATTTTGCTTGAATCTATATTTTGTTTTTATCAGACCTATAGTCACTGTCTGGATTGTTATACTGTTGTAAATAGAATTTTATTTTGGTTTCTATTTTTGCATTTACAAGCTTACACTGTAGGAAAATTATTTTATGGGTTACCAATTTCCATGAAAAGACAATAATTATTTCTCACACCTTTTCAGGGTGAAAGATGTATTTTTAAGCCTATTTTAAAATATTGGTGAACTTGTAAGCTTCTGTATCTTGTTGATAGTCTCACTGTTACTTGAAGAGGAAGAACTGCAATATTAGATTTTCATTTGCTTTTTGTTTTGCCTTGTGTGTGCTCAATTTTTGTAATTTTTATGCACTGTCTACCTTTTTAATAACATTGGAAGGTAACAAAATTAATCTGATTTGTTGCTCACTAATTGAAATTTGTCTCCCGGGAAATAGTGACTACATTATTTAATGTGTCAAATTTGGTTGATGTTAACCATTGATAGTATAAACCATCATAGAATTATATTTAATTTATAAAACAAAAATCAATATCTGTTTAAGATTTTAAATGAATGTGTTCAGTATTGAGAAGAATTCTAACAGTATTTAAGCCTAGAGTAAATATTACACTGTCAAGTGGGATATATTAAGAGTTTAGGTTTTGGTTAATTTCTCGATTTTAAAAGATCAAAAAGAAATGGTGAAAATATTCCCTAGTGTAAATTTTGATCTTTAAAAAAGATAAGAGTCAAGGACAAGTAAAGAGGCCAAATAAAACCTAGCAAACTTGTTTGATGCTTTAAAACCAGGAAATTAAATCACTGCTTAGATTAATCCTCTTGACAATATTTAGCACTTGTATTTCAGAGTAGTATACATTACCACAAAGGCTTTTATATTTAGCACTTTTATTTCAGAGTAGTATACATTACCACAAAGGGTTTTATATTCATTCATTAGCACATCATACCTAATTTATATAGAATAGCTGAAAACACATGCATAATGTCCTCATAGAAAGTTAATGTAGTAATAGCTCATAATTTTATCAAAAAATATTTTAACATGCTGAAGGAAGCTAAGGGCAAGAAATGTCTAGGTATGTTTATCACAAATTATAAAGTAGACAATGTTCAAAATTATTCATACAGACAAAGGGAAGTGCATTAAATTCATGTCGATATAAGCCCTCAAATTCTATGAAATTTGAATTTACATTTTATTAATCTGGTTTGATAGAAATTTTAAAAGATTACCTTGTTAATATGTGATTAATCATTTTGTTTTTCTAATGTAAGTGGAGCCTTAAAATGCAATAGAAAAAAAAAATCTGGTTTTATGGAAGAAAACTATTAAAGCAGACAATATTGTCTGAAGATAACATGAAACAACAAGTTTTCGGTTAAGTAAAATATGTGTTTTCGGAAAGGTTACCTCTGTTTAGATGGAATTCTTATTTCTACAACAAAGATCTTGCCTTTATTATTTCTGAATATTTAACATAAAATTACTGATCATCATTGGTTAACATATTCAAACACATTAACATCAAATGTATATAATATCTGAACAAGTGCAATATGTTCTTCCGTGTGTTTAAATGAAACAGATGTCTTAGTTTGGTTAAATCTTGCATTTAGGTGAATTTGTCAGGAGTCAGTTATTATATATCAGTGAAAGTTCTATTGTTAGAACTAAGCTATTATAAAGGTCACTGTAATAGACAACACTGGTTAAGTTTCTTAGAAATGAATTATAATATTATTGTTAATTTATACCATGCATTTGATACAGCCAAATATATTTGTAACTGTGTCTAACACTGGAAAGTTTTAGCTTGTCAAAATGTTTTCAATGAATCTGATACAATTTTTGTTGAATTTTTTGTTTGCATCTCATTTTTTCCTTCCTTTAAATCAATAGGATTTTTAAAAAAAATCTTTTTCTTCAAGTATATAGAGTAAATTCAATTTTTTTTATGTAACCTTGTAGACTTTTCGTTATCTTACCACCGTTAAAAATGTCAATGGTTAAAATGTGGATGAATTGCATATCGCAAGTTCACTGCTGTTTACTGTGTTGAAGGGCCAAATAAGAATATATGTATATATCAGCGTTATTCTAATACTTTCGTTAATATACTCCATTTCCTAAAATCCTCTTTATTTGTTGATATCTCACCCATGTTTTACACACATCTACTATATTTTTCACATGTAATTGAAATTGTTTATAATTGTTACAGCACATTCTCAAAACAAAGAGAGTTAGAAATTAGTTTAAAATATGATTTCTATAATATTCATAGATTTCAAATTGTGGGTTTATATTTTCATTCACATATTTGCAAACTTTTGTATCTATCAAGAACTAGATAAATAATAGCATTTCACTCTAGATAAATTCCCTATTTTAAATATCTGGGTTATTTTTAAAATTGAAAATTTTAAAAAAAATCTTCAAAGTTGGCTTGGTGTAAATGAAGCCCAACATCATAAACTTTGTGTCTCATTTGTATACCAAACTTATCTTTCATGTGATTAATCTTATGTGAAATTATAGAAGATTGCAATTACATGTTAAATCCTTTTCTTTTCGGATACAAGTGGTGGGGTGTCCTTAACCCTCCCCTTTGCCAAATTTTTTGTTGTGATTATAAACTTTAAATTTTTACTGCTCGTGTAATTTTTCTGTTTTCTTGATGTTGAGAAAACATTTATTTCTGTGGGTTTATTACATGCTTCTATATTTGTGTGTTTAAGTATTTGTTAATCGCACTGTAAAATACTGCATACATTGTCTCAACACACTTCAATGTTCCATTTACTATCATCCTCGTATTCCGTCCACTTTATATGTTCTGTTTTTATCTTCCATTCCAGATTTTTTATTTTTACTGGTTTTGTATTATTTTATAATTTTATGGTTATTTTAAAAATTATTATACATATAATATTTACAAGAGTTTATTAATAAAAAACAAATGTGTTTATAATTTAAAAGAAAAGATGAAATAAAATATACCAATGTGATTTGCCTAGTTATTCTGTTGATTACAATGTGATAGGTTGTGTTGGTAAAACACATTCGTGTAGTATTTTATACTGATATGGTACTGTAGTACTTATGTTGATTTGCAGTGTGCCCATTTGATTTGATGGAATTCAAAGCTATTTGTAATAAAATGATGTTATACTGATGTGGCATAAGCGTTATCTCATTGTTCAAAGTTTTCTATTTTAAGGTAAGATGAGCTATCTTGCATAAGATACCTTGCAGGATCCTCCTGCTTGTCAGACAATTTTCATCTGACCTCAACATCAGTTAACAAGGTTAAGTTTTTGTGGTCAAGTCTTATATCTAAGATACTATAAGCACTAGTTCTGCTATATTTTGTATATGGAATGATTGTTAGGTGTACATTTCAACTGGCAGCTGTTATCTGACCTTGATCTCATTTCCATGGTTAAGTGGTTATAGTTAAGTTGTGTGTTTTTGTCTGTTTTTCTAATACTGTATGCAATAGGTCAACTACATTTAGTGTATAGAAATATTTTATGTTGTACATGTCAGTCTGGCTCGTTTTATTTGACCTTGATCTCATTTTCACGGCTCATTGCTCAATGTTAAGTTTTCCTGTTTAAGTTTGTTTTTTAGAAATTTTATGCAATTGGTCAACTATATTTGATCTGTTGAAGAGTTGGAGGGTGCAAATGTCTGTCTGTCAGGGTTCTTCTGACCTGGACCTCATTTTCATGGTTCATTAAATGATAATACAATGTATAAAGTTTCATGGTTGGTCTGTTTCTTGTATACATGCAATAGGTTAACAATATTCAGTGTATGGAATGATTGTAAGGTTAACATATATGTTTGGCTTGGTTTATTTTACCTTGACCTCATTTACTTGGAGCATGTTAAATTTATGTGATACTTACATAGTAAAACTTTAAACTTATAGGACTATCAACATTTAATTAATGGTCAATTAAACAGGTGAGACATTTCAGTGTGTACACTCTCAGTCATGTGCGGGTAATGAGTATATTCTGTTTACTTATCTACCCTTTTGAATTAAACATATATAAGGAGGTAGTTTTGACCCGAAGGGCCAGGTGAGGTTTTCTCATCACTTTGCGTCCATCATTGTCTGTCGTCGTTAACTTTCATAAAAATCTTCTCCTCTGAGACTATTGGGCCAAATTACACCAAACTTTGCCACAATCATCATTGGGGTATCTAGTTTAAAAAATGTGTCCAGTGACCTGGCTAACCAACCAAGATGGCTGCCATGGCTAAAAATAGAACATAGGGATAAAATGTAGATTTTGGATTATATCTCTGAAACCAAAGCATTTAGAGCAGATCTGACAGGGGTAAAATTGTTTATTAGGTCAAGATCTATCTGCTCTGAAATTTTCAGATGAATCGGAGAACCTGTGGTTGGGTTGGTACCCCTTAATTGGTAATTTTAAGGAAATTTTGCCGTTATTGGTTATTATCTTGAATATTATTTTAGATAGAGATAAACTGTAAACAACAATAATGTTCAGCAAAGTAAGATCTACAAATAAGTCAAATGATCAAAATGGTCAGTTGACCCCTTCAGGAGTTATTGCCCTTTATAGTCAATTCGACCAATTTTTCTTAAATTTTTGTAATCTTTTACAATAATCTTCTCCTCTGAAACTACTAAGACAAAATGTAATCAAACTTGTCCACAATGATCATTAGAGTATCTAGTTTTAAAAATGTATCCGATGACCCTGTCTGCAAACCAAGATGGCAGACATGGCTAAAAATAGTACATAGGGTAAAATGCAGTTTTTGGTTTATATCTCTGAAACTGAAGCATTTAGAGCAAATTTGACCGGCAAAAATGCTCATCGGATTTAGTTATATCTGCCCTGAAATTTTCAGACAAATCCGTCTACCAGTTGTTGGGTTGCTGCCCCTGAGTTAGTAATTTTATGGAAATGTTGCAGTTTTTTGCTATTATCTTGGATACTATTATAGTATCTAATGATATCTTATACTATAAATTATGATTTTAACCTTATTTTACATGATTTCCAAAGCATCAGTAAATACAGGTGAGCGACATAGGCTCTTTAGAGCCTCTAGTTTTGTTGTGGTAACATCACAAACAGATTCACAAACAAGTATTGTTGAATATTCTTTCAATATATTTTGAAGCGTAAAATGACATTTTTATTCTATTTTTTTTTTTATAATAAATTGAAATCTCTGATGAAAGCATATGAACCCATATATAAAAAAAATCGACATTCTGATTAAAACTTTAAAGAAAATATCCTATTAGTTTTGAAACAAAAAAAAAGCACCCAACAACCTCAAACTGCTTAACGAGCTTTACAAAACCAGTGTCTTGCATTTTTATGATTTGTTTTTAAGACTGGCACAATAAAGGTGCTACCATAAGACTTGATTCTTTTGCGTCTGCATCACTTTTGTAAAATTTGCAGATGTATACATTTCAGTATTCGACATTCAGAATAAATGATGCCAATAGCTATATTTCTATGCATCGTGTGTACAATATTTTTTTTACCTTTCTTACAATATTTTATGCACCATAGACTATAGATTAATATTAAAGTTTTATCTGGTTGTCATGAATTTTATAGTCCTCGAGTCGTTTCTCGTTTTAAAGTACTCAAAAACCGGCTGTAGCTCTTCATATCAGTCGAAAATCCAGTGTGTTTGATAACACATTTGTTATTTTCCATTTTCAAACGTTCAATGTTCAACAGATATTAACGTATGTATAAAAAAAAAAGAAGATGTATTATGATTGCCAATGACACAACTCTCCGCAAGGGACCAAATGACACAGAAATTAACAACTATAGGTCACCGTACGGCCATATAGCCCATACCGCATATTCAGCTATAAGAGGCACCGAAATGACAAATGTAAAACAGTTCAAACTAAAATACTAACGGCCTAAGTTTGTACAAAAATGAACGAAAAACAAAATATTTAACACATCAGCAAACGACAACCACTGAATTACAACCTCCTGACTTGGGACAGGCACATACATACAGAATGTGGCGGGGATAAACATTATAGCGGGATCCCAACACTCCCCTAACATAGGACAATGGTGTAACAGTACAACATAAAAACGAACTATAATTAGTTGAAGAAGAACATAACATACATCTAACAAACACACAGTACATGTAATTAAATAAGTGCAGTTCACCAAAATTTCATGACTAGGAAGACAAGGCGAACAATAAGGTTATTGCCATCTAGCCTAATGTATCATTTGTTCATAAATAGTTTCCTTAAAAAATATATTTCATATACTCTTGATTAAAAATCTGAAATTAAACCGGCAAAATAGCAAAACTCTATATAAATCGCTATTTTGCCGGAGCCGGTAAAATGGCACCTAAGAGGCTATTTAGAGGCTATTTTGCCGGAGCCACTGCCTTTTTGAAATTTTAATAACTTTTTTAAACTAACCTGGATTTCTACGAAACTAGGACAGAAGCTTGTTTATGATCATTAGATAGTATCCGCATTTGTTGTGATTTAATCCTTTATATTTGAAAATTGTAACAATCTGTGGAAAATTTAAAGAAACAGAAAATTCTGACAGTATGCACACCATTACTATATATGATAACACCCTACCCTACATTATGTCATAATATCAAAGTTCTAGATCTTATGCACACCGTAAGTATATGAACGAACATCCTACAAAATATGATAGATTTTCCTTATAAAAATATGAAGGGTAGTCAGCTGAACAAAACGTATGCCTTATGTAGGACGGACGGACCGACGAATAGGTGTACAACGATATGCCTCCGATATTTTGCGGACAGGGCATGGAAATACATCGTTTTAGTGCAAGATACTACCGCATACTGCATTTTGTTGTACAATAAAGCACTGCATTGCAGAGAAGGCTACACAGGTATGATTCCATTGCAGGAATCTATTCCGCGTGCTGCAAGGCCTTGTTGTCTGCATTTCTTAAACAATAACTCGCACCGTCTCAGTCTGATAAGGATGCGGTTTCGGTTTAATTTATGATTCATACAATAGAATGCAGGACCAAAATATCCGTTCGCCTGAAACCACAGGTTCTATTCTCAAGTTTTTTTTTACTATGAGGCTCAATATGAGTGGAAATGATCTCCTCGAAGGTTCCATTTGTATTTGAGATACTAGTAGATGGCACACAGCTATGGCATGCCACACTGTTCTCTTCGAGGTAATACACTTTATAATATTGGTCAGATACTTGAGTGAAACCATGCAAAGATTGATAGTTGAGCCATACCTTCTCTTTACATTATTCTACATGAACTGTGTTTGTTTTAATGAATACATCTGATCTTGGATGGTAAATGCTCTGACTGGATAAGATGTTACTTGGACCTAACATATAATAGACTTGAGGTTTGTGAAAATGGTTTAGTTAGTAAAAAAAATAAACATGCTGACAATGAAGATCGATTCTTTTATTAGGGTGGATAAAATTAAACGTTTTACCAATCAATACAATCTTTACAAAACTAATCAAACGTTCACTGGTCTCATTTATGAAATGTAGTCCAAACAAATAAATAAAATGTTTATTAACTTCTTTTAAAATTAGGTAACGAACCTACTTAAATTTCAATGCAATATTCTTCCAAACAATTTTCTGGAAAATATCCAGAGACACTAGTACTCATTTTAAAAAGAATTTGAAGAACTAGCCAGTTTTCGCTGATAAAAAAGAAAGTTTGTGTACTTAATATATCTGCATGTCTACACAGAAATTTAAATCTCACATTTCCTTTAACAAAATTTAATCAATAATAACAAAATGTCGACTGAGCAATCAGTAAAAAGCAGTTAAAATGGAAATTCAGGCGGCACTGACTTGTGAGATTTGTGAAAATGATCGTAAACTGAAATGGAAGTGCATTGACTGTGGACGCTTCATGTGTCAAAGATGCCGAGATGTAGTCCATCCAAAATGGCCATCGGCTCAGGATCATACCGTTGTAAATATAAAGGATGTTGGTCGAAAACAAAAATCGACTGGTACTGAACCACATAAACTAGACTTTACCAAGCTAAAATGTAGTAAACATGCTGGACAAAACTCCTGTCTTTTTTGCAATTCTTGTGGCAAGCTTGTGTGCGCGACATGTGTTGCTAAAACCCACAAGAAACACGACTTGTTAGAAATTAGCGAAGGATATGAAAATCGTATTGAAAGTATTAAAAATGAACAGAAGACTATCGGAAAGAAAATCAAATTCCTAATTGCAGCGACGAACAAGCTAGAGGAAAGAAAGACATGTGAGCAATCTACATATGAAAAGGTTAAACAAGAAGTTTTTAACTTTGAAAGAGTTTTGGTTGAACAGATAAAGCAACGAACAAATCAAATTGTTACTGAACTTGATCAGAGTCTCAAAACATTTACAGAACAAGTTGCCAAAGAAGAAAGGGAGGCGAAGAGAAAAGAAAGGACGTTGAAAGAAAAACGGGATGAACTGGTGCGATTAACGGAAACACAAAATGCTCAAGAGGTATTCTCTTTCTCAGAATCATTGGAGCCAACCTTTGAAGTCAACGTGAAGACTTCATTTCAACATATACCAATCTTCTGTCCGGGAGACTTATCCAACATTGAACATGGTAGGCTGGAAAACAGTATTTCAAAAGACATAAAATTACATGTCGTCACTCAATTTACAATTGACACCGAGGCTGTCAATGATCTTGTTTCTTGTCCCGACGGATCTTTCTGGGTTTATAACGATACATCAAGACAAGTACAAAAGGCAATCCCTGACGGCGATACCCTCAAAGTACTGCCGAATGTAAAACTCGACATGATAGATATGTCGTCTTTTTCGAATGGGGAAATTCTTGCATCAATTCTTGAATCGTCCAACCTCGTGTACATACAGCCTGATAAACAAAAAGTACAGAATTCAAATTTCAGTGTCTCTCCTTTAGCTACACTTGCCGTTCACATAACTCGTGATGAGAAGGTTATAGTAGGGGCAGCCGAGAAAGGGGGTTGGTTTCCAATTCAAGGACCAGGACAACTGATCATAATGGACCAAACAGGGCGTTGGAGAAAACTTTTTGAAGTTGACAACAAAAACAGACCGTTATTTAGTGTACCAGTCCGTGTAACTACCAGTAGTAACAGTAACATTGCTGTTATAGATGTTATCTCTAACGATTTATTAGGGAGAATCATCGTGCTGGATGATGGAGGGAAAGTTTTAAATATCTATACTGGAAATCCAGAGATAAACAATGAACATTGCCCTTTTAGACCAATGGACATTGTAACTTCACAGTCGGATAGTTTTGTGATTGCTGAGAGTTATAATTATTTCCTACATATTCTTAGTAGTACAGGAATTTTAATGCAATATTTAGATACCAAAAAGGTGGGAATAGAACAACCAAAGTCTCTGTCTGTGGATTATAACCGACACTTTTATATTGGAAGTGAAAAAAGTAAACAAAAATCCAAAATATTTGTCCTGGAGAATTTCTAATTCTAAAATGTATTTTGAAAAAAATGATTTTCCATGGTGACACTTTAGCAATTGTCAAAACGATAGATACCCGAAAATTTCCATAGATCGTACACGGACATTTTAAATTCTTTAACAATGTAAATGTATACTATTATAATTCATACACTATAAATTATTCTACTGTAAAAAAGAAAAGTTATCTTTACTTTTTATCGCCTAGCTTATCTTCAAAATAACCAAGGTTAACAAACACTCATAAAACATATATTCAGATAAAACACACGTTCTCTCCAAAATGGATTAACATACAAAAATAATAAAAGGCATTGGTTTTGTTTACAATAATGTTATACTATAACCAATCATTGACTTATATTTTTGTCTTTTTAAATCGGGAACCATAAATTGATTGCATTTAATGAAGAAAAACATATTCATCATTTGAATGTCTTTCATATCAATGTTGCTACACATAATAAAGTGTTCAAAATGACATATTACACAGAGTGGTGTGGTGCTATAAAGCCAAGCATGACTCATTACACATAGTGGTGCTATAAAAGCCAAGCATGACTCATTACAAAGATTGATGCTATAAAGCCAAGCATGACTCATTACACAGAGTGGTGCTATAAACCCAAGCATGACTCATTACACAGAGTGGTGCTATAAAGCCAAGCATGACTCATTACACATAGTGGTGATATAAAGCCAAGCATGACTCATTACACATAGTGGTGATATAAAGCCAAGCATGACTCATTACAAAGAGCGGTTCTATAAAGCCAAGCATGACTTATTACAAAGAGTGGTGTTATATAGACAAGCATGACTCATTACAAAGAACGGTTCTATAAAGCCAAGCATGACTCATTACACAGAGTGGTGCTATAAAACCAAGCATGACTCAGTACAGAGAGCGGTGCTATATAGCCAAGCATGACTCATTACACAGAGTGGTGCTATAAAGCCAAGCATGACTCATTACAAAGAGCGGTTCTATAAAGCCAAGCATGACTCATTACACAGGGTGGTGCTATAAAGCCAAGCATGACTCATTACAAAGATTGGTGCTATAAAGCCAAGCATGACTCATTACACAGAGTGGTGCTATAAAGCCAAGCATGACTCATTACACATAGTGGTGCTATAAAGCCAAGCATGACTCATTACAAAGAGCGTTTCTATAAAGCCAAGCACGACTCATTACACAGAGTGGTGTTATAAAGCCAAGCATGACTCATTACAAAGAGCGGTTCTATAAAGCCAAGCATGACTCATTACACAGGGTGGTGCTATAAAGCCAAGCATGGCTCATTACAAAGAGCGGATCTATAAAGCCAAGCATGACTCATTACAGAGAGTGGTGCTATAAAGCCAAGCATGACTCATTACAAAGAGCGGTTCTATAAAGCCAAGCATGACTCATTACACAGAGTGGTGCTATAAAACCAAGCATGATTCATTACAAAGATTGGTGCTATAAAGCCAAGCATGACTCATTACACAGAGTGGTGCTATAAAGCCAAGCATGACTCATTACAAAGAGCGGTTCTATAAAGCCAAGCATGACTCATTACACAGAGTGGTGCTATAAAACCAAGCATGATTCATTACAAAGATTGGTGCTATAAAGCCAAGCATGACTCATAACACAGAGTGGTGCTATAAAGCCAAGCATGACTCATTACAAAGATTGGTGCTATAAAGCCAAGTATGACTCATTAAAAAGATTGGTACTATAAAGACATGCATGACTCATTACACAGAGTGGTGCTATAAAACCAAGCATGACTTATTACACAGAGTGGTGCTTTAAAGCCAAGCATGACTCAGTACAGAGAGCGGTGCTATATAGCCAAGCATGACTTATTACACAGAGTGGTGCTATAAAGCCAATCATGACTCATTACACAGAGTGATGCTATGAAGCCAAGCATGACTCATTACACAGAGTGGTGCTATAAAGCCAAGCATGACTTATTACACAGATAGGTGCTATAAAACCAAGCATGACTCATTACAGAGAGCGGTGCTATAAAGCCAATCATGACTCATTACACAGAGCGGTGCCATATGGCCAAGCATGACTTATTACACAGAGTGGTGCTATAAAGCCAAGCATGACTCATTACACAGAGCGGTGCTATAATAGGCAATAATGACTCAATGCACAGAGTGGTGCTATACAGCCAAGCATGACTCATTACACAGAGCGGTTGTATAAAGCCAAGCATGTCTTATTACACAGAGCGGAACTATAATAGCCAATAATGACTCATTGCACAGAGTGGTGCTATATAGCCAAGCATGACTCATTACACAGAGCGGTGCTATAAAGCCAAGCAAGACTCATAACACAGATTGGTGCTATAAAGCCAAGCATGACTCATTACACAGAGTGGCGCTATAATAGCCAAAAAATTACTCATTGCAGAGTGGTGCTATATAGCCAAGCATTACCCATTACACAGAGCGGTGCTATAAAGCCAAACATGATTCATTACAGAGTAGTGCTATATAGCCAAGCATGACTCATAACACAGAGAGGTGCTATATGGCCGAGTATGACTCATTAAAACATTAGTGGTATGAAGCAAAGCGTGATTCCTTACACAGAGTAGTGTTATATAGCCAAGAATGACTCATTACACAGAGCGGTGCTATACACAGGCAAATTTTACTCACATGAATTTCACGTGAATTTAAATTCATGTGAATCTCACGTGAAATTCACATGAATTTCACCACAAACGAGCTTATACGTGAAACTCACATGAAATCAGTTTTTGTGAAACTCATGTGAATTTTCCATGAAAATCACATGAATTTTTCAAATAGAGTAATTCAAATAACACCGAATTTCAAATCTATTTAATATCATGAAAAATATAAATTTTGTGTGTGTAAATACACGTGAAATTCATGCAAAATATTTTACATCAGATTTATGCGAATTTCAATTCACATGAAAAATTTTCACGTGAGTTTCATGTATAAATTCGTTTGAGGTGTACGCAAATTTTGCCTGTGTATAGCCAAGCATGAACCATTACACAGAGTGGTGCTATAATAGCCAATAATGACTCATTGCAGAGTGGTGCTATATTTAATGAACATTGCCCTTTTAGACCAATAGACATTGTCACTTCATAGTCGGATAGTTTTGTGATTGCTGAGAGTTATAATTGTTTCTTACATATTCTTAGTAGTACAGGAATTTTAATGCAATATTTAGATACCAAAAAGGTGGGAATAGAACAACCAAAGTCTCTGTCTGTGGATTATAACGGACACTTTTATATTGGAAGTGAAAAAAGTAAACAAAAATCCAAAATATTTGTCCTGGAGAATTTCTAATTTTATAATGTATTTTGGAAAAAAAACAGATTTATATTGTTCTCGTTCTATTCTGATTGTCTACGATGACACTATTAAGTAATTGCCACGAGTGGATACCCGAAAATTTCCATAGATCGTACACTGACATTTAAATATCTTTAATAGTGCAAAGTTATGCTATTTATTCATAACTTATAGATAATTCTACTGTAAAAAAAATTATCTGTATTTTGATCTTCAAAATAACCAACGTTAATAAACACTCACAAAAATATATTCAGATAACACACACTTTCTCTCCAAAATGAATTGAACATTGAAAAAATAATTAAAGGCATTGTCTTTGTTTTACAGTAATGTTATACTAGTACCACTCATTGACTTATAATTTTGTCTTTTCTTTTTAAATCAGGAACCATTAGTTGATTGCATTAAATGAACAAGAAATAATTCTTCATTATTCATGTTATTTCAAAATGACACAGTACACAGAGTGATGTGCTATATAGCCAAGCATGATTAATTACACAGTAGATTGATGCTTTATAGCCAAGCATGATTCATTACAGAGAGTGGTGCTATACAGCCAAGCATTACTCATTACAGAGAGTGGTGCTATACAGCCAAGCATGACTCATTACACAAAGTGTTGCTATATATCCAAGCATGACTCATTATACAGAGAGTGGTTCTATATATCCAAGCACGACTCATTACACAGAGGGGTGCTATATAATCGAGCATGATTTATTAAACAGAGTGGTTCTATATTTCCAAGCACGACTCATTACACAGAAAGTGGTGCTATAAAGCCAAGCATGACTCATTACACAGAGTGGTGCTATAAAACCAAGCATGATTCATTACAAAGATTGGTGCTATAAAGCCAAGCATGACTCATTACACAGAGTGGTGCTATAAAGCCAAGCATGACTCATTACAAAGAGCGGTTCTATAAAGCCAAGCATGACTCATTACACAGAGTGGTGCTATAAAACCAAGCATGATTCATTACAAAGATTGGTGCTATAAAGCCAAGCATGACTCATAACACAGAGTGGTGCTATAAAGCCAAGCATGACTCATTACAAAGATTGGTGCTATAAAGCCAAGTATGACTCATTAAAAAGATTGGTACTATAAAGACATGCATGACTCATTACACAGAGTGGTGCTATAAAACCAAGCATGACTTATTACACAGAGTGGTGCTTTAAAGCCAAGCATGACTCAGTACAGAGAGCGGTGCTATATAGCCAAGCATGACTTATTACACAGAGTGGTGCTATAAAGCCAATCATGACTCATTACACAGAGTGATGCTATGAAGCCAAGCATGACTCATTACACAGAGTGGTGCTATAAAGCCAAGCATGACTTATTACACAGATAGGTGCTATAAAACCAAGCATGACTCATTACAGAGAGCGGTGCTATAAAGCCAATCATGACTCATTACACAGAGCGGTGCCATATGGCCAAGCATGACTTATTACACAGAGTGGTGCTATAAAGCCAAGCATGACTCATTACACAGAGCGGTGCTATAATAGGCAATAATGACTCAATGCACAGAGTGGTGCTATACAGCCAAGCATGACTCATTACACAGAGCGGTTGTATAAAGCCAAGCATGTCTTATTACACAGAGCGGAACTATAATAGCCAATAATGACTCATTGCACAGAGTGGTGCTATATAGCCAAGCATGACTCATTACACAGAGCGGTGCTATAAAGCCAAGCAAGACTCATAACACAGATTGGTGCTATAAAGCCAAGCATGACTCATTACACAGAGTGGCGCTATAATAGCCAAAAAATTACTCATTGCAGAGTGGTGCTATATAGCCAAGCATTACCCATTACACAGAGCGGTGCTATAAAGCCAAACATGATTCATTACAGAGTAGTGCTATATAGCCAAGCATGACTCATAACACAGAGAGGTGCTATATGGCCGAGTATGACTCATTAAAACATTAGTGGTATGAAGCAAAGCGTGATTCCTTACACAGAGTAGTGTTATATAGCCAAGAATGACTCATTACACAGAGCGGTGCTATACACAGGCAAATTTTACTCACATGAATTTCACGTGAATTTAAATTCATGTGAATCTCACGTGAAATTCACATGAATTTCACCACAAACGAGCTTATACGTGAAACTCACATGAAATCAGTTTTTGTGAAACTCATGTGAATTTTCCATGAAAATCACATGAATTTTTCAAATAGAGTAATTCAAATAACACCGAATTTCAAATCTATTTAATATCATGAAAAATATAAATTTTGTGTGTGTAAATACACGTGAAATTCATGCAAAATATTTTACATCAGATTTATGCGAATTTCAATTCACATGAAAAATTTTCACGTGAGTTTCATGTATAAATTCGTTTGAGGTGTACGCAAATTTTGCCTGTGTATAGCCAAGCATGAACCATTACACAGAGTGGTGCTATAATAGCCAATAATGACTCATTGCAGAGTGGTGCTATATTTAATGAACATTGCCCTTTTAGACCAATAGACATTGTCACTTCATAGTCGGATAGTTTTGTGATTGCTGAGAGTTATAATTGTTTCTTACATATTCTTAGTAGTACAGGAATTTTAATGCAATATTTAGATACCAAAAAGGTGGGAATAGAACAACCAAAGTCTCTGTCTGTGGATTATAACCGACACTTTTATATTGGAAGTGAAAAAAGTAAACAAAAATCCAAAATATTTGTCCTGGAGAATTTCTAATTTTATAATGTATTTTGGAAAAAAAACAGATTTATATTGTTCTCGTTCTATTCTGATTGTCTACGATGACACTATTAAGTAATTGCCACGAGTGGATACCCGAAAATTTCCATAGATCGTACACTGACATTTAAATATCTTTAATAGTGCAAAGTTATGCTATTTATTCATAACTTATAGATAATTCTACTGTAAAAAAAATTATCTGTATTTTGATCTTCAAAATAACCAACGTTAATAAACACTCACAAAAATATATTCAGATAACACACACTTTCTCTCCAAAATGAATTGAACATTGAAAAAATAATTAAAGGCATTGTCTTTGTTTTACAGTAATGTTATACTAGTACCACTCATTGACTTATAATTTTGTCTTTTCTTTTTAAATCAGGAACCATTAGTTGATTGCATTAAATGAACAAGAAATAATTCTTCATTATTCATGTTATTTCAAAATGACACAGTACACAGAGTGATGTGCTATATAGCCAAGCATGATTAATTACACAGTAGATTGATGCTTTATAGCCAAGCATGATTCATTACAGAGAGTGGTGCTATACAGCCAAGCATTACTCATTACAGAGAGTGGTGCTATACAGCCAAGCATGACTCATTACACAAAGTGTTGCTATATATCCAAGCATGACTCATTATACAGAGAGTGGTTCTATATATCCAAGCACGACTCATTACACAGAGGGGTGCTATATAATCGAGCATGATTTATTAAACAGAGTGGTTCTATATTTCCAAGCACGACTCATTACACAGAAAGTGGTGCTATATAGCTAGTCATGACTCATTACACAAAGTGTTGCTATATATCCAAGCACGACTCATTACACAGAGAGTGGTTCTATATATCCAAGCACGACTCATTACACAGAAAGTGGTGCTATATAGCTAATCATGACTCATTACACAAAGTGTTGCTATATATCCAAGCAAGACTCATTACACAGAGAGTGGTGCTATATAGCCAATCATGACTCAATAAACAGAGTGTTGCTATATAGCCAAGCATGACTCATTTGACACAGTGATGCTATATAGTCGAACAGGACTCATGTGTGCTATATAGCCAAGCAAGACTCATTACATCAACTTGTGCTATATAACCAAGCATAATTCATTACACAAAGTGTTGCTATATAGCAAAGCATGACTCATAACACAGAGTGTTGCTATATAGCCAAGCATGATTCATTACACTCATTTGTGCTATACAGCAAAGTAAGCCTCATTACACAAAGTTGTGCGATATAGCTAAGCATGATTCATTACACAAAGTGGTGCTATATAGTCAAGCATGATTCATTACACAAAGCGGTGCTATATAGTCAAGCATGATTCATTACACAAAGTTGTGCTATATACTCAAGCATGATTCATTACACAAAGTTGTGCTATATAGCCAAGCAAGACTCATTACACAAAGTGGTGCTATATAGTCAAGCATGATTCATTACACAAAGCGGTGCTATATAGTCAAGCATGATTCATTACACAAAGTTGTGCTATATACTCAAGCATGATTCATTTCACAAAGTTGTGCTATATAGCCAAGCAAGACTCATTACACAAAGTGGTGCTATATAGCCAATCACGACTCATTACACAAAGTGGTGCTATATAGCCAATCACGACTCATTACACAGAGTGGTGCTATATAGCCAATCACGACTCATTACACAGAGTGGTGCTATAAAGCCAAGTATGATTCATTGCACAAAGTGTTGCTTTATAGCCAAGCATGATTCATTACAGATTAATGCTATAAAGCTAAGCACGACTCATTACACAAAGTGTTGCTTTATAGCCAAGCACGACTCATTACACCGAGTGATGCTATATAGCCAAGCATGACTTATTACACAAAGCGGTGCTATATAGTCAAGCATGATTCATTACACAAAGTTGTGCTATATACTCAAGCATGATTCATTTCACAAAGTTGTGCTATATAGCCAAGCAAGACTCATTACACAAAGTGGTGCTATATAGCCAATCACGACTCATTACACAAAGTGGTGCTATATAGCCAATCACGACTCATTACACAGAGTGGTGCTATATAGCCAATCACGACTCATTACACAGAGTGGTGCTATAAAGCCAAGTATGATTCATTGCACAAAGTGTTGCTTTATAGCCAAGCACGACTCATTACACAAAGTGGTGCTATATAGCCAAGCACGACTCATTACAACGAGTGATGCTATATAGCCAAGCACGATTCATTACACTAATTTGTGCTATATAGCTAAGCAATACTCATTACACCGAGTGTTGCTATATAGCCAAGCACGACTCATTACAACGAGTGGTGCTATATAGCCAAGCAAGACTCATTACTCTGAGTGGTGCTATATATGGCAAAGTAGAACTCATTGCACAGAGTGGTGCTATATAACCAAGCATGACATATTACACCGAGTGTTGCTATATAGCCAAGCAAGACTCATTACACTGAGTGGTGCTATATATAGCAAAGTATGACTCATTACTCTTTATATCCAAGAATGACTTAATACAAGTATTCCCTTTAAAACATGGAAACTTATCATTAACTAATGAACAATGAAAGTGAGGTCATGGACAGATGATACTTGCCAGTCACATGTACACCTTGCAATCATTCTGTACACCAAATATAATTGACTTATTGCTTATAGTTTACAAGAACCAGACTTGCCCTTTTATATCACATTGATTAAAGCACAAGGAAAATGAGGTCAAGGTCAGATTAATCCTGTCACACAAGCAAGTACACCTTGGAATTATTCCATAGATCCAAATATAGTTGACCTATTACTTATAGTACATAAGAAGAGGACATAACTACTTAAACCTAACATTGCCCTATGAATCATGAAAATGGGATCAGACCTAAACACAAACATTAACTTGTAAACTATGTAAAAGTTGTGTTTCAAAGTCAATGAACTATGATGAGGTGGTGGGGGGCTATATAATCTCCATGGAAAAAGACTTGCAAATGGCAATAAGTTTGCAAACCAAATGTCAGTAACTTAAGATTAGGGGTTCCCCTTAAACTAATTTTACTACAAACTTGTACATGTAAACTAAGTCAAAGTACTAAAGTTAAATGACCATGATTGAGGGGTGGGGCCAAATATTCTCCATGGTAATAAGATGTACTAATCCTTATACAACTGCACACCAATTAATATTAGCCTACCCCTAATGGTTCCTCTAGAACTGACCTGATCACAAATTAATACTGTAAACAAAGCACAAGTTTCAAGGTCAATAGACCATGACTAAGGGGCAGAGCCAAATAATCTCCTTTGAAATGAGATATGTCAATGCTTTTACCACTAAAAGGCTATTTTTTCATCCAGGAACTATTTTTAATTATGGAATATGCATTATTTCTAGTGCTTGAAATTTTTAATATTTTAATGTTCTGTGCCGCGCACAACACTTTTTATTACAAAGATAGCACATTTTCATTAGAATGTACTGTGCCGCGCACAACACTATCTATACAAAATACATTGTATGGAAAGTGTTTTTCACGGCTCAAAACATTATAATACAGAATAAACATGGAATTTATAAAAAATTTCAAGCACAAGAAATTCCATAATTAAAAATAATTCCAAATTGAAATAATAGCCAGTTAACTGCAAACCAAATATCATTGACCTACTACTAGTGGTTATCCAAAAACTGACCTAATCAAAAAACTTAATACATAGCACAAGTTTTAAAGTCAATAGACCATGACTGATAGGCTAAATAATCTCTGTGGAAAGAAAATGTGTGAATGCTTATACAACTGTATACCAAATATTATTGAACTACCACAAGTGGTTCACCATAACTTAGACCAAATCACAAACTTATACAATTGTTGATGCCTCTGCACTAGTCTGCAATCACTGCCACCAACGCTGGAAACAGCATACCTATGTCTTACTTTTGGACTCTCTCAAGGCTAGACAAAAACAGACTTAACCAGGAAAACTTATGATTGACCAATGAATTATGAAATGAGCTCAAGGACAACAGCCTTAAGTCTTTTACTGTATGAATTATTCTAAATAATAAGGATGTTCTTATCCCGGGCAGAAAACCTTGGCCGTATTGGTCACAACTTTTTAAAACTTTTGTCTTCAGTGCTCTTCAACTTTAAATGTTTTGGCTTTCAACTTTTTTCATCTGAGCGTCACTGGTTAGTCTTGTGTGGACGAAGCGCACATCTGGTGTATCAAAATTTAAAACCTGATACCTTTTGTTAGCTATTATTTGTGTGTTTCTCTTTCCTGTATTTTCTCCCATTTATTTGTATTGTAGTCCTGTCATGTAATGTTGTCATTTTAATGTTATATTTAACATTGCCATTAAAGCGGGAGGTTTGGCATGCCACAAAACCAGGTTCAACCCACCATTTTTTCTTAAAATGTTCTGTACCAAGTCAGGAAAATGGCCATTGTTATATTATAGTTCGTTTCTGTGTGTTTTACATTTTAATGTTGTGTTTCTGTTGTGTCGTAGTTCTCCTCTTATATTTGATGCGTTTCTCTGTTTTAGTTTGTAACCCTGATTTGTTATTTTTCTCAATCTATTTATGAATTTCGAACAGCGGTATACTACTGTTGCCTTTATTTATCTTCCCTCTGAAATATAAAGCTTAATACCAATAGTTTACCAGGCGCGTAGCAACCTGTACGCAAAAACGCAGTTGCGTACACATCGACAATTTCACAAAAATAAAAATATGGTAAATCTAGTAAGAACAAAATTAAAGTAATGAAGTTAATAAAAAAAATATACAAATATGTTATAGATCACTTTGTAGCTATATTCCGTTCCGAAAACTAGTCTTCCCTTTCCATTTACGAAACCAGCATAGTAATTCTGTTGCTGATGCAAACAATTTAAAATGGCTGCATGAGTCCTCCGGGTGTCAAAACACAATTGTTACGTCTTCTATGCCTCCTTACCCTGACATCTTTTCTGAAGATTCCAAAATAACTGATGAAATAAAATATGACATTCTTAAGAGACCATGGACATCAATTCATTCTTATGAATTTCCTGTGAGGTATGCATAAGTCTTAAACAGTCTAGTCCAACTTAAGTTTAACGGGGGTGGTAAAGGGTAATTTTCGTGCAACTGTATTCACCTTTTTTTTCATTTGACGTTCAACGTGTTTTCACTTTTTTAAATTTTAGTGCAAGACGGGTGCCTCTTTCGTTCAACAAGTATCATGTTCCCAAATTTAAATAAAAGTGCATGTTTTCCATGCTTTCAGTTTTAAAGTTTTTGTTTTCCGTAATCCTAACTTGATTTGAATATAAAAAGTACTGATCCACCATCCCAACCCCACCCTTTACTACCATTTTTAACCTTTACTAACTAGCAAAGTTTTAGAATTTTATCTTAAATTTTATTTAATATTGTTGAAGAAAAAAAATTGATTTGATTTTGTTATGCCCTACCTACGATAATAGATGGACATTGTGCTTTCTGGTCTGTGCATCCGTCTGTCCGTCCGTCTGTCTGTTGGTCCGTCCGTCGTATGCCGGTCTCGATGGCAACGGCAGAACGGTCTTTTAGTACCATGAGAAGAGTGAAGACCTACTTGAGAAATACAATGAAAACGAATCGTTTATCTGGACTCAGTCTTTTGAACAGTTACCGAGAATTTTTTTAAAAGCAGACACGGTTTTGGACACCTTTAGTAGAAAAAAAGAAAGGAAATTGGTTTTTCAGAATTAACTTTGACAGAAAAAAAAGCTGAAAAACACTGCTTGTTCACTCATAAAATAAAACATAAAGATATATGTGATTCAAATTTTTATTTGTGTATTTTCTCAATAAAAAAAATACCATTTAAGTTGCACAGTGTTGGCTTAGAAATAAGTTTGTTTTCTAATGTAAAGTGGGTTCAGCATGATTAGGTAACAAATAAAAGATACCTAATCAAGCCATTTTAACCCACTACACATAAGGAAAAAAAAAACAAATTGTTAAAGCCAACAGTACGGGTTTCTTTGTTTTTCTCTGATTATTTATTTCCAAAGTTGACTTGTTTCTCCTAAAAGTAAGATTTCTGTGAGGTCTTTTTAAGTCCTCGGAAATTGCGAGAATGCAGGATTTTGCACCATTTACCCCAACTTCCGAAGCAAGGTTGTCGGCTCTCCGGACATTCCCGAAGTCCTGTGATTGCCGAGTTTATGAGCTTCGGTCCTTGCTTGGAAGTTGCATTTACCCCAGAGCTTCTGGGGGCCTTGAGCGGCCTCCAGATCCCCTGCCGTATAACTTCCTTCTCCGGCATTGCGTACACATCAAAATTGCCTAGCTATGCCCCTGGTTTACACACCAGCAAATTGTAATAATGATGCCAATGGACAGCATATATTTTATCAATTGCATATCATAAATCCTCATTTTTTAAACTGTTTTTGACGATAATTTCAAAAAGTAGTACCCATGTCTTGCTTTTCTACATTCATCGCAACCTGGACAAAACAGATCAAACTTGATTAATCATTTATTTACTTATTGTATCTTAACAATGAAATGTATTGAGGAATAATTATAATGAAAACAGCACCAAACTCATGTACATAAAAAAATAACTTCAAACATTTTTAAATGTTATAAATTTGGCAATATAATGTTTCTATATGATTTTTTAAGTTTAATATTAAATTTTTCATGATTATCCATAGAGCTTTATATTACATACAAGTGGTTTTTTTTTCAAAAGATGACTGAAAGACAATGTACTGTCTGTTTGAGATGTGATATCACAGGTTTAAAATGTTCAATATTTGGAATGTTCTGAGTTCCTCTCTGTTAACCTCTTCTGTAACAAGGACCATGCCTTCTCAACCTAGAAAAAATGATACGAGATCATTACCTTGATTCTGACAATACTCATGATATTGAAACATATATCTTTATCTTATTAAACTTTTTGGCAGGAAAAAGGATATACAGTAACATGAAAAAAAAATTCTGTAGTGGCAATAAAATTGTCCTGAAGGTAAATTTTACCAATAATGGTACGATTTCATTTTTTTTTAACATCCAATTTTTGTTTTGGGAATCAACCTCAATGCATGTTAACATAGAGACATTTAGCAAAAAATAAACTGTTGACACAGAGATATGTCTCACCTGTCAACATAAAATTCTGAAAAAGATAATCTGATGGACAGCAACATTGCAAATTAGTTCAAAGTCGCTGGACCATCTGTTGGGTAGGGCCTTAAAATAGTTGACAAACTGAGATGTACAGACAGCAATGTAACTTTATATAAAGTATTGTCTACCGGTTTTGTAAATAGTTCCAAAAAAAACCTAACTGAATCAGAAAACTTAACATGGAAAATTGTTAATTGATTAAAACTCACTGGACCATGACCTAGTGGACAAGGTCTTGAAATAGTTATGTACTGATGATTATGCAACTTTATAGAAAACATTATGATCTATCGCAAATAGCTCCTTTCAAACTTACTTCAAAAGCAGACAACTTAAAATTGAAAATGACTAATTAATTCAAAGTCACAGGAGCATGTCCTAAGGAGCAGGGCATCATAAATAATTATAAAACTGATATGTACTGATAGTAATACATCATCATTCACCCTTTCTTTGTAACAGGTAGGACAACAAATCAGGTGAAAAATCTCTTTCCATTTGAGAGTTGAGGAAGTTTTTAGGAAATGTATTACGAGTAAATATGAAATGTAGTATTTTTTCTATCATGAAACATGGAAAAATAAACTAAAATTCTCACTAAAATAAGTAGTGTAGTTGGCAAAATTTCTTGGCAAATCCAAAAGTGCAAATCAACACTAACTTTGTGTGAAAATTTCCAAACAAGTTCAATGTTTATATCTCTTCTGTACTGTATGCCCATAAGCATCTAATGTTTTAAAAAGATAAACTGTTTCAAACAAACTTATACCTGTGTTTGAGTGTACTCATACTCCCACAGAGTACACAATACAACATTTGATCTTTGAACTCTCTCTTTATTGGATAGTTGTGACTTTAACCTTTTGTTTGCTTCCTCTTCTGTCATATTATTTCTGTCCATCATTCTCTTAACTGCCTAGAATAAAGACGGAGTGTTTAGCCATGCAAGGCCAACAAGAATCATTAATAGACAAAACTGCTACAAAAACCTGTAAATTCTCCTGATAATAAACAATCATTACTGTGTATTTTGTCAACACCTTATTTCCAGTTGTCAACGTGTCAATTAAAGATTTTATTTTGAATGTAAATTACCGAACTGTTGGATGATTATTTCTTTCTCTTAGATTTCACTTGTTCAGGGCAGATGAGAATATCACAATACACCATTTCAAGTTTGTGTCATTGAAGAAAATAAAAAAAAATTTAGTTGTAATTTTGCGTCACAACAGAAAATGTGACATTAAAAAGTGTTGGTTTTTTTCAAAGGTCATGAAGTGAGTATCGGTTACGATACAATAATTCTAATAACACCAGAGTAAGAATACTCTAACATTCTCATTGCTTCAACCCCATTTTATCATTTTAACAACAGTAACACATATCTCAAGTTGAAATTTGTGATGTTTTTTTTTAATTTTTTTTTATCCAACATAATATAATATATAAGTACAGCTATCATATAGCAAGTTAATATTTGAGGTAAGTTACCTCCTCTGGGGGAACAACAGATGTCCACACTTCATGTACAAGATTGTTCCAGCCTGCATCTAATAGTAAGGCGGCTTCCAAAACCACAATTTCTTTACCATCTATAAAATACAACAAAAGTGAAATTAAATAGATTTATACAGTAGTATAAACATGTTGTTATAACATGTCAACTGTATATTTGACACAGTTCACATGTTGTAACTGAGGAGTAAGCTGTCATGTTGAGTTGCTGAAATTCATAAATGTGCAAATAGAATATTTACTTACTTATTTACTTACTTTACAAGTAAATTGGAGCCAACAAGAACTTTTTTTTTTTTGCTTAAAGGATAAAATACATTTTTTTATAGAGGCTCTTATGAAAAAGCTCATGCAAGTCATAGTTATTGGGATTTTTCTTAGCTTTATCCTGCAGGAGGTAAAATAAAACAGCCATACACATGGCATATTTATCTTCGCTTTAGTTTTACATGTATAAATTATCGTATTTGTCTTATTAGATCTTGAATAATTCATACAAGCCATAGATTTGTTATCATTTTCACATGGCCTGGGCCGACATATTTGATTTATTGATTATTGTGGAAGTTCACTTACAGCCCTATTGGATATTTTGAGGTGGTCAGTTTTTATCCTTCGAGATGAAATTTGAATATAAATTAAAGTATAAAACAAAACTTTAATAATTGAAGAGTAACTTTATATTCAAATAATGTATTTTTTTGCATGGAAGTCATACAATAATTAATCTATTACAAACTTTCAGCATGTTTCTTGATCTTGTCTTCTGCAAATTTTCCTATCTCTGGCCAAACAATTCTGTTGAGTAATTGCAGCTTTTCCTGAAATAATATAATTATAAACATGTATATATATACTTATGTGTTGTGAAAAAAACTGAAAAAAAAAAAAATTCTCATGACTTCACCCGACACCAAAGGAAATTCAGAAGAAATCGAGAAAATTTTAAAGTCATAGTAAAAATTTTACAAATCATTTTTTCACTTGTGAGGAGAAATATTTTTCTCACACTGCTAAAAATTAAAGAACAATATTTCTCTCCTAGAGACAGCTAAATTTACAAATTTAAATCTTCGAAACATGTGTTCTTTGCATGTTGCATCATCAGTCATGTTCACCATTTTTTTAATGTCACAATAGCAAAAGAAAGCAGAAAATTTTGACATCATAATCAAATTTTGACCAATGAACAACTCAGATCAAACAAACTACATGTTAATTATAAATATATAATCAACTCATTGGGGAAATTATAAACCTACAAATAATTAGAAATTCTTATTTATCAATTAACATTGGTTACATTCAACTTTTATTTCCTATCAAGTTCACTTCTAAAATATAGCATGGTAGTGACAAATAGGCTATTTGCCAATTCCCATAATTGACCCTTTAATTAGAGATCCCTTTTTTAGTTGTCTCCCTTATAAGGGACATTAATTTTTATTCACAATGGACAGCTAGTAGAATGAGCAAATTTACCTGTGCGTAATGTGAGTAATCTTTAAGGTTTTCAATCTTTTAATTACATTAATTTGTTGTTAAGCTAAATAATTTTGACATCAGAAATTATTTTTCATGAAAAATTAGTTAAACCACCGATACATCACTTTCAATTCATCATGCTTTGCACTGGCAAAAGCCAATTGTGTCCGGTATGGAACCAGTCTATGATTGACAAAGGGAAGTAATTTGTTTAAAAAGTGTGTAATAACAGAATCAATTCGGTAATTGGCAAATGGACTATTTGTAAGGAGCAAGATGAATTAAATCAGTAATTGGCAAATGGACTATTTGTAAAGAGCAAGATAATTCCAATTTTGCTATTTGTCAAATTCAAAAACCCTGGACTTCGCAAATGCAACATCTAAAGATATATACAATATTTGTTAATCTCACTGGATTGCTAAATACAATAGATCCTAAGGCTCTTCTTTGTATTTCTCCATTTTTACCAACAATTTCATCGCCAAACTGTTCTACCAAAATATTGTAACAGGGTGTTCCATTTAAATACACTTCATGGCCTAGAAATATAAAATTTAATATTTTGTGCTAGTACCATTAAGTTTATTTCAACTTTCAATTTTCAATCTTAAAAATATAAAATAATAACAAGTTTAGAAGAAAATGTAAATCATTAACTACAAAAGTTCTATTATTTGTGTGTGTCTCTCAAAAATATCACATAGTCTTACATGTATAGACTAGCAACAATTAAGAGTATAACAAGTGATAAAGACCCTTGTATTTTGTTAAACTTATAAATATCTTTTTTTATCATGTTGTTAGGGTGTTGTCTCATTGATTGATGCAACCTATACATGTATATCTTTTTATCTATATATAAATCAAAGAGCAGCATAACGAATCAGTATTCCTGATTTATCATAAAAAGCCATAAACCAACATCTTTTCTGATGTGTATCTCTGTTCTTAACAGTGCTTACTATGATTATCTTATTTCATTAATTAACTACACTGTTATTGGACTTAATATGATGAAAACTGCCTATGCAATATAAGGTGTAAACTAGGTCAATACAGAATAACTAGGCCAATATAGATTTTTTTCTGTATTGGCCGAGATGACACAAGTGCAGGATTTCGAAACGTCTCTAGTTTTTACATCGAAAGTCACGATAAACACGAAATGAAAGTAAACAGTTGTTTTGAAGACGCAGTTTGTCATTTAGTCATCTTAAACATGCTGAAAATGTCATTATGGCATACAATTCAGGCTAAAAAGACGGTCACATTCATTTAAAAAGTATTTTGAAAGCAGACGATAGAATTATTTCAGGTTTGGGGAACATGTAGACTATCGCAAAGTTCATTTCTTGACGACCTCATAAATTATTTCACGATCATGACGATGGTACACATCGATTTTATAATCAGTTTCTGCATAAGACATGCAATGGCAGTACCTTTCCAATTACTATTTATGTGTTGCGTCTAAATTTAAGTTGTAACACTTTATAGTGACTGAAAAGGGTAGAAAAATTCATCAGATGAGAAAATGCTGAAGACACCTGGAAACAGCACCGCCACCAGATCATTATGTATTGCATCTTGTAAAAAGAAACAAACTGAGATTTGGATAGTTCCACTTTAAAGTAAAAATATTTATCTCTTTTGAAATGAAATTAAAAAAAAATATTGTAACACTGTAGTTAATTAATACAGATACTATTACATGTATTTCTGTATTGGCCTTGTTATTGGTCCGAGGCCAGCTGTATTGGACTTCGGCTTCGCCTCAGGCCAATACAGCAAGCCTCGGACCAAGAACAAGGCCAATACAGAAATACTTACGTAATAATATCATAGTATCTTCCTCATCAGACAGTACATACTGTTGATTCGTTATTTTTGGTTTTAAACCAATTTTCATGGAATTTGCAAAACCATAAAATCTGATATCCAGGAAAATACAATTTTGCCTTGATCCACAAAAATGGGTATCAATGAAAATAAATGAATCTTCGGTACTTCCCTATTTATGATATCCCCCTTATCAGACAGGGCAAATCCATATTTGTCATCTCCCTTATCAATCCTTATTTGTTATCTCCCTCATCAATCCTGATTTGTTATCTACCTTATTTGACAAAGACAGGGCATATGCTTCTTTCTTTGTTATCTCCCTTATCAAACAGGGCATACACTTTTGTTGTTAATCATCTCCCTTATCAGTTATTATTTGTTTTGTCCCATAATGGACAGGGCATACATTTTCTGATTTATTACCTCCCTTATCAGAAAGGGCATACATTTTCTTATTTATTACCTCCCTTTTCAGATAGGGCATATATTTTCTTATTTATTACCTCCCTTATCAGATAGGGCATACATTTTCTTATTTATTACCTCCCTTATCAGACAGGGCAGGTCAATGAAGTGACACATTACAACCATTGATATGGACATTACCTAATTTGTCACAGTCCACTATACCAGCACCTAGTTTCTCTAACCTTCCACACAGTGCTGACTTCCCACTAGCTATGCCTCCTGTCAATCCTATTACATAAGGAGAGCTAGGTATGTTTCTGTTTGGCTGAAAAAATATATACAATTTACAATGAAGCATTTAACACATTTCTGTATTCAGAATTATTGTAATATTCATTTGTTTCTAACTTGACCTTCCAAAGAAATTCAAATCTCATTTATGACACAACTTCTAGCAGTGGCCATGAAAACAACAAAACTCAGTACATGTATCACTTAATTCACAGAGCCATTCTGAGTTGGACAAAACTTTGTATATATTATTTGCATTCATAATATGAAAAATTTGTAAATAAAATCAAAGAAGACATACCACAATAGGATTGATAACAGTTCCAAGAAGCCTCTTTCTCGATGATGATGAACTTATTTTTTCCTCTTCGTATTGATTATGACATGAATCTACAACCAGTTCTATCACATGTTGCTTCAGAACAGTAAATCCCTGAAATAATTTATTTTATCAACATGTAAATTGCCACTCACTCTGTTGACTAAAAACTAAAATATCTATTGGGCAAATAACAAGAGATCATCACTGTGTCAGGTCAAAATGTATATTGTAGGTTATTTGTTCGGCCAAAATATTTGTCAACATGATTTTGTAACATTATCTTTGTATATTAACCATCTTGTATTAGTACTGTGGAGCAAATCTTTTTAAGTTGTTTAAAATTTGTTTCCTTATCTGTCTATTTTAGAAGATCCAGTATATATAATATTTGATGTAATATTTGATGTGCTGCCTTGTCCTTTTTTTATTTAGATTTCTATATATACAAAAAAGGACTAGTAGGTTATCAAACAATGTCATAGTCATTTATAGTTTCTTAGAAAGTAATACTGGTAAGCAGTGCTAGTATATGTAGCAGGTGAAAGTAAATATTCCATTGGCAAAATAATCAACCTTGCAACCCCAAAAAAATCTAATGGTGGTACCCTAAGTATACAAATTTTCAAATTCTTCCTATTATAAGGGCTGTTTTTGAACCATTATGGTTGACCTACTTCTTTAGATAATTCTAACTGATGATAAATAAAACAATATTGTCATTTTACACGAATGTATATATATCTACCTTCTTCTGTCTTTCTTCATTGACTATTTCTCCTCCTCTCTTTGTCTCTTCACTGACTACAATAAACTGGAGATCTGGATCAGAGATTGTCGGACCAAACATATCATTTATTGCCACAACTTTATGTTCAATGCATGGCTTGATATCCTGTAGAAAGTCTAAAACACCTTCAATTCTCTTCTCTGTTGGAGTTATCAGTTCACATAATGTCTTTTCTGAAAAAGTGTTATTCTCTTACAGTATATACAAGTAACTCAATAAAGTGTGTAACCTTGTATGTGCTAAGTGGTGTATCCCCCTTATTTTTGTTCCAGTTTTTATTGTTCAAATATCATGAAGTATGATAAACACACATTTTTGCATATCAGAGATTATCTTGTTTTCAGATAAGAAGTGTTTTTGGAATTTATGAAAAGATTATTCACCTAAGAATAATAATGTTGTTTGATGGAGGCATCAATTAGTCTGAGTTATTCAACACTCCTGTCATTTTTTTTCATGATGAATAATGTAAGAAATTCTTGCCAAATGATGTTAACGATAATTTTTGGTGCATGACGATAAAATGTACACTTTCATTTAGACGATAAAAAAATCTACTGATATTGGCGAATCAGGTTAAAAAATTTCTAAAAAATAATGGTACGATAATTATTTGAGACCGCTGACAAATCACAATAAGAATATTTTGACCAATTTTAATATGGTAAAATTTTAACCAATTTGCGCTAAAAATTACTGTTTGACGGTAAAGGGCATTCCTACCCTCATTGCTGAAGTCAACATTTAAAATCTTTCATACTAACATCAGTGCTGCATAAGTACAATTGATAAAAACTTTTCAGGAAATATATAAGAAGTATTTCAATAACTGATAATGTAAGTGTTGTTTCTTGGAACAAAATAAACATACATGTAGTGGGGTTTATCTTTGGCCTACTTAACACTTTTCCCTACATTGTCTTAATTTCCTACTTCGATTCATATTTTCATCTGTAACTCCAACTGTTATCTGTCGTTCTGCCAGGAAACATGCTTCACTCAGCATTATTTTGTGACCTGCATGTAAACGGTCAAAGGTTCCACCAAGAACAACATTATCAAAGGATTCCACTTTATCATCCTCAATCATACTGCTTTGACTGTCAGCAGGCATGCTTAATGTGTGTACTTCTGCTGGTCCTTTTAATCCATCTTTCATTAAGCTTGCTAAAGATTTAGATTTATTTTGAAATTCATCAGCAATCAATTGATTGTCTATCAGTACAATATCACAAGGTCTTTTTAAATCAAATTTTAAATTCCTTTCCAACGGTAAATTTGATACATTGTTTAATAATATTCTGACATCTAAATTATTGCATAGCGAAGCACTAGAAGAGTACAACTGTGTCATTAGACATCGGAAGTCTTTAGAACAAGGCACATTCCCGATTTTGAATGTATCTGAACTGGATGATGGTTGAATATGAACATAGAGTGTATTGGATACTACTGTTGCAGCTTCCTCCAAAACTGATTGAACAGCTGATTTTAAAACAGGAAGTGGTCTTGTCAGAATTAAAAGTCCTGTTTTATACATTATAAAAACCTGCAAAACAAAAATCAAAACTAAAGCATGAAGAAAAGGATATCAAAGTAGGAAATTTAGACAATATAGGAAAGAATGTTTAGTCAGTCAGAGCTCAGACATAAACAAGTCTATTTCTGTTTTTGACTTAAAGAAGTCAAAACATGTATTCTTTATAAAAATGTGTTTTCAATTTTAGACTTATCTAAGTCACAAAATGACAGACTTGTTTAGGTCTATTTATGTTGATGAAAAAACTTAACTTGACTTGGTGGCCAAACTACACCACCTTTGACAGTAAAAACCTGTCTAGGAGTTCACAAGGAATTGGTCTATCTATATTTAATTATCTAATTGAACATCCTTACTAAACACAGATCTTTTACCTCATTAAGTGTGGATCCAGGTGGTTGCATTGTAAGGTTAATTAACATATTCCCTGATTTTTCAGACTCTCATTCATATTTTTCTTTAGAAGACAAGGCATTGGATTTCAATGTTGTCATTATTTGATTTAGATGCATGACCTTTTTATAAGTATGCGTGGGTCTTGAAGTTGACCAATTTTGGTAACTTATCGACTTGTAGGAGTTGATATTTGCAACTTTTTGATTCTGGTCAATCATTTCTTGCTTAACAATATTTGACTTATTTAAGGTAGCACAATACAAAGATTTTTTTACTTCCAATCACTAACCTTTGAAATGCTGTAACTTTCTTATGAATGCATAGAAAATAATAAAAGAGGTATACATAGATAGATAAAAGATTTATCTTTTAAATGAATGCAATATTTTTATTATGCAATCATTATGTAATCAATTATTATGTAATTAGTGGCAAAATATGGGTACGTTCACTTGAATGAATTGAGCTCTATCATCTCTTTAACTATACTAAAAATTTTAACGAAATCTTAATCAACACATTTTGGGCTTCAAAAGGGTGTCTCAGATTGTCTCTATGGTATTCCATTCTCTCACAAATCTCTAATTAGTGTAAACATCCTAACCACATAAAAGAAGATAATGATTAATTAGGTGTAAAATTTGTTCTATACATTCTATCTAAAATCTGAGACAACCTTTTGTAGATAATGGCCATAGGAACAACATATAATAAAATCAACCCTCTAGGGATACCTATGCAGAAGCTAATTTCATTTGAAAGTGGAAATTTGGTGAAAATATTTTAGACACAGTTAACATTATAATTGGTTACATAATTAAAGCATAATACTAACATTGCATTTATTTGAAAGAGTAAAGCTATCCAAAACTACCACTTTTATAAATTTTCAAGCTTTATTAAGAAAGTTACAGCATTTTAAAACTTGGGAGTTGGAGTTATAAAATCTTTGTATTGTGCTACCTTAAGTCGTATTTTGTCTTGCATTAAAGGGAGACAAATCCTAAAATTTACAAATTTAGACATCTATAAGTCAAAAGCAGATTCAGACTTATTTATGTCTGAGCTCTGACTGTTAGTAGGCCTACTACTTTATTCCTGTCTGTTCCAAATTACAACACTTATATAAGAAAGAGGGTGTTGTATGAAACAACTGTCCTCCCCCCCCCCCCCAATAATATTACAAAATTCTTGGACATGTTTTGACCATATAATACCAGATAGATATGAGATTCTTCGGAAAAAGTTTCTTCAAATAATATAAATATGTGCTCATATGATCAGTGTCAGGATATGTACTTAAAAGTGTTTTTTACAAAAAAATATATATTTTATCACTTGAAATGTACCCCTCATAAAAAGGATATATAGTAATTGCATTGAGGTTACGGTCCAATAAACCATTAGATTAACATGGTATTCAGAATTAAGAGTATGGCTAATCCTGATTGGTCGATATGTGTGCCGGTTATTTTTTATTATATATCAGATACTTTGTGCACTCTGCATTGTGGGTATCATTGGGGTCTTAGCATGACACAGGATTGGCAGATTTTTTAAGAGTGAAAATGGGAAATGAAGTTCGGTGGGACAGGGGAAATTACATGCCCTATTATGGCAACGAGAAGTGGGATACAATACACCTTATCGCTATTTGTCCGCCATTGCTGGAAATCACACAGGTTCCCGTAAAATTTTGACGTCATAAAACAAAATGTCTGACGCCACAATGGAAAAGTGATTGTTGTTGACGTCAAAAGTTCAAGCGGACGGGTCAGCCGGGAATAGCGATAAGGTGTATTTCTCACTTAACAATAATTAAGCAGGATTGTGATTGACAAAAAAATCAACTCGTGAATGGTGATGAGACCCTCCAATCAGCCCCCTCCATTATACCAAAGGCAAAATAATTTATTTTCCTTAGCCCTAACAGAACTGAATGGTCTTTTCATGCTCGGATGAGACATATGGTTTTGAGTGCAAAATTGATAGGTATGGGAGATAAGTCCAAATTATGTTAAGAAAAGGCACCTATATTTTTTGGACAAAAAATACTGACCAAAAACTTTTCATTAATTCTAACAAAAAAATCAACTTTCTTAAGTTTGTTTCTCGAAAAAGGCCATCATTGTCGCCTTATTAATTTTAATTGTTTATAACAATCTACAGACTACAGTTATTATGTGGTATAGTGGTTTTAGGCCATATCTGGTCAGAAAGTTACAATTTGATTTTAGAAGTGAGTTAAAGGTTGGTTTAAGCTGGGAACAGTATATATGTTCCTGGTTTAAGGTTACATAAATTTAAGTTGATATACCTTTTTATTAAAACCAAAGAATAGAGGTACATTGAAACTACCAGGTGAAACTACTTGTAAACAAAGGTCAACTTTTGGCACATTAGCAAGGGACACAACTCGGAAAGATGACAAAAGGTGTGATACAAACCCGGGTCTGGACCAGAAAGAAAACGAAATACGAAACACGAACGATTATTTGATTTTATTATAAACTCAATATAATTATAACTGTATGAATCATTTTTGTCTTACTTGTTGGTTGGTTTGTTTGTTTATTATGTTATGAATAATTACAAGGGCACTTTGATTTGATAATAAAATTATCTGTACAGTGTCCATTTATATTTATGACTATCTAGGTCTATAATATGACAGGCTTTCGATTAGGAAATACGTATGACAAAAACGCGAATTAGATGTCAACTGGTCATCAAAGATATAGATTTGTGGTCTAACCATTAACACACAACTTTCCCCGACAAATAAACAGTGCATCCAGGTGACCAACGGACGGAAGCAGATTACACATGTCGACCATTCGTTGAATTGAATTGAATTGAATTGAATTGAATTGAATTGAATTGAATTGAATTGAATTGAATTGAATTGAATTGAATTGAATTGAATTGAATTGAATTGAATTGAATTGAATTGAATTCCTTTAAGCTGAAAATGATTAACGTTGCAAGAATATAACAGTCAGAAACCCTTACATTACATGATAATAATTTAGACAAATAGTAATCTCCGATTTGGTACCTCCTATATTCCTTATGAATTTTGCGGTTTTTGTTTAATCATGTTAATATGAAATATGCCACGTTAAAAAAGACCGTGGCAACCCGAACAATGAGCAGAAAACAGCACAAGGCCACCAATGGGTCTTCAACACAGCGAGAAAATCCCGCACCGTAGGCGGGGTTCAAACAGCACCTAAGCACAAATATGAATACTAGTACAGTGAAAAGAGTATTTTTAGAATTGTGATGTGTGGTTTTTTTAAACATTGTACAGAAACTGTAAAGTACTCTCATTCAACTGGCACATGTGTATACTAGTTTAGTGAAAAGAGAATGATTAGAATTGTGATGGGTTTTTTTTCTTCATTTTACAGAAACTATAAAGTACTCTCTTCCAACTGGCTAAGCATATTAAGCATATAAAACACGGTTAAATGGTGTGGTTTTTTTTAACCATCAATCATGTTCTACAAGCCTTCAGACGCGTATATTCTTAGACAAAAACCAACATGTAATACTTATGGATCTCTCAAAGGCCTTTGACGACCTTTTACTTGGTAAACTGCTGTATGGACAAAAAAAAATATTTTTTTATTCATCATGTGTTCGCAGGGTCAACTGGAATCCGCTTGTATTTACGCTACATTCAATTCTAGATACCATATAGTTTAACGTAAATAAAATAAAATATTATGTCAGATAAGAAGGCAATAGAAAACAAATAATGTACATTGCCATGAAATATGGTCTCCTAAGTGGACAGCATCTTACAGCAACAGTTATGAAATATGGTCCATCTGCAGAACAAATTTTCGTAGTGAATGTTATTAAATTGTGTCCTCAAAGGAAAATAAAATGGAACAGCATCTAAAATGTATATAATTATATTAAAAAATATAGATATGAAAATAAGGTTGGTATGAGTGCCAATGAGACAATTTTTATGTCAAAGTAACAATTAATTCAAGTTCGTAATTAAAGTTTAAATGCGTCCAGTAATAACAAGGCAATGGATATCATTTAATACTTTAATCATATAAAAAAAATGCCCTGGCGGACACAATGTCCTGTGAAAAAATGTCCACCTAGTCAATATTATTGTAGTGAATAATGTCCATGTTCATGGACACTTTTTCATACATGAAATTGTGTCCAGGACACATTTAAATAAGTAAATATTGTCAAAATGTGTCCGGTGGACATTTTTTCATGGAGGACATTATTAAATCCTACAGATGAACCATGCCAGACAGACATGCACACCTTACAATCAATCTATGCATTAAATATAGTTGACCTATTGCTTATAGTTAAGTAGCTATAAGAAGCATACTTAACCATGAAAACTTAATACTGACCAATGAACCCCAAAAATGATAGCAAGGTCAGTCAGATGAAACCTGCTAGACATACATGTATACAGCTTACATTTCTTCCATACAACAAACATAGTTGACCCTTTACTTATAGTTAAGAAAAACAGACCAAAACACAAAAACTTAACACTGAACAATGAACCGTGAAAATGAGGTAAAGATAGTATAAAACCTGCGATACTGACATGTACATCATATAATATTTGCATGTACACCAAATATAGTTGACCTATTGCATATATAGTATTACAACACATGGATTAGATCATTCTTATTAGGACGAAAACAAAGAGTTATAGTTAATGGGGAGAAATCCGAATGGAAAGATGTCACGAGCCGAATACCTCAAGGTTCAGTGCTAGGCCCAATTTTATTCGTACTATATATAAATGATATGCCTGAAGTCACCAGTATTGGCACAGACACATACCTTTTTGCAGATGACACCAAAGCATTTAGAGGTATATTTCAACAGTCTGATTGTGAACACCTGCAAGAAGACATTCATGCACTTCATGAATGGTCAGAAAAATGGCTCCTATGCTTCCATCCAGACAAATGTAAGGTGATGAGAATTGGACGATCTAAAGTAGAACAGAAAGCTTACACATTGAAGGAAGGAATAACACCGATGGAATATGTAGAAGCTGAGAAAGATATAGGAGTTACCATTGACACCAAATTATCATTTGAACAACATATGCATGAAAAGATAAACAAAGCAAATTCAATCATGGGAATACTAAGAAGAACAATGGAATACATGGATATGAATACATTTAAATTATTATACACAGCTTTAGTACGACCACATCTTGAATATGCCAACCAGGTATGGTGTCCACATTTGAAGAAACAAATTGAAGCCATTGAAAATGTCCAAAGAAGAGCAACTAAACAAATACCTGGACTATCAACATTAACATATGAAGAACGACTTAGAAAACTAAAACTTCCAACATTAGCCTACAGAAGATCTCGAGGTGACATGATAGAAATGTACAAAATACTATCAGGAAAATATGATGATGATGTATCAGACTTTATATCACCGTGTACTGACTCCAACACTCGAGGACACCATCTCAAATTGTATAAAACAAGATCTAGACTAGATGTAAGAAAATATACATTTACACAAAGAGCAGTAGAAATTTGGAACAGTCTACCAGAAAAAGTAGTATCAGCACCAACAATACCATGTTTTGAAGCCAGATTAGACCGTTACTGGGAAAATCAAACACAAAAATATAATTATAGTGAAAAAATACACACGACCGGACAAGACCTAAGTAAAAAAAGTTTAGACAAGGAGCTGACAGAAGAGGATTCCTCAGGAATCCTACAGTCAGAAGAGGATCTGTGAGTATCTGTGAGTATAGTATTAGAAAAAAGACCATCTCAAAAACTTAAATTTGACCACTGAACAGTGAAAATGAGATCAAGGTCAGATTACACCTGTCAATTGGACATGCACACCTTACACTCATTCGATCCATACCGTGACTAAATATAGAATACCTATATATTGCATACAGTTTAAGAAAACATTCCAAAAACACAATAAACTGAACTATAATCACGGAACCATGAAAATAAGGTCAAGGTCAGATGACACCTGCCAGTTGAACATGTACACCTTACAATCCTTGAATACACCAAATATACTAGACCTTTTGCTTATAGTATCAGAGATATGGACTTTCAAGAACACCGAAAACTAGATCTTGTTCATTGATTCATGAAATGAGGTTGAGGACGAGTGAACGCTGCCGGTCTGACGGGCATGAGGACCTTGCAATGTAACCACATACGTATATATGATTATCCTATTACATGTAATCATAATAAGAGAGAAGTTAAAATTACAAACAATCTTCACTTTTTTTCTTCAAGTAGTCACTGAATCATGACAATGAGGTAACGGCCAATGGACATGTGACAGACGGAAACATTTTTGTGGCGACTACTTTATGCCCAGGAACAGCTGCCCAGACTATTTCAAGACTAATAGATAACAATTTACTAAGCGCATGGAGGTAATTTGGGTAACGGACGTCACTCCACATTACAGAATCATGGGTCTTTTGGAGGTCAGTTCAATGGAAATAAGATGTGGTATGAGTGCTAATGAGACAACTATCCATACAAGTCACAAATTGTAAAATGTTAACAATTAAATATAGTTAAAAAAAACTAACGGTCTAATCTATATAAAAATAAACCACTGAACAAATGTTTCCAGAATTAGGACAATTACAAATTACTGAAATGCAGCGGGTTTAAACGTTTTTAATAGGCCCCAACTTTCACCCTAACCTAAAACAGTATTATTACATTAAAACATTCAAAGACAACCCTATTTCTATGATTCAATATCGATTCTAAATCAAATTGGTAGAACTATCTATAATACTAAAATTACGAGGTCCAATTTGTCAGCCGTCATCACGTAAAAACGACGAATCAAAGAATTCAACTTTATATATAACTAATATAGTACAAAGGTGTAGATTAAAAATTACACCACTCCAGACCCTTTTGTTTTCCACGTAATTAATATTGCCAATAATTAAGAAGTTCCGGATCGAGTACGATACCGATACCAATAGTATATTCACCTGTTACCTATTACCTTATCTGTACGTTCCGCATCTGACAGGCGCACCACCAAACGGTGTATTCAGAAGTAATATGCTATATACACGGGTCATAATCACAGGGTTGACACTACTAAATTGTCAAATTGTTACCTATTGTAGTATTTTAATCAGTAAGACTTTCTAAGATAACAATACGAATACTAAAAATCTGTGACTAAAAATAAGGCGTATAGGTACAGTTTTCAATTTGTTAGCGGGCATGACGTAAAACACCGAATTGAAGAATTCAACTTTATTTATAACTGATATAGGACTATGCTGTTGATTAAAAGATACTCCATTCCAGGACCTTTTGTTTTCCAAATAATTAATATTACCAATAATTGATAAGTTCCAGTTCGACGGGTTCAAACAGAAAGATTTGAAAGAAAAGAAAACTGTGTATCTTATAATTGATAAGTTCCAGTTCGACGAGTTCAAACAGAAAGATTTGAAAGAAAAGAAAACTGTGTATCTTATAATCGGCATGACTTTATCAGATGACAATACTAATTACTCAAATAAGGCTTGCGCATAGTTATATATACCGTCTTTAATTCAGTCACGGACCCGCGATATCACGGGTGTGTTCTAGTATAGTAAATAATGATACATCTACAAAATAAACACAAAATGGGAACTTTTTTCTGGGTCTAGTCTAGTCCAAATAATTATGACGTCTGGCAAGGCTATTTTATTATTTTTCTTGGACGCCTTCTTGTCGTAGGTTTTCTGGGACGCCTGTAGGAAGGCATCCCAGAAAAAAAAATTAGCCTTGCCAGACATCATAATTATTTGGACTAGGTCATTCATTTGGAGTTGTCTGGGTCATATTAAAATAAACGTCCGGTGAAAAACTGTCACTTGAAAAAGGTGCAATTTTGGCACTACGTTTATAATTATATCTAAATGAAGTTTCTTATTTCGTCAAGAAGAAAATTAATTATTTGGATGTATGTGGTTTGAGTAATATCTGCAGGCAAATTTTTCTTTCATCATCACATCTTAATGTTGACAATTTGTAAAGATTAAGATTTATTTAAACCCCAAGGTACGAATACAAAATCACCTCCGTCACCGATTTGATTCAGAAATTACGTGTACCAACCTCGATTTGAAATCTAACAATGACTAGTGCCCTGATTTCCGTTGGAAGTAGTTACCTTTAACTTTGACTGCATAAAGTTAATAAGTGGTTCTCAGATAGTATTAACAGTGATTTTTTAAGCAACACTTGACTACTTATTTATCTTTGTACCATGGAATTAATTTTAAACAACACATAAAATTATTCGGCTGTTTGCCCATGAAATGAATGGAATGTGAAGAATTTCAGTGTTATTTTTGGTTTGTGTATTTCAAATATTTAAATTTCACACTACACACTGTGAAGGCACAAAAGAAAAATCCACCTGGAGTGTAAACGTATTGCTTACATTATGTGATATAACTTTTGAAGCTAAATAGAAAATAAAAACTTGAGAACAATGATGTTGAATGGGTATAACCATCATTACCATAATAGTGTTTCAGGGTTTAGTCCACCAGGGAAAGAGAAATACCAACCTAATACTAACATTAAAACACATTGTCTCAGTGATGATTATACTGTTGTTGAGGATATAGGAAGGTAGGTTTACAGCATAGATAAATGTTATCCACTTCTTTCCCAATTTATTATGTACTATTTACATACATGAACACTACAATCATTAACAGCTAGATTCACTTGATTTAAAGTGATAGTTATTTAAAGGGCAATACATGTAGCTACAAATTCAATAGAAAAATAAAATATTTAAGCAGAATAAAAAGATAACATGTACACTTCCCTATAAACAGGTTCTTGGTTCAAGTTTGTCAAAATAATAATCACTGGTTTTATAATATAATTTGTAATGATTATTGTGACTTGCAAGTTAATATTTCAGCTCATTTGATTCAGGTTTGTTTTGGTAACCTTTAAATTTGACATTTAGGTAAGATGTGTGTGCAGGTGTTTGTCATGTTCTGTGGCCCATTCATTTAAAAGTCTAAAAAGAAAAGATAGTCCAGATTAAAATGTGAAACAAGAAGTCAGCAAGAATAACCTTCTTTCAAATTCTTTGACTGCACAAAATTATTTTTATACATATGAAGTACATATTTTAAACCTTTAGCATGAAATCAAACAGACCTATAAAAATCCAACTGCACACAGCTGTTAATTAGTATTAATATACATGTATTTATGTTTACAAAATGTATATTAGTTCTTATGACCATAGGGAACCAACTGTCAGTAGTTTTTGGAGGTCATCTCAATGGGTAACGAGTTGATACTTAATGTAAAATACAAATGTACATTGTATATTCTAATATTGCAAGCCCATGAATTATTAATTGTTTTAATTCTGACTTTTTGTAATTTACATATCTGTTTTAGTATATTATGTTTTTAAATTAAATATGAAAATTTGTGTTTAATCAGTGCATATGCATTTTAAAATTAGATTTGACAGCTCATGCTTCTTGAAAAATTAAGTTACCAGTATATTATTTGATTACGTCAAAACATTTATTTTCTTGCATAATTCATTATGCATGTTATATATGAATATTGTAGATGTTGATGTTTTATCCTCTCCCCCAAAATATTCATACACATGGGTACAGATGCGCATTAGTTTTTCCATAGGCCGTAATGGTAACATTTTCTTCTGTTGCTCAGTCCATATCGTTAACTTGGATATGTGTGATGGCTCGTTTCGAAGCTGAGACATTTTGACATATGTGGTTAAATTTTCGGGGTACGAAGTGAGATTACTTTTTCCGTAAATTAGCAAACCCCGAGTATCCTTTTGTGATGCGGCTCCTCATGGTAAATAATCCCATTTTTAACACAAAAAGTTCTTTGGAAATTTAATACTTTGAACACATTTAATAGCTCCATAGATTTTACACATTTATTCTGTGTTCCCCTACTTTCTAAATTAACTCAAATGGTTAAGCTCAGTCACTTGTTTATCATAGAAAAGTGTCAAATATCACTACACAGAGAATTTTTGTTTACACGTGACTTTTGAGTTCCTCATTTCAAGGCGCATTAGGGATCTTGTCCCACATGTACATAGATATAGGAAGATGTGGTATCAGTGCCAATGAGACAACTCTCCATCCAAATAACAATTTATAAAAGTAAACCATTATAGGTCAATGTACGGCCTTCAACACGGAGCCTTGGCTCACACCGAACAGCAAGCTATAAAGGGCCCCAAAAATTAGTAATGTAAAACCATTCAAATGGGAAAACCAAGGTCTAATCTATATAAAACAAAAAAATATATCATAATATGTACATGTGCAGTATTTAGACTTTGTAAATTGTCCCCCTTTAACCCCTTACATGTCTGTACCAATAGATTATCACATCAATGTTTAGGGCAATATTAAAATAATAATTAGTTGAATTCTGTATGTGACCTTTTCTAAATTTTCCTTATCTTCTTGTACTATGTACATGTATACTAACCATGTTATGGTTGGGTTGTGTCTAATAGTTATAGTGCTGTAACACAGACTTTATGGAGGGGCTTCTCAAGAAGGTTGAATATCTGGTTCACTCTATCTATCCTTTAATTTCACATTCCCTATAGCTAGCTACATGTATGCATGTGTTATGCTGAAATCAGACTGATCAAGCTTGGTGACTGCACATTCTGACCTTCTCACTTAAGCGAGCCCATGAGTCTTTGACTCATTGAAATCTGCCAGGATTCAGAATCAATCAACTGTTGGGCTCACCATGGCCAAAAAAGACTAGTCCCTGTAATTACCTTTAAAAATCCTTAGTGAGACCCCTTCATTAATCTGTCATTGAACTTCACTTTGATTGGTCCCTTAATTTTCTTTCTTTTTTTCATTTACAATGTCAAAAAAATAGTGACCTTTGAAGCGTGATAGAGGTACTTGTTCAACTGCTACATGTACTTGCAGATTCCAGGGGATAATAGGACTCTTTCTCGATTCTAAATTTTATTTCTAAATACCATTTAAATTTCTATTTTTTCAAGCCATGGCTTGAAGTTTGGTAATACATAACATTTCTCTGTTGATTCACCTGTAGCTGATAATTGACCAAATACTTGCAATTTATTGTGATCATGGTGTAATAAAACTATTAAAGGATTAACAGTATACCATTAAATTTATGTCATTGCAAATACATGTATATTGTATTGGCCATTGTTGAATGAATTGTTTACCATCTTAGTTTAACCTAACTATATATATAATTAATATTAATTAACAGCATGATACCTGTTATACATTAGTAATACAATGTATTAAACAGAGACTTTGAATTGGACAGTACATTGAATGCAATACAGTACTTTATAATGCCTTAGACATTAAGACTATTTAGAGACATGAGACAAGTTTTTATTTTTATGATTATTTCAGTTATGTTTTTGTATAACCTTCAAACAGATTCTTTGTCTTGTTCCTAGTCTGTTCTCAGGTTCTGGCCAACAATAAGTTACTACAAAAGTGGTAATTGATATGGGAATTTATGAGTTTCTTGTGGACTGAGTTTAGCTTTAAATGTAATGTAATTGATCTTACAGTTTTATAGTGTAATAGTGTATATTATATTTTCATACACTACACAGTAATACATGTACCATATAATGTAATGGTGATGTATGTACATCATCATGTATCTGTATTCTGTTCTTAGCAAGTACATGTTTAAATTATTGGAAAACAATATTGACCATAAACATGATAAAGACATATATTCATATTTTTTCTTTAATTTGAAATATATATGGAATGTGCGATTATAGATGTGATCAGTAATCAGTTGGTAAATTAGCTGGAGGGACATATTTTAACATATTACAAGGTCTATGATTATCATGAAAATCTGTCACCCGTAACATAAAAAGTTGTTATACATTGTAACTACTGCCATTGCTGAATGCACAACATGTATATCATTGTATTTGAGATTTTCCCCAAAATATTTTGTTTGATAGTTTGTTTCTTTATATGAAGATGAGTGTAGTTGTTTTTGTACATACAATTTTGTGTATATAGTAAGGGAATTTTGAAAGAAAGGACTCATGGGCTCGCCTTAAATAACCTTGTAAGATTCTATTACACCTACAATATGCAACTTGTCTAGAAATCAATATAAATGAAATAAAATATATAGTCATCCTAATATGATTTAGTTAATTTTATAAAGACAAGAAGACTTAAAAAATGAGCGAAAAAGCTTTGATGATACTTATATCAATTATGTCAGAACTGAGGACTCATATTTTTTGTTGACCGGACTCTGTTCTAACAAAAATGACAAGTCCAGGCTTATCTGACAAATTTTAATGAAATTCTATGATTCATTGATTGTATAAGTATATTAATTGATTTATAACATATCTGTCCTGTTGCACATATTATGCTGATGAAGAAAAAAAGACTGTCATTTGGTCTTTTGTGGAGAGTTGTCTCATTGGCAATTATACCACATCTTTTTCTTTATATTCAATGTAGGATATAAAGGTTGAAGTCATCTGTACCATTTTTTTTAATACCATTAAATATGAGGGCTACATGTCCAACATGTATGTTTGAGTAAATAGATATATTGCTATAAATCTGCCATTATAATTTCCACAAACTGATAAAACAGAAATTTTACTTAAAAAAAAAATTGACATTTTTCTTCCTTATCAACTATAAAGAAGCCAACACTGTAACATTTTGAGACGAGTGGCTAACTGTGCAGACTACATATAGGAACAAATTTGTGTATACATGTACATTTGTAAATATACCAATTTGAGTGGCACTGATTTTCAGCATTTTCCTTACAAATGACAAATATGTACATTTTGTATCTTCTTTCACAATAGTCTAGGATCCTTGCTACAGCTAGATATATCTCAGAAAAGCAAACCAATAATCGAATAATGTAAATTAGCACAAAGCTGTTAACAGATTATTATACAATTAGTTATGAATTAGAATGGTGAGTCACTATAGTATGTAAAATGTTTTATCATGTTTATAGACCTGAAAATTGTCACTTTATTTCAAATGAAATCATTAACAAAGGGGAAATTTCTCATCTTTCATAAATGACACACAAACATATTGATCAGTTTCATTATGTAGGAAAATAGAACTTTGAATAATTATATGCAAAAGAGAGTTCTCATAAAGAAGTAATGAAGGCAAGTTCAGGGACTCATCTTTTTGGCCATGGAGAATCCCAACAGGCTCCATGCCAAGTAAAGGTAGAGGTATGAACTGCCATCAAATTTTTACGATTTTTCCATAAAATTATTTGTGTGCTCAGTTTTGAAAATAATGAGTCCAGGCAGACTTTCAAGAGTCCAGGACACAGGAAATCATTTAGTGAGAACCGTAAACATTTTAAAATACAATATTGGAGTGCTTGCCTCAATAATAAAAGACTGTATTTAATTTCTTATATACAGGCTGAGAAATAATCATAAGTGGAGCTGTAACTTAATTTAAATGCCATACAAGTGCAGTAGTCTTTTTTAGTTTAAGTTTCAAAAGATAAGAACCGCTTCTTCCTGTATAAAATGAAATGATTTGTTAAATAGGTATAAATTAATACTTGACTCGGCTTTTTGTTATTAATTTTTGCTGCTACTTGAAATTCTTTGTTTTATTAATCACAAATACAAATGAAAGAATGACAGTGCCCTAAAGGGATAACCCAGGTCATAACCACACAAGTTGATGATTGTTATGTAATTTGTTCATCAGAAAATATTTTGGTGTGAATCATGATGATCTAAGATAATTTTGATGAATTGATTCAAATAAAATCAATATTTATCAGGGAATAGTTGTCTGTAATTTAATTGACTTCCTCCTTTTGGTAAATTGTTTAGTAGTTTTAGGCATAGTCATCAATGCTTTTCATCAATAATTAAAATTGTTCACTGATGGAATAGCAGAAAATGTTTCCACTTCAATGGGTTCATGCTACTGTCATGACTAAATATAGCTTAAGCGATATTTTATTCAGCTAATGAAAAATATGAATAATTTTCACCTTTTGTCCTTTAATTATTCTTGAGAATGGGACTGTTTTCTGTGATGGTAACGCTTTATAAAATTGAGAATGGTAATATGGAATCATTGGAATGTGTCAGAAAGACAACAACCCGATCGAATAGCAGAAAACAGCCAAAGGTCACCAATGGGTCTTCATCACAGCAAGAAAACCCTGCACCATAAAGCAAGCTTGATTGTATGAAAGTTGCTATATTTAGAGAAACCTGCAAATTCATTCAAACTATTTATATATTATCTCCTGCATATCTTTAACAATCAATTTTCATAATCACTTTGTAGAATAGAAATGCCCATGTAAGCCAATTACATATAAACATATGTATGTAAGAAATACATACACCCAGGTTATTCTTGAAAATGATATTTAAACAAAAGACAAGTTTTAGTTTTGTTTTTTAAAAGAAAAGAGACAAGCAACTAGAAATATCTTGCCTAGAGATACATGTCTTTGTTAAGATAAGTACATGTTTATTTTCTTCCTGTTATTGATATAATGACTTATAACATAATAAAGATATATAATATTCTATGTATATTCACACTATGGGGTCCAAATTCTTTTTAAATATTTAAAACATTGTGTTAAGTAAACTTTTCGCCCCTTGAGCTGTTGCAATAGATCAGATGCCAACTGTAAAGTAGAATTTTTTGAACTAGGTCCCAATAAATAAAAGATTGCTCATTATTATATTTTTAAAGCATATGATACAGAATAGTTCAAACAGGTCTCAATGTTCTTCAGAATCATAGGGAGAAGTGAATTCTCTTTTTAGCCATGGCGTTGTCAGTTTATTTTTCGAGTTTGAATGTCCCCTTGGAATCCTTTGCATCTCTTATAAAACAAAAAAACATCATAATCCTTCTGCTTGTTTGGATAGACATATATGATATAGATTAAACCCAATTTCCAAATTCTTCTATGACTGAATGGAGTTTTGGGTTATGTGTTAGTGAGACAGAAAGCATACTACCTTTTCTAAAACTAGTGGGTGATCTGCCTCTAACATTACTACTTTTTGTTAACTTTAATTAAAATCTAAATGTTTAATTTTGTTGACAACTAGATTATATATCTTAAACTTATTTGAAATTGATTTTGAGCATGTTAATTTCATCCAATTTATCTCAATACAACACTTGACCGTTGTGAGTGGACATAAATTCCTTGTCAAAGAAATTATTAAATTTCTATTTATTGAAATAGTATTTAAGCTGTTGAAGATAATAGTGGCGTCATCAAAAGATTCATTACTACAAAGTTTACTTTCATGTTGTTAAAACAGGTCAAATTGTTTGTTGTTTACCCCCTCATTGATAAGAAACCCTGGCATATTTACACTACAGATATTGTGACAATATACAGGATTTCCATCTCTTTTTTTCTCTCCTGATTAGTATATTAGTAGAAATTCAAAACAAGAGTTGCATGTATCCGATAGCCATTCAGTTTCTGACCAAACTGTTTGTAGATTATATCATACAATGTATATAATGTTAAACTATGATAAGAAATTGGTTAGTGCTTACATTATTTATATATCAAGATGACCTTGATAATTGTTACATATCACAGTTACCATGGGCCCTTTCTATTATTTAGAAAACTAGTTAAAAGTTTGGTACTGGTAATCATTTGCTTTGGGCTTCTGTCTTTAAGCTGCAGTTTTTATTTCAAGGAGAAGAAAGAGTTGGGAAATGGATTTTTGGAGTATTTGGGTACTAAATTATATCTGAAACAATGTAAATAAAAAAATTTGAGGGGCATTATGTTTTTCTGTCTGTGTGTCTGTTCGTTTGTCAGTCTGTTTGTCAGTTTGTTTGTCTGTCCCGCTTCAGATCTAAGTTTTTGGTCAAGGTAGTTTTTGATTTAGCTGAAGTCCAATCTACTTGAAACTTCAAAAATGGAAGGAAATAGAAGAATTAGGAGTTCCTGCTCCATTAGTGGCACTCTTGCAATATTGCTTATTGAATGAAAAGATATCTTGTTTTTTTATAATTTTATAAGTAAATAATTAAACTGCTGTATTGGTTTAAAATTACAGAAAGCTTGATTTTTGTTATACATGTATTGACAAAAATATGTATTAGAGATGCACTTCAATTTATTTGCTGCTTTATTTAATTTAAAAATCAAGTAATTAAGCCCATGTCTCTATTTCAATACTTGTTTAAAAAGGTTAACAGCAATAATACAAATATTAAATTGTTTTGTTCCTGTTGCCTATATAATATATATAGACTTGCATATATTTGTATAATGTCTTTCAAATACAATTTGTGCATTATGTTTACATTGTAAAAGGATATATATTTTTTCTAAATTATCATTATTTACATGTATGTACTTTCTTTGGTGCACAAAGTACACAAAAACACCAATATCAAGCTTGATTGATTTCAAAGGGCCTATAAGCTTAAGCTGAGAGTGCAGTAAAAATTAGTTGAAGGAGTAATTAAAATGAGTTATTATTTTATAAAAGATTTTAGGTCTATTTCCTAAATTTAATTCAAAACAACCCTACCAAGTCATTTTTAAAGGAGGTAAATTATCAAGTGAATGTTATACAAATTGTTCATTGATGATGTGGGTAGGCCTCTGGTGACAAATGGCCCTGATTACTAAGAAGGTTTTTTAACAAGTTTGTGATCAGCTTGACTGACTCAAGACTAGACACAGTTATGTAAAGTGAGGAGGGATTTTAATATCTTATCTGAATATTTTCTTTGTCATAGTTCTGGCTATAAAGAAAACAAATTATATATTGGATCTTTGAGGTTTAAATAAAAGTAAAAATAGGTTGCAGACATAAAAAGAATGATATACATTAAGAGTCAGAAATATTATAATATTGAATCATTTATTAATTCTTAGAATTTGTACAGGAAGGATTTTCAGCAGGATTTGATACACTGTACCTTTGTTTGATATTGTACCGTAGTCGTAAGATGTTAACTAGACTTTAGATTTCCCTTTTGGTCATAATAGCTCTCAAAGTTCCAGTGTATTTCTGATCATTTCTGTATCCCTGGCTTTTAAAAATGTTCAGGTTGAGCATTCCTGATGAAGGTACATGTAAATACAGAAAAGCCCTTCAAACTAAAAAAATATAATTCACTTACACTTTACAGTAGTTAAACTTTATATTATTGCATGTTTAATTGATTAGAGGCAGGTGCTACCTGATGAGCTTCCGGAGGTAATAGGTGCATGTTTGTTTTACTTATCATTATTTTTATAGGAATCAGATATACAAGTTGCAGGAGATTGTATACTGCTATGTGGTATAATCAGAGATAATATGCTTCTTCATGAATAAGGTTTTGAAAACCAGAGAAAAGCGAATAAGCTACATTTAACTTGACTTTCCTCCATGTTACAAAAAGACAACACATGCCAAAATATTAGCATAAATGTGTTTTGTGCCATTTGTTTGTGATTTGAATATAATGATCCACCATGCTATACTAACCATCAAGGAATTGTATATTTAAATATACAATTCCTTGTAACCATGTCATATTTCTGATGTCCCTGTACCAAGCTAGGAGCATTAAGTCTTGTGATTTTTTTATGTTTACTAAATGAAATAATTGTTTATGCATTTATGAAATATTATATACCCATACTTCTATTCCTGTTATAGCTCACTAGTACTGGTTCTTTTTCCTGAAAAATACTGAGGGTATATTAAAATAGTTGGTGGTCTAGTATACATCTGTCCCATCTTGTACAAACAGTTTCTTGATGGTAACTTAGTTTGCCCATGGTTGGAATTTTAACTGAATTGCATATAAATGAAAAACAATGAGATGTTGTATGATTGCCAATGACTTCTATCCACCTAGCCCACTTGGAGACCCTCTGTAGTACAAGCACTAAAGTATCACATATTATATGTATGCTTGAAATTAAATGATTTTTAAACACCCACATTTGATGAGTTGTAACAAGATTAAAACTATTATCATGTTTATAACTTTAATGACTGTAATTGTGCTATCTATATGTTCAACATGATTTGATGTTTAACAAATAAAACATGTGCCAATATTATAACCTAATCAAACATTACAATAAAGAAATATTGGCACAATTTGACTTAAATTTGTCATAAAACAAGTTGTTTTATTGGAGGGCCAATAAAGTCAGTAAATCTTTTATGTTTGTCTTCTTTAATAGGGTGATATAAGTAGGTGTTCTTCAATATAATGGAACTAAAAATAATATGGGAAATTCCTGAATTTGAAGAAATGTCATGGCATTACGTTACTAATACACTACAGTAGCAAAGACTTGATATTCTATTCATATGGCGGATCCAGAAATTGGGGGCCTGTTCCAGTCATGCCTTAGTGATTTCTTACATAATCAACCAAATTTTTTCTACAATAGGGAGGGGGTTGGTCAGGACCCCTGGGCCTTTAAATACACCTCTATTATATTGTCTTTTATTAAAACACATGTATTGTGATGAATTATTGGGAAAATACAGAAAGTTACCTGGTAAAAGAATGGCTACTGAGATGTTGATTTTTGATTATCAGATATCACCTCCTGTTAACATTGTTAAATACTATCATCTAAGAAAATCAAAGTAAGTGTGTAAATAACTTCAAAGAACCACATGCTACATACATAAGCTCAAATAACTGATCATAAATATTATAACAGGGATGAGGATTATCAATAAGATTTGTTGTGCAGTGTACCCTGATAATATGTGCCAACTTCTTTCATTCATAATGATGAAAACTTCCTCACAGTTCATTGTATATAAACATGTATTATACAATCAAATACCTTTAATCAGGAGATCCGATTATTATTGTTTTCACCAAAACTAGTGGTTAAATATTGGTGTGTAGAATTTTAATACTGTTGCTTAATATATACCGAACTTTAATTTTTGCATAATGCATTTCATTAGTTTAACACTCCTTAGCTGAGTTTTGTGCTTTTACTATTTGGTGAATTGACAAAACAATAGACCATCTTATTTGTTGTTAAGATGAGAAAAGAATGGACTTATTTACTTGGGGACAATTAAGAGCCTAATATATATTATATAAACACCTGACTATTGCCAAAGACTATTTTACCATCTAGAATCCTTTGGTTATTTTTGTCATGAGGTTGCTGCCTCATTGAGATGTAGCCCACATACATCTTCTATTAAATTCAACTCATATTCAAACTTAACTTTTTATACGACCGCAAAATTTGAAAATTTTTTCGTCGTATATTGCTATCACGTTGGCGTCTGCGTCGTCGTCGTCGTCCGTCGTCCGAATACTTTTAGTTTTCGCACTCTAACTTAAGTAAAAGTGAATGGAAATCTATGAAATTTTAACACAAGGTTTATGACCACAAAAGGAAGGTTGTTATTGATTTTGGGAGTTTTGGTCCCAACATTTTAGGAATTAGGGGCCAAAAAGGGCCCAAATAAGCATTTTCTTGGTTTTCGCACTTTAACTTTAGTTTAAGTTAATAGAAATCTATGAAATTTTGACACAAGGTTTATGACCACAAAAGAACGGTTGGGATTGATTTTGGGAGTTTTGGTTTCAACAGTTTAGGAATTAGGGGCCAAAAAAGGGCCCAAATAAGCATTATTCTTGGTTTTCGCACAATAACTTTAGTTTAAGTAAATAGAAATCAATGAAATTTAAACACAATGTTAATGACTACAAAAGGAAGGATGGTATTGATTTTGGGAGTTTAGGTCCCAACAGTTTAGGAATTAGGGGCCAAAAAAGGGCCCAAATAAGCATTTTTCTTGGTTTTCGCACCATAATGTTAGTATAAGTAAATAGAAATCTATGAAATTTAAACACAAGGTTTATGACCATAAAAGGAAGGTTGGTATTGATTTTGGGAGTTTTGGTCCCAACAGAATAAGGGGCCCAAAGGGTCCAAAATTAAACTTTGTTTGATTTCATCAAAATTGAATAATTGGGGTTCTTTGATATGCCGAATCTAACTGTCATGACTGTTTTTGTAGATTCTTAACTTTTGGTCCCGTTTTGAAATTGGTCTACATTAAGGTCCAAAGTGTCCAAAATTAAACTTAGTCTGATTTTAACAAAAATTGAAATCTTGGGGTTCTTTGATATGCTGAATCCAAAAATGTAATTAGATTTTTTATTATGGGCCCAGTTTTCAAGTTGGTCCAAATCAGGATCTAAAATTATTATATTAAGTATTGTGCAATAGCAAGTCTTTTCAATTGCACAGTATTGCGCAATGGCAAGAAATATCTAATTGCACAATATTGTGAAATAGCAAATTTTTTTTTAATTAGAGTTATCTTTCTTTGTCCAGAATAGTAAGCAAGAAATATCTAATTGCAAAATATTGTGCAATAGCAAGATTTTTTTTTAATTGGAGTTATCTTTCTTTGTCCAGAATCAACTTAAATCTTTGTTATATACAATATACAATGTATATTCACTTTTTACTACCAACTGATAAATTAAAATAATCTTTACCATTCAGTGATAACAAGCAGTTTTTTTACATCTTAATATTTTATGATGTATTTAAATGAGTAGTTATTGTTGCAAACTCCATTAGAAATTTTAATTGAGATTAGTTTTGGAATAAGGGAAAGGGGGATGTGATTAAAAAAATTGGGTTCAATTTTTCTCATTTGAAATTTCATAAATAAAAAAGAAAATTTCTTCAAACATTTTTTTGAGAGGATTAATATTCAACAGCATAGAGAATTGCTCTAAGAGAAAACAAAAATTTTAAGTTCATTAGAACACATTCATTCTGTGTCAGAAACCTATGCTGTGTCAACTATTTAATCACAATCCAAATTTAGAGCTGAATCCAGCTTGAATGTTGTGTCCATACTTGCCCCAACCGTTCAGGGTTCAACCTCTGCGGTCGTATAAAGCTACGCCCTGCGGAGCATCTGGTTTTCTTTTAATCTTTATTCATTTTAAACTTCTCCTTTAATGTTTAGTTATAATACATAATACATGTAGCAATATTTACATACATGAGTGAGGAACAAAGGTTGAGAAGTAATAGACCATGTATTAGGCTCATATCATACTGCAATAGACCATACATGAGTGAGAAACAAAGGTTGAGAAGTAATAGACCATGTATTATGCTCATATCATACTGCAATAGACCATACATGAGTGAGGAACAAAGGTTGAGAAGTAATAGACCATGTATTAGGCTCATATCATACTGCAATAGACCATACATGAGTGAGGAACAAAGGTTGAGAAGTAATAGACCATGTATTAGGCTCATATCATACTGGAGGGGGTATATACAGGACCTTTATCAGGACTCCAGGGTCAAGTGTTTTAAGCTCAGGATTTCGGGGTCTGGGAATTCTTTTTTCGAAATTTGGGATGTCAGGATTTGAATTTATTTAAGTTCGGGACCTCAAGATTTCGTGTTTTTAAGCCTGGGATTTCGGGATCAGGACCCCTCCTTCCCTCCCTCATACTGCAATAGACCAATTATCTGTAATTTTTAGTGCACACAATTACATAATGAAATTCAGAAATGATGATACAGGAGATTTAGTAATTTGATAGTTGTTGAAGCTTGGTATGTAATTTATTTTGGCACATAGGGATCACCATTACCTATATATTAGAGGGAAGTTACTGATTGTACTTGGTCTAAATTACTTAAAATGATCTTCAAACGAAATTATTGCACTATTATATGGTATAAGATAGATAGAAAATAGCTCATAAAAATAACATAATTTGTATATTGAATGCTAGAGGCCACACAAGGGTTTATCACGGGTGATTTAAATGACCAGGGATAATGATCTAGATAATTAAAACGAGCAGGTTTATGTGATAATTAAAATGTTTTATGTCATATTAAGAACTCTCTGAAAGTTTAAGTATCATATGGAAGAAAGAATTTCATTAAATAGGCTGTTTATAGGCTGAATATGGAAATAAAGATATTTGTCCAGTTTTAATGTGACCTTGAGGTACAGATTAGATCTTTTATGGTGTTTTGATGTACAATGTACTAGCTTAAAGATTTTCAACTAGAAAAAAAATTTGCATTTACATTGTAATCATTTAATTTTCTTGGATATTTAAAATTGCTTTAAAAGATGTTATTACAATTTTATTTGCATCAAAAGTACAAATATATTTAGAAGGGGAATATGTATGCAGTGTCAGATCAAGAAATTTTCGTACAAGGGGCCTGCTCCAGTCATATGCCTCAGTAATTCCCTATGTAATCAACCAATTCCCCCCTGCATGAAAACAAGCCATCACAGCTTCTTGGTCCTCTCATCAAGTTTCAAGAAAAATAATCAGATGAGTTATAATATATTTTATATTTTGTCATTGTATGTTCATTTGTTTCTTTTTTGGTTTTAGATGACACAATCCATAGTGTCTCAGTTGTCACCATATGTAAAACATATGTAAAACATATCTTTAACATATATCTATAATGCACAAGTAAATACACCTGTTTCAGTTCAGATTTATTGTGATGTTTTTGTTTTAGATGACTTTAATCATACTTAAAAGTAAAAAGTTGTGACACAAAGTTCATGCCCTGATCTTGTTTAGAATTTGTCATGTTAATATGTCTCCACCCTCAGTCATGCACATTGCTGATTCATCGTTCACCTGTACTTCATTCATAATTACACTCAGTTTTAGTTGCAGCTTGTTATGTTAAATGTTAAATTTTACTTCCTTTTGGAATTGTACAATTTACGTCCAAAAGTTTCCTTTCTCTAACTTAAGTAATTGCCTCAACCAAATGTTATGAAACCTGTTTAAAATGCTTATTACCACATAATATAGATCAAGTTCTAAATTAGGTATTGTCACTTTTACTGTCCCTTTATAAGCATAAAAATAGCATCATTTTTGTTTTTGATTTCTAACTTTAGTTTGCTTCAACCAAATGTTATGAAACTAATGAATAATGCTTATTACCACATATTACAGATCAAGTTTGAAATTTGGTGGCATAAGTTATACTGTTCATGAGTTATACCCCTTTATAAACAAAAAAAAATGTGTAATTTTTTCGTTTCTGTTCTCCCTTATTATTATATTATATTAATTTTACTTAATCTTTCATATATATTTATGCATTTATAATTTCAATAGCCATGGAGATTACAAGGTATTTTTTAGGTGAATAATTTTTTTTATAGGATTTAGTTTTTTTCTGTGTACCTGAGGTAACATATCTTCTTTTACAAGTATCTGATAATATTTCCTCCCTTCATCTCGGTGACCACTCTTTGCAGAACATACCTCGATGTATAGATGCATTAATGTTTACTAGTATTGTGTTTCTGTCCTGTATATCAGTATTCATGAATACAACAATCAATCAATCCTTTTATGTTGAATCTGTACCTTATAATTCATTTTACAATTTGTAACAAAATTCTCTTGATTGACAACTAGTAAATTTATATGAGCCTTAGATATTTATCAAACTTTGCTGACCTTTTGTCAAATAGAACCTGTGGAAACCACAAGACCCTAAGGATATGATATGTACCGGTAGTGTTTCTGTTAACTCACAGTTCAAAGTAAAATGTATGTAACAGCATTAATATGAGGTTGTAATTAAGACCACTACATTTAGTACAGGACTATTGGTAAGGTCATAGGTCATGATTCTATAGGTACTGTCCTTGTGTCTTTTATATGAGTGTTTTTAAGAGGGTATAATTGATTTTGACATTTTAACTTTCTTTACCTGAATAATTATGCAAGTTACATGTTTGAAAAAAAGCATCCACCTTGAAGTTTTATTTTAATCAACTCGGCAGTATCCTGCTGTTGTTATATAGATTTTTTTTTGTGAATACTTAAAAGAAGTCTTTCAACTTTAACTTATACAGACATGACAGATGCACACATTTGTTAAATTAACAAAAACAAGTTCTACTTTTTGGATGGATTTAAAAAAGGGTGAAATGCAATAACATCCTTTAAAAAAATAAAAAAATATATTATTGAAACGGAACCTGACTGTTGTTACCTGTGAGATGCACACCTATATTAGATGTTCAAGGACACTTCTTTTAAAGATCTGCTTGAAAGTCTCAGGAATGTATTTGAATGCAAACTCTTCCTGTACATGTGTATTTTTATCGGCATGTATTGATTTCTATAAAACTGCCAAATACAGATGTCTGTACTTATAAGGAAGTGACATTTATTGAATACCTTGTAATTACATTCTACACCAGAACACATAGATGGAAGGTTAAAGCAAAGATAGAATTCAATTATCTTCCTCCTTAATTTCTATACTGATCTTATTATAGGACATCTTAAGATAGTTCTTTGGGAGAATACATGTATAATACATGTATTATTCTTTGAATAATACTAGCACGTCACATGCATCAGTACTTATCTTGTAAAAAAAATTCATCTTAAATTAAACTAATATAATGAAACGAAGCCTTTGAATTTCATACAGTGTGCTTTAAATGTAAGAAAAAGGTAAACATGTAATAAAAACTTATAACCTTTTAAGAAGATACCTGCATGAGGTTGCATTTCAATTATATAATTATGAGTCAGACTGTTTAATACAGTGACTGAAAACTCCTTTAATTGACGCATGTTACATAGTTAATCAATGAATGGAAGGCAAAGGAAAGTAACAAGGGATGAGATGTGAGGTTGAGCTGGTTGAAGTGTGAAGTGATTAAATATATGTATTGGTCTGAATAAAACAAGGCTGTTACAATAATCACACATTTATAACATCTTGCAGAATTAGTACTATAGAGGGGAAGGAGTTACATAAACTTGTAAACTATATGCATTTAAGCAATAATGACTATAGTTACCAGTGAGGGAAATACTAAAAGCTTCCAAAAAATTGTACTGGAAAAATTTCAGTTTGAAGTATATTAATAAAAACATATTACATGTACTTCTTCTGTCATGTCAAAAATGATTTGAGATGGCAATTGTGTTCTTGCAGTCATGAAGAATGAAATTATTGTATACACAGAGGAAGTTTTTATCTAGCCTGTGATGTATTACCATCTGCAGGCATAAACTATTTATATAAAACTTTATATTTAGGAAGGTAGAAGATCTCAATGCTTCATACCTTGTATGCAGATACCTTATGTTACGAAGATTCTGTCTGACATATGTCCATTGTCCATTGTCCTTGACCTCATTTTCACGGTTAACTGACTGCTTGAAAAAAAAAAGTGATGTCATTTGAATTTCTCACTTATTAAGTGAAATAGAACAACTAGGTTGGGTACATGGGTATCTTGCATCATCTTCATGTCCATTGGAACATAGGTATCTTGTAACATCCCCATGTCTGTTAGACAGGGTTCACCTGACCTTGACCTCATATAAATCTGTAATCAAGGTTAAAGTTATTTGATTAGATTCATTTCTCAGATGCTATAACATGTATAAGCAGTAGGTAAATTGTATGTGGTGTATGGAATTATTGTAAGAGGTACATTTCAGTCTGGCAAGTATCAACCTACCTTGACCTTATTTTCATGGTTCATTCGTCAATGTCAATGTTAAGTTTCTGTGCTTTGATCTGTATTTCATATATCATAAGCAAAAGGTCATGCAACTATACTTGCCATTTAATACTTGGTATATGGAATAATTGTAACTTGTACATGTCTGTGTGGCAGGATTTATCTGACCTTGACCTTAATTTTTAAGGACCTTAAAATATGTTAAGTTTATGTGATACTTGTAGTAAAACCTTTATCCTTAAGACTTAAACATAAAATTGATGGTCAGTAATTAAACAGGCGAGAACATTTCAGCATGTGCACTACTGTATTTTTGTATGGAAATTCTATGTTTTGCTCTTTTGAAGCTGGAAAAGTTATTTTTGTATGCTGCATTTTGTTTGAATAATTTGAAATAAAAAATCCCTTTTTTTTCAGAGGAAAATTTGCTGTAGTGAGAAAATTAGTACATATAGAAACAAAACAAACAGTTGCTGCAAAGTACATTAAGAAACGTCGACGTGGAAAAACATGTCGAGAGGAAATACTACGGGAAGTTGTGATGTTAGAAAATGCCATATCACATCCAAGACTGGTACAGTTACTGGAGGTGTTTGAAACATCGACAGAACTTATTTTAATTACAGAATAGTAAGTGTCGGAAGGAAGTTGTAATTAATTACATAAAACAGGATGGGAGTTCAAAATGTTATTATTAAAAAGATATTTTGTATGTACCATATATACTACTTTGATATACAATTGAATTTGAAACCAGATTGCAAAGGCCAAAAATAAGGAAATTATTATCTAGGGGTGGATCAAAGTTGAAAGAATTTATCTTTTGATAAAGTACATGTATACTACAATTTTATCAAGGAAACCACATGTGACAGTTTATGAGACAACATAAAAGAATTCACAGCTGTTGTAACTTTTATGCATTAAATTTCTTCACTGAGTCATCTTAATCAGTTATACAATGTATTATTTAAAATTACCATGTTAAGCAGTAAACAGGTTTTTTCTGGGATAGGGAAATAAAATTGAAAAGTTTTATTGTCATGACTTATTTTTATATGAATTTTGATTATAAATGGTAAATATACAGGAAAATATTCAGTACAACCAAATTTATACGTTGACACAAAAAATTTTGAAGAATTTATAAAGAAATCTTAGAGGGATAAAATTCATTGACCTTTAATTGTATTACAAGGTGATTAAAACAATTAGCAATGTCATATACATGAAAACGACATCAAAGCATTAGCAATGTCATATACATCAATACATGGACATCAAAACATTTTGAATAATTGAAAACAATTGAGATGGAAGTTATATGAAATAAAATAAAGGATGTTTATACATTGCTGACATGTAAGGAATAAATATGGTTAATATAATCATAAACTAAGCAAATTCTTCATTTTACTTTTTCTATAAGGTTATGGATTCAACACAATAAGATCATTAAATATTGCTTTATACCCCCTCCTCTAACTATATATATACATAAATATCTTGCAACTTTCTTTTAACTTGGTGATCCATATGACCTCTGAACTTTATGAAACATAAGAAACAAGGAAGAATGTTTTTAGCACTTTTATCATAATTCCTTAAACCAATTATTTACTTCAGCTGTAATTAAAATGGACATTAAGGTAGATGGGGTGTCTAAATTATAATCCATAGACTCTTTTAATAATTTGCCAAAATGTAGTTCATATCCTGCTTGTTTAAAAACATTAATAAAAAGAATGGGTCACCGGACTTATTTTCACGCTACAGGTTGTTCAAAATTGTCAAGATTTTGTATAGATTATGCATGGAAAACCCATTTTTCCGCCATAAAACGCAAACCACACCATAGAATTTTGAGATAAAATATGAGAAGATAGCTTCAATATTATGCTTTCAGATAAGAAAAAGAAAAAATGGGGTCACCGGACTCGTTTTCTTGCTACATGTAAAAATGGGTAAATTCCTAACACATTCTATTGTAAAAGTAACACTATCTGGATTATCTGCCCTTGTATTTGAGTTGCCTCCCCTTATTTGACAAAGTTGGAAAAAAATGAATCAAACAAAAGAATTCTTATTTTTGTAAAATACAATCATAAATATGATCAAACATGGCATTTTCTATATTATAATGAAAATTCTTACACATGAATTACCTACTACTATAAAAATTTGCACATTTCATCAAAGATCTAGACCTTGTTTTCTAGTATTTCAAAATCCAAGATGGAGGAAGACACCCTATCTACCTTAAGTAGGTAGTTATTGTATTATACCTCATTATATTTACATTTAATTAAATGCATGACTTAGTCTTATTTCATGCTTCATTAAGTTTGATGCTTATTTCAGCTGCTCTGGCGGAGAACTGTTTCATGAATGTGTTACAGAAGAATCGTTTGAAGAAAGAGATGTTGTCAAGATTATGAAACAGATCTTAGAAGGACTTGACTATCTTCATCAAAGAAACATAGTACATTTAGATATTAAGGTATTGGTCAAATACATTTGGTTGAAAGAGATTTTAAATGATTAATTTAATTAGTACAAACTTGGTTTTACATTCATAAAGTATTTATTGTTACCAACCATATGGAGATTAGGCTGAATTGGATGAAATTTGTTTGAGTGATTTTGTATGTCTTTGGTTTTTACATGTTCTTTAAAAGATGATATTGTAAATAAATTCCTGATACAAAATGGCGTCATGCTCTTGACAAAACTAGAAGCTTAGCAATAGCATTTTTGTTGCTGTTGTTTATCTTAGACTCACTGCAAAACCGGCATCAAGGCCCAAAAGCTCACACTTCACTGCTTAATCAAAAATTCCTTTAAACTGTTTTTAAATTATTTCTTCAAGAGATGTCAAGCACACAACATCTTAGTCTGAGATTGCTCAAACATCTGACATCTTTTATTTAAGCTCCCCTGGCCCAAAGGGCCAAATAAGCTTTAATTATCATGTGGGTCCGTGTCTGTCATTGTCTGTTGTTGCACAGAATGAAATAATGCAGTTACATGACAAGTAGCTCATAGTGAAAGAACAAATCAAAAGTTTGGGGGAGGGGGAGACAAAGGTTTCTTTGTTCTTCTATATAGGAGAAGAAAAGTTGCATATTCTTGGAATGAAATGAAAATCAAACAATTTATGATTTATCTTAAGAAGTTTAATGGGTACTTAAAAATGAATCTATTACAATTTCTAGTTTGTAATTTGTCTAAGATTTTCAAAATGGCCTGCCCTCTGATTTCATATGGCCCCAGACAGTCCTAAAAAAAAAAGAGGCTTTCAGATGTCAGGACAATCTAGTACCAGATACATTAAATCATTGGAAAAACACAATATCAGAATAATTATATTTTCAAGTTACAAACTATTACATTTTTTTTTTTACTAGCAAAGAATCCAATAGATATTGTTAACATGTGCACAACATGATATTGTATAATTGTCATTGTTTATTGTTTAAAAACCCCAGAAAGAGAACTGTTGGGCACATTAAGATATTTGTTGATAACTATTATTTCAATCTTTCAGAATAAAGAATGAGATATACCTGTGTAAAGGGTAGAGAAGTTAAGTTTGTTTACACTTATGTATGAGGAGCAGAGTCATATGAAATGTGTACTTATATGTTTGCTTTGGTTTTTTTTCAGCCACAGAATATATTACTGACGCATCCCTTTCCTAAGGGTGATATAAAATTATGTGACTTGGGATTTGCTTGTCTCGTGAACACAGGAGAAGATATCAGGGATATTATAGGAACAGTTGACTATGTTGGTAAGAATGATCAAATAATAGACAAAGAAAATTAAACTATCTGTCATTCATCCAGCTTTTGGCCTATTTTTCAGCTTTCAGTACTACCATTGAATACAAGTCTTGAGATTTTAATACAACAACACCTTTAATCGCATTTGAAAAAATCTTCAATTTGAAGAAAGATTTGTACATGAAAATAGGTATTAAACACTTCTTCATCTGCATATCAACTCTACTTTTTTTTGTTTTTAAAATAGTTTTTCTACAAATGAAAATATTTGAAATCACACAGTAAACAATGATAACATATATTGAGACATAATATTGAGAATAGCTGCTTTGTTATTATTTATTATGTATGTCAATAAATCTTGAAGACAATGTATTAAATTCACTCTATATATTTTAGCGCCTGAAGTTCTAGATTATGAACCTCTTGGTCTCCATACAGATATGTGGTAAGTCAAGAGAAGTACAGTATATCATAATGGTCTATATTCTTTGATTTGATTTGATTTCATATATGGTGGTATTTTACATCAACTCAATATAAAAAAAAATTAGATGTGGTATGATTGCAAATGAGACAACTCTTCATATTGGACCAAAAGTCATAGAAATTAACAACTTTAACCCCTTACAACCTTCAACAATGAACAAAGCCCATATCGCATAGTCAGTTATAAAAGGACCCAGAATGACAAAATGTAAAACAATTCAGATGAGAAAACTTAATAATTTAAGTCCCAAAAAAATTAAATAGAAACAAATATGTTGTACAGCAACAAATGACAATCACTGAATTACAGGCTCCTGATTTGGACAGGCACATATATACAGAATGTGGCTGAGTTACACATGTTAGCGGGATTCCAATCATCCCCTTACCTGAGGCAGTGATGTAACAGTACAACATAAGAATGAACTATAAAAATCAGTTCAGAAATGCTTAACTCATCAGATTGATACAAATAGAAATTTATCTAACAAACACAGAGTGGATGTGGCTGGGTTCTTGTACTCCCAATAACAAATAGACACTAAGTACAGATCCGAGTGTAGGTCAGAGACCACAGTTACTTCGTAGTGCATTTTCTTTAGACAATAACTGAAAATAAAAAAAAATCCCTCTTTTGCTTTCTGAATGAAATTTTTACAGTGTGTTGTACTACTTTTGGAACAAATTATATCAAAATTATAGAAAACTTCATCAGCTCTAACTCAAAATATGGACAATTTTATGTTAAGGGGGTCTTGAAATCTTTTGACAGCTTCAGAAATGCTAATTTTTAACCTTTTTTAGCTTGACAAAATCACTACTTGACTTTTTAATGTAATTTCATCCCCCTACTTGCTCTTTGAGGCATAAAACATGAAAAATTAAATTTGGAAAGGGTATAAAAAGAATTGGCAAGTAACACACTGTCCACACTAGGGACTATATTTGTGGATAACGAAAATCAAAGGACGATAACTGTGTACCTGGACCAGTACTCAAGTTACTGACAGATAGTTCATAGCCAATACCAAATAATAATAAAAAATCATGCATCTGATAAGAAATTATAAATTATTACACATCCAACATCCAATGGATTTAGTGTAAAGAGATCATAATCAGTCAGAGAAAAAACATGAGCTTGTGCCATGCCAAAATATAGATATCAACAGATTGTTGATCCATAAATGTGCATATGTATATAACAATAGTATTTAAGTTTGCTTTTAATTTACTGTTAACAAAATCAATACTAAAAGCTTTAATATCAAACACAAGTGGTGCTTCATAGCTGGAGATTATTATAGGGCAGATACAGCAGATTAAATGATTTTAAATAATCTTGTTATCACATGTTTTAGTAAAAATGTTCTGAATGTCAAATTAAACTACTTTCCATTTCTACCAAAATTAAGCAGATTGTTCTAAAAACGAAGAGTTGCCCTTAAGGTAAATTATACATAATTCGGCAATATAAAAAGTACACATGAATGTATTGAACATTTGCATACCTACAAGATTGTGTACAAGACATTAATATGATACATGTACTAAAAATGATTGGAAAAGTCAATGGTTATGGTATGTTTTATGTATTTCATATAAAAAAATCTTAAAAACTGCACGCCTCCTGTATACATTAATCCATTTCTTTATTATTTTTCAGGAGTTTAGGTGTTTTAGCCTATGTTATGTTAACAGCCCATTCACCGTTTGCTGACGACAACCAACAAAAGACTTTCCTTAATATATCTCAAGTTAATTTAGAATTCCCAGAAAACCTCTTTTCTCATCTCAGCTCTGCATCTCAGGATTTTATATGTAAACTGTTAATTAAAACTCCAAAGTAAGTGGTTTGTATAGAAAATATATTTGAGGTTTATTTTTGTGGTCATCATAAATCTCTAGAATCTTAATCCTTTTGCCAACAAATCTTGGCTTACTGGGATTCACACTTCAGACAGCTGACCATGAGTCCCTGTTTACTGTGAATGGAATACCTCTTTTATATTTCCAGCTGAAAAACATTGCGAATACAAGTTATCTTTCTTTGCTTAATACCTGGAAGAAAGTGTAAACATGGTGGTTCTCCTTGTGGAAAATTGTGTCAAAATCAGAAAAACTACATTTTAATTTCATGCAGGATGTCACAACAGTACTTATGTATTCATTGAAGAAGGAAAAATCATTAATTGATATAAATCAATAAAATTAAAAATATCTTGAACATTAAACAAGTAACAATAATGAAGAAAAAGTCAATATTAATATAAAAAGATAAAGAAAAATCATTAATATATGTGTAAAATATGCATCCTCTCTACAAACTACATATTTGGGGTTAAAAATGCATACATACTAAAAATATTTGAAATAGGTTTAATATGTTTCTTAAAAAGAGAAACACTGATACTCTGCTGTACACCCTAAGAGGAATTAAAAATAACTTACTTCCCTTAATAATAAGATAAGAGAGTGACCTGTAATACATGTACACATTAATGAAAACAATTACAAACGAAAGTGAACCAACGCCTGGTGAGTCTGTAGTACGGTAGAGTCCATAAAGTGGATACCTCGCCGGGTATGCAGGGTCGTTATGATAAAAAAAAACATAAAATGTAGAGAGTCTTATAACAACAACACTTTAGGGACTGCTGCAGAAAATTTATTGATCGACATGTTTCGGTGCCTAGGGCACCGTCATCAGGATAAAAACAATACATAAAATCATGTTGAAGTACAAAATCGGGTTGTTAAAATTTAAACGTCACAATGTTACAATGGTAAGTAACGTTATTAATAGCAACGTACTGAAAGTGAAAGTGAAAGTTCATTGTAAGTATGTAAATAAACTATAAAAAGAAATTAAAATAGAATGTTTTTGTTGTGAAAATGTTTTAAAATTATTCTGCCAACATGTGTGTGTCCTCTTGCATCGTGGAAAGAATAATACAATAAGTTGTCAGGCTGTGTATAGACTATAGGTTGTGTGGTCTGAATGTTCTGTTTAATTTCGTCCCCAAAATAGACGACATTTTATCAGCAATTCCGTACCATTTCGACCGGCTTCCCTTGGCCAGAGGTACTGCTTCCAATCGCGTCAGGAATGCTGTAAAATGTTTCGGTCGCCGAGAGTAAAGGACAAAGTATAAATATCACTAGTCTATGTTGAATTTAAACTATGTGTTCGTTCATCAAACTATCGGGAATGGCCAGTAATCCGTAAAAGTGGTTGTATCTCGAGGGTTGTATGTTTGATTAACATATTTTCGGGAGCATCAGATTGAATTTGAAGAATACGAAATCGGGTGCATTTAATTTCAAATGAATTCTGTTAGAGAGAAATAATTTCCTATCACTGTTCTTTTCCTCCTTAAGGCTCGTTTTGGGTTAAGATGGTCCATTATTATCTATTTCTTTTCTTGTGGTTGATGGCAGCATTTTCGGAAGGTTCCTGTGGGTGCCTCAATAAAATATAACTTTGTTTATTCTGTGCGAATGGCTAGTATGATTAGCGCTGGTTGCAACGGCGGTTTCCTTACGGAATGCAGGGGTTCACGATAAAAAATAAAATCAATTACAAACGAAAGTGAACCAACGCCTGGTGAGTCTGTAGTACGGTAGAGTCCATAAAGTGGATACCTCGCCGGGTATGCAGGGTCGTTATGATAAAAAAAAACATAAAATGTAGAGAGTCTTATAACAACAACACTTTAGGGACTGCTGCAGAAAATTTATTGATCGACATGTTTCGGTGCCTAGGGCACCGTCATCAGGATAAAAACAATACATAAAATCATGTTGAAGTACAAAATCGGGTTGTTAAAATTTAAACGTCACAATGTTACAATGGTAAGTAACGTTATTAATAGCAACGTACTGAAAGTGAAAGTGAAAGTTCATTGTAAGTATGTAAATAAACTATAAAAAGAAATTAAAATAGAATGTTTTTGTTGTGAAAATGTTTTAAAATTATTCTGCCAACATGTGTGTGTCCTCTTGCATCGTGGAAAGAATAATACACGATGCAAGAGGACACACACATGTTGGCAGAATAATTTTAAAACATTTTCACAACAAAAACATTCTATTTTAATTTCTTTTTATAGTTTATTTACATACTTACAATGAACTTTCACTTTCACTTTCAGTACGTTGCTATTAATAACGTTACTTACCATTGTAACATTGTGACGTTTAAATTTTAACAACCCGATTTTGTACTTCAACATGATTTTATGTATTGTTTTTATCCTGATGACGGTGCCCTAGGCACCGAAACATGTCGATCAATAAATTTTCTGCAGCAGTCCCTAAAGTGTTGTTGTTATAAGACTCTCTACATTAATGAAAAGGTTAAATGCTGATATATATTATAGAAAGACTGTCTTGACAAATTAAATGAATGACACATCAACTGTTCTGAATATTATCCTGCGCTTCAAATTTTTATGTAAGTTACTAACTGGAATTTTTTGACAACATATATTTACTATTTTTAGAAAAAGAATGAATACCATACAGTGTTTAGAGCATCCTTGGATTAGTGGAGTTATCTCCCCTGAAACATTGCTAAGTGATAGTGAAACTCGTAAAAACAGTGAAGAAAACATGATTGAAAGTTGTGATGAACAAGAGGAAAAGTCTGATGTTATTGCTGAAAAAGAAATACCTGTTGAAATTGTCCAAAACTGTTCAGAATCCAGTGACAGTTTACCAAGTGAACATAAAGACTTAAATATAGTTTTAGAAGAACCAGAAAACATTGATAGTGAGGATAGCATCCCAAGTAAAATATTAAAGTGCAATTCTAATTCAAATATTCTTGATGAATGTGAGAAGACAAAAGGTACTGAAAACATGACATGTTCTGAGAATGAATGCGTGAAGGACAGTTACAAGATGGATGATGTCAACAGTAATTTATCTACGCAAGCTGTAGTTTAATTATTGACAATTATAGACCCTAAAACTAACCCAAAGACTTACCACATATCTGTGAAACATATCATATTTAATATAATGTATTCCTAATTTTAAAATTATTTTTAGTGTTCTACTTCAATGTAATTTTCAATGAAAGGAAATTACTTTATTATCTCACAAAACTAGATGCAGATAAATATTTGCATTTGAACTATAGTTACTAATCATGTTTTTGAAGATTTGAAAAATTGAGAAGATGCTAGGTTCTTGAAAAAATAAACTTAATGTTTCAGGTGTAACACATATAAAATAAATAACAATATTTGACCAATCTGCAAACAAAATTCTGTCTCATAGTTACAAAGATCAGATACAAAAAATATGAAATTCCATGTAATACCAAGACAAAAATAGATTTATCTTTTTAACTTTTGCATTAATTTAATGAATTTATGAAGATACTTAGTTATCCAGGCATCATTTATGTGGACGAATATCCAAAACAATATTACTTCTATCTAAGAGTAAAGAATAGTATAACATTTTTAAAATAACAAAACTGTAATTATATTATTAGTATTGTTCTATGCACATTAATGCAAATAATAAATAGATACTCCTGTAATAGATGGTACTACCAGTCATAGGACATATTGTAGCTTGCTTCCTTCATATTTTCATACTATTTGCAGTTGCTATAAGCTTTTTATATTATTTTAAACACAGTACGGGGAGTGCCATATGATATGTTTTTTTGTAAGGCATATTTACAAACAGTTGTTGTAGTGTGATGTACTAAAGATAAAAGGGTTGATATCTAATTCTCAAATACATTATTTGTATTAAAATTAATACTGTAACTTAAATGTTTTTTTATGAAAGGGTTGTAGAAAAAACTTAAAAGTGCTAGAAAGAAATTCAAACATATTTGATAAATAGATACCTACATATATGTGTTAAGAGAATACTGTGTCTTATTTTAGTTTATTTAAGGTCTTTAAACTTGCTAGCTAATGTTAAGAGCCATCTGAATCTAATACTGACCATGGTTACCTTAAATTAAATAATGATAGGTTTTTTTCCCCCATTCTTGATCATTGGTAAAGTTTATGATTAAAGACCATGCATGAATTGGTGTTCTCAGAGAAAAACATATTTAATAATGTTGGACTGAATTTGTTTTATGTCTGTTCATGTATTATTTTATGAAGTAATATACATTTATATCTGTAAATGACCAAAAGATACAATATATATGTAATTGTAAATCGACCAAGTCAGAAATATAACTTCATACATAAAGAAAAAAATTCACTTAAATGCAGAAGACTTTTTATTGATACATCAGAACAGTACTTCAACATACAAAAATTCAAAATACAACTGAACAAAACCAGAAACACACCAAATTTTAATAAGACAAAGTTTTCTGTCATTTTCTTTCTGTGAAAAAGTAAGACTTTACTAACATTGATATGAAGTTGTTTCGAGAAAATAATATTTGGCATTAAAAGTGTCAAATTATAATGTCAAAATCATTATCAAATTTCTAATGAGATATAGCTAGCAATTCATGTTTTAACTTGCATTGTTGTATCTACATGAAATTTCAAATCTGTTGTATGAAAATGGAAAGAAAAAGTAAATAACTGTTGCTAATGGGAAACCTTGTAGGAATTTAAATAAAAAGTAAATTTTTGGAGTAGAAAATATGAAAATCAAGTTGAAAATAATCTGGAAATTATAAACAAAGATGTTATAGAATTGTCATATACATGTATAATCATAAATTGTTATTTTATGAATTATTTTTTTATACAATTATACATAAGATTAAAAGCTCTGCTTAAAAGGCTGTTTGAATCACACATAGCTATTTGCAGCAACATTTCTTGATGAGTAGATTGCACAATTTTTCAGGACCAATACTAACTTTATTTGAAATTAAACACTTACGCTATTGTTACTGTTAACCGACAGGCAAGTGTTTTTTTTATTATCATTATGATGATAAAAGATACATTGATTTAGTCTTTTCTCAATAAAATGACAAAAAGCAGCCTTCAATGAAAGCTTTTTCTCGCCTATGCAATACATAAGGTAGAATAGAATGTCCATTTATCTGTGCGTCTGTTAGTTCTTGTAAACACTATCACAACTTCATTTTTTGAACAATCTTTATGAAATTTATGTTAAAGGTTTATATAGGCCATGTTCTTAAAATCAGTGCTGATCATGTATTTATGGTAAATGACTCGAAGGTTATTTAAGTAAAAAAATTAAAAAATTCTAGTATTGATGTTTAAATAATTTTTGGATAAAGATTGAAGATTCAAAAATTTTAAACTACATTTGAATTAGTTAGTATGGGCTGATTTAACATAAAATGTCAATGTTACAACCAAGAACTGTCAGTTAACAGTACAAAAATGTAGAATCGACTACACAATTTGTGGGAACATAGTGATTAAAATTTATTTGGTGCTGCATATACATGAAGTTTTACATGTATGGTTTTGGTACACATTTTTTGATACATCAGCATTATGCATACATTTAATCATTATCAGTATTTCATGACCAATATTTTTAGATAATTTTTTGACCAAAATGTTGTTTTTTTCTTTTCTATATATGTGTTATTTTTTTTTTTGATGTTGTGAAATGATTATGGAATTTATCATGTTGATATATTTTTCTTACAACATAATTGCAGTTTTCAAAATACCCACATCTTAATTCATGATTCCAAAAATAAAGATAAGAATCAACTTTACTAATTATGGAGTTCTGCAATTAAAAATAAGTATATACTAACACCAGCAACAGTATAATGCCAGTTGCATGTTAATATGCTATCATTTTTTTTTGTGTTTTTCTAGTAACTTTTTGGACCATATTCCCCCAAAAGAACAATTCCAATTTTATATTAGTATATGTAATAGTATAAATTATTACTTATATAATGTCATGTTTTATTTTGTTTTCAATTTGGAGAATAAAATAGTATACTCAGACCATTAGATTTTGTTTATATGGGCTCATTCCAGACTCTGGTATAACAGGACATTAGTTAAAGGTAACAACATGTTTGATTATCATTATATTAACATTCAACAAATATTTACATGGCATTTTACTTCTTTATACCCTTGAAAATATTTGCATTGAATTCTTTTTATAACCTCCCCTTAAACTATTTTTCCTGTTTATATTTATGGTTAAATATACCAGTCTCTTTGTTCATGTATTGTATTGTTAGAATTAATTAAATGTGTTAAGCATGTCTACAAAATTAGTGTAAATAGAAAAATTTGTTTTTTTGTAATAGAAGTTTAGTTGTAAAAAAAATTATAGTTTGTATAGACTATAAACATATTAACATCAATTTTATTAAAAGAAATAATTTAGAATATATTAGTTTGCTTTTATATTGAAATATATATAGTTACTACTTATAGTTAACAGCTTGTACATAAAAAAAATGATAGTGTGTGTAAGCCATCTTGACATTTTTTTTTTTCATTAACTTTTACACTGTTTCTGTTAAGTCTGTGCATTTATAAAACATGTGTTTTACACCCCAAAAAATTTACACAAAGTGACACAGACAATTGTTTTGAGAGGCTGAACATCAATTATTATAAAACAATCCAATCATATGAGGCAAAAGGTGTGATAATAAATTCTCATTCCATTACTTTATTACCAGATGGAACCAGTTCACAATGTACATTTGACATCATAACTTGATACTTATTTGGTTCATTATTAAATAAAAAGAGTTTTTTTGTAAACATCATAGCACAATACTGTTACACATAATGATTATGTCAACCACACAATGGTAAACAAAAAGAATATAATAACAGTGATTCTGTGAGTTTGAACCCTGTCCTTGCTAGTGAACTTGACTCCAATCTTAATTCATTGGATTGACAGTTTTACTTTCGAAGGTCGGTGTGTTTCTCTGGGCACTGGCTTCCACCACCAATAAAACTGGCCGCCATGAAATAGCCCCAAAGTGGCGCTTAAAAGTGGCGTTAAAACGCCAACAATCAATCAATCAATTAAACCTCTATGTATAATGAAATGCAAATGTTGCACTGCTATGAAATGATTGAACCATTTTGGACTTAATGGTTCTTCTAGTTTGTTTCATACTTATTATTGAAATAATTGTTCAGTATCTACACGGACTGGTAATTTCAAGTGCCTGTCCATCAACAGGAACACTATAAGCAGTTGACCTTAATTCCACTCGGTGATTTATCTTTTGAGAAATATGATTTTATTGATGAATTTTTGCTAGCCTCATGAAAAATCTTTGGTAAATATGAAGGTGCAGCTAAATTATTGTTGCCACAGGAATACAATTATCCTGGAGATAGCTCATTAGAAAATTTCCTCAAATAGCAGTGGAAGGTTGACTTTTTCCCGGCTTTTGTGTGCTGCCTAGGTTTTTCGTTTAGGAATTCTTTTACCTTCATATTCCAAATGTAGATAATTTCTTTAAATTCTGTACACCATCTTCGGCAGTTTTAGAATATTATTATTTTTAAAACACTGATTCCCCACAATTTCTTTACTTATTTTTGCATTATACCACACCAGGTTAAATAGTTTATTATTATCTTTTGGGGGTGAGGTGGCGAAAAGGTGTTGTTGGGATGGTTGCTTATTCTTCCGATTTTACAGAGAAAGAAAGGTATATCCTATTTGTACTGCTGTACTTTTAGCTGAAGATAAGGAGTGAAAATATTTGGTAGAAGGAAATGATTATAAATGAGAGGTGTTTTTTTTTCTCTCCAGAATATCCATAGAACATTATTCTTATGTTTAAATGCTCTACTGATAAAAAAAATTGGTCTTAATCTTTTTCTTCATTGTTCAGTTGCTTAAATCCATTCATCATTTATCAAGAAAAGATTTATAGTAAATATCTCCCAATTGGTACGATATTTCTAGGCTTGTATTTCCTATCATGATTTCCTTTTGAGGCTCACTTCATGCAGGAACTTCTTAGGAAGAAAGATAAGAAGTTAGCAATATCCTTTAACTCTACTTTCCGCTATATAGATGACTTTCTTTCACTAAACAATTCAAAATTTGGTGACTATGTTGAACGCATCTATCCCATCGAATTGGAGATAAAGGATACTACAGATACAGTTAAGTCGGCTTCATATCTTGACTTACATCTAGAAATTGACAATGAGGGTCGGTTGAAAACAAAACTTTACGACAAAAGTGATGATTTCAGCTTTCCAATTGTGAACTTTCCATTTCTAAGTAGCAACATTCCAGCAGCACCTGCATACGGGGTATATGTCTCCCAATTGATATGATATTCCCGTGCTTGCATTTCCTATCATGATTTTCTTGATAGAGGGTTACTGCTCACAAGGAAGCTATTAAACCAAGAGTTCCAAATGGTGAAATTGAAATCATCCCTTCGTAAATTTTACGGACGCCATCACGAGTTGGTTGACCGTTATGGAATAACCGTTTCACAAATGATATTGGATATGTTCCTTACGTCGTAACTACAATCCCCTTCCCTTTCATGAATGTGACCTACCGAATTAGACTATTTACCAGATTTGTAATCACATAAGCAACACGACGGGTGCCACATGTGGAGCAGGATCTGCTTACCCTTCCGGAGCACCTAAGATCACTCCTAGTTTTTGGTGGGGTTCGTGTTGTTTATTCTTTAGTTTTCTATGTTGTGTCATGTGTACTATTGTTTTTCTGTTTGTCATTTTCATTTTTAGCCATGGCGTTGTCAGTTTGTTTTAGATTTATGAGTTTGACTGTCCCTTTGGTATCTTTCGTCCCTCTTTCCTTGATAGAGGATTGTTTCCCACAAGGAAGATATTGAATCAAATTGTGAAGTTGAAATCACCCCTTTGCAAATTTTACGGATGCCAACAGGAGTTGGTTGACTGTTATGGAATTTCCATTTATCAGATGATTTGTTCCATATGTCGTTATTGCATTCCCGTTCCCTTTTCACGAATGTGTTCTAGCAAATTAGAATTATTACCATATTCATAATAACATGAGCAACACGACGGGTGCCACATGTGGAGCAGGATCTGCTTACCCTTCCGGAGCACCTGAGTTTCCCTAGTTCTTGGTGTGGTTCGTGTTGCTTAGTTGTAGTGTTTTCTGTTCTATTGTTTTTTTTATTAGCCATGGCTTCAGTTTATTTTCGATTTATGAGTTTGAATGTCGACATTTCATAGCAGTACAACAATAAGTCATAAACATATATCTTGGGTTTTCCAAAGCATCGTTGTTTCTATAAATTATTTTGGAAATTTGAGGTTAAAAGGTTACCAAAGCTTGTTCACAGCGTCACTGATGAGTCTTATGCGGATGAACGCCCGTCTGGCGTATTAAATTATAAGCCTGGTACCTTTTGATAGCTGTTATTTGTGTGTGTCTCTGTCCTGTACGTTCTCCCATTTATTTGTATTGTAGTAATGTCATGTAATGTTGTCATTTTAATGTTATATTTAACATTGCCATAAAAGTGGGAGGTTTGGCTAGCCACAACACTAGGTTCAACCCACCATTTTTTCTTAAAATGTCCTGTACAAAGTCAGGAAAATGGCCATTGTTATATTGTAATTCGTTGCTGTGTGTGTTGCATTATATAAAGGCAACAGTAGTATACCGCTGTTTAAAACTCATAAATCCATGGACAAAAAACAAAATCGGGGTAACAAACTAAAACCGAGGGAAATGCATTAAATAAGAGGAGAACAACGACAAAACACTAAAATGTAACACACATAGACAAAATCCAACGAGAATAACAAATATAACATATATATATATAACGACAAAATCCCACGAAAATAACAAATATAACATATCTTATCGCAATGTGAATTTACACTCAAAAATAAGAGATAACAAACGACACAACGTTATAATGTAATACACACAGAATCGAACTATATTATAACAATGGCCATATTCCTGACTTGGTACAGGGCATTTTTAAAGGAAAAAATGGTGGGTTGAACCTGGTTTTGTGGCATGCCAAACCTAAAACATTAAAGTGTTGTGTTTCTGTTGTGTTGTTGTTCTCCTCTTATATTTGATGTGTTTCCCTCAGTTTTAGTTTGTAACCTGGATTTGTTTATTCTCAGTCGATTTATGAATTTCGAACAGCGGTATACTACTGTTGCCTTTATTTACAGGTAAAAATTATGTGAAAATTTGATTAGTTTACTTCTAATGATAAATATTCTCTTTTATTCAATAAAATGTTATGTAAAAGTTCGTCTATGGTACTGGACATGATTAACATTTACTCATGCCAAATTATACTTTATTTGAGAAAAGATAAATTCTGCACAATTTTTTGAAAAGTTTTATCATAGCAAAGACTTATAGAAGAAAATCAATGGGGGTAAAACACCTGCTGTCAAATTGTTCAGTGCCACCTATTACAATTTGTGAGAGTACTTTTTTTTTAAATTTGGTTAGTCACCTAACCTCATCTATCCTCTTTATGCCGGTCGGCATGTAAGGCCCTGATACATTTTTTTTTATATTTCACACGGTCTTTAGCTGCTGCTCTTGCCGTATCCCACCTGTTCCATCCAAGTGATGTTCTTTCAGTCTCTACAGTCCGCCTCCAGGTGGTTTTGGGACGTCCAATTTTATTTTTTCCCTCTGGTTTCCATGTCAGTGTACCAATCATGTACTGTTGGTATCCATCCTTAGTACATGGCCAATCCATCTCCAACGCCGTTCTATTATATCGTCACTTAGTTCTTTTGTTCTTTGTTCCAGCTTTTATGTGGAGGTTCTCGTTTGATATAGTATTGGGCCATCTTATTTTTGGTATCTGTCTTAGACATCTGTTTTGGAAGGTGTTCAATTTCTTCTTGTCTTGTTCAGGTGTTTTGGAGGTTTCATACCCATACAGTTGGATTGATATGATTAAGCTGTTAAATAACCTGACCTTTGTTTTAAATGACAGTACCGATGATCTCCATATGTTTCTTAGCCTGCTAAATTGACCTTTAGCTTTCTTCAGCCTGTTGTCCATGTCATTGTCACAACCACCTTTTGTTGTAAATATCCTCCTTGGTAAGTGAAGGTATCAACATCCTCTAAGTCTTTCTTCACTGGGTTGTTATTTGTGGTGTCCATCCGCATTACTTTTATTTTAGAGGTGTTTATCTTTAGCCCTATTTTGCTGGCATAATTTGGTTAATGATTGACAATAATTAGATTTTGGATGTAACACGTCTTCTGATTGGCTGACGTTATTTTGTTATCAGCCCATAGATATAATTTAGTCATGTGACCGTGACGTCATCAACGTTTTTCATGGTATTCTACGGTTTAAAATGGAATTTAGAATTAAATTATAAGAAATGACTTTAATATTTTTTTCTGTCTATTCGAAATAACATAAAAAATGTGATGCTACGCGCATTATTCAGTGTGCACCACATTTTTTATGTTATTTCTTCATAAATAGAAAAATATTACAGTCATGTCTTGAATAACAATATTTAGGCTTGTTTGATATTTCACCTAAGCTCTAATTTGAATAAAGACAGTGTGTTGATTGGTCGATTGAATAATGAGAATCGATTTTAATTCTTTCGTTAGTTTGATTTGTACTTTTCTACTTTATTTGTGTGATAACAATCCATCAGTCCAAATGACTTGGATGTAAGCAACTGACTGTATCTCTACGGATTTAAACAGTAAGAAAACAGCATACGGTATAATCAGATTAAAAAGGTATCAACATTACAGAATGTGAAAATTCAAACGAGAAACAAAGTCTGATTTATGACCAAATAATAAACCACACTAAATATAACAGACGGCAAAAAAAACTTGCATTGATTTCCATGCTACAGACACGAAGCTGACAGATTAAGAATGTTGCGGGGTTAAAGATGTCTGAGCGCTCAATCTTCCACTAACCCGAGACAGTGGTGTAAACAACACAACATCAGAAGACATTGTAAGTTTGTTTAAATTGTCATGACTTTCTTGATAGAGGGTTGTTGCTCACAAGGAAGCTATTAAATCAAGAGTTCCAAATGGTGAAGTTGAAATCATCTCTTCGTGAATTTTACGGACACCATCACGAGTTGGTTGACCGTTATGGAATAACCGTTTCACAAATGATATCGGATATGTTCTCCTTACGTCGTAACTACAATCCCATTCCCTTTCATATATATATATATATCTTTATTCTCAATAAACCATCATTTTGACAAGGTATAGAGATAAATGTGATCTACCGAATTAGACTATTTACCGGATTTGTTATCTCATAAGCAACACGAAGGGTGCCACATGTAGAGCAGAATCTGCTTACCCTTCCGGAGCACCTGAGATTTCTCCCAGTTTTTGGTGGGGTTCGTGTTGTTTATTCTTTAGTTTTCTATGTTGTGTCATGTGTACTATTGTTTGTCTGTTTGTCATTTTCATTTTTAGCCATGTCGTTGTCAGTTTATTTTCGATTAATGAGTTTGACTGTCCCTCTGGTATCTTTCGTCCCTCTTTTACGACGGACTACAAATGATGATAAAGGCTAATGGAGTCGTTATGCCAGGTATGATCAAACAAGAGCGAGGTGTATAGGTTAACCCTATCAATTGAATACAAAGACGTTGTTAATTCTTCAATTATGATAATCAAATGCAACAGCCAACATCATGAATATAATGTATATATTGTTATGCTAATATAAAGTTAGTATTTATAAAGTATCCGGCATATCATTTCTGGTCTTCTATATAGACCTTTTATTATTATATACATGTATATGCTAATGTTATCATATGCAGTTAATATATATAAAGTATTTGACATGTCAATTCTGTTACTGTATACAAATGTTTTCTTTCATTAGTATCCCTTTTATTTTTTGACAATCTAGAAACTTTTTCTTCATTTTATACTTGTAAGAGGATTATTTTCTCTTTTTATCTTTAAAAAAACCCATATATAATCGCTCCTTACTTGTTAAGTAAATGACCCCAATCTATAAGGTATTTATGTTAAATGTGTTCTTGTAAATGCAGATCTTTCAATTGATGCATTTGATCCAAATGGTTTGGTAAATTGGAATCCACAATATATAAGTTTATTAAGTGATATAGAGTTCAATTACTGATAATTGACGCTAGTTGTCAGTTTCTTGTAAGAGATCTTCATGTGGCTGTTCGAACTTAAGTGCATCTCTCACCTGCAAAACAGACAAATTAAACAAAAGGCAGCCTGGTACTAACCGAAACGCTTCTGGTGAAACAAATTATAAGCCTTGTATCTTTGATGAATTTAAAATACCACTGTTTCGAGGCCACTGCTATTTTACGTTTTTGCGCTGATGCAGCGTGAAGCACATTTTGGGATATTTTTTTAATTGCTATCTTATATCATGATTAATATGGCCTTTAAACTATTTTGATTCGATTGTCACTGACAAGTCTGGAAGAGACAAAACGCGTATCAAATTATTATTCAGGATTTTTTTATGAGTTTTTCAGACATTTAGGACTGTACACAGATCTACTATAATCAATTAACTTGACTATGATTTTTAAATGTTTTTTTTAATTTTTTATATAATTCTTAGAAAGACAATAATTCAAATGTACCAACCTCTTCCGTCCTTTTTAAAACCCTAATGAGGTTTAAGCCGGCTAGCTTTCCCAATTCTTCCTCAGTCCAGTTTCTTTTTACCAATTCCGCAAACAGATACGGGTACTTTGATACGTCTTCTAAACCTTTAGGTACTCTAATGGACGAAAATTCCAAATTGCTAAAAGTCCTAATTGACATGCGTTGACATTGTAAATTTTCTGCAACATTAGTTGCGTTTCAATATTTGGAAGAAAAATAGCAGGGTCAAAATTTAAATCGTACAATATTTAAATAGGATTCTTAATTTCAATTTATAGTGCCTTTTTATATAACTATATTTAAAAACAAAAGAAACGCATCACGTCCATCAATTTCTTTTGAGTATTTTTTTTTACAGCATATTATATTTTCTAAAGGTATTAGAAAACAGTCAAAAATTGAAACAAAATTTTTAAATCGTAAACACAGCCCCAAATTCTGTGAAGATGAGAATTTTCCAACTTATAAATTTTTGACAAAACACATTTCTAAGAAAAAGGTCAAACACTCAACAATTGGTAAGAAATCGTCATTAAAGGGCAATAACTACAATAATGGGCCTTCACTATAAAGTTAGTGGTAATTGTCAATGGTACGCAAAACGTGGGTTCGGGTCACTGCTTACTTGTGTTAAATATAAAAAATCTATATCAAAATATAAAAGGTTATTTTTCAAACACCACAATGTTAAATTAAGGTGAAGGATAGAGATTACTTTTATTTTGCAGTTTTATAGATTTTTAAATAAAACTTGGGAACCAGTGAGAAAGATATCAATTGATTGTTAATTGCTTAACGTCGTAAAAATTTAAAAGGTTTGTACTCACATTTCTATACCATCAAAGTCACTACCAATCCCAACATGATCGACACCAATGTTCTTCTTTATATGTTGAATATGATCTAAAAGGATACATGGTAAACAAGGAAAAAAATGATAGAAATGACACACATACGAGCATTGACCATATTCTCTTGAAATCTATTTCAGCCACATATTTACATTACAAACAAGAATGCGTTCATAGTACACGTATGCCCCACTGGTGCTATCTTTTTCTATGTTCAGTGGACTGTAAAATTTGGAGTAAAAAAACAGATCATATTAGAACTCTGATTTGGCCTTAAAATTGGTAAGATCATATCATAAGGAACATGTGTACTAAGTTTCAAGTTAATAGACCACTTTCGAGTTCATCCGTCACCGGCAAAAACTCGTCAATTATGCGCGCCTTTATGACGTCATTTACCAGATAGAAGGGATCGCCTGTATCCCTGCACTATTTATGTTCATCAAGCGTCTTAGTGATCGTCATTGTACAGTATAAACTAGAAATAATGGTTGTTTTGTAGGTACTTAATGACAATTCCCTAATGACAGAAGTGCTGATTGTCAATTTTGAGAATTTAATTTGCTGAATAATTCGTACAATATAGAATTATAGTTTTCCAACCACTCGCTCAACATTAAAACTGAAGTGACGACGCCCCTAAACGCACAAATGACGTTCACTAAAACCAGAGTTTTTGACGGAAATGCATCGAACTCGAAAGTTGTCTATTGGACTTCATCGAAACTACTTTGTCCAAAACACTTTAACAAAAATCTTAACCTGAAGCAAGACAAACGGACGAACGAACGAATGAACAGACGAACAAACGAACGGACGTACATACCGAAAAAACAAACAGCCCCTAAGTGACCTGAACAAAATTAAACCCACAAACACTTTCTGTTAATTGAGTTAGGTCCTAAATGATTATTTACTTCACTTGTTATGTTTTTTAAATTGAAAGAATACGGTGATGTGAATTAAGTTTTCTATTAGTTTTGATTGCTTTTTCTACATTTCTAAATGAGAAGATATGTTCAAGTATACGTATATAAACTCATCATAGATACCAGGACTAAATTTTGTACATACGCCAGACGCACGTTTCGTCTACAAAAGACTCATCAGTGACGCTCGAATCCAAAAAGGTTAAAACGGCCAAATAAAGTCCGAAGTTGAAGAGCATTGAGGACCAAAATTCCTAAAAGTTTTGCCAAATCCAGCTAAGGTAATCTATGCCTGAGGTAGAAAAGCCTTAGTATTTCAAAAATTCTAAATTTTGTAAACAGTTAATTTATAAATATAACCATATCAATGATAATTCATATCAGCACAAAAAGTGCTGACTACTGGGCTCGTAATACCCTCGGGGAAATAAATCTCCACCAGCAGTGGCATCGACCCAGTGGTTGTAAATAAACTCATCATAGAAACCAGGACTAAATTTTGTATATACGCCAGACGCGCGTTTCGTCTACAAAAGACTCATCAGTGACGCTCGAATCCAAAAAAGTTAAAAAGGCCAAATAATGTAGTATTCTATCATTTTCATTCTTAATTGTAAACATGCCGAAAATCTATTTGAATCGTACCCACAACTTTGGATATAGTTGCAACTTCTGTACAGCTTACAAAATATGGATAAAAGTTAACCATGACTATTCCATCATTTTCTTTCTAAAAAAAAGACAACGTAAAAGAATGTCAACTGATAGATGAAAACATAATATCCTTAAAACCACTATGTATTTTCTTCTCTAGACTTCGTGCATTGAAAACCTTGAAAGGTTCATTCGCTTTTCTGGATTGACATATGCTAGCATTGATTACAAAATAAAAATAATGTATAGTTGTTTCATAAAAGAATTTGTACTACCTCAAAATTAGTTTTAAGGTCGGTAATTTTTTTTTTTTATAATTTTTTTTTCTTCATGAATTTACAAGTATCAACATATATTTATCTTAAGGCACAATAAGCAAGCAAGTGAAATAAATAAACATAACAAGCATTCTATGAACTAACACTTAAAAATCTATGGATTAAGTATAGTAATAACATGTTCAGTAATATAGTAATAGTAGTGCAAGAAATATATGAGCATACATATGGTATGGTATATCAGTATACAAATAATTTCAAATGCTCATATAAATACATGTTTATATTTAATTAATGACCTTAGCCCAGGGGTTCCAGTACATGTTGTGTTCTTCCACACTTAAGTATTTTGAAGAAATATGTTTCTCTAAAAGGTCGGTAATTTTGATCTGGGTGTGGTTTTTGGTTTCTGCAATGTCAACTTGCTAAATGATATTGTATCGAAATTCTTGCTTTTGACTTATTTGAATCATTAAACACTATTTTGTACAATGTTGAGACGAAAGTATTTAAAACTGAAAACGTTGTGTACTAGTATACATATTGTCTTGTGGTTCGCTAGTTTCAGTTACATGAAGCGCATATATAAAGGTATACTAGTTGTTAAAACATACGCAATGAGTAATTGTTATAGACCAATTTTACTGACCACTAGCGAAAGGACATCGTCCTGCACATTTCTGGTTGCATTACAAAGACTGTAAGCGGAGCTGTGACTGAAGATGACCGGAGCACGTGACACTGAAATAGCATCCTTCATGGTTTTCTTAGAAACATGAGACAAATCAACTAACATTCCTAATCTGTTCATTTCCTTCACCACGATCTAGAATTAAATTAGTGTGTAAATATATATGTTATTGTATTAAAAAGTTATTTATTTCAATAAATAGTACAAATACACACGAAAAAAAATATACTTCGACATAACATGAAAGCAACTGCTGAATATTGGATGTCTTTGGGTGTATTTTTTGTGTTTACATTTTTGTTTTTGTCTAATTGTTATATATCCCTCATCTATTTTGATTTATATGTATAAATCTGTGTGTATACAATATAGTCACGTTGAATAGCAATTGAGGTCTTTGACCACAATAGTAAACAGTTATCAAAGCAGGCTTATAATTTACCATGAGCTGATTGGCCATTATGACAAAAGTATGTCAGAAATCATATCTGATATTCTTCCTCAGTCATAATAACATTCCTTCATTACCGAACTGAACAAAGAAATAACACGACGGGTGCCTTATACGGTGTAGGAAATGCTTACCCTTCCGGAGCACCTGATTTCACTCCCGGTTTTTAGTGGAGTTCGTGTTGTTTCTTATTTATTAATTATAACTGTTGATGTAAATGTCCTTTGGTTTTTTGAGTCTTTGTTTACTCCTTGGTTTTGATTGTTATTGTCTTAATACGCCAGACGCGCGTTTCATCTACATAAGAAGCATCAGTGACGCTCAGATCAAATAGTTATAAAGTCAAACAAGTACAAAATTGAAGAGCTTTGAGGACCTCAAAATTCCAACATGTTGTGCCCAATACGGCTAAGGTAATATATGCCTGGGATTAGAAAATCATTAGTATTATGAAAAACTCATATAATTTTGTAAACAAAAAAATTATAAAAATGATCATATAATTGATATTCATGTCTACACCGACGTACTGACAACTGGGTTGATGAAACTGTAAAGATGATCACAAATTGGAACAGCACATGAGTTTTTACTCCAGGTTCTAATTAGGTAACGATTACCGTTTTCCCGTCCAAATAAGGAAAATTTGATGAGAGAATTATTGATCTATTTAACAATGATAGTGACTTTTGGAACATCGAAACGTTTACTATCAAAACAAATTGACAAATCATGACAATAGCAAAATTCTATAATAATTAAAAATATCCTTCAGAATAATTGAGTTAAAAAAAGGAATTTTACAAAGTAGGAACTTCATGAATAGAATTAAACCCGAATTCGTTAAACTTGGGTCAGAGTTTTCCAAACTGATATAGCTATAATCATCTGCCGGAATGATGAAAACTCACTACAGAAGCATAATATTCAAATGTGATGAAAGTGTTTTTTAAACAGTACACGAATTTCAAAATGTACGTACCTTTCCAAATTTTGTCAATCCATTGTGTTTTGGTATAGAAGCATTTCTGTCTACTATATGACTGTCTGCCCTAAACGCAATATTATTAAAGAAAATAAATTTCATCAGAAACAAGTACACTCAAGATAACAGTAAAATATGTATAGTAACTTTGTTAAAGCTCTAGTTTTGATCGACTTCATTGCAGTTGTACATTTTTCTGATTTACAGTGGACTTGCCTCATTTTCTAAACACTACAAAATTTTTGTGAATACTTAGATGAATATAGAAAGCATAAAAATTAAGCATACTACCAAGAGATAGTCATTATATTCATTTGTTAGAAAAAAAATTAGTTTAATTTTTTAATCTGTCAACGATTGCATATTTCACCAAAGGTTCATTTTCTACAAGATAATACTGAATATTGATAATATTTGGTAGTTTCGATAAGTCTTTTTGACGATGATGCGAACACTTCAAATTCCTAACTTAGGAAAGTAATTTTCGATTAAACGCGTCTGATGAAAATAAAGTTGTGTTTGGTTTTTAAATATTTCAAGAATCTCAACAGTTTCACATGACTTGAAAACGTTTTGTCCAATGTATGTACTAGCATTACAATGAAATGCAGAAAAAATACTACGCTAGATTTAGTTAAATATTACAGACAATGAGATATAAAAAAGCTTACCAAGGTGGATTACAGTTATGAGTCAACGTCATGTATCGTATACCCAAGTCATAGAACATCCGTAGTGTTGCAAGACTGCTATTGATAGCATGACCACCCTCCAGTCCCATCAAACTGGCAAACTTCCCTTCATCAAAAGCTCTCTGTATTCCTTTGTTGAATTAAAAATAGTCGTAAATATATTCAACTTTTGAAAAATGTTTATAAATCTGTTAAATAATATAACACTTATAGAAAATAAATGTACATTCAATCATATTATTACAAATCTGCATATTTTAGAAACTTATGGCATTTGAAGACATTTTTATATATAAAAAAACCATTACAAACTTTACACATGTTCTTGTTAACTGTTGCATCGAAGGACATCGGCAGCCAAAATGATTGTTTGTGTATCAACAAAACACATAGGATATTTTAGTATTTAGTAAAACTTCAGGTTTGGTTATCAAGAATGTCCTGATATAGTTTTGAGTTTATACAAAAGAAAAATAGCAAAATCAATAAAAAAATGCTCATTTTTTTTATATTTGCTATTTTCAGACCTAAACAAACACTACATCAAAACAAAGTGCGGAAAAGAAGTGTTTACGTTTTCTTACCATCAGCAGAAGTGACAAATTTAAGGAAGCTCGGATATTTATTGTTAAGTTTCTTTATGACATCAATTTGTTCCAATGTTCTTTGCACTGCACTATGGTGTTGTGTTGTACAAGAGACGAATATTGACCAGAACTAAAAACGAAAAAAAAATTACATTCAATATACAGTGTAACTTTTCAATTATTTCTTTTGTCATGAAACAATGGTGCAAGAGTAGCATATATAATTGCTGGACAATTCAGTTGCACAAAATTCTTACTTATTTACAGATTTACAGAAACATAATCTCCTTAGGATAAAGTGATTAAGATTATAACACGATGCTGATTGCTGAACCCCCCCACCCTTTTTTTTCTTACAATTTTACATATTATGACTGTTTGAGTTGCTCACACAATGTTGTCAATATAATACAATTTTATGCGACTGTCATTCAAGTGAGAGGGGTTTAGCTAGCTATTAAACCAGGTGTATTCACCATTTTCAACATAAGGAAATGCGTGTACCGAGTCAGGAATAAAACAGTTGTTTTCCATTCGTTTGATGTGTTTGGGCTTTTGAATTTGCCAATCCGTTTTAATTTTGTGTTAAACTTCGTTTTTTTTTTGTTCTTTTACTTTTTAAAAAAGTTGTATATAAAGGCTAAATGAAGTACGTAGTCGAAGGAATACATAAAAAAAATCCGAAATGTTGTGTCAAACCTTTCTGTTTCCTATAATTCAACATCAAGTTTATAAAAAAAAAAATTGAAGAAAATGAACATATCAATAAAATTCATATCAACACAAAATTGCTGACTGCTGGGTTGGTGTTACCATCTGGTACGTCCATTGGGATCAGCTCAAAGGTTGTTAAACTTATCAAAGATACCCGACATATAATTTGATAATTCCGTGTAAATAATTGATTTGTTCATAGTTACTATATAAGTTACCTGTGCTGATAATTTTCCTTCTCGGAGACGAGGTATGTCAGTATGTGTATAAGTTGTTTGGTTTGCATTATATTGTTTCCTCAGATCTTGACTAAAATCAACCGAGTACACCTTGTTATCAACATTCGTGTAAAACTCGTACGACAGATCATTATGACTAAAAAAAACAAATATATGATTATCAAATAAAATCTTTCAAAAAGAAATCTAAATCTTACTCTGCTTAGTTAGGTTTCTTTGAATATATAAATAAACAAATACACTGGTGCAAATGTGCGCATGATACTTGCGTTGTCTAGGTAATTATAAACAGTTCAAAATTAATACAATATATATACATAGTAAATCACCTTATCAATATTATCCCATATGGATAATAAAATCTTTTATACCAATGGCAACTATAAACTTGTGAAGATTTAACAGTGGCTTATCTTCTGTAGAAGTATTCGGTTAGCTGAGGATTTGTTTGTTCATAGTGATTTGAATTGGCTTCTGTATATTTGTTGAGTCTAACATATTATTGTAAGTTCCACTGGAAATAATGTCCTGGTGAAACAAATATTATTTATTCCGTTTACAACATATACTGTTATATTAATTCCTATTATGAATTATATCTTGAAGGTACTTCTATTTTGTGTATTCTTTGTCTTTTTGTTGGCATTTATCTGTATGCAATAAGATGAATATTTAGTACTTGGTATTTGTACAATCACCAACAAAAAGACTTTGAGTAAAGATCTGAGAGTACTCGCAGTTACTGACAGCTAGTTCAAAGTCAATTACAACTGATAAGAAAATCATGCATTTAAGACTAAATTATCAATCAGTACACATAAACCATCCAATGGATTTATCGTAAAGACGTCATAAACAGTCAGAGAAAAACATGACATTGTGCAATGTCACGATACAGTAATCGACAGATTGTAGATCTATGAAAGTGTATATGTATATAACAATAATATTTAGTTTGCTTTTACTTTATTGATAACAAAATCAAGATTACTACCAATAAAAAAATATTTAGAGATCGAATTACAGTTGTGAATTGGTAACCTTTTACAATGAATTTATGAAAAAAATATCAATAGGTTTACCAGGATCGTTTTAAATATCCGGGCACGGTTGACAATATAAAAATGAAGATGCGCTTACACATTTGAAAAGTTTTCTACAGGAACAATCAATCTTTAAAAGAAAATCATTATAGCTATGGACGAATTTGGTTAAAATGCCATAGGAACATTACCATCCAAAAGGAAAATTAACAATTGGGAACGAAAAATCGTTCCTTTTGCTATTTACACATCTGGGTCGATCTCACTGCTGGTGGACGTTTTGTCAGCCCAGTAGTCAGCACTTCGGTGTTGACACGAATATCAATTATGTGGTAATTTTTAATAAAATTTTATGTTTACAAAACTTTGAAATATTTCGAAGAAACAATTATTTTCTAACCCCGGCATAGATCACCATAGCCGTATTTGGAACAACTATTTGTAATTTTGGAACCTCAAAGCTCTTCAACTTTGTACTAGTTTGGCTTGATAACTATTTTGATATGAGCGTCACTGATGAGTCTTATGTAGACGTACCGTCCGTCTGACGTACTAAATTATAATCTTGGTACCTTTGATAACTATTATCACAGTTTTAGTGTGGGGATTCCCGTGTTAAACTACCATATCTTAATCTAGGACTGTTATCAGCGTTTTTGAATTATTTCAAGTAAGTTCCTTTTTGGTAAATTTTGGCTGTAAATTTAGAAAATTCTTGATTATTTAACAAAAAAAAATATCATCAAGATAACGGCAAGTGCTGTTGAATTAATTAATTGAATGCAATTCAGACGGGTCTTTACTGAGTTTGGTCAATAACTGTGATTCATTACTATACAAAAACAAGCTGCTATTAGTGCCCATAAAAAAATTACATACAATCTATCGATAAACTTTGCTGCCAAATAAAGGCAACAGTAGTATACCGCTGTTCAAAAACGTACTTAAATATTATCAAGTAGAAAATTAACAGCTTTAATCATCACAAAACACCTCCAGTAAGTATATCTAGAATATTTTCACACATGGTTATCTATTGAATGGAACTTTATGCGACTGTCATACAAGTGAGATGTGTAAAATAAGTAAGCGGTAAAGACCGGTTTAATCCACAATTTTCTACATAATGGAATGCCTGTACCGAGTCAGAAATAGGCGGCACTCGCACTCGCAAAGTGGAAAAGGGTTGATATAAGTTGTAATAACTTGTTTCCAAGTCCATTATTAATAAATATGTTTAAACTAATATTACAGTTGTTTCCATCTGTTTGATGTGTTGGAACTTTTGATTTTGCCAATTGATATAGGACTTTCCGATTTGAGTTTTCCTCTGAGTTCGGTATTTTTGTTATTTAATGTTCACTGTTACATGGTTATTAACACTCACCCATCTACAAGTGGATAATGATCCAAAATACATTTGGCATATTCTAAATTCGGATTTTGTGCTTTTGTGTTTTTGGTACACTTCTGACACGATGATAGCTGGGTTGACCTTTGTCGTCCAGTGGGAGACGTCTCTGTTCTTTCTGGCTCTTTGTACACTACTTCTGTTGATTTATTAGCCAAAACACCTACTGCTACTGACAATGCTAATACCACACAAAGGACGCTTATTCCTACTATGAGCAATGTCTTATTTCGGACCACACGACTGTTGTGGAAGATCTCCATCTTTTCATGTATTTGTTAGTGATGTAACTATTCATCTCAATAGATAATCGTTATCAGTTTACATAATAACAAACTCAACTGAAATACGTTTAATATAGGTTAGTAAACAGTACATAATGAGATGCCTATACCAAGTCAGAAAGGTGACAGTTGTTTTCCATTCTTAAGATGTGTTTGAGTTTTTGATTTTTCTATTTTATAAAGGACTTTCCGTTTTGGATTTCAGTAGCAGTTTGGTCTTCTTAAGAATTGTTTATTGTCCTTCAGACTTGTTTTGGTTATTTGTCTATACAGCTTGACTACTGTCTATTTGATGCATACCTCTCATCTCATTTTATTGATATTGTAAATTTGATTAATTGTAGAAACAACATTATTGTGGTAATATAAAAATACACAGTTGTTTTAAGAGCATTTGGTAAATTCATTTTATAGATTAAAATCACTATAAATGACCAGTCACGAGACTTAATTTAAGTGGTTCTGGTTCTTTCAATTCTGCAACAGACACGAGTTTGTATCAAAATTTTAAGCACTATCCCACTTTTGCGCTTTATATTTGCTTTTAACAAGACATGACAGCATGGCTTTAAAAACTATGGTCATTTGCGGTTTAAACTTTGATACACCTATAAAGAATAGACAGGACATTCTTATATTCGGTTTTGAGTTTCTATTGCCATTCGGTATCTTTGTTCTACTTTTCTGCATCTTGTTACCTAAAAGTTTACGAAGTTATCAATTTTACATGTACGGATGGAACATACAAATTCTGCCGTCAATGAAACTATTCAAGCAGATTTTCATGATTCATGGAACTTAAAACGGAAACTACATATTCCTCTTGTGTTCATTCCTTGCCTAGAAAGAGGAACAAACGGAAACTACATATTCCTCTTGTGTTCATTCCTTGCCTAGAAAGAGGAACAAACGGAAACTACATATTCCTCTTGTGTTCATTCCTTGCCTAGAAAGAGGAACAAACGGAAACTACATATTCCTCTTGTGTTCATTCCTTGCCTAGAAAGAGGAACAAACGGAAACTACATATTCCTCTTGTGTTCATTCCTTGCCTAGAAAGAGGAACAAACGGAAACTACATATTCCTCTTGTGTTCATTCCTTGCCTAGAAAGAGGAACTCTTTCAAATCAATAAATATCTAAGCCTTTCAATTGGTGAAGACCTACATTTGTTGTTTTTTTTTAACTGTAGTTTATTTTGATTATCGAAGAAATAAAAACACCAGTAGTATGCCTCGGTTCAAAAGTCATAAATCATTTGAGAGAAAACAAATCAGTGTTACAAACTAAACTCGAGGGAAACACATCAACTATAAGATGAAAACAACGAAATAACAGACGTACAACAAAAAACAAACAAAAATGCAACATTCATAGAAACGAACTATTAGATAACAACTGCCATATTCCTGACTTGGTATAGGACATTTTAAGAAAAACTAGTGGGTCGAACCTGATATTGTGGTTAGCGTACCCACCGCGCTTTACGGCAATGTTAAAAATACAGCTAAAATGACAACATTACATGACAAGTACACAGTTCAAATAAATGCAAAAACACCAAACGACAAGAGAAATACATAAAACATAATGTAATACTTTAGTAGTACCCCTCGACATTTTAACCACAGAATTACAACGAATAACTAAAATGATTAAGGAGATTACACAAAAACAGCTTAATAGAAACACAAAGTGTGAGTAAGTAACGCGAATGGATCAACATTACAAAAAGCAACGTCACAGGTAAATTAAAAAAAAAGGGATATAAATAAAGACTACGTTTCTCAAAAAGGGTCGTGATTGACATGTGACAAGAATGGACAGAGCTGTCATCACACAGAAATCGAACAAATGGTCAGTATCATTTCATATATCAATGTAATGAACAATTTTACTAAACTCGCCCTGTCGAAAAACAGTATCATTGAACAGCATATACCAAATGTTCTGCTTAAAACCGCAAATGTTCTTTTAAAAGAGTGCAAATGTCCTATTTAAAAGAGTGCAAATGTCCTATTTAAAAGCGTAAATATCCATTTAAATGAGTGCAGATGTTCTATTTAAAAGCGCAAACGTCCCACGAAACCCTTGATGTCCCTAAATACAAAAAGAGTCAACACACTATTAACTTAGTCCCAAATTTATTTACTCAGTCCATCATTTCTTGCTTCCTAATACCAGATACGGGGAGGTCAAAACTGGAAGGATTTTCAAGCATGGTTATTAAGCGGAGCCACTGCAATTAGATCTGGACCACGTTTATATACGGCTTAAAAACCTTAATTTTACTCTACCTATATAATTTGCTTTTTGTATTATACAAATTGTATGTACCAAGAAGGATTTATATACTATGAAAATCGTTGATATCATCTTGCTTAAATAAAATTAGGAGTGTTATTTGGTATTGTTCCCTTTTGTAGGGTCATGACTGAAATCGTTAAATATTTGACTTACTTTAGAATACAACTACAACAATTTACACATCTTCTTGCAGAATATTTTCTTGATATGATCTGAATTAAGAAGTAATTGACCTTATCACGGAGAGGTAACACCATTGTCTATTGCACTTGCGAGGCCAGGTGAGTGTATGCTTTATTATTTAGGTTGTTTAAATCACGATTTGTTTTAATCAAATGACAACTCAGCGTATTCGCTGTCTCAAAAACAATACAATCTTGACTTTGCAATCAATGGAATATGTTCGACCAGAAAGTACATTTATTCATACAAATTAATGGGACACGGATTTAGTCAAAATAATAGTATTTCAGGACCTTCATGAGTCGAATTACGGATATTCATAAATCATTTACGACCTCCTTAATTTTATTTCAGGACCTCCATGAATCAATTGCAGGATATCCGAAATACTGTCATCGAGATTAGTTAGCACTTATGATCAATAAAACTATAAATGATGTTTTATTCAGGACAACACTTTTCTTCCTTTCCTTTTGGGTGCAAAGTCAGTTTTATTCCAGCCTATATAGAAAATCATAATATTCAGAAAGGTAAGCATGCTTTTATGTGCCTTCATTGCAGGAGCAAACAAAGTGTAAAATGGAATAATTCAGTATTGAAACCATGTCAATTAATCAAGGAATAAAGCATGGTGGTATATTGATTACTCATATATCAATCATATACATCAAATCGACAAAAGTGTATTGGGTTCCCATATCAGCATATGGACCAAAAGAATATATGAAGATAATATTAGATATTACTAAGGTCATACTGATAAAATAGATATTCAAAAAGTTAGCAGGTTCATATATGCATAACTAACATTAGTAATGAAACCATGCCAATTCAAATAAGATAAATATTAACATTGCATGCCATACTGTGTACTGTATATGGGATGGCAATACATAGAACAATAATCTGAATCCAGTTGTTTGCCTGAACAGATTCATAATTTTTTTAAAGAATAAGCAAAACATACCTATTGAAGTATTTTATTGATAAAAAAATTAAATCCATATATCTGATATCAACATTTTCATATAATCAGGAACTAAGTTCAATGGTTAACAAAACACAAAAAAATTTCTTTTGGACATCTGCAAAAAAATACTGGTTGGACTACTCACAAGATAAGGAAAAAAACATATCATAATGAAACTTCAAAAAAGCAGTTGGTTAACTAAAATCAAGAAGAGCCTCATCAAATACTTCTTATATGAAAATTAGATGTGGTATGATTTCTAATGAGATATCAATCCACCAGAGATAAAATGAAGGGGTAGTAAATAATGGCAACAGTAGTATACCCCTGTTCAAAAGTCATAAATGATGGTATTGAAACTAGTAGCAAGTTCTACTAATTGGGTTAAGTTTTGAATTTTTATACAGTGCAATTGGCAATTAAAACTCATTTAACTTGTAGAGTGTGTTAATAAATCAAAGAAAGGATATTCTTACCGAACAAAACATGGCAGAACACATGTATTATGTAATGACTATAGTATGCTTTCTCCACAAATAAGGTTGATTAACTTAATATGATAATTAGACCTGTAAACAAAGTAAAATTCAACTTCATATAAAATGGACCGAAAAGCTAGTTGGTAATCAGGTTCCTATCTGAGTAAATCAACTTGCAGTTCAAATCAATGAAGTTGTAACTATTGAGGGGGGCAGGAGCTTTTCCAGACGTCAGGATCGGGTGTTTTTAAGCTAGGGATATTGGGATTGACCCTTTCTGGATCTGGGATTTCGTTTTTTGAATTTCAGGAAGTCAGGATTTTTTTTTTTTTAATTTAGGACCTCAAGATTTCATGTTTTTGAGTCCAGGATTTCGCGATCAGGAGGCAAATTAATACATTGACAGAAACAGGTGGCATTAATTAATGCAAAACAGACAAAGTTTCAAGATTTATTTTGAAATGACATAGGACTTAAATATCAATAAATATTTGATAAGACTAATACATTAGGCATTTTTCTACATTAAAAACTCATGATCATCTTCACTTCAAGTTATGATAAATGTATCAACAGTCAACTATTTAAACTTTTGAATCATGATATATCTTAAAACCAGCATTTGATATTTTATTCAATGTTACTTAAAAGACTCATCCCACTTTTTTTTTTTACCATGTTTGAGGTTTTCATACTTGCACAGATTGTCTTTACATGTTTATGTAATTAATCTTTTGCTTGAACTTTTTACAAATAATTCCGACTTTTCTGTTTCTTTTATACAAGATACAACTTAAAAACAAATGAAAAATGAAATCTGACTGATGAACCTAAAAAGTAACTTTAGTATGAACTTTCTTGAAAGCCCTAGAGATTCGCCATGAGTTAGGATCTTCATATTTGTTATAAAGTGGTTCAATCTTTTGTTGTTTCTTCTGTTTGCTGAGTTTGGTTGGATCACTATGACGGAAGAACTTGGGCGCAAACTCCACTAGCCATTTAGGATCTATAGTTGTTACTTCTCTCATGTATTCCTTTGTTGTCAACACAAGCTCATGATACACTACCCTGTAAGAACAAAATACAGTTAATTGATTCATGATTCACCAAATCTGGGTTCTATAAAAGTACAATTATTTGAGACATTTGTTTACGTACAAACTGCTTTATGAATTGAAAAAAGAACTAGAATATATAGGAAATGGACATCCTCAAGAAATTAAAATCTGTCTACTTAGCCAAGAATTGAGATCAAGGCCATGCAGATTTAAACTCATAGTGACCAATCCACATTTCAATATTGTTGACCCTTGATGTAGAGTTACTGAGTAGCAGATCTCATCATGAAATGTATACCCAAACGTATTTGCTAATTGTCAAACACTACCTCTTTTTTTCTTGAAAGTGAACAGTATGTCTAGCCTTCAATAAGTATCAATTAAGGCGGGACAATAAATTTGAATCTTTTAAGATTTATTAATTTCATTGAATTTATCATCACAGGGAGAAATAAAAAAACAACATTGAATACAAGAAGATGGTCAATAAATTTTGGTTGAAAATAAATTCAGCAAATGAATTAAAGATAGTTCACTTCCTTGTTTCAATGAATCAAGAAGAATGATCAACCAAATTATATAACAGCAGTAATAAAACTGACCAAAGACGTTAAATGAGTGCGACATGACACACTAAGCTAATCTATAGAAGTAGTTAAACTAACCAATCTGGCTGTCTGTTAAATAAAGCACTAGAAGGATGTATATACACAACTTGACTATCCACCAATGTTCTGTAGCCCTCCTGTGGATCCTTTTTGGCAGCATTCCTAAAGAAACCACTGCATATAGCCTTTTGTACCCTGGCTGTGTTCTTGCCACAACTTACTACATCAAGCTTGTGTCTACAAAAAAATATATTTCTTGATAAGTTTTAGATCTTAAATAAATGATATAAGCTAAATAAAATACAGACTTTTCAACAGACTGACTTCATTGTTTATTCTATATAATAACTGGTTATTGCCTTACATGATATTTAACACAGTTATCCATAAATATTAACAATCTCTGCTTTGTGGATGGCTCCTCAGTCGCATCATCAAATATGTTCTAAAATTTCTCACGATCGAGCTGTATTTTCGTTTGTTAGGAATTTTAGATTTGTCTTCAATTTTCACTCTTTTCCAGAGAGTATATGTTGGGCACCTAAAATACTGTAAATGCAGAAATGGTGGTGATGTTTTTATTATTGCGAAAAATGTGACATGATTATAATGGCAATGATTTAAACTAGAATTTTGGAATTTTATATATGTATTAAACAAGATTTTTCTAAATATAAGAGAAGCAGACTTTTGATACAATTTTCTGTCATCAAAATTCATTACCTGTCCATAATACCCAACATCTGTTTTCTGACATCTTGGGCTCTTTTTAATGTTCTTATCTGCACAAAGTTTTCATAACACCAGGGACTAGAGAATTTATTGTTTCTCCATGAGTTATACACAGCTAGTAATGTTAAATGATCTCCCTCTGTCTGATGGAACTTAGCTTTCTTCTGATCAGCTATGGCTTGTTTATCCTGTAAAATTTAAATCAAGCATTATTGATGCACCCCAAGTATGTTTGCAAGCTCTATGGATGCTATCTATGATTAAAACAAGCTTCTGTTCAAGTTTAGTAGAAACCCAGGATAGTTTAAGGAAAAATATTTTAAAATTTCAAAAAATTTAACCACAGAGTGAATGTAATGTTAACTGGCAGAAAAACTAAGTCCATCTATAAGTAAAATACTGATAAACAGGTAGGTTTTTATTTCAAAATTTATTTCCGGATACTATCTAATGATGATAAACAAGCTTTTGTCCAAGTTTGGTAGTTTAATTGTTCAAGAAAACTAATAAAATTTCACAAAACTTTAACCACAGATGAATGTAATGTTAAATGGCAGAAAAACTAAGTCCAAGTTTGGTAGAAATCCAGGATAGTTTAAGAAAGTTATTAAAATTTCAAAAAATTTAACCGCAGAGTGAATATTTGTGTATGACGCTGACGAAGGAATATAGTTTCTCTATATTCAAATTTCTTAACAAGCTAACTAATAGTACAACATGTCCGTGCTTTACTTATAAAACTATGGGTATTGTTCACTATGCTGTCGGTAGAGATATACCTCAAGTACTCTCATTCAATTCTGTATACCAATATGTAATTTTGTAATCACAAGTTATAAAATGATAACAGCTAAACAACAATGTTACCTTAGGTCTGTAGAAAACATTCTGTACAGACAACATAGATACAATTGTCAGAATTTCATCACTGCAGGCTAAATGGACTGACATGATTAACATCTTAGACAACATAGGCTCCAATGGAAACTCTGCCATCTAAAATATAAAATATCACTTGTTAAATAATCAAACAACTCAAGAATATGCATCAGATGTAGGTATATTAGACTAAGGATTGGTATATAATACATAATACATAATATATTCTATTGTTATTCTAAAATATCAAAAATCATCTGAAATTCTAAGTATCTCATAATGTTTTCACACAATGCAAATTTTGCCTTACTGTTCGCTGCACTCTTAGGGTAACTTTAATAGTAATTCTTATACAGGCATTAAAAAATATTTATTACTGTTCTATTTCTAAAGACTAATGGACAAGTTTTTTAAAAGAGAGTCAGAGTCATACCATACATCAAGTTTAATAAAGCTTGTATATCTTTAAAAAGACTTTCTGATTGTATAACTGAAATCTTACCCTTCTACCAAGTCTTGTAAGTAATCCTTCATCATCCAGAGCACTAAGAGCATGCAACTGTTCCATGGCAGATATGAGGGTCTGCATCGGTGGAGCATCCATAAAATCAAACGATAAAAGATCATTGATCCCCATAGCCTTCAGTGAGAGCACAGTACTGGCCAAGTTTGTTCTCTGTATCTCAGGCACATTGGTTGGTAACATTTCATCTCTGTAGGCTCTCTCTGTATACAGTCTGTAACATTTACCTGGGCCAGTTCTTCCAGCTCGACCTGCTCTCTGCTTTGCCTGAGCCTGAAAGTTGATTTTTTTTTTATTACATACTTTGATAAAAATTTGAGAGAAGTAAAGGAAAATACATAAGATATCAAACAATTCATTGAGTGCAGAATGATAAACCATTACCATGTCAGCATAGGAATGGTCCACATTCAAAAATACAGTATTGTGCTTGACATGGAAATTTAATTTTAAGTGCAACATAAATTGCAATTATCTTTGAACACAATTACTTCTTGCAGGTTTCTCATAGCTTAAAAAATAGGGTATATATGCTAAAACTAATAGTTTGATGCTAAAAGATCTTTTCAAGAGGAGCTCAATGAAATATCCAATGGTAATAAAATGGAAAATGGAAAAGAAGAATAACCCGACCAAAGAGCAGACAACAGCCAGAGGCCACCAATGGGTCTTCAAAGCAGCAAGAAAATCCCCCACCCAGTGGTGGTCCTCAGCTGGCCACTAAATAAATTTGTATTAGTTCAGTATTAAACTTAACTTTCTATGTAACATGTAGATGTGTAATTTTCTGCCCTTTTTTGTCCCATATAAATTGAAAAATAAATAGCTCCCACAAATGTAATTGACAAATGCAGGGATTGATTTTCAAAATAAAGATTGCATCAAAGTCAGAATAAAATAAATGTTAACTTAATTTTAATTAACCTACCTGTGAAATAGGTGTTACAATCAGCTGATCCATTCCAGTTTTAGAATTATATACTTTTTGTTTGACAAATCCAGGGTCTACTACATATAAGATCCCATCAATGGTCAGTGATGTCTCAGCAATATTGGTTGCTATGACAACCTTTATAAAAAATATAACAATATAAAACATAAGTAAAATTATAAGCATCTTCTATTTGATTTGCAAAATTTAAGCTTAATACATCAAATTACATCAATACTTCATATATAATTACATAATACGTCAATTTATATCTAAAGTTTGTTCAAACAATGTTTTATTCCATTACTTGAAATTGACTGTGAATTAAATGTAAATCACTATTATAGTTTCTTCCATCATAAAACAATTTAAATTTGTTATAGTTTTATCAATGTATTTACCTTTCTGGATCCAGGTGGTGCAGGTTCAAAAATCCTTGTTTGCATTTCACTGGGCAGTGCACTATACACAGGTAAGATAATCAGGTCAGGTACCTCAGGACCAAGCGCTTTCATTCTCTCATATAATATCTCACAGGCTGTATCAATTTCTTCCTGACCAGTCAAGAACAATAAGACATCTCCTGGGGGCTCCATTAGGTGAATCTGCATCACTGTGATCAAGGATGCATCTAAATAATCTGTTTCTGCCTCTTTAGTGTACAACACTTCTACAGGATAAGTTCTACCAGGTATGGTAAAAATAGGCTGCAGAGAGAAAGATATAAGACATATAAATAACTGTTTAAGCATCCTTCATATATGAAACATCTACTAGAATGATAACGGTATGTTTATGTTGAAGTATGACCAAAATTTGCAGAAAAATAACATCTGAATTTGTTTATATTGCCACTAAATTAATGAAATGATAAATTTACTTCAAAATAAAAATATAATTGTAAAAATCTACATAATCAAACCAAGAACTGATTTTTATCAAGAATAATGCTTAGGTGCTAAGTAATCCACATTCATTAAAAGCAACAACAAAAAATTTAGCTTTTCAACAATCCTGGTTGTAAGAGATAAAGAAATATGTCAAAACATAACTAATGGTTTCTTTTATGGGAGGTAAGATAAAGACAATTGGACTTTGAATGTTTAACAAAATACATAAGAGTTCATTCTAAACAAAGTCTGCTTACTTTGTGAAACTTTTTAATATAATTTTACATTCTTGTGTTTGATCAATATTTTTCTAAAAATTAGGTTGCTATTTGCTTACTCTTTTTTTATAGTCTAATGTAGGTAATTAATTTACATCACTTGAATTAACTTACAGCTTCAAAAAAGTAGGATGAAAATTTAACAGCATCAAGTGTAGCTGATGTTACTATCAATTTCATGCCAGTCCTTTTCTTGACAGCTTCCTTCAATAGTCCAAACAGGACATCTGTATGAATGGTCCTCTCATGAGCCTCGTCTAACATGATTATGGCATACTGAGACAGATCTGGGTCAATCAGACATTCTCTTAACATCATACCATCTGTCATGTATTTTATCTTTGTCTCTGGGCTTGTACAGTCCTCGAAACGGATGGTGTAACCAACCTACAAAACAATAAACAGATTAAACGATTTATTATTAGCTCAGGAAAGGAAAGGTTCTTTATACAGATGATTTATTTTATCTTTGTCTCTGGGCTTGTACAGTCCTCGAAACGGATGGTGTAACCTACCTACAATACAATAAACAGATTAAAAAAATTTATTATTAGCTCAGGAAAGGAACAGTACTCTATACAGATGATGCACCCTAATTAAAAAAACAATACAAACAAGTGAATCTGTGAGCTACTGTTCACTGATGATAACCCTTCCCAAATATTTGAGTAAACAGGAAGATGTTGTGTGATGTATCTAAAAACTCATCGCAAGGTATAGCTGACTCATATGAACCCTGAAATCAAATTTCAGAAATCCTTATAATGTAGTTCCTGAGAAAGATACAATGAAAAATATGCATGGGACAGATGGATGGACTAACAGAGGTAAAACAGTATACCCCCACTTTTTTTAAGCAAGGATATAATAAAGAAGGGTTACAAAACCAAGTTTCAAATCCTTGGACAAGTAGTTTCAGAAGTGAATAATGTTGTATAACTAAACAGCCTATGAAGGATGACAAAAGTAATGGTAATGACTCGTTTTTAAAATATGGATCAGACATATTTATTTCTGTTGAAAAGTTTGAAAGGATTGAAATCTTATTAACTTGCAATATTAATTTGAAACATACCTCTTGACCAAGCCTGCAACCAAATTCTTCTGACACTCTCTTAGCAACAGACATGGCTGCCACACGACGAGGCTGTGTACATCCAATCTTGCCTTTCGTTGTGTATCCTGCCTCAGCGAGATATTGTGTAATCTGAGTAGTTTTTCCTGATCCTGTCTCCCCAATTACAATCAATACCTGATTATCATTTACGGCCTGAAATTATAAAAAATCATACATGCATTAGTTATTTAGCAAGCAAATACCTGCAGGTTGAGAATGCTTCCATATATAAAATTTAATGTATGGTTTTACTAAAAATAAGTTTATTCCAGACAATAAAACACAAAAATTGGATGGAAGCACCTATTTTTTATGTGTATATAATATTTTTTATCAATATAAATGAAATATATCATTAGTATGTGACTTGATTATAACAAAATCATAAATATCATTAAAAGACAGTTATTGATCTAACTTGTCTTGTGAGCATACATAGATTATCATGGAAAAGATAGGTAGGCCTTTTTTCCTACTCCTGTGTGTTAACATTATGTAAAATAGTAAAAAAAAAACAAGAAAATGCCATGATTTTAAAGAACTTCTGCCAAAATAAAAGGAATGGCAAAACGTTCATGGCACTAACAAAGTAAAACATCCTGACCAACCTTTAACAGTTCATCTTTTAGTTTATATATAGGTAAACTTTGTCTTTGTTCTAACAATGATTTCTTCTCTTTCTTTCCATATGATGCCTTTTTTCCTCCAGCAATATGTTTCTTCCATTCTGGGAGGTCTTGTGGAGTCATTCCAACACCTCTGATATTTGCTGCCAGCTGTCTACTACCTGTAATAAAACCATAGTTTGATTTGAATATGAACCCTACTTTGTTCTAGACCAACAAGCTGAGCAAGATTTTTAATGTGTAAGTTCTCAAGGTACATAATCAGTAAGATAGGAAACAGTTTTCTGACTTTGAGCCACAGTATGTTCTCTTAACTACTGAGCTCATAACAGAAAAGCAGCAAATACCAATTTTCAAAGCAGTGGTTAGACCCATGCAACAATTGACCTGAAGAGCTTCCAAACTTAATTATAATTTATTGACCTTTTTATTCATACAGTACCAGGGGAACAGTTACAGAGTTTTGCCAATGCATTAAGGTTTAAAGAGTACTATACATACTGTCAGGCATGGGATCTGTCCAGTTATTATTTAATCCTGCTGGAACCTCCATCTCAGCCTCTCTTTGAATCTGTTTGACTTCACGTCTTTCTTTCTGTAATGCATTCTGCATCATAGCAGCTTGAGATAATGAACCATCAGGATTCTGCAAAAAAAGACCAATTTGAATGAATAACTATTAGGTTTAGATCAACACAACACAAGCATCTTTGAGCATATTCTACATAACATATCCAAAGGTATCATTACATATTCATAATCTACAGGACTCAAATAATATCATTTTTTATTAATTTTTCACACAATCTGATGCTTTGCGTGTATGACAGGGTTCATCGCCTATATGCAAAAGCGACAGTATCAAAATCACAATTTGAGGAGAAATAGGAAAATATTTTAAAACCGTTTAAATAGTAGTAAGTATGATAGATTTTATACCTTAACAATTTTTACAGGACTAAGATCTAATCCTCCTCTACCTCCAACACCTGTTAAAAATGGAGCCTCTTCTTCAACCATTTCTATTTCAACATCTTCATCTGCAAAATAAAATCAACAGAGGTTTAACCATGATGTAACAAGTAGTGTATTTAATATTTCCTTATTAAAATCATATGCTTTAAGTTCCAACCGTTAACTGCTTACAAGTTTTTAAGACTTATACAACTGGAATAGGGGAAGGGCCTCTGATGTCGAGTAGTCTTAGTAGTCAAACTACTGTATCAACACAGAGGTTGTGAGATTGAATCACACAATGAAGAAGTATATCTTTTTAAAGTAAACAGTCTTGTTGAGTTTTTTGTTGATGGGTTACTGTTTTGTGTGTATATACCCTACATTGTTGTTTCCTTATTTATCAATTAAAAAGACTGTGTATGTGACCATTACATTAACATTGGCACACTATATATTGTGTTACCCAAGCCTGCAAGAGCAATATAATATCATACAGATATAATTCTACTTTGGTGCAAAAATCATTTTTAGAACAAAAAACAAAATTATTATCAATATGAATACATTCAGAAAGTTCTAGATTTTTTTTAACCAACTTCAGTATACATTTGTACTAACTTCATATGATATATACACAAACCTGAATCCTCTTCTTTTGGTAATAATCCTGTTTCTTCATCAAAGTCTGGATATTCAGATTTATCTATCACATTGGCTGCTATCATACGATTAATCTCCCATCTCTCAGGGGATGTCATTCTACGACCTTTTTTCACATCTTTGACCTCATCAAGGTCAGGCATGTCAAGTAATGCCTGTACTGTTGGACGATCAGGATTACGAGCCTCTGTTTCATCTCTGACCTCTCCACCAGTTAATGACCTTGTCTGACTGGGGTTAATATCTTCTCCAGTCTCTTGGTCTACATCCTGATAATGATTCAAAAAGGTATAAAATGAATATAAATAACACACACACAGTCACACACAAATGAATGAAGCAAAACATTGTATTTATGAAGAGAATATGCCAGGGTGACTTTCTATTATAACCTAAGTGTTCAAATATATGTCTAATCACTACATATTGAATATCTCTTATTTTAAAACATACTAGGACACAACCGAGAAATTGCGGGTATTAATTGCGTGGTTGAAAGTATGTAAACTGTTGTAGGAAGAATTTTCGTAAAATATCTTATGACTGGCTAATTTCAGGAAAGGTATCAAAGGTCTTTGTCTGCAGGTGCTGTTTTGACAGGACAATTTTGTTTTTCCCCTCCCCCTTTTTCCAAAGTCCGTTATTGCTTGTTTTCTGTTTTTCTGTATACCTTGAACATACATGATATATTAAAAATAAAGTGTATTTGCTATTTACAATGATCAATATTCCTAGTCTACTATCCACGGTAGTCACTGATGAAGTATATATAGAGACTCTTTATATACTGTAAACCAACTTATTTTCGTGAGCGATTTATTTTCGCGACTTTCGCGAGAAGAAAAATAACGCGAATATAAATCGTCACGAATATGTCAATCTTTGATCTTTCCTTAATACACTTCATCAAGTAAATCAGAAAATCGCGAAATTAAATAGCCGCGAAGAGGTTAAGAAAGGGTAAAACGCGAAATAAAGTATCCGCGAAAATAAGTTGGTTTACAGTAATATATCAGCGACCAAGTCAACGACCAACGTGGATAGTGAACATGGAATTGATAGTAAATAGCAAATACATTTTATTTATTGTATTTGTATGATCACAGTACACAGAAAACCGTGAAAATAATTGTCCTGCCAATATGCAATTTGAAAACAGTTTTAACGGAAGTCTTGTTTATGACTTAAAAGTCCGTCTGATGACAGAAACAAGATCCGGACGCTTTTTTTTAAAAGTTTTTCTCCCAAAATAACGAAAACTGAATAATCATAAGAATGGATGACAAATGCGACTATGCGTGGTACCTATAGGACACAGGGGCATGATGATTGATTTATTTGTGGAAGGAAGAGAAGCGACACACAAAATAGTATAGATATGCATTCTGTTGACACTACAGTACGCCCAAGGAGTTTGTAATCCCAAACTCCATACTCCGATATTTTTCCTGGTGTAACACCAGGAAACTCCGACATCCCTCCCAAAATTCTCGGAGAAATTTGGGAGTATTCCCTCCGACTTCCGCGTAAATCCGCTACCTTTTGTTTATTGTATTAGCGACATCTCTCCCAGTCTGGTGTGACGCGGTGTGACACCAGGTAATTAATTGCCCTAATCCGTCTGATCTATGCTGGCACGCGACAGTCGAGGTATGTGAGATTTCTAATGTAATTAAACAATTGTATTTCCTGTCTATTGATTATCAGGTTATATCTGATTGCTTGAAACAAATGAAAGATTAAAATAAAAAGCAAAACGTTGTTGTTAATTCTTTCAATTACTCTGTACATTTTAATCAAGTTTTTAAACAACTATATTTGATTTTGACTTCCGTTTTTTTTATTAGTAAATAAATATTTAATTTACTGAAAGAGATATAATTGTGCAACAATAAACGGAGACTAACGCTGAATAAATGAGGGCAGTTTAAAGAAAAATTACACGTCTCAAAGTTTTTTATACTACAAGTAAAAAAGAAAATATTATTCCTTATCTGTTATGCTAATAATTCTACGCCATTTCCATTTTACGATTACAAAATAAAAGTTTTAAAATCCAAAACGTTGTTGTTAATGCTATCAATTGCATTAAAGTTTTATAAAAAAAATCTATACTTGATTATGACCTCGTTTTTTATTTATCGGTAATTGATATAACTTACGAAAAGAGACATACTTGCATGAAAATAAACGGAAACTAACGCTGAAGGTATAAAATGTGAGCAGTCAGTTTAAAGAAAATTACGTGTCTTAAAACTTGTATATGCAAGTAAAAAAGAAAATACTATTCACCATTCGTTATGCTTAATAAGTCTACGGCATTTTCTCTTCACGATTAGCATTACTTTAGGATATAATACATTTCGGCTACAACAGGAATACTTCTATAGCTGCATCAACTCGTCGTTGCATAATATTCATTCTAATGCAACAACGTTTGTAACGTTCATTTTGATTGGATAACGTCACTTTCTTACATGGCATCAATTGACAATTGATGCTATGGGACGTACGCGCAAGCGCAGACGGCATATGACAGATTTTAAATACATGTTTTAACGTTGTTTTCTGTCAGTTTCATTAGCTAACGCGTCGCCAGTAAACTTAATTTGCGACCATCAAATCCCCAATTGATGCCGTCGGAGCTTAAAATACAATACAGTTATCTCCTAATTTACGCACAATGAATGTAAACCTTTGTGTTGTATTTAGAACAGTTATCTTTAAATATTTTTAAAACAATTAATTGCCGTGGGAAGACGACACGCATCTCAGTGACCAACAGTGCGTGGTTGAACTTGAACTTGACTTCGCTCCACGAGATTTTTATTTGGCGGGAAATAGTATCATGTAACAGTAAACTCAGGTGACCTTTCTGGATAACCGTGGGAAAATTCATGTAATGATTGACATTTGTGTGCGTTAAGATTGAGGCTCTAGAAGGTCCTTTTACAATTGATTAACCGGATTCTAAATTTTATTCCTTTTCTGAATAAACGAACATCAGCCTTTTATTTATACGTTTCTCAGTTTTAAATTCAGTAAAATTTAATTCTTTAAATTTGCATTTACATTTTATAATAGTATTATTTTTTTAACATATTTTTCCTTTACAGGGACTGTACAGTTTTATTTTCCTGCAGTGTGCATTTAATTTGCAATGTATTATCATCTAATAAATAAATTTTGAAATTATTATTTTTCATACTCTTCACTTGTTCTACACGAAAAACCCATATAATCGATAATTTCCGTTTATATTTCACGTTTAACAGAGGACATAAACCTGGACATTATTTATACTTCCATAGTCAACACTATACATAATTGGTAGATGAAAACAGGATGCATGTCGTTCAGTTCCTGATGGGCGTTGGTAGAGATCCTCTGTGAAAATGTGTCGATCGTAAAAATCCGATCCACATTTTTTTTTACATATTTCTTTCTTGTACGATATAATTTCATTTTAATATTCTATAGTATAAATTGTTGAAATACTTCTTTTTATATTTCGCCGAGGACTTTTAACAGCAGTAAAATACGGATTGCGCCAATCCAATTTTATTTTAAATAATAAAAGATCAATAACAGATCATAACAGATAAAAAACACATGATTTTATTTCTTCATATAATTAAATAAGGTTGTGATTATTGTGTTGTGTCTGGGCGGGGAATTATCTCAGTATTTATGAATATAGGGCTGCCACATTGCATACAAAACTATTTGTCACTTTACAGTTTCTTTTTTAAATTCAAATATTTCAAGTCGGTAATCTACCAAGGTAGTGAAACATAATATTTTACATTTCAAAATAAATTGAAAGTAACAGAGTTCACTTGTTGGTCCGATAAATTAACTCTAGGGTTTGATTTAGATTGGACAAATTACCGTAAAAACAACATTTTGTTTTAAGCCAGTTGATATTAATTATATAATATTGAACTATTAATGAACCGGATATTCACTGAGTAGGTCATAAAAGGTTCTAATTGTGGTAAAATCATCTTTGTTGAAACTTTGTTGAAAAAACAAAAATTATGACCTGATCGGACTATAATGAAAATACTAAATAAGTGTTTTATTCGTATTTTTATACGTTTTATTTAATATGACAATGAAATGGGCATATACATACAAGAATAATTATCTTATTTTAAATAAAAATGTCACACTTTTATCTGACAATGAATGGACATTTAAATAACGTATTTTAAAGCACACAGGTGCAATCAAGATCGATTAAATGTACAAAGGTAATAAATCTGGCTAATCTGATTATGTTGTCACGCGTCATTGATTTTCAGTTCATCCGATGGGCAATAAACCAATTAACAGCCACGCGGTGTTGGGAGAGAATCTTTGGAGGAAATTGGGAGTAGAATCCGTGATTCGCGGTGTCACACCGCTACACTCGGAAATCGGTGATAAAAGTTCGCGATTACAAACTCTCTGGGCGTACTGTACGTGTTTGCCATCCTTGTACATAAAGGAAGTAAATAATTTATAAATAACTTTCAACAGTTGTTTAGAAATTAGCTCCAAGGCTAAAGAATTAAAATTTTGGACTTACCTTCATAGAAAGACTAGTTTTATTCCCAGTGTAAGACAATACTTTAATCTTGACCTTTTGACCTTTAGATACTACATCACCGACCTGGGATACTCTGCCTTCTCTCCTCAACTACAATAAAATTGAATATGTTTACCGTCAGTAGGATGATCTAGCATATTACTACTAAAGTTGTCACAAGTCAAACTGTATAAATATATTCTACCACTGCATTTGTTTTCTTTAGAAACAGATAAATATTCAAATCATATTATTGTTGAAAATGGAGAAAAATGGCTTTGCACAAACTTCAGTAGTGGATGCATTTTTTTTTTAATGATTTTTTATATGATAGGTCTGCAAATAATATCTTTCTTTTTGGATGATCAATGATTATTTTCTTTTCTAGTATCATAATTAACTATAGTCGTTTTTTTGAAATTTTATATCAAAAAAGAAATTCAAAGGAAAGCAAGAAAACGTGTAAATTTTGAACAAAGAAGAACTGAGATAAAATGAACAACACATTGATTAAAAAAAATAATAATCTAGGACAGTTTAAATAGGGTAGGAATTGATAGCAAGTGTAGTCTTTTTTATTGCATGAATATTTATCATTACTCAATACATTGAATCTAGTGTTTTCTTCCACATAACATGTTTGGTTTTTGAATATATATATAAATACTTTAGAATGGATGTTCCAAACTTATCAAAGTTTTGCTGCGGACCAAAAAATGACTTTTAACTAATTATGGTACATGTTTCTCTGAAAGATGATAATAGTATGGTACATTGGGGAATCTGTGATAGCTTTTTCACTTTTACTTGTGTTAAACTTTAAACTGCTACTGCATAACTGATTTAATATAAAATAATAAAAAAAAGACAATGTGGTATGATTGCCAATGAGTCAACTCTCAACAAGAGACCAAAATGACACAGAAATTAACAACTATAGGTCACCGTACGGCTTTCAACAATGAGCAAAGCCCATACTGCATAGTCAGCTATAAAAGGCCCCGATATGACAATGTAAAACAATTCAAACAAGAGAAAACTAACAGCCTTAATTGTGTACAAAAAACGAACGATAAACAGATATGTAACACATAAACAAACGACATCCACTGAATTACAGGCTCATTGGGACATGCACATACATTAAGTTTGATCTAATTGTAAACACAGTTGTTTCCTCAAACTAATGTTCTCTTTAGGTAATTACCTACAAAATGATTTATCTAGGTTTAATGATATTACTGTAAAGGTTATAATATATTTAAGATTGTACATTCATTCACCTTCAAATAAAAAATGTATAAACTTAAAACTAACCTGTGAAATATGTACAAGTCCCTCAACCCGCTTTCTTAGTCCTTCTAATTGAACAAAACATCCAAACTGCATCAGTGTAGTCACTCTTCCATCAAATATCTAAGTTAGAATAAATAAATATGTTTAATATAATTAATTTTTTATATTTTGTAGAATTTTTCATACAATAGGGCATTGTAGTAATTGGATTGTGCTCTAAAAATAAGGAACCAATTCAATAGAAATAAGAACATTTCTTGTTCATTTTCAAGATCAGAATACATACAAAAAATGGATAGTTTTTCCAGTGTATTTCTTAGATGTCATGCTTTGGGAAACCCAACAATAATGTTGATTTATAAACTAAAATAGAGGTGCACAACAGCATTATATGGTAGAGTTTCAATAAAATCTAAAAAAAATCTAAAAAAACTGGTTTAGAATTAGTTGTAGATACAAAATAATTATGATACAATGCATTTTTTATTCTTGATCAATTTACCGGTACAAATAAGCCCCACAATGTACATTATCTTAAAAGTTCTATAATCATTAAACCTACCATTCCAGCAACAGGTTCCAGTGGTAACTCTTCATGCTTCATTTTTCTGTCTTTTCTATCTTTAATTCTGTCTCTACTTCTTGACCTTGACCTTCTTCTATACTTCCTGTCAGGACTGTCTGATCTATCCCTCTGGCGTTTCCTATCACGGCTGTCTGATCTATCTCTGTGGCGTTTCCTATCACGGCTGTCTGACCTGTTTCTTTGATGTTTCTTGTACGGTGACCTACTTCTGTTACGATTTCTTTCACGAGATCTACTTCTAGACTTTTTCTTTTTTCTGAAACAAATTCATAAGTCATGCTGAATTAAATTTGGTTATATCTTTAAATTTATTCCATTATCAAACTTTAAACATTTTAGCTGAAACAGTTAAAAAATGTACTGAAGTTAAAATAACAGCACTGACATGATACTATTTTTCTTCATATTATGTTATTTTCTGATCCATTGATCCTAGTAATGGCTGCTTGAAAACTGTTAGAAAGTCAATTCTTGTCTGAGATATATTTTTATGAAGACAGAAAAGTGTCTTATAAAATGGTAAAGTTCATAGCTATATGTGTAAATTATATATATATATATATATATATATATATATATAAATGTCTAAGAATATAACTTAAACACACTAATTAATACATTAAAAAGTTCTATTAGATGTTAAATAGAAATACGCAATATTTCGCTAAACAAATTAGCTTCATCAGGCGTGTGCATCTCTCAAGGTGAAATCGGATGCATGACAAAAAATACTTTTGTAGCTAAATCTATACAAGAGTTGAGGAAAAGTGTAACATATTGATTGATGTTGCATAAAATATGTTTGTAGCTACAACTACATGAACTTGGAATAAAAGTTTAACACATTTATAGATGTTCGATTAATTGTATGAATTTCTATAAATTAATTTGTATGATTTCAAGATAATTATGGTTTTGATTTGTTTTTAAATCTTTTTTCGTCTCTCTCATTGAGTCTATCAGGTTCAAGAGTTCGTAACTGGTGCATCCAAAATCTCTCTCTTTTTTGTCTTCCTTGTGTATCCCAATTTTGATTTTTCTCAATGATTTGAAATGTGACGTTTTCAAAATCATGTCCTGCTCTTAAAAGGTGTCTTGTAATTGGGCAGCTCCTTTCTTTTGTATAAAATAACCGATGGTTATTTAGTCGGATGTTAAATGGTGTTTCTGTTTCACCAACATATTGTATTTTGCAAGTTCCACACGTTAGAACATAAATGCAATTTTGCGTTTTGCAATTTGATGTTATGAATATGTTGTATTTTTTCTTTGTGACTGTGCTGACGAATTGGGTTTCGATAGTGGCGACTCTGCAGCACTTACAATTGCCCCTTCCGCATGGTGTTTAACCTCCGATTGTTGATATCTCCTGTTTAGATACTTTGGATGTTACTAGAATATCTTTGAGGTTTTTGGGTCTGTGGTAAGCCATAACGGGAGGTGATGGAAAAATCTCTTTTAAGGAAGGGTCATTTTCAATAAGACGCCAGTGTTTGTGGACAATTGATGAAAGATTTGTCAGGTCAGGATGAAAGCTAACAACAAACGGGATTTTATTTGTCTGGGCCGTCTTTTCTTTGTACTCAAGTAGGTTTGTTCGGTCTTTTTCTTTTGCTTTACCGAAAGCTTCTGAAATATTTTTGTTCTTATATATATATATATCTTACTTCTTTTTATCTCGTTCTCTACTTTTGCTTCTGTCTCTTCTTCTTTCTCTATCTTTTTCAACTCTATTAAAACAATACAAAATGTTTTAAACATCATAAATGTATGGCCATATTTCGATAAAACCTTAATTATTTTGTTCACAATTTTGAATTAAAAAATTTCTCTCTGGGTCATTTTTTTTTAAATTCTAAGAATTAATCTGTTACTAGTATGTCAATGTTGTAAAGTATGTAACATTCAAATCCATCTGTGGGTTACTTAGACAAAACTTTGCTAGAAGGCATCAAAACAACTCCTTGGTAATGTTTTACTTAAGTCCTTTAAAGGGATAATTCACGATTTTTCACTTTTCATCTTATTTTGTTCATAGTACCATAAAAAACATATTCACCAAGTTTTATTTCGATATGAAAAGTAATAAAGGAGAAAATTGGGAAATATTAATTTTATTTTATCAAACTTCCTGACTTATGTGACGTAGTTTAAGTCTTTGAGCATGCCGGGAGTGAAATTAATCTCTTTAAGTCTTGTTCGTTAACCATCTAATAACGCTATTTAAAGCGCATCGACGACTTTTGGTGTAGCTATTAACCCAAGAAAAGTAAGTGATAGCCATGCAACTTTTTAAATTAGATTGTAGGATTCATGTGTGGATTTTTTATACGAATTCTAGTAATTATAGTAAATAATACAATAGAACATTTTCATAATTTTTTTTCTTGAAATACTTTAAACAAACATATGAAACTGACACGATCGATAGTGTATTAAAAAATACATGTTTGTATTCTGAACTTTTTGCTTCATTCCAGAAAACATTTTCACTTGCTTGTACTGTGGAAATTAAATGTGTATTAATTTGTGACACTTAGTGAATGTTGAATGCGTAGTTAAACTCAAGGTAATTAAAAGATTAGCATTATGTAATTCTAATCTTTTGATCTTCATTCAGTGACACCTAGGCGTCACGGTTCAGCATTTCAGGTGTGAACAACATTTCGTATGAATGATATACGGGAGTCAGTTATAGTTATAGACACAGAAATGTAAGAAAAAGAATTAAAATGGATTTACGGGAGAAATAAGGTCGCACAATAACTGGATAGCTGTTGTATATTTTTATATATTTTGCATTAAGCTCACTTTTAAATAAATTATGACTTCTGATTAGTTTTGTAACGATAAAATACTGAATTATTTTAATTGAATAAATTTATAAATAAAAATAGCCTTCTAAACACGAGTGCATGAACTAAAAATTGTACCTTTTTAAATAAAAATTGCCAACCTTTAATATTTCAAACAGATTGCAATTATATAATTTAGTCCATCCAAAGCGATCTTTATTTACCTATTTAGGAATTAATGTTCTCATCAAAATATTTTAAATCTCACAACGCATGCATGAATACTTCAGCTATTTGAAAAAAAAGATGTTTTAAAAAATTGACAGGAAATTTAAGGATCCTCTTGGAATGGAATCGAAAAATTACGAATAGAATTTCTTTTCAAGTGTGAAAAACGTCAACCAAATTTATTCATAATCGGGAGCGTCCTTATATTAAAATAGTCTTCTTCTCACAACGAATAATACTTTAGCTATTTGACCAACGATGTTTAAAAAAAAAGACAACGAATTTAATGTCATCTTAATTTCCCTATTTTTGAATGTAATTATAAGTCTGTTCAACTGGCAAGAATACCCCTAAAGCGGACAAGCAGTTTATTCTTTAAATTGCTGTCATTGAATATCAAGAAAGAAAATAATTCCCGAAATCAATTTGAAACTTTAATACTCAAAAGTTTTCCTAGAAAATATTCACATCCCTTGGGGTTTATTAGTGTACGTCCAGTTGCATATGTTTTACATGAATGTCGGAACAATTGTGATGATGTCGAATTTCTTCCTTTATTGGAGAACGATCTAATTGATATATATACATTTGTGATTTTACTATGTTCATAACTTCGATGAACTGAAGCAAGTTATTATATCGACCTGTATTTAAATCAAATTGGTCCTCTACTTCTTCTTCTTCTTCTTCTTTTGGTATACAATAGTCTATCAAATTACATACTGTTGGCATTCGTGGACTAGTCTATTTACAAAACTGTTACCCCAATTTACACAAAATGTATGTTTCTTTCTTATGTTCAATGTATACATGTATATATTTTAAATTGCGATATAGCTCCGTAACTTTCTATCCAGGCGTAGAAATGAATCGTCGACAAGTGCGTACATTTTTTTAAAATCTATATTTCTGGTATGTTTTAATCTGTCCTTTACTATTGACAACGAGTATATATTACATTTTCCCAAATTAAACCTTGGAAAAAAAAATGTAAATAGATTTTTATTTTATCAAATCTTTTTTTTTTTTGTATTATTTATATTTTTATAAATAATATTCTTTACACCAGTAATGTTATTTATAAACAAGCGTATGAGTTTAGTAATGACTAGTATATTATATCACTTTCGGACACGCAAGACAGAGATGTATATTATACACCTGATAGTTCAAAATGGAGAGTTATAAGTTATCAGCCGTGTACACTGATCAATACCTACAGAAGTGAAACGATGCATGAACTTGCAAGCCAGACAGGAAATCGCTTGAATACCTGGACGTGTCACCTCACAGCCCTCACAATACCTTTGGGAGTAATACCTTTAGTCATGCTGGTGATCAGATAGGGAAGATCCGAATTTATTTGAATAAAATTTATTACTTTAAAGAATTATAAACGAATTAGATTTACGAAAACCAGAGACATATATGTGTATATATGTCTCTGTGAAAACAGTTTTCACGGAACACTTATTTATGATTTAAACTTTGACTTTTTAACTAATTCTAATATTAACAGACTGTGGTTATTTAAAAAAAATAAGAACATTTTCCGTATCAAGTTAGTTTATCAGATAAAACAACCGTACGATTGACAAGATATCGACACACAATTACGACTACATCGGTTACTGTAGTTTTGGTCCTTTGTGGTTTATAGACATATCGTGATTTTTCATCGGGGAAGACGACAAAATGGTGGAACGCAGAGAATTGATACTCTAAATTTAAAATCGATGGTGATCTCTTATCTAGCGGAAAAAAACTTTAATATCTATAAATTTGAGCATTTCTATATAGAATGGACATAATATCTATTTTTGATTTTTTTGCGAAGTTTCCTTTTAAGCACATATACATTACATTGGCAGAGTTATTTCTGTTAAACTATGAGCCTTTAAAAATTATCTTTGACCTTTAAAATGTATGTTTTTGTTCTTCATTTTTTCTTATACATGAACCTTCTCTTGTGTCAAGTTATGTTACTTGTATGATTCTCTAGCCATTTTAATGCACCTTATTTCATAAATCCAGTGCTCAAAACACTTATCTTTGTTGGCAATAATTTACTTCTATTTACAAAAGTTTCACTCTTCTTTATACTTTTAACCTTTTATAATTAGTAATAGAAAAGTTAAACAATGCTTATCATTATCATACCAATTATACCTATTTTGACCTTTCAGTAGTACCTGTAATAGGGTTATTGATCCAAGTATCAAGTTCTCCCAACATATAACAATATCATCTGTTTTTACCCTTTATCAGGATAGGTTTATTCAAAGCTTCAAGTTCTCCCAATAAATAATCAGTTTTTTTTTTTTACATTTTAACAGGAATAGGTTTATGCACTAAAGCTTCAAGTTCTCCAAAACAAATAATCAGGTTTTTACTTTTTATCAAGAATAGGTTTATTCATCAAAGCTTCAAGTTCTCCCAACAAATAATCAAGTTCTTTTTTTACCTTTTATCAGGAATAGGTTTATTCATCAAAGCTTCAAGTTCTCCCAACAAATAATCAAGTTTTTTTTACCTTTTACCTTTTATCAGGAATAGGTTTATTCATCAAAGCTTCAAGTTCTCCCAACAAATAATCAAGTTTTTTACCTTTTATCAGGAATAGGTTTATTCATCAAAGCTTCAAGTTCTCCCAGCATATTATCTGCAACAGTTTTATCTTCATTCACCTCTACTTTTATTTTTTCATCATTCAACATATTCTGAAATGGCAAAAATCAATTTTAGGAATCAAAACAATATCCTATACTTTCCCTCTGTTGTATCATGTTTGTATGTGTATTATTATACTGATACACTCTTTGTTTGGAGGTGTATTATTATACTGATACACTCTTTGTTTGGATGTGTATTATTATACTGATACACTCTTTGTTTGGAGGTGTATTATTATACTGATACACTCTTTGTTTGGAGGTGTATTATTATACTGATACACTCTTTGTTTGGATGTGTATTATTATACTGATACACTCTTTGTTTGGTTGTGTATTATTATACTGATACACTCTTTAGTATTAAGTTTCCTTCTTTATGTCAATTATTGAATATAGAAATATACATACAATTTGAAAGCTTAGAAACATAAGCTTTTGAAAATTACATTAAGTTGAGAATAAAATATTTAAAAAAATATAAAACTTTGGTCAAGGTCAATTTGCAATTTTGTAAGTGAACAAGTCAACATTATATATCATATTTAAATCAAAATCCATTTAAACTGACAGTGGAAACCCTGCATTATGTTTTGTTATTTTTACCTCTATTTAAACATTAATTACAATGTACTATCAAAGTTGATATTTGGTTTGAAAACTGCTACAATGCAGATTTTTTGCCTGCATTACACCAGACCCTACTATTTGTTAAGGAAGGTGACCACCCAAACAATTCATTGATTTAAGTCTGCAAACAGACTCATATATCACAAAAGGACTGTACAGTTAGATACTCTAGTCTCCATATATATGAACCATTAGAATATTGAAAATCATTCTGAAAAAGAAACTGTTTCCTGTTACATACTTTGAGATTTGACTAACTAACTTTACAGTCTAAATCTGATTCCCAAAGAAAACCAGTATCAGTTTATAACAAACTAGAGGCAGATATAGACGGTTATTCAGAGAGCCCAGCCTCCCCCTTTGAGGGAAAGATTTGGTTGATTATATAGGGAATCACTGAAGCATGACAAGAGCAGCCCCCTCTTAGGCAGTCAGTGGGCCCTCCTTATGAAAATTTCTGGATCCGCCACTGCAAACTTGCTGTACAATTAGACCATTAAATGGCAACAGCACAATTTTAACATATGGTAATAACTAGAAGCCCTTCCTAGGAAATCATTTGTTACAGTAACTTACTAAGACATTGGGATTGTTGGGCATGGCTAAACCTGGGAACAACTTCTTCTGAAGATCTTTATCGGTTTGAGGAATACCCTCTGTTGTGTCACTGCTGTTCTTTTCTGCATCTGGTGGTTTGGGCTTCATTCTATTTATAAGTCGTAACAAGTTGGCCACCAAAGAATCCTAAATAGAAAAAATGTAACTTGACATTCAATATTTATTAAATGATTCTATTATATTATATTTTAAAAGCCTTTAAGGATTTTATTTTAAACAGTAAATTTAAAAAGGCTGATTAACTGTACAGGAATATTTCAAATCTTGTTTAAATCAGGAACTTAGCTATTGAAAAAGCCATCTTGAATATCAATAAGATATTATCCCCTGGACATTAGGAAACATTATATTTCAATCTTAAAGGTGAGTTTAACTTTCAAATGTTTAGTAACACATGAACCAGAATTAAGACTTTTTAGTTCATTTGAATCATTCTTGAAACAAAAAATTTGCAAAGCTAAAATGTCCAAACTCTCTTAAATGAACTTTTAAAATCTTGGTCCAAATAAGAGATTGACATAAATGTAAGTAAAAACAGTACATAAGTATTTTTTTTAATTTGCAAATAAAAATGACCAGGCCTAAATATAATTCAATACTGTGAAATTTACTCACTGAAAATTCTGCACCATTTTCATCCAACACTTTCTTATATTTTTCAAATGTGTCATTTTTCTCAGCCAAAGAAATCACAAACTCAGCTACATTAAATACAAAAAAAAAATCAGTCAACATTAAAGGTATATAATCATCAATGAATTATTCAGACTACACATGTACAGACTTCATTAACAAATTGTTCTATCATGTTGTCTATCTTATTAAAAAAATATTGTTGATTGCCTATATATATTAATTCAATAACCATGATAACTAAACCAGATTATTCCAGTGATCTTATTTGAGCTTGAATGCACAAATGTATGTAATCACCATAAGACACATGAAGTATATACATCAATTCAATTATATAATTTCAAGATTATTGTAAAAAATTATGTGTGTTTCCAAATTTCTACGCAATGTAAGGAAATGTTATGCAATGTATGCCGGGATTAACATTTTACTGTATTCTTTATCACCAGGGGCGGATCCAGCCATTTTAAAAAGGGGGGGTTCCCAACCCAGAGTAAAGGGGGGGTTCCAGCTACATGTATATGCTCCCATTCAAATGCATTGATCGTCCAAAAAAAGGGGGGTTCCAACCCCCGGAACCCCCCCTCTGGATCCGTGCCTGATCACATTCCAGGAAAATATTTTCTTAAGCTTATAGGACTGTGTTGTTTGTTATTGTTTATCTTTGTTTGTAAATCTGATATTGTTTTAGAGAAGTTAAAACAATTTTGTTCATGACAAAACTCTGATAAATCTTTAGCTACTTCAAATTTATGTTGTTTGAGAACTATTGAAATTGAAATGCTGAGACTGACTGATTTTACTTGGAAAAATAATTATGATGGTCAACTATGAGGCTAATAAAAAATTAGTGTATTAGTGACCCACTGACGGGCGTCACGGCAATGTATGTCATCACAACTTTTAACACATGTTGTAAACTTTAATAAGCTGAGGGTCAGAAACTTGTCAAAAACTTGAAGACAAGTAGAACTACATTTTTCAAAAAATTTTGTATAATAATTTCATGCGAAAATATTCATAGAGTGGGGCGCCCATATTCGCCGGGGACACAATTTCGCCGTTTTATGATTTTGAGGTGTAAAAACTTCAAAGGATGCATGGCTGAAATGGAAGACATATACCGGTAAATGATATTATATAACAAATATGATTATTTTTTATAACTGAGACAAAATTGCGGAACCTACTGAAAAGGACCGAAAAACGGACAACCATTTTCGGCCAATTTCCTGAAGAAAAAACAGGAATTCAAAGAAGTATTTCTAAGTAATTCTTTGACTGAATGCCCCTAAATTTCAGTTCTTAACACCTTTGAAATGTCTGCTATCATCTATTATGAAATCAATTTGATCAATGTTATTAAAAGCTGCAGTTATTTGATTTTAAATTGATGTGTAAAAACGGCGAATATGTGTCCCCCATTGACATAAAATCAGGTAATTTCAAACACCCTTTAATCTAACTTTTCTGATGATTATATTCAAACAAACACGTTTTCAAGCTTAAGAATATTTTGCATTTGAAGTTATCTTCATATAGAAATATCAGTATACTTCAAAAACATTCACACTTGAACAGAAACTGTAGAAAATATGAAAAGATGTGGCGAAAATGAGCACCTCACTCTACACTTACAAAATTTAAATAAGTGACGAAATTGATTTAAAATACTTTTGTCATTTTGAAAACTGTTTTGTAAATCACTAAAATGACAAAAATGATGAGCAATTACAAAAAACTAACAAAGGATATACAATGGTTATACCTATAATAGTAAGGTAACAAGGGTAATGAAAACAGTGTTTAAAGTACATGTATGTCAAATGTATGTAGCGTCAATGTTTAAAATAAATAAAACTGTCTCTAAGTAACCGACATTACCCTTCTGAAGCTACATTGTACTTATATGTGTAGTGTATAGACTGTTTACAAGTACCACTCCAAACATTGTCTTGCTAAACAAAATTATCTTGGATCTACACCTGATGACATTCGGGAGCATATCAGGTAGTACCTCTTTGATATATATTAGGTTTAAAGGAAAACAATTTATAATACACACTTACCAAGATCTTTGTCATTTAGACCTAAGTGATTGTCAAGCTCAGTGCACACTTTTGACACCAAAGATAAATATTCTAATTTCTGAAGTTCATTCATTTTAACTGTTCAATAAAAACAACCTCTCAGATATGAAAAACTGATGATCGTTTGTTCAGTTATGCCAAATTTATGTTAGATTAGAGGAACAAACATTTAAAAGTGATGATTTTTTCCCACATGATATTTTTTGTTTACAAAGAAGTTCGTTTTTGATCGTAGTAGACGAAAAAGGACTTTTTGCAAAAGAGTTAATACAAGGGAAGGTATAATAATTTGAGGCTCTTGAGGGAAGTCTCGAACTTACGGAAGCAGGACAAATCGCCCCACTTGCAAATCGCCCAACACTAAATCGCCTCACTTTTTAAAAAGGCACTGGCTACGGTTACATGGAAATGTAACAATAATAAAAATATTATTGTTACATTGGAGACTAAATGCCGGAATGCATGGTTGGGTAAGGACCTGTTTAATTACGAATGTAACAATAATTATTGAGGCTACGGTTACATTGCGTTATTGTTACATGAAAAAAAGCAATGCACGATGGGACTATAGTAATATGTACTAAATAATAAAAGTTGAGGACATTTATTACATGCATTTATAACATACAATTTATTTACTGTAATTTTTTATTTACAATGACAATTTCTACAAATCCAGTAAGCAAGTTGTTTTTAAAGTCCGACACATTTTTGATGAACGAAATTACGTCCTCCACGGATACGTGTACATACAGAATTTCTTAGTATTAAACTTTACAGTTAGCAAACTTTGCTTTTGATTATCAATTTGCGTCAAGTTATAGTTTTAGCTGTATGAAATGTATGTCTTGATATTGTTTCAGTTTCGTTTAAAACGCATCCCAAGTTTTATTTTTTTCACCATAAACAAAATTGGTCCAAAGTATAATGACAGTAATAAGAGTAGGTGTGCAGTTAAATACTGTAAAAAAGTGAAACCATTGAACTATATTTTTCGCCTTTGACAGTCACACTCATAATCTTGAGTAGTATCTTTAAGAACATCAAAACCATTAATACGTAGTAAAACTATTCAAGTTGTACACCATTTGTTGAATAATAATATTTTATTATTTATCAGTATTAAATTACAAGTATTGTTTAGTATATATGAAAGAATGAAGCAATACAACTATAGAAGATTTAAGTTTAATCAATCTAGCGTACATTGCTGTTTTTCATGTAACAATAACGTAATGTAACCGTAGCCTCAGTAATTATTGTTACATTTGTAATTAATCGGTTCCTCACCCAACTTTGCATTCCGGCAATTAGTCTCCAATGTAACAATAATATTTTTATTATTGTTACATTTCCATGTAACCGTAGCCAGTGCCTTTTAAAAAATCGCCCCACTTGTAAAATAGGTTAAATCACGTTAATTTTACTCTTGCCAACTCTCCCGACTTATTGAAAAAGTTAAAATTTAGATGAATAATTTTCAGTCTGCCAACTCACCACACTTTAAAAAGAATGACAACTCATTGTCAATAAAAATAATTCCACAAAGACAATATTTCATGACTATGCCACGGTATCATGAAATCAAGTATTGTTCAGAGAAGGGCACATCTCCATTGTGAAATTCTCTCTGTATATAGACAATATATCACAGCTGAATATTATGTAATAGGGGGAATAAGGGGGGGGGGGGGGTCCGGGGGTTTGAACCCCCTTTTTTGTACGATCAAAGCATTTGAATGGTGACATGTAGTTGGACCCCCCTTTTTGTCCTGGGTTAAAATGGCTGGATCCGCCCCTGCAAGTATATACACAATTCATTTAGATGTCTGCATGTGGAATCAGTTTCATGAATCAAGTGTTTTTGAAAGATTTACTGACACTATAACGATATATATGATACGCGAATCTCTTTAGTATATATGTAAAGCAAAATATTGTCCTATGAAATACTGTACACCAAAACAATATTTCAATGACTATGTCACTATCATGAAATATTGTCCTCATCCTGGGACTATTATACTTGTTAGTATGATAGTCCCAGCCTCATCTATGAAATGATGTCCAGAGATGAACATATCTTCATTGTGAAATTTTGTCTGTATATAGACAATATTTCATAGATGAACATTATGAAATTTTGTCCTGGGAAAGGGAGGTTATTTGTGTGTGAAATGAGACTAAATTTCCGAGTTGAATATACCCACGGAGAGTGATAATCCACCAGTAGAGGTATCGAACCAATTACAAAACGTTGTAAATGTCATGCGTCCGAAGCGCCTTTCTGTGTTTACCTTCAGTCAGTAACAATTAAGAAATAATTCATGGAAGCCATAGATTGTTGGAAATTTACACATGGCCTGGGCCGTGATATTCGAATATTATCCTGAGCGTTAACGTTAAACTACCAAATATTTTAAAACCAAAAATGTGCGAAACCGATACATTTTAAGAGCTATATGACCGAAAAGGACATAAAAGATAGCCAGATCGATCTATGGATTACTTATCCTGAGGAAGTTGAAACCTTAGTTTCATTTAAATTTCAAAATTGATAACAGACAAATCAAAAAAGGCATGCTATAAATCATATCACTACCGATGTACTGACAACTGAGTTGAATGTATATACCATCAGTGAGTAATAGTCCACATGCAAAGGTATCGATCCAATGCTGTAAAAATGACAAAAAATACGTTATAAATCAAGTTTATGAGTCCTCTGCGCCTTTCTGAATTTACCTGCGACAGGAACGCTCAAAGCAAAATATGGTGACCACTCCCCCCCCCCCAAAAAAAAAAAATAATAACCTAAAATAAGATGTTGGCTTCTGACAGGAATTTCATTTGTGTAAAGCTTGCTATTGATTGGTGATCTTTCAATTCGAAATTTAACAATTAAATCTAAAGAATTGATGTAAACATAAATCTGCCGGTCACAGAAGTATTTCTCAGTCTGTCCATCTTTCGTCATTTGTAAAATATGAGAAGATTTTACTCATGGTAATTACAACTGATTTCATTGAGTGTGTAGGCAATGGCATTATTAGGTTAGGTAAACTACCCTCCTTTGATAGAAGACTAGTTCGACAAATTACCAATCTATCTGTCTGTTGGGCTAGGCTACTTCGAAAGGAGGGTAGTATACCTGACCTAATAATGACTTCGCGGTTTAGCTAACAAAAAAGCTAACCAAAGACATTACCTAAAGCCTTCACACTCAATAAAATCGGCTGTAATGGATTTCATGTGGAACATTACAGTAACTACTAGCCTTTTTGCATAATTGTTCTTTTTTTGTGGGTTGTTGAATGCTAATTAAAGCAGCTTGTATTTTTTCGTACTACGGGTATATGGTACTATATACGTCAATGTTTTGTTTCGCTTGGTTTCGTCTAACTTAGATAACAATACTGACCAACTTATTCCAGATTCTGTTATTTGTTTATTTTATTTCATAATTTTATCATGACTAGTGTGAGGCAAAGAAAACAATTGACCGTGTATAGTCAATCTCAAGTGTATATACTTATTTCCAATGATAGGCCACACATTTAAAGGGAATTTGGAGAGTTCAACAAATACATTTCGTGCTTTCTTATCAAATACTTCAATAATGATAAAACACAATCTATACTATAGAAGACCCATTATTTTAAAGATAAAGTTGTCAGTAAAAATAGTTTTTTAAACCACACAATTATAACACGTGTATAGAGAGATTGAAAACCTATCCTCTGACCTTTTGTGGTTTAATAACAAATGGAAATTATTACCAGTACGGCTATGGACAAATTAAGTATATATAATAGAGCAACTGCTCCGACATGATAAATGCAGTTTCAACTGCAATGGATTTTATGGTGTTTATTTTTAAAACTTACATTTGTTTACATTATCTTGACAGTATTACACATGCATATAATTTAGATGAAAAGAATGTGATGCTTTTTAAAGGACCCACCGGAAGTTATTTTGGGTATTCTGTTGGAATCCTGGAAAACAAAAACGGAATCATGTAAGTACTAAAAAAAATTTGGACCGATAGGGTCATGGACTGCTACTATGTCATACGAGGACTCAGGTACCAACCACATTTTGTGGCGACTGTTAAATTCGTTGCAAGGTAAAGGGTGTCACAAATTCATTTATTATTACACTGTTCATGCATTTTATCAGACTGAATAATAAGTTAACCAGTGGTACGGGGTTATATAAATCGACGTAGTTATACCGAGACATGCAGCTCGCAATAGATTAATTCTGGGAGGTTCTGAATTTTATGTCACAGTTTTTTTTTAAATTGAATTCACACAGGAACATCTATATTGATAGATATACCGTGTTCCCAGATTCACCTTGAGGCATGCCATTTTTGGCCATTCGATTTCTAATATTGTACAATAACTATGCATTAAAATAAAATTAGTTTTTAACATGCGTAAATTATAAACAGTTTATAGTAATAGCGTGTGATATTTTGACTTGTATATATTGTTAAACAGATATGTAAACTTTTAGATGATTCACGCAAATTAGAGCAACAGTAATCATATTTAATTACATATAATTCGTGTTATTTGTAAATCTTGGTACAAAAAGTCTAGGCCATTGTGTCATATAGACGTATTATACACGCTCCTTTCATATAGCTTTAATGTAAAGATCTGAGACTGATTATTAAGAGGCCCTTTAAAGGTTTTTGTAACTTTGGTGTATTGCGTGTAGGAAATTATAAAAGTAGGACGGTGGTGGTTAAACAGGTTGGAGGCCCTCACTAAATGGAGAAATATTTCCACAAATGAGTAACCATCCCCCTTTGAATTTGCTGCTGAGTTTTCTTTTACATGAAATGGCACAAATGTATAGAAAATGCAACAAAGTTTCAATAAAAAACTACATTTATTAACGTGGGTATAAAAAAGGTGGATATATAGCAATAAAATAAACAATGCTTGCATAGGCTTGTAACTTATCAATAAATCAGTTTAGGAGTATATTCGTCTTCAGTAAGAAAGATGTTATGTTTTCCTTTAAAGGTCAAGTAAAAATCATTTATGGGGGTAGCATATTACGTAATTTGAGTTTCTTTGTTGTCTATTATATCGGTACCACTTATTTACAGATAGGCTTCTTGAATATGAATTTTTAGAGTGGAGCTATTTCATTTGGTACATAAACACAAGTCATAATTTATGTTTCACCGTCCTGACAAATAAACTTTCATTTAAGAATTGAATGTTTCTTTTTGTAACTTTATTGGGGTGTAAAAGCGTTGACCGAGGTACATTTTCCGCGCTTCATTCTAAAAATGTGCGCACGGTCAACGCTTTTAGAATCCTATGAAGTTACAAAAAGAAGCATTCATTACTTATAATTACATTTTTTAGCTACAATAATGAAAATCTGAACTTTATCATTTTTTTTTAAATTTAATTCACCTGTGCACTTTATTGTGGGACCTCGTGCTATCACGAATGATAAGTTTTATTGTATAATGCAATTTCGTAAGGAATAACACGTGATGTGCAGTTAGCCAATCAGAACAACGTATTATAATGAAACATACATCTTATGTAATTATTATTCTTTGCATAGTTCGATGTATGCGTGCTTTATGTGCCTTTTCCTGAACAATTTTCTAATTAGTGCTGTGCGTGCCTTTTCTTAACTGAATTGTTTACGGCCGTCTCTTGAATACGTGACATGTTATGGTATATGATATATGTCCGTCTGTCCGTCAACATTTCGTGTGATAACTCAAACTTGCTTTAACCATTTCCAACCTCATTGATGAAAGGTTTTGAAAATTTGTTTGCAAACAATATAAACTGGCCGAGTTAAACCTTACTAACATTGTCTGGTAATGTTTTCATGTCCAATTCGGTGTTTCTAACCTCCAGGATATAAGTTTAAGTATAATGTAGATGTAACGGTTTATTTCTTCCTCTGCGATATTTTATCCAGATGATAATTTGTCACAGTAATTTTTTTCCAGACATGGAATTTCACAGGTAGATTTTTTCAAGAGGAGTGAAAATCTATCTGTGTTATGCGGATAGGTTGTACCGGTATATATTTGCTGTACCATATTTCACACAACCTTGTGATCCCATTAACTACTATGTAAGTTACTCGCAATCAATATATACCTGACTATAATTATAAAGTATTTCACAAAGTTAGAACAAATTTGCATAAGTTATCAAAGGGAGGTAATTATGAGCAATTTATATTTAAAGATATTAATATATATATTTCATAGTGGAATTTTTACTTGAATATTTTTTATATATTCATTTATGTCTCGGTTATTGTATAGAAAGGTATACACTATGAAAATGAGAGCGAGGGGCTTTGCCCCAAGCTCTTATTTTCATAGTACATGTATATACCTTTCTATACAATATCCAATTTAGCACATATTTACAACTTGAATAATCCTGTAATTAGTCTATTGATATGTTTTGGCTGACTGGATGTAGCTCATTTACGTAGTTTTGTAAATCTACTCACTATAGTTCAATTCTTTATTAACCAAATGTTTTACAACATATAGGTACATGTATAATCAATATATACTAAATATATATTACAAAAATATACGATCATGACAAAACAGACAGAAGTTTTAAATACACAAAAAATAAATACATATAAATATAATTCCAAATAGCAAATATTTGTAACAAATGAATTACAAATCATTTTACTAAAAACAGTCATTTCGGAGCTTCAGTGCTCTAAATATATATTTTCCCAAGTTGCACAAGTCTTTTACATTAGTAGTGCTAAATAATTGTAACAGTTAATAAACAGATGGCTTACGCCAATAATATGGTTTAATCAAACATTCACGCAGATTAGAATATAATGGACATGATAAAATAAAATGCATTTCATCCTCAATATCATCAATACACAATGTACAGGTTCTAAGGTTTCTATTAACATTGGAATACCTTCCCTTCTCTATAGCTAGATTATGTGATGACAATCTAAATTTAACAATACACTTTTTATAAATATCGGGTATGGGTTTACACAAATATGACTGCAAAGAAAAATTGGATATCATATATCTATACAAAAAACATTTTGATGAACTTTCTAAAGTAGCATCAAACTCTTGTTTGACAATATCCCAAAGTCTCTGTTTAATAACAATAATATGATCTTTACATAAAGAATTTTGTGAATACCACAAATCATTTAAACCAAGATGGAACAATTCCTTTCGTATATTACAAGATTTCAAGATTTATTGATAACGCTCAGACACATAAGTGTGTAACATGAGGTCAAAGTATAATACATAAACAATATTGAATGACGAAATGAACATGCAGTACTATCTAAACACATAGAAATACAATAATAATGGTAAATATTTTAGAATAAACAAGCAATTTTCTTAATAAAATATGACAATCGTTTGTAGACCTCCATATTACATATGGACAATAATCCTTCCATTTTAATATATTGAGGATTAATAGTATAATATTTAGGTAAGTATTTGTTTCTATAATTAACAATAGAATCATGTTGACATACAAATAAAACATGAAATTCATCACCAATAAATTTATGACATAAAGTACATATTCTCTCTGGTCTAGGTATATTTTGCCAACGACCTGTCTCAATTGGAATACGTAAGTTCGATGTCCTTAATTTAGTTATCCACCCTCTATTCTGTTCAGATAGTCTGATCAGATATTTTTCTAATCCAAAGTCCTTTTTAAATGACCCATAAAATTGTCCCCGGGATGAATTTTCTATATCGCCAAACCATGAGGTAATAAACTGATCACTCAATATACGATCGAGATAAGTTTTATCAAAAAAGCCAATTTGGTTCATGAAAATATATCCTAGACCAGTGTTGTTAAATATTGATTCGACAGAGTCAATCCATTTGAAAACATAATGGCCATGATTCTTCAGTGATAACATCAGCCTGTACAAAGAACTACTGAGTTTACTGCTATTGTTTACAACTTTACACCAATACGAAATCATTCTACATTTAACTCGAATTTGCAGAGGGAATCTTCCCAATTCTCCATACACCATAAAATTGGGTGTAGTATTTCTAACTTTTAAAATTCTTTTGCAAAATTTCAAATGCATCTGTTCAATAATTTTCAAATTCTCAAAACCCCAAACTTCAGAACCATATAAAAGAATGGGTTCTATCATGGAATCAAATAATTTCAGTTGTAAATCTATAGGAATGTTTACGTTTCTAACAATTCTATGTATAAAATGCATCGATTTATGTGCTTGATCAATTAGTTTCTTTTTGGTATCTAAAAAAGTACCGTTATATTTAAAGATAACACCTAAATAAGAAAAATTTTCGACAATCTCAAGTTCTTTGTCTTGTAATAAAAATTTAAATTTCTTCTTACTTTTTCTCTTTCTAAAAATCATCACCTTTGTTTTATTTAAATTGACTTCTAATTTCCATTTTTCACAGTATGATTGAAAAATATTTAATGATCTCTGCATACCTTCTTCTGTTTCAGATAAAATTACAGTATCATCGGCATATAATATAACAAATAATTCAAAAAATATGTGCAATTCACTTTGAAACTTCTCTTTAACAGTTTCTAGTGGAATCCCATCTAGATTCTTAAAGTAATCTTCTAAGTCATTAAGAAAAATTGAAAACAAAAACGGCGATAAACTCTCCCCCTGTCTTACACCTGCTAAACAGGGAAAAAAATCTGACTGACATTCATTATATTTTACACATGATTTGATTCCTTGGTACATATTAAAAATAACTTTAAAGCACTTCCCTTTAATATTACTCAATTGAAGTTTTCCCCATAAACCAGATCTTGATACAGTATCGAATGCTTTCCGAAAGTCTACAAAAGTACAAAAAAGTTTTTTTCCAAATGAGAAATACAGCTCTATGAGTGCATGAAGCACAAAAATATTGTCTACAGTTGAATACCCCTTTCTAAAGCCAGCCTGATTTTCATGTATAAGTGAAATTTCATTTGCAAAAAAATTCAATCGAGTATTGATAATGGAAGTAAATAATTTCCCTATACAGCTAATTAATGTTATAGCTCTATAGTTATCTGGATCCTTTGGACTACCCTTATTTTTAAAAACTGGTATAATTATTCCTGCTGTCCAAGTTTCAGGAATTATACCTGTATCCAATATCACATTAAATAGTTTAGTGTAAATACAAATAAAAAATGGTGGCGAGTTTTTCAAAAACTCATTCAGTATCTTGTCAGTACCAGATGCTTTACCATGTTTCAAGTTCTTAACGGCATCCACAACCTCTCGTTCTGTAATGACTCCATTTAAAATTTCATTATAAATGGGGTCACTATACAACGCATTGATGTCGATGCCGTCAAGATCTTCTTCGTCATTTGCATTCATGTTTTTAAAATATTCATGAAATGCTTCAATACTGATAGAGGGGTTGTTTTTTTTGTAGCCAGAATATTTTTTAAGTGTCTTCCAAAATCCCTTAGAGTCATTTTTTGAGAGTGCCCTCAGTTCATCCGAACATTTTTCTTTATACTGCTGATAGTTAATGTTAAGTGTCTTGCGGTATTCCTTGGCCTTGTTATTCATTGCCAGTTTATTACCACCTGATTTCGCTCTGCTATATAAGTTTCTAGCCTTGTGAAACTCATTGCGTTTGTCTTGGCAATTTTTATCAAACCATGGTTTATTTTTGCGGTCGGGATAAACCCAGTTATTTTTGTCATTTGGATTCTTTAAACACATATCATATAAATAATTGTAACAACCATGTAATATACAATTGTTATTATTCAATACTTTTATCCAATATTTAAATATACGTAATTTCCTGGTTACTAACATTGGAAATCTTCCAAGTTCACAATAGACCATGACATTCGGTGTACTTGTTTTAACATTCAAAATTCTTTTACAAAAATCAATATGTATTTTTTCTACGTCTTGCGCTTTATGAAAACCCCATATTTCAGAACCATAACATAGAATACTACTCACATATGTATCAAATAATGACAATAACGTGGCATAATTAAATGAAAATTGTCTAATATTACTAAATAAACAAAACATAGCTTTTCTACCTTGTTCTGCAACTTTTTTTTGTGCAACAGCAAATTTTCCATTAAAATTAAGAACAATACCTAGATAAGTAAATTTGTTAACAATATCTATTTGTACATCATCATAAAACCATTTATCTTCATCCTTTACTACGCCACCATTTCTAAAAATTACAATTTTGGTTTTATCAATATTTACAGTTAATTTCCATTTCTTGGTATAAATATACAATGCATTTAACATCTCTTGCAAACCATCTTTGGTTTCCGAAAAAATGACCATGTCATCTGCATACATTAATAAAAATAAACTTAATTCTTTCAACTCTACAGCTTTACAATTATTGTTTATAAACTCCATTTCACAATCATTTACATACAAAGCAAACAAAATGGGCGATAATACCTCCCCTTGCATTAAACCAACATTATTTTTGAAAAAATCTGTATAAAACCCATTTATTGTAACACATGATTTGACATTTAAATACATAGACTTAATAACAGACAGTAATTTTCCTTGTATACCAATTTTAGACAATTTAAACCATAAATTCATTCGATCAATAGTGTCAAAAGCTTTTGTATAGTCAACAAAACAGCAATACAGTTTCTTCTTTTCCGATAATGTTTTTGAAATAATACTTTGCAGAGCAAAAATTGCATCAACAGTGGAAAGTCCGTTTCTAAATCCAAATTGAGCATCAGTTATTGTATATTACGTGTTTGCCCATTTAATTAGTCTATTGTTTATAATGTGTGTAAAAAGTTTGGCTAAGCAACTGACTAGGCTTATGCCTCGAAAGTTATTCGGGTCACTTGGGTCACCGCGTTTGAAGACTGGTACCATAACTGCAATAGACCATGATTCTGGAAAAAGTCCTGAAACCAATATACCATTAAATAATTTACTAAACACTGGCATCAACATATCCTGGAATTCGATGAAATATTCATTTAACAAACCATCAATACCATGACTCTTACTTCTCTTTAAACTAGATATATATAGCAAATAGTATTTCTTTATTGGTAATAACACAATCTAATTCCTCATATACCGGTATTTCATCATTATTTGAATTTTCATTTCTTGAATTTTCCTCTGAATTAATTTCGGACGCTATTCGTTTAAAATGATCAAAAAATTCTTTCCCCGTAGCTTTAGGTTTAACTTTACGCTTAGATGAAAATTTTCTATAGAATAATTTAGGATTGTGTCTCTTTAAGCCTTCTAACATATTTCCTTGTTGCTTTTTATAATTCCGTTTCAGTTTTGCTTCAAGTAATTTATAATTTCGTTTTGCTGTTACTAAGTTCAGATGATGTGTACTACACTTGCTATGGTTAAACACATTTAGAATTTTTTTATAAAGATTATACCGACGTTTACATTCATCATTAAACCATGGTTTGTCTTCAATTACGGGCATAATTCTGTCCTGTTTCTTCCTAGACGTACTTACTTTTGGCCTAACTTTAAAGTAAGGAGACATGATTCCATTTAAAAATTCACTGAAGTCGGAAACAGTTTTATCTATCACAGTGTAGATACTATTCTGTACGCTATCCGGAAGTCGCGTTTTTCGAAGCGAGAACTTTTTGGATCACATTTTAAATTTGATGGGTATACTGAATTAAACGGTAAGTTGATCATCTGTACATTGCTTAATGATTAATTCAGCCGACATCGATATTCTCAAATGGTTTAGAATTAAATTCCGCACATTCAATATTCGTGTCTTTGCCTTAATCAAGAGATTTTCAAGTGCATCACTAAGAAAAATCAGTCGGCGAACCTAAAAACAATCTTTTTGCCCTATAAGTGTACAAATTAACGTAAAAACCAGACTTAATTAACTCAATGAAGTATATTTCAAGTGGTGGTAAAAGTTTCAACCAGATCTTTGAAGCCAGAAATAAGAAAATTAAACTTGTTTGAATTTCTCACTGTACGATCAGTCTCGCTTGTTTATTTTAAAACTGTATGATCAGTCTTTATGTCACTGTATTCTAGTGGTGATTTCAAAGTTATTTACGATACATTAGAAGGTGGCATTTTTCTAAATAACACAAATATATTTCAATACATTCACATCCTGAAAACTTATGAAACATGTTTTAGCTTGATAGGGTGTACTCGACTTACTACATTAAGTATAAGGATGTTTAAATGTTGCTAAAATAAGAGGAAGGTTTGATGTATACTAGTAAATAAGTTTCAGAAATGTCCTCCGTTATACTTAAAATTGTACAAACACACAGATTTAGTTGTTATATAAAAATGCATGTATTTACACACATTCGAGGCCGTATTGTAGCCTATAATTGATCACAGTTCCTTCACTTTGTAGAGCTATATAAAAAAGATGTGGTATGATTGCCAATGAGACAACTATCCACACAAGACCAAAATGACACAGACATTAACAACTATAGGTCACCGTACGGCAACAATGAGCAAAGCCCATACCGCATAGTGAGCAATAAAAGGCCCCGATAAGACAATGTAAAACAATTCAAACGAGAAAACTGTCTTTTTGACACTCAATTGTACACCACTTTGTCAAGCGGGGGGTTATAGTGATAAAGAAGTCCGTCTTTCCGTTCGTCCGTTGGACCGGTACAATATGTTTCGCCGGTTTTGTAAGCGCATCTCCTCATAAACCACTTAATATACATTGGGGGTTCCGGCCATTTTTAAATGGAGAGGGGTCCAATCCAGGAGAAAAGGGGATTCCAAATATATGTTCCCATACAAATGAATTGATGGTTAAAAAAGAGTTTCAAACTGCCGGATCCCCTTTTTTTGAATCCGTCACTGATATAACTATTAATTAATCTTATTCGGATTCCTTATCATAAATGACAATGACTGTATTGTGTACCGTCTATTTCGACTTTTAGTAAAAATCTTTTATGGGGTTTCTTTATATAAGATACGGACTTCAACATTACATTATATGGGGGGCACCCATCAGGTTTTTCCAACACCTTCTCAACCAATCATTAAAGTTTTCTGAAATTGTTCCATTTTTACTCGATTAATGCATTATGGACCTTCTATTTCTGTAAACTTACCAAAATTATATCACATGAATTATCCCCCTACGCAAAGCTGTCTTTATCCATTTTTTGTTATTTTAAAAAACAAGCTTGATTTATGTTATCATCAATTGGTCAACGGCGGACGGTGTAAATAATCTTTAAAAATTTAATAGCTTAACAGATAACTGTAACGACACACTATTATAAAGTCCACAAGCGAATCATGTATTACTTTTTAGGCATTTGATTTTAAATAAGACTGATGGAACAAAAATACAATTATTTTGCCGTCTAAAAAATTCATCCGAAATATATTTGTATTATCTGATGAAAGTAATTACACGTTATAGTTCCCTGGATAGTTCATAATATCACATATACACGTATATACCTTCAAATTGCTGTTGTTTTTTCTTCAAAATCACGACTGGTCATACAGTCAAAAAATCTGAAATCGCTTCTAGAATACAGTCAGTTCTAGACTGATCGTACAGTAATTTATTTTTGGGATCCTCAAGGAAAACATATTTTTTTATGGGAAATACGAATATTCTACTTAAATACGAAAAGAATATTGAAACAGTATATATTTAACTGTAAACTGATGCAAATATTTGCAATAAAAGATTATTTGCTTTGTACTACGAGAGCAAAATTGTCCATCGATTTCACTTTTTTCTACCAAGTTGATGTGATGCACACGTATATTTTATATTCTAATGCATGTTTTTGTTACAGCTACTCATATTTATGATGCTATATATACCTTGAAGATGTTCAAAGCACTTTGTAGATATAGGAGTCAACAAATGATGAGAAAAGTTACCGTAGACAAAACCGTCCTGTTAGCCAGTTGGAAATCATCGCTTCGAAAATCGCGACTTCCGGATAGCGTACAGAATAGTATCTACACTGTGTCTATGCCATCCTGTGATTCAAAATTTAAATTTTCACACAATGAGTTGAGATTGTCAATATTATTAGCCAGTGTTTCTTTGCATTGAGATTTGTATTCATCCCTCCATTTAAAAGTTTTCCTTTCAACTCCATAATCAGGTTCACAATCAGTAATTAATTCATCCGTAAAATTCACATTCTTTATTTTTATTTCTAGGTGCAAACTTGCGTGATCAGAAAACTGCGTAAAGCTGGATATAATAAATTTGTCAATAGTGCTGAATAAATCAACAGTTGTTAAAAAATAATCAATAACTGAAAATGACTTTGGGCCGCAATATGTGTAGTCATTTGATAATCCATCTTTATGACGACCATTTAATATCCTTAATCCTGTCGATTTACATAATTTTATTAGTTTCGATCCATAATCATTGGATATAGTATCTGGATTTATGCGTGTAGATAACGAATGGTCATTACTATAATTAAATAGATTCGGTAGTTGATTTTGTAATGTTATATGGACTGAATCATCTTCAATGAAGTCAGAGGCATTTGACGTTCTGCAGTTCAAATCACCAACAAGACATATTTTTCCTTTGGATGAATATGAAATTATGTTGTCTTCCATTAATCGAAAAATATCACACTCGTATAATGTATGGTACTTTGAGTTAATTGGGGGTATGTAGGCACCACATACATATAAGTCCTGACCAAAATCAAATAGCACTTTGTCGAATTTTAACCACACGAATGTATCAGCTATAGATTCAATAAAGGAAATATACGGACTGTATATGGTATTTATCATCACACATAATCCACCGCCTTGCGTACATTTTGATTTATTTCTCGGAACTGGTTTACACATAAATAGGTACTTATATGTTATATAAGTTATGTTTATACATAATTTGATTTTAATTACTCAGTAGTTATTATTTTAGGATTTTCCCAGGATGTGTATTTTCTTTGCTGTTGAGATGAAACAGATTTATTATCATATGTCAATCAGTTAGATATGAAGTTTATCACATGTTCTTAGCAGGAGGTCTAATTTCATCAGTTCCAATACAAATATACATGTCTTGTTAATTAGTGACCACTTGTGGCATTTGGCTTCCTTTGTCCTTTGTTTCTTGATACAGTAATCTGGGTGCAGTTTTAACTCCTCCCACTTAGGAGTATCCCATTAAGAAGTTGTGTATTAAAAACCTGTGTATGCTGCCTTGAGTATTCATTTATCTAAATGCAGATTAAGCAGTTATAGAATAATCTTGGCTAATAGTGCTAATAGTGTTTTAGCTAAAAACTTGAACTTTCAGTGTTTGGATTACTTTACAAAAGCTATATGACAGTTTTTAAACAACTAAATATAATTCAAACTATATAACCTGAAACAATAAACATTATTTTGGATTAACTGACAACAAAATGTCTGGCAGAGGAAAAGGTGTTCGAAGGAAAACTAGGAGTTCTCCGTATGAGACCCAATGGGATTCTAATAACCCTTCTAATTGGACAATAAACAAACTAAAAGAAGAACTTAACAAAAAGGGAATAAGAACACCTTCTGGTATGTCAAAACAAGTGTTAAAACAACTTTATTTAGAGAATTGTTTTGATGGAGTAACATCTTTAGAGACACAACAGACAGACACCGTTAGTGATGAGATTAACACAGATTCCTCACCAGAGAGCACTCTTCCAATTACCTTAGCAGAATCAGTGCATCAACACAGAAGCAGTGTTTCAAATGGTGGAACAGACAGGAACATAGCTCAGTGTTTTGAAGGACTTCAAGAGACCTTTAAACAGCTAATTTACAGAGACAATTGTACTCATGACACAGGTAGAGATCGCGAATTCAACCTTCAACAGTGGTACAACCATGCAGGGATTGGGAATAGGAGTGAAATTTCTAACAGAGGAAATAATACTGTTTTACATGGAAATACACAAGAGCATGCATCTTTCATCTCAGGACCATAAGTTGGAAATGTTTCATGTGGAGTGCGTTCGGATGAATATTCTAATGTGGACATTATATCTCCTTCTATTCAAAAGCAAATCATTGACGGTAAGGATGTTAATTTGGCATCTCTGCTTATCCCAAACTATGAAACTCCCCAAATTCACTCTGTTGCAGCTAATGGGTTAGAGTTAAATATTTCTGGGAAGCCAGATTCCCGTCTTAATAGAAAACTCACAATTCAAGAATTCATTAAGGCATTTGGCAAGTTTAAGAGGGTCATGTCATCAGTTTACCCTGACCGTAGAGCAGAGCTAGATGCTTATGAAGATGAGATTATAGATATTAGTAATTTTTATGGTGACAGATTTTATGATTACCATAAATTGTTTTCTGCAAAATCAGCAGCTCTTTTAAGGGAGAGAAGGATTAAGGTTGACTGGAGCAAAAGAGATAGGGATCTTCTTTCATTAATAGTTGCTGGTGGGAATGTAAATGTTTGCAAAATTTGTAATTTGGTTGATCACACTACTGCTTTTTGTCCTATGCAAACCTCCATGACATATCAAGACTACCCAGATAAAGTATCAAGGCAGGTAGACACTACTGATAAGTTAGGTAGAAAGAAAATTTATCATTCTGGGCGGGAGGTGTGCAATAATTTTAATACCAGTAGGGGTTGTACCAGGAGTTTTTGTCATTTTTCACATATCTGTAGCAGATGTAAAGTCGCTGGTCATAACCTATTATCTTGTCAAAAAGTTTTCCCCTCTCAAGGTAGGACTGAAGTACAATCTAAGCCACATACAGTAAACTCTTCACAAAAGTTTGAGAAAATAACAACAAATAAGCAAGGTCAATGACTACATGATTTCCCATATCTGACTACTACTCCAATTAATGTTATTATACTTGCAAAAGAATTAATTTCTCATCCTGACAAAAAATTTGTTAACTATTTATGCAATGGCTTAGAGAAAGGATTTGATACTATGGTATCTACAACAGATTTACCTACAAAAGAATGTAGGAATAGTTTATCTGCTAGGACACAACCAGATGTGGTTTCTGATTTGATAGAGAAAGAAGTTTTTAAAGGTTTCTTGTATGGGCCTTTTAAGGATCCCCCTTTTCAAAATTATAGGGTAAGCCCAATTGGTATTGCAGAAGGGAAATATTCTGGTAAAAAGCGTTTAATATTGGACTTATCTTCACCACATAATGATGATAAACATCTAAGTATTAATGATCTTATTGACAAACAGGATTGCTCAATGTCTTATGTTAGAATAGATGACGCCATTGATGTTATTTTGAAATTTGGAAGAAATTCCTGGCTTTGCAAGTTCGACATATCCGACGCGTTCAAAAATTGTCCAATTGTACCAAGTCAGTGGCCTCTTTTCTGCATAAAATGGGAAAAAATGTATTATTTTTATGTCCGTTTAACTTTTGGATGTCGTTCAAGCCCCAAAATTTTTGACCATTTATCCCAAGCTTTGTGTCATATTGCAGAAAACAATTACAAAGTTAATAGCATTTTGCATTTATTGGATGATTTCCTAACCATAGATCCACCAGATGCTGATGGTGAGAGGACTATGGCTATAATGATGATGATTTTCAAAAAACTGAACATTCCTATAGCAAAACATAAGACAATAGGTCCTGTAAAATGTTTAGAATATTTGGGTATTATTCTAGATTCTGAAAAAATGGAAGCTCGACTACCTCTTAATAAAGTTGATCGCATTTGTGAATTCATCAAAAAATTATGCAGGAAAAAATCTTGTACAAAAAGGGAATTGTTGCAGCTTTTGGGTCACTTAAACTTTGCTTCACGTGTCATTTTACCTGGTAGATCCTTTGTTTCATACCTCATAGGGCTGTCCACTACTGTCAATGATTTGCATCATTATGTTAAATTAGATAAGGAATGCCGTGTTGACCTAGAATTTTGGTTACTTTTTCTGAGCAGCTGGAATGGTGTGAACATGTTTTACAGTAGACAATTTTACTCAAGTTATGATATGGAACTTTTTACTGATGCCTCATCAACAAAAGGATTTGGTGGATATTTCAAAGGAGAATGGTTTTATTCATCATGGCCATCAAACATTGCTTATCCTGACAAAACATTTTCAATGGCTTTTCTTGAATTATACCCCATTGTAGTATCCGCAATACTGTGGGGCTCACAGTGGACAACAAAACGCATTCTTTTCTGGTGTGACAATGAAGCTACAGTGGCTATAGTAAAAAAGGGCCGTTCAAAGTGTTTACAAATAATGAAATTAATGAGGAAACTTACATGGTGTGCTTGTAAATACAACTTTCATTTTAGTGCCAAACATGTTCCAGGATATCAGAATGATATAAGTGATGCTCTATCTCGTTTACAGATAGACAGATTCCGCAAACTAGCTCCCAGTGCAGCACAACATCCAATGAAGTGCCCAAGCAGCTCAGATGTAATGTGGTCCTAAATCAAGCAGTGAATGAACTTTGGAACAGTGCTATTGCTAATACTACAAGAACTGTTTATGATACTGGGTTCAGAAAATTTGAGACTTTTATGTTATTGAATGGTTTTCAATTTTCTAATTTACCTCCTATTTCTGAGGATATTTTAATTTATTTCATAGCCCACTGCTTTAAAATTCTGAGTTTACAATACTCTACCATTAAATTATATTTATGTGGAATTAGGTATAAATATGTACAGGGTAATCAAAATGATCCCTTACAATCTGCTCATAATACACCTTTAATCAGACTTGATTATGTTTTAAATTCTGTAAAACGACTGCAAAAAACAAAAAATCACATAAGATTACCAATAACTTTTGAAATTTTGGAAAAAATTGTAAATTGTTTGAGAAAAGGTTTTTGTTCCAAGTTTACTGATTTAATGTTAAGAACTGCATGCATTGTAGCATTTTATGGATTTTTGAGATGTGGCGAGTTTACAGTGTCAAAGGCCTCACAGTTTGATCCACATATTAATTTATGTATTGAAGATGTTGTATTTCACTCAGACTTAGTAGTTTTGAAATTAAAACAATCAAAAACAGATCCTTTTAGAAAAGGCATAAATATACAGCTACATAAATTAGGTCAGCTTATCTGCCCTTACACAATTTTGTTAGAATATATACAAATAAGGAAAGAATTTTCTCCTACTAAGCAAACTGATCCACTTTTCATAACCATTGATAAGAAACCTTTGGAGAGACAATATTTCATCACTTGTATCAAAAAAGTACTGGAGATATGTGGTTTCAACTCAAGTCATTATAATGGTCATAGTTTTAGAATTGGGGCAGCTACAAGTGCTGGTAAGGCAAAAATAGAAGATCACTTGATAAAAACATTAGGGCGCTGGACTTCAGATAGTTACATCAGATACATTAGGGTAACGCCAGCATCTATTAAAACAGCTCAAAGTAGGTTAGGTAGAATTTAAGGGCATGCTCATTTTCAAATATTCCATACGCATGTTTTTTACAGAGATTCTAGATGATATTGTTTTTGTTTGACAATTGATTTTGATATTGTGTATTATTATGTGATAACATTTATTATTTTTATTATTTTTTTTTTTTTTTTTTTTATTTATTTCATGGCTTTATTGAAGGTACCCCCTCCCTAACCTCACAAATCCTTGGGGACACTCAGCTGTTACCATCTGTGTTATGGCCATTTATGAAATTTTATCACTGGTTGTTTCAAAAATTTCACTCATCCCCCAAGAATTTCTGGGGATAAACTGTCAAATTTCATACAAATTCATTCCAACACCAATTCAACATCAACACTACTAGGCTTCCTCATAGCCTCCTTACAGGCTTCCTCATTGTCTCATTATAGGCTTCCTCATAGCCTCATAGGCATGATAGCCTCTAGGAATGATAGCCTCATAGGCTTCCTGATAGCCTCATGCATTTATTTTGAACCATCGTTCCAATTGGATTGGTGTGATGTCAAGCCAGGGGTCTATACTTTGCTACTTTTCAGTATGCACATAGCTAGGCTCTTGGTTTAGGCATGGAGCAAAAAATTAAATTTTTTAGCTGAGTAGTTTCCCCAAGGGCCAAATTATAATTGTGATGTATATATATAAAATAAAAGTTGCAATTAAATTATGATTTATGTTTAATTCAAACATGGATACCAATGGCATTGCTACACAGTATTTCCCAGGAGTTTATTTACAAGATAGGTGATAGCAGGAAAAATTAGGTTGATAATAATGTGAGCACTAAATCCTTAATTTTACATATCATGAGTTCAAACAGTGTGTTCTGAAAGAAATCAGGGGTAATTAAATTATTTAAATTACTATGAAATTAATATGAACTCATTATGTGTGACTTTGAGGATTTTGTTCACTGACACATTTATTAGCAAAATTAAAATATAGGGCCGAAAGTTATATCAGGATGGTTTAATTGTCAGGTCAAAGAATTTGCAAGAAGATATGAGGTTGGATGTTTGCTCAGGTGTTAACACACATTTCCCTATTACATAACAGATTACCACAGAAAAGATACAGTATAAACAAAAGACAATTAAAATAAGATTAGAACAGCATCACATCAAACAGAAATAAATTTACCCTAAAAAATATTTACAAAGAATCAGAACACAATGCAAACATGGAACAAATGACAATTAAAACATATTCAGGATCATTTCTGAGAATTTTGTATAAATAGGTACTTATATGTTATATAAGTTATGTTTATACATAATTTGATTTTAATTACTCAGTAGTTATTATTTTAGGATTTTCCCAGGATGTGTATTTTCTTTGCTGTTGAGATGAAACAGATTTATTATCATATGTCAATCAGTTAGATATGAAGTTTATCACATGTTCTTAGCAGGAGGTCTAATTTCATCAGTTCCAATACAAATATACATGTCTTGTTAATTAGTGACCACTTGTGGCATTTGGCTTCCTTTGTCCTTTGTTTCTTGATACAGTAATCTGGGTGCAGTTTTAACTCCTCCCACTTAGGAGTATCCCATTAAGAAGTTGTGTATTAAAAACCTGTGTATGCTGCCTTGAGTATTCATTTATCTAAATGCAGATTAAGCAGTTATAGAATAATCTTGGCTAATAGTGCTAATAGTGTTTTAGCTAAAAACTTGCCTCCCACCGACCCCTCCTTTCACCTTCAATATTGCCATGACAGGGGAAGCAATCTCAGCATTATGTTTATTGATTTCATTTATGAAATTTTATCACTGGTTGTTTCAAAAATTTCACTCATCCCCCAAGAATTTCTGGGGATAAACTGTCAAATTTCATACAAATTCATTCCAACACCAATTCAACATCAACACTACTAGGCTTCCTCATAGCCTCCTTACAGGCTTCCTCATTGTCTCATTATAGGCTTCCTCATAGCCTCATAGGCATGATAGCCTCTAGGAATGATAGCCTCATAGGCTTCCTGATAGCCTCATGCATTTATTTTGAACCATCGTTCCAATTGGATTGGTGTGATGTCAAGCCAGGGGTCTATACTTTGCTACTTTTCAGTATGCACATAGCTAGGCTCTTGGTTTAGGCATGGAGCAAAAAATTAAATTTTTTAGCTGAGTAGTTTCCCCAAGGGCCAAATTATAATTGTGATGTATATATATAAAATAAAAGTTGCAATTAAATTATGATTTATGTTTAATTCAAACATGGATACCAATGGCATTGCTACACAGTATTTCCCAGGAGTTTATTTACAAGATAGGTGATAGCAGGAAAAATTAGGTTGATAATAATGTGAGCACTAAATCCTTAATTTTACATATCATGAGTTCAAACAGTGTGTTCTGAAAGAAATCAGGGGTAATTAAATTATTTAAATTACTATGAAATTAATATGAACTCATTATGTGTGACTTTGAGGATTTTGTTCACTGACACATTTATTAGCAAAATTAAAATATAGGGCCGAAAGTTATATCAGGATGGTTTAATTGTCAGGTCAAAGAATTTGCAAGAAGATATGAGGTTGGATGTTTGCTCAGGTGTTAACACACATTTCCCTATTACATAACAGATTACCACAGAAAAGATACAGTATAAACAAAAGACAATTAAAATAAGATTAGAACAGCATCACATCAAACAGAAATAAATTTACCCTAAAAAATATTTACAAAGAATCAGAACACAATGCAAACATGGAACAAATGACAATTAAAACATATTCAGGATCATTTCTGAGAATTTTGTATAAACCCTTCTATGTCAAAAGTAAAATCATTACTTATCCAACATTCCGAAAGTATAACAATATCGTAAGTTTTTAAATAACTAACAAAAGCTTCATCATCCAGTATAATATCATTGTAAAAATGGGATTTCAAAAGGCCCTTGACTTTAGAATGTAAAGAAGGTAGCTGCTGGTGTAAGTATGTTTATTGATATGAACGAAGCGTTGTTTTACTATACATGTACTTATTTACATGGTAAGATGACAAAATGAATTGACCAAGAGCAGACAATTCTTAAATTGCAGTGAAAGCTTTACATTCTTGAAAACATTTTTTTAATTTCACATAAAACCTAAAACTAGCTTTTGAATGAGTTCAAACAGTTTGATCCCCCTCCCACATCTTTGGTTGAAACACCTTTTAAAAATGACTGGATCTGCCCCTGGTATGTACTCATAGGTAGTCTAGTAGATAGTTTATATGCATGAAATATTTGTCACTGGACAGTAGGCAACCAATTATCGACCAATTTATGACTACATATATCAAATTGCTTTATTAATAATTTCCCTTCAAAAGATTCATGGTTGACTCTTTTTGTGTACAAAGTAATTGCATGGAAGATAAAGGATTAGAAATTTTAGATTGAGTTGTACTTTAATCAAGGTATAAAGCACCATTATTATTACTCTTTATTTAAATGAAAGAAACTTTTTTAATTGTCAAAACAAAATTTAGTTCAAAAGATTGATTAGTAGGATGTTAAAAATCTGTTTGGAAACTAATTACAAACTATTTAGTTAAATTTGGAACACATCATTTATTTCAAAATAGCCAGTAGCAATTTTTGTTCTAATATCTTGATTACAATACAATGAAATCTTACCCTTGTGGTCATTCATGCGTAGTTACTTAGTACACGGAAAAAGGATGTACTATGAAAATTAGAAGGCAAATTCAAGCAATTTGATTGGACGAGAAGTTGTAAGTATGTGCTAAATAAAAAAACAAGTTGCTTTCTTTAAAAAAAGAAATGCAATCGTAAACCCAAATGCTTGTTTGGCATTATATATACTAGTATATTAGATAATTGTTTAATAAAGATGTATTGTTTTATATTACTTTTGTTGTGCATAAGAATTAGAAACTGACATTGCCTGTTTACCTAATGTAATACCGGCTTCACACATCAACGTATAGATCCGACGTACGTCGGCCGTGGTAAAAAAAATCATGCACGCTACCAATACGCTAGTAAATTTGATGCATTCAACCTGTCAATCATATCTGTATCATGTGCACAACGACCTAAAACGTGTATTGGGTGTGCGTAAAGCGTACCTATGCGTTTCTCCTAGTCTTTCTACATTCCCGACTGCAGGTCTGTCTATATGTGAATGTTTGTCAATAAGTCTGTCACATTCGCCCGTCTGTTTACATGTTTACCAGTCCGTCTATGCCCACTGGTTCATCTACATGTTCACTAGCTTTGAAATAGCTTTCGGTAAGGGACTGGTCAAAATTTATCGTCACATAGGACCGGTGCAAAGTGCAGTAGGACAGATACTTTTTTCCGGAATCGCTTTTGTTGGGACATCACTTTTTTCACAGATAATATCCATAGGACACAAGTTTTTTTTTCAAACAATGACTTTGAATTTTTTTTTATTAACATTTATAACAAAACTTGAAATAACCGTGTATAATATACAATATGTAAAAATAAAAATCATTATATAAAAATTCAGAAAGGCATCTCTAATTTTTTTTATAATTTTTTCAAATCAACTTGGATTTTCATCAAACTATGCAGCTATCTTAGATATATATCAAGCTTACTGGATCCAATTTCAGTTTGTTTTTTGTTGTATTACTGTAAAATTTATGAATTAAAGTAATCTTGGTAAAAAAAAGCTAGGATTTGCAATTCGGACAAAATAGAGATAGTACACTTTAATTTTTCAAATAACTTTTTCAAATCAACTTGGATTTTCATCAAACTATGCAGCTATCTTAGAAATATATCAAGCTTACTGAATCCCATTTCATTTATTTTTTTGTTGTTTTTCTGTAAAAATTTAAGAATTAAGGTAATCTTGGTAAAAAATGCTAGGATTTGCAATTCGGACAAAATAGAGATAGTACACTTTAATTTTTTTTATAACTTTTTCAAATCAACTTGGATTGTTATCAAACTATGCAGCTATCTTAGATATATATCAAGCTTACTAAATCTCATTTCATTTAGTTTTTGCTGTTTTGCTGTAAAAATTTAAGAATTAAAGTAATCTTGGTAAAAATAGCTAGGATTTGCAATTTCGGATAAAATAAAGATAGTACACTTTAATTTTTTTTATAACTTTTTCAAATCAACTTGGATTTTCATCAAACTATGCAGCTATCCTAGAAATATATCAAGCTTACTGAATCTCATTTCATTTAGTTTTTTGTTGTTTTTCTGTAAAATTTAAGAATTACAGTAGTCTTGGTAAAAATAGCTAGGATTTGCAATTCGGACAAAATAGAGATAGTACACTTTAATTTTTTTAATAACTTTTTCAAATCAACTTAGATTTTCATCAAACTATGCAGCTATCTTATATATATTTTAAGCTTACTAAAACCCAGGTCATTTTGTTTTTTTGTTGTATTACTGTCAAATTTAAGAATTAAATTAATCTAGGTCAAAATAGCTAGAATTTGCAGTTCGAACAAAATAGAGATAGTACACTTTAATTTTTTTTATAACTTTTTAAATTTAACTTGGATTTTCATCAAACTATGCCGCTATCTTAGATATACATGTATATCAAGCTTAATGAATCCAATGCCATTTAGTATGTTGTTTTGCTGTAAAATTTAATTTCACTTAAAGTGCAACAAACATACATCATGTACATCATGTACATTACATCAACCAACAAAGTAGCAAAAATCATTTGGGGGTCACATCAGGTACATTTTCTGTAAATGGGAAAATGTTGAAGCAATTATTACCATTTCTTATAAAAAACACATTCCAAGGCAACCTATGGGTCTTCAGGTTAAAATATATATAGAGAGTTAAACCAAATGCTATTCAGTTTCATGTTTCTCCTGGAGCTTGTTTTTATAATTAATATTTAACGGTATTGATAAAATTCTATAATAAGATACATGCAGCTTCATTAATTTTTCAGTTTAACAAACACCTATTTGTGGTTTGATTGCATTATGCAATGTCTTTGTTTTTTTCAATGCTTTATTTAAAGTATAATTTATGATAATGCCATGCCTGTAATTGTATGTGAATCAACAAAATAAAACATGAAGCTGTTGCTTTTGATCATATTATAAAGACAATATATGTTAAATGCCTCTATTAAGTATACTTTTATTTACAATACATTGGAAAAGTAGGATAGGACACAAACTTTTTTATTACTAAGTTGGCATAGGACATCATTTTTTTTCAGTCAGAAAGCCATAGGGTTGTAACTTTTATTAAATGTTTTTATTTTTTGCACCGGTCCTATGTGACGATAAATTTTGACGCGAATTGCAACTGATATTTTACAGTTTTTTTCTTGCGATGTGTTGTCCTTATGGTTTGGTTCATTAGGGAGGGTTGGGTTTATGGCCACCACATTGTTTATATACCAATGTCCATTCTAAAGCCAGGAACATGTAGTACAGTGGTTGTTGTTCATAATTCATGTCGGTCAAGTTTTTTTCGTAAATTATTTTGTTATCAATAAGGCTATTTAGTTTTGTTTGATTTTTGTTTTTAAATCTTAATGGTCGGGGCATTTAATAGCCGACTAAATAGAGTTTTTTTTCATTTTTGGAGGCCGCTCGGTGGCCTTTAAAGACTTACTACCACGTCATTGTAACTCTGGTTGATACTTGTATCATTAGTGCTGGACCATGGTCGATCCTATGCACCATTGAGGCAGGCGGGATATTTTTGTAGATCTTGTACAGCTCAAACTAATGGGAGTAGTTCCTGTACTTCTATGTCTTGTCCCATGTTGCATGGTTGGAGAGGGTGTAATATCTTCTGTAGGTTTGATGAAGTTTCACCCGTATCGGACTTCTTCTCCTAAATGAAAGCTTTAAGGCGACGAGTATTTTTGTATGCAATGTGCCCTTCACGTGTCTCAAACTTATCTGTAGCGTTTTCAACGCTCGTGCAGAGCTAGTGTATATTATGTACGTGCAGTTTACAGATATACGCTTGACAAACGCTTGAGCTGAATGAAATTTTTTAAGTTCCATTAAAATTTTCCTGAAGGAAAAGCGTTCACCAAGCGTATACCTTTGCTTTTCGACGTTCTTCAGACTTATGAAACGCGGGTTTAAATGCTTGCGTAGCGTTCCTCTGGTGAGCAACTAAGTTACGCATACGATGATACGGACTTTGTTAATTTTCTTTTTTGACTGATTATTTTACATTGTCTTTTCGGGGCCTTTTATAGCCGACTATGCGGTACGTGCTTTGTCTGTTGTTGAAGGCCGTACGGAGACCCATAGTTTGTACTTCTGTGTTATTTTGGTTTCTTGTAGATAGTTGTCTCATTGACACCAAACCATATCTTCTTTTTTATATTCGATATCTTATCGCCGACCTGGTTAAGTCTGCTAAAAATGCATGCATGATTCATTTTTAGGTTATCAGTCGTAATGAAAGTGGCACATTTAATTCGTAGTTTCATTGCTTGAAGTATCATTTCTTACATCTGCATGGTCAAATGTGTATTTTTTTAAAACAAATTTTAGATTTAGATTTCATTCACGGTTATTTCCCCCCTTTTCATATTGAATATCTATACTTATCAGTCGCATTTTAATGACGAAAAGGATTCAGAGGTTATTATGTGACCTCCTTGTTTAAAAAAAGTAAATTTGAGGCACGTATTTATGATTCCCATGTCCTTGGTCTATCCTAGACGGAAAATTTCAAAAAGTGCTAATACTTTTTTTAAAGATTTTATTTTTAATTGTTCTCGTTCAAAATATTTTATTTTTTCATTTTTAATATCTATTTAATTTTATTTTTAATAACCATTTTTTTTTATAAAAGTTGCAACATTTAACAAAAAAAAACAAAACTGTAATTTAATCATATGCAAGACTTCCCTTTAATTTCAGTATAAACAACATGTACATCTTTACTTAAGGGGGTTCGCGGGTCTAAATCATTTATATAGGATTTCTCTATATTTTTCTATAAATGAACTTTATCTTATAGTTAATAGAAAAATAAAATAAAAAAGTGGGGTCACCGTTCATTTGCGCTCACAATCTGCCTTCGAAAGAAGCATATATTTTTGTAAAGGTGTTTTTTTCAGTTGAAGTAATAGGAGAAATAAAGGTAATATCGGAATAAAAAAAGAAATTTATTACAGAAATCGCTCAAATTTTACAATAATTTAGTTTATGTACAGCTTATATGGAAATTATATTAAAAAAGATAGGTCACCGATGAGTTGAAAAAGATATTTCAGTTTTAAAGCCAAAAAATGGCATTTTTCCACCAAAGGGAGATAATTTAGAACTTTTTCAATGATGTATACATTTTAAAAGTCATCTGGGGTCAACAGAAATTGATTGTTTTGAAAGATTTTTGAACCATATGATAAAGTAACAATTACAAAAGGAAATAAATAAAATTTGTAATGAAAAACAAATGTTTGATTTTTTTCTGAAATTTTTATACCCTCGAGCCTCCTTAACGTAAAGAAAATGCTACTAAAACTCTTTCTAAAGATTTTATTTTTAATTATTCTCGTTCAGAATATAAAGTGCATTGTTTACATGGAATCTTATCTCATATCTAGCACAGCTTGTTACATCGTTTGACTAATAAAAATACTACGCATGTAGGTTAATATTAGCAGCTTGTAATCGTGTGCAAGAAAGTATTATATAAATTTCAGATCATACGTAAAATATCTCTATAGCAACTTAAGATGCTAATGCATATTCAACAGATTAGTAAGCTATTGCGCATGCATTTGAAAAGTGGTCATAGCTATTGCGCATGTATTTGAAAGGTGGTCATGGAAAGAACAGAAGTGTTCCGAATAACATCCGGTGTTCCGAAAGACTACATCACTCGTCCAATATATACTGCGTAAACCCTCAGGGGTTTACGCAATGACTTACAACACGATTAATTAAGACAGATAACATTTCACAGATAAATACTATCCAGCTGTTAAAATTGCTTTTGTTCCAATATATTGTTATGCTATGATTTATCTGATTTCCATATAATCAACAACTACATCTTTGTCCACAGACAAAACTATTTATATAGAAAACTATGAATATTGTTAAAAATATCATCATAATCAAATTCATCCATTACTGACTGTTAACAGTAGTAATGCAACTATATTTCTACCTTTACTTTTTAATTTATATTTGTACTGAGATCTGAAAACAACTCACTTTTACATGTATGTTTCTTACCTTATTTAATCATGCTATTATTTCACAATTACGATCTTTGAAATTACTTCTGGTTTTCTTCTTATGTTTCATGATCATTTTCTTTATAAAAGAATGATACTTACTTAAATATTTCAGGAAATTTTTTAAATGAAAATTTGTGAAATTATTTCCCATTATAATACATTTTTTTAACAAGTTATCTTTTTAAATTCAAATACACTATTATTATTTCATAGTATTTGTAAAGGATAAGTTTTTTCTAATAACTATTCAATAAGTTAACTACCCAGATAGAATTTCACGACAAAGGAAAAAATATCCCTGGGAAATATTTTCCTCCGGATAAAAAAATAACAACAACTACTGTGACATTTTTTCCTCCGGATCAAATTTCACCCGGATATAATTTTGCTTTACATATACAGATTAATCGTTTAACTCCGCCTAGTATATATAATATGGAGATGTCAATATTAATTACAATGCTTGAGCAAACGTTAATCAATACAACAAGTCTGTACAATGAAAGGAAATCAAAATCTTAATTTACAATTAATAGGAAACCACCTCTAAAGACAGTTTTTCATTTGGCGGTCACTAACTCCAGTATGTCTGACCTAATACATTTTTCACATGTTGTATTATAACTTGAGTTTTATTGGATTAATATACTGGATTATTGAATATAACATTTTTCGACTAAAAAACCGGACGACATTCCAGGGTTATTTGTAGTGGCCGTCAGATAAAAAAAAATCCATGTTTAAAATTCTATGTGCTAGCTATAATAGTATGCTAGAATCAAATTACTTCAAAGTTTATACTGTTGTTGGTATTGGTGAATGTTGAATCCATTTCGATTTTTTTCTGGTTTGTCATCCCAGAGTTATTGGACTTTTAACAGTCATATTGACACAATACTTGATTTCTAGCTTACGAAATAGATATGAAAAAACAATAAAGTCTTTCCTTTGTAGAGGAAAGACCTTAACAATTTACCAACGTCTCATAAAAGCATTTTGGAGTTATTGTCTTAAAACTGGAAAATCACCCTTTTTGTATAAATAAAACCCCATAAATCAGAAATGTATAGTTTAAAATTTATAAAAATCAACAGGGAGATAGAAGATAGAAATAAACAATTCACCAAAGTTTTTTGCAAATTGGAATTTTTTTTGGAGTTATTGTCCAAAAACTGGAATATTCCCCCTTTTTTAATGAATAAAACCTCCAAACTTGGAAACGGTAAATCTTAAATTTATAAAACACGAAAGGGAGCTCACTTCAATAGATATAAACTATTCACAAAATTTGATGCACATTGGTGAAATTGTTTTTGAGTTCTTGTCCGAAAACTGGAAAATCACCCCTTTTTTAATGAATAAATCCCCAAAACTCGGAAACGGTATATCCAAAATAATTAAAAAACGAAAGTGAATTCACGTCAATAGATATAAACAATTCACCAAAGTTTCATGCATATTGGTTAAAGCCTTTTTGAATTAATGTCCGACATGTTGACGACGGATGGACGGAGAGTCAACGGTATACCAGAATACGTCCCGTAAACGGGCGTATAAAAATACCCACACTCCATGAACGGAAAGTCCCTTATCAAATGGCAATATCGAAGGTTTCATATAAATGTGAATATATTACCAATATTTTCCCTGATTTTCAAGTTGTAAATATAACAAGCGTTTTTCCATAATTCTACTCTTATTTTAATGCCAATCAATTTTAATAGTCATGCATGCAAATAAAGTTAAGCCCCAGACCCACTAGACAACGATCGCACCACGCTCATCGCGATCTAAAATAAATTCAGATCGTGGTAAAATCGCGGTATGAGCGGCATGAAAATATAAATTTTCGTTGCTTTCACGATGCTACTACGTCCTCGCTACGCTTCAACAACGATTCCGCTACGATTATACCACGTTCTCATCGCGCTTAGTCTGCGATCTCACTACGCTTATCAAGATCTTTCTACGCTCTTCACGTTCTCATTACGACCATACCACGAGTTATCCGATTGCAAAACGATCTCACCACGCGTCTACTGCGATTATAGCACGTGCTTACCATGATTATACTACGTTCATATCGCGATCTAATGCCGCAGTCCCACTAGGCCACGACTCGCACTACGATCTGTGAAAAAAATGCAATTTTTGATGATCGTAGTACGATCGTGTAGATCGCAATAAGGTCGTATCACGGTCGTAGTGAGGTCTTCAAGATCGTGATGAGCGTGGCAAACTTTGAACATGTTCAAAACAATCGTGGTGCGATCGTGGCGAAATAAAAGGTCGTAGTAGAAGCGTAGTGAGAGGCTGAGCGCACTGAGATCGTAGTAAGATCGCTGTACCATCGTAGTGAGAGCGTGATTCTATTCGGAGAAACTGCGCTACGATCTTATTGCGACGTTATAACGACCTCACTACGATCATCACGTTCTCACCGCGACCAAACTACGCTTCCACTACGATTATACCACGCTGTTTACGACCATAGTACGATTCTAGCACGCCTTGCCGTCCTCATCACGCTCTTCTTACGACCTGACTACGTTCATACTACGACCATTATTCTCATTGTCATTTTCACATAAAATATATTAATTCTCTCCAGGTTTGTTTGTCTGTATGTAATTGGGACTTCTTGTCCATTTTCTCTAACGGCCGCAACCATGCTTCTTGTTTTCATATAGATTAGACCGTTGGTTTTCCGGTTGAATGGTTTTACACTAGTAATTTTGGGGGCCTTTTATATCTTGCTGTTCGGTGTAAGCTAATGATCCGTGTTGAAGGCCGTATCTTGGCCTATAATGGTTTACTTTTAAAAATTGTTACTTGGATTGAGAGTTATCTCAGTGGCACTCCATACCACATCTTCCTATATCTATTGACACATCTGTGTCATATCTGCTATCGTTCACTAAAATATCTTCACTTAAGCTTTATGGACCTGCAATAGGTTGTAATTTATGTCG